>NC_090922.1:467626148-470126148 GCF_040938575.1 Ambystoma mexicanum
AGGGCACTCTGCCCAGTGCAACGTTAGATCATGCTCTAGACACAAATCTTTTGAAGTGCTAGGGTTGTGCTTAAATCCCCCCCATCCATTGCTCCCCCTCTACACTCAGTCGACCCGCTTTCATCAGAGCCCTAGCAGGACATGCCAACTCTATAAAAGCTGCGCAATGTAGGCCTGAGAGTCTTCCGTAAGGTTGATGAAAAGTTACAAAAACGGATTTGAGAAACTGATTGTCACACACTGGCCCAAACCCACCCACCCCCATTTGACTTCCGAACGGTCTCAGAACTTGGGGTTGGCAACATAATTAGAGGTCTAAAGTAATCTTGATGCAAAGGAGACGCCTGCCTGGCGCCAATCGTCAAAGCCTGCGTCGACAAGCTCACCCCAATCATCACAGCCATCATAAATTCCTCCTTCACTTCAATAAATTGTCCCCACATCCCTGAAGGAAACCTGGGTGCTAACCCCGCTAAATAAACACTTCCTTAGACCCCATCATCCCCATGAACTACCGCCCCATCACAACCGTGCCCTTCTTCCCCAAGATCCTTGACGAGCCACCTACAATCCAGGTACAACAATTCCTTGAGAAAAATCATATTCTGGGGATCCGCCAGTCAGGATTCCACCACAGACATTGAACTGAATCTGCCCTGCTCAACTTGAAAAATCAACTCAATGTCATTAAGGATGACAGCAAACTCGCCCGACTCGTGATGCTGGACCTCTCGGCAGCATTTGAACTTGTTGATCATCAAACACTTTGCACCAGCTCGAATCGATAGCAATCTTCTCACCATCAGGCACAGAGTGGATCAGATCATTCCTGGCTGACAGAACTTCCTGAGTCTTCATTGACAAAAACAACACCTCACCAATGCCAGTAACATTTGGAGTTCGCCCAAGTCTCCTACCTTTCCACTACACTGTATACCATTTATACAAAACCCCTCTTCGATCACCTTGACCACCTCGGAATACCTTACACAAACTACAGAGACGATACTCAACTCCTTATCCCCCTATCAGGCTCCTACACCCGAGATACTGCTTCACTCAATGCAGTCTACGAAACAGTCCAAAACTGGATGGCAACCCACCCGTTATGCCTCAACGATGACGAAACTTAAATCCTCATTGATGGCTCCCACTCCACACTCCGAAACATGGACCCATCATACAAGGAGTTCAACATTGATGGTAACCTGATCCCCAACTCATCTGCAGCTAAAGAACTGGGCATTTTTTTTGCCTCAACTCTTGACCTCTCTCATCAACTAAACTCCATTGCTTCATCCGCTGCATATACCGTCAAGCTGCTCTATGCCAGCAAACCCTTCCTCTCCACACCAAACTGTCTTACAATAGCAAGAGCCATTACAGGAGCCAAGCCGGGTTACTGCAAAACCTATTTGCAGGAATTTCTGAATGTAATCTGAGCAAATTACAGATTATCCCAAACAATGCCTTACATGCTACCACAGCTCTATCCAAGCACAACCACGTCACCGAAGCTAGAAGAAATGCTCACTGGCTTCCGATACGTGGAGGAGAGGATCAAGTTCAAAACCTTATCCTCATGCACAGATGCCTTTCTCAACAGGCGGAAAGATACACCCCCACACACCCACTTATATCAGCAAACTAACACCTAGTCAAAGTTCCCAGCTGCAGACGCAAATCTGCTAGAGGCTCAAACGTCCCTGTCATGGCCGCAAAACTATGGAACAACCTCCCCATTGACTTGAGATAGGAGTCCTCACACTGGATTTTCTGAGAAAAAAAAAAAAGAAAGACCTGGCTGTTCTTTTAAAGCTCACGCTCCAAGGTCAAATCTACCACAATCTTCTTTACAGTGTACTGAAACGTTTATACTTGACCCTCCATATACCCCCTACATCTTTCCCATCCCCTCTCCTTCTACAGTTCTGTCTCTTGATCTATCAATGTAACGAGCGCCTTGATACCCAAGGGTTCAGCGTGCTGTAACAAATGCAAAATAAAATAAATATATGCCCAGAATTAGTTTGAGTGGTACAACTAAGACCAATCCCTCCCCTTCCAACCCAAAGGGAGTTTGACTGACCCAGGCAGGAACACTCTTTGCTTGCACATAAACACGGTCTGCTACTCCCCATATGTGGCTGTGCAAGCTCGGTTCCTTACCACACATGGTCCATGGGGCATGCCACAGGTTACATGTTGGTACTGGGTGCTTCAGAGCTCAACGGACAACTTCACAGATGTAACGTAGGCCAAGCTTGCGGCTCTGCTAGCCCCTCAGCTACTCCATAACGGACAGGCTGCCAGACCCTCTTTCTGCCATCTTACCTTTCACGCGTGATCCGGGGTAGGACCTCTATAACAACCGTTTATCCATTGGCTAACTTTCAGGCATCTGAGAGAGTGCAAACATTTCATCCCACAGTTGGCACGTCCGTCCTGGAAGCAGAGGCTATGCCAGGCTCCCAATACATATATCTATATCGCCCACCTGTGGTACTGTTTCCCTATACAGTGCTTGCATTTTTCTATTAAAAACAAAAATACTGTTTGATCCTCCCTTCATTTAGCCACTTCGGGTCTATTCATGCAACCCATGTCTTGTGCTGCACAACCAGCCCCACCCATTTCACTGCATTTGAGCCTTTTCCTTGGAAAGCGAAATTTAGCTGTGTGCATTTTACAATCCGGCACCCTAATTTCACTGCATTTGTGCCTTTTCCTTGGAAACCGAATTTAGCTATGTATATTTTACAATCCTGCACCCTCATTACACTGCATTTGCGCTCCATCCTGTGCTCAAATTTGCACTGCTTCTTGTTCTCCCATTGTTACTACTAGGCCACCTGTGAGATTAGGCCAGCACCATGCAGTGCATGCATCACCTCTCCTTTCTACTCCCCTCTGCCACCCTAATGGTACTCACTATCTCTCCTATCTTCTCTAATTGATACTCTAGCTCCTGCCCCCCTCTCACTAAACCTGGAATCAAAAAGCACAAAACAAATAAATAAGACATCCTGCGTGCAAACCCTGGCCTTCCAATTGCAGACGCCTATGTCAGTTCAACCTCCAGAGAGGTCTTTGCGGATATCCTTTTCTCTGTCCCCTCTCCAGATCTATGAACTTCTCATCTCATATGTACTCTATCCCCTTTCACCTCCTCTCCCATTAACAGTGGCACCAAGTGGGAAGTCCTCTTGGCTGGCTTCTCATCCTCATGTTGCATCGTTAATATCTACCACACTGGCACGATCCTGGTTCATGGTCCTCAACCCAGCCTCCTCCTCTTTGACTGTATCCTGCCGTCCTTTTAACTTCCTTCCTTCTCCTGCCTCTCACCTGCCACTCCCACTGTCCCACCCCCTCTGACCGGAGGACCATGCCCATGTACTCCTCCTCAAAAATTCTTTCAAAGGCAGAGACGCCCGCTCAGCCAACAAACACTCTGCTGATATCTGCCTCCTACTTGAAGACACTGGCCTTGACGTTCTCGCTCTCACCGAGACTTGGTTCAATCCTAGCTCAGTCACTGCTTTTGACTCCCTTCTTGCTGATGGCTTCAAGATGTGGGTTCCTTCTTCCATTGTACCCACCCAACTCTATTCTTCCTTTGAGAGCCTGGTTTGCAAGTTGGTCATCTCTCCCTCCTCCGCTCTGACCATTGCTACCATTTACCAGCCCCCTGGCACTACCAAATGGGCCGATTTCTGCTCCTCCTTACTTTCAACCACCTCCAAACTTCTCCTCTTGGGTGACTGCAACACCCAATTGGACTCCCCTGGCTCAGCAGGCACGCTTTTCATTGACCTCTGCACCTCTCTTTCCATTTCCATTCTCCCCTCCGGTCCAACCCACTTGACTGGACACACCCTGGACGCCATCATCCACTCTGACCACTCGCTTGCTCCCCCTCCGATCACCCTTCTCTCTCTTGATTAGACCATTCTCTCCTTTCCTCCCTCCTGGGTCTCTTCGGCCCTCCTACCGCACCAACAAAAGCCCTGCTACCCTCATTCTCGAATATTCACCCGATGAAATGAGTGACAGCTGCTGCACCTTCATCCCCCTTCTCCCCTACCACAGGTTCTACCACTGACTCTGCTCTCAGCAACCTTCACTCAGCCATCAGCAATACTCTTGACATCCTTGCCCCAGTCATGAGGATCTGCCTGAAACCTGTCTCTAAGCGTAACACCTGGCATGACTCAGAACTTGCAGCCCGGAAACTAAAGTTTAGAGCAGCAGAATGGTAGTGGCAAACCTCAGGTGCACCCTCTGACAAACTGGCTGACGCCTGCTCCAAAGGCAATACAGACTTGCTATCCTTGCCAAGAAAAGTTCCCACATTCAGTCACGGGTAACTGGTGCTTCCAATAACAGCTGAACTTTTAAAAAATCTGCAGGGAGCTAGCCAACCCTTCCGCAGTCTCCTTATCCCCTCTTCCTTCCAGGGCCCTCCGCAACACGCTGGCCCTCACTTTGTCACCAAAACTCAGGACATCCCGAACACCATTGTCACTCAACCGCCAAACTCATCCCTCACCCCCTTGCCTCCCTTGACCGCTCACCCTCCTCCATCCGCCTTCACCCCTGTCCCACCTGAAGAAGTTTCCAGAGTTGTCTGCTCGATGATGGCTTCTTCCAAACAGGATCCCCCCTGCTCCTCCAGAACTATCCAGGACAACATTGGCTCTCTTGCCCCCGCACTCACCGATTTCTGCAACCACTCTTTCGCCTCTGGTACTTTCCCCTCCTCCCTCAAGCACTCCCTTGTGTGCCCGCTTCTGAAAAGAGCTTCAGCAGACCCTACCCGTCTATCCAACTACCACCGTATTTCCATCACCCCCTTCCTGTGGAAACTGATGGAGAAGCTGGTCTTGCCCCAACTCAACTAGCACACTGAACTTGTCAGTGGTCTTCACGATCATCAATCTGGATTCCAAGCATTCAGAGGCACAGAAACTGCTCTTCTGAACACCAGTGAATAACTGCTCACATTCCTGGACTCCAACTCCCCAGCTGTCCTCATCCTACTTGATCTCTAATCTGCCTTTAACACTGCCAACCATTCTATCCTCATACAAAGGCTCCATGATACCCTTGGTATCTCAGAACAGGCACTGGAATGGCTGACCTTGGGCACCTTCTCCTCTCCTTCGTTCTCCGCCTGTGATGTCCCCTAGGGATCTATCCTCTCCCCCTGGCTCTTTAACAACTACCTTGCTCAGCTGACACTCCTCATTTCCTTCTCCCCCACCCAACTTTCAGTGTTATTCAGATGCCATACAACTGTTTTTTCAGATTTCCTGCTGACTCACTCGCACCTTCCTTCATCCCGATTTGCCATCCAGACCTGGTGCACGACCAACAATCTCTGCCCCAATGCCAGCAAAACTGATATCCTTCCGATTGGGACCCCTGCTCCCTCCTCTCTGGCCTCCACCTTGGGCTCTTCTCTCCTTCGGAAGCCAGAAACCTTGGAGTCATCTTTGACTCCTCTCTCTCCTTCCTCTCTCACACACGACATTGCTAAGTCGTGCCACGTTCAACTGTTCCTTCTCAAAGGAATTCTTCCTTTTCTCACTTCCCCTAGAAGCTTAATGTCTCACGAGTCCTGGTTCGCTCTAGGCTAGACTACTGCAACAGCCTCCTCCTCAACCTACCCTCTTCCACTCTGCGATCCCTCCAGCTAATCCAGAATATAGCATTGAGGCTTATCCGTGGCCTTAAGCCTAGGGACCACATCTCTCCTGGCTAAAAAAGTCTCCACTGGCTCCCGGTTGCTCCATGGATCAAATTCAAATCCCTCTGCATAATCTAGAAGGCTGCCTGGGGCCAGGGACCACATCATCTGCAACTCTCTCTTACCAAATACTATCCTTCTAGACCCCTACTTTCTTCTGGCTCCAACTCCTTGTGTGTAAAGCGTTTTGCTAAACAAAGAGCTTTTCCTCAGCTGGATCCCTCCTGAGGAATAGCCTCCCCTCCCCCTTGAGCAGGACCCTCTTAAGTTCCGAAAGCACCTCAAGACTTTCCTCAGCTCCTCCTCCTTCCCCTCATCTTCTGATCTCACAGTTGCTGCGATTGGTGTCTTGGACTCTTATGCATTCATGGGGCTCCTGACCACTCGCACCCAATCTCCCCAGCTTCCGTCTACCTTCAGCACTTGCCTTGGCACACACTCCACACTGGAGACTTGCACTTTCCACCTAATGCAGCTTCTGGACGCATAGCACTTATCAGACCTTGCACTTCCTCGAGCACGGACACCCCAGCACCTACCCCACTGCCCTCTTCCTTGCTGCACTGAATACTCACAAGGCATAGTAGGTTTGGCGTCCCTTCCCCCAATGTATTTATTTGTATATTTTAATTGTACTGCATTCCCTTGTTACCTCATTCCCTCTCGGTTGCCCTGTGGGCGCTTTGAAACAGAATGTGCTTGCTGTATAAGCTCCTAACAAGCAAACAAACTAAACTATATTACCCATGGGCAGTGTCACATGGCCACAAACAGTTGTTCTACGACAGGTGCAGCCATATTAAGCCCAGGTGCAGCCTCCTATTTCAAGGCACTGCCATTGAAGAACAAGATACATCTTTAAATGCTGAGCTAGAACCAAACATAAGCAAGTACTGCCAGCAAATGCCAGGCACCATCTTAAAAGGCTGCATGCAAAATAAAGGTGCCCAAAATACAGTCCTGCATGTCTGGGTAAGTCCATCCGAAGTCTGGTGTGGCTTCATATGCCCTACCCAGATATATCCTCATACATGCAAGTCAATCCTCAGATGACCCACAGGCTCATTTCCACTCTCAATGTTTGGCTACAGCGACATACACGCAATAACTGCCCATTACACCCACACGGAGACCGTCTAGGCCGGTACTGCTATCACGTGCCATGTACAGCCTCACGTGGCCTACTAAAGTTATCATGGGAACCTGCATATGTAAGCCCGGGGACTAGCATATGCCACATATAGTCTAATGTGTTTATGAACAGCACCAGATATCCAGCATTAGCCATAGCCATAGACATCTATTGGCATCATATGTCCATAGAGCCTCGTGTGCTGATTTAATCAGCTCGGTGTGGCTGCAGATGTCAAGATACACACTCATATGCCGAGCTACTATCATCATGTGCCCAAACACTGACGTTACATGCCAGGTGCGCGTAGGCGAATGAGAGGGAAGGCTCATATGCCCAGAAGCAGCCTTTTATACAGAGCTACAGTCTCCATTTGAAAATATACAGGTAAAAAAAGCCATCTAGAACTAATGTAGGACCTATTTAATTGCAATCAGACATCTAAAGCCACTATATCCTATTCCACATGATATAGTGGCACTGCCACTTAGAGTGTTGCGTTTTCGGAGATGTGACTACGTTTTCATGTTACGGTCTTAGAATGCCTGGGCTACGCAGCAATAGGATGGAGGTTCTTCATCACAATAGCAACTAAATATGGCTTTTACAAAAATGTAGTTTGTTTAGATTTTCACAATGTATGTATGTATTTATTGCGACAAAAAAATAATTCATAAATTAAATAAATGACTGGAGAAAAGACGTGCCCATTTCTTATGATCTACAACTGTGAGAACATCCAGGGTAGCGTATGCCGGATCTAGGGAACCAATAATGGGACCAGAAGATCTCGTTTAACGGCTTTCAACTCATATGTCTCAGCATATGACAGGGGCTGGGGTTGATTTCCCACAGTATGCAGCGGAAGGAGGTCCATTCCTTTTGTGGGCGTCAACACAAATAGTGTGCCGAATTAATATGTTTGCACTTCGATAATAAAGAAGTGTTGAAGGTTTAACAAGTTTATGGAAGGCTTAAGATGATAGCAAATGTTCAAGTGTTCTTGAGGTCTTTTAGGTGGAACCTGAGTCTCAATAAGGCCAGTCCAGGAGGACACTTGGGTGGTCCGTTAGTTACTGAGAGTTTAATGAGAACCCTGGAGATCAAACCACTCCACTGGAAGCGTTTTTCTGTCATCATCTGAGATTCAATGTATAGTCTCAGAGCCCACAGGTATAAGGATTGGAAAAAGCAGCAACGCTCCATGCAGTGCAAGGTGCATTCTTGAAGACAGATGCTAAGCCTCCAAAACGTCCTTTTGAATTCTTCTGTCCATTCTCTCGTAGAAGAAATCCTGTAAATCAAAACTCAGTGGATGTTGGTCCTGTGTGCCGTGATGATGGTTTAACGGCTTCAGAATAGCATTTTGGGAGGTGGCACCAGAGAGTATTTGTGGGTGTTGTAAAGTTCCAAGCAGAATCATGGCATTGATACAGTTACATTCATGGAATCATCCTTGTACAATAGGAAATATAAAAAAGAAAATGAAATTTCAAAAAAATGATATCCCGTTAGAAAGAACTCACATGTATGCACATAAGTGTCTCTGTAGAGCTCATTTATCTTATTTAGTTTTTCATGACTTTATTGTCCAAAATCCTTTCTGACTCTTACTGCAGATAAGAGTGTCGGATGCAACATTTATCTGGCACCAACACAGTGATGTGTTCTCAACTCAAAGCTTCTAGGCCATGGTTCTCAGTGTTGACACACCGTTCTCTGCAGGTCCCACCAAGAATACCCATTTGCGACTCCTCTGAAACCATCTGTGACTCCTCCGAATCCTTCATTTCCCTAAACCCCTAAATTTTAGACCAGGTACTAAAATGCCAGGGCATGTTCCATGGGACACTGATATCATCTTTGTTATGTCTGTAATTACAATATGCCTACGTTCTGGGAAAACGGTAATGCTCTTCACACCCTGCAGACCGGTAACAGTTGGCTAGGAGGCGAGAAGAGCAATTGTCCTTCGGTCCACAAAACCCTTAAGTTAGATCACTTTTCGCCCAGGATGTATGCCACCGGCCTGGTGAGACAAGCAAAACTTTGCTTGTAGCAACCATTTATCGAATGTAGGGTCGGACACTGGGGGGCACAAACCGACAAGGGACGGGTGAAGTGTTCTCCTGTAGCTTCAGCAGAAGGAAGGATGGATGGTGATTTGAGAACTGATTGAAGATAATTGAGGGAGAAGCCTATTAACTATTTCAATGTTGGACCGTGGTGCGTGCATGCTTGACAGTTTTTCCAGGTTTGACACTTTTTCCATGTGTCCAACCTGTCTGTGCTCTTCACACTATTAAAGTTTAGAAACAATGCCTTACTTGAAGGGAAACATATGTACATAAGCACTCATGAAGTTCCTGGGATGTCCTTGGGTCCAGGTAAGCAAATGACATCAAGTAACAGCAGTAGAATTCTGAGGACTGAGAGGAGCATGTAGGGGTACATCCCTAAGAGAACGGTGGAAACATCTGTTTTTGTTTGTTGGTACGGAAGTTTGAACCTATCCATCTGAATTGTGACCGACTGCCTCATCCAATCTGCCTATCCGGTGCCCGGCAATTTCCCCACATGCCAAGATGCTTCCGCATGTAAAACTTATTGGATAAGAATACAAGTAAATTAATACTTGAATATAGCATATGGTCCTGGAATTGAATCACAACACTGCAGCTAGAGGATTGTATCGATATGAGAAACCCCACAGTTATAAAGAGAGAATTGAAATAAAACCGGCAGGGATGGAAGGAAAAAGATTATGGTCCAGTAACAACCCCCAAAAAGTTGGCCAAACGCATCTAAAAACACCTAGAGACAGAGTACACGATGCACGCCTAAAGAAGGGTCATAGACTGATATTCCCCAGTGATCTGAGCCGCTCCGAGCCCTCCTAGCCACACACAACATCTGCATCCACCAATATGCCGATGACACACAGCTATATCTCAAGATCGACTCCATCAAGGACATCCATGGCAAACCTGCCTCTCGCTGATCCAGTTTTGGATGTCCAGTGCATACTTGAAGCTCAACACCTCCAAAACCAAATTCCTACTCCTCAGCAACAATACTGAACATCCAGACATACAGACCTGGCTATCAACCATGAACTCTTGTGTGCTTCACTCCCGAGATCACCTCCTTTGCCAAGATCCTCGGGTTCCACATTGACAAACACCTCTCCTTCAAGACACACATAGCTAAGAAAACTCAAGACTGCTTGGTATCACCTCTCCCCCCTGCAAAAAGTCAAGCCCTTCCTCCGTCCAGACAGTTGTAGATCCACTGGTCCTATCCGACCTGGATGGGGGCAATGCACTCCTCAAAGGCCTCCCGTCAACCTCTCTTGTGCCCCTGAGAAGTGTCCTACACGCGGCCGCATGCCTCATCAAGGGTCTACACAGATACAACCACATCAACCCGGCCCTCATCGACCTTCACTGGCTTCCACTGCACACACAAATCACCTTCAAGGCTTGCTGCATCATCTATAAGGCCGTCGCCCTCAAGTCACCCAGCTACCTCGCATAGAAACTCTGCATCTCCAGCGGACAGCGCACCACCAGAAGCCAGGACACGTGCACACTTGAAATCCACCACTGCAAAAAGGAAAGGACCAGTAAACAAGCCTTCTCTGCCTACTCCCCAGGACTACAGAACCTCCCCATCATCTGCATCAAACTCTCCCCCACCCTCCAACAATTCAGAAAAGAACTCAAGCCCCACCTCTTCACAGAGTCTCTCCTCCTCAACACCTAGGCCAACACGTTGCCCCTCACGCCAGCTGACTCGCTAGACGCCACCCGCCCCTCTGCTCACCGCCACCCGGTATAGCCGTACCCATCCTCTTTGCTCCTCTGTATCCTAAAACCCGCAGGTCTGTGCTCAATAAATACCATGAGAAGAAGAAAATGCATTTACAACATGCACTTAAATTAGAACAGAACCATTGTGGGGGTGAACAGGTAATAGAAATTAGTTAAATGGCTCAGCAGGGTTATATTTCTTTTTCCATGAACAAGAAGCTGTACTCCTGCTAGCGTGCAGCCTGTGCACATGCGCAGTGTGTCCAGCTGTGACTTGGCACAAAACGTGATTTGGGAAAATGGTCACGGTCACTGAAATGCGGGTTAGGGTGGTCAGGGACTACACCGTAAATCCCTGTGCGCTTCCACTTGTGTGTCAGCATACACAGAAGCGACGTGTGCACCTCAAACGCTGCTACACAGGTTTCTATCCACGTGTTTTGGCTCAAGAGGCAAGGAGGAAAGGTACTGTGGAATTTAACATGTCCAGGCAAAAGAACGTGAGAGGCACAGATTAAGCGCGCATCCCGTCACTAAGCAGCAGTTCTACTTTACAGACACATTGGGGAAAAGAACGCTAGGCCCGGAAAGGCAATGGACACCATAGGCTAAAGGTATGAGCCCCAGGAGGTTGCATGCCCAGAGATCAGGCAGAGTTGCATAGTGGAAGAGCTGCATGGCATAGAGGAGCTGCTTGTAACAGCAAGCTCCAGACGTGTCCATTGTGTCCACCCTTCGCAGCACAGCAAGGAAGATATGGTAATGCGGCCTAACAAAGAGGAGTGCAAACAGATTTATTACACTCAATGTAACACACCAAAATGGCAGCTCCACGCCCAAGTCTACTAAAAAATTCCCACAAGAAAGCCATCCATTCAAAGAAAAAAACGTTTTGGCACACAGACAAAATGTGAGTATGCACTGCTCACATAAGTCATGAAAGTGAATATATGTAAAGATTTGAACATACACACACACAGTATCTACAGACAATGCATAAAGAGAAATGGTTTGAAAACATACTTCAATATAACTCACACTGGTAACTACTGCCCCAATAATAGTCACTGGTGCCTGGCTGCAATTGCACAAAAGACAGTGGTTTCCAGGTCTGTCGTTCACAGGTATAATTAAAAATCTGTGGATTACAGCTTTACAAACAAATCGAATAATAAAGTTATTCTTTCCTTTCAAAGAATGAAACATTAAATAATTAAATTAAAGGCCCAGTTTTTCAAGGGATTCCTTCTATTGGGGTATGTAGGCGGATTCACATCACCTTGTGATGGTCCTGCCATTTCCTCACAACCCGTTCATCGCCGAGTGTGCGTCCGCAGATCGTAACACCACGCCTTTGTGCTGACGTGAATTATCTGCGTGTGTGTCATCAACGTAGAACCCAATACTTCCCTGTTGCCCCACACACTTTTCAGTCTCTTTCAACGTCTTATAAAGACATCTATCGACTTTCAAAGATTATTGATTTGTACCATCTAAGGATATTATTTTCAGATAATAAAACAAACGGGTAACAAAAACTGGATCGTTGTGCTTTCACACACACACGACAGTGTAATATTACAATTATTAAAGAACATGAACCAGTTTTGTTTGGTACAAACATTCTTCAAAGTTCCATCTGGGACACATAAGTAAGAGATTGCCTTTCCAGGGATATTTTGCAGGCACGCAGGCCCTTAGTTTGCAATATCTGGAGTATGGTGTAACGGGACCTTGATTCCTGTGCACAAACATTCTGTGTGGGTTCATTTTTCCACCCACAATCTCTTCCCAGATAAAAGTGCATTTCTTCCACGACCCCAGCTAAACTCGTACCTTCAACTCCAAAAAAAATACCAGAGTATCCACCCCCAAAAGGGAAGTCATACCATCGATGGGAATATTTTCTATCTAATAATCTGCCTACACAGCCCTAGCACATCACTCCACAGGGCAGTTCTACAAGAGAAAGTGTCCAGAGTCTCAAGGCACCACCCCGTCATGGATATTTTACAGATGGTCAAAGTGACTGCTCCATCGAGAACCAAATGTCCCTATATGAGAGTCCCCTAAACAAGGCCTTGTTTGCAAAATTCTAATGGGCAGCTCCCAGTGCGGAAGAAATGCCCCATAAACAAGGTTCCTTCCGATTCGGGTGACCAGATTGTCAAAATAAAAAAGGCACAGGCGACCATAAAAGTAGGACTACAACCAACAGTGGCTACCATGACTACACTTCAGTAGTGGGAAAAATGGGAGAGCGGAGAGGTAAACCACAGACATTCCCCTGGATACAACTTGCGCAATTTGGTGGTAAAACTGGGCGTGTTAAAAACAAGCTTTCGCCGATTGCTATTTGAGGCCTTGCTAGGAAAACTTTTCCAAAGCAGTCTCTGTAGCATAATCAGTTAATGCATATGGCTGCCCACTGCGAGGTTGGTGGTTCGTGCCCGGTAGAGATATGGGGGAAGTGTTAATGTAGTTTTGCCAAAGGGTAACGTGTATAATACATGTGAATTTTTGGCAACCGAGCACGGAGCATGAAGATGTACACCCCCTCCCTCAGTAACCGATAGGATTCTGACATTAACCATCACCATGCCTTTCAACAAAACCGGGACAGGGTTTTTAAAAAAAATTAAACAATTCTCAGGACAGGGGGCCCATTTCCAGGGGTTATCCTCGCTAAACGGGGACGTGCGGTCACTATACTGCAGACGGGCCGTTTCACTGCAAACCTGGCAGGGGGTCTCTTCCAAAGGCAACAGCACAGCTTTGCTCACTAGCCAACAGCCTCAGCAAATGTGCCCCCACACCTAAAAAAAACCTCCAAACACTACCATGTTTTACCATTAATCCGAAGAAAATAACTGTCCCCATGCGACTGTTCGTGACTTGTGGCAGGCTCCAGTCCCAATGGTGTAAATCCAGACTTTAATGCAGCATTAATAAGAACGAGGAGGCGGGGTGGTGGGGCTATAGGTACCCCCAATTATTTAGAGAGATCGTTTTGCAACGTGTGCGTCGTTATGGCTTAGATTTGAATAGAGTTCACTTACTGGTAGGGGTCGGCGTGTGCCCCCCGTTGCCAGGCCCGTCGAGAGGTGGCGTCTGCCGCAGGCTGCACAGGTGCCTCGTGACCTCTGCGTCGCCGCACGCTGTCCACGCTCCACGAGAGTCACACACGCCGGGCAGGGCATTAGTCTGCCACCGCATCGCCTTTTCTCTCTTCCGCAAGGGCAAGCAGGGGGAGGCGGCTGCCAGCCCGTCCCCAGAGGCAGGAATAACGGCTTTCGGGGAGATGGCTTGACAGAAAGGACGTGATTTGCGAATGGACTGGAGTTTTGGGGTGAGAAGCAGGTACCAGGTGACTCTAGGCTAGAGCCTCCCAGACTGCGGCCAGTCCGTCAGCCCCGCGTTTCATTCGGTTCGTGAAAGCAAATTCCGCTGAAAGGAAATGAAATCCCCGGCCCGACTCCCGCCCGGATATTTTATCTCGCGCGGTGTGATCTCATGGTGCAAGTGCTGAAGGGGATGGAAGGTCGGACCGGTGCACGAGGGTGCCATCTCGCTGCTTCATCGCCGAGGACCAACCAGCCAATAGTGTGTGTGTGGGTAGGGAAGGGAAGGAGGGTCCTTTTCAGCCGCCCTCCTTCTGTCGACTTAAATTCGCTCTAGCCAATGGCTTCGTTGACGGAGAAAATGTGCACATTTTCTATGAAAGAATATATTTTTTTTGTCTATTCATTTTTACCAATGTATTTTTCTTAGAAGCCTTAGGTCATTGGTATATAGTGCCCCGCCCCTTAAAACATAAGCTCCCACCAACCGCCTATGCCAGTAAAAAAGCAGACACAAATTCTCCCTCTCCAGGCCCGTCTTCTCTTTCTCCTCCAACAACATATGCTCACTTCACTTTCTGCACGGTTGAAGGGGGCACAGACAGATAAAGGACCACCCCGATGTTTTATATATTATTTTTTTAAACAGTGGAAATCAAGAAGAAAACGTGTGGGAACAGCCCAAAAAGATTATATACCTGTTGTCACCCCATTTTTTTATTTTTATTCATCGGCACAAACCGCCAAGTCTTTAAAAAAAAACCTCTGTAGGTTTGCAGAAGCAAAGGGCCCAAAATCACACTGAATGGGGGTAAATATAGTACTGGAGGAGGTATACGGTGGAAAAAGACAACCCAGCGTCTGGGTGGTACTGGCACGGCAGAATCTTGGCGCAAGGGCAAACGGTGTAAGAAGAGCAACCCAAAATAAGGAGGATCAAATACGCGGCTGGAAATCATTCTGGGTACGGCTCTGGTTACATTTCAACCAAGCTGCATGTGAGGGTGGGTCATGTGGGGAGTGTCACCGGCTCCCATTGTGAATACATAGAACAGTGGGACGGGCCGCAAGATTTCAAGAGAAAAGATTATCCCAGAGATGAGATTGGGACAGAGTTCAGAATAGTGTTGCACGGTGCTCTTTGTAAGGAGACGGGTAGTCCTTAAATGTTGAGGGTTAGGGCATTAGAGGAAACTGAGCTAAGCATGTGCGGATTCACAATCGAGGGCCTGACTGGGTTTGTGGGCAAGTTCAGGTTGAGATGGGGAGAAAGAGGGCTCAGGGTGGAGCTCAGGAGGGGGGGAAGAACCAATATCTGGTCTAACCAGATGGTAGCGAGAGGGTTCCAGAGTACTGCAGTATTGGTAAAGATAACACAACTACCCTAAACAAGAGGCATTACAATTGGAATGTGGACAGCCTGTTCTCCATAGGCCGTGTGGATTCGAAAGTGGTGCAATCCAAGTCTGCACTGGCAGAAATGGGAAACCATGAGATTCCAGGGGTGGGCTACACAGAGGGGAAAAATACCCCTGATCTATTAAGCAGAATCAAAATGAAATCGGAGATCTGGTCATTGGAGAGGGGCTGGTGGGGGCAAGGGTGCCAGCAAAGGGAGGCAGTTTATGTTTACTTGTGCTTTATTGTTTCTGCACACCTTTCCACTCTGTGTTTGACTTGCCAGGTCTCCCAGCAATGTAGCCACCATGGATTGTTATATAGATTGGCAGGCCACTCCAGGGCCTACACTTCCTATCCACAGTCCTGGAAAGTTGCAGGTTAAAAACACAACTCCAGTGTAGATCTCCATTTGAGTGACACTCTAGTATCAACGGGCAACTCTTGAAGACCCAGGAACCTCGCCACTTCTACATGATCCACAATGCTAATGTACTGCTCCAAGAGAACAAACCAGGGCATTCCATGGCCCAAGATCACACAGAAGGTAATCGGTGAAGCGGGCATTCCTAGCTTCAAACCTGGACTAGACTGCCATGCCCTTGCAGGTCACTGAGTGGTGGATGTGTTAAACAAGCCCCCACATATGAGCAGTTTGACAGAGAAACCGATGCTACGCCTGGCAACCAATAGCGTGCCCAGCATAATAACTATGCTAGTATGTGGCGGGCAAACGGCCAGTCCAAACAACATTTCCCATGCTTTACTCCCCCAACCACTACCCTCCCCCGGTCATAATCCGCTGCACCCCCACTTTACAGTGGCTATGCAAAGCACAAGACCAGTGGCGATCGAGGTGGAAAATGCCAAAGTCTCCCATTCTTGCCAGTCCGGAAAGTCACCACCACCCGATAGAACACAATCAGTACCTCAAGAGCTGAAATTCTGCCCACTCGTCTCGCGCCCCTAGAGGAGGTTCACCCTGAAAAGCGAACTCTATAACTCCATTCACTGCTATTGCTGGGCAATCCTCCCAGGGTAAAGTGTTACCCACAGATCATGGCCCTGCCCTACTGCTCAGCCATTGGTTGCGGCCTGGCGCTAGGAAGAAAAAGCCTCCCCCAAGCCACCAGTGCTGCCCAGCGATGAAGTGCAGTGTGCCCCATGTCGTCACCAGAACGTCATGGTCTGTTAA
This sequence comes from Ambystoma mexicanum, assembly GCF_040938575.1. NCBI lineage: Eukaryota > Metazoa > Chordata > Amphibia > Caudata > Ambystomatidae > Ambystoma > Ambystoma mexicanum. Next base: position 467,642,779 of record NC_090922.1, read on the forward strand.
TGCCACTGTCTGCTCAGGTCAGGGCGCTGCTGCGTCTCGCCCTGTGATATGCTTGGTACATTTTAGCATGTACGACAGTCCCACGGCTGACTCGTATTACGATGATGCTGTGGCCGCTTAACTCAGCATTACTCAATGTCATTGTCAGCACAAGTGGCTGTGTCACTTGGGCTCCACATCGCTGTGTTGGTCACGCCATGAATGTGTCCACCGTTGCCTCAAATCGATGTATCGTACTCACGCAAAATCTCTGTTGCCCCCAAATCGCGACCAGATTATGGTGCTATTACCCCCAATATCACGCCGGTGGTGATACTCATTTTACAGAGTAACTTCACTCCGTGTCGTGAGTGTGGCTGTCACCCCCATGGTGCACTGTCACCCTATGGTGCTGGGTCGCTATGTCTTGTCGCTGCCATACTGTCGCCATGTAGTGCTTTCTCCATGTAGCGGTATCGTTAATACCGCATGCCTGTCATTCGTCGCATATGCAAGTCTGCGTCTCCTGCCTTCCCTGGGCTCACGCTTTCATGCCTCTGTGTCGGCACTCTTCTCCCTCCCTGCTTTAGCTCTCCAGCCCACAACCCCCTCTTTTGTCTCATGTGGTTCGCACTCATCAAACCGCCTCTTCACCCCTCATTCGTTCCTTCCACCCATCTTGCCTCATTCTCTCTCTCCTATCTCCCAACGAGCCCCCACCCTGTTCTCAACAGCACGCCCCTGACCGCACCCCATATTCAGCCGCCACCCCCACATCCATCCAACCGAGCATCGACTCAGAAAAATCACTTTTTCAGCTGCGCATATAGAATTATAAACGAGGAATTTGAGGGCACGGTCACCCATCACCCTACCCGTTCAACTAATACAATTGAAAACTAAACTGGACACTAACTTGTAAGTGTGGATTTCGTTATAAAACTGGATGCACGGCCCCTCCCCGGTGGGTTTCGCCGGTTCCTAGATCCACACGTCTCGCCACCGTGTCCCCTCCTCCCCCCATCGGATCCGTCGACTAAACTGGCAAAAGACATTCACTTTCTCGGTCCCGGCTCCAGCTTTCCAAACCCTCCCCTTTCCAGACAAAGGGGGAGGGAGAGCCTGGGGCGAGAAGGGGAGGGCAGGCAGCCCTGTCCCTGGAGTCTGAGGTCATGTTCAAGAGGCACGTGACCATTCAAACACTGCTGCCCGCTCCCGATGGTCCTCGCCCATAACCCCACCTCTTATCAGCACTCCGCCCCCTTCGGCGGAAGCCGGCTGCTGTGCCCTGGCAAGAGCCAGAAGTCAGGTCTGGCGGATGACATTGACCCCAGCTGGCCAGGGTCGGAGGGGAGGCCCGGCGGGCACTGCTTCCTTCGCTGACCTCTCCTCTCAGAACCACCGGATAATGGGGACAGAGGGGCGGAGAGAGCACGAGAATACCAATGTTGGTGTGTACATTTGAAGATGTGTGACTCGCCAACAAGAAATATGCACAATGGGACCAAAAAGTACATACACTCCGCGCTAAAGCGCCATCGGGACAAAAAAACAGTACGGTGTCAAAATAAGACCGTTAAAAATGTGCCTGCGAAGGAGCTACTATGCTGAAATCCGCTAAAGCACAGGCTCAACGCTTTTCGGTCTTCTCGATTGGTATAACGAGGTGTTCGCTCCTTCTGACCACATGACCCTTTCACAAATTCAGTTATTGCGGATATAAGGAAATGTGCTGTTTAGTTACCCCCGTTTTTAAGGCGATTTTCTGAATGTATGCACTGATCTCAGTAGTGACCAATCGATTTTATTTTTATTTGCTATCGGTAGCTTCTTGTTAAAAATTGATATTTTGCGAGCATTTTCAGTAGGTCATTAGATTCCAGTTGGGCTTTGAAGATAACAGCAAAGTTCAACGTTATGTTTACATCAACATTAAGTGATTAGGTTAAGATTGTTCATGCTGTCAAAATAGTCTTTCCATACGTTGGTATTTGGCGGTTGTGGTGGGGCCCGCTACTGGATCACCGGGGCGGGCCGCCACGGATATCGGGGGCACCCGACGCAAACCATGAGGCTGCATCCAGGCAGGGGTCACCCTGCTAACTCCGGAGTACGACACGTGGGCTGGGGGCACCCGGCTCTGGCGGCACCCAGGCTGGGGTTGCACAAACAGCTGTGATCACACGGCCAATACCTTAATGTGGGACAGTGTTGCGCAGCAGGGGCACCGTCCATTTGCAGGGCCCCGCCATTGGCCCTGCTGCACTTGCTGTAGCACAAGCATGGTGGGAGGAATAACAACACCGGAGTCAGCTCTTTGTTAGACTGACGAGCCGGAAATGGCTCATCCCTTTTTATTAGGTGGGTCACATGGTTAACATCATGTGACACAAGCAGAAGTCCTGGGAGCTACCATGCTCCCAGGAGGGGTGACATGCAACAGCGCCTATGTTTGGGGATGATCGACTAAGATGGGGGATGGAGCCGGCCAGTGGGATTGCCCACTGCTTGACCTTAAAAATCCTACGTCAATGTGAATAACAAATGCCTGACCCTAACATGGATGCTAATTGAGCGACGAGGCTGTCCCCAAACAACTACGATCTACATATGGCTTCATTTCAAAGCTTCTCTCTGTACATATAAATGGTACCGAACTGCCAACTGAATAGCAAAAACTAAAATTAACAAAATAAATCCAAGCGCAGGTCACTTATGGCGTAGCTAGAAAGCTTTAAAGTAGCAATCTCTTGCATAGAAGGGGAACCTACAGCTGCCACACTGTGGGGGGACGTGCCACCCCATGTCAGGTTTTTGGCTGGACTGGGCCTGACTGCAGTAGCGGCTGGGTGCTGGCGTGGGATGAGGAACGCTCCCGCTCTTCTAGGCATGTCAGACGACCTTGAAGCTCTCCCTACTTCTTTATTCCTATCTGCAAGGAGCGTGGCAGACCGAGGCCTTGAGTGAAGATGGGGCATCGAGTTTGGTGGGCCTAAACTGGACATGAAATGAGTAATAAAGCATTTTTCCTATTTTTTTATATGCCTGTATGTGTGTATTATGTGTGTGTCGGATGTGTATGTATGTAATGTCTGTATATGTGCGTGCCTGTATGTGAATGGTATATTTGTATGTATGGGTGTTAGTGCATGTGTTGTGTGAATCAGAATGCAACGTGTGTGTGAATGTTCTGGGTGTGCGTGTGGAGAATGCAGAGTAAATGTTCCGGGTGCACATGTGTGTGAATATGTGAAAAGGCATATGGATGAGTGACTGGTGGGTGCATGGCTATGAATCTGATAGTGTGCATGAAAAGCATTGGGGCTTAGGGCACATGTTTTACTGGGCATCTATGATAAAGCAAGCATGATAAGTGTTATTATGTAACTAGACTGGCATTTTGCTGCAGCCAGTCTAGCCATTTCTTACTGTGTTTGATATTATTTTCCTGGGCATCTATGATAAAGCAAGCATGATACATGTTATTGCCTGGGTAGGCTGGCATCTTGGTGCTTCCAATCTAGCAATTTCTTACTGCAGCATGACACTTGTTTACTGGGCATCTATTATAAAGCATAAATATTAAGAGTTATTACGTGGCTAGACTGGCATATTTGTGCAGCCAGTCTGGTCATTTTGTCATCCATTCTGCCGAAACGTCAGCAGCACATTTACCCAGATTCCCAATGGGCTTTTACTTTGTGCTGCATTTCCATTTCTAACATCATACCCAGATGTAGACCAAATATGAGGTCAGACTTTAGCCAGGCATAGGAGACCTACTATCAACGTCTCCTCCGTTTGCACTGCCATCTTGTGTTCTCTACACCCAATGGTATGGAACATTCCACTTACAAACAAGTTGTCTGTTAAATGTATAAGTGATTTTGATCCACATCCCATGTCATTTGTAATTATGTCATAGTGAATCTTTAACTATGTGTTTGTTTTCCACAATGGACATCATGTAATGTCATGTATATAAAAAAACAACCTAAATATTTTGCATAAAGAAAAAAGCATCAGCTAACTAATAATACAAATCTGAAATTTTTATATGAGTTTGAGATATGTGTTTGGCAGCAGCAAACATGTTGTTTCTAACAACGGTTGCCCAAATTGTACGGGCACCCAAAAGGGTCTAAAAACCAGTGTGTACTGTATTCATCTTGCGCACCTCCTATATTCATAGAGGGTAGGACAACCCCCTTGTTATGGCTTCTCCAGCCCTCCAGTCCTTCCCGATTTAGGGCAGCCTCTTTTTGTTGTACTGTGTCATGATATAGCGCTTGCTATAATAGAGGCCTTCAAATCACAGTTGTGTCTCCAGAGGTCCCCTTTACGGTCCTCCCCTATTCAGATAGGGTACCCACATCTCCTATTTCTAGAGTTCCATTCCCACACTCCTCTCCATGACCTATTGTGCTCCCTTTCTTAACTCACAGCCTCACACTTTGTTTCAATCCGATCATCATGGAGCAAATATTCAGCTTCTCAGAAACAGAAATTAATGACATCATACAAGGCCCATCCATGTTCAACATGGAAGGGCCCAACAGCATCCAGCATCAACAGCCCCAGGAGAAGATCTTCTAAACCTTAAGAAATACTGTTTTAGGACCGAGGTGCACAGACATTTTCTCAGAGAATACCTCAGCGTAAACATGATCCCCCTTGGTCTCATAATACGGAACGAATCAGCACTATTTTTAGATGATCAAGAATACCTCCAGGGATTTAGCAAAATAGCAACTAAATGCAGCCGAGACCTCATGGCTCTCACAATCACCACTGCACAGAGAATACATTCTCATATTCTCAAAGATCTCAAGACGGAAGAGACAACATTTCTCACTGGTGAGAAACTTAAAGAAATCGACAAAGAAGTAGACACCTTTATGGCATTAACCTTAGAAAAAAAGCATAAAAAACTTGCGAAAGACATTAAGAATTTCAAGATAGAGCATACCTATCCTTATCTTGCCGCTGATTACAAAGATATCAAGGACAAAGAACGCATGGCCAAACAAGGTGGGGCCTCAAGAAATAGACGCAGGGGTGTATCCTTCTCTGATACTTCTAGCTCAGACTCCTCAACTGGCGATCAACCACAGGCAAGAGGACATCAAGCTAATTTTGGCCATAACCACCCATTCTTACATCCTCCCAACATGCCTTTTTTAGGCCAGGGGGGCCCCAGAGGAGGATTCTGGGGCCCACCCCATCCTCCTCAATTTCCCTTCTACAATTTCCCCCAATGGGTTACCCGAACAGACGCAGCAGGAGCAACCGGAGGCGCTAACAATGATCTCCGTCTTTAATCTCTCTGGTTCCCTATTGTCAAAAGATGAAAACTCATTATTAGCAAAAGGATTATCTTTCGTGCCCACCAATCAGACCGATTGGTTTAAACTGTACCTCAAACTCACCAACTTTTTTCGCAACATCAGAAGAAAGGTCTATTTTCTCGACAAAGACATCCCGATGGGACCTGAGGACACCGGCCTGAGACCTAAATCAGATTTCCTACCGAGAGACTCTGCGACACCTGCTTCCATCCTCTTTTTCGAGAAATGCATCCGGCAAGAAATTGGGAAATTGCAGTTCACCACGGATCAACATAGGCAGAACCTGACTTCAGGGGAAAGCCCTCGCCACCCTAGGTGCCAATAAAACACTTGTGATCAAACCGGCCGACAAGGGAGGTGGCATCATTATACAAAACAACATTCAGTACAATACCATGGTGATGTCCCTCCTCGAAGAGGAAGGCAACTACAAGAAACTGAAAAAGGACCCCACATCAGAATAAAAAAACAAGATCCAAGAAATAACAGGATACGCATTGGAACACAACTGGATCACCGATAAGGAAGAGGCCTTTCTTAATACAGCAGAAGGAAGAACCCCTGTCCTCTATGCCCTTCCCAAAATCCACAAGAACAGCCACACACCCCCTGGTAGACCCATCGTATCAGGATGTGGCTCTATTCTTGAACCGATGGGAACATTTATTGATTATTTTCTTAAATCCCTGAACCATCAGACTCCAACTTACTTGAGAGACACTATGGATACAATTACCAAATTCGAAAACCAACCATTCCACCCCTCAGAAGATATCCTTGTATCCTTAGACATCAAAAGCCTTTACACTTCTATTCCGCAACAAGAAGCACTGGAATGTATCAGACATCATTTGACACAACACATGACACAGAGACGGGTGCCTATCAACTTTATCATCGAACTTCTTGAAATAGCACTCACCAACAACTTCTTTGAGTATAACAACACCTTCTACGTTCAAACTTGTGGGACAGCCATGGGTGCAGTGTTTGTCCCCAGCATGGCCATCATTTTCATGTCCTCAACATGACCAACCTGTACCTTGACTCCGTCACCTTATGGTTTTGGTACATTGATGATATTATTTTCCTCTGATGGAATTTTTTCAATGGTTGAACATACATACTACAGGAATCCAATTCACCATAAATAAGAGTAACCAGAAGATGAACTTCCTGGACCTTACCATAACACCCAAGTTTAACAAACTTGAATGCTCAATTATCAAAAAAAACTACAGACCGCAACACGGTCCTACATTACAGCAGTCACCACCCCAAGAGCCTATGAGACAATCTCCCGTACGGACAGTTCTTGAGGATCCGCCGCAATTGCACCCAAATGGACGACTTTCAGAAAAATTCTAGTGATCTACAGCTAAACTTGTTGGCAAGAGGATACCCCAAGAAACGTATAAAAAACACCCAGAAGAGAGCAAGATATACACCGAGACAGGCTCTCTTGACACCCAAAGACCGAACTGCTACATCCGAGAACATTCTGACTTGTGTCACCACCTTCAGCCCAACCACCTCTAAACTCAAATCCCTCATCAAAAAATTCTGGCCTCTTGTTCAACTCAACCTTCCAGATGAACCTAAACCACACATGGCACTCAGGAGGTCTAAAAACCTCAAAGAGTTTCTAACCAGTGCAAAATCCAACAAAACCCCGGCTCGTTCCACTTTGTGGGACATGAGAGAGATCATTGGACACCACCCGTGCGGTCAATGCACGGTTTGTAGACAAACCAAGAAACTCACCTCTTTTATGATTGAGGGAAAAGAGTGGAAAATTAGACACTTCTCTAACTGCAAATCCACCAACGTCATCTATGTGATTCAATGTCCTTGCGCCCTACAGTATGTAGGTCAAACTTCAAGACCCATTCATAAACGCATCAGTGAACATAGGTCAAGGATACGCTGTAAATCCCTCACTGCTCCTCTGGTCCACCATTTCATTGAACTTCATCATGATCCAGACTCTTTTTCCTATTGGGTGGTGGACAAAGTCCAGAACAAAACCAACATCGCCAACACCCTGAATTTCAAAGAAGCATGGTGGATGCATAAACTTAAAGGCATGGTCTAGTAAAAAATGTTATTGTCCCTACGGGTCGGCCATGTTTTTTTAAGCCTAAGTGGTTCGATTTTAGAAAACTTTCCTATGGACCTTACCCGAGTTTTCATCCATTAAACGCACGCAAAAACAAGCACCAGGGAGCTGCCATTTTCTGATAATCCTATCTTTTCCCCCATCGCCCTGGCTGACCTGCTTTTGCGGCACTAAATCAATTCCCCCGCCCCTGAGCCTGACATTATCAAAACATTCATATTCCCCGCCTCTCTCCGTGACGTTACTGTGCTGCGTAGGCAAACGTGCCCAGTCGTCTTCTACACGACTCCACACAGAACCCGGAAACCAACACAGACCATCTCACAACACAGAACGCCACTATTCGGAATATGAAACTGTACTTTAAAATCAAACAGCAACACGGTACATTTGGTAAAGTACATTTATTTTACATTAAATGTTTAGAGAATATTCAGCAATTGCCATATGAACTCCGAAAGCCATTTATTTTATTTTATCTGTATCCGCCATGGTACACAGGGTGTTGCTTTTGGTTAAAAGAAGCACTTTGGAAGCACGGTGTACCGCAAGGCTGTTCCATGAACTAGGCACTAGTCCATCGTAAAGGTTGATATGTTGCTTCTAGCCATTAGTACAGCGTAAGGGCATGTGGGCCCTTGGCGATCGTCCCATAAAATTGTTAGTGTGCTCCAGTTGTTCACACGAAGCTGCAGGTGTCTACTGTAAAAGCCATCTGCTGGTGTCTCAAACCGATGGCAGTAGCAGAAGGGGATCAAATACCTGTTATGAAAACAGAAAAATTATAATTAGTCTCGCCAGCCGATCTTCATTATGAACCCTTTTGCCCCTTTTTTCTTTACATTTTTTCTTTACATTTGTACTACAGGGCGAACGAGACAGAAATTTCATCCGAGCCACTCAGCCCTGATGACTTCGCTCCTGGCTCACTTGTGACTCGGCCCTCCTCCTGTTTTGGGCTGACTTCACCAATTAGCTCCAGGTACACTTTCATTCTTATACCCCCACCATAGTGAATGTACCTGCACAGTCTGCCTGCTTTATTCTGTCTCCACAGCCACCCCATGACCAGTGCTGCCTGCTCTCCTCTTCCTCTTTTTGTGCTCTCCAGGTTCGACTTTTTCGGTCCTCCACCAGACCTCGCACCCAGCTCCAGGGGCCCCTTACCTGCCGCCCATGGGCCGCCCGCCCACATTCCGGCCGCCCTCTCTACTAAAGCCCACACAGGCTATTCCTGTTTCTTCATCTGTCCTATGATGAAACCCTCTGAGTTCATCTGCTCCAACTGGACGCACGACAAATGGCGAGTGGAGTCTGTCCCTGGAACCTCTTTAGGACATGTTTTCATGTATTTAATACACTATACTAAACCGCTGCAGCACCCTGCTGTTGTTTTAACACTGCTCTTTCATATATATTTTTTCTTTACCTTTTCTTTTTCTCTATACGCAGTCTCCGGACTTCTTTGGCCCCAGAAGAAGGCTACCATCCATTCTGCCGAAACGTCAGCAGCACATTTACCCAGATTCCCAATGGGCTTTTACTTTGTGCTGCATTTCCATTTCTAACATCATATCCAGACGTAGACCAGACGTAGACCAAATATGAGGTCCAACTTTAGCCGGGCATAGGAGACCTACTATCAATGTCTCCTCCATTTGCACTTCCATCTTGTGTTCTCTACACCCAATGGCATGGAACATTCCACTTACAAACAAGTTGTCTGTTAAATGTATAAGTGATTTTGATCCACACCCCATGTCATTTGTAATTATGTCATATGTGTTTGTTTTCCATAATGGACATCTTGTAATGTCATGTATATAAAAAACAACCTAAACATTCTGCATAAAGAAAAAAGCATCAGCTAACTAATAATAAAAAGCTGAAATGTTTATATGAGTTTGAGATATATGTTTGGCAGCAGCAAACATTTTGTTTCTAACAACGGTTGCCCAAATTGTACGGTCACCCAAAAGGGTCTAAAAACCAGTGTGTACTGTATTCATCTTGCACACCCCCTAGATTCATAGAGGGTAGGACAACCCCCTTGTTATAGCCAGTACAAATGCTATGCCACAGTAATAGTATATGGCCATACTTCCTGCACCAATATAGGGCTGTCTAGTCATGTAATAATATGTATCATGTTTGTTTTATCTTTATGCCCAGTTTATAGTATATGGCCATACAGTCTGCACCAAATTAGGCCAGTCTACCCATGTAATAACACATAACATGTTTTATTTATCATTATGTGCAGTAAACAGTGCCATGTTGTCCTAATATATATGGGCAGACTGGCTGTGCCAAATTAGGCCATTATAGCCACCTAATAACACATATCATATTTGCTTTATCATTAAGCCAGTAAAAAAAAGGTATGCCACAGTAATAGTATATGGGCAGTGTAAGAGGGTCGAAGAAGGAAGCTGACACAAAGATGTCATGATTTTGGTTATAGACTTTTATCGTATTGAAAACCTAACTGTCCCTATCTCTGAGAGAGGTTTCCCTGCCTCGAAATACTAAAGGGTCTGCCAGAATGTCCGTCAAATTAAAGTTCCACCGTCCTGTGTCAAAATCCTACTCTAACCCTCACACTACAACAAAAGAATAAACTAAAAGAAAAGTTCCTTATCCAGGAGAATGGCTCCCTTCTCCTGGTTCTTGAACAGGGTCCATAAGAATATTCTATCACAATAGAAAGGCCAGGTGGAATGACTCCCTCCCCCCGGCTTATGGGTTTCACCCAATCTTCATACAATTTCACACACAGGAGAATGACTCCCTTATCCTGGTGTAGATCTATCCAGTTTCCAATAAAACCAGAGTGAATGACTCCCTTCCTGTGACAAATCAACTTCCGGGACCAAGGATGAATAGTGGTTTCTAAACCATAAATAAAACCCACACCTCTAGTACACCAGAAGGGATATGAACAGATTGGAAATACAAGTAAAATATAAACCACCTTGTCCAATTTTGGTAAAGTGGACGGAACAGCAAGCTTATCTCTGCAAGGTCGTGGATTGTTGGTTAGTTCCAGCACAGTGAAAATACAATTATTACCTACTGATAAAAGGGACTGTCCAGTCAAGGTTGTATACAAATATCTACTTTATTATTATTCCAACGGACAGTTCTAGCACACTACAAAATACAACCCACCCTGTAAAGGAACACAGAGGACAGACAGCTTCATGGAAGAAAGGGATGCACTCTGGATACTGACAATGGGATCGTCGGAAAAGTCTTAACTGTTCAAGGTTATTTGGTTTCTGCACCAAGGGAGCCTGGGGTTGTAAATGTCACTAGGGGCCTTTGGAGGAGGACCAGGGGGACAGAACCACAATGTACCTGATGCTTGAGATGATCTTGATGCTCAACAGCGTCAAGTCGGTTCCAGGATGCTTTACAGCTCCTGCGACAGAGTCCAAGATGGAAGCCAGCTGTGGGTATCAGGTGGCAGGCAGATTGGCAAGTGAGGTGGGATGGATGGCTGCAGGCTGGCCTACATGATGGCTCGGGGTCAAGAATTGTCTCTGTGCTGGTTGGTGGATCTGGAACGCTGGTCGAGGCATCTCAGACAACTTTAGTAACTACAATGTGACAACAGTCACTGGTGCAACTGGTCGCGGTTCGAGGGCTCGACTGCCTCGAAAATGTCCTTAAAAGAGGGATGCTGGTTGATGCTTGTTGTGGCACTCCTCCTAGCTTCTTCGCAGGGCTTGTGTCGTCCTAGAAGGTGAATGGCCCGAAGCCGAGGAGAGTGTTTGCAGGCAACAGCCTTGTCCTTTGTTCAGAGACCCTCTGGCACTTCCCAATTAGGAAGCTTGCTGGCAGAACCTAGCAGGGCACGCTGTGTGCAGGCGCGGTACTGGTTCTGGAGCTGCTGGATAGGTCCTCTGTGTTTGGTATCTCCCTCTGTTCCCTGGGAGATGTTTAGGGGAGGGATCTTGCTTCCCTCTTGGAAATCCTGGCCTTCCTTCACTGGCAGAAGCTGTACCTTCAGCCAAGGTTCAAATGAGTCCTTCTTACTGCTTTTGAAGTTGTCAGATGATCTGCCAAAAGAGGGGCTCAACCCTCTTTTAAAGACAAACGGGCCCAGTGATTGGTTCAGGCTAAGCATACCTTAATGAACCAATCCTGGGTCCCCACCAAGAATCTTCTGTTATGCGTGAGGTCATAACCAGAGTGCTTTGCAACAGGAAAGTTAAGGTGTGACAAAATGTACTACCAAGTCCCACCCATCTTCCTGTCTGTTGTGGATCAAAGTATTTCTCTTGTTAATTGAGCTCTCTGTGCCCCCCGATCAAAGCAGAGTTCTGCCTTGAAGATTGTGGCAAGAATAGACTTTCTGTCTCCATCAAATCACATACTTCTTCCCTCTGAAAGGGGGTCCCTTTGCAGGAGTTGTGATGAATCAACTTCCGGGGCACCAGTGGTCCAGGGATGATATCCGTTTCTAAACCATCAATCAGACCCACACCTCTAGTACTCAAGAAAGTATCCAAACAGATTGGAACACAAGTCAATTATAAACCTCCTTGTCCAATTTTGGTAACGTGGAGCAAGCTTATCTCCACTGGTGTGGATCGTTGGTTAGTTGCAACACAGCAAAAACACAATTATTACCTCATGATAAAAGGGACTGTCCAGTCAAGATTGTATACAAATATCTACTCTATTATTACTACAACAGACAGTTCTAGCAGACTACAAATACAACCCACCCTGTAAAAGAACACAGAGGACAGACAGTTTCACAAAGGAAGGGGATACACTCTGGATACTGACCGGAGGGTAGTTGGAAAAGTAATCAGTTTTACTGTTCAAGGTTATTTGGTTCCAGCACAAAGGGGGCAAAGGGTCATAACTGTCTCTAGGGCCTTTCGGAGAAGGACCAGGGGGGGCAGAAACACCATGTACCTGGGGCTTAAAAAGTTCTCGATGCTCGACAGCATCAAGGCAGTTCCAGGACACTTCGCAGTCATTGTTGAAAGAGTTAGTGGTGGGAGACAGCTGTGGGTACCATGCGCAGGCAGTTCGGCAAGCGAGGCTAGACTGACGCCTGCAGGCTGTCCAGCGCAGGGGCTCAGTGGCCAAGAATCGTTGTCTCTTTGCTGGTTGGCAGATCTTGAATGCTGGTCGAGGTGGCTCAGACGGCTCATGTGACTGCGGCGTGACAACAGTCAGCGGTGCAGCCGGATGCAGTTCAAGGACTCGACTGTCTCGAAAATGTCCTTAAAAGATGGACGCTGGATGATGCTTGTGTGGCACTCCTCCTAGCTTCTTCGCAGGGCTCGTGTCCTTTCAAGGCGGACGGCCCAAAGCTTAGGAGAGTGTTTGCAGGCAACGGCCTTGTCCTTTGTCCAGAGACTCTCTGGCACTTCCCACCTAGGAAGCTTGCTGGCAGAACCTAGCAGGGCACGCTGTGTGCTTTCTGGCAACCGGTTCTGGAGCTGCTGGACTGGTCCTCCGAGACCGGTATATCTCTCTGTTCCCTGGGAGATGATTAAGGGGGGGGGATTTTGCTTTCATCTTGGAACGACTGGCCTTTCTTCACTGGCTTAAGATGTAAGGTAGTCTGTACCTTCAGCCCGGGTCCAAATGAGTCCTTCTACTTACTCTGTTCGAAGTCCTCAGATGATCTGCTATGTGAGGGGTTCAGCCCTCTTTTAAAACCAAATGGTGATTGGTGTAGGTTAAGCCCACCTTAATGAACCAAACCCGGGTCCCCACCAACAATTTTCAGTTATGCATGAGGTCAGGACCAGAGGGCTATGCAACAGGACAGACAAGGGGCGACAATATGTACCTAAGTCCCACCCATCTCCCTGTCTGTTGTAGATCAAAGTGTCTCTCTGGTTAACTATGCCCTCTGTGACTCTTGATTAAAGCGCAGGTCTCCCTTGAAGTTTGTGCTGGGAGCAGACATCCTGTCTCCCCCAAACCACACACCTCTCCCCTCTGAAAGGGGTCAGCTCTGCAGGGGTTTGCCTACTGTAAATAGTGGACCTGGACATGGATTTCACTGCCTTTCATACAGAGGGGTGGGAACTAGCTTCAAGTTGACACATTGCATACCAAATGGGTGTTAGCCCTGCCTTTCCTGTTGTCTATTCCAGAACCTGAGCAGGCTTGCCTCAATTATCTCGTGTTAGTATACACTGCCACCAGCCGGATTATACAAAAGGAAAGCAGATCCATGGAGCCTTTGATATTTAAATTAGGCTGCCCATGACTGGATGAAGGTGTTCCTTCCCCCTTCTGGAGATGCTTTGAAGTACCCGTGGCTGTCACATTCCTGCTGGACATGGAAGGGGAGGATGGCACCTGTAGGCTATGTCCTCCCAGAGTACATGTGACTATGCATTTTGGGTGGTGAGCAGAGGAAATGTGTGTGTGTGGAATGGCCTCACACATTTCCTGAGGTTGGTCTCCCATCATTCATTTTCATTTATCAAAAAAATAAAAAATTTGAAGCCCAGGCAAGCGCACAATCCCTGTGCGGATGGTTGAATTCCTCACAGGCGTTTCCTACTGTAACAGAGGGGAGGGAGCTAGTTTCAAGCTGACACATTGCATATCAAAGAGGTGTTGGGGGTTTCCTGCCCTTTATTAGTTCTGTGACCAGGCCTCTTAGCAGGCCTGCGTCAATTAACTCATCAGTATGCTCTGCCACCACACATAACTACAATGGGCAGGGCGGATCCATGTAGACTTTGATATTTAATTAGGCTGGCAATGGCAGGAGGAAGGTGTTGCCTTTCGCCTTGCTGAGAGACTTCATGTTCTCCTGGCTGTCACATTCCAGCTAAATGTGACAGGAGGACTGCGACTGTAGGCTGTGTCCCCTCAGAGTACACCTGTCTATGTGTTTGTGTGCCACGAGCATAGGAAAATGTGTGCGGATTAGCCCACACATTTTATGAGGTTGATCTCCCATCATTCCATTTCTTACTAAATGTCATTAAAAGCCCAGGCGACCGCACACTCCCTGTGCGGATGGTCGAATTCCTCACACTTCCCCTGGTGTCTTCAGAAAAATTCTCAGCCCAAGCGAATACCTCCCTTCTCCTGGTATTACTTGGTACCACAAGGCCAGGGGGTATGACTCCCTTTCCCTGGCATCTTTGTCACAACTCTTAGTTCAGCACCAGGAGAGTGGCTCCCTTCTCCAGATATTGCTTGGCACAGTTCTTTCTCACAATTGCTGCCCCAGACATTTCTTTGGGGGCCAGTGGTTTCCTCACTAGCACTGCACTGAGGAAGAGTTCCTCTGATACTCTCCTTCTCACTGTTGGGGTCCCAGACCCTTCTATTACTACTGTGCCGAGGATGTTTTCCTCTGATGTTTGCTTTCTCTTTGTTTGGGTCCTAGAACCTTCTATGGCTATCTGTGTGTTTTGTCTCTTCACTGTGACTAGGAAGCTTTTCTTTTATTCCCTGGATATTCTCTTCAGGTTCCCAGACCCTTATGTGGGTTTTGCTTCTCCAATGTGACGAGGAAGATTTGTGCCAGGGTATTCTCTTCAGGGTCCCAGACCCTTCTCTCCTTATGCCCATTAACATCTTCGCTATTATTGGTCTGATGAAAAGCCACCTTAGTTTCTGTGTCCACCCTGGATCTCCTCCAATACTTGTGTACACTTCTCCGGCTCCATGGGCTTCTCCCCTCTGCACACATGGCTTCGCAGCATCTTCCTGGTTTCGGGATTCGTTCTGAATCCACTCAGAGGGCAGATAACTTCTTCGCTGTCGTGCTGCCACTCTCCACTCCTCTGCGGTCGCCGGCCTGTGTTTGACTCTCCTGCACTGGAGAATGTATATGCCGACTGCTTTTCTCAACAGGACTGGATATCACTGTGCCTGCCAGCACTGTGCTTCTTCTTATGGCTGTGTTCGGCTCCGCAGCTGGGTTTGCTACATCTGATAGTCCTTTGTTCCTTTTTATACATTGTATCCAGTTCCTCCCACGCAGATTACACAAGTCCTTCTTTTTGTTACTGACTTAATCCTCACGCCTCCTTGGGGCCACCCGTACCAGTGTTATCACAGTCGATGATCTTTATGCCTCCTGTGCTCTTCCGTGTCATAGTACTTTTGACTTTAGGTCCTATGTTACAAGAATACATAGGCTTGCTTTCCATGTAGTGGCTCTGGACATAAGGGAGGGTAGGGAATGTGATCGTCCTTAACCCCAGTGGGCGAGTCCCTCCCCATGCAATCCTCCACATTAAAACACCCCTCGGGGGACTATCGGGTAACGGATGCACCTCACTAGCCTAATGGGAAAGGTCCGCCCCCGGGGGAAGTGACACCTTGTGAATCATTACAGCAGACTGACTTTGCCAAATGAGCCCAGTCTAGCCCCCTAATAGGAAATATCATGTTTGCTTCATCATTAATCCAATAAAACAAAAGCCATGCCACAGTAATAGTGTATGGCCAAACTGGCCGTGGTAAATTAGGCCAGCCTAGCTACTTAATAACACCTATCATGTTTCCCTCTCCTCACCTTCTGCCCCAAATCTGTAGCCTGTGTATGGTGCAAACACAAGCACGTACACATAGCACTCACTCACTCACACAAGCACCCAAACACCATACACTTGCTCATTCATATGAGCACCCAGAAACCATACACGCACTCATTCACACACACATAAATGCATATATGAACACACAAAATGGGATTCTTTTATTATTTTCTTACCCTGAGCCCTGGTTTCTCATATCACCACGCAGAAGGCCCTCCGGCTTCTGTGCAGCATGAACAGGAATCAGGTAGCACTTCCTGGTTCTTGCACATGCGTGGAACCAGCGTGCTCTGTCTGCAACACCTCAGCCCACCTGAATGTGTGGGGAGGTGCAGGAGCACACTCTAAGCACATTCAGACATGCACCTGCAATGAACCATGCAATGCTAGTGAAGCAAACACCCCCCCATGTCCTTGCCTGGCTCATTAGGCATGCATGCTGGGGAACCCGAACCTCCAAAGGGAAACGCTTCCCAATGATAGCTAAAGCCAGCACAGGAGTGCTCCATCAGATGCAGCTGAGGGATCACTCACTGTTTACACTGGACTGGCTTGGCTCATCCAGAATGGGTGGCACCCCGTCGCCCATTATGGCTGAGCTGTCACTGTACATGTAGATGTTTAGTCGCAAATCAATGTTTTTATCATTTTCACAGGGGACATTTTTTTGTTGATTTATAGGTTAATTCACAAAAGGATGAATATGCAAATTTAACTTGAAAATGATCACATTTATTTTTGCATGGCTTCAATTTGATGAGTCCTGCTGCAGAAGAGAACTGTGGAAATCACTTGTTTTGTCAAGCGTGCATAAGGGATTCAACACATTCTTGTACTGGATTAAGAATACTTGAAGCCTACGGGATGAGCCAAAATATGGGGTTCTAAAAACAGATTTCAAATTATAATTTGTCACAGTTTATCTAATGAATGTGTTCTCCTCGCTTCCCCTTGATTTTATTAGGGTGGGGCACTCCATTTTCTATTTCGTCAATCTCTCCCCAAACTTCCAATTACCCTGTTCCCTTATGCTATATGTATGGTTTGCGGTACTTTCAGTTTTTGGACTTCAAATCAATTACAACATCAGAGAGTTGTTTTGTTCTTTGTATGGTATTGTGTTCCTGGGAAATCCTCCAAACCCCTTTTGTGCTACTAGAGGTTTGCACCCGTCCTCTGTCAACATGAATAACCCATGTGCCCAGCACCTCTGCCAAAATCACACTCTGGGAATCTACATATAGGATGAGGAATCTAGAGCAAGCCCTGGAATGCCACTAAACGGTGTGCCTTGGTACACTTGCTTGGGCAAAAGAACAAATTGGAATGATGCAGAACACCGGCACAAGGCAAACTTGCAGAATACCCGGCCCTCGCCCAAAAAGCACACCACAGGCAGATGCAGACAGAGAGGATGTAAGCTAGATACGGTGGTGGGATAGCAGAGTTCAAACCAAAAAACGCAAAATAGCTAGTCTAGAATGTTAAAAGGAAGGGCTGACTCCCATCCCAGGGAGACCTTTGGCACATCAAATCATCTGATTGTAGTAATCCCTCGTAAGACACTTTGTGGCATTCGACACTCTGGCCCTACCCCGAGGCCGCTGTCCACAGCCTTGTTTCCACTCTACTAAGTTGTATGCTCCCGTCCTTGACTATTTCAGAAATGTTACTGGTCAGGAAGTCACCTAGCATATTGATGCTTGTGACATCCGGGCTCAGGCTGTCCAGCATGATGTCCGCTAGAAAGATCACCTTGATCAGGTCACGCAGTACCAGTAGCACAAGGTTTTCATGAGGGCACCTTCCAAATGGCACACAAGCCCCTTTAGTCATCACTCCCAGTTTGACTTCCGTGTCAGGGTCCAGCCCCTGTCCAATCAAGTCCATAGCCTCTGCTGGACCACTTAGAACCTGTCGCCTTTCATTATTTTTCATAAATGACTGGCTTGCACTGCCTCATCTTATCATGGTGGGTTCCTCCATTCAATTATGAAAACATGGTAAGCCTCAGTTATGTCCCATTGTGTGTATATTTATTTTTATCTTGTGGATTTGTTGAAGTGATTTACCTGCTGTACAATGACTAAATTGTTTCCTTTTTATTCAGCTTGGTGTAGGGACTGCACGTCCCTGCAGTGGGCTGGTGGTTGCAACTACACGAGATATGATTTTTGATGTCAATTTTTAGTTATTTATAAGGCCATAGAATGTGGCCGCTATAGACTTAGATAAGCAAAAAAAAGCTACTCTCTAGTACTACTTTGAATGCCTGTCTTGGAAGCATAGACAAAGCTCAATTTTCACAAATGGGCTGCACTTATGAAACTGGGTGCTTGTAGCAAATGGGAATTCTGAGAGAAACCCCTGTTTATGACAAGTAGCAGAGCTCCTAGTGGAGGGAATTCCTTTTTTGGAAATTCTATCAATTCTTAGAAAAAACATACCTCCTAATGTATCCCTCAGTATTTCAACTCCAGTGATTAGAAATGCCAAACAACAGTTTGTTGTAGCTTGTGTGGCAAACCAGAAGAAATGCTCAGTCCAGTGGACATGGTTTCCAAGTAACTTTATTTAACTTAAAACACAACGCCTCACTAACCCAACTGCTAAAGGGGAATTCCCTTCCTATCAAAACGAAAGTACGGTGCTCGTCGATAGTGAAAAGAAAAATAGTCCTCGATACAAACCTATCCACGTTACTGGCCCTACCACTGAGAAAAACTGAAAAAAGAAAATGTTCTAGAGAGTCCTACACTCCGTGTTGTTCACCACAATCTCTCTGGGGTGTTCCAGGAATTCTTCCCGTATCTGGATCCATTGGTTATCCTTAATTAACAGTTCTCCTTACTTAACCGTTTTTGGCAGTCTATCAAAGTTCCTCAAGTTTCCCAAGATCAACAATAAAAGTCTTAAGTTCCTGCAAAAATAAACTGTCTAAATTCTTTAGGTGTAGAGATATTTCCTTGATCTCTCCACCACTTGGGTTGCTCTCTCCCCACTTGGTTCAGATGTTGGGTGCTTCGTGCTTCCCTCGTATCTGCACTTCACTTTGCTTATTGGGCCCTCTGGCTCCCTTGCCTTCCTCTGTCCCAATGTCTCACTTAACTCTCTGGGGTATTGGAAACCCCTCTTTCCTTGTGGCTTGCTTCTCTCTTGTGGGTTCCTGTGACCCATCTGCAAGTTGACACTACTCAGGTTCTTGGGCTCCCGTAGCCCTTCTCCTTCAGTCTTTCTTTCTCTCTCTGGGCCTCTGTGAGGCTTGGATGGGATTAGGACAAACGTTTCTTCTTCCCCACTCCCTCTTTCCTCTCTCTGCTCCCCTCTGACCTGCATAACCCACGTACCTTCAGAGTTGAAGGGTTTGCTCCAGGGGAGGATGCGTCTCTTCGACAGCAGTGGCCTTCTCCACAGCTTGTCGCTCTTCCGCACTGGATAGAAGCGTTTTTTGGGTGCCTCTCATTTCGGCGTTCTCTTAATCTTTTGCTCTCACATTGAGAGCAGGGGATTCACTCCTCCTGTGGTTCCCGGTTTCAGTGTCGGTTTTCAGTCATCAGGCCCACCACATCCTCTGTGTGGTTGCACCTCCAGGTAAGCTTTGCTTTGAGCAACATTTGCTTATCAGGCCCAGCATGTCTCTGTGTCAGGCCAGTGGCATATCCCAGCGGCATCCGCTTCTCTCCATGCTGTTCAGCATGACATTGGCACTCATCGACGTCCACACGTTGGAGGATCGCCTCTGCGTATGGTTTCTCTCTCGCCATTCAAGAATTGTTGGCTGTTTATTCCAGCTGCGCGACTTCAAATGTTGAAATGTTCACCATTATCTGTTGTGCCTATGGAGAGTTCAGCATTACCTTGAGCCAAACACAAAGAAGTAAGGTCAGGGTTGTTTTGAGTCCAACATATAGATGTACTGTCAGCCTCTCTTATTCCCATGTAGGCAGGTAATACTCTTGGTATAGGGAGTTCCCCGTGGAAATGGGAATCTTTGTCCCTAGGAGGGCAGTTCCTCCAAGTGAGGTCTTGCTTTCACCTCCCTAGCATCAAAATGGGTGCCCTCCCTAGAGAAGAAGGAACAAACAAAGTCTCCAGGTTCGCCACACTTGGAATTTCCCACTCAGAAATTCGCCTGTGAATGGTATTTTGTCTGTCAGAGAAGACGTAAGCTGACTGGAAGTCATTCAGGATTAGATTGGCGAGGGTCTTCGTTGAGGGTTGGCCCACATACCCCCTCATTCAGAGATAGAATTAGTTCGAAATTGAAGTGTGCAGTAAATGGTAGTGGTTTATGGTGGTTTTAGTGATGTGCAATATGTGGCAATTTGGCTTCATGCAATGTGGTGGAATTGTGTCCTGAATTGCTCAAAATTGCATTTTTGTTTGCAATCCATATATTTGCATTAAATAAAGTCAGTAAAATAACTTTTTGTAGTTTTAAAATATGGCACCGTGCTACAACTTCCTACACATATGTTAGGAAAGAGTGCTGCGGAAGGTTTTCTAAACAAAATTAAACGTTTTCACTTAATTTGCAGAGAAACGATGGAACTTGGTCTTGTGCAGTACATGGAGGAGGTGAAAAGAGGACATTTTTGTAATTCCAAATAATGGGTCAAACAAATCTTCACATACACAATTATAAATTGGACACAATATAAAAGGAAGACAATGTGGGGACGGTAGCAGGGTCATGGACAGTACCGTCCATGCATTTCTTAACGTATCCCCTCTGGTGGTCCCTAAGAAGGAGAAATGTGCAGATCGGTCCTCTGTCATAGGCCATGAATGTGGTTACTCAGAATGGAGATAAGAGGGCAAGTCCAGTACCATATCCATCTTCGATGTACCACTGGTCATGGTAAGCATAAAGAAGTGAAGGAATCTTTCTAGTCAAGACAGACATTAAGACGACATTTCAGCTGCCAGATCATCTAGACAGTTTCCTCCTCATCAACGTTAGTCAACATTTAGCACTGTCAATGAGCCCTTTTATTGTGCTGTGATGGATCGATTTAGTACCTTTATGGAATAGGAGTGTAGGAGAGGAAGTTGTTTGGTGGGGTCATGGCTTTGTTGTATGAATTGCAGTTTGTGGTGGAAGTTATGGAGAAACTTGTGTGAAGCTGGTGACTACGTTTGCATAGGTGTAGCATAGGTGTAGCCTCATCATGAGATAACTATGTGGGCCAGCTTCAATGCTGTGAACTAGTAAAGCATTGTACCAAACCCTGACCCGACCCCCGAGGTACCAGCAACTCAGGAAAGATTTGATGGAATCAACACATTTATTTATTGAAAAAATAGACAATTCGAGAGACGATCAAATGATCCTCTCACAGGATTAGCATCTCCTGCACCCCGGCATGTACACTGCCCCTGTAGACTGAATTCCCTTTAGAGGTTTAGAGCTCTTCAGTTGGCATTTAGTGTTTCAGCTCCCTTCTGGCTGGCAATCTTGTGATAATCGGTGGCTATTAACCCCAAGCTGCATTTATCTCCATTATAATGTATGCACCCCTCAGACAGACTGTTTTTGCTTAAAGCAAGAGGCGCTCCCAACTATCATGTTGAAATGGGCCCCCACACATCTTCGACCGGGCCTGGATGAAGGTTAAGCAGCTCAACGAAGATGGAATGAAACCTAAATGTAGTCTATAACTCTTCCCCCTAAACCCTGGCACCCAAGACTTGTCAGAGAAGTCTCTCCACACCATCCAGGTCAGGACGCTGGGGCCTTGTGCCTGACCCCAATTTCAGACCTGGCCCCATCCTCTGCCTGTCCTCTGATTCCTGCCCTCCTGTGTCAATCCTCTTTCCTGTGTTTCTCGCAGCTTTCGGCACCCCACTTCTACTTCATTGTTCTTTTTCGTCTCCCTCCATTTTCTACCTCTATTCCGTCCACAGCCAACTTCTACCTTCCACCATCTTCTTCCACTTCGCTTGCCTCCTCCCCCTCTTCACTGACTAATCTCTCCTGCCTTCTCTTTCCCCCTCTGCCTCTCTCCATCTCGTCTCTCCCTCATGCCCTCTATCGCCTGCTTTCTTCAGGATCGGTCCAGCCTCCCCTCTTTTCCATCTCCCCCTTCTCTGACTCCTTGTCCTCGGTGTCCCGTCTCCTCATTTGTCACATTTTGCGCCTCCCTTGCCATCCCTGCCAGGGCCCTGTGTGCGAGCCCCAACACCAGGCATAGCCCCATCTCTCTCTCCCCACTAGTCCTTCTGTATTCGCCCTGTTTGTGTTGCCCCCCTCTTCTCGCAGTGCCCCTCCCAGACCCTGGCTGCCAGGAATATGGGTGGCTGGTGCCCCTTTTGTGCCATTGCCTCCTAACGCTTCTTCTTTGCCACCAGTGCCACCCCACATCTTACTCATGCCACCTACATTCACAGCTGTTGTCATATTTGAATTGCTCTCGCCACCCTCCCCACCCCGGACCGCTCGTATTACTCATCCCACGACGTCATTTGCTTTCTTTCATTTTCTCTAATCTCTCCTTTCCTTCCTCGCTCTCCTTCCTCCTTTCATATACCCATTGCTCGTCTCTCTTTGCTCTTATCACTCCCTTTTCCCTTCACTCTGTCTCTTCCTATTCGTTGTCTTTCCACTTCATCTTTTCCTCCCCTTCATAGTTTCTTCCTGTCTTTTCTCCTCTCTCTTTTGATTTCTCTCCCCTCCCCGGTAATTCCCCTCCATCCCTTTCTGCTCCCACCCTTGGTTGTTACTACCTCCACAGCCCCGTCAGCCCTATTTCTCGACTGCCTTGCACCCACCTGCATCATCAGTCACATCTTGCTGTTCACCCCTGTGGCACTCTCCACACGCCTACCTTTTCCTCAACACACCACTATCGTGTGCGTGTGGTGAGAGAGAGAGGCGGCGGGGGTCTTGTCTCAGGCACCAATGAAAAAGTGGCCCACAGTCGCAAATGGCAATTTATCCTTTTTGTGACAGACTGTTTGAATAGTATCAAAGGGGGAGTTTTTAAATCAAATGTCAGGCAAATTGATAACTCTTCAAACTGGCCCACACTGGCCAAAAAATGGGCCCACTTTATGGACCCAAAAAACTGTCCCACACTATCATTCTGTATTTCTGGTTCGGGCATTGCCGTATTGCCCGCCCTGGGCCTGGTGATGGCACCCTGGCATGCGATTAGCGCAGGCCTCTCCTCCCTTCCCACCAGCCAAATCTGTGACTCTATCTCACCAAGCATTCTGACACGAGCATAGCAACCCTCCACTAGAGGGACGAGTGACTGCCTCCCTGTCAGTCAACGCCGGCCTAACATGTTACTGACTCTGGCCCACCCTGAGACGTAAGTAAGCCTGCCCCAGCTTGGAAGGTGACTGACTCTGCACCAGCCACGCCTACCTGCCACGTGACTCCCAATACCCTTCATGACTATCAGAGGCCACTGTCCGCCATTCTCTGGGTTTCTCCTATGCCAGGCAGCTGCTTCTGCTGGGAGCAGGGGCACTGACACAGCACGGCGCTTTCCATGGATGCCCATGGCGCCAGGCAGGAGGGGTTATCACTATTCCTGGCACGTCTGTGGGCTTCGATCCTGCGCTCGGAGGCCGGGCCCAGATGGGTGAAACCTGCAGCAGGCTTGATGCACTGCCGCCAATCTCCAATTAACTGTGCCGCATTCAGATCAATGCAGGGGAACTGGAAAGCGCTTCTGCGGGCCTCATGTCACCCCACCCCCCAGCAACCCCCTCAGTCACTGAACCCTAGACTCTACCCCTTACCACTCGCATATGCCGACTTATGCCAATGACTGCCCACAAAAACTACCGTCCGTTCACTGCCTCCTTTCATAGCCACCCGTATGAGTGTTTGCAATTACTGCACACAATCACCATACTCGAATCACTGTCATCCAACATCTTCCCACCAATCGCTGATTCTGAAACACTGGCCCCTAGTGGGTGTCAGAACATTTCGGCCATTTCAACTGAAATGGGTCCCAGCAGTTTAGGGCCCGCTTTGACTATGACATAAAATGCCTAATATATAATTTGTTTTAAGATGACTTGCTGCCTTCAATTCATATTTGCTGTGCTGTTCTGTGCAGTGCAGGGGACAGTACACTTTATGATTTATGTACCACCCTGTCCCTTCAAATTCAGACGTCCAGAATGCTCCATTGGACTTAAGCCACAAGCCGATTGGTATCTCAAGATGTCCCTTGTCCTGTGTGAAAACCAGAGGTCGAAGTGAGTTGGAGCTATCGGGATCTGGGTACCACTACTTTTATGTTTTACTGTTAACAGTTACACTACTTTTTTACAACCACTTTCACCATTCCGGAACTGTTCTCTTTGAAGTAAAAACAAGACCTCTTCATTTTACGACTCTATGGCAGTTGCAACCCCTTAAAATATCTATTGCCACATGGTCAGCCCGGTGTACCCCGTCCCCCCACTGGAGTCACAGTTCCACTACTTTTATGAGGCACACTTCTACCACTGGTGAAACCTTAATCCAGCCTACAGATTTTCTTTGCATTATGGTACTTGAAGTCTGACATTACTTATAGGAACACTCAAAACTACACATGTGAAATGGCACCTAAGAAATGCAGGAATAGGCAGAATTAGTAGGTCCACACATGTTAACAAGGAATTGCCATTTTGTGCTTTAAGGGTGAAAAGCCAAACACTCATAGTTAGTGTCACTTAAAACATGGCCTTTTCAGACAATTAGGAGGGGTTCAGATACAGAGACCCTCAGATTAGCCTGAAGTCCTCAGACTGGAAAGGTCTCTGTGTCAGCACCACTTAGACAAGGAGGGTATATGAATTACAGCCTCTTGGACTGTCACAGCATTCAATTTTTATTGCGTCAGAAGGGAGGGTCTGTGCCCATACCCATTAGACCAAGAGGGATTCTGAGTCACAGTCCCTCAGATTAGAGAATGTCAGAGAGCTCAGACTAGGAGGCTGGCAATGTCAGTCCTTTCAGACAAAGTTGGTATCTCAGTTAGAACGCATCACCTTGAGGGCCTCAGATACAAAGCCCCTCATACCAAGGGAATTCCAGTGTCTTCATTGGAGACCCACAGACTAGCATGATCTCAGCATCGACACCATTTAGACAAGGAGAGAGCCAAACCAAAGTCAGAGCCCATGAGAGTGGCTGTTCTCAGAATTAGAAGCCCATACTGGTAGATATATCACAGTCAAAACACCTTAGACGTTGAGGGTAATTGTGATGATTGTGTGATGCCCCAAAGTCTGAATGTGTCACAAAATGGAGAACTATGAGTCAGAGGCATTTAAAATCAAACAATGGTTCAAAGAGTTAGAGGTCCTCGGACTAGCAGAGTGTCAGCATCCCTCAAACTAAGGGGATACCAAAGTCAAAGGGCCCACCATTTGCAGACAAGAGGGGCTTCAGACAATGTTAGTCGCTCAAACTAGAAAAGTGAAAGGTTCTGTGAAGAATCTTGACAATATGCCTTTCCTCCCCATCAGAGAGGCTATGGAGGTGAGCCCTCTCTGCAAGACCCTCCCTAGGGGTCTTGGCAAGTGGGACCTCACTGGGAGTGACTCCCCTCTAGGGTACAAGGACTCCCACTCCAAAGAGGACCTCCCATTAAGGGCTACATTGTTCATATACATGGGACTCGTAGATCTGAGGGTTCCACAAATTTGACTACAAATACCAGCAATCAACCTTCCACGCACTTGGCTTCAGGTAATGCTAGCTGTTATCCCAGGGCCGCTGTAGAGGAAGAAGGACACAACATTTATGTCTATGATGACATGCGTGTACAGAATAAAAACTGTGAATGGAGAGAGACTGGGGAAGCTGTGCATGACTCGTACGCAAGGAGGGGAATCCACGGTACGCAGAGGGGAGCCTCTGGAAACACGTTGCAGGGCTATGCACACCCGCAGAGCCAACAGTGGTGTAGTACCAGCAAAGCCTTCTAGCTGGAGGCTATACAGCAGGTACGCTGACCAAGAGAGAGGCTCCAAGCCGGAGAGGAGCCTAGACAGGAAGCAATCCGTCTTTTCTGGTTGCCCGAACACGAAAGCTTGGTGGTGGGCCGGGCGACCAGCAATCTGCACTTTGACCGGAAATCAGTGAGAAGCCTGAGTCTCCTCACGGCACGTGCAGGTCCAGGTGGGATGAGCACGAACAGGAATGGGAGCGCTCCCACTGTGAGAATACTAGCAAAGGCAACACGCTTTGCAGTCAGGGACTGCCAAAACCATTGCTGGTACGATGCCCAGGAAATCAACATGGGCATAAGACCCAGGTAAATGAGAGTGTTGCTAAGTTTGCACAACAATACTGGAGAAGTCACAGTGAAAGTAAAAGCTGGAAAGCAGAGAAAGGGCAATCGGCCCCATGTAAAGAGAGAGAAAGAGATACAAGCAATATTTGTGAAGGCTGGGTAAGCCGTAACCAGTAACAGAAAGTTAGAGATTTCTATGGACACACATCCTGAAGACCAAGGAGTTAACAGAATCTGTGCGATTTGTATCCAGGCTGGGAAAGCCAACAGAATTATCAAAGCGTTTGAATTAAAAGATGTTAAACCTATTACAAGGCCACTGGACTTTGGGGAGTCCTGGTGACGGAAGAGGTGAAACACAGAAGACTATGTTGGAGGGATTTTTACTACTGGTCAAGGCTAAATGCATCCTGTGGAAATTTAGCCAGTGGTAAACAACAAATGAGCGAACAAGAGGGACTATCTTTGATTCTCCGGAGAGGAGGGAAAACAAGAACTATATACCAGATATTCATTTTGTAATTATGGACTGCACCTAAGGACTGATTATCATGCAAGGATATCCTAAGAGAATGATTAAGACTTTGATACATGCTGCAAGAGCCGGGCAAGGCAGAAGCACATGCCGAGATCGATCAGCAAGCCTACCTTTCTTTTTAGATAGGTCTTTCTAAAGTAGTAGGACCAGTTAGGAACTTAGGAATTTTGGACACTGCACGCTTTAATTTTGAACTATGATGAGCACCATTGTTTTTTATTTTGAAGGCAGGGTATTTCCCTCATAGTGAAAGGGCCAGTTAGGCATTTTTCCTTTTATGGTAATGAAAGCACTTCTATCATGACCGTTTGTTGTCTGAGTCCTCCTCCTGGTTTGCCACAGTTCCCTCAGAAAAGGTAAGTCTGAGGTCCCTACAGACTAGACAGGCGTCTGTGTAAGAACCACACAGGCTAAAAACGTTTGAGAATCAGCAACTCTCAGATTAGCAGGGTCTCCGAATATGATCCATCTGGCAAGAAGGGTGTCAAAGCACATAGCAAACCAATCCAGTACATCAAGATAAACAGTTGACATTCTGTTAATCAAGGAGGCCTGCAATTCAACCACACGTTAAAAATGTTGTGAAGAATGAGAAACGAAAAAGATAATTTTCCAAGAATTGTTCCCATGCATTCTAAGATTGCTTGATCAGATAAGTGCAGCCGCAAAAAAACGGCACCAATCAAATCTGCTTGTCCACCAGAAAAACACACATACAGCCTCATTACGAGTTAGGCTGTAAGTAGTAAAATTGGCGATAACTGAGTTACTGCCAATTTTACTACTATGCCAAATGATGAGTTTTGGGTTTGAGTGGAGGAGTTATCTCCAGCAAAACCCTGGAGGTAAATCTTCCCTCTCAATACTGGAAAATCGGCAGAATTGGCAAAGTTACTACAGCAGTAATTACGCCACTAAAGAAGCCCCATTGGGTCAAATGGACCCAAAATAAATGGGAAATTACACCGCCACGACTACTTGTAATCAGGCGGAAATTCCACCTGACCAAGTGGCAGCAACGGTAATTCCTCAGGCCTATTTTTTTTGAAGATTTACCCCTGAATTTCTGCCTAACTCGTAATGAGGCCCATAGAGTTTTTATTATGCCCTTTTGCATTTGAAACCCTTAAACCACATGAATACCTTTTTGTTGTTGACATATGCATTAAGGTTTTCCCAGCTGCAGGCAAGGGGCCATTAAACATAATTTTCAAATGGGCCCCTGCGCATCTTCATCTGGCCTTGCTGACCCCAAATCACTGCCCCATCACTCACTGCCCCTCTAATTACTGCACTCTTTTTATTCCTGCATTGAAGTCACTGTGTAAAGTGGAGTCGCTGAAGTGATGTTGCAGTCTGACTTTGGAATCCCACTAGTGATGCCACAATTTGATGTCTTGCAGTTACACTGATGTCAATATGTCAATTATTTTATTGTCTTTATTTCATTGTTTAAAGCACAGACCTAGCTGAAGAGCAGTGGAATCCTATACCAGTTGCCACAATTTGGGCTTGCATTTTTTATCAGTAGTGCAGTGCTGTGTGTTGCGGTCTCTGCGTCAGCATGTGTGTCAATACGGAAGAGTCCTTGGTCAGGTGTTGAAAAGGCCACATTTTGAGAGATTTGCGAGACTTGAGAATTTTGAGGGAATTCTGAATTAATGCGTGGATCTGGTTCCAGAGGGTGGGTGGGCAACAAGCGAAGGATTGTTTGTGGGTCCTCTCTTTGTGGCCGAGTTGTGATTCAAGGTAGTTGATTTGCTATGGGAGGAACATGTGCCACCAGATATGTGAGACTTAGCGACCAGGTACACTGGTGTGCTACTTGTGTGCTGCACTGGTGTGCTACTTGCTTTGTAGAAAATGCATGCAGTCTTGAACAGTATCCAGGCCTGGACAGGAATCTGATGTAGTTCATGTAGGACAAGGGAGATGAATTCATAATTCTGGCCACCCATAATAAAATGTGCTGCAGCTTGGTGGACTGCTTTTAGGGGAGCCATGTGAGCTGCAGGTAGCCCCATCACGAGGCCATTTCCAGACAGAAGTGTGAGACCGAAAAGGGCCTGCACTATGGTCCGGAAGCCCTGCGGCAGGATGAAGGTTTGATTTTGCGAAGGAAGGAGATTTGGTCAAAGGCCGCTTGGGCCTTCTTGGCTCTGTGTTTCTGAAACAAAACACTGCTGTCAATGGTTAAGCCTAGAGATTCTGATAAATCCGAGGGCTTCCGATCAAATAATTCTAGGTGAATATCATTAAGCCATTGCTGGACAAATTGTTGTTTAGCCGGAGGACCGGTGAGGATGAATTCGGTCTTGGAGGGGTTAAGTTTGAAGTAGGCAGTCGACATCCAGGACTGGATGATGGCTAGGTAATCCGGAATTCACTGATATCCTGTGGGCTTTTCACTTCCATGTACAAGTGAGTATCATCTGCGTATTTATTGGTGGTCTATCAGGATCTTTGAAGAGTGTGCTGAAAGGCTCCATGTAAGGGCTAAAAGGATATTTGAGAATATGGAACCTTGGGGGACACCGCAGGAGACTGGGAATTGATTAGAATGCAACAAGTTAATCTTGAGGTAAGAGGTAATTCAGTTCAGACCAGCTTCAGAGAATCCCATTGTATCAGTGAGGAAGGAAAGAAGGACATGGGGGTCGAAGGTGTTAAATGCAGCAGAGAGATCAAGGAGGACAAGGGGGAATGAGTCAACTGTATCCATGATTTATATGGCATCATCCACTGGATGGTGACTATCTTGATGGTGCACTTGGTTCAGAGCTCTGACTCATTTGGGAGGTGTAGTTTTTCGGTTCTAGCGGGTAGACGTGTAGCGACTATGTGGTAAACTAAGCCTCCTTCCCAAATCAGGAACACCAGAAGGTAAGTAGTTTACATGTAGGTTTATTCTCTTAGATATAAAGTAGAGAAAGCACTGGGAAATCCATCCAGCCCAGCACATTAGGTCCAACTGACACCAGTAGAACCCAGCACACCAAACAACCATCAGCACTCCACAAAGAATGTCAATGACATCACCACACCAACACTCCACATAGAATGTCATTGGCATCACCACACCATCATAACACACACATAGCCATAATCTGTCCCCAGCTCAGATTATGACATATCTCCTTCCGTTCCACTGACACATCACAAAACCCATAACACAACCAACCACAACAATGAATGAACCCCCCCAATCATCACACAGAACTAAATAGCTCATACAAGCTCAGAAACAACTCCAACTGAGCCCCTGTGCTATGCCACAAATATAGCCAAACTCTTAATTGAAAACGTAAAAACACAAAACCCAAACCACAGGCCCTCCCTAAAGCCTGAACTCACTCCGCTATCAACCCGCTGAAGAACAACAAAAGTGGAAGGAAGCCAAAAATAGAACCTTCCCCGGTGGAGGCCCCACACACCACAACCAACTACCCATACAACTTCTAAGCCCCAAACAGACATGTGACACCATGTCTAAGTCCAACTCCAAAAACTCCAACCAAAACTCTGATCCCACCACCAAACCTCACATCAACGCGCTATCCCCAACGCTTACCTAGACAGTACCTAACTGCCGCTTACCCCAAACATAGGCAGCACCTCACTGCCCCTTAACCACCGCATGCAAGACCACCACACTGCCCCTTAACTCACAACATGAGCAGCACTAGCACCTCACTACCCCTTGAAACCACCAGACAGCACCTAACTGCCCCTTAAAATGGCCAGACAGCACCTAACTGCCCCTTAAATTGACCAGACAGCACCCCTCACTGCCCCTTGAAACCACCTGACAGCACCTAACTGCCCCTTGAAACCACCAGACAGCACCCAACTGCCCCTTAAAATGACCAGACAGCACCCAACTGCCCCTTATTCCTAATATAGACATCACCTCACTGCCCCTTAACCACAGCATATATGCAGCACCACACTGCCCCTCTAAACCCCCAGACAGCACCTCACTGCCCCTTAAAATGACCAGACAGCACCTCACTGCCCCTTAACCAAAACATAGACAGCACCACAGTGCCCCTTAAGCACAGCATTTAGGCAGCACTAACTACCCCTAACCGGACCGTGGACAGCCCCTCACTGCCCTTACATCAACAACAGCACCTCCCAAAACAACACCCAGCACCACACTACCCTTTAACCCCAACAGTAGACAGCACCTCACTGCACTCTAGACAAAACCTGGTGTCCCTTAACCAAAACCTAAACAGCACCTTACTGCCCTTTAACCACAACACAGAAGCACCTCACCACCCCTTAACCAAAACATAGACAGCACCTCACTGCCCCTTAACCACAGCACATAGGCAACACTAACTACCCCTTATATCACAACTGCCCTTATATCAACAACAGCACCTCACTGCCCCCGCTGAAACAACACACAGCAACCCACTACCCTTAACTCAAAACATGAGAAGCACTAAACAGCACCTCACTGCCCATTACAATAACCAGGCAGCACCTCATTGCCCCCTAAAATGACAGACAGAACCTCACTGCCCCTTGAAACCACCAGACAGCACCTAACTGCCCCTTAAAATGACCAAACAGCACCTAACTGCCCATTGAAACCATGTCAGAAAGCACCAAAGTATTAACTGAAAAGGATACAGTACTTAAAAGGATACAGGTGGTAGGGTCTTCCGGATCCCTGTTCACGCGTTTTGATAGTTGCGAAGTCAAGTTAAGACCTTCCAAATGATACAACTCTCTGACTGGTAAAACAGGCAGAGCGATGGATCACTGGAAAGGGCGTGGGTAAGGTATAAGAAGTCAGCCTAGAACAAAATAAAGTATCATGAATAACTGCCCCAACCTGGGTATGATGTAATAGGAAATGTTATGAATGCACACACTGACCTTGAGTCTAGGGCAGATGAATCCAGAAGAGTCTCTTGAGGAATCCAAGGTAGAACAAACGACAAGGAAGGGAATATTAGTAAGGGAGACTTATCCCGAACGGAACGAGGCTCACGCTAGATACCGGGTTGATGCACCACAGGATAGCGTCCAAAGTACTGTTCACTGTCACCTTCCAATTATCCTTGAAAGTTTCCTTCCCACGTAGTGTAAAGTATAGAAATGAATCAATCCCCCTGTTAATAACACAGGTGCAGGAGTTGGAAATAGCGCTCCTTTTAAGGTATAAACAAAGTACACGCGGTTCTGGACAGCCGCGAAGAAAAGAGCGTGTGCGTGTGGATTTACACGCGATTAGGATTCAGGCAGTCCAGGCCAGCAGCGCTTGAAGACAACATAGGCGTGTGGATTTACACGCGAGCAGGATTCACGCAGTCCAGGCCAGCCGTACTTGAAGATAGCGTGCGCGTGTGGATTTACACGCGAGCAGGATTCACGCAGTCCAGGCCAGCAGCGCTTGAAGATAGCGTGCGCGTGTGGATTTACACGCGAGTAGGATTCACGCAGCCCAGGTCAGCCGCGTTTGAAGATAGCGTGCGCGTGCGGAATTACACGCGAACAGGATTCACGCAGCCCGGGCCAGCCGCGTTTGAAGATAGCGTGCGCGTGTGGAATTACACGCGTTTTGGATTCACGCAGCCCAGGCCAGCCGCGTTTGAAGATAGCGTGCGCGTGCGGAATTACACGCGAACAGGATTCACGCAGCCCAGGCCAGCTGCGTTTGAAGATAGCGTGCGCGTGTGGAATTACACGCGAACAGGATTCACGCAGCCCAGGCCGGCCGCGTTTGAAGACAACGTGTGGATTTACACGCAACCAAACAGCTCCAGGAATCAGCGTGTGGCGGAAAACACGCTATAGAAGGCCAAAAAGGTAGCTGTAGTAACCTGCAAGGATGCAGACCGGAGGTTCAGCTACACAACGCCAAATGATTCGATCAGAAGCAGCGAGTGAAGTTTCCACGCTGCTTAAATACGTAATGCCGTAGTTCACGTGACAAAGCAGAATACACGTGAGTTAGCGACGTGAAAAGTGCAAACGTCGTTTTCCCGGCAACGTGTCGAACAACCGCCATTTGGACTAGAACGGTCTAGCTGTTCTACGAGCGTAGGAGGTAGGACCACGTCCAGCATGCATGACAGTGCCATCCCCCAAAGGGGCAACCTCTCCCCTTCTCGTGTGAAAACGCTTCAATAAAGCAGGAGCATGAATATTAGAAAGAGGTTCCCAGGATCTATCTTCGGGACCATAGCCCTTCCAGTCCACCAGATAAAACGGCCTACCAGAACGTAGTCTCATATCCAGTATGTCCTGTACCTCGTATTCATCCGAACCCCGCACAGAAATAGCAACAGGCCGTACAGGCAATCTAGTAGCTTCAGAACATGGCTTAATGAGTGACACGTGGAATACGGGATGCACTCGCCATCGTTGTGGCAAAGCCAGACGGACAGCAGCCGGATTAATTACTTGGAGCACTATATACGGACCAATGTATATAGGCAATAATTTCTTTTTGCCAGGAATTCTCAAGTGCTTAGAGGACAGCCATACTTTCATACCAGCCTTGTAGACGGGTGCGGGTATTCTATGAGCATCGGCATAGAACTTGTCGCGTCTTTTAGCCTGCTCCAATTGCTGCTTCACTTTCCTCTGTAACTTCTTCAGATCACGAAAGGTACGGCCTGCGGCAGGAGTATCCAAAGACAAGCTGGAATCCAAAGGTATTGATCGAGGGTGCTGTCCATAAAGCGCATCGAACGGTTGAAGTCCCTCTGGCACTATGATAGGAGTTGTTATAGGCGAATTCAGCTGCCGGCAGGACCGTGAGCCAATCCGATTGGTACTGCAGACACAGACACCGCAGATATTGTTCCATAGTGCAGTTGACTCTTTCGGTCTGTCCATCAGTTTGAGGGTGATAAGCACTGGACATCCTATCATCAATCAGTAATGCAGAGGTTAGTGCTCTCCAAAAGCGTGACGCAAACTGTGAGCCCCTGTCTGTAATGATTACTGACGGTAGACCAAAGAAACGAAATATATGTCGGATGAATAGGTCAGCCAGAACAGCAGCGGTTGGTAAACCAATACAGGGAACAAAAAGAGCCAATTTAGTGAAATAATCCACTACAACCCATATGGTATCGAACCCCTGGTTGGGTGGGAGTTCTACCACAAAGTCCATAGATATCATGTCCCATGGTTTGTTAGGGACAGGTAGGGACTGGAGTAAACCCACTGGTTTACCAGGAGTGTTTTTACATTGGATGCATACAGAACAAGTAGATACATGATCTATGACATCTTTTGACATGGACGACCACCAGCACCATCTTTTGAGTAGTTCTAGTGTCTTCTTCCGTCCAGGATGAGCTGCGATCAAGGAATCATGATTCCACTTGAGGGCTTTATTCCGCGTTGAAGACGTCGGTAGGTAGAGCACTCCTTGTGTGAATGGTAAACCGTTATGTACGTCCAGATTCATATCCTGGATAACTTGTGGATGAGTTTTCACCCACTCTTGTACTTCGGTTTTTAAGGATGGTTGAACAGAACAACTACATATTACATGATCTGCCAACAACTGATTCTGTACTTGTGCTTCTTCCTTCGCCTCTTCACTCATACGGGACAATGCGTCCGACTTAACGTGTTCTCGGGCAGGACGATATGTGACCTGGAAATCGTATGGGGCAAAAAAGACATGCCATCTGGCCTGTCGGGCTGTAAGGCATTTCATGGATTTGAATGCTTGAAGATTTCTATGGTCAGAGTACACTAACACCTGATGTTTGGCCCCAAGAAGATGGTGACGCCATTCTCTGAAGGCATCCTTGATAGCCAGCAGTTCCCGCTCAGTGACGGTGTAGTTCCGTTCATATGGGGTAAGTTTGCGAGAGAAGAAAGCCACTGGGTGCTCCTCCTTGGTTTCTGTGCAAACTTGTGAGAGTACCGCTCCAGTAGCGACACTGGATGCATCCGCTTCAACGATAAACTGGCGATCTGGATCTGGATGTTGAAGCACGGGTGCAGTGGTAAATGCCTCTTTCAACTTTTCGAATGATGCTTGGGCATTTGGGTTCCAACAGAAAGGAACTTTAGAACTAGTTAAGGCTGTCAAAGGAGCTACTGTTTTGGAGAAGGAATGAATAAATCTGCGATAAAAATTCGCAAAGCCTAAGAAAGACTGTAATGACTTGACATTGTGCGGAATCGGCCAATTCAATATGGCCTTCACCTTGGAACGGCTCATTCGAGCACCTAGATTGGTAATGTCATAGCCCAGGAATTCCACTTCCTGTGAATGAAAGACGCATTTCTCGGCTTTCACATAAAGAAGGTTCTCCCTGAGTCTTTGTAGGACTGTAGAAACGTGTTTGACGTGTTCCGAAAAAGATGATGAATGGATTAGAATGTCATCCAGATAAATCACCACAAACTGGTCCATTATGTCCCTGAATATATCATTCATGAAGAATTGAAAAGTGGCGGGAGCGTTGCACAGACCAAAAGGCATCACCAAATACTCGTAAAGACCATACCGTGTCTTGAAAGCGGTCTTCCATTCGTCGCCTTCACGAATGCGAACTAAATTGTATGCTCCTCGCAAGTCCAATTTGGTGAAGTAACTGGAGGTACC
Organism: Ambystoma mexicanum; assembly: GCF_040938575.1. Lineage (NCBI taxonomy): Eukaryota > Metazoa > Chordata > Amphibia > Caudata > Ambystomatidae > Ambystoma > Ambystoma mexicanum. The sequence goes on from NC_090922.1 coordinate 467,678,155, forward strand.
TAATTGATCCAATAGAACGTTTATCAGTGGTAAAGGATATTGGTTTTTTATGGTAATGTCGTTAAGTGCCCTGTAATCAATACAAGGCCTTAGATCTCCCTCTTTCTTCGGAACAAAGAATAGAGGAGACGCAGCAGGTGATTGTGATGGCCGTATGAAACCCATCGCTAAAGCTTTGTCAATGTATTCTTTCAACACAACGTCTTCTTTTGGGGTCAGTGAATATAAACGACCTGTAGGGATTTTGGCACCAGGAATCAGTTCAATAGGACAGTCGTACTGTCGATGGGGAGGCAATTGTTCTGCCTGGCCCTTGTCAAAGACATCAGCATACTCAGCGTATTCGCATGGTATGGTAGCGTCGCTTTGATGTACCACGCTGATAGTCGAAGCTCCCACCATAGAGGCCAAAATGTGTTGCTTGTTTGACACCTCCTGACTGGTAAAGCAATGTTCATTGCAATGAATCGAAGGATACTGGAGCAATCCCGAAACCCAGTCAACGGCGGGATTATGAAGGGTTAACCATGCAAGACCAAGTATGATCTCGTACTGCGGAGCAGCTATGACATCGAAGATGATTTCTTCCGAATGATTATTCGATAATGTCATCTGAACAGATACCGTCTCCTGGGTTACCATACCCGAAGTCAAAACAGATCCGTCCACGGTATTTACCGTTTCAGGTTTGTTTTTGTTTACAAGGGGTATGGAACAGTTCTTGGCATATGTGATGTCTATGTAATTGTTGGTGGCTCCGGAATCAACCATGGCCTTGGAAACCAATTCTCGTTCCCCACAACGTAACGTCACCTCAACAATTACGGGTGCGTGTTTAGGAATGGTACTGGAGTCCGATGAAACACTCGACATAGGGACTCCTGCTATTGTCGAGTTTTGGCGTTTCCCGAACGCTTGATGGGTTTTTTAGGACATGTCGCCAATAAATGCTCGGAAGAACCGCAATACATACATAAATGGTTCTTTCTTCGGTTCTCTCGTTCAGCATTGGACAATCGGCCTCTCACGACGCCAATCTGCATGGGTTCGGGGTCGTTCGAGAGGACTGCCGGTGTCTCTGAACGCCCGAGGCTTGCATGAAGGGCTTTTTCTCTCCTTTCCGAGCATTCCTTCGGGCATCGATTTGTAAAACCAAATCGAGCAACTCTATGAATCCCGTAGGAACCACCGGAACTGTAGATAAGGCATCTTTCAGTTCTTCTGAAAGACCCTTGTAGAAAACAGCCGTTTTCTTGTCGTCAGGCCATTGAGTTTCGGCCGTTAGTTGATTGAACCGGGCAATGTAAGGCAAAAGAGGTTGATTGCCTTGTTGTAGATTAAGTAACTCCAGATCCATGGCTTGAGTAGCATAACGCATGTCAAAGACTTTACTCATAGCAGCCAAGAGATCGTCACAGTCGTACAACAAAGGGCTATTTGTTTCCAACAAAGGGTTAGCCCAAGCAGCAGCTGTGCCCCCTAAATGGGAAAGCACGAATGCTGCTTTTGTGGTTAGGTCAGGAAAAGATGTAGGACGGCAAAGAAAATGGAGTCGGCACTGATTAACGAAGGTTCTATAGGTTTTGGGATCACCAGTGAACCGTTCCGGAGGGGCCAAGGGAAACTGAGTGGGCATAACCACATTAATAGTTTCCTGTGGGGGTGTCATAGTCCCAGATCCAGATGCAGTGGCCATTGGAACCTGTGCTCCCTGAGGACTACCGTGCATGGCGTCTTGCATAACGTCCATACGGTGCCGTAACATGTCCTGTGCCGTAACCATTTCATTTCTCAAATCGCTGATCAACTGAGTCAAAACAGCTAAAGGATCCGTACCCTCCATGGCTTCTGATTCTGTCAGAAAGCACCAAAGTATTAACTGAAAAGGATACAGTACTTAAAAGGATACAGGTGGTAGGGTCTTCCGGATCCCTGTTCACGCGTTTTGATAGTTGTGAAGTCAAGTTAAGACCTTCCAAATGATACAACTCTCTGACTGGTAAAACAGGCAGAGCGATGGATCACTGGAAAGGGCGTGGGTAAGGTATAAGAAGTCAGCCTAGAACAAAATAAAGTATCATGAATAACTGCCCCAACCTGGGTATGATGGAATAGGAAATGTTATGAATGCACACACTGACCTTGAGTCTAGGGCAGATGAATCCAGAAGAGTCTCTTGAGGAATCCAAGGTAGAACAAACGACAAGGAAGGGAATATTAGTAAGGGAGACTTATCCCGAACGGAACGAGGCTCACGCTAGATACCGGGTTGATGCACCACAGGATAGTGTCCAAAGTACTGTTCACTGTCACCTTCCAATTATCCTTGAAAGTTTCCTTCCCACGTAGTGTAAAGTATAGAAATGAATCAATCCCCCTGTTAATAACACAGGTGCAGGAGTTGGAAATTGCGCTCCTTTTAAGGTATAAACAAAGTACACGCGGTTCTGGACAGCCGCGAAGAAAAGAGCGTGTGCGTGTGGATTTACACGCGATTAGGATTCAGGCAGTCCAGGCCAGCAGCGCTTGAAGACAACATAGGCGTGTGGATTTACACGCGAGCAGGATTCACGCAGTCCAGGCCAGCCGTACTTGAAGATAGCGTGCGCGTGTGGATTTACACGCGAGCAGGATTCACGCAGTCCAGGCCAGCAGCGCTTGAAGATAGCATGCGCGTGTGGATTTACACGCGAACAGGATTCACGCAGCCCAGGCCAGCCGCGTTTGAAGATAGCGTGCGCGTGCGGAATTACACGCGAACAGGATTCACGCAGCCCAGGCCAGCGGCGTTTGAAGATAGCGTGCGCGTGCGGAATTACACGCGAACAGGATTCACGCAGCCCAGGCCAGCCGCGTTTGAAGATAGCGTGCGCGTGTGGAATTACACGCGAACAGGATTCACGCAGCCCAGGCCGGCCGCGTTTGAAGACAACGTGTGGATTTACACGCAACCAAACAGCTCCAGGAATCAGCGTGTGGCGGAAAACACGCTATAGAAGGCCAAAAAGGTAGCTGTAGTAACCTGCAAGGATGCAGACCGGAGGTTCAGCTACACAACGCCAAATGATTCGATCAGAAGCAGCGAGTGAAGTTTCCACGCTGCTTAAATACGTAATGCCTTAGTTCACGTGACGAAGCAGAATACACGTGAGTTAGCGACGTGAAAAGTGCAAACGTCGTTTTCCCGGCAACGTGTCGAACAACCGCCATTTGGAATAGAACGGTCTAGCTGTTCTACGAGCGTAGGAGGTAGGACCACGTCCAGCATGCATGACAAACCACCAGACAGCACCTAACTGCCCCTTAAAATGACCAGGCAGCACTAACTACCCCTTAACCGGACCCTAGACCGCACCTTACTCTTACTGCCCTTAAATGAACAACTAGACAGCACCTCACTACACTTTAGACAAAACCTGCTGCCCCTTAACCTAAATCTAACAGCACCTCACTGCCCCTTGATCACAACATAGAAGCACCTCACCACCCCATAACCACAAAATAGACAGCACTAACTGCCCCTTATTCCTAAAACAACTAGGTGGCAGCACCTCATTAAACCCCATAGAATGACAGGCAGCACCTCACTACCCCTTAACACCACCCGGCAGCATCTCAATACCTCTTTAAAATCCCAGGCAGCACCTCACTGCCCCTTAACGATCAACACCTCACTGCCCTTAAAACCATTAGACAGCACCTCACTGCCCTTACATGACCAGGCCACAACCCCTGCCCACCAGACAGCACCTCACTGCCCCTTGAAGCCACCAGACAGCACCTCACTGCCCCTTAAAATGACCAGACAGCGCCTCACTGCCCCAGACAGCACCTCACTGCCCCCTAAAATGACCAGACAGCACCTCACTGCCCCCTTACAATGACCAGACAGCACCTCACTGCCCCTTAACATGACCAGGCAGCACCTAACTACCCGCCAGACAGCACCTCACTGTACCTTACAATAACCAGACAGCACCTCTATGCCCGCCAGACAGCACCTCACTGCCCCTTACAATAAGCAGACACCTCACTGCCACCTAAAATGACCAGACAGCACCTCACTGCCCCTTAACTCACAACATGCGCAGCACTAAACAACACCTCACTACCCCATGAAACCATTAGACAGCACCTTACTGCCCTTACATGACCAGGCCACAACCACTGCCCACCAGACAGCACCTAACTGCCCCTTGAAACCACCAGACAGCACCTCACTGCCCCTTAAAATAACCAGACAGCCCCTCCCTGCCCCCTAAAATGACCAGACAGCACCTCACCACCCCCTTACAATGACCAGAAACATGTCGAGACTTATCTCTGGACCTTAAACAGGGATTTTAACTCATGACACATCGATCCATTTCTGGATGGGTACCAAACTATGTAGATAATAAGTACCCATAGTGGTCGTATTTTGTGAATAACATCTTTGTAAACTGGGTATCTAAGCCCGTTACGTATTTCCTATTGTTGTGTGGTCTTACACATTAGAAGTGATATTAAAAATACGTTTTTGTAATCCTGACCAATTAATTCAATTGAACGTTTTAAAATTTACGATGTTTTCGTTATTAAAAATTTGACATATCCTTTTAACTACATGTGGTCCCTCATATTGTGTTACTAAAAGTGCTAAGGCTTGGCACCTCTTGCACCTGTGCTTTAACTTTGTCTCCATATACACTGCCAAAGTCCCTGCGCCATCCCCGCACCCACATGTCCATCTCCACCCATCCTGAAAATGAACACGTTGTAAAAATCCATTATCACTGCCCATGGACCCACACACACAAGAGTCCAATGCCTAAAACCAGAAGACAAATCCTTAACAGCAGGCCACCTACATAAACACAACAGCCTACCATAAATTATGACAGGCCTTGACCAACTAACATTTAACCAGGACCAACCCATACATACATCCTAAAGCCCCGAGGCCACAACACTAAACAACAACAGTATTAAGCACAGGCCTCTCCGAACACCTACCATACTTAGATACTTGATAGGTCCTTCTTCAGAATGCATGAGCCCCACTGATCCGGATCCAGGGCTCGCCACCTTGCCAACCTTCTTGCCAGATCACCACCCCTTTGCAGCTTCCACCTTCTTCCAGCACATACACAGTAAATGGCCATAAATCCAGACACGACCCCCGCGCTGTCCAATTGTGCAGACACGTCACAAACTCTAAGACTGCCAATTCTTGTTGTGGGGCACGCCACCTTAACTTGTGTCCCGAAAAGAGCAGCAAATCCTCCAGTGTCACGTCTTACAGTAACAAGAAACTGCCTTACCAGAGAACCGCAGCTTCCGCCTCCAGCGCCGGCGCCGCGTTCAAGAAGAACGTTGCGTTCCAAGAGAAAGTTGCATTCCAGCAAAACACGCTGGGACGCCTGCCCTCCACCTTGCGACGTCATAATAACTGATCCCTACACTAATAAAACAACATCGCAGACTGGCCCCACCATTCCGGCAGCCATCGTGCCTACAGTTCCTCCCAGCACAAAAGCAGAGTGGCACACCACCGTTCCATTACCTTTTGCTCCAGCCGCTCGCAGAACACCCCGTCCAGCCACCACTCTGCTCCCCCCCACAGCGGAACTGTTCATTTCAAGAGAGCGCCGTCCGGCCACAGCAACTGAAACACTCCACACCCCTGCCATGCCCATATGTAAAACCTTGGCCACCTCAGCCCAAGTGGATTTTGCGCCACACTGAATCTTTGACACCATTGCAGGGCGCCCGCCAGCAACTCTTCCACACGCCTGGGCTTTTGCAACTGCACCACTCGCCTGGGGCCCACCTTGCTGCCCCTTGTAAATGGGCCCCTTTCCAGTCCTGCACCGCCCGACTTGCAGGATATCACAGCCGCAACCTGTCCGCCAGCGACTAGACCCTCAGGACCCCCAACCTGGACCCTGGATTGAACCTTCGCTGCACCGCCCGGCCTGCAGGATGCCGCTGCTGGACCTGGACCCCGACCTGGACCTCCACCGCACCGCCTGGCCTGCAGTCTCTTCCTGTTTGATGGATGTCTCCCTGGAAGGCAGCACTTCTCACCAGCTGCCCCTTCCCAGCAGCACCAGAGCCATCCTCGTTGCCAGTGTGGTAAACTAAGCCTCCTTCCCAAATCAGGAACACCAGAAGGAAAGTAGTTTACATGTATGTTTATTCTCTTAGATATAAAGTAGAGAAAGCACTGGGACATCCATCCAGCCCAGCACATTAGGTCCAACTGACACCAGTAAAACCCAGCACACCAAACAACCATCAACACTCCACAAAGAATGCCAATGACATCACCACACCAACACTCCACATAGAATGTCATTGACATCACCACAACATCATAACACACACATAGCCATAATCAGGCCCCAGCACATATTTCGACAGACTAGTTTTTCCAAGATTTTGCTACTTAACGGGAGACTCGTAATGGGATATTAGTTGGGCAGACCTTCTGGGTCTAGGGTCATTTATTTCGAATTAGACTAGTCGTGAGGGTGTCATGGAATGGCCCTTCAGTGAGGGAGGCATTCAATGATGCTGAGGAGTGCGTTGAATGTCAGGCCCATCAACTGTTTAATGGTGGAGGCCGGGATGATATAGGAGGTAGGTTTAAGGGAGGCAAGTGTTTTTAGGAGGTCTGGGGAGAACGGGGATAGAATTCGGTCCAGAGGGGCAGTGTGTGTAATTGGAGGAAGGGGTAGGGGGGGGCGATAATGCTGTGAGACATTGATTGAACGATCAGACGGATTTTGTCTCTTTTTCAATAAGTAATATCCTGAAAACACATGTCAGTTTTTAAGATAGATGTCACAGTCTGTATACGCAACTTGGGCCCTGAGTGAGATATCACTCGTCAGGTTTGTCCGCTAGCGGGAGAAGAAAAAACGTCCTATATGGAAAATTCTGGGATAGGATACTGAACCCTAAATGAACAAACATGCCCAATGCACATTACAAAGACATAATAAAAAAGGAAAGGAAAGGAAAGCTCAGAGTAAGGAGTACAAAGATTGGTCATTTATTAATCCGTAATTTCAACTCATTTTGAAACCAGCCAGTCCTTGCCTTGGGTTGCATGGCTTTAACCCCTTTCTCGCACTACACCTTTCACAGTAACCCGGGCTTCTGTCCTGTGGTTTCTGATATACCCAACCAGCCATTAGGGGGTAATTCTTTGCTATCACGTTTAGTGACGAGCAAACGTTTGCTGATTTTCTCATGTACTTTACAATCTCACTTCAAGTCTTTCTTATCCAAGAAGTTATGAATAAATAAAAGCATGGGAGGTGTTGCTTTCCTTTTTGAACACGGCTGCCATGTTACTTTCTGGTAGCTGCCCACAGCTTGGTAAACAAATCAAAGACTTTGAAGGAGGCGGCTGTGTTCAGGTGACAACGTTCATCCATCTACGCTGCCCACATCACACCAGGGGATTATCCACCTCTGCTGGTTGTTGTGATGCCAAGGTTGCTACAGGTGGGACCGAAGAATGTGGACGAAGTGTAGGTACTTGCACAAGCAAAGTTTCTAGAATGCTCCAAGAGCAGAAGTAAACAAGCATTGGCAAAGTCAGTGTCGGGATTTTGTGTAGACATGTGATAAGCATTTGCCAGACAAAGCCACAATTGTAGTACCTGTCCATTTGACAGTAGCAGCTCAAGAAAGGTGTGAGTACCTGAATGAATAATGAAAATGTCGAAGTAATCCTTGTGCACGAGCTAAAACTGCTGACTTTGCTAAAGCTTGCTTTAATGGGACTTTAGTGCAAGGAACCGATAACAAGGACACAAAAATTGCTTGTAAATCAATTGGCGGAAGGCACACCAGACACAGACAGGATTAGCCCCACCTGGGAGATGCCTGCAGAATACCTTCGGAACATCTTTAACCATTCACTGGGAACAGGAGTTGTACCACAAAGCTTCAAAGTGCATACATCAAACCACTGCTTCAAGACCAGCGGGAAACACAGAAGACCTAATCAACTACCAACCTATCTCAAACATCTGTAATGAATCCAATTATATCATTACTCCTTTGCAGCGGTTACCTTTGCCTATGTGGCCTGGGGAAGGCACACGCTGCCTGATCCTGACCCTGTGGCAGCTATATGAGGGAGGATCACATGGGGGGATACAACCTCTGGGAGGGAGTGGTGATATCGGAGGAGAAGACATGGTATCCCCCTTTCCCCTTGCACATTGAATCACCCATTTACAACACTCTAATGAGGTATTGTGATTATTCCCCTGCTCCTTCAATGGAGAGTGCTGAGTCTCTCTCATTCCAATCGACAGACTAACTTTCAAACACTGACTTGTCCTCAAAATCTATTAGAAACATTCCTCCAATGTTTTCATGCAAGTTAACTGGAAAGGAATAGTATTCCCAGAAGCACCTTGATACTGCGACGAAGAAGAGGAGAGTAAGAATGCAGAGCTTGAGAAGCCCCAAGGACAGGAAACATTCTAGGTTTTGGGAACATGCACCTGTGCCCAGGACATGTAAAACAGGATCGCCAGAAACCATGGTAGACTGCTGGTGGGAGCGGGTGTATCCTTTCTGTGCCACGGACCGGTTGAGAAGAAGACAGTGGAGCCAACCGGCTCAAATGCTGAGATGAAGAAAGCTGTGGAAGGAAGACAACTTGTGGCGGGAATGCCAGAAGCCAGCGCTGGGGTCCTGGGCTTTCAGCGGTAGAAGAAAGCAGTAAGACACTTACCGGAGACCTGTGCGAAGCAGAGAAGCCCAGTTGGAACACCAGGGAGAAGTGACGTGAAAGGCGAGCTGCGCAAAGAAAAAATCACCCAAAGACTGTTATCAGGAGGCTGCGAGAAGGTCAAAGAACGTCACAAAGAACTGGTGAATCCATGTTGGGGCGGAGGAAACACCAGGGCGTATTGGTGCATGTGAGTAGTTGAGCAAAATAGAACGCAGAAAGAAAGAAAGCTGTTTAAGTCAGAAAAAGAGAAAGTGAAAGTGCATCAGTTAAAGAAGGGAACCTTTGAAGTTTGTCCATGTGTATGAAATACAAATATAAGAAACAGTAGCAAGCCAGCATATAACAAAACAAAGTGAACTAGCCAACAAGGCTATAGTGGTAAATTAGCAAGAGTGGAAGTCTGAGCAAAACACTTATGAGGCAATATGCCATGGACAGAATGAATGAGCCAAACAGGCTAACATAGTGAATGGTCAAGAGTGGAAGTACAGACAAGTGTGTGAATACAAGAAGCCCTGGCAGAAGGGTTTACAAGGCAATTACAAGTGTGTGAATCCAAGAAGCCCTGGCAGGAGAGTAAATCAGTCCATTGCATGTGCGTGAATACAGACAGCCCTGGCAGGAAAGTATACCAGGAAACTACAAGTGTATGCATCCAAGAGAATTGAGAAACCTTGGCAGGAGAGTACACCAGGTATCCTGACAACTCAAATGACATTATGTAAAAATTCTTGTATTGATGAAAAGAAACGACAAGAATGGTCATTGGTAAGAAGGCATGAAGATTAATCCAGGGGAAGGGAGACACCCTCTGGAGTAAGTAACAATATCTTTGAGACACGTTTTGTTCGGATTTACTTATCGCTTTGCACATTTGAACATTTTAAAACACAGAAGGAGGCCAAAGACATTATCCTTTTCCCTTTAGAATTCACTTCCTTAAAATGTGAGGGTCAGAATAGTACGTTGGACACAGGACGGTTTTGTTTTGGACATCCTGACACTGACAGATACTTTGTTTTGAGTTTAGATAGGGAAACACCCCTATTGCAGGGAAAGTGAGGTATTTTCCCAACCCTTTGTTATTTATCAATAAAAGTCTTTAGCCAAAACCATGTCTAAGATGTGTCTGAGTTTCTTTACTAACTCTTCACACACCCCTTTCCCAGCAAAACCTCTAGAAAGCTACACATATGAAAATATCCTGAAATATGTAGAAAGCAATCAGATACTAGAATAGGTAAAAGTCAGTTTCAGACCCATGAGAAGTATGGAAACAGTGCTACTATCCATCCGAGATGACCTAAAAATGAGCACAGCCTCCAACATCACCTCAGTGCTAATACTACTAGACCTATCTGCAGCCTTCGACGCAGTCACTCACAAAACCAAAAGACTCCAAGAAATAGGACTCAGCAACATGGCTTTGCTATGGTTCAAAGCCTTTCTATCAAAAAGAACGGAAACAACCTGGTGAGCCCCCTTTAACTCAGCACCACGCACAGCAACCTGCAGAGTTCCACAAGGCTCACCGCTCTCGCCACTACTCTTCAACATAAACATGACTCCACTCATCAAGCTCATCAACACACATGGACTCATTTGCTACAAGTATGCAGATGACACACAAATCATTTATGAAAATAACACCACCGGAGAACCAGGCCAACCCGTCATCACCTGCCTCACACAACTAAATGGATGGTTGAGAACCAAATGCTTTAAGCTCAACCTGGACTTAACGGAAATCATGATAGTTACATTAACATATGAGTAGTACAACAACTTTGAATATATTGCCAGGATTTATACATGGAGAAATCAAGCACTTTTAGTAGAATACATTGCTCATTAAGTTATAATGCTCATCATGTGTAGTATAGTTACATGAGTGCACAATGTAGACAGTAAGGCGTCTGTTTACAATGATGCCATGACGCTTGCAATGCATGACATCATCATGCTGTAGCTATTTGAATGCTTTCAAGATGGCAGCGTATCCCAAAAAACACACCGAACACCGTTTTCTTTAAAGAGTTTGAGCTGTTGGTACGCTTTTTGATGCCTTGCCATGAGGATATTGTTTCAAATTAACTAAAGAACATGATGATAGTCTTCTCAAAATAGCAGTATTCACTTGCATAAAATAATGTTCCTCTTGTTTGACAGGATAACTATCCAAGATAATATGAAAACCTGGAATAGTTCCATGATAGAGGTTCTCTACTAAAAATATCAACATACACATGTACTAAACTCTCAATAATCACCCATCAATCACTAGACACTCATATAGTCAATGCCACCCCGAGTCTTATCAAATGTGGGGTCCCACAGGGCTCATGCATAGCCCCTACGCTGTATAACCTTTTCACAAGACCCCTATTCAAAATGTTAGACTCACTGGGCATCTCATATACTAATTATGCAGATGACACCCAGGTGCTCATACCTCTCACAGGAGACTATCTAGTTGACTCTATCACCCTCAACCTCATCCACTCCACCATACAATCTTGGATGGCAGACAATTGGCTTTGTTTAAACAGTGACAAAACGGAACTCTTGCTTATAGGATCCCCCCTGACTCTAAATAAACTTGCCAAGGAATACCATACTTTCACAATCGACAATATCCATATCGCAGTATCACAAACGATCAAAACACTAGGCGTATACCTTGAACAGGCAGGTCAACGCCATCGCGTCCTCGGCAGCCTACCACGCCAAACTGATCAACGCTGTCAGACCATTCCTTACCCAACAGAACTGTATCACCATAGCTAGAGCCATCATCGGCTCTAGTCTTGATTACTGCAATGCCTTCTTCATTGGCACATCTCAAAAGAACTTGGCCAAACTTCAGATAGCGCAGAACAACGCCTTAAGGGCAGCCACTGGCCTTTTACGCAGGGAACACATCTCCACGATCAAAAGACAGGCACACTGGCTACCTATTAAGGAAAGGGTCGTCTTCAAAACACTAGCCCTTACCCACAAATGTATTCACGGCCTCGCCCCAGATACCTTACGCAAAGGATCTCCAGACAAACAGCCTCCAGACCTGCAAGAACAGCATATGCTAACCGCATCACAGTACCCCATTCACGCAGAGTGCGTGCTGGAGGATCTAGCTTCCCAACTATGGCCGCCACTCTCTGGAACAAACTCCCAGACCAGATTAGATCCATCGAGTCCCATGCTGCCTTCCGCAAGGTCCTAAAGACAAGGCTCTTTGTCTAAAGAGCCTTTCTGCTTTCTACTTTATGCCTCTACCACTGCCATAATCTGTACTCGACACACTCTGTACTGTAGAACATTGTACTCTGTAATTCAACTTTATAAGTAACTGTATGTTGTTAAGATTCACACATTGGGCCACTTATTGTAGCCCACAAGCAAGTCTCCTTAAGTATACTTATAGCGCCTCGTTGCCTAGAGGGCTGCAGTGCGCTTTACAAATCCAAAATAAATAAATAGTTTTGGAGTTAAGACATTAAAATAAGTCAATATATGTATTCTGCCTTTTGTAGATCAAACTAAAGAATGACCCAAAGGTCTAGAGACAAAACCACACAGCATCTAAAAATCTAAACAAATCTTAAACATTGTGAGGAATCATTTGTCCCTTATTGGTAAGGGAATTGATGGATAAAACTTGATCTCATCCATGATACGTTAGCCACTTTTTCCAAAGCACAAATTCGGAATGTACTAGTAACATGTTTCTCATTTATCTTTCCATGTACTCCCCTTTGGATACATTTATGAATAGTGAATTCACCTGGACAAGTTTTGTGGTTGATATATGGACAATTCATTTATGTGAAATAATTATTGGACTTTGAAAATCATTATAGGTGATGATATGTGATGAGAACTAGGATATTTTTGCCTTGATAAAGCGCGTACCAGGTTGAAACATAGGCACGTGCCCCAATTGCACCTTGGGTTAACCACGTACGGCACAAGGACACATTATGATGAATTTACAGCATGTATGAATTTTGCACTACAAAAGAAATAAACAGGAGTTATCCTTACAAAATGTATTGAATTCATTAGTATTTTCAACATATCGTAGGATCCAGCACCCTTTACCTAATGCTTTCCATTACCATTTGTTCCTAATATACTGTCTAGTGAAGAACAGTCTGGTTTAGTTTTCGGCAGCTAAAGTGGGTTGATAGTCAATATCTAATCATTATAAAACACGTGTTTGAATGAAATTAAGGGGGTAGGCGCAATGCTTAATATTCAATCTCCTAATGGATCCTTTCTATCTACCTTTCTTTTTCACAGAAGGAGATGCACAGAGATCCAGGTGCCTGAGGGTAATGTCACTCAATCTGTACTCTATCATAGCACCCCACTGCTAGGGCCCTGCCAGTTACCTGGCTGTAGATTCCAAAAGCAAACATTTTTCCTTTGGAGTACGCAGGATTGTTTGTTGAAACCAAGGGTTCCTTATGAGTATTGCAGTAATGGTAATTCTGGTGGTCGTTTCAAAATACCCCCGGAATAACTGCACAGGTTAAGGAGGTAAAGTCCTCCTGAGGATTTTAACCAAAGTTGCCTATTTTTACCTTCACCCAAGGTGTCGAGCTAAACATTTTAAAATGGCCCCAAAAGAACGTATGTGGGGTCACTGTAAGGGAGTGAAAAGGTGGGCATCTCTGATGTCCCCATAACAACCATAGTGGTGTAATGCACAAATGGGACCGTATTGAACTCTTTCTGCATTAAAAAGCAAAGCAATGGTATGAACCACTACTGTGCATTGTCCATTTGCACCACCACCACACTGAAGGTGGAAATGGACAAAACAAATACAGAAATATTTCTTCAGAGGTTAACACCAGTGGCAGTGGTTTGTATGGAATACCTTTGGTGGTATCCCAGGATTCATACTACTGCCAATAGTAAACTTCAAAAGGAGCGGATTTGCAGAAGTACAGCCATTATTTGATCTGCTGCTGGAAGGGTCGTACAGACCCCAAAATCCGGAACATAACACAATCAAAATCATCATCAAACCATGCAATAGCTGCTTAGCCTTTAGTCAGGATGAGCTCAATAGGCACATAATCCAGCAGTTCCTACAAGAACCAGTAGCGAGTAACCAGGGGATGCTGCTTGACCATAGTTTAAATGTGCTGTCCGAGATCCTCACTAGGCTCACATTGTGGTGGCCTAGTCTGCAGTCTCTCTTGGATTTACTCATTTGAGTCATTGCTCACTGACTTCCTCATCTGGACTGTGGTAAGGTCCCACTGTGGAGAGCCGACCATGGGAAACGGCAAAGACTCCAGTAGTGTACAGCACAGCTGCTTGGATATCAAGGCATAAGCAAAGCTCTGAACACCTCTTTCCCGGCCAGCACCTTTGGATCTTCACACTTCACACTTGCTTCTAAACATCTGCAATGGCTACCAGTGCGGAATTCTGCACAGTTCAAGCCAACCTTCTCAGCTAACAAGCTGTGCCAGGCTTGGGGCTTCAGACAGCATCTCTGGGCCAGGTTAACTCTCCCAGTGAAAGACCAATATGCCCTAAAGTCCTTGGGATTATGTTGGCTCTCTCTGCAAGTCCCATGTCCATGGAACCCTTCAATGGAAAAGAAAGATTCAGTGGTTGATCACCTACCCTTCTAACCAATCTATTGGGTGTGGGTAGCTTCCATTTAGGAAGAATGCCGTGTCAGAGGTTTGCCTAGATTTATATATTCATATTTTTATTTTTAATATGTAATACGGCACACACTTAGCATGAGGGCAAGGGGCAATGAGCACCAACTGAGACAAGTCACAATTACAGCCTATGTTTACGGCACTACATTAAATAGAGACCCCCTATCCCACTTAACCTCCCCACCCATCACATAAGCCTAAGGCTCAGCAAAAAACGGAAGTTAAGTTTCTGGTTACGGGAACAGAGCGTTTATTTAGTTCAGGTGGTGCCAAGCGCTATAAAATGGGTAAGAAGCTCCAGAAACGTGCCCTTGCCATAGAGATGGCCTGCTGGGACATACAGGCCTTCTTCCCACATAGAATGTCCAGATGATGTGTAGGTTTACTCTGTATAGAAAGCAACGCTCCAGCCAACTCAACAATATGTGCCAAATATGGGATGCAAATGGACCACAGGTTTATAGGCAACACAGCCCACCTTGAACTGGATCCTGGCCTCAAAAGACAACCAATGTAATTCAATCAAGGTACGCGAAATGTGGTTACGTTTTCTTACCTCCCAGCCATCAATCTGGCAAAAAAATGAAAATCGGATCTAAGGGGAAGCAGTGCCACCCTGGAAACATGGCTGTGATCTGGTGCCAAAGGGCATTCGTTCAGCTATCCAAGAGTTTCCAGTAAACAGAAATAATAACCACCCTAGATACCTCGATACCTTGCGGTCTTTGTGCACTCTACAAATATCACATACAATACAATACCCTGCCATCCTAGCTGCCACCTTTTCCTCCCCTCTGTGCCTGCCTTGTAGTTTGCTTACCACCAATTCCCCCAACTGAGCCAAAGACCTTGTAATGATCATTTCCCATTTAAGTGGCTAGAGGAGGGACTTGAAACATGTAGGGTCTGGGAAGGCTGCTGAGATTGTCTCTGAGGTAAACGAGCAAAGGCAGCTAATGTATTCACACTCGCGATTTCGCAGGCAGTGTTGCACCTAAAAACAGGCGAAGAAAACCACAGAAATGGGTTGTTGGCGTGTGCAGCATAAGGAAACAAGGGATGAGGGTCACAGGAGTGTCCCGTGTGAAAGAACAGGCCAACCTCTTCCCAGAGCATACAATGGGCAAATCCCATGCATTCTAGAATAGAAGCTTACATGGAAAAAAGGACAAAAGAAAAAAATAAGGGTTGCAGCAGCAAAGATTTTAGGGTGGTGAGACCCTTTTGGGCAGGAAGACAGAGGGGAGTAGATATGAGAGTGGGAAGGAGTGGAAACAAAGTCTGCATGGTCATGTTCCACCAAAATAGCTTCTGTGAAATTTTGACCCGATCCAAATGAGCAGGGAACAGAGGTAGCAAATGTATAGATGTATTTGTAATCTATAGTGTGATTCGAGCCATGAATAAACAATTTGTCGAAGAGGGGAAAGGGATTGGGGGCATTGTGAATGATAATATTTGTATCCGTACAATTCATAATCAAACAGAATCCTCTTGCACCATTTCAGTCTGCTTTAGGCCAGGCTGTAGCACAGAAACCATTAGCTTGCATATTTTAGATGATATCTACCAGATTATAGAGAATGCAGGTTGTTGTGTGTTGGTGCTACTAGATTTGTTGGCAGCATTTGACACTATCATCCATGAGATCTTGATCGAGATATGATCTCCTCTAATGGAGATTGGAGGCCTTTTACTGGAGTGGTGTCATTCCATCCTATTGAACAGAAAACAAACTGTCGTCCTGGGCACCTCCCACCCTGAATCATTTCTGGTTGCCCATCAGGGGCGTTGCTAGGGGGGGGCTAACGGGGCTGTAGCCCCTGATCTTTTGGTTGTATCCCCGGATAGAATCTCAGGAGCTACAAACAAAAGACTAGCTAGCCCCCAGTCCCAACAGTTCCAACATCAGTGTAGCCCCGGGTCTTTTCCAGACCTAGCAGCTCCCCTGTTGCCCATGGTGTCCCTCATGGGTCAATTCTTTCTCTCTTGTTGTTCAGCTCATATATGGAGCCGTTAGACAATTGAACGGCAAATATGGAGTGGATATTCATCAATATGGTGATCACACTTAGGTTTATTTTAGGCTCTTCTGAATATGATTTGCAGCAACTACATGATTGCTCAATAGAGATTGAATCTTGGATGCCATCTCATTTTTCAAAACGAAATCCCTCTAACTCTTTTAATCAAACCTTACTTGTTAGACGGTTTATTAATTCTAGGATTGTTGGATGCTCTACTGAACTTGCCTCTTGAGCCAAATCGTTAGGTTTCTATATTGATGTCAAAAAGTCTTTTACCTCTCGTATTAATATATTGGTGAAATCCTCCAATTTCTAACTTTTTGCACTGAGAGCTTTGAAACATTACGTCTCGGTTGATCATTTTGAAACAAACCTTAGTTCAATCATTGATTTTGTCAAGAATTGATTTTGGAAACTCTTTTTTAATTGTAATTCCACAAACATCCTTGGCTCCATTAAAAGCTGTACTTCATGCAGCTGCAAGCTTTGTCACAGGAGTCCGAAAATGTGAATGCATAAATCCGGTTCAGCATTCCCTCCATTGGATACCTTTGGTAGCTAGGATTATTTTTAAACTGTTATGTAACAACTACAAAGCAATCCATGTTCAGACCCCCACGTATCAAGCAGCTAAATTGAAAATGTCAGGAGGGTCGAGTGGTTTCCGTAGTCGAGACTCTTTACTGCTGGAAGTGCAAAAGTTCAAACTTACAGCTTCTGCTAAAAGATCCTTCTCAGTCGTAGCTGTACACTTTTGGAACTTGATACCAATTGATTTATGAAAGCCTGCCTTTGGGAATCGAAAATGAAATAATCTTGAGTGTTGAGTATCGATTTCTAGTGCATTATTCTGCCTTTTAAATTGTAATGAGTTCGATTTTAATTATATTTGTATGTCTTAATTTGATGTTTTGTATTAATTGAGTATATATATATATATATTTATTCTGAAGCGCTCCGATGCATTTGTGCCTTATTCGTGCTAAACAAAAGGTTTCATAAATAAATAATACCTGAGCCCTAATCGGCACACAACCAAGCCAGGGATCCATATATCAGGACAGGAGCCATCCACTGGACTGCAGGCAGATGAGACTCACCTGGATAGAGTCAGACAAAATAATATCTTCTGACATTCCAATTTTGAAAGTGAACTCGTAGATCATGTAATGATTTGAAAACATTATTTTGCTGATTCTAGATGTCCATTTTAGGGGATAATGCATTATCTCAATGTGTAAAACATTCACTGGTGAAACCAAAAGCTGAAAATATGACTTCTTCATGTCAATATAAATGAGAAATGTAAATGGTGCTACCAGCCAGAACCCTCACAGCCAACTCTCACAATAGTTTGGAGATATGCAGCCCACGCAGAAGAACCTGAGACATGCTTTTGTGATGAGATCTTTCTTCAGGAAGATGATCATCCTAAACAAATGGTTGCATGGTTGCTGTTCAACTTGTGGAGATGCACATAGACCCACTATACAACAACCACCCTTGCAAGCAGTCTACCCAACCCATGCAGTGCCTGCTGCTACAAACCATAAACCGGAAACAAAGGATACATACAGAATGCAAAACAATAACATAGCTGCGAATAGCCAGAGACCACCCAAAACCAACAAACCCTTCTCTCGTCCATACTTTCCAACTACAACACACACCCAGAGGGCTATTGAATTAACCCACCAAAACATGCAAATCGCACATCCCTTTGTAACCCAGCTACAAACCCAATAACCTCTGACAACAAACAACCGAAAGACTGGACACCGCCCTTCCAGACATAACAAACCCAGTGCACAAAACAAAACATAACCAGAAACCTCACAAAAAAACAGACATCAGTTCATCCTGGTTCCACAAGCATCAACAGATGAGCACCACCTCTATCCTATCCCACTCTTCCTTACTAGCCAACCCAACCCACTTTTCATTACAGAGCCGCGTGAGCACCCGCAGACCATGAAAATGGCAGTGGCGTGCAGTATAAATCAACTTAACCTAACATAACATAATTTATAATGTGTCAGTCTGCCCAAGACGGGTGCAAGCGGTATCACAAACATGCTAAGGCGCCACACAAATGTGTAATGGTGAGCAGGAGTGATAGGTGGTGGATAACAAGCAGACTAACAGAGGACCAATCCATGGCAGAAAGTTCAAATAAGAAGCAGTGGAATGTAAGTGATTTTAATTGACTTAGCAGAAGCTGTGTGCTTATCATACACAAAATAACCATAACTGTGAGGGCCCTCTGGCGTGCAGTCCTGTGGGTGGCTCCATGGCTGGGAATATGAAGACACACAGCTATTTAAGAGCTGCGGGAGTGAGCGTGCATGCCTTGCAATGGGCTAATTCCATTCCACACAGCTCCCACATTCTGCGCAGACTCTGCCACTGTCTGCCTAGTCCTCATTCTGAACTCTATCAGCCACTTCCGATATATACAGCCAGCCACCGCTACTTCCTACTAACCATGATATCCATCCCTTTCAAACCGAGCTCCATCTCCCAAACGCTCATGCTCCCATTGGATCAATGTGTATTAACGTAGGCAGGCCTTCGTAGGGCTTTCCCAAAGCTTTTGGGACTAGCTGTGTGTGCTCTGTTTCATTGGTGATTGGTGAACAATGTCACACAGAAGCATGGTGTGATTGTCTAAAAGTTCAATGTGTTCATATTTTCACACTAAATGAAGCATTGAAGAAAGTAGGAGCAATTGCGCTCCTACTTGTTGCTTAACACACTACCTTGATACATGTTGTAGAAGAAATTAAGAGACATGGAGACGGCCTCAATTTAAAGCAATACATGCTAGAATGGTAACTTGCTTAATTTGTGTTGTGTTTGTCTTCAAATACCAGGAAAAGATACACCTGTAAAATGCAGGTAGTGATCTTCTCATCTGAGAGAATGCACCAGATAAATGATGCCGATTCTCCCCAAGAACTAATAGATATCAAAACAGCATAAGCAAAAATAGACTCATGGCCCAGGGAAATGCTGTGACCAACTTTAAATTAACAGCAACGATGCTGAAAAACCTTTTCCTATATAAAACGTTCCACTTTCATCTGAAAAATGATACCTTATTAAACGAATGTGAGAAATTCCAACAATCAACGCCAGTTCTTACATGGTCTGGAAAACGCTGTTGAACATTTAAAAAGAGCGTAATGCATTGTCCTGTAATTTTATGAGCCAAGATGCCAAGTGTTTCTTTTTCCAACAGTAATAACAAATTAATGGACTATCCTGTTAAGAGTATATGTCAAACAAATAATGTGATGCGTTTAGTGATGAATCTGATGATGTCATCACTCCTTTCCCAGAGGTAGCCTCTCCCCATGTGGCCACGGGACGGCACCTGCTACCTGATCCTGACCCTGGGGTTGGCTAAATGAGCGAGGATGACATGGGGGGAGGCAACCCTCAGGGGGATGACACAGCATCCTCAGATGAGAGCATATAACCCTTTTGCCATTTAAGGAAGTCCCCTCCATGTCTCAAGCCCTTATGTCTTACTGTAATTGTTCTCTTCAAACCTCCACCAAATCTACTAATGACATTTTTCAATACTCCATGAGTAAGCTACCAAGAACTACATCAATACCATATGCATAGAAATACTAGAACGAGGAGATTGAACGGAGTAATGATGCTCAATTAGTCTGAGAAGCACATCACACACTGAAGTGTTTGTAAACCTGCGATAGGTGCCAGGACATTTAAAAATCCCAACAAGCCTGGAGAGTGTAGACGCTGCCCGGGAAAGCTGTGTCCTCTCTGTGCGGACCGAAGGACAACTGAGCCACAAAGCACATTGTGGGACCAGCCAGCTCAAGGGGATGGTGAAGGAAGAAAGACTGTAATTGCTGGTTGGCCGTATCAGAGCCGTGACAGGAAGAAGAGGGAAGTCTCCCTGACGGCCGTGGGAACCAAGCAGCAGTACCGAAGCCACCCAAATAAAAAAAGAAGGCCTCCACAGCAAGGTAAGCGGGACCCAGGAATGCTGCAACCTGTTTACTACGGAACAGCTGGACCAACGACAAGGAAAGTCAGTCAGTCCCAAAAAGGGAGAGCGGGACACCCAGGCACTCCAGAAACGTTATCAAGGACAGATGAAAGCAAGCAAAGTGAATGAAAGGGAATTTGAGACCTGATGTCTTCAGAATAATAACAAAGTGAATGCGAGAAATATACAACAAGGTGAATGCAAGAAAAAGTAAATTTTGCAAATGTGGAAAGTGAATCACATGAGAAAAGCCCTCACAAGAGTATATAACAGGCAAGGCCAAGCTTTCAAGTGTACAAAGTGAATCACATGAGGAAAGCACTGGCAGGAGAGTATACCCGCCAAGGTCAAGTTTGCAAGTGTGTAAAGTGAATCACATGAGAAAAGCACTGGCAGGAGAGTATACTAGGCAAAGTCAAGTTTGCACGTGTGTAAAGGAAACCACACACAAGTGCTCTGAAACACTAGTGTACGAGCGCAATAGAAATAAAATATTAATATCAATATCACACGAGAAAAGTCCTGACAGAAGAGTATGCCAGGCAAAGTCAAGTTCATAAGTGTGTTCTGGCAAGAGAGTACACCAGGTAAAGCCAATTTGAAGTTCTTTTATTGACTAGAGAACCCTCCACCCCAGGAAGACTCATACCCTTAGGAGTTTCTAAGTGTTTTAAAGAGAGCTAGGGAAGGGAGACAGCTCCCCGGGAGTAGACTGTGATGCCAAGAGGAGGTAGTTATCCTCTTGGGCTATAAAGAACTTTTGGTGTGTAATTGATTCAATTTGTTAGTGAAGAGAAACCTGGTAAAGGGAGCCATCCCCTGGAACTGTGAACTTTTGTGTTGGAGTTACATTTTTCATTTTGATCTTGAATATTTGTGCACTGTCAAGCCCAAAGACATTATCATTATCACATTAAAGTTACTTGTAGAGTATGAGGACTAGGATAGGATATTGGATACCGGACATTTTGCTTTAGACATCATGACACGGGACGGACCCTTTGTTTTTTTGAGGTAGGAAAATACCTCTTACAGAAGGGACAGATAGGCATTTTTAACCCCCTATAGCCAAAACCATGAGCTCTCTATGTCTGTGTCTCATTCCTGTCTCCTCAAGTGTGTAAATGCAAATAGAGGCCTACTGTAAATACACTAAGTATTATAATTATATGTGAGTTTTTAAACAAGGAATGCATTACTGTTTAAATCTGCAGGGTGTGAGAAACCTGATGGTATTCTCCCATCCACTACCTCAGGATCTTCCATTCAGGTGGCCAGGGAAGGGCCATCGTATTTGGATCCCGACCCTGGGTTGGACAAGCGAGGCAGGATCACCTGAGTGGAGGGTCCCGAGGGATTGGGAGGAGGATGCCAGAGGGCGAAACATGGTATTTCCCAAGTCCCAAAAATACTCCAGCCTAATCTCTCTCCCTCAGACATTATGTGGTATCTTCAATCTTACCCCGTCTCCCCCTCCCCATTTCCAACAAATACTGAGACAAGGAAGAGGCAACTAAAACCAGTAAAGATTACCCATAGGAATAACATTGGAAAATAAGGGAAACCTACCCTAGAAAGAACTCAAGTTGTCCCACTAGTAGTCAGGCAGGGTCAGGCACTTAATAGTAACCATTCACACCTGACCCCATTTGACTGATCTTTTCACTATAAAAGGTGTGGTCTTACACAAATGGATGAGTGACTAGGAGAGCAAGCAGGAGAGCAAGTTGGGAGGAGAACTGAGACATTAAGTGTGCCAGAGACTGGGATGCCGAGACGCAGAGAAGCGGCAAATCGAAAGAGCCGAAGCATGGCGAGGGAGCCGTGTCTCCAAGGAGCCAAGAAGGGTCTGTGTATGGGAGCTGAGAGCCGTGCTGGTCTTCTGCGGAACCTGTGAATGTGAATGCTATTCCCCTGGGCCAGTGAGACCGAGGAGCAGGCGGTGAGACCATGACTTCAGAACAACAAACCGTTGTGGCGCTGAAGCGCAGAAGTCAGCCCGGTGAGTCAGCCCGGTGAGTCTTAAAGCATTACAGAGGCGGGTTGTGAAGAGCGCGATACAAAGTAACACTAGAAATGCATAAAAAAGAGGCCTGTGTTTGTGTGAGTGTTTGATTGAAGCTAACTGAAAGATTAAACAAGGCAATGATGCAAGTAACAGTGTAAGCCAGAAACTAGGTAAACGTGCATGTATAAAATAATAAATGGAAAGAAGTCAGACAACGAAGTGATGCGGATGTAAAGAGGGCCAGAAGCCCATGGAAAAGGTACAAGAGGCACGAAAGGAAAAAACAGTGTAAAAAGGGTGCGAGTGACCCAGAAAGAAAAAAGCAAGTGCAGAAAAGAGTGAAAGAAGCGTCCAAGAGGCACAAAACAGGACAGAAATAAAGGACAGCGCAAGTGTGCATGACAATGGGAAAAGTTCAGAGAACAAAGAGAGGGGCAAGAAGGTCAGAGTGGTCGCGCTGAGGAAAAGTAAAGAGCCTGGCATTTTCAAACACCTTTGTTTGTACTCCATGAGAGGATGGTAGATAAGACAGAAGATATATAAGGAAAAGGCACATCCTGACCAGATGAATTGTTGCTTAAAACTAGAGGGGCCTAAGCTTGAACAAGGGCACCCTCAGAAACTAAAAAGGAACTGTGACAGATGTTGTGTTTTGTGTTTTGGAAGCTTGGGGAAGGGTACCCCAAGGAACTCAAGACACTGAAGGTATTTTAAATCACTGTAAGTGCCCTGTGAAGAAGGTCTTGTGAACAGCCCTGTTGAGTGATCTCATCTGTATGACATTGACCATATTGCACCCGGAGAGAAGACCACCTGAAACCAGTTTTGGCTTTGCCATTTTTGTTGAATCACTATTTTCCCTTTAAAAAGACTTCCCTGTTACATTTTTGTAAAGTGTGAGGGCAAGCATGGGTTTAGACACTGACAAACATTTATTTTGGACTATTAGACAATGAGGCCATTGGAAACACCAGTTAAGGGAACCCTCCTTTTAGAGTTAGGGCCAGTCGGGCATTCCACCAACCCAGGAACCATAGTAAATAAAGGTTTTAAAACTAATCATTTTGAGTCTTTGTCTCTCTTGATGACATGCCTGTCTCACAAGGGCCAGATTGATATTTTAATGAAGCTTGGCCAAAGCTGGTTTGATGGTGCTTCCAGTGAGCCTGGCTACAAGATAATTTCTGTTTAACCCTTCATACATTGTTGATGGGGAGGAATTGAAATCCTAGGAGATTAGCTTGGTCATCAGGAAAAACACAGACATATATAATTAAAGCTATCAAAGAAACACATTGCATTCCCTATAACAAAGACCCACCTGTTCAAGGCCTCTAGTTAATGAGATGCCCTACCCGCATGGGCCCATATTAGGAGACAAAGTCTTAGCAAAATACACTTAACCAATCCAAATAGGCATCAAATAGGGTCCTCTCAAGAGATGTAATCTAAACTGAACCCATTAGATGGGGTTTTGCTTTCCCACCTGGGGCTTCAAAAGGCTGGAATGCATTTAATGTCTCAACTTTTGACATTAGCTCTCCCCATAAAGTCAATAAGGTGCAGCCTAATGGAAACTCAAACAAAGGAGATCTGTCAGCCAACCCTGTAAATCACTGACTAAAGGGTGTACAGTGGGGCCTCTGAGAGCTGCTCACATGGTATTGGGCTGGCACAAACAGAAATGTAATGGACCATTTGAATTAGCAGTCTTCATGTATCAAAACATGATTTTGACACTAACTCCACAACCATATGAATTAGAATCAAAATGAAGGGTGTTGTGAGACCGTGACATTCTCTTCTACAAAATGAAACTAAACATGATACTGTGATAATTATTAATAATCAAACAAATACAACATTTTAATAAGTACTCGTGCTGGGTGTCTGAGTTCATGAGTATCATGGGAATCCAGAAATATGTATTTCATTGATGTGTCATGTTGCTAGGAGGAAATACGGAACAATAAGAGTATCAGCATGTTGAGCAAATCAATAAAACAACTCTACAAATTAAAAAGTGTGATGTCATAATGAAATCGGGTGGGAATATTACCCATTATACAAGCAGAAACACACAGGTAATTATGAGAGCAAGGATTTTGAAATCTGCTGAAAGGGGAATCCCCTGTTCAATATGGATGAATGTTGACCTTGTATAATATCTGTCAGTGAAGGGGTCTTACCCACAAGGAAACCTGAAGCAGAGTTTACCAGAGACATAGTTTGTTTTCTAGAGGGACATAGGGACCAGAAGTGGCCTAGCTGACTGGCAATTGCTTAAAAAGCCTAAAGGGTCTTTTCTGGCTCTGTGCCCTAAAGAATTATTCAAAAGTGAGTATGAAAATTACCCAATGCAATTAGATCCAGGTCCTCTAGAACCATTTCTCTGCTAAGTCCCAGGAGTGGGTGGACTGTGGAGATAATGTCACTGGGGACGAGAGGCTCATTCAAAATAGAATGCTTTAGCATTTTAGTGTAGAAATTCAACATTACTTTCCTGCTATATTTAAAGCCAAGTGAAATCCGACTTATTGCAGAACATATAGCCCTTTCCTGTGCACAGCACACAGAGGCTGATAACATATCATCAACAGAATGGGAACATGATGTTGTAGCTTATTAGGGTAAAACATCCTGCTTTCACAGTATTCAAAGCCAAGTGAAGTTACATTTCAATAAGAACAAAAAGCATTTTACTGCCTTTTTATGCGATGTGTGCATAGTGTAGCATAGATAACAGAGAACATTTCCCAATGCAGAAAGCACAGCATGTTGTAAAGGAAATCCGAATAAATGGAATCCTGTGGTTTGTCATAGTTATAGTCAACAACTGGGGCTATGAACCAATACACATACTTCATAGCCTGACAGAGAATCTGTAAATCCACACCTGTGGAAGCCATAGATTGAGATGAAAGGGAGTCTATCTAGCATTTCCATATCTGTAGAAAAGATTCAATTCCAAATGTACAATAACATGTCACCAATAATTGTGTGTTGAAGTGAAAGTACCTCAAATTAAATACACCCAAATCATCCAAGGGAATTGGGAGGGGGGCATAGTTGTTCTCCCTTCACAGAGCCAGAATCTTGGGTGGATACATAGAGCAGATAAATCAACTTTTTGTGCACTCACTTTAAATTGATAGCACAGCTCACTAGACACCAACTACACCACATTGCACATGGGAACATACTCCTAGTAGAAATATATATAACTTCCAAAATTGATGGGTCTAAACCAGGTGATTGAGGGCACTTAGGCTTAATCAGACACTCTAGCGCTATGTATAATATTAGGTAGCTGCAGATTCCGGCACCGGTTGGGCTAAGCACTGTCTAATGATTTAGCAAAATTAAACATGGTGTGCCATCATCTAATGCTCTCCTCAAAAAGGTCCCGTAACTGATATGCAATGTTGCCTCAACAGAACCTCAGTCATCAGCCAGAAATTGTATCTTTTAGTGTTTTAATTGTCATAGTCAATAAACCAGTTGATATGAATTGCCTGTTTAAATGTCAAAATTAATAAATGTGTTGCTATAAATTGCCAATACGTGTTTTGACCAACATGGTCATTTTCAAGTCAAAACTTTCCATGCACTTTTTCTCTTTTCCCTTTCCCATGCACTTGCGTGTTCTCAATGTCACTGGGCCTAGTAAGATCGCTGTCGTTTTGTTTTCTCCCCTGCTCCCCTCCCTTGCCTAGTCGCGCTCTGAAACACTTGTGTACGGGCGTGATACAAATAGAATATCATATGATAGCATATGTTATATTACACCTGTGTTGGCCATTTAGGATAACGATATGTTTTACAAATGAAAAATAAAACTATACAAAATGATGCAAATCACCATTAGATCCACTCCCAGTGAGGATCAAAGACATATTATGGGCAAAGTACTGTTTTTTTGTGGATAATTTTAAGAAGTATACTAGAAAGTGATCACAGTGTCACTACATTACTACTGTGTTTAGAGTCCTCTAGAATGTACTTAAAACAAGGGTGTGACAGTAACATTCTACTAACACATGTGAAAGTGACAAAGTTTACATTACAAGCTAAATTTGGATATACCATGTAAGCAACTTCTCCTGCTCACAGGGCGATATATTCAATATCACTTCACTATTGCAATCCCAGGAAATACACACGTCCTCTTTCCCAGACCTAATGGATAGGGCCATGATATTTTGGTAATGTTTGTCTTTGGTTGTGTTGGGTTGTAGCGGTACACATAGGAAGTGCTATGCCTGCTGACCCTATCATATGACTAGTCCTTAATGTGCACTTACATGGCGTTAGAAACCCGGTCCACTGGCTATATGCGGGGGTAATGGCCCAGCAGCCTGAGTTGACGGCCCGAGCACTTTGGCTATATCCCAATTAAGCTACATCAGATGTAGGAGAAAATGCAATATTAACAGTGTATATTGTACGAGAGGCATGGGATTTACTGGAATTAAGCATAAAACCACTACAACCACAGGCAGCCATGACACCAGAGTGACCCCCAACACCCCAGGTGTCATAATCAACCCTGGAAGCACCTGCAGAGCCTCGACAGTGACTGTCAGCCTGCACTGCAGAGCACTGTTCAACAATCACAGTTAAGGCAGCATCCGTGCCCTATCACACCTGGGAGATGGCCAACCAGCCCTGTATGTTGACGTTCTGCAGGCCTAGTTTTATAATGTTGAAAGCAAAACAGCAAGTCCTATGGTGAAAGGGAAAACCAGCTTTGGATTAGCCCCTCCCTCGAATCACATGAGGAGTCTGGAATGTGTGAGTTATCCTGCTTTCCCACTCTGAACTCGGGCATGCCTTTTTGTCTGCATTTTTTCTAGAACTTCATCTTTCCAGAAACAATGTAAATAAACATGTATTATCATAGGCAAAGTATTGTCCATGTGTGCTACACTTGAAATCTTTTCGAACACTCCGGCAATTGTTAGCCTAAAGCAGTGGTCTTCAAACTTTTTTGGCCGGGGCCCCCCCTGAGAAACATTTGGGCAGGTCAGGACCCCCCAGAAATGCCAAATGGACAGTATGTATTGCGCACTGTTACCTGCTCCCATCACAGTCGCTTGGCTCCCTCATCCCACTCCTACCCACTCGCTGTTCTCTCCCCACCCCATCACACCCTGGGCTCTCCCCACTCTGCTCCCACCACTATCCCATGGTTCCCGCCCATTGTGCTCCCACCATAGTCCCTGGGTTCCCCCCATCCCGTTCGCAACACAGTCTGAGGGCCAGTGGAAGCTGGTGATTTTGTTTATGTAGAGGGGCATAACTATTTCCCCCAAAAATGCCATAGTGACCGAGCATAGTGAGGGAGCCCGAACCAAAAAGAGGGGTTCGGGGGGGTTTCCGCCCTGTGATTTTTTTTTTAAATAATGGGTTAAAATGTTGCATTGTAGAGCATACTTTTAACAAAAAATGGGTAAATAGCCAAACAGTTTGCAATTGGTGCTGGGGGGGGGCAAGGGGGCAGGAATGACATTTTTTAACTGGACATCTATGATAGATGTCCAGTAAAAAGATACCATCCCTGTGCCCTAGGCCCCACTGGGCCTAACACAATCAACATGATCATGTGTGTATGCAAGGCGCTGCACATTCATACAGAAATCACTCTATCATTCACATGAGTATCCATCACCATACAATCACTCATAACATAAGCATACACGCATCCATACACATGTTTAAATAAAAACAATGAACATAAACGTACCTTCTGCATTGGCCTGCGTGTGGGTGCTGAAACGCCCTGCTCCAGGCTGCTCTGTCCGTATGTGCGAGTAGGCGCAGGAGCTCCCCCGCGGACATACAGACATGCAGTGCCCCAGCCAGTATTTCCAATGAGCTATGCAATGCTGGCAAATCAAAACGCTGCAGCACTTGCATGGCTCAGTGAGCATGTGCGGCTGGAGAACTAAACTGAACTGTCAAAGGGAAAGTGTGTTTCCCTTTGACAGCTCAGCCAGCCCAGGAGCACTCCATCAGATGGAAAAAGTAGCTGAGGGAGTGCTCACGGTTTCACTGGGCTGGCTCCTTAGTTCCTCCATAATGGGTGAGGGGCCACTGGGTGGGCGCCCCCTCGCCATTATGGATGACCCGCCAGGCTCGGACTGGCCTATAGGGCAATGCATGTACCAAAAACGTAAAATGCTGATGTGGGCCAGTCAAAATGGGCCACCATTTTGGCCAATGTGGATCAGTTTGATGAGTTACTTAACTATGGAGTTAGTAATTTTGAACTTTGTTGCTGAATATATCACTATTTACTTACATTTTAACACAAAGCACCCCCTTGGGTACTATTGAAACAGTGGGCCTCATTACAACCCCGGCGGTAGCTGTGCCGGTTAAACTGGCACGGCTGACGCCGGAATTGCATACGGGTCCGGCACCCGCGAATGGGCAATTACCGGGTCATGCTGAGTTAGGCGGACCTGATAATTGCTCTTTCGCGGGTGCCGGTAGATCCCCATTCCCATTTGAGCCCCATAGGGCTCAATGGGAAAGGGGAGCTTGGATGCACCGGCACTGTTAATAACGGTGCTGGTGCATCCAACGAGCTGTGCTTGTGGGTGCCACACGGCATGCCAGGTCATATATATATGTTTTGATCTAGTAAATTATTTATTGTTTTATTTGTGTTTTTGTGTTGCGTATGAGTCAAAATTTGTATTTTCTGTGCACTGTACTGTGATCTCATGTATTTAGGATTAAGATTAGAATCCTGTTACTCTGCATAAAATAGCACTAGACCAAAAACATGTTCTATAACTCAACGTATTTGTGAAAACAAACAAACAAAGCAACCAGATGTTGTTGATATGTTGTATGTAATAGATGTGCATCACTCAGCATAGCTGGCAACGTATTGTGGAATTTACATTTTTGTGTATTTAAAGTTTAGGACCGGACCGGTCATCGCCACCCTACAGGAACAGTATGTGTAATGTAGGGCAATGCTCCCTGCCAACCCTGCCAGCGGTTCCCGACCACACTCAGAATCATTGTGGGGCAAAACATGGCGGCTCTAGATAAAACAGAATACACACACACACAATTGGGTTGCATTGTTATTGAGCAGTCTATATTTGCCTTTGTGGTCTTTACATGTTCGGTTATCGGTGTCTGGAAGGGAACCGTGTATGGTGTGCAGCTGCTGGCTGAGTGTCACAAAAGGAACCAGAGTGGACTGCCGCGCGAGCAGTATAATCCAACCACCTTTTGCACACACCGTACTGAGGATGTTCAGTCCAACATCCCTCGGTGCAGTTGCTTAGATACACTGTGGATGTACACTCTAGTTTAAGGCCTGTGGGCGGACTGTTTGCGGTGAACACGGGCAATGTATCTGTTCCACCATGGTTGCTTGTAATCAGTGGCGTCGCCAGGAATCAAATTTAGGAGGGGCACTGCGGGGGCAAAGATAAAAGTAAGGGAGGCACAGATAAAAGTGAGGGGGGCACCTATGAAAGGTAATGTCACACGCACTACCACAGAGAGGCTTTTGTGCACACCAACTACCAAGCCCCACTGTACCTCCCCTCCTATCAGAATGCAGACATTTGCCTCAGTGAGTGTCACAAAATAACACCACAAACAGAGAACAAAGTCACTGTTCGCATTAGGTGGGGGGGGCAGTGGCGGACTTAACGGTCGGCAGACAGACAAATGGCGAGCGGGCCCCTGTGCCCTGCCCCTCCCCTTCCCTTTCCTTCCCAGTCTCTCTCTGAGACACACGTTGCAGTCAGACCCGAATTTCAGCAGATGGTCACAGCACACTGTAATGGAGGCAATGAATCTATTAATGGGCTTTAAACTTCTCTGTGTTAATCACTTCCCAGTTGTTCTCTGCAGCTCGGTGCAGGGTGCTCTGACTGGGCCGTTTACTTCTCGCCGTATCCCCTATCCCGAAACGCAGGCTCCTCTGCTCTAGCAAATGTTTAATATATTATAGTTAAGAAATAATGCAGATTTAAGCAGACCTGAATTCTGCTTGTTGTAATATTAGTTTAGGGCTGGATGTCTCCGCTCAGGCCTTAAAAATCACAATTTAAATAAAATGAATCATGTGTCCCTAAAGTTCATCTTTGCGCAACTCCACCCACTTTGGGGCCCCGCCTCCAGGACCCACCCACTTGGGGGCTCTCTGTAATTTTTGCCCACGGGACCCTTTGCCTTAAATCTGCCACTGGGTGGGGCACAACATTTCAGAGGGGGGCACTGCCCCCCCCTCCAGAATCCCCCTAGGGAGGCCACTGCTTGTAACTGCTCAGGCCCCTTTGCTGAGCACGCCCGGCACCGGAAATCTCTTCCTTCATATGCGATCTGGACGCTAGAGTGGTCGGACCTGTGTTTCGGAAGACACTCTTTAATTTCCGGTGCTGTCATAGGGCTGGCTCATGGGGTCCTGCGGGCCTTAATGACGTTTCTTCATTTGATGCTTTCTCATTCTCTTCAGCGGAGGAGATTTAGATGTGCGATTCTGTGCCAGAAGTCGTGTATGGTTGGAAGATGTGTCTTTGCCGTTGGATAAGGTTCTTTTGCATATGGCTTCCATTACCTCCAGGCTCCTCCTCTGAGGGGAGCGGAAGGGTCCCTATCCACTCACTGCCTCCCGGGAGATGGCCTGTGCCCTGCACGTGCGAACTACGTATTTCTGTCCAAATGTCGACAAGGAATCCCTGTACCATGGTGAGTTGTGAGAACCATCGCCCCTGGGTTCCCTGTTCATGACTTTTATCTGTGTCGCTGCCACACCGTTGCTATGCCTGTCTCTTTGATGACACTCCCCAAGTGCTATAAAATGGCTCCAATTGCCAATAGCATTATACACGGAATGGGGACTTGAACCCAACTTCGGGCACGCATCACCCAAAATCAGGTGCCTTGTTCTGCCTCATTTTCAGGGTAGTGCCCACGCAATTCCACCGTGCATTTTTTCTCTTTCTTCCAGTCTGATTCCGGCCCTCCCTGCCTCTATCACGTTTTTACGTTCCATTTTCCTTCCCACCCCTCAATGCCAACACCCACTCTGGATTTGCTCATGCTCTGTCTTGCTTTATTGTCCCTTTCATTCGCGTTACCCCCTTTTGCCCATGCATGCAATCACCTTTCTCACTTCCTCTGGCTTTCCCAGCAAAGGTGCTACTAAAATTCGACCCTATCCTGCAAAACAGCCCCAAATCATGGTTTTTGTTGTTGCTTTGACAATTTCCCATTATCAAGTGGACACAGAAATGCGATGTCCTGTCACATTTCTCACGCTGTTGCATTCATAGGAAATCTCCTAAAAGGCGCACAGACTCTCATTGAAAGATGTCTGCTTTGTCACTGTGGGAGGAATTCGACCATCCACATGGGGAGTGTGCGCTCGTCTGTGCTCTTATGATTTTTTGATGAATGAAAATGAATGATGGAAGGTCAGCCTCTGGAAATGTGTGAGGCTATTCCACACACATTTTCTCTGCTTACCGCACCACACACATTGGGCCTCATTACAAGTTCGGCGAAAGCCTTGCCGGTAAAACTGGAGGGCTGCCGCTGAACTTGCAAATTTTTCCGGCGCCTAGCAATGGGGAAATACAGGGCCATTACAACCCTGGCGGACCCTGTATTTCCCCATTGCCAGGTGCCGGAACGCACTACTCCCCATTCCCAAAATGGGAATGGGGAGGCCAGATGCACTGGCACCATTCTTGAATGGTGCCGGTGCATCCGACATGGTCTGCTTGCGGGTGCCATTCCGCCCGCCAGGTCAGACCAGGCGGGAGAAAAGGCAGCCACGAGCAGAACTCGTAGTTTTCCAGTCCGGTAACAATGGTACCAGCAAGCTTACCGGTACCGTTGTTAACGGACCGGCAAACTTGGAATGAGGCTCATTGTTTTGTGTACTCTGGCAGGACACAGCCTAGAGGTGCTGTCCTCCCCTGTCATGTCGAGCAGGAATGTGACAGCCACAGGTAGATCAAAGCATCTCAAGAAGGGGGGAAGAATCTGTTCAGATCCCTTCTGGTATACTAGAGGTGTGGGGCTCATTAATGGATTAGAAACCGATACTCACCACTGGACCACTGGTGCCGCGGAAGTTGATTCATCACACAATGACCCTGTGCCAGCCCTACCAACCTCACAGTCGCCCGCCTGCCCGGAAATCTCCTCTGGGCTTGCCCTCGCCTGATCAGATCTAAGCTAAACTAAACAAGCACAGAATGTTCCATTCCGGTGTCAGGCAGATCGGACTGTCATGTTTTGTTGCACTTTAGTGCATTTTATGTCAGAGTTTACCTGCACTCTCCCGATATCTTCGCAGTGCAACTTTATCACCTTGGCCGTGGCCTTCAGCCCGAACCCCACCTCCCAAATGTGTCTTCAGTGACTCAATTTGAAAACTGCAGGGTTTTAAGCGGGCAGGGCTAGGTGGACCCAAACCCCAGCAGTCTGCAGTAAGTGCTCCTGACCCAGGGCCTTGACAGGGCCCAGCCCTGAATAGCCCCAGTCGTGCTGACTCCTCAGGCAGCCTGTGTAACCAAAGCAATGCACAGTTACATGGGCTGCCTGAAGGTGTCAGCACTTTGGATTAGTAAAAAAGAAAAAAAACATCACTCATCTTTTTTTCTAACCCAAAGTAATGACACCTACAGACAGCCCATTAAACCATGGTTTCAGCTGCTTGTGCTGCCTGATGACTACTCAGAAGCAGGAGGAGGGCTGTAGGGCATGCTGCGTATTGACTCTTTACTCAGAAACAATAGTTGAGCTTGGCCCTTCAGCCCTCTCCCTGTATCTGAGTAAAGAGTCATCAGCAGCAGACAGACCTTTCAGCCAAGGAGCCCATGGTTTTTTACTACTCAGCTACTTGAATGAAAGGGTTGCCTGCTCCGTCGGAGAGCTGGGACACACTGGTGTCACACTTTTGGTGCACCCAGCCTCTCCTTTTGTGGGCTGGGAGCCCCAAAGGTAATAATGCCAGTGCACCCCAGCTCCCCTGCTTACACCAGCGCCTACTCCCCCCTTAGGCGAAGGGGCTCTCGTTAGGGGCATGGCTTAAGTCCACCCCCCCTAATGAGAGCCTCATCCCCTCAATTTAGTATCCCACTTAAAGCACTGGAAAACTGCATAATTAAAGTAAAAAGGGTATTGGCTGATTATGGATGAGCTACAGTGCAAGTAATCCTACCCATGCCGGTTTTTATTGCAGGGTGTGAAGCCGGTTGCAAACCAGTGAACTGGTTACAGTGTAACCCACGCATTATGAAATGGCGAGCGGCAGGTTTGTTTGTAGCGCGCGCCCTGATAGCAGAGCCGTACGGCCACACTGTGACCACACCTAAACAATCGGGTTTATGAAAGACATATTGGCCTTATAAAGTGTCCTATGGTGTCAGTCCAACAGGATGTGCTGTCCCTTACTTGCAAATAATGGTCTTGGGGTAACATGAACCACTTGTACAAAAGTGAAAGCACCACTAACACGCACTAGTAAATAAAATACATAGGATTGGATTGTTATAAACGTATGAAAAAGTAGAAATGTTGCGTCTCTCTTTCAGTTTCATGTGTGCTAAGTGGGTACCGGATATCTGATTTAAGCTTCCCAAGTTGGGCTGGGCTCAGGGACACCTCCCAGATCTCTCCTGAGGTGTGATGAGGACATCTGGCTGATAGGAAATAGGCAGGGGCGGGGTGGACTGGGAACCAAAAGAGGCCACGGAAATAATGTTCAAAGTGGCCCCATATTACACATTTTCAGCAAGCCCAACCCTTTTCCCATGAGAACATTTTGAAAATAAAATATGCTACCACACAAAAGACGCCCAGGGTGCAGAGGCCTACACAGGCCTATGGGCGTGCTGTGCGTTTGAAGTAATACATCATTATAATGTAGGCCAGTCCACCCCAGGGAAGCGGGCCTGACTGTATGAACAAGGCAAAATACTCAAGCAGCGTGACTCCACCAGTTCAGCAGGGGGATCTTGTCAGGTTTTGTTTGTGCCTAACGAGAGGAAGTTCTGCACTGCAGGGGAGGATTCTTATTGGGCGAGAGGTCACTTACAGGAAGTCTCTACGTCACTATTTTAGCCAGAATGGAAGGGATTCTTGAGTCCAGGGGTGCCTCCTTGCATATCCTTCAATGGTCGCTGGTGCACACTCTAGGAAAAGGTGAGATGGCACTTCATGATTAGTTGGTTAGCCAAACATACAGCTATAGCAGTCACAACAGCACATTTCTCTATGTCATGCTGTAGTAAGGTGGTGTGAGTGGGCAGGAGTACGTAGTGGCTAGAGTCCCAACATACTTTAGCTGGTTCCCAAACCATGACCTGAACTATAGAGAAGTGGAATAAATAGCAATAGTCACCGTCTCACTCTGAACAGTGTGAGTGCCCTGCAAATATTAAATTTGTTCTTAACCTTGCCATTCACCACTTATTTGAATCAGACCCCCCAAATTGGCGCCCGATTGAGGAACAGCACACCCACGCCTGGTGCAGCCTGCTGCTGCTTTGATTGGCTGGAGCCACCTTCAACTGGGCTAGTGAAGTAGCCTGCAGGCGAACGTCAGCCCCCCTCTCCATGGTCCCACTCCTAAGGCTCCTGGCTAAGGCCGTCCGAGTGCCGACGAGCCATGAGCAAAATCGCTCCATTCTACCTACAATTTGGAGGAATTCCCCCCCTGCTCTGGTAAGACTTTGTCTTTGTTTCTCTACTCGGATGCTCATACCGCTCAAAGTCCTACCGTCTTTGCTATACATAATGAGCACAAACCTGGTACTCTTGCAATCTCACGTTTCTCCAGGCTGCACCACTTCAAGTGCCCCCACCTATAACAATAGAGAGATCTTGTTGCACCAAACAAGCGATATCGCTCACAAATGTGCTCTCCACCCTGCAGTCACACAGGCCCTGTACCTATTCATTGCCATTACCATTCATTCAACTACGAAACTGACGCCAAGGCCCTCAACAAAGCCTACTCCACTATTCAGGCCTGGATGTCAGCCAACCGCCTCTGCCTCAACGGCGATAAGACTGAAATCCACTGCAGGAGTATTTGGACATACTGGTCTATCGAGCGCTACCACAGTAATATAACCCCCGGACTTCTGCAAGAGTTTGACATGATGCGCCAGATGACACTGCTTCACTTGTATGAGGGGAGGGGGCACTTTCACAGCAGCAGGAGGTGGGACTCTAGTGTCTGTGGGTCTTTTAAAACACGGTTTTGGATCCTGTAATATACTTAGATAAATGGAATGCCTGGAATGGTTTCGATGGTTCACTGCTAACCACCAACCTACTGCTCCCACTCCCCCAACTCCCCTCTGAACCAAAGCGCACAAAAGACTCCAGCCACTCTCCCACGTCCCCTATTGTCCCAGCAAATTCGTCATACTGCCTATGGAATCCCGCCACACTTTGAAAACCCCTGTCATTGTATATAGTCTTATTTCTGAGAGCCAGGCCATCTGTAAAGTTTTGTTTTTTTAAACATCGAAAGAAATTATAGATTTCTCCACACACATACCAACCCTCCCCCCTATCTCTCCCTGCCCCGATCTCCTGCAGGTTTTTGACCTTGGCGAGGGAGTCTGCGGCGTTAATCCCACCAGGAAAGGGGGTTATGCAGGGGATAAAGTGGGGGAGCGGCTGCGACAGCCTGGAGCACTGAGTGGGAGGACTAAAGATAACGCGAGCCTGGCTGATGCTTCCCGGCACCCCCACCTCCACCTCCACCTCCACCCCCCAGGACTTGCTTTCCATATGAATAGTGTGCAGAGAAGCAACAGATCAATAGCTGGCATCATCACACGGCTGGGGGGGGACGCGAGGGGAGGGCGGGATGCAGGAAGGGAGGACAGAGAGAGCTGGAGCGATAGACTGGGCGAAGGAGCGTGGGGTGGCAGCTAGAAGGGAGGAGTGGAGAGGAAAGAAGCGGCGGCTGGAAGAAGGGGCGTTAGGGGAGGAAGGGATGTATAGGATGGGGAGGAAGGGATGGGTGAGAGAAGGGGCGTTAGGGGAGGAAGGGATGTATAGGATGGGGAGGACGGGATGGTGGGAGAAGGGGCGTTAGGAGACGAAGGCATGTATAGGATGGGGAGGAAGGGATGGTGGGAGAAGGGGCGTTAGGAGAGGAAGGAATGTATGGGAGTGGGGGAGGCAAGAAGGATGGCTGTAAGAAGGGCGTTATCAGAGGAAGGGATGTATGGAGGAGTGGTGAGGGAAGAAAGGATGGGTGGAAGAAGGGGCGTTAGGAGAGGAAGGGATGGGTAGGATGGGGAGGAAGGGATGGGTGGGAGAAGGGGCGTTAGGAGAGGAAGGGATGTATAGGATGGGGACGAAGGGATGGTGGAAGTAGAGGAGTTAGGAGAGGAAGGGGTGTATAGGATGGGGAGGAAGGGATGTATAGGATGGGGAGGAAGGGATGTATAGGATGGGGAGGAAGGGATGTATAGGATGGGGAGGAAGGGATGTATAGGAGGGGGAGGACGGGATGGGTGAGAGAAGGGGCGTTAGGAGAGGAAGGGATGTATAGGATGGGGACGAAGGGACGGGTGGGAGAAGGGTCGATAGGAGAGGAAGGGATGTATAGGATGAGAAGGAAGGGTGGCTGGAAGAAGGGCGTTAGCAGAGGAAGGGATGTATGGGAGAGGGGAAGGAGGAAGGGGTGGGGGGAAGAGGGGCTCATACTGATGAATGAAGTAGGCAATCAGAGATGGATGAAAGAGGGATACCCGCTCTGTGTGTGCATAAATCTTATGCTGCGGCTTCTCCTGTGCAAGTTGTGCGTTGTTGACCCTCTGCATCATCCAAAAGGTGTTCTGGGGCCTGGGACCCCGCTACATCCAAAGCTCTCTCCCTAAATAGCTCCCTGCTAGAGCCCTATGGTCTTATAGCTCCAACTCTCTACAGATAAGACGCTTCTCCAATCAGAGAGTGGGGGGTAGATCGCTCTCCTTCGCAGGAGCCATACGTGGTGTCAGGCTTGAGCCGGATCTCCTTAAGTTCTGGACGCTCCTCAAGACCCTCCTTTTCTCTTCTTCATTCTCTCTCTGCACTCCCATGCACACATCTCCCTCTGCCACAGCCACTGGTTGCCTGGTTCCCTCAGAGTTCTACCGGGCACCAGCCACCGCCCACCCAGTCCAACCCCCTGATTGCACTTAACATGGGGACCCTCACCCCATGCAACCCCTGGCACATGCCCTCCTGGTCTGCTGTTAGCACCTGCCTAGCACCTGTGGCCCCCCTTCTTCCCATCCCTTTCACTTGCTCTCTCCCACCCTAGCCCTTTGCGGAGACCAGCACTCCCCCCCTTCTCCCCCTTGCACTTCTTGTTACTACTTGCACGATCCGAATGTCACAAGGCCTAGTAGGACCGGTATTACCTTTCTCTCTTGTCCCACCCACCCGCTTTTTTGTCTTGTGGCGTGAAAGACCATTTGTTGTATAGGTGCCTTACAAATAGCCAATAAATAAAAATAAATACAATAAAATGCTTGTTCCTATCTTAATGAGTGAGTGACGCTTGCACCACTGCCACCCATGCTACTCTCATTCTGTGTGTGTGTGTGTGTGTGATTGGTAATGCGCATGCCCATCTCAATGCGAGTGAAGCTTGCACCACTGCTGCCCGTGCTACTCTCATTCTCCATGTGAGTGTTGTTGGTAATGTGCATGCGCACGCCCATCTCAATGCGAGTGAAGCTTGCACCACTGCGCCCTGGGCTGTGCATGCTCTGGAGAGAAGCTCGTGCTGCTCGGCTCCTCACGCTGCGTCTGTTAGTACAGCAGCCCTGCGACCTTCAGCAGGAAGTGCTCTCTATCTCATCCTGTCTCCAGAACTAAAGAGTGAGGGGGTTCAATGCGAGAGAGTGGCCCTGCACATCACCCCAATTCACTGATGCTTTGCTAAAAAGTCTAATTTAACAAAGGGGGATTTAAATGTACACAATCAGTACCGTTGCCTGCAGCGCCTGCAAACGGGAAAGCGTTAAACAACGTCCTAGTACAAGTTATCTATCCCACTTTCTTCTAAGAACAATATCGACCCCTTCGTCAGGTCGGACCACGTTCTCCACAGCAGCGACTCTGCCCGGCTACAGAAGAAGGCCATGGCTCCATTGCTCCGTCGCACGCCACCTCTGTACGGCAGGGTCACCGGCGTGGAGCCAGTGGCCTGAGGAGCAGCGATGCGTGACGTGGGTTTGTAGTAAGGGCGTCCCACGCGCTCTGCAAAGCAGCATCATTGGATAGGTTAAAGGGGAGGAAGGCAGGGTCTTACCTCATCGCTGTCCTTGGCTCTCGATGCCCCCTCACCCCGGGGGTGCCCAGAGCATTCCATCGCCCACTGCAGCGGAAAGAAAGAAGCGTCCTGTGGAGGAGAGAAGGTAGACGGATAAAAGCAGGGCCAGTAAGGAGCCGGCGATAACATTAAGAATCTGCTAACTGAAGTCGTGTAGGGCTGGGGCAAAGTCCTCGTGCCTCTGCTTGACTCAGCCCCAGCCCAACGTGTCTTTCACGATCATCACATGTTTAGAAAATCTCTGAGATGCCAGTAGGCCGGTTGGCAACAAAGCCCACACGAGTAGGAACCAACACAAACATAACAAACAGTCCAGCCACCATTATTCCAGAAATGAACACCTGATCAGTAAGGTTTTTTCTCGCGCCTCCTCCCATCCCGTTCACTTCCCTGGATAATAAGGGTGGAGTGGCTAAATGGGGGGGGGGGGCTTCCGAGAATGTGCCTTTGGCCTTCCACACGCAAGCTGTTTCAATGAAGATGTAATGTGGGCCTGGGGGGGGGGTGCTTCTTGCCCCACCACCCACCACTTTGCGTCCTCTTCCTGCATCCATGCAGAACATGGACCCAGTGCCTTAAGTGGCCTACAGACTCAAGCCGGGGCTGAGGGGCGTGGCCTGGCAGGGGGTCACCGCTTCAATGAAGATGCAACACTATCCTCACCTGAATGCTGCCTGTTAGGCCACGCCCCCGTTGCAAAAAGCCTGGGGCCATGGCCTAACTGCCAGCATTCAGGTCAGGTAAGTGTTGCCTTGACTTTTAATTGCGGCGCTGACCCCCTGCCAGGCACCCCTTTCATGAGAAATGCAGGGATCATCACCCCTGCATCTCTGATGAAAGGGGTGGCTGGCAGCAGAGGTGAGG
The DNA here is from genome assembly GCF_040938575.1 of Ambystoma mexicanum. Lineage (NCBI taxonomy): Eukaryota > Metazoa > Chordata > Amphibia > Caudata > Ambystomatidae > Ambystoma > Ambystoma mexicanum. The sequence continues at coordinate 467,717,847 of NC_090922.1, forward strand.
CTTTTTTTTCTAAAGCCTGAAGCTCTCTCTTACCAGTGATAGCTTCCAGCATTAGAAAAAAAGCCTTGCAGTGTAGCAGCCTGGTGGGCTGGGGTTAGCAGGGGCCTTAAGTGGGCCCCGGCAGGTCCCCTTCTCAGAATTATTTTAGCCGGCCAGGGCTCGGCCCCGGCTAGCCCTGGGCCACTTAAAGCCCCGCATAGACCATATTTCTGGCTTAATCCTCAGCCACGGAACTGCAACGTGTAAAAACAGACCACATTACCAAAGAGGATACATACATGCATTATGTAATATTAAGTTATTTTAAGATGTATTTATACTGCGCCCATCGCCACTGCAGCAGTCTTATGACGCCTATCCTTGTTTATGATTGGAATATTGTGACGCGGGTGTGCCCTGACCATAGTCTGTTGGTAGTAAGGAGTAGATGAGAAGGAGAGAAAGACAGAGAAGTAAAGAAAGCAGAGTTAACAAATAGAACAGATTAGTCACATGACGCACACGCAGTGTAATAGGGGCGTGGTAAGGGCAATGCTGTGGTAGGATAGATGTGTTTTTAATCCCCACTTGCTTATGAAGCCGTATGAAAGCAACTACCATGAATGTGCAGCGTGGTGTAAAATTTCGCTTTACGCAAGTGGCAACATCTAGCCCTGGGGTTGTGGGGCCCTGGAAATAAGGGCTGTTTATGTTGCATGATGGGCTGAGGTGGGGAGAGAAGGATATGAGATGGTAAATCAAATAGCAATCCACAAATTATGTTGTTAAAAATACCACCATTTTTTTTTTAAATTGTGGAGTGGATCAGTGGAGCCGCAGGGAGAGGGACATTGGCAGCTCCTGAACCCGGTCGCATGTACCTAAGGGTGGGGGGGTGGGTCTTCCAGGGAAGGTGGGTGCTAGTAATCACAGGACATGCCATCTGTGCTGAGACATTGAGCCCTCCAGACTTTTCTAGCCATCCCAGATTGCCCACAACATATTCTGTCACAAGTGGGCGAGTAACCCTTGATTCCAGTATTCCCTGATATAGCTGTCCGCATGCCCTATTATACTGAAGGTCTGACTCTAGCAAAGGTCCACTGATATCGTTTTTACTGGAATGAGCTCCTCCTGACTTTGGGACTCCATCTTTCTTCAAGGTGACTGACATAATGGCTGCATCTTACTCAAGCAGTCTTCTCCAGGAAAACGTCTACAGGAGGCAACTTGGACTCGTTTCAGGTGTCCCATCACACTGTGGGAACCCGACTACAAGTAGCCTGCCAACCTGTGCTGGAGGGATAGGATTTCTGCTAGCCTGAAGTGCAGGAGAGAGTGCCAGACTCGGACTTGTGGGCTGCCTGCCCACTTCTCTCTGCCAGGTTCAGGTATCCCTACACCCTTCTTTCTCTGCCAGCCTCATGTTTAAGGGTTTCCACCTCTGCCATCTTCACGTTTACAGGTTTCCCACACTCTTCTTTCTTTGCCAGTCTTGGGTTAGAGGATTTCCCACGCTCTTCTTTCCTTGCCAGTCTTCGGCTCAAGGGTTTCCCACACTCTTCTTTCTTTGCCAGTCTTGGGCTCAAGGGTTTCCCACACTCTTCTTTCTTTGCCAGTCTTGGGTTCAAGGGTTATCTGACACTCTTCTTTCTTTGCCAGTCTTGGACTCAAGGATTTCCCACGCTCTTCTTTCTTTGCCAGTCTTGGGCTCAATGGTTTCCCACACTCTTCTTTCTTTGCCAGTCTTGGGTTCAAGGTTTATCTGACACTCTTCTTTCTCTCCCAGTCTCGGACTTGAGGGCTTCCCACGATCTTCTTCTCTCTAAGTCTCTTGTTTCAGTGTTTGATGTGTTCATTGGGTCTCCGGTATTCTTCCAGGCTCTGGGGTGTTGCCTTCAAAGTCTGTGGAATCTGTAGGAGCTTTCCCAGGAATGTTAGGCAGAGCGCAGGCACCTAGAGTAGCCCTACTCGGGAATCTCTCTATTCTGGTCCTGGCCCTACTCCTAGCTGTGCCACACTCTTGTTCCTCCTCCCACTGTAGAATCAAAACCTTCCAATCAGGGTCTTAATCCCACCCACTGCCCTGGGCCCAAATGGCTTCCTCGAATCTATCTGTGTTCTCTGTAGTCGCACTCCTCCTGATCTTCTAAAACCTGCTACTTGTCTTCCTCTGCACCCCCTTCAGATGTTCACCCTCCTCAGCTTCTCTCACACCTGCATCCTGATGTTCGCTGCCCTCTTTTCAATTCTTTCTACCACCCCCTCCTGATGTTTACCAACTTATCTTCCTTTATCTCCTCCTCATGCTCATCAAGCTCATCCTCTTTTCCATCTTCTGCCTCCTCCTGATGTTTACCAACCTCCCCCATATAATTCCTTTATCTCCTCCTCATGCTCACCTACCTCATCCTCTATTCATTCTTCTGCGACCTCTTGATGTTTACCCACCTCCCCCTTATCTTCCGTTATCTCCTCCTCATGCTCATCAACCTCATCCTCTATTCCATCTTCTGCCACCTCCTGATGTTTACCAACCACCCCTTATGTTCCTTTATCTCCTCTTCATGCTCACCAACCTCATCCTCTATTACATCTTCTGCCTCCTCCTGATGTTTACCAACCTCCCCCTTATCTTCCTTTATCTCCTTCTCATGCTCATCAACCTCATCCTCTATTACATCTTCTGCCTTCTCCTGATGTCTACCAACCTCCCCCTTATCTTCCTTTATCTCCTCCTCATGCTCATCAACCCCATCCTCTATTCCATCTTCTGCCTCCTCCTGATGTCTACCAACCTCCCACTTATCTTCCTTTATCTCCTCCTCATGGTCATCAACCTCATCCTCTATTCCATCTTCTGCCTCTTCCTGATGTTTACCACACCCGTCATCTTCTTCTCACAGCTCTCCTAATTTTCCCCAATCTCCTCTCCAATTCCTTCTCAAACATCCGTCTGATATTTATCAACATCTTTATCTTCCTCATGTTCACAAACCTCCTCCTAAATTTCTTCTCCAATATTCCTCATGATGTTTGCCAACCTTCTCCCCAATTCATACCCCTGCCTCATTCTAATGTTTACCAATCTGTCCCTCAACTCCTACCACTGCCTCATCCTGTTGTTTGCCAACCACTTCCTAAAATCCTGCTCTCACCTTCCTCCTGATGTTTACCGGCCTCCTCCTCAATTCCTTCGGCCATTTCCTTCTCCCCCACTAATTTACAACCTCCTCCCCAAGATTGTATCTTTCCCAAACGACTCACAGACTCCAAATTTCCCCTCCTGCTCCTAGGCTCCTCTTTTCTTCACAGCACCTTCTTCGCTTCAACGCCTTTATGTTACATACAGGGCCCTGGATTATTAAAGGAACACTCATACATACACAGGCATTGCTATGGGGTGGCGGGCGGAGGGGTCTATAGCTCTGGGTCTTTTGGTTGTAGCCCCCGATAGAAGCTCAGGGGTTACAACCAAAAAGCTAGCTAGCCCCCAGTCCTGACAGTCCCAAAATTAGCATAGCCCCAGATCTTTTCCAGACCTAGCAACACCCCTGCATACATATGACATGATGGCAGTACCTAGCACATAATGGCAGTTTTGTTTTTATTTTATCAGCCATAGGACCACTAATGTGAAATGTGGCTCCTGGCACAATATTTCAAGCTGCTGTAATGGTTTATCTTAGCACAGCATTTAAAACGGGTGTAGTCCATATTGGCCTACAATGTATGATAGAGTCACTGCACTTCCTGTGAAAAATGCCACTGTATTGGGAATTGATTCAGTGCTGTGGCCAAGCAGTTGTCTACAGTGCACCGCATTCCTGCACACACCCTGATGGAACTCAAAGTTCCAACAGCCAGAGCCTGCCTTTAACCATGGGCAGCCCTGATCCAAGTTATATAATTGTGTAGTCCTAGGGCCTGGTGGCAGCTTAATAAATACATATACACCATGCATAGTTTTGACATGGGGGCCTCTGCAATTATATTGGCCAAAACCTATTGGTGTCATTTTATCCTCAGCATGGTTTCTAGTGACTCATTTACCTGTTTGAGCAAGCTATCTCGGGCTGAGTGTAACCTAAATCAAACCATTCGGATTCACCCCCATCAAGCCCTTTGTTACCTCTGTGAAGGCTTGTCGCCTTGCACGGGAACAGGAGTTGCCCCCAAGGGTCAGTGAGGGGGCCCTGTGCTTCAAAGGACAGGCTCTGCTAGCAAGAGGGAAGTCACACCACGGTGGTCATTACTAGAGATGGTTTGAAGTAGGCAGACCGAGGAGAGGGTTCAGAGTTGAAGGGGCACAGGGGAGTAGTTGCAGTCCATAGAAAAGTTCCACCATCTTGAAATTTCCCAGGGCTCCTGAACTTCCTGTGTCCATTTCCAGCAGACAAAGCACTCCTGGACTGACATCACCAGGAAAAGACATTGATCACAGCAGCCAGGATTGGACCCTTACACGAGGCTTGAATTGGGCCAAACCATGTGTCAGAACAGCTTTGTAAGGGGGTGAAACCACACATTTAATTGAATCATCTTTGGACATCAGAAGAGGTATTTTGCTTGAGCTCTAGCGGTGTACAGGCTGCTAAAAGTTATCTGCCAGAGAGATGAATATAGAGGCGTCCAGGGTAAGAGACAGGCCTCCTCCCACCCATCCCAGAAGACCATTTAGAGCGCACTGCTGCGTGGGCAAGGTTTGCCTGCTGCCTGAATGCTGAAACCAGGATACTGCTCACTGGAGATGACAGCACCTACAAATTCTCTCTGGCAACCTTCCTGGCTGGCAAGGGACGGACATGGATTCACCTTATCCCTAGAGACTCTGGACTAGTCTGCCCCCAGTAACCAAGAAGCAAAGGAACTACATTGGGGTCTGTCTCCCACTTTGATCTGCCCTTCGAGCTGACTCGACTGTGTTCGAGTCATTTCAAGCTACTTCGGAACCCCCCCCAAGTCATTTCAAGCTACTACATAACCCCCAGAGCTTCCTTTGTGAATTTGCAGTTCAAGCCGCTCTTCGACACAGATTTAATCTGCTGGCAGCATTAACCTTGGCCATCTCAAATGCTGACTCAACGCAGCAGAAGCAGTCTTCTTGCCCATCTCGACCGCTGATTCAACCAACTGGGAGCCATCAGCTAGACCCATCTCGAAAGCTGACTCAACCTGTTGGGCATCTTATTGCACGCCAACTCAACCCATTGGTAAACCAGACTCGACTCATTGCGATGCTGTCTTGTACTGCAGAAAAGTTCCTAGAAATCTATCTAAATGCTGACAAGACCCAAGAACAATCCTACAAAGTCCCTGCATTTACTATGTTCATATGGCCTGCCTTAAAATGCCCTAGTTACATTTAAGACCCCACTCATTACCTTTTTACCGACAGCTGCATTGATTTTGAACATTGCTGCTGAAAATATTACTTTTATCCCCGCTGTCTTCCAACTCAGAGTGCCTCTTTCATTCTAAGGTCTGAATATTCTGTGTCTTCTCTTACAAGTACAAGTGTGGGTTAGACATTTTTGCTTTATCCCTGTGTTTTGCCTTTTTGGTTTAATTAAAGTCTCCTATTTCTATAGAACATTGATTTGACGTTTCCTTTCTTGTGGTCCCTCAGTTCCATAGTTGTTTGGATGCTTGTTTGCTAGCTCACATCCCTCCTGACAAGTACAGCCCGCCTGGGCTCATGTTACTACAAGAGGCTAAGGAGGCATTCCTGTCGGATGGTGCCAGTTTCCCTTTCATGCCAGGGATCACTTCTGGTTTAGAGGTGGTGTGAGGCTGAGTAGACGTTTCAGCCACTACTCATTCCTGTACTAATGCAGAGTAATAGTATTTTCATCACAAGGAACATGTGCTGTGCTGTGCTCGCTCAGCAGAGACACTCTCTGGATATAGGCATAATCCCCACCGGGTTGAACATTCACCCCCACTACTGCCTTCTTCAGGAACACTCTGTAGATGTGGCCCCCAGAAGAAGCACACTCCTGCAGTTGGGACATTGCAAATGATGTGTACAGCTTCCTTTAGTTCTTCTGGTTAAACCGCCCTCCAATGGCTCCTAAGTTACCTGGGCTTTGCTGCTTGAGAGGAATGGGTGGGGGGTATCACTTATTATTCAGCCCCCATAAGAAAGAATCTAATAACACAAATCCACCGTGCCAATATACAGCTGTCAGGGATGATGCAGTCAGAAGGTGATTGAAAGCTCATGTTCTCACCCTCACTCCCAAGCAAAATGTCTCCATTGGTGGACGCGGCATGGATGCAAGTTGGCATATTTCAGATACAGACTAATTGCATGGCAGGGAACCAGCGGATAGAATGCAGTGGTGGTGCCTTGTCTATGGCCTGTGTATGCTTTCCATGTATGAGTTGTTCAAGTGGAGCACTGCAACACTTTCCGCAAAACTGGTCAGGGAACCCCCGGGACAATAAACACCAAGTCAAACCGCTGGAGGCAGTTTGTGGACCCCCATTTGCCAGAGGTGCTCAGGGACTGAAAGTAGCAGGCGAGGCCCAAATGATTTTGTGCGTGTTTTAAATAGAGGTATTAGTTGAAAGAAAATACCTAAATGGGAGCATGCCTGGACAACGTGATCGCCAGATCAGACAATAAAACCTAATACAGACGCCATTTTGTTTAGGCCAGACAATGGTGGAGTCACAGTGTAAGGTGGCCAAGTTCTATATAACTGAAAGAAGTGAGGCAGGCAAGGAGAGAAAATAATGTCTGACTCAGACTATTCAAATGCTGGGGGGTGGCCTTTTTCCCTATTCCTGGCAAACCGCCTTCGGACTCCTTTTTTGCTTCCATCTGTGGGCCTCAGCTTTTAACAAGGGCTGCGGGAACTGTCTGGTGCAGGGAAACACAGCTGCTCTCAGGGTTAGAGTTTATATGCTACACTATGCTGTCTTTACTAATGCCATTATAAAGTAAAATCGTTTTGGCCGTGTGGAAAAAGGGTCCTGGGTGTCCTAGAACTGTTGTTAATCAATGTTTAGCAACCATTAAGTGTTCTCCAGACTCAAAGCCCTTAGATCCAGGGCCCCTCAGACTCAGTGCTCTCAGATGCAGTGGGCACTCAGACTGCATGCCCTTAGACGCTGGGCCACGCATGTTCAGTGCCCCTATATTTAGGTGTACTCCGGCTCAATGCCCATAAATTCAGTGACATTCTGACTAAATGCGCTTGGATTCAGGGCCACTCACCCTCAATGCCCATAAATTCATTGCCACTCACATTAAATGCTCTTCAATTAAGTGCTTCTTCAACTCATTGCCCCTCATCCATAATAAAATATGCCATTATTAACATAGACGGAGAAGACGTCCTGTCAGGTTTTTTTTTTTACCTCATGGGACTGTTCAATTATAGAATAATAATGTGTTTTTTGTATAGCGCTTTAATCCAATGTGCTTTACATAGGACATATTTAAATTACTATTATTACCCAATCAAAGTTGGTACTCATTTATCGACCACAGAAGGATGAAAGACTGAGGTGGCCTTGCCGGGATTCGGACCTGCGCTCGGCAGATCAAACACAGATCACAGCAACAAGCGTTTAACCCGGTGAGCTATCTTGGACCACATGGAGCCACCAAATGGTCTGTGACACTGACTGCCTAGTAGCACGTTCATAACCTAGAAGGTGTTGAACATTACTGTGGGTGCGGCGTTAGGCTGATGTGCTACTTACCCTCCACTCCTGTTCTTATCGTCTCTCCCCACTCACGCCTTCGGGCGCGATGATACAGCATGCCTGCGATGGGCACTTCATAAAATCATAAAATGCTCATGAAATAAAAATGTCAGTACACAGCTGGCCTTTCTGCAGAATCCCAGTTCTTGGTCAGTCTGGTCTGGTCATACGGTGACCTACCCTGTCACTAAGGTAGCCGGCACGCCAATTCTAAGAAGCAAAGCTGTCTGTATACTCAATCCAACCCACTCGCCTTTTTGCACACTGGGGTCTCATTCCTTTATTTACTCAAAGATAGAAAAGGGACAAAAATGTATCGTCCAATGTTTGCTTCATTGTCTGGATATGTGTTCTCTCTCGCTTTCTTTCTCTCTTATGTTTTGTGTTATTGTGCATTGGTTTATTTTAAACCTTTCACACATACAGATAAGATTTGCATATAAACTATTACACAATTTATGTTAAAAAAAAAAGAGAGAAGCATTAAATACACATCAAAACTAAATCCATTAAAATAATAGTCAGGTTAAATTAGTCCATCTTATTGCAATGTTTATCCCATAGTCCACGGCTATCGCTGATCCATTAAGTTTCAATGTTTTAAGAAACGTACAGCAGGACCATTCTTTCCCCGAGAAAGCACGAGACCAACAGGATGCAGTTTCAACAAAAGCAAGGTTGGCGATACATTTCCCAAGATACGTGGACCCAACCGGGAGGTGCAATCTCCCAAACAGGTGCTTCAGTGTTTCTATCACATGCTGTATGCAAAAGCGGCAGGAGGGACAAGACTGGTCCAACTTATTCCTCTTCTATGGGATTTCTTTGGTTAGTGTTAGGTTAAACCCCAGTTTCATATATTGCTGTCTCCCCTTAGCATTGGGGAACTTGAACAAATATGTGGGCAAAGTGACCCTTTTTTGTGTTCCTGCGCCAAGTCTTAACGAAATTTGTACTTCGTGTTTTCGGCACATTTGTGTATCGAATCATGGCCCCAAAGCCGCTGTTTAATAACAAATGGGGTTTGCACCAGTTCATCTATGGTCAGGCCCAGTTCTTCCGATACTAGAATGCAAGTCACGGCCCATTGCTCTAAATAGCTGCATTTGTTTTCCTTATAAAATTCGAGAAGCTCTATGAATAATGAATTAGGCCATGGGATTAGAACGTTCCTCTTCCACTCCACTCTAACCTTGGGTGACAGCAAACCAAGTTCATAACGAATTACAGATTACTGATATGGGTATACAATTTAGTAAAGTGAACACGCTCCTGCAAATATTTGCTTCCAATCGATTCAAGTCATTAGGCTTAAAAGAGAGTAAAGTTTCAATGCCATATGCAATCTTGGCTGTAACTTTGGCATTATAGAATTCAATAATAGGTACAATTGAGAATCTCCCATATTTATTAGTTCGTTTTTCATCTTCGGTATCAAAGACTCTGTTTTAGTTTGCTAAATGGCCATCACAGCTGTCTTACTCTCTGTACCAAACAGTAGAATTCCTACATAGGTAAGTGCTTAGTGACTTCCAAAGGCGTTTTATCTATGATCCATCTAAAACCAATGTTTCCCTTGGTGGAATAAAGCCTCATAATATTGGTTTTTAGTTTGTTAATTATTAAGCAGTTTGCTACCGTATAGGATGCCACTGGGAGTAAGGTTTAATAACAGGACATCATCGGCGTATGCAAGCCAGCGAAGGCATAACTTGCCCAAAGGACGTGCTACTACAGGGGAAGGTACCAAAAAGTCACCCAAATCTGAAATGTATATATTGACAGACAAGGGCCAATACGCTGCCCTGCCTAAAACCCAATATGTGGGAATTTTATCAGAAAGGTTGCCGGCCAGATGTAATCTAACTCTAATGCTGGTCTCTGAATGAAGATATATTAAAATACTTTATATTCAAGGTGGACACTCAGAATTAGATCATTTCTTTCATGCAAAGTTACAGTTTACAGCATGGAAAGCGGAACAACAATCCACATAACTCAGATAAATGCGTGTGGTATTAGTTTTTAATGTTTTATTTTGCAATAGGTTGAGATTTATTCGTTTTTAATGTGGTTCCAATATTTCTACGGAAACCGGATTGGTATTTTTGATGTGCCCTGTTGATATTGCCCTATGTTAAAGTCCAGAATCAATCTGGCAAAGATTTTAATATTGATGTCCAAAAGATTGATAGGTCTTTAATTATAAGGGTCAGGGCGATTCCTTTTTTTGTAGATTGGAACTGTATATGATGACTTCCACCTCTTGGGGTACTCCTAGTTAAAATGATGTTAGAGAAAAGGGCATATAGAATGGTAGCCCATAGCTCTGGGGCATATTTCAAAACCTGCCTTGATAGTCTGTTGGGTCTTGCAGCTCTAGAATTGCTAGATTTTATAATTAATGTCAGAATGTCATCACAATAAAGTCCACTGTTTCCCAGGATTTGTGAGGACAGCCCAACTACTGTTGCTCCCGCATGCGTGAAGTAAGCTACAATGTGCAACCCATACAGTGTTAGAGATAGGATTAATTTGCACTCCCAGCTGTTTCTGAGCTACATTTTACTAGTGTCCAAAAGGCTGAATCAGATTTAGCCACCAGTTTCCTCAACATTGTTTCACTATTGTTTGATGGCGATGCTGGATCAAGCAGGTTTGATATTTTTGCCTGTATACACTATCTCCGGCGGTAGGTGAGGAGTAAGACTAATTGGAAATGGGCCACAACTCGCAGTATTTCAGTTTTTTTGTATATTAAACTTTAGACAGTCCGTACGTCATCCAAGAGATGGCCTGCTCCAGCAATCTTTAAAGCAAGCAGCCTGAGACCCATCTGGATGACCTGAGCAGAAAATCAACTGAGTATCGTTGGCATAGATATACAAGGAAACCCCAAAAGATCTAATGAGGTGGACTCATAGCCTCACATAGAGATCAAAGAAAAGGGGGCAAAGTGCAGAGCCTTGAGGCACCCCGCAAGTGACAGCAGTGGATGCTGATTCCAACAGCAGCAGAACCACTGATTGAACTCTGCCCACAAGGACAAGGAGAATGCATGCATGCAACTGGGTCATTACACAAACTCACACCTGATACCAGGTAGGGCCTGGAAACCTTTATCATACTCAGATCATCGGTTCCATCGACACAGAGGAGTAGCTACCTTGCTTTTTTTCATCAGCTCCAACCAATGTCCCAGCCCATCCAGTTTGCTGCAGGTTCCCAAGAACCAAAAGGACAGGACAATGTCCAAAGCCACACAATAGCTCACACATATCAATCCTGGCAGAAATAACCAAATATCTGCAGATAGCCATTATCTCGGGCAATACAGCAATATCCACTCGATATCTCTGGAATGCGGAGGGAGCCCAGAAATAGCGATATGAACTGGAGATTGAAAAGTCGTTCCCAGGGTTCGTGGCATTGATTCCTAAGCATGTTGAACAAATGCAGCTGCCACCCCATTACAATCAAACAGAATTCTGTTTCAGAACTTGACAACTTTGCCTTTTTTGACACCAAGAGCACCCGGGAGAAGCCTCTGGGTGGAGGAGTGGCACGACTCAGGACTCGTCTGCCTGCTCCCTGCAGGCGGCCCTCAAGACCATTGCTGAGGTCACAGGCAGGGCAAAGCAGAGGAGCAGACAGAATTCAACCAAGCGTGCCCCCTCCCGGGCACGAGATGACATCGCCACTTACCAGAGCTGCCAATCTGAGCAAGAGACAAGGTGCACCATGCTATTAATGGGTTCTTCTGCAGCACGTACACTTCTGGTGCCACGGGCATGAGCACAGGCCCATAGGCATGGCACATGGGCTGGAGAAATACTGGAAATTCGAAAGAGGGCAGGCCATATGTTTCTTTGTTCCAGCCTCTGAAGGCATCCCCGATGGATGTGTGGCAAGTGAAGGATTGACTCGCCTTAACACCAGATCATGGCAATTCTTATCATTGCGTGTGTTCTTGCTCAAGAGACTGTGCACCATTATGACAAGTCTTTTTCCCAAACACAAAGTAAAACACATATGTTTCACCGCAATCAGATTGCAAGGTTTATCTCTGCGACAGGGCTCGAGGGCACTTCCAGGAGAAGAGTAGTAAACCCACACTCCCAGCTGCTGTGCTGCTGGAAACCGCTCGGTCGCTATACCTTGACTGTGTGTGGGTGAGGAGAAGGCTACTCTCGTCTTGTCTGGAACAATGGCCCAGTGGTGTCCTTTCCTTCCAGGTCTCACACAAGAACCGAATGATGGAAAATGTTGACTCTCTGTGAGAGTAAGAAAAGCGCTGTGAACTTCAATACTTAACCGCAACATGTGGAAGCCATTGATTGAACTATCCTTCCCTACCTGTCGTCCTGATGACTGTCTATACCGCTACACGGTACTGAACCGAACCTGATTCACTGCATCAATCTGTATGTACCCATGGAACCTCTTGTAATGTAATGTATGTATTGATGTAACCTCTTGTAATTTATTGTAACCATGTAACCAATTCTTATGCAAGAAACGCACCCAGATGCCTCAGGGCTTGGTGTGCTCTACAAATAAACAAAATACAAATACAAAATAATTTGCCAACCCATGTCATCTACTTTCACCAAGCTGTGTGTGATGTTCAGCATCGCCAGGCCCCTTAGCTGTGCAGAGCTGTCTAGTGTATCTATCTAAAAGGTTGCTAAGTGCCGGGATACTGGTGCAAATCAGGTCTGAATATGCTAGGCAGAGTGAAGCCAACTCTTCCATTGTGGGCAACAGATATAGAAGAATAAGAATCTACAAGCAAACATGATGGCACCAAATGCTATGGCGTAGGTGCAGTGTCCTGCTTGTAGCATTGCAGTTGCAAGCATTGTCAGAGATGGATTCAATAACTCCCAGACTCAAAAGGATGGCTCTAATGTGTTAATTTTCAAAATGGTAGAGATCCCTGTAAGACAGGGTACTCTAATGGGCTTACCTCGCTCAACCTCCAGTGGGCTCCCTACACCCTAACGCAGGCATCCCTAACTCCAGGTCTTCCAGCTTGCGATTGGTAATACCTACTAGCTAAGGCTAGCTGTACGCAAGGGCCTTATGGCAAAACGCCTTGTCTATCTGGCTCGCTCTGGGGCTCTTCTAGGGGGACACTAACCTACTACTCCCCAAGTCTCAACATTAAATGTTTTCTTGTTCCGGTAACAGACACCCTGGACTGTTCTCTCACACATGTGCTCCCTCTCTCGCCTTTCCCTAATCTCACTACACCTTTCACTTCACTTTCTACTCTACTCTTTCTCGCCCCTCTCCCTCCAATGCCTTCTCTCACGACCCCCAGTCTTCTTCCTCTGTTCTTTCTCTCCTCTTTTGTCTCTCCAACGTATGTGCTCTCTCCTACATCTCTCCTTGCTACATCTCTCTACACAACCTTCTCCTCACATCTCTTCACAACCCGATTCTCATCTCTCTCCTCACCACTCTCCTGACCTTTCTCCTGACCTTTCGCCTGCACACAATCCCCAATCTACACCTCTGTGCCCTGACCATACCACACCCTTTCTGTCCATCTCTTCCAACTGTCCCCTTTTTGCCAGGATAGGTTCCCAGACCCCTCTGAAAGGGTCCAGTCCCGTACCCTACATACTGTGACAGAGTCCAGCTATGGAACCTGTCAGATTATGCAGATTATATCTCCATGGAAATATAGTTATTTATTTATTTATTGTTCACTTGCTACGCACCTATACAGCAAGTAAATACTGTTTCAAAGCGCCCAAGGGCAAGGGGAGGGAAACAGAGTGAGAAACACATTATTAAACACAAATAAATTGATAAATCTGCTTCATATTTATTCATTTTGAGGATCCTGAAAACTTGACTGGATTTACTCATTTGTTGTTTTGTAAATGTTAAAATGGATCAGCTGCTGTTTCCCTTGGACACTAGCAAAATGTGCCTGGTGTATATGTCTCTAGGGAGCGGAGACTGATGTTATGATTATATATAGCTGCATAATCTATGTCCTTCAACACATAGGAAGGTCCCTGTGAGTATAAAGCCGCGGGTTTAGGGCTATATGATCACAGCGGCCGCGCCAGGCCCGGGAGCATAGCTCAGGAGCAACGCGTATGTCTTGGAAGAAAGATACCGCAAAGCAACACAGGTTCGAATCCAGGTCCTGCGCTTAGAGACTGGACTCTAGTATTAGGCGGTTAATTAATAGTGGCATGGACTATGCACTAGAAAACTGCAGTCAATGTATCCGTTTTGAAACCCCTTAAGTTATTGATCCAGATAAAAACGATCATGTACATGTGAGGTATTTTTAAACAACAAATAGTTAAGCAGCAGAGTGCACAGAAAGTTAATAAGTACAACACGTATTGCATACGGTTTGCATTGGTACTTCTTTCACCCTGGTCTCCATTACACGGGCTGTGGTGTATATATCTTGGGGCAAAGCAGTGTTTTATGAGGAGTGGGGGGTGGAGGGAGAGCAGTGTACGGTTGGGGATCCCCTATGTTCCCCAGGTCTACAACACTCTGGTTAATTCAGCTTGATGTCCTTTTCAGATATAACATCTGGATTTACCTGCGACCAGTTGCAAACGTTTCAAAGGATGGATTTATAGCATGCAGCTGCGATTATTCTGATTCTTCGTCACTCCTTTCCGTATGAGCCCTCACACTGGCCTTCTCCGTGCTCCGGCTCAGCTGCGGGGCTGCCCTGCCAATGCAACGGGGAGTCCTAAGACTAACGGGCAGAGTATCGGCTCTGCCAACAAGTCTGACTTGCCTGGTCCCACACCAACACAGGGCTACACTCAGCACTCCCCTTATGTAGTCACTGTACAAACTCTATCCCATACGTTGCCATCCTAGCCTTTGCTGTACACTGCACTGTCCCAGAAGAAAATACGTCATCTTCTTAATGCCTCCCTGTTGGGGGGCGGTCCTGAGCCCCCACTGCGTGCCCGTAAGCCCCCACCCGAAAGGACACACACACACACACACAGCCTTTCGGTTCGGGCTTCCCGGTCGCTCTCCTCACGGCCGGGAACGCCCCTTTATTTATAATCTGGGTGGCGGCGTGCAACGTCACGCCACCGCGTAAACCCGTCATTACGGGCAGCGCCACACTCCTCCTTTTTCGGGAGGAACCACAACAGCTGCGCTTTTAACTATAATAACTTTTAACACACAGCTACACTACAAACCACCACTGCACACCCAACACCCCTTTATTGTCAACCACCCGGATCCCTTCATCACAGTTTACTGGCTAAGTGTCCAAGTACACACTCGCTGAGGTAAGCAGGTTTCCCTCGCCCAGCCCTCTGGGGGTACCTCCTGCCTACCTCTGGCCCGTGATGTCCCTCAGCCGCGGCTCCCCGGATTGGGGAGTCTGGGACATCCTCCTGAAGATCTCCATCATCGGGGTCCTCTGGTGGGTCAGGTTCAGGCAGAGTTTCAGTCCGTGGATCACCCAGTTTCTTGAAGAAACTCACATTCCGGGTGACGGCAGATCGCCCATCCGAGGCCGTCACCATGGATCCCTTGACCGCCACAACATCCAAGGGCTCGGGTTCATAGGGGAGTGAGAGCTTCCCATGGGGGTGTCGGTTTCGGATTAGAACTTCGTCTCCCGGCTCAAGCCGTTGAGGCCGGAGACCCCTTCGCAGGTTTTCCTGGTCAATTCTCACTCGCCTTTCCATTTCAACCCGCTGGTTATCAATCACTCCACGCTCTTTCTCCACAGCCTCGGGTAGCAGGCCCCGGGGGCATCTCTTGAACAGCGCTTCTGCGGGAGCCACTCCAGTTGAGGCATGCGGCGTGGTACGATACACCCGCAGGAATTGGTACAGGGCCCATTGTAGGGGCTGACCCTGTCCCTGGGCGATTCGGAATGTCTTGTTAAGAGTCCGCATGAGTCTCTCCGCATCGCCATTGGCTCGGGGCCACAGCGGTGACACCTTCCTGTGCTGCACCCCGCAGCTCTCCATGAGCTCGGAGAACCGCTCACTTTGGAAATGAGCCCCATTGTCTGAGCACAGAGTGTGGGGAAACCCAAGGGCTGCAAAGATCTTCTCCACCGCCACCACCACATGCTCAAACGCCACGGATTCGACGATCTCCACCTCTGGATATCTAGAGTACTCATCGACAATTGCCAGGAAGTGGGTGCCCACCGACGTCGATCCAAAGTCCGCGTGGACGACCTCCCAAGGCCGTGTGCCTCGGGCATCGCTTCTATTGCCGGTTCCCGTTGCAGAGGAGAGGCTGCCTGACACCACACGCATGCCGCTACAAAGTCATCAACCCTCTTCTCTAGTTCAGGAAACCAGACCTTCAACCGAAGCCGCGCCTTGGTCTTGGCTGCGCCTTGATGTCCATGGTGGGCCAAAGTGATGACCTCCTTCACTTTTGATAGGGGGACGACAATCCGGTCACCCCGGAGCAGCAGGCCCGACTCCGAAAACGACAACTCGTCCTTCACTTTCCACAGCTGTTCAAGTGTTGTTCTGGCCTCTTGTGTCCGCCCGGCCACAGCCTCGAGGACGGACTCCAGGAGCAGTGTTGCATCGAGTGCCTCAGTATTTGAAAGCATTCGTCTTGGGCCGCCGCGGCCTCCAGCTCCGCCAGTGGCATCGCGTTTGGTGTGGCCGCCTCCACCACCATCCGTACATGGCTGTCAGCCTCTTCTTCGCAGATATCATGCCCCTCTCCCCCGCACACCCCTGGGTGGCGGGAGAGGTAGTCCGCCGCATTGTTGGCCCCAGGCCTGTATACCAAGGTAACGGAGTACTCAAGGAGGGCAAGCATCCATCTCTCAATCCTGGCCGGGGGCTTTGACGATGACCCAACCAGGATTGGAAGCAACGGCTTGTGATCGGTTACCACCGTCACCGGACGACCCAAGACATAGAGTCAAAAATGTCTGCAGCCCCACAGCACCGCAAGGGCCTCCCGCTCGATCTGGGAGTACCTCTGCTCAGTCTCTGAGAGTGATCTCAACAAGAAAGAAAGGATACTGGTATGTGTTGGGTTGGCTACTGTGAAGTCTAAATAAATTGGAAAGGTTCACCTGGTCTCAACCCATATAGTCTTGATAATTTATCAAAATTTACATGCACAGAAGGTGTGCTGGAAACTTCCACAATAATGGAACAAAAAAAGGTTTTTTAGAAAAGAAACTTTTATATCACAACTTAGTGCATATAATAAAAACCAACTTGGAGGTACATATATAATTGAAGACATAAATACAAATCTTCCATTTGTGGAAATAAAGAATGACAATTTTAACACAAAGGGAAAAAAAGGAGAAGGATTAGTGCATCAAAAAGAAGACATACATAAAAATACATACGACAATTTTCCTATTAGCAAAACAACAGTTATTTATCACTAGAGTATTGGAATAGATCAAATAGCAAAACATTAGAGTAAATATAGTGATAAGTACCATACTGTCTCTATTTGAAATTATAGAAACTCAAAAATGAATATTCTAAACATTAGAGTAAATATAGTGATAAGTACCATACTGTCTCTATTTGAAATTATAGAAACTCAAAAATAAATATTCTTCAGTGTTTTGAATCAATCCCCAAGGACTCAGGGATGAGAATGGGGTCTGCCAACGCTTTGGGGGGAAGCAAAAAATTAGATACATGTTTAACAGAAAGGACATGGTCCCATTAATGGATACATGTCACATAGGCAAAAAAAGAGAGAGATCCTAGTGTCCACAGGTGATGCTGTGAAGGACCTGTAATTCCCCTCTGATAGAAGAAAAGCGTTTCGGCGGAACAGGATTGGATAAAGACAAGAAGAAAGTGTTTTTCATATCCAAGGATTGTCCTCCGCCTTCATCAGGGCAGTGTTTGGCAAGACCCTGTAAACAAAAAGGGGGGGGAAAAACTGGAGTGAATCTGAAAGACAAATTGCGATTGAAACTTGAGAATGGATCAACCATGGAGGCGGGACAGTACAGGATGCCTGTTACATGTAAAGCGTAAAGCACAAATGCAAAAACAGACAACGATAATAGTCGAGTCTGTAGATGTATCTCATGGCCACAAACTCATTAATCCTCACACGGAGTCGGGGAGAACTCGGAAGTAATTCCGATGCGTCTCCCCCCGGGGAGGGGGCAGAGAATATAAATTGTGGCCTTTGGTCCCCTTTGGAGGAGTGATGCATGGGTCCCTGTGTGTCACCCACCCGCCGGAGGGAGCCGGGGGTGCAACAGGACCGGGCAGGAATGGCTGAATAATGAAGAAAAATGCTTACTTGAAAAGGGCTGCTGTCTAAGTGAGCCAATGGACGTGGGGTACTGATGGCTGGTGTCGCAGAGTCCGACCGTCTGATGAAGTGTATGAGGGTCCAAAAGGTGATTCGCGTACAACAAAGGCAGAAAAGAGGGACCTGTAATTGATAGGAAACCATAATTAGATGCCGTGGTGAGAGAACTCATCAGTAGGCAAGTGCACAATGACTCGGAGAATTATCCGGTAGGACCAGGTCTCTGAGAGTGCCTTGCTGGCATATGCCACGGGGCGAACTCCCCCGTTGCGATCCACCTGAGTTAGCACGGCCCCCAGGCCAAAAGGGCTTGCATCAACAACGATCTCTGATTCCAGGGTGGGGTCGAAGAATGCCATGGTGTCTTCCGTCGTGAGGGCAGCTTTAATGTCCTCAAAAGCGGCCTGCTCAAGTGGGCCCCAGTGCCACGTTGACTCCTTCTTCGTCAGGGCCCGGAGTGGTTCCGATCTTGAGGCGAGGTTTTGGATGAAACGCCCACAGTAGGTCACCATCCCCAGAAAACTCCTCACATCAGACACCGATTCGGGAGGTTGTGCCGATTTGATGTCCTGGACCTTTCTTGGATCGGGCGATACCCCTCCCTCCTTGAACACAAAACCGAAGAATTCAATGGATGTGCGCATGAACTCGCATTTTTCCTTATGAAGGGTAAGGCCCAGTGACTGGAGCCGTTCCAGGGTCTTTCCCAGCCTCCTCATATGGGCCACCTCTGTTTTCGCGAACACCAGAATGTCATCGCTGATGTTGAGGACGCCCTTGAGGTCTGCCAGGGCACCCCTAATAATGTTCTGGAACACCTCGGCGGCAGATGACACTCCAAAACTCAACCTCTTATATCGGTACAATCCCCGGTGGGTGGTAAACGTTGTTATGTACCTGGACTCGGGGTGAACGACCTGGTGGTAACCTGCTCGGAGATCCAGTTTTGAAAAGAACCGAGCCCCGTCAATCGTGGGTGTGAGATGCCGCTCCCTCTTTATTGCCTTGTTAGGGAGCCTCATGTCGACACAGATGCGGACAGAATCAGGTTGCTTAGGCTTTCTGGCCACCACGGTCGGAGATACCCAGGGGGTCAGGCCCTCCACCTTTTCGATGATGTTCAGGTTTACCAAACTGTCCAGCTCCTTGTCCACCTGCTCTCTTAGATGAAACGGTACCCTACGGTGTTTCAGGGCAATAGGTTGGACCGACTCATCGATGTGAAGCCGAACCGGTTCACCGGTCATCTTCCCGATCCCACTGAAGAGTGCTGCGTACCTGTCTAGGAGATCATTGATGTCTTCCATGTAGACTGAATAGGCGAAACTGACAATTCCCAGGGCCTCGGCAGCGGCACAGCTGAGCAGGGTGTTGTCACTCACAGGAGTTACGTAGAAGCGAGCCTTGATCTGTGAGCCGTCATGTTCAACACTGGCTATAAAGGCACCACCCAGTGGTATCGGTTCCAGCCCTCCAAACGCAAATATGCGAGCCTTCGGTGTGTCCAGACCTGGGAGGGGTTCAAGCGTGTCATAATGTCCTCTGGCCATTATATTGACGGAGGCCCCCGTATCCACGAGCACCGGGACTGGGGAGTGATTGACCTCCACCACACATCTGGGCTGCCTCCGGCTCTTTCTTTTCAGGATTTCCACGCTTGAGACGAAAAAGATGTTCTCCTCGTCCTCCTCCTCGGCACCCTCTACCTGGAGATCCACTTCGCCCTGATCTACCTGGGCCACATTCGGCGGGGGGTTCTGGCGTGGACTCCACGTCCGTGCCTGGCCTCTCGGCACCATCACCGGCAGGGCTGCACGGCATACCCTTGAAAAGTGATCGGCCAGTCCACATCTGCCACAGGTCTTTCCCACCGCCGGACATTCTGTCGGGTGAGGAAGGTCGTACCCGCATTTCTGGCACGACTCCCCGGCTCTGCCTGCCCTGTCGCGGGGTCCTCCACCAGGACGTCTCATGCCTCTGCCACCTCGCCACATGACGCACACCTCCTCCGATCTCACTGACCAGGATCCTGCCTCCATCTTATTGGCCCGAGCCTCCGCCACCTCATGGCAACGGTCGAGCTCCAGTATGCGGGGCAGAGTGATGCCTGGCTCTCTCAGGACCTGCCTCCTGAGTTTGCCGGAGGAGCATGCCTGGATTAACATTGTGCGCATCATGTCTTCCGCATCCGTCCACGCACATCCTAGGGAGAGGCGGCGCAAATGACCATAGAAGGTGTCCAGCGTCTCATCATCCTTCTGTTTGGCCAACAGCATAACAAATCTCTCATAGTCCACATTAGCAAGGGGGAGGAAATGTGCAAGGAGTGCCACCTTGGCCGCATCATAGGAGGCATTGGCAGGTGTGAGGGATTCAAATATTTCCTGGACCGCAGGCCCTGCGGAGTACAGCATGGTGGCCACTCTGCTGTCATCGTCCGTCACCTGAGAGGCCCTGAAATACATATCAAGGCGACTCATCCATCTCCTCCACCGGGGGCCCATGCTCGAAGGTGGCCCCGATGCGTCAAATTCCAGAATGGGCTGCAGAGCAGCGTGGGCCGCAGGTGCTCTTGCCTGAGCCATGATGGGGGGTCCAGGTTGGGCAGCTGGCAGCACTGCTGGAGGTCCTTGCAGGGGCAACTGTGGAGCCGGTATCGGCTGTTGCATTGGAATTACTGGAGGCTGCCCAGCCTGTTGAGGAATCGGCGCAGCCCCTGCCCCGTCATCCAAATCTTCAGAGTCAAACATAGGTCTGAGCGCACAGGCACCCACACCAGTTGTCCTGGAGGCCGCAACTCAGCCACCCTTCACCATCCACAGTGTGAGTGTCTATAACAGTCAAATCCGATACCAGGTACACACTACGAGCCTGACAGCTCACCTGGGACGGGCACCAGCTCCAAGGACCAGGAACAAAGCGTGCTGGTGTGAATGTCTCTCAATCACAGCCTTCTCCGATGATGAAGAGGACGAAGAAGATACTACAGCCACTTGATGATGAAGGGGACGAAGAAAAATGCTGTCTCCATCCGCTGGCATCCACCAATGTATAGGTGTTCCAAAAATTAAGCCATAAGCATGGAGTAGGCTAAGCAGGTCCAGCCATGTTAACCCTTCTCCTGGCTTTCACACGACGTAGTAGCACCAAAACTACATGAAAATCCACAATCCAACCATGGGTGTGCAGATCATGCTGCCTGCAAGCAGAATTTCCAAAAATTTGGCCCGGATTCACTTCCCCCTCCAAACCGGAGCTCGGAGAACATCCGCGGCCTACCAGACAAAATGGCCGCCGGCCCCGTGTACGAGCCGCAGCCACGGCGTAAGACGGAGCATCCAGGCGCTCCGTACATGCAGAAAAAAATCGGAAGCCTGCACCGCCGGGCCCGGGCAAACGCACTCGCTCGTCGCCACTGTTGGGGGGCGGTCCTGAGCCCCCACTGGTGCCCGTAAGCCCCCACCCGAAAGGACACACGCACACACAGCATTTCGGTTCGGGCTTCCCGGTCGCTCTCCTCGCGGCCGGGAACGCCCCTTTATTTATAATCAGGGCGGCGGCGTGCAACGTCACGCCGCCGCGTAAGCCAGTCATTACGGGCAGCGCCACACTCCCTACATCTGTGGGCAGAACTTTAAATGGTCTGAAGAGAATAACAAGAACGGTGTGCGTGTGTGCGTGTGTGCTAGGTGTGCTAGGTGTGGGAGCGACTTTACAATGCATCCACCTGAGTGGGCGTCTTTACAACATCGAGGGGTGTGACAAAATCGCAAGGACGATCCCTCTCGGGAAACTCAGTGGGGACTAGGGAAGCCCACCCACTTCTTGAGGAGCTATCAGGAGGCGCTATATGGAGGGTTCTCTAGATCCGCTGCGGTCCTCTCTGCAGAGGCGGATCTAATGGTTGTCAGCCAGACAAATGGGGTTTGGGCCCCTGTACTAGGGCCCGCCCCTTCTACACAGCACAGGGCCCTTTCTGCTGTGGCGGGCCTGCTTTGCAGCAGCGAATTCTCTGCTCGCTTTCCCCCTGAATGCTGCCAGAGAGCACACATGCCATCGTAGTGTGACTCATTGTGGATCTTAACACTGTGATAGCTTTCACACCATAAACGGAGCCAAACAAGGTTGGTGCGAAATGAAGAGGGGTTTGGTCACTGATGAAAAAAGAAAAATAATGCAGTTCTAGTGGCGTGTTTTGCATTGTAGTTGTCACATGATTAGGGCTTTGTTAGATACAAATGCCAGGATCTCCTTCAAAATACATGCTGCAATGTGAAGGTTTTTAAATTTTATGACAATCCACAACAGCACGTTGTTCTGTGTTGCTTTTCTTTTCTTTTTCACTTTTCCTTTATTTAGGAAGTTTACGGAGCACAGCCCTACCCTAAAAGGTGCCATATGGCCTGATTTACAAAATCACTTTTCAATGGAAATATACCATTGGAAACGTTTTGTAAATCGGGCACATAGGGGTGTGGTATGATTGGGGAGTGTCACAGCATTCTATCATCTTTTGGGGAAAAAATCCAATTAATAAACTAATAGATAGTATGTGGTCCTGCAGCGATCACAAGCAGCTCATCATCACACTGTTGTCACAAACATCAATTATCCTCGTTTGTTTTTTAACACCATCCACATTGATCTGTTTTGCATCTAAAGTACACGCAGATATAAAATATTGTAAAGTGCTGCGTAATTCCATATTCCTTATACTGATCCGAGGTTATCCCTCTCCAAGCAGTGCAGCAAAAGCTCAACACTATGCAATTCTGCCGTTTTGCAATGCATGGCTGCAGCAATGCCCGCACAAACAGAATGACATCACTTTTTTGCTACAAGGACGCGTATGTTCTCTAGGTTTACAATATTTAGCATTGATAGCAAAGCCTGCTGAGGAGGCCCAGCTGTTTCCAGTCAGTCAGACCCCTAGGTAACTGTAATGAAGACAACCTAATAAAAAATTGCTTTTGTCCCTAAAGTTTGCCATTGTGCACTGTGACCACAATTAACTCCGCCCACCCAAAGCTCCGCCTCCATGACCCGCCCACCTAGGGCCCTGTGTCAGGTGCTGCCCATGGGGCCCTTTGCCTTAAATCTGCCACTGCCTCTCTGTTCCTTTTGTGTAGCGTTGACAAAAGCAGATATAGCGGCAGGATTTACCCCGCCTGCTGTACCCGGTGTGTTACCCAGGGGCCATAGTATTCATGATTAATAGTTTCTCACTGGCATCAGACATGATAACGAGCGCCATTTCCAACCACTCGAGATCCCTCCACTGGTTTGCTGCACCAGCTTGCTCCTCATAGTGAACATAAGAAAAGGGCCCCTCCTCCTTCTGCGTCAGATCACCACCTGATCAATAGCGACAGCACAATCTTTCCCCATGCAGACTTGCACTGAGGGGAAAACATGTATCTCTGCTTCCCCGAACAGCAGCAAACCAGGGAGGCCTGAGCCCACATTGCATGCCACATATGTTTGACTTCAAAATGGTGGGCTGTTCTTTACAGACCCTGGCCGACACCGTGCAGCACCCAATTAGAGAGGATTACCAACTGGCCAGTAACAATCAACCACAGAGGTGAATATTAATTAGAGCAGTGAAAACACCTGATAAGGAACTAATAGGAAATGGGGATAACCTATCACATGCCGGGAGACCTGGAATAGCCTATCAGAAGCATTCCTGAGAGTATTACCCCTAATTGACGTATCACAATTGACCATTTGAGACAATTGACCGAATTTCAGCGGACCTAATTGCCCTTCTGTACAATTGACCGTTTAGTTATTATTATATATATAGTAGGTTGGTTTGGGTTTATAATTTAAGGGCATTGGGTGGAGGGTTGCAGGGGTTTTGGATTGGGTGGGGGACTGCAGGGGGTATCCCCCGCATATATATCCTAATTGACCTTTTAAATTCGGTCAATTGTACAGAAGGTCAATTGTGAATCGGTCAATTGTAATACAATTAATTCGTATACAACCTTCCTGAGCAATCATCTCAATCATGAGGACTATAAAAGAGATCAGTGCTGGGCAGTTAGTGTCACAGACCAGGCTATGGACCAGACAATAGACGGGGAAAGTAACCTGCAAGATGAAGCTTGCTGAGTTATATCTGAAACATTGGGGGACACAGGACTAAGAGCGAAAGTTAAGAGCCTCCTGAGGGCTGTAACTGAAAGACGGGGAGAAAAAAAAATACAGACAAAGACCAAAGTAGGAGACTCGATCCCAGGGGGGCCTCCCTGAGGTGGGAAGGGAACCATATTACCACCTGGCAAAACCCTTAGGCAGGAAAACAATTCTGAGCAACACCCTGTGTGCCTGACATGCACCTTAACGCCAACTTTCTTCCTGTCAATTCTCTTCCCATTTTCGGAAAGTTATGGGGCAGGTTGTTTCAGATCAGGCGCGTGCCTGGATAGTGGAACACCATCATCTGGCTCCTTTTCAATCCGGTGTTCGGTATAGTTCAGAATGATGTTTGCTGCATGCTGGGTGATGAGGGAGCCTGTTTGCTGGTGCTGCTGGATCTCTCAGTGGTGTTTGACTTTGTCATATATTTGGCGCTCCTTGAAAGCCTTTCAAAGTGGATATGCACTGGGGCTGTGTCATTGAAAAGTTTCATTCACTGTTGGTCAGGGTGGTTTGGTCTCGCTCTGGACCCCCCCACCCCCGATGCCACTTAGGGTGCCCCAGTGGTCGATCCTGTCAACCACTTTATTTGATCTTTACGTGGAGCTGCTGGGGGATCTAGTTGCCTGCTGGGATGTCCCCTTGCACCAGTAAGTTGAAGACACGCAGCTTTACGGGCAGGTTCACCCGAAGACACATCTATCATCCACCAGATAGCCCTGAAGAGCTCAAAACCTGGATGCATTCTCATTTTTTAAAAACTCAATACTTTCAAGACAGAATGTCTCTTTCTTTCTTATTCCAGTCCACGGGTCCTGTCCTGGATTGCGATCCTTCTGCAGGTGGTCCTCCCTTTGATTTTGCAATGCCAACTGAAGCTTTGGGTTTTCCTTTGGAGTCATCACTTCCCATCATTCCACGTGTGGATGCTGTTGTAAATGCTGTCAATGTCCATCGTTTCTGTCTGGAAGCTACTAAACCTTTTTGTTTCTGCTGCTTACTTTGATCTTTTAGTTCAAACGTTGGCTTTCACTTATATTGATTTTGGGAATTCTGATTTGTCTGGTCTTCCCCAAGCCACCCTCGCTCCCATGAAGGCAGCCCTTCCTGCTGCAGCCAGGTAGGTTGTCGGCCCAGGAAATTGAATTGAGTTTCCCCTATGTTGAACTTATTGCACTGGCTCCCATAGGATTCCAGGATTTTCTTAAGATGGCCTCTTCATAGGCGTGTTCATGGAGTGGCCTGGGGTGGCATGGGCTACCCCCAGAATCTGATTAGCCACCCCAGGTGCCACCCCAGACGCGTTTGTGTGTGTGCGCGTGCGTGCACTCATATTAAGTCGGTGCCCCACTTGAGCCACCCCAGTCAAAAGAGCCTAGACACGCCACTGGGTCTTTCTGACACATGAAGACGTTCATTGTCAATGGCCTCGCTCTTGTCTAATGAACTGGTCATCTATGGTCGAAACAGGTGTTTTACAAGTGTGGATATTACTCCTTGAAGGGTTCCTGGATTTCAGAGAACTTCTACGCTCAGGGGATCATTCTCCAGTGCCACGGTTTCCTGCTTCAACACACTCCTTCCTTTTCTGTGCCTGAATGATAATCTCTTGAGATTTGATAAATTACTGAAAAGCTAGTGATGGAGCAGCGTTTTTGTATTTTACTTTTAAAATGTTTATATTACCAGAGACTACTGAATTGCTTATTGTTTTTGATATAACTGTGATTTGTTGTTAGACTTATTTTCACAGGCTTGTGTATGTCTCACTCTTTACACAAACGTGGGGATAAAATGATTAAGGTGGGAAAAGTACTTGCTGGTAGGAGAGGTCAAGAAGAGTGCTACCAGCAAGATTCTTGGGACTCTGAATTGGAGTAGGGAGCTTGGGTCGAGATCAGTATTTCAATAGTGAAGGCGTGAAGATCCCAGAGTTATCCTAGCCATACACCTTTACCTAGGTATCCTTCATTGGTTCTAATCTTATGTCCTGACGGCCTATATAAATTAGTTAGTAGGTCTATTGATCAAATTATTTTTGGTCCAACAATATTAATTCAAAATGTTCAGCTCGATTTTTGGCCAGAAAATGTAGATGGTAGGTTGGGGTTAGGGGATACTGATGGCAGTCGGAGATTTCAGGTGTAGCGGAGGATGTGGGGTTTCGCCACCACTTTCTATACAAAAAAAGCAAAACATTCAAACTAAACATTTCGGCCAAACCAAAACGATCATTAGACATACATAAGTTATCCCCACTCATCCTGCTCTAGTGAATAAAGCGTGTCTAAGTGGAATCGTATAAAAATGTCACCCTCATTTGTGCACCCCCACAGTGACTGCGACTTTGGGGGCGCACAAAACACTGACTCCTATTACTACATCCAAGCAGAGCAGGGGTTGCGGGGGAGTCCCCCGCTCTCCTTGGGCACAGTAACGTGAGTCAGGTGTTGCAGGGGACAAGAAAGTTAAAAAAACAAAAAGCACCCTGCGGAATCAGTTGCTACTTGAACTGACGCCTCTGGGACAGCGAGGAGTCGGCAGCGCACACGGAGGTGTGTGACGCAAAGGTAAGTGAGATGGGGGTTAGGGTAAGGGAATGCATGCTGGGGGTACCTACTAAAGTGATCTTTTTGATCACTGCGCCGCACCGTAATTGGCATTGACATTTTCGTCAGCGCAGTTACGGACGGCGCAGTGATCACATAGATCAGCCTAACTTCATTTCTGGCTCGTGTGTTTTGCCGTTCCTCTGACACAGGGCTCAGTCTTAGCAAACAGTTCAGTTTAAATGTTTTCTAGCTAATACCAGTTGTCCATGTGTCATAACATGGGTAGGTGTATATTGCCAATAGTGTATGTATGGTCTATTCTGTTAATCATCTTTTTTACAGCACCAATCAATCACCACCATAGTGGTTTTACAGCAACAAGGTCTGAAGTGTGGTGTATTGTGCTCTTGCCAGGTGTAATGAGGCTGTGATTTCAGGAGAAATAGAAGAAAGCAAAGGGAATAGCTTCAACCAAACAAAGAAACAACTTGGAAGGCAGGGAAGAGCTTCGGGGCAAGGCTGTTGAGTGTGGTAGCAGGGGCGAATGCAGAGGAATTGATAATTCATTGGAAAGCTAAGCGAAAAGAGGTCATATATCCGGCCAGTGAAAGGAGGGATATTTCCGTAGAATCACAAAGGCACACACACATTCACTTAAATGTCAAAGGAGAGGGTAGAAGTTTCACATAGGGCAACGGGGAAGCTGGCAGCAATATCTTGATTTCTAGATGCTTCCAGGGCTCTCCCTTTGTTGTTCACTCCGCAGAAGCTGATATGTGCTGTTCAGCCGAGGTGCAGCACCGTTCAGAGTGGCAGCTGCGAGGCACTGCAGTGTCTTTCACTCGTCAGGGAGGGTGTACTAGGCAAAATGAAGGTGCCTGGTCCAAACTAAGGATAAAAAGGGTTAAAGGAAGGAACGAGGAGAGGAAAGGAAGAAGGAGGACATTGCCCTCCTCCCTCCCAGTTCATTTCTCCTTTGCTCCCTTGTAGGGACTGTGTCGTGTCAGTACTCTATAGCTACCTGTCTGATAATTTTCTCCCTCTGCCTTTGTGTGTTTGTCTATTTGGCAAAAGTAAAGCGTAGAATGCGCAGCTCCCGGTCCTCTTGGAACAAGCAGCACATTAAAGCCTAGAGCTGCCGGATGCTATTAGGACGCCATTTCATGCACTCTCGCTGAAGCTGCTCAAAATGGTGGCAGCCCTCCAACTCTAGGAGCAGCTGCAGTGCAGCAGCCGCATAAGATCCCGGCATGGTCCAGCTCCCCTGCCAAGCCTTGCCTACTTGTCTGTAGCTGTCAGGAGACACGGGTGAGCAAAAAGGCAGGCGGTTCAACCTGTGCATGAAACCGGTCCTAAACGCTATCATCACGTGACAATGTTTAATAAATATTCTGGTGAAAACAGTATCCTGGTACTCCGCATAACCATGGAGTGTCCATGGCAACATACTGTACCAAATTCTGAGGAGCATGGCCATTTATAGAGCAGCATAGTCTGTTAAGGACATCTAAGCAGAGGCTTGAATTTAGGGTATGCACTTTTGTACTGGTGAAAAATTAAGTTTGAGAGCAACTGAAGCTTGTACGTTCCCGTACGTTCCCATGAAAGCATCAATATCCCTGGATACCAGCTGTCTACATATTGACCAGTTCATTCACCCCAAAACGGCTTTACAGGGGGAGGGTCAGCTCCTAGATTCCTATTGAGACTAACAAGAATGGCACATTACAATAGTGTTGGTCTTTATTCCCATTTTTGAGTCCATTGTGGAATACCGCCATCCGCAGTTACTGTATTGCAATATGTGAAGAGAGCTCTTCTACTGATGCAAGTACACTTTGACTAAGCACCGAAAAGTCGATGCGCGGCCCTGGCAGGGGGTGAGTGCACGTAGCTTTTTAGAAGCATAAATGAATGAAGAATCGAGATGATATGCCGTTTACACACGGGAACAGCTCTATATAAAACATCGCTAGCATACACACAGCAACCACTGACGCGGCTGTCTGTCTACAGGTACGGGTGCTTCACCGCGCTACAGTACAGCAAGCGCAGAATTAATAACTGGTGGCAGAGTTTGATGTCCACCGTTGATTCCATGTGTGAAATTTGGGAGAGAAGTGCCCTCACTCTAGATAGGTCACTTTGACCCTCTTACCGATTGACACTTAGGGTTCTAAGGATGTTAACATCATTTGAATTGAAACTGCACAGTCATTGAATGGCTTCATCCTACATTTTGGGAACAGTGTTCCTTCCATATCTTAATGATCTTGATCATGTTTTCCTTGTGAAGAGAAAATCGGTCAGCATGACTGATTCTGACATTAGTAGCACACTAGATGGTTGGGCTTGTATGAGGTCCTCACTCCTTCTTGGGCAATTGGCAATAAGTGAATATGGCAAATGTCTGGGTGTTACATCCAGGTGGTGCACATATCACATGATTTGGATATGTGCAATGAATATTTAAAGCAAGTGTTCCGAGAATTGTCTTAATAATTCCAGTTGAAAAAAATGTGTGATAAAAATGTTCTGATCTAAAATACTAATTATTGAAGTGATAAGCACGAGATTGATTTGGTTTCATGTGATTTCTTTCCAGTCCATAAGGTTTAAGAAGAAGGGGTCTTTACCTCGAAACGCATCACCCAATAGTGAACCTAAATTCTGTTTTTGCATTGAATCATATTTTTCTTGTGAAAATTGTGAAACGTGCTTCTTTTGATCATTTCTATATCGATTGGACCATTGTAACACGGGATTGAAATTTTGACTGTTTTGTGCAGTATTAGAAAGTGTGCAGGGGACGGGAGGATCCTAATTTTGGATCTTCTTCCTCGTTCATATTTTGTGGTGGTCTTGTGCCTGGTCTACAGTTCCCCCCCAGCACCTTGAAATGTTTGAAGTGTTTATGTTTAACCTTTGAAGAAGTTTGGACATAGAGAGTACTGTGCACTAATATTTCTCTGTTCTGCACTCTCCTATGTCTCACTTCAGCCTCTGCTGAACTTAT
Organism: Ambystoma mexicanum; assembly: GCF_040938575.1. Classification (NCBI taxonomy): domain Eukaryota; kingdom Metazoa; phylum Chordata; class Amphibia; order Caudata; family Ambystomatidae; genus Ambystoma; species Ambystoma mexicanum. The sequence continues at coordinate 467,747,556 of NC_090922.1, forward strand.
CCACTAAACACTTCAATTGCCAGCCAGGAAGTGGACACATCCAAACCAACTAACCACTCATGCACAGCTTTCTTGATATCCCGCCAACCAGACTGCAAACACAATGCTACATCATTACAACCAGCTAACATACTGCAGCCTCCAGTCAATGCGTCCTAGAGCTATGGACGTACATATTCTCCTTTCTGGACACAAACGCATCAGTGCTCTTATCAGAAAACACCTAGAAACTCACACGCACTCCTTGCACTGGACTGCACGCACACTATGCGCACTACCCGCCGCTTCCAACACCCGCTCCTTTTCTCCCACTGCTCTTTGCCTGTGCCCCATGAACACCAACACCAAGTGCATTCCGCACTCCCTCCATGTCGAAAAGCGCTGCCCCATTGTCCACCAGCACTCAAAGCTCCTCACCTGCCTTTCCAAATGCGTAGAACTATGTTCCCTATGCCCAACCAACACTTCCACCTACCACATCGTTCCTTCTCCTACTATCACTCTGGCCCCTGCCACACATAACGGAAAATATCCCACAACTCCTTGTCGCACTGACCTCCAGTCTACCATCCAGCATTAATGAAGCTACTAGTCCCAGCCACCCTCCTCTGTGCACTACAGTGATGCAACTGATACCTGATGCCTCCTTTGCTGCGGCTGCTCCTATCTGCAGCTTCCCTACTGTGGAAGACATAACCAGACGCCCCCAAGTAACTAATATGCCTCTACCCCCACCATCCCTCTTCTTGCCAATGGCCCGACTCCTATTGACAGACATTAGCGCAAGTAAGAAGGTTACCTAACGCATGCCAGATATGGCCTCCCTCTAGCACCAGTGTGCATTCGAGCAGTACTAACTCTGCCATTGCAAAGGAGCACAACCCCCACTCGCCTCACACTGCTCCAACACTACTATCACCCAACCACTGACTGTTGACAGCAGCGCAAACACCAGGCCACGACCTATTGGTGAACATACATTCCGGCTAGCTGCACGCATACTTACACCGTCCCAAAACCTGACTTCCTACCCACCTACAACCACACAATGTAATAATACATGTCTCAGACTCCGCACAGCTTCTACACCCCTCCAAACCATGGCTCAGGCCTCCCGGCCATTATACATCTCCAAAGATGCCCATCCAACAGCTCTAACAAGCAGTAAGTCCAGCTGTAGATAGTCTGGTCTTCTATATGCCTTGCGGGGTGGGTTTAAGGCCAGATAAGACGAGTGGATCCTTCCAAGGTTTCCAGGTACAGAGCAATTCTTGAGGATCCAAGGCGAAAGAGGAAGTCAGCTGATGAAGCAGAAGGTATAAGGGTTAAAGGGAAATGAGTATCTGACCAACAAGGGTAAACGGAGTCTGCTAACTGAAGGATGGAGGGTCGCAAGGAGAGAAATCAATAAAGCGTGTCCTCATTGCAAGGAGCGAAAAAATGTAAAAGGTTCTAATAGAGAGGCACTGATGGAATTGAAGGCAAAGTAAGAATGGAGCTGCAGAAGGGCAATAATGCAAGGAGCGTGTGTAGGAAGCAAGGTGCTTGGAGCGCAGGGTCTAGGAGACAGCTGTAGGGAATTTTGGTTGGCGAGGAGCGCAAGTGGCAAAGGCTGCAGGCATAGCGAGGAGCGCGTGAGGTAGTGTCTGTAAGCGTGAGTTGAAGTGCGTGTGACTGAGATTGCAGACATAGCGAGGAGCTCCAGAATGGGACGGTGGCGAATCAACTTCCAGGGCACCAGTTGTCCAGGGATGAATATCGCTTTCTAAACCAACAATCAGCCCCACACCCCTAGTACACCAGAAGGGATCCAAACAGATTGGAAACACAAGCAAATTATAAACCTCCTTGTCCAACTTTGGTAACGTGGACGGAACGGCAGACTTATCTCAGCAAGATCGTGGATCGTTGGTTTGTTGCATCACAACAAAAATAAAATGATTACCCAATGATAAAAGGGACCGTCCAGTCATGATTGTATACAAATATCTACTTTATTATTCCAACAGACAGTTCTAGCACACTACAAAATACAACCCACCCTAAAAACGAATGCAGAGGACAGACAGTTTCAAGAAGGAAAAGGAATGCACTCTGGATACTGGCAAGAGGGTAGTCGGTATAGTAATTAATCGCAAAATTTCAAGGATACTTGGTTTCAGCACAAAGGGAGCAATGTGTCGTAAAATGTCACTAGTGCCCTTCGGAGAGGGACCAGGGGCACAGAACCACAATGTAACTTGTGCTTGTAGATGTTCTTGCTGCTCGACAGTGTAGAGTCGGTTTCAGTTCACTTGGCAGCTTCTGCGACAGAGTTCAAGGCGGGAGACAGCTGCGGGTATCAGGCAGCAGGCAGCAGGCAGTTCGACGAGTGTGGCTGGATGGACGGCTGCAGGCTGGCCAACACGTCGGCTTAGGGTCAGGAATCATCTCAGTGCTGGTTGGTGGATCTGAAGCACTGGTTGAGGCATCTCGGATGACGCTAGCGACTGCAGCGTGACAACAGTCAGCGGTGCAGTCGGTTGTAGCCCGAGGGACTCGACTGGCTCAACAAATGCCCTTTAAGGCAGATGCTGGTTTATGCTTGTCGATGCATTCCTCCTAGCTTCTTCATCGGGCTTGTGTCATCCATTAAGGCGGACGCCCCAAAGCTGAGGAGAGTGTTGCAGGCAACAGCCTTGTCCTTGGTTTGGTTCAGAGACTCTCTGGCACTTCACACCTAAGAATCTTGCTTCAGAGCCTAACAGGGCACACTGGTTGTTGGCTGGGTACCGGTTCCGGGGATGCTGGCATGCCTTCTGGATTCAGTATCTCCCTGTGTTCCCTGGGAGATGTTTAGGGGAGGGATCTTGCTTCCCTTTTTGGAAATCCTGGCTTTCCTTCACTGGTGGAAGCTGTACGGTAGACTGTACCTTCAGCCAGCATCCAAATGAGTTCTTCTTGTTACTCCTTGCAAAGTCTTCAGATGATCTTCCCAAATGATTAAAGCCAAATAGGCCCCAGTGATTGGTGTAGGCTATGCCTACCTTATTGAAACAATCCTGGATCCCCACCAACAATCCCCTGTATACATGAGGTCATAACCAGAGGGCTTTTCAACCGAAAAGGTAAAGGGGGGAAACATGTAATACTAAATCCCACCCATCTTCCTGTCCTGTCATGACTCGCCATTTAGCCCCTTCTGGACTTCCTGGTCCATGGTGCATCGTACTGCTGGAGCGGTTCTCCTCCCAACATGGCCGGCGCATCAGCCACACTGCGCTCTAGCATTTACGCTGGAGCCCTGGCTTCCTAGAAAATGGGCACGCCCCCACGGCGCTGCGCGTCTCAACGCTCTTTTTCGAGTTTGCAGCTAGTGTGTTCATTGTTCCCTTCCTTTCCTCGTATCGTGGTCCGATACTATTCATATTCCCTTTTCTTCATTCCTGGATTATTGAAGCGGCCTGTTGCCTTCCCTGAGGCCGTCCGCGCATTCCTTCCTGGGCCAGCCTTCCATACTCCCCCGCTCGCAACTCCATCTCAATACTTGCGAGTAGTGCTTCCCTTCCCTGGTTCTGCGCTTATTCCCGGACATTGACTGCTCTTACCTTCCTGGAATCCTGAACACTTGTCTTCCTCTGAGTCTACTCTCGTTCCACGCTGGATACATAGGACCACCGGCCTTACCTGTACAAGTCCCGGACATCCTGGAAGACAGAGAAACCTTCAAAGAAGAAAGCGACAAAGGACAAACAGGTAAGACCGGGGTAGAGTGTGACATGTCCGTTGTGGATCAAAGGGTCCCTCTGGTTAATTGAGTACTCTTTGGTTCCAGATTAAAGCAGAAGGTCTCCCTTGAAGCTACGGTGAGACAAGATTTTCGGTCGCCACCAAACCACATACTCATACCTTCTGAATGGGGTCCCCCTGTGGGGGATACTACTGTAAACAGCTTTCCTAGACATGACAGGTCACTGTCCTTGATACTGAGAGGCGGGAGCTGGCTTCGGGTTGACACAGAGCATATCAAAGGGCTGTTGGGGTTTTCCTGTCCTTCGTTAGTTTTGCGACCAGGCCCCCCATGGGCCTGTTTGAATTTTAACTCTGATTAGTATGCGAGGCTGCCACCAGCAGCCAACAAAGCAAAGGGCGGATCCATGGAGCCTTTGTTAGTTAATTAAGCTGGCCATGGCAGGACGAAGTTTTTGCCTTCCCCCTTCTGAGATGACTTGATGAACTCTTGGCTGTCATATTCCAACTAAATATGACAGGGGCGACGGCGCCTCTGGACTGTGTTCTCCCAGAGTACACAGATCTATGTGTATGTCATGCGGTCAGCATAGGAAAATGTGTGTGGATTAGCCTCACACATTTTCCAGAGGTTGATCTACTATCATTCAATTTCATTTAAAATTACAAAAAAGCCCAGTCGAGCACACACTCAACGTGCGGATGGTCGAATTCCTCACAGGGACAGCAAGAATGATTCCCAAAGCGGCAGCAGCAAAAGTTCAGTCCCTCAGCCGGTATTTGTTCAACGTGAGGGGCACTGGAAGGTAGAGGCTACTGCAGTGATTGGAGGCTGCTGCAGAGAATGTAGGCACAGAGAGCTAATGAACGGAGCCCCTGTGAGTGCCAAGAGGAGGGGGCACATGCGAGGATAAGTCAGGCTGGGAAAAAAGGCAGAAAAATGCAAGGTACGCAAGATAAAGGTAGATGAAAAGGGAGTCGGGAAAGAGTAAGAGGAGAAGAGGCAAAGGAGGGTATTACCGGGATCGGGAACTGAATGGCGACAATAGGCGGCAGAGAAATTTCTCAGAGAAGGAGAGCAGGATACCTGGCTGCTTGCAACAAGAGCTTCATAAGAGTAGCAATGCAGTGCTCAGCTGTTTCCCTACATTTAAATAGGGATGGACTGTTTGCCGCTCTAAACTGCATTTCTTATTCCTGACTATGTCCAATGCTGGCAACCATATTGGGTGTGTTTTTTGGCACAGATGGATGGGTTTTACTTTTCATCTGTTCCACAATTTCCAGGTACTCGGGCGATTCTTGACACTGTGATGAATAATGCCAGCCAATGAGTGGCCAATATAATTACATAGTGAAAATATTGTCTGTGATCGGCTAGGCTCAGGAGGAGCCATCAGATAGTTATAACCCAATAAGGAAAATAACACCTATGTAATCTATATGTATCTTAAGGTATTAACCAATCCAAACCCCTCATACATTTTGTAACTGAAATTGTAGTATGACATCTTTGCTAATGTATTTGTAGTACACAATGCACTCACACTCATTGTATTTTGAAAGCTGATTGTATACTGTCCCCGGCCGAGATTCTATGCTTTTAGTAAAGCTGGGTTTACCGTGCACTTTGAGTACCTCAATATTGAGTATCACTTCTTTTATACTATTGGGAATTCGGGCCCATCTCTACAGGTGGGTGATAGAACAATGGTCCTAGAAGAGAGATCTAACCTGTGAAAGCCAATGGCGAGGAGGAAGAGGATCAGTGCTGCTGAGATACAGAGAAGGGACAGTATTGAGGCCATGCCAAGGGGACCAGGCACACAGATAAGCTGCAACAATCGAGACATGGCCTGAAGAAAGTCAGGAGTAGCCCACAGGAGAACTGGGGGGAAACCTTTTGTTCTAATCTCAGTGCCTGAAAGAAGAGCAACCTGTAAGACAATGGAAGTGAGAGAAAGTGAAAGATAAGATTCCTTTTTGCAGACCCTACCGGACTTGAACTAGGTAGGGGGCAAAGACATTCCACCAGGAACTGGCGAAGAGTACCAACGCGCTTTACTTTGCAATCCACCCCCTAATGGCAAGGGGTTTCATTCTTAATGTCTTGCCTATATAACTGCATAAAATGACACAAGCTCCAGGGCCCAAGACCAAGAGCACGGCTTGATAATGAACCCCATCATAAAGGGAGGCCACGCCTTGGGAAAGAAGTGTGCAGGGGCACCCCAATCCCAAAGACTGAGATTTGGTTGAACAATGTCCTGGGTGAACACCCTGGAAACGTTGTTCAGTTTATAGCACTGATGAACTTTGGGCTCCTTTTGGACTAGGTGCACCATCACAAACATTGTGTTTTCCTTGATACTTTACACTGTATTTCTTCGACATCTCTCTTCCCGAACTGCACTCTATCCTGCAGGCCGCCCTCCGACCCATTCCTCGGACACCAAATAGTTCAGGAAAGTGGCCAGCAGTTTGGTACCAAACGTCACTGTGACTATTAGAATTGACTGGCATTCGTCCTTTCTTCCGGAGCAGTTATCTAACATGCTGATTACTGCTGCACGCCACGTGAGAAAACGTGTACTGGCTGCTATCATTCTGGTAAATTAATTCCAAAACCCAGGCACGAAAAAAAGGGGCTCGCATTCCCTTGTTGTGGCTTTTTATCCTCAGATGTCGCGTTGCCCATTTCACGCGCTAATTGGTCCCTCGACTAGTTATTGTCTTAGGGCTGGGGCCTTGCTGTCTATACATTAAAAGCAAACAGCTAGTCGAGCATGGGCACAGAATCAAAAAAGCCCCCAAATACTCAAGCCTCGGCACATTGTGAAGTGTCTGCTCCAATGTACAGTGTGCATTACAAACATATTGTGACTTCGGCTCCATGGTATGGTTTTCGTGAATAATTCTGTATGGGTGAGGAAATGAGATCAGGCAGGACTCTGTGTTGCCTTAGATATCAAGGCTGATGCTCAAGATCTAGTTCTACGTATTATTTTATTTATTTGTGAATTGGAACATCCCAGCACAATGCAGTCATTTCTGTGCACTGAAGTCCTGAATCGCAAATGAATACCCAGGAACGGGAGCAACAATAAATAGCAAGCACTGGTTTCAGAGGGGTTGCCCATTCTCATCTTCAGTAGAGCAGGAGACCGTGTTTGCGTAAAGCTGTTTAAGTCTTGTAGAAGCATTTGGATCCTCACCACGAATCCAGCAGAGCGTTCAGCAAAAGTGAATTGCCGGATTGTAGTCATTTTCCAACTGTGGAGGAAAATAAAAGCGGAATCAGGCCAGTACCTGGGATCCCGGGCCATTACGTGCCCTATGCGGCAAAGGAACTTGGATCGCCACCATGCACACATGCGTGCATGGCAGTTATCAGTTATTGAGGCCCCCATATACAAACATGGTGCTTGCCGTTCCAAGGATCCCAATGGACGCTACCTCCTTTTTCCTGGAGTAAAGTTTTATGCGAGCAGTCAATGCTGGTTTCTCTACAAAGATCATGAAAAATGCACAGCGCTGATTCCCCGCTCCATGCAGGGTCACAAATCCAGCATGGCCTGAGGCAGAGCAAGGTGTGGAGCACTTATCTATGCACGTTTCACGTTTTCTGGCCATTTTGTAGCCTGCACAATATGTGAGAGTCAGTATTAATGGGGCAGGGATAAGAATAGAGATTTAGCAAGGATGCTCTAGAATTTAATTTAGGATGAGTATTTTCTTGGTTGAAGTGTCCCAGGTATAGTGGCTGGCACAGACGGGAGCTTTATGCCATTGGGTCTGCAACATTTGGCTCTCCAGGTGTTTTGGACTATAACTCCCATCAGCCCCGGCCAGAGTAGCTAATGATGACAGCTCATGGGAGTTGTAATATCTGGAGAGCCACAGGTTGCAGACCCCTGCTGTATGCAGTAAAGATCTGGTAATGGTAATGTTCTGCCTTACTTGAAGTTCGGTTATTCCTCTTAATTGACCCATTGCACTCCATTGGGATATGTGGCGTTACTGCATGTGATAATACTGCCATTCGGCACACTCATAGTGTGCCAAACGGGGAAAGTTGTCCCACTGGCAGTTTATGGAGGGAGCCGAGCATGGTGTTCCTGCTCAGCCCCCTCATTGATTTGGCACAGAGCATTACAATGAGAGCCATTAGACATTGATGGGGGGGGGGGAGGTACTATTAGCAGGGACTTTTTTTCCCTTATGAAATGTGAATGGGGCTTATCAGAAGTGAGAAGTGAGGCGGGTGCATAGTGCTGCATGCGTTTATAAAATAATGACTATGACTTTATAACCCAAGGGGAATTTGTTAGGCTACATTTACTGGCATGATGCTATTGTTGCTTTGCATGCAGGATGGGGAGAATAAAACTAAAGCTATACCCTTTTTGCTCAACATATTTCTATGATGATGTATTTAGTGTATAGTTAGTTTAGTTTATTATGAAAGGCTGGTTTATTATGTAATGTGGTTTGCTTCCATGGCATTGCTATAAATAAATAATTTATTTAATCCATAATCAACATTGATAACAACTAAACCTGGGAAGATGTGTTAATTTGCTTAAATTGTCTGTATACATGTTTTCACCATTTAACCAAAGTGTGGGATACTGGGCAAATCATTTAATCACACTGATTCATCTGCAGCTCTGTAAGTGATTCACTTCATAGCTTATGTTAATATATAAGGCTGTTATATTGAATGAAAGCCTAATGATTATAGAATTGTTCCGTATATAATAATGCTGCAATGTAGGTATTGTGCACCACAAAGTTATTTGCCACTTGGCTAATGTTAAGGGGTAGACAAATAGGTACCGCCCCACCCACTGTCAACGGACAGATGTGTAACAGTTTATTGAGAAGCCACCCTCAACACAGGGATTTCCTTCCTTCCACAATTAAGGTGTGATGCAACAAACTGTTTAACAGATTATTTTCTTCAAGCCTACTTCAGACGCATATCATGCCCCTTGGATCGCTCCCCCTGAGCTAACAATGAGCCAAGAACAGGCCTATATACGGGAAATATATTGGTATTTATTTAAATAAAAGTAATAGAAATTAGCACAAAAATATCAAACACCACTTTATCCGTGGCACAACACAATCAACTCTCTCAGCATAAATAAATCACAAAAGTGAGTTGAACAGAAGACAATCACAATTCTGCACTTTCTGCAAATTTCAATTCAAGAAATAATTACACTGATCAATAATGAATGCAATTATCATGTAGTGCGTGATTTTGATTTTCTTGCTGGCTTAAAAGGCTAGCAGTAGGATTTCAAGACTGGTACAAATACATATGGCAATTATGATTTTGCCCACACTTTTGGTTTAAAATAAACACAGGGTGATTTAGCAGTTTGTTTTTCAGACCTGCCCCACCTACTTTGGTCTGTGTTGGGGAAGTCGGACAGAAAAATAGGAATGATTTGGGGAATTTTGGATTTCAGACCTGCACCCACTGAAAGGCCTGTGTTGGGGAAGTCGGACAAAAAGGTTGGACTGATTTAAGAACAAAGACACCCCTCTTCCAGGAGTCGGGGTCAGCAGGACAAAAAGGATTACCCAATTAAATTATAGGCTATAGTTTTCAGCGCACTCTGGGAAGTGAGCGTTCTTAATTTTGAATTTTAACAAAATTCACCCTATAGCCAAATGGGGAATTAATTAAATTAATATTCTTAGTTAAATAGGCTAAGGAACTACACAGTTTTGCCCCTCCCGTCCCTCCCACCCACTATAAAGGGAAAGGATTCAAGGCAAGCAGACTCCCCCACCGTTTGGTTTCCCAGGACTCAGTTCTACTTACATAGAGCACCTCTGTTTTAATTTCAGGAAAGCCAGCTGCCTCTCAGAACACTCTGGAAAGATACAGCAGAGGTCTGGTCATTCCACTGTCAAAGATGTATAGCAGTGATGACACCACCAATTTTACAACCTTGGGGAAGTACCCTGCAATAATCCCTGCAACGAGGATTGGACATTTGCCCTTCTCTCTCCTCCCAAACCCAGCCTCCAATTCAGGATTAGTTTAGGGGTCTGCAGGGAGCAACATATGGCAATTCCCATTCCTAATCACCATTTGTTCTCCTTTCAAAATTCACAGCTTCATAATTTTACTAGCGACTGCCATCATGTCTTATGTCTAGACACTGCCAACATACATGTTTTCTGATTCAGCTAATCATGTGGAATTAGATAAGCCGGCCACCAGGTCCGTACCATGTCGCATGGCCATGTGGCACCTTTCTGCCATTTCCATAAAAAAACATTACATTTGGAACATGTTCAGATCAGCTAGAAACTTAGCTTAACTGGCCATTACAGTTAACAGAGTCACAGGTGGAGTAAATTTATATCTCCAAAATTGCCTGGAAATTACCTATAAAATTGTACATAAAAGAAGAAAATCTTATGGTGGCTGAGAAAAAGGCCTAAATGATAATAGTACTTTTAAATTAATAGTGAATCTTCATATGGGACAAATGGCCATTCTCCTGCCTTCCGGCCATTTGTTTTCACTGGGTCAGCCTGTACCCAGAGTTTATTTTTATCAGTCTCTTTGTGTTGGAAGCTTGCTCTTTGAAGTTATTGCCCCCATGTTCACACATATTGGTCATGCTCCAGCCAAGGAGAACTTCTGCAGTCAATGCCTTCAGAGCCAGCAGGTCTGGAGAACATTGAATTTCGACACCTTTAACAGGACACTTTATTGCAGTTGGTAATTATATTGGAGATGTAATATCCAGACTGGCAGTGGGAGATGTGAAGTTTCCCACAGCAAGCAAAAGGGTTTGTCTCGGGCTTACATTTTTCCATGAAAACAAAGTGGCTTTTCAAATGTCACTGGTGTTTTGCATGTTAGACATAATATACACTGCTTTTTGTCAACCCACACATCATGTTTTTTTCCCTGATATTTTTCTGTGAGTAGTGATACATTTTCACATTTAAACTGCTTTTACTTGCACACGCCCATGCAAGCCGTTTTTGTATCCCTGTTTAAACATTCTGTTTTACATGTGAAATCGATCCTTGATTCCTCCTTCTTTTGTGAAGGAAAATGCTGCTTTTCCTTTCGTAATGACAGGTAGGCTTCTTTTCCACATGGCTCTTCAATTTTACTTGAAGAAAAAGAAAGGCCGTTTGTTTCAGTGTTTAAAATCCTGCAGTTCATGAGAAAGGGACTTATGTTTGGGGCCTTTGAATGCCCCCCACAAATGAACATGTCGGTCAGGGCTCTTGCCCCTCAACAGTCACATATTGTAAATATAAGAATCGCTTCTCACTGAGACAACTGCATCACCCATTCGCCATGCGGGGGCAGTAATGATAAACAAGGTGTGAGCTAAAGATGGCGAGAATGACCGCACAGATGGCAGAAACATACATGCATCCATTAGCCAGGAAGCACATATACACTCACCAAGAAGAAAGACAGACATAAGGTCAAATGTGCATTTATACATAATGAACATCTGTGCAACCAGACACATAGAAGAAACATAACATAAGTGATGCCCATGCTGAAGTGTAACATGAAGAATATATGCTTGTCGGATGCTAACATATAAATTTGACAATACCGAGCAGCTACCGTATCCAAAATGGACACAAAGGAATTGCTCAGAACTAGCCAGCACTTCCAGTCCTCAGAAAAGCTTAAAAAGGCTGAATTCACAAAAACACAGGCACATTAGAAAGGCTTGTTTAGCACATAAAATAATGTAATACTGAACCTCAAGGTTGGAGTATGAGGAAAAGAATATCCTTGCGGGAGGGGAATTTTCGCTCAGAAAGCCAGGGGCCGACTTCGGCATTAAAATATAATAACAAATAGAATTAACTAGCAGAAAATAAAGATTTTAGCAAGACCCTCACAAAGGTTTTTTTTAACTAAAACTTGGCTCAAAGCAGGGAACAGATAGGGAAAATAGGACTGCCAATTAGAGTGAGGTGAGACAATGGTTTACCATAAACTGACCTTGGTACCAGGCACCGTCTTGTTTCGTTCTCAAACAATATCTAGTTGAAACCAGTATTTTTCCAAAGCTAATTTTGCACGTCAACACATAGTGATGTCAATAAGAGGGAGGGGATTTTCAAAGGATGATGCTAGAAAATGGGTGGTGTGTGTTCAATGCAAATGACCTAACCAATCACTGTGCGTGATGTATCTAAATTATTGTTAATTTATTCTATTTTAATTCTGTGATTCATGTCTATAAACATTTCTTTTTGTAAAGGCGGGGCTGAGAACTTTTTCAGTCAGCCCAAGTGCAGGGCTGTTTGCGAATCTGTATCTCCACAGCTGGTGTTTTTTTCCTTCTAACAAATCACTTTGTTTCCTGCAGCGGTGCCCCTTTGCCAGTGGAATTTTTGTTTAATATAATTCAGGGATATGCCTGAAAATAAGAGCCTGTTTACAATCACTTATGGCAACTTATTCTATTGTCACTTTCCATGGTGGATCCAAGTATCAAAGACTGATGATGCTCCTTGCAATGTCATTTTCTGTGAAGACACTTGTGTTGGCTCACTCCATATGCAAATGATGAGGTTTGCGTGTATTCTGCTCCACAGAGCCCGGACAGAGCTGTAATAGATGAGTTTCCTGCATCTGTAATGGTCCAGCACTTTTATTTATTTTCTTATGTGCATGTGTTAAAATGCCATCTGCCATTAATGTTACCAAAAAAGTTGATCCGGAAGGAGGGGTGTGAATGAGACCATATGGAATTGCATGCACTGCATTTGGGGGGGAAAGTAGCAGGACTTTTTTCGTGGCTTGCCTCCCATCCACTCTTGCAATGCTGGATACTCCTCAACTGCCATTTTATGTGGAGGTAATGCCTCCATTCTGAACCTGGCAAGTTTCACTCCTAGATCATTTGGTATCCCCAGAAGTTGGGAGCCTGTGTATGTGTACTTGATAGCTATTATTGCAAAAAATGTAACACACATAGATACTCTCAGACTTGATAATATAAACGGCTTCCTTCTTCTGTTCCATGTATTTATTCGTCATTCATTTTTAACCACACTCAGTTCTTATCTCAGCCAACGCATGTTTCAAGACTTCCTAGGCATGAACGGTATTTTTATTATATTTCATAAGATTTAAATACATCACACGTTGTTGCAAACTCTGTGTTGGTGCTGAAAAGATACTGCAATGTATCTTCATCGTACATGCTTGTTTGAATGACCTTTGAAAGGCCTTAATGTATGTGGAGTAAATCATTTTGTAGCCTGATGTCTGCACTTTTTGAGGGGAAAACAATCAGGCAAGACTCAGTACCCGATTCTCATGTAGATGTTAAGTACCGAAAATGTCTTAAAAAGCAGTAACAACCTTTTCAGTACTTAAGACCTATTCTGAAGGTGGCACAATCTTCCAAATTCGGAATGAATATGCCACTTTCAGAATATATGCGGTGGTTGCCGGGATAGGTGAGAAACCAACCAAGAAACCCCCACATTCGTTACCTGCCATTTAAGACGGGTATTTTTGTGGCACTACTCCCCTTTTAAATGTGTGTTAAAGTGGCGCACATATACAGTACAATTTCGGTACTGGTATTGTGGAGGAGTGCCACAGGAAGCCGGTCGAGGTGCAGGTGGGTGGCCAAACATGAATGTTTGGGGGTTGGGATGGGTGAGAAACTGGTGGCATTGAACCCTGTCTCTCACCTGCATACTAGCACTACCTCTGTGCTGTATTTTAGCATGACATTTTTTTTTTAAGTGCAGTGTATGTGGTAGTGCTAGTATGCAGGTGATAGACAGGGTTCGATGTGACTGTAAATGTAACCAATATCCTTATGGAGACATACACACTTGCAAACATTAACGGATATTTAGCATGTTGAATATTAAGGGCTCTCGGTAACACTTTCCTAAAATAACGATTATGTTGTATTTAGGGAAAGTGCTGCCAAGATTTTTCCATTTTGCCCGTTATGCCCAAAAACAGGCACAATGAAGGTGGTGTACTACATGGACGCCCAGGCCTACGTGAGAATAGTGGTGGAGCCTGGGCTTCCAGATTTGGCGCCGTGAGTCATGCTCTTTAGCACGCTCACTGCATCAACTTCAGAATCGGGCCCTGAGTACACTTGTGTTCTAAATATTTAGCAATAATTGCTATAAGGAACACATAGTTAGGCGCCCCAGCTGCGCAGGTGCACTAAGGAGCTACTTTTGCTGCATTACGGTAATTTGGGAGCATGGAGCCATTACGTGTAGACTTACACGTAGGCTGCTCTCTGCCACCAAATGTTGGTCAGTTGAATGGCAGAGTAAAAATGTGCAGGCAAAAGGCAGAGTAAACGAGTGTACACCGCCTTTTGCCCTGCACATTTGCACTCCACCGTGCAAATGATCAAAAAGCTGCCTACAATGATCGCATGGCAGGCAGCATTTAATTGTAATTGTAAATGCTCCCTGCCATACGAGCATGGCAGGCAGCATTTACTATGCATGCCTGTGTGGAGTCATGGTGGTGCATAAAGCTGGCAGGCTACACAGGGATCGCCAGTATTTGCACCTGCATGAAAATACATGCCGGCGCAAATGCTGGGGCATTTGTACGGCAGAGAGGAAAAGTGGCAAAGTTGCATTCCATCCCTCCTCTCCGCCACACAAATGATTGAAAATGAGGCATAGCGTAATAAAAAATGAGTAAAAAGCTTTTACGTAAGGCTTTACACATTTTGCTTACGCTGCGTTGGGCCAAACAGGAGCCCCTAAACGATCTTTGAGTCAAGTCTTTGTTATAGTCGCTAGTGAACGATTCCATAAGGATCGGGATTGGTTGCCGCCATATAAATCCAGAGTAATTGGCAGCGCCCTGGGCACGGCCTCTCCCTGGTCATGTGGAGGGCGTCAAATATTTCAATACGCGCTGATACAAAAGCATCAGCACCCTACTGTTATTAAATGCACCATGCTAATTTCAGTAGGGCACCTGCCGCGCCTTCTACCACCACGCCAGCTCGGGGGAGACCTTGAGAGACTCTGCCAAGCTCGCGTGGCGGGTGTGGGGGGCTAATGCCGCCCTGGGCGGTCACCCAGGCGACCCTGCCCTAAGGCCGGCCCTAGTAGTGGGCAGCAGCAATTGGAGCTCAAATGTAAATAAGCGGGCCATATGTGGGGTAGCGCCACTAATTGCTCATTTCTTTTAGACGTGTTGATCAGGTTTCACTCATGTGGATTTCAAAATGCACAGTCGTGCAAATGAAAAACAGGCGCCAGAGGAGCTAAAAAATGCTGCCTGTGTTACTGCAAAACCCCTAAGGATGCCCTATGGTGCGCTGTGGGACACAAAGTTTCTCTTTTGTGGCTGCTTAGTCCCACAATGTTACCTTTAGCAGACATGTGACACTGGTGACTTTTCATTCACAAAATATCGCTTCTGCGATAATCAGAGAAACAAAATAGCCCTGAAAAATGGCAGCAAACGGCTGTGATTAAACAGAATGCCATGGATGTGCACTGCATGCCAAGTCCTTTATCACATGCGCACGTGTGATTGACACTTCGTTGATGAGAACGCACGGGCCCCAATCAATGGGTGAGGCCGTGACAAAGTGTTGTGGGGAAACAAGTCCATACAAATCCATATCCTTTGTCGCCGATTGAAATAATTGTCAGTACAAATACATCCGTGAACAGCGAGCAATATCGGACCGAGCTGTGTGGGGTGGCGGGTGCGCGGCAGAGGCACTTGCGGTGCACCGTGCCCACGGTGCGCGCGCGCCCCATTGTCTCCGCAGGTGTGCGGCAGTTGACGGCCCACGCAGCATGCTTCCAGGCGGTGGACACACTTTACTGGTCAGAATGAAAGGGCTAGCTGTTGAGTTCCTCGTATATCAAGGGGCGAGGGGGGACGAGAGGTGGGGGGCTGATGCGGAACAGCAGACCAGACTAATGGGCAATGGTGACAAAAGTCAACCTCTGACCGCGCACCTGACCCCTGACCCGGTCTGGCATCCCAGACAGACTGCAGCTGGGATCCTGTCACCCTTGACCCATTAATTCCCATCGCCCCTTCCCGCCTACCCTCTCCCAGCAGCAGCAGCAGCAGTGCAATCAATCATCGGAGTGGGGGCTGGAGGGGGAAGGGGTGTGTGTACACTTAACCCTGTCAGTCCCGCTATCCTAGGCAGAGACGGAATGAAACCGACTTATTGTCACCTGGAATTAGGGGACTCGCCTCAGTCACACCCCACCTTCCAGAACTCGGCATGGTCTTTAGAAATGTATGTCCCCGCGTGGGCACTAACCCCAAGAAGATACGTTTTATACCCCAACTGGGGTCAGCGTGCCCAAGAGGCCTGTGGCCTTGTAAAACTCACTCCAGCATTCAATGGACGCAGAAGCACTGTAGA
Organism: Ambystoma mexicanum; assembly: GCF_040938575.1. Lineage (NCBI taxonomy): Eukaryota > Metazoa > Chordata > Amphibia > Caudata > Ambystomatidae > Ambystoma > Ambystoma mexicanum. The sequence continues at coordinate 467,763,707 of NC_090922.1, forward strand.
TACACACGTTGCGACGCCCCCTGTATTAAACAGCCCCTAGGTATCCAGGACTCTTCTCCTCCCACATCACACGATCTATAGACATAGGAGATGCACACATTACACAGAGCCTAAACGCACAACCCCCATCACTGGCTGTGCTATTCTATCAACACTCACACGACGCTGCTTGCCCAGCTAGTCTGTAGAAAGAAACGTGCAATCGCCTGGCATATTACACAGCCTGCAGACATTCAAAATTCCCCACCCGTGACCCACCAGGTCACAATGTGTAGACATACCACTGTTGCCTACCACAAAACGCAACCCATCGCCACCTGTCACACATTGTAAAAACCCCAGCATCTACCGCATTGCGTAGCTCACAGACACGGATCTGTGGCATTGATGTCTATATGGTCACATCTATAGACATACAAGGTGGATTCTATACCCTACACTCTGTATGTGACGAATCAACTTCCGGGGCACCAGTGGTCCAAGGATGAATATCGGTTTCTAAACCATCAATCAACCCCACACCTCTAGTACAGCAGAAGGGATCCAAGCAGATTGGAAACACAAGTCGATATGAACCTTGGTAATGTGGACGCAACATCAGGTTTATCTCCGAAAAGTCGTGGATCGTTGGTTAGTTGCAACACAGCGAAATACAATTATTACCCAATGATAAAAGGGACTGTCCAGTCGAGGTTGTATACAAATATCTACTTTATTATTATCACAATAGACATTTCTAGCACACTCCAAAATACAACCCACCCTGTAAATAAATACAGAGGGCAAACAGTTTCAAAGAAAGAAAAGGGATGCACTCTGGATATGGACAGGTGGGTAGTCAGTATAGTAATTAATCACAATACTTCAAGGATACTTGGTTTCAACACAGATGGAGTACTGGGTCATAAAATGTCACTAGAGGCCTTTGGAGAAGGACCAGGGGCGCAGACGCACAATGTACCTTATGGTGTGTAAATTCTTGGTGCTCGACAGCGTCTACTTGGTTTCAGAGCACTTTGCAGCTTCTGCAACAGAGTTCAAGATGGGAGACAACAGTGGGTATCATGCGGCAGGCAGTTCGCCAATCAAGGCTGGATGGTTGGCTGCAGGATGGCCTACACGGGGGCTCAGGGTCAGAAATAGTTGCCTCAGAACTGATCGGTGGTTCTGAAGCACTGGCCCTTTCGTAACTGCAGCATAACAACAGTCAGTGGTGCAGTCGGTTGCAGCTTGACTGGCTCGAAAATGTCCTTTAAGGCATACGTTGTTAGGTGCTTGTTGATGCACTCCTCCTAGCTTCTTCACTGGGCTTGTGTTGTTCTTTAAGGGAGAGGGTCCTAGGCCGAGGAGAGTGTTGCAGGCAGCAGCCTTGTCCTTGGTTTGGTTCAGAGACTCTCTGGCATTTCCCACCCAGGAAGCTCGCTGCAGAGCCTAGCAGGGCACTCTGTATGCTGGCTGGGTACCGGTTCTGGAGCTGCGGGAAGGTCTTCTGGAGTCAGTATCTCCCTCTTTACCCTGGGAAATGGTTAGGGGAGGGATCTTGCTTCCCTCTTGGAGGTCCGGGCCTTCCTTCACTGGCAGAAGATGTAAGGCAGACTGTACCTTCAGCCAGGGTCCAAATGAGTCCTTCTTCCTACTCCTTACAAAGTCTTCAGATTATCTCCCCAAAATAGGGCCCCAATCCTTTTTTAAAGCCAAATGGACCACAGGGACTGCTGTAAGCTAAGCCTACCTTAATGAACAAATCCTGGGTCCTAACCAACAATCTCCTGTATGCTTGTGGTTCCTGATTAAAGCAGCAGGTCTCCCTTGAAGCTGCGTCAAGACCAGACTTCCTGGTACCTTCAATCCACATACTGGTACCTTTGTAATGGGGTAACCCTGCGGGGATGACTACTGTAATACACACATTCCCAGACATGACATTTCACTGTCAAAGTGATACTAAGGGCGGGAGCTGGGTTCTGGTTAACACAGTACATCTGAAAGGTTGTTGGGGTTTCCTGTCTCCTTTGTTAGCCTCTGCAGCCATGCCCCATGTGGGCCTGTTTGAAGTATACTCTATTGGTCTGTTAATTATGTTAACCACTGCACCATCTACACAGCTAAACAAAAGGCCAGGGCGAGTCCACAGAGCCTTTGTTAGTTAGTTTAACTCTGATTAGTATGTGAGGCTGCCACCAGCAGCCAACAAAGCAAAGGGCGGATCCATGGAGCCTTTGTTAGTTAATTAGGCTGGACATGGCAGGAGGAAGGTTTCACCCTTCCCCTTCTGAGATGACATGGCGTTCTCTTGGCTGTCATAGCCCAACTAAATAAGACAGGGGGGGCTGCGCTTGTAGGCTGTGTCCACCCAGAGTACATGGGTCTATGTGTATGTTGTGCGGTGAGCCTAGGAATATGTGAGTGGATTAGCCAGAGGTTGATCTACCGTCATTCAATTTCATTCAAAATGTTTAAAAAAAGCCCAGGCGAGCGCCCGCCGCCCGTGCGGGTGGTCTAATTCCTCCCACTGTAGACCAATGGGTAACCAACTTGTCACTCCCCACCCCACACATTTGCCCTACAATTCCCATGATCCCACACCCCTGACTCTGCTTGCTGGCACTAATGGTAGCTGTAGGCTGTAATACCTGCAGCCGGGGTGGCAGGCTGGATGCCCTCTGTCCACTTCAGAATCTACTGATGTATTGGGTGAAACCATCCCACACCATAGAAAGACACAAGTCAAGGTTGATAACTTTATACAGCGTGCAGGTGTGTGCTAAAGATCCTCCTTTACACACTATCGTCCTTGCACAGTTGTTTCTCAGAGTCTCCGTGTGGATGTTCGTCTCTCGTTGCCGTAAAAAAAAATCCAGAATCAGAGGCGTTGCTGGGGGTGGGGGACTAAGGGGGGTATAGCCCCTGGTCTTTTGGTTGTAGCCCCAGATAGAATCTCAGGGGCTACAACCATAAGGCTAGCTAGCCCCGAGTCCTGACAGCCCCGGCATTAGCATAGCCCCGGACCTTTTCCAGACCTAGCAACATCCCTGTCCAGAATCAAGACAACTGGATTGTACAACGCATAACTCCAAACCTTCCTCACAAACATATGACTAAATCGGAGGAGCTGTGGATTTGTCGCTCGGTATCTTAATGGGCCGTAAATACTGGCCTCTGGAAATATGCAGCCACTGGAGGGTTTGGCTGTGCGGCTGATGGCGGGAAGTGTGAGGTTTAGGTGTGGAGGTGCTATGGCAGAGCTGGAACAGCACGGCTGCTGCTAGGTGGAAGGGCTGTGGCGAAAAGGACAGAGCTGCGCATGCGCCTAAGTACTGCAGCGGCAGGTGGAGCTGGCTCAGGAACGAGGGGCATTGGCGGAGTTCAGCGTGGTTGAAGGGTCTGAGTGCTGAAGGAGGGGGAGCACAGCTGCAGGGCAGCGGTGAGGGGAAATGACAGCTGTGTGTGCGAGGGGTGGCGGCAGTGATGGTATTGTGAAGGGCCAGAGAGGTGCATTGGAGGAGCGCTGAATGATTCCCACGATGGATGGACACACGGCAGCAGTGAGGTGCATTAAAGAGTCATGTGCAGTGCAGCGCAGGTGTCTAATATATTTAAAAATCAGAGCCTAGTGGAGGGCCTGTGTGAAGGAAGACCTGGGAGCGGTTCAGTGCTGAAATGGCAGGGGATCTACTGGGCAGCACCTGATCTGCAATGCAGGGCACACACCGTGCGTCCAGAGGTGAGCTGAGGCGGACGCAAAGCTGCATCACCGAGTGAAAAAACACAGAAGTGAAATAACTTCGTGTCGTGTCAGGCTTCGAAACCAGCTCCGTCGCACAAGAAAGGAAAAGGTCGGCCTGAAGGCCTGAAATAGTTACATCTGCCCTTCCCCCCACGGCAGGCTGCACAATGCAAACACACTGAAGGCAGCAAACAAACGAGCAGCTCCGATGGCTGACCTAGAAATGTGTCCAGGGAGGGAGGAATGCGAGCGCCGGTTCCAGGAAACCTTAACTCCTTCCTAGGAGTCCCTGCTCTGGGCCTGCAGCGGCATCGCCTCAAACAAACAAGCACGCCAGGAATCCCGCGCGAACCACCGCCTTCGAGGGATGGCTCTGCTCTGTGGGGGGGGGCAGGGTACTTTCACATCTACGTATCCCCCCAAGATCAGACAGCTCGCAGGGATGCAGCCAAGCACAAAGGGACTGATTGCAAATGGTGCCATTCTATGGAAAATGCTTAGTAAATCAGGCCCACACATATTTCACCAAGCGCTGCCTCAGGCTCTGCCCTGTAAAATGTGTGAGACGGGCCAGACAGGAGGCCTAAAAGGCCGAGTCTGACTCGCTGCCATAGACGGGCAACATGTCAACCTGTCTCTAGCCCCGTGGCTTTATTCCGGTTAAACCAAACTATTCTCTATGTGCAAAAGTTCAGCTTGACTTTAAAGGTGCATAATGCAACCAGTGTTGCTGCACAGCCACAGCGTTATGCGATAGTCACATTAGAGGTGCCATCTGCAGAGCTTGCGGTGCCCTAGATGTATGTGGTGGTTGCCCACAAGTGTTGTGAAGTGCTATCCGGGGGTGGGTGGTAGGGGGGGCGGGGGGATGTGCAGCTTGGGTCCATCCATACTGCCCACCCTCTTGTGCTCAGTGCCCGTGAGAAAAACACAGAACCAAGAAGGGAAGTCTTTTACCCCACTTGCCATCACCTCAAAGAGCGCGCCTTAGCCGTAGAGGTGTCCTCAGCCCGCCAAGCAGTGCGACCACCCTAGTTCTGGGAGCTCTGGCAGCGCATAAGCAGAGCCGACCTGAACATTGGCAGATGAATGCCACTAAGAAGCTCTCATTCCTTGGTGGCCCGGGGTCCCACAAATGTCTCATTCCCCCATAAACTGACTCGGACACACAACCCAATGCTGTCAAAGGCTGCTGCAGAGTGCAGGGGTCTTTCTCTGAAGCTTCACGACAAGGCAACAATGGCGAACCAGGGTTGTATACCCCATGTCAGTTCAAGCAGCAGCAAACCAATCACAGAGGGGGAGTGGGAACAGCGCAACACTGTTCCCACTACCAACAGTCTCGGGAGGATAGCTCAGGGGCAACGTGCTCGCCTTGGCAGCCAAACAACACGGAGCAACAGAGGTTCGATCCCCGGGTCCGCACTTAGAAACCTCTGGGTATTAAACGTGTTATAAATAACCCATCATATCATATCAACACCTGAGACACTGGGTAGAGTGGGTGAAATTTGGAGCAAAGCCAGTCACAATGATCATTGGTTGATCAAAGTACTTCAAAGCCCCTTATAAGGGGACAGGAGCAAGCAGAGTGTGGGGCAGTCTAGGAGGAGAAAGGGGAAGACAGAAAACCACAGGGGGTAAGCGCCATATTCCTGCTGGAGACTGCGCCTCAGCTGCTGGAGAGGCAAAACCAAGAGGTTGGATAAAACGAACCAGCCTTCGGCCCTGATAAATGCCCAAGAGAGCGCAGAAAGAGTTGCGGCAAGCCTACTTAGGGCTTTAACATCACCCCTGGCAACAGCCAGAGACCAGCAGGTGAAAGCCAGAACATGGTCTGGCAACGAGAAAAATACTTGCTGTAAGCTCAAGGGAAACGGTGGGGTAATTGCTGCAAAAGTAATCCTCTAAGTTAATTGTGGGGGGGAAATACTTGCTGGTAGGAGTGTGCTGCCATCACATCAAGGATCCTGGGCAGATGACACATGGCTAGAGGGGGACAATATCTGTGCCAGGAAGAAACCCGAAGAACGTCAAGAAGCGTGCTAGGTGCTAGAGCCCTGACACTGTGCGCAGTACATTAGGGATACCGGACTAGGACATGGAATCCCTTTAGATATGTCGTTACCAGATTGGTTCCCCATCCTCACCTTTTTAACATAGTTTACCGCTTTTAAGTAGTTACAGTGAACGGAACCCTCAACTTGCTTGCTTTGAGAAGTGAAGGTGTTGGCCAACACTCGGGTTGTATTTAGTGCTGTGTTGGTTCCACATCACCACTTTTAGACTGAGAGTTACAGGACATATTTCAAAGCTTTGTGTTCCTGTTCCGGGTGCCCCAGCAGCCAGGAAGCATTTCCTGCTTAGTAGAACTATTTCTATATTGCATAAAACATGCTTTTAAGTTTCTTGGTTCAGTACTGTAAGAGTCAGATGCAAATGTAAGAAATACGCTTCAATTACCAAATTGAGAAAACACATTAAAAAGGGAGATGGAAGGATGTTTCATGATTTAAATGGACAAGTAACACATTCTGAGATGATAAGATGATGATATCTATGATATGTGGAAAATTATAGGTTATGTGAATTGGGAAAATTATTTTAATCTGTTTTATTCTAAGTAGTTTATTATTTGACTAATAATCTTAAATGATTGGATGAAAAAATAAAATAAGGATCTTGCAGGCAGCATGCCACACCAGTAAAAAAATTCTAAGAACCAGCTGAATTTATCATAAAATAGTGGATAACTTATTGTACATTTACCACAAATATGACAAGGGGACATTGTAAGGAAAGGTATAAATGTCATCCCTTTGTACCCAACCCCAATGAGCAACATGGATTCGGGACATCAAGGTGTATTTCTGCACACCAAGATGCCCTACTTTGGAAAGCCTCCCATTGCCTCAGGCCTTTGTCATTACAGTAGTATGACAAGGACCACGCCAGCAACAAAAGCCAGGGCTTTCCTTTCTGGGAGTGAGGGATAATGGATGCCATGCCAGGTATGCTTGCACCAGCCTACACAGTGGGGTTTGGCACTTCTGTGTTGAGTTCCACCAATCCCCAACCCCCAACAGAAAACTCACACTGGAGAAGACAGTTCTCCTAGGAATTCTCACAGTTGCCATTTTGCCTAACCAAAAATTGATTCCCGAGACATACAATGCCCAGGAGAGTTTCTGGTGTCACTCCATATTGAATTGTGCCTGTGCACTCTGTATAGGGATAATCACTAATGGTCATTTCACAACTCTTTGGCTACATCAATCGCAATTTTGAATATCCTTATGAAATTGTCAACTGAGCCCCACAGGTAGATATTCCTCAAAGAATATGTAAGGAATTAGACCATCCGCATGGGAAGAGCGGATCGCCTGGGGATTTTGATTTTTTGATAAATGAAAATGAATGATGGGAGACCAACCTCTGAGAAATGAATGCAGCCATCTGCTTCCCGCACCAAACGCATAGTCACATGTACTCCGGTACTCTGGGAAGACACAGCCTACAGATGCTGTCTTCCCCTGTCATATTCAGCTGGAATGTGACAGCCCCGGGTATATCAAAGCATTCAAAGAACGGGGACGGCACACCTTCCTTCAGCCATGAGCAGCCTAATTTAAATATCAAAGGCTCCATGGATCTGCATTTGTTTTGGCCTCCGGCTGGTGGCAGTGCATACTAATGATAGATAATTGAAGCAAGCCTGAAGGGATTTGGTTGCAGGAATAGACAACTGTAAAGGTGGGGCTAACACCCTTTTGGTATGCAATGTGTCAACTTGAAGCTAGTTCCCACCCCTCTGTATGAAAGGCAGTGAAATGCATGTCTGGGCCCATTATTTACTGTAGGCAAACCCCTGCAGAGCTGACCCCTTTCAGAGGGGAGAACTATGTGGTTTGGGGGAGACAGGAAATCTCCTCCCAGCACAAACTTCAAGGAAACCCTGCGCTTTAATCAAGAGTTACAGATGGAGGGATCAGTTAACCAGAGAGACTCTTTGATCTAGAACAGACAGGGAGATGGGTGGGACTTCGGTATATGTTGTCATCCTCTTGTCTGTCCTGTTGCAGAGCTCTCTGGTCCTGACCTCATGCATAACAGAAGATTGTTAGCAGGGACCTAGGATTTGTTCATTAAGGCAGGCTTAGCCTGCACCAATCACTGGGGCCCATTTTAATTTAAAAGAGGGCTGAACCCCTCACATAGCAGATCATCTGAAGACTTCGAAAGGAGTAAGAAGAAGGACTCATTTGGACCTGAGCTGAAGGTACAGTCTACCTTACATTTTCCGCCAGCGAAGGAAGGCCTGGTGTTCCAAGAGGGAAGCAAGATCCCTCCCCTAAACATCTCCCAGGGAACAGAGGGAGAAACCGGACTCAGAAGACCAGTCCAGCAGCTGCAGAACCATTACCCAGCCAGCACACGGCATGCTCAGCTAGGTTCTGCTAGGAAGCTTCCTAGGTGGGAAGTGGCGGAGAGTATCTGAACTAAGGATAAGGCTGTTGCCTGCAAACACTCCACTGAGTTTTGACTTGTCCCCCTTGAAAGGACACGAGCCCTGCAAAGAAGCTAGGATGAGTGCCAAACAAGAATCAGCCAGCATCCATCTTTTGAGGACATTTTTGAGACAGTCGAGTCGTCGAATTGCATCCGGCTGCACCGCTGACTGTTGTCATGACGCAGTCACCAGAGCCGTCTGAGATGCATTGACCAGCATTCCAGATCTGCCAACCAGCACAGAGACAACGATTTTTTGGCCCTGAGCTGCTGAAATGGACACCCTGCAGACGTCCACCCAGACTCGTTTGCCGAACTGCCTGCCGCCTGGTACCCGCAGCTGTCTCCCACCACTAACTCTGTCTCAAGGGCTGCGAAGTGCCCAGAAACCACCTCAACGCTGTCGAGCACCAAGAACTTCTTCAGCACAAGGTACATTGTGGTTCTGCCCTCTCTGGTCCTTATCCGAAGGCCCCTACAGACAGTTACGACCCTTTCCCTTGGTGCTGAAACCAAATAACCTTGAACAGTAAGACTGATTACTTTACCAGCTACCCTCCTGTCAGTATCCAGAATGCATCCCTTTCCTTTGTGAAACTGTCTGTCCTCTGTGTTCCTTTACAGGGTGGGTCGTATTTGTAGTGTGCTAGAACTATCTGCTATAAGTAGATATTTTTATACAACCATGATTTACAGTCCCTTTTTTCATTGGGTAATAATTGTATTTTTTCTGTGTTGTAACTAACAACTAACCAACGATCCACCACCTTGCAGAGATAAGCCTGCCGTTCCGTCCTTGTCACCAAAAATTGGACAAGGAGTTCTTATAATTAATTTGTATTCTAATCAGTTCGGATCCTTTCTGGTGTACTAGAGGTGTGGGGTTGATTGATGGTTTAGAAACCGATATTCATCCCTGGACCACTGGTGCCCTGGAAGTTGATTTGTCACAGAATCAGTATCCTGTCTCTCTTGGAAGAAGAGCTAACTTGCATACCGAATCCTCGAGGAGCTAAAGTTTCTTTTTTAGTCCCGCAAGAGTCCGCCTTCGGACCTCCATCTATCTAGCATCTATCTAGCCGATGAGTGGCTTCACTGTGCCATTACCTCTGGCTGTGGGCAGTTAATAACCAGTAACGCCCTTCCCCCTCCACCCAAGGTGACTATCACCAAAGTAAATGGACCTCAAGGAGCTTGAGAAGGAGGTCCTGAAGATGAAGCTAGCATGGACCTTTCAGAGATCCCAATGCAGCATCCACGGTGAAGTGAGTGGCCCATGCATCTTGGCGGGGCAGCCGCAGATGCCTCAGTAAATATAATAGAGCTATCTAGTGGGAATTATGCAGTTAGCTGGCTGAATTGTCATATGCTTAGCTGTGTAATGAAATAAGTGCACAAGACAACTAAAGTGGTCCGCAAAGATATATCACCTATCAATGGACGCAAGGCCGTTGTAGGCCTAGCAGGAGACAAGGGGACGGTCTAGTAGCATATCATCAAGTAGCAATTTAGAAAAGACCCTGGGAGTATTTGAGTATTTAAGAGTATCCTCCAGGGATGTGGCCAAGAAAACTCAAAACACCTGTTAGGTTTCACTGAATTGTTCACTGAAAGAATTAAGAGGGTGGAACAAGGCTAAGGCTGTGAACTGAAGGCTGGATCCTACCTGCAATAAGAGCTGCATCACAACAAAATTCGATTTTGGGAAGGGAGGGGGCGTAGTTCAAACTGACCTGTCCTTAGTTGAGCTGGCCCCAGGAACCACAAGAAAAGCCTTTCTCCCCCACTCCAAGACAGTTCTGGTATTTCCGTTTGGTTACCCGACCGATAACTCCCAAATGGCTGAAGCGAGGCCTTAGAAAGACACAGGCCTTGAGCCCCCTCACATCTTTATATGGTAAGGATCCAGTTTAGGGTTGTGTAAGCAGGACTTGAGTGTTTTGTGCCAACTTCGTCACTGGCCCACTCCACTGATTTTGAAAACCGAGTGAGGCAAAGTACAGTTGGTAACCCCAAAAGCCACTAGTGATGTGCAGGGGAGTTGCTAGGTCTGGAAAAGACCCGGGGCTACGCTGATGTCGGAACTGTTGGGACTGGGGGCTAGGTAGTCTTTTGGCTGTAGCGCCTGAGATTCTATCCGGGGCTACAACCAAAAGATCAGGGGCTATAGCCCCATTAGCCCCCCCTAGCAACGCCCCTGGTGATGTGGGTATTTTCAAGGATGCGCCTACAACTAAGATTGATGGGTACGCATTGCAGACGGGTACCTCCAACAGAAACAAGGGAACTGCCAAGCAAGTTGGTAATACAAAGAGGTTCACGATTGTAGTGCAAACAATGATCCGTTACATCGAGGCTGGGGATCTTTCAAATATAGTGCCAGGGTGATGGAATGCACTTACCAGCAGTAGGTTACACACTGAACCTATTGTTTAGCTGGGGTGGCGTGGCAACGGGGTCACCTGCATTCCGTTGACCTAGTAGATTTTGTTCTGCTTGGCTGCTCCCGCTTTCTTTTTTTAAACCTGGACTTTGACAAAAAGCACTGTTTAAAAAAAAAGAGAGAGAATAGCCTGATTAATGTGAAAAGGGGTCTAAGTGACTTATTCCCCACCGTGGACAGGAGCCACCGATAGGTAATGTGACGTTTTCCTAAGTCTCGTTTCTTCAGGACGATTTTGCCTTTTTTTTTTTCTGCTTTCTGTCCTGTGCTTCAGTTCGCCTGGTAAAGCTGCACCCTCCCTCGAGTCACACATTCACAAAGTCTGTCTATAACCGTTTGTGTGGGCCTGCACGAGGGGCTGCCCGCCTGTAAGTGGCCGGCAACCAGTGGGAGGAGCTAAAAACATAGGTCCCTTGTGAAATGGGCACGTGTCCTTAAGGGTGGCTGTTGCCAACACACGAGTGCGCGTGCGTGTGCGTGAATTTAATGCACGCTGCTTTTAGTGTGCATGCAAAGGTACGATGGCGCATAAATCCAGCCCTCTGCGTGCACACAAAATGCTCTTTGCCTATGCTTTTATACTGGTGCACAAAGCTTAGTGTGGCAATCTCGGAAAGCGCAAACAAATGTGGCCTCTTGAGGCTCTCTTATGTCGATGCGTCCCCCCTTCTATACACGCCAAGGTGAGTGTACAAAGATGACTGTATGTTCTCGCAAGAGTAAAATGGTTCACTGTGTGAAACGCCCAGTTCATCGGGGTGTCCTGTCCAGAAAGATCTGCATGTACAAGGCTACTTCTGTGTCTACACACCACTGAGCGAGTATCTGGCCCACACACGTGTTTGCATAAAGGCTTTCAACAGAACACTAGAGACCACTGGCCCTAAGACTTTTACCCTAGTTGTTCCTAGGCATCCAGGACAACCAGAGGTCTGCAATGTTCACTCTTACCTTACAGTGCTGGTGATGCGTGTACGCCACACTTTCCATAGAATGCCTGAAATGCCAGTCCAGTTCTGCGGCAATGCTGGGGATATCAGTGCGCTACACTTTCCAAACAATGCTCCATAGGCCAGTTCAGCGGTTTTGCCTTCGGTGTACCTTTATCCTCTCTGCCCAGGAATCTGATATGGTTATCAAGCTTGCTATGCCACCGTTGGCATAAACTGCAGTCTAACAGACCAAGTGGCCCTTCATCGGCCCATGTAGATGTTTGGGCAATGGACTACAAACGACCAATAGTGTAAACGAGAACCAATTGTGACGAATCAACTTCCGGGGCACCAGTGGTCCAGGGATGAATATCAGTTTCTAAACCATCAATTAGCCCCACACCTCTAGCACACCAGAAGGGATCCGGACAGATTGGAAATGCAAGCAAATGATAAACCTCCTTGTAGGCAGGCTTATCTCCAAAAGGGAGTGGATCGTTGGTTATTTGCAACATAGGGAAAATACAATTATTACCCATGATAAAAGAGACTGTCTAGTCAGGGTTGTATACACAGATCTAGTTTATTATAATCACAACAGACAATTCTAGCAATAATACGAAATACAACCCATCCTGTAAAGGAATGCAGAGGACAGACCGTTTCAAAGATGAAAAAGGGATGCACTCTGGATACAGACAGGAGGGTAGTCGGTATAGTAAAAAGAAATAATTGCACCAGCTCAAGGCTACTCAGGTTCAGCACAAAGGGAGCAATTGGTCTTAACATTTCTCTAGGGGGCTTCAAAGAAGGACCAGGCGGACAGAACCACAATGTACCTTGCGCTTGTAGGCGTTCTTGGTGCTTGACAGGGTTGAGTTGGTTTCAGGGTGCTTTGCAGCTTCTGCGACAGTACAAGATGGGAGATGCTGCGGCTATCAGGTGGCAACCAGTTTGGGCGAGCGAGGCTGGACGGACGGCTGCAGGCTGGCCTACATGTGGGCTCGGGGGCTAGGGGTCAGGAATCGTCTCGGTGCTGGTTGGCGTTTCTAAAGCAATGGTCGAGGCATCTCAGTTGGCTTTAGCGACTGTTGCGTAACAACAGTCAGCGGTGCAGTCGGTTGCAGCTGGAGGGGTTTGACTGGCACGAAAATGTCCTTTAAGGAGGATGTTGGTAGATGCTTGTTGAGGCACTTCTCCTAGCTTCTTTACTGTTCTTGTGTTGTGCTATAATGCAAATCTGAGGAGAGTGTTGCAGGCAGCTGCCTTGTCCTTGGTTTAGGGTTCAGAGACTCTCTGGCACTTCCCACCTAGGAAGCCTGCTGCATAGCCTACCAGGGCACGCTGTGTGCTGGCTGGCTACCGGTTCTGGAGCTCCTGGACTGTCCTCTGGAATTCGGTATCTCCCTCTGTTCCTTGGGAGATGTTTAGGGGAGGGATCCTGCTTCCCTCTTGGAGATCCCGGCCTTCCTTCACTGGCGAAAGATGTAAGGCAGACTGTACCTTCAACCAGGGTCCAAAGATGAGTTCTTCCTTCTGCTTCTAGTGAAGCCTTCAGATGATCTGCCAAAAGAGGGGCTTGGCCCTCTTTTAAAGACAAATGGGCCACAGAGATTGGTGTAAGCTAAGCCTACCTTAATGAACCAATCCTGGGTCCCCACTAACAATCTGCTGTATGCATGAGGTTATAACCAGAGTGCTTTGCAACTGAAAAGGTAAAGGGGTGAAAACATGTAATACTAAGTCCCACCCATCTTCCTGTCTGTTGTGGATCAAAGGGTCTCTCTGGTTAATGGAGCTATCTGTGGTTCCTGATTAAAGCATCAGGTCTCCCTTGAAGCTGCGGCAAGACCACATTTTCAGGCTCCATTAAACCACATACTCGCACCTTCTGAATGGGGTCCTCTTGCGGGGATGACTACTGTAAACATGCAGTCCCAAACATGACATTTCACCGTCAACCGATACAGAGGGCAGGAGCTGGCATCCGGTTTACACAGTGCATATGAAAGGGTGTTGGGGTTTCCTGTCTTCTTTGTTACCCTCTACAGCCAGCCCCATGTGGGCCTGTTTGAATACATTTCTGATTAGTATGCAAAGCTGTCACCAGCTACAGGTCTCAACAGAAGAACAAAGCGGATGTTAATTAGTTCGTTAATTAGGCTGGCCATGGCAGGGGGAAGGTTTGGCCCTCCCTCTTCTGGAGATACATTGTGTACTCCACCTGTCAGATCCCAACTAAATCTGACAGGGGGGACTGTGCTTGTAGGATGTGTCCACCCAGAGTAGACAGGCCTATGCATACGTAAGGCAGTGAGCATAGGAACATGTGCGCAGTATGCCCCACAGATTTTCCGGAGGTTGATCTACCATCATTCAATTTCATTTAAAATTTTAAAAAAGCCCAGGCAAACCCACACCCACCCTGTGGATGGTCGAATTCCTCACACCAATAAAGAGGGAAAAGACCCCATACTACATTTCTTTCTTGTAAGCACCTGCTGCCACGAAAATTTGCCATTCTGTCCCACCATGCTCAACTGTTAACCAACAAAATAGTGCACATGCTAATCTCAGAAAGATGAAACTCATGTTGAGTTCTACCAGGAGTCTAACTCGCAATCTGCACGTTACATCGTGACCTTTATACAAGCACTTTACACACTGTGCAGATAATTCTGACCTGTGGATTTGGGATTAGTCCTTTGCTCCAGAGTGCAGGTGTTCATCAACCTTCACACGACTGCCACATAGGTACCCACCTACTCATATGTTCCGAGTCTAAACAAAAAGGCAAATCAGCGTTAAAGCACGGCTACCTGGCACTGGTCTAGGGATGAAGCACGGCTACCTCATGCTGATCTAGGGATAAAGCACGGCTACCTTGTACTGGTCTAGAGCCAGCCTGCTGTTAATGAAGAGTTTAATCTCTACCCCTTCAACCAGCAGTAATTTAGTCAAGAGATTTGGCCTAGGATAGGGGTTAGGATCAAATTACAGGGTAGGATAGAGTTAACATTCGGGTAAGTGTTCCAGTTGCAGTTACCATAAGGCTATGGTTAGAATTGGAGCAAGAATTAGGGTAAGGACAAGGCCTATGGAGTTGGTGAAGAGCTGGTGATAGGATTGAAATGAGCATCACTGTTCATTGTCTATTTATTTGGTGTTTTGTATCCAGTTATATGAAAATAAAAGGCTTTATCACGTTGAAGGGTTAGCATTAGGGGAAGCCTAAGGGTTCCGGGTAAATTAAGGGTTATATGTATAGGCAGGGTAACGGTTAGGAATGGGTTTAGGGAGATTGTGGAGGGCTGGTAATTGCCTGGTTTTATTAGGAGCTTGGGTTTTAGGGTTACAGCCTTGTACTTTTGTGCATTTGGGAATAGCTTTTTTGGCAACCTTATCACTGACAACATGTATATTGCTTGTATAGAATGAGTACATTTTGAAAACGACTTTTTGTGACTACCTTTTCACATAACTACATTTTCCTGGTGCCATGTTCTCATAGAACCCTGGCAGGACTAATATGACTTTCACCTTCACTGTGGGGGGCGGACATGGGCGGTTATGTCCTGTCAGTCCGAGCAAGCCCGAGTCCTGGGCAAGGGCTGGGGGGCGTTACCTGCCATGTTTTCCCCGACAGTGGGGGTGAAAGATATTCGCAACCTGGGCTTTAACCAGGGTGCAAATGGTTTCTTTTTTTCCCTTAGGATATTGGCTGTGCAAGCGACGTCAATCTCCAGAGGACAAAAAAAAAAAAGATGGCCACCACCTAGGGTAAAAGGGACTAAGTGCTTTTTCCATTTCCATGGCAGCGGCCGGAACAGGAGGTGCGCTGGACCGGAGCACAATGCTCCACTATAGCAGGTAAGTGGGGAGGGAGGGAAAGGGGAAGGGGAATGGTTTGTTCTGGGCGGTCTATGGGAAGGGGATGCAACAGGGAGAGGCTACATGTGGTCTCCCCACATTTAAAACAACCCAAAAATGCTGCAACCCGTGGATGGGCTGGAGACAGCGGGTAGAGAATGTGTTTTCTTGCCCACTGTTCCAGCCACCTGATTGGCCTAGCACCCTTCCCTGCCTGTGAATGCAAGTTTAAGTCCAAAACTAGCAGACCAAACAATGAGAAACCAACCATGTATAGAACAATCCTCCAAGCGCAGTGTTGCAATGTGGCAAGCCCGACTGCACGTGGACTGCCCTGCCACACTGCAACCCTAGCAAAGCAATTAGAGGTCTGCAGAGCCCATGTTCACCTGAAGAGTGTGAAAAAAATGGGGTGCCACCACAGTATGAAGGAAAAAGCCTGATGCCAAATGGCTCATCGGCCCCATTTTACATCATTTTTCTTCACAAAGCAAACAGCGGCAGTGCAACAGACGAATGGAGGAGTTCTTCAAGGACCAAACCCTGCTGGAAAATGGAATTCAGAGCAACATGACCATCGCCATGGCCGCATTTGAAGATCAGGTTGCTGATGGGGCATGCTGTCCCTTCCGAGTCAGACCGCTGGCACACTTGTAGTGAAGCAGAAACACACAGGCCTGGGCTGAACAAAAAATAGGCCCATGCACCAAAAATAAGCAGCCCACATTCACAAATCTGTATTCATGGTTTCATGTAAGTAAGAGACTAGTACCTGAAAGGGTGCATATGGAAACTGTGCGGCAAATGGTGCATTTTAGGGGATATTTGGTCAGTTGCAATGGTCAAAGCTGTCAGCTCTACAGAGTTCTAAGTGATCGCATTGGCCCACATATGCCCACAAAACTGACACATGCTGGCATTTTGGGTCGGCCCTTCAGACATTAGCCCATGGCCCGCTCATAGTATTGTAAACCAACTCCATGATCAAATTCACCAATATGTCCTACTCAGTGATTACAAATCTGGATTTAGTCCCAGATGCAGCACGGAAACAACTGCCATCCAGGTCATGGATGAAACTCTCCAAATCATGTATATATGCGACCGCTGACTCTTGGTCTTCCTTGGCCTATCGACTGTGTTTGACATGGTAGACCACTTCACACTTAGAAGCCCACTCACACAGAGAATGGCTTTCGAAGGCACGATCCTCAACTGGTTTGCCTACTATCTCTTGGACAGATGCCTAGCAGTCCAGATGGGTAAATTCAGATCTGGCTGTCGGCCGGCTACGCTCGAAGTCATGGAATCATTCGGCCACGTATCAATGACCCTATCGCACTTCAACAATACGCTGATGCACTTCAACAATACGATGATGCTCCATTATAATTCAGGGTCAATTGTATTCATACCATTTCAAGCCTCAGGAAATGCCTCACCTCCATTCATATTTGGATGACAAGCACCTAACCGCAACTCAATACCACCAAAACGGAATTCGTCCTACTAGTCCATCCATCTAAACTGGAGGCTATCCAAGAATAGCTGAATGGCATGGAACTTGATGGATTCTCACCTCAGTTGGTCCTATACACCAAATCCTTTAGGTTAAATATTGATAGCAATCCCTCCCTCAAGCAACAATTCAACAAAAAAGCTGAAACCGCCTGGTCCTGGAATCAACTAGCAATCCCCCGGGAGAGAAAACCCTCCCTGACAACTGAGGATTTCAGAACCGCGGTTCAGGCCGTGGTAATCTTGCACCTAGATTGAGGCAATGCCTACTCACTGGCATCCCGGCCACACACCTGCCCCCCTCTCCCTTCAGGAATGTTCAACCCGCTTCTACACGCTTCATAACGGGAACTCAGAACATGGACCACATATGCACTGGCTACCCATCCCAACAAGGATACTTTACAACACTGCCTGCCTTACATATAAGACAACTATTACGCGAGCACCAGCCCACTGAGCCACACAACTCAGAGGCTCAGGTGAGAGATGCCACTCCAGGGGCCAGACCATTGAGAAGCTGGAGTCTAAACTGGGACTCAACGAGAAAACCAAGAAACAGGATTTCTCTTGCTACTCCTGAGCCTACTGGAACACCATCCCTGTTGCAATCAGAACCACCCAAATGCCCCTGCAATTCAGGAAGGATCAAGACCCTGATCTTGAGGGAATACCTAGGGGTCACTTGTGATCTGCTTCTCCTAGGTATCTAGCATACCCCTTTTATCAGCTATCCAAGCTAAAACCTGTAACATCCCCTTAAACCGAGCTTTGTGTTCTAAATACAAACACACACTCATACCTAGACAAACTCATCCAGAAACACAGCACCAACAAACACAAGGGCAGAGTACAAAAATAGTAAAGATAGCCCACACAGAACACAAACACTAACACAACACAGAACACAAATGGGCATACTTACACACAGACACAGCGCTTATGCTGGCAGAGAAATACACATAAGAAGAATGCTTCTCGGGTGTGGTATCTGAATCGAAGTTAACAAAAACACACAATGATGACACACACACAATGCTCCCATTGACATAGATACACAAACGATGCAGACACACACTTAGATGAATTTAGCCCCTGCATGCACACAGGCAAAGACATACTATTTGAACACACCAGCACAGCCACACTTGGAAAAGAACACACTGGGCAAACAAGCAAGGCAAAGCATGGCCACGTGCACACATACATTCCACATAGCATTTAAGCTATTACTTCTTGCAGTGACAGGCAGATGAGTGCTTGCGGCCTGCAGCAGAACCGGTGATGCCCGGTAAGAGGGGAGCTGCTTCTACAACACCAGAGCCTGTGCAGGAGAGGAGCCAGACACGAATTCACCCTCTCCTAACGCCACCGGCCCCACCGCTCCCCAGACAGCACTCCTCACACACCCTTTGCAAATACACAAGCACGGCGGCAGGGGCAGGACCCCTTGAGGCCAAAGTGATTGATATCCCACCCCTCGGCCTTTCACCGGATCCCCGCTTTTATGGATCAGGGGCTATGCTCTGAGCCCCTCGGGCAATGGGGGGGTAAGGTGGTTCGGACAATGGGGTTCAGGGGCAGCGGCCTGTGATCCCTATTGGAATGACCATGCGCATTAGAGTGTGAAACGCTATGGAGGCACCCCGTCCAACATTGGGCAGGTGGGCATGGAGACTTTGGGGGGCTAAGAGAATTATATTCAGACATTCTGTGCTCCGTTATAAAATGTCGGCCATAAAACTGAGTGGCCTCTGTACGAGGGGCAAATAAGATACCTACATGATCAGATGTGCATTGTCCTAGTTCTTCGGATGGGGGGAGGGTGAAGAATTGTGAGAGAGAGAAGAGAAAGAGAGGGAGAGCGAGAGAGAAACATAATGAGAGAGGAGAGGGAGGAAGTGGGGAGGAGGGGGAGAAGAGAGACAGGAGAGGAAGCGAGAGAAAGAGTGAGTGTGCGTGCCGCGGCCAGAGGAAAAACAGGACAGCACGAAGAGTCCATGGTTCGATGCGCAGTCTTTCAAAACTCCTAATACGAAAACATCATAGATGATTTGTGAGACGTTTGGTGCCTTCAATGAGCCTTTAGCTCTTGTTCTGTGTATTATATATTGATTGAGTGTAAGGCTTGAAAGTAAAACGAAGGTAAACAATAATAATAATAATAAACATAATCATGAAGAAAAGCAAGAACTTTGGGCTTGATTCATGACATTTTTAGCGCAACAAACACCCTGATTCACAGAGCGGTGCAAAGTGTATTTTTGCAGTGCAAAGTTAGTAAAAAGTCCCTTTGCACTGCAAAGATACACTTTGCACCGCTCTGTGAATCAGGGTGTTTGTTGGCAGTGCAAAGTCACTTTGCACCAGTATAAAGTCACTTTGCACCGCGCTAAGAATTCCATGAATCGCCTCGCATGCACTTTTCGTCGCTGCGTGTTTAAACAGCCGGAATCCCACCGCTGTCAGAGATGCGTAACAGACGGCAGGCAGCAGGGCTGGACTGGGAACTAAAAGAGGCCCTGGAAATAATTACTGGGGACCAAAAGAGGCCCTGGAAATAAAGTTCAAAGTGGCCCTATATGACACATTTTCAGCAAGCCCAATGCTTTTCCTATGAGAAAATTTGGAAATACCACAGAAAAGAGGCCCAGGGTGCAGAGGCCCAACGGGAAATCTCCAGAGTTCCCTAAAGGCCAGTCCACCCCTGGCAGGCAGGCAGGCAGGCAGGCAGTGTGAAGTAGAAACGGTCGCTTTCTATTCCCCCTTCTCACGAAATGTTTTACATAATTCTGGCGAGATTGCCTTGACCTTTGAAGAGTCAAAATGAGGAGAGGTTTCCTATGGAATTTGACAGGAATGAAGTGTTACTTTTTTTGCCTTCTCTTTTTTTCTTCACAATCATGGGCGATATGTGGCATATTTTTGCCATGTGTCCATGCGTTCCAATGGAGGGAGTGGCCCGCAGTGCCAAAGTGCCAGCAGCAGCATGCGGCACCATCTGAAACAGTGAGCCCGACTCATGGAATTATTTGCGCGGAAAATAGGGTATTTGCGCGTGCAACAGCGTGCAAATCCACCTTTGTCGATTCATAGAATCGAATGCGCAGCACTTTTCCTGGACTTGGCTGGAGTTCGCGCTGGCTCGGCAAGCCTGTGCGAGCAGTCGAGGGCCTTACGCGAGACTCCAGGGAGAGCATGGGAGTGGCTTGCACAGAGGGCTCGGAAGGGGCGAACACCAAAAATGGGGAAGAACTTGCGAATAAGTGGGCCTTCCAAGGGACGGCCTGCAGGCAGTCCCTCGCACGCCCACAATTGCGCGGCACGCAACCTCTCGGCCAGGAAATGGCTATGCAAGTCCTTCATACGATCCACCATCCAAAGGCTGGCGTAAGTACACTTGCGTTGGATTTGCAGTGCTGAGGTGGGGTTGTATGTCGGATTTTGGGTTGTGTGTACTCAATCAGGGATCCGATGTAACTCAAGGGCAGGTGTAAGCAGTCTAGTGCGGTGCAGGAACGGTTTACGGAGGTTCGCACACAGATTTTCCGAATTTAGACTGAGTTACGATTTTTCATAAACAGGTTGTCGGGGTGCTGGGAACAATTATGGGGGACCCTACACAGGGTCCTCGAAATGCGGGTCTGCTTGTGGCAGACCCCACGTACTGTTTGAAGGGTGTTTGTATTTGCGCCCAAGGGAGCGCGCGAAAGTAGCTGATCTGGCTGTTTATGCTTTGCCTGTGGGCGTGTCGGGGGCGTTTCGGGCCGCGACTTGCGAATACGGTTGCTTTGCGCAAACAATTCCATGAATATGCGCAGTGTGCATTTTTTATTCTGCATGCAGGCTATGCAGTGTCCTTTTCTGCGCGTGGCCCCTGCTGGATTTCTGCACACATTTCCATGAATCGCGCCCACAGTAGAGCGAACGCACAGAAATGCGCGCAAATGTGCAAAAAAAGGTCCAAAGCAACAATTCTGCATGCTTTTTGTTGAACCCTTATCCACATCCCTACCATCTAAGCTTTCTCTGATCAGGGCAAAAAGATACTTTTTAACAAAATCAAAATACTTGTCATCCTTCGTCCCATCCCCTCTATATCAATTTTATTTTATTTCTTGTTACGTCATTACTTTTCCCGGATTTGATCAATCCGAGTGCACGGTGCTGTCCTTGAATGCATGATAAGGTTGCGTTTTGAGGGCACACGGAAAAGGGTTGGGGTGCAAGGCGAAATAAGAGTAGGTCGAGGCTGCCTCCCACCCTTGAGTTGCAGGTGAGGAAAAAGTGATTATTTCAGATCGACTCATGGGTGTAATTTGGATGTAATTTTAGGAGGGGGCACAGATTTTTGTCCCCTCCCCAACTTTCGCTGCACGCCATTGTGTCCCCTTATTTGGCATGGGCCCCTTTACTTTAGGTGTCATGTCCCCGCCCCCAACATGTTCTGCAAAGTTACTCCACTGAATGGACTTCTTTCTTCAGGCACATTACACAAAGCTGAAAAGACAACTCCTCAAATCCACACAGAGGACCACCACAGGGCAACCTCACATTTTTCTTACACTCAAATTTTCCAGCCAGCAATCCCCTCTTCAGGAGCATCAAACACCCACAATGAAGTCACTCCACAGCTTCTGAGAAGTGTCCAGAATCCACCACACACAATTAGCGAGCGTAGCTCATCGTGGACAGGCTAGACTGGCCTATAGGGCAATAGGCCCATGGCCGAACCAAAAACGCAAAATGCTGGCGTGGGCCCGTTTTTTAGGTCAAAGTGGGCCACTTTTTTAGCCAATGTGTGGCAGGTTGATGAGTTACCTCACTATGATGCTAATAGTTTTGACCATTGTTGCTGAGTAACTATTCTTTAAAATGCACAATTTGCATCACATTTTATCAAAAAAACTCCCCCTTGGGTACTATTCAAACAGTGTCACAAAAGGAATGAACAGTTATTGGTCTTGTAGGTCTCCCCTCCTCCTGGGAGCATGGTAGCTCCCAGGATCGGTGTAATGGTCACATGGTGGTAACAATGTGACCAAACCAATAAAAGGGGCAAGCCGTTTCTGGCTCGTCAGCCGAACAATAGCTGACTCCTCTGTGTGTTTGTTGGCACCAGGCTGGTGCCACGCAGCTTGCAGAGGCCCTAGCCGCGTGGCCCGGCTTGTAGACAGTGCCCCTGCTGGGCAACACGTCCCACTAGATTGGAACTACCTGTGATCATGGCCATGGTTGCAGCCTCGGCCTGGGTGCCCCCACCGCTGAGGCTGCTGTGTGCTGGGTGGCCCCCAGCTAAGGTATGTGGCTCTGGTGCACCGAATGCTGCAGGGTGCCCCCTGCTGTCTGCCATCCATGGTATGTGAATTTCGGTGATCTGGACGCCGTAGGGTGCCCCCTACGGTCCGCCTACTGCATGTCTGCAAAGTGGGTGTCTGCCTGGTGACCCAGGCGCTTGGTGCGGCCTGCCCGGAAGCCAATGGGCAGGCCGCCAACAATGGCGACGAGGATGGGATGGTCCAGGGCCTTGGTGCTTTGTTGAGCACAGACTGCCTGGTGCCCTCGACAATGATGCTGTGGTTGGCCCATGGCCCTGTGCTTGCTTTGTGCACGGGCCGCCTGGAGCCTGCAAGGATGAACGCGGCATTGGCCGTGTGGAAGGAGGTGGAGGCGACGGCAACGAAGAAGCAAAGAAGAGCTGTGGCCCTGAGGCGGCCCGACAAGAAGTGGCGCCTGTGAACATGGGCTGCGCCGGTGGTAGCAGTGAGTAGCAGCTAGCCTTGCGTGCCCGCTCTGAAGAACGAGCCCGCTCACAGATGAAGAAAAAATGCTCTGGACAGGAGCAGTAAAAAAAATAAAAACGAAAAAAAAGACGAGGTGTCAATGCCTGTGGCATTGGGGGGCGGAAGGAGGGGCGTGCCCCGTCAATAACCGTGCCTGTCGGTGATTTTTTTTTTTTTTTGCAAAGGGTCACTGAGGCCCGCGGCGGCTCCGGAATGAGGGTGAGTGGCCCATCGACACCCGGGACTGCGGCGGCATTACAAAGGTACTCTGCTGAGCACCAATCTGACCCTGGAGTGAGGGATAAAGGCTCGTGTGTGCGCGCCTGCCACACAGAGGAGCTGTATTTACCCACCCCCTATCAAACTAGGAGGGGGGGAGAAAGGAGAACATAAACCCCTGAAGCACTTCCTCAATGTTTCACAAAGGGGAGGCGCTGCACTTGTCCAGTGGGGGCATTAGGACAGTCCATCAAGGCCCACCAGATACCCCTGAGAAGAGAGAGAGGAAAAGAAAACACAAGTGGCCATCCTAACATTCTGGGCCCATGGTGGATGAAATGGGCATGTTCTCGGTCAGAGTCTTGCAGAAGAGGGGCCCGAGTGTGATCCTGGGCCCATCAGCGGTGATGTCTGCTGTGGAACCAAAAGATGGAAGTGCGGGGCTGCCCATACTCACCATACACGGGCAGGCCCAATACCAGCGCCCCAAACGTGCGGTTGCCACCGTAGAGCCAGGTTGGCGCAGTGACCCCTAAGAGGAGGAAGAAGGAATGGCGGAGGGTTGCAACTCTCACGAGTGCTTGTGCGCCCTAAAACAGTAGCAGTGTCCTGCATCATCCCCTGGGAGGAGGGGGAAGTGATGTGGGTCACCCATCAGCCAACATCAGCATCCGGCCATCATTCTGCCACAGTCTTCCGGCCACCATCTAGAGACTAGGCTGAGGTGGCCCCTGGTACCCCCAGGTGTGGCTTTGCTGGCCCTGAACTTTGAGCTGGCCCGTCATCTTGCCACCAGCATCCTGTCACGGTCTTGCCCCCAGCTACAGACATTTGATCGATGTGGCCCCTCATGTCCCCAGGTGCAGCTTTGCCGGCCCTGAATTCCGAACTGCCCTGAAGAGATCCCAGTGGAAGTTGGACTGGTATCCTGCAGACCTGCAAGTGATCAAAGTGGACCCAGTAGTCCTACTCATCAAGGCTGGGAGCCCGCAGACCCTGGACATGCTTAAAGTGGCCCAGCCAAAATTTTGTGTGAAGCTGTGCTCCTGCGCTTGTGGGTTTTGTAGTGAGGGGTGCCAGGTGCGAGGGATGGGGGGGGTATGTCAGTGGAGCAAGGTCCACTCACCCAGGTTAATAAAGGGTGTGCTTGCATGTGTAGTTTCCAACATGTCACCAGTAGCCCTCGAACCCTGACTGTCACCAGGGCCCCTAAGTATTGTATTGTATTTGTATTGTATTTTATTTTATATAGCGCCGGTAGCCCGTGGGCATCAGGGCGCTTGTACTTACAATACAGCAACAACAGGACAGACATAAAGTAACAAACACTGCGGCCTATTAAGGACCCCGAAAACATTGCTTTCCCCAGGCTCTTCATCTGAAGAGGTATGTCTTCAGGTGCTTCCTGAAGGTAAGGTGGTTTACCTCTGACCTCAGCACTTCGGGCAAGCTGTTCCATAAAGTGTATGAAGATTAGTTGTACTTATAGTCCTAGTATTATTGTGTGTAGTGTGGTGTAATGTCATGTTTGGTCGTTATGAAAAAGGAGGTGTGTTGTATGTCACCCATCCTCCTGGGAGCATGGTAGCTCCCAGGATCGGTGTAATGGTCACATGGTGGTAACCATGTGACCCAACCAATAAAAGGGGCACGCCGTTTCTGGCTCGTCAGTCGAACTACAGCTGACTCCTGTGTGTGTTTGTTGGCAACATGCTGGTGCCGCGCAGCTTGCTGAAGCCTGACCGCATGGCCCGGCATGTGGACGGTGTCCCTGCTGGGCAATACCATCCCACTAGATTGGAACTGCCATGTGACCATGGCCATGTTTGCAGCCTCGGCCTGGGTGCCCCCACCGCCGAGGCTGCTGTGTGTCCCCAGCTAAGGTATGTGGCTCCGGTGCTCCGGATGCTGTAGGGTGCCTCCTGCTGTCCGCCATCCACGGTATGCGATCCCGGTGATCCGGATGCCGTAGGGGGGCCCCTACGGTCCGCCTTCTGCATGTCTGCAAAGCGGGGGATACAGGTGCTCAGTGCGGCCTTCCCGGAAGCCAATGGGCAGTCCACCAACAATTGGCAACTGTGGGTCATTTTTTCATTTATTTATTTTTACATTTGTATAGTGCTCAGGAAGCCCATGGGCATCGCAGAGCTGTTACTTGTGCACAACTTAGTTACAGTTACATCATAATTTGAGGCTTGGCTACATTTTCATACCATTATACGGTGTGCAGTCAAAATATTGAATCAATAATATCGAAAGTCATCATCTCGAAAACAATAATGTTGAAAAGTCGCATTTTTTATTTTTTTATTTATATATTTTTATATATATATTATATTATATATATTTTTTTGGGGTCCAGGAATAAAAAAAAAAGGGTAAAACAAAAAAATTAATAAAAAAAGTGGGGTTGGGGGGAACCCCCCCATTTCGAATAAAAAACGTCATAAAAAAATGCAGCTATTTTTTCGACATTTTTTTGGGAGATTATGACTTTCGACATTTTTGTTTTCGATATTATCACTAAAAACCCAATTATACAGTGCGCCGGAGACAATGTATGGCCCAGTCCGACCCTAATCAGGGAATCTAAACGCAATACAAATCATCAGAACATTATATCATGTACGGCGCAATAACAACAAAAACATAGCTGAACATGATGCTGCCGCACGTTCTCCTGCATAACCCTAGTATTGCACATCTATTTGAATATAAAACCGTGGAATAACAACCGGTACACGAATTGCCATCGCTCCCAGTTAAATCTCCGCATAGAGCCCCGAGCCAAGATGAAAGGGGAGGTATGCTATACATCAACGATTCACAATATTTAACATACACTAAACAAAAGGAGCAGACTGCTCAGACACTGTCACTGTGGTGGGGGGAGGGGGAGTCTATATGTGGAGAGCGGTCGAGTACTGACCTTTTTTTGCTCCTCTCGTCCCCCAGGCATAAAAGTTGGGCACAGAGCTCAGATCCCTACAGGGGGGGGGGTGGCGCGGGGGATGCTCTAGCCCACGCTTCAGCGCCTCGGTCGATGTGAAAGAAGGAAGCGTGGGGGAGGAGGGGGGGCAGGCAAGGGGGACCATTCCTAGAAGGCTGCCGGTGAATGTGTGTGTGGGGGAGGGTGCGCCCTTTGGCCCAGAGCCGGATTCCTACAGATTCGAAGCCAGAGCTCCCCCCCCTCCCACCCTCCATATGCTTTTCGTGACTTGTTACCATGAGTAAAAGGGGGCGAGAATTATCCAGTTCCTTCACAGCCTGCCATGTGCGAGACAATAGTAACTTGGAGTTTAAGCTCCCTCCCTCCCCCGTCTGGGGTCCGCTGGGGAGCCCCAGGCATCTGAACTTGAACTCCGCCTGTCTCCTGTGTTCCAGGGTTTCAGTGGCGGGGAGGAGGCGGAGAGGCGGGAGTAGGGGGACGGGGGGTGGCTGAGGGGGGGGGGGGGGTGGAGGGGGGTTCACACGGAATGGGCTGCCTCTCAGACACCCGGGTGAAGGCGCTCACAGTAACGCAAGGCTGGCCTTTCTGATGCTGCTCTGCGAGGATAGGGCATGCGAACCGCCTCCCGGCTATCACGGGAGTCCCCCGATTTAGGGGGTTTCACACATTCGTGGGGTTTCGCTTACATTTCACCGTGATTTCACTCCTATATACAGAATCTCCTCCAACTAATAACCCATATTGTTTACCAATATCGCCTGTATCGTCCGCATTAGCGACTCTCTGTTCAGGTCTTTAATATCTACCACCCAAATCTCCCCGATCTTCATTCCTGCACAATTCTCCATCTTCCCTGCACACATTCCCCTGATATGTACAGCGAAGCTCTACATTAAGCACCAAATCCCCCGGATTAACCCTTGACATATTCTTGAGGCGCTCTGCATAACTCCCAGGTCTTCCCTCAGGCCCTGCAGCCCTCTCCTAAAACTTCCCTTAGCCAGAGCTGATGGGGCACAGCTTCCCCGCGGCCAAGGAGCCGGCAGACCAAGCCACTCATTTGAAGTTTATTTCTGGGGCTTTGGTATGTAGGTATGTAGTTGTCCTGGCAGCCTTGAAAAAGTCTGCCTTGGGTTGATTATGCCATGTATAACATAGATTATTTATACACACTCAGAGATCAAGAAATGCGGCAAGTTTTTTTTGTGTCATAATTTTGAATTTTAATATTGTGCCCTTAGTGATGACACGTGTTTCGGCTCATGAAAGCCTTTCTCAAATCAGGGCTAATTGTGCTAATAATCATCAATCCCAATATACATGATATGGTTTGCACAGAAAAATAGACATACATATATAACGATTCACCGAGATTGGGGGTTGGGGTAGTGGAGGATTGCTGGGTAATTAAACAAAAATAACAAAAGAGAAATGAACAAAACACAAAGTCAGATTGACAAAAATGATTCCACAGAAAGCCACAATAGTACAACTGTACCATATTATTCTCATATGGCTTGTTTTCTTTAAATGTCGTTTGTATTTCACATTACCTTTGCAGCATTATGACATTTAAAGTCCTTGTTGGTTTGTTTGAGTTCCTTTTTTATGGGTCCAATCCATGTGAACAAATGTCAGAGGGCAGTGAGTTGTCTATCCTTGCTTGGAAATCCTTTCTCAGTTGCTCTAGATAGTACAGTAAGTATAGCTGTCTATGAAGTATTTGTATCGATTCTCTCTTTTCTTTGTACATACTATGTGTATATTAGGGCTGCTTTTAGATTTGCACATTGCCTCTTTATAATTCCCCTGTGTGGGAGATATTTCAATAGCTGCATGCGCAATCGCAACATGCTCGTGTCGCATTCCAAATATGCCAGTGCTTGCATTTAAAGTTATAGCCGCATACGCCATTGCAACAATGCTCATGTTATTATTCTAAGTACGCTGTATGCTTGTGATTGCAATTCCAGCCGCATTACATTTGTTTCTTGCAAGCATCTACTTATTACGTTTAAGTTACAAAAATGCCTCTGCTATTTTACGTTTCCATTTTATTCATTCATTCTACTTGGAGTGTGTATCTCCTTCGCTCAAGTCTGCCCGCTAACTTTCAATTGCTTAGTCCGCTTTGTGCGTATTTAGAAAGTGTTCTGAAAACATTGATGATCTCTTACTTCGAGTTCAAGCCCTCCGGCGTGTCTCGCGTTCGCGCTTTTGCTCGCATATTTTCTTGCACTCACCATTTTGAAATGCTTTTGTGTGTTGCCTCGGCAACGGACAAAGCTTAAGTCCCTCCTTTGTTCCTACTAAGACGTCCTGCTTATTGCGGGCGCCATGTTTTGGGATGGCGAAAACCTCGCCACTAATGTTAGCCTATTGCACTATACCCTTACCTGAACATTATCATGTTACATTTGATTGGAATAAATAATTGGGGCCACAGTGCTCACATGTACCCAATCCAAAGTAAATAGAAAGCCTTCCTGCTAATTTCGTTTGATTAATTAATTACATTGCCTGCTTATAAAAATGCTTGGTGTTTCATATGAATTCTCCGTAATTATATGTACCTAATCCGTGTCTAAACCAAGTGAATGTGTTTCCTATTTCTTTTTTAATTTAGCATACAGTGTTATGTACCAAAATAAACTGCCATTCCTATTGTTTGAAAATTACATAAAATGGTTATTAAAGGGATAGTCCAGTAAAAAATGTTATTTTAAAAATAGGCAACATTAAAAAAATAATACTAGCACTTTTTTAAAAAAAACTTCCTATGTAAAATTTTGAGCTATTCAAGCTCAAAATTCGCAAAAGCAAGCACATGGGTGCATCCATTTTGTGAGGAGCCTGAGAAACTCGGAAAGAAAAACCGCAGCGTTTTCAAACACAACCGTGTTGTGTTTCTGCCTGCCTTGGCTTTCACTTTGGGTCTCCGGTGCTCCCCAAATGGGAAATGCTAAATGCTGCAGTGTTTCTGCCTAAATCTGCCTTCCCATTTGGGGCTCTCGGGCC
Organism: Ambystoma mexicanum; assembly: GCF_040938575.1. Taxonomy (NCBI): domain Eukaryota; kingdom Metazoa; phylum Chordata; class Amphibia; order Caudata; family Ambystomatidae; genus Ambystoma; species Ambystoma mexicanum. The sequence continues at coordinate 467,792,676 of NC_090922.1, forward strand.
CCCCTTGGGGAGCACCGGAGACCCAAAGTGAAAGCCAAGGCAGGCAGAAACACAACGCGGTTGTGTTTCTGCCTAAATCTGCTTTCCCATTTGGGGCTCTCGGGCTCCCCACGGGGGGCCCGACAGCCCCAAATGGGAAGGCAGATTTAGGCAGAAACACTGCAGCATTTCCCATTTGGGGCTCTCGGGCCCCCCGTGGGGAGCCCGAGAGCCCCAAATGGGAAATCAGATTTAGGCAGAAACACTGCAGCATTTAGCATTTCCCATTTGTGGCTCTCGGGCCCCCCGTGGGGAGCCCGAGAGCCCCAAATGGGAAATCAGCTGTAGGCAGAAACACTGCAGCATGTAAACACAACCGTGTTGTGTTTCTGCCTGCCTTGGCTTTCACTTTGGGTCTGCGGTGCTCCCCTGGGGGAGTACCGGAGACCCAAAGTGATAGCCACAGCAGGCAGAAACACAACGCGGTTGTGTTTGAAAACACTGCGGTTTTTCTTTCCGAGTTTCTCAGGCTCCTCTGAGCCGGAGGAGCCTGAGAAACTTGGAAAGAAAAACCGCAGCGTTTTCAAACACAACGTTGTATTTATGTTTGCGGTCGCTTCAAAAGCGACCGCAAACATAAATACAACGTTTTTAAAGCTGCGGTTTTATTTCTAAGTTTTCCGGGCTCCTCCAGCCTGGAAAACGTAGAAAAGAAAACGCCGCTAGTGCTTATTTAAAAAAATAAATAAATAGCACTTACCGAGATTCAGCTGCAGCTTTCCTGCTCTGGTCTCCGGTCCCCGTCCTCCGCGTACAGCACCAATGAAGGAAAAGCCACCCAGCGGTAGCTTTTGTTTACTACAGCTGGCTGGCTTTTCCTTCATTAGTGCCGCAAAAGCAAAAGCCAGCACAGGCGGGCATCCATTTCACAAAATGGATGCACCCATGTGCTTGCTTTTGCGAATTTTGAGCTTGAAGTGCTAGTATTATTTTTTTAATGTTGCCTATCTATTTTTAAAATAAAGTTTTTTACTGGACTATCCCTTTAATGTGTGTTAAATAGTCATTTTAAACACATTCTGAACGTTAAATGTCTTATAAGGTTCAAATTAATCAGTTCCGTTGCAAAGGGTCATAGGGAACTTGTGGCAACCTTGTAGCACCGGGTATTGCTTTCATCAGGAGTTCAAAGAAAAGACGCCATCTCGTTATCCAAATTCAAACCAGTTATTGTACTATTCAGTTTACATATAATTTTGGCTTCAGCCTGACGCAGCGCTTTTTCTCTGTCTCCTCTTCTGCCAAATTGTACATGTTGTAGTCCAATGAATTTCAAGTCTTCTTTCTTCTCCATTTGGTGTCTTTTCTGCCAGTGTGCTGCTAGGGGTAGTCTCTATTCCTGGCTGCCTATTTTCGCCAAATGTTCCCTGATTCTTATGCGCAGTTCTCGAATGGTGCTGCCTATGTATATTTGCTTGCATACGCAGATTATGCCGTACTCTACAAATTTTGTGCGGCAGTTAATCACTTGTTTAATTCGGATTCCTTTCCCATTGATGTCTTTTATAGAGTCGGTCGGTTCACTTGCATATTTGCACATTGTGCATGTCCCACATTTTCAGAAGCCTCTGATGGGTGATAAAGTCCATGAGTTAGTGTTGCATTTCTTAGCTTCTGGTAGGAGCTATGGGCTCAGTTCTGTCTTCAAATATCTGCTTTTTTGAAAATTATTCTTGGGTTGTCCCCAACTTGAGTTCTAATGTGTTTATCAAGTTCTAGCAGATGCCAGTGTTTCTGCAGAATTTTGTTGATCTTATGACTGTCCTTATTGTATTTGGTTATGAATCCCAGTTTCCATTCTTGGTCAGTGCTTTTTATTACAGATTTACTTGGAATTAGAGTTTGCTCTTGAGTCCAGTTCTTGGTTGTGTTGTATGCTTTTATTACACATTCCTCAGGGTGCCCGCGCTGCAAGAATCTGGCTTTGAGTAGGTTACATTCTTTCTCGAAGTCATTTTGTGTGCAACAATTCCTCCTTGCCCTCACATATTCCCCCTTTGGGATATTGAGTATTGTTGATTGTCGATGGCAACTGTTCGCGTGCAGGATGGAATTGACCTCTGTATCTTTCCTATAGGTTCTTGTTTTTATGTTGTTATTCTCAATATAGATTGTGATATCAAGAAAATTAATAGTTGTTGGGTCACAATTTCCAGTGAATTGAATACCAAATTGGTTGACCTGTTCATGAAGCTCTTGAATTGGTCCTCCGAGCCCTTCCAAATAATCAAAACATAGTCTATAAACCTCATCCAGTGGATCAATTGATTCGGATAGACCTCATCTACATACACAACTTTATCTTCGAATAGGCCCAAGAATAGGTCAGTTAATGCACGGGCATATTTAGTGTCCATTGCTACTCCTTTCAATTGTTTGTAAAAACAATTATCAAAATTGAAAGTGTTGTATTCTAGTGTGAGTCTCAACATCTCTTTGATCATCTCAATCTGTTGAAACATTGAGGCCGATTCTTCCTTGAATGCGTGGTAAATGGTTTTTATTGCCCAGTGGTGTTGAATTGATGTGTAGAGAGATTTAACGCCCAAACTTGCTAGTTTGAGTTCTCCATTCAATTCAATATTTTTTAGTTTGATGATCCCATCCGTGGTATCCTTGATGAATGATTTAAGTTTGCTTGCTCTAGGTCTTAGTACGTTGTCTAGATATTCCGATAGATTTTCCGTAGCCCAACCTATCCCATTGAGGATTGATCTCCCTTCCGGTATTTCTTCGAGTTCTTATGTATTTTGGGCAGAAAGTACATGATTGGTGTGACCGGTTCCTTCATTATGAGGACGTTTTTTTCATCATTAGTAAGGAGTCCATCTTTGTGCCATTCTGTGATCCTTCTCCCTAGTTGTGATACAATTTCCTTTTTGGGGTTCATCGGTATTTTGATGTAACATCCTGGGCTTTCTCAGTGATTCATCGCCATTCTTACATAGTGACTTCTTCCGATAATCACAATATTGCCTCACTTATCCGCTTGTTTAATTACCACTGAGGTATCTTCCATCAAATACTTTATTGCCTGGTATTCCTTAAATGTTAGATTAAATTTGCACGTTTGTTTGGTTTGCTTATCTGATAGTTTGTAGAAATCCTCTGTTACCACTTTATAGAAGGTATCGATGACATTGTCTGGGGGTAGCTGTGGGACAAATTTTGATCGTGGTTTCAATTCTTTCATTGCTAAATTTTCTTGTTGGATATTTAGTTCTTGTAGGACATCACCTATGCCGAAGGTTTCCGATTCACATAATGATCTAAGAAGATGAATATCTTCTATTTCTTGTATAGTTGTCTCACTTGGTTGTTCCTTTTCTTTTCTGACATACATCTTGGGTGCCTGGGTTGCAAAAAACTTTTTTAACTTCAATTTCCACATGAATATGTACAGATCAATGTGTAAGTCTGTGTAATTACATGTTGCCAGAGGTGCAAAGGACATACCTTTATTTAATATTTTCCTTTCTTCTTCTGTTAATTTCCTTTTAGATAAATTCAGTACTAGATCTGTTGTCACTTGTTTCTGGTGTTCTCCCGAGCGCTTGCTCTGGTTAATCTTTTGTTGGCGTTTCCTGAGCTCATTAGATTTTCTGGGTTTCTTTCCCCCCCTCCTTCCTCTCCTTCGGGGGTAGATTGCGTTTTTGGGGTGTTCACAGGGGAATCATAAAGAGGCAATGTGCAAATCTAAAAGCAGCCCTAATATACACATAGTATGTACAAAGAAAAGAGAGAATCGATACAAATACTTCATAGACAGCTATACTTACTGTACTATCTCGAGCAACTGAGAAAGGATTTCCAAGCAAGGATAGACAACTCACTACCCTCTGACATTTGTTCACAGGGATTGGACCCTTAAAAAAGGAACTCAAACAAACCAACAAGGACTTTAAATGTCATAATCCTGCAAAGGTAATGTGAAATACAAACGACATTTAAAGAAAACAAGCCATATGAGAATAATATGGTACAGTTGTACTATTGTGGTTTTCTGTGGAATCATTTTTGTCAATCTGACTTTGTGTTTTGTTCATTTCTCTTTTGTTATTTTTGTTTAATTACCCAACAATCCTTCCCTACTCCAACCCCCAATCTCGGTGAATCTTTGTATATGTATGTCTATTTTTCTGTGCAAACCATATCATGTATATTGGGATTGATGATTATTAGCACAATTAGCTCTGATTTGAGAAAGGCTTTCATGAGCCGAAACACGTGTCATCACTAAGGGCACAATATTAAAATTCAAACTTATGGCACAAAAAAAACTTTGCGCATTTCTTGATCTCCGAGTGTGTATAAATACTCTACTATTTCCAAGGTGGTTTTATAGACTTCCTACCACCTAACTCAGACTGGATGCGACAGACCAGCAACACTAGAAACTCTCAAAAAAACGAATTTTGAATTACCAAAAGTATCGCCTGACAGAGTAGTCTCTTAAAGGAGTCTAATTACGCATATATGTATAACATAGCACTGCCCTCATAGACAAAGACCATTTCCTGGAGAGAAATGTTTACATTTGAGCTATTTTGCATCCCACAATGGCTTGCTGTTGTGGCTCAGAATTGGAGATGAACTTCCAGCGATGGCTACTAGGTGGAGTTGTGGAATGTGTGACTTGGCTCAAATGGACTTTCCTACTTGAATATATATATATACATATACATTACACAGCCTGCAGTAGCGGCTGTGTAGTTAGGGTTAAGATGCTCAATTCATAGGAAGAGCACTTTTTGAGCGGGTTATAACTTTGCCCCCCCTGGATGAATCCTTACCAAACTGTGCAAAAACAGTATATGGCTCGCTCTGGATTGTTTTGGTAAGTTTGTTGTGGTTTTGTCAAGGGGGGGCAAAGATATAGAGGGAGCCCCAACATTTTTTTTCTTCCATAGACGCAATGGAAAAAAAAATGTGGTCATGCCTACAGCCTAAACTGCTGGACGGATTTTAACCAAATTTGTGGCAGGAGCGACGGCTTGGTCCCGAAAGCGTGCTTTTGTAAGCAGGTAAAAAAAAACAGGGCCCACTTCCCTGTTCGGTCTGCGGAGGGACATCCGATTGGCCTAGAGGGCGACGTGATGTCCGCGGACATCGGACGCGCCCACTGCTTGGATGTTGAATAGCGTGAAGTGCCTCAGATTTTTGGAAACGCCCACCATGTTGGATTTGCAGACAGCGGCCACTGTCTGCAGACATCGGGGTAAAAACATATATAAAAAACACAACATTGAACTTGTCAAACTTATCAAACAATTTCTGGGGAGGTGAGCAGTGATGAGGATGGGATGGGATATGGCCATAAGAAGCAAAAAAACGGGTGTTTTTCACCCCCGAATCCGTGAACAGTCCGGATGGTCGGGTACAGTCCTGTGACATCCACGAACACTTCAGATGTTCGGGGACATCTATACCTATTTCTGCAATACAGGGTTGGTGAAAAACAGTTTTTGGATGGCTTATAACTTTGGCGCCACTCAATGATACTGCATGAAACTGTGGAATTATATTCTAGACCTGATTCTGAATCGGTTTGCAAAGTTTGGTGGGATTTTGTCAAGAGGGGGCTAAATTAGAGGGGGGTCTCAACATTTTTAAATGGCTTGTAACTTCATTGCTGTTTGACGAGCATGGACAAAAGTTTCCAGAAAGATTATGGACCCAACTTTTGATGTTTGTGTAAAGTCTGAATTGGTTTTGTCAAGTGGGGGCTCAGTTATATGACTATTGTATGTACATACATTTTGACACTTTTGAAAAAAATAAAACAGAGGCGGATTTCCAGCAAACTCATGTAAGGAGCATTGGAAAGGACCTTAAATCATACCGTCATAATGTAGGTACAAAAAATCGTCATATACTTTTGGTGACTGAGGTACAGCCTGTGGCCATGGGAAGTGGCCAGATTGTCTGGATCATGCCATAAGGTCATGACCAGGACACTCTGTCTACTGGCCATGACCACGAGGGTCAACAAAAGGGGTTAAAGTGGCCATGTCCACCTAGGACCTCCTATGTGGTAAAGATATTCAAAAGTGGGATAAGTTTGAAAGGGAAAAAAAATTGTGCTTGTGGTAATATAGTCATAGGGTTCTTTCTTCACCTTCTGCAGGCTGCCATAGAAAGGGAAGACGGGCTCTGTATGGAGCCCCACTTTCCCTTTCATGGTGGCTATCTTGGAAAAGGCCTCCTGTTGTGTAGAAAGAAAAATCCTTAATTTTTTTAGTAACCCGGTGTACCGCTTTCGGAACCCAGGGTACTAATGGTCTTCATCCCCCATTGCAGGGGCTGGATTGGGGATAACGGTCCAGAGCCCTCATTATCCGCCCTTGCTTCGCTTGGGCCGATAACCTGGGCTGCCGGGCCGCTATCGCCTGTTCCAGTCCCTGGAATGGGGGATGAACGCCACATTAATCCCATTACCATAACACAAAATGCTAATGGAAATGTTAGAAAATCTTATTGAGTCTATGTACTTTACTGAGAAATATACAGAAGACGGAGTCTGTAAGATTTTCTTTTTAGTTCTATTTTTTTTACTGTGAAAGGTGGTTCCTAAAGGAACCTTCCTTTTGTTGTTGTTTGATGTATGTTTTTTGAAGGAGCAGTTAGAACGTAAGGTGGGGAGGGAAATGAGGGAAGAGGCACCAAGCACTTATATGGAGGGGCAGGTGGACAGGGGAAGATGTTGCATGTGTGTTACTTCTAAGGTAGAGGGAAGTGTTTCTCATGCTCCTTTATTACAGCTTCCAAAGCACTTCGAAACTGCTTCCCCCTGCAGAGTGGTGTATTGCAGTATATACAGAGGACTGTTGTCTTCGAAAGATATGGATCAACAGCCTCTTTTATTGCGTGCAAGATAGCTGCTGGGATTTTGTGTCCCACAGAAGTAGGCTGTGTGGTTACAGTATTGGTTGTGGAAGATGAGGTAGAGGAAGACAGCCTACTGCTTTCTTAGAAAGGAACAACATTTCTGAGAGCATTGTAGTGGTTGGATTTTGTGTGGCGGTGCATGGATTTGGTGCTGTAGGAGTACTGTCCAGGTAGTCTGTGACTGAAGTTGCACTCAGTGCATTACACTTTGGTAGCTTTAGCCTTCGGTACATTCCGAACAGTGGTAACGAACTGCCACACCCATGATTCTCTCTGGGTGCTAGAGGAAGGCACTTCCTCTACCTCATGTTCTTGGTCGTCTTAATTGTCTTTGGAAGTACTGTCCTTTTTTGTTGTGTAGTTCCTCCAGCTGGTGATAGTGGTGGCTCTTGGGGAGGAGGGATGGCAATAGCTGATGCCATTTTTAAGATAAATAGCAATTTTTCTAATATTCTTCCAAGTATGTGCTTTGTACTAGATTGCAAATGGATGAGTAAGTTTAGGTGTAGGAGATGTGCAAGGGTACATTTTGAGCTTGAAAGTTCCTAGATCGGTAGAAAATGCAGTTCCGAACTGTCATTGAAGCACGGACCTGATCGCGAAGTTCGGACACTTTCGCGGACACGTCATCATGCCATGCGCAAGTGCATGGTCACGTGGAACTGTACAGAAGGTCCGCAATGACATCAGACATTCGCAGATGTCAACGGTTGCAAAAACAGTGGAAAATGTTGCAAAAAATGTATAGCAGTGTTACAAATGATGCTAGAAGCTGGAAAATGGCAGAGATTTAAGGTGAAACTGTAAATTCTACAAAAATGTGGCTGTATTGGGGAAAGTATGATATTAGTAAGTTGTAAGAAAATAGCATGGACTGGTAAAGGGCCATTATGGTTAAGTTGCACTAATAAAAACCTGTGAAATTCGCTGAAAAAAACTTTCTTAAAGGGACATTATGGTTAAGTTGCACTAATAAAAACCTATGAAATTGAATTTAAAAACTTTGTTAAAGGAACGTAATGGTTGCAAGCAATGTTCCCTCTAATTATTATTCTCTATGTGCGGAACTGGCTGGCTGTTGTGCACACATTATTTTCCATGTGCACAACTGACTAATGAGGTAAGCCACTTTGTGAGCATGCGTATGTAGTGAACTACCATCTCAGAAGAGAGTTTGGAAAGGAATTTCCTCTTACCAACCACCGCAATTCTTTACAAATCTGTGTAAAAGGTGCATTTTCCAAAGACATAGGTTAAAAAAAGGACGTTATATGTTATAAAGAGAACCCATCAACCAATCCAGGACTTCAAAATCTGCCTGAGTAACTTGCAAACGTACTTCTGTGCAGAGAAAAATTGGTGTTTTATGCCACAGGAAAAACACAACAAGGGATATATGCTTTTGTAATACACATAACGATCTGGCTGTCAATGAATTCAGACAGAATACAACATTTGCAGATGAATTAATGGCAATTAAAAGAAATCTGTCATAAACCATGCAAATAGGAGTTCCAGGGCCACTTTAATGAAGTAATACAAGGGACAGGAGAGAATGCTGCTAATAATTTGTGTAAGAATGATAATTGCATCAGAATAATTGCACCTCTGAATATGATGATCAAAATGCCTGTGCCTCTGCTTACTATCCTTATTACGTTGTCCTGTGAGTTGTGATAGCACCAGTCTTACAGCTAAGAGACATGTACACACTATCCATTTTACTCCTCACCCAAAAAAAGGAAAACATGCCTGTTGGGTAAGAATTAGTGCAGGTCAACTGGTGTGGGACTACACAAGACTTATCTCCTTGGTATTAGGTAACTCACCTTTTAATATAGGCCTGTACTACACAGGTTGGTAGTGTGACTGAGCAGCCAGGCTTATCCTAAGAGGGCTAATGTGAGCTGTAGAGCTGTACAATGAAACCAGTAAATACAAGTATCCAATTAAACACCTACACACTTAAAGTTATATATTACATATTTATTTATTTATACACAACAATATATAAAACATTCTTTAAAAAACAGTTATTAGCTGTAACATTAAACCCAAGTTAGGATTCAATTCAAACAGTGAATGATAAAGCAGGTGAATAAGTCATTTATATGATACACATCTTTCAGCATCCTAGGGTGACGTCATTTGAGGTCAGTATAGCCTTTATATAGTATCACCTTTGCAATATTGAGTTTTTAAAGAAAGTAAAGATTAGGGTTAGATCAGAACAGACTAATACATTATTAGAGCAGTTCGATTCTCCCAAAGGGATGCAGGCAGTCAATTATCCCAGCATTATAGTGTTCAATATTTAAAACATGTAAGGGAACTAGCACTACCAAAGCCAATAGGTTCAGAAGGAGGCACTTGGGGAGCCAGGACAGCCAAGGTCAATGGACAAAGACGAAGTTCTGATGCACTTCTTCTTAGAAAAATGTTCTTAAATAGTCAGTGTTCAAAAGAGAAATCACAGCAACTCAAGAGGAGTCACCTTTAGAAAGCAAAAGCTGTAAGGTCAATGCAGGTAAGTTGAGGTCAACTCAGTGTAGGGTTAAATTGCACTCCCAAAGATAGGAAGCACCCCAAATGGCAAAAGGTTAAAATACCCCAAGCACCACAGTACCTTGAGAATGAATTAAGTGTTGCAGCTCGTTGCCTTCACGATGCAGTGAAAACAACAGAGTAAAAGCCCAGAGGAAAAGAACTAACAAGAAATGGCGAAAAAAGAAGACAGGAGCCATTTTGTGAAAATGGTCACCCTTGTGTGCAGCAATGCAGCTGAGGTATCAGCCTGTAGATACATGTCACTAGGTAGTAAAAATGAAACCACAACCACCAGCCATTCAAGTGAGTTAGTGTAACAAAATGTTACATGAGGAATGGGTTAATGGAATTACTATGTAACCCCCCTCACTCCACCCCCACCCCCAAGCACTCCACATAGGGTTGGTGTGCTGGACCCATAAAGTAAAAGGTACGTAAGACAGGGGTCATCTTACTATTCTTGGGAATAGTAGTTCACCCAAGAAAATGTAGTTAAACATTAGAAGTCCAAGGGACTTCTCAGTGGCACTGGACAAAAGGTGCTGAATGTGACAATGCAAAAGCAGATGCCTATGGAGTGTACCAGACTCCATAAAACAGTAAGGAACATAGAAATTCATAGTCAGGAAAACACATGAGGGAGTGAGAAAAAAGGTTCCACTCACTCAGGAATAAAGATAAAAAATAAAAAAACATGAATCCAGCAAAAGAGCTGGAGGTCTCTAAGGTTAAGGGTAATTGGCACAGAAATTAAAATTCTCCCTAACAGTGCCTAACAAAAATGAAAACAATGAACATATAGGAGCCTCCCCCTTCCCACCCGCTTCAACCCACAAAGCTACAGAGATATTTGTTTGAATCAGTGACCAGCAGAATAGTGGGGAGATGCTAGAGACGATACATATAGGCACATAGTTATATTGAAAAGCCCTGAGCAACTGAGCATTGAAAGAAAAAGAAGGTGCAAATGTTACCAGAATCGTCTATCCTTTAGCAAACAAGAAACCCATTTCCTTCACTGTACTGGCAAAACGTTTGGCTTGGTTTTTTCATTTGCTACTTTGTTAATTACCCGCAAGGAGTGTGCACCTGTGCCCTTCTGCCCATACCCTTCCCTGACGCTGTGCTAGCCTACAATCCTAGTTGATAGAGCACTGTAGAAAGTGATGGATTGTAGCAGTAAACAATCACTAGGCTATTTACAGACACTCTGCAAGCAAGGCATATGTCTCAACATGATATTGTGTGCATTTTAAGAATGTCAGGACTGCAAGTACACAATTATTTTGCAGTGCATACAAGATTGTTTGCAGCATACCCCACCTTTATAGCAATGTGTAGGATTACACAAGTGCTCAGTGAAACAGTTTGTGTATGGCCGTGGGTTACCATATAATGTGTGAAGGTCTATGCCCAATGGACCTCTGAACTCTTGGAAAGGGTGCAGATTGTGTGAAAAGGTGCCCTGATACTATAGACCCATAATGCCAGGCATAGTCCATACCCATTATCCCTTGTAGGCCAAGTAAATTATATTGCAATGTTGCTCTCCACTTACAGGGTAATGGTAGCAATGCTAAAGTAGGGGGCTCTGTGCATCACATTTGGCTTCTCAAAATCCCTAGAGGGAAAATTCATATTTGAGTTTTAGAATGCGTTAACTTACAAGAGAACCGCTTTAAAGCACTTGCGTGTCATATGTACAAAGAAGACGAAATGTGGGATAAGGTTACACATCCACGTAGTCTGATTACTTACTGCCAGTATCCTATATGTGAGCTGGAATATCAAGACTTGTTAGTTATTTTAAGAGAAAGAAAATGTCCAATAATTGCTGTGGCTTGTGCCTTATTTAATCTTTTTGAATAGGTGAAAATTGTCTGTGTGCACTGCTAAAAATCTTCTGAGCGGCACTCAAAAGGAAGCTGGGCAAGCGCACATGCGCACAGCTTAGAGGGAACATTGGTTGCAAGTAAAACTAAAAAACCTCAGAAATTCACCAGTTATGGTAAGCTAAGCAACCATAACGTGCAACACCACTGTGCACTGCTAAGACTAACACCCAGGACATCAAAGATGGCATCACAAATGTCATTGATGACATCACATGTGAAATAAATTTTGATGAAAAGTCCCTACAAGAGGTTATGTTTATAATGTTGGTAACACAATGTCAGGGGTGATCAGGAGACCTATCATGAACTACTTAATCTATATGTTACTCATCAAACAACGTTGTATTGGAGTGTTGTTAATACAGGAACCTAATCATACAAAAACATAGGCAATGGCTGCAACATGCACCATAGAAGTACAACATTTATAATCTTGTAAATTTGGATAGAACAATAATGAATGCTACCTTATCAGAGTCTTGAGTAATGTTTAACATGTAATAACTAGCTAACAATTCAAGAATTACTACACACTTGTGCTAGTACAAACAATACATATGAAGACCCACAATGCATACAAATCAGAGGAACATACAGGGAAACTAAAGTAAGGAAGAAAGAAACAGCATGTTCAGAAAATGTTAATGACATTAATGTTTATATTCATGTATACAAATGAATAGTGCATTTGAGGCCTGCTTATTGCCCTATGCATGTGGACCATCAGCTGAGACCAAACCCTAAGGAAAGTACTTTAAGAAAATATGACAAGGTTAACGTCTAGATATATAGCACCTTTTGAATTTTAATATTCGGACTTTCAGTGAACAAAACCACCTGGTCTAGATATGTCAGTGAACATAAACAAGAGGCCCAGATATGTGATGTCACCAGTGATGTCATCAATGACATTTGTGATGTCATCTTTGATGTCCTGGGTGTTAGTCTTAGCAGTACACGTGGAGGCGCTAGTTATGGTTGCTTATCTTACCATAACTGGCGAGTTTCTGAGGTTTTTCGGTTTTACTTGTAACCATAACGTCCCTTTAACAACTTTATTTCATTGTGTGTGTGAGATATATATATATATATATATATATACACACACACACAACAAGAAAGTTATGGTGGTTTTAAAAAGGTTTAGAAAAAAACTTTTCACCTGAAATGTGAAAGTAGGAAAATCCATTTGAACCAATCACACACTCCACAGCATGCCGGAAGTTCACCTCCAGGTTTGAGCTACAACAGCAAAGCATTGTGGGTATGCAAATTAACCCAAACGCAAACCTTTTCTCCAGGAAATTGTCATTGTCTGAGAGGGCAGTACTACTTTATACATACCTTAATCAACCCAAGAAAATATATTTAGCAAGGCTGTACCTGGTTTCACCAGTATTAGGGATTATCAGTGCGGTATAGTCCTGACAGCCTTGTGGTTGGAGCATTTGTGCCATGTTGACACATTAAGAAAGTTATGGTGGGTTTAAACGGGTTTGAAAAAAAAACCTTTCATCTGAAATGTATAAGTAGGAAAATCCATTTGAGCCAGTTACAAACTTTACAGCACCCCTAGTAGCCAATGCTGGAAGTTCACTTCCAGTTCTGAGCCACAACAGCATTGCATTGAGGGTATGCACATTAGCCCAAATGCAAACCTTTTTTCCAGGAAATTGTCTTTGTCTAAGAGAGCAGTGCTGCTTTATACATAGCTTAATCAACCCAAAACAGGCATTTTGCACACACACAATTTATTTATTTGTATTTGTAGAACGCACTACATAGGCGATATTACAGGAAGTTGTTTGTAAGCTTGATTCAAGGGTTACACTGGAATAAAGTAAGGTGAATAAAGTAAGGTTTCTTGGTTACAGATACAGTGGTCATCACAGAGGAGGTTACAGCAATGAAAAACAGTAAGAAACAAGTTTCATTATTAGCATATAATACATTATTGGGAGAGTTTTTTCCTAAATGGTGCTAACATCCGGCCACAATACGGCGAGATGTGAGAGTGGGAGCAGGTACATAGTCATACCATCAAACAACTAACCTCGTTTTAATAGCTCTGCAGAAGGCTAAATGAGATTCAATCATTCTAAGGTGCGTAGGAAGAGTAGTCCAGTGTGAAGCGGCCATAGTGGGCAAGCTGGTGCCGCCTGCACGCAATGCCTTGCTGTTGTGGCTCAGAACTGGAGGTGAACTTTGAGCGATGGTTAGTAGGGACGTTGCAGAGTGTGTGACTGTCTCAAATTGATTTTCCTACTTATGTATTTTTTACCGAAAAAACTCTGTTAAAGGGTTGCTATGGTTAAGTTGCACTAATAAAAACCTATGAAATGAGTTTACAAAACTTTGTTAAATGGACGTATGGTTGCAAGATAAAATTGAAAAAAAAAAGACATTTGCCTGATATGATAAGCTAAGCAACAATAACTTGCACCACCACCGTGCACTAAGACTAACACCATGCAGCATTCCATCACATATGCCATGCGCAGTCTCCACAATCCATGCAGCCTGGGCTTTGGCCATGCTGCATGCCCCAATAAGAAAATCAGAGAAACCTTTTGTCCTTGCCGAGGACGAGGCCCACTGCCCAGGCACCAAAGTTATATCACTATTTATTGTACATACATTTTGACACATTGGAAAAAATAGAAGGACAGATTTGCAAAAGTATGTTTTCAGGTCTTTGCTGATGCTCCTCATGCAAGTTTGCTGCAGTGCCATCCAGCACTTCAGGCTATATCCAGGAGCAGAATTGTTTTTCCCACTCAAACCAATCCCGAATAAAAACATTTTTTTACCACCTAGCCGATCCCTGGTGGCCATGCCCACTTTTACCTGATTGCCGGTCCATGTATCTGCATGGCCAGATTGTATATCACTATTTTTTATACCTACATTATGGCACTTAAAAAAAAAAACACAGACACATTTCCGAAACTATGCTTTCGGATCCATGTCAATGCTCCTTGCACAAGTTTGCCGCAAATCCCTCCATGTTTTATTTTTTGAAATGTGTCAAAATGTAGGTACACAAATAGTTATATACCATAGCCCCCACTTGGACAAAATCCAGTCAAACTTTGCATTCAAAGTTCGGTCTAAAATCTTTTTGCAAACTTCTATACAGATTTGTGCAACAGCACCAAATTGTAAGCAGTTCAAAAATATGGGGCACTCCCCCCTCAAATATTGCCCCCTCTATGTATTTGGTCTAATTCTGTAACAGGGTTTAATCATGATGGGCTTGTTTCAACACTCCTGTTTGAAGGGGTGTGGAATGTGACAAAACCTATTTTTTCAATCCAGGGAGCTGCCATAGGGGCAGTTAAAGCATGACAGTAAGGTCGTGTGGCTGCCAGGCAGAATGGGTGGTCTCTCACTTGTAAATGAGGATCTGTTATAGTTGGGGAATTACATATTAATGTAATAAAACATAATGGAACTCATTTGATGCCCACCATTATACATCAGTGGTATACCCCGTTTCTAATAAATATTATACATTCCTGTTATCCATATAATTAAGTTCAAAAGTGGCCGACTTTGCCCTTATCTTCTAGAATGGACTTTAGGTATACCTCGGACTAAAGTGCGGAACCAAGGGTAATTCGGGCATTATGCTCAGGATTCCCGTTGATAGTGTTGCACTATGCAATTGAAATGATGGTAGTAGAAATTGAATATTGTTTATTCTACAGAATAGTGAGAATTAGGCAAAGTAGGTTATTAATTTACTTTGAACACTAATTTGCATATTGTATTTAACGCACTGATATGAAGTATGCAAATTGATGTAAAAAAACAATGTTTGTAATTACAGGAATGTGTAAGAAATTTATGACCATTATTTATAGAATGAACAAAGGCAGTTGTTTTGTAATGGGTTCAAGAAAACATTGTAGTCATCTTTCTATGATTATGAACGACCAGAATCAAAGAGCTTAAATGTATGCCGTGGCCAGGGGGGAACCATGTGATCAAGCTACAGGAAATAGTGAAACGCGTCGTCCCGTTGTTGGCCTCCCATGTTTTGTTGCCGGGCTAGGGTTGTTAACCCTGATTTTAAACACTTTTTGTAATTGTAAATCAACTTTTTTGGAATAAAGGATACGTTTTAATTGAAAAACGGATGGTTCGCAACCCTTTCTTTCAAGGCAAACCCTGCATTGACACCCGTTGCACTCCCACTCTGTGCAGTGCGACTCATATTTTCAGCAAGAGGGCTCACTTGGCGGAACGCAATCTGATATATATATATATATATATATTTATTAAGAGGAAGAACCTTTGTTAAGAGATAGTTAAGGTGATCATATTTAACGCAACAAAACCCTTGAAATTCAGCACTCACATTTCAAGCAAGTCCAACTTAACTTTGCGGTCACTTTTGCACAGCGTATGACTACAATGATGGCATCACAGAATTTCAAGGGTTATGTTATACTCATGTTTCTTTGGGGCCCTCCAGCTGTGGCCTTCAGGCCTAGCTGCTGTACATGCTGCACCATTATGTTTCTTTGGGGGGCCCACCAGCCATGGCCATTGGCCTGTGGGGATGGGCCTTTAATCACCTTAACCTAGAACAGGCCCACCACTTTAGAAGCGAGTACAACATTGCACATAAAGCAAGTTTATTGTACAAAGTTCCGGGGAGCGGTTAGATGGTGTTTCAGGACCAAACTAGCACAAATCTCAACAATCCAACATCAGTTGGCATCTTATATACTTTTGGCAACAATTTAAACCCCCACTCCCAGATTCATTATTACAATGCACCTCCCAAATATGATTGGACAAAACCTCTTAAAAGAAATACCATATTTTCCCAATTCTTCAATTTTCTTTGTACAGCCTTATATTGATTATCATCTTCAGATCATATTCAAAACACACCTCTTCTTGGGATTCGTCCGTAGTAGGTCATGACCTCAGTGCATGGTTAAACATTGGTATTGAAAACATAATCATTTCTATCAATAATTGGCCTAAGGACTTGTGATTGCAAATTGTCTGCTTATGTATTTTAGCAAATAGAGGAAGGTCTGCATAAACAGGATCTTCTTTGAACTACTGACTGCAATCTCAATTTGCCAGACTCCTGGCACCTCCAAAAGACCTTCTAATTTATGCAGCCACATACAGCCAACAATGACCTGGAAAAATGCTTAACCGCTGGATATTCTGTCCCTGGGCCTCATTTTTATTACCACCCAGCAAATGACTAACTCCCCTCTACAAGACGTTAATACTAAGGGCGAGATAACATCTGTTCCCTTGCAGGACTGTAAACCTTGTCCAGTCCAGATGCTGACCTTCTTACTAGGTAACTCATTCTTCTTTTGTCAAGAATGTCCCTGCTACTTAGAAATCATGTGCAACAGCTAACAGTGGAGCAAAGCTCCTGATTGTGTGGAATAGGTTCAGGTTGCATTTGAAGTTTTAATATTGTGTCTTTCTACGTCCGTGAAGATCTAATGTGTATACCTTCTAAATTATTGTAAGACTAAAAGTAACATATCCTATCCATAATTAACTCCATTCGATTCATATGGATTTACAACACTGCACCAGTTTGCTTCATCCCCGATCATCAATATGGTGCGCGCAACATGAATCCCTCGTAATAATGGGGACCCTGCTTGATCACCCTAACAGGCCACGGCCACTGTACATGTTGCACCAATATGTTTGTTTGGGGCCAGTAGCCTTGGCCATGCCCACTTTACATGTTGCACAAATAGGTTTCTATGAGGCCCAATAGCCATGGTTTTCAGCCATGGCCACTGTACACAGCCAGTGGCGCAAGGACCCATTGCTCCCTGCCTAGTAGATGTTATCACTGTAGGTGTAAAATGTCCTTTTTCACTCTCTCCCGATTCATGCAGGATTCCCCAATATTCCCCTGATAACGGCAATGAACTACAGAGACAGCAGCAATGAACTACTCATACACCGGCGGTATTCCCCCATACAGTGCTACCTTCAGAGACTTTGTGTGGACGGGGCAAACCTGCTCCTATGGGATCCCATTCCCATTCCTCCCCAGACCCTATGGAATGCTTGTGGTGAAAAGTGTAAAATAGGCAGCACACACTGCAATTTAGAAGAACATTGGGCCAGTGTCATTGCCCAAAATGTTAGGATATAAAGAAAAAAAAACCTTTTTAAAGGCACACCTCAGCACGGTAATGTGTGCTTGACTTTGTCAGTTGTTATATTTATAGTGCATGTCCAGCTGCATTGTACCATAATCCCATGTAAAAATGAGGAGTGCTGTGGTTGGAGTGTCTATGAGGTGTCAGTGGGCAGTCAGAAGAGAGGTTCCCGCAACTGACTAGAAATTCTGGGCCCTGAATTTGTGCCGGCATACTGTCACCTGGCATAGCATCGCTTAGCCTAACATCACATAATATGGCATAACAAAACACAAAAGCTGGAGAATGTTTTGCAACCATCTGTGATGATTTCTAAAATGAAATAGTTTGGCCCTAGTTGTTATTGAGTGGTCTGCTGGTCAAGGTATGGTAACACTAACCACCTCACAATCATTCAACCTCCCATGATAACTAACAACACATCTTGACACACATCTCCAGAAGCGAAACAATACAGGTTACAAAATGGAATGTACAACAGCCGAAAGACAGATTCCTAAACTAACATTGCCTAAACCCCACACTACTCCACTAGAGATACACCAACCCAAATCTCCACACTCCATAAACACAACCCTGACAGATACCACAGACACCCACACAAACACTACTCATCATAAACCTGGAGCCCACAGTAACCACTGCTCAAGGCAACTCACAAACATTGAACAAGTACACACAATAGAGAGCTCCATCTTTTCAGATGTGCACGTCAACATTTCAACAAAGTGACTTAGCACAGACCGCATCTACTCTGCATCTTGCAGAACCTCAAGCTCCACGAAACCATGAATATGTCAATACCACCTTCTGCCCCGTCCCGCCCCATTACCGCAAGGGCGAGAGACGTTACAGATTGAGACAGCCTTACCACGCCATGAACCTAGGGGTGGTTGACAATATGAGTTAAACTGAGCTCCATGAAACAATATGCTCAACCAAAGTGAATGTACGTGCAATCTGCTACAAAGGATTAGTTTTGTTGACACAATTAAGAACTAAAAGTAGTTGATAGAATGCACAAATAGTGTGCACTATAAATAGGGCAACACAGTATAAAAGGACAGGAGGTTCCTGTGTACCAAGAAAGGGACCCACTACACTTAGAGGTCAGTTGGAGTATAGGTAGATAAGATGCTGAATACATGGGCAGGGATACCATTGTAAACATAAGGTAGTTTCTCAAACATATCCCAATCCAGTCCTCCATTTAGAAATACGCAATTTGTGCAAGAAAAGAGACATGTTTTCTCTACGGCTGGGAGCATTTCACCTGACAACCAAGGTGCCTAAAGCTGACAAAATAAGGTCTCAGAGGTCTTCTATTTCTAACATATATTTATAACCAAAAATAAAATGACACACCAGTCCTGTTCTAACATAAATCCTGCAATCTAATTGGTCAGGTTTTCATGGATGAAATACATCACCCTCTCTCATTGGCTACACATTCTTCCTGAAGTGCATAATTATTTACTGTTCCAATGACCTCATACTATGCTGACCAGCATACAACTTGTTATTCTAATTTTAATGAAAACAGGACATGTTTTTCAACTCAGAGACTGGATGGAAGTGTTTCTGAGATGATGTGGGCTGGCCAACCTGGCAGGGACACAAAGCTTGCTGTCTCGTTCTCATTGGCTCATTTGTCTACCTCATCTATTTCACATTTAATGCCAGTTTCATTTATAAGAAAGCTCTTGAGAAACACTGCTAAAAAATGTCTATTCTACTATTTAATAGTGCCAAGTTCCTGTGCCTGGCTCTGATTGAGCAGACCTTCCCTTTTCCTACTTTCTGAATCCTGCCTCAACCCTTATTTCTGTGGCTTCAGCAATTCTAACTTCCCTGAGGCTTAAAGCCTGTATTCATTTGTAATGCATGATTATGGCGTCCATTTTAAATGAGATAGATACCTTTTGCTGTCACATTTCTATGTTAATGAAATATATCCATATGTTATTCATGTTGTGCACAAATGTATGCATTTCATTATATATGTGTTTTCCTACATGAATGAGTGCAGTGCAATATTTTTCATGTCCAAGTGCATTTTTCTAACTTATTGTTCATGTAGGTTCATGATGAGTGTAATTTGTTTCATGTGTATGGAACGTGTACATATACCCATATCACTTATTCTTGCCACTATCTATTTACATTTTATCCATTCCCTAATGCACTTGCCTGGGAGGGTGGTATGGCTTCCTCAATGAATAATACTTCTCACTTTTACAGTGTTGGTCAGGAGGTCGGGGTACAAGCCCTGAATGACATCTTCACCTGTCCATCACCAGAGGGGAAGGGGGAGTCACTTTTGGCCTAGTCCTCTATGTTCCCCCCTCTGGTCAAGATATCAACCATACCCTCATTATTTACTCTCCCCTGCATGAGGTACATAAATGCACCCCTATCTCAGTCACCCTGCTCAACTCAGTGATCTACTCAATATGGGAGGTGTCATGGAAAACACTCCTAGGGAACAAATAGTGTCTTCAACCATGTTGTAGTCTTCTGATTTATTATATATGTATCTTTATTGTCAGATGTATGGCATATTTTGCACTCTTGTATTACTTATGTATGTTTATGTATCCCCAGAAAATGTAATAGTTTACTTCTATCTTGTTCCTGCACCTCTTACCCAATTAAACGTTAATTAACATGCACAACAAGTAACCCTACCACTGTGAGAATTGGGATATTGTCAGATGACATGTATATACTCTTTGAGGGTACCAACAAGCCCATTTTAACTTTCACTCCTCTTTCTCCTTCTTCTCTTCCTGTAAATTGTAGTCAATCAAAAATGCATACACACATTTTTTTCCGTCTCAACCCCACAACGTTTCCTTGTCCCTGTCCCATTCACCAGCTGCTTTTATTCAACTATCTGGCAATCAACTTCCTCAACCTTCGTCGACACATCCGGTTCTTTGTTCTTTTCCATATCAAGTCCAAGGACCTTTCATCAGTCCATTATCATTCCGGGTGCTTTGTAACAAGTTCATGGGCCCCTTAGTTCATATAAAGGCCCTGCTTTGGAACGGTTTATCTTCTTGAGCAGGATAGACAGTCAAGGGGACATTGTTGTAACTGGGGACACAAAGATGGGGAGTACATAAAGAGGATTGTTTTTATTTGTTTTTTTCAGTTCAGTGGCAACTCAGCAGCAGGGTGGGTCCCCTAAGCCATTTTTATGAGAATTAGGGCCTTCATCCCTGCTCCTAGTTCCAGGTGCAGAGGTCACTTGAAGTGCAGGTATCCTCTATACACGTGTAACATAAAGAAATTGGGTATCATGAAAAATAAGTGTGTTTTATTATCATCACTTCCTCCTAAAACCTGAACATTACTACTTCAATGCTTTTATTTCTTTGAAATATTACAATCTTCTAAACACTTGCTACTAACAATGTCTTCTTTGAATTTAGCGGAATGGCTGATCCTCCTGCCTCCTGTGCCTACTTTAATATCAACTTTGTTCATTTATGCTGTGCCTGTGACCTAGGACAAGAGAGCATACCCAAGATATGTTCGCATGTTCACACCACACTTTGTCCTACCCAGTGCTGTGCTGAGCTCAAATGTCATCTCCAAGCGCTTCTCACCTCACTAGCAGGCATGGCATCTGAGATCCCTGAAAGATGGCAGTGAAAGCCACGCTTTTCTGAGCAGGAACTAACCATCCTGACAGACAGTGTTATAGAACATGCTGGTGAGCTGTTTGCGACAGACCACCGGCGCAGTACCCATTTCAGAAAAAATGCCATCTGCGAGGAGGTGGCACAGAAGATGTCAACCATGGTACCGGCACGCCGCCCAGTATGCAACTGCCATAAGTGGTGGGTTGACCTCTGCCTGAGGGTCCGTAACCTGCCTTTTGGCCCACCATAAGGAATTCCGGGCCACTGGCGGTGAGACCACCTCACCAATTAAACTAATGCCATGGGAGGGGAAATGCAGCAATGTGCTGCATCTTGAAGGGCTCAAGGGAGTGGGAGTGGTGGAGGCTGGTGCAGGGACACCTGGAGAGGGCAGTGAGTACAAGGTGCCACACAAAACAATCACAGCAGGCGTGCAAATGCAGTGCACAACACACAGAGACATGCCCAACTGCATGACATCAGACCACATCCAACCCATATAGTGTCCATCAAACCATGACCGTTGGGCAAGGGTTCACAAACATTACCCCCCAAACAAACATATGCCTACATGAGTACCGGCCATGTGCAGACATTGACGACGTGAGAAGCAGCACATACCTGAGACACACAACCTCCAAGGCAGCATGAATGCACCACAAGCAATCTGCCCCTGTGACACACTCCTATGCATGCGTGCATCAAATGCACCCTGATGGACCTGATCCTGGCTTGGTTGACCGCCTACCTGTAAAACCAACACCCCCAAGTGCCATAGTACCCTTTCCTCACCTCCGCCTCATTACCCACCAATGGCATCCCTCAGACACCAATTAAATCGCTGTGACTCCCCAACAGCTGCCTCGCCCCTCTGACCCACTTGATCACCACCATTGCACCCAACTCCCAATGTTCTGCTGAAGACACACCACTCAACTTCAATCTGCCATCCTCTACTTCCTCTCCATCCTCTCTCATACATGAGTGCCTGAATGCTAATCATGCTGCATGCTCTGCTGATGATCCCTGACTGAATGCCAGCGAGAGAGAGAAGCCCCTAATCAAGACACCTGCACCCTGTTACCCACCCAATTCCTGGCTACCCTTCATGGGTTCCCTCACCACACCTCCCTGAGAGGCTACAGACCTTGGTGTCACCTTTGACACATCCCACACCTCACATCGGCACATCACGGACCATGGCAAGAGGTCCAACTTACAGCACCATCACCTCAGAGGCACCCTCCCTTACCTCACCTACCCCCAGAAACCCAATGCCTCCAGACCTCTGGTTCCCACTAGACTTGACAACAGCAACAGCCTCTCCCTGAATCCACCTCTTACCCCTTTTACACCCTCAAACAAATCCAGAATAGTGTTGCATGATCCAACCTAGGCCTTAAACCCAGGCAGCGCTTCCCCCTCACCCTGGAATCACTGCACTGGCTCCCTGTGACTGCAAGGACCAATTGCAAGACACTATGCCTTATACACAAGGTTATTGGTGGCCTGGTCCCCCATGAGTCACACTGGTGCCAGCCCATCCTCGTCCAGTCACCCCCAGCATCCCTTACCAGCACTTGCCTAAGGACACCCTTCCCTGGACTAGCCTGAATCTGGACCATCCCATCCTTCGCAATGTACTCCCCTCCCCCTTTCACCCTTTGCACCTGCCCCTGTGCCTCCCATGAACATGTGCCTGGCCCCTTGTGGCCCCCTCCCCCTACCCTACACCCTTTCCCATCCCGGTACCCTCACTCCTCCCTCCTCTGCATGACATTGTTCCCTGCACTTGCACAGTAACAATGACACAAGGCCCATTACGGCCAAATCTCCTAATTTGTCCACCCATGTCCACCACCAACTTGCTATTGACTCCTGGAAACACTTGTGTGTATGCGCCATACAATTTGGCAATGCATAAACTAGAATCAACATGCACAGGCATCATGTTACACGCTGTTTGAACTGCATGTTGCAGGGCCATTGGATGGCACAGAGGTGACTAACGGCATGCCCATCTCACCCCCACAGGTCCATCATCTGACAGCGACCAAGGTGACCCAAGAACCTTATGGACACACACACAGAGGAAACCGCTGCAGAGCCAACACCAGCATCAGCCACTCAAGGCACAGACCCACGGAGAATGCCGCATGCCCCTGCAGCATCATCTGCAGCCCCAAAGGAGGCCCAGCCAGCAGCCCCTGATGCACAGCAGTGTGGGCCAACAGGATGGACATCCACCCCCCCACACACCAGCCTCCCCTTTACATCTACAGATGACGATGCCCGACAGGATGCTGGGGGCACAACTAAGGGGACACCAGAACACCCCACTACCATCATCCCTCATTCAGCGCCTCCAACCTCCACAGCTCACCTCCACCATCCATCCCCAGCATCCGAGACATGGATGCACGCATACGGCGCATCAAGGAATGGCATGAGCAGATGACAGGACTCATTTGCTAGCACCTGGAGGTTGATGAGGGAGGAGACCGGGTTGTTGCAGGAGAGCGTGCAGGCCACTGGCCAGCGCCAAGAACGTGCCCTGGCAGCTCATCATGTGCAACGGTCCTGCTCGCACAAAGAGTCAGGGAGGGGAACCAGGCAATCACACCACTTGCTGAATCCGTCCCCCTTTCCCTGCAGGCGGCACTGGAGCGCAGGGACATGGCAGGTTCAGATCTACCCTCAACCATCAACCATCACAATGCCTGCCACCTCACAACAGAACAGCCCGAGGCACCAATCTCTGCACCTGTCAGGTCCAGTGTTAAGAAGCCTCAGAAGTGAGCCAGATCCAGACATCAAGTGACACTGATGCAACCTAGGGAGTGTTTTTGGGACGGTGTGTTTGGGAGGCTTAGTTGAGGAGCGTTAGTCGGGTGGGTCGTTTGGGGTGATTAAGTTGGGGTGGGTCAGTGGGGGATGGTAGGGGGCTTAATGGGGAGGTTGGCCGGGGGGCTAGTTGGGGAGGGGTTGGTGGGCCACACATTTCTTGTTGTTTGTTCATGCAATAACACACATGGTTATGCATATGAAGTCAGGTCCGGACATTCAATTTGTGTACTGGAGTGCTTTCGTTTTGCTTTGCATCACATGCAGTGTGTGCCATGGGTGGTGTGCAGGTGCTGTGTGGTCAGAAGTAGTTCTGTATGAGTTCCTGGCGGGCTGCATGCCCATTCCTGTCATCCCTGTGATGGTGTATTTGTAGGTCTGCAGCTGCATCCATGTCACTGTCATCATCATTGTCTGCCGGCGGCATGTCCATGTCTGGGGCAGGGGAATGTTCAGCCGGATGTACATTTTGTGCAACATGGCACAGGCCAGGACTGTCTTACCCATTTCACTGGCCTGTACAGCAGTGCCACAACGGAGCAGTGAATGCACAAAACCGTGCCTTCAACAGTCCAATGGTCTGCTCTATTATTGCCCTTGTTCTGATGTGAGCATGATTACGCGTTGTTTCCTGGTGGGTCTGTGGATGTCTCACGGGGGTCATCAGCCATGGTAGTAAGGGGTAGCCGGAGTCACCTGCTTACAAACGGGCACAGTGAGGACCATATTATTGAGGTGACTTGGGAGTGCATGCATGTTGGGATGTAGATGTGTGACACATGCATCTGGGTCTGTGCGCTTGCGTGCCGCCAGTCACCTTCTTGCACCCTGTGACAGGTAATGCTAGGTAGGACATTTGTACAATCTGACTACCAAGGATGGGTTGGTGGTGGGTGGGGCATAGGGAGGATATGCTGTGCTTTCTGACATGAGTGATGCATTCTGGTACCTGTGGTGCATTACATGTGCCTGTCCATCCATGCCCAGATTGTGCTGGTGTGTCCTTCTGTTGACCCATGTGGTACATGTCATTCAAGGCCAACCACACTTGCCTGTAGAATGTGTCCCTGCATTTGCATGCTGCCTGTGGGCCTTGCACTGGTGACAGTGAACATCCCCCATGCCCTGGTGCACATGCAATGTGGTGTGTGTGTTGATCCTTTGACTCACCCAATAGCCAGGGTAGCTGTCCACCGTAACGCACCATGTGCCCAGGCAGCATGCTATTGCACAGGACTATGGAGTCATGTGTTGATCCCGGGAAGCATGCGCAACAGTGTGTGATGAAGCGTGTACAGCAGTGTGTGATGGCCAGGTCTGCATCACAGACGACCTGCACATTCATAGAGTGGTACAGCTTTCTGTTCTGATACACTGCCTGTGTGGCGTGGGCAGCCACTAGCTCTATGGCGTGCATTCCAGTGCTTCCAATACATTAGGCAAGCCCACAAGGGCATGGAAATGGACATTGGTAGCATTAACCTGTGCCTGTGTCATTGGTAGGGCGATGTGCTGGGACACATGACGCAGGAGGGCATCCAAGACCGGCACTAGCACAATTGAAAATGCAGGCTGGGAGATGCCATGCAGCTCCCCGGCTGTGTGAACCAGTATTTTTGTGCCAATGTTTCTGGAAAATCTTCTGTTGTAATGGTGCCTTTTTGTCCATAGTGCCAGAGTTTCCGGCACTGATTCATGAGGTTCCCGCAGTTTCAGTTACCTGAGCTACCGTAAACGGTAGCACAGTGTACACTGTTGCCAGTACCGTTGTTTCTGCCATTCCCTCTCATAGTCCTGTGGTCTGGAATGAGTGCCGGTAATCAGAATTACCGGCACGTTGTTTCCAGACTGCCACACTTGTAATGAGGGCCATTGTGAACTGTTACATCATTAAAAATACTGGGGATAAACTATCCCGTTTAATTTTATAACCTCAAAATAAAAAACAAAACATACAACAAGACACAAGCAACAATAATAAAAAGGATCAATTTTCTTTTCTTCCTCTGCTGTTTTTTTTATTTCTTCCAGGCGCATCCATAGATAAATGTGCACTTCCTGTAGAGATCAAATGGAGGCAAAACTAATGATACACTAACAAATAGAACAGTACTCCCCTTTTAGTAATTATTGTATTTCCTGTTCTGCATGTAGGGCATTGGCCTTGTCGCTGTGCATTTCCTTGACATGACGGTGCTGGTTTCATCCGTGTTTGTCCATGGCCAGATCGAACGTGACCTCATCCTCTTAGAGTGGTAGTTATAGTGCACTATCCTTTGTCCTTTTTTATGTGAACATGATGGCAGGCCTGCTTTTGGCTTTCTTTATTTTGGGGCAAATCTTCTCTGCATTTTCATTTTGAAGTCCTTCTAATGTCGCCAGACGGAGGTCGCTCCTTTCCTTGCTGTGTTTATCCTGGAAAGATATACTTAACACTTTTCATTGCCCTTCCTACTCATATACACCTAACGGTGATGCTGAAAACAAGCGCATATTCTATATAAGTGCAGGCAAGTGTGACATATGAGTATACTATTTTTGCCTATCACCTTCATTTTATAATACAATGGGCCTCATTACACGGAAGGCGTTAAGGGTTAACGGTCACCGGTAATGGTACCGGTGACCGTTAACCCTTACCGCTGGATTACGAGGTCCCTTTGCGGGTTGGTACTTTAACGCCTGCTTTTTAGCAGGCGTTAAAAACCAACCCACAAAGGGACCAGGGTGCTAATTACGGTACCGCAATTTGCGGTACCGTAATTAGCACCTTCCCCATTCCCATTATGCCCTATGGGGCAAAAATGGGAATGGGGAAGGGCAATGGGGGAATTACCGCCCCGCCAACCTTGGAATAGGGCAGTAATTCCCCTTTCCTCCAAGGCGGTGCCGGTATTTTACTGGCATGGACCAAGGTGCTAATACCACCTTGGTCCACTGCCTACCGTGTAATGAGGCCCAATGTCTCTGTTCATTTACTAAAACATAACACATATCCAATACATATTTTACATTCATTAAACATATATATATATATATATTCAATATGTTACATTGACATAATCATAAAAAGGTCACTTTGCCTTCTTTTATCCAGGGGTCTACTTTACCGTCTTCAATGGATATGGTCATACCTATTTATTTATATATATATATATATATATATATATATATATATATATATTTATATATATATATATATATATATATTACATGGCCACGGTAGTGGCTGTGTAGTTATGGTTAAGTTGCTGTTTCCATAGGAAGAGCACTTTTTGGGCGGCTTATAACTCAGCTCCTTCTGGACGAATCCTCACCAAACTTTGCAAAAAAAGTATATGGGCCACTCTGAATTTTTTTCCAAAGTTCGGTGATGTTTGGTCCAGTGGGGGAAAGTTATAGAGGGGGGTTCCAAAACATCTTTTTTTCCCATAGACTGAATGGGGGAAAAACTTTGCACACGGCTACAGGTCAAACCGCTAGACGGATTTTCACGAAATGTGCAGCAGGTATAGGGACTTGGTCCAGAAAGCATGCTTTTTGTAAATTTGGTGACAATATGTGCAGTATTTTTCTTTAAAATGACCAAAAAGTATGTCTCAAAAAAATTGTGATATCTATGTCCGCTCCGCGGTCACACTTCCCTGTTCGCTCCGCGGACAAGATAACAATTGGCTATTGGGCTCGCATCATGACAGCGGACATGCGACATCTCTGCCGATTGGCTGCTGCGAGACGTGTTCTGCATCGAAGGCCATGCACCCAACAACAAAGTTGTAAGTACTGGTCGTGCAAGGCACTGCACACCGATCCCATGTAATATCTATGGACATACAGCTAGGAGTGAAGCCTCTGGCCAGAACATATCGCAGCTATTGGTGCACTTGAACTATGCAACATCATTAAGATGGTTGTGGGGAGGGCATAGCATTTTGGGAGCATGGCCAAAGGCCATGCTCCCAAAACCAACTTTGTATATAGTGAAATGAGAAGGCACAATGGTTCCCATATGCTGAGGTGTTTCTGGCTAGGACCGAGAGTCTTGACTGCATGCCCAAAGGCCATGCACCCAAGACTGAAGTCATAAGCAGTGGAGTTATAAGTGAATATGGCAGTGGTGTAATGCATTAGTTGTGTGCACGCAGTTGTTTGCACGCACTAATGTCTTGGTTGCATGGCTGCAGACAATGGTCCCAACAGTAAATTTATAAGTAGCTAATTTACAAGGAACATGGTTTGGATATGCAGCAATGGTTGTGGCTAGAAAGTATACTCTTTGTACTTTGGTCGTAAGGCATAGGTCGTAGGTTAGACACTGAAGATGCAAGGGCCAGCCTCCAGCCACTGCATAGATTAGATGTGTACATTCGCATGTGTAGAAAATGACTGCCAATATACTTACTCCTTACTTTGTTCAGAATCCACTTTATGCTTTCCGTACTTGGCGGAAGTATCCCTTTTTTAATTTCTGTGATAAAAGAAAAAGGTATGTTAGTCTTTGCATTTTATGAAAACTTACAACATTGCATAATAGACAGTTTACCTTTTTTTTTTTACCCTCATATTTAGTTTACAAACCAGTGTACTGTGCATTGTGCTCAGTTTCTGTGTTTGCTTTTCTAATCCTTGGGTCTGGGGAAAAAAAATCCTTGTCGGATTAAACAAAACCTTCTTTTCCTGTGGTACTAACTACTTCCTTGATTCCTTTGACTGTTTCCTTCATCTTTCTGATTAATGTTATGTTTGTTGCCTTCCTGCCTATTTTTAACAACAGTTACATACCTGTAGGAGTATTGCAACTGTGCATTTGTTCCTACATATCTGCGATATTCATTTATTTGTGTCGTTGTTATATACTGTTTCCTTCATCTTTCTGATTAATGTTATGTTTGTAGCCTTCCTTCCGATTTTTAACAACAGTTACATACCTGTAGGCGTATTCTAACTGTGCATTTGTTCCTACAAATCTGTGATATCCACTTATTTGTGTCATTGTTATATCCTCTTGGGCAGTTAGATACCTATTGGCGTATTCGGTTTGTCATCTTTCGCATAATTTTTTGGCAATCTTGAAGTACCGATTATTTGTTAAATGATGGCTTTAAGAAGATTAAATACGCATTTGTAAGATTATCTGGCAATCTTTGCTTTAGAGTAATGGTGCTATCATTACATTTGAACCATCCACATTTCTTTTTAAAGTATGCAGTGTAGTGACCTGCATTGGTTGTAGTTCCTTCATGGTAGATTATACCTGTTGTTGTAAAGGTTTTCTTTCCAAGTGACACTTGACCGTGTGTGAATTCAGTCAGTTTGCAGTTGTTTTTGGTACCATCTGCATTATAACGTAGAAGCATAAGTATTATGTAGGCACTATGTGATTGTATCAGTAAGGTGCGGCGATTGTCTGAATTGCAAATAGTACATAATCTGCCATGGTTTGCATTCTGTACAAATTGCTGAAATGGAATGCTTTCACAATTTGGTATGGAAACATACACAAATCGCCCATTTGGGATTTCTTCTTGTATCACATTGTACAGAGGGTGCATGTATGTTTCCACATGTACGAAATCTAGAAGATTTCATTTACATGTATGCTTTTGTTTTCCAATACTAATAGTAAGTACATTAGAAATTCTTGTGGATCTTCTTGTGAGTTCAGAGTGAATCTCACCATTCCAGCACAGTCGTCCAATTCTTGCCGTATTCCATGAACACTGTATGTGTTGTCAGGATTGCTTGTTGCATTTCTATGAAGCACTAACATTTGCAAACACAATTAGTCTGTACTGTGCAAGTAAATATTGTTAACAATTGGTGGCAATTGAAATAGAATATTCATTGCTATGTTTGCATAGCAACTTACCCCACTTTCATTTGCAAATTTGAATGGACCAGCAAGTTCTGTATCTGAGTGCATTTTTCGGAATTCCTGTTCCTTCTTTGCCGACGGCCCTGGTTTACATTCCCTAATAGGTTCTTCTTTGTGGTAATTGCTGAAACTTTAGCTTCTTTTCTTTTCTTTGAGGAATTTGCTGTTGGATTCTGTTGCATTGCTCTTTCATTAAGTTTTCTTTTACCACATTTTACTTTATCTGGAACAGGATATTGTTTCAGATGAGGGGTGTACAGTGAACGCAGTTTATTGTATTCTAGAATGGAAGGAATATCAGCTTTCACTTTACTTGCATCAAAGTTCATTAGCAATAGACCGTCAAGTGTATGTAAGCGTGATAATGCTACGTAGCTCATGCCTTCCTTAAAGACTGTGTTTCCTATATCTATCAATGCTTTGTCTAGGGTAAGACCTTGGGATTTATGAATGGTAACTGCATCTGCAAGAGTTAGAGAAAATTGCTCTCTACGTACATACATGTCTTTGAAAAGAAGGAATCGAGCAATTGAGCGCCCTATCCTTTTCACTTTTGAAACTTTATCAAAGCGAATATTGACAAACTGAATGTTGCTGTCACATGGGTATGATTGAAAGCCAACAACTGTACCTAGAGCTCCATTAACTAGCCCTTGCTCGATGTCAAGGTTGTGTTTAAGCATTACTCTACAATATAAGGATAATTTTAATATTTTTTCCAACCCAGCTGTGTTGGAAATTGAATTTTCTAAACTATTTAGTCTTGTTGTGGCTTGTTCACACATGGGTACTGTCATACCATGTCTAGTTTGTCTGTGGCGCTAATTTCCATTATTGGTTGCATTTCTTTATTTAACATTGTTTCATTGAATTTGAAACAGCTTGCAAGAGTTGGCATTAAAGCCATAACATTGACACATTTGTTCCATATCATAAGTTGCACATGCATTATCACCATAAAGTGCACGAATGTGCCGGTTTTTCAATACAACTTGTGCTTCTTGCGATAGTACACCAACTCTAATACTTTTTAAGATGTTGGCATAAGTGAGATCTGCAGATTGCCGCATGTTCTCAGTTAATTCTCTGTATTGGAAATGTTGCCAAAGGTTGACATTACCTATGCTACCAACAGTTCTCCGGCAGAGTTTGTGGCCTAAGGTTTTAAAAATAGGTTTACCTTTCACTGGTGTTGATTGTAGAAGTTCTCCGAAAACCATAAAGTGTTTCCCTGCAAAGAGTTCTTCGTTGTTACTTTTAAGTACTTCTTGCAATCTGAGGTGAATCAAAGCCAACATTAGGTTGGAGACCATGCTCACTTCATCTATTAGTAACATTTTCATTTGTTTTAATACTCTGCGTAATTCCATCGCAGCTTCTGCAGAAAGTTTGTAATAGTCTAATTTATTTTGATGCTCTACTGGAAGCAGTAGTAATCAGTGTAAAGTTACACGCCTATGTTGTAGGCAGCTAAACCTGTGGGGGCCGTTACAACAGCTGACAGTTTGTTGTTTGTCAGTTGCTGAAGGAACTTGCTGATGATTATGATTAAGAATGTTTTCCCTGATCCAGCTTCACCACTCACATACAGCAGTATAGGTTTGTAATTTTGGCAGGTACATTCTTTATTTTTGTGTTGTACACCATTTATAATTTGTTTTGTTACGTCTTCAAAAATGGTGTGCTGCTCTTTGTTAAGTTTTGCTTGTTGTACATTTAAGTCTTCTGTATCTTCTTGATACTGATACATGTTGTTTTCTATTTCTGCCATAGCTACTTCAGCCTCATTTGCTATTACTGGTTGTCCTAGTGGTTCTTGACTTCCTGTTACAGAAGGTTGACTACTGTCGGAAGAGTCCTTATCTAGTTGGGCCTGAAGTTCTTCTTCCTGTTGCTGCTCATTGTGTAACATTGTTTTGTACTGCGTAAAGTTCACATCAGTGATAGCGCTTTCATTTGCTTTGAAAGCATCTTCATAGCAGTCATAGTTTTCTAGTATGTTTTCCTCTTTTCTCCATGGTTTGAAAAGTTGTAACAAAGACATGTAATATAGTTCTTTCTGTTGAGGAGTTTTTAATGACAATTTTACATGATTAATTAAGATTCGATGGTAAGTTTCACTAAACTCCCTTCACAATCGGTCACTCTATATCTACGTTTGATTTCATCAGGTTTTACATTATTTTTGTATGCAAAGTTTTGAGCTATGTGGTATAGACGCATGCTTTCCAAATTGCTACTCCTGTTAGGATAGTATGTGTCCTGTAAATTGTTTTATAGAATGTCTCGGCTGTTGGGATCATTTCTGGCAATTGTTTCTATGTCCTCATATGATTTCAGCACTCTTTTTCTAGATTTCTCAGGACCAAGACTTAGCCATACTATGTTGTCTGATTTACCATACAAAGCAGTACCGGTTAAACAATCTTCTGCTTCGTAGGCACCACATTCTCTATGAGAGAGCATTTTTATGCCTAGGCTGTACAATTTCTTTTATAATGTTTTGTCTGATGCTAGGTCATCCCAGAGGTATTGAAGCTCTGTTTTTTCTAATTTTGTTAAGTAGGCTGTAACATATCGTGTAACAGCAGTTGAATTGTCTGCAATGTACTGCCCATCTATGTTTGCATTCCATAAGAGGGCAATGATTGCATTGTAATCATCGATATATTTTGATTCTTCCCTTCTTTTTATGTAATACGTGTTCTTAGGTGATTTACCTTTAACACTATGTCGAACTGAAGACATGAAGTTATTTACTTCACCTGTTTCTGTAACGGGTCTAGGGAAACCAAAGCGGCATTTGGTGTAGTATTTTAGTATTTACCTTTGTTTTTGTATTTGCGGCGACAATATTTGCCACATTTGTGTCTTTGAAATTGTAAAATCTGCCCATGCAGCTCACTATGTGTCTGTTTTGAAGGGATTTCACAAGTGACATTTTTTTGGATAAACTGCAAAACAGTGCTATCACTGTTGTGACCAAATTTCGGTGCACCTTTGATCCATAACAGCATGTGAATATGTGGTGCTCCTCTCGCTTGATATTCTTTTCTCCAAAAGAAGTGTTGCACTTCTCCAAGGGGAGGAACAGTTTTATTGCAAATAAAGTGTAGCATGGCAATGAAACGATGATGGAAATATCTTGACACATTAACTGGATCTAGAGAGCAAAGTTCCCCAGGTGTTAATATATCTATGTTGTTTTTGTTGCTGTTTGCTATGCGTAGGAACTCATGTAAATCTTCCCATGCATATTCTGCACAACTTAGCGCAATAAACCAAGTCGGTCGTCTAAGGTTTCTGATCATGCAATGCACGTCTCTGTGCCGTTGGAACCAGTATTCCTTTGTACCACGCATGTTTGCAAACAAATTTGTTATACTTCATTGTAAAACCTCATCTTTTTCCTGTACTTTTTGTATTAACTGTGTAGCTGACATATTTTGAAAGTGGGTTCCAGATTTCAAAATGTGTGCAACTCTGTAACATAGTGTTGCTAATTCACTTTCATAGAGTAGGTGGAATATGTATTCCACATTTTGTCTAAATCTGGGATCTTGCCAATACATTCGTAAAGAGCGGTATTCTGATGCCCCAATCTGAGTGGGTCTATTATCATATCTTCCGCCTTTGCCAGTAGGAAATAGCAGTGGAAAAGCACATGCTTCTATACTTTTTCCCATATACTCATTGGTGACCTTTTGGTTTGTCACATTTGGTAAGTTTCTAGTGCATCATCTATGCTTTCATTGGAATGCAATGGATGTATTGTGTAAGGGTCCAAAAGAGTGGGTGCTGTAGCAGGATCCAGAAGTTCGAATTGTCCAGTTTCTGATGGCTCTTGAAATATTTCAGCTGTTTCCCTTAAGCTTTCATCAATATTTATTTCCTTGTAGTACTCTTTATTGTCTTTTAGATTTTGCAATACCTGTTTTACCAAGACTATTAAAGAATGCTCTATTGAACGTTGCACTCCTAGAGTGTGTATATTTTCCGTTAGCTCTAATGGCAAATAAACTACTTTGCCATGAATGCCTTTCACCAATTCAGAGGAAGGTAATTTTGCTGTTTTTGGATGAAGGAGTATAATTGCTGTGAACTGTTTGAATGATTATGCTCTCAAACAAATTGAGTTGTTGCAGGATTTTTGGTAGTGGGAACAATTCCAAATTATTTGTAATAGCACGTGAAGGAGTGTGGTTGTTGTCTAATTTTGTAGTACAGTAACTGCAACAAATTATGCGATCAGTTAGTTCATATTTGTTTTCTGCTAAAAGGTAGAGAGCTAATTCAAACCATTTAGAGTCTTCATTGTCTTCTATTTTGTATGCTATGTCTACATTTTTTGTGTTCCTTTTGTAAAAGGTTCTGCGGCAACACACACATACATGGTTTGGTACTTCAGCCGATGACCTTTTAAATTTTACTATTTCTTTTCTGTATGTGTGTAATAGAAGGTTGCTATGTGCAGAATTGTTGCTACTATGTTCTAAAACTATTGCATTTTGTAAGTGGCTTTCACTTCCAATATACTTTCTCTGAATACGGTTAATTTCTTCTTGTAAGTGTTTGGGTGTACCATGCAGAAGAGTGTTATTTAAATTGCCTAATTCTGAAGCTGGAGTTTTTGCATAGTATATTTTATACACTAGATTTCTTACACTTGAATGATGTATTGATATCCTTTTGATATCATGGAAGGTGCTTTTGCAAATAAGCCCAGAAATGCAGGCTAATGAATGTCCTTGTAGTCCTGTGTATTTGCGCACTGGACAAATATCCATATTTTGCAGCACTTTCATTTTACTTTTATCTTTACCTTTTACATACTGATTGAGGAACTGACGTAAAGATTTGAAAGCTTTGTTTGGAATGGCACACATTGATGTGCACTGCCATTTGTATACTTGACGGTGTAGTTCTGCTGAATCGAGAGGTAATTCTGAGTTTACAGAGGATACTTTTGTAAGCAATGTTTCTTGTTCCACGATGGGAGTATTGATTTTCTCATGCCCTCGTCCACTGCTATGGATGGCAATTGTGTTTGTTTGATTTTGTTTGTATGCTTCTTCGTTAAAATATGGTTCTGTGGTTGTTGTGTGACTCCATTCACCACCACAAACATTTAAAACATTATTTTTGTTCACATTGCGTTTATTGCTGAGTTTCTTTTGTAGTTTGGTACTTAGTTTTGTTAGTGTGTTCATCCTATTTAACACTAATACAAACAACTTCCTTTCCAGCAGGATTGCACTGTCAATGAGAGCTTGTAGGATTAAGTTTCTACGGTAGGTTTAAAGGGGTGAGGATGATTTCGGTCCTCTTCTTAGTAGATTCTGAAGGACTCTGTGGTGAAACATTTTTGATAAAAATACTTTTTTTACAATGGGTTCTTTGTGACACATTTTGATGGAGGATGTAAAGTTTCGGTAGTGGAAGCTTCTTTTGTTTTGCTAACCGACTGCATTAGCTTGTTTCTTCCAACATTCTCTACAAACTCTACAACAGATGGATGCTTAGATTGGGCACTTTTATTTTTATTTGCTCTACTTCTGTGTTCCTTTCTACGGAGTTGCTTTTTGGTAGGCATTCTTTGGTGTCTGTTGAAAAAAAGAAGGCATACTTTGATCTGTTGTATGATGTTTGTGTGCTGTGTGCATGCGTGCATGAGTCTGATGGGGAAGCTCTTTGTTATGTTGGGTGAATGTGTATTGGACTCTTGCAATGATTTGGAAAGGCTATTTTACTGTTTGTATACTAGTACAATGTGCTTCAGATCAGAGCACAAAGTGGGCTAGTGGTGACGAGAAGCATTATTAATAAACAGAATGCCATAAACTTGCAACAGCAATTACTTTTCTAAATCCAACCTTCTAAGGATTATATACGTTATTTGAGTTCCAAACACACAGGGATTTGTGAGCCATTCTGCCGTTATTCTTTGTTCAATAAATGGATATTTGTAGGTAGAATGGTTCAGAAATCAATGTTTGCTTTGATGCCCAAATTAAACAAATAACCCATGCAGCCTCTTTGAGGAGTAGTTACAATATAAAGGTAGTACTGTACTTACTTTGTTTTGCAAAATGACCAGGTTTCTTCAGATATGTCGTCTGCAGTGTAGATGCTGTTGATTCTTAGGAGAGTAGTCTTCACTGCGATTCAAAAAAACAAAATGAATTACTTTGTGTGTTGATAGCAGTGCTGATACTGCACACATTCATTGTGCATCGTTCGTCAGAGCATTCTCCTTTCATATTTGAACCCAGTGAATGTGCGCATTTCACTTCACTCTGTGCAGGCTTTGCATAGTATTTGGATTATGTTACTTGCAAGTCCTTCAAGTTTGGTAACATCTTTAAGGTTATGAAAATGCCTTGTTTTTTTACAAGGTGTACTATCAATAGGAGAGAGGTTTGTAAGCGATAGGGCATAGTAGTAGATGGGAAAAATGTTCTACTTGCAATTTAAAAGCACAATGCTAAAAAATCAGGAGACCCTCAGAGGGAGATGTCAGCACAGCAAATCGGGAGTGCTTACTTTTGTCATACGATTACATTGCAAGTAGCATTATTGTAGGCCGTACACAGTATACAACTCCGACATTTTCCAATACAAAATCGAGTTTCGCCATAAATAGGCATGCTTGCAACGTTTGTATAGGTTACGCGGAGGACAGTAAGAAGTTGTGCGGTTTGTCAATGATACATCGGACATCTTGCACTTGAAAGGGGGAGCGTTGGTATTTATTGCCTATGCACATTTAGCAGCTTTAATTTGTTTTAAATTAAATCATAAAGGTTGCACATGTTCTCTGATTGAAATATACATACCTGTACTCTATACTCATGCATGTGCGCATCCATTGAGCTGTACGTAGAAATTCGCAACATTTGCACAGTAGCTTCTGAAGTAGGTGCTTTGCAATGATATGCGACTTCCATTCAGAATTATCAACAGTAATTTTGAAGTGCGCAATGTTGATGACGGAGTTACTTTTAGCGATTTCCAATGTGATTGGTGGATGGTTGTGTGACTGCTTAGTTGTGTCCAATGAGGCACTGGATTTGCTACCTTTGTGGAAAGGTTGAAAGGACTGGGTAAGAGTTGCGTGCCGCACATAGGCAACGCTTCTCCGCGGGTAGGGCGTGTCACATACGGGTTTCTACAGCA
Organism: Ambystoma mexicanum; assembly: GCF_040938575.1. NCBI lineage: Eukaryota > Metazoa > Chordata > Amphibia > Caudata > Ambystomatidae > Ambystoma > Ambystoma mexicanum. The sequence goes on from NC_090922.1 coordinate 467,829,757, forward strand.
AATTCTGCATGGAAAGGGGACTGTAGGCATCAGCCAATCAGATGTTCACATTACTCTTTTGTGTCGAAAGACGGTGCGTACACTGAAGATGGCAGAGGTGGAGAGGGTCAGGGTGTTGGTGCTTGGAGACATTTTTCTCCATGGCTTACAACATTATGCGGAGAGTAGGCATGTGGCACACCATTTCGATGTGAGAGGAGTGGAGGTGGTGTGGAACGCTGAGACTGATGCCAATGTTACGGGAATTCTGCAAGTTTGCACACACATACGTACGATGACCTCTCCTCATGTGGTAATTTTGCACTACGGTGCTTGCCATTTGGGCAACGTGACTACACGTACTTTGTTGGCAGATTTGGGACAGTTGGTTGAAGCACTCATGAACATCTTTCCAACTGCGAAAGTAATTTTTTCTGGTTTACTCCCTAGACTACAATGGAACAACAATTATTTTTTCTGCCCAGATCAAAGTATTGGGAGGTGTATCATTAATCGCGCCATGCATGCGTTTATGTTACGCGCTGGTATGTTTTTGTGCAGCCACGAAAACATTGTTCCAAGTAATACGGATTATTTTGAAGCAGATGGTGTTGTGCTATCTTCTTTAGGAAATGCGATGTTCTTTTGGAACGTAAGGCTTGCTTTAGAGAATGTTTTGTAATGGTTGTAGGAGTAAAGTAAGGACAAAAAATACAAAACAATAACCAAAATAACAGATGTCTGTAAGGTATCTGCCCAAAAGTTTAAAAAACGGCTCTTTTCAGAGCCCACCTCGAAGGGGAAAAAGGAGAATAATACTTTAATGTACCGTCGTCACGCTCTGATCCTATACATGTCCGCGGACATGGCAGTAGTTTGCAGCCAGCGCATATCACCAATGGGAATTCTGGGGTGGAGACGCATGCAAATGAAAATGAGCGGACCTAGGGATTGGTCAATAAAGTTCAGTGGGTGTGTTCTGAACGGCGAGATTTAGTAAGACAGTCTTCTCCCTGACAGGAGACCACACAGCCATGGCTTTGCGTGCTCGCAAACAGATTATCTGGATTTTGGGAGACTCATTTTACATTGGTTGAAGGTGCATGCAGAAAGCTGCACTTTGTCTGCAGATCTCGGAGATCCTCATGTGGCAGTGCACTGGCATGCGTGCGTGGCATGAGGTAGCTGGACCTGGAACCTCTCTGTGTTACTTTACTGACAGAGTATCCTCCAGATATACTTATCATTCATTGCGGAGGAAAAAGTTTAGGCCATGCTCTGGAATTTCTTTGCAATTTGCCATGAAGGAAGGACTTCCGAAGCTCATGGACATGTTTCCACATTGTCAAATACTTTTTTCCCGTATTGCACAAAGACAAATATGGATGTGTTCTTCTGCTTTTGGTCCACAAATGGAGAATGCGAAACGCAATGTGAATAAGGCTGTTTGTGCATTTTTAAGAGATGTTGGCATGTCCTCATTCCACAATGAAAACATTCCGTTTCGCAGCTCTTTCATTTTCCGCAGAGATGGAGTCCATCTCACATATGCTGGCAATCAGAATTTTCTTCGCAATGTACAAAATGCATTGCAACCTCTTTTGGATTCACAATAACCTATGTGACAATCCGTTTTCTCCAATCCACAGTTTTTGACCCACACAACACACCACCGAAAGGCTCTTTTCAGAGCCACTACTTACTCCCAGCGTACACTTCATTGTGTTTGCTCCCCTTGCACCCTCCTTTTTTTTCCGTACGATTGTCCGCAAACTCTTCCACAACTTCGCCGGGGGTCTACAACAGTCACTTCATAGTTCTATTGTTAAACTGAGAAAGGCGGATCTGAAAAGAGCCTTTTCTGTAATTTTTGTTTTCACGTTTATTGGTTCTCAGCAAACGACACACTAGGAGAGGAGAGCAAAGGAGGGTAAGGAAGGGACACCAGCCACGGGGATAAGAAAGGGCAAGTGGGCAGAGAAAGATATAGTGTGAGCTTCACTTAGGTAAGGAGCAGATCTTCTGGTGCTCTGTGACCGTAGCCTCAAAAGCACTTCGAAAACTCTCCCCCCTGCAGAGTACTACGTCACAATATATACACACTATTGTCACCTTTGAAAGGTAAGGGTCAACAGTATTGCAAATGGCTTCTGAGGCAGATGGAGTGAGGCGCTCCCCCACAGGAGTGTCTCTTGTGGTGGGAGGATCAGACTCGGAGGATTTTGTGGAGGAACTCAATCGACTACGCTCTTCACATGGCACCACCTTGCGAATGTCGCAGTGTGGAACGAAGTGAGGTGTCGCTTCATGGTTGTCGTACCAAAGCTGTACGCACCAGGTCTCCCGTGACTCAGCACCACCTCCCACTGGTTACACCTCACCAGGTTTGCACGTGCTTTTGGTACGTTCCCATAAATGGAAAACAACCGCCACACCCACGACTCCCGGCAAGTGCTCCTAGTATGGAGTTCCTCCACTTCATTCTCTTCCTCCTCTTCTTCCTCGATCTCTACATCTCACCCGCATGTCTCTCAGCAGGCCCTTGGGGAGGTGGTGGTGGTGGCGGGTTTGGGGGTGGTGCAGAGGCTAATGAAGCAACAGCAGCCATGGAAGCCATGCCGATTACTTTCCTTTTGGTCACTACAGCAGTAAAGGCAATACACCTCAATCTGCTATATACCTAGAAGGACAATGAAGATGCACTCGTGGGTGTGGCCATTTATAGGGGTGTAGGGTTGTGCCTCGTGACCGTCTTCATCCCTCCAAAGCGGTACGACATTTTTACACAACAGGTCCTCAGGTAAGCTATTGTCTGGGATATGTGAAATTATATTTTTACACTCTACAACATTTTGCCTTGTGTCTACACGTTCTTTTGTACTGCTGCGGAAGCACACAAACTGCGCAAATTAGTCCATACGCTCAGCGTGGGTGCGGTCACATGATGATATCCTGAACACATCCGCGACAGAAATGGGAGTCCGCTGGACAGCAAATGCAGAGTAACAAACATGCACATGCACTCAAGTGTCCTACGGACAGTGTTTGGGTTCTCGAAGTAATTGAAAGTGCCACACAAGTGAGACGGACAGTTAGGGACAGGCACCCTGTTCGCTATACTTACGGTTGTACTGCGCATGTGCGTACATGATATGCTCACTGTATGGACAGGTCCAGTGTCCTTAGGACAACTCCATTTTGTTTGACCTCGAACTTGACGGCCACTGTGCCTTTTCTACAGACGCCACCATTTTGGCTGCGGATGATACGGACAGGTATACTGTCCTTAACACACTCCCATTTTGCTCATTTACAACCATCCCTTACACCTGGTGTGTTATACGAACATGTTTCATCTCGTTTGTAAGCGGCACGGCCAGGTATAATGTCCTTAGAACGCCCCTTTCTGTTTATGTGCGCACAACTTGAACAGATGTTGCAGTCAAACATCAACTCCATCTTACTTGACATTAGTAAGGCTAGGTGTACTGCCTTCACAACACCCACATTCCATTCCCTGCAGATAGGTCAAACAGGTGCGCTGTTCGCAAACATTTTAAGTCTTTTTATAAAAAAAATATTCCACAAAACTCTATAACTACACCTACTATACAAAAACATTACACACACACACACCAGACACACACACACACACAAATATAGGGGAATTAGGATGTAACACGGGCTGGGATATCATCCATGATATTTGTGATGTCATCTTTGATGTCCTGGGTGTTAGTCTTAGCAATGCACGTAGATGTTGTGAGTTATGGTTGCTGAGTTTACCATAATGGGGGAATGTGCAGTGTTTTTTTGGTTTAACTGTGAAGTATAACATCCCTTTAACAATGTTTTTTTACTGAATGTACATATATATATATATAGAGCAGGGAACGAAAAAAAGGGGCTAACCATGTGATGTGGTCAGTATTGTCATCAGTTACATTTGAGATACATCTTTCATGTCCTGGGTGTGACTGTTAGCAGTGCACTGTGGTGATGGCAAGTATGGGGGATTAGTCTGCCATAACTGGCGAATTTCAGGGGTTTTTCGGTTTTAATTTGAACCATAAGGGGGAGGGCGAACATTCTTTTTTTTAGTGAAGTGCACAGGTTTTTCGTAGGGCAACTTAACCATAACGTCCCCTCATCAAAGTTTTTTTTGTAGTTATATATATATATATACTATACTTACACCTGCTACACTCTACGTAGAAGAAATGAAACCACTGTTCCCTCACTACCTTTCATTGTACTTACCTGTGTCTTCTTTTCTTTAATAACAATCAGTGAGGAGATTCACACACTCCCTGTGTCCACAGGTACTTACATTTCCTCTCTCTGTTCATCTTCTTCTTTCATCCACTACTACTTAACTTTTCTTATGATGTTCCTTCCAACTGCATTACTATGCTATACTCAACTAAGGTCATATAAGAATTTTTTAGTTTTCATCTAAAACACAAATCAATATTTTTACTCACACATATTTATAAAATAATGTTCTTGTTACTTACTCTCATACGTCGTTCCATGTGCTTGCAGGAGTTCTCTCGTTGTGTTTTTCCTTACCGCCACTCATTCCTGGCCCTGACAGTTGCATGTTAATGTGACATTTTATTTTGTGTAGTCCTTCCCCTGTAATTCCCCAAATGCTCCAACTATACTACATATATACCATGCAATTTATGTTCTCTTATGTTGTGCTAGTAGGACACAGGGTTACTGTTGCTTAAATTGGTGCTATGCTTGCATTGTGGGAATATTGTCTACTATTGTGGGGGGATACATAGGTTCAGTGTGTGTGTTGCTCCCACCCTCTCTTTGTGACCATAACTTGACAAAATGTTAACGCAGTATCCCTATGATTTTCCATATCTTGTGCATGATGTCCTCTTTTTCCACATTCCCTAAGTTTCCTTCTCTTCACTCCTTCTAATAAACCAATCATCATAGGTACTAATGGTCCACAACATGCTCAGTACTGCCAAATCCTCCTTGTCTCTGTTTGCAATATTTAACTGCTTAAATAAACGTACATTAAACAAGTCTTTGTCAAATGTATCCGTCTGCGTTCCTTACCAAGAGCTATCACCGCCCTTCACTTTATTCGCTCACTTTTGAAGCTCCTAGCTCGCTTATACACATTGGTCCTTTCTCATCCATGGGTAATTCTTATCTGAATAAAAACTGTATGGGCAATCTTAACAATCTGCCCTTTATTCTCGAAAGCTATGCTAATCGGTATATGTACTCCAAAAGTAATACTTCTTAACCTAATGGCACACCGCTTTATGTTTTCTGGGCTTAAAATGGTAATGTGAATTCTTGTGCATTTATATAATTAATTCCTGGAGTAGTGCATATTATCCCCTGATCAGTTACTCAAATCTCTCCCCAATATGTCTACTGATATCTTGCAAAAAAAAGAAAAATGACAATAATGGTATAGAAAGATCACGCACCCCTATCCCATGGTTTGTGTAAGTTCAGTCCTGTGCTGGTGAAAGTGTTCCCTCTCATTAATATCGCTTCTCCTCTTCTGGATATGGCTGTCTGCGTCAACGCATGCGCATTCCAAAACGCTACTGTGTTTTGCTGCGAGGGTACTTATTATTGTGCTAGTACCTGCTGTACTTGTGTAGGGGCTTGTTCTGCTTGAACTAGTGCCATTTGCTGTTGCATTAGCCTTCCCTGTTGTATTATATTCATGGTGCATGTGTCAGACCCCTTGTCCTGAACCTCCCCGGAATCCCAACTCTCCTCCTCCTCAACTGTGAGACTGGATTCCGTACTGCTATGTACCAGTTGTTGCCGGGAACGGTAGTCCCTCTTTTATGAAGAAAGGGTCTACCCCGGGAGGAAGCCACAGTGAATGCTCTCCCAAATGTAAACTTGCGACTCCTCTTCCGGGATGGACTGGTGGGGAAAAAGCAACTCTACGGCATAAAAAATGCCAATGGAAGGCAGGACTGGAGTGGTCTTCTGGACTCCTGGAATAAGCACCTCCAGGAAGGATCCGCCGGAAGGTAGGCTCCGATGGTGTTAGATATGGCAATATTCAAAGAATCCAACACAAGGTAAATGCTCTGCAGAATGGGATTCCGAAATGCGGGGCAACAAACAAGAAAGGGGAGATGAGGCTCCAACGTCCAGTAAGCACTGCGGAGAGGAAGGAGGGACAGCGGAGGAAAGGTTAACCAGGAGAAGCAAGGCAGAGACCAGAGAATCCGAGAGCACGCCACAAGCGGAGGGATGACATGAAGCAGAACAAACGGGAGCACTGAGGCGCAGAGGGAAAGGAAAGAGGGAGAGGAGAAAGAGGGAGAGCACGAGCAAACCTGACAGGGAAGCAGGGTGCCACTCAGGAAATTAGAAGAAAGAATAGAGGTTCCCACAGCGTAGCGAAGTGGAAAACTAGCGTAATAAACCAAAGGCCGCAGGGACTAACCGCCAAGTTTGCAACGCACTGATTGCTGGAGGAGGCATGGCTAAGAACCTCAAGCAATGGCCGTTGATTAAACAACTAGACCATTACAGATTGATCGGCCATAATGTGGTGGAACAGGCTAATGGCCATCTAAGCGTACCTTGGACCACAGGCGCCACGGAGTGAGGCGCAAGACAGCATGTCTGATACTGTGTGTGCTCTTGGCATAATATTCCACTGATTCTGCGCTAAACTGTGAGGGATATGCTGTCCCCCCTTCCTGTCCTTAGTTACCTTTCCGACTGACCAGTCTCCTCACTGTCTGTAAACCTGCAGCACTCTCATGTCCCTTCATTTAAGTCCCTTTCTCACCCTTTCTCTTTTCCTCCATTTCTTTCTCCTTGACTCCCATGCCCGTGTCCCTCTCACCACCATCTCTCTCTCTCTCTCTTTCCTTCCTCAATCGCTTTCTCATTTCCTTCTACTACTTACTTTCTTGCCTTCTATTGTTACAATTCTATATTAAAAAAAAATATATGCTATATGCATCTGCTCTCTTTTTTCATAATGTACTGGCACATCCAAGAACTCTTGCAGTTGTTGCAGTCATTTCTGGGCTATCAACACAAGGGTATGAGGCACCACCCTGTGCTCATTCATTGTATGTTGGAAAACCATTGAGCAAGGCACCTTCCCTTTTACGAATTATTATCCATCAATATACCTAAACTCAAAATATTGTTTCCTTCTATTGATCAACATGCCTTTCTCCCTTATCTGTATGACTGCCCTGTGCACACGTATAGTGTACCTTTAAAAATGCCCCACATATTGATAATAACGATACCTACAATTTTCAAATGGTATCAAAAATCAGGGGTGGGGGCCCTATTTTGTGCCAATATAATGTCTGTGATCAAGGCCTAAAAAGTGTCTGACATTGCCCTAAAATCACAAATAGATAATAAAACCTTGAAAATGGAAGTGGCTTGTATGATAAAAAAAAGAGATATAATGGGTCCATATATGTGCAATGAAAAGAGACACATTCTAGTGTGGAGAAATGTGCTCAAAATATGTTTAATCATACATACATCTTAACCAAAACAAAAATATTCAAATATATAAACACCCACCAAATAAAAAAAACAGAGGTCCATCCACCCCACAATCCCAATCCCATACATCCCAATCAAAGGTGCCCCAAGGGCACCATCTCAAAACAACATAACAAAAATCAAACACGTTTCTTCTTTAAAAAAAACATTGTCTCACATTCCTTCAATTGGTGTTGTTACCCCAACCTAAATGTGACATCCCCGGCAATAAACACCATTATTATTCATTTATCTCATAGAAACCTTAATAAGGGAAGTCATTTCAATGAGTCCTGGCTCCGTAGCACTATTTAGATGCTAGTGGTACTGAGACCCTGCCCACTTAAAGCACTATATTAATAATAGATTTTTTCTCCAAAATATGTCATCACAACCATTCGAATATTCTCTCCACTGACAATGTCAGTCCAAAACCACTTTGCTAATATATACATTTTGCTTCACACTGATAAAAAAAATACATACCTTAAAAACCTATCTTTGCTCAATCAATCTACACTAAAATACATGTACACATATATATCATCTCTAGCCCTACTCATACTTTTATATTGTAATCCAAATCTCATTCTTTTCAAATCTATTTTTCACATGCACATTTTTATGTGCCTCAGATCACACCATTAAAAAGGGATTCATCCTCTTTAATTAACCTATTTCATATCCCCTTTTTTTCTTTTTCCACAAAATACATCCTGTACACAGATACATATATGCCAACGACTCCCTAACTCATTTAAGGTCCAACAATACTGCCTTTTCCACACACCCCTCTGTGTCAATGCCATTATATATATTTTTTCTAAAACCACCTTAGCACCGGAAGGGTTACTGTCGGACTTGTAATGAGGCCCAAAGATTTCTTTGAAAAAGAGGGGGCTATATTACCTTCCCCTTTCCCTATTTGCATTGAGACACCAGCCTGACTCAGATCACCACCTGACTCTTCATGAGTTGGTGACTGGATGCCACATGAGAGTACCCCTTGCTCCTTCCACTCAAATAAAAAACGGATGCCCACAGTGTAGCAAAAACATTATGGGATGAGATGCATGATTATTTAACAAATATGACCGCTAGTGTTTCTTTTATCTCTCAACAGATCAAAAATCGGAGGGTAGGGTTGAAGAAAATTGAAGAAGACAGCCAAGCGATCAGCCCTATCAAACCTTTAAAAACACTTAGTTTGTATCCTGGAGACCAAGTACTCATTAAAAGCTTGGTTTGTTCTTGGAATAAGCCCTGTTTGAATTCGAAGGACTTTACCTAGTGGAGGATGTCACCCCCACTGCTGTAAATATTCAAGGAAGACGTGCTTGGTTGTATCTGACATAACCCCCTCGGCACCCATTGACAATGAAGCAAGAGAAGAAGTTCTGCAAATGCATACCAGATCGGCAACCAAGAGTCAACAGGAGTTATCAAAATAAAACCAACTCGAACATTTGATCATTCCCAAGTTTAAAGGGAAACACAGAATTATCCCTGCTAGGTAAACGAGACAATGTTTTGAAGAAAAGAAGAGCACACAACACTTTATGTTGCCTATAACGTCGCACACATTTGTGTATATTGTTTTTACATGTATACTCCAATCCTATCCAGCTTTAGTGAGACGACACGTTGACATTGTCACCTTTTTGGAAGTCCTAAAACATCCCCCATTAGCCTGAGGATCATCATTGCAATATTATTAGAGTCTCTGTTATAAAAAATAGTGTAGTTATTAAAAGAAAGTAGCAGGAGCTAAACGTTGATAAAGGAGAATGGAAATTTTCCATTTTGTAAGATATACCTTGTTAGTAAGAAAACCAATTAATGCGCAAAATGAAGAACGGTGCGTGAATTCTTTTGCAATATTTCTTGTGACTCTATTTTGTATAATGTGTTGTTTTTATTTCCTTCTTCTTATAGCATTTCGTCAAATTATGTTTTACAATATAGTTGTAGTGTCCAACAATGAGACATCTCTTTCTATTCCTAACAAAAGCACAAGTGACATTGTCCCTGATATTTTCAAACAAATTGATCGGCTTAAGAGGGATGCTGGAGAAGATTATCAGGATATAAATGCATGCTTTGATAAATCAGCTCATTTAAAAAAATAACTTATGGTACCAGCACATGAGTAAGGTGGGTAGAGGAACGTTAGATGACAGCTGCTATGTTGTTCTCTCATCCCTTATGCCATGAGCACAGTCAGAACATCAATAGCAAGAGAAACACCTACACATGATGCGAAGTGTCTCAGCCATCTAGCAGCATGCATGACAAGAGGACAATTTGAAGGGAAGTGAGCAACTCTAACGTTCCCATATGAAGATGCCTACATAAATACACAGAAGAAGATAAAATACCAAAATTGGAAGAGCAAAATGATCCTGTAATCAGCGAATGGTCCGAATAAAGGAAATATGAAGATTGTTGAACAAAAGAGACTGGATTGTGCAGATACATCTGAAACACCAGGATTACCAGGATGATGGGAGAGACCTCAGCTATTGGTATATGGGCAGGGAGCCACCAGTACAGGATAGGAAGAAGGATTGTTGGGATGTAGTGCACACCTATTGATGACAGCGCCAGTAAAGATGCAAGTAGCGAATGATGAATGTCTTAAGGAATAAGCCTTCAAAGTTATTAACATAGGTCGAAGATGAAGCAGGGCATGTAGTCATATTGCCAATGAAGAATGTGACACTGGGCCTCATTATAAGGTTGCCGGTCCGGTAATAATGGTACCGGTAAGCTTGCCAGTACCGTTGTTACCGGACCAGCAAACTACGAGTTCTGCTCGTGGGTGCCTTACCGCCCGCCAGGCCTGACCTGGTGGGCGGACCGGCACTCATGAGCAGACCATGTCGGATGCACCGGCACCATTCATAAATGGTGCCGGTGCATCCGGCCTCCCCATTCCCATTGAGTAAAATGGGACTCAAATGGGAATGGGGAGTAATTATTACCAGCACCCGGCAATGGGGATGTACCAGGTCTGCCAGGGCTGGAATGCCCCGGTAAGTCCCCATTGCTGGGTGCTGGTAAATTCATGATGGTATTTACCGGCATGGCTACCACTGGAGTCATAATGAGGCCCACTGTGTTTCAGGAATGAGAGGAGGTACTGCCGTGTTGATCGGCCAATATTGGGCTTGTGGATCCAGAGCTTACATGAAGCTACCTATGAATTGGGGAGGAATATGTTCTTTGGTGATAATACATGTTCCTGCTGCATTGGTGATCCCTCAAAGTGATCTCCACATGACAGATTTCCAAAAATGGATGAACATCAAAGGAAGAAGAGGTCACTTAACCTCATCCGACAGAAGAGAGAAAATGACTTTTCGGCAAAATCAATAGAAGCTTATCACGACATTCCAGATGAGCATAAATCGTTCACTTGGACGACAGTGATATTTGCAGCAATATTCATGCCAGGAATTCAAGCTGCAGCAAACACCAAGTGGTAACAAATCACAAGGTGGGTGCTGCTACAAACAATTAACACACAAGTAAAAGGATTTAATGCAATTAAAGAAGAATTGAGGGCCATCAGACTCATGACCATCCAAAAAAGGTATGTCTTGGATTTACTTACAGCACTGGAAGGAGGCATGTATGCCAAGATCAGGCCTTCTTGCTGAGCATACATACCTGTCCATGATGGAGAAAATGGGACCCTGGCAGAAGCTATAACTCTGTTGTCAACCCTGGATATGAAAATGGTGGAAGAAGTAGATGAAAACGAAGATGATTAGTTTTCATACCTGTTCTCATGGATTCCAACCTGACTGGCGAATGCATTCAAGGTACTGGGAGCAATACTAGTGTTAGTGTTGCTGGGATTCTGACTTATAAGAATAATCATAGGACAATGTAAGAAGACAGCAAAGTAAACTTTTGGAATGAAGATAATGATCGATGTGACTGAAGAGAACACACGAACCGAGAACACCACCATGAGCACCTAATAGAAAGCCCTATGGCATCCCCAGGAACAACGGTTTATTACCCCAAGGATCATAATAATTATGTGGGACATGAAGGAATGTAGAGAGGCAGATGTACATGTAATTTATAGAGCTCATCCCCCCCCACCCCATCATACTGGAATAATAACAAGAGAGCACTGTGCTTGACACCCGATATCATCTCAATACCACATTGGAGATAAGAGAGATGTTATGCGCTCAGACAACTGTAGCAAATGTATCCCTGAACTGAGATGGTAGACATGAGCCTGCAGATACCACTGGACATAGAAGAACTATGATTAAAGCCTGACAGATGTGAAGTGACATCATGAAGAAGAGAAGATACGATGACGCTCTGAAAACCAGCATATGAGTATCTAAATAATGAAGATGTGACTGAAGTTACAAAGTAAAAGTATATGTGAATATGAAGAAAACCATATGCACTAAGAAGATAAGTAACAAGAGATGTAGTAGATGTATATACGCAGACATGCAAGTACTAACATGACATTAAGGCCCCACAAAGGGATTGGACTACAGGACATGAAATCCTTGTGATGGAGCCTACCAAGCCTGGAGCTTTGGCAGATAAGTGGACTGGACCCTTCAGGATAATCTCCAAGATGGGCAAAGTCAACTATCTGGTTGCCATGGGAGTCCCTGGGGTAACCCCTCAGGTATTCCACGTTAACAGACTCAAGCCTTTCTACAGGCGAGAGGAAGTCTCATGTCTTCTGCTAGCTTCAGAGCAACAGGAAGATGAGTGTGAGCCCCTTCCTGATTTTCTGCATAGCAACCCTCAGGATGGCTCAGTGGAGGGAGTACATCTCTCTCCAGATCTGACACCAGAGCAGCAGAGGACCTGCAGGGCTTTGCTCCGGCAGTATGCCCCTCTGTTCTCGATGACACCAGGCCTCACCCTGTGGTGAAAGCACAAAATTGACACTGGTGATAGTGTACCTGTCAAAAGCAGCTGCTATCGAATATCGCATACTGTAAAGAACCACATCCAGGCTGAGGTCACCAAGATGTTGGATCTGGGTGTAATTGAACCCTCAACTAGTCCCTGGTCCAGTCCATTGTTTCTTGTCCCCAAGGCAAGTTCCCAGGCAGGTACAAAGGATTGGTGGTTCTGTGGGGACTACCGAGGAGTCAATGCCATCACCAAAACTGACACGCACCCATGCCCAGGGCTGTTGAGCTCATGGACACCATAGATTAGTCAACCATGCACTCAGTAGGCTGGAGGCCTTTTGTGTGGCCTACCTAGACGACATTGCTGTCTACAGTTCCACCTGAGATGAGCATTTGGCTCATTTGGATAAGGTGTTGCAGGCCTTAAAAAGGGCCAACCTCACTATCAAGGCCACCAAGTGCCAGATAGCTCAGGGGAAAGTCACATACCTTCGTCATGAGGTAGGAGGGGGATGAATCCAACCTCTCCCCAGTAAAGTGGACTGGGTGACTTCCACTACTCAAACCCAGGGGAGAGGTTTTTCATGGCAGACCATGGAACCATAGCTGCCCCTCTGACAGCTCTGACTTCGCCCAAGCAACCGAGGAAGGTTAATTGGACGGAAGACTGTCAGAGGGACTTTGTTGGCTTGAAGGAAAGTCTGTGTAGGGCACCTGTGTTGTGTGTGCCTGACTACAGCAAAACCCTTTATTGTTCAAACTGATGCCTGTGACACCGGAATTGGAGCTGTCTTGTCCTAGTTAGATGACAAAGGGACGGAACATCCTATCATATTCATCAGTAGGCAACTCAAAGGTAGAGAATTTAGGTGGGCTACTGTTGAAAAGGAATGTTTCAATATAGTTTGGAGTCTTAGGCGTTTTAGGCTCTTCCTTTACGGGGTCTACCTTCAAGGTCCAAACCGACCATAAACCCTTAAAATGGCTTATGCAGATGAATGGTGAAAACCCTAAGCTGTTCAGATGGTCCATTAGCCTGCAATGGCTAGACTTCACTATTGAGCATAAACTAGTGAAGAGTCATGATAATGCAAGATGGCCTTTCCAGAAGTTATGTTGACCGTCTGGATGAGGGTGTCTATCTCGTGGGAGATTAGACCACCCTAACCTCAGTCTGGGGTGTAACTGTGACAGGGCCTCCATGTCCTTGTCCTGTATTTCCTTATCATATGTGTTCTGTGTTGTTTTCTGCACAGGAGTACAGTTGGGGCTCCTGGCAGTGCAGCTCTTCCTCTTTTTGGTTGTGGTGAACAGAGACCCTTGGGATACCCTTATGGCACCCATGGGTGGGGGTACAACCCTGTACCCATAGTGTATGTTTTGGGTACCTGTGAGTGGCCCACAGAGCAGGGTATGGGCTGGCGGCAGCTCCATGCTGAATGTGACAGGTGCACTGAGTAGCCTCCATTTTGGGATACCTAGATCCTGTCATAGGAATCAGTAGATTCCTGATAGGAGACAAGATGGCCCCTGTGGCCTCTTGGTTGTTCGACTGGGGTTCGGACTGCTCAAAGCCCGTTGAGTCGTGTTGCCTAGAAGCGGGGACAGCTTGATGCTGTGCTGCTCACCGACAGGAGCTTCAACACTCCAGCATTAACCTCAGAACATTTTAATCGACTCCCGTGCCACCGCGTCGACCGCTTTGTCCTGCCAGAGAAAGTCGAGATCGCTGAGGACCGAGGAGAATCCGCCAGTGTGTTTCCCGCCACCTGAAGTCCACAAAAGACACTGACGAGTGAAGAACCAGCCATGGTCGAGTCCTGATCATCCACGCCAAGGGCAGCACTGTACTCCCGCTACCAGGCCTACTCTTGTCACTGAGTCTTCTTTGCGTCACCAAACTCTGTCATCAAAGTGCACCGCATGCCTCGTCTAAGTAGGAAGTCCACAACCGATTGTCGATGAGCACCGTAGAATTCGAAGCTGCTGTCCCGACGACGGTGTTCACATTTTCTTCACGGCATCTCAATGACTGTGGCTCCTGCTTTAAAGGGAGTCCACTCACGAAGAATCTGTTGACGAGCTGTCGACGAAAACTCTGCTAACTCAGGTACATTGGGGTACTGGAACATTTTTGACCAGGAAACAGGACTATTTTAACATATATGGACTGGGCTTGTTAATACACTTTATTACAGGTTGCCCAGGTGGGGGATCCTCACACAGAACTGTGTCTTGGTAGTTTGACAAAGTAGTCTGCCATTGTTTAAGCTAACTTTTCTTCCGTCCTATGTCCTATGCTGATACCCATTACTGTTTGAATTGTATGCCATTAGAACTGTCAGCAGTTGTTGCATTTTAAAGGAGTCAATAGTTAAGTGTGCTACCACATAGATATTGTATATATTTGCCATATTAGATTTGCCAAAGTACAAAGTGTGTTATTAATTGTGCATACATTGAACCTTATTTTTTACATAAAGAACTGTGTTATCACATAACATAGTGTGTGGACATTCCTTTGTGGGGGGCTTGGGGACTACACTGTACTTAAGAACCAGCCTGCATCACCTCCTGAGAGCTTAAGCCTTGGTTGCTCAACCATTGCTACCACAATAAAGAACCTTGGCTGGGGTGCTCTGTGCCTCAACTCTGACATATAGAGGGCAGGAGCACAGATAACCCCCTCCAGTATTTACAGGTACTCCTCGAGATTGTAAGCCTGATTGTGTCATTACTGGTATATGAAGTGGATGCACTATGAGAGAAGGGGAGAGCTGCTGAAATGTACAATCTGACAGCTGCCAGGAAACACTAAAAGGAGATTTTGCTGCAATTGCCTCTGGGTGGAGCTGTCTATTATTTCTGTCTTTTGCTGGGGAGGCCTCAAAGCGGACTGTATTCTATGGTGAAGAGGTGGCAACCATCCTTGAGAGTGGAGTGACCAGACCCCTGCCCTATCCTCCAAGAGAGTCCTGAAATACAGCTGGCTTTCCTGCACTTTAAACAGCGGCTTTCTATGTAAGTAGAACTGAGCCCTGGGAGACCAAAACGTGGGGGAATCTGCTTGCCTTACATCCTTTCCCTTTATAGTGGGCAGTGGGCAAAACTGTGTCCATCCCTAGCCTATTTAACTAAAAATATGAACTTAATTAATTCCCCATTTGCAGAACACCACTGAGAGATGTTTGTTAAAATTTGAAATTAACAAAGCTCATTCCCGATGTGCGCTGAAAACTATAGACTTTAATTTAGTTGGGTGATCCAATTTGTCCTGTTGATCCCGACTTCTCTAGAAAGAGGGGTGTATCTGTCCCTAATCTAAAAAAAATACCTAAACTGCCAGCTTCCTCCAACAAAGACCTTTAAATGGAGAGGGGGAAGGTGCGGGTCTGAAATCTGAAATTCTCAAAACATCCTAATTTTTTCTGTCCAGCTTCCCCAACACAGGCCTTTAAGTGTAGGAGGGTCTGAAATCCAAAATTTCCAAATAATTCAAATTTTTCTGTCGGACTCCCCCAACACAGACCAAAGTGGTGGGGGGTCCTGAAAAATCCACTGCTAAATCACTCCGTTTTTATGTACTGCTAGCCTTGTAAGTACACAAGAAAATCAAAATTTCACAGCACTACATGTGTAATGTATTTTGTTCACTGACAAGCGCTAATTATTTCTTGGATTGAAATTCAGATTAAGTTTCTGTGATTAGTGTTTTTCCCAAGTAATTTGTGTGATTTATTTGTGTACCAAGAAGCTAATTGTGAGCCACAAGGAAGGTGGCGTGTGTAGTTTAGTGTTAAATAAATACAAATGTATTTCCTGTACCACGGCCTGGTTCTTGGCTCATTCGTAGCTCAGGGGGAGGGATACAAGGGGCATGATGTGAAGCTGAAATAGGGCTGTATAAAAGAACTGACATTAACAGTTTATTGTGTGACAATTAGCTTGGGGAGGGAAGGAAATCCCTGTGTTGAGGATGGCCTCTCAACAAACCATCACAAATTGGGGGCTTGTCTGGGATTTGGCTAGCTCTTTTTGACTCATGACAAGTGCATTGTGACAGACTATTCGTTTGGATGTAATTGCATTAAGGTGGAGGGAAAGTCATCTTTGCCTTGTTAAAGTGCCGCGAGGACTTGACCAGGTAGGTGTATAGGTGAAAAATTAAAAGTGAGCAAGCATTCATTTGGATTTGGCATTGTGAGTGGAAATTAAGCAGGAATAGAGTGATTTTTGTCCCTGCACAAAGGAAATTCTACAAAAATTGCAAAAAGACCTTTAAAAAAATGAATACAATTGAATTAGATGATGCCAGGTGTAAGGAACCCATGGTGACAACAGTAAAGACAGACACAAGTGATCACAGTTCAAGAGTGTTTACTAAACTGTATGCAGGTTGGAAAAATGCCTAATCTAACCTAAATCTAAAATGGGAGCAAACGTCGACCATCAATTGGAAATAAGGCAGTCCTAGTGGCGTTGTGTCAAATAAAAAAAGGGCCTATACTAAGAAACCTATTGCCAAACCTTACAACTAATACAAAAAGGCTGTGGGATGGTTTGCAATAAAAGAAAGACGTGTTCTCAAAAAATATGTCAGGATGCGGTAGCTTGGTTCTTCCTACCCCATGTTTTGTGCACGGGGTAAGGTGGGACCTTGGAACACAGCACACATGCAAGCTTTTCCCGTATGAGTCGACAGTACCACTCGTAGCCTTTGAGGGTCTGGTGTGTTCAAATAACAAAACAAAAGTTCCTTCAACAAAATGAAAGTTTGTTTCCTGCCTTTGTTTTGGGTTAGGATTCTTCACCCCTGGGTCCCCCTCTTCTGGGGCTGACCCTTGTTCCTTGGTGTTTTGGGTGATCGGTTTTCACCCCTTGGATCTCCCTCTTCCGGTTTTACATCCTATAACAGTTCTTATCGATATTGAGGCCTTTGGGGTTGTGATTTCCCCATCCTGTGGGCCTGATAGGATTATCAAGAAAAACAACAAACAAACACAAAGTTCTGGTCTATGTATTTCTCGGGTGATGGATTCACACCTAGGTCTCCCTCTTCTGGTTGCAGACCCTTTCTCTACTTTCAGCCTTCCAATGCCGGGTTCACTCTGGCTTTTCTCGGGTGATGGATTCACCCCAGTATCTCCCTCGTTCTGTCTCAGACCCTTACTTATCAAATGTCAATATCTTTTTGAACAGTTCATAGAGGACATTCCTCTGCCGGGTTCACGTTTATTGACACAATATTTCTTGGGACTTTAGACTTGCCCCCTTCTCATCAGCATCCCTCGGTCGTGCTCACTCTGGCCAACTTCAGATTCATATAGGTTTGGGGGGTTCACTTCCCTGCCTTTCTCAAGTTTGTAGAACAAAGGCTTTTGACTGTACAGGAATTTTGCTTGATCTTCTGTGTGACCACTTTGATCTATCTTGGGGGCTCTCCAATAGCCTTCTGGTTTCTGTAGTTTTCATTCACACAGGGATCGACCAGAGTCTCCCACGTGGTGCCGGTTCCCTCCGCAGCTGGTCTCCCTTCCACACTTTTCACAGTTCATTGAACTTGGTACAATCTTGCCACTTTGCAATTCTCATTCAACACAGCACGGTTCTCATAGGCTCTTCCTCGACTCACCGGCTGTGATGAACCGCTTGGCTTTCGTCTTCCCTGAAGTCAAGGCCGGTAACATGGTTGCGGCAGCTTCCCTCGCTCCTGCTTATCGGCGTAGGCTTGCCCCATGTACCGTTGACATCTGCTGCAAAGTCACTTGTGCTACTGTTCTCGGTCTTATTCTCTCTTGCACGTAGGGTCAGTGCAACCGGGCTGAAGAGGGCAAGGTCGCTTCTCTCCTCGCCTCCTTCTCGATTCCTGCCGCTTTTCTCCTTCTCTTGAACTGCTGCGCCTGGTTAGCCGTCTCGTTGTGCTGTCTGCCGTGCTTGTCCTGTTCTCTCTTGCTCCACCTTTTATCCCTGTGGGGAAGGGAGAGGACCATCAAGTGTGTGTGATTCTGATCAATTGCCTGACTTTGCCTGACCCGTGTATTGAGGCATGTCAGGTAAATGGCTCTGGTGTTAGTCCATTCTCTAGTGTGTCGTGCAAAAGTGTTTGCAGAGGAAAAGGGGAGGGGGGCAATGGTTTTGAATGTCCTACCTGGTAGAATGGGGAAAAGGGGTTGAGATGAGGGGGATACCGTGTCTCACCCGTCTGTGTCCCACTCCCACTCCCTGAGGACCCCTCATCCAGGTGATCCTCACAGATCCGCCCCCAAGATTTTGATTCAATAGCGATGGCCGTGTCCTGGCCACCTGGATAGCAGACCCCCAGGGACTAGCTAGGGAGACACCTTCACACACAGGAGACACTTCCTTACTAAGCTGTACATTTGTGGTGGGAGGACAGAGGTGGCTGAAGGGAGCTAGCAAGCTACAATGATGCAATATGTTACATCAGAAGGAATTGACCTTTGGTGTGAGGGTGGTATTTGGCACAAAGCATTAGAGGCATGTCATATGACCCGAAAAGGCTCAAGACGAAGTGAGTCAAATGGCTCAACTTAGAACTTTTCTATACTTCCACTTGCAGTTAGTGGAAAAGCGAGTGCAGAAGAGAGAGGCCTGTGCATGGAATCAGACTGAGATTCTAAATGAAAGAACTTAAACAATTAGAAGATCAAGCACAGCAGAGCCATGGGTTTGAGTTAAAACAAGAACGCCTCATGGAACAACTAAAAAATTAGTTAAAGACCCAGCGGAAAGAGAGTGGGGAGCGTGAAACAGTTATCTGCAGTGCAAAATGCACATAGAGAGTGTTTGAAAGATTTGAGCACACTGCAACATAAGGTAAATGATCCAAATATTTATAATAGAGGGCTGTTAGAAGACAGTATGGCCTTTCAAATACAAGGAGTTGAAAAATAAAAATAATCAGTTAATTATTAAAGGGGTTGATTCCCAAAATGACTTTGATCAGATATATCAGCGGGTACATACTTTAAAACAAACGAAAATTCAACTGGTGAAGGAAAAAGACCTTTTGAACCAGGCAAATAGTATTCTTGCACAGGAGGTGCTTCGGTTGAAAATGGATGCAGAAAAGAGTCAGTCAGGTTCTCAGGAACTGACTAGAAATAGGCAAGAAAATTTAGAACTCAGGTAACGTGTGAGGCAAGCGGAACTGAACTGTTACAGGCAGCGCAGTGTACAAATAGGCAGGAGAAAGATCAGTATTTTGAAAGAAACCACTTTGAATATGCACGCACAATGCAGGTCGCACAAAACGAAAATGGGGCAAGTCAGAATTAAATCAGGAAATTGAATTGAAAGATCGATTAATGGCCCAGAGTAAAGTCTCAAGCTAGCTCTCTGAATACAATAAGGAAATAAGGCCTGGGAGAAGCAGGTATGACAGTTTGGCAAATTAAATTGAAAAACACTAACTTTCACTGAGGCACCCTGACCGATCAGGGTATGGGACAGGGCCCTCTGATCCAGGGGTGATGCCCTCTCCAACAGGAACCTCATTCCAGTTAACCACAACTTCTTATGGGCCGACTGCGACGGACCTCATGCTTTCGACCTACAAAACCCAAGGAAACATAAGGCACCTAGACTTAGCCAGGCCTATCCAAACTGATCCAGAAGGCCAGTCCTTATCTGAAATTGAGGAATACTCATTTCGACCATACAGAAGAGAAAGTGGCCGGACCAATGTGTCATGGGAAGTAAGGAATAATCCAGTGAGTACTTCGGACCATGCAAACTCTCTTGATGAGAAAATGAGGGAGTTGGACTTAAAATAAAGGAGATTGCAGACCACCCAGCTCACTTCAAAGCTTCAGCCCAGGAGGGGCATTCTAAAAACCTTGGTACATTCAGGGGAAGGGGTAAATTCCTCAGAATCCCTGGAAGGAGGGATGAGGAAACTGGGTTCTATCCTGGGCGAAAAAGTAACTAAAGGGCAAGTGACCGTGAGAGTTCACTTTTTCCCAGGCGAGAGGAGTCCAGACATCGTGATTCTGGGAGATGTTCCCAGTCTCATAGGGATAGGGAGCACCTAGAAGAAAGAGAAGGAAGTACCAGTAGCAGTTGTGAGTCAGAAAGTGAATGGTCACTGGTACAGAAGAACAAAAAGACAAGGAAACCGAGCAAGGGTTTTGTGAAAGACCCTATAAGACAAATAAAGGACATAAAGAGCTTCCTGACCGCATACCACAAGAATGCCAAGTATTCGGTATGGGAGCACCTGGAACTTTATGAGCAAATGATGGCATCATCCCAGATCAGAAATTATGTGAATTGTATAGCATTTGCTAAATGGACTTTCTCACCTGAGTACTCCAGTTTGTTTACAGGACTGGAGGACCAGGATCAATATAAATGGTCCACTTAAAAACATTTCCCCTCACACAGAAACCACAAAATGCTTAAGGCTGCATATAATTTGCAATGTGGGGAGGATCCGGTGCCTAGGGACTTTGTGCAGGAGTTAAAACGCTAATTTGCTCCGACTTCCCGTTGGGTGAACACAAATAGTAGGGAGTTCATAGCTACATATGTTCATGCGCTCCCTAAATACATAATGACTCAGTTGCCCAGACGTGGGTCCCATGCCTGCTGGGCCAAGAGACCCAGGCTATTGTTCACTGATGAGGCCCAACAAGGCCGAAGCATATCTGCAGATGCTTGTGGTCATGTGCAGAAGGGATGTGACTAAGCAGTTTGGGCTTGACTGCCCCTTTTGGGGGTGGGACCAAGCCTGCTTTGCATATGGTCTTTCCCCTTTTGTAATGGCTTGGCAGGCAAATTACAATCGCCTGGAGGGTTGCCCATAGCAATGCCAAAGGTTAAGACTCATTCTAAACCTTCCAGCAATCACTTCTTTTGTTTTACTGTAGTCACCCTGAGTGGGACGGGTATGCCCTGTTGTGGGTCCCATGCCTGCTGGGCCTAGAGACCCAAGCTAATCCTCATCGATGAGGCCCAACAGGGCTGAAACATGCCTGGTGATGCTCGTGGTGCCGTGTAGAAGGTCTGTGATCAAGCAGTTTGGGATTGACTACCCCTTTTGGGGTGTGACCCATCCTGATTTGTATATGGTTGTTCCTCTTTTGTAATGTCTTGGCAGGCGAAGAAGGATGGTCTGGAGGGTTGGCCAGAGCAATGCTAGAGGTTAAGATTGATTCTAAATCGTCCAGCCATCACCTCTTCTGTTTTGCTATAGTCACCCTGAGTGGGACGGGTATGCCCAGACGTGGGTCCCCTGCCTGCTGAGCCTAGAGACCCAAGCTACTCCTCACTGATGAGGCCCAACAAGGCCAAAACATGTCTGGGGGTGCCTGGGTCTCGTGCAGAAGGAATGTCACCAAGCAGTTCAGGCTTGACTGCCCCTTTTGCGGTGGGGCCAAGCATGATTTGCAAATGATCTTTCTTCTTTTGTAATGGTTTGGCAGGTGAAGAATGATGGTCTGCAGAGTTGCCCAGAGGAATTACAGAGGTTAAGATTGATTCTAAACCTTCCAGCTATGACCTCTTTTGTTGTGCTACCAATTATGTAAGCATGAATGGTACCTGTCAATTAATTGATCAATGTTTTGAGAATATAGAATTCCATTTCAAGAATAACCAACAAACTGGTGATTGGAAACCTTCCCCATACTTGAACATCAACCTTCCTCCCAGTTTTAAGTGGCAATCCACACTGGAAGGGGACACCCTAAAATTGTACACCAGTCCAAAATCAGAAGAAACCTCAAGTCCTGTGAAACCTGACAAGGAAGAACCCGCTCAAAGTCTGATGAAAATTCAGAAAAAGGGCAAACAGTTGTTTTTCCCCATCCAGTTAAATGAGGGGGGAGCAAGTGCTCATCAGAGTATGCCTAAATAATGGAAGGAGCTTTATCAGTGAAGAATTTTTTGGCAACAAGAGCATAGAGCATAATTGTTGGGTCGTGAGAGATGCCCCTTCTGCCTTTTATTTAAGCAGTGCATTCTCCATCGATTTGGACCTAATTAATAATAAAGCTTGATCACAACTTGGGGGGGTAACCCCATGGGCTTTGACAACACTGAAAAAGCATTTCGGTCAGCTCAATTGCTGCCTTATGCCGTTGAAGTTTAAGTGTGGAAAAAGGTTACAATCCAAGGACAGGTGCGACAATTCCCCTCAAAATTAAGCGAGGACAAAACCTCAAACATCAGGACATGTATATAAATTTAAATTCCCATCTCCAATGACAAGGTTTTTATTTAAATCTGACACCTCTAATAGACCTGGAACATGACACCATAAGAATATTGGTGGATACAGCGACCCTTGAAGTATCACTTTGGGTGCAGACACTTTTATTGGAATGGCGGTTGAAGCCAAAGATTATTCTATTGATTTAGGTAGTTGAATCATGGGACCAATACCAAACAACTATTTTGACATCAGCGACGGTATTCCTTTGAAATTATTTTTACTAGGCATGGGGGGAATTTCATGGTGCACTCTTCCTGCCCGTAAGAGGTGGAAGAGGTGACCTGTGACATCAGGAGGGTGGAAGTAGTGGTCAGAGTCAAGGACCACTACCGCAAATCCCTGGAACCTACTAGCTCTGTCAACACCATCAAAAGAGATCTTGCCACCTAACTGGAGGACACCGGTGAAATTGCCAAGCCCAAGGTATTTCCAGGTTTCAAGCAGATGGTTGAGGAAAGGATCAATCTTGCTGATGCCTGTGATACTGAGGAGCAAAGACAGAAGCTGAAAAAGGTCTTCTTGGAATTCCAAGATATCTTTTCAATTGGCTCATACGAACGTGGACACACATCCATTCATTCAATCACCACTTTCATGGACTCTGAGATGGCTCCAGTCCAGTATTTGTGAAACAATACTGTTTACCTCTTGCGTCCATGAAATCACTCATGGAGATTATTAAGAACTTAAATTCCTGTGGGATAATTCATCCGATCCACAGTGCCTTCAACAATCGAGTACTAGGGATTCTCAAACCAAAAGGCCATTGAAGATTATGTGAAGACCTGAGAGAGTTGAACAAATTGGTCCATATGTCAAGGTGGTTACTTCCCTACCTCGATCAGGGCTTGGCACAGATCCAAGGATCAAAGGTGTATACCACCATTGACCTGAACAACAGCTAATGGACAGTAGCTGTGAGTAGGGAAGACCAGTACAAGCTTGCCTTTACCTTCAGGGGCAGCATCACCCTTAGGATACATAAACTCTGGCAATGAGTTCAACATCTTTCTACATAAGGCCATGCCCAACTGAGGCGCAATGGGAAACATGGCCTACGGTGATTATGTTCGGATCAAGAGCTCAACTGTGGAGGAACATAGAGCAGAAATCCGCTATGTTCTAACCCAGCTGTAGAAAGCCGAAGCAAAACTGTCCTTTCAGAAGGCACAGTGGTGTAAGACCTGAGTGAACATCTTAGGGTACGAGATCGCCCCTGAGGGCCTTAATCCCCAGGCGAAGAAGGTGGAAGCCTTATTGAAATTAAAATACCCTATTACTCTGTGAGAATTAAGAATTCTTCTTTGACTCAGCAATTATTGTCAGAAGTTCATTGAAGACTACGCAGATGTCCCTCGACCCTTGGTCCATTTATTAAAGGCCAGAGTCAAGTGGGAGTGGGGTCCGGAACATGCTGAGGCAACTAAACAACCGAAAAGAAGTCTTTCCCAGGATTCTTGTTTGGCTTACCCAATAAAGAACAAGGAGTTCTTCTTGGAGACGGGGTTCTCAGATACTTGCCCAACAGCAGTGTTGTATCAAAAGCATGAAATGGTCAACAAAGTCATCTCGTACATGAGCAAGACTTTGTCCTCTGTGGAGGAAAGATTCAATGACTGGGAGAAGGCACTCCTGGCAATGGTATGGGCAATGAAAAATTGCCACCCATTTATCCAAGTGGAGCTCATCATTGTCTAGACTCCTCAACAAAACTTGCAATATCACCAAAGTGACAGAATCCGGGTGGGGTTTGTTAGTAATTCCAAAATTGCTTCCTGGATTCTGTCCATGCAAGGATTTCCTGTTGATGTCAGATATGGCCAAAACAAGAAGAGTCCCCTAACGCAAAGGTTGTTGGACTTGCATGATTGTGCTCAAGAAAACTGTCTCAAGGATGAAAGTCTGGGAATGCCTGGGTGAATGACACCCAGGAACCCTCTGCTGTTTACATAATAGGACGCCAAAGTAGTCAGGTTGCAGAGTTGATGGCCCTCATCAAGCCATCCTCACTGCAGTGCACCACCAACTTAATGAACCGGTCATAATCACTGACTCTGATTATGTTAAGAATGGGTTTGTGAATCACCTGATTAACTGGAAGAATCAAGGCATGCTTTGTGCAAACAATAAACCCCTAAGGCATGACAAATTGATCCAGTAGATTGATGAGCTGGTGACCTCCAATGAGTTGACCCGCTATTGGAAGAAGATAAGTGGTCTTTCTAAAATAGAGGGGCCAGATAAGACTGGGAATGATCTGGCTGACCAGCTGGCTAAAAATGGAGCCCTGCACGGGGATTTCATAGAAACTGAACCACTGCTGGGTGAAATCCAAATAGCTGCTGTCACCAGTTCACAAACTTGTGAGAATGGTGAACGTTTGACTGCCCAGTGGAATAAAGATACCCCAGATGCAGATTTGATCACTGCACAGAATGAGGACCCGATCATTGGGACAGGTTTTCGATACATTGAAGACCTTATGAGTTTTCCTCTAACAGAGTCAGATTGTACTGGCAAAGAGGGTCTCTGCGTGTTGATGAAGTATTCCAAGATGTACGGGATGCACGATGGTGTGATGGTAAGAAGAACCCTATCTGGCTGTGACCAGTGGATGGTACCTACCTCATTACAGAGCCTGATGTTGAACCACACCCATGATGCAGCCACTGCCGGTAAAAGGGGATTTCACATGACATTAGAAATCCTGCGTGAGGTTGTCTACTGGCCACACATGGGCCAGAACCTCGGCACATACCTAAAGGGGTGTCTTGTGTGTGCTCAATATCAACCCAGCACCCTCACACAAAGAGCTCCATTACAAAAAAGGGGAATGACACTGCCTTGGTCAGATTTGCAAGTTGATTTCATCGGATGAGTAATTTGCTCCTATAGAGGAAACAAGTACATGTAGACTGTGACATGCTTGTTCACAAAGTAGGTAGAATGTCTTCCAGCCCCAAATTGTAAGGTCGAGACAGCTGCTGCACTAATGATCAATCACATCTTCTCTCATTTCGGCCTCCCGCAAAGGATTGAGTTGGATCGAGAAAGCCATTTTACCAGTGAGGTGATAGTAAAGATGTGGGAGATTCTAGAGGTACAAAGAAAACCCCAGACTGCCTACTTGTAACGCTCACCTGGTATCCACAGGGTCGTCACTCAGCTTGTTCTGTCCTCTTACGGCCTCAAACCCTTCCCTGGAGGCTATTCGACTGGAGACTGGGCCTGAAACACAGGATTGGTAGAGTTTAACTCCCTATTGTCTCTGTGTGCTTGAACCCCTTCTTCCCCGGGGTCCAACCCTTCCCTTTGATCCACAGCTCACCTTGTTTTCTTGGATAGTGTGCTCTCCGTCCTGCTTTCAGCGCAGCGGCCCATTGATTGATGCAGGCTCGTTGCTGCCTAGTTACTTCACTGGCAAGAGTCCGACAGGTAAGTATAATGAGTGTTTTGAACAGTTCTCTAATTTCGTTCCTTTCCTTCCTTAGATGATGGCTGGCGCCCGGGGATGGCGGTGTGCTGCTGAGATGAGTAGCGCTGAAGGTGAGTGTGAGCGCGATGCGCGATGCACCCCTTTCATATTTGCATTGAACTGAGTTCTTTTTCTGTGTCTTTTAGGTGCTGCAACGTTTTCAGCGTGGATGCTGGTTATGAAGAACAAATGCGGTGGGTAAGCGTGGTATGCGGCGCCTCTAGATGTTTCCACGCTAACCTGGAGTGTCTTTTCCCTCTTGCAGATGGATAAGAAGTTCCGGAGACAGAGTTCCCCCAGAGCGGCTGGGATTCAGGTAAGCATTTGAAGCTCGTACAGTATTTAAAAATAAGCGAAGATTTGCAGAATGCTTAATATGCCTTTTTTCTGTTCTTTTCCCTTTTCCTTAGGAAGCGGCGTGCCGGGATGGGAATGACACCGCCGAAGATGCCCGGAGGACAGAAGGAGCGATGAATGATGGGCAGAAGCGCTGCAAGGTAAGGCTGTTCCTAACGGTGTTCTTGTTCTTGCAGGAGCTGAGCGCAGAAGAAAGATGCAGGCCTACTGGAGACCGATCCGAACACAGTGTTTTGCTTGATTTAAAATGGTGCTGGTGCGCAATGCATTCTGGGAGCGTGCGGAGCCATGATGGATATTTACTGCATGCCGCTGAGTGTTATATTCACGGTGCTGAGAAAAACATGCTTTCCAAACCTGGTATGCGGTCAAGGACATTTCTGCTGGGAAAGCTAACTTTGTTATGATTTGCTACTGTTCTCCGTGGAGCCTGTTTTTTAGAGAAGGGAGGCACTGCGCTTCTTGGGGGGAGCTCTCGATTGACCCAGCTGGCAACCGAAGGCTGTTCCTCAACTGCGCAAGTGGAATTTCCAGAAGGTTCGAGAATTGACTCCCCTTTGTGGAGTGTGTATATATGCGGAAGCCCGGAGGTGGTAAGATGAAACGTCAGCCGGAGAAGGACGCTTACGTCCGGCCCTCCTGTGAGCTATGGTGCTCTCGGCCTGGCTGTTCCCAGGGTCTTCCAGCCGCTTCTGGACGAGATGAGGAATACTGTTACGCTCACGGTGATGTATTTCCTTTTGAATTCTTTACTTCTTCTGTGATCTATGTCCATATTATTTTGTGAGTTATTACTATGTACTTCTAAGCTTTGAATAAATAGCCGTATAAGAGCTGATTATCTTCTAAGAGTGCATGGCTGTGAGTTATTGTGTCTGTCTACATTCAAAGTATTTGCTCTGTACTTGCATTGAAGATTTATGGTTGTTCCGTGCACTTTGGGGGAGAGCAATACGTTTTTGGCATCGCAAACAGGATACTTGTGATGAGTTGTTCCGAGTATTCAAGAATCTGTTGAAACGTAGATAGGATTTGGTTGTCTTGTAAGTGAAGTTGTTGAATAGTGAAGTTTTTTTTTCTCTTCTGTAAGTGTGTGAGTGCCTGTGGGGAGTGATTGTAGCGTGGAGAAGAAAATATATAGATTCAACAAGGTTTTGTTTTGTTTGCGATAATGAATAGTTTGTTCAGGAAGAAGAACGTAACCGCTGGCGGTGACTGTTCTGATGTTGTTATTCCAGGATGGACTAAGAGTCCATATGATAAGTTGGCTCAGGCGTGGGCATGTGGTGCCGGTTTAAGTGAAACATGGGATCAAGGATTGGGAGATGCCGATCCGGCTGATGTAATTGCATGCTTGCAACAAGTTCCAGTAGAACGTGGCAAAGAATGTGCATCATTAGGTAGGCGAGGTTGGGTTATTTTGCATGCTTATAGGAAAATACATCAAATGAAGGTGGAAATTAATAATGAGGTTTTGCGATTAGAAAGAGAGCTAGCTGCAGAATGGCAGACTGCGTTAATGCAGCAGATTCAAACGAAATTGTTTAAAGATAAGGCCGACACATATCAGGCGGTGGCCGAAAGAGCAGCAGTCAGAGTAGCCCGGTATAAGTATAGGAAAAGACGAGGAGGGGTCAACAAAAGAAAGGTGGCAACTGTAATCGCTACCTCTGGCGTAGACTGGGATCCGGTAAGTGGGATGGTGATATTTTTGATTCGACCAGTTTAGAAAGTAGTTCTGCAGATGAGTCTGACCCCAAAACAGAAGCGAAACAGAAAACAGTGGCGGCTAAACCCGTTAGAAGACGGCAAGCCGGACCCCACCCGCAGAATCCTGCCGGCGGAATGGTGGATTAAACCGCGATGGAGGATTACACACAACAGGAGGTTGGGGAAATTATTACCTGTTTGAGGCAAAAATCAGGGGAAGCTTTATTGACATGGATGGTGAGATTACTAGATGGGGGTGCTGCAGGGTTGTTGGTAGATTCTACGGATTCACCACGTTTTTTACCCCTGTCAATTGACACCAATGTACAGGAGGTCTTAAGAGCAGGACCGTCACCTGATGCAAATGGTCAAGATACGCAGGTGTCTTTGTTGCACCTGGTATCCCAAGCATGTAACCGTAAATACCCTATTACCACAGATTGGCCTAGTGAAGAAACAAAGTGGTATACGTTGAGAGAAGCAATTCAAAAAGTCAGAGAGCATGCTATGAAAGAGGCTATTCACATAGATGCTCCTGATCACATGGGAGCCATGCCGCTCTCAGTTTCAACTCGAAACATGGTGATTAGAACTGTGCCACCCGCATATAAAAGTGTCATTATGACTTTGCTCGTAGGTATGACGGGCAAGGCTACTGATGAGGTAGTGGATGCCATTCGGCAACTTGCAGATTTGGGAGAGTGGGGTAAGAGCGATAACAAGCCACGGAAGAGAGAGGGTCATAGTGAGAGAAGAACAGAAGGCAGGCGGCAAGATAGTAGAGACTCCCGAGTGTCCCGAAAAGACATGTTTTCGGCTTTGTTAAACGATGGCATGCCACATGGAAAAATTGATGGCATTGAAACCAGAGTAATGTATCACAAAAACGAGGACTTGCAGCCAAAGAGCGCTATAAACAGGGTAAGAAACAAGTAGTCACCACACCTCAGGGGGACACCTCACCTTCTGCTCCCCCTGCGGAAGAACCAGATGAAGGGTCTATGGGGACACCTTCCCCATACCAGCCAACATACGCTGATTTGAGAAAGGTGGTGAGTGCGATGCTAGAGGAGGAGTCGAGTCACACTCATTTGAAGTTTGACTAGGGCTTCGGCCAAGCTCCGGCAGCGTTTGCCCGCATAAAAGTAGATAGGCGGCATCATGTTGATGTTAAGATTTTTTGGGGGGCAGGAAATACACAACGGGTGCGAGCATTGATAGACACCGGGGCAGAGGCCACTTTGATTCATGGTAATCCAACACGATTTAAAGGCAAACAGTTTACTATTACAGGTTTAGGGGGAAAGGAGACCCCCCGCAGTACAAACGAAAGTGGAGATGAAAATAGGCAATTTGAAGAGGCAGAAATATCAAGTGTTGATTGTCCCGATACCTGAATATATAATTGGCTTTGACATTTTGGAAGGGTTAACCTTGGGACTTAGCGGTAAAACGTACCCGTTTGGGGTGAGTGCATTAATCTGTACACCCATTACCATAGGCAAATTGAAGATGCCCCCAGTGCAGGTGCCAGTGGCAAACAAGCGGGTCGCAATGAAACAATACCGCATTCCTGGGGGGCACAAGGAAATTTCAGACACCATTAAAGAGTACGTGGAGGCGGGTGTATTACGCCCATTACCACCTCATGGAACAATCCTCTCTGGCCTATTAAAAAGGGAGATTGGTCGTGGAGGATGACAGTGGACTACAGGGAGTTGAATAAACATACTCCTCCCTTAGTGCCGCAGTTCCAGATGCTATTACCTTGATTGAAAATGTCCAAAAGTTTGAAGGGACTTGGTATGCAGTGATCGATTTAGCTAATGCATTTTTCTCCGTGCCAATTGCTGACGAGTGTCAAGAACAGTTTGCATTTTCGTGGAGTGGACGTCAGTACACTTTCACGAGGCTACCTATGGGATTCATACACAGCCCGACTATCTGTCACCGGCTGGTGGCAGAGCACTTAGACAAGATACCGTGTAAACCTGACATACAAATCTATCATTACATTGATGATATTTTGATCCAGGGCAAGGACGAGCACAGTGTGCAAATCCAGTTAGATGTCCTTATGGAAGGATTGAAGAAGGGAGGGTGGGAGATTAATCCGAGTAAAATTCAAGGTCCAGCTGTAACAGTGATATTCCTAAGGATTCAGTGGCATCATGGGCATTGAGAAATGGTGCCAAAATCCTGACAGAAAATACTTGAATTCACCACTCCAATGAACAAAAAGCAAGCTCAGCAGTTTATTGGACTGTTTGGGTTTGGAGACAGCACATTCCTCATTTAGGGCAGATATTGGCCCCCCTCTACAAGGTGACACGAAAGAAATATGAGTTTCAGTGGGGGGAAGAGCAGCAGAAAGCCTTTGAGATGCCGAAAGACACCGTGCAGCAGGTGCTTGATTTATGGCCCTTGAAGGAAGGCGAAGTGGAATTAAATGTGTCTGTACAAGACAATTATGCTAACTGGAGTGTGTGGCAGAAACAAGACAGGAAACGTGTGCCATTGGGGTTTTGGAGTTGTAAATTGCCCGACGCTGGTAACTCATACACTCCGTTTGAGAAGCAATTGCTGTCATGTTATTGGGCTCTTGTTGATACTGAGCAGATGACGGTGGGCCATGATGTATTCATGAGGCTAGAAATACCAATCATGCAATGGGTACTGAGCTCTCCTAAAACGCATCGAATAGGACATGCTCAAGAAGCCAGCATAATTAAGTGGAAATGGTATATTCAAGAGAGAGCAAAATCAGGAAAGGGTGGAGTGGCAAAATTACATGAGCAAGTAGCCAACATATCGCCCTCAGATTACATACCACTGGAAGTGCCTGAAAAACGTGAGTCTCCCGTGAAATGAGGAGTACCTTACAGTGATTTGACCTTGGAGCAAACAAAGCATGCTTGGTTCACGGATGGTTCAGCTCGATATGTGGGAACCGAGCGGTACTGGAAAGCAGTGTCGTACAATCCCAAAACAAAAAAGATGTTGACACGACAGGGAAAGGGAAGAGCAGTCAATTCGCAGAACTTTACGCAGTTTACCAAGCACTGAAACAAGAAACCCCTGGTCAGTGTTATGTGTACACAGATTCATGGTCAGTGGCGAATGGATTGGCAGTGTGGTTGCCAACTTGGCAAAGGAATGGATGGAAGATTCCTTCAAAAGAGTTGTGGGGAAAAGAGCTGTGGCAAGATATTGCAGAAATGTTGTTACAAAGTGAAGTCACTGTATATCATGTGGACGCGCATTGTGCCACAGACTCATTAAAACGTTGGTTTAATTCAGTTGCAGACGAACACACCAAGATTTCATCTGTGGATGCAGAGGCTCAGGAAGACGATTTGGAGGGTTTGGCCAAATGGGCCCATCAGAAATGTGGGCACCTTGGAGAAAAGGCTACTATCAGGTGGGCACAAGCTCGAGGAATCAGTCTTCCTTTAGAAGTAGTGAAATCAATCATTTTGCAATGTCCCGTGTGCCAATACCAATTGCATAGACCTATACCTCAAATTGTTCGAGGCACATTGAGAAGAGGAAAATTACCAGGTCAAATTTGGCAGATTGATTATATCGGTCCCATGCCAATCAGCAGAGGTTGTCAGTATGCCTGTACTATTGTGGATACATACTCAGGATATTTGATGGTTTTGCCGTGCAAACGAGCAACCCAACTGAACACCATCAGGTTGTTAGATCAGATCGTATTACATTATGGAGTGCCTTTGCAGATTCAAAGTGACAATGGGTCACATTTCAAAGGCAAACTAATCCAGGAGTTTTGTCAGGAAAAGAGCATTGAGTGGCTGTATCACGTTCCGTACCATTCAGCTGCTGCAGGGTTAATTGAACGAATGAATGGGTTATTGAAAGAACAGTTGCGCAAATCTGGAGACGGCAGTTTGGCAGGCTGGCGTGATCGTGTGTTTGATGCGGTGCAAGTATTAAACAATAGTCCTGTGTATGAACATGAAACTCCTTTGATGCGATTAATGACTCCTTCTTTACAGGTTCAACCCAATTCAGTCAGAGAAACACTATTGTACTGGGAAATTACTCCAGGTTCTTTAGCTCCCTATCGAGCAACTCCAGAGTCATCAGGGGTAGACTTGCATTCCCATGAAGAAATCAGATTAGATCCAAGAGGAACTGTTGTAATCGAAACAGGGATTGGAGTACAGATTCCCCCGGAGCATATGGGATGGATTGCCCCTAGATCTGGCCTAGCATTGAAAGGAGTTCAAGTGTTGGGAGAGGTAATTGATGCTGATTACCAGGGCGAGATTAAAGACATCCTAATGAATAGTGGGGATCAATTGTTATCAATCCACAAGGGTAATCAAGTAGCCCAATTGATAGTTATTCCCATGAAGTTGTCCATGATTAAGAAGGGGGAGCCTCCTACAGTGTTAACTACCCGTGGAGACCGCGGTTTTGGCTCTTCAGACAGTATGGTACCGGGTGCAAAGGTGTGGGTGGAAAAGCCAAGTGGCCCACCAGTGCCCGCAGATGTCATTGCATCAGGCAAAGATCAAGTAGTTTTAGTTATGGAGCCTGGTAGAAAGAAATGGCAATATGTACCTGCAGACAAATGTTACCTGAGAGAGTGATGTGCAACACTAATATCTCTTTTCTGGCTTTGCTTTGTAGATCCTGTGTCTGGTTGGTGTAACTGTTGCACTAAATGGACTCCATTTGGGAGAGTTAAACAGTCTGCTACTACCAACGAAAAATGTCACATCTGTGCCAGTGATCAAGGGGATACTGATAGTGATGAATAATGTTGTCCCCAAGCAGCCCTATGCCAGTGCCGAAAAGCCAGCCAGACCGAAGACATGGATTCGTGAAATGTGACAAACACATCAGGAGCAAGTGAAAACAACCTTGATGCCAGTCGTGCAAGATACATTCGTAGGAAGGCGAAAACATTCTCCTATGATTACTCAAGAGGAGAATACGTGGATATATTTGGCACTGCAAGTACTGAACATATCACAGTTTTGTTTTACTGATGTGCCCAATGCTGAAGCTTTATTGACTACGTGTTTAGTAGCGGTGCCGACGCCTGTTACGGTTTTAAAGCATATCTTCGGCGTCACACACAATGATTCTTTAGTTCAAGACTCAGACATTAGACAATCTTTTTCTGTTTATGAATACTGTCGGTTCTGTCAAGAGACTGACCGTAAATGGAGAAATTTGACACGTGTTATTACTTACAATATAACCCAAGGTGATGTATGTTACGTAATGACCTGCAATGCACAAGAAATTGGCAAATGCCGACAAATAGAGTTGACAAATCAGCACAATCATTCAATGTTTGAGAGAAGACTATGTTCGCGAGTGCCACGCAAATGCACCAGTGTAAATAACACTATGGCCCTCATTACAAGTCAGGCGGTGGACCATGGTGCTATTAGCACCATGGTCCATGCCGGATTCCGCCATGGCGGATGGCGGAATTACCGCCCCATTCCAAGGTGAGTGGGGCGGTAATTCCCCATTCACCATTTGCCCTTCCCCATTCCCATTTTTGCCCCATAGGGCATAATGGGGATCGGGAAGGCGATAATTACGGCACCGTAAATTACGGTGCCGTAATTAGCACCAAGGTCGCTTAGCGCCTTGGACTTTAACGCCTGCAAAAAGGAGGCGTTAAAGTGTGAATCAGGCATTAAGGGTTAACGGCGCCGACGGCGCCGTTAAACCCTTTAACGCCTGACTTGTAATGAGGGCCTATGTCTTGCAATCATACAGTGATAACTGCTAGTCATTTGAATCATGTGAAACTTCCAAAAGGATGGCTCTTTTCATGTGGTAACATTACATACACTTATATTCCAGCTAACATTTCTGGAGGTCCATGTGCTTGAACTCGATTAGGACTAATGATGTTTCCTTTACGCCCAGCGATAACTCGAGGTAAACGGTCAATTTATGAATCTGTAGGTCTATCTCCTGACTGTGATTCACATGTACATTTGTTATCAGAAGCTGAGGTTCTAGCATTAACCTTTTCCTTAGTGGGAGTTTGGGGTTTAGCTGCTGGAGGTTACAAATCTTTGATGAAATTAGCATGTTTAGTAGTTAACAGCCTTAATCATACTTCGCAGGCATTAGAAGAATTACTCCTTGATAGTCAAGTTATTAGAAAAGCAACTTTGCAGAACAG
Source organism: Ambystoma mexicanum (assembly GCF_040938575.1). Classification (NCBI taxonomy): domain Eukaryota; kingdom Metazoa; phylum Chordata; class Amphibia; order Caudata; family Ambystomatidae; genus Ambystoma; species Ambystoma mexicanum. The sequence continues at coordinate 467,864,139 of NC_090922.1, forward strand.
AGCTGCTGTTGATTATCTATTGCTAAAACATAATTTAGGGTGTAACGCATTTGAAGGTATGTGTTGTTTCAATTTAAGTGACCATTCACGATCTATTGAAAGTCATATTCGAGGTTTGAGGGATCTCATTTCTCAAGTGTCTCAAGATCGTAATAGAAGTTGGTGGGATTGGTTATATTTATGGATACCTGTTACTGGGGGTACACTACGTTACGTTTTTGCTTGTATTGTCTATCATAATTGCTTGTTGTTGTTGCATTCGATGTATTCCCAATTTAGTTTTAACATTTTGTAGGTTTCATAGACCGGTTCTTGTGCCACCGGGTTATGGAAGGTAAATATCCAAGGGTGGAATTGTTATGCTTGATCTAAAATGGCGCTGGTGCACAATGCATTCTGGGAGCGCGCTGACCCATGATGGATATTTACTTAATGCCGCAGTGAAAAGCTGCACACATTTTGCTGAGTGTTAGATTCACGGTGCTGAGAAAAACATGCTTTCCAAACCTGGTATGCGGTCAAGGACATTTCTGCTGGGAAAGCTAACTTTGTTATGGTTTGCTACTGTTCTCCGTGGAGCGTGTTTTTTAGAGAAGGGAGGCACTGCGGTTCTTGGGGGGAGCTCTCGATTCACCCAGCTGGCAACCGACGGCTGTTCCTCAACTGCGCAAGTGCAATTTCCAGAAGGTTCGAGAATTGACTCCCCTTTGTGGAGTGTGTATATATGCGGAAGCCCAGAGGTGGTCAGGTGAGACTTCAGCCGGAGAAGGACGCTTACGTCCGGCCCTCCTGTGAGCTGCGGTGCTCTCGGCCTGGTTGTTCCCAGGTTCTTTCAGCCGCTTCTGGACAAGATGAGGAATCCTGTTACGCTCACGGTGATGTATTTCCTTTTGAATTCTTTACTTCTTCTGTGATCTATGTCCATATTATTTTGTGAGTTATTACTATGTACTTCTAAGCTTTGAATAAATAGCCGCATAAGAGCTGATTATCTTCTAAGAGTGCGTGGCTGTAAGTTATTGTGTCTGTCTACGTTCAAAGTATTTGCTCTGTACTTGCATTGATGTTTTATGGTTGTTCCGTGCACTTTGGGGGAGAGCAATACACACGGTGAGTGACACGCTGCAGGTGCAGAAAACACAAAGCATGTTTCTCAGCCTGGGTGTGGCTTAAATAGTCTCTGGGTATCCCAGGTGTCTCTGGGCTGAACCACACCCAAAAGAATAAACCGCACATGCAGTTCTGGGAACCGAATATGTGGGGGCATCCATCTTGTCCCCATCAATGCACTACAAGTCCAATCCTCAATGTTATCCTATGGGAGTGAGTGAGTCTGGTGCCACAAGCGCCAAGTCTGACTCCAAATGGGTCTTTGGAGGGATGGAAAGGCCCTCCAAGGCATGTAGGTGATCATGGCCTGGCTCCAGCCTGACATCCTGGAGGGCTGGGGACATGAGGGGAAGGAATCATGACAGCACTCCCCCCAAAGTCCCCTCTCAAGGTGACTCTTCTGTCTGGTCCAGGTTTGGTTGGATGGTTTTGATGAAATCGTCTAAGCAAGCGAGGTGCATGGATGTACTCACAAGGCTCCCATGTCTTGTCTTGTGGACCATACCCCTTCCAGTCTACTAAGTAGTATAATTTGGATCTGACATACTTTGAATGTAGGATGTCCTTGACTTCGAATTCTGGCTCCCCGGCGACTACTACTGGCTGTGGTGGCGTTGCTACCCGGGTCCCGGGTTGAACAGATTTGAGGAGAGACACGTGCAATACAGGATGAATCTGCATGTTTGACGGCAAAGCTAGTCTGACCGCCACAGGATTTATCACAGAGGTGACGGTTAATGGACCCAGGTATCTTGGACGGAAAGTTCAGGCTCCTTTCATGGACACATGTTTAGACGCCAGCCAGACTTTGTACCCCCACTTGGTAGTTGGGGGGCCTTTGCTCGGTGTTGATCAGCTAACTTCTTTTGTCGATTTTTAGCTTGAAGTAGGTGTTCAGCTGCCCTTTTAAAGGTTTGAGAAATGGTCGTGTGCAAGGTTTTGACTGCTGGCATTTCCAGGGTTGTAGGAACGTCCAACTCAGAAGTACGTGGGTGCCTGCCATACATGGTATAAAAGGGTGTCTGCCCAGTGCTGGTGTGTAGGGAATTATTATAAGCATATTCAGCTATCCACAATAGGTCGAACCAGCTTCCTTCAGTTTGGTGTAACTTGCAACGCAGATACTGCTCGAGCGTCTGATTTGTCCTCTCAGTTTGACCATCCGTTTGGGGATGGTGACTGGTGGATAGCCGGATGTCGATCTTAGCCATAAAGCAGCATTTTCTCCAGAAGTTAGATACGAATTGAGTACCTCGGTCTGAGACCAAAACTGAAGGAAACCCATGGAGCCGTACGATGCCTTCAAGAAATACCTTTGCCAGAGTGGAAGCATTTGGGAGTCCCTTAAGAGGAATGAAAAGTGCCATTTTTGAAAATAGGTCCACGACCACAAGAATAGTGTTAAACCCTTGACTGGGTGGTAAATCAGAAATAAAATCGAGGGACAACGTGTGCCAGGGTGCTGGTGGGATTTACAATGGTTGCAATAGCCCAGCCGGTTTCTGCTTGGATGACTTGTTTTGAGCACACACTCGAACAAGATAGGATGAATTGGATAATGTCTTTACGCCACGTGGGCCACCAATAATTTCGTTTTACCTTGGCTAGGGTTTTAGCGATTCCGGGGAGGCCCTCGATCAAGGAATTATGAAAAACGGACATGACTTGTTCTTGTAGTTCTTGGTTTGGTAAGAATAAACGATTCCTGAAGTAGGGCAACTGATCTTTTATCATGTAATGTTCTCCTTGTGCACTCCACGCTTGTAATTGCTCCGGACTCATCAGGTTTCGGATTTCTTCATGTAATTCTTTCTGAGTTATGGTTGCTGTGATTCCTAGGAGCTTGGGATGATTGCTATTGGGTCAGGGGTCTGATACCCTTGCTCTTCCACCCCATACGGGAAAGGGCATTGGCCTTCCCTTTTTTCACCCCTGCTCGAAATGTAATCACGTAGTCATATTCAGCAAAAAAAAGAGCCCAACGTAGTTGTCGTGAGGATTGGGCCTTTGCCATTTTTAGGTACTGAAGGTTCCGGTAGTCAGTTATTACGGTGATTGTGTGTCTGGCGGCCAAGAGGTAGTGCCGCCATGCCTTAAAGGCTGACTTAATGGCCAGGAGTTCTTTGTCTGTTATAGCGTAATTGAGTTCAGGAGGTGTGAATTTAAGCGACTAGAAGGCAACAGGGTGTAACTGGCCCGTTTCAGGGTCCTTTTGTGAGAGGACGGTTCCCATAGCCATGATTGAGGCGTCCGCTCCACCAGGTATGGGAGATCAGGGCAAGGGTAGCGTAAGATTGGGGCAGATGTGAATCTTGCTTTGAGTTCTTGGAAAGCCTCCTCGGCTTCTGTTATCCACTGGAACTTTTGTTGCTTTTTCTTAGTAATGACGTGATGGGATGCACGATTTGTGAAAATCCTGCAATGAACCGGCGGTAGAAGTTCGCAAAACCCAGCATACTTTGAACCGCCTTGAATGAATTTGGGGATGGCCATTTCAGGATAGCATCTTCCTTGTGTACATCCATTCGGATTCCATTCGGGCTGAGAACAAAGCCCAGGAATTCCACCTCAGAGACGTGGAATGAGCACTTTTCGAGCTTGGCGTAGAGCTGGTGTTGACAGAGTTTCTCCAATACAGATCGGATGTGTTTAACTTGGTCCTGCTTTGGTGCGGAATATACTAGGATATCGTCGATGTACACTAGAGCACAGACATCAATCAATTCCCATAGGAGATCGTTCATGAAGTATTGAAATGCAACAGGCGCATTGCAAAGGCCAAAGGGCATTACTTGATATTCGTACAAGCCGTATTTGTTGAGAAAAGATGTTTTCCCTTCGACCCCCTGTTTTACGCGAACAAGGTGAAATGCCCACCTCAGGTCTAGTTTTGTGTAGATTTGAGCACCGTTGACTTGATCAAGCAATTCAGGGATCAGTGGCAGGGGGTAGCAATTTTCTACAGTAATCTGGTTCAGTGCGCGATAGTCGCTGCACATTCTCAAGTCCCCCTCCTTTTTCGGTACGAAGAATAGAGGACTGGCTGCTGGAGACTTCGAGGGACGGATGAACCCGTTGGCCAGGTATTGGTCAAGATAGGCCTTCAGGTGCTGGTTTTCTGGTTCCGTGAGTGCGTAAATTTGCCCACAAGGGATTTGTGCGCCGGGTATCGGGTCGATTTGGCAATCTTATGGTCTGTGCGGTGGCAGGGTATTACCGTGTTCTTTCTGAAAGACATCTTGAAAGTCCTGGTTTTCACTTGGTAGGGTGCCGATTGCCACAGTCGCAAGCGTGGAGGTTCTGGTGTCTATTGGTTGTTTTACTTGGCGATAACATGTGTGAGGGCAAGTCTTGGGAAAGGCCAATTCTTTTGCTCGCCATTCGATTTGAGGATTGTGAGCTACCAACCATGGCATTCCCAAAATCAACCGGAACTGTGGTGCCTTAATGAGGTCGAAAACGATAGATTCTTGGTGTCCATCCTGGCACAGAAGGGTTAAAGCTGCAGTGCATTGGGATACTGGACCAGAAGCTACTTCCGTGCCGTCGACAGTGGTAACAGTGTCGATGGTTGATTTAGGGCGTAACGGAAGCCCCATCTTTGCCGCAAGATCCTGGTCGATGTAATTCCCAACGGCTCCACTGTCTATGTACACTCTTACTGCGTGCATCCGAGATGGTTGTTGGTGATTGATCAAGACCACAGATAGTGCAAAATGGGCGGTCTGTAGTTCACTTTCTTCGCTCGACAAGTGGACCCCTACACTTGCCGGGCTGGGGAGTTTTCCGATTCCTTGTTGGTATCTTCCTTGTCTGTGGCCCCTACCGTCCTCCTCTGTGGCTTCATAGGGCACTCTTTAAGGAAATGACCTGACCATCCACAGTACAGACATAACTGCTGCTGTCTCCTTTCATCCCTTTCCACTTTAGTCAAGGGGGATCTGACCCCCCGATTTGCATTGGTTCTCCTGAACCTTCCGTTGTTCGGGCAGTATTGTCCTTTGAATGCACATACATAGGGCGAGGGTCCGGTCTGGTTCGATCTGCTCTTCGGTCCTGCAACCTATGATCCAGTTCAACAACAAGGTCAATGAATTCTGAACAGTCTTTCGGGGGTTCACTACTTGTGCGAGAACATCCTTGAACTTTCCCCGCAACCTCAGATGAAATAACATGGTTCTCTTCTAAACTGGCCATTCTGCTTCAACTACGAGTCTATTGAACCTGGCTATGTATGTTAATAGGTCTTGATTCCCTTGGCGTAGGGACAGAGGTTCGTTGTCTAATGCCTGCCCATGAGTATGACAGGCGAACAGCTTTTCCATCTCCTGCTGAAAGCCCCTGAAGTCATGCAGCAAAGGATCATCTTGGGCCACAAAGGGTACAGACCAGTCCGTGGCGCTACCACTCAGGTGGGATAGCACAAAAGCGACCCGTGATTGGTCATTCGGAAAGGCCCCTGGCCTACAAAGGAAGTGCAGGCAGCACTGGTTCATGAACATTGCAAACCTCTTGGGATCCCCCGTAAATCATTCGGGCGGGGCCAAGGGAACTGCCCCAGGAAGGGTTATCTGAATGGGATTGGCTGATGGCGCTGGCATCGAGGGCACGCTTCCTGGCAATAGTGCATGCCCTGCTTGTGACTGGAGAAATTGCCGGCTTAAATCATCAGTGCGTTCTTTGGCTACTATCAGCTCTCTCCTCAGGGTGTTGGTCTCCTGCGTGGCTGCATGTACTTCGTAACGTAGCTGCTCCAACATGTGGGCTAACTGGTCGGTTTCTAACATTTCCATGACATCCTGGTGGATTTTGATGTGAGGTTAGGCTTTCGGTAACTACCAATTGTCTCTGTGTGCTTGAACCCCTTCTGCCCCGGGGTCCAACCCTTCCCTTTGATCCACAGCTCACCTTGTTTCCTTGGATAGTGTGCTCTCCGTCCTGCTTTCAGCGCAGCGGCCCGTTGATTGATGGAAGAGTCCGACAGGTAAGTATAATGAGTCTTTTGAACAGTTCTCTAACTTCGTTCCTTTCCTTCGTTAGATGATGGCCGGTGGCCGGGGATGTCGGCGTGCTGCTGAGATGAGTAGCGCTGAAGGTGAGTGAGAGCGCGATGCGCGATGCACCCCTTTTGTATTTGCATTGAACTGAGTTATTTTTCTGTGTCTTTTAGGTGCTGCAACGGTATGCGGCGCCTCTAGATGTTTCCACGCTAACCTGGAGTGTCTTTTCCCTCTTGCAGATGGATGAGAATTTCCGGAGACAGAGTTCCCCCAGAGCGGCTGGGATTCAGGTAAGCGTTTGACGCTCATACAGTATTTAAAAATAAGCAAAGATTTGCAGAATGCGTACTAATGCCTTTTTTCTGTTCTTTTCCCTTTTCCTTAGGAAGCGGTGTGCCGGGATGGGAATGACACCACGGAAGATGCCCGCAGAACAGAAGGAATGATGCATGATGGGCAGAAGCGCCGCAAGGTAAGGCTGTTCCTAACAGTGTTATTGTTCTTGCAGGAGCTGAGTGCAGAAGAAAGATGCAGGCCTACTGGAGACCGATCCGAACACGGTGAGTGTCACGCTGCAGGTGCAGAAAACACAAAGCATGTTTCTCAGCCTGGGTGTGGCTTAAATTGTCTATGGGTATCCCAGCTGTCTCTGGGCTGAACCATACCCAAAAGACTAGACCGCACATGAAGTTCTGGGAACGAATATGTGGGGGAATCCATCTTGTCCCCATCAATGCACTACAAGTCAAATCCCCAATGTTATCCTATGGGAGTGAGTGAGTGGTGCCACAAGCGCCAAGTCTGACCCCAAGTGGGTCTTTGGAGGGATGGAGAGGCCCTTGAGGGCCATGTAGGTGATCGTGGCCTGGCTCCAGCCTGACATCTTGGAGGGCTGGGGACATAAGGGGCAACAATGATGACACCACTGCCTGTCCTCAAGTAGGGGGGGGGGGTTGAGAGATAAAACAAAACAATTGTGAGTATTTTTAAGTTCATGGCACACTCTAGACCCAGTTGGGACATCCAATTACTGCCTGTCCTGATGGCTATTAGGTCTACACCATCTTCTGCAACAAGATGTCTCCATTTGAGCTCATGCCCGGACAAAAAGTGGTTTACCTCAGCATCTGCTCTACAGAACACAGGAGCAGACCCTGATAAATGCGTCCACTACTCATAAGTACATAGAACATTTAAGGAACACCTCCAGCACATTTTTGCTTATGCTCAGGGAAATTTAGAAAAGTTGACTGTAGGAATTAAGACCTATTATGATCTGAAGACCACCAAGAAAGAGTATGAAGTAGGGAACAAGGTTTACTTGTACAATTGTCAAAGGAATCAGGCCAAGGAGCGGAAATGTCTTCCATCTTGGTGTGGTGTCTTTGAAATTGTAGATAAACTATCACCTGTTGCCTTTAAGATCTGCATCTCAAAAGGAGAACAGACAGAAGAAAAATGGGTCCACATCAACCAGTTGAAAAGCTGTCATCCCAGACCAGCTTCATGACTGATTGAGGAGCCAAATGAAATTTGAGCAGATGAACCATCAGGGAATGAAAAGGAAGGATCAAAAAAATTGAATGGGAATTAAGAGACACAGACACAGACACACACACACACACTAATTTACTTTGTGCTCATTGAAAAGAAAAAGAAAATAAATAAATACGGTTTTGAGAAATGGTGAGAATGTCTTGTATTATAATTGTATGCTTAATTGTATGCTGTTGTTGTTTCGTTAATTATGTGTCCATCTTCTGCATAATAAGTAACCTTTTTTAGTTTCTATTGTTAGATAACTTACTTCCTTAATTTCCAGCCTGGAGGAAAGAGGGGAGTCCGGAGAGGACCCTAGGCACCCTGGAATGAAAGAATAAAGGTGGGTGCTGTGCAACACCCCAATCCATAGACGGAAGGGGAGACTCAGGTGCCCATTCCCTACTGAAGGAAGTTGAGCCGGATAGGCTCCAATAAAAACAAAAAATAAGAAAAAGAAAAGGGGACTTTGGATGAACCTCCACTCTGCCCTGCTCTTCCCCACCAAAGAATCCTGGAAGAACGGGGGTTGGGGGCATGTGGGGTATAATCAAAGGCTCCAAACCAATAGAACTGAAGGGCCATGTGAAAAAGGCCTACCTGTCATTACCAAAGGAAAAACAGCATTTTAATTTGCAAAGGTAGAAGAAATTCAAAGGTCCCCTTCACATCAAAAACAGGATTTTTAAACATTGGCACCAAAATAACTTTGAATGTGGATTTGAAAGTTATAGCAATACAAGGGAAAAATGTTCCCCTGCCAACATAAGGATGTCAGAGAAAAGACTATCAGGCCGATTCATGGAATAATTAGCGCGGCGCAAGTGGGCAAAAACGTGCGAATCGCAGTGGAATAGCGAAAATCGCAGTGCAAGTGCGAAAATCGCACGAAAAGCAGCGCACGTCGATTCATGGAAGTCCGTGCGCGAGAAAACCAGCGGATGTGCGATAAAAAGTGCGCCGCGCACGTTGGCGCACAGGCCATCTAACAGCGTGCGCCAGGTCACAGCAAAAATCGCACAGGCCACAGCGAAATTCGCACATAGCGCGGCGCACGCAACAAAAGTAGGCGGAACACGGGCGTAACACTCGGAATGGGGAACAACTTGCAAAAACGTGGGCGTCACGGGGGAAGTACAGGGCACAAGTGCGCGGAACGCCCACACGCTCGCCTACAACACGTATTCATGGAATAGAATAGGGCAAAAAAGCGCACGCTCAAACCATCGCACAGGCACAAACACGACCGCCACAAGAAAGCAGGCGGTAGCGTCTCTGCGGCTGTAAGAAATGTGCGCCAAAAGGTGCGCCAACAAATAGCACCCATATACTGCCATGATGAATGTCCTATACTGTGGCCCTCCTGGACAAATGACGTGCAAAGGGGTACCCACAAACACGGACACGCTGACAAAAAATACGTGTGCGTGTATACCGGGGTGCGCGGGAAGTCTCACACGCGATTTGGCCGGGTACGTGGATTTCAGGGGTGCGCGGGAAGTTCCACACGCAATTCCATCAGGGTAGGTGTATTTCAGGGGTGCGCGGGAAGTTCCACACGCGATTCCATCAGGGTACGTGTATTTCAGGGGTGCGCGGGAAGTCCCACACGCGATTCCAGCAGGGTACGTGTATTTCAGAGGTGCGCGGGAAGTTCCACACACGATTCCATCAGGGTACGTGTATTTCAGGGGTGCGCGGGAAGTCCCACACGCGATTACAGCAGGGTACGTGTATTTCAGGGGTGCGCTGGAAGTTCCACACGCGAATAGCCTGGGTGCGTGTATTTCAGGGGTGCGCGGGAAGTTCCACACGCGAATAGCCTGGGCGCGTGTATTTCAGGGGTGCGCGGGAAGTTCCACACGCGAATAGCCTGGGCGCGTGTATTTCAGGGGTGCGCGGGAAGTCCCACACGCGATTACAGCAGGGTACGTGTATTTCAGGGGTGCGCGGGAAGTCCCACACGCGATTCCATCAGGGTAGGTGTATTTCAGGGGTGCGCGGGAAGTTCCACACGCGATTCCATCAGGGTACGTGTATTTCAGGGGTGCGCGGGAAGTCCCACACGCGATTACAGCAGGGTATGTGTATTTCAGGGGTGCGCGGGAAGTTCCACATGCGATTCCATCAGGGTACGTGTATTTCAGGGGTGCGCAGGAAGTCCCAAACGCGATTACAGCAGGGTACGTGTATTTCAGGGGTGCGCGGGAAGTTCCACACGCGAATAGCCTGGGCGCGTGTATTTCAGGGGTGCGCGGGAAGTTCCACACGCGAATAGCCTGGGCGCGTGTATTTCAGGGGTGCGCGGGAAGTTCCACACGCGAATAGCCTGGGCGCGTGTATTTCAGGGATGCGCGGGAAGTCCCACCCGCGATTACAGCAGGGTACGTGTATTTCAGGGGTGCGCGGGAATTTCCACACGCGAATAGCCTGGGCGCGTGTATTTCAGGGGTGCGCGGGAAGTTCCACACGCGAATAGCCTGGGCGTGTGTATTTCAGGGGTGCGCGGGAAGTTCCACACGCGAATAGCCTGGGCGCGTGTATTTCAGGGGTGCGCGGAAAGTTCCACACGCGAATAGCCTGGGCGCGTGTATTTCAGGGGTGCGCGGGAAGTCCCACACGCGATTACAGCAGGGTACGTGTATTTCAGGGGTGTGCGGGAATTTCCACACGCGAATAGCCTGGGCGCGTGTATTTCAGGGGTGCGCAGGAAGTCCCACACGCGATTACAGCAGGGTACGTGTATTTCAGGGGTGCGCGGGAATTTCCACATGCGAATAGCCTGGGCGCGTGTATTTCAGGGGTGCGCGGGAATTATCACACGCGATTTGGCTTGGTACGTGTATTACAGGGGTGCGTGGGAAGTTACACACGTGATTAGGCTGGGTGGGTCCTCACAGGTGTTCCCTGTACACCCTCCACGGCCCCTGCAGGCGGCCCACAAAACAGGGGACTACCCTGCACACCTGCTCATGTCTCCCACCACCCCCACCCCCCACCATCCAGGGGCAGCCTCCACCAGGCCCCCACCCATGTCCAACCCATGTCTCCCACCACCCCCACCCCCCAGCACTGTAGGGCACCTGCCAGCAGGCCCCCACCCATGTCACCCACCACCCCCACCCCCCCAGCACTGTGGGGCACCTGCCAGCAGGCCCCCACCCATGTCACCCACCACCCCCACCCCCCAGCACTGTGGGGCACCTGCCAGCAGGCCCCCACCCATGTCACCCACCACCCCCACCCCCTGCCACCAGGGGCACCCTCCACCAGGCCCCCACTCATGTCTCCCACCACCCCCACCCCCCAGCAGTGCAGGGGCAGCCTCCACCAGGCCCCCACTCATGTCACCCACCACCCCCACCCGCCAGCACTGTGGGGCACCTGCCAGCAGGCCCCCACCCATGTCACCCACCACCCCCACCCCCCAGCCACCAGGGGCACCCTCCACCAGGCCCCCACCCATGTCACCCACCACCCCCACCCCCCCAGCCACCAGGGGCACCCTCCACCAGGCCCCCACCCATGTCACCCACCACCCCCACCCCCCAGCACTGTGGGGCACCTGCCAGCAGGCCCCCACCCATGTCACCCACCACCCCCACCCCCCAGCCACCAGGGGCACCCTCCACCAGGCCCCCACCCATCTCACCCACCACCCCCACCCCCCAGCCACCAGGGGCACCCTCCACCAGGCCCCCACCCATGTCACCCACCACCCCCACCCCCCAGCCACCAGGGGCAACCTCCACCAGGCCCCCACCCATGTCACCCACCACCCCCACCCCCCAGCACTGTGGGGCACCTGCCAGCAGGCCCCCACCCATGTCACCCACCATCCCCACCCCCCGCCACCAGGGGCACCCTCCACCAGGCCCCCACTCATGTCTCCCACCACCCCCACCCCCCAGCAGTGCAGGGGCAGCCTCCACCAGGCCCCCACTCATGTCACCAACCACCCCCACCCCCCAGCACTGTGGGGCACCTGCCAGCAGGCCCCCACCCATGTCACCCACCACCCCCACCCCCCAGCCACCAGGGGCACCCTCCACCAGGCCCCCACCCATGTCACCCACCACCCCCACCCCCCAGCCACCAGGGGCACCCTCCACCAGGCCCCCACCCATGTCACCCACCAACCCCACCCCCCAGCACTGTGGGGCACCTGCCAGCAGGCCCCCACCCATGTCACCCACCACCCCCACCCCCCAGCCACCAGGGGCACCCTCCACCAGGCCCCCACCCATGTCACCCACCACCCCCACCCCCCAGCCACCAGGGGCACCCTCCACCAGGCCCCCACCCATGTCACCCACCACCGCTACCCCCCAGCCACCAGGGGCAACCTCCACCAGGCCCCCACCCATGTCACCCACCACCCACACCCCCCAGCACTGTGGGGCACCTGCCAGCAGGCCCCCACCCATGTCACCCACCACCCCCACCCCCCCGCCACCAGGGGCACCCTCCACCAGGTCCCCACTCATGTCTCCCACCACCCCCCAGCAGTGCAGGGGCAGCCTCCAGCAGGCCCCCACTCATGTCACCCACCCCCCACCCCCCAGCACTGTGGGGCACCTGCCAGCAGGCCCCCACCCATGTCACCCACCACCCCCACCCCCCAGCCACCATGGGCACCCTCCACCAGGCCCCCACCCATGTCACCCACCACCCCCACCCCCCAGCCACCAGGGGCACCCTCCACCAGGCCCCCACCCATGTCACCCACCACCCCCACCCCCCAGCCACCAGGGGCAACCTCCACCAGGCCCCCACCCATGTCACCCACCACCCCCACCCCCCAGCACTGTGGGGCACCTGCCAGCAGGCCCCCACCCATGTCACCCACCACCCCCACCCCCCCGCCACCAGGGGCACCCTCCACCAGGCCCCCACTCATGTCTCCCACCACCCCCACCCCCCAGCAGTGCAGGGGCAGCCTCCAGCAGGCCCCCACTCATGTCACCCACCACCCCCACCCCCCAGCACTGTGGGGCACCTGCCAGCAGGCCCCCACCCATGTCACCCACTACCCCCCAGCCACCAGGGGCACCCTCCACCAGGCCCCCACCCATGTCACCCACCATCCCCACCCCCCAGCCACCAGGGGCACCCTCCACCAGGCCCCCACCCATGTCACCCACCACCCCCACCCCCCAGCACTGTGGGGCACCTGCCAGCAGGCCCCCACCCATGTCACCCACCACCCCCACCCCCCAGCAGTGCAGGGGCACCCACCACCAGGCCCCCACCCCTGTCCCCCTGCCCCCAGGTCCTGACGATACACAATCATGGCAGTAATGGGCAGCATACCCAGCACAAACACCCAGGCAAGGATTGCATCCACCCACATAGTGAATGCAATTACATGACACAACCCCAATGGCAAGTATGTAAATGAACACATGTCCGTCACACACACATACACAATGGCTGCAAGTGAATGTCAAAACCCATATCATGACATGTATGAAACCAAAGACAAAATAACACAAGTGGAAGTAAAAATAAAAAATGTATTAAAGATTAAAAATAAGTAAACAAATCAAACATACAACTATGTGGATAACAAAATAAATGGTCCATGTTGGAGAACAAAAGTAAAAATCAAAAAAAGAAAAAGGAATACAAAAACAAATGTTGACCAAAGCAATATCAAGTCGAAGGAAAAGAATGAAAAACCATTTCCACATGGTGAACACAATAATGAAAAAAAGAAAATGTTCCTTCAAAAAACAAACTAAATACAGGAATGTACCAGGGTCCATGAGCCCAACACCATAAAGGAAACCTACTACTACCTAATGAAAAAAATATATACAAAAAAGTGGCCATTGTCCGAGCGGTCCAAAATAATAAAAAAAAATAAAGGAAACCTAACACTAACTAACTATATAACTATGTACAAAGGCAGCGGGCAAGTCCTGCGGCTCACTTGTTGATGTTGCTGGCCAGGGCATCATCGAACTCCATGTCGATGTCCTGGAGGCGGGACTCTGTCCTGGCCCCGAGGTCTCGCAGGGATAACCCCATGTTCAGCTCAAACTCCCTGCGAGCTTCCTCGAGGCACTCAGCCCGCCTCAACGCCCGACGCATGGAGAACTCCGCCCTGACCATGGCGAGCCGCTCCTCTTCCGCCCGCTGCCGCTCCGCACCTATCCGCTGGACCAACTGCTCCCACACGGAAGACACCACCATCCCAGGGTTGCCCTGCTCTCCGGCCGATGCCTGCCCCTCTGATCTTGATGGCCCCGAGCCATGATGCCTCCCACGTCGAGCCCGCTGCTGCCTCCGACGCCACTGCCTCTGCCAGCACGACGGCATCCAGGCTGATGGAAACCACCAACGCCGTCGTGCACGTGCCCTGCCTGATGATGCTGTCACATCTTCCATCTGCTGGGGTCCAGTTGCTGTGTTGTCCACCCCTGCTGGACCTCCGACTCCCAACTGTGGCAGGGATGGGATCCCCACCGAGCTGGCTGCATTGGTCGGGCAGGTCCACAGGGGGCCCTGGTGGCATCTGGGCTGGAAGACGGCAAGGAGAACGACTGGTGGATAGCCTGCACAGAGGAGGAGAGGGCCGCCACATTGGCCAACACATGCAGGAAACCCCCGAACATGGCCGATCCCAATTGGGCCACGTCGGCACGGTGCACTTCGTGATGACGTGCGTGCTCCTCCCGGGAAGCACGCACGGCATCACGAATCACAGCCGTGCGCATCACGACCCCAATCAGGACCTTCTCCACACGGCCAGGGGTTCCCACGTCCGCAGGTGGAGGGGAGTCAGGTGACATGGACATCCCCTCTACCTGCGGACGGGCCTGGGACGGGGCATCCCTGCTGGTGCATGGTGGTGCACTCACTGGGTCAGGGACAGCGACATGCACAGGCCCCTCCACGGTGACCTGTGCTGCCTCCTGGCCCTGGACTGCACCACTTGCACCAGCAGGGATGCCCCCACCAGGCCCCATGTGTGCCCCAGTGGCGGCCTCCTCCTCCTCTGTGCAAACCACCAACCTGGATGGCTCCTCACCGTCTCCCACCGTAGCAGGCCCTTGTGGGGGCTCACCCACCCCTTCCGCTGCAGCCGTGGGGGCATCCCCGCCGCCTTGCTCCACAGCGCCGTCTCCGCCCTCTTCTTCACTAGCCGCTGCGTAGAGGGAGACAAAGAACACAAGCATCAGGGTACTGTACAATGGTCCCCTAGACAGGAAGCAATAGCAGATGACCACCACTGTCAAAGTACACTTCCATCATGTCCCTCCACAACACATGGGTCAGTCCAGGCAAAACACACACAGTAACAGGCATGCTGCATGCCATGGACATTTCCATGCATGTCCAATGGACTCTTGAAACATTCAATGATATGGAACTCACATGCATCATGGCTCATGCCTTTCACATGCACACACTTCACCTCAGTCACATCCATCTGGCCCCAAACACAACAAACACAGTGGATACAAGGGCAATTTGGCTGCTTCACTGAATCTGTGCATTGTCACACACATGTGTCATGCATCCATGGCATGCACAAGTCACAGACACGCAGGTCAGCCACACAGACATGGCTACCACATATGTACCTGGCATCAGCACCCATCCCTCACCCCCACCCATGTCCCGGTACAGAGACTGGCATGCTCTCATGTTCAAAATCTGCATAGGGGTCCCCATGCGGCATTTGAACACATGCAACAACCATGTGGGTCACACATCACTGGTTGCACATGCATTACCATGATGTCCATGCACACATACATGCATACATGGCCTATGGCACACATACAGGCAAGTATCATAGACCCAGCACACAGCAACATGCCCTGTGTCACACAGTAATGCTTGGACACTTACCGCTCAACTCCAAACGGGCCTCCCTCTCAAGGATCTGGGCGTGGAGCGCTGGGCGTACGCGTTCCAGGACCCTCATCTGGATGGAACTCATGCGGCCCCGGCCCCCCTCCACGAGGCGCCGGGCCTTCACAAGGGTCCTGGACCTCAATTCCTCCCAGCGCTTCTTGATCTTCTGGACGTTGCGGGTTGCCACCCCCTCCGCGTTGATGGCAACCACACAGTCGGCCCAGATCCTCTCCCGTCCATCCTTGCTGGCGCGGGACGATCCAAAGAGGGCATCATACTGCCCCAGGACATGCTCCACCAGGACACCAACTTCGGTGGCAGTGAAGCTGGTGCCCCTCTGCCCCTCTGGCCTGGGGTTGCCACTGGTGCCAGATGTGGAAGTGCCCGACATGGCAACCCCAGAGGCAGGTGTGGGTGGGCAACTGGGTCCTGGGGCTGGGCTGTGGAGCGATGTAATCCCAGTCGGAGTCTTCAGTTCCAGCAGGGGTGGACACAGCAACTGGACCCCTGCAGATGGCTGATGTGCAGGCACCAAATGGCAGGGCACGGTGGCAGCAGGCAGGCAGGCAGCAGCAGATGGCACGTGGGAGGCTGCTCGGGGCACGGGGGGCAGTAACTCGGCCTTCTGGGCAGGAGCGTGGTCTTCCGTGTGTTTTCGCGTGGCCAGCTTGATACGGAGTGATTTGGCACGTGAATATTCGGCACGTCAGCGTGAAATCCGAGGAAAGGCCCTTAGCGCGTAAGCGCGTAAGCACGCATACGCGATTCTATTGGTCCAGAGTCCCTCAGCGCGTAAGCGCATATGTGACGTGACCCGCACGGGTGTTCCCCACCCAGCACGTGATGATGGAGCACACATGTAAATACTGCACGTCAGAGTGTCATCGCGTGTAATTGGACAAAAGTGCGCGTACACGCGATTGGCCTATGTACGTGTATTTCAGGGGTGCGCGGGCACTTACACACGCAAGTACGTCAGCGCACCTGTATCCCGTTGTGCGTGTGAATTTCCACATGCTATTGGACTGGGAACTGGATTCCAGGGGTGCGCGGGTCACACGCTCGCCTAGAACACGCGCAAAGCATGAATTTGCGCACTTTAACAATAACAAGCCAGACGCAAGGATGAACATACCGTTCCTAGCAGCAGTGGCAGTGGGCTACCAAAGGAGGAGGAGGAGGATAGTCGGGGCCAGAATATTCACACCCAGAACCAGCCTTTTCGGGATGCCTGATGACCAGGTGTATGGAAGGTACAGGTTTCCACCACACATAATACTGGACCTGGTGAGTGAGTGGGAGGATGACCTCACATCACCCACCCTGTGCTCCCAAGCACTCAGCCCCCTGGAGAAGGTCCTCAATGTACTGCACTTCTTAGCCACTGGATCATTTCAACGGCCATAGTGGGTGGGGTGTCACAGGCCACCCAGTCACGCTGCCTACACCAGGTCTTGAACATCATCACTGCACGCCCATCAGTCCGCAGGCACATATACCTGCCCAGAACACCTGCAGAAAGGCATGCTGCCGCCCTGGATTTTTACGGTGTGGCACGATTCCCCAAAGTGCTAGGTGCCATCGACTGCACCCATGTGGCTCTACGTCCCCCCAGGGCATCTGAGCACATCTATAGGAACTGCAAGCACTGGCATTCCATCAACGTGCAGGTAGTATGTAATGCCAAGGGAATCATCACCTCAGTATATGCCAACTATCCCGGCTCCACCCACGACAGCTTCATTTACAGAATGTCCACCCTATGCCGGGACCTAGATGCTGGGCGGCATGGCGATACATGGCTGCTTGGTGAGTATGTATGCCACTGCACATGCATGCATGTTGGATACTGAGCAAGGTCACAACCCCACCAATGATACCAATCACCACCTCCACAGGGGACAGTGCCTACCCTCTCAGCCCCCACATGATGACGCCAATTCGGAACCCCACCACGCCACCCGAGGTAAGATATAACACAGCCCACATTACAACCCGGGGCATAGTGGAGCGCACATTCGGAGTGCTAAAGTCACGCTTTCGCTCCCTTGACCGTTGTGGCGGGCAGCTGTTATACGCTCCCCCAGTAGTGTGCAGGATCATAGTGGCAGCATGTGTCCTGCACAACGTTGCAACACGCCGGGGCCTGGCCGTGGACATGGTGGTGGCCCCACATCCCCAACCACATGCACAGCCGCTGCGCATGGGAGGGGAAAGGGCACGGGGGAGGCAGCCCGTACACAGCTAGTGGCTAATTACTTCACATAGTAATCACACCCCTGTGGACTGCACACTGGCCTGGCACATTCCATCTGACAGTCAATGATGACTCAACCTGACACTGATCCTGAATGTCTGGAGATTCAACCGTGAAAAGCATATCAGCCTGAGATTGTTCACCTGGAAGTGTTACAATGTGTGCATCCCTACCCACACACACCACCAATGCAGTGTTGTGAAGAAACACATTCAAGCAGCTAAAATGAATACCCACTTGCTAAATGCAACAAGAGGACAGTGCCATGTCACCCAACCCATCCCCAGCACCGCCACACAACACACCGTGCCATGTCATGCTATGTGCAGGTAAACAAAGTAATCCCCACAACATGACAAGTGTTGCGATGTACAGTGTCCCCAATTGAAACTTGCTACACCTGAAATACTCACTGTAATGCAGGACCAACAACAAACTTGAGCAGGTACTACCATTGACATGACTTCACTAATGTGATAAATCAGTAGTCTCACCACCTGGAAATGCCTGCACTCCCACCACTTCCAACTGAACAGTGTTGGCGCCATGTAGAGTTGTAGGTGCACTGCTGCCAACAAGGACCCCATCTCCAGACTAGAGGGCCTTGTGTAGACATGAGGTAGGGACCTGCAAATTGGGAGGCAGACACAGATGATGAGTTACACATCAATGCAACATGCAGTGTACAACACAACAGCAATATGCACTAGGAATGTATACACAGTATTGACTAGACTACCCACACATGTAGTGGGAGTCCAATGTCACCATGTACTTCAATGTCACTTGGGCACACCCTTTGCAAGCCCATGGAAACGGGAAGCAGGAGGGGTGTGTGTGACTCAAACCCAGGCATCTGAACCTAATACATGACAAGCCTGCATGTGCCCAGCCACAATGCAGCGTATGCCCACAGGAACCACGGAAGCCGACAAATTGTCCCAAAAAAATTGGGAAAAATATAAAATTAAAAATAAAAATAAAAATATAAATAAAAAAAAAATAAAAAATGGCCATTAAAGGTCCCGGGGGGGTTGGGGAGGCCACCCAGGAGGTCCAAGGTCAGGGTGCACACCAAAACCCACCTGTGTGGATCCTGGGAAAAAAAACACCTCCATGGGCTCATGGCCCACACGGCTACCCTATTGTGGGAGTATCACTGCTGTCGCTATTATCACCCTGTGCAGCTGCATCCGGAGGTGGTTGCACTATGGGAGGCAGCCCACGCAAGGCCCTACTCTGTTCCTCCATGGCTGCAAGCATGCGGGTGTGGTAGGTCTCGTTCTGGAGGATGAGGGTGCGGAGGTCCCCATGCAACAACTCACGGGATGCCCTGACCTCCGCCCTCGTTGCTTGCATCTCAGCTGAGAGCGTACGGGTGAGACGCTCCAGCTGCTGTTCTGTCCTTTGGTGTGTTGAAGCCTCAAGCTCAACAAGAGTTGTCCTGAGTTGATGTAGCTCCTGACTCAGGGCTTCCCTGTGGCCCTGGGACTCTATGGAGATGGCCTCCTGCAGAGTCGCCAGTGCCGCCCGCCTGTCCCTGTTGGACGCCAACATGTCCTCCCTGTGTGACTGGCAGATGGAGTTGGTTGCCTGCTCTAGTCGCTCCATCAGCCTTTCAGGGGGGACAATGGAAGTGGCCACCCTATCCATGGCCTGAGCCATCATCTCGGATGATGCTGCCTGTTGGGTTGCCATACCGTAAATGGATTGCTCCCATGCGGTATTGCCAGGTGGCGTATGGCCACCACGTCGGCGGGCACCACACCTGTCTGGGGCAAGGCGGACTGCGCCTTGCTGTGCCGGCACTGCCTGAGGCTGCAGGACTGCATTCCCCCTCTGATCTGCTGGCCCAGGAACAGGATCAGATGTCGCGGAGTGTGACCCTGCATCCGTAACCACCAAAGGCCTAGCTGCCAACACTGACATCCCCATTGAGGGTTCTGACCCTGGTGCAGGTGGGTGGGACAGAACAGAATCCCTCCCTGGAACACTCACCTGCGACGGCACGTAGGTCTCATCATCCGAGTCAACAGCTGAGTACAGCTCGGGGGAGGTGCAGCCAGAGACACCCCTTGAGAGCAAGACCTGCAGCACTTGTGGGTTCTCACCCACCAGCACATCACGTCCCTCACTGGTGGTTGGTCGGCCCTCGGACCCCTCCTGGCTCTGCACCATCTCCACAACCCCAGCAGTATCAGGTGCGTCTTCCCCTGCAATGACATAATGACAAAGAAATGGAAACACGCATTAGCACCATGGCACACAATGAGGGCTGAGAAGCAAGAGAACCAGTACTTGATTGACACATGTCCCACATGACTAAGACCCTCCCATGCATGCACCCTCACTGCGTATGAAGGGCAGGCAAATGGCACACACTCATGACACAAAGATGGAAGATGAACACATTTTCTGCATGCTGCCTGGCAGTGGCATCACACATTGGCCTGTGATTGCCAGGTGACACACACATGCCATCACACAGCTGGCATGTACCATTGCTATTGAGTGTAGATGGAGAGGAGGGCAGCACTTATTCATTCAGTCCAGTTCCCGCATGCAATAGCTTTTCTAATTCAAACAGGTCTGATTTTTCACCTGGAGCTGCCAGTCCAATATGGTCCAATTGCACAGGGACATGTGTGAACATATGATATCCAGGTAACAAAGTCACTCCACTTTACCATAGCCATGCCAGACATGTGACCAGAGGACTGAGGAATGCCTAGTATAAGTGGTGGAATGCAAACAATCTGTCTGATTGAACATAGAAAAATAAGCAACAATGTTGTGGCAAGGTGACACTACAAGGGCAACTGGGGTGCTGTTGGGCTAGATGTCTACTGTTGGCAGAAGGGATACTGCAATGGCCAAATGCAGCTGCGCAGGATGTATTGCATGAATCACATGGCTGACCCATACGACTCAGGCGCATACACTCTCACCTGGCACACAAACAGATGCCCTCACACACACACCATGCACATGGATGACACACACATGCATGTGCACTCACCGGACAATGCCTCGTAATCAGGCAGATCTCCCACGCCTTGGATCTGTTCCTCCGTGACGTAGGTCCCAGCGACTGACTCATGTGGAGTGAGTTCCATGTCTAATACTGGAGACCCACCTCCAGTCACTAGAGTTGCGGCATGGCTTGAGGCCAGCTTCTTCTTTGCCCTGCGCTTTAGGTCATTCCAGCGCTTATAGCAATCATTGGCTGTGCGCCTCACGATTCCAAGGGCACTTACGATGTCCGCAACGGTCTGCCAGTGTGCCTGGCGTTGTGCAGGTGTGGTCTTGGATCCTGCAACAATGACCATCTCGTTATCATGTCCGGACACATACTCGACAAGTGCATTCAGTTCGTCATCCGTGAAGCTGGGCTTCCTGGACGGGCCGGACTGTGTAGCCGTGTCTGGGGCATCAGCCTGTGCCGGACGAGCACTCTTCCTCTTCCGCTTGGAAGGTGGTGGTGATCCTGAGTGTCCTGCGCCGCTCTGGACACTAGGGGCAGGAGCCCTGGTGGGCTCTGTATCAGGTGTGTGGGATTGCACACTCAGCATGGGAGTTGGTGCAGGCATTGGCTCTAGTGTAATGGTGTCAGGGGGAATGTCAGCAGGATGGACTAGGACCGACACTGTCCTGGCTGGGTGTGTGAGAGCTGGGGTGGATGGAGCCGCAGCTGCCCCTGCAGCCTCTCCGCCCTGCCTCCTTGGGGCAGCAGATGACCTTGCTGCCCCAGATCCACGTGGCATGATGGCATCAACGTGCACCAGCACACGTGTCGTTGCCCTGCTGACCTGGACGTCAGCCATGGAGTCAGCCAGGTCTGGTGCCACAATGGGCTGGTCCAACAAGGGCTGAGCATGGATGGTGCCAGCCACATCAGCCTCAACGGGAGGGGGGGAGGGGGGAAGGGGGGGGATTATGGGTGCCCTTGACTGGTCCTCCACATTTGGGGGGACAGGCTCACCCTGCAAGTTACGACCACGTCCCCTACCGGATCCACCACGGCCACCACTTGTGGCTCTTCCACCTTTGCCACCCTTACGGAATCCTCGCCTCCCAGCCATGGCACTGATATTAATGTGCGTATGGGAGTGGATGTAGACTATTGTCCTGGGCAATTGGGGGTCAAAGGGGTTGGGTACCAGATGGTAATTGTACCCTAGTGCTCTAGCAAGGCTGAATGTAACCCCTGGGGAAAGATGACGGGTCACGCAACGCACAGGAGGCCCAAAAAAGGGAGATGACGTGCACGCAACCCCTCCTAGACCACGTGTGCAGAAAGAAAAACCTGCACTACGCTGTGGCACCCAGTAACACAAGAATGAACGTATGCGTGTCACACGCCGCCTAGAATGACCTCTGAAGGGGTAGGCTACACACGGGGCAAGCACAGAAGTTAGATACGTGCGTGACTCACCGTCTGCCAGGTAAAAGAGCGTGAAAAATGAGCGCGTTTGGTTGGCAACACCCCCGCCAAAAGAAGATTTGTACGCTGTCTGAGGAGACAGGAAACAGTAGAAGGGGACACTGTTTGAGGGAACAGGCCCAGGTAAACCAGTACAAGAGAAAAAAGAGAAAAAGCTGTCAGAGGTAACAGGGAGTACGAACTGGAAACGCCCTGAAGTAAATCGCGTGTGAAACGACAAGAAGTACAGAATTCACCCACTCGCTCTCCACGAAAAGCACGTACAAGGAAATGGTGTTCTACACGTACCTTATATACAGGCCCACACGTACAGCGTCACTTACGCGGCGTGTACGTGCTAGGGCCATTGCCACCAATCACACGCTTTGTCACTTCTGCGTGTAGGTCCTTTTTCACCAATCACACGCTTTGTCACTTCTGCGTGTAGGTCCTTTTTCACCAATCACACGCTTTGTCACTTCTGCGTGTAGGTCCATTTTCAACTAGCAGTGCACTAGTTTTGACACTGGGACGTGTCACGCAACATTTTCCTACGCGTGCACGTCGATTTACACACAGACGTGTTTGATTTTCGCGTGCAAAATCACTCGTATAAAGCTGGCCACGCGTTCACACACGGAAGACCACGCTCCTGCCCAGGGGGCCAAATTACTGCCCCCCAGAGCCCTGAGCACGCTCCCACCTGCCATCTGCTGCTGCCTGACTGCCTGCTGGCCACGTGCCCTGCCATTTGCTGCCTGCACATCAGCCAGGGGTACTGTTGCTGTGACCACCCCTGCTGGAACCAAAGGCTACCGACTGCTTTTCCGTCGCCCCACAGCCCTGCCCCAGGACCCAGTTGCCCACCCACTCCTGCCTCTGGGGTTGCCATGTCGGCCACTACAACAGGTGGCACCAGTGCCAACCCCCGGCCAAGGAGGTAGAGGGGCACCAGCTTCAGTGCCAGGGAAGTTGGTGTCGTGGTGGAGGCTGCCCCTGCACTGCTGGGGGGTGGGGGTGCAAGGGGACAGGAGTGGGGGCCTGGTGGAGGCTGCTCCTGCACTGCTGGGGGGTGGGGGTGGTGGGAGACATGGGTGGGGGCCTGGTGGAGGGTGCCCCTGCACTGCTGGGGGTGGGGGTGGTGGGAGACATGGGTGGGGGCCTGGTGGAGGCTGCCCCTGGTGGCTGGGGGGTGGGGGTGCAAGGGGACATGAGTGGGGGCCTGGTAGAGGCTGCCCCTGCACTGCTGGGGGGTGGGGGTGGTGGGAGACATGGGTGGGGGCCTGGTGGAGGCTGCCCCTGCACTGCTGGGGGTGAGGGGGTGGGAGACATGGGTGGGGGCCTGGTGGAGGCTGCCCCTGGTTGCTGGGGGGTGGGGGTGCAAGGGGACATGAGTGGGGGCCTGGTGGAGGCTGCCCCTGCACTGCTGGGGGGTGGGGGTGGTGGGAGACATGGGTGGGGGCCTGGTGGAGGCTGCCCCTGCACTGCTGGGGGGTGGGGTGGTGGGAGACATGGGTGGGGGCCTGGTGGAGGCTGCCCCTGCACTGCTGGGGGGTGGGGGTGGTGGGAGACATGGGTGGGGGCCTGGTGGAGGGTGCCCCTGGTGGCTGGGGGGTGGGGGTGGTGGGAGACATGGGTTGGACATGGGTGGGGGCCTGGTGGAGGCTGCCCCTGCACTGCTGGGGGGTGGGGGTGGTGGGAGACATGGGTGGGGGCCTGGTGGAGGCTGCCCCTGCACTGCTGGGGGGTGGGGGTGGTGGGAGACATGGGTGGGGGCCTGGTGGAGGCTGCCCCTGCACTGCTGGGGGGTGGGGGTGGTGGGAGACATGGGTGGGGGCCTGGTGGAGGATGCCCCTGGTTGCTGGGGGGTGGGGGTGCAAGGGGACATGAGTGGGGGCCTGGTGGAGGCTGCCCCTGGTTGCTGGGGGGTGGGGGTGCAAGGGGACATGAGTGGGGGCCTGGCGGAGGCTGCCCCTGCACTGCTGGGGGGTGGGGGTGGTGGGAGACATGGGTGGGGGCCTGGTGGAGGCTGCCCCTGCACTGCTGGGGGGTGGGGTGGTGGGAGACATGGATGGGGGCCTGGTGGAGGCTGCCCCTGCACTGCTGGGGGGTGGGGGTGGTGGGGGACATGGGTGGGGGCCTGGTGGAGGGTGCCCCTGGTGGCTGGGGGGTGGGGGTGGTGGGAGACATGGGTTGGACATGGGTGGGGGCCTGGTGGAGGCTGCCCCTGCACTGCTGGGGGGTGGGGGTGGTGGGAGACATGGGTGGGGGCCTGGTGGAGGCTGCCCCTGCACTGCTGGGGGGTGGGGGTGGTGGAAGACATGGGTGGGTGCCTGGTGGAGGCTGCCCCTGCACTGCTGGGGGGTGGGGGTGGTGGGAGACATGGGTGGGGGCCTGGTGGAGGCTGCCCCTGGTAGCTGGGGGGTGGGGGTGCAAGGGGACATGAGTGGGGGCCTGGTGGAGGCTGCCCCTGGTTGCTGGGGGTGGGGGTGCAAGGGGACATGAGTGGGGGCCTGCTGGAGGCTGCCCCTGCACTGCAGGGGGGTGGGGGTGGTGGGAGACATGGGTGGGGGCCTGGTGGAGGCTGCCCCTGCACTGCTGGGGGGTGGGGGTTGGTGGGAGACATGGGTGGGGGCCTGGCGGAGGCTGCCCCTGCACTGCTGGGGGGTGGGGGTGGTGGGAGACATGGGTGGGAGCCTGGTGGAGGGTGCCCCTGGTGGCTGGGGGGTGGGGGTGGTGGGAGACATGGGTTGGACATGGGTGGGGGCCTGGTGGAGGCTGCCCCTGCACTGCTGGGGGGTGGGGGTGGTGGGAGACATGGGTGGGGGCCTGGTGGAGGCTGCCCCTGCACTGCTGGGGGGTGGGGGTGGTGGGAGACATGGGTGGGGGCGTGGTGGAGGCTGCCCCTGGTGGCTG
The DNA here is from genome assembly GCF_040938575.1 of Ambystoma mexicanum. Classification (NCBI taxonomy): domain Eukaryota; kingdom Metazoa; phylum Chordata; class Amphibia; order Caudata; family Ambystomatidae; genus Ambystoma; species Ambystoma mexicanum. Next base: position 467,889,253 of record NC_090922.1, read on the forward strand.
GGGGGTGGGGGTGGTGGGAGACATGGGTTGGACATGGGTGGGGGCCTGGTGGAGGCTGCCCCTGCACTGCTGGGGGGTGGGGGTGGTGGGAGACATGGGTGGGGGCCTGGTGGAGGCTGCCCCTGCACTGCTGGGGGGTGGGGGTGGTGGGAGACATGGGTGGGGGCCTGGTGGAGGCTGCCCCTGCACTGCTGGGGGGTGGGGGTGGTGGGAGACATGGGTGGGGGCCTGGTGGAGGGTGCCCCTGGTGGCTGGGGGGTGGGGGTGGTGGGAGACATGGGTTGGACATGGGTGGGGGCCTGGTGGAGGCTGCCCCTGCACTGCTGGGGGGTGGGGGTGGTGGGAGACATGGGTGGGGGCCTGGTGGAGGCTGCCCCTGCACTGCTGGGGGGTGGGGGTGATGGGAGACATGGGTGGGGGCCTGGTGGAGGCTGCCCCTGCACTGCTGGGGGGTGGGGGTGGTGGGAGAAATGGGTGGGGGCCTGGTGGAGGCTGCCCCTGGTTGCTGGGGGGTGGGGGTGCAAGGGGACATGAGTGGGGGCCTGGTGGAGGCTGCCCCTGGTTGCTGGGGGGTGGGGGTGCAAGGGGACATGAGTGGGGGCATGGTGGAGGCTGCCCCTGCACTGCTGGGGGGTGGGGGTGGTGGGAGACATGGGTGGGGGCCTGGTGGAGGCTGCCCCTGCACTGCTGGGGGGTGTGGGTGGTGGGAGACATGGGTGGGGGCCTGGTGGAGGGTGCCCCTGGTGGCTGGGGGGTGGGGGTGGTGGGAGACATGGGTTGGACATGGGTGGGGGCCTGGTGGAGGCTGCCCCTGCACTGCTGGGGGGTGGGGGTGGTGGGAGACATGGGTGGGGGCCTGGTGGAGGCTGCCCCTGCACTGCTGGGGGGTGGGGGTGGTGGGAGACATGGGTGGGGGCCTGGTGGAGGCTGCCCCTGCACTGCTGGGGGGTGGGGGTGGTGGGAGACATGGGTGGGGGCCTGGTGGAGGCTGCCCCTGGTTGCTGGGGGGTGGGGGTGCAAGGGGACATGAGTGGGGGCCTGGTGGAGGCTGCCCCTGGTTGCTGGGGGGTGGGGGTGCAAGGGGACATGAGTGGGGGCCTGGTGGAGGCTGCCCCTGCACTGCTGGGGGGTGGGGGTGGTGGGAGACATGGGTGGAGGCCTGGTGGAGGCTGCCCCTGCACTGCTGGGGGGTGGGGGTGGTGGGAGACATGGGTGGGGGCCTGGTGGAGGGTGCCCCTGGTGGCTGGGGGGTGGGGGTGGTGGGAGACATGGGTTGGACATGGGTGGGGGGCTGGTGGAGGCTGCACTGCTGGGGGGTGGGGGTGGTGGGAGACATGGGTGGGGGCCTGGTGGAGGCTGCCCCTTGTTGCTGGGGGGTGGGGGTGCAAGGGGACATGAGCAGGTGTGCAGGGTAGTCCCCTGTTTTGTGGGCTGCCTGCAGGGGCCGTGGAGGGTGTACAGGGAACACCTGTGAGGACCCACCCAGCCTAATCGCGTGTATAACTTCCCACGCACCCCTGTAATGCACGTACCCAGCCAAATCGCGTGTGATAATTCCCGCGCACCCCTGTAATACACGTACCTGGCCAAATCGCGTGTGATAATTCCCGCGCACCCCTGTTATACACGTACCCAGACAAATTGCGTGTAGAACTTCCCGTGTACCCCTGTAATACACGTACCCAGCCAAATCGCGTTTGATAATTCCTGCGTACCCCTGTAATACACGTGCCCTGGCTAATCGTGTGTGAGACTTCACGCGTACCCCTGTAATACACGTACCCTGGGCAATCGCGTGTAAAACTGCCCGCGTACCCCTGTAATACACGTACTCTGGCTAATCGCGTGTAAAACTTCCCCCGTACCCCTGATATGAACGTTACCCGCTTTGCGTTCCTTGTTTGGCAGCCCTGTAAACTGGTCCAGGGTTAGCGCAGCCCTTTGCGATGATTTAGCGATTTTGATGGCTTTTCCTTGCGCGAGGGCGTTCTTGGGGGCGTTAATGGTGCAGCTGCAGGGTCGCTGCGATACTCTGCGCCACGGCTGGTTTGGGAGCCTACAATCCATGAATACGCTGTGCGCGGAAATCGGTTTTAGCGCACGTGCCTGGCGCAGACAATCGCACGCGGACACTCTGCGCCAGCCGCTTGCGACACTTTTCTGCGAAAATCTATGAATTACCCTGATGGTGTGTGTGTTGAGAGTAATGTAATTAGGCTTCACATATAAAATACCAGAAAACATTTGAAAATAAAAGCCCACTTTGTTGCCATGAAAAGTTCCTGTAGGCCAGAGGCAGACTATAGGGACTCATTACAACCCTGGCGGTAGCTGTGCTTGTACAACAGGCATGGCTGCCGCCAGAGTTGCATTTTTTCCGGCAGCCAGAAATGGGCAATTACCGGGTCTTTACGGCCTTGCTGGACCTGGTATCTGCCCATTCCTGGGCGCCAGAAAAAAACTATTCCCCATTCCCATTGAGCCCACTAGTGCTGTGCTCGCGTGTGCCTTTTTCATTCCGCCAGGTCAGGAATGAAAGCACAACTCAGAGTTTGCCGTTCTGGATACAATAGTGCCGGTAAGCTTACCGGTACCGTTGTATCCGGACTGGCAAACTCGTAATGAGGCCCTACATGGGTGTATTTCTGCAGTGGAAATCCAGAGAAAGCTAAAACAAAAATGTAATCCAAGTGCAGACTGGAAAAGCAACATCACATTACTGGTTGAGAAATCAATGCAGCATTTTGACTGAAAATGCCACCCATCAAAAGGTGTTGCACTGTGCCGATTCAGACTCACTTTTCAGCAGAAAAATGAATCAGCAGATAATTAAAAGTGTATTTTATTAATGACTGAAAGAAACACCCCTGTACTTTCAGCGCAAAAGCAATATTAACACTGAAAACACACTGTATGTCAAAGAATTAAGGCTGATGTTAGAAAATGCAATATGTGATTTCCTTTCAGCTAAAGACAAAGGGTGGGCCCCCGGGTAAAATTCACAAAGGATTTACCCACTGAAAGCCTGGATTGCATCTCAACTGTTTAAATCTGCAATAAAATGTGGCCCGAAGGGGGTCGAAAACCAAGTTTCCATAGGCCTGCTGTCTCCGAGAGAAGTTCTGAGCAGGCCAAATGTTCTAGCTAGTGCATGACAGAAATGTGGGGAGGGCGATCTCTGTGTTGCCAAGCCCCCAGGTTTTACGAGCAGCAGCTACCAACTTCAAACAACAAAGAGGATAATAAAAGAAAAGAAACCCTGGTCACAGGCTGGCCAAGAGAGAAAAATGGCCGGAACGAAGGGAACCTCATATTTGCACATATGAAGATTCATTTTGTTTAAATGAAATGCCACAATTGTTGCATTTTCCCAAACACCACAAGTCACACTGATTACATGTATGTTTCATTTTTTAGCTAATTTCCAGGTGATTTTGTTGATATAAAATTTCTTCATCTGCGACTGAGGGGATTGTAATGGTGAGCTAACAGGTGTTCCTGGCAGGTCTGAACATGTGCCGGATTTTAAAGTTGGCAGACTGATGGGGGTAAAATGAGGTATTTGGAAAATAAATTGCATGTTTCTAATGATTATGTTTTTTGTAAAAACGGGGGCAAATTGCCAGATGGCCATGTAACATGGTGCGGTCCCGGATGTTGTTATATTAAATTGCCCATGATTAAATGAAGCGGAATATATATATTTTATGGCAGTTACTAGTAAATCACAAAGTTTTTGACACATAATTAGATTTATGCCTAAATTTGACATGAGAACAAAAGGAATTTCAAAGGGAAGTTGCCAGACATCTGTGCAGACTCCTAAACCAATCCTTAAAGAGAGGCTGGATTTGGGAGGAGAGAGAAGGGTAACTGTCTAATCCTATTTGCGAGAACTCTTGCAGGGCACTCCCCAAGACTGAAGACTTGATGGAGTCATCACTGCTATATAAAGTGGTTGCACTATGAGAGAAGGGGAGAGCTGCTGAAACGTACCATCTGGCAGCTGCCAGGAAACACTAAAAGTAGATTTTGCTGCAATTGCCTCTGGGTGTAGCTGTCTATTGTTGCTGTCTCTTGCTGGGGAGGCCTAAACGCTGACTGGACTATATGGTGAAGAGCTGGGGACCACCCTTCAGAGTGGAGTGACCAGACCCCTGCCCTGTCCTAAAAGAGGTTCCTGGGATGCAGCTGCCTTTCCTGAACCTTAAACAGAGGCTCTCTCTGTTTAAAGTAGAACTGAGCCCTGGGAGAACAAAAATTGGGGGAATCTGGTTGCCTTAAATCCTTTCCCTTTATAGTGGGTGGAGTGTAGAACTGTGTAGACCCTTAGCCTATGCCAATTTAACTATAAATATTAATTTAATGAATTCCCCTTGGCAGAACACCACAGGGGGATTTTAGATAACATTTGAAAATAACAAAGCTCATTCCCGGTGTGTGCTGAAAACTACAGACTGTCATTTAATTAGGTGATCCTATTTGTCATGTTCATGCGGACTTCTTTAGGAAGAGGCTTGTCTTTGTCCCTAAACTAAAATAAATCCCTAAACTGCCAGCTTCCCCCAACAGAGCCCTTTAAGTGGATGGGGGTCTGAAATCTGAAATTCTCAAATCATCCTAATTTTTACTATCAAGCTTCCCCAACACCGGAGGGGGTGGGGGTGTGAAATTCTGAATTCCCAATTCATTCAAAATTTTCTGCCGGACTTCCCCAACACAGACCAAAGTCAGGTAGGGGTCTAAAAATCTCATACATATGAGTGTCCTCCCCCCGCTTCTTCTCCTCACCCGAGTCCTCAGAGGTACCTTCGGTGACTTTTGACTTCTTCTTGCCGGTCTTCATGGGTTTCTCTGCCTTGTGGTCCTTCTTTTTGAAGAGGTAAGGGCGTGCTCCCCCTGAGGCCACCTTGACTTGGTAAAGGATCCCCAGGCAAGAGGAACCCCAGGGAGCATGCCCCTTTCAGGGAAAAAGTCTTTTGGCTGAAAATCCCTGTGATGGTTGTTTCCAATGTACTGGGTCCCAGTAAAGCGTTAGACTTGTAAATGGTGGGGATAGTCCACTGATGGAGTATCAGTGCAGCCGATTTGAGAAGAAAGCAACATCCACTGGTATCGTCCCAACGCTGCCGAGCAGGAGAACGCTGTATCCACTGGTATGGTATCCGCGTAGCCAAGCAGCAGAATTCTGTGTTCGCTGGGAAGGGTTTCCGTGCAGCCAGAGTTGAAGATAGCTACCAAGAAGAACCAGAGATGAGGATTCTAGTCTATCCTTCTGTGTCCCCTACAACCTGCACATCACAGAAGACATGAGAGGGGCTCTGTGCAGCAGGATAGAAACAGCAGAAAGGGATACCAGTGAAGTGTAAACAAGGAGAGACCCAGGTGGGGGGAAAACAAAGAGAGAGAGAGAGAGAGATCAGGGAGAAAACGAGTGGGTGGCACAGGACAGGGAAAATGCTATGAGACAAGGAGGGTCAAAGAAGGAAGGGGAGACAAAAACAGGGCAAAGGCACAAGCGTATAACCAGAGCGAAGAATCAATGAGGTTGCAACGCGCAGGGCCAACAGCCGTATGGGGAAATATACAGCGGAGGCCATCTTGGAAGCAACAACTAGACCGTGTCTAGTAAAAATGAGTAGTGAATGACGGCCATTAGAGGAACCGCCATTGATGACAATAAACTGTCACACCAGGTTTCCCATCTTGATTGAATTGATAATAAAGTAGTATTTTACCATATTATTTTAGCCTGTCTGGTTATTTGGGCTTTAGATAATTTATTGTGGTTATCCCATTCGGCACTTGGAATGCTCCAGGCGCTATTACACAGATTATTTACATGTTTCAAATTAATCTCATCCACTGATCATTTCCATGTACCCTCCTTCCAAAACTCCCATAATGCTTTTCACTTTCTATGTTAAAAACCATTTACTCGGACAACCACCAACATGCTGCCCATTCTCTAGAGCACACCTCTTTCATTCCAACCACAGTTTCTCAATCTCCACAATATGCGGTAAAATAAAAATCCACTTTTAATCACCATCAAAAGTTCATCACTTTATACACCTAGCGCCAGTACAAAATATATGTATAAGCTAGAAATAAACCCCAAAACAAATATGCACAACAATTTCTAAGAGAGTCTTTTTTACTCTCTCTGATAAAGGTAGCTCATCTCCATTTCACCCAATTTTTCAGAGTAAAACACATCCTTCATTGGCATTGCCACAGGAATCTCTCATTGTAATATTCTGTTCTGGGGTGTGATGTGTTTTCTTCTATCGCCTTGACAATATGTAAACAAGGTATCTCTTCTCCCTAAACAAAATCCTGTTACCCCCACTTATATTTTCACAGTACATGCAATACACCCTCTCCCCCCAGTTCTGTTTCTTGCACAATGCATACTTTACCATCATTTATGAGGCTGGCTCTTCCTTCAGATCTGCTGTCTGCACTGTGCTGCAGAGCACAGAAAGGAAACATCACCAGACGGTTGCTTTGATAAATGGGGTCAGACTGCACGCCTTCACTTGCCTCTCATCCAGCTCTGCAAGATCTCTGTGCCCCTAAGGGCAGCACATCAGAAGATTGCAGGCTATTGTCGTTGTAATCTGCAAAAGATGAAACGTCCCTCCGTGGTCACCATATGTAAAGATAAGGTCATTTCTCAAACATAACCCAATGCAGTCCACCATTTAGAAATATGCACAGTTGGTGGAAGAAAAGAGACTATTATTTCCCAAATGAAATGTTGAGAACTATGAGAACGAGATGCTTCTATGCTGTCCCAACTAGGATTCACTGTTTGAATAAGGCTGGATTTTGACATGCTCCTCATTGCTCCATCATTGAGTATTATTTTGACTAATTGTGTGATATTGAGTGCACCTTTACGATGTACTATCCAAGACTCAATAACATAACATAACTGGGATTAGTAAGGATTTTCACTCATTCTTCTTTGGCGCAGTACTCTGGACAGTCCAAGCAAATTCGGTGACTGGCAGCAAAAGGGCAGGAAATGAATGTTGATTCTTCTGCAGTCAGTCTGCTATAATAGAATCTCTAGTGTACTGACTGGCTCGTCAGACCATATATCTGCATGGCAAATCAAGTGATTTGAGATGAGGCAGGACAGTGCAGCAATAATGCAATTTTAGGTGATGACCTCAGGGGCCACTAACAGGAGATGAGGGGACCAAAATCGTTAAATGTGCCCCGTTATAAGGGGGAGTGGGCTTCCTTTTTTCAAATACTGTGAACTTAATCACTTCTAAGGACTCCAACACACTTTGACAATGAAGCTGGGATTGCAACACTTCCTGCAATTTAGGCACTTGACCACATACCTTCTGGGTTCTAGTTGGAACACATATTTACATTTTGGCTCCCAAAGACTACAATAATGCTGCTTTATAGACTTCACTTGCAAAATAAAGAAATAACACAATAAAGGAACCTGACATTTTGTATATCCTTAAAGAAACAGGTTAAGCCAAAAGCATTTTTGCACTTTTTTTACACACACACACACACACACACCTCCACCTGGGTATAGTTATTGCTTCTCCCAAACTCAGTTTTCTGTTTAATGTTAAGAATGTTTTACTGCCCACATAATAGATAACGATTTTTTGCATGTAGAGGTAGGATGGCCAAGTCGTGGACTTCCTATCGAGGTCTACTCCATTGAGGAATTGTTCCTGATGCCCGTCTTGGTATGGCCAATCAAGCCGAGCACATGGAGGGGCCTGGTCTGTTTGTTGACCCCTGACTTGTTGCTCTGCCCCATTGCATGGACAGTTTGGCTAGGGGTCATGGTTATTCCCATGTGTAGGCATCCGCTAGGTGGGAAAGAACTATTTTGGAGCGTTAAGTGATGCATTCTTCAACAGGATTGATGGTAACGGCCAACCACTGTGACCCATGGTAGGCCCATTCTAGGCCAGAGTGAAAGTCCACCCAACAACAATGTTCTGAGTGTCATTAGAACCTGGCACAATACTGTTGATGAAAGTGGTTTTATTTGTCTACAGAAATAAAATTGGCATCAGAGAGTGGAGAGCAGGAGCTCTGTGTGGAGGTCCTTTTTCTTTTCAATAATGAGTGGGGTGTGTGGCTTGCAAGGAGGGTATTAGGATGGGTGACTGCAGGAAGAGGATCAGACCACACGGCCTTTGCGGATCCTGCTAAGGGACCTCGGAATTGGGCGGTAAGGGTTTAACGGCACCGGACTCCTTACCGGTGACCGTTAACCCTTACCGCCCAACTCGGAATGAGGCCCTTGGTCTCTTCAATGTCCTTTAACCTGGAGGAAGGGGCCTGCTACACCAGTGGCTGGGATGGGGAGCTAACTGACCCCCTACAGTGTAACCCATGATGATAATGCCCCCAATTTTGACTGCGTGGCGTGTGGAGAAGGGCTCACTAATCCTCATCTCTCTAATGGAGCCCGCCGTGAGATTGGAACCTCCGTACTAGAATCATGTTCCCCTAAGTGCTCGATCTGTCATAGAAACCACTTGCCGCTGATCTTTCCTGGAGGCATGAGGAGCAGCAGAAGATGTGAGCAGTGCATGAGCAGGTGGTTTGGGTTCAGCAGAAGAGATTTGGGGCAACATGGGCTCTGGCCCCTTTAATGGTGTACTCAGATTTCCCTCCTGGAGGCCTGCTGGGTTCTTGCAAATGAGAAGTGGGAAGAGGTCATGCAAGTGGGTGGAGAGCAGAGGGTGACCAGCTTTCTTGCCTGAACATGGTAGAAAGATTGTGTGCATTGATGAGGATCCCAGAAGTAGAGCAAGCCCTGACCCTCTTAAGATACTGACTGTAAGGTCAAGTAGTTTGTGTCTCACGCTGTAGTGTTTTCTCTCTCTTTTTATGGTCAGATACATTTTGTATTTCTAAGATCCTTAGGGTGCAACCTGTATGTCTTCTGCAAATTAAACTAATCAGACGGTGTCTCCTACAAGAAACTCCATCAGAGGTTGAAGAGCCTGCTTGACTTTAGGTTGGAGGTTTTGTAGGGGTCATTGATTTGGCCCAATTAAGAACTTGGTTCTTCCCATTAGTGTGAGGGGTGAATGATGTGAGGAACCCGAGGGTGTTATCACAGATAGACACTGAGGATCTTTTGTTCAGGTGGCCAGGGCACGACCATCCACTTTGTCAGTGCGGGAGTATCACCACCTGGACAAGGGATCCTTGGGGACTGTGGGAGGAATGCCCTTGGGAGGGACGGAGTATTCCCCCCTTTCCGACACACCCCTACCTGACACCCCCTCAGTCTACATGGGATATGTTAAACCCAATTTCCCCATAATTACCAGAAAACATATGACTTCCCAACTCCCCCGCCCCCTATTTTATACAAAAAATGAGACGAACAAGAGAGGGGTTGAGATAATGACGATCACTGTGAAGAAACCGACTCAGACGCAGAAGACAGACTCTTCCCTTTTGAGAACAGGCGCTCCCCTTAACAAGGACAGGCAAGATCAGGCCTCCCTCGCCAATCAGTCTCACCTGAGACCTATTCATCCTCCCCCTCACTATAAAAGGCAGAGCAGAAAGGCACACTCTGGGTGATGCCATATGGTGCACAGAAGCCAGAGGGAGAACATTTGAGCTGGAGAGACCCTGGAATGTCTGGAGGAAGAAGGACTCCGTGATTACTGGGCCTGTGAGTACAGGAGAGGCTGCAGTGTGGAAAGGGATATGCACTCAAACCAGGGGCAGATGGGATTACCTGACAGTGCCCACATCAGAGCTCCTCCCCTGGGCAAAACAGGCAAGCCCAGTCCTTTGCGGGGCAGGTGGCATAAACACCTGCAGCTCCCAAAACCACCAGAGTGCCAAAAGTGGGAGCTAGCGCAGTGGGAGCAAAAGCAGAATGAAGGATTCTGGGACTGGTAGTCCAAAGACATTTATTTTGTGAACCTTTGGAGGAGTCCGAGCCCAATTGAGGGCGACCCATCTGTGAACTTTTGAAGGGGTGCGTGCCCAACTGAGGGAGACCCATCTATGAACTTTTAAAGGGGTCCGAGCCCAACTGAGGGAGACCCATCTGTGAACCTTTGGAGAGGTCCGAGCAAGATCGAGGGAGACCACTGCAGAAAACAAATAAACTGAATTGTGCTTTAAGGATACCAGTGACCCTATGGGGTGAACGGCAGAGTTGGGGAGGCGAGGTGAGGCAAGCCTGTGATGTTAACCTTGACTTGTGGAAAACTGCAGAAACAAGAAGGAACACGCACCCAGCCAGTGATTTGGCAAGCGACCTGAAAGACCGCTGTGCGTTAAAGAAAGTTGAAATATGTTCTGTTAGTCGAAGTGGTCTTACAGAGGTCTGTAACGAAACCCACGCACATTCGAAAGTCTTCGACATCCAAAAGTGTTCTGAGCCCAACTGAGGGAGACCCGAAGTGTAATAAAGCTTGAGGAACGGAGCCCCTTTGCAAGTTTTGTTGAACATTGTTTGAAGTGGTCTGAGACCGACAGAGGGGGAACGATGTTCATTTCATTTTGAGGTCTGAGTCCGACAGAGGGGGACCAACATGTGTTTTTGTACTTGGAAAGGTCGGAGCCCGCCTGAGGGAGACCTACCTGAACTTTGTGTTTTGGAAATTGTCCGAGCCCGACTGAGGGAGAGCAGCGTGACTTTGTGTATTGAAACGGTCTGAGCCCGACTGAGGGAGACCAGTGTGAACCTTTTTGTTGAACTATATATTGAAGCTGGAAGGAGAGACTTTTAGTGTGGAAGGCTAGCGGGCCTTGATCCACGTTTTGAACTGCCTTTAATTTTGAAGAACCTGAGCCAGAGTGTGTCATCCTGTCTACAGGGACCATCTTTCCCTGTGCTGTCTGACGTGGGGAGGAGAGCTGACTGAGCCACATTGTTTCTTTATAGTTTTGCACTTTATTCCTTTTGCATACACATTTTCCCCACACACATTTTTGTTATATTAGAGTAAGAGCTGGCATTGGGTATTGTTAGCATAGGCCATATTGTTTTGACAGACTCCTTTAGGACTGTGTTATTTATTATTTGATGGTCAAGCGTGCTCCCATCCTAGGCGTAGGGCAAGATAGGCATTCTTTCAACCCCATTTTCGAGAACAATAAAGGTTTTCCAACCGTATCTTTTGTGTCTGTCTTGCTTTTTATACCATGCTTCCCTTACAATGACGAAAACAGGGATTGCCTTAAATTGGACTGTTAAACATAGGGGAGAGGGTGGACATCATTTCTGTAGGCGGGATTTTGCCACCAATGAAGATTGCCACTTTACTGTAAATTGTTTAGGAGTGAATCCAAGGTTAGCAAAAGTACAAGTCAGTGATCCAGAATTGCCGGTTATAGCACATGATGTTAAAATGTGTACATCATAACACTAACATCAGAACACTGGAGGGAAGAGGTGTTAGTTTTACAAGACAGTGGCATTACAATAACAGTTGCCAAGCTTGATACAGGCTAACATGCAGTTGGTGGGCCCTATTCAAATCTCCACCGGTGTGCTGGTCATATACAGAGTTAACCTAACGGTGCAATATCGCCGGGATTTTATCATGACACCGTGGGGCCACTATTGTTAAGAACATGAGACCGGAAGGGGACCCAATAGTCGCCTGGCTTCGATCTACTGGGGAGGGAGGCACATACATTATTTACCGCGACTCCCAACTCTTCAGCACACCAAACCATTCCTCCACAGTGGGAGGCCTTGCTCTCTTCCACGTTTTGGCTAGTAGGGCCCTGGTGACCACAAAGGCCATTGCCAATAGTTTTCTTTCAATTTTATTGGGGTTTTCAAAAAGTGCAAGAAGCCAGGCTATAGGAGAGTCACGCGGGCAACCTTGGACGATTCCTCCCATTGTACCATATATTCCTCTCCAAAATGTCGGTACCTGTATACAATTCCAAACCATATGCATATAAGTCAAGGGCACACCGCGGGCAGAAAGCAGTACTCTCAGGGTAATATTTGTGCAGTAGTGTGGGAGAGAGATACGATTGGTGTATGAACTTAAATTGTAGAAGGCAAAACCTGGAGTTTAAAGATATCGTCTGGGTCATTGTGCAGATATTCTTCCATTGGGACTCCGTTAACGGATCCTGTAGCACTCTGTCCCATCTGGCCATAAACCTGCCCAGGAGTGCCGCGCAGAGTGATTTAATACGTTTCTACAGTGCTGATAGTCTGCCAGAGAGGCTGGGGGGGTTTGTCACGAACTGTGCAAGGAGGGGAGAGCTGGAGATAGGGGGAACTCCTGCCACAAACGCAGAGCATCTCACGACCTCTACAATATAGTAGCATAGTGAGTGCATTCCAGGGGCCACGATTCTTCAGGGTGTCCCATTGGATAAACTTGCCACCCAGGACTATATCCTCAAGAGCATGAACACCCAGTTTCGTAAATTAAGTTCTGAATATTTCCCTATGAGGTTAGTGGGACCCTGTGCACCGAGTATATGGCATAATCAGCGTGGTAATTTCCCTTTGCATTTGTGTCAAAGAGGGCTTGGTCCCAAGCCCAGTGGGTGACATCGATGGACTGTATTTAATCTCTGGAAATACGTCTGAAGGAACCCCATAATCTACCCTTCAGGTCATCTGGGTAGATCACTGCCTGCTCCAAACTGGTGTGTGGGAACTCTGAAGAGGGGTGCTACCACCATATTGTGTACTGGATTTTTGTCACCAAGAGGTATATATACAGATCAGGGTAATCTAGAACCCCGGATGCGTATGGCTGAGTGAGAGTGTCCAGCACAATGCGTGGCTGTTTACCAGCCCATACCAACCTATTTAACAATGACCAGTTGCGTCTCCAGAATCATGAAGTGGGAATTAGTGGGTCATTATTGTAGATATACTGCATTTTAGGAACAACCACCATTTTTTGCCAGAGACAGCGGGAGCCTGATCCAAATGTCAACCTTCAGTTCCAAATGTTCAAGGGTCGACAGATAATTTACCTCAAAGAGCTTGGTCGGGGAGGTGGAAACCCTTATACCCAGATACCTCTTACCCTCCTGATACCATCAGAACACAGTACCAACATCTGTCGGGAGCACTGTAGGGGTTATCGGTAGTATCTCAGACTTCGACCAGTGTATGCGTAGCCCCGAGAAGTCCCCGAAATTAGACATTTCTTGTACCAGTAGTTGTAAATTTAGTTTGGGATCTTTAATGTTCAAGAGTACATCATCTGCATAAAATGAGATTATTGAAATGTGTGCATATATTTTTACCCCTCTGTGTGAGTGGAATTCCCTTATGGCACATGCCAAGGGTTCGACCGCAAGGGAAAAAAGAATTGGAGCGAAGGGGCACTCTTACCTCATTCCTCTCATAGGGAATATACTGAGCGACTGTAATTGGTTTGATAGAATCGAGACCTGAGGCGAGGTGTACAACAAACAGACCCATTGGATATACCGGAGGCCCAGACCCGATCAATGCAATATTTCGATTAGGAAGGGCCATCCGACGGAGTCGAAGTCCTTTTCGGCATCCAAGGCTGCCACCACTATGGGGGTTTCTTCCCGTACATTGTGCATCAATGTGAAGAGTCGTCGTAGATTATTTTGCATAGATCTCCCCAGGATCTATGCATCAGGAGTCTTGCCGATTGAAAGATTATCGATGACCTTATGGATATCTGCTGTGGAGGGGGGAGTATTCATCAAATCTGCTATTCCGGAGTCTAACCATCCCAGTGCCATGCAGCCCAGATAGCCCTGATTTCCTCAGGACAGACAGATATTTGGGAGGAATACAGCAGGTTATAGTACTCCCGGAAATTTTAATTTATTTTACTGGAATCCCGTACAGGGAGTCTGTTCGGGTCGCTATTCTCCGATATCCCTCTCTGGCTCCTGTCCTTACAGATTGCCCATGCAAGGGTTCGACTGGGTCTGCCGCCTTAGGCATATTTAGTCGCCAGCACCAGATCTCCCAGATATCTGTCCTCACTGTCCGCGGTTTCAGAATATGCACAATGTTTATCTCCTAACATTTTCCCATCCTGTGTGTCTCCCCCTGAGTCTGTTTATGTTCCAATTCTTTCATTTCACTTTCCAGACGACCTAAGGACGATCTCAGGGATTTAAGTACCACACCCTCCCTCAAAATGCAACACCTCCTTATCAACACCTTGAAGGCTTCCCACACCATCCTAAAGTCGGGAACTGATTCAGCATTGACCTCAAAGTATTCATTGATATCCCCCGGATACCTTCCAGAAAAACCATATCCTCCAGAGCCAGTGGGGGGAAACTGCCAACGGGGGGATGATGTGTCACATTGGGGACCGAGACTGTAACCAATATTGGGGAATGGTCTGACAGAGTTCTAGGCATCATTTTCGAGTGTAGCGCATTACTAGCCAATGGGATTGGCAATATGATATAGTTTAATATGGAGGCACTACTGTACACCCCGAGTAAAGTGAGAAATCCCTGTCGTTCAAATCCATATATCGCCATATGTCAAACAGGGCCATAGAATCAGCAATATCGGCCCAAGCAGTGGCCGCCCTCGGTAGTGTATTTTGTGTACTTGCAGACCGGTCCATGTCCAGGGACATTGTCAGATTAAAGTCCTGCCCCCACACAATCTCATACTTAGCAAATTTATGAAGCATGACAGCACAGTTCTGAAAGACCTCCGATGAGTACACATTTGGAGCATAAACATTAATGAACAGCATGCTTGTTCCAAAACATTCCCCAACAAGCAAATTATAACACCCTTTGGGATCCTGTATGTTGTCATGCAGATGGAATTTCAAGGACTGGTGTATATAGATCGCTACTCCCCTGGACTGGGATGAATAGGACTCATATCTGTGTACCCCTCCAGCCCCCCTTGCCAATGAGAGCGGAGCATCCCTGGTAAAGGTGTGTCTCCTGTAGGCACAGAACAGTGCAGTTTAGCATGGTTGACCAAACAATTGTTTTTATTATTGGTAACTCCCCTGATATTCCAGGATATAATGGCTAGGGGGACACACTCATTGCCGCTGCATAAATAATGGACCGCGACCTGGTGTTCCCATGCGGGCGGAGTCTCTGCCTGTGAGGGCTCCCAGGAGGAACACACACCCTCCCCACCCCGCGTTTCTGCACTGTTAGACAGTAATCACCTATGCACCAAAAACATAACACCCCCCCCCCAGAAACCCACGCCCACCCATGCCAGAAACCCCAATCTACTGGAATTCTACCATCCCACCCCACCAAACCCCATGAGAAACTTAACTCTTGAGTAACAAGACGCAGTGTCTGTGCAAATGGGGTGCTGGTCACGGCTACACAGCACAAAGAACCAGCAACTACAACATTATATTTCCAGCTTATCGTGGCTCAGATACATCTCTATTCAGAATTTTAGAACCAGCAAATAACAAGGAGCATCATATCACCCCAACTGGTACTCAAAACCTGATGTCTGGTGGTCATAGTGCTGGTCACGGCCACATAGCACAGGTGACCAGCAATAGCTCTGGGTATCTCACTTATCGTGGGGCAAACAAGGTAAGTACCCTTTCAAAGGGTGCAAAACTATTCTGGAGCACATTTAAGAGAATAGGGGGGGGCGAGAGTGCCCCTGTGTGTCAAAGAATACTTAGCAAATGTTGTTGATGGCCTCAGCTATGGATTGATGGTACCCCCAAAGGAATTAGAGGTGTGGATGTCAATGGTTGGGGTCCGCATGTTCCTCAGTGGCGTTCGATAATTCAGAGATTAAGCGGTATGCAGTTGACGGATTTGTAGAGAACCATGTCTTGCCAATGTGGACCACACAAAGCTTGGCGGGGAACATCATGGTGTAACATACATTTTTATGCCTGAGTTTATTCTTAACCACCTGAAAGAACTTCCTCTACTCTTGTACCAGGGCGCTGAAATCCAGGAACAGTGTGATGATTACTGATCCGAACCTTAATTCGCCCTTATCTCTGCCCATCCTGAGGAAGGTGTCTCTATCCCTGTAGTTGAGGATCCTTACAATGATGGGCTTGTCAGGCATGCCAGGGGCGGTTTGGGGACCAGGGAGCGATGGGCCCTCTCGATTAGGAACATGTTGGATAGGCGAGGGTGATCAAGTATATCCAACAGGAGTTTTTCCACAAAGACTTCCACATTGTCTATGTTGGTTGATTGAAGGACCCCCACAATGTGAATATTGTTCCGTCACACCCTCCCTTCCAGGTCATCGTTCTTTGGTTCCACACGTCTTACCGTTTGCTGCAGTGCCACAACCTCTCTCTGCAAAGAGGTTGTCCTGTCCTCATTCTCCCCGATGTGCTGCTCCGCCTCAGTCATTCAGCCACAACGTTTATCAATTTGAATCACTGACGTCTCCACTCTGCATGTCAGCATATCTATTTTAGCCCCAAGGTTGTCTGTGCTGTTTTTCAGAGCAAGCAGTGTTTGATTCAAGGTGGACATGTCCACCACTCCTGAGGCTGAGGGTGCTGCAGGTGGGGGAGGGCTGGTACTGGTGTGCAAATTGGTCACTTTTGACCTGTTTCTTATTGTTCCTCATTCTGGCACGTTGTAGGTGGACTGATGTTGGGGGTAGGCCTTGTGGATAGTCGTGCCGTGAGTGGCCTTAGCTAGACTGGTGCTGAGGTAGGAGCAATGGAGGTGGCTCCGTGTCTGGTCTTGAGGCTATCAGGAGCCTATACAATTTAGCCAGGACAGGGCAGACCCAAAGGGCAGGCTGAGAGCGTCAGATGAAGTTTGCTGTAAGCGTTGAATGTAGGGGGAGCAAAGTGAAGACATGGCCCCGAAGGGTTGTCAGGGGGGTAGGTATTGGTGGAAAAGGCCGGCCCGTGGCTCAGAGATAACAGACGCGGTATGGATAGACTGTGTTACCGGTGTGGGCCCACAAGGTGGAGGGCCCACCACGTCGCCGGTACTATGATGTTGTCAGGGGGCCTTTATTGGGGCCAGAGAGGGTATGGGGGCTCCAGCCTGGCCAGAACACAAGGCAGCACTGCACAGTCTGAGGCACCCCCCAACTGCGTGAAATGATGCCTGGACGGGGCCAGGGACCTCATGGTGTCCGACCCCCAATGCAATCAAGGGTGCCAAAGTGACCTGGAGCGCCAGTCCTAGCCACCCGCAGTGCCCGATTCACGCCGCAGCGAGCTGACAGTGGGCAATTAGCGGGGGGATCGAGGGAGGCGGGGGAGCGCAAGGCTGGTGCAGGGGCTACTCTGTGGGTGTGTACTCACACGCCTTGTGGATTGAGGGTTGGCACTGGTCCTGGGTGTAGATGTAGTGGAGCTCTGGATACAGAGTGGTGGCGCACGTCCGGTCCAGTCCGCAGCCCCCAGCCAAAGGCTGGTGTGCTCAGCATCGGGGGCGGGCCAGCCCCAGTCAAAACTGCAATGCCACAGGCGCTCCCGTGGATGATTCAGGACTCCTGTAAAGGAAGAGACAGCAGTATCACAATGCCTCTGTTTTCCCAATGTCTGCAAATGGATCGAGCCTTGAAAAAAAGGATGATGAAGGATTTTATGTGTTGCTGAGATGGAGCTGTCTCAGGAGGGGGCCATTTTATAGCCGCGCAACAGCGCCCCTGTAAAATTATTACTTTCAGAAATTGAAGTAAAGAACAGTTCTTTCTATCTCACATGAGATCAAATGTTGGAAGAGGGGGAAGGGGGACAAGTAAGTAAAGACTCTTCCAGTGCCCTCATTGTGGGACATATGTACCTGGCTCAGTTGAATACGATGGTGATGCCGAACCAATCCCAAGCAATGGCTTATCATTTGGGTGAACAGTCTCTCCTGAATCCTTTGCCTATACAATCCTGACATGGGTCACATATGGCAGTAGACCAGCTTGAAGGATTCTGCTCCTCAAGCCATGGAAGGACCATTAGAGGGAGATCTTTTGGCCCTCAGGCTCACCTGTGGCTTTATGACCATGACACATTCAGGGAAGCCCTGATGTTTGACTCAACCTTAGTTAAGTGATGACTTGAGACCGAGACACACATCTCTAAGGGCGTCTCTAAGGGCGTCCGCCAGGGAGAAAATTCTCTCAGCTGCAAGGGTTCCCTGAAGTATGGGTTACTGTTCAGTGAGAACAGAGAGAGGTAACTGACTGGATGACGGTGCAGGGTCAGAGTGAGGAAAAACACACTGTCAGTCACCTGCCAGGTTTTGCTTAAACCTGATCCAGGATCCTGAATTGCTTCACATGGCCCAAGATCACACATGACCTGGACACCTTTTGTAGGTAGTAATATACGTGTCACGTCATGGATGAGACAGATGGGTAGGAGAAGGCTTTCTTGGTTCAGTTCTTGCCTTTGGGGTGATTTTTCAAAGAGCATAGATGAATACCCCTGGGCTCCTGAAACCTCAAAGAGGCAGCAATAAAAAGGTTAATTTATGTTGTCATAGACTAAGCTATGAGTGGTGGTGTTGATGTCTAGCTGTAATGATGATCTTCTCCAAGACCAGATTCTGAGAATAGACAAGCCTCCACGTTGAGATAAATGGACAAAGCAGCTCACAGAACCCTCAGGATTGTGTTGAGGGCATCTCTTCTGAGAAGCATGGGCAGGGGTGGGAGAGTTATCATCCCTATATGTTTTGAACTTCTTTCCAGGTGCCTTAACCATCATCAGGTATCAGTCTCCTTTAGCTCCTATGCAATGTGAAGGTTTAAAGACCTCCTCAAACAGATCAGTGAACACCAGGAGAGGAAACACAAGGCTGAGGCTCAGGCCTTTATTCTCTATGTTTTGAACTGAAGGCAATATCTCCAGGGGTGGATACCTCTTGTACAGAGAGCGTGAAGGAGGCAGAGAAGCAGAAGAGTTGGTACGACTACGAACCCCTATACAGCTCCTATGAGGAGTGAAAAAGGCCCCATTGTAGTATGGCAAGATGAACACAACTTAGCGAGACCCCCAACGGAGCACTTATTATCCAGCGAGATGTGTATCGTATGTTGGAATACCAACACTCAACCCGTAAACTGATGATGGGCTGACCTGAACATAAAGCACCTCTCACATGAGCTCCATCCTAGGAAAAAAGAGGATCCTTGGTGGACGTCTTGCCAATGAAGAAGCTGCACATGCACCTGCATAGCACAGCCTTCATGATGCCGATGTACAATCACCACCTGACTTTGCTGCACTGGCGAGGGCATATGGATGGGAAGGCCCTGGGCTGGCAGTTGGATCTGCAAGATAACAAGTGCAATAAAGAGCAGGGCCCTTATTCCAGAAATTAAAATACTGTTGCCTGTCATAATATCGACCGCCGACAACAGATAGGGACATTAACCATCCTAAACCGGTTGACTGCACACTATCCCCAATATGGGGCAGGTCTCTGGGCAGACCTGGTTTGTGGATTCTTGTCTCTTTTTATTCTGGGCCATCAGACTGTTCTACATTCTGGGAGGTGCCTTTTCAACGTCTATGCTGTTTTGTTCATGTCTGTGAGATCTTGTCATGCACCCACCCTCTGGAACTCGATCCGGGTGTAGGTCCGGAATGCCCCTGCAATTCTCCAATTTTGCAAATCTCTCAACACCTGGCTCTTTCAACAACACCTGACTGAGGACTAATTCCAATGGACCCACAGACCTCATAGTACTGTGATATTGTTAAAAGATGCCAGCCCAAAGGCTAGCTACCCACACTTGGTACAGTGCTCTGCTGCTCTCGAGCTAGGTCCGAGCTTTAAACCATAAAATTAAAATAAAAAATAAAAAAGTCAGAGTTCTTGTAGGATGCCTGACAGCAGGCATGGGCCTGGGACCCTGTGGTTGTCTTGTTGAGATAAGTGAAAGGGAACCCACAGGTGCAGTGAAGGCTGATATGCATGGAGTGTGAAGTCACCTGCCACAGGGGGCTCGCCGTGTAGGTTTAATGAACACAAATAATGGAGTCTGCACCAGCTGGCCGCCATTCCTCTGGATGGCGGACTTTTTGTAATGTGTTGGAAAGGATGGTATCTTTCTGTTGTAGGGCAGTCTCTAATGACCTGGGAGCGTTTCTTCTGTTTTTCATTCTCAGCACTGAGCCTTCATTTTGGGTGGCTAATTCTCCCCTTCAGATGTGGTGGTTCCCCAACAATGGATGCCAGCTCTTCACTTGCCAGGTTGACTTGTCCGGCCACTCCTCTGGGGAGGCTGCTTTCTAGGTTGGCTGTTACAAAGTACACTTACCCCTGCAGAGGTGAAAGTCACTCTCTCTCTTTCCCTTGTTTTGGGTTCATGGAGGGTGTCACAATTGCAGTAATATTCTGTGCGTTCAGTCACCACATCTAGGAAGCCATAATGAAGGACTGCGTTGGTTACTGCTTCGTGGAAATAAGCTTGTCTGAGGGCCAGAGGGGTCTCTGGATGTATCACTTGCCGCCATCTTCAGTAGCTTCATCAACCAACTCAGTGATAAATCACATCATGAGTTCTGATCTTTACACATTTTTGTCATGGGTTTAACTAAAGAGCATATGTTTGTACAAACCATGGCTCTGTGTCTGTGATTTGGTGTATCAAATAAGAGTTATAAGGAAGGATGGACCCTTTTGGGTATGAAGGGATTGTTTCGAACTGGCCCTTCACTCAGGGATTTTGAGACACAGATTAATTCTCCAAAACACACGATTAGCCCTCAAATACCCATGATTAATCCTCTGAAACCCCCAAAGTGCATCCAGAAACTCACTTCACATCTCCTTTATACATCCCCAAATCTCCCTGATAATCCCTCCAAATTGCCATGGCATTCCTTCCAAGTCCTTTCAAAGCGCCCCAATCTTACCACCAAATGTGCCTGGTCATCTGTCCAGGATTCTCTTATCTTCATTGAAATTGCAAGGGCCTGCCCAAATCTTCCTGATCTTCTACCAATTTCACCTGAGCGCCCCAATTCTATAGTTTATAGCTCATGTTTCTGTGGTAGGCAACACAACAAAGAGTCAAAACGTGTGTATATGACCTAATTTGTAAATGTGAATACATCTGAAAATTGAGTTAGTTAAAAAAAAAATGTATATTGTTTAACGTGCAAACAGAAGTGCACAGATCCTCACAAGGGAGGCGTTTTTTAGAAAAATTGTGCATTTGAAAGTACAATATTTTTTTTGTTTTTTATTGTAAGACTTCAGTTCAATATACGTTATCAAACTTGTGTTACATTAAGTTAAATTAAATCAAATCAAATCCACTTCCCATGGTCAAACAATCCAAATTCAATAGACTCAGAAGAGAGGAAAGCAAAAAAGAACAAAATCGTCCATTTCCTTTGGACGATTGTGGCTCAAATTGAGGCATGTTGCAAAATTGGATCCAGAAAATGAATTAAGCTGCAGGAGAGCTTGATGTTTTGACCTGCTACAACATGTTCCCACCATTCATCAGGATCGTACATTTGAGGTTTGAATTCACACAAATGCAATTCGCGGTGATCAGACAACATTGGACACTCCACAATTATTATAGTAACACTGGATAAAACTACTAGCTGTACAGCGCAGTAACTAATCAAGCTGGCCCACTGTCAGAAAAAAAGTGGCCCTCATTAGCATGCTGAGTCTTCAACTTCCGCATTGCTCTCTTGCCCTAGCGGTGGCCACTTCGCGCATGCCCTTAAGGTGCCTCTCGTGCCCCTTCCGTCATTGGCCACCTGGGACCTGCCCTTTCCAGATGCCACCCGTCTGTCATTGCTGCCATTAGTCTCCCCACCCATGCCTTCCTCCACTTAGATGGGAGGCCCCCAGTAGCAAGCGGGTGGGTGGGGGCGGGGGAGGGCGGGGAGGTCAGGAGTGCAGCTATTGTGAGCTCATCCTGGGTGGATGGCCGCTTTGAACGCACTCTCACGAACACCTGAAGGCTGCGTGTCAGGCGCCGAGTGAAATGAGCCCCCATGCGCACCCCTCAATCTGTCGACAGCTTCTTGAAGACCTCGCAGGGAGCCACGCAGCTGCTTGGAAAGCTCGCATAGCTGTGTGTCGGGGGATTTGTAGGTATCCTAAAAATGAAAAATAGCCAAGAAAACTGTACAAGGGCCTTCTTTAGCAAACGCAGGACCTCAAGTAGGCTTGCAAGGAAGAAAGAAAGGAGAGGGCGAGACATGGGAAGCAAAACTAAAGCATATTTGTAAATGTAAGAAAGAAAAGGGCGTGGTTCACAGCATTTGCTTTGTCACAAGTGATGGGATGTGCTGGGGCATACCCATCACTGCGGCAAAACAAGTTGTGTAAAATTCACAGGGGGCATGGCTCACACCTCTCCCTATTCATCCCTTTAACTCTCTGGTTTCCTGCCTTTTTCATTTCATTATTAAGGTCGATCCTATTGCATGCCGATATTAAAATGTCTGTCTTTTTGATGTCGACCTTATGACTTCATCCCACCCGAATATGTACTTCCTTTGGGGTTTTCACACACATCTCCACAAATGTACAGGCCAAATATGTATCTGCGGCGACCTATGCATTTATTTACCCAAGTAAAAAAGCTCATCTACTATGCTTTATTACTTGCCTGCTTTTCTGAGAATACGCCCAAAATGCCAATCCATCCATGCCATCCCACGTTCTGCATGCCCTGTAGCCAATGTGTTCTCGACACCACAAAAGGGGCTAGAAGGTGTGCCAGAGAATCCTCGATACACCTGTGCTCCCATGCCACCCACTGAATGGGTTACAGGATCCCCGAGCATACCCTGTCACCCACTCCTGAGCACCCAGCAGCCCAGAGTTAAGCACAACGACATGAGCGCACCTGCGCACCTGCAAACAGTGAGCACCCAGAAGCGTGCATGTCTGCATGTTATGTCATGTCATGTTACTTGTTATTTATGTAGCGCCTACTGCCATTCTTATGTCGTCGAAGCACATTAGGGCGAGTTATCCTTTGGAAAACCGTGTTCTGAACAAGCATGACATAAAAGAGCATTAGATTGAAGGCAAATAGTACATAGGTTCTTGTAACAGTTCAGTCACTAGCAGAGATTACATGTTTAAAGGTATTATACTAGCTGTGCAATGCAGTGATCAGCCACAGCGTGGAACGCTTTGTCAGTGACTATGTGACAGCTGGACTGAATTTGTAGTGGGACTCGCCTGTATTCTAAAGGTGGCAGTGCTAAAGTTGGAATAGGCTATTGGCAATTAGCCTATAAACCCCAGGGCAACTGACTACTTCAAAGAAGACATAAAGAGGGCCTGATTTACAAAAGCATCTTACAATGGGCCAATCCCACTGAAAAACGTTTTGCAAATCAGGTCCTCTGTTTCTCGATCTGGCTGAAAATCAGCCTGTTGGAGATCTAAAAAAAAAAAAAGCTACTTCAATAAATGTGTGTCACTGCCCGTGTAGGCAATGTAGAGAAAAACGCAAAAAGAAGACGCAATGTGCTATTTCTTCCAGGCTTTAATGATACATTTTGGTGCATGTGTATCACCCTGGATAGTTTGAAGTAGCCAGGATCCTAGAGAGCAAGATACATTATCATGAGAGCGGGGCCGGTCTTAGACCAGATTGCACCCCAGGCAGGAAGCATCATTGACTCCCCCCCAAAATGTTGGCAGAGGTGCTAACTTCAGAGACGAGGGGGAGGGGCAAACTTACTTGTGTGGGGCATCTAACTTCTTTACACATTCTAATGAGACTATTCTAGTGTAGCTTCAATGTTACAATCAGTTATATATCTCTTTCACATATAAAACCACTCAGAAACCACACACTTAAGCTCTGCTGTGAAAATAAACAGCCTCCTGCCCCTGCACTTACAATCAATCCCCTGACATGCAAGAATCAACACCCATCTGATTTCAATTGCCTAAAAATGTATGCACACGATTGCAGGTGCTAACAATAAAATGTTTTACATTGCCAATTGCCGGTCATTTGTTAAATGTGTTGCTGCCACCACCATTTATTTTCTGTGCCTTGTCCTTCTACGGCTCTGTTCATCTTACCAAACATGATGAACTGAAGAGTATCACTGAAGCTGATCATGTGTATTTGCCTGGGCTCTGCTTGATTCACTCAAGGTGAGGGGTAGGGTGTACATGGGTGGGTGGGTTTTCATTCTAACCGGTGGCTGTGCCCACCATTTATCCACACCGTCTCATTTGTGTCTGATCTGGTGCTTCTTCAATGCCTTTGTGTGCCTCGGCATGTGACTGGGTGCAACACAATGATGGGTGCAGCTTTGTGTCTATGTGTGTTCTGTGCAGTCTCTTAGCAAAACCAAGCAGCATGGGGAAGCCTGGCTTGGGGCACATATAAAACAGATTGCAGTGCTAGGGAAGCGAGGACGACCCACAAAATATATAACCGCATGTGGGTGCTGTATCACTTCTCTGCACAGTATTTTTAGGCTGCAACCTTCAATAATTTTCAAGTTGATTGCATTATTTCAGTGACAATACAGATGGTGAGGCAGAAACGTAAATGGTGGACTTGTACACATAAGCCCTCATTACGACCCAGGCGGTAAGTTACCGCCTGGGTCGTACCCTTACCACCATGGCGTAAACCAAGTTTACGCCATGGTGGTTGGCGGATTTACCGCCCCATTCCAAGGTGAGTGGGGCGGTAAATCCCCATTTCCCATTTTACCCTTCCCCCATTCCCATTTTCGCCCCATAGGGCATAATGGGAATGGGGAAAGGCGATAATTACGGCACCGTAAATTACGGTGCCGTAATTATCGCCAAGGTCCCTTTGCGGCATGTATTTTAACGGCTTCAAAAAAGCAGCCGTTAAAAGCCATCCCGCAAAGGGAACCTTGTAATCAGGCGATAAGGGTCGGCGCCGTTTACGGCGCCGTAAACCCCTTAACGCCCGAGTCAGAATGAGGGCCATAGATTGTTTCTTCTGCAGTCTGCAACACCAAACTTACCTTGTAGTATTACAGAGTAATACTACATTCCGAATGCCCGTTCCTCTATATTGTTTATATTGGTTGCCCAATATTTATTAATATTAAATAGAAGCAATTTCAGGTTATTTTACACTCTTAATTAAAACGCTTGATGTTTATAAATTGATTTGCTTGTGCTACACCCAGAGCGTGGCAAAGAAAGGGCTATTCATGTCTGTGTTAAAATGTAATTAAAATAATAATGCAATCAGACGGCGCCCCCTAGAGCCCGGCACCTCAGGCAGCCGCCTGCACTGCCTGATGCAAAGACCGGCCCTGCATGAGAGTAATAACAGGTACAAACAAAAATCTCTGTGTGGTTAGTTTAAGAACGCGACTGGCCAGTGAAAAAGTTGTGATCCACTTTTAGTTTGACTAATCAGGGTGCCAACCTCAAGCCGAGATGGAGGTTTGAAATGAGGACGGCAAGGAAGAGCGGCTGCTTGGGCTACTGCAGAAATAACCAATATAGGCATGTGACTGTTGGATTCGAGCCGCTGGAATACTGTACATGAGCCTCCTCCAGCTGCATTCCTGTAGCTCAAGAGGCTACTTCAGCTTCCATGGGGCTGAGATCCCAACCTCCACAGGTAGGAGAACAGGTAGTCCTCTTGTGCTGTGTTTACGGATCACATCTCCTCGCACACTTACATGTGTCATGTTAGCTGGCGGCATGGAATGTTAAGGAGGGCAATTGAAGCCTTCCATCCAAGCTTTTAGCCGGATGAAGTGTTGATGGGCCTCTAGAGGTGCGGGAGTGGGAGAACCCATGGGAGACAAGCTAGAGCCACGTCGGGGCTTCTGGGTGTGCTCTGGGTGTGCTCTAAGTGCCAAATACTAACCGAGTCAGCCAAAGAATGGATGTTTTAATACCAGGTGTACTGCCTACTTCAAGCCCCCCTACAACACAGTAGCCATAAGTAGAGTCCTGCTGTCCTGCCTCCGCAGTCCCATCGGACTCACCCACCTCTACTTTACTTCTTAGAGGGCAGGTGAAAACCATGCTGGTTCTGGGATATGTGAGACCCTTTGCAGTAGGTCTGGATGAAATGCACAAAAACTGATGTGTGGTAGTGGCTGAATCTTTTAGTAAGGATTTGGGCCAACCCCTGAGAATCTGACAGGTCTTTTCCACCCATGAATCCCAGACAAACTCATGCCGGGCTTCTGGATCTCATGCAATCATTTGTTGCCCAATCAGAACTGGTGGAACTCATGATGAAAAAAGGGTTTATTTGTCGGGTTTGCCCAGCCAATCAGGGCCCTTTCTGCTGATTTGTTGAGTTTGTTCAGACAATTGGAGTACATGAATCTCCTAAAGGAAATCTGTCCCCCTATAAAAGGCATAACTCGGTTCCTGTACATTTGTGGGGTTTGTTAGGGAAGGTGTTTCACAGGGGAGTCTCTGACCTTTTTGGTGAGGTTTTGGAGCAGTGGTTTAAGGAGTCTGGAGGAGTTTCTATTTGTTGTCAGTTTTTGCGTAATCTCTTGTGTTGAGAGGCAGATGAATATGTCATCTATAGCTTCTGCCCCTCCCCCAGTTCAATAGTGCACAGGAGTGAAACGTTACTCACTAAGACAACCATACTGCCCTTCTCCAGGCAGGTACAACCGGAGATGGACACACTCTAAAGATAAAGGTGGCACAAGTAAAACAAACCAACATCATCACAGTACATGTGCATACATTAAACACGCAGCAAATATGCTCTCAACATGAAGAGAATGAACACTATGTAACACATGATTAATATCAACATAGCATCCATAAGACATGAAGAATACTATCATAAGCAATGTATAAACTAAATGAGACATGAACGACACACAAATCTAGCTCACTAACATAGAAACACAACAGTAAAGGGCAGCCAGCTTTTCCAAAATTGAAGCTACAATACGCTTCTAAGTAAATGAAAGGGCTCAAGGCTTCACAAGAACTCAGAATGCTGAAATAACAAAATACAGATCGGTGCAGAGCTCAGACAGTAGCTAAGAAACCCTGCCAAGGTTACCATGTACAAGGGATGACAGGAATGGAAGAGGGAAAGCAGGAGATAACAATTCCTAAAATGCAAGCCATATATTCTCAGATTAATTAAAAGTAGAGCTAGCCTTAGTAAGCCAGGTGCAGGACAATTACAAGCCAAAAGACTCTATGAAGAGTAACTCAAGAGTGTCCCCCGTGGTAAAAGAAACCATAACACTCACAATAATATTAGGTAAAACCCTAGTAAATACAGGGTGAAATATTTCCAAACACAGTTCCATCACACGTGAGCCATAATTGAAGAACACTGTTTATTCATTAGCAACAAACACAGATAAGACACCTGCCTTACCCCTTACACATATTTCCAGACACAAGACGCCACACAAGGCCAAATACAAAGAGATCCCCCTGGCTCACAGCCTAGAAATTAGGGATTGTATCTTATTTAATTGAAAGGATAGAGGTCCATGGACCTCTCCCCCTACTCCTGTCTGGCTCATGTCATGACAACCTGTTAGTTGTCCAAGGTTGGGTAGTGAGAAGCCAACCAATCAGAATCCTTAATGTTTGGCCACCCATTACATATTATACAAACCAATAGCTCATTGTAGAGATGACGTCTTTTTACATTTATCGATTTAGTGGTGGTCTCAGGAGAAGCCATCAGACAAGCATTACCCAATTAGAAATGTAAACTGTGTTATATCCCTATCTGTGCAGTTTTACCCAGCCCGATACAGCAACTCCTCTGAACTACCTCGGTTCTGTATGCACCCCACAAACTAGCCTTACCACTGTAACTGTTTTATATGCTACTTGATCTGCTTTTGACCTAAAATATTCTGAACCAACATACCAGAAGAACTGTTTTGCCAATAGTGAACTGTACTCACCCTAGCATACTTCTAAACTAGCCTATTACAACAAGAGCATGCATGTATTTACCCTAGTGTACTTTTGATCTAGCCTATCACTACAATTGAAAGCACTGCTGAACAGGCCCATCACAGTAATTGCATGGATGTACCTACCCAAGGCACCTCGAACTAGCTGAATCTACCCTAGGGCATCTTGAACCAGCCTACCATAAAACTGCTCCTGCCAGTAATGCACTGTACTCACACTTGTGAACCCTTGCTCCTACCTATTATAACAACTGTACCGACAAGTGCTGAACTTTAATCACCCTAGTGCACCTGGAACTAGCCCACTTCTGCACTGTACTACCGCACCTACTGAATCGCCCTCATAACCTACCATACCTGCTTGCTGTGTGTGCCTGCACTATCTCCATATCTGGAACCACCAGCCTACCTGCACACCTTCCCTACTCTATTGCACTATGTATGTGCCAGGCATTTATACAGTCCTATTAAGGACTATTCTTAACCTGATCTGCATATCCAATCACGCAAGCCTACACTCCTCACCTGCCCCCAACACAACACCACCTCACAAAAACTTGACTCCTGCTCAACCATATTTACCCAACGCCCACAGCCAGATTATAACCCTCCCTACCAATCCATGCAGTCCTTCCTTCAGAAACCTTAGACTCCGCGCTAGGTTACCTAAACTGTTCGAGCCCCTCACCAGGTCCATGCTCCCTACTAAAACAGGAAACAGGAAACCATGCCGCAAGCCAAACATTCCAATTTTCCTACTAATACCACCCACCTCTCTCACCCACTATCACCGATGAATCTTCAACAGTACAAACACCTCCTAAGCACAAACCTAATAATCAAGCACCTCCAAAAACCTCTACTGAGACTAACATCCCATACATCCGAGGTTCCCTAATAAACATCCACTCAACTGTAGCACACACAAGACAAATAGCCAACCTCATACAGCAAGAGAAAGTGGACTTTCTAGCCATCACTGAATCTTGGCTCCACACTGCAGCTGGTCATGCCCTCATGCTAGCAATCCCAGAGGACTACACAATACTTAGAATGGACAGAACTAAGACCCGAGGAGGAGGCCTCGCCATAATTGCCAAAACCAGTCTAGCCATGAGACTCGCCTGTCACATAACTTTGAATCCTGTGAATTCCTCTCAGCCAAAATACCCATTGCTGATACCCAAACTCTTACTATCCATCTTCTTTATAGACCCACAGGCCACCTAGGGTCATTCGAGGAGGACATGACCACTATCCTCTCCGAGAACTTAAAAAACACATCCCAAAGCCTACTCATAGGTGATCATAACCTAGTGTTCAATAACCCCAAAGACCAGCATGCCGCACTAATCGCTCCCTAGCAGAACTTGGCTTCACTCAAAAAGTGACTCTACCTACCCATAACAAAGGGCGAACCCTCAATTGGGTAGCTGATTTCAACTGCCATGCTTCCATTACCTCCATCTCTCCCCAGCCGTGGTCTGACCACCACCTCATAACCTTCTCACTCAAGGCCATAATACCGACCCTACCGAACAACCCCCTATCCAAAGCCATTCCCACCAGGAACAAAAAAAACATTACGGCCAAAAAAACCTGTCCCCCGTAGTCTACCGACCCCGAACTCACTAACAGAATCCACCGACCCCCACACCCTTGTTGATGAATATAACGACCTCAGCACTATACTCCATCACTCCACTCAAAAAAGAAAGAGCAAACCTAAAAGGCACCTAAACACCTGGTTCTCACCATACCTGAAATCTCTTAGACTTGAAAAACTAAAAAGTGAACAGATATGGAGACAATCACCCTCAGACAACAAGATAAATCTTAGCAAGATAACTTGCCTCTACAAAAAAGAAATTCTACTAGCCAACCATGACTCCTACAACCAGAGAATCTCTCAAGCAAACTCAAGTATAAAAGAACTGTTCACAATCCTTAAAGAACTGGAAACCCCCATCTCAGTCCCAGACACCTGCGTGAAGGAGAAAAACGGGTGCACCAGTATCCAAAATGCCCTCTCCAATAAAGTAGCAGCCCTCCAAGTCAAGATTGCCAACAAAAAAGAAATCCTTCACCACTCAACCCCCTTAGGTAGTATGTCCCAGCCCACACCCAAACCCTCACAGAAACCATCACACCGCTTAAGCGTCTCTAAAGTATCCATTTTAGAGGTCAAAAAAGTCATACTTACCCTCAAACCCTCAAACTGCCAAGGCGATCCATGCCCATCCCAAACCATAAAGGATGCAGCCAGAGACTTATAACCATTTATCTCAAACCTTATTAACTCCCCCTTCTCCACTGGTACCATCCCTAGGAACCTCAAAGAGTCTTGGGGCCTTCCACTACTCAAAAAGCAATCACTGGACCCTTCTATTCCCACCAATTACAGACCCATCACCACAGTCCCCTTCCTGCTCAAAATCTTAGACAAGGTAGCATACCTCCAAATACAGCAATACTTAAAACACAATCACCTCCTAGGACTCTGCCAGTCCGGCTTAAGACCCAAACACGGAACTGAAACAGCACTAATCGACCTCAAGGCACAAATTGACACAATTAGAGACAATGGTAAAGCTACACTACTTCTACTTCTCGACCTATCAGCGGCGTTTGACGTAGTAGACCATAAAATCCTCTGCAACCACTTGCAAGAAGCGATAGGTTTCGAGACAATCATTCCTAAACAATAAGACCATGCGTGTTTCCTCTACTTCAGCGTCCGCCGATCCCATCCCTGGGATCATGCTTCTCCCCCACCCTGTACAATATGTTCACGAAGCAACTTTTCGATGATCTCGACGGTCTTGGTATCACCTACACCAACTATGCCGATGATACCCAGATCCTCAAACCGTTAACGGGAGATTACGACAAGGTTTTGGCCTTGCTGAATGGAGTGTACCTCATCACCCAGGCATGGATGGCCTCGCACGGTCTATGACTGAATGTTGACAAGACAGAGCTCATAATCCTCGGCACCTCTTCCAATATCAACAAACCTGGCCACAACTACATTAACTTTATCATAGATAGTAACACCATCAAAGTAGCCAAAGAAGTCAAAACTTTAGGCTTCTACCTAGACGCCACCCTTACATTCAATAGACAGGTCAATTCTATGGCCTCCTCTACCGCCTACACATGTAAACTAATCAGAGCGGCCAAGCCCTTCCTCTCCACCAACAGCTGCACCACCCTGGCAAGAGCCTTAATTTTATCAAAATGGGATTATTGTAACGCCCTATATCTAGGGTCTAACAAATATATCACCAACAAAATCCAGTTCCTACAAAATAATGCTCTCAGAGCTGCATTGAGTATCCCCAAAAAAGATCATATCTCTGACACAAGGAGATCGAACAACTGGCTCACCACACAGGACAAAATTACACTAAAAGTTGCCTCACTCACACACAAATGCCTCAACAAAGCCGTCCCACGATACCTTATAGACAGACTCAAGAAACAGTCTTCTAATCGCCCCACTAGAACTGCCAATTCCAACCTCCTGACGGTGCCCAGATTTAAACGCTTCAAAACTGGAGGAAGCTGCTTCCCGGTGAAAGCTGCCCAACTTTGGAACTCCCTTCCTCCCGCCTTAAGGGTAGATCAAACGTACCCACACTTCAGGCACAACCTCATTCACTGGTTCAAGGAAAATGACCATTAACTTATTGACTTCCCCATACCGATCCCACGATTCCTTCTCCTTCTCCCTTCTGCCTGTACTTCTTTGTACATTATTTGCATTTGTATTTGTATACATGTGTATATATATATATGCATATAACTGCACAGCAATTTAACCGAAGCTGAAAACCTTTTTGTTGCTCTTTGCGCCCTGATACCCTCGGGTCTGGGCCGCACTATAAATGATACAACAAACAAACAAACAAACAAACCTGTGTAGAATATATATGTAGTCACCACTATTATCCAATCCCTGTTGCCTTTAGGTTTTAGTAACTAAGTTTACAGTATGATGTCTGTTATGATGAATATTGAATATAGAAACCATTGTCTTTTTATGTAACCAGTGAGAATGCCAGGAATTCCATGATTCTATGCTGTCACTGCTTTATTTTGATGATAATAAAGCTGGGTTTCACCTTGCACTTTGTCTACTTCTATTACTTAGTTTGATTTTGACTGACTCCATATCCTTTGTGCAACCCAGGACTTTCCTGGGCCATTTTAACAAAGTGGTAACTTTGGGAGCGTCGATGTGCAGGTCGATGAGGCGGCCTTTTCGAAGGCTAGCTGGGCCGAGCCATCATTGTAACCCCTGGTCAGATTCGGTGTGTGACTCACCAGTGATTAGGATCGGGTCCCGGCATTGAACAATCAATTCAGGCCTAGCAGATGATGGGCTTAGCTAGGTGCAAAGCAGAGATAAGCTGGTTCGAATTGCAAGCAATAACTCGACTTGGTGGACTAGTGTAAAAGCCAGCGGCGGCACCTTCCCTCTCATTCGCAGTGCGAAAAACTTGTGCGTCCAGTTCAGTAGAACAGTGCTTGAGCAGGTCTGGCCCTCCAGCTGCTGTGAAACCTACTCAGGGCGACTCAAGGACAGGATAGTTCCATTCGGGGTCTGCTCTCCCTGCTTAGGGATATTCTGGCACGGCACAGATGGGTAGGTCCTGGTCCACAGCAAAGGTCATTCCCGATGTGCTCTGGGAGTGGGTAGGGGCAGACCTTCCTTCTGACTTTGTTGGCTCCTTTTTCACCACAGGCTGAGGGCTTAGGAAAACACAACTTTCCCACAGGAAGTCCAGTGAGTTCTTCTCAAGTGAATCTTCGTGTCTTGATGGGAACAAGAGGATCTGAGAAAATCTAAAGAAGAGGTAGGAGACCCCTTCTTTTAAAGTCAAACGTCCCCAGGTGATTGGACTAAAGCAAGCCTGACTTAGTGGTCCAATCCCAGTTCTTGAATGGAGTGGTCTCTGCCAATCTGAGGTCCCATCCAAAGTGCTTTGCTCCAGAGGAAGTGAAGGGGACATGAAAGAGAATGAGAGACGGAGAGAAACAAGATGGTGGAAGTCTACTTCCATTGACCAGGGCCTCATGCCTACTCTAATCCTGCCCCCTTCCCACTAAGAACAAAGGCCCATAGAGATGCAGCACCATGGAATGGGTGTTCTCCTTAGATGCTCGGGCCCACGACAGCTGCCTCTGGTGAAGAGTGTTACCTGCCCTCACAAAGAGATCAAAGAAGAGAGACAGTCCTCCAGGTTACAGTCCTGCCATTTGGTTGTCTCCACCCGGCTAGCCAGAGTACACATCACCTTCCACAGCACAGGTGACTCACAGAAGCGGACACATGTGCAATTTTAATTGGGATGCGGCGGCCATTATCATAAGTAATATCATGCACCATGCCTAAACTCAGGCATATTTTTTAGATTTTTTTTTTATTGCAAACGGTTTATTTTAAACCTTTACAAATGAGTCTAAAACAAAAAAATACCATCACAATAAAATCACATTACCATCACAATCAAAGAAAGAAAAACAAATTAAGAAAAAGGGGAAAAAACTATGATAAAAATAAATTACATCCAAACGGATAGCAATCAGAATAGCCGCTGAACAGAAATTGATAAAAAGGACATAATATCGTCATACGATTGCAAAATCCAAGTAAATACATTATGCACCTTCCACATTTGCTGAACAGTAGGGAGTATTTCCCCAACCGAAGAAAAACAAAGAGTAGTTACACTAGAAACTTTATACATCGCTCAGGGACATGGATAAGGAGTTCCTCCTTAGATTTTTGGAGGTTCAGACTTTTAATGAAACCTGATAAGGCCAGACCCTCATGTACACTCTGGATACTGAGGCAGCGCTTCCATACCATATCCTCACTGCAAGTTAGATGATTTAAGTCCAGGCCCTGCAAATATTTAGACCTTAGTCTGAAGCTGGATTTCATTAGTAGGAAGGAGGCTCCACCGCAGCCTAAGTAACAGCCCACGATAGTAACGGTTAGGGAATTGGAGCAAAATACAAGAGAGGGTTCCTCTGCGTTTATGTTCATGGGCTGAATGGGCCATAGAGGTGTATGAATGAAAGGCATCAGTAGTCTGAATCCAATCAAAATCAAGCAGGGCCCTTTTGGTTTTTAAGGGGTTATTTACCAAGGTCTCCAAATTAGAGCCAATATTAAGAAGAATGGATTCACTTCTTTCCTTAAGGTCTGACAGATCCAGAGAGAAATCCACGTTTTCACCCAGCAAATGATATAAAGAATCGGTTATTGGGGTCATGATCTGCGCATATAGTGTCAAAAGGCACCATTGCACCCTGGCCCAAAAAGATGAAGTCCCTAATTCATATCTTAGTGCATATAATGGAACTGCATTAGGTACACCGAGGATCTGCCTCCATATCCTACCCTCAATTTTATCCAAATGTTCAATACTCTGTCCGACGTTAGTTCAAGGCCATAGATAATCTTAGGCACGATCTTCCCTTCAAAGAACATTATTGCCAGTTTGAGGGAGAACCTGCCAAACACACAATCGATTTTTAGCATCTGGGATTCTAACAGCGTGGCCTTATGCATTAAGACTTCAATGCCCAATTTAGATCCCCTACATGATCCAAAGTTGAATCCCAAGTACCTGGC
This sequence comes from Ambystoma mexicanum, assembly GCF_040938575.1. Lineage (NCBI taxonomy): Eukaryota > Metazoa > Chordata > Amphibia > Caudata > Ambystomatidae > Ambystoma > Ambystoma mexicanum. The sequence goes on from NC_090922.1 coordinate 467,923,735, forward strand.
ACTCTCAGGTAGCTACTTAGAAGTTCCTTCAATATGCCAGACGGGTCGGTTGAACATCCGACTTGCTCTTGTGAATGCAAGAATTTTGGTTTTAGTGGGGTTGATAATAAGCCCATTTGCTTTTGCGTATCCCGCAAAAGTATTTAATAACCTCTGCAAACCAATTCTAGTTATGTCAAAGATCAAAAAATCATCTGCATATGCAAGCCATATGATTTTTTCCCGTCCAACTTTAGGGGCAATCAACCCTACATTAACCAAAATGTTTGCCACATGCGACATAACAGGCATATCTTTATTTAGAGTTTACCCTGGCACCAGCATTAAGTTGCTCATGATAATCGTAGTTTATATCTGCAATATCTTAAATGCTACCCGTGTGCAGCAGAAACTTAGCTGTCGCTATGGCTAGCGAGTGGGCATCTTGTGACCTTTGAATCTCCTCTATGCCAGGAGCAGAGCAGGCGTTGCAGATCAGGCCACTGATGTAGCATGGAACAAGTACACTATGCTTTTGGCATGGAGTTGACATTAAGGGGAATCCGGTTGGATGGAATTACCCACCACATTGTATGTATTATTACAAATAAAAAAAAACAGGGCTTTGCACCCTTGCCAGATGGCAATTCTTCGCACTGTGTTCATTCTAAAATGTGATATAGATCATGCTCAGGAATTTATTAAAACAGCAGTACATTGATCAAAGTGGACCCATAATATGAATAATATGTCTCATATGGTGGAACTCAAACATCAATATTCATTTCAACTTTGATTATTGCATTGTATTAATATATTCCCCCCAAAGAAAGAGGGAATTGCCAACAAGGTTGTGCTGTAGTGAATGCACAAACTGGCCATTTAGAAGTTCAGTTGATCTGATCTGAACTTGGTTGCAATACCTCATCAGCACACCGTGCATTATCATGATTTGTTTAAGTCTTTAATAAAAGTGTAACAACTTCTTTGCTGGGTAACGGGGTGGTGGCCCTTCCCACAGTGCATCATCTGAGTGTAGGCAGACAAATAGATCACACATGTCCTGCCTGTTATGACTCTCCTTTTGTTGGCAGCCAACACCTTAGCTAGTCCCCGATTGATATTTATGGGGTGCTAATGGCTAGGGTGTGGATGCGGCCCTGCACTAAAGATGAACTGTAACAGGCGTACTCCAAAGTGCACACTCGCAGAGAAGTAAGCATGTCAGTGTTTATTGTTTTTCAAAATGATAGACAACATTGAGGGCAGGGACTAAGGCAAGATCGAAACCTATGTCTGCCTATTCTAATTTGTACAGCTCCTCCTACAACAGTTAGACATGCACATAATTGCCAGAAAAAATATTCTCAACAAAAGCCTTCACACATCACACATATGTATTGTGCATTGGTCAACATAATTTCCATTACTATTTCTTTCCTGTTACATCTTGGGAAGTGGCCTATCTGTCACCTGATTTTGTTTTCTCTTGGAGACACAGGCTCCAGGGAGATTACCCAGGCCATGACTGCAAATCAAATGTCCCAATGCTTAGAAGTGACCCAGTATCTGACTGAGATAGCATTTTCCCGGACTGTGTGCAGTACAAGGCGCTATACAAACAATTAGAAGACAAAAGGCATAATTCCGCTCTTATAGCATGTTGTACGAAAACTATACTCAGTTGCTCTCAGAATTGTTGCCCTGATTTCTGAAACCATAAACCCATAAACTTATTTACAGACCCCGGGGATGGTGGAGACCTTCTCTGTGTGCCTTGCAGAATCAAGGGATCAGAGGGCTGGCACGCCAGAAATACTTAACACTAAATTGGGGACCTGCCATTGCCCCCCCATGGCTATCTCCCCCAATCAGACAACTGCATTTCTGCCTCAGACAAGCATTTAAAAAAAATGTATGAGGGATGTTATTTTGAGCACTTTAAACTAACCTAGAGCTTATGTAATCAAGGGTTTCAATGCTTAACTAAACAGTATTCATGTTATCTGCCTCTGAAAGGACGAAAGGCTGAGTCAGCCCTGATGGAGTTCAGAAACGGTGGCTTGCCGGTTACAGAGATCAATGCCTCATTTCCTTTTACTTTAAATGTGTGTATATTTTTTGTACTTTCAGCAGGTCATTACAAATCCAACGTAACGTAAAAGCTGAACTGTTACTGCCTGTCTCCCATATCCTGATGGATAAAAGCTGATATTTGAGATAGATGGAGGCACTGCCCCCTCAAACATGTGCTACCACACGAATAACAATTTGGCCTAAGGGCTATGGAGGCCAAATTAGAGAATCCTAGAAGTGATGGGACGATATTAGCACACAACAGCACAGCAGCTATTGGCTACAGTTTCACTGACATTCCACATAATTGCACTTTTAGACACATGATATGATATGTTATGGCATTTATAATGCAACTATACACAAGTGTTTCAAGGCACGATGGAGATTTAGAGATTGATCCAGAATAACACAGTGCTGATCAGGTACTGAAGCTAGGAGTTAAATCAAAGTGTCTGCATGCTAAGCCCATTAATGCGGACACTGGGCCACACATCCACATTTTTTGTCAATTGAACTAGGCTGCAGATGCCAGAAGTGCTATTCAAGTAATAACCTACACCACACATCGCATGAGGATTCACCCTTCTCACTGGCACCCTCCTTGTGACAGCCCTGTGCAAATAATGAATGTGCATACATTCCCCAATTTTATGACCATTCGTCTCCCTCCCCTCAAGCCTCAAGGTGAGAGCGACTGTGGCAGGCAGGCTCTAGGCAGCAAAGTGAAAGTGCTGATCATGAGGGGAAGACAAACAGTAACGGGGCGGTGACCTGCTACACCACACACCAAAGGAGGGCAGAGGCAGCGCAGCCACCTCAGGCAAGCAGGGGAAGCATCCAATCCAAGGCAGGCAGGAGTCAGAATAGAAGCCAAGGCCAGCTGCCTCTCAAAGTGTGGGCCCTGGAGATGCGTGGCTGTGAGGCTCATGGCTCATGAGGTTGTACTCACTCACTTTTGCACCCATGGTCACACCAAGCAGTCAGGTAAGGCAGAGAGAACAGTGACAAATGATTGGCTCACTGCAAGGAGGGGAGGAGCCATCAGACAACACAAGCACCTCCAAATCAATCATCATTACTGTTTTTTAATTTGGGCTATTAGGTGGCACTTTAACACCAACTATAAGCCAACACTATTGCATTAAAGTACAGATAGGGAGAAATGGCATTAGAGGAGGTGTTGGTTGGTTATTGGCCCACCCATTGACTGACCATGGTCATGCTAATGCCTATTGTCATTGCCACACAGTTCCTGCTCTCCCCACCCAAAACAACTCCTCATAGGAACTCTTTCAGCTTGCTTTAATCAAGCCTTACCATTAAACCTTGCTATCAAAGGGCCTGACACAGTTCTTCCCAAGACAGCCTTCTGAGAGTTAATGACCTAACTGGAGTTATAAACATGCTACTGGTGTAGTACAAATATCAACCAGGTCTGCCTTCAGCCGCTCGATTTATAAGCACTATGCTTGTCCTTCACTGAAGTTCTGTTAAAAACAATCGTTGGCAAAGCCAATAGCTTTGGCTTGTGGATAAGTACTAGGCATTTGCTAGTCACTGCTATTAGATGCCCAGGTACTTGCACCATTTTGCACCTGCTACTATCAATGGTCAGTAAATATCACTATGCAGTGTCTGGCTAGTGCCTTTCCCATGCTTTCATATAAGCCCAAACTGTTGGCATTACCAATGCTTGTTTTTGTGTGTGTCAAATGTGCCTTCATATGTTCTTCTCAATGTCTAAATGATGATATAAATGAGGTAAATAAATAAAGAATGCAACATGTTTTCTGGCCTTGTTACTGGGCCGCACACCATGAGGTGCAACCCGCTCTACCCTCTCCCAAGCAGGGCCACTGCACATCCATCCCCCAAGTTGGGAAGAAGGTTCCCTCCTCCTTCAAGGGAGGGGCCCGGGGCAGGTGGCCCATTTGCCCACCCATAAAAACGTCTCTGCCAACATGGAGCAACAATTTCATTCATGGGGTAGGTAGCAACAGTATCTGCTTTTACTTGACTTTATTACATGTAACACACCAGCACACCTGCAGCCTTCAGGGCGCATAAAGAGTGGACCAAAGAGTGGGAGCAGCTGGTGCCGGCAGAGGAAGGGCACTCCAGAGCTTTTACAAATGAAGGAAAGTAAAACGAGAACAGGGAGATCATGGAACGGCCAGAAAAAACAAAGAGGAGGATCGAAGAGTAGGATTAGTGGTATAGAGAGACAACAGAGAAGAGCAACAAAAAGAATAAAACAAAGCAAAGGTATTGATACTATACTGCAGACAGGTGGGAAAAGAAAGCCTGTGGAAAGCAGAGGGGAAGGAGACATATGGAACGAGGACAAAGTCCATAAATCCCAGAATTTAAGAGGAAATGAAGAGGGGCATGCACGTAGGCAGGGAGGCCAATAAGAAGAGAGGAACAGGTTTCACATTGTGAGAAATCAAAAGCCACAATTCGTTTTTTAGTGGTGAAAAGGTGAGAAATGGTCAGACATTATGTACATTAGAGTAATGCGCAAGAGAAAAACGTGATTGGAGAAAGCGGGTGCAGAATCAAAAATACCACCAAGATTAAAGTCAGAGAATGCAGGTAGATGGGGAGGAGAACCATCATAAGGAGTCGAAGCAAGAAGAAAGAGAATTTCCGTTCTAGTAGAATTAAGATGGAGAGCAGAATAAGCATCCAGGACTTAACATTTGTAAGCGAGTCAGAGAGAAAAAAGCGAAATTCATCAATAAGTGTAAAAAGACCTGAGGATCATTAGCATAAAAGTGACACTGAAAAACCAAATTAGAGAATAAAAGCAAAGGGAGGAATATAATACAGGGAGAAAGTAAAGGGCGAGGGACAGATCTTTGCCGAACTCGAAAAGGCAAGGATAGGGAGCAAAATGAGTCACCAACCCATGAGGTGGATTGAATGTAGTTTGAGAAATAAAATCAGGACAGATCTTATTCATATTTGCCAAGAGGAGAACGAGAAGAGCAATGAATAGATGATTCACTGTGTCACAAGCAGCAGACAAGTCAAGAAGAATAATAACAGAATTTTGTGTAGAGTGATGAGAGCGGTGTGGACATTTGTGAAGGCAAAAGAGCATTTTCAGTCGAATGAGCAGGATGAAAACCTGACTGTAAAGAAGAAAGAAAGGAATTAGATTCCCGATGATGAGCTAATAATTATACTTCTGATGTTTTATATAGCACTGCTTTCCCCGGGAATCCATTGTGCTTGTTTAATGATGGTATTTATCACGAACAAAATGACGCACAATGTGGTACTCATTTTATTGACGCGTTGGAACCAGCCAGTGAATGCTGAATCAATCCAATTGGGGTATTGAACCGTTGATGCATGTCATGGTCCCGTACCAGTGGCTAGCACGTTGGGCTTGAGCTAAACAACCCATTCCAGAAGTTTAGGAAGAAAAGGAAGAACAGAGATAAGACTATAATTAGAAAGAAGGGAGGAGTCAAGAGAGGGTTTTTTAAAAAAAGAAAGGGCAGGATAGACTCTTGTTCAGAGGAGACTTGCCTAGCATTTCGGGGCTGACTGCCCCACGGTAGGACAAAGACTGATATGTTTGGGATAATTATTCTCTGTGAAAGATAGTGAGCTAAATACTCTGGGTAAAGCTCCTGTAACCAGGACTAATGTCTGGCAGAGAGTCTCCCAGGAACCCCCTTGTTATTTGCATATTTCAAGTAACTTTGGGTCTCACCCTAAGTTACTAGGGGAATCCAAACGTGAACCCCTTGCTCACTATTCTTCGAGAGGCACAGCTACACTCTACTGATGAGGTTCAACCAGAACGAAACACGTGTCTGGGGTTGCTGTTGGTACTCTTGTTCAGAGGAGACTTGCCTAGCATTTCGGTGCTGGACTGCCCCTGGTAGGACAAAGACTGATATATTTGAGATATTTCTCCTCTGTGAAAGATAGTGAGCTAAAGTCTCTGGGTAAGGCTCTTGTAACCAGGACTAATGTCTAGCAGAGAGTCTCCCAGGACCCCCCTTGTTATTTGCATATTTCAAGTAACTTTGGGTCTGACCCTAATTTACTAGGAGAATCCAGACGTTGACCCCTTGCTCATTATTCTTCGAAAGCATAGCTACACCCTACTGATGAGGTTCAACCAGACCGAAACACGAGTCTGGGGTTGCTGTTGGTACTCCCCTCTTGTTATTCACTAACAAAATGACACACAATGTGGTACTCATTTTATTGATGCGTGGGAACCAGCGAGTGAATGCTGAATCAATCCAATTGGGGTATTGAACCGTTGATGTATGTCATGGTCCCGTACCAGTGGCTAGCAGGTTGGGCTTGTGATTGAGCTAAACAGCCCATTCCAGAAGTTCAGAAAGAAAAGGAAGAACAGAGATAAGACTATAATTAGAAGGAAGGGAGGAGTCGAGAGAGGTTTTTTTTTTAAAAGAAAGGGCGGGATAGTACCGTGCTCAAACTAAGATGGAAATAACAGTGGAGGAGAGGACTTGGGGATGGGAAGCCTTAAACTGCTCTTCCCAATGTCTGGTTTGAAACTTTCAACAAAAGGGTTGAATTGGCTTGAGCCATTCAAGTCTATATCGAGATGGCTCGCAAGTCAAACTGAGTAGTGTTGGCAAATGCCCGATTCAGCCCAAATCGGATCGACCAAAGTTGTGTTTTGGCTTGAATTGGGTTAAAAAGCTTTTAAAATCCAAGTGGGTTTTGAGAAAGGAAGAGGCAGATTCTCAAACCTTTTTTCGAGTAAGTAATGAGATGCACTTGAGCATCCCATCACTTCCGCCAAAGGAAACCTACCCCCATTATCAAATTCACACATTCAGATGCCTTTTTCCCCTTTTTGCACCAATAAGGGGGTTTTCTGTGCATTTCAATTTGCATTCCAAATCCACAAACGGAATTCATTTTTAAATACACAGAAAATAGTCACATTCCCCTGCTCCTTTTTGCAACTGGGGAGTAGACTGTGACAAGGTTCTCATTACAGAGAATGCCATCAAGTGTATGCCATCAAGTGAATGGCTAGCTACGTAGGTAGCACCCATGACCAATTATTTGAGAGGTAATGCAGTGAGGTGTGCTGTGGGGAATTTCATCACAAGATTATCATCTTTCTAGAACCAGACATTACAAATCTCTGAGTATTGTCAGAGGCTGATAGTCCACAAATAGATTGGCAGCTGCATCTGTGAGTTTCTCGGCAAAAGTTGGACTGCAGGAAGGTCGTCTAAGACAGAGACGGCTCTCCAATTGGGATGTAGTTTACAGAGGGCATTGAGACTTTGATTGAGTGTCTGTGACCTAATGTTATTCCTCTACCTCTTTTATTAGAGCGATTAGTGCATTAGATCTTACCTACTGCTGGAATGCTTTCATGGATTACTGGTGATTGATCATCAGCGACCCAGGTTTCTGAGATGAAAAGTTGATCAATTTGGTCCTCGGAGAGGAGGTCAAATATATCAGAAGAGTAGTTTGCGATTGATTGTGCATTGATCAGAATGTGTTAAGTGCCACCACATTATGTCCTTGAGTTGACAGTGGGAGGAAAGTCAGTGGGAGATTCAATATTGTTTTTTATTTGTTTAAAAGGATTCTTGGCTGAGGTTTTCCGAATCAAATATTCTGAGTAGGTACTCCCTGGAATCAGGGTCCTCATCCAGGAAGCCTTAATACAGGAGTTCTTGTGAGTTGGTTGTGCACTTTATAGATTGTCTTGTGTGTAAGGGTGTGTTGAGCGAGACTTCTTGCAATCATGGTTTTATAGATGGATGTTAGCCTAATTGTTCTGGTGATAGATGGGTGGTTGGGTTAAGATTTTGTCATTTTTCTCTTTTGTCTGCCTTGTGGCCAGTGGATTTATCCTGGACACTGCATTCAGGTGGATGCTTCAGGAGGTACCTGGATACAAATGTCTTTAAGGGTCTTCTGAGGTGTGGAATTGGAAGTCCTCTGTAATCCCCTGTTGACTGGTCTGATGGCATTGACATAGAAACTTGAATCACTTTTCTTTTCCTCACCCCCTTTCTAATTCTAGTGTCTTTGCAATGTTATGGAATGTCATGTTTACAAAATGGAATTGCAGAGTTTGGTGGTGCCATTGTTAGGGGGAGGAGGGAGGGAACGTTTGTTTGGAGGGGTTAATACTTTCTGGATTAATGTTGTGGAGCTTTTATCATGATGCAGTTTTAGTTCATGTACCAGTTCCGAAGCTTGAAGAAGCTGATACATCTCGAGCTTTATTAAGAGGAGAATCTAAAAAGAGAAGGGTCTAAAAATGGAGTAAGATGGCGTTACACTGCCATTGATCACATAATGCTATGGATTCAGCAGGCAGCTCAATGAGAACGATCGCACAATGCTATGGGTAAAACTGATAGGTGAGTCCAATTGATCTGGTAGAGTTATATGTTCAACTTGTGATACATTGCAATTGATCTCATGGTGCCAAGGGTTTTAAATGGTATACCAATGTAGTTGTGCTGAAAATGCTATGGAATCGACTGCTATCACAAAGCAAAAAGATGTAGCTATGCTATAGGTTCAACTGGTGCACAAATGCAAGTGATCTAACAGTGCTATGGATTCACCTGGAATCGGAATGTAATTGACCTTCTCAAGCTATGGATTCAATGGGCAGCACCATAGAAATTGAAATATAGTGCTGTGGATTCTGCTAGTAGCACAAGTCAACGTGTGTAGCTAATCTATGAATGAACTGGTATCAAGTGTTGAATGGAGTAGCTTTGCTATGGGTTCAACTAGTATCACAATGTAATTGATCTAGCTTTGCTAGCGGTTCGACTGGTAGAGGTTTAATTGGTGTTGCTCTGTGCCGTGGCTTAAAACATGGATCCAGGAAGCTTTTGATGTAGGTGATGCTATGGGTTAAAACTGGTATAAGACTACAATTGGTCTGATAATGTTCTGGATTCAATTGGAATCACAATACAAAGTGAGGTAATTTTGGGATGCTTTAACTGTTATTGTAATCCGGTTAATTTTTTAATGCTATTGATACAGGTGTTATCCCAAAGCAATTGATCTCATAATACTATGTAATTAACTGGTAGTACACTGCAAAGATTGAGGTACCTTTGCTATGGGTACATACTGGTATAGCTTGCAATTGATGTAGCTATATTATGGATTAAACAGGAATGGCAAAGCAATTGGTGTAAAGATGCTATAGGTTCATGTGGTTATCATGAGGAGACAAAGGGCAGTATACCCCCTCCTATGGCCGTCTACTGCATTCGCCATCCAACCCAAACCAGTTCTATTGTTTCTATGATAGGAGTTCACTGATGGAAATGGAGGTCGGTGGAGCAAAACGGATGCACCAGAGTGCTTATTATCAGGCTGTAGAACAAGAATCAGAGGCAGTTAAAGACTAGCATGAAGGAATTGAAGGATCTGAAGCAGGGTTTGAGGCCACCGAAGACTCAGTCAGTGGGATCGGCCACGTTAAAGTCCTAGATGATGAAGGCAGACTAGTGCAACATTCAGTAGACAATGCATACTGCATGTTAGCCTTTGAGCCAAGAGCTGACAGGTGGGAGGCGTAGAAGCTGCAGGCAGGCTGGCAAAAATCTCAATATCTAATGTTGGATACTCTGGAGGCTTTGTTGTTAAAGTCAAGCAGTTGGGAGAATACACTTGATGAAGAAGGTGGGCATTCTGGTGGTTCGCCTGAAGCAAGAGGGAGGCAGGCTGGAGGTGTTTCCGGAGAAGATGGTTGGAATTTGGTAGGAATCGCTAAAGCTGAAGCATATGCAGCAACATCTGACACTGTAGACACATATGCCTGAGTCACCGGCGCTGATTATGCAACAATTGTCTCATGAGCTGGAGGCAGCCATGCAGCTCTTTCTGGGAATGACGACAATTAGAAAGGTCTGCTGGCCGCTCTATGGATAAAAAGGGGTCTGCTGGCCGTGTCGCCGTATCTGAAGACATGCATCCAGAGGTGGCTGGGGCTGACGACACGCATGCTGAATCTGTGCAGCTGGAGACAAGCTAGCAAAAGGCTCTCAGGCTGTACACTCCCATGATGGGGGCTCATGAGTAAATGGCAGACGTGACAGAGGTTCTGTGATTGAAGACATTTTGCCAACGATGCCCCTCCAGCCTGAGACCAGAATGCAGAAGAGTCAAATGGCAGGGCTGTGCCTTTGCAGTCCTTTCTTACCGTGGATGACACAGAGTCTTTATTTGTGGAAATCAAAATCAATCAGATGAGTCACCATGGGTAATCAGAATTTCATTAATATTTGGCAACACATATCTCTAAGATGCGCGACGTTGGGCAGCAACACCCAACATTTCTGGGATTGCCACAAAGGTTTCTTGTCATTTAGACTGCAGCTTGAGCTCAGAGGATGGGATATGTTCATGCACTGGCTGTGTCTTATGAATCAGGCTAGCATGAGGAAAAGTGAACACAGCGTTAGCATCTTGTCCTACTTCAGCGAGCACATGGACTTCAGTCTCAGAAGTTGGATCAATCCAGAGCACAGTCTAAGCTTACTGCAGAGACTGATTGTACACAGACTACTTTTTCAGTGTTGTGTTTGAAAATCAAAAACCTGGGTGTGTGTTATGCCAGGACTGTCCCTAGCTTCTCCACTGGAAGTCCTGTAAAACAGGGAGACTAATGTCTGGAATAGTGCCTGGTTGCGTGATGTAGTAGGATAAACATTTCCATTCCCAACTGAGCTCATATCCTGACAAGCATAATGGTCAATTAAGGGCTTTGCATGACAGGACTGCACAGTGTTCACAGGAGGGTTTTCTGAGTCAGGCCCCAGGAAGATATCTTTGGTGCTACTTGGTCCATAAATGTCAGAATTATTCAGAGGAGAATTGTCAGGCATAGCACCCACTAAAACATTTGTATATTGGGTGAACCTTTCTCTTTAGCGAAACAGGACCCAGTCTTGAAAGAATGGTTCGAAATACGTGTACAAATGAAGGGGAAAATATCAGTTTCATGCAAAGACCCCCTGGAAAGAGCTTTAAGGGTTTCTCCAACAGAAACATCAGTGGCGCTAGAGACAGCAGGGAGCGTCAGGATTCTTTCATCAATGTTTGAACAGAAATAGTACTCGGAACATTCTCTGGGGAGCTAGAATTCATATGAACAGGGGAAAAGGTCTGGCATGTATTCAGTAAAGACTGTAAGGTTGCATTCTGCTTCTGTAAAGAAACACATTCTTGTCTTAACTCCTGAATCTTAGCTTTAAGTATGTTGTGCATTAACTGTACATGTATGAATATCTGTAGGGCCAGTGGGAGGCATGGTAACCTCAGAGCGGGGTGCTGTGCCATCCATCTGGATGTGCCCATATTCTACATCATCACTTACTGCTCGTGGGTTCTGTAGTTTCCTTCTTCTTTTACCAACTTTCCTGCGTTTCCATTAAACTAACTGACACTTCTGGACATTAGGGCCTAACGTCTGTTCTAATTATCACACCCATCCCTAATGCTTCCTTCATTAAACTGTTCCATCTGTGGAGCTGTGTGACTTGAAACTTGGGGTTCAAAAGATGCCTCATTACAAGTGTAATGAGGCCCTATATAGAGAATGAGGTAAGCTCACCGGCACCCTTGTTGCTGGACCGCCACACTACGAGTCTGCCTGCCGGGGCCGCTGCGCCTGGCAGGTCTGACCCTGCCAGGCTCAACAGCCCCGGTAGGCAGACTCATCAAGGAAGCACCAGCACTGCTAGTAACAGTGCTGGTGCTTCCGTGAACCCATTCCCGCAGAGTGCTATGGGACTATGCCATTGTTAGGGGGAGGAGGGAGGGAACGTTTGTTTGGAGGGGTTAATACTTTCTGGATTAATGTTGTGGAGCTTTTATCATGATGCAGTTTTAGTTCATGTATCAGTTCCGAAGCTTATGGGACTCCGCGGGAATGGGGACTAACATTCTCCGGCACCTAGCTTCCCCGTCTTGGCGGGACTTGTAATGTCCTGGTGGCACCGGGAAGCTAGGTGCCGGAAACAGTGTTATGATGTCGGCAGCAACCCTCCGGTAGCACCGGCGGGTTACCGCCGACCCGTAATGAGGCCCATAGTCTTGTTTAGTAGACCTAACAATGTGTTGTTTTCTACTGCTATGGTTTGTACAGACCGAATAAGGACCAGAATACTAGATTGAACTAGGATCTGGCAATGTTGCATGTGACAATGAGTGGAAAATATTCTGCACATAAATGCCTATTTAACAAGGGGTGCATGTGTATCAGAACTAGGGACTTCACTGTCTCAGGCAGATGTTAGGGAAACCTTCTGTACAAACGTATTAAAGGCATGGGTGACTTTCCTTTTAAAAGTTGACATTTCCAAAAGTACAAATCAAAGTGCACAAGTGAACAGTAGCTATTGGAATGATAAGAAAACTTAATCATAGTGCTAAAATAGTGTGTTGATCATTCTGTCATGAGGAGACAAAGAACAGTTGCTATGGCTAGTTCAATATGCACAAGATCACATAATGCGGATATTTAGTATTTATTTTAGTATTTACCGTATCAAACAACATGCACTCAGGAACAAAGATACACTAATGCTAATAAACAGGCTGTGCAGGTAGGACGTGACACACATATATGCAAAGGAATGCGGTAGAAGCACTTAGAAGCTTATGAGTAAACAGAAAATCTGCAAGCTCCTCACCCACAATTGCTGCTACCGGTACTGTCAGCGCTAAGCCCACATATAGGCAAAGCAATAACAGGGTCTGTCGGCTGACACCCTTGATGGTATTATATAATCTAGCTTAAACACAATGCTCATGAGAAGGAGAAGCCCCACCTGGGGTGCCAGCAAAGCCCACAAGCCCTGCTGATCAAACAGGAACTCAAAAAGGCGATAACAGAAGCAAATCATGACAAGGAACAAGTAGGAATGGTGCCTACAGAATAGAGAGGAACACACATGCATTCACACAAGAGCAGGACTAAATAGACACCACACTTAAAAATCCGTAGGCAACCAGGGAGACATGCAGGGGGCAGCTAGAAACAGACTTCAAGAGGGAGTCAAAGAACAGGGGCAGAGAAAACACATTTACTAGCCCAAAACATCCCCCCTCCCCACGCAAGGAAGAAAAGGAAAATGGCACAGAAATAGGAATTCTCTCAGTGAGGGGGTGTCTAAAGGATCATGTTCACACTGTAGAATACAGCAAGGTCAAGGTCAAAGAACTGTAGAACACAGATAAACTAGGCTTCACGGGAACAGGAAAGCTGTGGAAAGTGCTGACTGCAAAACAGAGACAGACAAAAAAAGGGGAATCCAGGAAGCAACAAATAAGAATAAGCACACCCATTCAAAATCAAAGAATCTGGGAACAAGACACAAATAACTATGAACTAGAAAATTAGAAAAAGACCCAGGAAAAAGGGACCAGCCACGAACAGGAACACTTCAACAATGGCCAGTGTTGGACAGAACCAAACAGAGGATTTTAAAGCTACAAACCACATGCCTCAGGTGTGATGCTTGCTAGCACCTGCCAGCCACAGGCTCTCCTTATCCTCCACTCACCCGTCTCCTGCTCGCGTTCAGATGACGCAGTGAGCAAGACAGTCTGGGAAGGATAGTTATTTGAATAAACAAACATCCTGGCTGTCACAATCCCAAAATCGATGAGGAAGGAAAGTGAAATGGAAATAATGGTTTTACAGCTCCCAAATCGCCACAGTTCTGTGTTGTGAGATTCCGAAGGGAAGTCCAAGAGGGATTGGAGCCCATATCATACCCCCAAGTTGCGGGAACGTCAGAGGTGGGAGCAAACTGTGACACTGGTATCACAATTGAATCTATCTTGTAGTGCTATGGAGTTCACTGGTAGTACAGAGCAAAAAGGGTTCAATCGGCATCACAATTAAATTGATCTTGTGATGCTAAGGTATCACTGTGTAATTGTTGTAGCTATGCTCTAGATTCATCAGGGAGCACTAAACAATTGATGAGTTCTGCCACGGAATCAATGGGCATCACAAAGGCAAGTGGTGTCCTTTGCTAAGGGATCACCTGGACCTCTGGTAGAATTTGCCATTTATACTATGAATTCAACAGGTAACACACAAAAACTGATGTAACTAAACTGTGCCTTTAACTGGTAGCATAGTGCAATTAATGTAGCCATGCAATGGGTTCAACAGGTATCATACCACACATGATATGACTGTGCTGTGGATTCAATGGGTAAACAAAATAATGAATGTAGCTATGCTATGTATTCAATTGGTACCATAATGTAATTGTGTATTTAAGTTATGGAATCAGCACGTATCATAAAATAGATGATATAACCATCCTATGGATTCACCAGGTAACGCTCTGCAATTGACGCGGCTATGCTATGGTTTGACCAGGTAAGAAAGTGATGGACGTAGCTATGCTATGAGTTTAAGAGGTATCACAGTGAATTTGATGTAGCTATGTTATGGGTTCAATAAGTAAACACAACATCATTGTTGCAGCTGTGGTATGGATTCAGTTAGTATCACAGTGCACTTGATGTAGCTGTGCTGTGGATTCAACAGCTAACACAAAATAATGTATGTATCTGTGCAATGGATTCAAGAAGTATCATAAAACAATGGATGTAGGTATGCTATGGATTCAACCGGCATGACAGTGGGCCTCATTACAAGTATGGAGGTAGCCATGCCGCTTTTAGTGGCATGGCTAACCCCATACCGGGTCCGGGTTCCAGGAATGGGGAATTACCGGGCCATTCCGACCTTTGCGGGCCCGGTAATTCCCTTTCCCGGGACCCGATACATCCCCATTCGAGCCCCCATTGGGCTCAATGGGAATGGGGAGGATGCTAACAACGGGCCCGTTAATGACTGGCCCATTGTTAGCATCCTTGTCTGCTAGCGGGTCCCACTAAGGACGCCTGGTCTGATCAGGCGTTCCAGAGCGGGACCCGCTGCAGACCTCGTGATAGGGCAGCCCGGAATATACGGTGCCGGTCCATTACCGGCACCGTACATTCCGTGGCCGCCCTCGTTGTAATGAGGCCCAGTGTAATTGATGTAACTATTATATGGATTCCACTGGCATCACAAAATAATTGATATAATTATGCTATGAATTCGATTGGTATCACAGTGGATTCAACAGGTAAGACAACATAATGGATGTAGCTATTCCATTGGTATCACAGTGCACGTTATGTAACTATGTTATGGATAAAGCAGAGACCACAACATTTGCTGTAGCTGTGTTATGGAACCAATTAGTATCACAGTAGAGTGAACAGGTAACACAAATCATTTATCTGGCTATGCTATGAATTCAATACAATTGGTATCAAAGTGATCTGTAACACTTTGTTCCAAAAATCCCACAACAAGGACTCATTTCCAACTTTTTATTAGGAGAGAAACCAGGCATTTTTTCCAACGCAAATCTATTGGGGTTCTCAGTCTAGTGCGGTCTCTGCCACATACCTCCAACCCAATGTTTCTTCAATCTCTGTCAATTACAGCAACAGTCTGGGTATACGACATGGTCTGGGTCTATCCCTTACCTCAAAGGGGGCCTTCTCTAACTCTCTCCCTCAAAGGCCTCTGTATCTTTTCTTTCAACCGGTTGATTCCAATGGATCTCCTTACGTCTCTCGCACACACCCTCTTTGTCACTCTGTCTCTTTTTCTCTCACCACACTTCTTACCCTGTGAAAGATGGTCTACTCAAAGTGCAGGTTCAACAACTTCTTTATGGAGTCCTTTTCTATACCTCGCCGTCATGCACCCGTACAACATTCTTGCTACTGTCACTACTCTCCCAGCTCAACCCTCATTCATAGAACCTCGGAGCATAACATTCCATATTCTAACACACAGCGCAATGCTCTTATGCTACACACCTCCTTTCCTAATGGTGAACAATTTAACTGCAATAAACATGCACAAAACTCAAACGAATGCTAAATCTACGATATAACCAAACATAACCTACCCTAACAGCTACTAAACTATAATACCCCATCATGTGATAACTTGTGATAACTCCTATAATTTCCTTATTGTAACTATATTTGCCCCAAACGTGGGTCTGAAACAGCCCTCCTAGCCCTCAAGAATCAGCTAAACAATGCTAACAACCACAGCAACGTCTCCCTCCTCCTACTGCTTGACCTCTTGGTGGCCATAGACCTCATTGACCACCAAACACTCTGCCTTCATCTGACGTCCTCTGCCTACTTCTCACTCGACGCAGCCAAACGAGTTGCCTCATTTTTAGTGAAGAGAACCTCCTGCGTCTTCGCATGGGTGTTGTCGCCCAACCTGTGCCCACATCCTGCGGAGTACCACAAGGCTCTTGTGTCTCCCCAACACTGTACAATGTGTACACCAAACCACTTTACTTTTAACCCTGAGCCGTTAGGCATTTCATTCACTAACTATGATGATGACATACAAATTCTTATCCTCCTCTTAGGCGACCACTCCCAGGATACTCGCAGAGTGAACACAATCTACAAAGCTATCCAATCCTGGATGGCCACACATAGCCTCAGTCTAAATAATGAAAACACATATCTTCTCTTCATTGGCCCCTGGCCCGCCTCACCAAACTAAGCCATGCATACAGAACTTTCACCATCGACAGCCACAGCATCCCCGTCGCCGCCTCTGTAAAAACTTTGGGCGTGTATCTCGACTCTTCCTTAAGCATGTGCCGACAGGTGAACCACATTGCCTCGTCTTCAGTTTACACTACCAAGCTCATTAACGCCAGTAAACCTTTCTTGTCAGCTAAGAACTGGCTCGAGGTATCCTGTGCTCTTTGTTGGCTCAAAACTTGATTACTCTAACTTCCTTCTCAGTGGCACATCTGAAAAAAACTTGAATAAGTTACAGGTAATTTAGAGCAATGCCCCCCAGCCAGCGCTTGACACTGGCAAACACGACCACATCTCAGAAGCCAAGAAATCGGCACATCGGCTTCCGGTTAAGGAGAGAATCAAGTTCAAGATCCTGTCCATTGCACACAGATGCCTGTCAAATGATGCTCTTGCCTACCTCACTCAGAAAATCAAGAAGCTCTCCTCAGCTACGCCCCTGATAACGGTCCAGATGCATCGCCTCCTCACGCCAAGATTCAATCGCAAAAGGTCTGGGGGATCTAATGGAATGACCCCCCCACCTTGTTGGGCAATGAGCCTTCCTATAATAGTTTCAGAAAAAAGTTCAAAACCCACCTATTCAATTGATGTTCCTCCCTTTTTCTCCCTTCCCCTCTGCTGTTTCTACATCAGTTTGTTTCCATTTTAGCACCTAGATACTCATGGGCTTTAAACGCTTATACAAATGCTTAAATTAAATAAATAAATATCAATATGACAAAAAGATGCGACATGGATCACTCACTCACTCACTCACTCACTCACTCACTCACTCACTCACTCACTCACGTACTGACTAAGATAACCCAGTCTGTGATGACATTCCCTTCTGTGCCTGTCTCTTACTTCCTCACCTTAGTGACCACCTACTTTCACTTTCCTCTCTTCACCATGACAATCACTCCTCAAACTGGAACCCTTACTCTGAAGCACCCTCCACTTCTATCTACACCCTCCAAATGTGTCCCTTCCTCCCCATATAGCCCGCTTTTCTGGTCTTACCGGTCGCCCTCTTTTTCTCCCTCTCCACACTCATTTTCCAGTTATTATCACTCTCTATCTTCCCATTCTTTCGCTGCCCTCCAAATCCCTCCTGGTATCCCCTCTCTCCAATACTTCTCACTCCCTTTACTACAGTTGCCTCTACTCTTCTTACACCTACCTCTCACTTTCCTCTCTCTCCCTGCGGCTACCACAGACACACATTGACACACAAACAGACATACACACTTACATATAGTCCCTCACAAACTCCCCAATTTTTTTTTCTACTCTCAAGTCCCCCTTTCTACACTCAGCTTTCAATTCAGTCTCACACACTCACGCGCGCGCAGAGACACAGACACAGACACACACAGACACACACACACACCAATTGGCACCACCCAGTCAGACCCAACACCTCACCTTCGCTCTCTCACAGCATGCCAACTGTCTTCTCAGAATCCTTGTACACCTGCCACTCCCTCCTGGCTGGTCTCTTGGTCCACCTCTGCTCCTCACCTCACCCGACCACCTTTTAGCCTCTTCTGTACTTGTTGGGCTTTTAAGGCACAGCCTATCCTATTGTGGAGTTTCTCCTGGCTTCTATTGGCCCTCCATAGCAAAGTCCCTTTGGCCAATCTCTGACTAGCATATTCCCCTGAGGGTTGAGACTTCCCCTGGAAGTCTTTAAGAAGGCTTCTAGCCCCATTCCCTTTTCAATCTCCATTTGTGTAGATGCATCATTGTGCTCTAGCTGCTTGTTTTCCTGTGGTTATCTCCTTATGTGCCAGTGAGTTTCGTTTCCAACTGGGTTTCGGGAAGATTTCAGTGTCTCCCCGGCTTCCCTGCAGTCTTTTTTCACCCCCACTCCATTTTATATTGATATGATATGATATGATATGATATGGCATTTGTAACGCGCCTATACACAAGTGTCTCAAGGCGCGACGAGGCAGTGAGGGGGGAACAAGGGGAAGACAGACAGCGATCCTACTAGGCCAGGTGTCATTCAGACCGGGCAAGTGCAGGGGTAGGGGGAAGGGAAAAAGTGCAAGGGGAAGGGGAGGGGGGAAGCGCAGTACAAAGTAAGTAAAATAAAAATAAATAAATAGGGCCAGCTGGTGGCAAGTGCAAGGTAAGTGCAGACAAGTGCTGGGAAGGGGGGGCTGTAGGGATACAGAGAAAGTGCCGCAGTGCAGGGGTTGCCAGGGAGGCAGTGCAAGTGGAGAGTGGCTGGGCCCAGGACCAAGGTTGGTGAGAGTGGCCCAGTTGCAGATTCAGTGCAGTTTCAGTGAAGAATTTAGCAGGGGAGAGGGAAAGAGAAAGCAGAAGCAAAGAGGAAGGATTTGAGGTGCTTCCAGAACCGGAGATGGTTCTGCTCATGTTTCAGGGAGACAGGAAGGCTGTTCCAGAGGGAGGCCCCTGCCACAGAGAGAGATCTACCCCCAGCTTGTTGCTTCGAGAAGCGGCTGACCCTGAGGGAGTTGGAGACGGATTCACCATTTCCCTGGGGTTCAACTGGCATCGGTGGGTTGTGTATTGGATGTCTCATACCTTTTGTGCAGTGAAACTTCCAGTTCAATCCATTTCCCTGGTTCTGGTCTGGGTTTTCCCTATTTTCCCCCAGGTGCATCTTGGGAGTTGTAGTTCTGAAAAAGAAGAAAAAGGGACCTAGCCAGGACAGAAGCAGATAGGTACTGTGGCAGTGACAGTGGTATCAATATGCTATATACACTCTCGGGCGTTAGGGACTTGGTTCTCTTTAACCCCTCCTTTTTTTGAGAGGGTCACAACCCGAAACTCATCACAGGACTTAACAGGTTCCACAAAGTAAATGGTGTAGTTATAACATGGATTAAAAAGGTGATTTAAAGTAATTAATGTGGCTCTGCTATGGGTTGTATTGTAGTGTTGTATTGTATTTGTCATTTATATGGCGCCTTTTCCCATTTGTATGGTCTCAACATGCTTTGTGGTAGGATGCCATCAGGGACCAAGTCCATGTATGGGACAATTCTCAGAAAAGGCTTAATGTTTGTGTGTGCATTTCGGCAAGATTAGGAATTAAGGGGGCTGGCTAGACTCAAGTAAGCAACCCAAAAGGTCAGGCATGTGGATGGGTGTTGAGGAAGGACACGACAGAGTGCTAGTACAAAAGACTCTATATTTACCCAGGTAGACTGAACATTGTCATAGATTGTCGCTGTATTCTAATGGCAGAGGTGTTGAGACAAGTCTGGTGTTAGAGCGAAGCCATTACGTGTCCAGCTAGACCAAATTTGTCGTAGTCTTAGCTGTGTGTGGTTGGATAGCCGTGCCTGCTTTAGATGTCCACCAAAGTGGTGCTTTTATACATACCTCAAGCTCAGATGGAGCTTATATCTTTGTTCTCGCTGTGTGATCTGGTAGTCTGTGTGAAGAAGGCAAGCAACCCTCATATGTTATTCTAGGCACTATAGACAGTCTGTCCTCAAAGCTCTCTAAAAGCGAAATAGACTGGCTGTTTTATACCAGAATCAAAGGATTTCCAAGTGCAATAGACAGGCTACCCTGATAGTCTTACCCTATATCTTCTATATCTTCTAACTTCCATAATAGGCTAAAATCGGGCATCTTCTAGTGCAGTATCAAGGATACCTGCATATATCATTATGAGTTACAGTGGCTGATTTATAGATCTTGTAATTGCGATGGATAGATTACCATCATATATCATCTAGCGCAATAGACAGGATAACATTATAATGAGCTTGTGATTCCACTTTCAAGAACATTCTGAGTGCTTTATCTG
The DNA here is from genome assembly GCF_040938575.1 of Ambystoma mexicanum. NCBI lineage: Eukaryota > Metazoa > Chordata > Amphibia > Caudata > Ambystomatidae > Ambystoma > Ambystoma mexicanum. The sequence continues at coordinate 467,944,241 of NC_090922.1, forward strand.
CAATCCCCTTAGATCTTTGACACAAGATGACCTACAAGTATGGGTCTTCTAGGTGTGCAGATGAGGTGGGGTGTAAGCACAGGAACACAGTGCACATTTCGTGCCCTGAGCGGCTATCCTTATATTTTCTTTGGTAAAGTACCGGCTACCATCAGATTGTCAAGAGCTGTATACGGGTAGCCTGAGCGCACCAGTCAGAGTGAAGAAGGACCGGAGGGCTGATGTGTGGTTGTGTACAGTGTGGGGTCTGTGGGTTGAGTGAGTGGGGCAGGCCGCCACAACCACAGCTGGCATCTGCGTGTGGATTTATATATAACAGAGTTTTCATGTGTGTATGCCGGGCTGCCCTAACAACAGCCGACATCCACTGCACATGTGACCTTTTGGTATCTAGATGTGAGTGAGGGTGATGTATGCGAATGAAGCTGCAATGTTGGAAATGGGGATGAGGAAAAGGGTTTCAGGTTGCCGTATGGAATCCAAAAGAAAATAATGACTGCTAACGCCACAACCCTGATTATTATCCAGTAACTGCCTATCATAAAACAAGCTATTATTGATCCTTAGTATAAAGACACAGTAATCAATTTCTAATACACATTGGGCCTCATTATGAATTTGCCGGTACAATAACAGCGGTACTGGTAAGCTTGCCGTTACAGTTGTTACCGGACCCGCAAACTATGAGGTCTGCTCGCGGGTGCCTTTACACCGCCTGGTCTGACCTGGCAGGCAGACCGGAACACGCAAGCAGACAATCTTGGATGCATCATTCACGAATGGTGCCAGTGCATCTGGGCGGGGACGTAATGACCAGGTAACTACCCATTTCCAGGCGCCGGAAAAAGATTATACCGGCGGCAGCCATGCAGGTTTTACCAGCACGGCTGCCGCCGGACTCATAATGAGGCCCATTATCTTTAATGGATTGCCAATGCATGTTTTGACCTAATCTCCTCAGGTTTTCCTCAGGGATTCAGTACCAATGAACTCATTCATATTAAAGCAACATAATGCAAAACGTATAAATACATCATTATCATTGGTCATAATATATGTGTTGTTTGCATCCAAACAATACATGTCCACATAAAAACATACAAAAATGTTTGTGATAATCCATATAAAAACACAATATGAACCCGATTCAGGAACAAAAACGGGTTGATAGGAGGGAAACAGAAATATGAAAAACCTTTGTCATTGTCTTCCTACTATTCATAATCATTAAACAATCATAAAACACTAAAGTCCTCGTGTTCATCTTAAACACGCGATCCCTCCAGGGTATCATCCTCCACCAATATAGTCATGTTGACACCCCCAACGTTACTAAATTGAGTTCTTAGCGCTCAGTCACTCAAACCTATCACCCTGGAGTGTATACTATCAAGCCACTAGTTCACAAGAAGATTGACTTTAGTTGGCAAAGAAAAGAAAAAAAGAATTCTCAACTTCCTGTTGGTATTTACTGTTTTTCTGGAGTTTCCTTTGATTTGCTACAAATCTTCCGAAAACCTGCGAGGATCCAAATAACTTTGAACCCCTAAAACCAAAAACATAAAAATAGTCAATTCTAAAAAGCACCAATGAAATGATACCAAATCTCCGATGTAAATACCTCAAAAACAATTCTACCTTTAACTTGCAGCCACTCAAGATACAGCAGTGGTATCGATGGTGGCTGTTTGCTTGTAAATTCCAATCTTCAGGGTTTTAATCCCAGCTTAGAAAATCCCTTGAAGCAAATATACACCATTGTTCATATATCAAACATTGACCGCATAATTCAAGGTGCCATTCACTGAATCATCCATCAAGTTTGTAAGTTCATGATCTATTAAGATACAGTTTGTCAAAAACTTGATTCGAAAAAAGTAATTGCGCTTGAAAATCTATCCAATTCCCAAAATCATTAAAAACAATAATATTAGAATTAGCCAAATATCAATGAAATCGTTCACCACTACCATTATTAGAAGTATCCGAACTTTAATGTTTAAATAAGTCATGCTTTTAGGCCATTTTGTGTTGCGTCCATATTTGTATTGGTTATGACATCAGACGCAAAGCATGTGACATCATGCTTCATTATCATATCATAACAGGACGTGCAAACATCAAAATATAATGCACAAGTATAAAACTACCTAGTTTTTCAATGATTACTCATGCCCTGTCCCTTAACGTTTATGTTGGTCATGCTCTAAATGCCGGTTACACGCACACAAACAATTTTGTTCAAAGAATACATATTTACAGAACACTACTGATATTCAAATCGAGGGCACTGCAGAGAAAGCTAAACCCAAATTATTCCTTTCCTAGTTAACTAAAAATAAGAAATATCTTCCTGACTGAAAATCTTCCCTGAAGTATTGAGGGCTTCTTATTCATAATGCAGTTCAATGCTTGAAGTTAGGCAACCCGATAGTTATTGTTTCTTTATTTGGAACGCGCACCAAACCCAAGGGTATCAGGGCGCGGGGACAAGGAGGTTTTCAGTTTACATGGTTACAAGGTACGATACAAAATACAGAATAACTTACAGTTTCACAGAGATAGTACACAGGTATGCAAGGATAGGATACAAAACAAAGTAGCGTGTTAGTTACGGCAAGGGTAGGATACCAAGTACAGATGCAAGTCTAGGATTAAAGATCATTGGTTTTTAGCCAGTTGATGATATTTCGTCTGAAATGTGGGTATGTTTGGTCCGCCCACAATCAATAGTACCTTGTTAGTGGCAACATGATCAAATGATGGAGTAATGCTTTGTTGCTATTCTTAGACCTATCTAAAATCCACATTTATCATGCAATCATTTCCAGTTATATTTTAATTACCCACTTAGCCTCGTACAAGATTTGACTAGATTCGATTATTGGCATGGAATATCTCACCTGTGGTTAAGTGTGATACAACAAGTTCAATTTTTAACATCTGTTGACACTTCACTGAGCAAATCTTACTCCTTCATAAGAACTAAATACATTAACGATTCACATTATTCAAAATTCACTGCTGTAGGGAATAGCCAAGCAAATGTGGAGAGGAAGCGAGTTGCAGATGGCAGGGGCTTGGATGGAGAAAGCGGACCCTCCCAGTTTGGTGGAGTTGTAATGGGAGATAACGAGGAGAAGGTGGGTTGATAGCATGTGAGTTTATCTTGGAGGAATTCAAGCCCGATGTTGTGGAAGGTACAGTGAGTGATGCACATGGCTTTAAAGGTAGGCCGTCGTCCAATAGGGAGCCATTGCAGGACTCTGAGTGTGGGGCTAATATGTTGTCTAGGAGAGACGCCAAGGAGGAGATGGGCAGCAGCGTTTTGGATTCTTTGGAGTTTCCTGAGCTGGTATGCCAGGAGCGCGTAGTTAGAGGGAGTTTGCATAGTCTATGCGGGAGAGGATGATGGCAAGGATAGCATAGATTTGGTGTGTGTCGCTGAGGTACGGGAAGATTCGCCTGAGGATGCGTAGGTGGAAGAAGCAGATGGGAAAGAGATAGATTTGAGTCCAGCGTGCATCCAAGTTTTTTTTTAACGAAGTGGATGTTGCAGGGGCGGGTCCTAGGGAGTGTGGCCAGGGGATAGGTTTGGGAAGGAGGGCAGATTTGCTGCATACAAGAATTTACGTTTTGTCAGGGTTGAGGAGGTGGTTGATTGTCATGCAGTGGTCAATATCAGAAAGGCAGGAGAAGAGGTCAGGACAGATGGAGCCCGGCAAATTGGGAATTTTGAGGATGATCTGTGTGTCATCTAGGTTGTTGTAGCGGATGATATAATGAGCTTGGATGAGTGCAATGAGTGGGCTAAGGTAGATACTGAAAAGGAGGGGGACAGGAAGGCTTCCTGCGGGACCCCTTTCGGCACAGGGTGAGAGAGGGAGGATAAAGGGGCAGGAGCATCATTTGAGAGCGGTTTGAGACAAAGGAGGAGATCCAGGTTAAAGCAGAGTCTTTGATTGCTAAGGAATGTAGCCTGTCTGTGAGTATGGTGTGGTCAATGGTGTCGAAGGTGGCAGGTGGGTCGAGAAGTATAAGCGATGTATATCGTTCTGCGTCTGCTGTTCTTTTTTAGTCATCCCAAGCTGACACAGCCTGTTAGGGCTGGATCAAGAAGGTTGTTGGATTCTGTGGAGGCAGAGCTGTTTATATGCAGTGCGGTCCAGGAGTTTGGCAATGAACCGGGTGTTGGAAATAGGCTGGTAGTTCAGGTTGAAGAGTGGGCTGAGCAAGGGTTTTTTGCAGAGGGGTTTGACGTAAGATGTTTTGAAGGCTTTCAAGAAGATTCCCGAGAAGAGGCACTGGTTAAGGATGGGCCTTGTAATGTTTTGTTGGGATGTTCTTGCGAGGAGCAGGGCAAAAGGGATGTCCAGGGGAGCTTGATGGACAGCTTTGGGACTAGGCACTTGAGGAAATCAGGGTGTGAGATAGGGGAGAAACTAGAGAGACAGTGGTAGGTCTGTGGTTGGGTGGAGATAGGGAAGGGGCTGGGTGACAGCACTAGTTTTGATCATAGCAATATTGTGAAAGTGTATGGACAGGGCATCACAGAGAGATTGGGAGGTAGAGCAGAGAGGGGTTGAGCAGCCTGGTGTCTTGAATTCTGTGATGATTCTGTGCAGTTCCTGACTGGGGTTAAAAGAGTTGAAGATTCAGTTCCCATAGAAGGTTTTTTGGCTTTCCTGGGATTCAGTTAGTATCATCACAGTGCACGTGATCTAGCTATGCAACAGCATCAACAGGTTGCACAAATAATTGAAGTGGCTATTTGTATTTGTTTATTATTTGTATCACGCTCCAAACCGTGAGGTAACTGGGAGCTGGAAAACGTGTGAATATGGACCAAGACGACTTGTGGCACAAACCAATATAGTCATATCAACATTTGACATATCTGAAGCTCCAGCTATTAATAGCTCTCTTGTGTTCTCCTCCTTCCACCCTCTGGACCCCCCTTACAAACTCGGCCACTTTTCTCATTCCGCCCTCTGATGTTCCCTTTTCACTCTCTGAGGTTCTCCATCCAGCATCTGCTGTTTTCTCTCCTCCAATCTCCACCACTCCTTCCCCTTGTTCTCCACTCCCTTCCTCCTTGTAGCCCTCTCTTCTAATGCCAACAACCCCCAAACTCTTTCCTCCTACTCTACACATCCACACTTTACCTTTATGCCTGGTATGCCCTTCCCTTGTGGTTCGAGTCAGGATTTCCATGTATGCCTCATTAGATACTTTGGTTCATCACTGGCCTGATTCAAAAAGCTGGATGGATTTAACATTCTGTACTATGTAACATCAGCTGTTTATAGAGTTTGAATGTGGAACACTTGGTTTAGAATAGTAACCACCTGCATCTTCCATTAGTATGTGCATCTTTAGAAAGATGCTGTTTCGGAAAGAGAGCTAACTTGGAGGAAGCCAGTGGGCGCAGACAAGCTCTTAAATAAAGAATGAGAAAGAAACTCAAGTGTCTGCTGTATCCTTTCAATGGCGAAGAGCTGGACAATGCTGGGGCCCCTCTGTGTACTGGTGTTGTGGACCTACTGTTACCCTGAGTTGTGCTTGATATACTCCTGCAAAGGTTCTGCTCATTTCAAGTAAGGAGTGTCCTGTTTTGCATCCTGTGTCCTGCCCTGGGGACCTTACACTTCGGGAATCCTGCTAACTGATCCCTAATCTCTGGAAATCCTGCTAACTGCCTTGAGTGCCCCAGAGGGTCCATTTCCCACTTCCGTGCCTGCTTGTGGTGGAGAATTACTGGAAGGAACCCGTGCTTTATTAATATCAGCACCGGTAGAGAGTGGATAGAGGGGCCAGAGCAAAACAAGTAGAAGAGGGACCACTTGGGCTCTCCTTTGTTAATACTGGCGTTTGTGGAGAGTCGAGGGAGGGCCTGTGCAAAGCAAGCAAAAAAAGGACCATTATTGATTCTACTTTGGATGAAGTGTGCATCGGTTGCTTTACGCGTTGACCGTATATATTTTGAAGCATGGATACTGGTTCTCTTCTTTCGGACCATTGAGGCTTTGTGAAGGGGCCTTGCCCGCCGATCTGTTGCAGCATTCAAGAGTTCATGGTCTCCACGAAAATATAATGGAGAAATATGCCTGCACTTGACTGGCGGCTTCCAAGTACCTCCATATTCTAGAGCCCCAAGATTGCTTGGCATCCTTACTGTGCTGGCTGCAGCGCGCTGCGTCATCTCCGAACACTTGGAGATATGGAGTAGATTAGAAGAGAGGACCTTTCAACGTGGGATTGGGTGGCAGCCATTTTGGTGGCAGCAGTAACCTGTGCAAGCATTACATTAACTCCCGGTTGTGCGGTGAATAAAAGGAATGGAGTTCTTTATTCTCGTTCCGGACACACTCTCGTTTCGCACATATTGAGAAATTGTTCAAGCAAGCCAAAATCCCTGATAAATGGAACAACTTTATTGGTGTTTTGATAATACGATACACCGTACAACTGTGATGAAAATTAACATATATTGGACCTCATTACAACAAGGGCAGCCGCGGAATGAACGGTGCCAGTAAGGGACCGGCACCATTCATTCCGGGCCGCCACATCACGAGGTCTGCAGCGGGTCCCACTCTGGACGCCTGGCCAGACCAGACGTGCAGAGCGGGACCCGCTAGCAGACCAGGAAGCTAACAATCGGCCTGTCATTAACGGGCCCGTTGTTAGCATCCTCCCCATTCCCATGGAGCCCTATGGGGGCTCAAATGTGAATGGCGATGTACCGGGTCCGGGTCCCATGAATGGGAATTACCGGGCCCGCTAAAATCGGGATGGACCGACAATTCCCTATTTTTGGAACCCAGACTCGGTACCCAGTTTGGGGGTAGCCATGCCGCTAAGAACGGCATGGCTACCTCCAAACTCCTAATGAGGCCCATTGTCTGCATAGTTCATATATAGTCAGCATATTAATAGCTGTATTGGCAATTGCATATAATATCAGTATATTACTTTTATTGTCAACATATTGAAAAAATATGTAGCACTAGCGTGTGTAAGCATACATTGTGGAACTGCAATTAGTGAGAGGCAAGAGAAACAGTGTCATGTAGCTTACCACAGTAAAACGGGCTCATAGGTGGTTGTGAACTGAATTGTACTGGTGTTGCTTTGTTCAAGCAGTTCTGTCTAAAATTAATAGTTGAGGTCAATATACAATAGACAAGAATTGGGTCCATACTCAAACATACCTATCACATATATTCTGACCAGTTTAATTTGTTTGTCACAATTGAAAATACAAGCAAACATGCCAGGGGTGCCCCTTCTAATTACATTTTGGAGAACCAAGGTGATCCCAGCATTCCTTGGAATAGGTGTTCTGGCAATTCATGGGCTGAATTTTGCCAGTGAAAGAAAGAAATGTTTATTGTTGCATTGCTTAGGGAATTATGGCCAAGAACAATACGAGAATCTCCCTCCGTTATCTAGTGATGAGTCCTCTGGTCTGTCAGAGTATGACAAATGTATATTAATGTTGGATAAACACTACGAGAAATCGAGAAATCCATTAGTATCATCTTAGATAGATATCATTTTGGTAAAAGGAAGCACCAATCTACAGAATCTGTTGAACAGTACATAATTGCGGTGAGGGGATTGGCTCCTACTTGTGAATTTGGAGTGACTCTCAATGAGAGACTGTGTGGTCAGGTTATTTTAGAGCGGGCTGATAGTAAAGGATGTGAGCAACCCTCCCCTTTAGGAAGTACTTAGAGTAGCAAAAGAGGTTGAACAAACAACTGTGTCAGGGAACTAGAGAGAGAACTGAAGTGATATCAAGAAAAGTGATGATGAACAGGTCATGGAGGTGTTAGCTGTACAACACAAGAAACTAGATAAAGATAAGAAGAAGTCAGGCACCAACAAGAAAGGGCCTGGATTTAAAGAAAAGAGACATAGTGAAGGAAAATAAATGTTTCTGTTGTGATAGCATTTACCACTTTGCCAATAGCGACACATGTCCTGCTGTCAAAGTTATTTAAGAGGTGCAATAGGAAGGGTCATTTTACGAACTGTTGCAGGACAAAGAAAGAGAATGCGGAATGTGTTGAAGAACGTTGTGACAATTCAGAAGCATGTGCCTATGTTGTAGAGGAAGGAGGAATTCATAACATTGTCGATGTAGATGTTGATATGGAAAAACCCATGTCAATAGTTAAGATTCATTGTGTGGAGCTTGAAATGGTAATGGATTCAGGTGCTGAATCTATCTTAATGCCGAAGAAAATCAATGAAAGTAAGTTACCCAAGAAGATTCACCTCAATGAGGTAGCATATGGTGGGAAAATAATTGAAATATTAGGTTGGTTTTCGACCACCATACAATTTAAGGATATGCCAGTCAAGGGAAAGGTATAAGTCTCAGATAAAGGTAGTCTGCCGTTATTGAGCTGGTCTCATCAAAAGGGACTGAGAATAAAGTTAGACCCAAATGCTCAAGAGGTGGTGTATGCACTGGATGCAGTGATTGGGAGTGTATCCTCAGTTGGTGAATAGTTAAATCACAAATTGCATGATGTTTTCAAAGCGCTACATGCACAAGAGTAGAATGAAATCAGACTGTATCCCCATTATGCAGAAAGCCAGGCCGTCCACATAAACTTCAGAGTCAAAGTCAAGAATGAACTTGAGGGGAATGGTAAGAAATGGTGTGATGGAGAGGACTGATTCTTCCGAATGGGTAACACATGTGGTGATTGTACACAAACCCAATGGAAAATTAAGACTGTATTGATTTGTGATCAGTGAATCGCTCTGTTATACCTGATAGGCATGCATTAATAAACATTACGGAGATGCTAGGCACCATTAAAGGGGCTAAGATTATGAGCCTGTTGGATTTGAGGTCTGCCTCCCATCATATAGTCCTCCATCAAGACTCCAGGAATGTCACAGCATTCATTGTGCTAAAGGGTTTATTTCAGTACAAACGCACGCTTTTTGGTTTAGTGTCTGCCACTGCGGTTTTCCAGTGGGTGATGTATCAACTGTTCCATGACATCCCGGGGGTCCTAGGATTTCAAGATGATGCATTAATTTATGCTTAATCCAGGGAGGAACATGATAGGAAACTAATGAAGGTCCTGGATATTTTCTTGGAATATGAGTTGACACTGAGTATGGAGAAGTGTACATTTCACAGAACCACAATTCAGTAGCTAGGAAATTAAATCTCTGAAGATAGCATAAGGCCAACATTAGAACTAGTAAATAACATTCTGGGTTTCCCCAGCCCAACGGATAAGGCTCAAGTAGTTTCAGTTTTGGGAATGGCAGAGTATTGAAAATGAATTCCTGGTTTGGCCACAAAATATGTGAACATGAGGAAAGTGGTGAAGAAGGGCATCAAATTTCAGTGGGATTGCAAAAGTGAAACTGAATTTAAAGACATCAAGTCTGCTTTAAATAAAGCTCCAACATTCAATAGTTATGACCCTAGTAGGAGATCCATAATCACTACAGATGCTAGTAATCATGGATTAGGAGCACTGCTAACCCAAGTTTGTAAGGAGAATGAACACACTTTGACATTTGATTCTCGAGTGTTAAAAGAGGCAGAAAAAAAGTACTCAACTATTGAAAAAGAATTGTTGGCAGTGAAACGGGCGATAGACAAATTTCAACCATTTTTGTGGGGTATGAAGTTTACAATTTGCTCTTATCATAAACCTTTAAAAAAGATTTTAACCACCAAAGGTTTAGATAAGGTATCCTCTAGAATCAGAAAGTGGGTGGCCACCCTGCATGGAATACATGTGGGATGTGGAATATCTTCCAGGAATAAAAAACAAAGCAGCGGATTGTTTGCCTACATTGACTAATGTAGTTGATGAACATGATACAAATGATGAAGACATAGATGGTCAGGTGTTGGAAATTGAAATGAATCAGGACATGGGGCCTCATTATGAGTTTGCCGGTCCAGTAACAATGGTACCAGTAAGCTTGCCGGTACCGTTGTTACCGGACCGGCAAACTACGAGTTCTGCTCAAGGGTACCTTTTTGCCCACCAGGTCTGACCTGGCGGGCGGACCTACACCTGCAAGCAGACCTCGACGGATGCACCGGCACCATTCACGAATGGTGCTGGTGCGTCCGACCTCCCCATTCCCATTGAGTCCAACCGGACTCAATGGGAATGGGGAGTAATATTTTCCGGCACCCAGGAGTGGGCAATTACCGGGTCCGCCAGGGCCGTAATGCCACGGTAATTGCCCATTCCCGGGCACCGGAAAAAAAATGACTCCGGCGGCAGCTATGCCGGTAAAACCACCAGACTCCTAATGAGGCCCATGGTGTCAGAAGGTGAATGGCGCAAAGCATTGTCAGAAGATGAGGTATTGAGGAACACCAAGGAACATATTGCATGTGGAATGAAAAGCAATTAAATAAGGAGAGCATCAATACCTGATGCCATAAAGATGGTGTTTGATTAGCTAAATTGGAAAGGAGATATGTTAATGAGGGGAGACAAGCTAGTTCCTACACAAGGTATGAGGAATAAAACACTGGCCAGAGCCCATGAAGGCCATCAGGGTATGACAAAGATTAAACAATTGTTGAGGCAAGATTATTGGTGGCTGGGCATGGAAGTACAAGTGGAGAGGCTAGTTCGAGAATGCCACATTTGTGAAGAGTCTGGCAAAACATATGTTAAAAGGGTGGAACCAATGACTTTAATGTCTATTCCAGAAATTCAGTGGGAGAGTGTAGGTTTTGACATTGTAGGGCCGGTACGGTGTCAAAGTGGTTTGAAGTTCTGTATTGTTTTAGTTGACATGTTGTCCCGTTGGGCTGAGACCTCATGGGTACAAAACATTTGTACGAGACATAATTAAGTTCTTCAATGAGATATTCAAAAGAGGAGCATGTCCGTCAATCGGTTTATAGTAATTAAATCTAATGTAAAAATGTCGAAAGTCATAATGTCTAAAAAAAAATGTCGAAAAAAAAATGTCGAATTTCTTTTTTTGGTTGCTTTTTATTCGAAATGGGGTGTTCCCCCCAACCCCTCTTTCTTGTATTTTTTTTTTGTTTTACCCATTTTTTTTACCCCCAGAACCCAAAAAAATGTAAATAAAAAAATAAAAAATTCGACATTTTTGTTTTCGACATTATTGTAATTCGACATTTTTTTCGATATTATGACTGCACACCACATCAATCATCATAATGGACAATGGTATGCAATTGGTGTCAGGAGAAATTGAAGCGTTTTTAAACAAAACAATGGAATTCAGTATAGGACAAGTTCAATTTATCATCCAAGACAAATGGAATAGCAGAAAGGTTTAATCGAGTCATCAAGGACAGCATTAGATGTACCATTGCTGATAGGAGGGATTTGCGGAAAGCTACTGATGAAGTGGTGGTAGCACATAGATTCACCCCCCATACCGCAACATGCATTCAACCCAATACCACAGTCTGTCCTCCTTGGCCTGGTAGGGCAGGGGTGCGAAACTTGGATTTACAGAACATTAGGAATAATATCAGTAAGAAACAATTGCAGAATAAGGAATGTTTTGATGTCAGGAAAGCAGCAAAGGAGGGAGGTTTGAAGTGGGTGATGAAGTGCGCATCAAACTGCTTCAAGGGAGGAAGGAAGGTATGGTGAGTTGGTCATAGCCGATCAAACTGGTGAAAGTGTTGCATGGTGCTGCCAGAATTTCTGATGGTAAAGTTTGGAACAAAAACAGAATTTGGTGCAGTCGGGTCGACCAAGGGAAAAGAAACAATAAAATGGAGTTTAGTACTGCATCTAGCAGTAAAGATACAGTTCAAACAAGAAGAGAATGTCACAAGTCCTCTTACTTGCAGGAATATGTAGAGTGAGCAGTTGTCATTGTTATCATGAGTATACTTGTTATGAGTATACTGGAGAAATTGTTACTCTTTCATTTTAATTTATTCATTTATAGCAATAAGTTGTATGAGATAAAATATTACTTTTTGTGAGAAAACGCTGTAAAGAAGGGTGTGTAACATTCTGCACTATGTAACATCAGGTGTTTAAAGATTTTGAATATGGAACTCGTTGTGCAGAATAGTAACAAACTGCATCTTCCATTAGAATGTGCATCTTTAGAAAGATGCTTTTACTGAAAGAGAGCTAACCTGGAGGAAGCCAGTGGGGAGTAGACAAGCTCTTAAATAAAGAATGAGAAAGAAACTCGAGTGTCTGCTGTATCCTTTCACTGAACTGTGGCTTCAAAAACAACGTCCACCATCTTGGACTGATTAGTGTGTCTCCCCATAAAGGCGCAGGTAGGCACAGCTCCAGGAGCAGAGACGTGTCTGATCCTTTCTGGTGGGTAAACGCTTGTCAAGGTCAGTGTGTGTATAGCGGGCAACTGACAATTACATTTTCCTTCACGATATACAAGGCTTTCTGGGCAGCAGGGCCACTGTATATTTGGGTTTCCATTGTTCACGGATGCTGCTGTACAGGCTCTTGATGCTGAAGTGTGGGAGACTTTGGGTTTTGTACAATGCAGTTTTTTCTCTTAAAGTTCCAGGGGCAGTTATTGCACACAGGTGATGGTCCCTGCCTGCAGGAAAGGGTTAAGTAGGGGTGGCTAAGGGATACTCTGCATACTGCCCTTGGGATAATCATGTACTGTCTTTGGGAGGCCACCAGACCCCTAGGTCTCCCCACTAGAAGTCCCAGAATCAATGCAGGGGGCTCTGTCACAGTGTGGTCTCTGGGTGAAACTACCCCGCAATCAGGGACAGGTGAACAAGTAGTGGGAGCCAAGTCTTCCTGCACCCCCAACATTGAACTACAAGAACTAGCATATCCATCCCCTGGATAACGAGAATAGCCCTGGGAATAAGAGAACTGGGAGGAAAAACAACACAAAATAAAGATCCGAAGATGCCATGACACATGGGGCATCCACTGCCCATGCCCAAGGGCCTCTACCTCTTTCACAACAGACATGCAGATGGGCATCCCCCTGAGAAAACAAAGCATTGAGCCAAAGAATGATGAATTTCTGGGACAGGCGAGAGCAATGTCAGGGAAGCAGGGAAGATCCTGCTTGGGGCTTCGACCCCCATGTGTGGCCCCATTGCACTTGTGTTCACCACTTTGTTTTATTCCTAAATTGTGCCCCACTGTGAGGTCACAACTACTTAGAACACCACATTATTTCTTCTCCCCACTGTGGTTTTTCTACTACTGTGATTGTTCTCCTGATTTTACTGTGTTTTTCTGAGATGCTGTGTTCCACTGTGATTGTACTCCTAGATTCTGTCTCACTTTATTTCTGCTCTCCATTATGTTTCACTCCTAAATCATTTATGCTCTTCTTCTCCCAACTGACAGTCCTAAATCTCCTACCACAGTACCTCGCACACAGTAACTTCAACTCCAACCTGTACTGCTTGCATCTGTGGTACCCACCAAGGGAGGCGGTGCATGACGAGACACAGGGCAGTAAACGTTCTCATTGCTCATTTAGCACTGAGGGAGGACCAGAGAGAGGAAGAGGAATTGTGGTGCTGTAGTTCTGGGATTCTGGGAGCCAGCAACTCAAGAGTAGTCTGTGAGGAATTCGACCATCCGCACTGGGAGGGTGCGCTCCCCTGGGCTTTTTTATTTAAAACATAAAAAAGAAAATGAAAATGAATGGTGGGAGATTAACCTCCCGAAATCTGTGGGAATAATCCACACACATTTTCTAATGCTCGCAGCACAACAAACACACAGTCCAGTGTGCTCTGGGGGACACAGCCTACAGGCGCAGTCCTCCCTGTCACATTTATTTGACAGGTGACAGCGAAGGGTGCACAAAACAGCCATAGGAGAAGGGCAACACCTTCCTCCTCCCATGGCAAGCCTAATTAAATATCAAAGGCTCCATGGATCCGCCCTGTTCTATTGTCAAAGGTCTGTTTGGTGGCGGCGCATACTGATGAGAGTTAATTGAAGCAGGCCTGCAAATAGGTCTGGTCACAGAACTTAAATAATGGGCAGGAAAACAAACACCTCTTTCATATGCAATGTGTCACCTTGAAGCTAGCTCCCGCCCCTCTGTATGAAGCACAGTGAATGGCATGTCTGGGTCACTATTTACCGTAGGCAACCCCTGCAGAGCGGTCACCTTTCAGAGGGACGAAGTATGTGATTTGAGGGAGACCGAAGTCTGTTCTCACCACAAACTTCAAAGGAGACCTGCGCTTTGATCAAGAGCCACAGAGGGCTCAGTTAATCAACAAGGCACTTTGATCTACAACAGACAGGAAGATGGGTGTGACTTAGGTGTACATGTTGTCACCTCTTACCTTTCCTGTTGCAAATCACTCTGGTCCTGACCTCACGCATAACAGAAGATTGTTGGTGGGGACCCCGGATTGGTTCCTTAAGGTAGGCTTAGCCTGCAACAATCACTGGGGCACATGTGGCTTTAAAATAGGGCTGAGCCCTTCACTTAGCAGATCATCTTAAGGCTTCACCAGGAGCAGGAAAGAAGAACTCAGCATTGGAACCTGGCTGAAGGTACAGTCTACCTTACAGCTTCCGCCAGTGAAGGAAGGTCAGGATTTTCAAAAGGGAAGCAAGATCCCTCCCCTGAACATCTCCCAGGAAACAGAGTGAGATACTCAGAGGACACAATCCAGCAGCTCCAGATCCGGTACCCAGCCAGCACACAGCATGCCCTGCTAGGTTCTAGGTGGGAAGTGCCAGAAAGTCTCTGAACAAAGGACAAGGACAGTGCCTTCAAACACTCTCGTCAGCTTTGGGTCGTACACCTTGAAAGGACGCCACAAGCGATGCGATGAAGCTAGGAGGAGTGCCACACAAGCATCAACCAGCATCCATCTTTTAAGGACATTTCTTTTCGAGGCATTCGAGCCCTCGAAACCACGACCGACTGCACCACTGACTGTTGTCACGCTGCAGTCACTAAAGCCATCTGAGACGTCTCGACCACCATTCCAGATCCACCAACCAGCACAGAGACAACGATTCTTGACCCTGAGCCACCATGTAAGCCAGCCTGCAGCCGTAGAGAAGCCTCGCTTGCCGAACTGCCTGCCGCCTGATACCCGCAGCTGTCTCCCGTCTTGAACTCTGTTGCAGGAGTTGCTAAGCAGCCTGGAACCGACTCGATGCTGTCGAGCATCAAGAACATCTCAAGCACCAGGTACATTGTTGTTCTGTCCCCCTGGTCCTTCTCCGAAAGGTCCCGAGTGACGTTTACAACCGCTTGCTCCCTTGGTGCTGAAACCAAATAACCTTGAACAGTTAAGACTGACTGCTTTACCGACTACCCTCCTGTCAGATTCCAGAGTGCATCCCTTTCCTTCGTGAAACTGTCTGTCCTCTGTGCTCCTTTACAGTGTGGATTGTATTTTGTAGTGTGCTAGAACTGTCTGTTGTAATAATAATAAAGTAGATATTTTTATACAACCTTGACTGGACAGTCCCTTTTATCATTGGGTAATAATTGCATTTTCGATGTGTTCCAACTAACCAACGATCCACAACCTTGCAGATATAAGCAGATTGGACAAGGAGGTTCATAAGTGACTTGTGTTCCAATCTGTTTGGATCTGTTCTGGTGTACTAGAGGTGTGGAGCTGATTGATGGTTTAGAAACCGATATCTGCATACACCTCTCAAACTCTAAACCAAACACAACCACAAACCTACTGCAGAACAAACTGCACAAACTTCACTACACTGCAACAACAAAACAATACACACATAGACACACACAACAGTACACGACGACTACAGGCTGCAAACACCCCAGGCTCAGCCAACAGACCCACCGGGCTGAGGCCGCCAACAGCACATCACTGCTCTCTTGCACTTTTCCAGCTTCCTCCCACCAACTTACCCTCCCTTTTTCCCCTCTTTCAGAGCCGCCAGAGCACCAGGGGACAACTCTGGTGGTGATAGTGCACGGTACAAATATCCTTTAACATTAACATTCATCCCTGGACCAGTTGATTCTTCATATAGTCTCACCAGTGGCTTGAGTTTGAGGCAGGGCTAAGGAACGTACCCTGTAAATTAAGCCAGTGATGTATCTGTGGGTCCCTGGTGGTCAGAAAAGAGACCTCAAATGTGCCTGCAATGTCACAGCTCACACTGGCAGAAGGAACAGCATCCTGTTCTCTCTATCCAGGTTGGTATCGCATTGATTTGCAGACAGGTCTTTTTTCAAAGCAATTTTTAACTAAAACTCATCAACATATATAGGGGGTGGGAGATGAGGGTACAAAAGGATTAGGGAGGAGGCTGTGGTAGGGATAGAAATATAGGGGGTGGGGAGGCTTGGGGGGACCCCCGCCCCCAAATATTTAAAAAAAGTCAATGGGCCTCATTACGACCTTCGCGGAATGGGTTAACAGGCTCCGCTAATGGAGGTGGACCCGTTAAACCTGTTCCGTGAAATTACGAGGTCCCTTTGCGGGACCCGGTAAGGACGCCTGGTAAAACCCTCTGGGGGCTCAAATGGGAATGGGGAAGGTCTGGGCCTGGGTTCCCAGAGGGAGGAATTACCAGGCCCTCCAAACTCGGAATGGCCCGGTAATTCCCCATTCTGGGAACCCGGTAAAGGAGCCCGGTTGGGCGGCAGCCATGGAGCTAATAGCTCCATGGCTGCCGCCAAACTCGTAATGAGGCCCAATGAGTTTTTTTGAAGTGATTTTGTTGAAAATAATTACTTGGAAAAAACTGTGGCCAAAGGGACATAGAACCTTCAAATTTAGGACAACTGGGATTTCTTTTTGATGATGGCGATGCCCTTGGATCCTGTCTGTAAAGGACGGAGACGATTCCACGTGGCGCCTCGTTTCTTCATGATTGGGAGGATCAATACACACTTTATCAAATAATAAGAAAGAAAGAAATCAAAGACCTGATTTTTAAAGTGCTCTTAGCACTGGCGTATTTCAACTACGATGTATTCTATTACACATGTCACATGGCCCATTCTAGGACACACAGGAAGGCTGTGTCGACTACAACAGGGCGCCCAAGGCCTGTATTGTCATCAATGGAGATCCTCTGCGCTTGCAGGGAGTGAAACATTAGCAGGAAAGAGCACCCTCAGCAGCAGGGCATCTGGCGCACCACTTCCGCCAAAGCGTGGGCAGCTGACGCCTTAGTAGATGAGGCATATACCTGCTCAAAAACGTGATGTTCCACTGGTAGAAGACAGAGCCAGAAAAACCAGATGCAGCTTGGCTGGGAAAGTTAATATAGACCCTCCCGTGTGGAGGAGCCCGAGTGTTGAAATTAAGAATTCATTTGGGAATTTGGTTTGGCAGAAAGTGTCTCTGGATGCAGGACACTTCCATGTTTTAAGGACTGGGAAGACGCACAATGAGGTAATGGCCACTGTCCACTTTTGCACACGATGGAAGAGGGTCAAAGGCACAGAACACAGACACGGACTTGAGGACTGGCCGACATACACAGACTTCAGTATCAAACTGCTAACAGGATCATTAGCCAATAAGCACCATTCATTGACCCCGAAAATGATCCACGCTTCCAGAGATCGCATTGCGAGATACCAAACCTGGTCCTGCCGCCAAGCTGCAGAATTAGGTAATTCCCTGTAGCTTCCTGACGGCCAGGAAGATGGCGCCGGATGCACGGTTCAGCCCACCCCCTCCTCGCGCATGCCTCAGCCTCGATTTTCATCCATCTCAGAGAGACTTCAGAAAGTAGCCCTTTTAATAAAAAATGACGGCTCTGCCAGTTTCTTCCAACATGTGTTGTCTGAGTGCATGCAAATGAGGTATAGAGAGCAGGAGGCAGCCTGTCAGACCCAGATGGGAACAGCCAATCCAGGGACCCGCGCTTGATCTTTCTAGGACACGCAGTCTAATATTAACTTCAGTAGAGAGGGAGCGCATGGGCGGGGGCCCGTCTGACTCCGCTGTCCTTGGATAACCCTTCTTGCTAAAAGAGTCCCATAGATAGCTATTCTGAGAGCAGCGCACGCAGCATGGAATGCAGCGCTTCCACCAGACAGCCGACTTAGAGAGCTGTAATGGAAGAGAGTTCTCCAGGGCACACAGGAGTGACTTGAGTGAAGGTTGCTCACCTGTGTTTCCCAGTAAACAGATTAGTAGCTAAATGAATGGTACAAACATGGCCTTAGAAGCTGTGACAGATAGCGGTTGATTGTGATGTGAAATTAAGTTGCCAAACATGTGAGAGATTCCCTACTGAGAAGGAACGCAGCCACATAATCAGTTCTAATGGGGGGGGGTGCCCACTCTGGAGGTTCATCTACAGTCACTCTGCATAGCAGCCTGGTGCTGCACACAATGACAGTCCAGCACTGGAATGCAGACACTGTTCCTTCGGACAAAAGTACCACAGCTGCACCTAATTGACGCCTAATTGACGACACCCAACAAGGAAGCGAAACGTGGGTAGTGGGTTTTGTTGGTACTCTTGTTCTGAGGATAACTGCCTATAGTTTTGTTGCTGACCTCCCCTTGTGGGTGGACAGAACCATACTGATACGCAAATTGAGGTTTCTCTTGTAGTAAGGCACAGTGAGCGAAAACTTGATTGTAGGCCCTCCTGAAAAGGGACTTCCTGCGTCCGCCCAACTCCACTAGGAAGGAAGAAGCAATCATGAGTCACAGGGATCATTTGAGGAGTCTTCTACTGCTGTCACCCACACCGCGCATCACCCAGGAGCATTCAAAGGATGCTGCTGCAGGACCTGCTGCACGAGGAACAGCGACAGAGCACCAGCGAGGTGGCAATCCAAACAGGAACATACAGACGCAGCCACACAAGTAACAGGTAACCCACTACACACCTCCCCCCTTAACCAAACAAAATTACCACAGCGTCCTTGAACTTGATTGGTAGACATCGCACACATGTTCCACGCACAAGATCCCCTTCCACACCCTGGCGACCACCATGTCCCTCCAGGCCGTCCCTGTCTTGTGCCTGTGGGGCTCCTTCTGGGTTACCCGTAGCTTCCACCTCATCATTCTCACCCACATCAAGTGTGTTGCCACTGTCCACTGACACAGCAGGCACCCTCTAATTACCTAGAGCCAAAGCACTAGGCCCACCCTCTCTCTCCACTTCTGGATGCGGTGGGCCACTACCTTCAAACACACCAGCCGAGATGCCACCAACAGCCAACTCGTGGAGCACTACACTACCTTCATCATCCACTTTGCTCTCGATTACCTGACACCTCACAAGTTGTTTCAAACTCTACTTAGTGCCATCATCCAACACTGCGGCTCTGCTACGTTGACACTTTTTCCTAGGAGTAGACAGATATGCTTCACCCTAAGGTTCCTTACTCTGACCCTATCACCAACCTCAGCTGGTTCTATGCTCATTCTCTTCCTACTGTCATACCACTGCTTGCATATCTCCTGGCACCTCTCCGCCCTGCTGATCAACTCCTCTCTATTTACTCTGACAGGACCAAATGTTCATAGCCACTCCGCAGTCAGCTCATCAACTGGCTTCCTGCTCTTCAGCTCTAGAGGAGACGTGACACCGGTGGCGGAATGAGGCGTTGTCCTATAGGTCCACAGCATTTCAAACCTTCAATACTCAAATTGGACATTTTAGCCAGACAAAGTGTTCCTTTGTCCACCCTATTGAACCTCTCCACCATTCCGTTTTGGCGCCGACAATACAATGCGGTAGTTTCATGATTCACTACTGCCCTCTGCAGGTCGTGCCTTGAAACACTTGTGTATAGGTGGGTTATAAATGCCATATCATATCAGGTAATCAGCCACAACACTGGACTTAAATTGCACACCATTGTTGGTAAGTAACACAGACAGAAGCCCTTCAATGGTAAACATTCCATCATGTAACTCTACAACCAACTTCGCTGTAGCTTCATCCGGCCACCTACACAAGGGTGTTTGGAATGGTAGTCCATTAGAACAAACATGTACTTTTTCCATTGATAACATTTCGGTAAGGGACCAATTACATCCACAGCCTCTTCCTCCCACTTCACCGGGTACAAAGGAGGTTCAGTTGCCACATGTGACTTGTCTCTGGATGCACAAGGTACGCAATGCTTGCCTAAATGCTCCACCTCAGCATTCATACCCGGCCACCAATACGTCTCCTTCACTCTCATTTTAGTTGAATTCCTCCACAAATGTCCTTTTATGAGCAATCTCCAGGATACGATTCCTCATTCGCCTTTGGGGAACAATTATCTCACCCCTACATAAAACCTCACCATCCTTTGGCTTGTTTGAACTACATACAAAAACCTGTGGCCCCTCTGTGTCAACCACACTCCGGAAGCAGGAGAATCTTAACCATTTCAGCATCTGCCCAGCCTTCCTCACGCCACATGGTAATTTCCAAGATACCACCCTGGCCAACCTGTGCAATCATGGACCACCCTCCCTCACAAGTTTCTTTCCCCCACCCCCTTCAAGGGGAAGTGGAAAAGACAGTTTGCTACAAAATGTCATGGGCTTGAAACAGACCATAGAAAAATGGTATTCTTTTAGGGCAAGAGCCCAACGGTTAATCCTCAGGAAAACCACCCACACCTTTCCCACTCAACGCATGAACCAATGGTTTTTTGATCTTCACTGTAAATGGCACACCCCACAGAAAAAACTTGAAATGGTTAACAGCCCCAAAACAATGCAGGGCTTCTCTCTCTACCGTAGAGTAGGTATTCTCGGAACCTTGTAATACCCTGGAGGCAAACGCAATCACACACTCTCTGCACTCCTGCACTTGCATCAAAGTGGCCCACAGCTGCACCGTTCTAGCATTGGTCATAAGAACAATCTTGCAACATGGATTGTACATGCTAAGTGTGGGGGCCCCCACAATTTTTATTTTATTTTATTGAGCCTTTGTTAGGCGCTTATATAACTGAATTGTGTTTGAGGGGAAAATTACAATGGCAAAAAAAAGTTAAATACAATTGTGGTCCTACCAGGCCTTCTGGTATTCGGACTGGAGTAAACACCATCTCTCACTCCAGGCCCCACCCAAATTTAGCATTCCTTTTCAACAATCCCCTCAACGGTGCACACATAGTAGCAAACACCTCTATACATTTAGAATAATACTCAGCAAGTCCTAAGAATGCCCTCAAAGTATCCTTATTATGGTGATCTGGAGCTTTCAGAAGCACATCCACTATAATGGCTTTGGGTCTGATGCCTCGCCAGTCAATTAAATGCCCAAAATAAGACACCTCTGTCACACAGAACCTACACTTCTCCTTGTTAATAGTAAGGCCAGCCTGATCCAGAATTCTCAATACTTTGCGTGCATACACCTCATGATGCGCAAGGTCAAGTGAAAAAACTACAATCTGGAAAACATTGTGCGTATGACAAACCTTTGAACAACTTCTCCATCACTCTCTGGAAAACCGCAGCAGCTGACACCAACCCAAACAGCATTCTCTTGAACCTTTATGCCCCAAAAGGCGTTACAAAAGAAGTCAGGGACCTCGAGTCAGGATGCAACACAACCTGGTCGTATGCATTGGTAGGTCGATCATAGAAAAATACTTGGCACCGTGCAGGAGGGAGATCATCTCCTGGACACTGGGTAGGGAATGGCAGTCCACCCAAATGTTGTTGTTAAGGGACCTTAGGTCCACACACATCCTTATATTGCTGTCTCCCTTCCTTGCAATCACTACAGGGGACAACCACTGCGCACCGTCAATCGGTTCAATTACACCATTTGCACAAAGCTTGGTAAGGTTACATTTGAGCCTCTCTCTCAGCAATAAGGGAACAGCACGCACCTTGTGCACCACATGTCTGACCCGCCTCTTCAAAATTATTTTGTGGCAAAACCCCTTCAGACAACCCAGCCGATTAGCAAACACATTTTGGTACTGAGTACATAGATCATTTCACGCAAACATCACAGGTTCTAGAGCATTTGGGTTCAGAATGATCTGCAACCCCTTCTGATGCTTCCAGCTGAGGAGTGATACACCTTTATTTGGCACATACAACATACCTCTAATGGCCCTATCCTTGAATGCAATTTCAACAGACTTTGGGCCTCATCACGAGGTTGGTGGTATCCCGGCAGTAATTGCGCCGGCACACCACCAACGCAAATAGGTTTACCGCTAATTGGTCCAGCGCTATTAGCGCAAGATCACGAGTAGCGGTAAGGCAGTAAAATCCCATTCCCCAATGGGGCGCTATTAGCTAATAGCGCCAAAAATGCCCTCTGTGCTGGCTTTCTCAGAACTGGTGGTGAATGCGTCCTGGCAGGGCCAAACTCGTGATTTGGCCAATCTGTAATAGCGTTACTGCTGCATTTAAGGGCTACCGCCCAACTCGTGATGAGGCCCTTTCACCCCACAATGTTAATTGGAGCATCCCCAAACCCCTTGAAGGCATCCGCTCCCACTACAGTGTATTTGGAACCAGAGTCCACCATCATCTTCAGTTTCCACCCATCAACCTTCACCTCACAGCAAGGGGCATCATCCCCCCCCCCCCCATCAACACTGGCAATCAGTAAATCACTCACAATCTCTTGGAACAAATTGCCTTCTTAAACGTATCTCACTTCCCCAATGTTCCTACATACTTTGGCTACGTGCCCCCTCTTATTGCATTTCTTGCATATTGCTTTCCTTGCAGGACATCGGTCACTGGTCAAAATGTGGTCCCCTTCTCGACATGCATAACAACTGATATTTACTATTGTGCCTGGCACTCGACACCCTTGAAAGAGTCATGCTCTACCATACCGCTTGTTGCAGGAATGGGAGCTTGTGCCCTGGGAACTTGCTGACCTTATTGTTTACTTCCCCTTTGGAAGTATTCACACTTCAGAGTCACGGAATAGGCAGAGGATTGCTCTGCTAATTTGGCCATAGCTATGGCTTGGTCCAGGGAAAGTTCCTTCAACATTAACAACCTTTCCTGTAGCTTCTTGTCCGCTGTACATCTAACAATCTGGTCCCGCACCAGACTGTCAGCAAGGTCCCCACATTTTTTGTTAGACCTCCAAGAGCACCAACAAACATGCTCACTTTTTCTCGAGGTTGCTGAGAACGAGAAAAGAACAAGTGACGCTCCATAACAACGTTTATGCAAGGGCCATACTGGGCAAGTAAGGCACGCTCCACAGCCTGGTAGACATCCTGGACATCACCTTGTCCTTCTCCAACTGGAATCACAAGCAGAGTCTCAAAAGTTCTTCATCCTTCTACACCCAGGCAGTTCAGAAGGATGGCTTGCTTCCTTTCAGGGTCAAACCCCTTTCCACCAATTGCAATAAGATAAGTATCAACAAATATTTCCACTGAACCCATGCAATAGTGGGTTCTAAGGCATAGCTTGAAAAGCAGGCAGAGCCTTTATAGTTGCCTCCATCTCCACCTTCTCTTGGTGTGGCTCCCAGCGAGGCCAAAACAATCTGTCTCCTTATCCCACTGCACACACTTCCTGTGAACTTCTCACAATGCCACAGCTCAGCAGAACAACTGAAATTCTTCCTCTTCATCAGCACCTATCCAACAACCCGCTGTGGGTGCAACCAACTGCCACAAGGTGCCAACCAAATCAAGGCAATGCTTGTCTCTCCCAAAGACTGTGGGGAGGACACTGTTCGTCGACAGTATGTTGCATCCACCCAACGCAACTGGGAAGGAAGGAAGAAGCAATCATGTGGTGCAGGCACAGGGATAAGGTATGGAGTCTTTATTTAGTCCAACCTTGCTCCTAAAATGAGAGCCGCACCTTTCATAGGCTGTGCCTCCTGGCAACTGACTTTTGCTGTCTCCCACACTGCGTGTCACCATTCAAATGATGCTCCTGCACTCCCGCCACACGAGGAACAGCGACACAGCACCCGCCAGGCCGTAATCCAAGCAGGAACATGCGGATGCAGCAGCACAAGTAACAGGTAACCCACTACAGTACTCTCTCATAAAACAGGTTATTTGGCCATAATCGGTCTCAATACAGGGGTTCTAACATTTCTGGAAAAATCCGTAATTAGGAGTGATTCATCGGTTATCATATGGCACTGTTGGCAAAGACACCTGCTGATCAGATATGATTTTTTCAACAGCAATGGCATGTATTAATTAGTCAGTAATGGCATTATTATTATTATTGTATGTGAATATGTGCTCTGTAAAGCGCTTTGGATTAAGGCGCTATATAAATAACACATCATTATCATTATCATTATAATTACAGCCAGCATTGACAACTATTAATGATTTACAACAACAAGAGCTGGAGCTTGCTTATGATTATGGGCAATTCTCACTTATGACATTATTTGTTTACTGGGCCTCTAAAAAGGGCAGCCATGTGCAAAGCAGCTAAAGCTCCACCTTGTAATCCAAACGAATGAGTGGGAAAAAGTGCTTAATACCTCATAAATGGAAACATTTCAAGGAGCTCACACAATCCTTGTGGCAGAAATGCTCAGTAGTCTAGCCCAAAGGATCGGCTGAAAAGGAACATCTTCAACCTTCTATGAAATGGAGGAGGTTCTCCATTTCTCTGATGTCCGCAGGCAGTTGTCCAGAGGTAGGATCCTGCAGCACCCATCCTCCCGCCTCCCTGTTTCTTTGTTCTAAAGGCAGCAACCTCCAGCGATGGGGAACCTGTAGATCGCAACCTTCTTGCGGGTTGGTATCTTCTTTTACATTTTCTGTCTGAGATATTGTGGCCCGGGAATCTGTGTGAATGAGGCAGAGGATTTAGAATTGGGAATCAGTGTTGAGAATGCAGAGCAGATTTAATGTGTTCTCTGGGCTTAAGGCCGCAGTGAGCTTGGACGCGGTTTATGGATCATATGTAACTGATGGGAGGTGTTGTTTGGGAGCCCAGATGTATCTAAGAACATGCAGCTGGAAATACAATGTCATTGTATGGCTGCCAGTCTTGGGTTACACCGACACCAAATCTGTATAGTTCTTGGCTAAAGAGTGCTACTAACTTATTTTATTTTTCAGATAAAAAATGATATTGGATGGTCAAGTGTCTAACCGTCTAGAACCGAGAGAGACGCTCCTCTGGACAATAAAAGAGCTCTTTGCTAAAATTACGTTTCGGTAAGGGCAAACTATGCATTCCGTGTATTAAGTTTTACAAAAAAATTGTATGTCTGTAAAGTGACTAATAATTGTATCTGTCTTTTTTTTCTCTCTCCTTTATCTTACCCTTCTATGTTTTCCCTATTTTTTGCGATTTATTGATCCTACTTGAATGTAGAAAAAATCTCTAATTATAATTGTATTGATCTAAGATTTTATTTTTACAAAAAGAATACACAGAACTCATGATTTGCCAATTGATAGCCTTTCAAAGGACCTCAAAGGTCGAAACATGTGTTGGCTAAGGCAATCACATATATACATATAACAAATATACATAGGCAAGATCATTAATGGTTTAGACATAATATTCACAGCAACAATTTGAAGGTTACTAATGGGATGTGTTGAATAATAAAAATGTTTCCACCATCATAATGAGTAACACATTGGGCGTCATTACAAGTCAGGCGGTAAGGGGTTAACGGTGCCGATAAAGGTGCCGGCGCCGTCAACCCCGTACCGGCCGATTATGAGGTCCCCTCGCGCGACCCGGTCTGCATGTCTGGTTTCACCAGACATGCAGAGCGGGTCCGGCGAGGGGAAGAGGGAGCAAACAACGGGCCGCTTGTAATTGGCCCGTTGTTTGCTCCCTCTCCCATTCCCATTCAGCCCTATGGGGGCTGAAATGGGAATGGGGAAGGCCCGGGTCCAGGTTCCCAGAGGGAGGAATTACCAGGCCCTCCGAACTCGGAATGGCCCGGTAATTCCTCATTCTGGGAACCCAGACCCGATTTTGGCGACAGCCCTGCTGCCAATAGCGGCATGGCTACCGCCAAAATCGTAATGAGGCCCATTGTGTTATAAAGATTGAGAGACCCATACAGCGGTATACTAATAGTAAGCAATAATATTACACAATTGATTTGCAGGTTTGTGCACAGGTTGTATGCATGTTCATCTCATAGTTACAGAGGTTCTGAGCATAACTCTTTACACCAGTGCACACGCCGCAACTAAACTATCTACTAACCACAATCTTAGCGCTGTACATTTTGTTCGATTTTGCCCATATTCGTTTGGCTCTGGCGGAAAGAAACATTCTGTAGGGGATCTAGGTGTGTGGTAAATCCGGAAAACTTCTGCTGAAAGGTTAGGTGCCAAAGTGATCGAGTTATCTAGGAAGGCCTTATTTTTACAGGGGATGGTTGCTTGTCACCCATTCTAATGTCTGAAGCAAGCATATGTGTCTTCAAGAGCTTGGGATGCT
Source organism: Ambystoma mexicanum (assembly GCF_040938575.1). NCBI lineage: Eukaryota > Metazoa > Chordata > Amphibia > Caudata > Ambystomatidae > Ambystoma > Ambystoma mexicanum. The sequence continues at coordinate 467,970,585 of NC_090922.1, forward strand.
CGCCAATGACCCTCCAGAGCTAGGTTTGTTCTTTGCAATGCTGCAACTTCGGAATCGTGTCAGATGTCGACTTTAGAGGGAGGCTTGTGAGTTTTCTTTAATAATGAAGTCACCGATAAGGTCAGGGAAAAGAGTAGTCAGATGAGGGTTAAAGAAAGTGGCAAAGAAGTAAGCCGCAGCCACACGCTTCATGGAAAGAAGTGTGGGGTCTCTTAAACCCCAGTGACTGTGAGTGAATGAAAAGGGCAAATATATTCCGGGAAGGGATCGCTTGATAAAGGATTACAAAACCTAGAGAATGTTGTTGGAACCAGAGACTTTGTTGTTTGACCCGCAGGTGAAGACAGCCTGACAGTGAGTTGGTTTTTCCACAAGTTCATTCATCTATGCAATGATCCCTAATAAACCAGCACCTTTTAACCACCCACATTGGTGCAAACTTTATACTTATATCGATTCTGCTCAGTTTGGTAACAGCCCACATGGACATATTTGGTCCACAGCTCATTAAAAGTCTCTACCCACACTCATTCACCCATCTATATTCCATACTAGAAAATGTCTCCGATCTGGTCTCCTCCCCTCTTTTTTTAAAAACGAATTTGCTTTCCCACTTACTCCAGAAAACCCCTACCAACTGATTCTGTTGCTCCTAGAAATTTCCCTTTCTCCCTTAAATCTTTGAAAGACGTATCTTCAGAAGACCATACCCAGAATCTGGTAATCAATAATGCTGCAACCACATCCTACATACAGTCCAGCTTCCAGAAAATGCAATACATAAACACAGCTCCCTCCTAATCATTAGTGTCATCATCTCTTCTCACCACAACCACTCCTCCTCCCGTCTCCTCTGGGATGGGAGAATTATCATTGCTTTCGGTACTGTTGGGCACTAAACCATCTTGAAAGCAGTGCCATTCCTGGATTCTAGGTATTGCTGGCAACACACTCAGTTGACTTGCTACCTATCTTGCTGACAAAGCCTGCTCGCCATCACAGTGCTCTGCTAGCTTTATGACCACCCCAATACCAGTGGACTACCCCAAAGAATTGGCCCCAATCTCCTCTTCTCCCTTCACACAGCCTCTATTTTTTATATTTTTCCAGCTACATGTGGCCCAAAAGGGCCGCTTTTCCTGCAGGCACAGGATGGACCTGTAGTTCACTGGCTGTAAGGCGTCTTGAAGATGTCAGACACTAGTTCAGACCCTTGACAGGTGCAGAACATTGCCTACTGAGGAGACAGCAGCTGTGGATATGCTGGCTTGGAACCGACAGGATTGGCCTTAATGAAACAATGAACAATATGCTGGCAGCCTTTCGCTACACTGTGAAACCAGGGACAAATCTGAGACCTTTGACGATTGTCCGGTTACAATCGTCAGAAGATCCCAGGAACATGAGCCTCTCCACCACAGATTTCATGAATAACAAGCATAATGAATCGGTGAAGATTTTTGAAGGTGGCTAACTGATGTCTGGCACAGTTTTGTACATTTGGACATGCACTAAGACCAATATTTCACTGAACAATTTGGAAACAACCAGTGACTGCGCAAGATTTTGCCCAAATGGCTGCACATGACCTATACGAAAGTTGCGAATGTCACACATTTATTCAGGGCAACATTGTTAAAAAAAAAGGGTGTCAACTAACATCCTTATCGGGCCCAGCCGATACATACCATAATCCTCTGATTTGTGTGAGAACTATTGAGTGAATTATCCGAAACCTGCCAATACCATTGTTGATTTAACAAAAAAATAAGCTTTCAGCAATGGCCACCCTACGCCAACAAGCTATAATACATGCTCTCGGTAATAGAAACGCCATGACATGTAGTAGACGCAACACATACGCGTAGCATTGTCATCACATGACCGCTTTAAATAGGTCTCCACTCAGAATTTCGTTGTGAAGCCCGGACTGGAATCGCTGACAAGAAAAGCTGTGTGCCGTGCAGAACAAAGCAGAGACAGACGGTGACAGATGTAGTGGGTGGACCAAACAATCTGTGGTTATAATGAACGGTACAAGAGTGACTTGCCTAGTCACTAATATGTGAATGGTCTTCTCATAGGTCAGTCAATTACCTATCTGCCCCCCACCAATGAATAAGAGGGAACTCCAGACAAGTTGATGTAAGTAACCCTGACATGTCTTTATACAGAATTACATGTATCTTTCATACACACAGTAGGGGGCACATATTGGCAATCTTGGTGGGGCAAAACAACTTGACATACATATATGGGATACATTACTCACCGTAATCGTATTTCTGATGCTTGTATCTGCTTAGATTCACATGCTGTGCATAGGCCGACATCTAGTGGAAGCTGCAGAGTATTACAGTTTGTTTTTCGAAACTCGAAAATGGGCGACGACACAGGGCGTGCCAGTAATACTATCCCTAGTGTGACGTCCACTGTACCCAAGATCCCTCACGCGTCTAGGATCCTCAGATTGTATTTTTTCTGACATGAGGTAGCATGAGGAGTAGCGTGAGTACAGATAATCCAAGCAGATAGACAGAAAGGTAAGACTACAAGCAATCATGCGCCTTCTCTCGGAGGGGAGGAAGGGTGGGTCGCATGTGAATCTAAGCAGATACAAGCATCAGAAATACGATTACGGTGAGTAATGTATCCCTTCTGAGGCTTGTGGAATCTGCTTAGATCACATGCTGTGCGTAGATTAGCGAGCAGTACCAGAAGAAGGAGGTGGGATGTGAGAAGGGTCATGAGCAAATAAGTGTCTTAGAACCGCTTGTCCCACTTGTGTATCTGCTTTGGAATGGGTGTCAATGCAGTAATGCTGAGTAAAAGTGTGAATAGAGCTCTAAGTAGCTGCTTTGCAAATGGTGTCAAGGGGTACATTTGCAATGAAAGCCAGAGTGGCCCCAATGCCTCTAGTAGAGTGGGCCCTTGGCGTAAAAGGCAGAGTCTTTTCAGAGAGTGAGTAACACAGCTGGATACAGTTAATAATCCACTTCGAGATGGCACCTTTAGAGACGCGATCCCCCTCTCTGCCTGTAGCTACGGAGACAAACAGTTGATCTGTTTTCCTTAGCGGTCTGGTTTTATTTACATAGTGGAGGACCGCCCTACACACATCTAGGGTGTGTAGTTTCACCTCAGCCGAGCTTTGCGGGTTCTGGAAGAAAGCCGGAAGCTCGATGGACTGGTTTACATGGAATTTTGATATAAATTTAGGCGAGAACCTAGGGTGTGTGCGTAAAACCAGTTTGTCTTTATGGATAGTAAAGAAGGGATCCTGCACTGACAGAGCCTGAATTTCACTGACCCTTCTTATAGAAGTAATAGCTACTAAGAAGGCCGTTTTATAAGTCAGGTGTTTGAGACTGCTTTTATGCATGGGTTTGAAAGGGGGGCCCATGAGCTTGGCTAGCACCACATTAAGGTCCCACCCTGGTGGTGGGTTTGAAATAGGAGGGTGAAGTCTCTTTACTCCTTCCATGAAGGCTTTAACTACTGGTACTTTCCACCACGAAACCTTGCTATGGGAAGTGGTATAAGCCGAGAGGGCTGCCAGGTGTACTTTCAGTGAGTTAAAAACCAATCCTGCATCTAGCAGGTGGAGCATGTATGTAACAATAGTGGAAGGAGTGCAATCAACTGGGTTGATTTGTCTACTCTGGCACCAGATAACGAACCTCTTCCACTTGTCAAAGTAACAGTGCCTTGTGTTTGGTTTCCTAGATTCCTTTAGGATGTCCATACACCTCTGTGGTAAATTGAGGTGTCCAAACTCTATGACCTCAGGAGCCATGCTGCCAGGTTCATTGAGTTTGGTTGCTGGTGCACTGTTTGACCTTGGTGCTGGGACAGTAGGTTGTACCAGGCTGGAAGTTTGATGGGCTCGCACACCGCCAACCTGCGTAGGTGTGGGAACCACGGTTGTCTTGCCCACATGGGAGCAACTAGGACGAGTGTCATCGATTCCCTGTTCATCTTGTTCACCACTTTCCTGATGAGGAGTTGGTGGAAAAGCGTACGCAAACATCCCTGACCAGTTCATCCACAGGGCGTTCCCCTGGGAGTCTGGTTGGGGGAACCTGGATGCAAATCCTGGGCATTGTCTGTTTTCGCTTGTGGCGAATAAGTCTATAGTGGGGAAACCCCACTGAGAGAAGAGATCTTCTACGACCTCTCTGTGAAGAACCCATTCGTGTTCCTCTGGGAGGGAGTCTCTGCTCAGAGCATCCACTAGGGAATTGAGCTCCCATGGAACATGTTGTGATGACAGGAAGATGTTCCGTCTGAGTGCCCATATCCAGATTTTCTGGGCAAGCTTGGACAGATTTGGCGAGCGAGTCCCTCCTTGCTTGTTCAGGTAGAACATGGCTGTAGTGCTGTCCGTCCGGATTTGCACTGACAGGTTTAGTAGGTGGGGCTCGAACGCCTGAAGCGCTCTGAATACTGCCAGAAGCTCTAGCAGGTTGATGTGGTTCTTGGCCACTGAGTGAGACCAGAGACCCTGAGCTGTGTGGTGGAGATGGTGAGCTCCCCACCCTGTCAGACATGCATCTGTAGTGACTACTGCCTGTACTTCGGGATCGTAAAAGGGTTTCCCCTGTGCGAGATTTTCTCTTGTCCACCAGTGAAGGCTTTGTACCAGTGTTGGCGAAACGACCACTAGATCGTCCCACTGACCACTTGCCTGAGACCACCATTTCGCCAACCATTCCTGCATGGGACGCATGCGCAGGCGCGCGTGGGGGACCAGGTAAATGCATGACGCCATCATGCCCAGTAAACGCATTGCTTTGCGTACCGTTATTTGTTGACCAGACTGATAATGCGGAATTTGCAGCAGTATATTCCGAATTCTTTCTTCTGAAGGAAAGGTCAACCCCTCCTGGGTATCCAGGATTGCTCCTAGGAATTGTTTTAAGGTGCTTGGCACCAGGTTTGACTTCTTCTCGTTGATTGAGAAGCCTAACTCATGGAGGAGGTCGATAGTCCTTTGAATGTTTGTCCTGCAAATTCCTGGGGTATCCCCCGTTATGAGCCAGTCGTCCAGATAAGGGTACACTGGGATTGCCTCCCTGCGTAGGTGTGCAGCCGCCACCGCCAGTACCTTGGTGAATACCCTTGGTGCTGAAGCTATCCCGAAGGGCAGTACCTTGAATTGGTAGTGCCGACTGTCCACCTTGAAGCGCAAGTACTTTCTGTGCGCTGGGAACATGGAAATATGAAAATAAGCATCTTTCATATCCAAGGTTGCCATGTAATCGCCCTTTTTTAGGAGGGGGATTACCTCTTGTAGAGTGGTCATACGAAATTTTTGGGGCTTGACATACTTGTTGGCAGGCCGTAAGTCCAATACTGGGCGCATTGTCAAGTCTTTCTTTGGCACAAGGAAGTAAGTTGAATAAATACCCTTGTTTACCTGGTGTCCCGGGACGAGTTCTATCGCGTCCTTTTGTAGAAGAATGGCGATCTCCTCGAGAAGAATCTTCTGATGTTCTAAGGAGTGTACTCTTTGTCGTGGAGGATGGTTCCGGGGACGCTGCAGGAGCTCTATACAATATCCCGTGGATACTGTTGACAGCACCCATCTGTCTGATGTGATCCCTTCCCAAGCCTGGGTGAAGTTTGAAATGCGTCCCCCTACTGGGGTTACGTGAGAAGGGACCCTGAACTGAGCGTCACTGCTTTGGTGGAGGCGTGCCGCCTCCCTTGCTGGGGCTGCCTCTGCCTTTACCACGACCTCTCCTATTACCTCTGCCGTAACCCTGGGTAGACTGTTGGTTGTTGTTCCACTGTGTACCCTGCCCCTGGGAATAGTTAGATCCTCTCTGGGAATTTTGGCCACGTGGGCGACGAAAATTACTATTCCCTCTCTGGTTAGGGGGTTTATTGGTTAACTGACCAAGGGATTTGAGTGTCTCGTATTCGTCCTTGGCATTTTTCAGTGCGTCTTCGACCGCCTTACCAAACAACAGATCGGCTTCCACCGGTTTGTCTAACAATGATGCCTGTGTTTCTGCCTTAAAACCAGACTGCCGTAACCACGCATGTCTCTTGATAACAGTACCTTCTGCTATCAATCTGCCTGCGTTGTCCGCGGCGTCGAAAGTTGCTTTTAAAATGCAACCAGACACGGCTCTACCCTCTGCGGAAATCCGAGCTAATTGGCCCTTTAACGGTTCAGGAGCAGAGGCTATGAGAGCCACGACTTCTTCCCACTGATGGCAGTTGTAGCTGGCCAACAGGGTGGTGGAGTTAGCAATCCTTGCTTGTTATGCGGATATTGAGGCTACCTTCCTGGGAAAACCGTATAGTTTTTTGCTCTCCTTGTCGGGAGGAGCTTCTGACGAAGACAAGGGTATCCCAGCTCTCTTACGAGTGTTGGTGACAACTAGGGAGTCTGGCTTCAGATGTCCTCTTATATAGAGAGGGTCAGACTGAGCTGCCCTGAAAAGTTTTTCAAACCTGGGATTGACTGCTCTGGTGAGGTTTGGGTTCACCAGGGACGGATCTATTCTCTGCTGAATGGATTTAAGGATAGGGATGGTCTGGGCGACCGGCCTCCTTTCTCCCACTAACTCTTCTGCAAAGTCCCTTTCCTCCTGTACACCGTGGGTGTCAATGTGGAAATGTTCTGCTGCGCGAGCGAGAACCTCATTTAGGAGGGGCTGGTTATCGACCGGGGAGTCGGTAACCGGGGCTTCATTCTCTACCGGGGAATCTACTCTGTATGTTTCCGGGTCATCCTCTTCTTCTTCCTGGTCCTCATCATCCCCATAGTAGCCCGTCCCGGTTTGCTCTTCTATCATACCAAATTCTTGGTCTCCACAAAAGGAAGCCTCGCCTTGATACCGTGAGTATGGAGTTGCGTAAGGTTGTACCTCGAAGGGTTCAAACCGGGCCTTCTTACTCGGGGGGATGGGATCAGTAGAGCCTGAGGGTGTGGCCCCTTGTGGATCATACGAGAGGAAATGTTCTGGATTTTTATCATAAAAATCAGCCAAAGAAGACATTCTTGACATGACCCTGTCTATGTCTTCACTGGACCATTTTTTGGAACTGGGAATGACTCTCTCAGCAAGTCTATGGGATTTATCTTGAGTAGCTTTGCTGGTTGTGGACCTATCAGCAGACCTGGGCTTGTCTGTCTGTTTAGGGGGGGTGGAGTGTTTCACAGGTGTGGAAGAATGTACAGGTAGTTTCTTCTGCTGTTTTCCCCCCTCCCCATGTGTAGAAAAATGTTTTCCCTGTCCCTTAGTGGCTCCGGAGTTTTTCGACGCCTGGCGTCGAGGATCGGGAGAGGTGTCCCTGTCCTTCGAGCGTGGGGCCTCGCTGGCTTTAATTGCGGGCTCCGCCTCCTGGAGCGCAGCCTGGGGGTGGAAGTCGTCTTCGTCCTCCGACGATCGAACTTCTGTTAGCCTAGGGAGCGAGGCACTCTTGGCAAGAGTGGATGATTGCCTGGAGTCATGCGGCGATCTTGATCGAGAGCGCCCAGAGGACACCGAATCGGACCGTTCTGTCTGTGCCTCTTTCCGAGAACTCGACGTCGTCGAGTCTCGGTTGGACTTAGTGTGTTTAGTGTGTGTAGTATGTGGAGCGCTTGCGTCGCCGGGGGTCTTCCCCATAGCCGCCCTGCTGGACGACCTTCCGAGGTTGGGGACCTGCGCTCGGCTGTCTTTCGACGCCGTAATGCCCTCGCCGTCCAAAAGTACGGCGTCGCTGCTATCGCTGAAGGCGCCCTCTGCTGCCATGGCCGCCTGCCTGGCGTGGTGGGCCCAACGCTTCGTCGAACGGTCCTTAAGTGTCTTTGGTTTAAACCTACTACACGCTCTGCAGTTCGCTTCGGGGTGGTCCCTCGGCAAGCAGAGATTGCACGTGGCGTGCCTGTCGACCCAAGGGTATTTGCGGTTGCACTTGGGGCAGAATTGAAAAGGGGTACCCTCCATACGCACCTTGAGGCAGCGGGCTGTTAAGTGTAGGAAATGTATAAGGTGTACCTATATACCAAGAGTGTAGAGTATGTACCACCCCCCACTCTCCCTACTTGCAGGGCCGAGGCCAGCGGCCTACCAGGCCCTGGCCGAGGCCAACGGCCTTCCGAGGCCCAAATCCGTCATGCAGCAGCCGACGGTCGATTTCTTCTCCAGCCGGCGTCGAGTGTCGAAGTTCGACGTTGGGGTGGGGAAGGATGTCAATAGGTTATTATTTTATAATTTTAGCAAAAGTAGCAAAAGTATGGCTAAGGCCAGGGGACTCCGCAAGATGCTTCCGACCAGTATGGCGGAAAAAAACAATCTGAGGATCCTAGACGCGTGAGGGATCTTGGGTACAGTGGACGTCACACTAGGGATAGTATTACTGGCATGCCCTGTGTCGACGCCCATTTTCGAGTTTCGAAAAACAAACTGTAATACTCCGCAGCTTCCACTAGATGTCGTCCTATGCACAGCATGTGATCTAAGCAGATTCCACAAGCCTCAGAAATATATATATATTATGTCTCCCCCATGCAGAAAGAAGCAGCCTTTTCACCACATGCAAATAACCATAAAGAAAAATCCTATGTGGATGCGCTGGTGTACCTAAGGAGCACAGAATAAGTATTGTAAAACGGCCTCATTTTGGACCTCATTACAAGTCAGGCCGTTATCTGCCGGTAAAACCGGCAGGGTGCTGCCGGACTTGTACATTTTACTGGCGCCTGGCTTGCCGGTAGCACCGGGGGATTCCAACCCTGCTGGTCCGGGAAGTCAGGCGCTGGTAAAATGTTGTGCCCCATTCCCGACTCTATGGGAGTGGGGACCCCATTAATAATGGTGCAGGTGCTTCCGTGGAGGTCTGCCTACCGTGGCCGCTGTGCCCGGCACGGTCAGACCTGTCGGGCACAGCGGCTCCGGCATGCAGACTTGTAATTTGCCTGTCCGGAAACAACGGTTCCGGTAAGCTTACCGGCACCATTGTTTTCGGACCGGCAAAGTTGTAATGAGGTGGGTCCTGAAGAAAGCGTCAAGAAGCATTGTGATAAGCTGTTGAAAGCAATTGGCCATCTGCTTGGGAATACTATTAGTAATCTAGATATCCCTCTTAAGCTAGTTAAAAATTCCTTTAAGTTTTTAACATTAGAGGTCATTCATTTTGGTCCCCTTTTTGGGACAGATTAGAGGGAAAAATACATTTGTGAGGGAATTCCTCTCATCCCCTTACCCTCCCCCCCGTCCCGTTTTCTACCTCGGTCGAAGGTTTCTAGTTTGTTTGCACTTTGTATTAGGTAGGGTGTGCTCCCACCTGCAGACACCTCATTATGCTGGAGATTAGATAGAAGAATAGGGTCCGCCATTCTCCCTCTGTCCTCTTTTACTAGGGCTAGATATCAGACGAGGGAAATGCGAGATTGGGATGAACCAGGCTGCTCAGCCAACAAGAAAAAGAAACGCGCGCGTGCGTGCGTGCGTGCGTGTGTGTGTGTGTGTGTGGCAACAGTGATAGAGGGAGTATGGATCGAACGAATTGCAGTGACATGAGACAAAACTGACAGCAATGATAGTGATATGTGAGACAAAAAGGGGGAATGGGGCAGTTCTGGTGAAATTAGAGTGACACGGGCAAAACTGGGGACAAAGGGACAGTAAGCATGAGATCGGCAAAAATCGAAACAATGGGGTCGTTTTGGAGCAATAAGTACTCCGGGGCCGAACTTGGGTCTACAAAAGTGATATATGGGCAAGTCAGAGGGCAATGGGTCCGCTTATTTCTGTCTTGAGTCAACAAGAGTGAAAGGGAACAACATTGGGAACATCATGAGGGTCAGCTGGCAAAGCAGTGTGATATGGGAATGTTCTGAGACCAGGCAGATGACAAAGGGGGGGGGACAATGCACTCTGCTCCAATGGACTTAACTTGGGTAAGACAGGCATGGTATTGTTAAGGTTGTCATCACCATTTTCATGGGGCAGTGTAGATGTGCCTATATTGCGCCAGAAAAAAATTGTGATGCTCATGTAAGAAAATAGTATGCCAGTCTTGCCACCGTAAAGCACATGATTTTCAGACTAAAACACAATTTTCGTGGGACAGTGTAAATGGCAACATGATGTTTTACAGTTCCATACATGGCTCATACAAACTGCCAGGATAAAATGTTATGAAATGGGTCAGTTTGAAGCTGTATTGGCATTGTAGAAATTGGTATGGCAAAGTTTAAACTAACACACGCATAACTGCTAATCTTACATGTTGTGGCGGGTGGGGCCACCGAGGGGGGCCACGGCCACCCTTATAAAAACACTGCCTCCCCAACGGTCCCCACCTGCCTCTTAAAGTCAATGAATGTGCCATCCTAGGAACATCATCAGGCCACCACTATGAAACATGTCTGGTTGTGACACCACATTTTTAGCTAATTCTTACTTTTTTATTATTTCTAATTGGATTTTATAAACTAGCTCAGGAGCACTGATGTTCGTTTCATGATAATCCCCCTGGCACACTATTTAAAACCAATGTAATTTTCACTGACATGTGATCGACGATTGACATGTTTTCCATTATGCAAGAATTTGGGAGCCCCTCTATGGAATTTCTTCCACTCCGGAGGGTCTACAGCCACGTTTTAGCTCACTGCACCCTCCACAGAGGAGAATATGTGTTTTCCAATTATGTATGGCACTTTCTATCAGGCACTGTTTCAGTGATATGGCATATATGTGTATCTGTCTTCTACGCATACAGTGCTTCTCTTATGCACAACCTTTGCAGGATTGGCACATACATGATTTGCAGTGGTGAGATGCGGCTTTAAACTGGTGACTGTTGGTGACTTGACATTTGACTGAAGTATAGGAATAGTCTTTTATTACAGTGTTACACAGATGGTCTGCACCAACTTTTAGAACAATGACGCACACAGAATGGGGAAAAAAAGAGAACAACTTCAAATAAAATATGTTGCCACTTCACCCATGAGCAGGAAATGAGGTATCATAGAAGGAAAAAAGAACACCTAGGGTCGACCCAACATCACTAAAATGGAAGCAATCCAAGTGTTGCCCTAGAGAACTGCCTGTAAATCCAGTGGGTTTTTTAAAACAAATTTCGTCCAATATTTAGGATATAAAATGCACCATTTCAGCTCATACTTGCAAAATATGTCTTGGGGGAGAACCCCCGAATCCATCGAAGTAGATTTTTATCTGCTTGTACCAGTTCGGGGATAACATTTTGGCCCGGCCACCAACCATTGAGAGTCCATTTAATTGATATTTACTTTGATTACACACCCAACATTTAACCCAACTCCTAAACATTATGCAGGAGCCCTATAAATATGTTTATGCTACCACTGAAATGCCTACTTCTTGGATTTAGAAGATCCTACCTTTTGGATTATGTGGAACCCTTCAAACAGCACATCATCCAATTGCAACAGTCCTTTGTCTGCCCCAATGCCTAGCAATGGCTTTCAGCACTCAGTGCGTCCTGAACTGTTTTGATAAGGACCAAGTATGAGGCAGGAAAGCCAGTTCATTTTTGATCTTCCGGCTAACCACTTGATAAAGGACAGTGACATTCTGATCCACAATATAATTTGGAAGGTTCTGTCATTGTTTTCCTTTTAGGAGCTAGGAAAGATATCCAATAACCTATTTTAGGACATCCTCATTCCTCCTCACTCACTCCCCCACCTGCACACATCATTTAGCATTCTCTTTCCTAACGAAGGAGGCAGAGTGAGATGTCAGGAATACCAATCAAGACTGATGACGATGACTGAGGAGCATGAAAGAGTAGTGAGGAGCAGGAAAGACAATGGGCCTCATTATGAGACCAAGGGAGCTGCCGCCGGTATCATTTTTTTTCCGGCACCCGGGAATGGGCAATTACCTGGTAATTACAGCCCCGCCGCCCTGGTATTTGCCCATTCTGGGTGCTGGAAAAAATGCTTCCCATTGGGAATGGGGAGGCCGGATGCATTCAGGAATGGTGCTGGTGCATCTCACATGGCCTGCTCGCGGGTGCCGGTCCACCCGCCAGGTCAGACATGGTGGGCGAAAAGGCACCCGCAAGCAGAACTCGTAGTTTGCCGGTCCGATAACAACGGTGCCAGCAAGCTTACCAGTACTGTTGTTACTGGACGGGCAAACTTATAATGAGGCCAATGTCCTAAAATGGATGCTGATGACTCTGGCAAATAGCATCTGTCAACCTGGGCACTTTACTTACATCAGTGTGGTGCCTGCCATTAGGCCCGCCACACATTTGGCAATTGGATGCAAGAATGCTGCTTTGTGTTCCGTTTGTATCCAGCGTGAATTACCTGCAGAGCTTTGCTGGACCACTGAGTCTTTCTACAGCTTCTATCGTAGAGGAAGCAGTGTCAGCACAAGTTTATAAAACCTTCATTGGGGCACGGAGCGCAGCGGTGTGCTGCTCTGTGTTCCATTTGTATCCAGTGTAAATTACCTGCAGGGCTTTGTTGGACCGCAGAGTCTTTCTACAGCTTCTATCGTAGAGGAAGCAGTGTCAGCACAAGTTTATAAAACCCTAATTGGTGCGTGGAGCGCAGCGGTGTGCTGCTGTGTGTTCCGTGGGTCCAGAGGGTCAGGTGGAGGAGGCTATTGTGAGCCAGGCACAATATTCCTAAAAGCGTGTGTTGCTGTACCCAGGCCGGAGTCTTGTGCGGCCGCTCGTGTACAAACGGAAGCTTCTGTAAGTACAATTCAGTAATAGTAAAGGCGTGCCGAGACAGCTACATTTTTTAGAAATGGATTGACAAAGTAGTTGTTTCAACGGAGTGGAAATTTGGGCTCTGCTTTTCACTGAAATAACACCAGAAAAGAGCAAAGGGCTTGTGAGGGCGCGGATTTGCTCCTACTGCTTTTTGAAGTCATTAGTCTCTATTAAGAGAACTTTCTTTATGAATTTGAGCACCTTAGTTTGTAACTATGTCTTGTGCTTTTTAGACTATGTGCGAATTGGGGGTTGACGGCAAAAATCTAAGGCCTGGAAACCTCGCCCACGGATATAAAGGAGAAGGGGGAGGAGACAAAGTCGGCTTATCCATAATGGAACTGTAGGAAAGTGCAGACATAGGGGGTCATTACGAGTTTGGAGGTAGCCATGGTGCTATTAGCAAAAGGGGCGCCGTTAACCCCTTACCACCAGCCTCGTAATAAGGCCCGTAGTCTTCTACTGCCCTTCACGTGGGATGACTGTTGGCTATTGTGCCTTTGAACCGTCAGTAACTCTTTAAGAGTGAAAAGCATTACTTTTATGGAATTTTTTATTGTGAATCATTGTGTTTTTATCTGTGGGGTGACTGTGGGTCTTTCGGGCCTTCGAAGCCCTGTTTTATTAACCATCAAGTATTGCAAATGTTATTCTTAAGGGAATTCTAAATCATTGCTGGTTTTCTATTGCTTTTTATGTGGGGTGACTGTGGGCTGTGTGGGTCTTTGAACCCCTGTGTTCATTAAATTGACCAAGTGGTCTGTGCCAAAGAGAGATTCTTGAAAAGCTGATAGTATTTTATGGTGTTTTGTTTTAAATGGGGGTAATGTTGAGAAGTATGGGTCGGTCTGCAGAGCCTGTTACAACCCATCAAAGCAATGACGGTCCCGTGGAAATTCAGGAAAGAGGGGAGAACTCAAACTTGGAACAGACAAATGACCCCCTTCCCCACTTCAGTACGGTAAGGCTCCTTTTTGTTGAGACTGATGAAGTAAGTAAAGTTTTAAAGTCGGGGCTGAACTCGTTGGAAGTTTATGAGCCTGCTACACTATTACAATTTAAAGAGGTGGACCCCGTATTGGGGGTCATAGGCAACATAAACAAAGTCCTGAGTAATATCAAAGGGAACATAGGAAGCATTGTCTGTGATGACATGTTGCAGGAGGGCAACTTAGTTTCCGATGTGTACATCTTGGAACCAGCAATTTCTCATGAGTTGGCCAAATGGGTGAGGTTGTCTTTGGATTTTAAAACAAATGAATGGTCCATTCCAGAATCCACAGCTCATGATTTAGTCCTCACGGAAATAATGCAGGACCAACATATAGAAAAAGCCCCACCAAAAATAGATGTGGCTTGTTCTTCAGCCCAGGCGCCCGCTATGTCAGATCAAAATAGGTGTGAACGGGCTCCAAATAATGACCATATAGGGGTGGCTCTGGGTGGAGAGGCAAAGGCCCAGTAATGTCCTGAGGACCAGTCTCTAGGGGTGGTGGGCAAGGTAGGGAGGGGTGAGGATTCACCAACAGTGGTTGATGAGTTGTCCTTTCTAATCCTTGCTCGGCTCCTTGATTCTATGGATAGAGGGTATGATTCCCTCAATTTTGAAATACGTGATCTTAGACAGATTCCGAGGGAACTGGTGTGGAAGGGCTTTTTTTGGAAGGTTATATAATTGCCATTACCAACCAAAAGGCAATGTTCAGTAAAAGGGAAGCAGCTGACGAGGAGGCCAAATACCAGGGGAGCTTGGTAACGGATAAAGAGGTAGTGATGGAGTTGGGCAAATGAGCAGGGGTAATAATTGATCAGCCCCAGCAAATGGAAATTTCGTTAGATGTGCCACACCCACCAGTTTCCTTTCTGGGGACGGACCATCACCTGGTAAATAAAATGGTATGTAGTAGCCCCAAGGAGCCATTACAGTCAGCCATAGGCCTGTTAAATAAAGAAAAAAGCGGTCTCACAAAAGAATAAAACTGTAAGTTCCCACACAAACAAAACAGGGGCTCCCATACATTTTTGACTAAATTAAGAACTGAGGTAGACAAGCATATGGCAGCAGAAAAGGCAGATCTTGAGCAAAAGAAAAGAGAGTTCTTTAAGTGTAAGAAAGTAAAGGGTTCAAATGTGCCTGTGAGGGATGAAGAGCAAGGGTCGGGGTAAGGAACATATGCTATTGAGCCATCGGAGGATAGTCCATCCTTTGACTTAAGCAATATTTCAGTTTACCCCATTGAAGGGGAGATTCTGGACATTTCAGGGAGGGAAGAGCAGGAGAGTGTGGTAAACACAGAGAAAATAACTGGGCAAGGGGGTGGGAAGTGTTGTGTGTTGAGGTATTCTATCCCGATACTGTTGTTAGGGTCACTACAGCCTAAGTTAGTGGAGGTGTGAAAAGACCAGATGTTGGCACAGGTTGGGGAAGAAAAGGAAAAATTGTTCGCAATATTTTCAAAACAGTTTCTGGTGGCTGATCAGTCTCGGGTTCGGGAAACTTGGGATGTCCCCTGTGAAATACCTGTGCCTCCATCTCGTACAACAGAAGAACAGAGTTCGGGTATGCCAAAATGCAAACAATTGAGGGTGGATAGTTCAATTCTTTTTTTATCCTGACATTAACAGTGAGAGACCTAAAACACAGCGTAGATTACCCCACAAACCCCCCAGGAAAGGAAAGTTCAGGAAGATCAGATTTGTAGCTACTTGAGCCGGCTTTTTGGGAGCTCAAATAGGTACCCTTTGAACAGGCATAACATTTTGTCCCTTATGTATGAAATTCCCAATTTGAGGCTGCTAACCATGGGCAATATCGGCATTGTAGAATTCCGGCATGAAGATTGTTTAGACGTAGTAAAACTCTATTTAAGGTCACACATCATTAAATGCGCAAATTTGGCTAAAAATCATTAGGCTTTGAATTGGCTGATGCAGGGATCTCAATAGTTTCTAGGTTATCCTTGCATTATCAAGAAAAGGGTAGCACAGATAGTGGGCTGTATCCTGCTCAACAGGTTGATATGAGCAGGCCATGGGGATACTCTCAAGGGGCCCTACACAATAACATCAATGAAGGTTGGAGACCAGTCCAAAAATCGAGGGTTGAGAGGGGAGTAAGGATAGGGTATGACTCGTGATTGCCCAAATGGGCAGTGGCCTCTTGGATCTCTAGAAGCTTTAATAACATAATGAATAACCAGGATTTGTTTGTAGCTTTTGACATAGTTTGCCTGCAGGAAACTTTGCTTCTTGATATACTGATCATAGAAGGCTTTGATGTAGTGCATATTGAAGTACTGTGAGGTATAAGAGGGAGGTCTTATGTGGGATTCTGACAGCAATAAAACGGAGCCAGGGTTTCTCTCCCTGTAAAATTGAGTCTGGTCGGAGGGAAATGCTAGTAGCCCTGTTGGAATGGCAGGTCCCTGGTGAAGGGTCGATCAGTAAATGCCTCCTGGTAAATATATATTTGAAGCTGTAGCAGGAGCTGCATTAATTGTTTTGGGTGATTTTAATGCAGAATGCCTGGATGACCTTTGGTATTTGGGGCCAAATAGGTTAAGAACCTCTAGGGAAGCACGGAATAGGGATAAGAAAGTCTGTCAAGAGTTAGAAGTATCATCTCTCAATACTAAACTGTCAACTCCAGGGGGACATACAACCCCGTTTTACATGGCAAAATGGTCCCTGGAAGTTTACCATAAATTATATTTTTGTCTCATTCGACTTGTTCCAGAGGGGCGGTAATCTTTTAGTGAAAAGGCTGGAGATAAGTGACCACTCTGATTTCCTGTGAAATTGCTCTCCCATTGAAAAATCAAGAGAATAATATGCCCTTTCTGGTGGAAATAAATCCAAGAAACCATGTGGTTAAATGATCACCAAAGATTGCAAGGGCCTTTGACAATGAGATTGAGGGGGTTATGTGCAAAGGGGATTGGCTTTCTTTGTTCACGGAAGGGTTTTCCTCCTGTATAGCATTGGTATTGGGTGGTTTTACGACAGAAAGATGACTGAATAAGGGGGCGGTGAGAGTGGGGGGTATTCATGGTTTAGATGCAGAGGTGCAGGATCAGAAAAAACAAATGCGATTTGAGATAAAAGGATTGAGGAAGTAGAATCCCAGAGTTTGTGGTAACGAGGTTCGTATGGTAAAGCAAAGGTATAGGAACTGGGTAAAGGGTCGAAATGCTTAATGAACCTTAATGATGCTGAAAACATGTTGTCTTATATGTTGGGCAACAACACTGGTAGGTTTTGGCAACTGATAAATCCTCAAGGGAGGGATCGGTTTTTGCAAACCCAGGCGATATCAGAGGCAGTCTGCCAATATTAATTTTTGGGGCCCAAACAAGGGATGATGAAATTGCCTGGTCAAAACTGGAGGCCAAACTTTGGAGAGGGGTCCTTCGTCTCCTGATATCAGTGCCACTGGTGGGGTTAATGTATGAATTAGGGCAGCTCCTATTCAGACTTTAATTGACTGGGGAAAGTTGCAAATGCTGTTATATTGTGTCCCTTCCAGTTGCTTCTATTCATGAGAGACTTAGCGAAGCTTTGCACAAAGGGTTGTTTAAGGTTCTGACAGAATGGGGGGCAGTTTGTCTGCAACTATTGTGAAAAATAGAGGCTTCAACTAAAGATCTTATTGTGACTCCACATATGGTGAAGGAGAAACTGTTTAGATATGTGTGGATTTGTTTAAGAGATAACTTGATGAATCGACAGTGCTTTGGTGACCACTTTGTTTGGACAATTAGGAATTACCATAATGTTGCTCCATACTTGAAAAAGCATCCAGCAATGTTATTTAGGACTCAAATCTTGAGATTAAAATTAAACTTATTACCAACTAAGGAAGTTTTGGGCAGACAGAGAAAGGTACCTAGGGATCAGAGACTTTGTCGGCACTGTTCTCGGGAGGTAGAGACTCTAAAACACTTATGTGTGCAATATCCCGCTTTGTGTGCATCAAGGGGACATATTATTCAATTCACTAACAGAACAAAGGAACAGGATCTGTGCATTAGAATTTTAAACATCAATGAAATGTCTCTGTCAATTAAGTTTTTAAGGTTTCTAAAGGTAGGTTTCACAGAATTAAAAAAGAATTCTGGGATATGCATGCTCTTATATGTTATTAGATTGTAATCATGGATCGTAAAGTTGATGAATCTTAGTTATTTAGGTCACGTTGGTGGAAAATAAATTGCATAGGTTTTTATGAATTTGTTAAATTTGTGAGAATGTGTTTCAAATTTGATAAACAGATAAAAGGGTTCCTGTTCCTAGATCCAGTTGTTCTGGAAAGAGATCCTGGGGTGGATACATGACAGTGAGGGCATTCACAGGGCTCTTTCTCCTCTCCTGGTTGTTTTCAGTGTGGAACACGTAGAAGATGGATACATGCTTCTTCCGCACATGCCGAGGAACCTTTTATTAGCTGGCGTGTCTGTGTAACGATAAAATGGAAGGCTGCCTCCCTCCCAACAAAGGCAGACTGGCTGAGCAAAGCGAAAGAAATTTATGAAATGGAGAGCCTCACAGCTATAGTAAAGGTGACAAACACTCTCATAGATCAACAGTGGCTTCCGTTCCTCCAATACTATAGAGAAAACTATGTGGACCACTGAACATGCAAGCTCTTGATCCACGTTCAGTCCCCTGCCCGCGCCAAGTTCTCAACTGAGTGGCCCCCCAAATACAAATATATGTATAAGTACAAGAAAAAAAAGAGGGAAAGGGAAAATGGATTTGAAAAGTAGTAAAACACAACACAATAGAACCTAGAACTAGAACATGATGGTCGAACCATCATGCCCCTTTCCAATACATGTGATTGTACACCATCCTGGAGGTCTGAGCCCCCGCTAGGAATTTCTACACAACTTGCTGGTGCTCTCCATCGTTCAGACAGTCATATGCTTTTTATGCGCACCCGAATCCATCATAATCTATACCGTGGCTATTGCTATTTTTATGCGAGCTCGAGGCTAGGTGGGGTTTCGGTAAGGGAAATGGGCTTTCTGTCCTCTTTTTCTTTTTTCTCTTTGCCCCTTCATTTCTTACTAACTTTCCACAATCCTCCCCCTTTTGCTGTGGAGGATCGGGGGTATATCTTGACTTTCATTTATTCACTTTAGAAAAAGGAAAATGCTCTTCATGTGGCCGCATTGGTCAATATGCAAAATGTTTCTGTGGATTTCCTTGTTTAGGCCAGTTGGCCGATGTAATTCTTGGTCACAATAAAAATATATATAAAAAAAAAAACAACACTAAGGTTTTTGAAACAAAATCAAGTGTGTGGCACATTGTTCTGTGGTGAGGAAACTTTTTATCTGTTTATCAAATAGAGGTAGGGGTCTTTGCCTCTTCTTTTCCTCACGCCTGTGCGACACCTGGATATTTACAATTCAAATTTAGGCGCAGGCCTTAACTAAGTTGGCAAAACAAAACCCCAACCACTTCATTCGTGTTTCAAATTTGTACTGTTAACGCACAATAAATAAAATAAAGTGGATGCAAGGATGACCATGCACCATGAATGTGGTGGATAATTAACTGCATTGCCACCTCCCATTCACCAGATCTCCTATGGTTACATGACCAGGTATGTCCCACCTGCTTCATCTGTACGGTGTGTCACACGACACTACAACCTTCCCCCAAAATGAAGTCTCACCCCATCTCTTCAATCCATCTATTGGGGCGTCTTATGGTTCTGCAGGGTCTCTTGCCCGCTGCTGGAGCTGTTGTGATATCTTGACCCTCATCTGGCTCTGAATCTTCTCCAGCGGACTCATCGCCCGAGTAAACAGAGCCTCTCCATTCGCTTGACTGCCAGGTATCCTCACTGCCAGAGCCAGCGCAGAACCTCCTGAAGAGTGAGACATTTCTCATCACAGTCTTGTCAGGGTGGGCTGTTGTGACAGTTGACCCCTTTCTTTGTGTCACTGCTAGCCGCTGCGGGTTGAATGTGGGGTCTCTTTGTGCAAGGGAAGTTGTTGCACCAGCACCCTTTCTCACACACACATCGGAGGGGCAGGCCCTGTGGCGATGGTACGCGTTCTCCTTCATCTTCGCTTTTGCGTCATTTTCTCTCACATCCTGTTCACTGTCATCTGACCTTTTCTGACGTGGGGTGTGTGGTAGTCTTGTGCACATGGTGAACCCAAACATCAGTTCTGCTGGGCAATCCCCCATAGAGCTATGTGGCGTGTTCCTGTAATCATGCAAGAGCCGGTAAAGAGTCTGTTCCAACGGTTTACGGGTGATGTCAGAGATAAGCACAGCACGCTTCAGGTTGGCCATGAAATGCTCCACCGCCCCATTTGCCTGCATCCATAACGGAGATACTCTCCGGTGTACGAACTCCATGTAGTTGGCAAACTCCTTGAAATCGTTTCTGCTGAAGGGGGTACGTTAACTGACGTCACTACTTTAGAGATGCCGTATATGGAAAAGATGCAGTCCAGCACAGGTATCACCGCTGTGGCAGCAGTCGAGTTCAATAGTTGCACATACGGGTATTGTGAATGTTCATCCAGAGACACCAGGATGTATGTACCAGAGTACAACGAGCCAAAAAAGTAAATCGCCAATTCCTCCCACACATGTTCAGGTAGCAGCGATATCAGCAGCGGTTCCGGGAATGTGTGCGGGCGCAGGCTGATGCAAATGTGGCAGTACTTGAGGGTGTTCTCCAGTAAGCTGTCCATTCCAGGAAACCATGCTTTTTGCCTGCGCAGTCTTTTGGTACAGACACTCCCTCTGTGCCCTTCATGTGCCACATCTATGACTCGCTGATGTAGCTGGGATGGTATCACAATCCTGTTACCTTTCGAAATGATATTGGAGTGAGCAATAGACAGTTAATTCCGTAGTTGAAACATTGGGCCTCATTAGGACCATGGCACTCCCATAATGAACAGTGCCGGTACGGGACCAGCACTGTTCATTACGGGATGCCCTATTACGAGGCCTGCTACCGGGTCCCGCTAGCAGGCCTCGTAATAGGGCAGGCCTGAAAAGCAGCAGGCCTGAAAAGCAGCACCCTCTACCAAGCCAGGATGCTAACAACGGGCCCGTCATTAACGGGCCCGTTGTTAGCATCCTCCCCATTCCCATTGAGCACTATGGGGCTCAATGGGAATGGGGATTGATTTTAATCAGGTCCAAGAAAAGGGCAATTACCGGGTCCACCAAGGTCGACATAATCCGGTTATGCCCTTTCCTTGGACCCGGTAAAAAATCATTACCAGTGGCAGCCGTGCCCTTCATAAGGGCACGGCTACCGCCAGGGTCGTAATGAGGCCCATAGTCCTCCACAGTCATGTGTGCATGGTCGGACTCCTGGCCACCACATTCTGACACCAGGGACAAAGTCAGGTCCTCCCTGGAACACTTGCTGAGCTTTTCTAGCATGATCGTGGGTGGGTGAACATGATGTACGACATAATTGATGTACCCTTCGGCACAGTCACTTGAGCGTATCTGGCTCTGGATGGCCGGAAAGGAAATCCGCCGGATTGGACTCTTCTCTGGGCTTGTGGACTATGCTGAATTTATATTCCTGCAACCTCAGACCCCACTGGGCAATGCAAGGGGCATCAGCACCGACTGTTTGCCGTAGATGGTAACTAGGGCTTCGTGGTCCGTGATGACTGTGAAAGGTTTACCCTACAGAAACAAGTGAAATGGCGACGCTCCACTTTTCGACCTATGAGTAGCGTTGTTCAGCTTTGGATAGACTTTTGCTGGCGTAGGATACTATCCTACTCGGTGCATGGTCACTTCTAGAATGTTGTGCAAGTATCACTCCTGACCCCACGGGAATAGTATCCACCCTAAGCTCAGTCATATAGTTAGGGTCAAAATTAGAAGTGCACACAGCCTTCGCAATGCCTCTTCTGATGCTGTCAAACGCCATTTGACATGTTGCGTCCCATGCAAACTTCTGGTCTTCTTTTGTGAGCATGCAAAGCAGGGTACTAATGGACGCAAACTCGGGGAGGTACCAAATATGTGCACACTTGAGCCACATTCATTGGGCGTGGGGCAACCGTAAGTGCTTTTCTTATCAGGGTCCGGCTCAATTCCTTTGGCTGAGAATATGTGCCCAAATAACTAACGTTGACTTTCTGAAAGTTCATTTGTCCTTGTTCAGGGTCAGGTTGGCGTCTTCCCGTGCTCTGCAGACCCTCAGTACTGTAGCATCATGGAACTCTTGTGACTTGCCGAATATTAGCATGATCTCACTATAGTTTATACCTTCGGGATGTGGCATATCACTCTTCTTATTTCCCCTTGGCACCAGGCCTGGGTTTGCCTGGCCTTGATCCTGGTCTCCCATACTGTATTACTGCAAACAACTTCTGGTGTGCAAAGCCACTGCTTCACAAGTGATTGGCCCTTCTGCCTCAGGGCCCAGTTACAGTTACACGTGTCTGTTTGACCCCGTAGAGCAGCAGCCTCTGGGTTAATGCAGTGAGATAGTGCCCAATGCACGTTCGCTTTTCCCTTTCCGCGTTCACCGGCCGGTTCCTAGGGCCGGTGTAAAGTCTGTGCGTGGTTGGACCTGCTCTGGGTTGGGCCTGCTCTGGGAGTGTAGCACTTTATCCAGCTTCTGCTCTGCTTAGACGTGCTGCTGTGGTCTCGTTGAGGCTCCCAGCCTGCCGACGTTGGGATGGGCATTCAGTGGCGCGGCGGGCTCCGCTGTTCCGGCTACGAAACGGGACCGGCTTCCCAACCGCTCCTGGTTACTGCAAGGCTGCCGGTCCTTCCATCCGACTTACTCAGCAGTGCGGGAGATGCATTTGGCTGTCACGCAGATGGTGGCTGCCTGTATAATGGTGCAGGTGTCCGCCGACACAAGTGTCTTATTCGGCTGCCAGCACAAAGGCAGTTGGGTTCAATCCTCGTCACCAGAGTGGTGTCTGACATTATGCCCGACACATTTAGCAACTGGGCGCAAGGATGACCATACGCGATGAAGTGTGGTGGATAATTAACTTTATGGCCGCATTCCCCAGATCTCCTCTGGTCACAGACGAGGTATGTCCCACATGCTTCATCTGTACAGCGTTTCATGCGAAGTTACTATTGACATTGAAAGTGGAAATCTTTTCAATCTGGGTTAATCGGGAAAATTAGGTCTAGAAAAAATTTGCCTACTACACCCAAAGCTTCTTTATGCCATAGACCATATTTCAATGGCTACTAACAGAAGACATTACACGGCAATCAAGAAAAACCCCATCTCCTAAGCCTTCTAGAAAATGCTGTCGATCTATGTGATTTGTTTTCATACCTTCAGTTTTGGAGGGGGATGTGGTTTGCCCGATAATGAATATCACTAAGGCTTTGTAATTCCTTATACAAGTTGCATACTTCACCAAACAGCGAAAGATAGACCTAACTGGTTTCAAATGAGGAAGTCCTTTAAATGTTGGTAATTGTTCTGATGTCAGGTTACACTAGATTCTCTGAATGTTCTATAAGGTTTGCAGGTGAAAAATGATGTTCTACCTGTTCTATCGTTATTGCATGAGAGGAAAAGCCTTAGACGGCAAACAGTGGGAGGCTGCAGCTTCCTGGTGATTGCAGCCACATTATGGAACTCTATGCCCCCAGCCCTGAGATCAGACCCCTCCCGCTGGTCCTTCCGCAAAGACGTCAAAAACCTAGCTCTTCTCCCAAAACAACCTAAATGCACCTCTGCATGCCCAAACCGTTCTGAACACGAATGCAGGTTGTAATCATTGTAACCACCTTCTGTAACCTATGCTAGTAACCTTTGTATGGCGTAACCTATGTAACAATGTATGTAACCCATGCAAACTAACTCAATTGTGATGCTATTCAATCTAACTCCTATGTAAGTAATCAATGTAACCACCCTTCTTAAGAAAAAGTGCCTAGATGCCAACGGGTTAGGTGTGCTATACAAATGTTAAAATCAATAACTGGGAGGTTCTGGATGCTCTGAGGCTTAACATCCATGTACCCATTTTAACAGGCAGCCCATTTAAGTCCTTTAACTTCTAAAAATGCAGAATCAATTTCTCTCCTCAGAGATATAGCACTATTTACAGTTTAAAAAAGGATCATAGGGAAGTGTGTGGAAGTCTTTAAAACACATTCTTAATTCCAAACCATTCCCAACCACACGAAATACTTAAGAAGCCGCACTTGATTTTTTTTATTTTTAAATAGCCGCTTCATTAATATAGCCTCCTCAATATAGATGTTTCTTAAAAAAGCAAACTCTTATTCTGCATGTCACAAAAACAGAGCTCAATAGCATGCCACCTTGAGGTTACTTCATAGCACTTTTCAGCCTCATGCTGGTTTGTAGTTGTAATTGTCTCATTGGTCAATGGGTTATGAACAGCCAGCAATATTGGAGATAACCCATTCAACAGGATACATGACATGGTAATACTTTATGGGGGACACATTTGGAACAGCAGGAACCAGTTGATATACATGTATCTTCTGTGACAAACCCCCACAGAGGTGGGCACACATTCTCAACACTCTATCCTCAACACTGGCAACCAAGTGTATCCATGTATTACACGCTTAACCCCCAACTCCCCCCCATCTAAAAACAAACAGAAATAAATGTTCAGCTCTGAGTTGGGAAGGCCATTGGAGAATGTATGTTACTAGAAAAATAAATGGACCAAAAACTAGAATTTAATTGAACAAGTGCCCAAGAAGGCATTGATGGAGCAAGACAACTTCCATGCCAAGCGAAGAAACAGAATCTGGCGAGATTACCTGGGCAGCGGGCAAGTATGGCTAGAGCTCAGGAAACAATGCAAAGACTTACATTTCCAGGTGCGGGTTGACGTTGATATTGCTCTGACTCGCAGGGACACGTATGTCTTCGATGGTTTTAAATGGCCTGAAAAGGGAACAGTATATGAACATCATAATACTCACTTTTGGTGCAAACCTTCAATAACATTGCTAGCAAGAAAATACATTTTGACACAAAGGGCCTCATTAGAAGTACTGCACTAATGGTAAAAAAATGCAGTTTCAAATACCTTCTATTTGAAAAATAACACCCAATTATGCATTGGGATTGCATGAGATATTTATGGTATGAAGAACATAGAAAGTACTGCATGGGATAAACAACCCATATGTAACCCCTTAAGCTTTTTTTAAGCGTCCCAGATCATAAATACCACATGACTTCCCTATTAACACCCTACTGATTAGCAGACTTACAATGTATATCACACGAGTTTACCCACTCGTTTAGGTGAGCAGCATTCTATTGGAAAATGCTACTTAAGATGAATGACGGAAGATTACGGGGCCTTGTCTGCATTGCCTGTGAGCAGACCTGGATTTCTGGGTTGGGAGGGAGCTCGGGTAGAACAACTTCTTTCAATTGTTGACATCTGTAAGGGGCAGCACATCGCATTGAAGCTTCACTGAATCTTAAAAGTGATCTACTTGGCTCTTTGTCGGGTGCATTTAAAGGCCCCAAACAGAAGTCCCTTTCACATGTATAGCAAGATTTTAAACAATGAAACAAACTACGGCCTGGTATTTGTTTTCGTTGTTGAAGTAAAATTAAAGAGCCATGTGGAAAGGGGCCTACCTGTCATCACCAATGGATAAGCAGCATTTTAATTTACAAAAGGAGGAGGAATCAAAGATCCCTGTCACATGGAAAACAGGATTTTTAAAACATTGAAAACAAAAACGGCCTGCACATGTGTATGCAAATAAAAACGTTTTTTGAAAAAGCAAAAGTGAAAGAAATATCACTGCTCACAGAAAAATGTCAGGAAACAATACATGTGTGGGCTGACAAAGACCAATGGATATTATGTTTCACCCACAAAACCCCAGTGACATTTGAAGAGCCACTTTTGTCTTCATGAAAAAATGTCAGCCCAAGGCAGACCCTTTTACTGGCTGTCGGCAAAACTTCACATGGACATCTCCCACTTCCAGCCTGGATTTCACATCTCCCATCTAATGAACAACCGCAACAAAAATGTCCTGCTAAAGGCGGCGAGATTCAGTGTTCTCCAGACCTGCTGGCTCTGAAAGCATGGACTACAAGAAAAGTCATCCTTGGCTGGAGCACGACTAATGTGTGAAAATGGGGGCACCCACTTCAAAGAGCAAGTTTCCAACACAAAGGGGACTGATAAAGGTACAGGCTGACCCAGTGAAAACAAATGGCCGGAAGCAGGACCATTTGTCCCACATGAACATTCACAATTTATTTAAAAGGATTGTTAACATTTAGGCCTTTTTCTCAGCCATCATAAGGCAGATGGATTTCATTTATGTACCGTCATTTCCAGGTGATTTTTGGGGATATAAATTCATCTAACGGTGACTCTGGGAACTGTAAGGGCCAGTTAAACTAGGTTTCTAGCTGATCTGAACATGTTCCAAATGTAAGAGTTGAGGAGCAGGTGGAAATTGAAATTAGAGATATGCTTAATAACTTACATATTCATAAATGTTGTGCTTTTTATGGAAACGGCAGAAAGGTGCCACATGGCCATGCTACATGATACAGATTTGGTGGTCGGCTTATCTAATTCCCCATGATTAGCGGAAACAGAAAATCTGTTTAGTCTGGCAGTTGGTAGTAAAATTATGAAGTTGTGATGCATAACTAGTTTTTGCCAAAAAGTTGAAAGGAGAACAAAGGATGCCGACAAATGGGAATTGCCATATGTTGCTCCAAACCCCTAAACCAATCCTGGAGGCTGGGTTTGGGAGGAGAGAGAAGGGTAACTGTCCAATCCTAGTGGCAGGGATAATTGCAGGGTACTTTCCTAAGATTGTAGAATAGGTGGTGTCATCGCTGCTATACAAGGGGGGCTGCACTAGGACAGAGGGACAGAAAAGGGAGAAAGACAGGAGGACAGAGAGAAGAGACAAACCATCAGGAAGGCTGCTGAAACTTACCATCTGACAACTGTAAGGAGACACCAGGGGAGACTGCTGGGTGCATCTGGGTGGAGCTGTCTGTCTCTAGGAAGGCCTCAATGCTGACTAGGTCCTATGGTGGACAGTGGGAGGCCATCTTTGAGAATGGAGTGACCCGACCACGGTCCTATCTTCCCAGAGTGTCCCTAGGGACAGCTGGCTTTCCTGAACTTTAACCTTAAACAAAGGCTTGCTATGTAAGTAGAACTGAGCATTGGGAAACCAATAGGTGGGGGAGTCTGCTTGCCTTGAATCCTTTCCCTTTATATTGGGTGAAACGTTGTAGATCTTGAGCCTATGTAACCAAAATATTAATTTAATTCCCCATTTGGTAGAACACTACAGGTGGATTTTGTTAAAATTCTAAATTAACAAACCTCAATTCCAGTGTGCGCTGGAAAACTATAGCCTATAATTTAATTGGGTAATCTTTATTGTCCAGCTGACACAGAATCCTTTAAGAAAGAGGGGTGTTTTTGTTCTTAAATCAATCCAACCTTTTTATCCAGCTTCCCCCAACACAGGCTTTTCAGTAAGGGGTGGGGGCGTCTGAAATCCAAAATTCCCCAAATCAAATAACCCTGTGTTTATTTTAAACCAAACATGTGGGCGAAATCATATTGCCATGTATTTGAACCAATCTTGAAATCCTACTTTCCTTTCTCCTCTGCTGCCCCTTCTCTCCCCTCCTCGGCTTCTTTGCCTCCCCCTCTGTCTCCTCCTTGGCTAGCTTGCCCTCTCCTCCTTCCTCTTCTGCCCCCCTCGGCCTCCTTCTACACCTCTCTGCAGGGCATGCGTCTGATTTGTACCCCTCCCCGAAAGTCTTTCAAGGAAGGCAACCTTCTCCATATTGCCCCTCTCTTCTGACATCTGCCGTCTCCTGGAAGAACTCTACCTTGATGTCCTTGGTCTCACGAGACATGGTTCACGGCCAGCTTTGTCACAAGCTTTGACACTCTCCTCCCTGATGGCTACAAGATCCTCTAAGTGCCCAGACACAATCGTTCTGGACGGGGGTAGCCCTGATCTTCCCAGAGTGGATTCCTGCCTCTGTCATTCCTACGCAGGCCTACTCCTCTTTCGAATGCCTTGTCTGCAGGTTTTCTCTCTCTCCTGGTCACTCTCTTACTGTGGCTCCTATCTATCGGCCACCTGGTCAGATCACCTCCTTCCTGTCTGTGTGGGCAGACCTCTCCTCCCTTCTGTCCTTGACCATTCAATTCTTCCATCTTGGAGACTTTAACATCCACCTGGATGCTTCCTGTCCTGCCTCTGGACTCTTTCGCAACCTCTATGACTCTCTCTTGCTATTCTCCACTCCGGCCCGACTCACTATGCAGGGCACACTCTGGATGTTCTGATCTCCTCAGACATTCCCCTCTATATCCCTCTCACCACTCCTCTCTCCTGGAGTGATCACTTTCTACTTTCTTCCCATCTCTCCCTCTCTACCCCTCAGGCCAAGCCAACTCCAACACTGCCACCTATCTTCTCAGTTATCCGACGTATGAAGTGCGTGTCAGTTGAGGCTTTCACCGCCACTTTCTCTCCCCCTCCAGCTGTCTCACATCCTGACACAGCCCTTTCCATTCCCCACTCTGTATCTCTGATACTCTTGATGTTCTTGCCCCTGTCATGAGGATCCACTTGAAGCCCAAAGCCAAGTGCAACTCCTGGTACGACTCAGACCTTGCCACTTTTAAATTCAAGTGCAGGGTGGCTGAGAGGAAATGGCTTGCTTCTTGTGCATCCTCTGACAAACTGGCCTGCCGCCTGCTCCAAAGGCAATACAGCCTCTGTCAGCACCAAGAAGAGAGCCCACATCCAAGCCTGCATCTCTGCGGCATCCAACAACTCATCCAAACTCTTTATAATCTGCAAGGAGCTGGCCAATCCTGGTGCAGTCACTACCTCTCCTGTCCCCTCCCAGGCCCTCTGCACGGCCCTGGCTTCTCATTTAATCTCTGAAACTCTCTTGTCCTCTCTAGTCCTCTCCTCTTCCTCCTCCCTCTACTCTACCTCTGGCCCCCTTTGGCCACCTCTCCTCCCTCCTTCTCTTCCTTTCCTCTGTTCTCCCCTGATGAGGTTTCTAGATAATACAGAATTGGAAAGTGGCTAAGCACACCAGTTTTGCCAATTGATATTCTACTACTTCAGAAACTAAGAGCAAAGGAGTAGCTCATTTGTGATTTTTTTCATGTTAAGGGTGCAAGGGAGAAATAGCCGACTATGGTATCAAAAGTCAGTAACATAGATAGGAAACAAACAAAGTGTCCATGTTTCATGGCCACTCCCGTCCCATGCACACCTTAGTTTACTGAAATACATTTTCAGTCAATATTTTAGAAGAGATTTGTATCTTGTAGTGCAATTTTACAATCAAAATAAGTAAGAAGGAAATCTTTATGGATATTTCTAATGCACCTTGTCAGGCAGTTTATTTAAAATGTCTAATCTTACATGCACAGTACAGGGAAATAGTAACCAGTCACAAGAGATAGACCAAGAGGGAACGTCACTCGATTCAATAGACATTGAAGATTCTTACCATAACCACTATGGGTAAGTACAGACACCCATAATATTTAAAATTTATACGTATATACTTAAAATCAAAATATAGATATTGTGAATAACCTGCAGAACGAAAACCATGAAAAGTGAGCATAGAGAAACATGACACGCATTTGTAACTCGTTATGCGTGCATTTGACCAACAGGTTTTAATCCATTTGAATAAGAGAGACCAAGAGTGATAACTGTCAACAAGTCCACACGGACAACGTCCTTACCAGCATTACATCAGTACATGTTGGTAAGTATCGCACTTAGATGCCATCATTGCGTTTAATTAATCTAAGACATAAAGTTAGCTGATGAGCAGCTTCAAATTGATGTACCTGGATTTTTATGTAACCATATGTACCACTCCAAATCGAAAGAAGCTGCGTTAATATGTGAACAAAGTGGATGCACATTGAAAACAAAAGTCATCTTTAATAACAGTCATCTTGAATAACAGTGAAGGAAATCTATAAGGTAATATGGCTTCTTGACATAAATTTACTCGCTTAACACCATAGCAAGGTCCTTCCTCTTCTCTACCTCACTCTCTTCCTGTGGTGTTCCCCAGGGGTCAAACCCATCTCCCTGGCTGTTCAATCAATACCTGGCATCTCTTCTTGCCCACCGCATTGCCGCTCTCTGCCCCAACTTTCAGTGCTACGCGGATGAAACTCGGCCCGTTTCAGGCTGCTCCCTTCTGCCACCTCTTCTCCTTCTCTCATCTCTGACTGTCTGCTATCCAGGAGTGGTGTGTCACCAACAATCTCTGCCTTAATGCTAGTAAGACGGAGATTCTCCTCATCGGCACACCTGCACCCTCCTTTCCTGTCACTCTCTGGCCAGCCTCCCTTGGCCCTCTTCCTGTTCCCACCTGTGAGGCTAAGAACCTTGGGATCATCTTTGACTCCACACTCTCCTTTTCTCCTCATATCTCTGATATCTCTAAGAAGTCACACTACCAACTACACCTCCTCAAAGCTATTCTTCCTTTCCTCTCTGTCCCCCAGAAGCTCACTGTCTCCAGAGCTCTGGTTCTCTCAAGGCTGGACTACTGCAACAGCCTCTTTCCAAATCTGCCTGCTTCTACTCTGCACCCTCTGCAACTCATCCAGAACAGGATTGTTATGTTATGGTACAAACACTTGTAACGCACACATACGCCCTAAGGCACCTTGGCACAGAGCAGTACATAGTAATGCTACAGAAAGGATACAAAAATCAAAATCAGCAGAAAGGTGTAGTCTTAAGTATACGGTAAAAAGCTAGATGGTTCTCAGTGGACGTAAGCTTAAGGGGAGACTATTCCACAGCCTACCAGCCACTATAGAGAAGGCTGTGCTGCCCACTCTTCGAAGACGAAACTTAGGAACCACCACTAGTCGGTCACTACTAGAACGAAGGGTCTGCTTGGGGATGTAAGGTGTAGAGAGAGTGCTAAAGGTGCTAGACCCCCCCCCCCCCAAAACCGAATGCAGATAACTTGTCAGGTTAAACAATAGTTCCAGTATAACAAAAATCTGAACTGTAGTGCTTAAAAGGCCTAACAAGCACATTGTAGAGCGACAAGCATTTTTTTTAGGGACAGAATGCCTCACGCAGGGGAGGGTATCCCAGGTATTATGCATTTATTATAGGTATAGAAAATCTAGGCTTAACATTAAACAGAAAAGGAGTTCTGCTTAAAAACAGATTGATCAGCCAATTTGGTTTAGAAAAGGTGAGGCAAGTTTTAAAATGGTTTCTAGAAATACAAAATGGTTGAATTTCACAAAGCATGCTGATATAATTAAATAATTATCTCACAGCAGTTAATTAAAAGTTCATTGAAGGAGGACGTATTTGGAACATTTGGTTCAAATTTCCTGGCAGCAATTTTGTTACTGATGAGCTGGGGGCAGCCATGTAGTGTTCAAGGGAGGTTGCAATTAAAACAAACAGCTGTTCAAATAAGCAACAATTGTGTTGAGTTCATGGGCAGTCCACACAGCTGATGCTCACAGTTAGATTTCTTGGCAGACAAGCATGCTATCACCTGCCAAAATTACCTTGAGCATGATGTCAAGGACGTTCTTCCTCAAGGCATCAAAGGATTCATATTAAAGGTCAAGAGCATCTCGCACAAATTTAATTAGCTTGCATGCGTAGGTATGACATAGGGACCTGGTGAGTGGCAGTCCAGCCAACCAACCCTGCAAGGGAAAAGGGCTTGTCTTTGATTGTCTAAACCAATCAGAATGAACTGCATCATGAAATGTAATACTGTGCCAACTGCAAAATGTAAAAAAGATAGTAAAATTGAGAACTCAGAGCTGTTGGTTTTCTGCTGCCTTCTTGTTGATTCCTGTGTCCTGAGAAATAGTAAAAGATGTCGTTGAAATCTACCTGCCTTCCTGCTTGGAGTCCAGCCTGCCTTCCCTGGTCCAGGGGTGCTAGAAACCGAGAGAGGGTGTTGGGCCCTTCTCTTCACTGGCAGAAACCTATCCTGGAGGAACTCCAGTCCAACCTGATAGACCGCCTGGTGAACAATACACAAAGATTTAAATGTGATCCGCTGCTGCACTGGAAGACAGTGCAGTGCAGATGATGTAATACCGGACTGATGTGGGAGCCATAGGGGGTACCAGTAGCAACTCAAGTGGCTAGATTCTGGAGTAGTTGCAGGCAATGAATCAAGCCTGCGGGCTGGGCCAAGAAAAGAGCATTACAATAATCTATCCTGCTTGAGACCAGTGGGGCTTCTACCGTCAGGTGCAAATGGGCAGAAAGAAAGGGCAGGATTCTGTGGAGAACTCGCAACAAAAAATGACCAGACTGGCACACTGTGCTAACTTGTGCCACCATAGAAAGTGACGAAGACAGGTAAACCCCCAGGTTCTTCACCACTGTCACCGGAATGGGAAGAGTGCCAAGAGAAGCAGGCCAGAAAGAAGAAGACCATTATTCAGACATGGCCGAAGATCCCAAGGACTGCGCGACTTGTCCTTGGCCTCAAGCCCACGGATCGTATCTCTCCAGCACTACAATCTCTGCACTAGCTCCCAGTGGCTGCGAGGATTAAGTTCAAGACCCTCTGCATTGTCCACAAGGCCTTCTGGGGCCTCAATACCTCAAACTCTCTCTTCGTAAATACCTTCTTACTCAAGCTCTTTGCTCCTCTGCCTCCAACTCCGTCAGGATCTGCCACTTTGCCAAGCAATGAGTTGGTGGTAGATCTCTTTCTTCGGCTGGGGCCTCCCTCTAGAACAACCTCCCTGCCTCTCTGAAACTTGAGCAAAACCATCTCCGGTTCTGGAAGCACCTTAAGACTTTCCTCTTTGCTTCTGCCTTCTCTCTTCCTTTCCCCTGCGGAAGTCCTGGCTGAAACTGCACTGGTCACCTGCCTACCCTCTGATCTCGGGTCCAGGTCCCCCTCCCACCCAGTTGCACACCTGCACTGCCCACCCCGGCAAACCTTGCACTTGGGTCTGTATCTGTAACCCTACAGTCCCCCTACCAGCACTTTGGACACCTGCTGTTTGCACTTACCCTTGCACTTGCCACCCGTTGGCCACATTCCTCGTTATTATTTGATCCCATCTACTGCACTGCCCCCTCCACTTTCCCCTTGCACTTTTTCCCATCCCTTCCCCTGCACTTGCGCGGTCTCAATAGCACTTGGGATAGTAAGATCAGTATATGTCTTTCCTTTGTCCCCGTCCCTTGCCTTGTCGCGTCTTGAAACACTTGTGTATAGGCGCATTATGAATGCCATATCATATCACACTGCTAGCCTTTTAAGCCTGCTGGAAAATCAAAATCGCACAACATTACTTAAGTGCCTTCTTTATTGATCAGTGTAATTATTTTGTGAAGTGAAATTTACAGAAAGGGAAGAATTGTGATGGTGTACTTTTTAACTCACTTTTGTGATTTGTTTATGCTGAGAGAAGTTGATTGTGTTGTGGCACGGATTTACCTTTTCGTGCTCATTTCTATTACTTTTAATTTAAATGAATACCAACATATTTCCGGTACAATGGCCTGGTTCTTGGCTCCTTGTTAGCTCGGGGAGAGGGATCCAAGGGGCATGATATGTGTCTGAGATAGGGCTAAAAAAATAAAGAAAACCTGTTAAACAGTTTGTTACATAACCACTTAAGTGGGGAGGAAAGGAACTCCCAGTGTTGAGGGTTGCTTCTCAATATACTGTTACAAATTGGGGGCTCGGGCAAGGATTTAGCTTCCTATTCCTGACCCATGACAAGTACATTGTGATAGTCTATTCATTTTGATGCAATTGCATTAAGGTGGATGGAAAGTCATGTTTGTTTTGTTAAAAGTGCTGCCAGGACTTGACTCCTGAGTTCCAGGGAAGTGTATAGGTAAAACATTAAGAACGTGTAAGAATTTATTTGAGTGAGGAAATCTCACAGGAACAGGGTGAGTTTGCCCCTGCATAAAGAAAGTTTTAAGTGCAAAATCCAATTGTGAAAATGACTACTGTACAAAATCTGGAAGCCAGGGAGCATCTCCTAACTAAATTATTTCTCAAAGAAGAATGGGTTGTGCACGAGGCAGGAAACTGGCAAACCAGAATTGTGCGGGAGGTTACCTCAGTAAGCAATGATTTTTGGCTTGATTCTGGGATATTGCACAAAGCACTTGAGGCATTTTATGACCACAGCTGCTCGTGATGAACAAATTCAAATGGCTCAGCTAACTGCTCAGTTATATTTTCATTTGCTTTTAGTAGAGGAGCGTTGGCAAAATAGTGTGGCTAGTAGAATTAATTAGACTGGAGCCCTGTCAATGGCCTAGGATCTTGTTCAACTACTCACAGCTGAGTTAAAAACGCTGCAGCAAGAGAGTGCAGAGCGTGAAACAGTGTTTTGCACTGAAAAATGCAAAAAGGCCAGAAAATCTGAGCACACTGCAACACATCCTAAATGACCAGGCTGCCTATAGAGTCGTTTTGGAGGACATTATTGCATTCCAATCAGAAATAAAACAATTGAAAACTGAAAATAGTCAATTATCAAAGGGGTTGAGTCCCAAAATGACTTTGATCAGATATATCAGCAGGTAAGTACTATGAAAAACAGAGGACGCAGCTGATTCAGGAAAAAGACCTCTTGAATCAGGATAACAGCGTCATATTACAGAGAATAAATCAGTTGGATATTGAGGTAGAAAAGGGACAGTCAGCTTCGCAAGAACTGACCAGAATTGGAGAAGAAAGGAACAAGATTGTAGAGCAAGTGAACTATTAGAGGCAGCAAAATATAGGGATAAACAAGAGAAACAGATTAGTCTCCTGAAGGAAAAGCGCCTTGAATATGCACGCAGCTTACAAGGCTCACAGAGGGAGAATGAATCACTTCAGCAGGAGGTGCAGCAAACAAAGGATCGGTTGGTAGCTCAGAGCAGGGTAAATGAGATTAATCAGGCCTTAGTGTCGGAATGAAAATGCCAGCTCTCTGACTACCAACAGCAAATAAATAAGAGCGACCCAGGTGTGAGGGCCTCACCAAGGAAATTGTAAATTATAAATAGGACCTGAGGCACCCTGACCAATCAGGATATGGGATAAGGCCCACTGATCAAGGTGTGGTGCCCCTCCCAGTAGGGGCCCCATGCCAGTCATGTATATCCTCTCATGCACAAATGGGAACTTGTCATGCATGTCACCTATCAAGAGCAGGGTGACATGAGGCATGTTACACTTACCAAGGCCTATCTCAGCTGATCAAGAAGGCCAGTCCCTGTCTGATATTGGTGAGTATTCATCTCTACCACAAAGAAGGGAAAGTGGCCAGACCAGTGTGTCCTGGGAAGT
This sequence comes from Ambystoma mexicanum, assembly GCF_040938575.1. Classification (NCBI taxonomy): domain Eukaryota; kingdom Metazoa; phylum Chordata; class Amphibia; order Caudata; family Ambystomatidae; genus Ambystoma; species Ambystoma mexicanum. The sequence continues at coordinate 468,005,668 of NC_090922.1, forward strand.
AAGGAATAATACAGTAAGTACTTCAGACCATGAAAACTCATATGAGGAGAAAGTAATGGAATTAGATTGGCTGAAGATGTGACTACAAAGAGACCACCTTGCCCGCTTTGCTGAAGGAGAAAACCCATACCCTCAGCCTAGGAAGGGCATTCTAAAAACGTCAGTATATTCAGGGGACGGGGGGAATTCGGCAAACTGCCTGGTAGGAGGGATGGGGGAAACTGGGTTCTATCCTGGGCCAGAAAGGAAATCCAGGGAGAGTGACCCTGAGAGTTCATTTCGGTCCAGGCGCGAGGAGTCCAGACCCTGTGGTTCTGGGAAATATTCTCAGTCTCATAGAGATAGGGAAGAACTAGAAGACAGGGAAGGGAGTACCACTAGCAGCTCTGAGTCAGAAGGTGAATCAACTCGGGTGCATAGGAAGAAAAAGACAGTGAAGCAGAGCAAGGGTATTGTGAAAGACCTAATAAGACAAATCAAAGCCATAAAGAGCTTTCTGATCCTATTCGGTATGGGAGCACCTGGAACTTTATGAGCAGATTATGTCACTCCAGATCAAGGATGATGTGAATTGTATAGCATTTGCTAAATGGATGTTCTAACCTGAGTACTCCAGTTTCTTTGCAGGACTGGAAGACCAGGATCATCTTAAATGGTCCACTTATGAGGCAGCCATACTGAAAAATGTTTCCACCTATAGGAACCCACAAGAGGCCCGTAAGGCTGCATATAATTTGCAGTGTGGGGAAGATCAGGCGGCTAGGGAGTTTGTGCAGGAGTTAAAGTGGGCATTTGCTCAGACTTCCCGGCGGGTGAACAACCAATAGTAGGGAGTTCATAACTACATATTTCCATGCTCTTCCCCAAATACATATTGACTCAGTTGGTGCATGAATTATGAATTTCATGAGCACAGTAACCTGGATTGGGTGATTGAACAGGCCACCAACATTTATGAGGGCCAGAAGCCTGCTGAGAGCAAAAATATTGTCAAAACCATCTAACACCCTGCTGCTGAAAATGTGGCAGAGGTAATAACTACCCCGCCATTGAATCTGGAGATGGAGGGGGCCCTAAAAGTAACCCTCCTACAAACAAGCAAAATGGAAAGCAGAAGGGACCCCCCACCCTCAACCCAGCCCAAACCGTCAGATGGGAGCCCAGAACAATGATCCCTCTGATCCTGCCACCAATGTAAGTCCCAGGTACAAAGGTACTAAACCAATCCTGGGTCATGTATACACTCTGCCGGCCCAAGGGGGGGACAAATCAGGTAAGTACTGCCCCAGGAAACTTCTCTCCAACTTCCCTCAGGAGAGAGTATCACTCCACCTCCCAATCTGAACTTTTTTCCCCAGATATCCCCCAAACCAGAACTTCCAAAACAATCCTCCCTCTCTCTCCCCAGGTTCCAGGACAATAAACCCCTGAATCCGGGAGAAGGGCAATTGAGGGTTGAAATTTATGGGTGGAATTCACAGTATCCGAGCTACTCCGGGAGAAGGGATAGTTACCCATTTCAGGAGCAGCAGAGGTATGACTTGAGACCACCCAACCACCCACACAAGGCCTTGCAACTGGAGCGACAGGTACAGCAACTGACCAATGATCTGGGACGCATGCTGAGGCCTTAGTCCAATGCTAAACCTCACCCTGCTTCCTAGAATTCCCCAACATCAAGGTCTGATGCCCCAGAGGGGAAATGACGGGAGGAAACCTCCGACAAACCACAGGTTCTGGAGAAGGGGGCCCGGTTGGAGGGGAGATGTCAAGCCCTTGAGGAAGCCTCCTTTCCTACCCAAATAGAAGCCCTAAAAACCTCTCATCCTGAAAAAGTCTCTTCTACCCCTTTAAATGTTAGAACCCAAAGAGCAAAGGGTAAGTAGCAGAGGCCAACGAAGAACCCACTTTGTGGAGGAACTCCAGATTATCCCCTTTGAAAGAGAAGAATCCCTGGAAGATTCAGACCTTCTGTTTCAAAAACAGGGGGAGACCGCCCAAAGAAAAATGGGTCCCAGCAGACCCTGAGTGGGACAGGTAAAGTATGGAGACCGACCCAGAACCAGACACTATTCAACCCCAAACACGTGAGCCACATAGAAGTAAAACAGAGGGGATTCCTTTCAGAGAACTGTTTCCAGGTAACGGGGGGCAGCCAAGGAGGCGGGGAAAAGGAGGATTCCCCAACAACTCCCTTTATGAGCTGTAAAGTTTTTTATGTTTTTTTTTTAACAGATTCCCAACTTCGACACAGTAAATTGCCCAAGATCACACATTGGCGGAGTTCAATATTAAGAAAATGACCAACGGGCTGTCAAGAAATAACTCACACTTTCTTTGCACCGTGGAAGAAAAAGTGCAATGCACTTTATCTAGGTACTAGCCAAAGGAACATCAACAAGCTACAGGTAATGCAGAACAATGCCATTAGGGCTGCTCTAAACATCCCCAGGAAACTCCACATTTCCGACACCAAGCACAGCTTACAGTGGCTCCCTGTTACACATAGAATATCCCTCAAAACCCTGGCTCTTACCCACATGTGCCAATCTATCCTGGCCACTGCTAATTTAGCTAACCACTTTACCCTCATTCCTCATCCCGCCCTTTGAGATCTGCCCAAGCTCATACCTTATCTATGCCTAGATTTAAGCTGCAAAAAGCAGGTGGGTCTAGTTTCCCAGTTCTTGCTGCCAAATTATGGAATACTCTCCCTAACTCACTCAGAGCTGAACCATCCAACCACTCGTATAAGAATAAAGCCAAAACCTGGCTTTCTGCACAAGACTGGTCTCGGTCTTGTATCTAACACCCCATCGATGGGCTTGCCTCAAACTGGCCAGGTCAACCTTAACTGTGCCTGTAAACCATGCACAGTATACCTATAAATATCCAATGTATACTTGTAGGCTCACGCCACAACTGACATGTATGATTATTCTGTGTGCATGTTATTTTGTATCCACAACCGGTCTGTTATCTGTAACCATCCACTGTATGTATGTTATTTTGTATCCATAACCGGTCTGTTATCCATAACAAGTCTATTATCTGTAACCATGTACTTATAAGAAATGCGTCCAGATGCCTTTGGGCCAGGCGCGCAATACAAATAAATAAACTAAACTAAAAGGAAGGCTGATTGTATGCACCGGTTAAGGTGCAGGGTCAGTGTGATTTAACAGCTCTGGTGGATACTAGATCCCAAGCCACCCTGCTGTCAAAAAGGGCCTTTGACCAACACAGGATGGGGGAGGGCCATCAATTTCCACTCACCCCACTTCCCGGACAACTCCAACATTTCAACGGGAATATTTCCATCAAAGGTACTGCAGATCTGGACATAAAAATTGGACGGCACCGGCTGAAACATCCGGTGATCGTTGCGACTCCAGAGGGCACACCTTACTGGGAAACAGAGATCATCACCTCTGATCGACTGTGTAAACAAGGTCCTCTGGACGCAGACTAACCACCCTATCAAATTACTAATTATGTAAGCCTGAATGGTACCTGTCACGTAATTGATCAACGCTCCGAGAGTGCAGAGTGCCATTTAAAAAATAACAAGTGCCAAACATCACAGTTAGCTTTGTAGGAGAACAAACTGATGATGGGAACCCTTCTCCTTTCTATAAAATCAACCTTCCTCCCAGTTTTAAGCGGCAATCCACAATGGAAGGGAACACCCTAAAATTTTACAACAGTGCAAAATCAGAAGAACCCTTGAGTCCCATGAAACCAGACAAGGAAGAGTCCGCTCAAAGTCTGAAGGACATTTAGAAAAAGGGAAAGCAGTTGTTTTTCCCCATTCAGTTAAATGGAGGGGAGGCGGGGGAACCAGTGCTCGCCAGAGTATGCCTGAATAATGGAAGGAGCTTCATCAGCGAGGAATTATTCAGGAAAATCCCAAAAGATTAAACCATTCCCACATTTAAATTGATTGACAAATGGGAAGTAGGTCTGGAAACCCCAAATTCCAAACATCTCCTGCCTAGCAGGTGCATGCTAAAAATTTCCATTGGCAACAAAAGGACAGACCATAATTGTTGGGTCGTGAGAGATGTCCCTTCTGCCTTTTTTCTGGGTAGTGGCATTCTCAACCGATTGGACCTAATTAATAATAAAGCCTGGTCCCGACTGGGGAGGAACCCCATGGACTTTGACAACATTGAAAAAGCATTCTGGTCAGCTCAATTGCTGCCTTATGTGGTTGAAGTCCAAATGCGAGAAGAGTTTACCATCCCAGGACAGGTGCGACAATTTACTCTTACCCCTCAAAATTAAGTGAGGACAGAACCTCAAACATCAGGACGCATATATGAATCTAAATTCCCATCTCCAACAACAAGGTTTATATTTAAATCTGACACGTATAGTAGAGCTAGAACACAACACCATTCGAATGTTGGTGGATAACAGCGACCCTCAAAGTATCCGTTCTGTTGATTTAGGTAATTAAATCATGGGACCAATCCCAAACGACTGTTTCGACATCGTCGACGGTATTCCTCCAGAAAAGCTTTTTACTAGGCATGGGGGGGGGGGGTGGAATTTCCTGGTGTACTATTCCTGCCTCTATAGTGTGGAAGAGGTGACATGTGACATTAGAAGAAAGGAGGTAGTGTTCAGAGTCAAGGACCATAACCTTTAATCCCCTGTCTAGGTCAACACCTCCTTCAAAAGAGATCTCTTCACCCAACTGAAGGATACTGCTGAAATTGTCATGCCATTGGGGTCTTTCCAAGTTTCAATGGGTTGAGAAAAGGATCAGTCTGGCTGATGCCTGTGAGCCTGAGGAGCAAAGACAAAACCTAAAAAAGGTCTTCCTGGAATTCCAAGATAGCTTTTTAGTGGACCCATATGACAGTGGACACGCATCCATTCATTCAACCACCATTCCCATGGACCCCAAGTGGGCTCCCTGATCTGTAAAACAATACCAGTTACCTCTCATACCTCTCGCACCCATGTAGTCAGTCACTCACAGAGATCATTAAGAATTTATAATCCCGTGAGATAATTCATTCGATCCACAGTACCTTGAACAACCCGGTACTGGGAACCTCAAACCAAACGGCCAATGGAGACTATGTGCAGACCTGAGGGAGTTGAACAAACTGGTCCACATGTCAAGATGGCCCTTCCCTACATCGATCGGGGACTGGCCCAGATCCAAGGGTCAAAGGTGTACACTGACATGATCAACGGTTACTGGACAGCACCCTTGAGTATGGAAGACAAGTACAAGCTTGCCTTTACATTGGCGGGGGGGGCAACAGTACACGTGGACTTGAACCCCCTTTGGCTACATAAACTCCGGCAATTAGTTCAACATCTTCCTACGCAAGGCTGTGCTTAATTTGGGCAAAAAGGGAAACCTGGCCTATGTGGATGATGTTTTGAACAAGAGCTCAACTGTGGAGGAACATGTAGCATAAATCTGCTATGTTCTAACCCAGTTGCAGAAGGCCAGAGCAAAACTGTCTTTTAGAGGGCACAGTGGTGTAAGACCCAAGTGAACTACTTAGGGCACAAGATCACACCTGAGGGTCTTAATCCCCAGGCGAAGGAGGTGGGAGCCTTATTGATAGTAAAAGACCCTACCACTCTGCGAGAATTAAGAAGCCTTCTTGGACTTACTAATTATAGTCGAAGTTCATTGAAGACTACGCAGAGGTCACTTGACCCTTGGTTCATTTATTAAAGGCCGGAGGCAAGTGGGAGTGGGGTCCAGAACAATCCGAGGCAGTTAAACAACTGAAAAGAAGCCTTTCCCAGACTCCTTGTTCGTCTTAACCCATAAAGAACAAGGCGTTCTTCTTGGAGACAGGGTTCTCCGATGCTTGCCTAACAGCGGTATTGTACCAAAAGCATAACAAGGTCATCTCGTACGCGAGCAAGACTTTGTCTTCTTTGAGGGAAAAATGCAATGACTGCGAGAAGGCACTCCTGGCAACGGTGTGGGTGCTGACAAAATGACTGCCCATTCATACAAGGGGAGCACATCATTGTCGAAACTCTTCATCAACCCTTGGAGGAGGGTTGCCAGCACACTACACTGGGCCAAGCATCAATGACTTGCTGCCTAAACCAGATGGGTTTGCGGCACCATGAGAGCGCTGAGTAGGCCACTGGGTGAGAGAGGCAGTGGGAGGATGTGGGAGAGTGCAAGAGTTGTGTGTGTGTGTGTCTGTGTGGGAGCAGTCTTAGAAGAGCAGCTGCAGAACAAACCAGAAACAGAGCCAACGGGGTGGGAGATAAAAGCAGCAAGAGGCTGTCAGACAGAACCAGCACAAAACCCCAGGATGTTACCCACTTTAACGTGGCAGTGCCACTGCAAAGGCTGGATTTGCTGTGGCTTCACCACTTAGCAAGCTGGAGACAGGGCCAGAGATAATGTTGCTTAAAATGCCAAAATGGGTGATCTCAGCAATCGATATGACAATGAGAAGATGCTCAAGGCCACTGAGCTTGTCCTGATGAGTCGGCACTTTCCAGCACTCTTGCACCTGTAGCAAGAAGCATCTATGACTCAGCACAATTCCTGCCCTTAACTCTTCTGATGTAACGGATATGCTTTTGGGAGATTATTTTTGTAATGGATTGCTTCGTCTGAGTGAAGCCCTGTCTAGGGGGAGTGGATTAGTAAACTGACCTTATCACAGAGTTGGCTGCGCATGACGGGAGGCTGGAGGCACTATGTGCTGTGCGTGAAAGAAGCCGTATACTAGAGAGTTGCTAGGACTCCTCAACAGTATTCAGCATTTTCAGAGAAACTGCAACAAAGTCGCGGGTAAATAGGTCAGTGGAAAATATGAGAATCTGTTTTGTTCCTTTTCTAACAACAACATGTTTATTCGGAATTTCATCCATCATAACAAGCACAAAGAAATATAAATATGCCAGTACATACATATGCTTTAAAGCCATGCTAAAAATATACCATTTCAGAATCTCAAAATCGCTTATAAAAAGGGAGGGAGCTAACCCTTCTGTATTCAAGGAAATTCATACCATAATTATTTTAGTCTATTCATAATTTAAAAAAATCAAATTTATCAACAGTTTTTAAACACTACTTACTCTCACAGAAAATATTTTTGAAAAAAACGTTCTTGTCTTGCAGGCAACACTCAGAAATTTCAGCAGGCAAAACTAACAGGTAAAATGTATGTCGATTTAGTGAACAAGCTTGCATCTCTGGTCATACGCACTCCTACGTTTCTCGGCATCGGTAACAGGCAGTTTGGTTTAGCATAGAGCGGCCACAATGGACTATCTTCTCTCTGGTTCAGTCACATGCTGGGCAGAAACAATATAACTGATCCTTTCCATTCCAGTGAGCTGCGAAGGGGGATCCAGGAAGCATGCTTAAACGACCTGTAATACGCCGTGTTCTATCATATAATGGAACTTGCGCTCTCAGGTATTCCTCCAATGCGATGGATGAGCTTAACCTCCAAATATTTCATGAATTAATGGCCTGGCCTGTTCTTGCATATCCATGCGGTTGAACACCAAGAGTTAGTTGTAAGCCTGCTTAGCTACTAGCCTTCTCTATACTAGAAGGATTACCCCAATAGCTTCGGGAATCTAGGGTGTATAACATCCGGCTGATATTAAGGAGCCAAGGCAGTGATTTGGCACCTGGAAATAATAGTACCAACGCAACATGATAGCGGTTTCAACCTAGCTATCTGTCCAGTGTTCATTTATTGAAGTAGAACAAGGGTGTACATAGAGGAAGTCCCAATAATTTCTTAAGAAAACTATTCTATGTTCCTCTAATATATGAAAGATCAGAATAAGCCCAGAGATCCAAACCAAAACAGTTGCTGCCAGAGCTAGAGACAATATAATTTTGAAAAGATCCCAATGACTTCTCCTTGCCTAAATAAAGTGAAGCGCAATTGTTCAGTATGCCCCTTAACTGCTCCTTTACAACCCCATAACTGCTCCTCGGTAGCTCCTTCATCATTCAAGTCCCCATCAGCTCTTCTTGGTCTCTCCTGGCTCCTCTGAATCCCTTAAATCTGGTAAAGTTATGGTGGGTTTAAAAAGGCTTGGAAAAAAACGTTCACCCGAAATGTGAGTAGAAAAATCTATTTGATCCAAGTCACACACACACCACAATGGCCCCTAGTAGCCATTGCTGGAAGTTCACCTCCAGTTCAGAGCGACATCAGCAAGGTATTGTGGGAATGCAAATTATCTCAATGCAAGCCTTTTACGCCAGAAATTGCCTTCTTGTCTTACAGGGCAGTACTACTTTATACATAGTTTGTAAAGGTAGCGGGCGCCCCTCTCTCGACAGAACAAGGCCTGATAACCTGTTCAGTGGTTATTAACCACTTGAGAGTTCGCAGCCACTGCTTTTACTCACTGTGCCTTTCACAGATGGGAAATATCCATTTCCATATCAGTCTTTGTCCTGCCCAGGGGCAGTCCAGCACCGAAATGCAATGGCAATTCCAACCTGAACGAGAGTACCACCAGCAACCCCATACACGTGTTTCACCCTTGTTCGGGATCATCAGTGAGGTGAAGCTGATGCCTCTCTAAGCAGAGTGAGAGGGAGACCACGTCTGGTTGCTCCCAGGAGACCTAGGGTTACCAATCCCAGGTTCCTTAAAATTTAGTTTGTAAAGGTAGCGGGTGCCCCTCTCTCGACAGAACAAGGCCTGATAACCTGTTCAGTGGTTATTAACCACTTGAGAGTTCGCAGCCACTGCTTTTACTCACTGTGCCTTTCACAGATGGGAAATACCCATTTGCATATTAGTCTTTGTCCTGCCCAGGGGCAGTCCAGCACCGAAATGCAATGGCAATTCCAACCTGAACGAGAGTACCACCAGCAACCCCATACACGTGTTTCACCCTTGTTGGGGATCATCAGTGAGGTGAAGCTGATGCCTTTCTAAGCACAGTGAGAGGGAGACCACATCTGGCTGCCCCCAGGAGACCTAGGGTTACCAATCCCAGGTTCCTTGAAATTTAGTTTGCACCTCACTGATGATCCCCAACAAGGGTGAAACACGTGTATGGGGTTGCTGGTGGTACTCTCGTTCAGGTTGGAATTGCCATTGCATTTCGGTGCTGGACTGCCCCTGGGCAGGACAAAGACTGATATGCAAATGGATATTTCCCATCTGTGAAAGGCACAGTGAGTAAAAGCAGTGGCTGCGAACTCTCAAGTGGTTAATAACCACTGAACAGGTTATCAGGCCTTGTTCTGTCGAGAGAGGGGCGCCCGCTTCCTTTGCAAACTACTTTATACATAGTTTAATCAACCCAATTCAGATATTCCTCAAGACTGCAGACCACTACAATGTAAGTCAATAACCACACGCTTTACATCCACCACTGTTAGGATGAGTACTGCAAACATGAATACTCTGGTTGAGGGTGTGGCTACTAGTCCTTTCAATGTCACCACTGGCTTAACTGTTTAGCCACTTTAGTGCAGCCAGCCCAATTCCCAAATTCCCTAAGATCAAAGTCTGGCACAAGTGGGGTGTGTCCTATGCTCCCTTATTGCAACAGACCAGTGTACATGTTCAAGTGCTGCAGGGGTTTCCTGAGTCGACAGCTGAAGAGAGTGCCACTGAATCTCTGGCAGAAGGAGGAGATGACATTTAATGGGTTTGGATTTGCAGCTCTCAGCGTAGATTCTGTGGTAGAAGAGCTGTGTCCAGTTGCTCATGCTAGAGGAATATGATGTTTCTCAGCCTAGCACACCCACAGCATACCACCAAACCTTCCACTTATGTGGATGCTGATCTGTATGATGATAATGTTGGCGATCATGAGAGGGTAATGATGATGAACAACATATTGACTACACCATCTCTTCACATACGAGAACACTGAGAGAGGTTTGTACATCACTGATGTCTATGTGCCAGCCAACCACAGCAAGTCATTTGAGTGCTGTCAGAAATAATATAACCATTCACTGCTACAGCTGCTCAATGCGTAACTGCTGCTAATACACTGAGTGCATTGCAGGTGCAACATAAAATCTCACTGCCCCAGCTAAGAATGTCTATTCCAGCCCACTGTAATTCAACACTGCATATACCAGACCGGCTGTGTGAGAAAAATAATGCTGTAAATGACTACAGCCACAGGCACGATTTGGATGTGGCCTTCAGCTGGACTCAATGGCAACTCATGCACAATATCTCCTGTTTTGTACAACCCTTTTAGGAAGCCACACAATGTATCCGCCAAAGCTCTCTTTCACACAGTGATGTACTCCCATTGACCTATTTCTCAAAATAAACCTGTCCAAAAGAACAATAGAACATGATAACATGGCAGTTCATAAATTGCATAGCTGTTGAGACCACTGTACATTTTTTTCAGAAGGACTCATGTATTAAGCACATTAACAAAATCACTGATCATCTTTTGATGAACCCCATTTTAAGGTGAGTGTGTCTTTCTTCCAGACTGTGAGCAGTAGGCTGGCGCATATGTTGTAACAGGTTATGTATACAACATATGTGTCAGCCTACTGCTCACAGTCTGGAAGAAAGCCACCCTCACCTTAAAATGGGGGAGGGGGGGTCCTCGGAAGATGGCAAAAGATGATCAATGATTTTGTTATGTGCTTAACACAGAAGCCATTTTGGGGAATTTGCAAGATTGCACTTGAGAGGTGTTTGCAAGATCACTTGCTTGCAAAGGAGAGGCTTGAAGAACAGACAACAACAAGAACCGATAATCCCCAATAGACAGTAAGAAGTCTGTCTTCATCTCTTAGTGCCCTTTCCACTGCAACTGTGTCGGGTGCAGGGGCACTGCATGTGGTTTGTGAAACTCTTACATTTACACCCATGTGCGACTCACTTCCAGATTCTACATTCTTAAATATGTGTGGGCATGAGAGAACAGCAGGTAGTGGTAATGGGCCTACGAATACAAAGATGGTGGGTGAGCACTTGAGTGACAAATGCCAGCTTTGCAAGGATGATAACCCATTTCAGTAATGGTTTCCCAATCAGTCCTTGTGTCCAGCAGCACTTGTCCATGTAGAATGTGATATCCTAAGCTGCCCCCCCCCCACCCCAGCTAGTGTACAATCCAAGAACATTTTTAGTGCTGCTAGCACTTTCATCTCTGACCATAGGAAAAGCCTATCTGTAGCTTATGTAGAACAACTGACATTTATTAAAATGAATGAGCACCATACCCCAATCAAGCAAGGCATTGCTTCCCTGTGCACAGTTGCAGGATTCCCCAAATTCAGCAGCATATCATAGTTAAGCCAGAAGATAAGCTGTGCCCCAGTGGACAGGGCAGTCCGAGCTGTAGAGAAGGAGTGAAAGCTATGGTGGCTTCCAGCGATACTTCGAGCTCACGATTTGGAGATTAAATGGCATTGTAGTGGTAATGGATGGAGGTGACCGAGGTGATGATGAACAACCATTCTGATGGTGCACCTGCCCGGAGTGTGAAGTACCAAGTGTGAGTTTTGTGTGTGTCTACCACCAGAGAATAACATAGGTGTACATGATCAATGCATCCAAGATGTTCCAATGATTGAGTACAGTCATTGAATGTTTACCTATCCCCTGTCTTGCAAGGATGTGCTCACATACTGAACTTTTAGGTCTATCCTCAGACTTGGTTTGTATGCCTCTCCTGTCTTGGAGGACTGAGTGTACACAGTGAATGTTTACATCTCTCTTTTCTTACAGGAGTGGGAGCAGAGACTACATTTTACATCTCTCCTGTCTTGCAGAGGTGAAGGCACACATTGAATTCTTATGTCTCTCCTCTCTCAAAGCAGAGGGGCACAGAATGAATTTTTGCATATCTCCTGCTTCACAGGGGTGAAGTCACAAACGGACATTTTACATGCCTCCTGTCTAGCAGGGTAAGAGCGCACACTGGAATTTTATGTCTCTCTTATCTCACAGGGGTGGGGGCACACACTTAATTTTAAGTCACTCCTGTCTCGAAGGGGTGGGGGCATGCCTTGAATGTTTATCATTCTCTTGAATCCCAGGGGTGAGGGCACAAGCTGCATTTTTACATCTTTCGTCTCTCAGAGAAGAGGGGCCAAACACAGAATGTTTACATCTATCTACATTTAGATGAGTGGGAGCACAGACTGGTTTTTACTTCTCTCGTGTACTGCAGGGGTGAGGGAACATATTCAATGTTTATGTTGCTTCGCTCTCCCAGGAGGGGGGCACAGTCTGAATTGTCACATCTCTCCTCTAATAAGGATGGGGACCAGCATGAGATTTTATGAGACCGGGGTGACAGGGGTGAGAGCAAACACCCAATGTTTCAGGTTCAGGAGGTAAATGGGTGACAGAAATCTTATCCCTCCTAGAGGTCTTTGACCCCGGGCACAAGCTGCACTCCACAGATTAAGACCCGGCTGCTGAAACACTACCACGCACCTTAATGTAATCCCAGGCCCATGATGATGATGAGGATGACAACAGTGGGAGCTGTCTGCCTGCCCTCCCTGAACCTTCAGAGAACTCCTAGGCCTCCCTAGAATCCTCGCTGGGCTTTTAGTTCCCTTCTGGCCCATACAGTAGTGGATCACCTGCTGACCTGTGTGGTATTGAATTGGTTAGGGGCTCAGGCTCCTCGCCTGCCTCTGTGTCACCACCATTCCCACCAACAACTTCTGCAGCAGCATCATCTGCTGGAGAACAAAGATTGTTTGTGTGCCTCAGCCTAAGAATACTGATAAATTGTCACTGGGGGATGAGAGATCCGAATCGCAATTGCTGTACTACATCAACACAGCATCCCATCTGATTCTTCCCATTGCGTCCCTGCAATTTCCCCCAAAATAAAATGTTTTGAAACAAAATAACAATATATGTTTTTTCTCCAAAACAATGAGACAAACAAATATCAAGTAAAATATGAAGGGGTTCCCTAACAAACGAAACAGGCTTCCCAAGTAAACTGGCTTCAAAAGTAAGAAAGACATTTCTCCTACTTGGGTAACAACTTTTCATATTCAAAACATAACAGTAAAGGATTCCCTAACAAACAAAAATGGCTTCCCAAATAAATTGCCTGAATGCCTAGCTCACAAAGTAAGAAACTTGTTTTAAATGCCTGATAACACACATAGGCCCTCATTACGACCCTGGCGGTAAGTAACGGTCATTACCGGCATGGCGCAATTAACGTGTCCGTGCTGGCCAGATACCACTAAAAGCGGCACATTACGACATCTCGGGCACGAGCATTACGCCATGCTGGTAATGCAATCACTGCCATGCCGCTAAAGTCCTTTAAACGCCACTTACCGGCATCATATGCCGTGCAAATAGCACGTCCGCCACCCTAGCTATCGATATTAGCGGTCATCGATATTAGCGGTCACCGCAAATAAGCAGATCCGGAAGTTGCGTCACCGCACAGGAACGGGAAAGAGCACGGCGGCCATCTTTATTAACACAATCCATTGCCATCCTCTTCAACCAGTGGACACCTGACCCCCACAACCTCCACAAACCTTCTCCTACACCCATTAATCATCAGAATGCCTACATTTCTGAAAAAAAACAGAGATCGGCTGCGGCAGGAGCGTTTTTCTAGCAAGGAGTTAAATATGTTGGCTGAAACCCTACAAGAGCATGCCGATGTAGTCTTCTCAACAGATATGACCAGACCGGCGATCATGAGAAAAAAGGCCATATGGGCCATGGTAGCCCAGAGGGTCAATGCAGTCGGCACAACACCCCGAAATGCCAGACAGTGCAGAAAAAGGTGGGACGATCTACGTCTCCGCGTCAGGAGTATACTGGCAGCGAATAGAAATCTGGACATGGCGACTGGCGGAGGAGCTGAGTCGCCCATCAAAATGCAGCTGTGGGAGGAGATATGTGCAGCAACCATATGCACAGAGAGCATAGAGGGGTCGGAGATATGGAGAGAGGAGCCCCAACATCAGGCGACGCAGGTAGGTGCCTTAAATCCAGCCATGCAAACTCACTGAAGTCCAGATTTTTGGGAAGTGCAATGGTGCCTAACAGGGTCAACACGACACATTAGCAGAAGACTGCCTAAAGGCAGTGCTGACGTCCACCTTGTACACATGCATTATGCACACCCTTTCTGTAGCCACCCACATGCCTCCATGTTTCTACCACCTAAGAGGGAGACAACCTGTATGTCACTGCCTCCAATGTGCACCATCTAGTAATCAAAATGAATGCAGCCATCTCAATGCCTGCTCAATGTCCGCAGACCCCTCACTAACCCTTTCCCTCCTTTGGTCTACCACAGGCTCTCATTCGGACAGTGCCGACGAAGACACTGGCACTACACCTGCCAAGAAGCCAGGCCCGAAGACCCAAAACACTGTCCCTCCACCTCTGGTGCAAAAATCAAACCCCCACAGCAGCCAAAATCCACAAGCACATCACAGTCCACGGCACTGATGTGCAGCAAGTCAGGCACTACGACACCACCAACGACAACCATCCGCCCAGTGGTGTCTACTGAAGGCACTGGGTCTGCAGGAAGCAGCACGATTCGCGAGACTGCTGCCACCGCTGCCAGCTCAGACAATGATGAAGGGGATGTTGATGTTGTTGTGGGTCCCCCCACTGTCCCCCTTCATTCCCCCTACCTGTCGCCATGCAGCCAGCATGACAATGGCATACAGGGGCAATCTCCTGATGACTCTTGGCCGGCCACTCCATGCCCAGTGGCAGATGTGCAGGAGGGGGGCAGCTCAATGGACACGCCAGTAGCATCATCCACAGGCCAAAAAACCCAGGACCCGATGCATGAAATCATCACGCGGCAACAACAACTGGCCTCCCTCTTGACACAGCATGTGGCAGAATGCACCAGCGCAAGGGGGAAATTTGCGAATGTGTAGAAACTGTAAATGCTGCCATGGAGTCCACCTCCAAGGATATTTGTGCTGAACTAGCCGCGGTGCGGCACATACTCTCGGAGCTTGTACAAACTATGAGGGACATGCGTCCTTGTGAGCAGCCCAGTTCCTCCTCGGCTGCCAGTTCTATCCGAACCAGCCCCGTCCGCAGATCTGGCAGGAACCTGCGGCGTACAGACAGGGGTGCAACAGGTGCCGGGAGAGGGGGGTGCCAATAGAGGCCGCCTTGTGGAACTATCCCACATGATGCACTTGAGCACAGACATCCACATCATGTTAAGGGGAGTTGAGGGAGGAGGGGGGAGTTGAGGGGGGAGGGAGGAGTGGGTGTGTTGGGGAGTTGAGGGGGGAGCGGGGAGTTGAGAGGGGAGGGGGGAGTTGAGGGGCGAGGGGGGAGTGGGTGTGTTGGGGAGTTGAGGGAGGAGGGGGGAGTCGGTGTGTTGGGGAGTTGAGGGGGGAGTGGGTGTGTTCACTTAAATTTTCCATTTCAATACACTTTTTGGTTATGCACAAATCACATGTGTGGACATTGTTCATTGCGTACGTGTGCTTTATGGTGAACAGTCCACAGTGTGCATGTCCCAGACACACCCAGTGCCCCAAGTGCCATCTCCATGTGACACCCCCCGTCCATGTGTGCTATAAGCATTGGTTAATCAGAGTCTGACGCATGGCATGTCCCTCCTGTGCATCGCTTCCTCCCTGAGGTGATGCACCATCCCCACCCTCCTCATCCTCTTCGTCAGGTGGTTGCAGTTCAGCATCAGGGGGCAGGGGCATATTCCGTCTGATGCACATATTGTGTAGCCATGCCATGACGATCTTTGCCACCTTCTCATGGCGGCACAGGAGTGCCCCACCAGACCTGCTGAGGCACCGAAACTGTGCCTTGAAGAGGCCAAATGTCTGCTCAATCACCACACAGGTTTGTGTATGTGCACGATTATAGTCCTCCTCGTGCCGGTTTTGTGGGTTCTGGACTGGGGTAAGGAGCCACCTCTTCAAGGGATAGCCTGCATCACCTGTATGTGGGCAACAATGTATGTGTTAGTTATAACATCAGATTTTACCTCATCAAGTGACACCATGGCATGCATTCATCTCTTACATTAAACCCCATTTCAATGCATGAATTGAGTCACACGATGTGACTGCTATATGTGTATTCCTCTTATAGACTGTTTTGCATGCCATCAACTAGTGTACGCAGGGGGGTCCAGTACCTTGCGAGTGCCCATGCACTGTGTTAGTCCACAGTGGTTGTTTTGGTGATCCGGCATATGTCCAGTGATATTAATGCTTTCATCCTGGCACATTTGCTGTCAGCCTCATGATGATCTCTCTGAGCACTTCAAATGGTGTTATGCTATTTAGTTGGGCCTCTGTGTCAGTGTAGTGGTGTATTGATGTTTATGACCATCATGGGACTCCTTTGTACGCAGTGATGGGGGACTGGCCTTTAAGTAGATGGTGTTTGGTGCTGTGTATTGGCTAAAATCATTGCATGTAGCTGCATTTCGTTGAGGGTGGATGCGGTCTGATTTGGTATAGTGCACATGCAGATGGCTGTGGAATGGTTGGGACACAGCTTCATTCACATGGTAGGGCTGCTTACATCTAGCATTATGTGGTCAGGTGACAGCTGCAGTCTGGGCTGATTTGGGGTATGAGCTTGCTCCATTCCCTCTGGTACTTGCAGCCAGGTGAAATATTCATCTCCACCCCATATCAGTCAGGTAAAGTATGCATCTCCCCCCCCCCCTATATCAGCCAGGTAAAATATGCATCTGTACCTCAATTACCTACACACTTCACATTACCATGGCCATGACATGCGACTCACCAAGTAGCCAGGATCTCTGCCCTGCATGTCGCTCCATGTAGCGTGGTATTGTGGAGTTCCGCAGGAACATTGAATCATGGGTTGATCCGGGGAATCGGGCACAACAATGTGTGATGATCCTGTTCGAGTCACATACCATTTGCACGTTGATTGAGTCTTATAGCTTACGGTTGCGGTACGCTACCTCCCTGGCATGTGGGACCACCAATTCAACATGGGTGCAGTCGATGGCACCAATGCAACCAGGTATGCCGGCCAGTGCATGGAAACTCACTTTGGTGTTTGAGATCTCCTGGGCAGACCGTGGTAATGTAATGTGGTCGTCTGTGTGCTTGAGGAGGGCATCAAGCACTTGGTTCAGCGTACGTGAGAATAATGGTTGTGAAATGCCATGCAAGTGCCCCACTGTGTGCTGGTAGGTGCCTGTGGCCAGGAAGTGGAGCATGGACACTACCTTCAGTAGGGGGGGATGGCGGTGCGTGTTTCAATCATGCTGACAATGTCGTTGTGTATCATGTCCACGATGGTGGTGATGGTGTCCCGGTCCAAACGGTACAGGGTGTGGATCTGCTCAGCGGTGAGGTTGAATGGACTGGCTCTGATGCGTGGGTTTGGGGGCTGCCTGCGTGTTGGCACTGGCTGTGCTGGTGGGGCTTGCTGGCCCTGCCTTGCCCTCCCCCTCCTCCTGCGTCTCCTCTGTGCTGCCTGTTGTGCTTGTTGTTGTTGTTGTTGTAGCACTTCCATTGCAATCAGGTCCTCCATCCCCAACATTGCTAGTCCTATTGGAATCATTGTGAAGTGTGACTGGGTGTGGGAAGGAGTGGGGTGTGCTCCTTTTGTGCTTGGCCATTCTGTATTGCCTCCACCTGTGCTGATTATGTGCACCTGTGTCACTTTGGAACACTGCACATGGGCGTTTACGGTTGGTCCGCGATGGCGGTATTAGCACCATGGCGGTAAGGTACTTTACGGCCTTCGCAAGGGCGTTAAGAGCATGTCCGCTTGACTCGTACTCATCCCCACTTTACGCCATGCCGGTATTTACGGCATGGGAGGTCGCGTGCCCCCGCCCTTGGCGCAGTTAGCGGCACCGTTGTTTACGGTGCTGCTGATAGCACTGTCTCGGGTCATAATCGGCCCTAGCGGTAAGGGATGCCGGTAATCCTTTACCAACATCGTTTTTAACTTACCGCCAGGGTCGTAATGAGGGCCAATGTCTCTCTTGTCTGACTCTGGTGTGGATCATCACTGCATCACCCTTCTGCAGCCAAACTCAACCATAAATGAACCAGGAAGTTGCTGGTTTGAGATTGTGACAAATCAAATTCTGCCCTACAGAAGTAGAAGGATGATGTGGGGCTAAAATGCCCACTGAGCCCTCACAGTGCTGTAGAGAAGTAGACAACTACATCATTAGTAGAACCCGCTCCCTCACCTCTGATATACTGGGTGAAGGACAAGACACTGTGCATGACACCAGATGTCATTCCTATCCCGCATTGGGTGTATGATAGACGATATGCACTTAGACAACCATATTGAATGCACCCTCGAACTGAAGTGCTAGCAGAAGATTTGCAGACACCACTGAACACGGAAGAGCTGTAAAGGACATCTGAGAGGTGAAGAGTGATGTCATAAGAAGAAGACAAGATGATGCACTGAAATAATATGAGGATACTTAAAGAATGAAGACATAACTGAAGAAACAGAGTAAACACATATACAAGTATAAAGAAACCAACAGCCCCTCTGTACCAGCACCAGTTTGGCCTTTGGCAACAGAGACAGCCCCGAGTTCTTAGATCTCAGGCTGCGTCTGTCCAGAAGCCATTTCATCTGAGTGACCAGGTAGGATGGACTCTTGCCATACATGCAAGAGTGTGCGATGCAGAGGGTGTGATACAGGATTTTCTTTGCAATGCAAAGCCAGTGCAATTCTTACTGAGCAGTTGACACATGATCCGTTTTGTGCAATCCCATTACAGCCATCACTGCGTTATTCTGCACTACTTGCATGCGGTTGAGTTCTCCTTTGCTCACACCTAACAGATTGCTAGCACAGTTATCCACCCGGCTTCAAATGATATACCTGGCTACTGTAGCACAGCTGGATACATCGAGATAAGGCCTGATTTGTATCCGAAGTTTGATGTAGTAGGTAGCGCTAAACACCAGACAGCTAATGTGGTGATTCATTAAGAGCTCTTGGTTGATGGTAACTCCTAAAGTTTTTACTTTTTTCAGGGTGGGGAGGAGACAGTCTGCAATGTGGACATGTGCGTCGGCCTGATCTAGAATGCGCAGTTTAGGGCCTGTGCCCAAAATTTTAATATCTGTTTTGGGGTTGTTCAAGGCCAGTTCGTTATGCAACATCCAACAATGAATTTGGTTGTAGGTAGCATTGATGATTTCAGTGTCCTTAGTATAGTCGCCTTAAAGCGGAAAAAGACACTGAGTACCATCAGCGTAATTGGCGCAGCAGGTGCCAAATGAGGGAACATTTGTGAATGCCAAGTATTGAACAATTAAAGATGGAAAAAGCATATGTGAGACAGAGCGTCCAAGTCTCCAGAGGCTGAGGAAGGTAATGACACCTTATATAATTGAATTAAATAGCACTGAATAGAAAGGCAAGATGGACCAAATCGTGGTCTCTTCACACGTGGTGCAAGACCAGAAAACAAGGCCTATTCATTAGCCCTGGACGAAGATAACGATGTACCTTAACTCCCCTTAAAGTTCAGGGGATGAAAACATTCAGCAGGGTCAAGTACAAAGAAGAAGCCTTGGCTTATGAAAGATGACTATTTTGGGCAAGTGGGCAGTAGTCTGACATTGTTCCCTGCACCTGGGTTTCTTTTTGCTTATGTGCTGCTAGTGAGCCGATGGCCAAGGTTGGGAGAGAATGCCAACCAATCAGAGGGCCAGAGACAAATAAGAAGACAGCTGAGAATAGAAAGCAGGAGGAAGCACAGTTAGTCCAGAAGAAATTGTCAAAGATAGCTATAGAAGGAGCAGTATTGACAAGTGGTGAAGGTTTGGCCACACAAGAAGTCCAGTCAGCACAGCAAAGAAATGTAGTGCACCCTATGGATCAGAGTGCGTACAACTTTTGGCCACGAGGTAGGGGGAATGGGCCTAGAGGACGAGGTGGATTTGAAAACTCTCAAGGGGGAGGAAGAATTAATGGGGTACAGCACAGCAATGTTGGAACTGTGGGTGAACAGGACACATAGCCCGAACATGTTTGTTTGTTTGTTTTTTTATTGTGCGCGCCGGACCCAGAGGTATCAGGGCGCAGGTGAAAAAAAGATAATTTACAGTTTGGTTACAGATGTTACAGAGCAGAGGTAAAAACAGATTTCCTCAGCGTTACATGATGTGGGTAAAAACAGCAAAGTACATGCATAGCGGTGTACAGGTGTAAACAACATGTCATAGTTAACAGATATTTACATGTTAGCAGATCTATATCAAAATACATTACAAGCAGGCAAGGGTTGAGTTAGTGCAGTCGGGTAGTGTGGGTTACATATCGTTTTCTATGAGCCATTTGAGTGTGTTCTTTTTGAATTTGATAAACGTTTGGTCGGATCTAAGTGCATATGGTAAGGAGTTCCACAATTGTACTGCCCTAACTGGGAAACTGGACCCTCCAATGGTGGACAGTTTTAATCTTGGCACTTGAAGACAGTTGGGGTTGGCTATTCTTGGCGGTCTGATGGAGTTTTTTCTGATAAATCTTTCTGTTAGGTAGCGAGGGGCTTTGTTATTTAGGCATTTGTGGATGAGGGAAGCCGATTTGAGATTAATTTTTTCTTGGCTGGAAAGCCATTTGTGTTTCCTTCTTATTTCAGAGATGTGTGCTTTTCTGGGGATGCTTAAGGCGGCCCTAAGAGCATTATTTTGGAGCACTTGAATTCTGTTGATGGTTTGTTTGTGTAGTAGAGGAGGAGGCATGAAACAAAACTGGCAAGCTCCAAGAGTAGGATGGGCTATTCTCCACAGCACAGCAGAGAACCACAGGAATATTACGTCCGAGAGCAAACGCAGTATCAGACGAGCATCAGACGAGCCTACCACAAATACAGAAAGCGCAGCAGATTCCACCAAAAATACTGTTACCACAGCAAGCATCCATGCAGGCACAACAAGTACAGGCACAGCAACCACAGTACACACCGGTACAAGTGACAGTACCACAATGGAAGGCGATACAGGAGCCCCGCAAGTATCCACACCCAGGATAGGGAGTGTGACAGCAGTGGGAGGGAATCCTTTTACAGGTACAGGGATGACTTTATATCCACAATAGGACAGCCCACAGAGCGACCTGATGCATTCATTACTATCTGTGACACCAGACCCACAAGAGGATCCAAGGGTCAGGGTAACGATAGGAGGCAAGACATTTTCAGTCCTCGTGCATACTGGAGCACCTCTTTCCTGTGTTCGAGGAGGAAAATGCCCAATGTCTGTCATTGCCAGGAATGCACATGAATTCTCTGTGGCCACAAGTTTCATTACCTTTACTGATGAATTACCATGTTCTATAGGTGAACATGACGTATCAATGCCTCGGCAGACCCCAGTTAACATATTAGGGCATGACTTGATGACAAAATTAAACATGAAGATATCCTTTACCGACAAAGGGATCCATTATCTAAATGTGAGAGAGTTTATACTTGCTTTCACAGGCCAAAAAGCATTGCGAGGGTTCCCTTTGGATACAGAAATATTTTTGCATGGAGTAAATATTTTGTTGACATGGCTTCCTGGATTGACAGGGAAAAAATTGAGAACACCTGATGAATTTGTGTTTAGACCAGAAATCCTTATGGATAATGATGAGGAAGGGCAGGTCTTTCCCATAGAGGTCGAGGCAGTAGCGGTAAATCAAGAAAGGGTGGTTGTTCATTGGATAGATGATGAGGGAAGAGCATGCAGAACAGTAATATCCCTTAAGGAAGGATATAGACTGACAGATTAGACTGACAAACACTTGTTTAGAGATGAATATTCAGACAATGAATTAGTATTTTTCATAGGTCTCATTGGATGAAAATTGAGAATAGAGAGATACCACAGAGAATGGCACTGGTAAAAAATAAACAATTTTTTCAGGATCATTTTGAAAAATTGGCCAGCATCTTGTGGACCAACAGTCCATATGATGTGGGCCTGTTAAGCAGAGCAGGAGCAGTTAAAATCAAGCTTAAACCAATAACAATATTGCCACGTCCAAAACTCTACCCCATGCCCAGAGAAGCATATGAAGGCATATTTGAGACCATTTCCGCTTTAATGAAGCAGGGAATATCGGTGCCTTCAGAATCCCCATGTAACACTGCTGTGCACCCAGTGAAGAAATCAACTGGGGTTGTGGAGATTTAATCAGGATCTCGGCACCTTAAGCAATATTGTTGAGGCAGAGTTTCCTTTGGTTACAAACCCTGCTGCAATATTATGTAACATTCCATCTAAAGGCAGAAGCAATTGGGTACTTCCCTTTTTTTTGTTATCGGGGATCAATCTTTGAGTGGGGAGGGTATGAGAGAAAACTATAAAGAACTAAAAGATTGATTACCCGTCTCTTTCTCAGTTTCTTATTTGTTTTGGACAGTGCACCTAAACCATCTAAACTTCAGGCAAGTTTATACACAATGGGCCTCCTTACGAGGTGGGCGGAATGGGTTTAACAGCGCCGGTAATGGTGCCAGTGCCAGTAAACCCATTCAGCCCTATTACGAGGTTCCCTTGCGGGACCCGCTCAGAACATCTGGTCAGATCAGACGTCCTTTGCGGGTCCCGCAAGGGGACCAGGGAGCTAATAACGGGCCTGTTATTAGCTCCATCCCCATTCCCATTGAGCCCTATGGGGGCCCTATGGGGGCTCGAATGGGAATGGGGATGGGTTTTTTGAATGAGGAATTACTAGCTCCTCCAAGGTTGGAATGACCTGGTAATTCCTCATTCAAGGAATCCGGACCCGGGTTTGGAGGCAGCCATGGCACTAATAGCACCATGGCTACCTCCAAACTTGTAATGAGGCCCAATATCTCCAGAAACACTTATTTAAGAAAAATACAATTTTATTTATTATTCGCAAAATCAAGATAAAATATTGCAATGAAACATTCATTCAAAATGTGGGGTTAGTATGTGTCATAAATCCTTATGTAACAGATCAAGTCTGTCATAGAGAACACACAACTCGGACAATGATAAAACAACAAAAAGAAAAAGTCTTCTTGTCCACTGTTAAATTTGTCTTCTGCAAATCAAAAAAGACAAAAGACCATCATATATAGTAAAACACAACAACTTTTTGATCGGAGGAAAAACAGTGTCCTTCAAAAAGCAATAGAAATGATTATTTGCAATGTAATACATCAGACATCACAAGAAACTGTATCACATTTCTAGATAATCTTAGGACTGTTTATTGGTTCACAGTCATAGGCCCATTCTGTGCCGACACATGTTTCGACCGACTTTGGTCTTTCTCAAGGCGGGACTGATAATTTTGGACTGTGGGTCTAACCTCGACCCACCAACCCTGTGTATTGAATGGAATGTTAATCAATTTTGCAATCAGGCCCTGCCTTGAGAAAGACCAAAGTCGGTCGAAACACGTGTCGGCACAGAATGGGCCTACGACTGTGAACCAATAAACAGTCCTAAGATTATCTAGAAATGTGATACAGTTTCTTGTGATGTCTGATGTATTACATTGCAAAGAATAATTTCTATTGCTTTTTGAAGGACAGTGCTTTTCTTCAGATCAAAAATGTGTTGTGTTTTACTGTCATTTGTAGGTCAGGGGATACCTATTATCTGATAGTATTGCAGCAGTCCTTGTTTAAATACTTTTGACCAGTGGCATTCATTTTCCCTTGTTTGAGCGTTCCCATACCTGGTTACCCAAATACAGTGGTCCTCTACCATCTTATATAGATCACACATTATTTAGAGGAAACCCTTTTGTGTGGTTTCCACAATAGTGAGGCTGAATGATGATGTCTCGTAGATGGTCAACATATGTTTCGGCCTTATTATTAAATTCAGCACTATCTCTAGTGCCGCTTTCTTGATGTTGATGGCCTTCTTCAGGACGTTGGATTCAATCACAGACCCCTTTGGATGTTATGGTCGTTTGCACGGAAAAGACAGACTTTTTTTTAAAAACAATTTTATTGATTTTATTTCAACAAACAACCAAACTTGCAGTACACATCACAGTATTTCAAATTTTGTGCAACTCAAACAATGTCTGCTGCGTCTCCCGTTCCCTCCACCCCATCCGAGCCTACACTACTTCGCGATTTGCTTCTTCATCTTGCAGAGGGGTTCCCTCTCCTGTATTCTCTGCTGGGTCCTGGTCGCTCGACCAGACCTGAGTGGGCCCAAACAGTGTGGCTATTACATTTTTCCAAGCTGTCAGGGTTTCTGCTTCTTCATCCCCTCCAGGGTTACTAGCTTCCTGCCATACTGCAGTTTCAGCTTCTGCCCATTTCTGAAGGTATTTCCACCATATTTCTATCCTTGGTCTGTAGCATGCCTTCCATCCCATAAAGGAAAAGACAGACCTGAGCTTCTCAGTCAAGCGAGCTAGCTGCTATCTTGACTGCGTAGATACCTCATGTCTCTCTGGTATTCTAGGGCCACGTATTTAGCACAATTATTTGTGTCTTTCTTTGAGCGTGGTTCCCTCTTATGCTGGACAGTTCTGTTATACCTGATTTTTCAGGGCATCTGTTATTCATGTTGTTCGTTGAGGTATATTCCCCTCATGTGTTGGTCTTTTTTTTCCGTCTATTTCACAAGCAGGAAGATCCATGAAATAGACGAAGAAACGAAAAAACAAAGACCAACACATGAGGGGAATATACCTCAATGAACAACATGAATAACAGATGCCATGAAAAATCAGGTTTAACAGAGAACTGCTCAGCATAAGAGGGAACCACGCTCAAAGAAAGACACGCATAACATTGTGCTAAATACGTGGCCCTAGAATCATAAGAACTTTGTAGAGAGTTGATTGTTATGTCAACCAAAGGGGAGTGATGCCTTATGATTTGGCGTGTGGGTGAACACATAAAGAAAGCAGGTAACCTGAGGGGGGTGACTAAGATATGTATCCCAAAGAAGTCATTTTGTGGAAAAATTAAGGGAATTGAGGAGGAGGAGGTTGAGGACTTGAACAGAGGGGGGAATGTGAGAAGCAGAAGAGTACATCATTAGTAGAACCCACCCCCTCACCTCCGACATACTGGATGAAGGACAAGAAGACACTACATGACACTAGGTATCATGCAATACTGCATCGGGTACATGAGAGACAATATGCACTTAGACAACCGTATTGAATGTACCCTTGAACTGAAGTGGCAGCAGGAGATTTGCAGATGGCAATGAACATCGAAGAGCTGTAAAGGAAATCTGACAGGTGCAAATGATGTCATTAGAAGAAGACCCTATGACGCACTGAACCAATATGAGGATACTTAAAGAATGCAAACGTAACTGAAGAAACAAAATGAAACATACATATGAGAAGAAGAAATCATTACACAGCCACGATAGTGGCTGTGTAGTTATGGTTAAGTTGCTAATCCCATAGGAAGAGCACTTTTTTGAGCGGCTTCGCTCCCCCTGGACGAATCCTCACCAGACATTGCAATCAAAGTATATGGCCCACTCTGAATTTGTTTGCAAAGTTTGGTGAGGTTTGGTCTTGGGGGGGCAAAGTTATAGGGGGGTCCCAACATTTCTTTTTTTCCCATAGACAGAATGGGGAATAAACTTTGCTCATGCCTACAGCACAAACCGCTGGACGAATTTTCACCAAATTTGCAGCAGGAGCAGCGGCTTGGTCCCGAAAGTGTGCTTTTGTAAATTTGGTGAAAATCCGTCCAGTAGTTTTTTAAAAAATGACCAAAAAGAAGGTCACAAAAAACTGATATCGATGTCCGCTCCGCGGACACACTTCCCTGTTCGTTCCGCGGACAGTGTCCTGATTGGCTAATCAGCTTGCGTCATGTCCGCGGAGATGGGACTTGTTCGCTGATTGGATGGTGAAGAGCGTGAAGGGCGTCAGATTTTTGGAAACGCCCGCCATCTTGGATTCGCAGACATCTGCCGGTGTCTGCGAACATTGCGGTAAAAACATATTAAAAAACACAACATTACACTTGTCAAACTTATCAAATATTCTCTGGGGAGGTGAGGGGTGATGAGGATGGGATGGGATATGGCTGCAAGAAGCAAAAAAACAGGTGTTTTTTTTTACGCAAAAGTCCGCGAACAGTTCGGATGTGCGCGAGCAGTCCTGAAAAGTTCACGGATACCTCAGCATTACAGGGTTGGTGAAATACAGTTCTTGAATGGCTTATAACTTTGGCGCCACTCAATAGAACTGCATGACATTTTGCATGCATATTTCTGACCTGATTCTGAATGGGTTTACAAAGTTTGGTGGGATTGTGTCATGAGGGGGCAAAATTAGAGTGGGGGTCCCACAATAATGTAATGGCTTATAAATTAGGTGCAATTTGATGAATCTATACTTTATTTGGCAAACTGATAATAGATCTAGATATAAATGTTTTTGCGGATATTTGGTGGGATTTTGTCAAGAGGGGGCAAAATTAGAGGGGGTGCCAAAATAATGTAAAGGCTTATAAATGAGGTGCCATTTGACGAATCTACACTTCATTTGGCAAACTGATAATAGATCTAGATATACATGTTTTTGCGGAAATTTGGTGGGATTTTGTCAAGAGGGGGCAAAATTAGAGGGGGTGCCAAAATAATGTGAAGACTTATAAATGAGGTGCCATTTGACGAATCTACACTTCATTTGGCAAACTGATAATAGATCTAGATATACATGTTTTCGTAAAGTCTGAATGGATTTTGTCAAGTGGGGGCTAGCTTATATGATGATTGTATGTGCATACATTTGACACTTTTGAAAAAATAAAACATGGGTGGATTTCCAGCAAACGTGCGTAAGGAGCATTGGCAAGGACCTACAAGCATGGTTTTGGAAATGTGCCAGTGTTTTATTTTTTGACAAGTGTCATAATGGAGCTACAAAAAATAGCGGTATACCTTTAGTGACTGAGGGGTAGCCTGTGGCCATGGGCAGTGGCCAGATTGTCTGGGTCATGGAATAAGGTCACGATCCGGACAATCTGGCTACTGGCCATGACCACAAGGGACAAAACATAGGATTAAAGTGGCCATGTCCACCTGGGACTGGCTTTGTGGTAAAGTTATTTGAAATTAGGGTAGATTTGAAAGGGAAGAAAAATGTGCTTGTGGTAATATGGTCATAGGGTTCTCTTTTTGCCTTCTGCAGGCTGCCATGGAAAGCGAAGAGGGGCCCTGTATGGAACCCTCGCCTTCCCTTTCCATGGTGGCCATCTTGGAAAAGGATTTTCCTTCCTACACCGGGACGCCACAGGCGTCCCGGTGTATGAAGAAAAATCCTCTTTTTTAGCACCTTGGGTTCCCGCTTTGGGAACCTAGGGTGCTAATGTCCTTCATCACCCATTTCAGGGGCTGGAATGGGGGGATAATGGTCCAGAGACCTCGTTATCCACCCTCGCTTCGCTTGGGCTGATAACTTGGGCTGCTGGGCCGGTCTCCACTGCTCCAGTCCCTGGAACGGAGGATGAACGCCACAATATTCCTATTAGCATAACACAAAATGCAAATGGAAATGTTGGAAAATCTTATTGAGTCTATGTACTTTACTGAGAAATATAAAGTAGATGGAGTCTATACGTTTTTCTTCAGTTCTATTTTTTTAACTGTGAAAGGTGGTTCCTAAAGGAATATGTCTTTTGTTGTTTTTGAATGTATTTTTTTTGGCAGGAGATCTGAGAACGAAAGGTGGGGAGGGAAATGAGGGAAGAGGAACCAAACACTAATATGAAGGGGTAGGTGGAGAAGGGAAAATGTTGTGCATGTGTTATTTCTAAGGTAGTGTAGGCAGTGTTTCTCATGCTCCTTGATTACAGCAGTGGTGGTGGCTCTTGGGGAGGAGGGATGGCATTAGCTGATGCCATTTTAAGATAAATAGCAGTTTTGCTAAAAGTATGTACTGTGTACTAGATTGTTAATGGATATTGAGTAGGAATAGGTGTTGGAGCTGTGCAAGGGAAATGTTGAAGTTGAAAGTTTTCTAGATCAGTAGAAAATGCAGTTCTGAACTGTCCGCGAAGCAGAGATCTTATTGTGGAGTGCGGACGGGTTCTCGGACACGTCATCATGCCGCGCGCCAGTGTATGGTCATGTGGCACTGTCCCGAACGACAGATAAGTAGTAAATTTATTTAAGGAGACATGCAAGGTAGATAAGTCATATAGAAGTTTTCTGCAGTAGAATATATGGATAAAGTGGCCATGTTGAAAAGATGGACGTTGGCTCTGAATAATAAGTAAAGTGGAAAGCTTGAAGGAGGAAGACCAGGGCTGCACATTGGAAGTGAATTTGTGCATGAACGGAGGATAGCTCCTGGCCAGAGATCAAGGATGCCACAATAAGAAGCAAACTGCAGAGTACAAAGGGAGTCAACGAGGATAAGCAGCATACACAGGACACATTTCTCTTAGATTAAGGGCCTCATCACGGGTTTCGCCTGAGCCCCTAAATGCGGCAGTAACGGTATTACTGCCACATTGAAGGGCTGGCCAAATCACGAGTTGGGTGGAAAATGGCCTTTTTACTTCCGGCTTTTTGCTGGAGGTATAAATGACAATTTCCGGGCCATTTTTCTGGCCATTTGTGGCGCTATTACCGCCAGCGCAATTGCTGCCGGTGGTAATAGCACTTCCCAACCCTATGAGAATGGGATTTACTGACTAACCACCCCCCATCCTCGCAACTCATGATCTGGCGCAAATTGCACCGGACCAGGTTGCAGTAGCGCCATTAACATTGGGTGTTATCCCGGCTGTATTACCACTAGGTTACTGCCCAACTCATGATGAGGCCCTCAGTAACTGTGCAAACATTTGTGAATGTCAAGTATTGAACAATTAAAGATGGAGAAAGCATATGTGAGACCGAGCAACCAAGTCTTCAGAGGCCGAAGAAGGCAATGGCACTTGATATAATTGAAGTAAACAACACTAAATGGAAAGGCGAGATGGAAAAAATCATGGGCCCTCATTACAACCTTGGCGGAGGACCATGGTGCTATTAGCACCATGGTCCATGCCGCTAAGGTTATGATTCCGCCATGGTGGATGGCGGAATTACCGCCCCATTACAAGGTGAGTGGGGCGGTAATTCCCCATTCACCAATGGCCCCTTTCCCATTCCCATTTTTGCCCCATAGGGCATAATGGGAGTGGGGAAGGCGCTAATTACGGCACCGTAAATTACGGTGCCGTAATTAGCACTAAGGTGGCTTAGCGCTTTGCATTTTAACGCCGGCAATAAGCAGACGTTAAAATGTGAATCAGGCGTTAAGGGTTAACGGCGCCGACGGCGCCGTTAAACCCTTAACGCCTGAGTTGTAATGAGGGCCATGGACTCTTCACACGTGGTGCAAGACCAGGAAACAAGGCCTATTCAGAAGCCCCGGACGAAGATCAATGTACCTTAACTCCCCTTAAAGTTCCAGGGGAGAGAATATTCATCAAGGTCAAGTACAAAGAAGAATCCTTGGCTCAAGGCTTGGCTGATGAGAGATGGTACACTAATTGGGCAAGTGGGCAGTAGTCTGACATTGTTCTCTGAGCCTGGGTTTCATTTTGCTAACGTGCTACTAGTGAGCCGAATGTCCAAGGTCTGGAGAGAATGCTAACCAATCAGAGGGCATATGTAAGGGTGGACCATACATTGTTGCATGGGTCTATCTGCTGCTAGTATTACATTATTATCTGTATTTCATGTAGTTAGAGGTTGTTCGTACCTATTAGATAAAAGGCATCCAATATGACACACTTCTAAAAACTATAACTAGACATGTTAACCTTTTGTGTAACTAAAATGTAACTGAGTGTGTGTGGACTACGGCTTGTTGTTCACCAGGTTTCCCTACTTTATTGCGCTGATAATAAAAGTAGTATTTTGCCATATTCTTTGAGTCTGTCTGGTTATTTGGGTCTGAGATTATTTATCATGGTAATCCCATTCTGTGCATAAGAATTCCCATAGGTGCTACTGCACAATGCTACAAATCAAGAGCCAACACAATCATGAAGGTAAGACAGGCACAGTTAAGAGATATACCGCCTTTGCCTTTCGTGGTAATATCGGGCGAGGGAAATTCTACACCCCTGTAGAGGGGTGTGAATGTGTGATTCAGCAGCGACCCAAACAGTAAAGCATAACAGTCCAAAATAAATAACGAGAATATCAAAGTGAACTTCTATGAATAATAGATATACTTTAATGAAACACACCACCTGCAAAATAACTAAATACGAAAATACTACACAAATCCCACCTCTGAGGAGAGAGCAGAGAATAGGCAAAGATAGCACAATGCAGCACTCTGTGTAATGAATCAGGCGTGTAAAGTACGTGAAAACCACAACGTTCTTGTAAAAGGATATGTTTCTTGAAAATAAGAATGTATTTAGTGGCTTAACCAGTCTCTAGGGCCCAAACTGGACCAGAGGGCAGTTAAGAGTCAATTTAACTGCTTAGGTTGCTTGGCACTTCGACGAGATTGAACTAGGCTTTCGGGTCCTGTTCCAGCAGTTTGAGTCGGGTTTGACTGGGTCAACAGCATTGTTCCAGACAAGGAGCAGGCATCGAGCCAGAGTCAAGCTGAACGTTGTTGTAGTTCGAAGAAGTGCAGATCATGAGGGCCAACCAATTTGGTTTGGTAATGAAGCGGCTGATGACTGGATTTGCAGTTCCAGTCGAACAGCTCGAGTGCAGTGCTCGAAGATCACAATTCTAAAGTACCTCCCAGGTCTTGTCATCTGCTGATGAAGATGTGCAGTGAAGATGCTGGTGCTTCAACATGACAGTTCGAAGACGGTGGGTGTAACAATGAGCTTCAGGTTGGAACCGAGGCAACAATGCATTTAGCCATTGCAGTGCAATGGCGTACTGGCTTGAGGATGCAGTTCAGCAGTTCTGGAGCAGCATTCATGGTGGTTCGACTCTAAAGATGCTGGATGCATGGTTCTGCTGGATTGGTTCAATCGAGCGCTAGGGGAGCTGTGGATTGTAACAGCCATGAGGGTCAGTTTGACGGTTGGTTCAATGGCAAGGATCCTGGAAACTGGATACACAGTTCAGTTTGAGTGGCTTGATGCAGCGTTCGATTGTCTGGGCTCGATGGGCCACCAGGGTCGGTTTGACTGGTGATGGCAATCCGCAGCAAAGATTCTGGTAAGTGCGGTGCGGTCCCAAACTGATTTGAACATGAGGGTCAGTGGTTCAAAGAGGTAGAGTGTCAACAGTAGCTTTGCAGGGTCCTGTGGGTTTGAAAGGTTTCAATCAGGCTCAAATCATGGCTCAAATTGGTGCGACAGGAGGAACGCAAACTTGGTCCGCTGGTTGCTGCGAGTCCCAATGCAGGGGCTCATAGATAAGGTTTGGCCCTTGTTCTCATTCTCCTAAACACTAGTGAGGCTGGTCCACAACTGCAGGAATCCTACAACATAGTGTACTGAGTACTGTTGGGACTGGCAGAGAAGCAGTTCTTGTCCCAGTATCAGGTAATCCCCAATGGTCCCTGGGAAAGGTTAGATGGCAGAACTCACCTCTGCCTTGGACGCTTAATCTTAACCTCACCGGCGGAAGACGTTGGAGAGATCAACTCTCTCAACAGATGTCCAATGAATTCTTCCTCATGTTTATGTTCAAGAGGGACTCCAAGAAGTGTGTGGGAGACCCCTTTTTTTAAAGGTAAATGTCTGCAGATTTTTGGACTAAAGCTAGCCTGCCTTAGTGCTCCAATCCCTGTTTTTGAAAGCCATGGACTTTGCCCTTCTGACATCACACTCAAAGTCCTTTGCTCTAGAGCAGAGGTTTTCAAACTGTCGGGCGCACCTCCCATGGGGGTGTGGCCACATCCCAGGATGTGCACGAGAGCCCAGCATGAATTGTAAAAAAAAAAAAGAAAAAATATATTAATTTTTTTAGATTGGTGGAAATGGGCAGGGGCGGCTCACATGGTCGGACTGGACCATAACACTGTCTCAGGCACCAATGAAAAAATGGCCCGCAGTTGCAAATGGATATTCATTCCTTTGGTCACAGACTGAATAGTATCCAAATGGGTGTTTTTTGTCAAAATGTAAGCAAATTGTGATATTTAAAGAATATTTATTCAGCAACAATGGTCAAAACTACTAGCTGCATAGGGAAGTAACTCATCAAACTTACCCACATTGGCCAAAAAAGTGGGCCATGTTGACTGGCCTACACTAGCATTTTGCATTTTTGGTACAGGCATCGCCCTATTACCCTATAGGCCAGTCCGAGCCTGGTGGACCAACCATAATGGGTGAGGGGGTGTCCACCAAGTGGCCCCCTCACCCAATATGGAGGAACCAGAGGAGCCAGCCCAGTGACACACTGAGCACTCCCTCAGCTGCTTTTTCCAGCTGAGGGAGTGCTCCTGGGCTGACTGAACTGTCAAAGGGAAACATTATTTCCCTTTGACAATCGGGTATCCCTTATTGGCCCTTCCAGCCAATGTATCCTCCAGTAAATCCCTGTCCAGAGTCATCCCAACAACTGGTATCCAGAGCAGAAAACTGTACAAACAAGGGCAAGTTCTAAATGGTCCTTTTAGGGCCTGGTAGGTCCAAGGGCCTCTCATTTCGCCCTATTACACTATCCATCCATTTTCCCATCAATGCAGAACTACCATCAGTGTACCATTTTCCAAATCTGCATGTGTCCACCAACCGCACCTGTAATTTTCACTGCGTGATTGCCCAGGACTCTGATTGTTTATCAAATTAAATTACACGGTTGGGTCGCAAGAACCCTGTTATTTTTATACTATGCTGTTTTTGTCACCTACGATGCATTCACTTATTCTTTTAAATAGCACTGTTTGGTCACCTAGTACCCTGTGATTTGTTTTAAATTAGGCTGCTTGGTTGCTTAGGCCCCAATGATTATTTTAACTTCAACTGTTTGGTAATCTAGGAACCTGTGAATGTTTTAATTGAACTATTTGTTCTCCTAGGACCCTGCACCCTCCATATAATTTCCTTAGTGCCATCACCCGGCTAATCCTGCCCTTACTGTTCTCACTCCTCACTCTAAAATGGCCTCCAACCACTCCCCATCTTCCCCCACTCCAGTTTATCCCATCCTCTTATCTCCCCATAACCGTTCCTCACTATCCTCCCAAACACCACAGGGAACGCTCCGCTCTCTCTCCCATCCCACCCACTCCAACCTCATCTGCCTGATCCTTATCCTTAATCTACCCAAGCAACTACTTCCTCTACCTCTGCCTCTACTATCAACCTGAACCTCAGCCTCTCTAATGCCTAATCCATCTGCAAAAAACCTCCTTTCTCATGAATCATTTTGATTCCCATTACCCCAAACTCTTGTTGATGGCTATCATTGATACCCGACTTCTCACCCAAGGCACCCCCATCCTGGCAGCCCTTACACTGACTTTGCACTTGCCTCTTAACCCTCCGTTTCTCTCCAAAACATGTGGAGTTACCCCTTCCCCTCACTAATTTCACTCCCTCCTCCTTTCAGCATATCTAGACCAACTTCTGACTTTCATCCCTCTTAGTATCCTCCTCATCTCCTGCCCACTGGACACCCCCGACCTCTTGTTTTCTGATCTTTACCTCTTACTTGAAATCACCCACTTGATATCCTTCCCTTCACAATGGGTCACCTCAACAGCCTCCATATGAGAAACGGCCAAACAGCTCCAACCTGACTACACTCTCTTTCACAACTCAGTAGTCAACCTAGATAACCTTCAAACCCACATCCAAAGCAAATATGTCAATCACATATTCCCATCTTTCAGCCTGGTCCCCTCTGCTTCCAAGATTTACCCCTTCCACTCTGCCCACTTTCTCATTCATTTCACCACCTATATTCCTCTGCCACTGTCCCGCCCCCCTCGTTCAACCAGGGGTGGACTAGAAAACAAAAGTGGTCCTTGAAATGTAACCAAAAGTGCCCCTGGAAATGTACACCGTGCAAGTATATGCAGAGACTAAGCCAAACTCCTGCAAGTTGGGCTTGCAAGAAGGGTGTGGGGGTGGCATCGCCAACAAAGGAAATTTGGAACGATTAAAAGTATATTGTTAATTACAATTTTCCATGCATAGAGATTAAAACTAAGTTTAATAAACTGACAGAGTACATTTGTTAACAGAGAGAATTAATATACCGGAATATTTATAACAAATTCTTTGCTTCAAAGGGATGTGTCTATTGGAAGGGAACGTAAAAGAAGCAGAAAACCAGGGTAAACACATTAAAAAGGTGCATTATGTAAAGGCCCACCGGGAAACAACCAGAGTTTCCTGTAGGCCAGTACACCAGTGACTTTAACTAACACCAAATGCAAATTCAAGACCATGTCCATGGTCCCATACTCAGACAAAGTCAACATCTCACTCTCTTTCTTCTACATTTGCTCAGTCCATTAAACTCTCCTTTGCTGACTTCAACATGCTCTCCCCTTCAATGGTCTCTACCAGACCCGCTCCTTCACCCGCTCGTCAACCATGGATCACCTAAGCCATCCATCTTCTGAGGACAACAATGATTTATTGCTTACCCTGCTGGTACAAAGACAGATCCCCCACTCTTCTCACTGCCTGCATGCACTTTCTACCAAACCTGGCCACAGCTCGTAACACAGCCAAATCCCCTATTACATTAATCTTGTTTTTTATCTCCATGCTCGTTCTCAAATTATCCATTTCCCCTAAACCATATTTTTACTCCTAAGAACCACTGAATTTCCACCAATGGCTTTGCCCCATTCTTCTCCACTTAAACCACCAAAATACAGGACACATTGTCCACCCTTTTATCTCCCCCACGTCCTAAAACCGCCCTCATTATCCCTTCTTCCCATCTTCTCCAAACTGGACTCCCTATATCACTTCTCCCTCATCTCCCTCACTGGACTTCTACTCATCCTTCACTCTGCCAATCCATCCTGCGCACGAATTTAGCAGTTTGCACCAGAAATTGTTAAGAAACTTTCACCCTGACCTCTTCAGGTCTCACCCATGGCTAGCCACCATGGGGGTTTTCTTTAAGAAACTCTAATATTCATCATGGCCTCTGGCACCAAAGCCAGTCACATCCTCCTAAACGCTGTAAAAATCTGCCTACACCTCACACATAACTCAACTAAAAAACGTATCTCTATTCTTATGCTCAGCAAACCATACCACTGTATAATTCTTGGTCTATTCCTTTACACTTTTTCACCCCAAAACAAAGTTCAAACTTTGAGACATGCACCCTTTTCAACCTATCCAGAGCCTCACCCACCTCTACCTACCGTCAACAATCTGGGAAATCACTGTCCGTTTACATTCCTACTACTCCTATATAAATCCATCCATGGCCTTGCCCCCTGACTACCTAGCTGAATGCATTTCATGGTTCTTTTACTCTCATGATCTCTGCTCCTCATCTCGTTGCAACCTATCAGTACCCTGCTCTCCTGTGCCTCCTCCCACATGTACTCCTGTTCCTACTTGCCCACTCCACGGGAATGCTCTACCCCTGGCCATCAGAGCCATTGCTTCATTTATTTATTTTATTTAAAGTGTTTCTATATCATGAGCATGGTTAAGTATAGCATAAGGGTTCTTCACGAGAAACATATACAATATAATATATACAATATAAAAGATAAACACAGGTTTAATGGAACTCTGCAAAATGAGGATCAAACTCGAACTGATAGACATGGAAGGAGGCCCTCCAACCCACCCAACTAAACAGGTCAACTGTCCAACAAACCTCTCTCTATGTAAATAGTTAATATGTAAATAATGGCACAAGGCTCTCAATTTTAAAAATATTTAGTCTTTCAGTCCCTCGCACATGCTCCTACACTTAACCCTTCACAACCCGGTATACATCTTTCAAACCAACAATGATCTTATCTAAAGGCATCTTATCCTAAGTCTGCCTGTATCTCTCTGTTAAGTCATCTCTGTTTGAAAGGACAGCCTTCTCTTAAATAAATACAAATACAGTAACCTCTCAAGAAGCGGGGAAACACATGGAGACCATTTCTCACTCATGCCCTGTTTCGTCGGCGGAATCAAATGACCAACATTACACAAACCTGAAACATTTCACATAGGGTTTTTCTATGCATGTGCTTTTATCCATTCCATTTTTTGTGTCAAGGAAAATGAGCCTGCAAGTTTTACATTGATCTTAAGCCAGTCTACCACATTCTGGAGAGCAACGGCCTTGCCGTTGATCATATTACTGAAATTAAAATAAGGTAGCTTAAGGAGCTTGTATCCATGCAGTTCCAAATGCCAGCATGGTAAGGGAGTTTCATGAGTGGCTGAAAGGGATTAATTATCCATGACTTCCCTTGCAATACCTACCTAGAGAAATACTGGTATGATACATCTGCAGGTATTCAATGTCCACCTTCACACCCACCTACAAGCTGTGGTTACATCTATTGCGCTTTTGCTATGTACACATGTATATTCCAAATCATTTATGCTTGAGACTCTCTATAAATAGAGAAATACAAACACCACACAAGGCTACATTTGAAAAATGCCCATCTCCTTTGAATATAGTCTTTTTATGCAAGCTCAATTTGTAAATGCAGAGTGTCCAACCGGGAGAGTACGGCAGACAAAGCATATGCTCAAGCACCCTTGGACCACTATTAGATACTACATTCTGACACAAGGCGTTACTCTACTAGGCCTGCTGGTAATGCACAGTTCACAAACACAAGTGAACTACAGTTAAGACACTTTTAGCTAGAAAGAGTACACAATAAGTTGGTTGACTCTAATGTATAAGGAACCAGCAAAGGATTTGGTGCAAAAACTGGATAGCATGACTAAAATATTCTTGTTTGTTTTTTAATGTTAGTTAATGGGGGTTGTAGAAGTGGGCCTTTGATCACTGTAATCCAAAGCAGGCCCACCACTTAAAGAGTAAGTGAGCATTTATCTGTAAAGCAAGTTTATTGTACAAACGACTGGGAGGGGCTAGATGACATCAAAGAGTCAAACTAACCAGAGTCTCCCTGAACCACAAAAAGAACATGCATTTTATACAATTTGCAACAGTAAAAACACTCCAACAGGTTTCGTTAAAATGTCAACCCCTCTACACATGATTGGTTAAACCTATACAATGTAACCATATTCCCTTCAGTTCCCACACTTCTCAATGGATACCTTCATCTAAGCACCGTCCTCTTTAACTTATAATTGCATGTTTCATATTTATACTGCACCCCTCTCTGGGGCCTTTCCATATTTGGTCACAGCCCCATCTCCCAGTTACACAGTTTTCACAACTTACAAACAGTTTCAATTATTACTGTTCCATCTGGTTTAAAACCTTTAACCCTACTTTTGACTCACACAGTGATTCTAGCAAAGTTCCATTGAAGAGAAGAGGAACAAACAAACTTCCTTTTGATCTATTGTTGCTGGTTTTATCGGCCAAACTTGTTGGTGTCCACAGTTCATTCTAAACTATGGAATTTACCATTCCAGCCACATGGTCCCAACCCACACCCTGACAACTCCATTGAAAATCCATGATCTATTGGTGCACCTTCACCGCAAGCAACCCTTGCATCAGGTTAATTGTCTGGCCCTTAAACCCAGCCCTATCAGGTGGCTGAAATCCCTCCATCATTAAAATCAGGCTCCAATGTACCAACAGAGATTACTTCTCTCTTCCACAACAGCAGCAGGCCATAAAACAGGCTTGGTAGAAACTGACCGCGGCTGTCTCAGCCTTCAAACTTGTAAAACCAGTTTCCTGGCCATTCAAAGTTTCACCTGCAGCAGATCCAAGCTTCATTGATTCACACAAACACCCACAATGAGGGGCACACAGAAACATTTATTAATTATTTATTTATATAGCATTTATTTCAGCGTTCAAAGCCCTCAGGCATCTAGTAACTAGTTACAGAAAGTGCAAAGGTACTTGAGATCCGGTAGGTTACATTGCATAGTAGGTTGAGCAGCGTAGGCTGCCTGGACCAATTGGGTAAGTTACATTACATAGCAGCTTGAGCAACACAAGGCTGTTAGGGTCAATCAAGTAGGTTACATTACATCAGAGGTGGAGCAGCGCAAGGATGTTAGGGTCAATCCGGTAGGTTACATTACATCGCAGGTGTAGCAACGCACGGCTGTTAGGGTCAATCAGGGAGGTTACAGTACATAGCAGGTTGCGCAATGCAAGGCTGCCAGGACCAATCAAGT
The DNA here is from genome assembly GCF_040938575.1 of Ambystoma mexicanum. Lineage (NCBI taxonomy): Eukaryota > Metazoa > Chordata > Amphibia > Caudata > Ambystomatidae > Ambystoma > Ambystoma mexicanum. The sequence goes on from NC_090922.1 coordinate 468,043,850, forward strand.
AGGTTACGTTACATCGCAGGTGGAGCAGCGCAAGGATGTTAGGGTCAATCAGGTAGGTTACATTACATCACAGGTGTGGCAGCACAAAGTCGTTGGTGTCCATCAGGTAGGTTACAGTACATAGCAGGTTTAGCAGTGCAAGGCTGCCAGGACCAATCAAGTAGGTTACATTACATTGCAGGTGGAGCAGCGCAAAGCTGTTAGGGTCAATCAGGTAGGTTACATTATATTGCAGGTGGAGCAGCGCAAGGCTGACAGGTCGAGAGCAGTATGGGTGGCTGCATTAGGTAAGCAGTCATGAAGATCAAAGTATAGGTAGTGCATAGTCCAGCACAATGACAGCTCATGGAGTGAGGCAGGATCAACACATGGGAGATAGAGCATGGGCAAATACGTCGGTAGTGAGATGTCATATGAGAAAGAAATGGGGGCGAAGGAGAAGTGGCCCGAGCACAAGCCACGCCTCCATGTGTGAGGGTTGCATTTGGCAACTAGGATTGATGATGAGGCTGTGAGAGGGGGAACGCAGTAAAAGATAGTGAGAGCGGGGGGTAGCCTCCTTACCTTTGACGTCTGGAAAGCGCAAGGAGAGGCAGATAGTGTAACAACGTTGCAATGTCTGCAGCCAGACAGGGGCCTTGAGCGTGGGCCTTTGGTGGGGGCCAGCGTTCGCCTACCGGCTCACTGATTGATCTGGTTAAAGGTGGTAGCAACCAATCACAGCAGCATCAGGCTGTGCACCCAGTGAACTCCGGTGCTTGTGGGTAAGGTGGCCATTTTGGAAAGGGTGTTTCTCCACACAGAGGCTAGGCCAAATGTGTAAAAAAGCAAAACTGCAGATCAAAGTAATGAAAGAACTAATACATGGATTCAAAACGAAAGTTGCAACCTACATTTAGGAGAGGGCACCACTCGATCTGCATTCAGTCCAAAAAGGGCTTAGATGGGGCACACAGGGCAGCTTCCTCCAGTGCCACGAGATAGCTAGGGAGGCTCAGCAACAGACAGCTGCAGGGAAAGGCAGGCGAACTCTGATGCTGCTGTAGAAGAGAGAATGGAGGTCAGAGGAGCAGGGGCCTGAGCATGGGCCTTTGGTGGGGGCCAGCGTTCGCCTGCCAGCTCCCTGATTGGTCTGGTTAAAGGTGGGAGCAACCAATCGCAACTGCGTCAGGCTGTACACCAAGTGCACTCCGATTCTTGTGGGTGAGGTTGCCATTTTGGAGAGGGTGTTTCTCCACACAGAGGCAAGGCCAGACGTGGAAAAAAGCAACACTGCAGATCGAAGTGATGAAAGAGCTAATACACAGATTCAAAATGAATGTTGCACCCTACATTTAGGATAGGGCACCACTCGATCCGCATTCAGCCCAAAAAGGGCTTACCTTCAGTGAAGAATAGATGGGGCACACAGGCCAGCTGCCTCCAGTGCCACGAGATAGGTAGGGAGGCTCTGCAGCAGGCAGCTGCGCCGAAAGGCAGGCGACCTACGATGCTGCCGTAGAGGAGAGAATGATATCCCCCATATCTCCCAACTATCCCAAAAAGCTTCCTGTGTATGTATGTTCATGCATGTGTGTGTTATAGACTACTGTGTCGCCTCATCACAATCTCCATTCACAACCTTCTATCTCTCATGCGTATGTTTAACACTTTACTTATCATTAAGGGCTTTGTGACACTCAGTGCATTTATATTGTATCTATATCAAATCAACAAAGTTGTCTTATATTGCTGCACGCATGCAAATCTAACCCTAAAAGTAAAATGTATCCCTTGCACATTAACTACACTATATTTGTACCAATTCGCAACATCGCCGTCACCTCAGTCCACAATATGGTGTGCACAATTCAACCTTCGCTTTACCGGTGGGACCTTTATTAATTACCCCAACAGGGTTCACAATACAATGGTTTTCAATGGATCTTTATGCAAGCCTAAGGGAGGATAGAAAAGAAGGAACATCTTTTTATGTCCAAGACTGTTCTAGTTTAATGGTTGGTCGGCAAGGTTGCCTAAGTTACAGTGTTGATAAAATAACTTGATTTATGGAAATCGCATAATTTTACAATAAACACATTAATGAATCAAAACCAGTCTTTCTTTTGGTGAAAATCTCTTTATTTCTTTTTTGTAAAAGAAAAACAAACGCAATAGAAAATGTTTTGCTTCAGTCCGCTCACCAAATTCTCCTACTTAAATTAAATACCATAGTTTGAAATGCGGATCCATGTTCATTTGTTACATTAATACAACTTTATGTCTTTATAATAGACTAAAATTGATGCTTTGGCTTCATTTGGATATGTAGGTCAGCTTTTTATAATGTTATTCTTGTATGTATAATGGGGTGATTTTATTACTATACTTGCAAATGTGAGATGCGTAGAGGCTGATGTGAGGCTGTTATTGAGGCTTGCGGAGGTATGCACCCCCACAGATACTTTTCTTTCTTTTGCTCATTTACACTAATATTCGGGAGCGTTTTTAATCCAAGCAGGGTTTGGGTGATAGCCTTGACATGGTTAAATGAGGTGCCGTGTTGCGTGGATTTCACTGAATCATTTTCTTGCATTTCAGTTTTTAGTCTCATGGTCTATATTTTGAACATTATTTTTATCTATTTTGTTTTCTTATTGTTTAAATCGCTGACCTAGCTTGAGAGCAGTGGAGTGCTGTACAGTGAACATGCACATAAAATGTAATGTTAAGGTTTTCTGTGGACATTTTGTACATTGTATGAGCAATGACTTTATCAATGTTTGTCCATGCTGGCTATCTGGACTGGGGGAGGGGGTGGCATTGGATTATCACACTCATGGGAAAACCTAGGGATATAGGTGTGGGTTCTGGTTTGGGCATCGGCTGCTTGTTAACAGCAGTATTTGGAAGAAACACCTGTTTATTTTTATTTTTCTATTTGTTTTGCAATTGCCTCCATGAAAGTGGGCACCCTGAATATCAAGGGATTAAATTCAGAGGTTAAAGGGTTGGTTGTTCTTTCCAAATTTTAGGAACTGAGGTTAAATGTAGGACTTTTACAAGAATCCCATTTAAACCAACAAGACAAATGGAGGATTTGTTCGAGGCTGTTCCCAAGACAAAATGCTGCTTACAGAGGGAGTAAGAAGATGGGAGTGGTAATCTTTCTGGGATGTGTCTTCCCTTCATGACTCTAGCAACATGTAGAAATCCTAAGCGGTTACCTGAGGGAATTTCAGATTACTATAGCAGTGAACTATGGTACAAATGAGTGGTAGGATTCATTCTATCATAAAATCTGGGAAGACATACTCACTTTGCAGAGGGAGAAATTGTGGTAGGAGGAGATGATTCAAATTCAGTTTTCTGGATCTGGATTAGTCTTGTAGAATGAAGAACATGTCCATATAGCTTGGTGGAGGGATAGAAAATCTTACCATGCATGATGTTTGGCGGGTATTCCATGCGAATAAAATTGATTATGCACTATTCTGATTGATAACTTTGTATTACTTTCACTTGTAAACTATTTAATACAGGAGGCAACCACAGAATTATTAATGCAGCACGTGGAAAAGGATGTGCGAGAATAGGAAATATCCTAAACGCAGTCAGGTTCACAGAAGGTTTATCATAGTTTACAGTCTGGGATTTGTGGGCCGTGTTACTTGACACAAAGAGTCAATCTGTACTGCCTCTCAAACATGTTTTTTTATGATAATAGTAATAGGGTGAGTACGCTTTTAGCTGCTCATTGTGCAAAACATCACTCACCGTCCCAAAATTGATAGAGCGCACGGCATGAACACTAGGTACAATAGCAGAGTTTTATCTGATAACTTATAATTTTATTTATCAGAATAGCAAGATTTTCACTAAAATCCTGGCAATTAAAATGTATATTTTCAGCATTTATGCATAAAGATTAGGCCGACTTTGTAAAAAGTAGGAATAACGTTAATGATAAAATTCACAGCACCCTACATACTCGACGGACTCGATGAGGTTGACTGACCATTTAATAAAATGACCATGAATAAGTATGGATTTGACCACATTTATTTGGTCAAATGAGTATGTTTGGCTCGCTTCAGTCCCGGAAAGACCTGAGTGTCTAATTCCACAAACAAAGACCAACCTTGATAAAATCACATGCATTACCACATTCAGTCCCATAAGTAATGAACTTAAAAGGCTAATTTAAAAAAAATTGGAAGATGATCCAGATGTCGGGTTTCACCCTTGCCAAACCCAGGTTTGGTTACAAAAGACAGAATAATCTCAATGACATTTTGGTACATATTTATTAGAACACAAAACCCACACACCACAAACAAAGAACATTATGGGATCTACCACCCGTAGTAGGCCATTACAGATGTGGAGGGTTGTTCAGTGTGTCATTTGACACAGAATCTTAAGGAAGTGGACCTTTATGGCTGAATATGGCAATTAAAATCTTTTTCAAATTGCAAACCACAATGGGTGATTTACGGCATCAAATGCCCATGTGGTCTCATCTATATTGGAAAAACCAAACGGGCAGTTAGGCAACGCATCTGTGAGCATAGCTCATGCCTTAAGAACAAAGTGGACGACAAAGCCATAGTAGACCATTTTATCCGGTATAAACACAAACCAACAGATATTTTGTGGTTTGTCATTCAAACTATAGAGGCACCCCCAATAGGAGACACAGAAAGGCTGAACAGAAGTGGATTTTTAAGCTAAATACATTCAACTACGGATTGAACACCAGTATAGAATGGGGTCTATTTATGCATGCCAGATACACTTGGTCTACCCTGAGTCAATTTAAGTGTACAGTGGACCTTTATGCTGATCTTTGACACTTAATATCATCTATGAGGAAGACACAGCAGACCAACATTATGTGATATTTTCATGCCCTTGCACCATCACCATGTGGTAAATATTGTGTTCTCCATTGGCCATATGAAGCATTTATTATATAAACTAATACCATCATGCCAGAGTTGCTTTTACAATCACAAAATATTTCTAATGACAACATCAACATCGGCGGGCCTACGCGATATTACGCACCTAAGATGGCCACTGCAATATTATCCCAAGCCTCGTTATGAAACCAAGGCTTGGACATTAATGCACACATAAAGTCGGGTTCCCCGCATTTCTATTCAATCCGGCGTATTTTGCTCCTAATTTGCAGCTGGGAGATATACATCGGTCTTCAACAGGTGAGAATATGTCAACCTTCTCATAAATAGTTCTCACATGGCGTTGGGTATTACCCCCCATTTTTCTACCAATATTAAACAGAATACAGTAAGAAACATGGGCACAAGACTTTCGGTTGTGCACTTGTGTTTAGCACACTACTATAGACATAGGCGTGGGTCATTACATAATCGTTGAGTTCCAGTCTATCAGACTTTTCGAATCTGTCCAACTTTGAAACATTACCTTGTGTCGCTGACTACACTTGGGTCAGTTGCTTACACATTAGATGACTCGACACACTAGAGTGGTAAATTGATTGACTTTGGTTATCATACGTGTCAGCGAATTGTGGGACCATGCCACTACTTGTATGGTCCTCTATGAGGTTATAGGTCGCGTGATGATATCAAATCGTAGGTGAAAGGAAGGTTTGACCTGAATGGCCAGGATAATGTAAAAAGATGTAACAAGATTTCCATGGCAGGTTAGTACTATTGTGAAATATTGCACACATCCAATGGCATTAGTTGTATCCAAAAGAGATGATATGATACACATTTTTTCTTGATCGTCCATTTAGGGGGAAGTAGCTTTACTCAAGAGCAGGTTTTGAGGAATACGTTTCCTGTATTTAGAACTTTGTCCATCCCTGCACTACCTGCAACACAAGTCCAGGTCAGCACGCATTTTACTTATCAGTACGATAATTAAGACACCAATAAGTAATCTTGGAGAGTGACATTTTTATTTAAATGTTGTGTATTTATTGCTATAGAAAATGTGATCTACGGGTTTCTCTACAAATTAATTCTAGTACAGAATAAAGTTTATGTCCTGATGATGGCCCAATAAACCAACGACGTGAACACGTTGGAGAAGGTGCATCACGAGTAAAGGGCTGAAACATGTGTCGACCAGAACAAGATCTGTCTGTTTGTAGTCTCTGTTGTCACACAGATAAACATAAGCTAAATATTAAGCTGATTTGTACCAGAAAACAGAACTGATGTATAGTTTCGACTAGAGCCGCTGTGAAGTTTGTTTGTAGTACAGACATCAGTACATGTCCAGTTTACTGTGTTGTGAATAATACGTCACTTAATACTAACCCCCAATCACACTAAGAACTTTTTTTTTGTTGTTGAAGTTTCTTTGGTTGCTATAAGAATTTGTATATGTAGGTGACAGAATAAAAGTTGGTTGTGGTATTACTCTCTCTGTCCCGTTTTGTGCTTACAGTGTAGTAAGCCTCAGTACAAGTAAAAGGTGTGTGCACAGTTTCGTGCAATGGGAGGGGTAACCAGTTTCCTTATACAGATATTGTTGTTGTCTTTTCCCACTTTGAAACTGGTTCCCCGTTACCAAAAAAGAGGATAGTACCCAAAAAAATAGACCTATCACATTTAAGGTACTGATTAAAGGGTGGCGGCAGATGCCACATTGTGACTGGGCCAGGCTTGAAAAAGAAAAATCCAAGTACAATTTACAGGAACTGCCTGGCTTATCGTTGCATACTAAAGTATGACTGTTCTAACGTATCACTGGGCATTGTTAGTTTTGTCTACTGCATAGGGCTTGTAGAATATATCATCTCTGCCTCAGATGGTCCTCTAACCCTAATTGATGACCATCCATATATTCTGCCAGGTATATGATATAATATTTATAACACTTAATACCCAGAGGTTTCTAAGCGTGGACCCGGGAATTGAACCTGTGTTGCTCCAAGTCATCTTGCCCCTGAGCTATCCTCCCGAGGTATATAGGGCTTATAAAATGAATATGGTCCTTAGAGTGGGCCAAAGGTTTCAAGATGCCTTATTTCTATCATTTGAAAAGGTTAAAAATAAATTTGGAATGGGGGATGGTGAATATTACACATATTTACAGTTTCAACACTGGTTACCTGCAAAGAGGAATTTTGATACATAATGAATAACTTCCAGCGATTTTGACTCTTGCATTTGTGAGCCTCTTACTAAGTGTATGGGTTCATTAATTTATAGCGCCATGGATGTAGACAAAGAACTCGCAAAATCCCACCTCCTCCACTCGTGACCAACATGGAAAGATCACTTATAAGTAAGGCTTCCAGTTTTCCATTTCTACTGATTTGTACACATAAATACAAACGGAAATCAATCTGCTTTCGGTCTGTATTTATTCATAAAAATGGAAAAAACGCAAAAACAGGTCTGCTGGGTCTCCATGATGTCACTCATAAATTGCAGGGAAATCACATTTCAGATTGGCAGCATGGAGAGTGTAATAGTTGTATAAAAATAGCATCAAAGTTCTTCAAATTGCTGAAAACATATATTTTAAGGCAGCTGCAGTCACAGGAGCAACCGTTTGTTGTTATGGAAAATAGGGAGCTAGCATTTCTTTCCTATATGGCTACATGTGTGCTTTAATAAAAACATTTTTTATTAGAATAAATGGAGAAAAATACCTGTTCCAAATTATCTTTTTGTATGACAAAAAATAAATGTGGATAAATACAGAAAAAAGCCCAAATTTAAACATGGATACAGTCGAAAACGGCAGAGAAATAAATACCATAAAACCAGAAGCCTTACTTACAAGGTATGTGATAGAGGGTATTTTGACCCACAAAGACTACATCTTATGTTTCAAACCTTACCTAGTCTCAGGAGGATAGCTCAGGGGCAATGCGCTCACCTTGCAAGCAAGACGACGCAAAGTAACACAGGTTCAATCCCTGTGTCCACACTTAGAAACCTCTGGGTATTAAGCATGTTATAAATAACCAATTACAATTACCTGTTCTTTTTTGGCGGGACTGTGTGGCAGTGGGCTAAGCTTGAAAGAACTATTATTGCAAATAAAAGCAATGACAAAACTCACCTTACAAAGGACGCATCCTATGGCGATTTTTAGCAATCAGGACAAAAATGGTGTCTACCCTATGTGTACCCCTGTGAATACATTGAATATGTGCCGTTTAATAGCGTCATGCTTAACAATTGCTCAAAAATTGCATCAATCGGAACCCCTGGTTTTGGGACATTGGTGAGTGAGCCTTTGTGGCATTCATGAAATGGAGAAAATGTAGTGCTATAAATAAAGAAATATGACATACATGCGTTATGTGTGTTTTTTAAATACATGAGAAAGTAGAACTGTGTATGACACACCCTTTATCTTGTGAGTTGCTAAGTCCATCTTGCGCAACAGTCACAGCTGATGTTGAAGATGGCTCTGATGCCGGGCGAGTGGGCTCAACGGGCCTGAAGGGTAAAGGATTTGGGATTGGAATGATGTGCTCCCTAACACTAAAGCCAAGAGACCATTCCATGTTGAAGGTGTAGATGTACCCTCACCCGTTCTACCCTCCTTTCTCTGAGGAGACAGAGGATCCCTGGAGCTGATTGCTATTCTTAAAAGGATTTTCTTATTTTCTTTCCTCCCCCCGTTTATTAAAACGGTCATTTCCTGGCAGCCTGATCAGTGTGATTCACACTTCGGCAGGTCCTTCGTAATAGCATACTTTGGGGGCTTCTGAATAATAAGTGAAGGTCTGTGGATACTGATTAGAAATGTTCCAAGTATATCATAATGTAAGGAAGGAGAAAGTACCATTATGCGAATCTGAGATTTTGGAGAAAATTGTTGGAGCCCATCAATGTTAATCAATGTACCTCCCCATTCTTCATCCTTTTCCTTCTGAGTCTTCTACTTTTATATTTTCGGGGATTGTCTCTCGATTTGCAAGGATCAAATTCAAGACCCGCTGCATCTTTCAAAAGGCTTTGAGGGTACCTGTGGCCATACTATATCCAACTTTTTCACCCGAAATACCTCCCTGCTAAAGTCCTTCGGTCCTCCTTTCTGGAGGTCAAATATTTCTCCAGCAGCGAGTGGGGGGTAGATCTCTCTCCTCGGGAGGAGCCTCCGACTTTAATGGCCTCCCTGCACCTCTCAGACTTGAGCCGGATCTCTTTAAGTTCTGAAAACTCCTCAAGACTTTCCTCTTCTCCTCCTCCTCCTTCCCTCTCCCAATCCCCTGCTAATTCCCCCCTGCTGCTACGACTGGCTGCCTGATCCAATAGGGGCCAGGCCCTCCTCCTACCAGTCTTCCGCAGTACCCCATCACCAGCACTTTCCTTCCGGCACCGTTCCCTGACCAACCTTCTGAGTCTGGTCCACTCCTATTCCTGTCACTTTTACCCTTACCCCTAACTCCCAGCACACTTGTCGTCCATGTGCTCCTCTAGCACTTACCCTGCCTCAGCCAGAGGGCCTTCCCCCCTGCACTTTGTTTACTGCACTTGAACAATACGAATGTCTCAAGGCCCAGTAGGACCGTTTCTTGTTTATCTTTCCCTGTTCCTCCTCCCCTTTTGTCTTGTGCCACCTGGAAACACTTTCTGCTGTATAGGCGCCATACAAATGTCCAATAACAGATAACCCTGCCTCCCATCTATGGTGTTGTACTCTTCTCCTCTTTGTGAAGGTGGATTAAACTCTACCCAAGTAGCTGCCACATACTCCTGCCCTGGATGCTAAAGGGTCAGGATCTCCATTGGTTCTTCTGTGGTGTGTGGAGACACGATCTGACCATCTAAGGAAAACGTGTGCCGAAAAGGGACACAAAACCCCATCAGCACTTGAAAACAGTGTGCCTTAGATGTCGCGTAATGCCTCCCATCGCTCTTGACTTTTGCATTGTTGCGATTGCCCAAGTTTTGAGATAAACGAACCTTGGGGTCTTCTAAGGTGATGTCCTTCTGTTAAAAAGCCTTCTGGATAATTTGATTTTTTTTTGTCAACCTTTATTTATTCAGTTTTCTGTACAAAACATGTGCATTAGCGAGTGCATGAAGTCAAGAAGGTCATGGTATTTAACACTTATCATAGCATTCAAAGCAAAACAATTCAATCAGATAATGCAATTCAAACAATTCAAACTCTTCAAACTATTCCCCTGTTCTTTGGCCGATTGTGGATCTTACAGCCTTGGTCTCAGATTCTCCTCTGGAGGGAGGAGGTTGCGGTCATGGCCCATTTCGTTTCAAGGCTTTGTGTGATGGGCTTGTCTGCACCCCCTGTCCCCGCCTGTCTCACCCACCCAAAGAGTTCTTGATTTGGTCTGTTCCTCTTTTCATCAAGTATGTAGGTCGGCTGCTTGAGTTCATCGGTATATCGGCCTTTCCCCCTTTGATTTTTTTGATTTTTCATTTATTTTTGTTGATATGATTTTTTGATAATAGAAATGTAGTTCTTTAATTGCGCCTGGGGTACGGCTTTTTACCCCAGTCATATTTGCTACACATTCTCTTCATGCAATCCCGAAGAATGTCTACTAATTCAGGATGTATGTGGATTGTTTAAAGAATTGGCTGCACCTAATCCGCAAGCTTTTCGTCAAGAATAGAACCAAGAATGTGTCAAATGCATGCATGCGTTATTCCACCTCTCCTGATTTTCAGTTTCTTCGTGCTTGTCTCTGAGGCCACTAATTTCCTCCCTCAGGCCAAGCATGCTCACCCGCAACTCCTCCAGATCATTGGAATGCTAGTGAAGACAATTCTTCGAATCATCAGTTATTTGTTCCACTACGTTGGAGGTGTTCTATAAGTCCACAGTCTGGATTGGCAGGTCATCCTTCAGTGTCACAATATTAGCTTTGATTTCTGTAGGGGCTTCTTATAGGAACTGTCAAAGAATTTTCTTTTGTCACAGGCTGGTACTGATGGCCCCACTGGAAACAGGGTTCTATTTTCAGCTCCCACGTATTCCTCCCTGACTTCTGCCTTTTGCCATCTCCGCATCAGGCCTTGGTGATGTAGAACATACTATATGTCCATTGAGCATTTAGGCTTCGATGCCTCATGTATACTTAAGCAGACACCCAGTCCAATGGAATACATGGGTTTATGGTCATTGCATCGAATTCCTTGCATCTAACTGCATTTGCATAAAACATTTTCCATCTAAAAAATTAGCATCGAATGAATTTTCTTTTTGGGGGCACCCCCCAAAACCCCTATGTTGTACCCTTTTAAATGCTCCTGAACAAAAATTAACCCTTTACCCCCCAAAAATATGCATTCCATGCACATTTTTTAGATGGAAAACATTTGATAATGACCAGATACCGAATACATGGAATGCTGGCAAATCATCCAAGCACAGGTATTTATCACATGAGATTGCCAATTCATAGTTCTCCCCAGGGTCGCCTAGCATGACCTCTCTTACAAGCAAATTCCATCTCAGTGAAGGACAACACCTGCACAGTTACGTAGTGTATCAAATCTCAATATGTTTAAAAATGCAAATTCTTCTGCCCATCTGTGCGCGCCAAGCCCTGTGAAGATAAGCTGCCAAGCACCAAAGACCAACTTGGTAAAATGTCCTTTTCCTGAACACAACAAATACGGTGTACCACGAGAAGCAGCAACTGTAAGTACCCAGTACCGCTGCCACCAAAGATGAGAATCCGTGAGTCCCAATCCCGGAAATCTCCCTCCACCTTCTTGCATGGTTAATTCCTGAAAGCTCGGAACACTGGGATGTCACTTATCTGCAGGGACCCTCTACTGCAAGTGTTGTGTGTTCTCCATTGTCCAGAGGTAAACTGTGTTTAGACACTGTGTGATCACCTGGTTCAGTGAGAGTCCAGCATACAATAACTACAGGGCCCCTTGTTCCCTTCCTCTATTCAAATGTAAAATGCCCAGACATTCACTGGGTCCCCCGAATTACAGCTCCTTCAATAATCCCAGCTCCCACGTTGTGTGGGCCTCTGCTGCACCTGTGATTCAGGCTGCCTGCCGCATCTTGTCCGTGTTTTCAGATTGACTGGAAACTGTATTGAAATGGTGGTTTCTTGTGTGGGGGGCAGAAGGGAGGTCAGGAGGTTTTGCTCTTCCCATTTATATGAACTACCTTTTGCGTTTGACATCATTCATACGCAACTCTTTAGCTGCCACATGTGTAGCCCTTCATGTACTTGTCCCTCACCGGCTACGAAGTAATCTGCTGCATTTGCGTGGAGCATGGCCATACTGCGTGTATTTTATACCAGTAGGGTAGTCACTCTAATTTAGTGCTATCTTTATAACATCAAGTATTTGGCTCCAGTAGGATTACCCCCACAACCTTGCGTTCGCCGCTACTAAGCAGGTCAAATTAGGGACCTCTGGCCACCTTTCTACAGCAGGGATTCCCGCAGGAACTCCACCTTGAACCCCCACCTCCATCTTTGCCTGCATGCCCCCAATGGCTCACAGAGCAGCCTGCTGTCTATGGCAGACTGTTGATGATGGGCTCATGCTTAATGGTTATCGGCCAGACCCACCTTTGGGGTCTGCTCCCTGGATTCCCTCCTCAGTAGACTCCTCACCTTGGATTTCCTCTCTGCTTCACACCCGCCTTGGGGGGCCAAACCAGACTGCCATGTTGACTACTGTAGCCTGTAGCTCTCTGGCCTCGCTCAGGGCTGCCTCGCCTCACCCACTATATATGTGTGTCTTTCGAAATAAAATTACACACGAGCAAGGCACACAATTGTCTGAAAGTAAGTGAATTCTGGATGCATTAGGTCAGTTAAGGTGATTATGGAATCAGATATTTAATCATTTAATTAGAGCTTGTGGGGTGAGCTTGCGAGCTATAAGAAGCGCTGTCCGTTTGGTCTTTACCATAAAGGCGTGGGGAAACATGCCCTGGTCGAACAAAAGAGATCTCTGAGGACCTCCCAAGATCAATTATTGAGGCTCACCAGTCTCGAAAGGTTAAGAAACCATTTATAAGGCTATAGGGCTCCACCGGACCACTGTCGGACACGTACTCTACAAATGTAGAACGTTCAGGCCCACAGTCACTCCAGCCAGGAGCTGTCACCCTGACAAAATGTCTCCAAGAACAGACCCCAAATGATCCGGGAAGTCACAAACCTTTCAAAGAACAGTCCAAGAATCTAAGGATCGCTCGCATCTTGGCGAATTTCAATGTTCATGATGCAACTCTTTGAAATAAAAGCTGATCATGATTGGTGTTCATGAAAATACTGCCGAAAGGAAACTCGTGCTCTCTTAATAGAACATTGTTACCCATCTGAAGTATGCCAAAGAGCACACAGATGATGCACACTACTTCCTGAAAAATGTTCTCGGGACTGGCAAGATGGAGATGGAACGTCAATGGGAACCTTTCTTTGCCAAAAAGCAGACACTAGCCTCATCCCATGGGTCAAGCCTGCGGATGGGAGTGTGATGAGCTGAGGCTGCTTTGTGGCCTCAGGGCCTGGACAGCTTGCCATCACTGGCACAACCATTCATTCTGAATTGTATCACATGATTCCAGAAAGGCATGTCAGGCCATCTGCATCTGCCTGTGAGCTGGAGCTGAACCAAAAGAGGGTCATGCAGCAAGAGACTGATCCTCAACACACAAGTGGGTCATTGTCTGGCTTCATGACGCATTTTCGGATCAGGTTCCGCTTCAGCCCACGGTCGGATGGTCTGACATTTTAATCTGGATTTTCTCATGCAGCATTCGTGGTTGTGTCAGTGATGGCAGCTGTACACGTTCTGACGGGCTAGCCACAGCAGTTGAATAGCCTAGTTAAAATCATGACCTGAACCCCATCAAAATGCTTTGGCAGTACCAGAGGAAGATGTCTGTGCAAGGAAACTCTGAAATGTCACAGAGGTGAAGCAGGTTTCCAAGGGGGAAAAGGACAACATTCTTCAAAGCCAATGTGAGAGGCTGGCCAAGAGTTGCAGGAAATGCTTAGAAGTCATTGCTGCTGAGGGGAGTGTGACTAGGCAGTGAATATAAAAGCTTGCATCCTTTCCACAGATGAATATCAAGGTTGTCCTTTTCTATATTCAGGACTGAAACTCAATACCATTTAATGTTTGCAGTGTATGTAATATGTGAAAATCTTAAGGGATTTAAGATATCTTTCTTCACACAAGGCCTGGGGAGTAGATGCTAGAACTGAGGGATTCGAGCTGGAGCTGGTTGCAAACACCGTCCAAGATGGCCTCCACAGTCCCATATAGGCACTGCATGATCCTCTCGTGAAGATAATTGCCAGAGGTGGAAACATTTAGAGGAGAACTAGTTGCAATCAGAGCCTGAAGCATAATATGTGGTTCCACGTGGTTGACTATTCTCAGTGGTTTGACCGGATGTAAAAATACTAGGGCTACAAACTTGCTACTGGGAACTTGCTGGAGATGGCACCACAGAATCTATATTATACTGAAGGGGGCGCTGCCAATTCAGGCCCAAATGATGCATCCTCCCCAGTTCGACTGAGTTGTTTTTTACAGACCCCATGATACACAAAAGTTTCGGATCACTTTTGCAGGCTTTGAATTCTACAGTCATCTGCCCTTTTGTTTTAAAAAGAAGCTTTTCTTGTGAGGTAATGAAACTTTAAAGATAGACCCTTAAATATTCCTCAGAGAACTGTGACAATGCCCTCTGTCTGACCGTAGGGGTGTATGGGGCGCTGTCCATGGGGGCCAGGTGTTGTCACTCACTCCATGAAGCAGGGCCCAGAGGTGTTGGTGCAGGAACCCCATGTCACCTCCCAACATGATTAAGGTGGCAGGAACCCGTCGCGTGTGCACCATAATAAAATCTGCCCTTTTGAGAAATTACACATATTTAGTTATATCATAGATTAGAACCCTGAAGAAGGCGTGGGGGATGGAAACTTGGAACTGGGTCATTATCTCATGGTTCGAACCTCCTCAGTAGCGAGAGGCCACCATCTTCCCGCCAGGATAAAGGTAAGTAATCCCTGTGCTCCTCTGTGACTTCGTCCGCCCACCACCCACCCCTAATTTCCACATTCCTAAACCAACCCTGACCCACTTATCTGACACTCCCTTGTTCCTCGCCGGTGCCCAGAACACTCAATGTTGCCGGCGCATCCCTGTCACAGTAATGGCCACCATGGAAAGGAGAAGGGATTAAGTGTAGTTTCCTTCTCCCTTATCAGTGGAAGCCATCTTGGTTTTTCGTTTTTTTCAAGTTGATAAGTGGCAAACATGTCGTTTCTCAACTTTAAAAAAACGATTAGCAATAAACCTCTGCGGGCAGGGGATTTACCTGGTCTGGTAATGCCCCGGGGCTAACGTTTAGGCCTTTGCTTTGCTTTGGCCTGCAAATCGGCCTTGGGGCATTACCTGACCAAGTAATGCACCCACCCATCGTAGTTTATTGCTTAATTAATGCACCGGGTCCCACAGGACCTTTAAATCAGTCCCCACGGTTGGGAATCCCATTCTGTTCTATGCAGGAGAAGTGAAAGGAGACGCAGGGGGGCAAAAGGTGGGAGTAGAGTCCGAGGAGGAAGGGGTAATAGGAGGAAGAACTGAGAATGAGGATGAAGATAGAGGAAAAGAGAGGAATGGAGGAAAGGATTAGACCACAGCAGAAGGAGGAGAAGAGTAAACAAACTGAGGATCAGGAGAAAAGACTAAGAACTGAAAAAGAGGGTGGAAGAGAGGGCAACACACCTTGTGCTAAAGGGGTGTGTGAGACTGGAGGAGGTGCCAGCATTTGGAGAAGCATCAAGGAAGTGTTTGAGCAGCCAGGAGAGAACTATGACTCCAGAAGAGGAGTAGTGACCCCCCCATACCCCTCCTAGGTATGTGTTCGAACGACAGGTGAGTTTAATGGGCTGTCAGCCAAAGTAACTGAAAAGTATAAGCCTACCAGGGACAGAGGAAGACAACCCTCAGTACTCTGAGACAGCCTCCCTCCCTCCCTGCAAGTGCCGGGAAACAAACCCCTTCTCGATTGTGGTTGTCCACGACTTTGAGGTGCCTCTGAAAGACCACACTGTGTTAATCTCAGGTCCCTGACAACAGGGACCCCAAGAATTGCATACCACTTCCCCCAACAGGTCAATAAGGGCAGCCTCAACGGAGCAAATTACCTCTCATCCCATTAGAACCAAGACGAAGCAGAGACTGAGTGATGCCAGGATGCCAGTGATACCTGGAAAACCTTCAAGAGACTTTTCTGTTGGAAGGAAGGAAGGCTGTCCTTTCATTGAATCCCGAAGACCTTTATTCAATGTTCACAATGTCTCCACCAGGAGAGGAAAGCACCAACTGGGAAAGAGACTTTCTAGAGACTTCTTTGTTTGACTTTACTACATAAAAGTGCCATTCTGATGACCCTGCGTTATTCTTTAAACCCTTTGGTTTTTCTTTCAACCCTTTGGTTTGATCATTGGGGAAAGAGCATTGGCCTGGGATCGAGGGGTCCCGAGTATAGAAATCAAGTGCAGGGGTAAGAGTAAATCTCATAAACATATTAAGTTGCATTTTGATTTCTCTTTCTCCTTTCTTACCCCTCTGCTTAGCCCAAGCCATTCTAATAAAACGGTACGTCAGAACTCAAAGTTGGGCGCCGCTTTAATAATCTATCAGTGCTTTGCGGCAGAAGCCTCTACTTATTCCCTGATATTCACCATGAAGGGGCGCATCCTAGTGTGATTAATACCATGGAGAGAGAAAACACCTGTGCCAACTAGAGACGGCTATGCCAGCACATGCTCTAAAGATGAACACATAGAGACCAAAGGGCAGAAAGGTGCCAACTACTCCACCCGACTGGAATATACGATGAATGGGAAGCACTACTTCAAGGTCATCTGCAATGCAAAAAATATGAATTGACAAATAAAATCCCAGTGTCTTTGAACAAAACCTGCAAACTGTTCAATAAAGTCAAGAAAGAAACTGGGCAGCTACTTCTAGGACAAAGACGAAAGGAATGCACATATTGTCCCATCCCTTTTCTCCGGCAAAAAACAGCATCTTTGTGTCTTTATTCAAAGTGGTGCACCATAAAGACATGCTACCACAGAAATAACACCCAATACTTGCTAAATAACTTAAATGGCATTACTCATGGATTGCTCGCACTGGCATCACAGCGTGCCCAAATACTCATTCATCATCTCCCACTAGAGAAAGGGATAGTCCCAATCATTGTCAAAGGATTTTTGAAACCTCCTTCCTCAAGAAGGATTTGCTTAACAACCCTCATACTGGGCAACTATTGTACCATAGCGGACCTTTCATAGGTTTCAGACAATCGGGTTTCTATCAACCAGCTCTAAGGTCATGTAAATGATCTGACAATACTGGACACCCGTCAATTATGATCGTATCCCAAGAATCGGATAGGGACCCCTCTAGTCCAAATATGGGACTACCTACTGGCCATGGCAAATGATGGACCCAAAGCAATGTTTCTCCTACTTGACTATTCAGACACCTTCTACCCTGTCAGTCAAGGACAACTTCTGGGATGACCGCGGGAAGTGGACATAGTGCCTGGGCAGGTGCTGCGATGGTCTGAAAAGTTCTTGAGATTGAGATTGTTCAAAAGACTGAGATTGTTGCATCGTCTCCTCATCGACCTATCCCTTGACCATCCAGGATTCCCCTTCAGTGTCCTACCTTTCACATAAAACATCTACAAAAGACCATTCATACACTGGCCCAGAGAGCACCAGGTCAGCTTACACTATGACACCGTTGGTGCACTAGTCTACTTGCGTTTGCCTCGATAGTGCAGGTACCAATTTATCAAAGAATCTCACCACACATACGCTCTGGTCGCACCAACCATCCTGCAGCTTAATGTGCGAAAGGTTAAGTTCTTTGTACTGGAACCCAAAACAACTACTAAGAAAGAAACTGTTCTATACACGACCCCAAAAATAATATTGTTTGGTGATGTTGTCCTAATCCAAACCAGGTTCAAGCTCTCGGGCGTGCTTGGAATGAGGACATGAGTTCCAACTCACAAATCGCAGCTGGGATAAAATCCTCATTCTGTTAGCTAAAGTTCCTGAAAACAATCCACCCCTTTAATACTGTTATGAGCCACACCACAAAAGTTCAGGAACTTGTCAATAAACAGCTCGTTGGTGCTAACACAGTGTATACTGGAGGTGCAGCATGCAGAATTGGAAGGCTGCAGAAGGCCTAGGATACAGTGGGCCATTTGATCGCAGGACTTTGGAAAACATCAGTTTTCATGCCATTCCTCACAGGGTGTACCGGCTATCCGACAAAGACCCAATTGTCTTCAAACTGATGTGTCTGACATTCAAGCGCCCTCTGGGCACAGCACCAACATACTTTGTGGTCAAAATCCAACGACACCGCCCTCAGGAATTTACACTGACAGGACTAGCTGCTGCAGAACATCCCCACCTCGTAGTGTGGGGAAAGGGTTAATCGAGGTCTCTGGTTGCCACTTCTGCCCTCCAGACCATCTACCCGAACACATTTGCCAAGCTTCATCTCTAATCTAGTTCAGGAAACCGCTGAAAACCTGACTGTTCCAAAAAGATGCCATTACCATAGTGTCTGTCTGCTGGCACCAGCCTGGTGATGGCAACTTATCTTAGGTTACAGCCCTGATGCATGCAAACACAGAGCGTGCTGTGGCCTGATGATAGAGTTTGGATACAATAGGAATAGGGTCATTTCGAGATACTGCGCTGTTCTTACACTATGTTTCAGGGAAAGGTCCATTGTTTGCTGGTAAATGTTCAGCCAGGGTTCCAAGGTGTATATGCTAAGCTACACTGTCTTGATTCTTCTCAAACGAGATGCTCAATATTTACAAGGGCTTTCAATCTAACCAGGGCACGACTGCTCACTCTAGTGACCCCACTAGCCCATCTCGGAAGAACCCAGTGGGTTAACATCCCCTCCTTAATGTAGAGCAATTCATACCTGCGATTAATAACAGCAAGTGCTCCAGTTCCCACCTTGACACATTCTCCCCTAACATTTGCAAAGACCTAACCACTTTTCAAATACTGTTTGATCCGCTGAGATGCCAGTCAACAAACCTTCTCTTTCCCTCTTGACAATCCCTAACGCTGCAATGTTTGCCATTTCCAGTTTGCCGTTTGTGGCAGAATATTGGAGCAAGCGTCAGTATGTGAGCTTCAAACTTACATGCATTGAAACAATCGACTTGATCCCTTCCAGGTAGAGTTCCACCCATTGAGAGGAAACACATCAGTGCTTTTATCATCATTAGATTACCTACGATTCCAGGTGGATGGAACAATGGGACAGCCCTCCTCTTCCTGGTGTTCCACAAAATGAATCACGAGGCCCTTTTGAGAAGATGATCCCCCTAAGGGCACAGATTCAATGGTTTCCTCTTTAGATGTAGGAACATATTTGCACCCTCAGCACTTTATGGCTTAAGCTGATTGGACGTGAGAGAGCCAGCACTCCAATGCAGCACCTGCTTTACACATGAGTGACCTTCTTCTACCTCCATACGCCCATACAAGTTAAACTTTTTGAAACTCATCTACGGAGTCCCTCAGGGGCCAGCCTCCTCCCGATCCCTTTTAATGTATACATCCAACTAATGATAAGGCTAACTTGGAACCCTGGCATCCTGTTCTACGACTATGCTGATGATGCCCAACTGATTATAAAACTTGCCAACCAAAATGTCTCTCCTTCAAAATGTCAGTCCTGTATGCGGGTGAAACATTCTTGTATGAAACCGAATTTCCTAAAACGCAACCCAGTAAAATGAGAGTTCATCTTTGGTGGTCCTAAACATGACCTGTGGCAATCCTCTTTCTGTCCACTTGAACTTGGGAGCTGCCCAACTCCAGTCAAACAGGTCAGAAACCTGAGTTGTAATTTTCGATAGTACACGCTCCTTATTCCCAGGAATAAGCAGTGATCCAAAGAGAATTCTGACACAGCTGGATCCTAAAACATATCTTTGCATTCTTGGGCATTGAGCGTAGGGGGTCATCTGTGCTGGCACTGGTGCTCTGGCAACTCCCTCTACCTGGGCGCTCAGGCCTACTTGATGACCCATCTCCAGCAGCTTAAAAACACTGCTCCCAGTTCTATCCCTGGCAAAAGCCGCAGGCAACACATCACATTGGCACTATTTTCTCATCAAGAGTTACCCTGATCTTACTCTGGTCCTGAATTCGCGAAGTGTTTTTCAATGGGTTGCATCCATTGAAAAGCGCTTTGTGAACCAGGCCTTTGTTTCTTCTACCAACACACCCCTAGCTTCACCCAGGACAAGCATATCATCTACGCAGAAATCTCTGCTCCGCCTCATCACTCCTGATTACCTGCCCCACATTTCAGACAGCCCCAATAGGCAGCAGATCCTTTAGAGTCCTTTCCCCCACTTATGGGGGAAAGGACACCAAAGGATCCCCCAACTCTCTACTGCTGTCACTATGAGAAACTAACCACTTTCGTTTGTGTGAAAACATTGCCCGTCACACACAATGTGGACTTCTTCCTCTGATACTGCCATTTGCTCCACGAGTGGCAAGGGAGCGCTGTATTACAAACAACACCCTACATAACACAACTCCCTCGGCTACAGAACAAATGGCTTAAACCACCACAATGAATTCCCCTGCATGGTTGTGGGGACCGACAAGGTGGAGACTCGGAGGGCGGGATGCCCCTCACAGCCAGTGAATGTTGGGCTCAGGGGAAACATGGGGAAGATACCCCCTTGTCACCCCACCTCGGCCCCTGCCACATGGCAGGGGACAGTAACAGTGGCACCCCTCATGGCAGTCATGGGAGACAAGACCTTCTCCACTCCCAGGGCCTGCTAGGGCGAACGAGTCCTTACGGCTCTGCCCCTACCAAACACCTTTGGAGCTGCTGAAGAGTGATGCTGATGCCCCCACCCACCCCCCCAGCCCCCCACGCCCGAGAACTGATGAAGCCCCAAGATGTTCCCATTGCCAGACCCAATATGATGTAGTGTCTCTTTTACACTGACAGATGGCAGTGGAGCGATAAAACCCCTGACACGGAGTCAACGCTTGAAGCCACGTCTCAGAGTTCCAGTCTCTGAATCCTCATCAGCAGCGACTATTGCAAATCCACTGACATCCGACAAAATAACCAAAGAAGCGCATGCGCGCCACAGAGAGAGTATATGGCTTGGATACAACATAAGACGAGGAGCGGGAAGGCCCCGCTCCATGTCTCCAGGTTGGGGATACACACGTCACGCCTGAGAAACAAACTCCGACACGGCAGGTGAAAGGTGCTGCCCCCAAACATTGCTCACAGGGGCGGCCTGATGAGGTCACTGGGGCGGCACACCAAAACAAACACATAGAGGCAGGCGGCCGGTGGGGGAGGGAAGGGGAGCAGTACCAGCGTTTTTATAAGAGTGGTAGTGGCCCCACTTGGCAACCTCTTGGTGACGCCTTACCGCACCCACTTCTAAGCTGCTACTAAGTACCTTTTGCCCATTGTGAAGCAACGCTTGATGAAGAGAGGCCTTTCATTGGCTTATATGGGACAAAATGTTCTATTAACACACCTGACATGTCCCAGGAGACATGCACTGCAGAAGGGAGGATACAGGGCCCCTGAAGCTCACCAGAGACGGGTTTAACATTCAGTAAGGATGATCACCTTTTTTATAAGAGTGGCCCAATCCCATTGCAGCCCAATTAAAACACCTGAGGAGGTTAGGCTAAACTCATCAGAATATTAACCCGATTACTGAAACAGCACAAGATTCTGCCAGGAAGCAGAACGCACGGCAGGGGGCACCAGCCCAATATTAACCAGGAGATTCATTCCCTTGATGGGGGTTGTCAGAGCAGGGGACCTGTGCTTAGGGTAAGTTTGAAACTGGACAGTGGTGCAAGAAGCAGAGGCCTGAGAGATGGTGGGGAGTGAGGTAGCCGGTGTAGAGGGCAGGAGGAGGGGATGACTTCAGAGGGTGAGTTTGACAGAAGGAGATAGTGGGAGTGAAGCGGTTAAGAGTGAAAAGAGTAGAGTATGACAGAACATCAGGCCAGAAGAAAAGAAAAGGTGCTAGGAGCCCAGGTGCATGAGAAGGTGCTGCAGCATATGGAGAAGGTGGAGATGATATAAGGCGGGAAGTGATAGAGCAGAGATAGCACGTGGGGGGCAGACACTGGCCACAAGGTGGAAATGGCAATAGTGTTAAAGGTGGTACAGAGGAGATAAAGGGAAATGGCATTAGGAGGAGAAAGGAAAGCGGGGACAGGAATATCAGACGATGAGGAAAGGAAGCAGGAGAAGGAAAAAGGCCAACATCTGGCTACTAAGAGCAGGCAGCAGGTTCTAGATGTTTGAGTATGTACCCAGCTGGAACCAGGAGTTCACTCTGAATATATGAAGTCCAGGCCAAGCAGAAGAACATTTCAGGTGACCCTAAAGCCTGCAATACCAGGGAGGAGTGAGGCAACTCCTCCTTAACACTTTGAACTTCAACATTTGCTTCTGATGCCAGGAGAGCATAGATATCAGTATGATGTGGAATCAACATTTGGCAATGAGAGATCCCCCAGAAGCAAGGGACCCAAGTCTATTATGGTGAAAGTCCACCCTGACCTCTTTTTTGTTCGGGAAAATCCAATTTCAATTGTAAATTGATCAACTTGTGAATGGAGGATAGCACAGGGGCAACGTGCTGGTCTTGAAAGCTAGAGCAACAGAGGTTTGAATCCCGGATCCAGGCCTATTATTAGGCATGTTATAAAAAATCAATCAAATAAATAAACAAATAAACCTTGTAAAAAAACGAAATAAAGATAGAGTATCATGACTTCCAGTCTTGCTGTCTTTCTGGATACCATCTGTGGTTACTGTTGTGCTGTGAACTGTGTCCCATTAGCCTCTCTCCCACCCTCTAGATCCCCATCTAGCTGTGGGTACCGTTTCTAGTGTTGTGTGTCACCTGTCTGCTCCTCCTCTGTGTGCTCCTTTCTATGTGCACTCCCCCCCCAAAGCGCATCCTGCGTTGTGCATCTCTACATTCTCATTCTCTCTCTCCCTCCCTCCCTCCTACTTTTCTCCTTGCACCTCCTTTGGTGCTCTCCAGTTCTCCCATTTTCCCTAACTGCTACTCTATCTTCTATCCTATCCCTCTCACTAAGTCTGGAAGGAGGAAGTTCAAGACGGACTTCCTGGTCTCCAACCCAGGCCTCCCTAGCTCTGATACCTACATCAGTGCTTCCTCCAGACTTTCAGCGACATCCTCTTTGTCGTTCCCTCACCAGACCGATGGACCCCCTATATGGTCTTATCTCTCTCGCTTATCTCTTCCTCTTCCATTAATGTTAGCACTCGGTGGGAGGCCCTCTTGGCCTCCTTCCACTCCTCCAGATCATCATTAATGTGTATTTGAATGGACAGTCTTGGTCCAAGGCCCTCGGCCCAATGAGCTCCTTTTCGATAGGCATCTCCTGTGTCTTATCAACTTCCTTTCTTCTCCTGCTACTACTCCTGGCACCTCGTAGGCTCCTCTGCCACCTCCTTCTTCTGCCAGCTCTCTGGCGCCTGCCTCCTCCTCTCTGGCTACTATTCCACCTCCTACTACCACCTCTGCCCACTCTCGGGCCCTTCCACCTCCTCCGCTGGGTGTACCTCAAGCCTGTACCCCACCCTGGAAGTCTTTCAAATGTGGCAACCTTCTCCACATTGTTACTCTTATCTCTCGCTCTGCTATCAAACACTCCTCTGACATCTGCCACTTCCTTGAAGAACTTGACCTGGATGTCCTCACTCTCACCGAGACAAGGTACATGCACAGAAGTCACGATTTTTGACACTCTCTTCCCTGATGGCTACAAGATCCTCTCCGAACCCAGAACAGACCGACCAGGAGGTGGAGTAGCCCTGATCTTTCCGGAGTGGGCCCAAGTTTCAGGCATTCTTTTGCAGGCCTACTCCTTCCTTCGAATGTCTGGTATGCAGGCTCTCGGTCTCTCCTGTCCTCTCTCTGATGGTGGCCACCATCTACAGGCCGCCTGGCCAGGTTGCCCTCTACCTCTACGAGTGGACTGACCTCTCCTCTTCTCTTCTCTCCTTCCCTCTACCTCTCAACCTCTCCTCCTCAGAAACCTCAACATCCACCTGGATGCTTCTAATCCCTCCTCTGGGCTCTTACCCAACCTCTGCAGCAGCCTCTACCCCTCCATTCTACCCTCTGGTCCGACAAACGCTGCCGGTCACACCCTGGATGTTCTCATCTCTTCGGATATCTCCTCTCTAGCTCTCTCACCACTCCTCTCTCTTGGACTGACCACTTTCTGCTCTCCTCTCTCCTGGAACTCTGTCCCTCAGGCTACGCCTACCCCGGCACTGCCACCTACCTTCTCGGTCATTCGGCCCATGAAGCGTGTGTCAGTGTATGCCTTTGCTGCTACTTTCTCTGCTCCTGCTATGCCTGCAGCTGACTCACACTCTGACACAGCTCTCTCTAACCTTCATCTTTCCATCTCCAATACTCTGGCCGTCCTTGCCCCTATCATGAGGATCCGTCTGAAGCCTACCCCCAAGTGCAACTCTTGATATGGTTCCGACCTCGCCGCCCTGAAACGCAAGTGCAGGGTGGCTGAGAGGAAGTGGAGGGCTTCTGGCGCAACCTCTGACAAACTGGCCTGCTGTCTGCTCTAAAGGCAATACAGACCCTCTGTCCTCTCCAAGAAAAGAGTCCAAATCCAAGCCCGCGTCTCTGCAGCCTCTAACAACACGGCCGAACAATTTAAAATCTACAACGAGCTGACCAACCCTTCTGCAGTTTCCACCTCTCCTGTTCCCTCCCAGGCCCTCTGTATGGCTCTGGCTTCTCACTTCACCACTAAATCTCAGGACATCCTGTTCTCCTTCTCCTCTTATTCTCCCTCTCCATTTCTCAGCCATTCTCTGGTAGCCTCTCCCTCTCCTCCTCCTTTCTTCTCTTTCGCTCTGACAACACCTGGCAATGATACTATACAAGTCCGATCTATGAAAGTGTTGTCCAAGCAGGTGATTCCTTGCTCCTCCAGAACCATCAAGGACCACATTGAAACCCTTGCTCCTGCCTTGGCAGATTTCTGCTATCATTCATTTTCCACTTCATCCTTCCACTCTCTCCTCAAGCACACCCTTGTACACCCCCTCCTTAGAAAGCCTGCTACTGATCCTACCTGTCAGGCAAATTATCACCAGATCTCTATAACTCCTTTCCTGGGCAAACTCTTGGAAAAGATGGTCATCTCCCAGTTTATACTCGACACAAATCTGTTGGTTATCTCTATGACTATCAGTCTGGCTAATGAGCAACTAATCCAGATCAGGACTGCAAGACTTGCCCTTGGCCTCAAGCCCAGGGACCTTATCTCTCCAACCCTGAAATCTCTCCACTGGCTCCAAGTGCCTGCAAGGGTCAGGTTCAAGACCCTCTGCATCTTCCACAAGGCTTTCTGGGTACGGGCATACACTACATCTAACTCTCACTTCCTAAATACCTTCCTGCTCGAACCCTTCGCTCAGCTACCTCAAACTCTGAGGGTCAGACGCTTCTCCAGGCAGAGAGTGGGGGGTAGATCTCTCTCCTCTGCAGGAGCCTCCAGCTGGAATGGCCTTCCTGCCCCTCTCAAACCTGAGCCGGACCACCTGAAGTTCCAGAAGCAGCTCAGGACCTTCTGTAGACGAGGAGCCAAGAACCCCTACTCCACCTACCCCGCCTACATTACCTGAGAAGTATGAACCAAAGTATGTGACGTATACTACACCAATCAGAAAGCAGGAAGAAGAGCAATGACTCTGTTCAGTACCCATAAGAATATCTATACCTAAGAGAATATAGGAAGTAAAGTATCCTTTAAGGAAACCATACCTACATTCAAGACAATATGATGGCCATTTGAATGCAACTCCTGATGAAACAAAGAAACTAAATGACCAAGATGAGTGGTGACATCATATGAAAGTGAATCGACCCCATATAGAAGATAATCAGACATGAGAGGCAGATGATTTATGAAGAACAAAGAAGTACCAAGAATAAGTGACATCTTTGAGATCAAGATAAAGAGACTTATGCCATAAGCATAATAAAGATGTGTAGTTAGTTTAAACGTGTACAGATGCATAAAACGCAAGCAGCAAAGCAATCATGAAGCTAGCCAAATGCTTATAGTGAATAGATAGCGGCTAGCGCCAACATATACATACCTACCTCATAGATAAATATGGATTGAATAAAGAGTGAATGTTCCACTACGTATATAGCAGTCTTGAGCAATGAGGAAGGCCTCAATTCAGTGTCGCAGTTACAAAAAGCAATTGAATTAAACAGAATACATTTCAGCTAAAGAGTTGGATGAGTAGAAGCAAAAGATTAGGTAAAATACCCAATCATACAGCCACTCTCTGAAATCCCAATCTGGGTTTTATATTAGTTGACATTTTACTAAATGCGGTTAGTGTGACCATTACAGCTGATTCATGAAAGAATTCAAAGTCGTTGTAGTTTTCAAGGTCGGTTTTATCCATCAAACCAAAGTTTTTTAGTAAAGAAGTCACACATAATCACTAATATCGTTCTTAGTGAGGAAGGATTTGCCACAAGTCACTATCTGTAGACTTATATTGTGCCAATGCATTTCTGAATAAAACAATTCCTTCATCAGGGCAAGTCTAATCCATTTAAACATAACATAACATATGGATAAAATTGTGCCAGCCATATCATGGATAGGGTACATATATAATCAATCCCATATTCAAAAAAGGGGCATGTGTGTGTAAACATGAACATGAACAGTCATCATTCACATGGTTAAATAAAATGATTAAATAAAATGACGTAACCCAAATGGTTAAAAATGTGAAAGATTGCACATACCCAGAAGTATCGCATGCAGAATCAGAAGGCAGGAAACAATGGAAAATAAAGAAATGCAGAAAACAGATCAGTACCACGGTTAGTAATGGTGTCATGTAACTGATTTAGGAGGGAAAATGGTCCATTACCTTATGTAGGTGAATGGTGGCGTTTTCTAAGCTTCAAAAAGCAGACAGCAGCAACAAGCTCGGTGAGCAGTGGCTGCCAACAAGAAAGTATGCCTAAGGAGCCTTTCAGAGCATATACTGATGCATCGAGTAGTGACAAGCGTGGAAGTTGCCTTACCGCTTCAAGGATACAGTGCGGAGCTGTTCTTTCTGTGTCTGCCGAAAGCAGACTGTCCTTGTTGCATCGGCGCGTTGCCGAGCAACCTGATTTTACGTGACACGTGATCGCGGCTCCTCGCTGAAGAGCGCGAGCCACGATCCGTATCTGCAAGCACGCCCATTGGCATGAAAATCTTGAAAGCCAATAATTATGGGATATCCTGGGCATATTCTGGAAAAAGTCATCACCAAAAATGAAAAAAAGGAAAAAGGAAAAAATGCGAAACTCATGGACATGGAAAAAATACTAAAATACCAATGGGATTATCAAAATTGAAGGGGGATATCAAGAGGGAAAATTAAGAGGGAAAGAGCTGTTCATTGAGCACAGGTCAAGAAATAATGTTGCACAGTTATTCATGTGTGCCTAAATATAATTACACAATAAACTAACCTTTAAAACCAAAACACGTGGCTATATTATGCAATATATGCGTGTCCCTTAATGCCGCTAGTGGTGTAGTCTTGGAAGACGGCACCTTGGTCCTGGATGGGACTCCAGGAAGCGCAGCATGTGGGTCACTATATCAAAATCATTTACATATGTATGTGAGAAGTTATATCCATTCCGAGTGACCATCAACATTCAGGTCATGTGTGTAGTGGTGCCATCTGCACCTAGGTGATGATCCAAACAAAAGATTGCGACATGCACTTAGAAAAAACAGAAGATAGCAACATACAATTAGAGAAAACAGAGGAAACAGTGAAAGTCAATCTCCTCATTTAGTCCATTAGGTACCAAACTGCCAAGTTTATCAATCCAATATGTTTCTCTGTGATTCAAACGTTGGCATACATCCTCATGAGGACTATTCTTAGTTAGCACTTCCAAAATCACAAATCTCACTGAATAGATCTTGTGCTCGGATGTCATTCTTAAAGATCTCCCAGTGCTTCATGATGGTTCTTTTGATTTTGTTGCTTTGCGTGGAAAACTTGGACACATTCCACGCAAGGTAACAAAATCAAAAGAACCATCATGAAGCACTGGGAGATCTTTAAGAATGACATCCGAGTACAAGATCTATTCAGTGAGAAACCTGTCTTTGCTTACCAACGCAGTAGGGACCTCAGAGACGAACTGGTGCAAACGAAACCCACAACTAAAGAACTTATGACACAGCGAACTGGAACCTATCCTTGTCTTCATTGTGTCAACTGCAACTTTGTTATCAAAGGGAACATCATTAACCATCCAAGAACAGGGCAGAAAATTATGCTTAAAACTTTTGGCACTTGTGACAGTAGTAATGTCATCTATGGTATTAAATGCCCTTGTGGGAAATTCTATGTTGGACAGTCAACACGAACAGCCAAGTTGAGGTGGGGTGAACACCGCTCCTGTATTCGTAATGCGAACACTAACTCTGCCGTGGCACGTCATTGGATGGCCAATGGACATAACGTGTCACAGATAAGATTTGTGATTTTGGAAGTGCTAACTAAGAATAGTCCTCATGAGGATGTATGCCAACGTTTGAATCGCAGAGAAACGTATTGGATGGATAAACTTGGCAGTTTGGTACCTAATGGACTAAATGAGGAGATTAACTTTCACTGTTTCCTCTAACTGTTTTCTCTAATTGTATGTTGCTATCTTCTGTTTTTTCTAAGTGCATGTCGCAATCTTTTGTTTGGATCAGCACCTAGGTGCAGATGGCACCACTACACACATGACCTGAATGTTGATGGTCACTCGGAATGGATATAACTTCTCACATACATATGTAAATAATTTTGATATAGTGACGCACATGCTGCGCTTCCTGGAGTCCCATCCAGGACCCAAGGTGCCGTCTTCCAAGACGACACCACTAGCGGCATTAAGGGACACGCATATATTGCATAATATAGCCACGAGTTTTGGTTTTAAAGGTTAGTTTATTGTGTAATTATATTTAGGCACACATGAATAACTGCAACATTATTTCTTGACCTGTGCTCAATGAACAGCTCTTTCCCTCTTAATTTCCCCTCTTGATATCCCCCTTCAATTTTGATATTCCCATTGGTATTTTAGTATTTTTTCCATGTCCATGAGTTTCGCATTTTTTCCTTTTTTTCTTTTTTTCATTTTTGGTGATGACTTTTTCCAGAATATGCCCAGGATATCCCATAATTATTTGCTTTCAAGATTTTCATGCCGATGGGCATGCTTGCAGACACGGATCGTGGCTTGCGCTCTTCAGCGAGGAGCCGCGATCACGTGTCACATAAAATCAGGTTGCTCGGCAACGCGCCGATGCAACAAGGACAGTCTGCTTTCGGCAGACACGGAGAGAACAGCTCCGCACCGTATCCTTCAAGCGGTAAGGCAACTTCCACGCTTGTCACTACTCGATGCATCAGTATATGCTCTGAAAGGCTCCTTATGCATACTTTCTTGTTTGCAGCCACTGCTCACCGAGCTTGGTGCTGCTGTCTGCTTTTTGAAGCTTAGAAAACGCCACCATTCACCTACATAAGGTAATGGACCATTTTCCCTCCTAAATCAGTTACATGACACCATTACTAACCGTGGTACTGATCTGTTTTCTGCGTTTTCTTTATTTTCCATTGTTTCCTGCCTTCTGATTCTGCATATGATACTTCTGGGTTTGTGCAATCTTTCACATTTTTAACCATTTGGGTTACGTCATTTTATTTAATCATTTTATTTAACCATGTGAATGATGACTGTTCATGTTCATGTTCATGTTTACACACACATGCCCCTTTTTTGAATATGGGATTGATTATATATGGACCCTATCCATGATATGGCTGGCACAATTTTATGCATATGTTATGTTATGTTTAAATTGATTAGACTTGCCCTGATGAAGGAATTGTTTTATTCCGAAATGCATTGGCACAATATAAGTCTACAGATAGAGTGACTTGTGGCAAATCCTCCCTCACTAAGAACGATATTAGTGATTATTCGGGACTTCTTTACTAAAAAACTTTGGTTTGATGGATAAAACCGACCTTGAAAACTACAACAACTTTGAATTCTTTCATGAATCAACTGTAATGGTCACACTAACCGCATTTAGTAAAATTTCAACTAATATAAAACCCAGATTGGGATTTCAGAGAGCGGCTGTATGATTGGGTATTTTACCTAATCTTTTGCTTCTACTGTTTTTGGGCTTGTGTGTCTCCAAACCTTTTTCAGCCGGCTCCTGTACACTGAACCATATTTATAAAAAAGTATTCATCACATTAGAGACCTTTAAGGATACTAAACAGACTCATACTCCCGTGGTGCCCACTGATTTGCTTCCTGCTTTTTTCCCCCTCCGCTTGGAAAGAGTTGGATGAGCCCAAGAGCCAAGGTCTTATCAGAACTAAAATTGGCTGACATTAGATACAATTAACGTGAAAGAACATAAGCTCCTGTTCAAGAAGGTCAAGTGAAAACAAAAGACGCCAGAATACTATTGGGGAATCAAATCAAACACAAGAAAAGGCTAAATTCATGGTGTCCAGTCACGTGATGGAAGAAAGTTGGACGCATGAGGAGATCACACCTATGCACGGAAGCCAAACAGTACCCATACTCCTTAAAAAATCCCAGAGAAGAGTACAGACTCACGGCCAACTTCAAACACTAATTGACACTGATTGGTGGGAAGCTAGTATCGAGACAAGCTCACCCGCACCTGGTTGTTCAGTCTGCATGCTGCTCACATAGGTGGAAAGTTATTGACAGGGTTAGAAGCCAGCCAATTATAGAGGACCACGTAGTTGCGATCCTCTAGTTTGTGTAGCCAATGGGACGTCGTACATTTAGTGATATTCATAGTGGCCATCTTGAAGAGAGGGCATAGTTACCCCACTTGTTGTTGACTATCCAATTATTTCTCTCTGTTACTCTATACAGATATAGAACCTATGCTTAGTTATCCTTTAGAGCCAATCCTGCTCCCAGATAGGTTTTAGAAGTTTGCCACGTAGGGTGACGTTGGTAATGATGCAGGTCAGTACGTCAGCTATGACCATTTTAGGGTTTAAGAACCCAGCTTTTTTATGAAATGATTGAGAGTTGAGTATCAACCGATTGCTGATGTTTGTTGTTTTACTTGCTTATATTAAAACAGATAAACGTTTTGCCAAGCTATTTGTGTCGTCTGAATTATTAATGTTTGATTAAAATCTGCATCCCCATCAAGGGTATTGCTACTCATCTTAAAGGGCTGGAAGGCTCGAGTTCACTTCCTTTTCTCCTCTGCTTTCTCTCTCTCTCTCCCCTGCTGACCTGAGTTACGGCTTCAAGTGTCAGATCATGGTGCAAAAGTGTCATAGGGTGGTGCCTGCACCCCTAAATAATATTGGATAATGTGAATTCTTGCGTCTGATTGATTGTTACACGTTTGATTTCGGCCAGGAGGAATAGCGATGCCAGAGAGCAGACAGCATGAGATTAGTACAAAGTTGCCTCCAGTCATCCTGGGTAGGGTCCAAAGTCAATATTTGAATTTGGGGGAAGCACTCACATCAGTGTGGTGCCCCTCTTCAGTACCCTTAAGAACTGCTTAGCCTCTCACAGCAGAAGGATAACGATGCTTAACAAAGTCAGTGGGTTGTCTGAGCAATCCTATAGCCTCAGAGTTAACAGCATAATATGGACTGCATCTCTAGCGAGCAGGAGACAGAGGATGACCAACTCTTGCACTGAATCCACCCTGCTCCGGTGTGTACCTTCCGACGTGCAGGAATGAGATCAGCCCTCCAACAGAAGAGGCACTGAAAGCTGGAGGTTAGAGACCTTCCCGGACAAGGTAGCCCTAGTGTCACAAGGAGAGCTCCACACATCCGAAAAATCAATGCAGCCTCCAGAGTGTGGGGCAGAAATATGGACCCGAAGCACCAGACCGCATGTAATGGGAAGCTTATGATTTACACTCCCAAATCCTGGTGAGGTGCAGATGTGTTTCTTCAAAGTCACTGACACTGGGGGAAGAAATCCTGGCGGTTTTTGGGTCACGAGTGGTTCACTTGACAGCTCAAGGTATAGGGAGGAGGGGGGCTCTCCTGCTTTTGCCACAAGGACAGACACGAATTGCAGTGTCTTTATGGCCCATTCTTGTTGGGAAAAAGTGCTCAAGGTGTTAGGAAATGGGGGACTGTTATTCTCCCTGAGGAAGTGGTGCGGGGGCAGTGGCAGGTGATTTCACATTCATGAAGCAGGGAAGGTTTAGTGATCTGAACAGAGTACAGTGTCTCTCTCACACACACACCACACACCACCCCCCATGCAAATGTTCATCCACACATGGTTCTGTTTGGCTCAGATCTTTGGGAGTGGTAGCAGATCTAGCTTGCCATACTAGGTACTTGGGTGGCAACTCCTGTGAATCTTCCTACCTGACACATAAATCAAAGACATGGCACCAGGTATCACTATGTTAGTAATTCGGTCTTCATTTAATGTTGGGCTGCATTAAAGCAGAACTACTGGAGAGCTTTCCAGTTGGTAGCATGGCGACCATTAGTCCAGAACACGGCTGCATAGCCCTTCCACTAAGCAGTTTAAAATTCATACACAGAGTGACAGCTTGCACATCTCTCGCCTGCTCAGCTACCTCTTTAATGGTAATTGGATCAATACAGATATACTCAATTTACAAGCTGGACACTTGAATACCAAAGCCTCCACAAGGGCTGAATTTTGGTTGCTCCAAGGGCAGAACTGTGGCATAGCTTGGGTCAGATCATTACAAAATTGTTACGGAGCAAAGGAAGTTGTGATGGTTTGTCAAATAGATTGTCCATTTTTATCTTTCATCATTAAACTGGTACAGCAAATCCGAAGCAAAGAAACCTCTCAAAACATAGGCACAGGTCTCTAAGATAGGCAAACCAGTTCTGAGTCCTTTCCTCACAAGTGTTGTAACCATGATTCTCTCATAAGCAGTCCTCAAATTGCAAATATATCAAATTACTAGATGTACTCTTCTTAAAATTATAATACTAATATCATTACATGAATTTAAACAAGAGCACCTGCAATAGGCTTAGAGAATATCACAGGCTTACATAGTGATAGCAGCAAATCAACAATGTCCCCTGAGCTGCAAACAGTTCCATTTGAGTACTGGAAACCCTTTGAGGCTCACTGTCAGACAGGCATCTGACCACATGCATGGAGGTTGATTTTAATTGTCTCTCTTACTTATTTTTAATGCTCCTTTATACATTTGTGTGCATTGTCAACTCTAAATTCTTAATGCCTCTGGGTCAAAACAATTGTTGTGATATATTGTACGAGAGATTCAACAAGACTGAGTCCACATTTGTTTTGCACCATTTTGCTCCTTCAGACCTCGTTCAGTTGGGCAAAATATATATCTTATTATTTTAGAAGTCCCTCGGCTGAACTATGTCTCTGTGGCCATTGTCTCAGCTATAGGCTACTATAAGGAATTCTACTTTACGTTTGTCAGAAGTACCAGATTTCAGTATTGTTGAGAAACGTCCTGGTCACGCCTATTTATTTGTATCATGAGTCTGCTGCTGGATAAATTGGTGCTCAGAACTTCAACTTCTGGGTAAAAGATGGTGGTAGCTTTATAGCAGGGGCAAGAACAGAGGCAGGGTAATTTAGTTGGTCCTTCTGGCCATTTTACCACCGTGAGCCCACTTCTGCCTCACAACCCAGTGTGTTTTGGGACACTTTGATTATTGGGTTTAAAACCCAGTAGAGTGCATCTAATACACTTGTCCTGTTCCTATTTAGGACTGGGCTCTAACTCTAGGTCCTAGATATCTATTCAGATTAGTGTTGCTTGGACTCTGAAGGCATCATGGAGTAAGACACAGACAACAGATTCAAATTTAGTTCCAACAATTTTACTTAACTTAAAATGTAGGAGGGGGTAAGGCCTAACATGCCACGTGCTAAGGTGGGATTTCCCTACCTAAAGCAAACTAAGGATATTCTATGTCAGGATGTCCAAATCTGAGGTCTGTCTGTGTCCAAAACCTATACTTGCTCGTACAACTAACTGTATATAAAGTGTAGGGATGTTAGCATCAAAAGAATAGTGTTCCAAAAGAAGGTTCAGAGCTCCTTCCAGCTCGGGTTTCCCTTCCCCAACTTCAAAACATTTAGTCTCGGGGTTCCCTTCCCTGAGAATTCAACCCACCAGCTTTAAAATAAAAAAATAAAAAACTGTTCCTTGGGACACTTCCCAGTTCCTTTAAGATTAGTGTCTTGTAGACACTTCTGTTTCTTAACTTCAACTTCACATTTCAGGCTGGTGCAGAACATAAACATCTTTAAACAAGCTTTCATTGTCTTCTTTCATGTAGGGCATTCGGTCTAGGCGCAGTTGTCAGACCACACGGTCCACCCATTGCAGGTCACGCAACGGATACCCCTTCGTACTGTTTCCATCAACAATTATGCACTTTGTAATTCTTTTCTGTATTCCTATGGCTCTTGCCAACACAGGTTTCCTCTTAGCCTGTAATTCCTGGGCCCCTCTTGGCTTTGGACCACTACTTATTTTCTCAACGTCGTACCTTCCTTGTTATTTTCTTTGTCAATGATTGTTTCATACATTGCATTCCTTGATTTCCGTCTTGTACAATACTTGGCCTTCACTCCATTTATGAGTATTCACTGGGCTTTGTATTCTGTGTGGCATTCAAAAACGCATTCAATCAATTTCAGTTAACCTGGTATCTTAAAGGTACTTGTTCCGACATGCAAAAGTACTTTTAATTACTTTCAGTTCGTTCGACATTCGCAAAGGATTTGGTTATGCATTACTGGAGTGCCCCGGCATGAGTGTGTAACTGCTTTACACTCAACGGCCGCACTAGACAGCATCCTTGTCTTCAGCGTCCTTCCGGGCTTCTTCGGCTTCAGCTTCCCCAGACTCTGCCTCTCCTTCGCAGCTTGCGCAGAGAGCACTGCATTGCTCTGCTTGCCTCCCGCTGCGGCGGATGCTGTTAATGAGCGTACCACAGCTTTCACGAAGCAGACTCACACTGGAGGATAACAGGACCTCGGGACACTCGCACAGCCGACCTCGGCTCTGCCGTCTCCTTCTCCTGCCCAAAACTGCTCCCAGCACCTGGGTCTCCAGCTTCCATTCTCGCAGCCCATTTCCCTTCTCCAAAAGCGGCAGGCATTTTTATATCCATCAGGTTTACTAACTGACCCCAGGTGTGGGTCATTGAGTTCCATTGCCTGACTATGGAGAACTCCATTAGGCGGACATGTCTGATTGTTTCACTGGTAGGCCTCCATAGCCCTCTTCTTCGTTTCACTACTAGAGTGGTGTTTGGAACTGTCAGATTTAATAAAAAGTGCATTCATAACTCTGTTTTGTCTCGGGTATGTGTGTGTATCAGTAAAATGAGGATGTGTATTCCTAGTTCGTCTCTTCCTCGTCCCAATACTAGGGTGTTGTTTCGGTGAGACAGTTTGGAGGAAAAAGGAAAGAGTTTACATACCCTCAAAGGCTTTAGGGATAGAGGGCTCATGGTGAAAAGGGAAAGAGGGATACCATGTCTCACCTAAGGACATCCTCTCCCAAGTTCCCTCCACCCAGGTGATCCTCCCTCGCATATCCAGCCCCAGGGACAGGATCCAAAAGGATGGCCTTTCCCTGGCCACCTGATCAGAGGATCTTGGGGGAAAAAGGAGTGAGGCACCCTCAGATTCCTCAAAGTACATACTCAGATTTTAAAGTAGCTTTCTTTGAATTCTTGAAGATGTTTCCAGAAGACATTAGTGGGAGAGGTCTGCAAAGGTATAAAATACAGCCTCCATCGCACCAAGGGATCTTTGAAGCTAATATGCCACTCAACCTGCTCCCTGATCTTTAGAGCTTGTTTCCTACTGACCTGTAGTTCAGCATACCAGAGAAATAGGGCACATAAGACTGACACATTGCAGTCCCCTTCATGTGACTTGTGTGTTATGCTTCTGGGCAATAGATTTTCTTTGTTTGACAAAGCAGCTCTTATCGTCCTGTGTGCAACTCAACAGTCTTGTCCCCGAGGGCTGTTCAGAGGGCTGCTCTTTTAGCACATTTGCAGAACACCAAGCTTCTTTCTGCAAAAACATCACGCCTGGTGGCAAACCCCTTGGGTTTGTGCCATTCCAATAAGTGGTGAAGAATTTGATGAGAAATCTAGGTAACTGTCAGTTTGTACCCAAGCTGATCGTTTTGCCAGTCCACAGCCAACATATGCAAGGGCTATACGGTTTTGAAAAAAGAAACAGCAAATGGGGCCAGCGAGCTGAATCAGAGTTCGACCACAATGTTAGACAGATGTCTTTAAACTCACAAGGCTATCTTGGGCCAGAACATGATTTGACTAGCCAGCTATTATAAGGACCCTGCAGTTCTTCTGAAGCAAACCAGAGCCTCAAAGTTAGTTATGGGGTACTTTAAATTGGCCTGTGACACGGTCAGTAATCAGACTGTGTCAGGAGGGGTGTGTGGACCCGTCTCAGCCTGTAAAGGGAAAGCTCATTCTACCCAAGAGGGGGAAGGTGGCAGTTGAAAGGGCCACAGCTGCTTTTCCCTCCCCAAATGCGTGCATGTATCTTAACAGTACCCATATCCGTCACCCAAACCTCCTGTCAACAATAATGGCCAGTTTCTGTCTTTCTCTTTTAGAGAAGATCGAGTCACAACCAAAGGCTGGGCATACTGCCCGCAAGACAGCGACCCACCAGCATCTCCAATCACACGACTCTAGTCATCATAAGGCGGTAGCCAGCAGAGGGAGAGAGAACCACTGAAGGAAAGATTGGAAAGCCTGCACAGCAATCAGGGTCCCCAAGTATAGCTTTCCAACACGGAAGTACATCGCACACTATCAGCTGGGCCAGATCTGCCTCAAACAATTCACTATGGACTTTCCACGGAGCAGCTTTCTAATCAAAAGCAACACTATTTATTGCTTATAAGAGATTTCACCACAACCTGGCTCCCCAACACAACCGAAACACTCTCCAAAACAGGCGCCATTGTTTCAGCATGGTGGCCCCACACAGAAAAAAGGAGCTGGATTTAGCCCCCAATTTAAAATGAGCGCCATTGTTAAACCTTTTGGGCAGGAAAGACAGGACCAGATTGGTTATGGCAAGATTTCCAATGGCAGAAAAAGGAGGAGCATAACAAGGAAGAAAGGAATCAGGAAGGTGTGGATTGTTCGGGAGAGGAGGAGAAAATGGTGGACCAAGAGAGCAGCAGGAGGAAGGACGGTGGACTGGTGTGCGGAGGTGATTTAGAGAAAAGGTGTGGTATTGGATGGTGAGAGAAAGTGGTACTGTGTTTTGAGAGTATGTGCAAAGTGGGGGAGTGAGGATTTTAGGGGGAGTGTAGAGAGTGATTGGAACGTCATTGTGAGAGTTAAAGGAGGGTGACTAAATAGAAGGTGGAGAGGAGTAGTAGAGTGGACAGAGCAGAGTAGTAGTGGTGAAGGGAGGCAAGAGTAGTAATAGAGTAGAGAGGCTAGCGTGACAACAGATAAGAGTAGGTGGGAGTATCATTTAAGGGTGGAGGTAGAGGACACAACGACATAGAGCAACCACGGGGTCAGATTGAGGAAGTACTTGGAGAGAGAGCAGCAGTGAAGTTGGAAAGGGGAGAGTAGCAGTAGAGCAGTGATACACACAGAAAAGAACATCAGGGCATGAAAGGAAGACGACACACTCATTTAATCCCAGTTTAGAAAGTTCTAGAGGGAGCATAGAGAGATAAAGCGATTTCCTTTTTGCCATCATTGACAGACCATTAGAAAACAGAGAGTAGGGGTCAATAAGCTCTAGATACTAGCCTTGGGAATAAGGACGGCATGGTTAGAGCATTTAACACCTTGCCTAAAAAAATAAAAAAACATGGACCTTCTTTGGGCGTTGGTGTGTTATTTAAGAGATCAGTTACATGTAGTGCCATCGTTCGTTTCGGCAGACCTTGATAAAGAGGTCACCCGCTGCCGTCCAGAATTTCGAGGGTAGCACAATTAAGTAAAATGGCATGAGTTCCTACATGGGTAACCCCCAGAGCCGTGGGGTGTGACCTACATCAGCATGAAGAAGTAATTATTCCAAGAAGGGACAAGACCCTGGATCAAACCGGCTTATGAGTGGAGGTACCTGGGAGGGCCTATGGCAGAATCGCCCCAAAGTCTGGGCTCGCCCATAAGCATTCCAGAGATAATGGAGGTGGTGTAGTCGATGGGAATTATCGTGGTGAAGTGAAGATAATTCTCTTCAATATGTGGCACATGTCCTACATTTTCCAGCCCAGCCAAGCAATAGAAAAACTAATAAAAGAAATGTTCTTTTTACCAGAGATTGAAGAGTTGCAAATATTAAATGAGATGCAATGTGCGGATGCCAGATTCTGAGAAATGAGGAAGCACCGGAGTCGGGTGCTCCGTCCAGAGAAATCGCAAGTCCTGCATCCGTGGAGTTTGCAGATGCCCGGAGAATGGATCCACGTCTAGAATAAGTTATGGAGAACTTAGTATCAGAAGCTGAGAGACGAACATTAAGGATTCCCCTTTTTATCAACAAGATGGGACTTCTATACAGAGTTGATGTGAATCCAAGTGACGAAGGAACCAACTATCACCAACTGTTGGTAAGAAATCACTTCTGAAGGATGGTTTTGGAGCTGGCCCACTGTAACATAACAGCAGGGCATCTGGGGTTAGAGAAGACCCAAAAGCCTCTTTTAAGCAGATACAGCACAAGGTGTACGCTGAGGTCAGGCAGTTCTGTGCTAGTTGACCAGTCTGTCAAAAGACGTCCCTGGGTGATGTCCAGGTAGAACACCTCAACCAGACCGTGAGAAGTATCCTCATTAGGCTGGTCGCTGAAAATGGGGGAAATTTGGATGGCTTAATCCCAGATGCCACAATTTTCTACTTGGATGTCATCCTTTGTAATCCCAGTGATGTGTTGGAAAGCATGCGGGAGGAATGGGAAGGACCAGAGAGGCGACAGACCAGCAACCACCAAAGAGTGCAGAACACCCATAACTATATTGATAGGTTGCAGAGTCTGGTGAGAAATCACATGCAAGAGGCCCTAGCCCAGCAGCATAAGGCCAACAACCAAGATGGCTGGTGGCTTTCCTTCGAAGTGGGAGACAGGGTGATGGTGTTGATCCCAACCACGGAAAACAATTACTGGCCAGATGGTCCACACCTCACCTATAGAGGTATAACAAGCAGACAGTCGGAAGCCATCTCAATTATATCATGTAAACGAAATTAAAAGCATAGAAGGAGAGTAGTAATCCCCAACTCCTGCAGCCATGTGTCAACAAACCCAGGAAACTCTTCTACCAATTGAAGTTCATGAGGTCACTTTATCAGTTGTTCACAACAAACAATCAAGGACTTAGCCAACTGATAGGGAGTTACCAGGACATGTTGTCCACAAAACCAGGACGAGTGAAGGAAATGATCCACGATACCCAGAAAACCTTTGGAGTGTCATACATCTAAAATCTTACCAGCTACCGGCAGCAAGAAATCAGATAATTGAAGAAAAACTGAAAAAGATGCTGAACCTCTGTGTGATGGAAAGGTCCTACAGCAAATGGTCCTTTCCTATAGACCTTGTGCCTAACCCAGAAAACACATGGAGATTTTATATTGATGTATTAAGACATTTCCAAATTCAATGTCTATCCTATGCACTAGTCGTGACATTGGGGAGGATAAGACTAATCTCTGCCCTAGACCAAACTAAGGGCAACTGACAAGTGCCGCAGGAGGGAGAAGCTAAACCCAAAACTGCATTCTCAACCCAGAAAGACCTCTTCCAGTTTGCAGTTCTGCCATTGGGTCTTCATGAAGGGCCTGCCGCTGCCAGAAACGAATGGACTGAGTTTTTGCCCATGTCGACATTTGCTGGAGCATATTGAAATAAAATAAAGGATGTAATCACTCCTTTCCCTGAGACGACCTTCCCCTATGTGGTCAGGGGATCACAGCTGAAACCTGATCCTTTCCCTGGAGGACCACCTGGGGGAGGTGACTCTCAGGGAGACTTGATTACATCAGTGGAAGAAATCTAATACCCTCTTCTTTACTTAAAGGATACATCCAACGCCCTCCAGGCCTTGATGGCATACTGCTACCCTCACTCCTCCCCTCTTTGTAGAGTTGGTGTTTACAAGCTCCAAACTCCAAAGGGGTAATGCGGACCACTGAGAACAGGAGGAGATGGGGAGTAGTGAAGGTCACTCCTCTTGTAGCTCGGTATCCATTCCCTCTGAGTGATCTGAAACCTAATCTGTCATTTAAAACTGTTGAGAATACTTCTTCAAACTCACCATACAAATCATCAAGTTCATCATGCAAAACTACTTACAATACTTCTTTAGTCTATACCTACAATTTGTTGCATACTGATTTCTCTTTTTCCAATTAAAGAAATCCTGCCATAAGGACGCTAAACTGAGTAGTGAAGATCATTAATAACTGAGAACGCAAGCAGCGCTCTAGTTGTTAAAAGTGCATATCAGCTGGTGGGAAATTTAAACTGGGAAACCAGCTGACACAGTGGAGCTGGCTGGCTAGGTTGAGTCCTCTCGGTACTGACCGAGGGACTGTAGGGTGGGTACATGGTCTGCAGAACCAACAGGCTCAAGTGAGAAACCAAAGAAGGCAGATTGTGGAGGTCAGTATGCCGCAAGATTGCCATAGGACGAAGGACAACCTCCTGATGTACAGCAAGTACAGAAAAATCCAGCCCAGGGGAGCATGGAAAAGGAAAGCGAGAGCCACGAGAGAGACGGGATCCACAAAGCAGAGGTGGTGAACCGAAAGAACTAAAGCGGGATGTCAGCAAGCCACTGCACGTTCAACATGGGGAAAGCGGACCGGTGAGTCCACATGAGGGAGAAGGGAGCACTGAGGCATTTAGGTAATGGAATCTAATGCAAATAACGATGAATGAAGCAAATGAGATGGAACAAAAGTTGCCATATTTCTTAAAGAAAAAGACCAGAACAAACATAAGAGATTATCAAATTTGGGAGTTTACAGGAGACAAATATTATAAAGCCCTGGCAGGAGAGTATACCAGGCATTTCAAGCCACAAGTATTTTGCATATGAGAAGAACGGTTTACATATAAAGAAAGCCCTGGCAGGAGAGTACACAAGGCTCTTCGAGTTACAAGTGTTTTGTATAAGAGCACTAGTGTTTGCATGTAAAGAAAAGAACTGGCAAGAGAGTATACCAGGCATTGTAAGCCATAAGAGTTTGTGTATGAGGAAAGCAAATATTTACATTATCCCGGCAGCATAGTACACCAGATAAGAACAGATTGAACAATTTATAGAATATGCTGCATGAGATAGTCCTGATAAGGATACATCAGGAATAAGTCAAAGAGTGTAATTGCGACATTAAAGAGTAAGAAGAACCCTGGCAGGACAGTACACCAGGCAGTTTATCAAGAACCAGACTGTCAGCCAAGCTACTTTGTATATTAAGTTTGTTTTGATCCAGTGGAACTTAAGGAACCAGTATGAAGCTGAGTAAAGAGAAAACCAAGGGAAGGGAACTTTATTTGCATGGAACTTTTGTGTTGGATTTAAGCATTCTTCTTTTGGAACATTTGTACACTTTCCAAGGCCAAAGACATTTTTCTTTTCACTTTATAGTTATTTTTTTAGAATGTGAGGATCAGAATAGCACTTTGGACACAGGACAATTTGCCTTGGACATCTTGACCCATTTGTTTTGTTTTAGGTAGGGAAAATACCTCTTAGAGCAGTGACAGAGAGGCATTTTCCAAACCCATTTCTGTTTAATAAAAGTCTTTGGCCAAAACCATGTATCACTGGTGTCCGAGTTTCATTCCTGACTCCTCATAATATCTAGATGACATCATCATATACAGCTCAACATGTGAAGAACATGTAAAACATGTATGGGCTGTGTGTGTGACCAACTGTGGAAAGCTCATATCTCACCACCAATCCAGCCGAGTGACACCTGGTGCAATGGTTTGTCAAATACCTAGGATTCCCGATCAGCAACGGTCAAGAGTTACCCAACAAGTCAAAGTGGCTACATTTGTGGATGTCTACAGGCACTTACTTCACCGTCCAGGATCGCTTAGGGAGGATAATTTTAAACTGGCACCTATGCTTGATTATCAACTTTCTGCAGCTGTGTGGTGGGACATCGGTCTGCCACGAATACTGCAGTCTGAAGTACTATTTAACAGATAAGCTACTGTAATGAATTCCAGACCTGCACGTGATATACAGTACGGTCTAAAAAGAATACCTACACATGTGCGAGCAGAAGCCAGTCCAAAGTGTGCATGCAGTGTAGTACATGCTTATCTTGTTCTATCCAGACGAGTCTCAAGCTTCATTTGCGGCATAATTGTGTTCCATTTTCACCTACGTTCCTGGTTGCACCCTCTCGTGTGGACTTATGTTAATTTCTGCTGCACATCCTTATATTCTTCATGCCAGTCATTCAACCAGAGATAACTGTGCGTTTGCCTCATGCTTGGGGGGAGGTAGGTTACTATACTGTAGGCGCAATTGTACATATGGATATTTGATAATGATTAGGATATCATCAATTATTCCGGGTAGGCCCACTAACATAGAGCATTCAGGCTGTGGTGGTGGTTGAGTTCGGACTGCAACTGAACTACATAAATCCAGCACCCCCATTTTGAATTGGAATAGTGCATTGTTCGTAAATTGATCTGAATCTACATTGCATTTAATCTCGAGTACTCATCTCATTTAAGTGTGGCAGGCTTTCAACATTTGCTGGAATTTCAAAAGCCACAGACTTCAAGAGCCCACTTGAGCACATCTCGTTAATCATGAAGTCAAACACAGTGCATACATGTGTATAATCAAAATAATATTTTTAATAGCTAAACCAAGCAATGTTTGCATGTGTACCTTTTCGAGTGTGTCTAGCCTTTGAACTGCGCTATTTTTTCTGTGGTGAACAGACTGGTCCCTATTGTGTGGATAGCAAGTTCCCTCTTTTGTGCATCTCATCCATGCAGGGGTAGATATGTCACTTTGTGGTGTACTAGCCCGGCATGGAATATGCTTGCCCTTGGGCATGGGTGCCAGCTCTTTGCAAGCAGTGGGTGCACATTTTGTGGCATAATAGTGTCAGAAAGAAGAGAATGAGAACTAAACACTAGGAGAGCTATCTAGGGAGCGGAGGGGTGGGGGGCCCAAAACCTGCCCAGTTAGTATTGATCACAGTTCCCTGATTTATGTTCTCTGGTGCCATGGAAGGAAACCGCCATTTGGGAAGGTTCTTCCGATGGAGTCAGGTTTATGTGTGTGGGCCTTTCTGGAGCTGTTTTCAGAGATTGCATGAATGTCTTTGGATTCTGGATGGGTTTTCCTTATGCTTTTCTTCCTTATACCTTAGAGGGACTAAGCACTGTTTTTATCAGGTTGTGACGTCTGTAGCTTGCAGTGAGATGGAGTGACCTGTGAAGGCTCGAACTTCAGTCTGGTTGTGAAAGCACGCAGGAGAGGATCAGCTATTTGGGTGGAGTGTTCCTCTTATGGTTTGTGGGGACCTCCAAGTATGAAAGTACGGCAAAGAGGTTGGACCTTGCGGGATTGGACCTATCGGGGCTATCACCCATGTTGGTCAGTGGTCGAAGTGTACGAAAAGAAGTAGTGGAGCTATGTTCCCTACTGGCATGCACCACTCCCCACAAACCCCATTGCC
Organism: Ambystoma mexicanum; assembly: GCF_040938575.1. Taxonomy (NCBI): domain Eukaryota; kingdom Metazoa; phylum Chordata; class Amphibia; order Caudata; family Ambystomatidae; genus Ambystoma; species Ambystoma mexicanum. The sequence goes on from NC_090922.1 coordinate 468,087,781, forward strand.
ACACCCTTTCCCATGCACAATACAAACCCCAAAACCATGCACTTGCTGTTTAAGGGCACGTCCAGTGGAGTGCACTGAAAGTGCAAGTTTCAACTTCTTCCTACACTTTTATTTTAAAACGAAACCATTCCGGAACGGTTTCTTTTTAAAAGAACCTAACCACTTTCTCAATGACACTATGCCTGTCAAGTAGGTTACTCATCGAAAACACGTTTGCTACCACTTGGGCCTGCTGACCTATTTCTGGGACTGCAATCTATCTGCCCGGACCCCAGACTATGCGTGCCATCTCGTTGACTGACTGATACCAAGAACACATTGCCAGCGAGGCAGTGCAATAGTACAAGACTCTTTGTTTCGAGAGCGTCCCTCTATGACTGACACGTGGACCTTGGGCTCTGTCACAAACATGAGTGGTATCCATACCAGACAGACTCCTAGAGATTTATTGAGGACATCTACATATGGCTCAAGTTAATAATACAATTCACAGTTCCTTCTCCTCTGTCTCTCCAATCCCCCTCTTATCTCCTGTTTCTGTGTTTCCCTCATACATGGGATTCATAAAGGTTGAGAATTGTCACAAAGCAAACAAGGACCAATCAAAGGCCAGACATGACATGTGTTCCCCTCCTTACAGCTACAAATAACAAAAAACATGTGCCATGTGCTCAGTGTCCCAAACAAAACAAAGACGTTCCAAGAAAAATGTCTCTCATAATATGTTGTTTACAATCTGCAGCAAAGTCTCAGTTCCTGGTAATCTTCTTGGCAATGTTCTAGGGCAGCTAGATTATGGCAGGCAGTCCTTCTCCCAGGTCTCCAATCTTTACTGGAGCCTGACGGCTGAGTCCGTAGTCAGTGGACCACTGGAACTGGTCTAAATCTAAGCCCAGGATCCATGGTTAGACAGCAGACAGCAATAAGGTGTTGACAGGGTTTTCTCCAGACCTCTCAGCACCTCCCTTACGAGGTTCTGGTTCTATAGCCTCCAAACCCAAACTCTCTCCCCTCATTGATGGCCCACCAGAGAGCCCGTCTCTTGTTCCTTCCTTCTTGCTATCTTTATCTGTGTGCTTCTCATACACCTCCCCAATGCTTACCCGCTGGCTGATACCTCCACTGAAACCAAACATCTCCTTCTAGCTTCCCTCAGTCTCCTCCTGCTGTTACATTCTCCCCCTAATCTTCCTTTCCTCCCCTCCTCTCTGCTCTCCACTTCACTTCTCCACTCTGCTCACGCTTCTATTTAATGTCCTTCTCACTGTTCATCGCCTTCTCTTTCAGGACCTCCTTGCAACCCCCTGCTGGGGGAAGAACAATGAAAAAAGGAAAGAGCATAGCTCTCAACCATTTGTGATGCAAAGGCGGGTGAAATCACCCGATTTTGTTTTTGGCGGGTGAGACGCCCATTGGAATGAATGGGCGTGCACGAGTCTTGGCGGGTGAGTCAGCCCTTTACAAGGCGGGTGACACCCGCCAAAAGCGTGTGAGTTGAGAGCTATGAAAAAAAACATGACGGATCCCCTGGGCTGTGATGGCGGACGGCCGACACTTCAAACATGAATAAATAGACTGCTTGCAGCAGTGCGAGCGGTGTGCTGTTAAAGAGTTGAATCCCAACTCTAACATTGGAGGGTGGGACCGGCATGTCAATCAGGGCCGTGCTTAGACAAAAAAACCTGATTGATCCTGTGCCCCAAATCCAGGATGGGGCACTGCATTGCCCATCACAGCCTGTTCCAGAAGTCCTTTTTCGCCGCGGCATCCCATTGCCAGGAGAAACACTGCAATGTATTCACTGCCTTGGCCCGGGCTCATTCATTGGCGCTCCCCGTAAGGACAGGGAACACCCAACGTTCACTGCCGCCTCCTGAGCTGCACCTGCCACAACTATGGCGCTTCCATCCGAGGAAGGGGAGTCCCAGGTGAACATTTCACCCTGCCCCTACCAAGATGGCCACCGCCGGGCTGCTGCTCGCATATGTGGCCAGGGTTGTGGAAGGGAGTGAGACCACCGCACGCTGCTGAAATCCACTCTGCCGCCCAGAGAAAAGTATAAAAATGGGACCCCCATCTACGCTGCTCCCGAGTTGCTGGACTGCTTCTAGCATAGGCAACTCAGCCTACAAGGGCTGGGCTCCTCCATATGCTGCTGCTGCCGTGCCTGCCAGTGGACCACCAAGGAGCAGGAAAACAAAGGCCTGCAACAAGAAAGGACTTTGTTTTATATTTTTAAATATTCTTTTTATTAAAAGGACTTGTGATTCCCCTTTTTTAAAAAAAAAAAAAAAAATTGAAAACTGCTGTTGTACTGGGTGAAAGGAAATATCTACACTTTAAGAACATCTAAAGGAACCGTACGACAGCATGTTTTTGCCTGCCTTTCCTTCTGTGTCGATTAAAGTTATTATAAGCCAGGGTTTCTCTCCTAGGAAGTTTGGGAACATCTCACCTTTGCCTTTCCTGCCCACGTCTGTTTCCCACAGAGGTGCACCTAAGGTGATCTTGAGCCGGGGTTCCTGGAGACAGTTGGGAGGCAGGTTAAGTATTTAAAAGTAAGAAAAGGTGTAAAACAAAGTGCATTGCTGTGCTGACCTACACCTGTCTCCCACTAAGTGCATCAGGACCATACCCAGCTACTTCCTCATTAGGCACCCCTATATTAAGTGCTGGCTTTCTTATACTCTTCCGCAGGGTTTTCTGCCATCTCTGCCTTAGATTATCTCATCCCTTCCTCCTTAATTTCTCTTGCCACCTCCTGTATACCTAAACACCTCTCTAAATAATGCTAACTTTGCAATCTCTTTCTCCCAACTTCTGGGTTCTCTAACTCTCCATCTCACTGGGTCTTCCTCTTCCCAGCCTCAGGGGTCTCTCTCTCACACCCCAGCTTCCTGGGTCACTCTCTTTTCCCAGCCGTTTGGGTTTCTCTCTCCCAGGACTTCTTGGGTTCTCTCTCCCTAGCTTCCCGGGCGTCCCTCGCCCCAGCCTCCTGGGTTTCTCTCAGCCCATTCTTGTTGGTCTCTCTTCCCAAAATCTTTTCTCAACTTTCTGGGTCTCCCTCTCTCCAGCCTCCTGGGTTTCTCTCTCCCTGGACTTTTTGGGTGTCCCTAACCCCAGCCTCCTCTGTCCACCCTGTTGGGTCACTCTGACTCCCCAGACTCTTGGGCATCTCTCTTCACAGTTTCCCGGGTCTCTCGCTCTCCCCAGTCGTCTGGGCTTTTCTCTCCCCAATCTCTTGGGTTCCTCTCACCAGCTTTATGTATCCCCCTCCCTCGCTCTCCTCAGCCTCCTGTGTCTCTTTCCCAAGCCCCTGGGTATTTCCCTCCCCACCCTGCGGTGCCATCTCACCTCTGGCTTCCTTACTCCCACTGAAGCTTCTTCTGCACTCTTTCCCAGCCATCTCCAATGGAGTTTCTGTCTCTGGATTTCTACCACAGGATCTTCCTTTTAATGGATCTTCCTTTTAATGGATCTTGACCACAGCTACCAGCCTCTCTCTGGCCGAAGGGAACTCAGGTGTGTCTCTATGTAATTGCTATGGAAATTGGTTGATGGACCATGCCCCTGGGGACGGCTTAGAGTTTTGATGAGTGGCATGGGATTGGTTAATTACCCCATCCACACATGGATGGCCCTTTATTTATTTATTTAAATTTGTAGAGCACACTGCAGCCTGCAAGCATCGAGGCGCTATGTCAGAGTTTAAGAAGGCTTGATTAAGGGTTACAAGGAAGCCGCCCAAGAGTGCTTGTTACATTAAGTTCAGAGAAAGTGTTTACAGAGTAACACAGAATACATGCAGGTGCAAATTGTCATAGAATCCAGGTTAAAGCAGTCACACAAAGAGGTTAGTTTTGATGGTTTTGCGAAAGGCTGAGTGGGATTCAATGATCCTGATGTGGGACGGTAGGGAGTTCCATAGTAGGGGGGGTGACAGCAGGGAAGCTGGAGCCGCCTGCCCGGACCTTACGGGTTCTGGGAACCGATAGGAGGCTAGAGTAAGGGGATCTAGAAGGTCTAAGGGAGGTGGGTTTGGTGATTCTACAAGAAAAGTGGGGGGGGGCAAGGTCGTGAAGGCACTTGTTAGTCAAAGCCAGGGCTTTGAATGTGATCCTCTCCTTGACTGGGACCCATTGGATCTGTCTTCTAAGTACCGAGATGTGTTCTCTACACGTGAGGCCGGTGGCGGCTCTGAGCACGTTATTTTGAACGATTTGGAGTTTGGCGACATTCTTGGCAGAAGTGCCGATGAGTAGTGCATTGCAGTAGTCAAGCCTGGAGCCAATTATGGCCCTGGTGATGGTGAGGCAGTTCTGTTGAGACAGGAAGTGTCTGACTGCGTTGATGAGTTGAGAATGATAGGCAGATGAGGCTATGGCATTGACCTGCCTCTGCATAGTTAGGTCTGGTTCGAGGTAAACACCTAGTTTTTTGATGGAAGGTGACACAGTGATGGGGATGTTGTCAATGGAGAAGGTGGAATATTTGTTATCCAGTTTGCTCAAAGAGTAGGGGGAACCAACTAGCAGTAGTTCAGTTTTCTCACTGTTGAGATATAGCCAGTTTTCTGCCATCCAGGATTGGATTGTGGTGTAGATGGAATTGAGGGTCTTCTGGTCGGCCTGGTAATCACTCGATTTCTTTGCTTACCAGACCCTATGCCCACCCTAGCTCAGGGCTCCCTGAGTCAAACAGAACTTAGGACACTATATGTTTGTGGGGACCTTGTGAGGTGACTGGTTAACTGCTCAAGCTGTCTAACTTGAACTGGGTCCCACCCTTTGCCCTGTGGTTTTGGATATGATTTCTGCATTCATGCAATGGGAGCAGGGCATGCAGGGAGGTACCTACTCCACAGAACTGTCCCTCAGTACTGGTTCCCTTATAGGGGCAGGAGCTTCAAAAGCAGCAATGTCAAAATCTCCTGCCTCCCGCTTGTGGTATGGTTGTGGTAGTCAGGGGATCCTCCATGTGCCATCACGGGGCCCAGCATCACATGGCTTGTGTGGACACCTGACCCCCTTGGCAACCCAGCATCCACCAATAAGGTCAGGAATTGGCCTTCTTCACAGTATTCCGAACACAATCCATTTTACAAGTGCTCCATGTGACTTCTTCCTGGGTAGTGATTCACCAGGCTTTTCTTTACACATGTCTTTAAACCAAGATGGAATAACTTAGAAAGGATACTTTAACCGAGTCTCTGGATTTCTTGTAGTTATCAAACCATGATTTGAGTGGAGTCCCTTATCTGGCAAATCTTTACAGCACTGTCTGTCTTGAGGCTTTAAGTGCCCCCATACTACATTCCTATTTCTACTTTTTGTCAACTCAGGTCCTCTGCTTCTCATCTTCAACTCCTGCCTTCCCTGGGTCTCGGGGCCTTAGGGGACTTCCATGATTGGCCAAACTAATGAGAGAGGCTATGGGTGGTTGCCACTAGTCTGAGCACTAGTGTTTCCACCAGGAAGTTGGCCAAATGAGCGTTCCAACCAGCTGGATCAGGGTGGGCTAGTACTACATGCGCCAGATCTTCCACCCATATTCTGGCCAGATAAACTTCCCTGAAGCTTCAGTTGGGTGGCCCTCTCCCCTCACCGACTCTGGTTTCTAACTCCCATCAGCAGTACTGCATCCGTAAAGAGTTGCAATGATTTCACAGTAAAGGATACTCTCCTGCACCTCCTGACTTCTATTCTTTCTCCATTACGTCCTCCTGGGGCTTTTTGATGCTTCACCACATGGCATACCTCCACCGCACTTAATCTCTTTGCTTCTAGCCTGGCAGCATTCTTGTCCCTTCATCTCAAATCCTCCTACCTCCTCTTCACTATCTCCACTATCTTCCTCTTTTTGATCCAGTTCACCTACTTTCTCTTACATCCACTGCTCTGTTTCCTACCCTCACTGTTCTTCAACTACATCCTCTTGATAATTCCACCAGCCGACTCAGAGTATATTTCACTTTTCTCCCACTATTATCCCTTCCAGCCTCCTCTCAAATAGTCATCCTCCTTTATGCCCTTAGATCTTCCTCCTGACAACTCCCTCCTTCTGGTGTTCCTCTTTATCACCCCCTGCTTGTTTCCCACCTTATTCCTCTTGCCCATATTCATGGCAGTCTCTGCAGCTTTCACCTTCACCAACTCTCTTAAGAACTCTGTCTCCCTACCATAACACCCAGATCTCTCTTGTCTAGCTCATGTGTTATATAGGCACACAGCCATGCCCCACAGGCACTTCCCTTGTGGTTCAGAATTGCACAGTAAATTTGATTGCTTTGGTTGCTTTAGTTTGCAGGCTTGCTGCTGATTCAATGTACCGGCACTGGGATCCGCAGCAACACTGCCTGAGCCTTGATTAAGGTTGGCCTCCACCTTGGATACTATTTGTTGACCATTGGAAATTGGGCTGCCTGTTTGGGACTCCTCGGTATAGGTCTGCACATGGCAGTGTTCCATGGTACCGGAGGATGAATAAAATGGGATTTGTTGGTGCATGGTCGCGATTGTATGCTGCTACCTTGGAGCGGAGCACACTGTTCAATACACACCCAATTATTCTTACATTTTAACATTCTTGAAGCAGTATTTGAGCCATGTTTGAAGACTCCTGAACTCTGCTTTCTGTGGCTCAGACCATTTACTTTCCAAGCTGTTCAATACCCTGTCACTAGGTCTCATGGGAGGTGGAAAGATCCTGAACAATTTGGGGGCTACACTCGGAAGACAGTGGGACCACTGGGTTGTTGGTGGGTGTGAAAAACTACTCACGTTTGAGGTCCCTTTAAAGGGATTACAGTCAGGTGGGTGGTAGTCCAATGTGAAAAGTTCCAAACAAACAGCTGGAGAATGGCAGGGTAGTCCTAGGGATGCCCACACCATTCCCGGATTCAGCATCACATAGCCGGTGAGGTTGCCCAGTCCCCCTAGCCATCTCACCCCCATCCCAAGATCCAGGCCAGGAACTTCATCACTGCTCCTCCACCTAACGTATGCCCACACACGTGAGGAACATATAAAATTAAACAATGGGCCTCATTATGTGTCCGACGGTAGCCGTGCTAGTAAGAATTGCACAGCTGCCGCCGGAGTCATTTTTTTCCGGCGCCCGGAAATGGGGAGTTACCGGGGCATTACAGCCCCAGCGGTCCCCGTAATTCCTCATTGTCAGGTGCCGGAAAATATTACTCCCCATTTCCATTCGAGTCACACTGGACTCAATGGGAATGGGGAGGAGGGATGCACCAGCACCATTCATGAATGATGCCGGTGCATCCATCAAGGTCTGCGAGCGGGTGCATTTCCGCCCGCCAGGTCAGACCTGGCGGGCGGAAAGGATTCCGCTCGCAGAACTCGTATTTTGCCAGCTTACAGGTACCGTTGTTTCTGGACCGGCAAACTTGTAAAGACCCCCAATGTCCCCTTCCTATATAGTGGCACTACTTTCATTGATACATTGACTGCTTCATAATGTGACCGGTATCAGCACTTTTATAAGCATTTAACTTCTTTAGAGGATGTTACAAATATATACCCATTAATTAGACTAACTGGCTATAATGCATCATATTAAACATCTGTTGCCAATATGAGTCTGATGGCATCACCTCTCCCCAGAGGTGAATCCCTTCCCACGAGGCTAAGGAGGTGAGGCCGCTAACCAATAGACCCCCTAGCGGTGATAACACGTGAGAGGATCTCATGGGGAGGAACTACTCTCCTGGGTATAAGGATGCAATTGGGAGGCGCAACCCCTTTGAAATCGCACCACGTAGGCTGACGACAATGCCCAAATCTTGTCAACATAACACCTCCGAAACTATGCATTATTGTGAATTATCAAACCCATCTGATGACAAAAGTGCTGAGACGAAGAAGCACATGGAAATGCTACGTTCAAGTGGGACGAAGGCTAGAGTAGCTGATGTCAGTTGGAAGAAAGTTACGCTGGGGTGCCCTCGCTATTTAAGCTGAACAGCAAAGATGGACTGTATTGTTCTTCATCCACTGACCCGTACGGCAACAGCCTGTGCGGTTCTGGCAAGCTGCAAGTTGTGATAAAACCAGAGGGTGAACCAGGCGATTGAGGAGGCCGCTTCAAAGTCTGGAAAGCTGAATCAGAGCTTTGAGAGACTGCAACGTGGTTTGACTCCAAGGCTGAGAAGACGAATAGCGGGATGAGAAATAACTGTTTTGCGAGTCGGTTGGGAACCAGCGCGATAACCTGACAGAGACTGAGAGGTGGCGGCACGACCTGTAGTTGGTGGACCATTGCGGTCTGACAATGGTACAGAGACCGCCTACTGTTGCCTACAGCAGAGCCCTGTAGGTGACTATTAGGAGAGAGCAAGAGATCGTAGCGGAGGCATAACCTGTCACAGCGGGACTAACAGGTCCAACTGCTACACCAAGGCGGTCCACAATAACTCGAGGTGGAGAGAGGCGAAACACAGAGGAATACTAAAGGAGGAGGTTAAACTAAGAAGTGTGGACCCGTGGCCCCTGGAGAAATTGGTGAAGAATTCTATGCCAGAAGGTAACTGAAACACATAGAGGTCTGGGAGGGGGCTGGGAAGGTACAAGATTGTAAGATATAAAGAAGTTGAGAAAACAGTAAACCATTTTAAGATAGTCCCTGGGCCAGTTCCACAAAAGTGTGGTGCTGCAAAGTCAAGAAGGACTCCAGGAACAGCTTTATTGTGCCAGTTTTGGTCGGATCATGATTTGTACAGAAACATTGTGAGACTGGGAAAACCTCTCTAATGGAGTTACAAACCTTATTACAAAATTTGAAAACCATTGGGGAAATGGCTAGTCGAAGGGAGTCACTCTGCTATCCCCACAAGAACTTTCTTTTGTTTTGAACTGCCTGAAAGGCGTTTGCACGCTTTACATCCAGGAGAAGGCAGTCATCCGCCTGGATCACGAACAGTAGCTGGACTATATGGTATTTTGTTGTAGTAACAGGCATAGAGTAGGAGCCTTTCTGACCAGGACTGTGCCTTTTTGTTTTGACTAACACAGACTTCCTGACGAGCACCCAAGTTTCTTTGGTTTAAGTAGGGAAAATCTGCTGGCGTTAGATAGGATTTGTTTATCATTGAATAAAGGTCTAAAGCAATCACTATGGCAACACTTGGCCAGTCTCTTCATTCCTTGTTGCCACACTGGGTATACAGTGGTAGTGGAGGCCTTTTTGGGGAAATGGACTTGGGAATATTAAGACAAGACCTAGGCATATGACGTTATAATGGGTCTAACCTGGGAAAATGTGTTGTCGGTCCTGGACCTATCATGCTGTATGTGGCCTTTTCGGTGGCAGCAGCTGCGCAGACAATGGCAATATGTGGGTATCTGATGCATTCAAATAAAATGGCTTCTGATGGCTGTGCTGAGAGACATGGTGGGTATACAAGGGCAAACTGTGGTGTTCTTGCTCATAGGATTACAGTACAAGGGCACAAGATAGCAGAACATGGGCATACAATATCGGTAACTGGCAATGAGATATCAGTACCCGAGTACCCTCACACGGACTAGTACAGTCTGTAAACAAAGATCACAGACAGTATGTGCTGCACATGCATGGTACATACAACTTATGGCTGTAGTTTATCGCCACACATGTAGCATGGATGCAGATTAAGGCTTTTGGGTATTTCTGGTTCACCTGACTGGTGCATACAGGGCATGTCTGCATGATGTTCAATGTGTGTAGCTCACATGTGCACACAATACAATCAGTTCACATGTGCACACAATACAATCAGTTCACATGTGCACACAATATAATCTTCAGTTCACGACACTGGTCCATTTCAGATGTCTCAGAGAGGTACACACATAACAAGGTCCCAGACGGTGCACTGTGTATTTCATTAAAACGGATTAGATATGTGCCTCAGCAAAATGTAGTGATGCAGGTTTACAACATCCAACTGGTGCACGCTACATAAGATGTGCAATCTTTGGCTGCATTCCAAGTTGTGCACAGCTGCTGGCCACGCACGGCAAGTACCACATGGATGAGCAGGCTGTCGGCTGAAGAGTTGTGGCATTGTCTGAAATATCTGAATGGTTTATAGTGATAATTTCGACAACAAAAATGTCGAAAGTCAAAATTTCGACTTTTTTTTCCAATGCATTTATTTTTTGAAATGGGGGGGTTCCCCCCCCAACCCCTTTTTTTTTTTTAATTTTTCCCTTTTTTTTTAACTCCCGAACCCCTAAAATAAATATAGAATTAAAAAAAACGAAAGTCGACATTTTTTTGTCGACATTTTTGTTTCGAAATTATGACTGCCCACCATCTGAATACTATGCGACAGGGTGAGACATTACGTTAACCACTCGCACCAGAAAGCATGGCTGTAGACTGCTCCCTTTGTCTTGGTTAAGTCCATGGGTATACTGCGACAAGGTGCTCAATGAATTCCAAGACAAGTCCAACACATTTTCAGTTTTTATGATCAAATATACAAATACAGGCCCGTTGGGCCTTGCTCTCTTGGTGGGATCCCAATACAGCCCTCGCTCTGCCTTTGTGGATGCTCCCGCCGTCCTGGCCCACTATCCCTACTCTAACAGGTCTTAATTCCATGCCAAACTACTAGAGCTTGGGTGCCCCTACTGTCTGGTCTATCCCATATCTATTGAGAGCCTAAAGGCTGGGTCCTTATCTTTCCGGCTCCCTCCCTCAGGAACTTCCTATGTGACCTAGGAAGATCTTCTGGTTGTCCTGGCACCCTTTACCCCAGGATGACCATGTCTCGATCTTCTTCCTCACTTCCTCACTCACCTCTCAATATTTCTTCTTTTGTTCACTCCTCTCTCTCTCTCCCTCTGCCCCTATATATATATATATATATATCTACACTCTGTCTCCTGGTCTTACTGCTGCTTATGCTTTCTCCCCCTTCTCCTCTCTCCAACTCTCCTGGTCTTACCACTCTCCAAATAACACTCTGCACAACAATATCCCTGTCTTTACTCTTCTCTACCCTCTTGTCTCTCACTTTCCTCGCTCTCTCTCTCATGTACACTCTCTCTCACACACCTACTTTCAACTCCTTCCCCTGCTCTCCCTTCACAACATCCTTAAATTACTCTCACTCACATGCTATGGGAAAAATTGGTAAAACTCTCACAGTCCCAACACCTCACCTTCCCTCTCTACAAACTCGCAAAATCTTTCCTCCAAGTTCGCCTCCACCCGCTGCACCTTCCTCTATGGTCTCTCTGTCTCCTCCCAGCTCTGCGGACCTCACCCAAACAACTCCCACTATCGACTGAGTCAGCTTGGATTTTATAGCCATCGCTTCATACATAGAAACCTCCCTCTGTTTCCACTGGTTACCCGAGTCAGCTGCTCCTCTGGACCAATCTCTGTCTGAGCCATCTTCTTGAGGGATGGGACTTCCTCTGCAAGTCTTCATAAAGCCCTCTAGCACCGCCCCTTTGCAGTCTCCATCTGCCTGCAGGCAGCAGTGTGGTCAGAAGGGCATTGGCTTTCCTTCAGCTTCTGAAGGTGGAAGCCCATTTGGGTAACCAGTCTGTTCCTTCTGTTCCAGGCTGGGTTTTGTCCATTGGGGCCAGGTGTACTGTGTCCCATTGTGTTTTTACTTTGAGCTCCTTCTCAGGATCTGTGATCGATGCCAGGTTTCTGAGGGGTCTGGTGTATGCTGGTCATATTCTCTGAAGGAATAGAAAAAGATGCCTTGGGGAACCGAGGCTTATAGGAAATGGGTCAAAGAAAGGGCCATCAATGTGAATACATTGCTCCAGGCATACCGGGAAGCCTGGGACAGGTGCCCCCCTCAACTCACTTGACAGGGTGATACTCATTCCCCTCCCACAATGCATACCACAAAATGTGTCCAAAAACTAGGCCTGCAACCTTTTGCCTGCCAGCAATGTTATGTGCATTTCAGTGGTACTCGCAGTGGACTGTCGTAGGCTGTACTCTTTGGGCGTAAATGAAAAAAGCGCAGAGGAGGCACATTTTTTATTGTCGCAAGAAGCTGGAAGGAAGGTACGCAGTCCGAGAGCCTGCAGCAGGAGACGCTGCGCGAAGGAGGCCATGGTGAAGTTGGTACCGAAGAGCTGACAGGACGCCATAAGCCAGACAAGACTCCCTGCCGAAGGAAGCGAGGACCGTAGAGAATGCTGAAGCCGCCACACGAGACCCACCGGTGAGCCCAAGCAAGGGAAGTGGGACACAGGGACGCTTCTTGTGTCCGAGTCTTACTCCCGATTCCTTGCAATACATTAGTGTCAGGGGCACACTCCCGACACTAACGTTAAACAGCTTGGTTCCTAGCAACTAGGGGAGCCCCTCTCTGAGAAATGATCGGAAGGAAAGCGTTTCCATTCCCGTTTGTGGGAGGGAAATACACGGGTGACAGCCGCAGGTTAAACCACGGCAGCCACACTTAAAGAAAAAATCATGATGGGGTTAGAAATTACCCAGCCGGGATTTGCTTCTCCCCCTGCGCCTGTTCAGGCACAGGGGACGGAGGACTCATTTCTGCGCATTTAAAAGGGCATCCCGTTTGTGAATTTGGGATGCACTTTTCAATGCGCAGAAACATCCCATAATTTGCACAAATGCCTAAAGGGGGCGGGGGAGACGACTGAATGAGTGCCTTTAGGATGCGTTCATTTCGATGCTCTTTGTGAATTGGACTGCTCCTGTCTTTGGTGCAAGTGAGGAGATGCGCTAGCGCACTCCCTGGCTTGCGCCAGAAAAGGTTTTTGAGAATCTGGCCCCAGCAGATCAGGAATGCAGGCGGCGAAGCATGGCCTGGTATTTACATGCCCTAGGCTTTTAAACAAGTGCCAGAGGTGTTGGCATTGAGTCCCTTTAGGTGCATCTAAGTAGTATATTGAGCGCCACTGGGCTGAATAGTGGCTGCCATTAAACGGTGCCCCTGGATGCAGCAGATCTGTCTTGCAGGGCATGGGTGGGATAGCTCAGTGGTACCTGTATATAGGTGCAGCTAATGCAGTGTGTGCACCGCTCAAATGAACTGACCGCAGTATGCAGCTCAAGCAGCGGTGGCTATGCATGAGGTGTCTGTGCAGTGCACACAGCGCACAGATCATGCCCCAGTGTGCAGCCTCTCTAGTGTAAAATCAAAGACTGTGATGACTGGAGATGTGCAGCACAGATATTTAGAACATATTATTTACAAAACGTATACCTTGCCGTAAGGTTAAATTAAGATCTTCTGGATAGAAAAATGTGTGTGGTCTTTTAGTGTACAAACCTCACAAATTCAATGACAGATTTTATTTGAGGTATTGTTGAGGATACTCTAAAGAAAATCACAGAACTACAGAAATGTGTACGTTAAGGTAGTCCAAGTCCAATACTATGGTGTTAATGGTCTTGTTTGTTTATTTATTTATATTGCACAACCAGACCCGGGGGTATACGGGTTCGAAGGCAGAAAGAGGGTTGTTCAACTTAGGTTACATGTTGCAGAAAATCATGAAATACAGCTTGTGGTTACAGTGCTGTAGGCATGTAATGTCAAGGAATCATAACGGTATATACAGTAAATGCAGTGTATATATGATAAGTAAATAGAACAGAACAGATATTCAGAATATACATGAGATCCCATATGCCATGGGTGTGAGGTTACACATCGTGGTCTTTTAGCCATTGGACAAGTTCGGATGTGAATTGCTGGTATGGGAGGTCATCCCTTAGGTCATATGGAAGGGAGTTCCACAGTTGTGCCGCTTTGACAGCAAAGCTACTCCCGCCAGATTTGGTACGTTTAAATCTGGGTACTAGCAGTAGGTTAGAGTTGGCTTTTCGTAAGGGGCGCGAGGCTGTCTGTTTACTGAATCTCTCTATAAGGTATTGTGGGGCTGCCTGGTTAAGGCATTTGTGTGTGAGGGAGGCTGTTTTGAGGCGGACTTTGTCTTTAGTAGAGAGCCAGTTGGTGGAACTTCTAAGGTCTGATTTATTTTTTTTGGGAAGTTTAGGGTGGTTCTTAGGGCATTATTTTGCAAAGTTTGAATTTTGGAAGTGATGTATTGATTACTGCCTATTTAGAGGGCGTTACAGTAATCTAGTTTCGACAGGATTAGGGCTCTGGCTATGGTGACACAGTTATTAGGTGAGAGGAAAGGCTTGGCTGCTTTAATTAGTTTGCCTGTATGAGAGGTGGCTGAGGCCATGGAATTCACTTGTTTGTCGAAGGTAAGCGTAGAGTCTATATAAAAACCGAGGGTTTTGACTACTTTAGCTACGGAGTTGGTGTTGTTACCGATTACGAAGGAGTCGTATTTGGTGCCCAGTTTTTTTATGTTAGACGAGGTGCCTAGAATGAGGAGTTCGGTTTTGTCATCATTCAGACATAGACCGTGAGCGGCCATCCATGCCTGGATGATGAGGTAGAATCTGTTCACAAAGGCCAAATCCTTGTCATAATGTCCCGTCAGCGGGATGAGGATCTGGGTATCGTCTGCATAGTTAGTGTAGGTTATACCAAGACCGTCTAGATCATCGAAAAAAAGGGGCTTTGTGAAAATATTGTAGAGGGTGGGCGATACGCAGGATCCTTGGGGTACACCGCACATAATAGGTGCAGGGTCAGCAGCTGCTAGGGGAGAGAAGACTAGCATTGTCCTGTTATCCAGGAAAGACTGGATCCATGCGACAGCTTCCTGGGAGAAGCAGGCTGCCGTGACCAGATGATTGCATAGTATTACATGGTCTACCAAATCGAATGCGGCAGACAGGTCCAGTAGTAGTAAAAGTGAGGTTGTGCCATTGTCTCTTAGTAAGTCTATTTGTCCTTTAAGGTCTAGTAGTGCAGTCTCTGTGCAATGTTGTGGTCTGAAGCCGGACTGTCGGACTCCTAGGAGGTGATTTAGTTCCAGGTGGTATTGAATTTGTTGGTAAGCCACTTTGTCTAGAATTTTCAGCAGGAACGGCACAGTGGTTATAGGGCGGTAGTTGGTTGGAATGGCGGGGTCCAAGGTTTGTTTTTTGAGAAGGGATAGGACCCAGGAATGTTTCAGGTTACTGGGTATGGTGCCTGAAGTGAAAGAAGCGTTTATTAGTTTAGTAATGAAAGGTGAGAGTTCACAGGCGTGTCTTTTATGATTTGGGCTGGACATGGGTCACCCTGGCAATTGGAAGGTTTGAAGGTGAGGATGACTTTCTCCACTTCTTTGGTGGAGACTTTGTGAAAGTGGAAGGAGGGGGCGCCCAGTGGTATCCGAGTTGGTGGTAGTGGATTTGTGGTGGACTTGGATAAGGTGCCTCTGTTGACAGAGTTAGGGGCAGTTATGGACACTTTTTTGTTATTAATCTTCGCTTGAAGCAAGGATATCTTGTTGGCAAGGGCGTCTTGGATGCCTGTGCACCAGTTTTTGTCCTTGAGATAGGAATTGGGAACTTGGGTGGGGGATTCTACTTCCTTCAAGATGGCGAACAGTTCTTTCGTGTTGGATTTGGCTTGTGGAATACGACTGTTGTAGGAAGTTTGTTTCGCTAAGATGATTTCTTTTTCATATAGGGAGGCTATTTCCTTCATCATAGATTGCATCATCAATAAAATCCTTGATGACATTGCAAATGATGTCACGTATGATGAAAAGGTTTTGCAGCCCTGGGATCCCCTTCACAGGTTTCCAAAATATCTAGTGTTACCCTGTTAACATATTCTGGCTGAAACCAGGAGGTACAACTGATTGAAATGTCTTTGGAACGTTTATTCTGAAAATAATGCATTAAACGAGGGCAACACATTGAATAAATTCACCACTGAACACACATATATATATATATATATATATATATATATTGCTAGAAGGCCTAAGTTATTTTCCCTTGCTCAATATTCAAAAGCTGCTGCCACAATTGACACATGAATGGCTGACTTGTGTTTCGCACTTGTGTGCTTCGTCAAGGCCAATATTCACTAACAGCTGAGCCCTTGGTTTCTCATTCGCATCATATGACCCATGGCTCATGTAGGTGCCATTAGTTTACAGAGTTTTTTCAGCCACTTTCCAACACTGCACAAAAAACACGAACTATGGAAAACAGAGCAGGAGTTCAGTTTACATGTTGAATTGTGACTTTAAGGGCTTGCACTCGTTGAAACGAGTATTTCCAAAAAAGAAAACGCATATGTTGTCCACATAATATTTGATGTCGGAGCTCTGAGCGTGACTGAAAGTGAAAATATTTTGTCAGTGCTTAATTGTGTATAAGTTCAGCAGGAAAATTTGTATTTTTTATGTGCAAGATTATGCTTCTGTAAGCTCATTTGCAAAGAGCATTCACAAAGATGCTGTGCATCTTTTAGGCATTAGGGGAAGGAGCCTGCGTCTTGCTAGTAGTTGTTCTCAAAGATATAAAAAGAATGACAATACTTGGTAAAATCTCCAGGGAAGACTTTGCTTTAAGTAGGACAAGAGGAATGGCGATGCCGAGATCCGAACCTGCGACCGCAAGGCTACACGCAGATTCCAGAATAGGCTACTTAAGTCACTGAGCAAGTACAGTGGCATACCCTTTGTGTGTGTGTGTGTCCTAAGACCAAGAGTTGAAAGACTAGTGTGATGCTCCCGAAGGTCGGTCGATTAGTTGGAGGGGTGGGGGAACTGACTGCCCCTGTGTTTAGTGCAAGAGTGGAGAATGGATCTAGGGGTGACTACCACATACTCTTGGAAGGTTATGATCCCCTAGCAATTAGCCACGTTGCGTTCCAAGTGTGTGATCACATTTGATTTGCAAGATCATAGCAGGATAGCATTGCACAACTACCTGTCCACCGGTCTTTCTTAAACCCAAACCCTGAGTAGAACCAGCGAATACGCATTTTTTTTTAGAGATTTCAAATAATTCCTCCTTTGGGGACTCCTACCACTTTCAGGTTTCTTCCTTTGCCCGATTAGATCAAACTCTGCTCAATCTACACTAACAATTCTGCTCAAAGGTGTGCCAGAAACATCCTCTCGCCTTAAATCCTCAGTCTTCAGTGGAGACTTAGCAAAACTGTAAACAGACATGTCATCGGTCTTAAATCTTTAGTCTACAGTGTGGACTAAGCAAAGTTGTACACAGACACAGCATCTGGCCTTACATCTTAGTTTTCAGTGGAGACTTAGCAAAACTGTACATAGACATGTCACCTGTCTTAAATCCTCAGTCTTGAGTGCAGACTAAGCAAAGGTGTGCCCAAACACATCATCTAGCCTTAAATCCTCAGTCTTCAGTGGAGACTAAGCAAAGCTGTACACAGGCACATCATCTGGCCTTAAATCCTTAATCTTCAGTGGAGAGTAAGCACAGTTATACACAGGCACATCATCTGGCTTTAAGTCCTAAATCTTCAGTGGAGACTAAGCAACGGTGTACACAGACACATCATGTGGTCTTAAATCATCAGTCTTCAGTCGACACTACGCAATGATGTTCATAGACACATTATCTGGCCTTAGTCAATCAAACTAAGCACTTTGGCTTAAAGCGCTATATAAATTCAATAAACATAAACATAAAATCATTGTCTAAGGCATACGACCTCCTTGCGACTTCCGACCATAATACCATAGACATTCTGAATCTGTGATTGGGGAGAGTGGGGGGGGGAGCAGTTGGGCACTACTTGCTAAAGCCCTCCTATTTGGCTATCTATTCTGGCAGACATTTGCTCACATAAAAGCGACACCCATCTTCCCCATTGTTAGGCAAGACATTACCTCGTTCCTGCCATAATAAAAGCTTGAGCTCCAGGGAAGATCCAAATGCAGCAGCTTTGGGCAGATCCTTCGCACCAAGCAGCTTAAATCCACATTACACATTGGTTGATGTTCAGAAAAAGATGTATAATTCCTGCCTTTACTTGTAACTAGCTTTTGATATACATTTGAGAAGATTCCAATCCTTGGTCATATATTAATTCCGAGTCTGGTGCTCCAATTTTGGTGGCGGTACGGCGCACGGATCCAATAGGATTATTACCAAGTGTATTCACTGATGTGTGGTCTGGATATTCTGTGTTGCGTGTGAGCTGTGAGCACACATCAAAAGAGAGGTTGCAATATTAATTTCTCTTAAAATAAGCTAAAGAAGAAGAAGACTGAAATGGGCTTTGATGTCCCAGATTTAATGTGTGCCATAGAGCATTTGTTTTCTAACTGTTGTTCTAATGGCTCCACAGCGGGAACATTGAAAACATTTCTTTGGATGGAAATAGTGACCAATTAACTTAGTGTTACACCCCGACGTTCGCCGCATCACACTCCCCGGGGTCTGCCCCGTGCCTCTTCAGTCTCCCGCATTAACAAGGACAGTTGGGGAGCTCTATGTAAGGCCAGAAAGAGGGACAAGAAAGTGGTTGCTCTTCATAAGGGGCTACGGCGCCGTCATGCACCTTTTTTCTCACGCTGGCAGCTGCCATGGAGAATAGCTGCAACAAACTACATTTCCCAGAAAACCTGCCATAGGTTGTAGTTCCCGGCATTAATACGGGAGCCTCATTTTCGATTATGTCACGCCTCCTTGTTGTATTTAAACCACAGCAGTTTTCAGAACGCCGCTTCTGTTTATAGTTACAACCGGCATTTCCATGAAGTGCGACTTCTGTACCTTAATTCCGGAAGTCTCCTGTTTTTTCCGTGTACCGACCTTGCCTGCACACGGACTCCTACATCTTGATTCTCCTTTGGTATTGTTTGCTGACTGTCTGTGTACCAGACCCCTTGCCTGCTCCCTGGACTCCTGGATTGTCATTTTGTTGTGTTTGCTGACCGCCCGTGTACCAGACCTTTTGCCTGCTCCTGGACTCCTGGATTGTGATTTTGTTGTGTTTGCTGACCGCCCGTGTACCAGACCTTTTGCCTGCTCCTGCACTCCTGGATTGTGACTTTGCTACTGCTACTTCCTGTTTGAATACCATATCACTTGGCCACGGACTTTTGAACCCATTCCTCATAGTGCTTCCGTTCTTCTGGGAAATAACATTGGTAAGAACAATTCTTCATTTTGGGAATCCTGTCTTCATCGAACTGTTACCTCAGGGTTGGATAACATTGCTTCATTACTAAAGTGCATTTTGGAACGCTTTGCTGTGGTGCACCATCCCGAAACCAGTGCGACCCTCGTTCCGCCTGGGGCTAGCTAATCTACTAACCTTCCTTTTTTTTGTTTTATACTTTCGTTGTTGCCCAGGATTCTTTGTACTACTCTTACCTCCACCAGTGGTAAAGTATATTTCCTTGATTACCTTAATTGGGCAGTTTCACATTTAGCTAGTATCTAAAGTCTCTTCTGCTTTATAGGTTGCTCCAGGTCCTTTTTTGTGGCTTAAGGGGAACTCACTCAGGTACTCTATTAAGGGTAATAGTCTTGGGGAAAGCCAGGGTTGAATTCGATAGAATATTCATCTCTTGTCTTTTCTTTACAGATGGGTCCGTGGCAGTGTGTTCTCCCCGCTCTTTTGATTGATCGGTCCCCTTGTCTGTATAGTTCAGCAGGTGGTCATATCAGTTTAAAGAGTTCATTCCCTCACAGAGAGGAGGCTCGGGTAGGAGGCTCCAACCCGAGCTCCTTCAAGCAAATCTCCAGCACAAGAGGACCGGTCTATTTTTACACACTCCCCATACCGGTGAGTAACAAAAACAGAAGCCATGCATGAAGTCGATCCTTTGGCCACTTTGGTTCGCTTGGTGTCAGAACTTCGGTCTGACATGACAGCTGCACATGATGCTATCCATCATAGGATTGACAGTTTACAGAGTTTTCCAACCCCCCAAACCCTGGGGGTGGATACTTCTTCTGCTACTGCATCGGGTTCGAGTGTTCCTACAGCCTCTGCTTCCGGCTTTACGGCAAACCCGGTGCTTATGGCTACCCAGTTCCCGCTGGCCCCCCCAGAACGTTTCTCTGGGGAACCCAAACAATACCGGACATTTATCAACCAGTGTAAATTACATTTTCTGTGTCGGCCCACTGCTTTTCCTAATTCCACTACAAAGGCAGCCTTTGTCCTTTCCCATCTTGGGGGTACAGCAGCAGCTTGGGCTAATCCGTTACTTGAGTCCAATAGCTATGTCCTTTACGACTGTGATGCACTCATCACTGCCATGAACACAGTTTTTGACACCCACTATAAATCTCAGGCTACTGACCTGGAGTTTCTCAATCTGCGTCAAGGCACGTCTTCTTTGTTTTCGTACCTTACCAAGTTCAACCAATTGGCAGCTGAAACAGATTGGCCTGAAGAGAAAAAATCAGCCGTTTTCTATAAAGGGTTGTCGGAAGAATTGAAAGACATTTTGGCTACAGTACCAGTGGTTCCTACCACTTTTGGTGAATTTCTAGATTTGGTTTTGCAAATAGATGCTAGAAGGTCCGAAAGAAAGGGGGAACGCAAGGCACCAGTCCCTGTTACCCCTCATATGGACCAGTCTTCTCCTTCTACTTCTGTTCCAGAACCTATGCAAATCGGGGAAGTAAGAGGTCCTTTGACCCCTGCACAACGGGAATATCGCAGATCACAATCTATGTATGTATTGCGGATCTGCTAAACACCAACTGAAGGACTGCCCTAAGAAACCTGTCAAAAAGTCGGGAAACGCCAAAACCCGGCGATAGACAGAGTCCCTATGCCAGGGGTTCTTTCTTTGGACTCTCATTGTGCTGTTTCTGCTCCCGTAAGTCTTCCTGTGGTGTTTACCACCATTGAAGCTAATACCTTTCCTTCCTTGGCGATCATTGATTCTGGGGCCACCGGAAATTACATGGATTACGATTACGCCACACGTAATAACATTTCAGTTGTGTGTAAAGCCCAACCTGAGGCTGTTCACACTGTGGATGGCACGTCTTTGATCTCTGGCCTGGTTACACAAAATACTTCCTTAGTTCGGATACAAACAGAGGAAGGACATGCTGAGTCGATTTCCTTTGACCTAATTAAAGCCCCTCAATTCCAGGTCATCTTGGGCATCCCTTGGTTGCAACATCATAATCCAGCCATTGATTGGGCAAAGAAAACTGTTCAGTTTCCTTCGACTGAGTGTAATGAGAAATGTTTCCAAGACACTAATGTGTCCCCTGAGTCTTCTTGTCAGGCTTTGGTGGCATCCATGGCTGTAATTGGAGCCATCACTAAGTCTCCTGAACCTAAATCCCTCCTGAATACAAGTCTTTTCGAGACGTGCTCAACAAAGGAGGGGCAGACCAGTTGCCACATCATAGGCCCTACGACTGCCCCATCGACCTATTACCAGGTGCTAAGATTCCTGCTGGTAGGGTCTATTCTCTTACTGTACCAGAAGATAAGGTGTTGAAGGAATACATTGACAAGGCTTTGGCTATTGGATTCATCAGACCTTCAAGGTCCCCTGCGGCCTCTCCTCTCTTTTTTGTCCCTAAGAAGGAGGGAGACCTCCGCCCTTGTATTGATTATAGGGCATTAAATGCGGTGACTGTAAAAAACCAATACCCCCTCCCGCTCATTTCAGTACTTTTAGACCAACTTGGTTCCTCTGTAATCTTTACTAAGCTTGATCTTAGGGGGGCATATAACCTCGTTCGAATTAGAGAAGGGGACGAGTGAAAGACCGCCTTCAAAACACGTTATGGATTGTATGAATATCTGGTTATGCCGTTTGGTCTGTGCAACGCCCCAGCCACTTTTCAGGCGTTTATGAATGACGTTTTCCATGACTGTTTGGATCAGTTTGTGGTGGTACATTTGGACGATATCCTCATATATTTGTCCTCCAAAGAGGAACACATGAAACACATGCAAATTGTCCTGCAACGGTTGAGAGAAAACCACCTATTTGTCAAGGCTGAAAAGTGTGTTTTCAATTCCACTGAGGTGGAATTTCTTGGTTATGATCTGACCAGTCAGGGTATACGAATGAGTCGCTCCAAGGTTAAAGCTATTTTGGATTGGCCCCTTCCTACATCGATTAAAGCCTTGCAATCATTCTTGGGGTTCTCGAACTTCTATAGGCGATTCATCCGTTCCTTTTCCTCTATCTCTGCGCCTCTGACAGCATTGACCAGTTTTAAGAAATCCTATCAATGGAACCAGGAGGCACAGCAAGCTTTTGATGCCCTTAAGGCAGCATTCACTTCTGCTCCAGTATTACAGCATCCTAATCCTTTACTCCCATTTTTGGTTGAGGCCGACGCTTCTGGGTCGGCTATTGGGGCAGTTCTCTCCCAGAAATGTCCAGATTCAGGAGAGGTTCATCCAGTCGCGTTCTTTTCAAGGAAATTGACACCATATGAGCGCAACTATCCGATCACGAAACGGGAACTCCTAGCCATAAAAGATGCTTTTTCCGAATGGCGGCATCATCGTTTGGGGGCTCGTCATCAGGTCACGGTCTTTTCAGATCATGAGAGTCTTTTGCATTTAAATCAATGAAATGTCTTTCTGCCCGACAGGCTCGTTGGCATCTTTTTTTAACCAGTTTTATTTCACAATCACATATCGGCCGGCCCGATTGAACTCTTGCGCAGATGCTTTGTCACGCATTGCCATTCATTCTAGCAGCAATGTCTCTGACAAACCTCTTTTGTTACCTTGTAACGTTGTCTGTGCCTGCACCCCTCAACCTACTCTGCGGACTTTGATTTCAGATTGGGTCTCCACACATAAAGAAGAATGTGACACTCTTAATCTTGATGTGGTTCAAGGCCTGCCCTACATTCCGGGATGCTTGTTTGTGCCTCCAGGACAGGCACGCATACGTGCCCTGGCTTGGTCACATGACTCTATTCGCGGCTCATCCGGGTCATCAAAAGACGCTGGAGGCCTTACACCGATGGTCATGGTGGCCTACTATGTCAAGGGATGTGATTGACTATTTGGCGTCCTGTTCAGTATGTTCTCAATGCAAAGTCTCCCGCTCTAAACCTGTGGGTCTGTTAAGGCCTCTTCCTGTGCCCCACAAACCATGGTACATGGTCTCTATGGACTTTGTTGTGGACTTACCTCCTGTGAAAGGCTTTGATACCATATGGGTGGTCATTGATTACTTCACCAAGATGGCATTGTTCATTCCCTGCTCAGGTTTGCCTTCTGCTCCCGTCTTGGCTTCCCTTTTTCTTAGGAACGTTTTCCGATTCTTTGGGTTGCCTGCTATCATGATTTCAGACCGTGGCTCTCAGTTTACATCACGTTTTTGGAGGGCCTTGACTGCTTCCTTGGGTATTGACGACCGGTTCAGTTCTGCTTATCATCCTCAGACTGACGGACAAACTGAGAGGATTAATGCCACCCTTGAGCAATTCCTTCAGTGCCTCTGCCTCCGCTTTCAAGCCTCATGGTTGACGATGCTTCCCTCTGCAGAATTCGCTTATAATAATTCTATGCATACCGCCTCAGGAGTCTCACCGTTTTTTGCTCTATATGGCTGTCATCCACGGTCATTGCCACTAGATCCGACTCTTCCCATCGACAACCCAGTGGCTCAGGACTGTCTGAGGGAACTGGTGACGATCCATAGAACGGTCCGTTCACATCTGCTTCAAGCCCAAGCAAGGGCAAAAACGAATGCTGATCGTCACAGAAAACCGGCACCCGACTATAAAGTGGGCATGAAAGTTTGGTTGTCCACCCGCAATTTGCGAATACCTGGCAAACGCTTGTTGCTGCCTAAATTTGTGGGGCGTTTTTCCATCACAGAGATTATAAATCCGGTGGCTGTACGCCTTTCTTTACCTACATCTTGGAAACAGCATCCTGTGTTTCATGTCTGTCTTTTGAAACCTTGTCCGCCCTCTATTCGGCTGCCTGATCGCCCCCCTCTGGATCAGGTGGACGGGGGTGATGAGTATGAAGTGGCGGAAATTCTGGACTTTCGTCTCCGCAGGGGGCGTCCCTTTTATCTGGTTGATTGGAAAGGGTATGGTCCCGAAGACAGATCCTGGGAGCCGTTATGCAACATGCATTCTCCAGCACTCTTACGCCGTTTCCATGCTCGGAGGGGGTCTGCGCCGCCTTTGGGGGTGGATGCTGTTACACCCCGACCTTCGCCGCATCACACTCCCTGGGGTCTGCCCCGTGCCTCTTCAGTCTCCCGCATTAACAAGGACAGTTGGGGAGCTCTATGTAAGGCCAGAAGGAGGGACAAGAAAGTGGTTGCTCTTAATAAGGGGCTACCGCGCTGTCATGCACCTTTTTTCTCACGCTGGCAGCTGCCATGGAGAATAGCTGCAACAAACTACATTTCCCAGAAAACCTGCCATGGGTTGTAGTTCCCGGCATTAATACGGGAGCCTTATTTTCGATTATGTCACGCCTCCTTGTTGTATTTAAACCACAGCGGTTTTCAGAACGCTGCTTCTGTTTATGGTTACAACCGGCATTTTCTGAAGTGCTACTTCTGTACCTTAATTCCGGAAGTCTCCTGTTTTTTCCGTGTACCGACCTTGCCTGCACACGGACTCCTACATCTTGATTCTCCTTTGGTATTGTTTGCTGACTGTCTGTGTACCAGACCCCTTGCCTGCTCCCTGGACTCCTGGATTGTGATTTTTGTTTGCTGACCGCCCGTGTACCAGACCTTTTGCCTGCTCCTGGACTCCTGGATTGTGACTTTGCTACTGCTACTTCCTGTTTGAATACCATACACTTGGCCACGGACCTTTGAACCCATTCCTCAGAGTGCTTCCGTTCTTCTGGTGAATAACATTGGTAAGAACAATTCTTCATTTTGGGAATCCTGTCTTCATCGAACTGTTACCTCATCTTTGGATAACATTGCTTCATTACTAAAGTGCATTTTGGAACGCTTTGCTGTGGTGCACCATCCCGAAACCAGTGCAACCCTCTTTCCGCCCGGGGATAGCTACCCTACTAACCTTCCTTTTTTTTGTTTTATACTTTCGTTGTTGCCCAGGATTCTTTGTACTACTCTTCCCTCCACCAGTGGTAAAGTATATTTCCTTGATTACCTTAATTGGGCAGTTTCACATTTAGCTAGTATCTAAAGTCTCTTCTGCTTTATAGGTTGCTCCAGGTCCTTTTTTGTGGCTTAAGGGGAACTCACTCAGGTACTCTATTAAGGGCAATAGTCTTGGGGAAAGCCAGGGTTGAATTCGATAGAATATTCATCTCTTGTCTTTTCTTTACAGCTGGGTCCGTGGTGGTGTGTTCTCCCCGCTCTTTTGATTGATCGGTCCCCTTGTCTGTATAGTTCAGCAGGTGGTCATATCAGTTTAAAGAGTTCATTCCCTCACAGAGAGGAGGCTCGGGTAGGAGGCTCCAACCCGAGCTCCTTCAAGCAAATCTCCAGCACAAGAGGACCGGTCTGTTTTTACACACTCCCCATACCGGTGAGTAACACTTAGACCATAAATTGCCTCTAGTGTATAGTACCACTTGTTGAAGATCACGACTTGCAAAGGCCATGGGTTTTGCTGTGTTTGTCTGGAGTACCATTTTCGAATAAGTGAGTAGAACTGTCAGCCTATATCATAAACAGCCCTTTAGGGTAACCCACTGACCCATAACCAGCATAATACGATGGTTTCATGGAATGACATATTACAGGGTATTGTGTCAAAGATGAAAGATGCTGTCCTTCAGATAGCTTACTCTCCATTCCACTGGCTCTCTTTAGCCATTGTCCAAGTATAACCCATGAAAAGAAAAAGAAACTAATAAGAACTCAGTCACATGGCCAGTTGATGCTGGCATACCTGAAAGCGAGCGTGATCCCAGAAGGCCTTCAGGTAAAGAATGTCCCAAGGGTCTTCATCGAAAGCCCGAAATTTAAAGGGAAGTTCAGTGGAGTAGGGAACAAGTGATCCCGTGATTGGCTAATTCTAATAATTGAAATTGCCAAAGAGGAAGCCAAAGAACAACAAGCTGAAATAGACACTCTTGAAGAGAAGATAAAATCTGACCAAATGATCCAAATGATCCAAGAAATAAAAGAAAATCTTGAAAAAATAGAAGAAGAAATGGTGAAGTTTAAAAAACTGACCCTAGACAGAAAGAATTGGGAATTAAACAAGATGTGGAGCTGTACAAAGAAACAAAAACATATCCCTATCTAGTAGAAACCTACTATGAAGACCAAAATAAGCTTAACCAAACAAGAGGTAGATTCCAAGGAAATTAGAGAAAACAGTTTGTATCTTTTTAAAACACGAGCAATAGCACAACGAGCAGTGACTCAGACAACAGTACAAATGCCAGTATGTCACGGGGAAGAAAAACCCAAAATCAACAGTTTTTTCAAAGGCTGGGGACATGGGGTCACAACAGGCAGCAAGGCCCACCCCGCATGCAAACCCGGAACTGGAGGGGACCAATGCAGAATTGGTAGTCCCCATCTTTAACCTATCCAGTCATACTCTGTCTGAGGGTGAGAAAAGAGTACTCAGCTGAGGGCTAAGTTTCATATCTATGGCAAGAGCAAACAATTTCCAAACAGAGGTTGAGTTACAAATGTTTTTTAGACTCATCCTTTTGAAATATTTCTTTTGTGCCCTTTCGAACACTGAGAAAGAAAAGGAAAAAAACATAACAGGCCTAAAACCACCTTCCCCTTTCTGTCCTTTAACATCTATGGTGAGACTTGCTATTGTGGCTTTCGAAAACAAAATAATTGAAGAAACATAAAAAATTCTGAAGTCATAAAAAAATGTCCCATTGGACAACCTATCAAAAGAAGAAAGATTGTCTTTAAAAAACTTACAGGAAAACCGACTGTTTGTAATTAAACCTGCAGACAAAGGGGGGGGGGGTAGTACTATGGGATAAAAGTGCATATAATATCAAAGTCACTAATCAATGGAACAATGACATCTTTTACCGGAGGCTACAAGTAGATCCGACCCCCAGATTACAAGAAGAAATCCTGAGCCTTATGAATTATGCATTTTCTGAAGGCTGGATTGACTCAGATGAAAAACTTTTTCTTATTAAACGCAACCCGACAAGACCTGCATTTTATATTTTACCGAAAGTTCACAAAAATATGACTAAACCACCAGGCAGACCAATAGTGTCAGCTATTGATTCTATATTAGAACATTTGTACATCTATGCTGACTGGTTTTTACAGCCTTTCGTCCAACAAATGAAATCATACGTTAAAGATACTACGAGTATGATAAGAATTCTTAAAGATCTTTACATCTCTCCAGGAGATCTCCTAGTCACATTAGATGTAGTATCACTGTATACAAGTATCCCGCAGATGGACTGTATACATGTCCTTGAACAATATTTGAATAAACGAACAACAACACTCTCGCAAGTACCTACAGCCTTCATATTAGAATGTATAAGATTAGCACTTAAAATTCTATATGAAGGCATATATTACAATCAGAAACATGGGACAAGCATGGGGGCAACTTTTGCCCCCGACATTGCAAATTTATATATGGATACCCTCGAAACAAACTCAATTTACCATCAAGAGAACCCCTACAGCAAAAATATTATCTTGTGGCATCGTTATATTGACAACATTTTTGTAATTTGGAGAGGTCCACAAGAAATCTTGGTAGAATTCACAGATTGGTTGAATCAAAAAGATAAACATAGCACATTCACTTTAAACTATGACAAAGAAAAAATGCCATTCCTTGACCTTGAAATTGTAAAATCACAAGATGATTGCCTAAAGACTGTACTTTTTAGAAAGCCTACAGACAAGAACATGTTGCTCGAATATTATAGCTTTCACCCAACATGTTTGAAAGAAAATCTTCCGGTGGGACAGTCTCTCAGAATTTGGAGAAACTGTTCCCAGATGTCAGATTACATAACACACGGGAAAGCCAAAACGCTTGAGTGACAGAGGCTACCCGAAAAAACAAATTCATGTTGCATACAAAAGAGACAAAAATGCAGACAGAACAACGTGTCTTAATCCACAACCAAAATTATATGTGGAAAAAATAACATGTGTTAGCACATACAGTCCCATAAGTCACCATCTACGAAAAACAATCCTCAAGAATTGGCATATTATAAAAACTGTGGATTTCAATCCAGCCCCACCCAGGTTTGCCTTTAAAAGACAGAAGAACATAAAAGACAGCTGGGTATATACCTACCCTGAAAATAGACACACAATGATAAAACAAAAAACCCTATGGCATTTACCCCATGTAGTGGGTCACTTCAAGTGTGGTAATTGTTTGGTTTGCCCACTCACACAAAATATCAAAAAGATCAATCTCAAAGGGAAAGATCAGATACTGAATGCCTTTACAAATTCCTTGTCACAGTGGGTGGTCTGCGGGATTAAATGTCCCTGTGATCTGTTATGTATCGGAAAAACCATCCGCCCCGTGAGACAACGGATTGGTGAGCACAGATCGTGCATTAGGAACCAAATGGAAAACAAACTGTTAGTTGCTCATTAGATGCGCTTTAACCACAAACCCACTGACATTTTCTGGTTTGTAATACAAACTGTGCATGCATCAAAACGAGGAAGCGACAGAGATTCCGCGCTCAAGAAATGCAAACAAAGATGGATTTATAACTTAGATGCAGTCAATCACAGTTTAAATTCAGCAATAGGATGGGGGAGTTTTACATAGACACAACATGCCAATCTTTATTGGCTGTGGCAATAAGTAGACACCCTATAAGTGCAAAAATTTAGAAACCAACTTTTTCAAACTGAGTTGCCCCTTGAGGCTCCCATGTATAAGTATTGCTTTCTTTAAAAGTTGTTAGAGTACACAGAGATGTTTTGATGAGTAGAAAACCATTTTCCATTCGGAGGATGTCTAACAGATCAACCAAATATGAACTGTGAAATTTTGGTTCAATAAAACAACCTGCATTACTACATACTAGCTAGAAATGTGTGTATGATTTCCCACACCAATGCACACATGATGGTAACATATTGAAAAATTGAAACAACCCGGTTAAGGTAATGTATTTTTTCGACCATCTATAAAAATTCACTTCTATATCACTGCTGAAAAATTAACAGAACAAAAAATAAATCTGTTAGACACCAAGGAAAACCAATTCAATATGGCAGCCATGCACGCCAAAACACTAATCACTAAACTCAAACATATGAATCACGTGGCGGTCACCCGACTGCAAGAAATGACCTCTGATTCAGACGAGTAGTCATGACGAACGCAGCAGACTCCTGTGGTTGCTTCACGCCAAGGCGAGAGAAAACAACGCAATCAGCGTTCGTGCCTAGAAACAGCTTCTGGAAATATCAAAAATGTAAGTAACCCAAGATATGGGGACCTCAGAAAAGTTAGTACAGCAATGTCTTCATGCAGAGTTAGGCGAAAAAACGAACAAACATTTGTTTTGATTAACTGGAAGAAGCGAAAGAATAATAGTGGCCCTGTGTTGTGTAAAATGTTTTTTTTAAATCAAATAAGTACCTGTTCGAAACTTTTGTTACAAAATGCGATATGTTTAAATATATTAAAATCTAAAAGCATGTCACTAGTAGAAAGATTGAAATGACAAAAATACACAGTCCTTCATTGACAAATATAGTCTACATTACAGATATTGCGATTCCGACAAAGAACGAGGTCCGCAAGCTATGATCACTGATGACATAAAAAGAGGAACAAAGAGAATCATTCCTCGTGTATGCCGAATCATATAAGAAGACTCTAAGAAGCTGATGCAATCTTCCTTGAGAAGACGAGATTAGCAAGTTTTTATCTAAATATATAGATGAAGTGACATTAACTAATTAGTATTCAGGTGACATATTTATTGTGTATCAAAGATAAGAAGACATGATATGAACTCTGAACGTAGAAGGAAATCAACATGCAATAATGAACTGGGCATCCTTCTAACATATATAAAGAGATCCTTTCCTTTATACAAGAAAAAGAAGAAGTCTCCAATCCGATTAAAGGTACAAAGTAGGGTAGCCTTTCACAATACATGGGTTAATTTGTTTCCCAAGATCATGTTTCCCAATTTGGGTTTTAATTCGACGTTGTTTGTTTTATTGCAGTGACTTTTTTCAAACGCACCTTTGGGGTCCTTGTGTATACTTGGTTAACATTACGAATCAAAGATCTGTCCTGAAGACGTCCAAATCAATCAGGAATTGACACTAGGGATAGTGTCTAATGTTTCTCTTCAAGGCCGAAACATATGTAGACAATCCAACGGATAGTTACAACAATCCTGACACATGAGAGAAGATAACAGCTGACTCATTTTACCTATGTATAACAATAGTTTAAATTTGACAAAATATACAAAATCCAGCTAAAATATAAAAATGGTCAATTGTGTACAAATATTGTTATGTGACATACTAACCCCACGATCCGCTAATAATATCAGTTTGCAAAAAGTTGTTGATAAATCTGTTTTATGTTGTTGTGCCTTGTGGAAAGTGCACATAATGTCTTAAATTGGTTTTTAGTTTTAGTTTTTGTAATATCAATATTTTTGAATAAAATGTGTTGAAAATTCAATAGTGTTCCTGCATTGACATGATAAATGTACTGTGACCAAAATTGGCAAACAGTACGATTGTGAAAGTCTGCCATATATACAAGCGGATTGAGAAAGTGGTAGTTGGTCTTAAACTTACTGTTGTTTGCTCTCTCTCCCTCAGAAGTCTGACCCCTCTATAACAAATAAATTGGGACATACCCATATGATTTCACACTAACCCATGAAGGACCGTTGCTCGTAGATCTAGTGGACCCTAGATCCATGACAGCACCTGCCATTTTTGATCAATTGTAGAAAACGTTTAAGGCGGAAAAAAAACTGCCAGGAAAAGAATAGCATGTACAATAGAACCTGATGAGTCCATCGCTGAAGGGTTCTAAAGTATAGTGTTTGCACTCACTTCCAAGCACCTACCGGATAAAGTTTAGTTACCCACTGAAAAGGGGTTTATTAATTCTACTGGATCCCAGGGGAATTCCTGAATCTAGGATTCGGGCAAGATGGCCTATGTTGGGCATGTCATGCTGGTGATGGACGTCTCATGCAAAGTTTTTGGCAATGCTGATATTATAGTCTGTGATGCTGCTAAACTAACACTGCTTCTAGTCTTTGTTGGATTTAGCAATGAACTCAAACTCCAGCCAAGTGTTGCCTGTATCTTTATTCTCCGCCCCATTTAACTTACTAAAATATTGCCTTGCCGGTTTGAAAAATAGTTTTGTGTGCTCACAGACAGAGGATTGGTTGCAGGGCCTTATCAAGTTAGCCTTACATCTGTTTGGCCAGGACACCTGTCTCTTTGTACTCTGGCACTCCTGGTACCCTTGTATCTCTCAACAGCCTTTGACAGAGTGGGCTACTTATTTCCATATTAGCCAAATGGATGGGTGTTGGTGGGCAAGCAGTGGACCGCTCGTCATCATTTCTGTCAGGAAAATGTCCCTGTGTCCAGGGAGGCTCAGTCAGGTCATTTCAATATCCCGTGAGATTGCTCAGGAGAGCAATTCTGTCTCATTTCTACAAGGAGTCGCTGGGATACCCAATGCAAGGAGCTGGGCATCCCCACCCACCAGTGTCCACAGGACATCCGGTTGCATCTTAGGGGGGGCATCAATGGCGAATATCTAGCGGCTTTAGTGCTGTCTCGCTGTCATACAGAACTGGATGTCACATGACTTGCTAAAATTAAATCTTAATAAAACTCAATTTTTTCCATAATGTCTTCTTCATCTTCACTGCTCTGAATGCAGTACTGTGTGTATGCTTTTGCTCTTTGGGGGATTCCGTCTGCCCTGTCCCCTGCACATTCATTTACGTTCATGGTTGCCTCTTCTTAAAATTTCCACCCTCATATCACCAAGCTGACCCAAGCTTTCTATTATCAAATGGCATTCTCAAAAAGGGGGACATCCCTGCTGGAGGCTGCCGACCTTAGACTGAAGATTCAGCCTTTAGTTATATCTGGTCTGGGCGGTGGCACGGGCATCTTTAATGTTGTGCCTGAATCCACGGGGGCACCATTTAAAGACACACTGCGACCAGGGATGGACTGGCCTACAGGGAACTATGGAGATTTCCCGGTGGCCTCTTCAACCTGGGCCTCTTTTGTGTTGTATTTCCACATTGGAAAAGGGTTGAGTCTGCTGAAAATGTGTCATATGGGGCCACTTTGCAAATTATTTCCAGGGGCTCTTTTCGTCCCCAGTAATTATTTCCAGGGCCTCTTTTCGTCCCCAGTAATTATTTCCAGGGCCTCTTTTAGTTCCCAGTCGACCCCTGTCTGCGACTCAGAAAGAAAGGGTAGCAGTCTGCCCGAATGGCACCTGGAGAGTGCGCAGGGAAAAAGGGAAACAGAAAGGGACAACAAATAGAGTAAGACGCAAAGAGCAAAACACGAAGAGAGGCACACACATAGATAGTGATACAGGTAGAAAAGTATGCAAATGCAGAAGGGCACACAGACTAACACCAGAAAGAAAGTGGTCGGTGGCCCAGCAGGAACCCAGGCCAAGAACAACGTCTAGCCCCTGGTGGGACTGAGCCCCGGCCCACTTACACCATATGAGGTTAGTGAGTTACTGCACTTCTTTCTTCCATTTAAAGCGCTGAACCCACACCCTCCTCACAAAGTCCAAAGTGCAGACGAGTCAGCATGCTTCTGATAGAAACAACGTCCTTTCTAGACCTCTCCCTGCTGTGGGCACACAGAAGAGAGGGCAGAAGTGTGCCACCCCTCGTCTTTGGGAGCATCACAATTATTCAAATCATCTCATGGCGGAATTCTGAGAAAGCATATACGTGACCCCAGCGACATTAGCTTAACCCCCCGTCCCCCATCTGACACGGCGTCCTGGGCAAACATCATATGGTCAAACATCTTATTCGGGCCCATCTACAACAGGGTGGTTATGTTCCTGAGGGACGTCGCCCATGGGCACTCAGGGGCACAGTTAACCATTGCCAGGTGACACAGTGTCAAGAGAGGGTAAGAGGACCCAGAAACCTGTCAATGGGCATAGACCCGCTCACAAAAGGTGCAGCCCCCACCAGCAAGGCAGACTACTCGCCTCTGTGTTACCATGAATCTTACAGTGGCCATGCATGCCACAGAAGCACGACTTCATAATTGGGCTCTGCTTCCCATCATTAGCCAGCAAACACGTGATCATATTCTCATCTCTGCCATCTGAAATGGGGATATCACGATGAAGTGGAGAATACATTCCCTGTAGCATTTAAGCACTAACAACCTCAGGCGATGCTGGGAGGGGCGGGGGGGGGGGGGGGGGTTTTGAGGGCCATAGCCCTGGGTATTTTGGTTGTAGCCCCAGATAGAAGCTCAGGGACTAGAACCAAACGGCTATAGCTAGTCCTGAATCCCGCCAGTCCCGACATTAGCGTAGCCCCTGATCTTTTCCAGACCTAGCAACACCCCAAGTAGCCAGCCTTGTCATGCTCGGTGGCCTTGCCATACGGCACACACCCCATTCAGTAAACCCTGAACTGGTAAAGACTTCCCGCTACTGGTGGAGCAGGGGATGACAAAGCCAGCACCCAATTGGAGCCATCCTCAGTCCTAGTGCAATCTCCCTGCTTCCTGAGGAACTGGTGCTGCTTCCGGTATGATAATTAAAAAAAAGAAAATGCAGTTGAGTGGTTGCGAGGACTCATTGCAAGTGCCATGTGTGGGCGCATGTGTTTTGTTTGCTTGGCACAGATGTCAGGGATTGTCAGGGATTTGTAGTATGATTGCAGGAATATATTGTGAGCACAGCATCATGAAAGTAATCTATAGGGGCAAGCGCTTTCATATATTGTGGGCACAGATTTTTACTCTAGCATATATTAAGGGTGCAGCATCAGGAAATGGATTTAGAGGAGGAATTCTGGAATCGATTGTAGCCACAACATCATGAAAGTGATTTGCAATAGCTATGTTGGCATATGTTCTGGACACAGCTTCATGAAAGTGATTTATAGGACATGCTGTAGGTTGAGCATCATGCTA
Source organism: Ambystoma mexicanum (assembly GCF_040938575.1). Taxonomy (NCBI): domain Eukaryota; kingdom Metazoa; phylum Chordata; class Amphibia; order Caudata; family Ambystomatidae; genus Ambystoma; species Ambystoma mexicanum. The sequence continues at coordinate 468,121,740 of NC_090922.1, forward strand.
ATGATTTACAAAGGCAATGTAGGCATAAACTCTCTGTGCATCATCAGGAAAGTGATTTTCAATGGCAATTCTGTCACAAGTTGTGGACGCAGGCCTCTTGAAAATGTTCTTACTTTTTCATGTGTTAGTCTAGAGAACTTATTGTAAATTGTATCAATTTGTACCCCTTTTTTCACATACATTTGCTGTACAATGCACCATTTCGCTCTTTACTTTTAATTGATGTGGGCACTCTCACTACACTGAGGACCCGATTCTGAGGTGCATGCAAAAATAAGAAAGTGTTCATCTGTGAAGGATGAACACTTTTCTCAAAAGCACCATATTCTGATAAAGTGATTATGTGGTGCTCTGGCATCAAAGCCATGACTTTTGCAAATGTCTAGTTTACTGCTTGACAACAGCCTTGGCAACCATGATAAATACATGGGAGGCATTACAAGGGTATTCTCCTTTCAAAGGCACTGCTTTTGCACATCAAAAAGAGGAGTTGAAATTTGGCACCTGTGAGGTGCCGTTAAATGCTGCACCACTTTTATAGTTTAATGAAAGTTTAAGAAAACTTTCTTAAAAGAGAAAAGTTGCAGTCTTTTGGGAAATGTTTGCAGTGCCACTGGCCCACTTGTTTCTAAATGATAGATTTAAGCAGCTTTTGCTGCTGGAAAGCACGTTTCCCTTCCAATATTTTCACCCACCTCAGAATAATGGTGCTGGAAACTGGAGGGGAAAATGCCAGCTTTCCTCGCTATATTTAGCACGATCTGCGAACCAGGCCCTCAGTCGCACAGGCTAATTTGGGGAGTTATTTATGCCACTCCATTGAAATTATTCACCAGCCACAACTGAGCTTCAAACATTTACAGGGGCGCTGTCACCTTGGGAACCGCCATGGTAGCCAGAGCTGCAGCCGCCACTGCCTCCTCTCATTTAAGTCTCCACTGGCTCATGGTATTGTGGAACACTCACTCTGTGCCCTTCAGAGTTCCCCCTTCCCATAATCCCTTTTTGAAACTTGGCAGAGCTGCCAAAGCAGAAGCCATGTCCCCTGTTACCCAAACTCCAAATCCACACCCTCAACTGGGACTGGCAGCACTGTGGTGCCATGACAAGACCATTCAGATGGGAGTTTTGCTATTGTTTGGCAATTCTTGCTCTCTGGATTTCTTTCCTCCTCATAATGGCTGTAAACATCAACATCGGATGTGTGGAAAGCTTTCAATGGCTCAGTGCCCATGGCCAGTTCCCATGTGTAGCCTATCGGTTGGGTTATAGTCACAGTGCTTTAAGTGGCCCAGGGCCTGCCGGGGCCAGGCCCCGGCAGTCTCCAAAAAGTGGGGCTGAGCCGGGGCCCTGCCGGGGGCCCCGGTCCCACCGCACGCAACATTGGCGGGATGCATTATCCCGTCGCGGCTGAGATGCGCCTGCCATGAAGTCAGGCGATATGACAGGAGTGGCAGCCAACCACAGCGATGCTGTCCCTGGCTGCCACTTCTGTCAGTCATAGCAACTGCCTCTGATGACCTCTCGCGTGAGGGGTCACCAGAGGCAGTTACTGTCCCTTTGTTTCCCCAGGTCGCAGAGGCGTCTTTAACCCTCGGCGAACCTGGGGATTCCTTGACATTTTTCGAGGTTTATGAAAGATGGCTTGAAAAGTACACAATTCAAGCCATCTTTTATAAAGCTTTGCCGACGGTAGTCAAAGCTTTATAAAAGAAGGCTTGAATTGTGTACTTTCAAAGCCATCTTTTATAAAACCGAAATGTTTTTTTTTTTTAAATGGCCTGAAAAGTAGGCAAACCGTAAGGTATGCACACACATATATATATACATGTTATATATCTGTGTGCGTACCTTACTATGGTTTGTGTACTTTGCAAGCCATCTTTTCTAAACATAGAAATATGTTACATTACATTATAATAATATGTAACATATTTCTATGTTTAGAAAAGATGGTTGCAAAGTACACAAACCATAGTAAGGTACGCACACAGATATATAACGTATATATATGTGTGTGCATACCTTACGATATGCGTATGTTTTAGGCCACGCCCACCCACAAGCCACGTCCCCAAATGAGGGCCCCCCCCCTCGATTTCTTACCCCACTTTAAGCCCTGGTTATAGAAGAGAACAGCAATATGCAAATCCATCTTTGTCTTGCCACCAGTGGGAGAAGGCAAGTCCAGACAGACATGTTTCGACTGGCTGGGCCATATCATTGATGTAAACACGAATTCCATAGGAACGGCGAGCAAGGGGCACATGTCTGGGTGCATCTCTTCTACTCGGACAGACGTACTAAATACCAAGAAAATGACGAATGTATTTGAATTAATCATAACCACTGGCCATTCCTCTGTGCATCATACTGGCGATTTGCTCCCCAACACACTCCCATACGGCTGGCTGCAACCTGGTCTCAGCCACCACAGTTTTAGAATGAAAACCCAGCATTTCTCGAAGCTCCAGCATAAAAAGCCAGTACAAGTTGGCCACCAAAGGTGCTTTACAAACCATCTGTTGATTAGAGGGCGGAGCTTGCGGTCTGCCCCCCTCCTGGAGACGACATCCCAAGCAGAAAATCCAATCGCATTTAATCAATTCCGCCAGCCGCCTAGGGGACACCTGTTGCCATGCCAAGTTTCACAGTCACCCCAGATCTCTTCCCCTACACTGACTTTAAAACACCCGCCTCCTTTGTCCTTATTTTAACGTTTGTCCCGGATAAGATTTCCCACCGTTGCATGTTAGACAGTTTTGAGCCATCCCAAACTTACATCTGTCAGTTACTCTTTAATGAGATCCGTCCCAAGCGTAGACCGGTTAATCTTCTAATAAGATCCGTCCCAAACTTAGATCTGTCGGTTACTCTCCTAATAAGATCCGTCCCAAACTTAGATCGGTCGGTTACTCTTCTAATAAGAGCCGTGCCAAACTTAGATCTGTCGGTTACTCTTCTAATAAGATCCGTCCCAAACTTAGATCTGTCGGTTACTCTTCTAATAAGATCCGTCCCAAACTTAGATCTGTGGGTTACTCTTCTAATAAGAGCCGTGCCAAACATAGATCTGTAGGTTACTCTTCCAATAAGATCCGTGCCAAACTTAGATCTGTCGGTTACTCTTCTAATAAGATCCGTCCCAAACTTAGATCTGTGGGTTACTCTTCTAATAAGAGCCGTGCCAAACATAGATCTGTCGGTTACTCTTCCAATAAGATCCGTCCCATGCTTAGACCTGTCGGTTATTCTTCTAGTATTGGTTTATTATGAGTTCTCCACGTCCATGGTGCTCTGCTTTTTCCTGTAGAGATTAGACCTATTAAACTCATATACTTCTGAATTACGAAGAGCGGGTATGGATAATTAAGCTTTCTCTGGGTTAATGCAAGTGACTCGTTCAGGTGCATATTGAGCACTTTGCAGCACTTAGACACTTTATCTACTTAGCACTTTATGAGCTAAAAAATAGGTGTTTTTTAATAAATATTTCACTGATATATACATTTGACTGAATGGTTTAAGGAATTAGGTATGAGTGTCAATGTATTTATTGATGTACTTGTTATATGTTGTGTTCTGGGATAAGAGACCTGCAGACCTCTTATACATTACAGTATGCCTATGTGTTGTGAAAATAAGAAATGTAAATACAACCAGCCTTTTTCAGAATAACAATAACTATACATGTTTAATCAGGATAATGCAAGAGTCGGTTTTTGTTGTATTATAAACATACTGTTGAGAATATTTATTGTTGTTAACATGATTAGATTTACAGTCAAAATCGCACAGTTTAAATCCCAGAGAAGTTCTGGAAATACATTGGGATCACAATTCAGGGAGGTACGGGGCAGGTTATAGGGAATTTTCTTCTGGGGGCAAGGGACGTGGGGTAGTCCCACATTTTTGTTTGTGGCTGGTCCCATTTTTCTATTTTGAAAATCTGGACACCCTCAATTTGGGAACATAAAAATGACATTTAAAATGTTAAATGTGTCTGTGAGAATGAGTCGGTGTAAAACCCCTTGGATCAAGTAATGCAAATTGGGTTATCTGCTCTTTTTATGTAGCTCAATACTCCCCCTTAGAGAAAGATATCTTTAAATTACAAGAAATACACACCCATGACAGCTTGTCAACCTGTTCTGAGGCTTGGGCTGTCTCTGCACAGAGCTCACGAGGTAAACATTCAGGCTCACTTGTGGCGTCTCCTGAAGCCTGCTCCTGTGTGAGAGCTCCCGGCTCGGGAGCAGATTTTGGGGACTGCTGGGCTAGCAAGGAATTTGGACCAACAGCACTCCATTGGGGCTCTGTCTTGTTCCGGTCCATTTCCTCCCCTGCTCATCATATATCAAAGCATCTACAAAATAGAGGAAGCACAAGAAGAAAACACAAGGCTGGAAAACTGTCTACAGGAACTATATGAATACAGACCGCCTCAAACTCAACCCATGTAAAACCGAAATAATGGTTATACCCCAAAACCCGGAAAACAACCACTACATCCCATGATCCACAGAACTAGGAAGAGCACTCATGCCATCGACAACAGTCAAAAACCTTGGAGTCCTGATGGACAATGAACTAACCCTAAACCACAAGTAAACGCAGTAATCAAGAGGTGTTTCTTAGTCCTGCAAACAGTAAAAAGGATCCTTACGTTCCACTCCTTCACCCATAAAAAACATACCATCATCTCGCTCATCATGAACACCCTCCCAAAAGAAATATGCAATACAAAGGACCACCTAAAATTCAGAAAACTTCTAAAAACCTGGCTCTGCACCTCAGAATCAGGTGGAAATGACTAGATAAAACAAAGACTCCACCGGAAACAGAACACACCTCAACAAGCACACATGGAAGGAACAACCTAGGGAGGGAGCCGAGGAAAAGGCCACTTCAAACAATACTCCCCACTCTAAACATCTTCCTAGGGAATGATCAAGCCAAGGAGGGAGCCCAGGAAAGACCCACTCCCTATATTACCCTACTCTAGACATCGCCCAAGGCACAAGAACCCTGTGACCCCCAGCTGCAGAGGGTGGGAGTACTATGCAATAACTGACACCACTGGAGGCCATGGAGATCCTGGTCCACGGAGGGTGGGACGCCACCCAAGCAATGGTAGGCGCATCCTTGACAAACTAAGAGCAAATCCTCAACCCAGCCTCCTCCACGGAAGGGTGGGGGGAGGCCGTCACAACCACATGCCCCACAATCCACTACATAATTACAAAGGAAGCCACCACCGTACTCAGAATCTGGTGAATGAACCACTACAAAATGCCCAGCAGACAGCACGGACAGAGACGCTGAGCACAGAAGTACAACACAACGATCTAAGAACAAGCCCCATTAACCCAACCCCAAAACTTCAAGCTCTACATACAGCTTTTACACACAGAACCAACACAACCTCCTCTCTGCACAGCAGTCCACACGCACTTCACCACACAGCAACAACAAACCAACCACATATACGTCTGCACAACACCACATGGGAGTCTACCGAACCATAAATCTCACCCAAGCTCAGCGAATGGTGCAACCCGAACGGAAGATGTCAACAGGACATCGCAACTCTCGCTCTACCTCTTCCTGTAATGCCCTACTAACTCGCCCCCCCCACACTTTTAACATTCAGATCCGCCAGAGCGCCAGGGGACCACTGCGGTGGTGAGCGTGTGCAGTACAAATTATCTTTAACATTAACATATATCCTCTACCTTGGATTTAACATCTCTAATTATTCTTTGGCCAGAGGGATGAAGGGATCCCTTTTGATCTTGAGTTCCGTGGCTTGAAGATTCCCCTTCAGAATCGCTGCCTTGTTCTCAGTCTCATTGGTCTGTGAGGTGGTGGTGGCTGATCCATAATGGGGGTGGGGTCACCGCCCTGCCACCCATTGTGAAGGAGCCAGTGCTGGCCCTGTGGAAAGCTGAGTATCCTCTCAACTGCAAAAGAACATTGCCTTTTTTGCATAATATGAAAACTATTGTCTAGTAAATATATAATTCCACATTGATGTGCATGGGATCTGACTTCCTGCCACAGTCATGACTGCACCACTTCCCAGCCACCTTTATTTCAGTGTCTAACACATCTCTCAATACTTGTAAAATATGTAATCCTCTACATATTTAAAATGTGCTGTAGATTATCCAGATTACTCAGTGATAATAGCTCCAGCTCATCTCTGAGCATATTAAATGGGGTTCCTTTGCCCAGGCATAAGGCCTTTCACCAGGATTTATCTTGCAACCTATTGAGAAAAAAAAAAAAGGCCCACGTTTTGGTTCCCTACTAGAAAGTAGATATCTCCATATTTACAATAATAACCTGCTAGCACCGCCATTAAATATTAACTTTCGTTGACATTTTACTATTTCAAATGTTCACACACAAAGTATCCAGATATCCAGATCCTTAAACACAGGTTGTTACCCTGTCTCCTGCACAATCTCTTCAACGTTCCAGCAACGTGGGCCTCTCATCGTCTCTTGTCTCTTGTGGTACCTTTACACTAGAGCAGCAGTTTAGGCCTCGCACTGTCTCTTACGGCCTCGGAGCAGAGTTCCAACCACTTGTGTGTGACTCCTTGCGTGTCTCACTACAGCTCAGCACTTGAGTCTTGCACCATCTCTTGTGGCATCATACCAGTGTTCCAACACCTTGGCCCTCATTACGACCCTGGCGTTAAGGGGTTAACGGCGCCGTAAAAGGTGCCAGCGTCGTTAAACCCTTATCGCCTGATTACGAGGTCCCTTTGAGGCTCCCGACCTTAACGGCTGGTCTGGACCAGCCGTTAACGTAGGGACCCGCAAAGGAACTTTCGAGGTAATTACGGTACCGCAATTTGTGGTACCGTAATTACCGCCTTCACCAGTCCCATTGAGCCCTATGGGGCAGAAATGGGGAAGGGCCAATGGTAAATGGGGAATTACCGCCCCCGCCAACCTTGGAATGGGGTGGTAATTCCCCATTTACCATTGGTGGAATCGGTAAGTTAAAGGCGTTAACCAATGGCGCTATTAGCACCATTGGTTAACGCCAGAATCCTAATGAGGGCCCTTGTGCGTCCCTGGGTCTCAGCACTTCGTCTGCACTTGCGGATTCTCTCACAATATTTCACCAACGTTCCAGCCACTTGGACCTTGCAATGTCTCTCCCACCGTCGCACCAGAATTTCAGCCACTTGTGCCCCACAGCATCTTTCATTGTACCTTGGCAGTTAGTTTAGCAGCGACCTGGGTCTAGCTGTGTGTCTCGCTGCATCGCCCCAACGTTTCAGCGGCATTTGCTTCACAGCATCTTTCACAGAGTCTCAGCACTTTGCCACGACCTAGCACCTTGCAGCTTTTCTTATAGTGGGATTCCTTTGGTATACTTCAAGCCTGATACAATATTTGCATGTTGCAGTCGAGTCTTTTTCAGCTCCTGCAAGCAGCGCAACTTCTGCCCCCATACCCCAGTCTCTTTCAGTCTGTCCTTGCCCCGGATCACAATATTCGGCTCCATGCAATATGGTATATCCGTCCAAAATCGACTCCTTGCCGTTCCGGGTGCTGGTCAACTCATCCTAGACATAGATATCAAATCTTGTTACATTCAGTGTGCCTTCTATGCACGATAGAGCGCATAGATGGATAAATGTGTATATGTTGCCTTTTGTAGAAGTGAATGTTACTAAGCTTTTACTGTATATGATATTTTAATACTTTTATAGTTGTTTAGTGTATCTATTCTTTTTTGTATATGTAAAGTATGACATTTGAATGCTTATGTATATTTTGTTGCTAAACAATTCTTTTTTAAAATATTCTGTGTCGTTTTTTAAATTGGAATTTTTGGGAGGAATTATGCGTGCGTATATTCCAAGTTTGTTATTAAAATTATGTCATAATTTTGCATCACGCAAATATTGGATACTTTCTTTTAACATATATTATAGGTCTATAGTTAATCCTATAAAATGTAAAGTCCTTAAAAGTACATTACTTGTTTTTATATGTGAAATTATTATAATTTTATGGTAATATTGTATGCTTTTAAGTGTAGAGGTGAATTAAGGTTACCATGGTATTTGATTTTAACATATATGTCTTAATAAAGTTTATTTGTTGTTACCTTAACATTATTATTTCTGATGTTTGTAGACTTTTTGTTTGTTTAACCTTCTCTCTACCTTCATTCTTCTCTCTACTGCCTTCAACTGCGATGCACGCAGCCTGCTCCTGAACTTCTGCTACCTCCATCATGCTGATTCCATCCTCGTGTTGCCTGATCTGCGCTGTGGTAAGCCCACAGCACCTGCGGTGCAATTTTAAATATCTCGCTGATATTTACTACATCAGCACGTAAATTGTGCTTTGCGTTTCCCGTGGCTGGGGGCTTCATCTACAGCACACCAGCATTGACTTACCACTCACTACCTGGGTTTTCTTCAACATCATGCATTTCTACACCTTTGTCAGTGTGTTTTTTCAGGCCTTTGCAAGATGGCTGCACGCTTCACCTTTGTTTGTGGTTGCCTTGCCAGCCCTCATGCCCGCCTCCATTGGTTGCCATTGGTCTGAAGGGCCAATCGCTGCAACCGGGAGGCGGGAGCCGGCCCAATCCACCAAGGCCCATGACATGGACCTGTCTACCCCGGTCGACCACGGTAAGCCTCTAGCCACCCCTTTCTCGGTCCCGTGACTGTTTCCTCTCACCCCCCGTTCCCCTGCCAGTGTCCCCTTGTCTCCCCTGCACCCCAACAGTGTCCCCTTGTCTCCCCTGCCCCCAGCCAGTGTCCGCTTGTCTCCCCTACCCCGCAACAGTGTCCCCTTGTCTCCCCTGCCCCCGCCAGTGTCCCCTTGTCTCCCCAACAGTGTCCCCTTGTCTCCCCTTCCCCCAACAGTGTCCCCTTGTCTCCCCTGCCCCCAACAGTGTACCCTTGTCTCCCCAGTCTCCCCTTGCCTCCCCTTCCCCCAACAGTGTCCCCTTGTCTCCCCTGCCCTCCAACAGTGTCCCCTTGTCTCCCCCAAAAGTGTCCCCTTGTCTCTCCTTCCCCCAACAGTGTCCCCTTGTCTCCCCTTCCCCAACAGTGTTCCCTTGTCTCCCCTGCCCCCCAACAGTGTCCCCTTGTCTCCCCTGCCCCGCCAGTGTCCCCTTGTCTCCACTGCCCCCCAACAGTGTCCCCTTGTCTCCCCTTCCCCCAACATTGTCCTCTTGTCTCCCCTGCCCCCCAACAGTGTCCACTTGTCTCCCCTGGCAGTGTCCCATTGTCTCCCGTACCAGTTTCCCCTTGTCTTCCCTGCCCCCTACCAGTGTCCCCTTGTCACCCCTGCCCCCAACAGTGTCCCCTTGTCTCCCCTTCCCCCGCCAGTGTCCCCATGTCTCCCCTACCAGTGTCCCCTTGTCTCCCCTGCCCCCCTTACCAGTCCCACCCCCCTCTTATGCCCCCTCTTTTTTCCCTTTCCCCCTGTGAGTGTTCTTCCCCCCTCCCCTTCCTGCCTTTACGCCCTATGCCCCCTCCTTCTATCTTCCCTCTCCACCCCCCTTTCCTCCCCTCCTTTACCTCTGTCTGTCATTTTCCGGCACTACCCCAATTGCCGTCTGGCCTAGTAATTTGTAGCCACCTGTCCTATCAGCCGTTTTTACCCCCCCCCCCCACACCTCTAAACTTTTCTTAGCACTTACTTTTATCATTGGTCACTTGACCACTGATAACAGCTTGTCTGTCCCCCCTTGTCCCTTCTGTTTTCTCCTCCCCCTCCCGCCCCAGCATTATCTTGAATAGTCGTCGACCTTCAATTGATAGTCACTTGTTTTGTTCCTTCTCCTCACCCCTTTCCTCCTATCCCCACCCCCCTTTCCCCTCCTCTTGTCACACTTGCACTGCAACAATTGTCGTCAGGCATAGTAATGTTACTGCTAGTTTTGTCTCCCTACTTCCTCCCTCTCCTCTCCCTTATTGTTACATGCACTTGTACTATCTGTTATGATTTGATAGTTATTTTTCACATTCTCTACTGTTTCAAGGACTTGTATGAATGTACTTGTATTCTCCCATGTTCCCTCCCTCGTTGAAGTGCTTTGAAACACTTTGTGTATAGGTGCTATACAAATAAACAATCAATCTATCAATCAATCAAAACTCTTTTGAAAAAATGTTTTTTTCAAATAATTGCAACTTTATTTCATGGTTACGTGATTATTGATTTTGAGTGTCTGTAGTCATACTAGCATGTGTTGTAAGAGCATGTAGTATAAAAATGTGTGTGGCATAAGAGGATCTTGCATAACAGCATGTGTTGCAAGTGTGTGTGTTCTACATTTCTGTATTGTAAGACAGTGCCGTAAAATTGTGTCATGTATGTGTTGTAGGTGCATGTATTAAATAAAGTGCATGTGTTGTAGGAGTGGTGCTGTAGGAGGTGTGTTATAAGAAAATGTGCCATAAGAATGTGTGTTATAAGAATGTCTGTCATCAGATGTCGTGTTATGGAAGCAAGTGCTGTAGGAGCACGAGGGTGTGTGTGTGTGTAGCAGGAGCACATGTTGTAGGAGTATGTGATGCTGGAAATGCATCTTAGGGACAGGGCCTCCGTATCCTTGTCCTTTACTGCTTTTTGTCGTATGTTCTGTCGTGTTTTCCGCACAGGAGTTCATGTGGGACTCCTGGCGGAGCAGCTCTCTCTTTTGGTTTGGTGAACAGACCCATGGGATACCCTTATGGCACCCATGGGTGGGGGTACAACCATGTGCCCCTAGTGTATGTTTTTGGGCACCTGTGTGTGGCCCACAGAGCAGGGTATGGGCTGGTGGCAGCTCCATGCTGAATTTGACAGGTGCCCTGAGTATCCTCCATTTTGGGATACCCAGGCCCTGCCATTGGAATCAGTTGATTCCTGATAGGAAACAAGATAGTCTCTGTGGCCTCTTGCTTTCTATTGCCTGTTACCTTGTTTTCCCAAAGTCCTGGGAAGCCCTGACTCTGTCCCTTCCCCCTGACTGGCTGTTGGGTGGAAGTTCCATATATGGTGTTGTTGTGATGTCCAGGCCAGACTGGCTGGAGCCTACCTAGTGACAGTATGTTGTGGGTACACCCTGTGGGTGGGACCTGGGTGAATGGAGCGTGTGACGAATACGCATTCTGTGTTGTGGGTGTCTAGTATCTGGTGGTTGACACAATGACTGAGACAGCCCTGCCCGAAACTGGTATGAATGCAGTGTGGAGTGTTGAATGGCTGGGTACTTGTCCCAATACACATAACTTGTTGTGAGTGTCTGGAGAGGAGTGAATGGCCTGAATGCACTATGCACCTGATTGGATGCCTGCCTGCATGAATGCCCTTCTGACTGATTGGTTGCCTGAGTGTGACCCAGCAGAATGAATGGGAGATCAACTAGTATATCTGGGGGCCTCTCACTGCTAGAATTCGTGTTCAGAAGCTGAAGTCCACTACGACGAGTAACTGGAGTAACTGAAGCTTGACCTTGAAGCCCTGCTGGACAGGGAGAATTGCTGTTGCTCTCCTTCAGAATCTAAAAGCTGCTTTGTCTACAAGGACTGACCCAGAGAGGACCTGGTAAGGCGCCCTCTTCCCGAGCTACGAAGGACCATCGTGCACCAGCAGATCTTTGTCAAAGCTCCCTGGTAGACAGACCTTCGACAGGCTGCCGACCTGAGACAGGGACCGCTGCAGAATCACAAAGAGAAGCGTCCGGACTGTTGTCTTCCACTGTCGCCGACCGCCGCCGCTGACCGGAGCCGACGTGCTCCAGTTTGCCTAAGAACTTTCAAATCCAAGGACGCACTCGTCTGCATCGTTGCCGCTGTATCCTGCTGGAGAAGGCCTGACCGTCGACGCGCCGAGGAGCATCCACCAGTGGGTTTCCCGCCACCCAAGGACCACAGAGACGCCGACGACTCGACGCTCTTGCTGGGCCACAGTTCTTCAAACTCTTTGCGGTCCAGAACTATTGACACGAGGTGCCCCGCACGCCTCATCTTTGCAGGACGTTTACGCTTCCCCGTTAACGGACACCGCTAGGAACGAAGCTGCCACTTCACCGCCGTAGTTCACCCTGTTCTCCGTCGGACGTTCGACGACTTGTGACTCCTGCCTTAAAGGGACGGCACTCAAGAAGGTCCATCCATTCCCCGCCGAGGAACGCTACAATGCCAGGTACTTTGGGGTTGCAGAACTATTGGGAAGTCTATTGTGAATAATACATGGCCTGGAGCTTGTGATACATCTTTGCTTTACAGGTTGCCCAGGTGGGGGGGGGGGATCTCCACACAGAACTGTGCTTAACGCTAGAGGCCAGTATTCTGCCTATTGTTTCAACCATCTTGCTTTTCTTCCTCTCTCTACTGCTGGTTTCCTCTTTATTGATCTGTGTGAAATTTTGAAAGTATAGTTGATGCACTTTAATGAGATCTGATAATATTTGTGGTACCACTGTAGAACTGTATGTATTTACCATTGTTGATTTTCTGAGCACAAAGTGAGTTATTGTGATAGTGTACATAACCTTGAATATTAATTACATAAAGACTGTGTTTTAACCAATACAGGGTGTGGACATTCCTTTGTGGGGGCTTGGGGAGTACACTGTACTTAAGAACCAGCCTGCATCACCTCCTGAGAAGCTAAGCCTTGATTGCTCGACTACATTACCAATAATAGAGAATCTTGGCTAGGGTCCTCTGTGCCTCTCCTCTACCATATAGAGAGCAGAAGTACAGACACCCCCCTCCAGTCTTAACAGATTGCATGTTGTAGGAGAGAGTGTCTGTTAGGGAGAATTCTCCAGAATGGCTAATGTCCCTTACCTAGTTAGTCCCTGTGTGTTTAACATTTTTGTGTTCATAGACTGTGGAGCCTCACCTACTCTATAGACATCATCTTTTTACTGTGTGTTACACAGCACCGTCAGTGCAGTGACACAGGGTTGTCTTTTTAGACTTCCCAACTAAGACTCAATTTTCTGGGACCGACTACTGTCTCCCTGAACATGTAAAGTTGCCATTGACTTTATTAGTCTTTTTAAAACCACAGACCCAGTGCAAACTATCTTACATAGAGTACTGGAAAGGGTTAATAGTTATCCCTTTTTATCTGTCCCTCATGAAACATTGTTTCCTTCCCTTTTCATTAAGACTTGGCTGGTGGCAGTGGTATCTACCCTATTTTTTTTACTGTGGTTATTTTTTATAGCATAGCCTTGGTATTGTTTTAGGCTATCTTGGTAGCCTAAAACTTAAACCCGCTGGACCATAAATATTTTTATATGGTTCCGGCTGGGTTTATTCACCATTTCTTTCTGTAAAGGTCTTTCTCGTGTTTAACTCTGTGCGCCAAACCAGGTTTGGTCCCTTTGTTCGCCGACCTTTGGCGGGCTTCTGCACAGAAGCCCTCCTTAGGCGCCTGAAAGTCTGGGTAGGCAGGATGTGAGGGAGGGATTTTAGGACCCCTGCCATGGGTTCCCTTGGTAACCCAAGTCACACTCCTGTTTGATTGGCTAGGTGACTGTCCCGCCAGGACAGCCAACCCGCTGTGTGATTCACAGCCAGGCTGTGTGAATGGGGGAAAACTGCATAAAAAGAAGGTCTCTGGGACTGAGAAGGCAGCGTCGCCACTGGATCGAGAGAACCGAAGAGAAGCTGACAGAAAAGGACCTCTACCACGAATGAACCTCCCGGTGAAGCCCTGCTGTGGGTCCAAATCTCCAAACTTCGACGACAGGGAAGATCTGCAAGGAATCTTCTCCCCTTGAGCTGGTGGGAACAACTAGTTCGCCAAACTGCTAGCCAGGCCTCCCTTCTCTGGTCAAATTTGCTGTGCACAGCTTCAGTGAACCGGATAGCCAGGGGGAACGGACCCTGCTTGCGTTTAAAGGAGCGCACCTTTTATTCATTGCTTTGCTCCGCTGCTGGTTTCTTCCCTGGGCAGTGCAGGACCCTCCGATCTTCCTCCTTCTTGTCAGTCCGACAGTCGCCTCAAGAATCATGAGCCTGCAGTACCTGCCAGGAACGTCTGCCTCAGCTACAGCATCCTTCTGCTCTAAGGGTAATATGCTAACCCAGATGTTTGTTTCGTCCAGCAACGTTGAAAGTGTGTGAAATCTTTTGCCAATTCGAGGGCTTGTCCTTCTCTCTTCTTTAAAGTAACTTTTCGTCTGACCAACTTCGTTCTGAACTCTTGGCAAAGACTTAACCGCAAAATACCCTGAACTGTGTGATCCTCTGCAAAGACTTTGGTCCATTGACTTTGGCCGTGGCCTCTTGTTTTGATTTCCTCACTGTAGTTCCTTTTTCTAGATTGCCCTGCTTACTTACTCGTTGATGCTGCTCAACTTCTGTCTACCTTTGTCTTTCCCTCCTTTTTTATTGCTGGAGTGCCATTTTGCTCGCACTTCATTTTGAGCCTAACTTTTCCAGAATCTATTGGGTGTAGTGTATTAGAATCATGATTTTTCAACTGCTTGATAATAGTGAAATGTTTAATAACTGATGTGTAAATAAATGTATATTCCTTTACTCAGAAAACTTGAGTCAGTGTTTGTTTGAATCATAGTAATTGCTGTCCTTTGTGTAACTATTAATACTACTCACTTTACCTTTGAGATAAGTCTGGCTGCTCAGCCATCGCTTCCACTTTACTGTGTAGTACAGACTTGTACCAAAGATGAATTTGTACTGTCACTTGTAGTCCTAATTGTGTGTGGTGTTCCCAAAGGGTACTGCATATAATTCTGCCTAATACTGGTAAAAAGCGGTGAGGATCAAGTATACTAATTACACTTAGAGAGCTGCTATTACCTTGGATCAACTACCCACAAGGCTAAACATCACTAAAAAGCAATATTAATCATGTCTGATTATGGAAAGCTACAGTCGGGAGACCCTCCTTAGTTACACTGTGGATTATCTGAAAAATCTGTGTAGAGAAAGCAATCTCTCTGTTAAAGGCAAAAAGTCAGAATTGATTGAAAGGTTGTTAAAGAAACAAAGTCTGGAGGGTGGGTCTGAAATACCTAACCCCTCAGCAAATGTGGAAAAATGATGAGGATGATAATGTGTCTACTATTTATGTGTTAGATGAAACAGGTGTGTCCCACAATGTAGGCCTCGATGCTCCTTTACCTGCTCAGCAACCTCACTGGGACCCCTACAGGTCCTACACTCAGTCCTGAATGCATTGCTCTAGAAGAGATTAGGCTTGAATTGGAATTTAAACTTTTAAATGCTCAAACTGAACAAAAGCATCAAGAACTTAAGCTCAGAGAAATGGAGATGAACCATGCCTTAGAAATGAAAACGTTGTCTATTGAAAATGCTTCTCTCCCAGAGTCTTCTAGGTCTTCCAGTCCTAAGAGACCCTGTATGCCTAAATACATTGTTGGTATGTATGAGGCTATGCTTGATATTTTGGATTGGTTGGCAATGTTGGAATATAACCATGGGATTCAAGACATGAAAGGGAATCAGTTGCTGCCTTGGCTCTTCTATAGGCAACCCACTGTTGCATCTGATGTTGTGATGGTGTTAGGGGAAGTGGATACCAAGGATTATGAGTGTGTGAAGCTAGCTTTAATTGCTAGATTTGGGAAGACCCCTTCCCAGTACCTTAAGAGGTTTAGGACCCTCAAAAAGCATGACGGTACCCCTTGGGCTACCTGGGTATGTGACAGTTTGAAAAGCTTAGATGGTTGGGTTAAGGGTTACAGAGTAAACACTTATGAAGGTATGAGAAATCTTGTTATGTTGGAGTCAATTTATGATGCCTGCTCTCCTGAACTCAGACAGCACTTGGCTGATTCTAAGGAGATAGATCCAAAGAAGTTAGCTAAGGATGCTGACTTGTAGGTTGCTCACAAGGATTCTGGGGCAACTCAGAAGAAGGATGAGGGAAAGCAGCCAAAGAACAATAACAAGGAGAATTCAAATACCTCCAATCCAAAAGAGGCCCCCAAACAGCAACATAAGGGTAAACCAAAAGGGAAACCGAATCAGGCTAGTGCACCATCTGGGCCCAAACCAGATGGAGGTCAGAACAAACCTACATTCATCAAGGCATTTGGGAAATGTTATGTTTGTGGGTCAGCTGACCATGTGAAGGGGGATCCCAGATGTAAGGGTAAACCTTCAGGGGTGCACACTGGCTCCTTAGCCTTCTCCCCAGAGGAAGAAGTACCTATGGCAAGTGGAAACTTTCACCTACTGGCTGATGAACCCATGAGAGTCTCAGCTAGTGTTTCTTTAGTGTCCCTGGGCTTGTGGGAACAACATAATTTAGATGTCTATAATTCCATCCAAGATAATACTAAAGAGTATTATAAAGATAGTGTTCTCGTGAATGGCCAGGAGACTCCTGCCATCAGAGACACTGGAGCCAGCATAACTGTGGTGGATTAATCATTTTTCAAGGTGGAGGATGTTGCTAAGGCACCCAAATGCCTCACCAAGTTAGCTGGAGGCCCTGTGCAAATGCTTCCCCAGTTACCAGCTCTCATCCAGTGTAATGATATGACTGTCAAAATACCTGTTAGTGTGCAGCGTGTAGTGCCTGGGAGAGTCCTGTTGGGTAATGACCTGAAAACTCCTGGGCCCTCCTTACAACCTTGGCGGAGGACCATGGTGCTATTAGCACCATGGTTCATGCCGCTAAGGTTAGGAATCCGCCATGGTGGATGGCGGAATTACCGCCCCATTCCAAGGTGAGTGGGGCAGTAATTTCCCATTCACCATTTGCCCTTCCCCATTCCCATTTTTACCCCCATAGGGCATAATGGGAATGGGGAAGGCGCTAATTATGGCACCGTAAATTACGGTGCCGTAAAAGCAGGTGTTAAACACCAACCCGCAAAGGGACACTTGTAATCAGGCGGTAAGTGTTAACGGCGCTGACAGCGCCGTTAAACCCTTAACGCCTGAGTTGTAATGAGGGCCCTGGAGTTGTGTCAAGTACCCCCAGGCCTCCCAGTAAAAGGAAACAGGAGCTCACTAGGCCTGCAAGGGAAAGGACCTTGAGAGGATCTCCAGAGGAGTCGATAGAGGAAACTATCACTCCCACTCCACAGGAGTTGCTCACTGCTATTTCTGGAAAGAAAGAGGCAAAGGGTAAACCCAAGACCTTCCAGAAGAAGACAGATGGCACCTCTGTGCTACCAACAAGGACATCCTCAAGATTGTCCAAGGTCACACCTGTGACTCCTCCACCTGCTGAGGCAGAGTGTGAGGTACAACCCTGTGTGGTTGATCCAGTTTCTGAAGAGTCAGATCTGGAAGAAGACACTGTTTTGGTTGGAGATCTTGACCCTGTTGACCATCCTGAGCTGCAGTCTTTACTGGCAGAAGGTGGACCCAACAGGGCAGACTTCAGCAGAGGACAAAGAGAGTGTCTTACTCTCGAAGGTCTTCAACAACAGGCTGCTTCTCAACTTGATGGCCAAAAAGTTGGAAAGCATAGGTTGAGCTGGGAAGATGGCCTCTTTTACAGTGACCCGACTGAGTCTATCCCTGGGGACTGCAAAAGAATTGTAGTGCCCCTAGCAAACAGACACCAGCTCCTACAGTTGGCCCATGAGATACCTTTAGCTGGTCATTTGAGTTTCAAAAAGACCAAGGAAAGGCTCTCCTTATACTTCTACTGGCCTAAGATGGGTTCAGAAGTTGACAAATTCTGTAGGAGCTGTCACAGTTGCCAAACCTCTGGCATGAGTGGAACCAAGAATGTGGCAACCCTGGTGCCTCTCCCAGTGGTGGGAGTTTCTTTTGAGAGGGTGGGCATCGACATTATTGGTCCCCTTTACCCTCCCACATCTTCAGGAAACAGGTTTATCCTGGTTGTAGTAGATCATGCTACTAGGTATCCTGAAGCCATACCTATGAGGACTGTTACAGCTCAGGCTGTGGCTAAGGCTGTACTTGGTATTTTTTACCAGAGTAGGGTTTCCTAAGGAAGTGATATCCGACAGGTGATCCAATTTTATGTCCCACTACATGCAAGCCATGTGGAAAAACTGTGGTGTCATTTACAAGTTCTCTACAGCCTATCATCCACAGACAAATGGACTGGTAGAGAGGTTTAATCATACTATGAAGAGCATGAGCTTTAGAAGAACCCCTTAAAAGAAAGTGGGACCTTCTACTGCCATGCCTTCTCTTTGCTTATAGAGCTTATAGAGAAGTCA
This sequence comes from Ambystoma mexicanum, assembly GCF_040938575.1. Taxonomy (NCBI): domain Eukaryota; kingdom Metazoa; phylum Chordata; class Amphibia; order Caudata; family Ambystomatidae; genus Ambystoma; species Ambystoma mexicanum. Next base: position 468,139,935 of record NC_090922.1, read on the forward strand.
CTCAGGAGGGAGTTGGTTACAGTCCCTTTGAACTTCCCTATGGCCATCCAGTCAGAGGTCCATTGGCCCTGATTAAGGAGGGGTTGGCGAGTGCTCCTTCCCCCAAGCCAGTCAGAGTGGCTGACTATGTGAAAGGTCTCCAGAGGAGAATGTCCCACATGATGGCAGAGGCTAGTGATAACTTAAAAGCAGGTCAGGCTCTGGTCAAACATTGGCATGACCAGAAGGCCAGCATGGTTGAGTTTACTCAAGACCAGCTTGTATTAGTTACTGTGCCAACAAGGCAAAGGGCCTTGTAGGACAAATGGATAGGACCCTTAAAGGTTGTGGACAAACCTGGAGAGGTGAACTATTTGGTGGACTTGGGCAGACCTAAGGAGGCTCCTGTTATGCTCACCTGATATCCCCGGGATGTCTGGAGGGCTCTGAGATCTGGAACCCTGGATGCATAGTTGCCCAGTGCTGAATAATTAATCTTAGTTATTTGTAGGGTGAGCTATCCGTCCTGCGTTTCTTGTGCAGGGGCGCTTGACGTTTGTTGGCAAGCTGCCCAAGTTGCTTCACTGGTGCAGTTCGCCTTCCTTGGGCCCAGGACTGCTGTGACCCCGAATCTGCTGGTAGGCAGGTAGGTTTGTTAATTGTAGGTCTTTGTTCTGTTTACGGTGGGAATTCGTTAATGTCTTTATCTCCTCTTTTTCAGGTTCGAAGGTCTTGATGCTGGCGTGTCGGATGGAGAGGCACATTTTCTAGGTAAGAGAAAGCGCAAAGCACAGCGCCTTTATTGTCTTTTAAAGCTAACCTATGTTTTCTTCTTCTTCTCCTCACAGGCCGCTGTGGTGCTGCGAGTGGACAAGATTGCGATGAAAACCAGGCCCCCGGAATCTGTTAAGGTTAGTACAGTGCTGTGCGGTTTTTTAATATTGAAAGCGAACCTGAATATGTCTCTTTTCCTTTGCAGATGTTGCTGTGCTGCTCCGGATGGAGGCGTGGCGTAGCACGATGGAATTCAGGTAAGACCTATGGAATTCGATGTTTTGGAAGCGTGCATTCTAATATTGTTTTTCCCTTTCTCGTTATTGCAGGTCGCAATGTTCGAACAGCAGCTGTGGTAGCGGTTTGCCGGAAGTCCTTAAGCTAGCACTCACAAGTGAGTGATGTTTCTTCTTCTCTCGGTTCCCACAGATTGCAGCCCAGTTGAGATGCTGAGTGCTGGATGGTGTTTTCTCAGGTAAAACAGAATAATCTTGTTCTTGTAGGATTACAGGAAGATCCTGAAGACCAGGAGCTGGACACAGTGAGCGTCACGCTGCGGGTTGCAGAATAACTCGAAGCGTGTTCTGCAGTCAGGGTGTGGTTTATATAGCCCAAGTAAAATAGTACCAGGGAAAGTAGTTCCAGGCCTGCCACACCCAAAACACTAGACCGCATGGCTTGGTTCTTAGTACTAGACTGTGTGGGTGATTCCATGTTGGATTTAAAGGCCCATATACATAAATGGGACCTAGTTTGAACGCCCTTCCTTCCTACATATGAGCCTGGTGCCAAAGGCGCCAGGACTGGCTCCAGGAGCCCTTTTGCAGTGGTTCTGGTGGGAGCCTGCTTGTGGCACAACTTATGCCCCCTCACAGTGGTCATGACAGCTCCCAGAGACTTTCACACCAACCATTTGAAGGCATATGTCTTGAGACCAGAAGTGGGAGCTTTGCTTCTAGCTTCAGCTCAAGAGGAAGAGGAGGGTGAACCTCTAACTGACCTCCTCAAAGGCCAACCTTTAGATGGGAACATAGAAGGAGTCAATCTCTCTTCTCAACTGACATCTGAACAAGAGGAGTGCAATGTTCTGTTAAATCAGTTTGCCTCCCTGTTTTCACTTTCACCAGGCTTGACCCCTTGGGGCCAGTAGGATATTCTCAATGGTGGCTCTCTACCTGTGAAAAGCAGAGGTTACAGAATGTCAGAACATGCGAGATCCCACATCAAAGGAGAGGTCAACAAGATGCTTGATCTCAGGGTTATAGAGCCCTCTACAAGTCCATGGTCTAGTCCAGTTGTTCTAGTACCAAAGGCAGGATCAAAGGAGTTGAGATTCTGTGTGGACTATAGAGCTCTAAATGCAGTCACTAAGACTGATGCCCATCATTTACCAAGGACAGATGAACTGGTTGATAAACTTGGTTCAGCCAAGTACCTCAGTGAATTTGTTCTGACATCAGGCTATTGACAAATAGCCCTAACAGAGCATGCCAAGGATAAAACTGCATTCTCAACTCCAGCAACCGTCTACCAGTTTAAGGTTTTGCCTTTTGGATTAAAGAATGCACCTGCTACATTCCAAAGGATGGTCAATCAAGTTCTCAATGGGATGGAGGACTTCTGCATGGCATAATTGGATGGCATTGCAGTGTTCAGCCCTACTTGGAAAGAACATGTTGATCACTTAGGATATGTTTTGCAGGCTCTTGAGCAGGCCCATCTGACCATAAAGGCAAGTAAATGTCAAGTTGGTCAGAGCAAAGTGGTCTACCTAGGTCATGAGGTAGGAGGAGGTGAAATAAGGCCATTGCCTAGCAAAGTACAAGCTGTACAAAACGGGGCCACCCCTACTACTCAAACCCAAGTGAGAGCCTTCCTAGGTTGCACGGGGTACTAGAGGAACTTCATAGAGAACTATGGGACCATAGCTTCTCCCATGAATGTAATCTCCTCTACAAAACTCCCTAAAAGGTTAGATGGAATGAGGAGTGCACACAAGCCTTTGAAAACCTGAAGAAAACTCTTTGTCAAGCTCCAGTCCTAAGAGCTCCTGATTATCACCAACTCTTCATTGTGCAGACAGATGCATTCAATACAGGCATAGGTGCAGTCCTTACTCAACTGGATGTGAAAGGTAGGGAGCACCCCATTTGCTTCATCAATAGGAAACTGAAGGAACCAGAAACAAGGTCGGCAACCATAGAGCGTGAATGCTTTGCCATTGTGTGGTCTTTGACGTTTATACCATACTTGTATGGATCTACTTTTGTGATTCAAACTGACCACCAACCCTTGAGATGGTTAATGCAAATTAAAGGGGAAAACCCAAAACTTCTAAGATGGTCAATCTGCCTGCAAGGGTTTGATTTCACCATTGAGCACAGAGCAGGATGTCACCACCAAAATGCTGATGGTCTCTCTACGATATTTTTAACCGACTAGAGTGAAGAGATTCATCGAGGAGGGGATTAAATCCTCCTGTCCCTTAGTCTGGGGTGGAGGGGTGCAAGTGTTAGGGAGAATTCTCCAGAATGGCTAATTTCCCTTACCTATTGAGTGCCTCAGCAGCTTTGCTGGATTTCCAGGATTTCTTTTTTCACCTGGTAAGAGTGTGAGCCTTTTTTCCCACTCTTACATGTGTATTGTTGTGTCTGTTTAACATGTTTGTGCTCATAAACTGTGGAGTCTCACCTACTCCATAGGCATCATCTTTATACTGTGTGTTACACAGCACCTTCAGTGCAGTAACACAGGGTTGTCTTTTTAGACTTCCCAACTAAGACTCCATTTTCTGGGACCAACTACTGACTCCCTGAACATGTAAAGTTGCCATTGACTTTATTGGTCTTTTTTAAAACCACAGAGCCAGTGCAAACTATCTTACATAGAGTACTGGAAAGGGTTAATAGTTATCCCTTTTTGTCTGTCTCTCATGAAACATTGTTTCGTTCCCTTTTCATTAAGACTTGGCTGGTGGCAGTGGTATCTACCCTATTTTTTCTACCGCGGTTATTTTATATAGCCTTGGTATTGTTTTAGGCTATCTTGGTAGCCTCGAACTTAAACCCGCTGGATCATATACGTTTTTATATGGTTTCAGCTGGGTTTATTCAGAATTTCTTTTTGTAAAGGTCTTTCGCGTATTTTACTCTGCGCGCCAAACCAGGTTTGGTCCCTTTCTTCGCCAACCTTTGGCGGGCTTCTGCACAGAAGCCCTCCTTAGGCGCTTGAAAGTCTGCGTAGGCTAGATGTGAGGCAGGGGTTTTAGGACCCCTGCCATGGGTTCCCTTGGTAACCAAAGTCGCACTCCTGTTTCATTGGCTAGGTGACTGTCCCGCCAGGACAGCCACCCTGCTGTATGATTGACAGCCAGGCTGTGTGAATGGGGGAAAGCTGCATAAAAAGCAGCTCTCTGGGACTGAGAAGGCAGCGTCGCCACTTGATCGAGAGAACCAAAGAGAAGCTGACAGAAAAGGACCTCTACCATGACTGAACCTCGCGGTGAAGCCCTGCTGTGGGTCCGAATCTCCAAACTTCTACGACAGGGAAGATCTGAAGGAATCGTCTCCCCTTGAGCTGGTAGGGACAACCAGTTCGCCAAACTGCTAGCCAGGCCTCCCTCCTCTGGTCAAACTTGCTGTGCACAGCAACAGTGAACCGGATAGCCAGGAGGAACGGACCCTGCTTGCGTTTTAAGGAGCGCACCTTTTATTTGTCGCTTTGCTCCGCTGCTCATTTCTTCCCTGGGCAGTGCAGGACCCTCCAAGCTTCCTCCTTCTTGTCAGTCCGACCGTCGCTTCAGGAACCGTGAGCCTGCAGGACCTGCCAGGAACATTTGCCTCAGCTACAGCATTCTTCTGCTCTAAAGGTACTGTGCTAACCCGGTTGTTCGTTTCGTCCAGCCGCGGTGAAAGTGTGTGAAATCTTTTGCCAATCCGAGGGCTTTTCCTTCTCTCTTCTTTAAAGTAACTTTTCGTCCGACCAACTTCGTTCTGAACTCTTGCACAGACTTAACCATGAGCTACCCTGAATTGTGTGATCCTCTGCAAAGACTTTGGTCCATTGACTTTGGCCCTGGCCTCTTTATTTGATCTCCTCGCTGTAGTTCCTTTTTCTAGATTGCCCTGCTTACTTACTCGTTGGTGCTGCTCAACTTCTGTCTAACTTTGTCTTTCCCTCCCTTTTTATTACTGGAGTGGCATTTTGCTCACACTTCATTTTGAGCCTAACTTGTCCAGAATCTATTGGGTGCGGTGTAGTGTATTAGAATGGTGATTTTTCAACTGCTTGATAATAGTGAAATGTTTAATAACTGATGTGTAAATAAATGTATATTCCTTTACTCAGAAACCTTCAGTCAGTGTTTGTTTGAATCATAGTAATTGCTGTCCTTTGTGTAACTATTGATACTGCTCACTTTACTTTTGAGATAGTCTGGCTGCTCAGCCATCGCTGCCACTTTACTGTGTAGTACAGGCTTGTACCAAAGGAGAACTAGTACTGTCACTTGTAGTCCTAATTGTAATATAATTCTGCCTAACAGTGTCGTAAGAGTGTGTGTGGTTGGAACATGTGTCATAGGAGCATGTGTGCACATCTGCATTTTATGGTAGCAGGCATGTTTGTGGTAAGTGTGCTTGTCATCGGAACATGTATTATAGGAGTGTGTGTTGTACGAGCATCTGTTATAACAGCATGTGTTGTAGAAGCACGTGTCATAGGCGTGTGTGTCATTAAAGTGTGTGCTGGAAGAGTGTATGTGGTAGGAGCATGTGCCATAGGAGCATGTGTCGTAGGAACATGTGTCCTAGGTGCATGTGTCCTGGGTGCATGTGAGAGCACTTGTCGTATATGCTATGTGTAGTAAGCACATGTGTATTAGGTGTGTGTGTCATAGGAGCATGTGATTACTGTTTATAAACACAATGTTAATACCACAAAGTATGTGTAGAGTTTTAATGAAAAATGTATCTCAATGCTGCTCATGCATTGTATGCCTCTTAAAGTGTACATTGTCATGTTGAAAGTGCACATTTATTCCATCACTTTAAAACTGACATTTCTGCTCATACATTGTAGCCTCCTAAAGTGTTCATTTTCACATGAAAAGTGTGCATTTTCATACTGAAAGTGTACATTTATTCCATCACTTTAAAACGGGCATGAACGCCAGCTCTGACTTGCCTTTCATGTGAGTTTTTAGGCAATGTTAATTGTGTAATGTTCAAACAGTAAAACTCATAAACTGTGTGTAAATTTTGTATGACTTGCCTTTGATGTGAATTTTCAGGGGATGTCAGTTTTGTAATGCACCAACTGTAAAACTCATACACTCTGCACAGGTGATTGAAGTGCATGTTGTAGACGCCAGAGTGGTTGGAATATGTGTTGTAAGAATGTGTGTCGCTGGACCATATGCTGTAGGAGGGTATGTTGTAGGAGCATGTGTCATAGGAGATGTGTGTATAGGAGAGTGGACAAAACCGCAATTATCCATGGATAAGTGCAGACCCTCCAATCATTAATAATACAATTCATGCGTGGGAACGCCACACAATCCCTTCCAAACAGTGACCCTAGTTAAAGGATATGTATTCCAGACTGTTAATAATTCTGTATGTTGTGGAATTCATTTATTTTGTTCATCAGCTAAATCTCCTCGTGAAAAAACATTTACAAAAAAAAAATCACAAGAAACACATTGACCGGACATCTATTAAAAACCAAATCTAGAAAAATACATATCACACCAATCAATGATCACATATCACACATCATTTATCACATCCCCTTTCACCCCCATTCATACAAACAACCATTCGTACTTGTGCAGAAAAACGCAATGTTAATAATTCTGTTCTGTAATCAGAACTCCTATCTGCTTGGATTTGATTCGTTATCTGCTAAAAGTGCAAAGTTGGTAATGTTTTTGAAAGTTTTTCTTGAAATGGTAAATGTTAGAAAGTTATTGCTTTTAACTTATGCTAATTACCACATTTTTTGTATAAACCCAAGTTAGAACCAACTCCAGAAGGAGTGGGCTCTATGGTAATGTCTACTCGAGTTTCGGGCAACTAGACAAACATGTGCACTTTCCGTCTAGTGGGCCTCCTCAGGACATATACATTTAAAAAATATATATATACAATACTTTTTACAATGATTCAGGTTGGTGTGTGTTGAATCTTGTCCAATATTCAGTGTGTAAGTTCTTCCAGGTTACAGAGTCCAATACTTCTGTAGGTCACATGTGTTACTGAAGAGGCCACATGTACCAAAAAAGAGGAAAAGGAAAGAAGAGAGAAACAATAATTTTACAATCATTCTCTACAACATCCTCCATATTGTAAACATGTATCATAACTTCCCAACAACACAACACTCTGCTTTGTCTTGACAATGCCCCTCCATGTCTTTGGGCATTGTTCAGTCTGGGTCATTGAACCCATATTTTAACAAGGGAGACTTTGTCTTCTCCTTGAGATTTATAGAAGGGTGGTGTGGCTGACTTTTGCTAAGCAACACCTCCCCAATGGTATGGCAATACACACAAAGAAGAAAGCCGAAGCCTCTCAGATGGATTTGCCCCCCTCCATTTCGAAAAACACTAGTAGATCAATTCAATGTATTTTCGTAAATATTGTCACTCCAAAAGTTAACCCTGATTGGATACGTATTCTCATATCCTAATGGGCAAGTAATTCAAAGATATCTCACCCATTATTTTGTGGATGTACTTTTCACAGTTGTATTGCAGATTGTGTTGTGTTACTTTGAGGTGGGAAATCTCTATGCAGTTGCTCTACTCTGGCCACAGCAGAAATTAATGCTTAGTATAGGAGTGTGTGTCATTAGAGTGTGTGCCATAATAGTGTGCAGTAACTGTGTGTTCTAAGACTTTGTGTGGTAGGCGTGTGTGTCGTAAGAGCATGTGTAGTAACTGCAAGTATCATAGGCACGCGTGTTGTAGGAATGTGTGTCATTGGAACATTTGTCGTAAGAGCACATGTTATAAATCCACATGTTATGTGTAGTAGGCCTGTGTGACGTGGGTGCACTTGTCATCGGAACATGTATTATAGAAGCCTCTATTGTAGGAGTGCATGTTATAGCAACACTTGTCGAAGGAGCGCGTCATAGGACTGTGAGTCCTGAGAGAGAGAGAGAGAGAGAGAGAGAGAGAGAGAGAGTGTGTGTGTGTGTGTGTCGTTTGTCATAGGAGCATGTGTTGTAGCTGCAGATGTCTTTAATGCATGTGCCATAGGTGCATGTGTCCTGGGTGCCTGTGAGAGCACTTGTCGTACGTCTGCATATTATGTGTAGTAAGCACAAGTGTAGTTGGTGCATATGTCATAGCAGAACATTAGTAGTGTTTATAATAATAAAATAATGACTGGTTTTATATAGTGCTAAAACCTGTAGGTGTCTTAAGCACTGAAATAACAGTTGATATCATTATCTGTGGGGTGCCTTTAAAGGCCCCAAAAAGAAGTCCCTTTCACATGAATAGCAAGATGTTGAACACTGAAACAAAAATGTCCTGGCATTCGTTTTTGTTTTTCAAGTAAAGTTGAAGAGCCATGTGGAAAGGGGCATACCTGTCATTACCAATGGACAAGCAACATTTTAATTTACAAAAGGTGGAATCAAAGATCCCTGCCACATGGAAAATAGGATTTTTAAACATTGAAAACAAAAACGGCCTCACATGTGTGTGCAAATAAAAACAGCTTTAAAAATCAAAAGTGGAAAAAATATCACTGCTCACAGAAAAATGTCAGGAAAACAAAACAGGATGTGTGGGTTGACAAAAGCAATGTGTATTATGTTTATCCTACAAAACTCCTGTGACATTTGAAGAGCCACTGTGTTGTCATGGAAAATCCCAGCCCAAGGCAGACCCTGTTTCTGGCTGTGGGCAAAACTTCACAAAAGAAAATTCCCACTTTCTGCCTGGATGTCACCTCTCCCATCTAATGACCACCCACAATAAAAATGTCCTTTGTAAAGGCATCAAAATTCAGTTTCTTCAGACCTGTTGGCTCTGAAAGCAGGGACTTCAAGGAAAGTCATCCTGGGCTGAAGCATGACTAATATGTGTGAACATGGGGGCACCCACTTCAAAGAGCAAGCTTCCAACACAAAGGAGACTGATTAAGGTACAGGCTGACCCAGTGAAAACAAATGGCTGGATGGCAGAAACATCAAAAAACGGAAAAGATATGTCCAGAGAAAAGTATATTTAGAAAAAATGTATCAAAATGTATTTAAAGTGATACAAAAATGGAAGACTAGTGATTAAATCACAGAAAATGATTATACACTGATCATTTTAACATAGCAAAACAGCAGCAACAATATGCCAAAAATCGGCTAAACCATCATCACTCATACTCAACATACATGGTGCATTCATTCACACACAACTCATCATACCGTGGCATACATCCAAAGTACTAAAAGACACAAAAAACATGTTAAGAACCAATGGGGAAAATGAATTCATAACTAGTCCCCATAATGACACACATTATGGCGATGTTTACAAACAATAGAAATAATTCATAGGCAATCTAGTGTCAGGGTGGATAGAAAGAACAGATACAAAGATCACATCCCTGTAGAATTTATCTCTCGACCGGTTTCGACGTTTATTGGTGGTTAACTGAACGTCTTCCTCAGGAGGTGGGTGTTACCATTCTGAAGGGTGCCCCATGCAATTTAAGGAGATCCAGAGCTGCATGTATTTAAAAAATAAAGAGGCAGCACAACTTAGCCTCAGCATTCAACGCCGTCTGCGGATCACTGCAGAACGGTTGCCGTATAATGAAATTGACCAGCAAAGAGGTAGAACAGATGGTAATCTCTTTGTTCCAAACTAATTGTAAATTCGAAACGCTACGCATGCGTGTAGGGACCCACATGAACATTCACAATTAATGTAAAAGGACTATTATCATTTAGGTCTTTTTCTCAGCAACCATAATGTGGATCGATTTCATTTTTGCTATTTTTTTATGTAATTTCTAGGTGATGTTGGGGATATAAAATGCATATACCTGTGACTTTGGGAACTGTAATGGCCAGTTAGACTAGGTTTCGGGCTGATCTGAACAAGTTCCAAATGTGAGAGTTGGTGAGCAGGTGGAAAGTGAAATTAGGGATATGCTTAATAACTTACATATTCATAGCTGCTGTGCTTTTTATGGAAATGGCAGAAATGTGCCACATGGCCATGCTACATTTTACGGATTTGGTGGTCGGCATATCTAATTCTCCATGATCAGCTAAAATAGAAAATATGTTTAGTATGGCAGTTGCTAGTAAAATTATGAAGTTGTGATACATAACTCATTTTAATCAAAATTTTGAAAGGAGAACAAAGGGGTGATTACAAATAGGAATTGCCATTGAAAACCAAAAGGTGGGGGGAGTCTGCTTGCCTTGAATTCTTTCCCTTTATAGTGGGTGTGGGGTGGGGGTCAAAACTGCGTAGATCCTTAGCCTATGTAACCAATAATATTAATTTAATTAATTTTCCATTTGGCAGAACACTACGGGTGAATTTTGTTAAAATTCAAAATTAATGAAGCTCACTTGCCAGTGTGCGTTGAAAACTATAGCCTATAATTTAATTGGGAAATCCTTGTTGTCCAGCTGACCGTGACTTCTATAAGGAAGAGGGGTGTCTTTGTTCATAAATCAGTTCAACCTTTTTATCCAGCTTCCCTAACACAGGCATTTCATTAAGGGGGTTCTGAACTCCAAAATTCCCCAAAGCATCTACGTTTTTCTGTCTGACTTCCCAACTTAGACCAAAGCAAGATAATATATCATTTATCTGTGTAATGTTTTTGTGAAGTGAAATTGGCAGAAAGTGTACAATTGTTATTGTGTTCTTTTCACTAACATTTGTGATTTATTTAAGCTGATTGTGTTGTGCCACAGATAAAGTGGTGTTTTTGGTATTTTCGTGCTGAATTCTGTTCGTTTTAATTTAAATAAATACCAATATATTTCCCGTACAGCGAGGGATCCAAGGAAAGGATATGTGTCTGAGATAGGGCTAAAAAAATAATCTGTTAAACAGTTTGTTGAATAACCACTTGAGAAGAGAGGGAAGGAACTGCCTGTGTTGAGGGTGGCTTCTCAATAAACAATTACATATTCTACTTTGTAGTTCTCAATTATATACACAATGTTAGTATCCCAAATGTACATGTAGAGTTTTAATATAAAATGTATGTCCATTCTGCTCATGCATTCTATGCCTCCTAAAGTGTACATTTTCATATGAAAAGTGTAAATTTTCATATGAAAAGTGTAAATTTTCATATTGAAAGTGTACATTTATTCCATCACTTTAAAACTGACATCAAAGTCAGCTGTGACCCACCTTTGATGTGAGTTTTAATTGTGTGATTTATAAACTTTAAAACTCATATGCTTGATGTACAGTTCACATGGAAAATTTGCATTTATTCCATCACTTTAAAACTGACATCGGAGTCAGGTGTCACTTGCCTGTCATGTGAGTTTTTAGATGTTAATTGTATAATGTATGAACTGTTAATTGTCACATACATTTTAAATCCTTAATATCTCAAAATTGGGCAAGTCAATTTTCAAATGTATTTATTTTTTCAGTGCAGCAATTCAAGCTACAATCTTGGTGCCTGCAAAAAAATGTGAACGTTGAAGTGGCTAGTTTTGAGATATTTGGCCTGAAAAAATATGTTTTTCTCCTCTGGGAAAACCCCATGTTAAAAGCTCTTGACAACACAATCAAAGAAAACATTTGTTTAAACTATGAAGGCCTTAATGTAGAAATCTGATCTTTTGCATGCACAGGCAGCCGCCTCAAAATATTACTCTGGAATATTTTCAATTTATTTCATGCAACCGTTCAAGCGTTATTAAGAAAAGTAATTGTCTGAAACACCAAAGAGACTTCGTCTTAACCTTAACTCTTGGGCTAGCATGAAGGCATAATAAATATATTTTATTTGTTAATGTGTTATTGGTTCAAAATAAACCTTACAAGAAACGCACACCTTATAGATTTAATTCAAATCAAAACAACATTTAGAATCAAGTATACATAAAATGTAAAAGAAATTCTAAATCTAAAAAAAGAGATTATGTACAAATTCATATCAAGTTTACAAACAAATCTAGGACAACATAATTTGATTATTTTTAGTCTGTCAAGGTATACGACCACAGCTAATAAAAAGATTTGATTCCCAGAGAATAGGCGCCCACAAAAGTTATTTGAAGATAGAAAAAATGGGTTATGAACAAATCTTGCAAAGTGAAAAATGTGCAAGCTGTGCAAAGTAGGGCAGGCAAGCAGTAGTGTCTCAATTTCACCAGTTACCTTCCAATATCTACAGGTACGTGCATTGATATTGTGTTTTCCCCGAATGCCTACAATGTCCTGATTTGTTAGGAGATTAAACCTGAACATCACATCCTGTGATCTCCAGGTAGCATTCAGCATCTTTCTCAAATAGCAGGCAACTGCTCCAAGCTGTTTGTGCTCCTTGGCTATCTGGTGGTACATGATCCTCACACAGCAAATCGACCAACCGGCTTGAATTACAACTCGTCCACAAAGAGAGGACCCGTAAACCACCCTTCTCTTATCATACACCCACCCTCTGCAACTTGATCCCGGTGTCAGCTCGGAGTGCCCCCACAATTCACCAATTTCGCAAACATTTCTCAAAACATGTCTCTTTCAACAACAACTTGACCAAGGACTAATTCCAATGGACACGCAGACCTCATAGTACTGCGCTACTGTTAAAAGATGGCACCCCAAATGCCGGCTACTCACACTCTGTACAGGGCTCCGCTGCTCTCGAGTTAGGTCTGCGCTTTAAACAATAAAATAAATTAAATATTAGTAAACAGTGCATCATTCTTCATAGAAGGACAAGTCTCGCTCAAGTCCTTCAGCCGAAGTAATCTGTTGACCTGAATGGGATTCTGAACCAAAGTCGTTTCTAAGACTACTAAAATTGTAAGGCACTTATCTGCAAGCAAATTGTTGCCCTGCCCCATTCCCTTCTTAACCTCTGGTTGCAAATCTTGAAATATCGAGTCTGTGGTTGAGTTAAGACCTTTCCAATATAAGAGCAAGTGGTTCTGTGTAACCCATGCTTTTAAGGACAATAAGCCCCACTCACAGCGTAGCACTCAATAGTTAAACCCGCTGCCATAAGCAGCCCTCGACAGCGCTCATTTCTAGCCGCTTAGTCAGCGCTGGGAGCACCTTAGCTCTAGAATGTTCTCATAGGTAACAAAGAGAACCTGCTGCGTTTCCTGTTCCTTCTTTTCCTCGGAGCACTTAGGGGCGTGGCTTGCATGCGTAACATTGCGTGAAGGCTTCTTTATTCATTTGAACAAAAAGGAATATGGCAGATATGTCAGATTGTTGAGAATTTCTAACCAATTATTATCAATTGATCCTGCAAAGCCATGCCGCTTCTTAGAATTAGTCAGCCCTGTGATTTTAGACGCATGAGGGTTCATTAAGAGGTCATTTTCAAGCGCTTATTGGTGAAAAGAATGAATGAGGCGTTGAAGTGCAATTTGGGTGAGGTCAGGAAGAGTGGCATCGCCTGCGTAGGGCAGCCAGCGCATTATGAGACGCCCCAGACGAGAGTGGACGGAAGCCTTCGCCAAATGCACCCCATATCTGAGAGGTTGAATAGGCACAGGGCCAAAACACAGCCCCGCCTGCCTCCTCTCCACGGCATGATCGTACACGGGGTTCCTATGGCATGTCGGGTAACACTACGGAGTATTACGTTGGGAATGAGTGAGACATGTCTGTGGGAGCCCCTGAACTGAATAACTCCTGGCGTATCGCACTTTTGGCAGTTAATGAAAATAATTCACAGTGAGCTAAAATGATTCGCTCAGAATCACACAATGTGTCATTTAGGGTAGCCGCTAATTTGAGCCGTGTTTTTAGAACCAACCGACCGTGCTTTCTGGGCATGTGGCTTTCCAGGTGTAAACTAGACTTACCCGCAGCGCAGACCTGCAAATTGCACAAAAGCAAAACGTTCTTTCGTCTCCAGCAAGAATGGCGCAGACTAGAGAGGCGTGTTTACTGTGTACAGTGGGAACATCTCGACAGGGGCCAAGTGGGGCCCTGAGCCCTGTGATGAAGAAGAGAGGGGCGTTGCGCCGGTGTACTTGGGGCCCATGCCTGGTATCCATGTGGTATGAGAGGGGGCAGAGAGCATTGCCGCTACCCATCCTGTATGTGCGAGGGAAGCTTGCACGGCTGCGGCAGATCCTATCCGCGAGAGCGGCGCTCCCGCCGCGGGTGTCGCCTAGACATGTTCGGCATGGTTTGGGGACGCTTGCACTGCAGACTAGTGGCATGTGCTGTGCTTGTTCTGTGTGTGAGATGTACATGTTCATTACTGTCCCTAAAAGGTGCACTGCCTCTTCTTCGTGCAGGGGAGTGTGGGGGGGGGGGCTTTTGCTGCTGCTGTATGCGCTGATTGTATTTGTTACTAGTGTGTTGTGCCAGCTGATAACTTTTGTGATATTCGAAGAAATATGTGTTCGTTGTCTGGAGTGCACCTGTGTTCGCGGCGAATATCACCCCCACCTGCACAGGTTTGAAGTGGGAGAATGGGACAAAAGACTCCCACCAATCCCCTCTCGCCCCTGGCCTAGAGGATCGCGGCCCAGACACCCGCCACGAAAGGAATTTGCCTATCTACCAGACGACCAAATACCCTGGTACAGAAACATACGGATGTGCCCACCAGCCTGCCCTGCCCAAGCCGACACCTGCGGCATGGATGAACTCAACTGAACCATTCAACAGTAAATAAACACATCGTTAGAGATGCCATGACGACCTAGCCAACGGTCAGAACACCCGTGCAAACATGCACACTGGACACTCCCACACCGATCCACACGAAGAACATATTCAGTGCTACGACGTAGGTGACGGACACACCCACTGACACGCATCTTAATTATTTTTCACATAGGTTTTTCAAAATGCAGAAACGCAAGACGCACAAAGAACTCATCTAAAATGCTTGCTGACGCTTCTCCTAACCCATGCATTGCGATGAGAAATACAACGAAGACATGATACTGGAGATGAAGCAATATGATACCGTAACTTAAAGTGCCGTGCATCAAACATCCCCACCTATGCACCAGGCCCAAGTAGGCCGCAAGCAAGATCCTCCGTGCACATTGAACAAACAAGAGTACAATTACTGACCCTGCAGAATGAGCCCAGTGAACATGGCAGCCAAGGGGGCAATGTTACAACTCGCATGCCACAAGCCGAAGCCAAGGTCACACCTGCAAACTAAGCCAGACACACAGTGGAAAATACAACATTAAATGTGCATAATTCTGCCTCAACCACGGTCTCTCCTCACGTGACCAAGCCGAACCTGACAGGGTGCCAGACCCAGGAGGGAGAAGTCGCCTGGGTCCCACGTTTTGAGACACAGGCGGCAACAATGAAACGACCCAATGGACACCTATAGCGGTGGGAATAGTCGGCTCTCAAACACATAGTTACATATTGTTGCAAATAACAGGTGCACCGCGAGCTGGGAACAACGATGGTCCCAGGCTGGGGGGCTCGCGAGTGGACCAATCAGAACATGGGGCACTCATCACTGACGCCATTAACATTAGCCAATCATCAGGGGTCTTCGTGTAACAATTTTCATGTATCAAATAGAAGGGACAACCCAAGTATACCAGCTGACTGACCCTTAACCACTAACAGCGTTCTCTATACGTATGCTATACTAACCCTACCACTCGAGGAACCAATCCAGAGTGGCGATAGGTTTTTTGCTAACTTTCCCAGGTGACGCAAGTAGCGCGTCATACTGAAGCAAAAAGGGCCTGCGAGCCCCACGAATTTCGAGAGTCAGGACGGACGCGTACGATCCTAGACTAGTCCCTGTCGTTGTTTAATAAACAGCAGAACCACCTTGCTTCTTGTGTGTGTCTCATACTCATTTTTGGGATACGCGGGAGGAGTTGGGGCCTCCCTGCCCAGAGGTCCGCGGACGGCCCAGCTGACCCCGGGAGAATTTTCCCCCCGACAAGTTGGAGGCACTGCTGAGATCTGTTTAAGATCTGCTTTTATTTTATTTTTCGGAGTGCTCTCGTTGCGAGCAGGCCCGGCGGCGCAGCCCCCTCTGCCCCCTTTTGAGGACTACAGGACCATCGCGGAACTGCGAGAAGACCGGACAGCGCAATCCGGATATTGGCCTTCGGGAGCCGGTTGAGAAGTATCCCGCCCGCGGTTGGTGAGTGTCCAGACGTGGTCCAGACGAGGGGAGGTGGTGAGCCGCTTGGAGGGGTGCACGCGGTCGAGCGGCCCCGCATCAAGAGAACTTGGTGAGTATGCCACGCCCAACAAGCAATGTGAAATTGTGAGGGAGGGGGGAGGAATAGAATACGGGAGGAGGGAGGTGTTACACAGGTGCGCGGCGAAGGTTTGATAAATTAGTGTTGACGGTGAAGTGAATGGTAGCTGGACAAGTGCGAGAGCAGTCCGCTACGTTACAAAGGAGGAGGGGGCGGAGCACGAAAACATCACGTGCGGCCGCTCGTAGACACTGATTGGCCTAGATCGCGACCACCTGTAAGGGTGTGTGTGTGAGTGCGGTTTCCTACGATTTGGTGATTATTGATCAATAAGTAGATGAGGATCCCTATTGATCGAGCAGAAAACTCGATAGATAGATGACGTTTTCCTGTAGGCGGTAGCTAGCTGGTTGCCAAATACGGAAGATAATTGACTGGTTAAGCCCTCCTGTCGAGGGGCGTATCACACGCGAGGCGACGCAGCGTGCGCAGTCTGATTATATTGTTGATTACCTTGTTCCAGGCGTGACAAGAGGACAGCTGTGAGATTGCAAACGTATTTCGAACTTTTAAAAACATGTAAAGAACTTACCAGTAGTTTTGGAAGAGATCGGTGACGTCACCAGTAGGGCTTTCATAGGATATCTCGAACACAAGGCATTTTTTGGAGAGTGGTGGGGAAGAGAATAATGGTAAGGGAGTGGTGAGGAAGATAAACGGTAACGAGTAGATCGGGGCAAGGTGAAGAGGGGGAGGTGGCCGCGCATGGAGAACGCCGGCCACGACAAGTGAAGAAAGAGGAGGAGGGGTAAAATAAAGTGGGACGGCTGTATAAGAACGTCACACAGGGCACGCAGCCGCAGGGGGCTACGTGCGCCTCGGCCGTAGGGGGCCGTAACGGTGTTTGGTGAAGGAAGAAAAGAGAGAAAGGAATATACAAATGCAAATGCTATATTTTACTATTTTGTTTTAGCGGACAATCGCAAGTCCCCAAAATTACAGGGCCAGGTAAAGATCTGAAATTGTATAGCGTACACTATTAGCAAGATAACCGCTACCACATAGTGGGAGGATAACAATTGAAGTGCTACTATGTCATACGGGACAGGATCGGGAGGGTGGGGGAACACCCTCACTACCCCGCTACAGCATATATGTAAAACACTGTCACCCCATAGGGAGAAACTGATCAAATACAGCATAGAATGGAAACAGGGGACGGACAGCAAAATGACGACACCATGGCCGCCTAATGGCAGTTTCGATCCATATACCCAACATTCACTATTAACCCATCTGCATAACACATACAAGGGGAAGAAGTTGACACACCATGTGGAGGTGTTTAACTTATGGAGGATGTTCCAGGGGTCCCGACCAGGACCAAACGGAATGTTCACGGTGGGAGAAACAAAGGAAGAGAAGAAGATTAAGGAGGAAGAAGAGAATGGGGAAAAAGAGAGTGAAGGCTCACAGAACACAGGGAACGAACAAGAGGGAGGAGAAAAGAGTAACAACATAAACGAAAAAGAAATAAAAAAGGAACCGAGCGACGACATGCCCCTAGCGAAGGTAGTGAAAAAAGAGGAAGGGGGGTTATATCCTTTAACGGAACTACGAGAAATAGTGAGAGAACAATTAAGGGCGGCTGAGGGGTATTCGAACCCGGCATACAGCCCGCCACCATATACAGCTACAGGTGGCAACACGGGAGGGGAGCAGACTAGTACGACGGGATCAACTTATACGAAGATACCTGCAGGGGAGGGGAGGACTAGCGAAGAACAAATCGCAGCAATAGGACATGATGAGTGGGTAGCTGCGCAGGTATTATTAAAATTACGAGGTTCATTAACAGGAGAAGAGAAGGAGGTAGTAAGGAAAATGGATGAGGAAAAGGACAGGAAGAGCGAAATGAAACGGGAAGGGGGAAAAAGGAAGGAGGAAGAGCTGTTACGACAAAAGGAAGAGATTTTGGAGGAACGATTAGCAGAATTAAGGGATGAGCAAAATGCACTGATCAAGCAGCTCGAGAGAGAGGAAAGAGAGAGAGCACGGGAAAGGAAAGAAAGTAAGAATGAGTTGGAAAAAATGAGGGAACGAACTGAGGAGCGAAAGAGAGAAGCTGAAAGGGTAAAGGCAGTAGCAGAAAGGGTATCCAGAGCAGCACTGCGTGACAAGAAAAGAGAGGAAGAAGAGAAAGAAAAAGAAATGGAAATATGGAAGAGGAGAATACTATCAGAAACGACAAAGAAATACGAAGAAGGGAGGATGATAGAGAGTATATTAGAGCGGGAAAGAGAGAGATGGGAAAGGAAGAGAGAAGATGAAAGGATATTAGAAAAGATGAGTAGTGTAGTAATGGAGGAATTAAAAAAGAAAAGAGAGGAAATTGGTAGAGAAATAGCGGAGAAAAAAGAAGGGGAAAGAGATGATAGGAGAGGGGAGAGTGAAGTAAGGAGATATGTACGCAGAGACACAGAAGTAGCAACAACATCAGCACAAAGGGGAGCAATTGGTAAAGAAGAAATGGGAGGAACGGATCTAATAGACTTAAAAACAGTAACGATTAGGGGGAAAAAGACAGATTGGGGGTTGTCGCTCCTGGATGAATTTTGTAGTGAGGAAGAAGAAGGAATGGAGAAGGAAGGCAGAAATAGGGAAAGGGAAAGCCTAGATAAATTGTACATCACCCGGACAAACAGGGAATCACCATGGGCCTGCAGGAGAAAGGAAGAACTGGGTTGAAGTGAGGAGGAAGAGCAAGGAATGGCGGGAAGGCAGACACGTACAGCTACACCCTCATCATCCCGTCCAACATGCTCCACCACCCCACACTCATCCCGTGCAACATGCCCACCTACAACCGCACCCACCCCTCACGAACTCACACCATATGCAGGCAGGCTTAGAGACCTCCCTGGACGCAGGCAGGAAGAACGAATACACACGCCCACATTAAATAAAGGAAATAATAACAGAAGGGGAAGAGATGGAGGAGAAACAGTTCCGAGCAGGGGAAATATGGACACAACAGACGATGTAGACGACACGGAGGAAGAGGAGGGGTACACGGACTCGACTTTGGGGAACCCAGGGGGTCTAACAGGACACAACCTAATGCCACTTCTGGAGAGGGGAGGGGTTAGACCACAATACGTCCCTTGGAAGCATGCAGACAAGGAAAATATAAAGTGCAGGCTCCCATCATTCAGTGGAGGTGCGGGAAAATGGATATATGAAATGGAAAAACACACCGCAGGACAGAAACTGGCAGTAGGAGATGTGAAGGGCCTCCTAATATCAATATTAGGGGATGCAGCAGATGACATATGGAAGAGAGCAGGCTTCCCCGGGGTCACAATAACAAACACATCACACGATGGGGCACCATTCGCAAACTGCAGACATGCATTATGGCAAGCGCTGAGGGTACAGTACCCAGACACATCAGACATAGGAGCAATTACATCATGCAAGATGCGTGAGAACGAAGATCCTGTCGATTATATCCAGGAAATTCAAGAGAAGTGGCGTATGGAAACTAGAGAACAATGGGACAAAACACCAGCAATATTCTATCATATACTAATACAAGGGCTCCCAGAAGCAGTGCAGAAACAACTGAAGAAAGTAGTGGGGATGGAAGCAAAAGCATGGCCAGAAATACAACTGACGATAGTACATCATTGTAGGACATGGCAAGAAAAGATGAAACAAAAGGAAGAGGATAGAAAAGCGGAAGAGGCTAAATTGGTACAGAAAAAACTTACTAAATATACGATGGAAGGTGCACTAATAACTACACCTACAACAATGACTCAAAACCCCACACAAGTAGTGGCTGCACAAGATCCCAAATACAATCATCACAGATTGTAACGCAACAGCTGCCACCACCCCAACCATACACGACTAACATGGGAGGTGGATACGCAACACCAGGAGCTGGATATTATAATTATAACAGGGGAAGGGGAGGAATGATGAGGGGGAGGGGATACGACTATAACACACAACAGCAAGGGGGAGGATTCAGAAATTTCTACCCCACTGGGCAACCAGTATATCAGGACAATTCAGGGAGCTTTCCATGGCAGACCAGAGAACCACCGGTATGTTGGATTTGTGGATTACTAGGGCACATGTCACGCACATGTAGAATGAGACCCGGCACACCAGTATGGGGAGAACAGGGACAGCAAGGGCCTACAAGGGAACAACAGGGCAACCAACAACATCAGGCACTGCAACCGGGAAATGTGCAGCAACAACTAGTAACACAACAACAGCCACAGACATATTCACTACAACAACAGGTAGCGATAACACAACAACCTCAAGTGCAGCAAGTACAGCAACCTGCCCAAATTCAAGACCATAAAATAACATCTACCAATACACAACTACAGCAAACACAACTGGGAAGGGTGACGGTCCTGGGACACAACCCTTACACAGGAAGTGGTCAATCATTATACCCACAATAGGACAGCCCACAGACGGCCTTGGTGTGTCCCATCCTGTCGGTAGCACCTAATAGTGCGGAGGAACCACGCATAGAGGTAACGATAGGTGACAAAAAATTATCATTCCTTGTTGACACCGGGGCGACCCGGTCTTGCATAAGGGAAGGTAAATTTAAGATGTCAGGTGAGGCCATGAACACCCAAGGATTCTCTGGGGCTAGGGGGTTGGTTCCCTTTACTGATAATATCCCTTTATCAATAGGGGATTATGACATGTCCGTCCCGCTTTTATATTCAAGGGACTCGCCAGTAAACATACTTGGGAGAGACATAATGAGCAGGTTGAATATGACGATCTCCTTTACGGAGGACGGCATAATTTGTTCCACTCCTGGAATAAACATGCTCACTGCACGACAAATTATGCAAGCATACTGTGGACAGACAGTGATTAGGGCTGAGCCAGTAGATGGCGAACTATTCCAGTACAGAACAGACATGGCATTTGCATGGATGCCAGGAATAGAAGGAAAGATCTGGAGGAGGCCAACAGCCTATTTGTTTAGACCAGAAACACCAGCCAATGAACCAGAAGGAAAGGTGATTTCAGTGAGCATGGAGAGCATTATAGCAACTGCTGATTATATCGCAGTACATGCCCAAGACAGGTAAGGAAGAGCATGGAGGGCATTGATAGCACTAGCTGAGGGATGCAGGCTCACCCAGGTGTCAGACGAGGAGCTTTTTTCAGAAGAAAAGGAAGAAGGTGAAATGGTATTTATGATAAGTGTAGATATATGGCTAAGAGTCACATACAAACAAGTGGCACAGAAAATTGCAATGGCACTTGAAGCACCCACATCCACCACAGTTCCTTTTTTTGAGGAGGATATGGCAAAAGTCCCAACATCATTATGGACCACTAGTCCCTCTGACGTGGGGTGCATAAAAAGTATAGGGGGAGTGAGAATAAAATTGAAAAAAGGTGCAATACTCCCTAGAGTGAAGCAATACCCACTATCAAAGGAGGCAGATGAGGGCATATATGAAACAATAACGGCCATTATAAATAATGGCATATTGGTACCATCAGAATCACCATGTAACACAGCCGTATATCCAGTGGGCAAGGCTAAAGGAGGGTCTTGGCGTTTCATCCAGGACCTCAGGCCCTTGAACAACATAGTGGAAGCAGAATACCCTATAGCAGCAAACCCGGCCACAATATTGTGTGGCATTCCAGCAGAGGCATCACGATTTACAGTGATAGACCTCAAAAATGCCTTCTTCTCAATACCCCTGCGTCCAGATTCACAAGATCTAACAAGTTTCACATACAGAAACACAAAATGGAAACACACTAGATTGCCACAAGGGTACTGTGAGTCACCCTCAATTTTTAACAGAGTAATACAGATGGACTTGGGAAACATTGAATTGGAAAGCACAGTGTTGCAGTATGTTGACGATATAATAATTTGCAGCACAAGCGAAAAAAAATGCAGGGAGGACTCATTGAAGATGCTGACAATATTGGCTGAAAAGGGGTACAAGGTAGGCAAGGAAAAGTTACAGTACTGTCAGGAACAGGTACTATACATTGGTCAGCTGATATCCCAACACGGAAGAAAGATTGCACCACAAAGAGCACAGTCTATATCAAAAACGCCATTGCCACAAACAGTGAGGGAACTGCAGCAGTTCCTGGGATTGTGCAACTACTGTAGAGCATGGGTATTTGATTACAGCTCATACATAGGACCCCTACTTGAAGCATTAAGAGAAGATAACAAAAGGGGAGAAAAATTGGGGTGGACAATGGAAATGAGAGAGGCCTTTGATGAACTGAAAGACGCAATATCAACTGCTCCGGTACTGGCCACCCCAGATTATGAACGACAATTCTTTATATTTTCACATTGCGACTCAGCAGTAATGAAAGCAGTATTTGCTCAGAAAACTAGCATGGGATACAAACCAGTACCATTTTACAGCGGTCACTTGGATCCTGTTATGTTAGGTCATTTCCCTTGCGAACAAGGTCTCGCCGCAGCTGCCTTCGCGGTAGAGAAATCATCATCTATTACAATGGGGTGCCCAACCACACTATTTGTGGAACATGCACTATTTGCAATATTAAACAAGCCTAAATCCACACTAACAACGCAGAGGGCGTCAGGTTATGAGATCATCTTATCTAGACCAGAATTATCAATTGTCAGATGCAGCACAGTTAATCCTGCAAGGTTTATAGCGGAAGTTATTGAGGAAGGTGACCATGCACATGATTGTACGCAGACTACCGAAATGTACTCATGTACTAGAAAAGTTGAAGAGGACGCGCTAAATGGAGGAGAGCTCTTGTTCATTGATGGGTCATCAACAATAGACCAGAGTGATGGGATAAGGAGAACTGGGGCAGCAGTGGTAAAAATGACAGAGGAATTGGTGTGTGTGGCGGTGAAATGCGTACAATTACCACAACATTACTCTGCTCAAGCAGCAGAATTGGTTGCACTGATCTTGGCGTTGAAGGAAAGCTTTGACAAAAGAGTAACTATATATTCTGACAGCGCATATGTCACGTCTACTGTCCACTCAGGATTGTCCAAATGGAGGAGAAGAAGGTTTAGGGGAGCTGACGGCACCCCAGTGCAACATGCTCTCTTATTAGCTGAATTAATTGAAGTAATAAATGACCCCCAAGAATTATCTTTGGTCAAATGTACCGCACACACTAATGGAGAAGATCATATCTCAAAAGGAAACGCAGCAGCAGACGCACATGCGAAGTATGCTGCATATTTTGGTGAGATATGGAACCCCCCAGAGTCAGAGAGAGGGAGAGGGAGGGGGATAGCTAAAGAGATGTTGATGAGAGAGGGGTACACCCATCTCCCAGCCACACAGATAATGGAGTTACAAGCGGCTGCACCAATGGCAGAAAAAGAAATATGGGTAAAAAGAGGATGTACAATGTCGCCAACTGACGCACTATGGCGTCAGGGTAACACTGGAAAGACGGTAATGCCATTGGCACTATTGAACACCGCCCACACAGGCAAGGAAGTTATTGCAGCACGAATTAGGGAAGATTGGTTCTGTCCCGAGTTAAATTCCCATGTGACAAATTTTATCAGCAATTGTCTCACATGTCAACAGTTTACGGCCGGTCACACACTGAAAGTAATAAAAGGTACTATACCCCGGCCAGAGGGACCCTTCCTGCACATCCATATTGACTACGTTGATATGATCAACGTATGTCAAGGAAATAGGTATATGATTGTAGTGGTATGCCCATTCTCCAGGTGGATTGAGGGAGGACCCTGCTCACATCCAGATGCATTTAGAGCAGCTAAATTTCTAGTGAGGGAGGTTTTCCCCAGGTGGGGAGTGTGCGAGGTACTGCGGTCGGATAACGGCCCGCATTTCGCTAATGAAATGTTCCAGCACATCACATCCTTACTGAACATCAAGCATAAATTTGCATGTGCATATCACCCGCAGGCCAACGGTGTATGCGAACGCCTGAATGGCCTACTGAAGGAGGCAATTGCAAAGATAAAGCAAAACAACCAAGAAGAGTTGGTTGTGTTGCCTTCCGCTAGCTCTATTTGAACTGAGGAATAGACCAGGCTCCGACCACCACCTCACTCCTCACGAGGTGGTGACCGGACGTCAAATGCGCCTTCCTCTAACGCCAACATCAAGGGCATTCACAGACTATGAAAACACTGCAACTGTTCTCGGTGATGAAATGTACCAATATGTGTCTTCTTTGATTACTAGTGTAGTGTTTGTGTCTCAACAGCTCGAGCGCACACGGGGCGGGTCTAAGAGTGATCAACAAGAAGACGCGGATAAAGAATTGGAAAAGGAAAAACTGTGCAAAATTGCTAAAGGTGACCACGTGCTACTCCGCAATTTTAATAGAAAGTGGAACAGCCCACGCTTCACTGGCCCCCACCTGGTAGAGGAGGTATCTACGAGAGCAGTAAAGCTGCAGGATAAACGTGCTTGGAATCACCTACACGACGTGAAGATCTGCAAACTCCAGACCCGCCCTAGCGTTACCGACAGGGCCATTGGAAGAACAGCGACAGCGTCACCCACGGAGAAAGAGACTTTTACCACAGCTGACGACCTCAGTGTCTCCATACCCTGCCACCCCCCAGATTCCCCAGAGACAACTACTGAAATAGAAACTGGTAATTCCCATACCGCCCACCCCATGGTCACACGATCAAAGAGTAAAGAGACTTCTGCCAGTTGAGCCCCAAACCCTCTGCCCACCGACCTCCTACCCACTACAGTCACCACCCAATTGAAGGACATTGGGCCTCATTACAAGTACTCCGGTCCGGAATTAACACTGCCGGTAAAACCATACCGGCACCGTTTGCATGTCCGCGCAATCATGACCCGCGGCCCCGGTAATAGCACCACCCTAAACCGCCACCGCGGAAATAGGGTTCCCCTTAATTCCGCCTGCACGGAAACCCCTCCGTTACCGGCAACACGAAACACCGTGAGCATCACAACTAGCGCGGACACGGAAATACCGGGAAAAAAATGGCGGAAATACCGTGATCACGGTGGCGGAACCGCCGCCACCGCGAACATGGCGTTATACACTGCCGGCTGAACTGAATCAGGGCACAGGTGCACCAAATCAGCCCAGCTGGACCTAGCAGGCCACTGGGAGCCAACAAAAGGGCCACACCCAGCCCAACACAACACAGAACCATGCAGGCAGCAGGGCTAGTAGCACTGGGACTGGGCCTACTCAACCAACAGGCAGTACTGCACATGGTGGCAGCAATGGCGCAGAGGAGGAGGCGTAGGCGGAGGAGGCGCAGGCGGCAACCAGCCAACCCTGCAGCTATGGCAAACCCCATTGCCCAGCCAGCCCGACCCCGCCGCCAGCCACCAATACCACGCATCAGGGCCTCACCCTGGAACCTCACCCCAGGACAGATCCACACCCTATACCGGCTGGACCGTGCAACAATCATGCACATCACCGCCATGATTGAGGACAACATCAGCAGCCTAATTGACACCCCCACCGCCATCCCCCCCCTCTTGAAGGTTGTCTCAGTTCTGCATTTCCTTGGCACTGGCACCTATCAACACACGGTTGGTGAGCTGCACGGCATATCACAACCGTGTTTCTCAAAAGTCCTGGTACAGGTACTGGATGCCATGTTGCGCCATGTGTCGGAACACATAGCCCTACCCCGCACCCTCCCCGGGGTCATTGCCACCAAGTTGGCCTTCCATGCCATAGCAGGCATGCCAAATTGCATAGGCGCAGTTGACTGCACCCACGTCGAGCTGACAGTACCACATGCAATTGAGG
The DNA here is from genome assembly GCF_040938575.1 of Ambystoma mexicanum. Taxonomy (NCBI): domain Eukaryota; kingdom Metazoa; phylum Chordata; class Amphibia; order Caudata; family Ambystomatidae; genus Ambystoma; species Ambystoma mexicanum. The sequence continues at coordinate 468,165,909 of NC_090922.1, forward strand.
CTGTGTTCCGCAATAGGAAACAGTATCACTCTTTGAATGTCCAGATGGTTTGTGATGCCATGCAACTGATTACACACTGCTGCGCACGTTTCCCAGGCTCATCACATGACTCAATGGTACTGCGGAATTCCACGTTGCCACGGTACATGGAACGCTATGCCGGACAAAGCACGTGGCTATTGGGTGAGTACAGCTGACGATGCTACAACCCTGTCGGAGTGGTGTGTGTGTGTCCAGGCAATGAGCATTGTGAGTGTGCCGCTGTGACCGCACATGCATCACCCCCCTTCCATCTACCAAATACACAGCGGATGCCAAACATCATGAAGGAAGACATGACAGGGCACCACAATGTGCCCGTGCACACGCTGCCACAGCCAATCCCGTCACTGTCCCATGAACCCTGTGCCACTGCAGACACCCACCCTCAATTGAAACACTGCCCCAAAAAGCACGAGAGGCGTGTAAATGATACGACGAGTATTTACTACTTCCGTACAGTGGAGTCACTCTGCCATGTGTGGACAGCACTGCACCATGACATGCACACAATCAAATGTCACCCGCAGGGCACAGCAAACATGCAAGTTAATGTGTAGGCCCATATGAAGTCAGCGACATTCCTCGTGATGGCCAAAACATACCTCCAGACACTGCATGGTTCATATGCATGAATGAATGATGATACAAGAATGCACAGCAGCAGATGAGGACATGATGCCACAAACACTGACATGTTCCCCCATCTACATCCCATGTAGGTGATGCGGGATATGCACTCACGCCATGGTTGATGACACCTGTACGGAGACCAAGGAACAGGCATGAAGAGGCATACAATAGGGCACATATCCGCACACGTGGAATGATTGAGAGGACATTTGGACTGCTGAAGGCCCGTTTCCGCTGTCTGAGCAGATCTGGCGGATCACTGCTGTACAGCCCAGTGAAGACGGGCAAAATCACGCTGGTATGTGCCATGCTGCACAATATATGCCTGCGCAGGAACATCCCAATGCCACCAGACGCAGATGAGGAAGATGGGGATGGGGATGGAGATGGAGATGGGGATGGGGATGGGGATGGGGATGGGGATGGAGATGGGGATGGAGATGGGGATGGAGATGGGGATGGAGATGGGGATGGAGATGGAGATGGGGATGGGATGGCACCGCCTCCCCCTGGGGGTGCACATGATGGCCAGAGAGCACGGGATGCCCTGATTCGCATTTACTTTTGAGTCACAGCACATTCACAGTAATGCACAAACATGGTGACGACAATGAATTAATAGTTGCACTGCAAAATAAATGATCAATGTCCACACATGTATGTCTTGATTTGAAATGGTGATGTATTGATGTAATAACAACAGGGAAGAAGGTGCATTGGTTAGGGAAGCTGTACACCCGGGGCCACCCACCACCCAAACGTGCCCACCCCCACCCAGAGCCCATTGTCCAAACCCCCAAAACTACCTACCCCACCACCCAAACGTGCCCACCCCCACCCAGAGCCCATTGTCCAAACCCCCAAAACTACCTACCCCACCACCCAAACGTGACCACCCCTCTCACACCCTTGTAGTCCACATGTGTCCTGCACTGCCCCACACACATGCCATCACTTCCGTGTGCGCTTCTGTGCAACCTTGCCCAAGGGACCCGTTAGCCTACTCGAGCGCCTCCTTGGACTGGCAGTAGTGGAGCTGGATGGGGTGGTAGTGTTTGATTGGCCAGAATCAGGGATTGAGGGCATCCGTGCCAGATTTGCCTGTTGGCCAACCAACATGGCCTCCACAAGCCTGGAGGTGTGGTCATTGCCCTCCCGCACATGGCGTGCAAGGGTCACTATGGTGCTCGCAAAGCGTCCAATGGACCTCGACAGGCGACGCACTGAGGCGCTGTAGCTCTCCCTCTGCAGCCTGGATTCCTCTAGCTGCCTCTCCACCAGCTGGGTGAGGGTAGCCTGCTGGTCCTCCATCCGCTGCATGCGGGCATTCAGTTCTGCCATGGATGGGCTGGGCGACCTCATGGGACTCCCCAGTGAAGTGGGGCTGAACCCCAGCTCATGGAAGGAGCCCAGGTCTTCCAATGTGGGCATCTCCCCCTGTGGCCCCGTTTCCGAGTGCTCTTGCGGGGCACTGTTATCACTGCAGGCCGCCCCCTCTGCAGTGCTGCTGCCTTCGGTGTTTTGTTGGGTGGCCATGATAGGTTCCTGTGGCACCTGTCTGGACTCAGCCAGTGTGGAGATGGTGGGGATGTTGGTGGTGGTGGTGGTGTGCTGCACATCTGTAGTGGCTGGTAATGTGGCCAGAGGTGCAGAACTGCCGGCAGCATCCTCCTGTGTGGTGGCGGTGGCTAGTGTACTTGCCGATGCTGATTGGCTGGCCTGTTGTGCAGTATCACTGTCACTTGAAACGGCTGTGGGGACACAAAGGGCATGCAATTAGTGTTGTTGTGGTGGCAGATGGGTGCATCACATGCGTCATTAAGATTGTACATTGAATAGTGTTAGTCACATGCATCTGATTGCTGGTGTCTGCATTCAGTGACATTGGTTGCCATACGGATCATAATGGGTCCTTTGGCCCACACATGCACTGCCTGGGGGGGGTTGTTAATGGGTCCTTTGGCCCACACATGCACTGCCTGGGGGGGGGTTGTTAATGGGTCCTTTGGCCCACACATGCACTGCCTGGGGGGGGGTTGTTAATGGGTCCTTTGGCCCAGTACTCACAACTGCATATTTACATGTGGCATTCATGTTTGGGCACTTACCGGCATCTGCAGGTGGGCTCACTCCTGCCTCAGCCTGCCCAATCCCATGGATTCCCTCTAGGTGGAGGACGCTGCTGCAACGCTCCTCCCATGCTTGCAGCCTCAGTGGGGAAGGGGGTCCTCCGCCTGTCCCACTGCTGCGTTGGCGGTGCGTGGAAATGAGGTTGCGTACCCTCAGCCTCAGGTCGTCCCAACGCTTGTGGCAGTCCTTCACGCTCCTCACTGCCACGCCCACAGCGGTGCACTTGCGTGCAGCTTCGGCCCACACCTCCTTCCTCCGCTGCTGTGTGGCACGCCGTTGGTCGGCGCTGAACAGCATCTCAGCATTGTCCACAATGTGCTCCACCAAGACGGTTAGCTCCGCCTCGCTGAAGCGCTGTTTGCGCTGCCTCTGAGCAGGAATCCTGGCAGACATGCTGGTGGTCCCTTTTGGCTTCTCGGAGTCAGGATTGTGCTTGTGCTGGCTCTGGATGGCAATGGATTGTGCTTTTATATGATGGCCGCCTCTCTGTTTCCTGTTTTGGCGATCATGGTATTTCCGGTTCCGTGTCCGTGGCGGCGGAGGCGGAAACGGGTTTTGCGCCACTTGTGGCTTCGTTATTTCCATTTCCGTGGGGTATTCCGTGACGGCGGTAACAACGTTTCCGAGTCCATGTGGTGCGCGCGACCGACAGCGTGTAATCGTGCGGTTTTTCCGCACCCTTGCGGACACGGAAACGTTTTTACCGCCATCACGGATTTTGCGCGGTCCCGGACTGGCAGGTTGTAATGAGGCCCATTGTCTTGCACATATACACATGTAAACACTTGAATGTTCTCTTTTTCTTTCTCGCACATGCAGGTACCGCATATTGTTGTATTGCTGAGAAAACAGATAACTAACAGCGTCCATTGCCCAGGAGTAGATGCTACCCTCAGATGATAATTACCCTGAAGCCCTATCACACCAATTTGTCTATCACATAAAAAGGCCAAAGTACCTAAAAAGAAGGAGGGTACGTGTCTACTACACAGCATTTATCTTGGCCATAGAACAATCAATGCCCCATCTTCACCAACACTTGCCTTCCCTAAGAGACAGATCCCTTAGATTGGCATGGGAACAGCTCTTCGCCTGGGCACTGAACGACTACTTGATAGGGAGAGCTTGAAAACAACAACTAACACTAATAACAAGCTTATTGAGAATTTTCAGGCGGGCAACTTTAACGTCGCAAGAATAAGCTGCCGGACTGCAGCAAGGTAAGAGCAAAATGCCGGTGAGACTAGCTTTTGTAATAAAAATGATAGGGGTTTTTTGATCACTGGTTTTCTGGCTGCCTCTGTATGGCAGAAAAGTTATGCTATCAATATTTTGGCTGCACCCAAACCTAATGTACCCCCACCCACGGCTGCAACAGGTGTTACGTCAGGTGGTACTAGCAAGCCTCCACATAAGGGAAATAGAGTTAAACGCAGCACATACTCAGATAATAAAGGTATTGATAATTACATAACAGATTCAGCACACGTCTCGAAAAACATGTGGTACCAACACATGACCCAAATAGGTAAGCTGACAACAGAAGACAGCTGCTACGTCTGCTCATTGATCCCATACGCCATGAGCGCTTCTCGAACGTTCGTTGCCACGGAAATAGATGAAAAGACAGCACGATGTATAATATACCTGGCACTATTCCAAACGAGAGGGAGATTTCAAGGGACGGTGATGAGACTGGTGTGGAAAACGCGAGACACATATCCATACGAAAACAACTTCCTCAAGACTTATTTGAGTTACCACAAGAGCAGTTTGCATGCTGAAGCATTCAGATACATGACAAGTGGTCCTGAAAAGGGAGAAACGAAGAAAGTAACACTACAATACCTACCATGTGACTGGTACGCTACCGAAGTTCCTGGTACACAAGGATGTTGGGAAAGACCACTGGTAACAATAACAGGGAAGGTGTACATGGACAACAAATGGGACATAGGAGTGATTGGCAGCAACATGGTAACAAGAGAAAATATTACAACTATTGAAGAACACAATAACAGATGTTGGAAGATTTGGGGCAAGTACGTACCCATGCTGACGTGGAAAGAGAAGGATGAAGACCCAATGAGCATACTGCCGCTGTCTGCACCTAAGATATGCTACCAGCATAGAGGAGAAGTGGACGTGGGATACAACACCAACTGTGCAAGCGTGACAGAGTTACCTGAGGGGGGAGCAGGAACAGCAGTATTAATGGACCATTACTGGGCCTGTGGAAATAAGGCATACCACACACTGCCCCCTCTGTGGAATGGTATATGCACTATGGTACACATTAACGTACCATCACTAGTGGTGCCCCAGAAACATGTGAACATGGCAAACTTCCCTAAAATGGATGAAGGAAACAAGAGGAAGAAGAGATCTGTAAAACCTCAGAAGGGGTCCGAGAATGAAAACAACAACAACGTCTTGAATAGAAAGAAGAGACAAGGAGAACCTCTGACAGGAAATTACCTATGGGGAAGGTCGGAAACAGCACTCACTTCAATCCCACCAGAACACAGACTATTCAGCAGAGCAGCAATGTTCTTCTCGTCAATAATACATCCGGGACTACAAGCTTACGCAAACGCAAAATGGCTCCAGATAACTAGATGGGAGTAATGATGACAATTAATTCTACAGTAAATGGATTCAACGCAATAAAAGAGGAACTGCGAGTAGTGAGGCTGGTAGCACTACAGAACAGATATGTATTAGATCTCCTTACAGCAATGGAAGGAGGAGTTTGCGCAAAGATAGGACAATCATGCTGCACATTTATTCCTGCTAACGATGCTGACAATGGTACACTCACAGAAGCGATATCACAACTGGCCCAGATGCACTCCAAAATGATGGAAGAAAGTAAAGGAGTGAAGACGGATGACAGCTGGTTTTCAATGTTATGTTCATGGATGCCATATTGGCTGTCGGACGGACTGAAGATTATAGTTGGATGCATAATACTGGCTGGGGCTGCACTGATCATAATAAGGTTTTGGAAGGCCCGGAAGGCACGCACTACAGTCAAATGATCGAAATGGTTGGTATGCACCCCTTGACGCCGACGGATGATGGCCAGCACACAGACACAATAATAAAAGAAAGAGAAAAACTGCGCAAACAGATCACCACCAACCACTTGGACCCACCATCTGTGAAGCTCGAGAACCCAAGGAGCTACATAGGGAAATGGGTATACTGCACACCTGGAGGAACCTGTGTGTATATGTATTGGTCATTTGAAGACCATGTCAACCACTATGGACACCTGGGAGGAGTAACTAAAATATGGAGAGTAAGAGGAGATAAGGAAAAAGATATGTTTGTGGTCGACAAGAGGGGGGACTGAGTGGGAGAATGGGACAAAAGACTCCCACCAATCCCCTCTCGCCCCTGGCCTAGAGGATTGCGGCCCAGACACCCGCCACGAGAGGAATTTGCCTATCTACCAGACAACCAAATACCCTGGTACAGAAACATACGGATGTGCCCACCAGCCTGCCCACCAGCCTGCCCTGCCCAAGCCGACACCTGCGGCATGGATGAACTCGACTGAACCATTCAACAGTAAATAAACACATTGTTGGAGATGCCATGACGACCTAGCCAACGGTCAGAACACCCGTGCAAACATGCACACTGGACACTCCCACACCGATCCACACAAAGAACATATTCAGTGCTACGACGTAGGTGACGGACACACCCACTGACGCGCATCTTTATTATTTTTCACATAGGTTTTTCAAAATGCAGAAACGCAAGACGCACAAAGAACTCATCAAAAATGCTTGCTGACGCTTCTCCTAACCCATGCATTGCGATGAGAAATACAACAAAGACATGATACTGGAGATGAAGCAATATGATACCGTAACTTAAAGTGGCGTGCATCAAACATCCCCACCTATGCACCAGGCCCAAGTAGGCCGCAAGCAAGAGCCTCCGTGCACATTGAACAAACAAGAGTACAATTGCTGACCCTGCAGAATGAGCCCAGCGAGAACTGGCAGCCAAGGGGGCAATGTTACAACTCGCATGCCACAAGCCGAAGCCAAGGTCACACCTGCAAACTAAGCCAGACACACAGTGGAAAATACAACATTAAATGTGCATAATTCTGCCTCAACCACGGTCTCTTCTCACGTGACCAAGCCGAACCTGACAGGGTGCCAGACCCAGGAGGGAGAAGTCGCCTGGGTCCCACGTTTTGAGACACAGGCGGCAACAATGAAACGACCCAATGGACACCTACATCGGTGGGAATAGTCGGCTCTCAAGTATATGAACAAATCCACGTATTGTCTGCACAAACACATAGTTACATATTGTTGCAAATAACAGGTGCACCGCGAGCTGGGAACAACGATGGTCCCAGGCTGGGGGGCTCGCGAGTGGACCAATCAGAACATGGGGCACTCATCACTGACGCCATTAACATTAGCCAATCATCAGGGGTCTTCGTGTAACAATTTTCATGTATCAAATAGAAGGGACAACCCAAGTATACCACCTGACTGACCCTTAACCACTTACAGCGTTCACTATACCTATGCTATACTAACCCTACCACTCGAGGAACCAATCCAGAGCAGCGATAGGTTTTTTGCTAACTTTCCCAAGTAGCGCGTCATACTGAAGCAAAAAGGGCCTGCGAGCCCCACGAATTTCGAGAGTCAGGACGGACGCGTACGATCCTAGACCCGTCCCTGCCGTTGTTTAATAAACAGCAGAACCACCTTGCTTCTTGTGTGTGTCTCATACTCATTTTTGGGATACGCGGGAGGAGTTGGGGCCTCCCTGCCCGGAGGTCCGCGGACGGCCCAGCTGACCCCGGGAGAATTTTCCCCCTGACAGGTTGAAACTGTTCTCGGAGTATGAAAGACGCTTGCACTGCAAGCTGTGCTGGTGGAAACTGTTCTAGGGGTACGGAAGACGCTTGCACTGCTGGTGGCGCTGGTGGAAACTGTTCTCGGAGTATGGATGAAGCTTGCACTGCAAGCTGTGCTGATGGAAACCTTTCTCGGAGTATGGAAGACGCTTGCACTGCAGGCTGTGCTGGTGGAAACTTTTCTCGGAGTATGGAAGACGCTTGCACTGCAAGCTGTGCTGATGGAAACAGTTTGCGGGGTATGGAAGACGCTTGCACTGCTGGCTGTGCTGGTGGAAACTGTTCTCGGAGTATGGAAGACGCTTGCACTGCTGGCTGTGCTGATGGAAACTGTTCTCGGAGTATGGATGACGCTTGCACTGCAAGCTGTGCTGATGGAAACCTTTCTCGGAGTATGGAAGACGCTTGCACTGCAGGCTGTGCTGGTGGAAACTGTTCTCGGAGTATGGAAGACGCTTGCACTGCTGGCTGTGCTGGTGGAAACCGTTCTCGGGGTATGGAGGACGCTTGCACTGCAGGCTCTGCTGGTAGAAACCGTTCTCGGGGTATGGAGGACGCTTGCACTGCAGGCTCTGCTGGTAGAAACCATTCTGGGGCATGGAGGACGCTTGCACTGCAGGCTGTGCTGGTGGAAACAGTTTGCGGGGTATGGAGGACGCTTGCACTGCTGGCTGTGCTGGTGGAAACCGTTCTCGGGGTATGGAGGACGCTTGCACTGCAGTCTGTGCTGGTGGAAACAGTTTGCGGGGTATGGAGGACGCTTGCACTGCTGGCTGTGCTGGTGGAAACCGTTCTCGGGGTATGGAGGACGCTTGCACTGCAGGCTCTGCTGGCAGAAACCGTTCTCGGGGCATGGGGGACGCTTGCACTGCAGGCTCTGCTGGTAGAAACCGTTCGCGGGGTATGGAGGACGCTTGCACTGCTGCCTGTGCTGTAACTATTTCCCGGTTGTAGGAAACTCCTCGTGTGTGTGTGTGTGTGGCTAACGCGCATTGCGCATACCTTTCCAGTACCTGTCTATGCATTTGAAGGAAGCGTGTACACGCACTGCCTTTGATGTATTTCTTTAATTGGCATGTGAGCAGCACGGGAAACGGCTGCACTTGCAATATGCTTTTTTTGGGGGGGGGGGGGGGGGTTTAGAGGACGCGGGTTCCCTGTTCTGAGGACGCTTGTACGTTCCCTGCCAGCTAAGCCATTTGCACCGAGGGAACCCGTGTGGCACCTGTTCAGTGCCGGAGTAAAGCTTGCGAAGCGCTGCTGTGCCTGGGCGAAGCTTGCGGTGCTGCTGCGTGTCCTGGACCTCTTCTGTGCCTAAGCGAATATTACAGCAACGCTGTCTGTCCTGAACCTTCTTGGCGCCTGGGAGAAGCTTGCACTGCTTCTTCCCGTGCTACACCTGTTCAATGTTTCGCGCCCGAGGGAAGCTTGCAATGCGGCTGCTTGTCCTGCGTCTGGTCTATGCAAGAGAGAATGACTACACGCTGCCTGTGCAGATGCTGTTCTGTGCCCGAGTGAAGCTTGCAATGCTGCTGCCTGTTGGTGTAGGGGAGCTGCACTGCTTCTCTCTCACACACACGTGCGAAACAAACCTCCATATCATGATTACATTTCTCAAAACAAAGGAAATAAGTGACTTTTTCTAATTGTATTGATTATTAAAAGCGGGTAAACCATCCACAAACGCGTGCTTAGAACCAGAGACCACACACGGCCATGGCCATCTGCTGATTGTATTTTTGCTTACCCATAATTCAGGACTACACATACCAGAATGCAATGGGAACAGTCAAACAGGCGGGTTGTCCTACTCACACTGGCCAAAGGATAAACTGACAGTTTTGTGAAACAGCCACAGAAACCGGACATGGACAGGCACATGAACAAGGCGTAATATACAGGGGGGGGGCGGGGAGGACAAGGGTTTGGAGGGTTGGGGGGTGTTCTGGTCTTTGAATAGGTTTAAAACATCACACACAGGCCTACCTGGGCAGGTCCTTGCATAGGCTTTCATTTAAACATCACGTACAATCCTACCTGTGCAGTCTTCAGTGTGGTGGGGGGGCATTCTCATAGGTGGGGGCAGGGACACGCTTATTCTCATCGTTGCCTTTACCCGTCCGCTTCATTTCACAAACAAGCGTAATGTCTATAAATGCAGGTCCCTTTTCAGGCCGAGATTGGGAGAGAGGAAGGAAAACATTGTCGAAAAGCAGAAAATGAGAGAGAGAGAAAATGACGAGGCTAGAGGGTGTGTTCTCTGCGTTTTTTTGAAAGTTAATTTAGTAAGCGCCAGTGCGCCTGGGGTCAAATAAGGACATTTAATGCACAGTTTTACGTTGACACCCTACTGGAAAATCGGAGCTGTGTTGCAGTGGCAGATTTAAAGCTAAGGGCCCGTGGGCAAAACTGACAGAGGGCCGCAAGTGGGCAGGCCATGGAGGCGGGGCCTAGAGTGGCCGGAGTTGCACAATTATGAACTTTAGGTACAAATGCTATATTATGTTTTTTTTTTTTTTACAGTTTTCGGTGTTTGGGGGTCTGACTCAGGCTAGAGACAGCTGGGCCTCCTCGTCAAGCCTGAAGGGACATTACAGGCGGTGATATCACAGGAACATTCCTACAGCACGTGAAATGTCATTGAACATCACAGACTTAAAGGAGTGCACCTTTTAATCTCAAAACATACCAGGGGTTACCTATTTTATTTGTGGGTGCTAATGGCACTTGAATGATGGTAGATCAACCTCCAGAAAATGTGTGGGGCTAATCCGCACACATTTTCCTATGCTCACAGCATGACATACGCATAGACAGGCGCAGTCTCCCTGTCATATTTAGTTTGGATATGAGGAATGCACCATGTCATCTCAGAAGGGGGAATGCCAAACCTTCCCCCTGCCATGGCCCGCCTAATCAACTAACAAAGGCTCCATGGAGCCACCCTGTCCTTTTGTTGAGCCCTATAGCTGGTGGCATCCTGCACACACTAATCAGAATTGAATTCAAACAGGCCCACATGGGGCCTGGCTGCAGGGACTAACAAGGAGACAGGAAAGCCCAACGCACTTTGATATGCACTGTGTCAACTTGATGCCAGCTCCCGCCCTCAATTTGATTGACAGTAAAATGTCATGTCTGGGAGTGCATGTTTACAGTAGTCATCCCCGCAGGGAGACCCCATTCAGAAGGTACAAGTATGTGGATTAACAGCACCAGAAAGTCTGGTCTCGCTGCCGCTTCAAGGGAGACCTGCTGCTTAATCAGGAACCACAGAGAGCTCTATTTACCAGAGGGACCCTTTGATCCACAACAGACCGGAAGAGGGTTGGGACTTAGTATTACCTGTTTTCACCCCTTTAACTTTTCCGTTGCAAAGCACTCTGGTTGTGGCCTCACACATACAGGAGCTTGTTAGTGGGGACCCAGGATTGGTTCATTAAGGTAGGCTTAGCCTACACCAATGCCTGTGGTCCATTTGGCTTTAAAAGAGGGCCAAGCCCCTCTTTTGGCAGATCATCTGAAGGCTTTACCGGAAGCAGAAGGAAGAACTCATCATCGGACCCTGGCCTTACATTTTCCGCCAGTGAAGGAAGGCCGGGACCTCCAAGAGGGAAGCAAGATCCCTCCACTAAATATCTCCAAGGGAACAGAGGGAGATACCAAATCCAGTGGACCCTGCAGCAGCTTCAGAACCGGTACCCAGCCAGCACACATCGTGCCCTGCTAGGCTCTGCAGCAAGCTTCCTAGATGGGAAGTGCCAAAGAGTCTTTGAGCCCAGGGCCATCTTAAGCACTTTTGGGGCCCTGGGCACAGACTTCTTTGGGGCCCCCCTCCACCAAACCAAAGGAATTAATGAATCAAGAATACTGGTCGCGATGCCATCCCCACCCGTCACGCTCACAACCTATAGGTTGATTTGCTGTCTCGCAGCATAATAAGCACATTCACTCACTTTAAGTCCCCTTACCCTCTTCATCCTTGCTCTCATCAGAATGATAAACAAGTATCATTTGAAGACCAACATTAGCTGTCTACGAAGAGGTTACTGTTCTAGCACATACAGGATCATTTTTATCAATAGCATCTAGGCACGTATGCAGCCTGTAGTGTTAATGCAGGATCCTATGTAAAAGGTACATGTAACCCATAACAGACAGAGAACTCACATTAGCTCCCTCACAGAATGCAAACGTGTTCATGCATGGATAGAGGAGACCAATTGGAAGGAAAAGAAAGCTACACATACCGTAGCATGGATAGTGGATGCTGATTAGAAGCTACCAGGAAGGTGTCTTTATCTAGACAGACTGAGATTAGAAGTGGGATATGGTTTTCAAATAGTGTTGCCATTTGATATTAAAGGAACACATGCCTGTGGTGTGCAATATAAATATGCTCACTATTAAAGTGGAAGCAACCCTATAGCCAGTGAAACCATGAATACGTCTTTTATGAAGATCATACCCTGAGAAGAAAATCACTCTGAAGGGCTGACAATTTTGAAAGGTTTAGGGAGTGGCAATATTGAGATATTAGGCAATACAAGTTTAAATGAGATGCGTAGGATCACACATTGGTTAAGGGGTGAAGGGGTGAAGCTGGGATTTGTGCCAACTCTGCAATTTCCGCATTTGAACACTTTCTTTCCCAGTTCTTCCCATGAACTAAAACAATCTCATTTTATAAAAACGGACTTGGAAAGGACACAAATCACATTACCAAACATTACCATTTTTAAACAAAATATTATAGAAGGGTGTTATGCACAATGGGAATGGTTATAGCTTCATTCTCTCCATCATCAAGGGAAGTATATAAGTACCAGCATACCAATCAGTGTGATTTAACACATTTAATCTGGGGTTGTCTTTTGTATTTTAAAGATTTAAATATTTCCAAAACAATGGCTTGTGACATTTTCATTTATAAAAATGTGCATAAAACCTTCAACATTTACCAAAAAAAAAACCATTTTTTGTGTCAAACGAGCAGCCATTAAAATATGCTTGCCAGAGGCCAGCAACAGTTCCACCCAAATGGCCTACATAAGGAGAAAGATAATTGGCTAAACGATACCAGCGGCATGCAAGAAGGCACACCTCACAGAAGACAGCACAGTAATGTAAGATATATTAGATGATTTGATCAGGATCACTGTATCGACTGCTGGCAAATCCAGGATACAAGCATGAACGCTTTCGTTCCACAGTCTTGAATTAGGATACTTATTCACCTCTTGGACCAACAGTTTATGCCATTGTTGGAGGCGATTGCGTAGGTTTTACAACACCCCATCTGAACAAACCAATTTCTAGATCTTCACCATACGGATGATATGTTAGTTTTTATAAACCCTATCTGGTGCAGGTACATTGCTGATAATAGCAGATGTTGTTCTGCAAAACCAAGTACATATGCAGGCAGGTTTATAAGCTTCAGACATAGGAAAGGCTCAGCCAGGCTGGCTGGAATGTTATATTCTGATTTTGCATATGAACACATATGTCTTCAGATGGTGCTTCACACACTGAGCTAACTTCTGAACCATTGTGGCACTCAATTTATCAATATGCATTTCAATGTTGTCTACATGATCAACATAATCCCCACAGGAAGGAAAGAATGCTCCAGAGTTCAGCCGTAAGAAACACACAAACTATGTATACCACAGTGAACACAGAAAGCAATACATGATGAATTGAAAGGCAATGGGTTTAGACCCTCAGCAGCACCCCATAAAATATCCTGACGTGTGCTATTTAGGACTGGTGAACAATGTAATCTTACTTCTTCAGATCAGGCAGCTTTGTGGGGCCCCCTCCCAGGTGGGGGCCTTGGGGAAGTGCCCCTTTTGCCCTCCCATAAAAACGTCTCTGTCTGAGCCAAACCAAGGACAAGGCAGCTACCTGCAGCACTCTCCTCAGCTTTGGGCATTCTGCCTTAAAGGATGACACAAGCCCAGTGAAGAAGCTAGGAGGAGTGCATTGACAAACATCTACCGATGTCCACCTTAAAGAACATTTTTGAGCCAGTCAAATTCCTCAAGCTGCAACCAACTAAAGCTGTTTAAGATGCCTCAACCCGTGCTTCAGAACCGCAGACCAGCACAAGGACAATGACTTCTGACCCTGAGCCGCCATGTAGGCCAGCCTGCAGCTCTCCGTCAGCTTCACTCGCCGAATTGCTTGCCGCCTGATACCCGCAGCTGTCTCTCATTTGGAACTCTTTTCGCAGAAGCTGCAAAGTGTCCTGAAACCGACTCAACACTGTCGAGCACCAAGAACTCCTACATCACAAGGTACATTGTGGTTCTCTCCCTCTGGTCCTTCTCCGAAGATCCGTAGTGACATTTTACAATCCTTTGCTCCACATGTGTTAAAACCAAGTATCCTTGAACTATTGCGATGAATTACTGTACCGACTACCCTCCTGCCAGTAGTGCATCCCTTTTCCTTTTTTGAAACTGTCTGTCCTCTGCATTCCTTTACAGTGTGGGTTGTATTTTGTAGAGTGCTAGAACTGTCTATTGTGATGATAATAAAGTAGATATCTGTATACAACCTTGACTGGACAGTCCTTTTATCATTTGGTAATAATTGTATTTTCGCTGTTTTGCAACTAACCAACGATCCACAACCTTTCAGAGATAAGCCTGCTGTTCCATCCAGGTTACCAAAATTGGACAAGGAGGTTTATAATTTGCTTGTGTACCAATCTGTTTGTATCCCTTCTGGTGCAGTAGAGGTGTGGGGGCTGATTGATGGGTTAGAGACCGATATTCATCGGTGGACCACTAGTGCCCCGGATGTTGATTTGTCACATTGGTGGCAGGCGGTCGTATCGAAATGGAGCCTTGCGCACAGCATAGTCACCCAATGATAAAAGTACTGTTGCAGGCAACGTTTAGGCATTACTAGGTTTTGTTAATTAATCATGGACCTTAACATAGAGACTGTGAAAGGCATGTGCAAGGATGTCCTGCACGTCCTATGCCAAGAGAGGGGACTCCCCCACAGCACTAAGTTTAATAAACCTAAGTTTCTGACCATCCTCAAATCTTGGTTAGAAGCGAGGGCAGTTGGGGAGAAAAACAGAGGGGACACATTGGATCCTGTGTACCCGAATGAAGAAGACCGGAGCCAGATATGTTGTTGAACTTTGTATATAAGGATAACATTCCTTTTTGGTCCTTAGTATTGGAAACATTATTTGCTCGGATTTTAGAATCAGGACAGATCCCCATGAGTTGGGGAAAATCCATCCTAATACCTGTTTTCAAGAAGGTGACCACACCAATCCCTGTGACTATAGGTTATTAGCCATGCTGGAAATTAGCTCAAAGATGTTTTCCACCATCTTGTTAAAAAAGTTATCTAACTGGGCTATGGCGTGCAATCTATTATCACCATTCCAGACGGGGTTGTGTAAAAGATTTAGTACGCTGCAAAATCTAAGTATACTTCAAACTCTCACTTCACCATATCGAGGCAATATTGCATGCAATCTTTATATCTGCTTTGTGGATTTTACAAAAGCTTTTGACACCACATCCCGCCCATTACTTCGGTCGAAATTTTAAAAATGGGGGACAGATCCATCCCGCCTACATTTTCTGACTTCATTACACACCGCCACTTCTGTTGTAGTGCCCATCAACCAACTGGGTGAGTTTACTTATGAAATAGCAGCCAAGATCGGCCTCAAGCAAGGGTGTGTCTTAGCCCCATTGTTATATAATCTGTATGTCTCTAACATGGGCTCAGCTTTGAATCCACTCACAATTTTCTCCTTCGAATTGATAAAATCTCGCGGTCTTGGGTAGGATTTGCAGATGATACTATATTGCTCGATAGAACCCCGATTGGATTGCAGCATTCTCTAGATTCATTAGCTACCTATTCAGATGCAAATATCCTAAAAAAATGAATAGCAACAAAACTAAGATCGTGGTGTTTGGCCAGAAACCTAGAGGACAGAAATTTAGTTGGGTTTGAAAGGGGTCTGCCATTGGGATTGTTGATAATTATGTTTATCTGTGGGTCCTGATCTGTAACAAGCCAACGCAGAGATGCTATAGTGATTTTGTGCAAGCTAAAGTGCTGAAGAAGTGGGTGCTTAAACGTTTTATTCGCAGGAGGGGAGGTCACAATTTCAAGGGGCTGGTATCAGTATATTGCAAAAGTATATTACCTGGAGTTTTATATGGTTTTGCGATTTTGCCTGAGCAAGTGATGAGTTGGGTGGATAAACTCGAGCGTAGGTTGCTGCAATCTATTCTCGGAGTTCCCTCCTCCGTTCCAGTGGAGGCGTTCCGATGCGGTTTGGGGTTCCCTTGATCCGTTCGCTATGGCTAGAGCAGCACTGCCAGCTCTTTCACAGTATTTGTACCTCTCCCTGATCTGCAAATAATTTATTAAACTATCTAGCTAGATTATATCTACGAGAATGCACCAACCCTTTTTTAAGTAAGGCAGATAAGAGCTACTGCCATGAGTCACTTTTTAAATATTGATGTAGTCCGAGAGGAATTGATTTTATTGCCTGATCTATTGATTATTTTAAAAAAAAGAAAACGAGTGATTTTGATTTTATATATAATGTCTCCTACCTAAGTAATAAGGTAAATTATGCAATTTCTAGTACCCAGGGATTTTGGCGCTATCATTTACCTTCTTACTTAACAAGAATTTGCTCCACTCCTATTCACAGATTTATTTCGTACCTGCATTTTAACATTCTCCCGTCTAGGGAACATACTGGTCGCTGGATCAAATTAGCATGTAAAGAAAGGACTTGTCGCTTAGGCTGTTTGGAGCTTGAATCAGCACGTCACTTGATTACATCATGCCCTCTTCTAGTGCCTTATTATATGAGGAGCTACATGGGGCTTGTAACTGACATTTGGTCCATTAAAAGTGATAAATTCTAGAGCTATATATATATTGGGCGGAATCTATTGTGTATACAGCTACTGCCTATCATGTATGGAAGGAAGTGCTCCACCGCATTGTTCTTAATGGCGGTGCCGTAAGCTTGTAAATTGATGATAATGCATTGTACTATTGACTAGTATTCACATATTTTATAATTGTATGTACGGATTTTGCATGTTTTGGGTCTTATCTATGCCATTTTAATATGTTATTTATTGATAGACCAACTGATATAGGTTGTAAGATTGATTAAATGAAATTGTGTGAAAGGTTTATATTTAACCATATGCATGTAAGTTAATAAAAACAAAAAAAAAGACTGATGGTCGGACGCCCCCCTATGTTCTTCCGGACGATCGGCAGGACAATGGGGGTGGCACACTCTATGTGTACGGCGGCGGGCCGGCCTGGTTCTCGGAGTCGTGTAAGCCTAGGTTCTATCCTACAGAATGGCCGGGACCTTGTATTTGGCACACAGAGCCTGGAGCTCTTCATCCGCGACGGACCTGCATGTCGCCCAAGCCGCTCGAGCCGCCGATTCCTAGGAACCTGGGTGTCATTGCAACCCATGAACACTTACCTACATGGGGCTCTCGCCAACCTCTGTTTGATTACTCAGGGGGCAGCTAGTTGTCTGCACGCCAGGGGTGCGGGGCTGTTAAAGGCACAGGAAGGCTGGTGCAGTCTCCCAATGTAAGCGGAGGGGGTGGAGCGAGGGCCCATAGCTGGAAACCAGGCACTATCGACACACCTGGTTGGTCCGTTTCCACTGTTCACTCTGTAGATACGAGTCCTGCCAGTCTTCCAAATCACTATTGTTCTCCTCTTCACAGGAAATCGACATTGACAGGAGTAACGCCCAGACCTGGGCATACGAAGACTGAGAGAACCGCAGCTAGGAGACGACATCCTCACCTGCCTGGAGTTCATTTGAAGCACGGCTCACAGGGTCTGAAGCAAGACTCAGAAAGGGCCTAAACTTATCACCCAGAATAAAGGACTTTTTGTTTGGTACCACAAAGCTGAGTCACTGGTTCTTTCACAAAAGTGGTGGCAGCGGTGGGATTCTCAACACCCCATGGAGGTGATTATTAAGACTCTCGCCGAGCGGCAACAGCAATTGCAGCAGCTCCTTCAGGTGCAAAGCCATCAAGCACAGGCGGATCGCCAAGCGTTTCAGCAGGCTATCCAGATTCAAGCCGCCACCCAAGAAAAAACCCAAAAAGCACTGAAGCAGATAACAGAGGAGATGGTGAGCTCTTGTTTATTTATTTATTTATTTATTTATTTTTGCATTTGTAAAGCGCACTACAGCCCACGGGCATAGAGGCGCTATCAAGGACACTTAAGGCTTGCTTGAGGGTTACAATAAACGGCACAGAAAAACTTTGCTTTGGTTGGTACAGTTCCAGACAAACAGTCTTATACATACAATGTAAGGTGTGAAACATTCAGAGATGGAGCATATGTCAGGAATCGTACATGGGTAAGCCCTCTAGACAAAGAGCCTAGTTTTTAATGCCTTGCGGAAGGCAGAATGGGATTCGATTGATCTGATCTCGTTTGGGAGATTGTTCCAGAGGGAGGCTGCCATTGATGGGAAGCTCGAGCCCCCAGCACGCACTCTGTGCGTGTGAGGAGTCAGGATGCGGTTGGCATAAGCGGCCCTGGAGGGTCTGGTAGCTGTTTGTTTGTAGATCCTTTGTTCGAGATAGGGGGGTGCGAGTTCATGAAGACATTTATGTGTTAGGGCAAGGGTTTTGAAGACCACCCTTTCTTTGATGGGTAGCCAGTGTGCCTCTCTCCTAGCCAATGAGATGTGTTCTCTGCGTGAAATGCCTGTTGCAGCCCTTAAGGCATTGTTCTGGGGAATCTGGAGTTTAGCCAGGTTTCTTTGAGAGGTACCGATGAAGAGGGCATTGCAGTAGTCAAGTCTGGAGCCAATGATAGCTCTGGCTATGGTGATGCAGTTCTGTTGGGTGAGGAATGGCCTGATAGCATTGATCAGTTTGGAGTGGTATGCTGCTGAAGAAGCTATAGCATTGACCTGCCTGTCCATGGTCATGCTAGGTTCTAGGTATACGCCCAGGGGTTTGTTGGTTTGTGATACAGCAATGGAGGTGTTGTCTACATTGAAGGCCTGATACTCTTTGTAAAGTTTGCTCAGTGTGAGGGGGACCCAATCAGCAGGAGTTCGGTTTTTTCACTGTTTAGACAGAGCGATAGTCCCCTGATAGGGGTATGAGCACCTGGGTGTCATCTGCATAGTTTGTATATGAGATGCCCAGTGAGTCCAGAATACGGAACAGAGGTCTGGTGTAGAGGTTATATAGAGTAGGAGCAATGCAGGAGCCTTGGGGGACTCCACATTTGATCAGACTAGGTGCGGCATTAGAGGATTCTGTTAACACCCAGTAGCTCCTACCTCATTCTTTCATCCATACTGGCAGGGCGAGCATGCTGGGTTCTTTTTCACTAACTTTGAGCGGGTTGCACGCAATGCCCAATGGCCAGTAGAACGTTGGGGTCACTATATCGCTCCATTGCTAACTGGCTCGATGCAGGGGCCTACCAGGCCGCCAACCGCTCCAGTGATATTAGCTATCCTGAAATCAAGCCAAGCATCCTAGAATGTCTGGTTGTGGATGACAAAGTTTACAGGCTCCGCTTGAGGGAAACCTGCCTCAAAAGCGATGACACTCCTAGACAATTGTATTACCGCATTAAGGACCTTACAGATAAATGGATGAAGCCCTCTACCACCTCTTTGTCTGAATTAATGGAATTAATGGAAAAGATCCATTTGGCACAGTTTATCGAGGCGTTGCCGGGACCAATGCAACGCTGGGGGAGACAGCATCACCGGCCGTCCCTGACAGAAGCCACCAACATTGCCACTGCTTTTCAGAAGAACGTCCTCCTTAAACACTCACGCACCAGAAATGTTTTTCCTGACTCCCTGAAACCAGGTCCCTCCCATCCTGGCCCGTTGGAACCTAACCCAGTAATGAGGAGCGTCCCTTGCCCCATCCTTCTGAAACAGCTGAAATGCTTTGAGTGTGGCGAATGGGGGCAGATAGCCAGTTTTTGTCCACAGAGCCCATGGAAGTTGGGGTTCTACAGTCCCAAGAGTAGCAAAGACGATGTGGCCTTAGACTGTGGATGCCACCGTAGATAGAAGAGCTTGTGAAGCTCTACTCGACAGCGGAAGTCAGCAGTCGGCAATCAGACCAGAAGTAAGTGGTGTGAAGAAGAGTGATGGGCATGTGATACAAGTAAAGTGTGTGCATGGCAATGTCAAATCATATCCTTCGAGGGTAGTGAAGTTGGGGATGGACAACAAGAATTTCCATATCGGAACTGCAAAATGCCTTCCCGGTCGTCCAGGGAACAGACTTTCCCTATCTTGGTAATTGTATGCGGCAGGAAGATGGTGGGGTGAAGCCCCTTTTTCAAGTATGGAGGTGAACCCTCCCTCCCTTGTAAAGAGCCATTAGAGCTGGAAGGAGGTGAGGGCAGAGAAGAAGAACGGGGCTACGTGTGAAGCTCTTGTTGGCGTAACAGACTGGATTATTGAGGGTAGCACAGCTACCTTCAGGAGTGAATCTCTTATGGACTCCATGCTACAGAGAGCACGAGAACGAGCTGTACTATCTCGGGATCCACAAGATCCCCCGGGACCATGGTTCAGAGTGAAAAGAGGATTATACTATCGAGCTATTACAACACCCGGCAACATTTCAACAGAACAACTATTGGTGCCCAAAGGTTTCCGCGATCTAGTTATGAGACTAGTCCACAATGAGGACTCCGGTGGACACCTCGGGCGGTTATTTTGGCCTGGCGTGTATGCAGACATCACCCGATACTGTCAGACCTGTGCAACATGCCAGAAAACCAGCTCCTAAATTGCCCCACGAGCCCCCTTGCAGAAGATGCCCTTGATCCAAGAGCCGTTCCAACAAATAGGGATGGACATAGTGGGGCCTTTATAACCAACCAGCTGTAGAGAAGCAGCCAACTGCCCCTGCTGTAAGTCCCGCCCCCCTACTACCTGTATGCTGGCAGCCTGAAGTTATGCCATATTTGACACTAGCAGTTTTGACTATTCCGCGTCAAATCTTCGAGAAACGGTATCCACTAAGAACACCCTATCAGATGTATTCCTGAAGAGATAACAATCACATGGAGGAGATCCCTGAAGGAATATGAAAAAGAGAGAAAGAGAAGTTGGTGATGTCACAAGAAACAAGCGTGACACACTGAGAAGGCTGGCTGAAGAAAGGAATGTATGGACCTTATAGAAACTGATGACGAAGTAAAGAATCAAGTAAACTTTCACATGCGAGACCAAGATTTCACGTGTGAAGAGCACTGCAGAAAATGCAAGCCGTTTAATAACTGTACAGATGCAGCAACACAAGTAGATCAAATAATCTTAGAAGCTGGCTATACGTAGTGAATAGACTGCAGGCGGAGCCGGCATTATATAGGAAGTGGACATCGGTGTCACAATCTTAGTAAGTTCAAACCATGAAGAGAAGGGCTGAAAGCTGTGTCGCAGCAGAGAATTAGCAGGGAGCATGGAAGATTCGAGAAGGGTTGTTCTGGCCTGGTGTCAAGACTTAAGGCAGCCAAGCCTGGTTATCTGTCCTTGAAGAACAGTGAACGTGAGAAGCTGAATCATCCCTTGTTAAGGAGCAAAGAAAGAACACCATGAGTGCCAAGTTTTATTAATTCAAGACAGTTAAATGCTGCAAAATGGGCCAAATTGTGGTCTCCTGTCACATGAGCCCAGGATGAAAATAGAGTTGGGAATGCAGTCCAGAACTATGATAAGCATGTGCCCACTCTTCCTTATGTTCCCAGAGACGAGAATACATTGCAAGGCCAAGTTCAAAGACAATCGTCATGGCAGAAGGCATGAGTGATGAGAGATGCTGGGCTAATTGGGTGGAGAGGTATGGTCCAATCGACCCCCTGACACCTGGAGTATGAGCTTACGTGCTGCTAGTGAGCCGAATATTCAAGAAGGGTACGAGCGTGTCAACCAATTGCAGAGGGACATATAACAAAGGGCCAACCACAACACCCCATAGGTTTTCGCTTATTTGCCACCTAGTATGATGTCACATATGATGAATATTTGCTATAGAGGTATTATTATTTTATTAAATGCTTCAAGAGAGAATGGTGTGTGAGGTCTGTTGATGTCCGTTGTAACTCCCTGTTTTAGACAATTGATATTAAAACAGTTAACAAACTTTGCCATATTCCTGAGTTGGTTTGATTATTTGGTGTAAAGAGTTACTCTGTTTCCCATCCAACTGCATGACACACTACCCGCCAAGGGCCCTAGGTTCACCTGGTAGCAGTGTTGGATAGTTCAAGACCCATCGATCAGTTAGCTCCAGAGTTTTGGATGCTCGGACATCCTCAGCCATCTAGCCAAAAGATTGCAGGGTTTCCTGTGGAGAGCGGCCGAATAGAAATCTTGCAAGAAAAACCGAGACGGTGGGCAGGGTCTGTCTTTGAAGAAATCCCTACCTGGTTTCCACTGGCGCTCTCCGGACAGAAGGCAAAAGTGGTCGGTTGAAGGAGGAGAAGATACCGAAGGCCTAGCGTCAAAGAACAACCAAATGGTGAGTAGACTGCAGGAAATGGCAAATTAAGGGGACAGGGTTGTGGTAATTTAAAAGTAACTGGAAATATTGTGTGGAGATAGAGATAGAAGCACCCAGAAGCCTGACCCAATTGGCCTAGAAGAAGGCGTCTCACACTCCAGCGGGAGTCACAAGGCTACATGTGAACAGGTTCACAGAAGGAGACGAGACAGGATATTTGAATATGGGCGAGGAGAAAAAGGGTGATGACAGAGGATTTTTGGTAAATGTGTTAAGTCGACCAGTCTGTCTGTGCTGTGTTGAGTTAAGGTGTTGAAGAGTGACACAAGTTGTGAAGAAATTGAAACGAAGTTAAGGAGACTATCTAGGGAAGTGGGTGGTTTGTTTGTTTGTTTGTTTGTTTATTATTTGTAAAGCACGAGCATACCCTGAGGTAACAGTGCGGAACATTTACATGACATCGCAAAGCTTAGTTACAACAACAAGAAAAAAGTGGTACTAATACAGAGATAGACAGAGATAATTGAAAAAGATAAAGGTTTAAGCGGTGGTTGTAGCCCGCTCATATTTGTTGTTTTAAGAATATTGAAAAGTGGTGGGAAGTATTGTATAACATCTGTAAGTATTGACAGTCAATTGAGATTCGTCACAATGGGAGATACTCCCCTGATGCATTTATGTAAGACATTGCCAAAGCACATGCCCAAGCTCAAACAGTATAGTGCGGAATGGGTGAAAGGCACGGCTGATAAGATGTTCATGCCGTGGCCACAGGGGATCACTGTCAAAAGCAGTACTGCAACACATGACCACATACTTGCACGCTGCGTACATGGGGAAGAAATGGGAGAAAAGTTTAGTTATTCTAGAGCTTTGGAAGATGTACCAGGAAGAAAGGGAAAATCCACCACCTGAGGAGTGGTTGCTTAATCAGTGTAAGGAGGAAGGTGTTGAGCCCTCAACACCTCACCTCCCCTTACCTCACCGGAAGTAAAATGTGCTAGTGTGGAAGAAATAGGGTTGTATGCTGTAAAGGAACTGAAAGTGGCGACGGGTCATAGTAACCTGATATACGAACAGCCCGCTTATAGCAGTGCCGACAGTCCAGAGAAGAATACAAGATAAGAGGAGATCTTTAAAATCATACAAGTTAAAGTAGAGAAGAGTGAGCGATCGAATGCATCAAAAGAAATAGAAAGAGAGATTAAGAGATGGAAAGGGGAAAAGGACAAAGCTGACGAGGTAACGCTTGTGCAGAACGAATGGATGGGAGTACAGATATTACTCAAGCTAGATGGGAAAAGCATTGAGGCAGTAAGGCAAGGAGAAGATAAGGATGAACAGGATAGAACAGACAGAGAGTGAGAAAAGTAGTTGAAGGTAGACAAGCATAAAAGAAACAGCAGGGAGTGGCGAGAACAGATGTATCTGGAGAAGCCAGCGAAAAAAGAGGAACGGGCAGAGGAGCAAAGAAAGTATGACAATAGGCAGAGAGCAATAGAAGACAAAAGGATACAGAGACGAAGAGAAGATGAAGAAATGAGAGCAGGAATGAGGAGAGAAGAGTGAAGACAAGAAGAAAAGAGAATTGGAAGGGAAGGAGAGAAAGCGAAGAGAATTAGATGAGGAGTTAGAACTTTGATATAAGCCGTGTTCAAAAGGAACTAGTAGAGCCAAGCCCAGTAATACGATGGGACAGAATAGAAGAGTTCCTTCTGTTAAAGGAAGCAACGCCAGGGGCATCTAGAGTAGCATTAGAAGAAGAGAACTTTGATATAGGAATTATCGGAGACAGGATCGATAAGGCCTACCAAGAATTTAAAGTAGCAAATCTGGAAGCCGAGGGAAGGGAGATCAGTCCCTAGTGTTCTGATCACGAAGCGAAGAAGAAAATCCATTTAGTCTCAAGCATAGAGCCTTATCCTTAAGCAGACTGACCTTAGGTAAAGGCAAAGGAGAAGAGAGTCACACTAGTTGGGGACTAGACATGTCAGATGAGGAAAGAGAATCCTTCCTTGAGGAAGAGGGAGGGAGCATGTGTGCCCCCAAGGGAAGGCTGCAGATGGACAAAGAAGTAAGATGGCCTGATCTAGAGCAATCCAAGGATAGGACGCCAGATCCCATAGCGTATCCAAAGGGTCCCAGAGGACGATTGTATAGTGAGAAAGGAGAAACACTGCCATATGTGAGCAGGTTAAGATCATTAGCAGCAAGGAGACGGTCAGGGACGATTGTCCCTGCCATGATTAGGCAGACAATGGGAGCCACCTGCAGGTTAGGATTTACGCAGTTTCCCTTATTGGAAAAAGGGGAAACAAGACCACAGTATATTCTATAGCCACAGATGGATGAGGATAATTGAAGGTGCAAACTCCCAAGTTTGACTTCAGGCTCTGGGAAATGGATATACGAATTGGAAAAAATGACAGGAGGAAACACACTGGCCATAGGGGACATTAAGGGTCTCTTGGCAGCTATTCCTGGGGAAAGAGCTAATGACATATGGAGGAGAGCGTAAAAGCACAAAACACAGCGCATGACTGAGCGCCATTTAATAATTGCAGACCAGATGTTTGGAGAGCTCTCAGGGTGCAGTATCCTGACACTTCAGATATGGGTGCAATCATGATATATAAGATGAAGACCCTATTGCTTACATTCAGGATATTCAAGAGCGTTGGCAACTTGAAATGCACAAGCTGTGGGAAAAACAGTGGCAGTATTTTACCACATTTTATGTCAGGGGTTGCCCGAGCAAGTACAGAGGCAAATGAAAAAACAAGTGGGAATGGAAGAGAAGCGTGGGCTGAAATACAGTTGACGATAGTGCATCACTGTCGGCTATTTCAGGAGAAAAACAAGAAGAAAGAGGAGGCTAGGAAAATTGAGAGAGCCAAGTTGGTTCAGAAAAATTGTCAGAATTTTCATAGAAGGGGCGGTATTGACAAGAGGAGAATGATTGGGAATTCAGCAAGCAGTGGGTGCATCGCAGGTGAATAATCAACACCTGATGGACCAAGGAGGGAATGGTTTCATGCCACGAGGCAGAGGAATGGTCTATAGAGGAAGGGGTGGATTCCAAAACAATCAAGGTGGGTTTTAAAATGCGCAGAATGAGAATCAGAATGCTCAAGGAGGATTCAACCAAGGGGGATTAGTCAGGCGGCCACCCCCTGTATGTTGGACTTGCTGGATGACAGGGCACATTGCAGGCGTATGTGGGAATCAAGTGAATGTACAAAATGGCCAATTATCAAGAAGGGGGACAGCGTATCCTCCACCATATAGCACACCAACGAGGGAAGGGTTTGCCCAAGATCAGACAGTGTATCAGATACAAGTGCTACGAATGCAACAGACACAGCAACCAGAGCAAGTGCAAATGAATCCACCACAAGGGCAGTCACAACATGCCCCCATGCAGACACAACAGTATGCAAACACGGGACAATGACTAAAACCCAGAATAGGAGGTGCCACTGTGGTAGGAGGAAATCCTTTCACAGGTACGGGGATATGCATGTACCCAAAATAGGAGAGCTCACAGGGGGGACTTGATGTGTTCAGTACTATCAGTAACACCACAACCCCAAGAGAAACCAAGGGTTGATGTGTCGATAGGGGGCACATCTTTTTCTTTTCTAGTAGACACTGAGATTAGTTGTTCACATATACGAGAGGGAAAATATCCAATGTCGGGAATTGCCATGAATGTTCAAGGGTTCTCCGGAGCTACGAGTCAGTTCCTTTTACTGATGAATTACCAGTCTCTATAGGAGAGTGTGATATGTCTGTTCCATTGTTGTATTCACGACAGACACCAGTTAACATTTTGGGAAGAAATTGGATGACAAAACTTAACATGATGATTTCATTTACTGATGAGAGAATAGTGTGTTCCACTGCCAAAATACAATGTGGGCAAATTCATACTGGCGTTCACAGGGCAAGTGCCTCATTGGCTTTCTCCAGTCTGTTTCTTCAGATCATGCCACAAAAACAGTTCACTCATGTCTCAAACTTGATCCCTACTGCTCAACATTAGACATTGTAATCCATGCCAACCCTTTTGGTCTCTTTGTGGGCTATGGCACTGTTGATCACTCACCTGTCCTCTTTACTCTTTCTCTCTTTCTCTTCCAAGGCACAGTCATTGGCTGGAATGCCTTATACCTGTCTCGTCAATCATTCTCCATATCTTTCAAGGACCTTCCTTTGGTCCCCTCCTGTTTACTCTATACACATTCTCACTGGGCAAAATCATCTCCTCGTTGGTTTCTCTTTCGATTTATTTGCTGACAACACCCTAAACTTTTCCTCTTTCAACTTCTTCTCCCCAAAGCTCTCCTAAGAATTGACTGACTGCCTTATAAGTAAACACTACTGGATGGCACGCAGCTCTCTCATGCTAAGCTCATCAAAGTCGGAAGTCATCTATCTCCCTGTATGTCGGGTCCTTCCTCAACTGTTCTCACATCTATCCTTTCCTCCCCAGACCCTCAGTCCACCCCCCCCATGTCTCGCATCCTGGGGTACCTCTATGACAGTGACTTCAAACTCGAGCAGTCCATCATCTCCATTGCTACAACTGTCAGGCTTAAGCTCTTGAACATCCGTAGAACTCGACCCATCCCCCAATCCATCCTTCCTCTCCACTAAAACTCTTATTTCTACCCATGTCCTCAGCAGCCTGGACTACTGCTCCAGACTGCCCTTGCCCCCCCCCTCGAACTCAATGGCCAAAATTGAACCTGGGTTTCACTGCATGGTCATCATTGGTGCAAATTCATGTTTTGTGGTAGTTTTCTAGAAAAAGGACGTCGAAAAAAAGGCTCTCGTCGAACGTACGTATCAATGGCGTAACAGGGGCCCCCGCAGCCCCTGCACTGTGGTGGGCCCAGCTAGCACATGTCCTAGGAGGGGGCCCCACAAGGAGAGAAAAAAAATGAAAAATATTTTTTCAAAATATTTTTTTTTGCTTTCTTTTTGAAATCACTTTGCCTTCATAAAGAAATTATTTCTGTAACAGAAATAATTTCTTTATGAAGACAAAGTGACTACAAAAAGGAACTTTCTTTTTGGAGTCTGAGGGCTTCCCCTACCCCATGACATGGAAGCCTTTAGGCTGGAGGCCTCCATGTCATGGGGTGGGAGAGCCCTATGACTTCAAAAAGAAATTTGTTTATTTTTGAAGTCACTGTGCCTTCATAAAGAAATGATTTCCGTTATGGTTCGGTCCTTAACAGAAATAATTTCTTTATGAAGTCAGAGTGATTTCAAAAAGAAACGATCAGCCTCATTAAAAGTTTGGCGGTAGCCTTGCCAGTAAAACCGGCGGGCTGCCACCAAACTTGTGCTTTTTTCCGGCACCCACGAATTGGCAATTACCTGGTCATTACGGCCCCGCCGGACCCGGTAATTGCCCATTCGCGGGCACCAGAAAAAAATGCTCCCCAATCCCATTTGATCCCCATAGGGTTCAATGGGAATGGGGAGCTCGGGGATGCACCGGCACCATTCAGAATGGTGCCGGTGCATCCGACATGCTCTGCTCGAGGGTGCCGGTACGCCCGCCAGATCAGACCTGGCGGGCGAGAAGGCACCCGCGAGCAGAACTCGTAGTTTGCCGGTCTGGTGACAACAGTACCGGCAAGTTTACCGGTACCGTTGTTACCAGACCAGCAAACTTATACTGAGGCCCAATTTCATTTTTGAATGACGTGTGCGTGTGTGAGTTTATTGTGAAAGGGTGTACACATAAATGTGGAGGTGGCTGCCTGTGTGAGTGTATGGTGAGAGGGTGCACACAAATGTATGGGTGACTGGGTGTGCGTGTACAATGAAAGGGTGCCCACCTAAATGTATGGGTGGATGCCTGGGTGTGCCTGCATGGTGAAAGGGTGCACACTTAAATCTAAGGATGGCTGGGTGTGCATGCGTATATATGGTGAATGGTGTTTGTGCTTGTGTTCAGGGGCGCAACAAAACCTACATTTCGGGGGGCTGATCCTTCAAGTGTTGGGAGAGGCGCTACCTACACGGGTAGTGGGGGAGGCAAACTTATTTGTGTGGGGGCATCTAACTTCTTTACGCATTTTAATGAGACTATTCTAGTGCAGCTTCAATGTTAAAAGCAGTTAACTCTCTCCTTTAAGTGTGAAAGCACCCACTTCTGAACTGTTGTGAGAATGAACGGTCTCCTGTTCCCTTTCTACCCTTCCAATCACTTCCCTGGCATGAAAGTACTAAACCCACATCACAATTTCAATTGCCTCTTGTGAACCGCGAATCCCATCGTCATTACTCCTAGCCCAATTCTTCCTTGTGCCTGTACTTTTGTATGAGGCAGTACTTGTGTATGAGGCAGAGTGCCTCATACACAAGCACTGGGATGAGGCAGAGGTACATGGAGGTAATGCCTGACTTAGCTAGCTGTATATTCATTACTCCTAATCCCACTCTTCCTCATCCCAGTACTTACCTATGAGGCAAGGAGCCTTAAACGCAATCTCTGGGACAAGGAAGAGGGATGTGAAGGTAATTCTGGGCCAAGGAGCTGATTTTGGAGGTTGGGGTAGGGCATGAGAGTGAGAGGGGATGTGTGGGTGGTGGGATTGTGCGATAAATCATAATGGTTGTCGATATCCAGGCTAAGCAGGCATGATATGTGGTATTAGTGGCTAGAGGGGCATTTTGGTGCAGCCAGTCTAGTTATTCCTCAGTTTGGTATGACTTTTTTTTAACTGCGCATTTCTGATAAAGCAGTCCTGCTAAGTGTAATTACCTGGCTAAATTGGCATTTGGGTGCTGCCAGTCTAGCCATTTCTTACTGCAGCATTGTATATTTATTTTGTTTTTTGAGTATCTGTGATAAAATGATATTATATAAGTCTATTATAACACGCCTGTACACAATTGTTTCTTGGCGCGACAAGCAATGGAGTGAAGATAGAGGGTGGACAAGATAAATGATCTTCCTAGGCCTTGTGTCATTCAAATTGTGCAAGTGCGAGAATGAGAAATGCAAGGGGAAAGGGAGGGGAGGAGTGCAAGGAAGAAGGGAGGGAAGAACAGGGCTGTAATGCTCTGAGTAAGAGCAGCCAGGACAGTGCGGCTCTCGGTAGTGCAAGGAGAACAAGGGACTGTAGGGTTACAGTTACAGTCCCTAAGTGCGTGCTAGGCCGGAGGCAGTGCAAGGGTGACTGATCAAGAAAGAGCCTGGACTGACAGGTAGGTCAGTAGGGGAGGGAGAGAGCGAAAGCAGAGGAGAAGAGGAAAGTTTTTAGCTGCTTCCGGAACATCAGGTGGTCCGCTAAAGTTTGAGAGGGGCAGGGAGGCCATTCCAGAGGGAGACATCTGCAGAGGAGAGAGATCTACCCCCCTCTCTCTGCCTGAAGAAGCATCTAGCCCTTAGAGAGTTGGAGGTAGCCGGGGGAAAGGCCCGAGAAAAAAGGTATTTTGGAAGAGTGCTTTGGATGTAGTGTGGGCCCGACCCCAGAAAGCTTTGTGGGCAATGCAAAGGGTCTTGAACTTGATTATTGCAACCACCGGGAGCCAGTGGAGAGATTTCAGGGCTGTAGAGATATGATCACTGGGCTTGTGGCCAAGGATAAGTCTTGCTGTGCTGTTCTGGATTAGTTGCAGAGGGCGGGGAGTAGAGGAAGGTAGCTTGAGAAAGAGGCTGTTGCAGTAGTCTAGCCTATCGAGAAACAGGGCTCTGGAGACAGTGAGCTTCTGGGGGAAAGTGAGAAAGTGAAGAGTCCTTTTGAGGAGGAGCAGCTGGTAGGTAGTGGGACTTCTTGGCAACGTCCGAGATGCGAGGAGAGAAAGAGAGAGTGGAGTCGAAGATTACGAAGAAGGCGAAGGAAGAGGGCCGAAGGCGGATGGCCAGAGAGAGAGAGGGAAAGCAGGGGCAGGGGTCCCAATGAGAAGGATCTCCATCTTAATGGCACTAAGGTAAATATTGTTGGAGGTGCACCAATCCTGAATCACAGATAAACAGCCAGGAATGAGCATGAGAGAATCCTGAAGGAAAGCTGAGTGTCATCCGCATAACACTGAAAGTTAGAGGAGAAGGTAGAGATCAGGTGAGCCAAAGGGGCCAACTAGAGGTTGAAAAACCAGGGGGAGAGGATAGAGCCCTGGGGAATGGCACAGGTAGAGAGATAGGTGGCGGAGAGAAAGGGACCAAGTTGGACCTGGGAGGGGCAGTCCAAGAGGAAGGAGGTCAGCCACTCCAGGGCCTGATCCGTGATGCCCAGGTTCTCATGTAGTCGATTGTTCAGGATGGTGTGGTTGACTGTGTCGAAAGTATAGGAAAGATCAAGGAGGATTAGAACAGAAGGAATGCTGGAATCAAGGTTAGAGAGCAGATGTTCACGGGTGTTCAGGAGAGAAGTTTCCGTGCCCCTGATAGCTCTGAAGCCAGACTGATGGTCATGGAGACAACCAACAGATTCAATGTGGAGAGTAAGCTGGGAGATGGCCAGCTTTTTTTCAAGAGTTTGCCCAGGAATGGGGTGATGGAGATTGGGCGATAGTTTGCCAGACAGGTCGGATCGGCAGACGGCTTCTTGAGGAGTGGGTGCACAAGGGAGTGCTTAAGGGGAGAGGGGAACGTTCCAGTGGTGAAAGAGTGATTACAGAAATCGGCCAAGGTGCAGCGAGGGTGTCAATATGGCCCTTGATGGTTCTGGAGGAGCAGGGGAGCACCTGTTTGGACAACACTTTCATGATTCGGACTTGTCTATGAACCTTGTCAGGTATTGTCAGAGAGAAAGAGGAGAAAGGAGGAGGAGAGGTAGAGATGGCCAAAGGGGGGCCGAGAGAGGGAGAGGAAGAGGTGATAGTGGAGAGGATGTCCTAAGTTTTAGCTGAGAAGTGAGAGGCCAGAGCCATACAGAGGGCCTGGGAGGGAACAGGAGAGGTGGAGACCGCAACAGGATTGACCAGTTCTGTGTAGATTTTAAAGAGTTTGGCTGTGTTGTTTGAGGCAGAAGCGACCTGAGCTTCAATGTGTGCTCTCTTCTTGATGAGTGTTATTGCTTTGACTGGCATGTTTGTGCAACCAGTCTAGGTATGTCTAAATGAGGCATGGCATGCTTTACTGCAATGTTATTATGTGTCTACACTAGTCTACATTGTGCAGCCAGTGGGACATGTTTTCAATGTGGCATGGAATATTTAATAGCAATGCATTAATGTTCCTGTGCACTGTTGGTGACTTGCATGTGTTGGATTGGTGTTACCCTACAAAACAATTGCATACAAGCTTGTTTTTTAGCCAATTTTTCTCAAAAAGTGTGCTGTAAATTGCATTAAAACACATATTTATATCTTTCTCCTAGTACAGTGTGCGGCATACCCCTTCAGTAGCATGTTCATGCGTATTGTGCATGCGTGATAATCTAGGCCTACCCAGGGTGTAGCACTACCCGTGATTTGTTGCCGAGTTGGGGGGGGGGGGGCCGTCAGCATGGCTCGCATTTTGGTGTTACGCCACTGGTACGTATGGTATGAATTACATCCCATGGCAGGAAACTGCATCTCAAAGTGGTATCATATCAATCGCCTGGTGTTCCTGGTCTTTTGCGATAAGTGGCCATCTTGATTATAGAGACAAATAGGAATGCATTATCATTAGGCAACCATTTAATATTGATTGAAAGGGATAACCATGAAAAAATAAGTCCAAGAAACCGCAGACTGACAAATGAATACTTTACAAAAGTTACATTTTAAAAACTGTCAAGATCATGTTACATGGAGCATGTCAGAATGTACTGAAAATTGACCGATTACTATGCGGGTTTATGGACCCCGTTTGCTGGACCACCTGCAAAAGAGGACACCCAGAAAACTCCTCCCATAGAATCCCGCCAACGGGGAAGAGCAGGAGGGGTGCGCAGGAATGGGAGAAGACAGAGGAGGGCAAAGGGTGTGTGTGGGGTTTGGACGGGAGCTTGTGGGATACTCGGAAGCCATTAAGACAGAGCTGGTGGGTTTCCTGGGGCAAACATTTAGGGTGGTGACAGTATGTTCCTGAGTGCAAAATACACAACTTTGCATTCCTGCGTTACTTGGAGAGGCGGGCCGGGCAGTCCGTTACATGCATCTTTACCGGCTGAGTAGACAATGGGTACTGCTAATGCCAAAGACTCACTGGTCTGTAAAGGCAACTGCGTAGTTTATACAGGGGGCCAATAACGAGATCTACTCCGTGATATTCCAATCGTGGGGTAATCCTGTTTTCCTTTTTCCTTAATCCCCAAGTAATGTTACTTTTAGAACAGTGGCCTGTGTGCTGATGCAAGGCTGCCTCATCATCACAAATCAATCACATGTGAGTGAGTGACTAGGTTTTGGATGATTTTATGAAAAGATCACGTGGGCACAAGATAATGGGTTAAAAGAAGCTAAAATATCATATCTGGTGCTCAATATTATTTTGTTTATAATTTTACTTATTGAACAGTTGTATTGTTTAAAGGGTGCAGCTCTGACGTCCGCATCACCACAATGGAAAGGGAAATGGGACTGCATGAAGGCCCCTCTCCAAAATCTATGGTGGCCATTTCTTTTTTAAGTTGCGAAATTACAAATACCTAATTTCACACTTAAACACTAATAGTATCCTAGAACAACGTGTTGGGATACTAATAGCAATAAACCCTTCACTGGGGAGGGGCATTGCCAGGCACTGTAATGCCACCCCAACCTGGGGTTTATTGCTTAAGTAAACTACATTTAATGTCCAAATGAGGTTGTGTCCTTCTTTACAGTTTGTATGCTCGTGAGTTGCAGGAAGAAAATTAGACGAATGCTGCAAAGCCTCTAGAGTCGTTATGTTTGAGTGTGTTAGGACAGTCTTTCTGAAGTCCAACGACGGGCTTAGTAAAACCATTCAACTGAGGCAGTACAAGAATCCACTCTTGATATAAGAGTGTACCATCTGAGTTCAGGGTAGCGTAGACAGAGCAGACAGGCTTACCTTACCTGTAGAATCAGTACAAATTAAATTGTAATACCAATGGTCCAACGAAACATTGACACACTATGTATTGTAAAAATAAAGGATTTATTTAAATACAGGTAGGCACAGATACATCTAGGGGTAAATAAGTACT
Source organism: Ambystoma mexicanum (assembly GCF_040938575.1). Lineage (NCBI taxonomy): Eukaryota > Metazoa > Chordata > Amphibia > Caudata > Ambystomatidae > Ambystoma > Ambystoma mexicanum. Next base: position 468,199,298 of record NC_090922.1, read on the forward strand.
ATCACACATTATATGTAATCACAATTATTAAAACACAACACTATGCTTGAAGGTGCACAGACCAAAGCATATACCTTATTTGGAACACCTAACAGTAGTTCTAGGGAAGTTAAAACCTTTTAATACATATTCAGTATATGTCACTCCTATTCTTGGGGAGTAAAAACCAATGGTTACTTTCACACGTACCGTCAGTAATGCAAGGGCAGTAGACCCTATCAGTTGTACAGTGACTCTCAGTACAAATCACATAATCAGTCAACTGGACAATATACTTTTTTATTATTTTTAATAGTGGAACACTTATTCCACGTACAGTAAAAACCTATAACAACTTTTGTGATAACACACAGTCATACTAGGTGAGTAAAACCTAAGGATGTAATATTCAATGACAGGTGTTTTGAGATCAGTGAAACACAGATTGAGATACACAGTAACTCTTGTAACTTATTTTTGGGATGGCACACAGCTAACTCAAGGTAAGTAAAACCCATATACGTTTTTATCCTCACAATGAAATCCAGGTGAGATCTTTCCCAGCTATACGACTTCCTTATTTATGACTTATGAGGAACAGTTAGAACCAAAGACTCTCTGTGAGTCTGTCTACAAAAGCACAGGGAAAGCAAAACCCAATGTTACACTTTACCGAATGACTCAAAGTTATTCTAGTTAGGCAACAACCTAATATAGACTTATTCAGGAAAGGCTAGCAGCAAGTCAGGGGAAGCAGGACCCAGTTGGGGGACACTCATACAATTATCCTATCAGGCATAATCTGGTGAAACCAACACATTAATTTTGGAAAGAGGCACAACCTAATCACAGGTGAGTAATATACCTTCACATCTACTTTCTATTAGAATGGCAAGACAGTTTCTAAGGAAAGAAAGATGTTAACCATACTTTTAAGACTATTGCATCACACATCCAAGGTAAGTAGGAACTTTTGTAACTGTTCACTCTCAAAGTTACAGTTACCAACCATAGTCTTTTACAAGTAACTTTTAACACTTATTTTCTTTTCTAGGCAAAAGGCCTAATCGCATAACAGTCTTTCCCTTATTCTTGGAGCATGAGTGTTTTCAGTGGCAGAAGGGGGGGTCGCTAGGATCTAGTGACCAACAGACAGTATCAGAATAGGTTCTTAAGTAGCAAAAGTCAGAGTTCCTCAGGAAGACTGGGCAAACAAGTGAGTACTTTATTTCAAGAGTTAGAAGAGGGTCCAGGGGCTTCACAGAAGACACCCTAGCAGGATTCTAGCAGTGGGAATGGGTGCACTGGATGAATGGCTTCCCCATCACATAAAACACCCCACAGCTAAAAATAAATCCCAAGAGACTTAAGGTAAGTACATAGCCAAGTCAACACAATACCCCAGCAATGAAGAAGATTTTTGCAGCAGGAGGACTTCAGGGTCTGCAGCCAAATACCTGGTCGGTGGATTCCTTGTTGTGGTGACTGAAAACAAGACCTCGGAAGGAACTTTGCAGCAGGGATCAATGGAGAACGCTCTAGGCAAGGTCCTCCTTGTGGCTGAAAGTGGTTCTGGGGATTTGGCGCGTTTTCAAGGAGCACAAAAGAAGAGAGAAAATCGCAGTTGAATTCTCGTCGTTACAAAGGTCCAGCACTCTGGTGAGGGGACTTTTTAGACTTGATTTGTGTCTCTGGAGATCCACCAGAGTGCCCACAAAGTTTCAGCGAGATTCGGAATTTGGAAGATCATGCATCGCACAGTGGCTTGAGGTCCCAGGGTATTGGGGTATTGCAGCAACGCAAGGTCGCAGCAATGCGTGGGATGGCTGAAAATGCAGGCCTTCTTGAGTCTAATATGTCTCATCAGGCTCTGGGTTGGGATGCTTGTTTTCGGAGTCCCCAGGTTTATTGAAAGGAGGGGCTACAGCAGGCTCTAGTTACACAGCAGGCTCTCCGGTCGCTGGAAATCATTTCAGCCGTTTTTTCTTCATCATCGTCTTTGTTTTTGGTTCCAGTGGTCGACTTATCTTTACTGTAGCATTTACATCCTGATGGAAAACGTGATTTACTAGCTGTGTTGACATTTACAAATGGATCTGCAAGAGCAAGGCGTATTGCTTCTATGCTCCCATTTAACGCTACAGCCCATTTTTAAGCAGTGATGAGGTAGAGGAGGGCCACGTAGCGCAGATAATATCTCTGCCAAGCATTCCTCCTCGTCTTGTCAGTGCTTTTCGTGTCAAGCCTGCATGAGATTATCATGCAGGTGTGAAACACATGGAATCCTCTGAAATCCATATTGGTTTAGCACCAGCTAAACAGCATGCGGATTCCATAGCAATCCATTAGTAAATGCTCTCTGTGGTGCGTACATTGCAAGCTGCCTTTACTTTTTCACATAAAAGACAGGAAAATGAACGCGTAAAAGTGAATAATACCATCTCTTTACTCTTTCCTTTTCCCGGCCACTCTGTGAATGTTTGTAATTGCATGCAAGGAACCCCACAGCAAATAAGTCCCCTGCATGCAATTAGCATTCAATATAAAATTAGTATTTTTCTCTCATTCGGTCATATTTTCCGTACCATTATTAATTAGAAAATGTAATATATAACTTAAAAACAAGAAAACTAAAACCTGAAAATATTCTGAAAATTCCGGGAAATCCTCTTTATCCTGGAAGCTGTATACGAGGAGAATCTTCTGAATTGCATAATTACCAGAACACGTTTCCTTTCAAAGTGTAAATTGTTTTTATGTAGAATCAACCTAGGGAGGTTACGTGCATTTATTGCAGCTTTGTGCTAACGTTCTAGGTAACTGGAGGGACAGCTCTAACTAGTGGGCGGACTATGAGCTAAATAGAATTGAAACAAAAGGGTTAGCGTCCTGCCACATACAATCAAGTATTTACTAACATGTGTGTAAATAATGCTCATTTTGTCATGTTTTTAACTTAACGGGGACATCTCCGTGTCTCCTATTATCATCTTGAAAAATAGAGGTTCATGCTACTGAATTGAGTTCACACAGCTTTTATTATTTAGCTATTGAGTCTGTTTTTTCTTTTTCAAAACATTTGTTTTTTTGTTTTTTTCATGGCGAGTATTTCTATTGTACTCTTTCTATATCGAACTTATACAGTGCATACAGTGGTGCATAAACGTAAATATACAAATAACAACATGGTATAACACAAATCTCAAAAACAGCTGTGTGCTTTAACAAGAAACGTACAAATCATTATGCACAGAGCATAAAAGTTCAAAGGCTTTGTTTGTTCCTAAGGGTGCTGGATATTATGCTCTTTTCTATTGACCTCTATATGATCAGAAATGCCAGGCGGGAGGGTGACCTAGTCATCAGTCTACGTCTAGAGCTGAATCAACAATTGATATTATGAGGGGACTGCTATAACACTCTGAGAGTGGCGTCCGCTGACGTTTTGGCTGGTTGGTCAATTAGCCTTCTTCTTGGGCCAAGACAGGGTCTCCCTAAAGGGGGAACATATAAAGGAACTCAATTAGTCGGTGGCTCTTCTAAAGTACAACTGTGTGTCACAATGTAAAAACATGAAACAACATATAAAGGTTAAAACAGTAAACTGAGAAATAAGAGTTGTTGTCTTTTTCTCAGAAGCACCACAGCAATTCACTGACCTTGGCTGTATCGCTCTATGTGACTCTCTCTGATGGAAGAGGCTGTAAACCTCTAGGTATGTCTTCCTTTCGGCTCCCAGCATACTTGCCAACCCTACGGATTTAGGCAGTAGGCTAGTGCTTTTTAAGCAGTCCTACCGCCTACTGATTTGGGTGACAGATCCTACTCCTTTTTACAGTGGCAGGTAATTTATGCGACTCTAAGGCAATTAATCCGTCTGTGCGGTGGGCGGGTAAGTGATGCATTTGACTGGTGGGATCAGACCAATCCAGTGACCTGACAGCTACATGACTCTGCCCTGCACTCTGGCCGGGATAGACCTTAGGTGAACCACCAGTGAAGGCAGGTGGCAGAATGTACCACCATCACCCAGCATCTTCCTATTGGAAAGAGGAGGGTATCAGTCTCCATGCTGTTCAGTGTTCAACCTTCACTGCAGGAACAACTATGTACTTCCCGGGCTGCTGCTGCAGAGCAGTGCCAAACGTTGTGATTGGTGTTGACTTACCATTCACAATTATACATTTAAAACATTTGAGCATCTTTTCATGTTGTGCTGTTTGATAGGTTGTGCATATTCGAATTCTCCAGTCGTGCCAACCATGCATTTTTTGTAATTTCCTGTGATGTCATTTTTATGCTAAGTAATATTTTTGAAACTTGAAAAATCCTACATCTTTTTGGTCACAGAATGTTGGCAAGTATGTCCCAGCATGCGATACTAACATGGAGTACTGTGTAAAAGAAGGGTGAGCATTAACATACTGTCTTATGAGTCTAAGAATTAAAGTTACCGAGTTGACATTTTATGCAGTTATGACTATGTCAGGTAACAAAATAATTGCCTTTACCTGATCTTCCTATGTATAACGCTTGTTCACATAAGTAGGTAAAGATAGAAGAGCTCTAATTACTCCGGGTCATTGTGTACGGCGGCTCCCTACAGAGGGGAAAAGATAGCCGTATTGTTGCTAAATTATGATAGTGGTTCCAAGGCATGTCCCAGTGTAGTGGGAGGACCGACTTCTAAAGTCCAGAAATGTATGGTGTCGTGAAAAGAAACAAAGACTACCTGCTGAGGAGGCAATCAAAGGTATCTCTGTGCAGCGCCTATGTATGTCGTCTTGTGATTTCCTCGGTAACGACGCCGCCTGCGAGCTCGAAATGTCCGAGCTGTTTATTCTTCTTTAATGCGCATGCGTGGGAGAACAGTGTCTCCTCGCTTACGGCTGGGCTCGGGCGTCCGGTTGCCCATGGTAACCGACGTCCTGCGTAGTCTAAGGAAATAGTATGTAGCAAAGAAGCAGTGGGGACCGGAATGGGTGCCCGTGGGGAAAGCTCTCTGGCCGCAAAAGAAAGGAACTAATGGCGTGTTTGTGCACTCTCATTACTGGAACAAAGGTGGCTAGAGTTGCTAATCCCAAAAGGTGGAGAAAGGTGCGTAGGCCTACTAATTGTGAAAGGTGTTGCTGAACTTGGGCTAGAGACGGTGTTAGTGTCTCTAGTTCATATAGTGTGCTCGCGCCAAAATATAATCTGCCTTCGTTGGTCAAGAAGAAAATCGTAAATAAAATAGTAAAGAATAATGAAGCGGCATGCACTTAATGCTAGAACTGTACCTGGAAGGGGGGGGCATAAAAGGGCCTACCCAGTGCATAAGGTCGGTGTGCAAAGCTGCTAAGAGCGGATCTAGTATTTAGTTGGGTTACCTATAAACAGGTGGTGTGAAATGTCCGATGCATAGATACGGCGGGGAGCTAGTATGCTTATGTACCTTGAATGTACCTAAGGTGTTCTATGAAATCAGGGTATTTTCTAGGTATGCAGTTAATAGACCAATTGTGCATGGGGGTCTATTAAAACAATTATTAAAAACGTTTTTTTTTAATTGTTTTGGCCTCTCATGTTCCGACATGAAATGCGGCCTTACATAGCTTCAATTAAACAGTCACTGATTGCAACTCTTTCCAGTCTGTCTCTGCTACAAGTTCAAGCACCAGAGTCTGAGAAGTAGCTGTGGACCAAGAGAAATTGTATTTTTCCCCAAAACACACTTTGGCACGGCCTGAATGGACACATGGCAGTGCATAGACTGATTCTACCTTATCTTGCCAGGCTAGCACATTCTGCAGCCCATTCTGGGAAGGGAGCGATGATCGACATTCTAAACTGAGACTGGTTTGCTTCCTAGTTCCCTACTGTGGGTCAGTCATATTGTAGTAATTGTTCGGTGTGCTTAGCACACAATGTAGGAAGAGTGGTGAATAGTGTGTCATTGCAAAGGGCCCTTTCATAAATGTGCAGATTGACTTCATGCAGCTCCCCAAGTGTCAGAAATATGAATACTGTTTGGTCCTTGTAGATGCATTCACTGAATGGGTGGAAGCATACCCTTGCTGAAAAGTCTTATTCTGTCACTGTAGCCAAGTGACTTCTCATGGACTTCATACCCAGGTTTAGCCTCTCTCTCATTATTGATAGCGATGGAGGTACCCACTTTAATCAGCAAATAATCAGGCATGTTTGTAAGGCTCCCAATATTTCCCAGCATTTTCACTGTGTTTATCACCCCAGTCTAGCGGGACAGTGAAATGCAGAAATGAAGACATTGAAATCTGACTTTTGAAGGTGTCAGCAGACCGTTTTCAGATGGCCTGAGGCTTGCCCTTAGTACTACAACACATGCACAATAACCCAAACAAAAAGCATGGCATATGACCCTATGCAAGATTGATGGGATGCCCTATACAAATGGGCACAGCTCTCCTGTTGCACAACACTGTTGGAATATTCAGTTGGAAGATGTGAAAGTACTGAATTACTGCAAGAGCCTTGTGAAGCCTATTACATTTCTCCATTCACAGGTAAAGGAGGCATTGCCAGAACCAGCAACTGGACCCTGCTACTCGCTGCAACCAGGTGGGCTCTTCTATCTGAAAGTCACCACAAGAAGAGGACCTTGCAACCTTACTGGCACACACTGCATCAAGCGCTACTCACCACACGGACTGTAGTGAAGTGTCTGGGGCTTTCGACCTCGACAGAAGCACCCAGTCCGCACCAGTAGCCTCAAGAACAACTGCTATTTTGCCAATTGATTCATAAATCGATGCTGAAACAGGTACCCCAGACGCCCCCACACCTTTTTCTGTTCTTGTATGCAGACGCCCTGAGACAGGACCTAAAGCTGCACAAACTCTTCAAAATTGTGGGGCTGCTCGAGTGAGGCTCTTCAGCCAGCTTCAAAGAACTGTGGAAGCCCCCACCAGTAAACACAGATACCAGTATTGCTGAAGAACCAATGCAGTATGATGATGCTTGCAAGGTTCCATCTCTCCAACATGCAGAAGATACAACCATCGTCCCCACAGAGAACGATGCTGGGGTTGACCCAAAGGGTTTAAATTGAAAACGACTACTGGGCTTGGCAGAGTGTGTTCGCCTTTAATGACTCCCCCGGCTTGCAGAGATAATGAGATAATGAAAGAAACACTTAGAGGAACTAGAAAAACACTGTTTGTTTGAAATGGTGCTGGTTTTCCTTTTCCAGTGGTACTGCTGAATTGTTTCTATTGATGAGCAGTGTGCTCATCCTAATGCGAATGCATGGCCGCCTATAGCCATATCAGACTCAGCTGCTTATCCCTACCTTGATATTTGCTGCATTTAACTAATTTCTCCATCTGCATTCTGGCCTCATTTGTTTTTGTTGTCCCTAGACACTGGACACTGACTATCCTTTAGTAGGCCTCTTGTGGAAAATTCATCTGTGGGTCAATGCTTACTCCTGGTTGCCCATAGATGAAGGTGCTACTTGGGAAATATTCTGCCTGCTATCAGACACTCTTCAACATTTCCCTCAGCCCCACGAAGAAATAGAGAAGCTGGTTGGCAGACTTTCATTGATAACATGGGATACATAATACCTGGGTGGATGTCAAACTGAATTGAGATACACTCACCAAGCTGTTCCTGTTGCTGGAGAGAGTAGCTAATGACATCATCATGTCCCTTTCACTGATCACTCATGGCCAGGTGGCTATTCGTACAATGATACTGCAAAATCGTATAGCACTAGACGCCATTTTGGTCTGTACGGGTTATGCTTGCACTCCCACCGGATCAGAAGGCTGAACTTTGATTCCAAAATATGGTGATAACATCACCAATACCATCACAAACTTTAGGAAAACTGTGGCTATATTACACCAACATAACACTTACGCTGAATGTTTCTTATGATCTTGGTTAAAAAGTTAAATTGGCTCCCTAGGATCTTCTATATTATATTGGATATTGCTAGTATGTGTAGTCCTTCTAGGAACAAATTGTGTGTTCCTGTTGGCCAAAGGCTTATTTACATATGTGTGAAAGAAAACGCAAAATTCCCTGAAATTATCTGGAAGATTGCTTTAGATGAAGACCTCTGAAACTTTATTGAACCCTGATCTGGGAATATTTCAGCTGTTTGCCCAAATAATTTGAAGATATGTTACTACTGAGGGTACAACATCCCTTCATCGCCTGCATGTTCATCCCCGGAATTTTAACGTGCAAATTCCATCGAATGTGTTCATCACATTTCTAGGGGGGGAGGGCAGATAAGGGTTTAGGCAGGTAGGCAATAGCTAAAATAAGTGTGGGAGATGGGCTTGGGGGGGGACCCCCCTTAAAAATGTTTACAAAAAAACACATGAGCGTTTTCAATGGAATGTGCACGTTAAAATGACGGGATGAAATTACAGGTGATGAAATGACATGGAACCCTGCTGAGATGTTCTCATAAGGGGAAACCTTCACAGAAAAATGTATGTTATATACAAGGAAACTTGAAAATGGCACAATGTAATGAATGATAGATTTAAGACATAAAATGAAAACAATACAAACCTGCTATATTACGTTAGAGGACTGCATCTTCAAAAATCGAGTGCTTGGCTACAAGATTTGTCTGCATGCTATCAGATGGAAAGACTTAAGCTACTATACACCAGCCGGTCCACTCCAAAGGGCTGCTCCTAAGGGCCATGATGCCTGTCTTGGCCTGATTGACCGACTCCAGCTCAGGTGAGGGGAAACACCGGATGGTCCCCCCAGTTGCCCCTCCACCCTCATTGCAGGCACTGGTGTCATGGTCATGAAGTCAGGGGCACAGGCATGCAGGGGTCGCATGCACATGAGACCTGGGTGGACACTGTCAGGCACCAGGCTCATGAACAAAAGTAAACAAGAACATCCATTTAGATCCAAAAGGCTTTTATTATGGACATAGCACTTCAGATGCATTAACCTTCAACATTCCATCCATTAAGCAGGATGCATTAAACTTGAACATTCCATCAATTAAGCAGCTCCAAGTGTATTCCTGGGTGTGGCTGCTAATGGATTGCCTTCGCACGTGCTCACTCTCTAGGAGTGGCAGGGTGTGGCTGGTAAGCCAGCCCTAATGGGCGTGCCCACGATCTCAGCTATATAAGCTGCCCCGATCCTCAAGTCAGACGCTTCGCGTTATTCTGCACTTGCAAGCAGTATAACGCTCGCCGTCGCATGAGGTCAGACTTACCTTTGAAGATCCAGGTTCCTGGACATCCTGCTTCCTGCCAGCATATTTACCAACTGGGGTATTCATCTTTACACTTTCCGGAATGCCGAAATCTTCATCTTGGCACCGCAGCACGACATGCTCCATCGTCGACAGCAGTGCATGCAAGGAAAAACAAAAGACAAGGTTAGACATTGGAAAAAACAGTCAGTTTAAGGTTGCGCTTCGCCATACTTCGCGCTTTTCCTTAAACCATCACTTACCTGCTGTCGAACATTGAAGTAGCATCCATCTTCCATCCGGCCGCATCTCACGTCTCACAGCTGCATTGAGGCTGCATTTCCATCTAAGGGAAGAAAACAGAAGAGAGACATTATTGCGGGCATAAATAGGAGCAACATATAAAGACATTAAAGAGAACGAACAGCATCACAGGAGGTCAAGAAAGACTTACCAATCATAAGGAGAAGCATAGTCGCAGCTGGACTGGACTAATCCTTATCAGGGATCAGTGAAGCAACTAGATCCTATTCGACACACCCCTGCCAGAAGTAGCAGGACATATAGCTTATCTTCCATAATTCACAGGTGAGTTTTATGGGCCGGCGTATGCTCACAGAAACCGTACTTTGGGGTGAAGGGTTCGAGAGGTACAACAATCACAGATTGGTGCACTCACTCTTATCTCCACACAAGAGCAGAATCACCACGTACCTCCACTCACAGCTTTTCTACTGAGGAAGAGGCCTGAAGGGGGTGATTCAAGTTCAGGGAGGGCTGCAAACGTGCCCCAACTCCTCCACAGAGACCAGGTGAGCATAACAGATGGGACTCCTTGCGCGAGAAAACCATTCTAAAATGCCCAATGACACTTCGACTGACCCACCGAGATCCCAGAAGGACTCGCAGCAGCCCTCCCATCTCCAGCAGCATGATTCGGCTGCCTCTGCTTCAAAGGGAGATCCACCTCCAAGCCGGCAGGTACAGCCGGTCCACTCCGAAGGGCTGGTCCTAAGGGCCATGATGCCTGTCTTGGCCCTATTGACCGACTCCAGCTCAGGTGAGCTGAAACACCTGATGGTCCCCACAGTGCCCCCTGCACCCTCATTGCAGGCACTGGGATTCCTTGTGCGAGAAAACCACTCAAAAATGGCCGATGACTCTTCAGCCGACCTACTTAGCTCCCAGAAGAGCTCACAGCAGCCCTCACATCTCCAGGAGCATGATTAGCTGCCTCTGCTTCAAAGGGAGATACCACCTCCAAGCCGGCAGGCGCAGCCGGTCCCCTCCTAAGGGCCATGATTCCTGTCTTGGCCTGTCCTGGACAGTCTGACACACTGACTGCCACTCCACTTAACTGTGAGAAGTTTCTATGATCAATTTCTACATCTGCGATCCATGCGGCTGAAATTGCTGCCTGCACGCCTATGCCAGCTTTTAAAGGTAACCACATTGATAAAATCCTGCCTCCTACTGTGTATATCCCTAACCCCATCAATACGTCAAGTAGCACATTATGCCATAGACGTATGCCCCTCCCTCCACCTTCCTACTTTATACCATCATTGTCCTCTGTTTCTGCCGGTGTACCTACCTATAGTAACCCACAAGCACAAAACCTCCCCCAAGCATTGTGCCAGCAAACGCCATCCTCAGCAAATCAGCGTTGCTCCCCACGCCTCGAACCCACATTGGCTCCCTGAACTTGGAGGCCCAAGCACCTCACGAATAGAACTTCACCCTACAAGTACTACCAACACCTACCCCCTTCTTTCCCTCACTTATCTACATCGGCTCCCCCTGCAGCCGTAACCATTGTTCCCTCAGCGATCATTGCTACCAATGCTAGTAGCCTCGACACTGCCTCACCCTGGGATGCAGAGCACAGTATCCATCGCCTTGCAAAACTGGTCCAGGCACCTCAATAGCAGTACTAGCATAGTCATGTACGTTTGAGTGACCGTATTGCCTTTGCACCATTACCATGACCAAAGCAACAGCCACTACCACAACCTACCGCTAACAGAAACACTTGCTTAGGTGATCGACAGTCATTACCCCAGGGGCTTATTCTAATGCACTAGAACTGCCCAGCTCAAATAATGTTTCCAATCCTCTCAACCATCTGAATATCAGGAATCCCGCCTCCATAGACTAAATTGAAACTAACATGCCTCTCAAGTCCCAGGTGCTGCAAAGTAAGATAGTAACCATAATGTCACCTCCCGGCCTACCTATCAAGATCATACCTTCACCACTCTTAAACTGTGGCCTGATCAACGCAAGATCTATCCTGCACACACCCTCGACATCCATGATATGATCACTACCCAAAGTATTTACCCCCTTGCAACCACTGAAACGTCGCTACAGGCTGCCCCAGGCCTTGCCCTCTCCATAGCAATCTCCCCAGGCATCACCATTTTCCACTTTGATAGATCTAATGCCAGGGGTGGAGGAGTAGCACTCATAGCAAATGACTCCCTAGCCATCAGCGTCTGCCACTCCACTCACTTTGATAACTGTGATATCCTGTCCACCAAACTAACCCTCTCAGACTCCAACACCATCACCCTCCATACCATTTACCACCCCTCAGGTCCTGCACCCTCCTTTGAGGAGAACCTCTTACTCACCCTGGGTACTACTATCAAATCTACCAACATAATGATTCTGCTGGTAGACTTCAACCTAGGATACAACAACCCTTCAAATCTAGCTGCATTATCACAATCTGTTACCTCACCCACGCACAACAAAGGATGCATCCTTCACTGGATTGCTGACCTTAATTGCCAGGTCACCATCCTTACAAACAACCTACTTACCCATGGTCAAACCACAACATTGTGCATTTTACTATCTCACCTTCAGCCCACTACACACCTATCGCCATACCCATACCAGGCGGTAAGCACCCTAGCTCATAGTTCCAAGAATATCACCAAAGAGCGTATCATCCATCTGCTTAACTCTCTCTTACTGGAACCCCCCTCTGCTGCAGACCCTAACACACTTACTGATCCATACGGCAAAACTCTGACAGATGCCATTGACACTATTGCCCCACTAAAACCACGTAAACTCAGACCGTTTGCACACAGGAACTGCTGGTTCATCCCCGAACTGCATATACTTCGCTCAATAAAATGGCTTGCATAAGCAGACTGGAAGAAATCACCACAAGAAGCCAAGAAACAACGCTTCTCTCTTGCAATGAAACATTATAAAAAAGCCATCATTTCCACCAAAGCCACTACCTAAAATGCCATTTCACCACTGCAAAATCTAACACTCTTGAGCTGTTCACCATCCTTAGAGAACTGGAAACCCCCACCAAACCCCCTGCCACCATCCTCAAAGATGATGCCTGGTGCACCAATATTCAGAACGCCATGCTTGCCAAAATTCAAACCCTACGCACAAAGATTGATACCAAGCAAGCCTTGCTTAATATCCTGCCATCCTTCCCATTAGCGAGTACAACCCCCCTCCTGCCGAAAAGATCTACCAATGTTCCACTTCACTGACGTCTCAGAAGCCGATGGTGAATCGATTCTGAAGGGTCTTAAACTATCCCGATGGTGACATCTGCTCCGCAAGCTTCCTCAAAGACTGCACTGAGATCCTGGCACCATCCATCACCTCCTTCATTAACGCCTCTTTCACCACAGCATTGTCCCCACTAGCCTTAAAGAATCTTGGGTTCTCCTCCTCATCAAGAAACCCCCGTTGGACCCCATAATTCCCACTATCGACCAATCACCACCGTCCCCTTCCTTCTCAAAATTCTAGACCGAGCGGCCTATCTGCAAATCCAAAATTGTTTGGAAACAAACCACATCCTAGGCCTTTGCCAATCTGGTTTCCGCCCAGGCCATGGGACTGAATTAGTGCTACTTGATCTAAAAATTCTGATTGATGAGATTAGGGATAATGGAAAGCCTGCACTACTTCTACTCCTCGACTTGTCTGCTGCCTTTGACTTGGTGGACCACAACATCCTAGGTCATCACCACTCATCTGCAGCAAACTTTTCCCCTGAAGCCTCATCCTGGATTGACTCCTTCCTAAGCGATGGAGTCATCCGAATATTTGCTGAGAATGCCAGCGCCCCTCCTGCTCCCGTAACCTGCGGTGTCCCACAAGGATCCTGCGTATCCCCCACTCTGTAAAACATCTTTACAAAACCTTTTTTCATCCTTCTAGACTAAATCGGCATATCTCACATAAATTATGTCGATGACAATCAGATACTACTCCCAATCTCCGGGAATTATCCTCAAGAATCCACTACCCTTAATTCCATCTACACATCCATCCAGGCATGAATGGCAACCCACCGCCTGTGTTTTAATGATGAGAAAACAAAAATCCTGCTGGTGGGCACCCCATCTATAATCAAGAAACTCGATTCACAATGATCCACCTTTAATATCAACAGCACTACAATACCAGTTTCACCTTCTGTGAAAACGCTAGTAGTTTACTTGGATGATACAATATCCCTCTCTTGGCACATAAGCGATATTGTCTCTTAAGCCATTTACACAACACAATTGATCAACTCAGCCAGACCCTTCCTCTCCTCAGAGAACTGCCTCACCATAGCCAGGGCCACAATAGGATCAAGACTTGATTACTGCAATGCCCTCTTTGCAGGCACCTCGGCCAACAACATAAAAAAGATGCAGGTCATACAAAATAATGCACTAAGAGCAGCCTTGAACATTCCCAAACTCGACAATATCACTGCAGCAAGAAAAAAAACCCACTGGCTCCCTGTCCGTGAGAGGATTCTCTTTAAAACACTGCATCACCCACAGATGCCTGTCCAACGACCCTACATTGCACAGTCATTCTCAAAAGCTGTTTCCTCTAGACAGACGAGAGCTGCCTACACTCATTGAATCATCCAACCTAAAATCAAATGAACCAAAGCGGGAGGCTCCAGCTTCCCTACCATCGCTGCCAAACATTGGAACCTTCTCCCACCCTCCTTGAGAGCTGAGCACTCCTACCGGACCTTTCGCAAAATCGCTAAAAACTCTTCTGTTCATCTAATGGGCCACTCTCAAATGCATGGCTCAAAACATGGACAATGGTCTCCATGGCTAAAGACTCTGGCAGCCCTTTAGTTTGATATGATATGATATGCTATTTATAACACACTTAATACCCAGAGGTTTCTAAGCGCAGACCCAGGGATTGAACCTGTATTGTTCTGTGTCGTCTTGCTTCCAAGGCGAGCATGTTGCCCCTAAGCTATCCTCCTGAATGTACTACTATGATATTTCATGCTTCACTCAGTATGTCTGGCATGTAACTTGTCCTGTAACAGCGCCTTAATTCCCCTGGGCATAGCGCACTTTATAAATGTACAAATAAATTAATAAATATAGTGTATTGTTTTGTTGAGCCCTGTTCACTCTCTTTTTATACAGCCCAATACTGCCTGACACTGCCTCTAGCTGAAACATGAAACCATTGTAAATCCACCATAATGAGTTTGCAGTTGCAGGATGATTTTTGAGACGGTTGGCATGGGGGCCAGTGAAAGCAAGAGAGTTATTGTTTGTGTTTGGAGTTCCTAAAGAAAAGCAGGAAACCTTACAGTGAAAAGAAATGTGTTGGATCCACGCCACTATCATAGGTTTCAATATACAAAGAAGTGTATAAAAGCTAAGACACTGAAAGGAGGGGCAGATGGATTTAATGTGTCTGTCTGATCAATCTGTACATTTCCATGTCATATATTACTTCGCTTTGCCTGCTGCTATTAAACGATTTACCAAACCTATGTCATTCATCATTTGAGTGTAGAATTTTTCCGTAACAGTTCAGATCCTCTCCTTAGCGACATTACACTTTTTCTTTGTTTGCTTCAGATCAAATAGACTCCAGCGATTATCACCCGGTTGTGGCACCCCCTCTGTAGTGGTAGAACACCCTTTGAGGAACTAGTTCCCATCCTTCCCCAGGGCTATTTTCTGTTTCTCTGGTGCAGTGTCTGCACTTCCCAGCAGAGAACAAAGGGCCCTTCAGGGCTGGGCTCAACCTATGTTGTCTGTGAAACCCCCAGGCAAGAATACACAAAACCTCTGACAGTCCCAGGAGTCACAGGAAACTGTAAAGGTATACCAGAGGAACAAGGTTCGTGCTACACAGTAACTGTTCAGCAGCGTGCCCAGGGCCAACAAATCCTCCCCTGGCAATGATGGAGGACTCAGCCAAGGGCAAGTTAGAATCGTCCTTTATTTTCCATAACATACAGGGATCATACAGGAAACCAAAATGCCTAGCAATCAAAGCTTCTGAGCCCATGTCACAGGTATTTATTACATAATTCCATCATGAAAGGAAATCTATCCCCATAAACCTAAGAACCCATTCTATTGGGAGGTTTGGGTGGTAGCACCTATGGAAGTCGCCTATATAAATGACCTAACTGATCATTCCATGTTAGGTGACCTCGCCTGAAGCTTCCCCAAATACTATCTATTACATTGCTGCAGGGTCACTGGCCTATCATTGTCCCTTGCCCCTTACACACCACCCCAGGATTTGGCCTTCCTGATTGGCTGGAGCGGGTCCCCCAGGCCTGGAGCCCTGCTCTGTTCCCAGTGCTCAGTGTACCTTCTCAATTTAACGAGAAAGACTGTGTGTCCCAATTGTTGCGACTGGGTTAGCCACCTAGCCTGAGAGAGTGCCTCCGGATTGCAATATTTGTTGGGCAACACATGTATCAGTTCTTGACAAACACGAATGGATCCCAGTCTCTCTGCGCCAAGAAGATGTACAAATTGAAGAGTGATTTCCAAAGGATTTATTTGGAGCGTGTAAAGGAAAGCTTGACACGTGTTTTGAGCCTGAGACAGCTCTTCATCTGAGGCTTGGGTTGAGCTTAAAGGACTTCAAAACTGAGCGACCATAGAATTATGTCTGACTGGAATCCCAGCAAACATAATTCTACGGTCGCTCAGCCTTTCCGCAATTGCGAGGCCATTTGAGAATTACTTTCTGGCATTGTCCACATTCTCAAATTTGAAGTCCTTTAAGCTCAACCCAAGCCTCCAATGAAGAGCTGTCTCAGGCTCGAAACACGTGTCAGGCTTTCCTTTACACGCTCCAAATAAATCCTTTGGAAATCACTCTTCAATTTGTACATCTTCTTGGCGCAGAGAGACTGGCATACATTCGTGTTTGTCTTGAACTTTACAGTGGTTTTGTATAGGCAGTACAACCACACCACCCAGATACCTGCTGCCTTGTTGTACTTTGTCTCTATTTCTGATATACACAAGCGCTGTGGTTTTGAGACTTTTTCTGCCAACCATTGTTTTTGATGTATCAGTTCTTGTCTGCTTCGCTGGGATCAGCTCCTCTTCCCACCACGGGTAAATGGCTATTGTTTGGCTTGGCCGAGTCACGTGGGTGAGGACCGCAAAGCACAGTCTTTTCGGTCTGCAATTATTGAGGATTTATTCTGTTATTTTGCAGGTGGCTTCTTGCTCCTGGATTCTGGAATGTTACACTTGTCCTTGACTGCAGGCACTGGCCCTTCGCTTTGTGCTGCAGAATCTACATCTCTTCATTCCTAATTCTGAGGCCTATGGCTTTGTGCTATTTTACTACGGTCGGTTTATGGTTTCTCTCTCTCTCTCTCCTTTGCAATATACGGCTGCAATCTTGCTCTGTGTGACTCTTGCTTTCTTGCATTTCTGCATTTGGCTAGTGAAAGAAAACAACATCTGACAGTAGGAGAACTGGATTGAGGTAGCCGTATAGGAGGCGCTGGGACTACGAAAAGATATGGTAATAATGGGAATGCAGTTAACAGTTAGTTGAGAGAAAAGTCATCTGGTTGCTGCACATTAGAGGGACAAGTAGTTAACTCAGAACTACTAGTTTACAACAATAACACAAGGAAGAGTGTCACCCCAAATTTGTTGCGCAACCTTACTACAAGTTAGTGGATACACAGGTATATCAGATTAATGACATTGCTGAAAGACAGAGGTCAAATTAGAACTAAACAATAGAGTCATCAGCCGGAGTGCTTTGTCCAAATATTTATAAAGAATACACTGAAACAGAAATGCCGACATGTGTTTCGACCCTTTCCAACGGGTCCTTTTCAAGGCAAAGCATAATATTGCGGTAACGTGGGTTGTAAGGGAGACTGTCACGCAGCCAATTTGGCAGTACAATTGGGGACTTTTATATAGAGAGCCTGGTAGGCAGTAGCGTGGGTTTGATCCCCTGCAAAACCGCGCCCTTGCAGGGGATCCAACCCCAGCATTGTCAGGTTTCATTTATACAGAAGTGCCGGGAACAAACCCTTTTAAAATCTTCCTATATTTCTCCACATGTTCAGATTGCGGTTGCTATCAGAATACTGTGTTACTTACCACGCTACTCCGGCTGATGACTCTATTGTTTAGTTCTAATTTGACCTCTGTCTTTCAGCAATGTCATTAATGTGATATACCTGTGTATCCACTAACTTGTAGTAAGGTTGCGCAACAAATTTGGGGTGACACTCTTCCTTGTGTTAACATCTGACAGTATGTACATGTATCTGTCCTCTGGCTACAGAACTGTGTGTGCATGTTCTTCGTGTGTGCACAAGTTTATCTGTGTAACATCTTGCAGGGTTGCGAATTTGCTTCATGGCTAACGTTACTATGCTGTGGTTTCACTAATGATGTCCGCTGTAACGCTCACCTGATATCCACAGGAACGCCACCCGATCTGGCTGGACTGCTTCCAACCTGGATCCACCTCCCCCGGGTTCTCGTTCTGCCGAGGATCTAATCTGGAATACAGGAGTTTGATTTAGACCACAATCTCTTCCTCTCTGGGCCCACCTCCCTTGTGAACCCAACGACCCCCTCAGAGCTTTCCTCACCTTGGATTTCAATATGGTGCGCTCTCCGTTTTGCAGTTCTGTGCAGGGGTGCATTGTGGATGGGCGCTTCACCACTGAGTTTGCATCACTGGTGCGGGCCCGTGAGTCCAGACCTGCTGCGACTCAATTCTTCAGGTAAGTCTATGGTTTTGATAGTTTGTTCGTACTTTGCCCCGTTAATGTCTTTCCTTCTCTCTTAGGTGCGGGAGAAACGATGAGACGCCAAGCAGGCTGGGGCTGTGTTCGAGATGGTAAGTGAATGCGCGGAGCGTAGCGCTATGTGCACTTTTGCGGTGTGCTAACCTGTGTTATCCTTCTCTTGCAGGCCACTGTGATGTTCTGGATGGTAAGCTCCCAGGAGGATGCGGAGCGATGAGTAGATGTCCGAATCGCCATCGAGTAAGTATGCGTGTTAATCAACCTTGCCTTTTCTTGCAATTTGATGGAAGGCCGGAACGAGAATAAACCAACAGCCAGTTCCGCTCAGGTAAGCGTGCTTCTGAATGTTGTTTAAATGAGAGATGCAACCGCTTACTAATGCTGTCTTTCTATGTCCTTCCCCAGCTGCAGTTTCAAGGAGAGAGCGAGCATCCATCGAGATGCTGGAGGTTCGGGACACTGGAGCGAACAACAGGAGCTGGAATAACTAGCAGATAAGGATGGCTAATGATGTCCTTCTTCTTCCTCTTCTTGCAGGTGCAGGCCTGGAATGCAGAGGACAGACCGCGGTGTTTGTTACGCTGCGAGTGCAGAGCAACGCGAAGCGTGTTCTGCAGCTCGGGTGTGGCTTAAATAGTCTGTAGGTATCCCAGGTGCCTTCAGGCCTGACCACACCCTAAATGCTAGACCGCATGGTTCAGTTCTGGAACTGAACCATGTGAGGGTATCCATGTTGTGCTATTGCCATTGAAAGCTCCAGGCCATATGAGCCTGGACCAAAGGCACCAGGACTGACTCCAAGGGGCATGATTGGGCCCTTGGGGCCATGTAGGGACACTGTGATGCGACCCAGAGGCCCGAGTGCCAGGGCCAGGGGCAATGGTCATGACATCAGCATGGCTGGATATTTATCATTAGTCAACCTGGTCCGGTGAAGTGGCACCTGTGTCTGCGAAGACGTCAGCTGGATAGTGTTTCAATGGTTGTCTAAGAGAATATCTGCTTGCATATGTAGAATGTGCTGGCCCTCCTGGGGGCTGGCCAAACAGTGATTGGCAACTCTTGTTTCTCAGTCTTCGGGCTGTTATCGGGATCTCATGCGTATAGGGGACACAAGGGCCATTCCAGGGACCCTCTCTTCAAAACCAGTTGATAAAATGGCATTAGGTGTGTTTTGCCCTTTATAACTGTACCTCACCAAATTACAACCACCAGGCCTTGGGTATTCTCAGACAAAGACCGAACCTTCCGATTGTCTCCTGCAAATCATGAGAAAAAGGCCACACCTATCCAAGAAAAGGGATCACCCTCCCCGGTATTATACAGAGAGGGTCAGAACCTTCCCCTAGTGAGGAGCGTCTTATCAAATGCACCCCCTTGTAGTGTTTATTTTGGGTACCACGGCCCAGGAGCTGCAGGTTGGGGGGTGACATAAGGAATAATTTTTAAATAGAATGGACACAAAACCGACCTTTTTTCTCTCTGTGATTGTACAACGACATTCCTTGTGTACTATGAGCCAGGAAAGAACCACCCTAGAATCCCATCAATGACACTTTACATGGTCTAAGGTTTCCTGCCCTTGGATGTATTCCAGAGAAGCAAAGCAGGAAAGCAGCAGTTAAAAATTACAAATCTATTGTACAGGTCTTACAAGAGACAAAGGCAGACTCACCCGGATTGAGGATGGATGAGGGACAGACAAGGGAAACAAATAAGACTATTTGACAATACCATGGCCTGGTGGGTTGTACTTTGGTAAAATGTAAATATAAATAGCCACCAGGTCGGGATCCTGGAAAACAATTTGCAAGACACGGTTCTCTCCACACTGCCACCTTTGTATATGAAACGGCAGAAATGACATCACACGCACTATGTTCTGACATATTGACCTCATGGCCTCAGGGCCTTGGATGCCGTGCCGGCCATCTTAGAATGGGATGTAATGACTGTTTGTCCATCCTTTGCTTTGGGTTTCATGCACAAAGGTTCCAGATTTAAAGGTTCCAGATTTTGTTGCGCCAACCTATCGCTGTGCCCACCACTGTTGCCAGAGATGTCCCGATAGGAGGGGAGCATGCCCAGGTGAGACTCTAACAGGGATACACAGTTATATATCATTTGAATCATGGGTGTCCAATATTAAACATGGTTGTTTAAATTAATGTAATTCCAGCAGGTTGTTTTCATGAATGCTCAATATACTCTGTAGCTGCCATGTTGCCAAGTCACACTGCAGCCGCTGATGTGTCAATAGAATGGGCCCAGAAAAAGTGCAGATGTGTGATCTAAACTTTTGTTTTAGCATGGAGCACTGGAAAGTGGGGCCTCGTCAAGTGAAGACCAGAATCATTTCACAAAGCAACAGTAAAAATATCCAGAGTGCACACCCACACAGACGGCATTTTGTCACTGAATTATTGTGTTAAAAACATAACATTGATTTATTAACCTGGTTTTTAAAGTGAGACTTAACACTATCAGATTGGAGACAGTGATAGTTTGAGAGCATTCAGGACTTTTTAAATGGAGCACTTGACAGGCTGTGTTGGAATATCTCTGTGCTACCCCACATTTCATCACGAATAACACTTTGGGGAACTACTTTTACCAGAAACGTTTGAGGAGCTAAATGCATTCAGTAAAAAAGAACAATAAATGTCAGACTTATTAGATGGGGAAATTAGTTTCCATAAGGGATGATTGCCCAGAAGTACCACCCTTTTCTTTTAGCCATTTGCATTATTAAGGTCTTAAATATTCTCTATTTCAAACAGATGTGCATTTGCAGACGAATGTGGGAAGATCACTGCAGTACACTTTATTCAATTAATTGGATACAGAAGTATGTATCTATAATGTCTATATTATTACCTGAGCATAAGGAGCAACCAATGACAGGACTGATAGAGTGCAATTGGCGGTTTTTACATGAAAGGGAAAACTGGCAAGAATACCTATGCCTTGACTCAGCAACATTTACTGCAAGTAACTAGAGGCGTCGCCTGGGGAGGCCTGGGGGTGCTATATCTCTGGGTCTTTTGGTTGTAGCTCTGGATACAAGCTCAGGGTCTACAACCAAACGACTCGCCAGCAACGAGTCCCGACATTAGCGTAGCCCCGGATCTTTTACAGACCTAGCAACACCCCCCCTGCAAGTAACAACAAAATGAAGTCTTCCATCGTGAGTAGCTTGCATTGCTTTCTGGAGAGGGCTGCAAAGCAGTAAGGGGCAGATTGGTGTGCATGATTCTGTAGAAAAGACCAGGAGCAATCATTCATGGTATCGCTGCCTGTCAACCTGCAGGAAACTATTCTAGGCTACCACAATTAAAGCTTTGTTGTAATGTGACTCTCTTTCGTATGTCCATGGCATGCTGTTCAGGAGGCTTGTTTGCATGTATGAGGTAATGAGTGCCCATAGTCAGGGATGCCGTGTGAGTGCGCTGCTTTCCCTGAGCTGCTCTTAATTCTTTAATACACAGTTATGAACCCTCCCAATGGTATGTATTTTGCCAACCACTGAAGCCTGAAAAGTAGATCCACGCAGGCTTGACATGTGGCCAACTTTGCACCAGACCTGCAGATGAACTGGTCTGATGTTAAACCTCATTTGCCAGTTTAATGGTATCCACTACACAGTGTAATTTGCTTTCTGGCTTTGAGAACATTCAGACATGTAATTGCCCATTTCACCATAGCCAGAAAGATAGCTATAATTGCTAAAATGGCTCAGTGGGTTCAGTGCTCGCTGCTGCGGTGTGTGTATGATCTGCAGGTTGCAGGTTCGAATCTCTGCAAGACCAACTCAGCTTTTCATCCTTCTGAGGTTGATAAATGAGTACCAACACAGGTTGGGTGATATTGTATGTATATTTGTTCTATATAAAGCTCTTAAGTGTAAGTGCTATGTAACAACACATCATTATCATTTGGCCTTGAAGATCTGCTTGCATTCACAGTCATTTGGTAATATGGGCCTGTACACACTGATATTAACGATAACGATATGGTGATCCTTTCTTGAATTAAATGTACATCAGATTACAGTGATGGCGTAACCATATTTTTCATAGTGTACTTAGGAACAATGCTAAGCGATGCCACTTAATGTTGTGTCAAGGGGAGAAAGATCGTTTTCCATCACTTCCTGTGATGTCACTTTGGGGTGGGCTCAAATTACATCACTTCCTGTGATGGCATCAGAGGTCAAGGGTCATGTGATGCCACTTCTGCTACCCCTGGCATTTTGGTGAAATGACATCCCTACCATCTACCCCCATGTCATGTAATGTAATAGCCGTCGTCTGAACCCCGTTACCTCTATATTGTTCTCTTGGCACTGAGGCTTGTCTGACATATTGTGCCCACACCTGAGCTTTGAGAACTTAGTTTGCGCCTCTGCCGCGAGAAGATGAGGGTGTGTGTGGAGGTGGAGGAAGTGGGAGCAGCAAGGACACAGTGGGGTGTAGGTAAGGAAAGGCAGTCAGGTGGGGTGGAGGTGTGTTTATTTAAAGTCGGGTGCCGATGGCCTCGACGTCCTTTGTTCGATCAAAAGGAAGTGCAGAAACTATCGCTGCGGTGCTGAAATCCTGATATATTGATTCTGCATGGCAGACCTGCTACGACCAGATAGATGTTCTCACAGGGACTAGTAAAGTTGCTTCTGAGATGGGATGGAGATGTGCTCATGCCGTACAATGTAGTTAGGGAGCCTAGTTGGATTGGCTGTGCTTGCATTTCCCCAATCCCCCCTAGCAGGATAGACGATGGACTCCAGTTAAGGCTGCACATTCAATTGCGTGCAGGTCCTTGAAGCAGCTCGAGACTGAGTCCCAGCTTCTCAATCTAGCGTGGTGGAGTGTCTGAGCCTTAACTGGAGTCGAAACAACAAGCGGATCCATCGGCGCACACATTGCGGCCAGTGACCTCGAGTATAGCACTTGGTTTTTTCCGGCACTAAGGCGTACCTGCTACACCGCAGTATCCTGTGGTCACAATCTCCTGTACTTAGGACAAGGGGAACCGCGCACCAGCTTTTACCGTGGTGATAACGATCACACGAGATCAACAGGACTCCTTTCTCAACCTGTTCTCCTATCCTGATGAAGGCCTACTACATGCCAGCTTCATTACAAGACTGATCACTTTGTCCGAAGCACAGTAGTGTCGACTACCAATTTTACATACCAGTGTCCACCACCAGCACTGTCATTTGTTCACTGTAATTTATCGTGCAAACATGATTTTTAAAAAAAAAAAAATTTAATTGGCCTTTACAAGCCTTTAAAACAAAAGGAAAACAATCAAATTTCATCACGTCAATTATATACAATAAACTTCACGTCAACCCAACAAGGAATCTGAAACCACCCTGACCCAACCATAGTTAGTTAGTGATCGTTAGTTTACTGCCACAGCTCAAGCGCAAAGCTTGGCTCTAAGCAGACCTTGTACAGACATTGTCCGTGGTTTCGAGACACTTTTCAATCTCATCCAAGAACAAAGTTAGTGCAATTGGCATTTTTGTGTTCTCTCCTGTGTACATCAGGTGCCACCACTCTTCTGCATTCCTCATTGACAGTCCTGCTATCAAAGGGCTAAGGCATTTCGTTCTTTGTAGTCGGAGTAGGGGGCAAAATAGGACAAGGTGTTTAGTCGTTTCTTCATAGAGTTCACAGAACCTACAATTCACATTTGTCTTATCCATGGCAACCCAATTCTTAGTTCTCTCCTTAGTCTTTAGCAGATTTAGGCGAAACCGCATGTATGTAGATCTTCTCTTATTATCAGGGAATAGAGCTACATAGTTGAGCAGGCTATTGTACTCTCTAGCTTCACAAGGCACATCATTCATTAGTTTGGGCGCGCTTCTTTCTTCGCCAGTTATAATCCAGTCGAGTCTCCAGATCTTTTTCTTCACGAAGTCTGGATTATCCCGGAGCGTTATGAGATCTGTTCCATGCATTGTCAACAGCTCCTCGCAACCTGTGCTGCATAAAGATAGTAAGCACTCAGGGTTACCACTACTGGCATTACTCAGGATTTTAAATTGCGGAGTAACGTTTGATTTCTAAAATTTGGCTTCCCTATATGTTGTAAGGGAAGAAACATGCTCATCAACATCCAACTCCAGTCCAGATGACTGGACTGTACCATCATGTATTTTGTACAGACTTTTATAAGTAAAATTTGTCCTGTTGTATTGTTATTTTGATATACTGTAGTACATTAAAAACTTGGGGTCAAAACATTTTGTCTTGACCTAGTCAGCATATTCAGATTAATATAATTTTTTCTGCGTAAGGATACTACCATGAAGGTATGTGGTTTACAGTCACCCTGATTATTGTTTGATTATATATATTTGCTTACTGATGTCTACAATTGCACCTATACTGCCAGAGCCTGGTAATGCCTGCTTGTAACAATGCAGTTGAGATGTCTTCATGGCAGCAAGAATTGCACACACAATTCGCTCAAGCGCAGAAAAGGCATGAATTACACTTTGCGGTTGACCCCATTTCTGCTCAGACTCACAGGAGTAGCCCAGATATGTGCCGGGCACAAGGTTGGAAATATTCTGTTGCCAGTTTGAGGGACTGCTGTTACCATCAGTTGTCAGCCGTTCGAACATCTATTTGGTACAATTTAGTTAAAGGGTTTGGCTGATGAGATTATGTGGCCCAGATGCGTTGGAGTAGAGTAGTTGTGCCATACTGGATATTTATCTTATCTACCTTGATCCAGGTACTTTGGGGGCTTGAAGAGCATGGTCAGATGTGACGAGACGCCTGTGTGCTATGTATGAGGTGATTTAGGTAAGGATGCTTGTCGTGGCCTCTGAATGAGTCACAAGATGGAGCAGGGTGATCGCGAGCAATGGAGATAATGTATTGCAGCAATTTGTAAGAGCTATGTAACGTGTGTAAGAATGTTTCTCCCACCCCCATCTCAGCTACCTCTATCTAATTCCGCTCGGAATCTTGGCATCGCTTTCGTCCCTTCTTTGACCTTCTCCTCTCACATACTTGCCACTGCTCGGACTTACCGTTTCCATCTTTTCAGCATATGTAAAGTTCGCCCCTTATTAATCTTCAAGGAACCAAGCTTCTGATCTCTAGTTTCATCTCAGCTCGACTTGATTACTGTTCTTCTTTATTTCTTTATTTATTTCCTTTCTTGTTCCATTTCGGTCTATCTACCACTCATCTGCCCATCTTCTTTCTTCCCTATCGTTCCTTTTCGACTGCTCCTAACTCTGTCCTTTGAACATCCTCTTCAATTTCATTTTCTCTTTATTGTATTTAAGTGCCTTTAAGGCATGGCTCCTCTCTATCTCTCCTCTCTTATCTCCTGATACCATCCAGGACGCCTTCTTCACTCCCAATCACTTTTCCTCATCTCTGTCCCCCGCCCTCCATGTGCCCAATCACGTTTTTTTTCTTTTTCCTCACTGGCCCCTAAATTCTGGAACTCTCTGCCTCAATCTATTTGTTCTCTTGATTCGTTCCCACTATTTTGCTCTCACTTGAAATCTCATTCTATTTCCTCAATGTAATGATGTCACCCGTTTCCATTTTTTGTACCATCTGACTAAATAAATCAAATCAAATCAAACTGGAACAATCAATTGTGCAACTCTTAGACTATTGACTTGGTTATCTAATTTAAGTATGCTTACAATTAATTGTGCCAATGAATGCCTACATATTGCATTTCGGGTTGGTGGGGTTGCATGTAAATGTATAGTTATATTTGTATATGTGTAGGGGACCTCGATTTGAGCATTTCACACTGGGGTTGTGGCCTTGAAAACCATAGGCCCAGGAAGAGGCAGTTGTAGTATGAGTTAATATAGGTTAGAGCTGGCTGGAGTTGAGTGTGACTATTAGAAGTGATGCTATGCACTGCCTATGCACCGCTCTCTGGGTATTGGACACCCTTGGTTATTGATGTGGAGTGTTGGACACCATTTGATATGTATGCGAGGTGTTGTACACCATTTCTGTTGCGTGCATACATAAGGTGTTGGACACCAATTCTGTAGCTGTTGCAACTGAGGGAGTGTGCCAAGTGACTGGGTCACATAGGGTTTTCAGTGTGCACACAGTGGACATGTGAAGCTTGGGGTAGGCCTTAAAGCTATGCTATGGCGTCCCCGTCGCTGGTGCTTAGCAGGAGGTGCAAGGTCAGTGATACAGTGTTTGGTTGCTAATGCTTGTTAGGGGCTTGCTGCAGAGACGTTTTTATGGGAGGGCAAAAGGGGAACTTGCCCCGCGCCCCACCTCGGAGCGGGCCCCCACAAGACTGTGTGAGCTAAAGAAGTCCATTCACATTGTTCCCAAAACTAAAATAGCACACGTCAGGATATGTTATGGTGTGCTCTGAGGCTCTACATCTGTTGCCTGTCTGTTGTTCAGAAGTACTTTCTGCTTTGATCAATATATCCTGTAATGCTTTCTGTGTTCACTCTGGTATACATAGCTTGTGTGTTCACTAAGACACAACTCCTGTAGCACTCTCACCTTTCTGTTGGGATCATATGGACCATGTGGTTGAAATACATAATGATAATTTTGAGTGTAGTGATGGTTCAGAAGATAGCTCAGTGTGTTAAGCACTCATTGCAGCGATCTGTGTTCATATGCAAGATTACAATACCAAATTCCAGAAAGGCCGACTCAGCCTTTTCAATGTTTGGAGTTGATAGACCTGCATGTATATGTACGTTGTTTCATTGTATACCAGGTACTATTCTGAGCAATGTACCTGCACAAGATAGCAGTTGCCATAAAAACAAACAGCATCAGTGTGGTGAAGGTATAAAATTGGTTTGTTCAGATGGGGAGCAGTACAATCTAGGCAGCCGCATCCAATGATGAGCGTAAAGTGTTAGCCCAGAGAGGTGACAAGGTATCGAAATTCAGGACTGTAGAAGTAAAGCGTTCATGCTTGGATCCTGGCTTTGCTGCAGATGATACAGTGAACCTGGACACATCATCATATCACTGACATTACTGTGCTGTTTCTGTAAAAAGATTTGGATTCTGACATGCTGGTGGCATTGTTTAGCCCATTACCTGAGCTTTCTTTTTACATAGGCCATTTGAGTGAAAGGGGTTCTAGATAGAGGAAAGAAAAGCAGATATTGCAGGCCTTGGGCAAGCACACTTTAAGATCTGCTCATTTGACATAAAAAAGGTTTGCTTTTTGTACAAGTCAGATTTGTTCTACACGCCATTATATAACAATTTCACAAGCATGTATTTTGGGTGAAATACAAAGAAAAAACTGATCAAATTCTTTAAGATCACATCAATTAATATGCTGGTACTTCTATGCTTCCCTTGATAATGGGGACAATGAATCTAGAATCATTCCAGTTTTGCATAATACGCTTCTATAACATATTGTTTTAAATAATTGTCATGTTTCTTATTGTTGTACCTTCCAAGTCAGTTCTATAAAATAGTATTGCTTTAGTTCATGGTAAGAACTGGAAAAGAAAGTGGTAATGAGTAGAAATTGCAGAGTGGGTGCAAATCCCAGCATCACCTCTTAACCGATGTGTGATCCTGGGCATCTCATTTAATCTTGTTTTGCCTAACTTGTCAAAATGGTGAGTCCCTAAACCTTTTTAAAATTGTCACCCTTCAGAGTGATTTCATTCTAACGGTATGATCTGCAAAAAAAAGCCTCACTCATGCTTTCACTGGCTATTGTGTTGCTTCCTCTATAATATTAGTGATCATTGATATATTGCACACCACAGCCACTTGCTCCTTTGCTCTTTAATGGTAACGCTCTTTAAAAACCATGTCCCTCTTCTAATCTCAGTTTGTCTGGATACAAGCACCTACATGGTAGCTTCATACACTATCTGTGCTATGGCATGCATAGTGTTCTCCTTGCTTCCAATTGGTCTCCTGTATCCATGCTTGAGCACTTTTGCATTCTGTGATGCAGCTAATTTGAGTCCTATGTCTATTCTGGATTATGTGCACCTTTTTCATAAGATCGGTCTTCTGAATTTATACCTTCCTTGTGGTGGCTATTGATGAAAAGTGTCCGGTACCTATGCTAGTGATATCCAAAAAACAAAGTAACTCTACTTTGTTAGGAAAGGCGCTTCACAGTTTGCCCCATTTGGTTGCTGCTAATTAATCTGCTGTGAATTTTGCATAAAGGTCTTGACCATAAGTCAGTGATAAATTCAAAACAGTATGATTTGTTACAGGAAATGTTTAATGCACATTCCTGAAATATCCGTTAATATAACTTGTCTTTGCAAATCACACACTGGGTTTACATCTCAGTTTGCCCAAAATACGCTAGTGCCAATGCATTTCGGATAGAACCTTCATCAGGGCGGTATTTAGGCAAAATCAGTATCACATGACTGATATTTCATTCATATCTAGTTGATGTTCAGCACATTAAACACATTAAGCCATTACATTTCAGTTAAACCAATACAAAAACACATACCATTCCGTGAGCGAACCACATCCGTTTGCATAGGTAAAGAAAAATAAAACAAAATGGATGTATCAATTAGTTAGTTAGTAGTGTAATATATACTATGTGTATCAGCATAGGCTGAGTGAGCATGTCCTACCTGAGTCATGCCAGTTTCTTGATAACGTACGTCTGTACACAGATACATCTACAATATAAATAAAGACTTGTCACCCTTTTGCTGGTGTAAAGAAGGAAAACATGTAATCCCATGGACACGAGCAGTACTTACCGAGCAGCTTGTGCTCGCAGGACGTGTAAGCCGAACACAAGTCCCCTTGTCGTGGACTGGAAATGTTGCTAAATGCTACTGTCTTATCATTCTGATTACAGGAAGAATGAAGAAGGTAAGGTGACTGAAAGGGAGTATACCCATGTTTATTTTGATCACTGCGAGGCAGCCCATCAAATTATGGGTTGTGATTGTGCTGAGGGGGCGCAACCAGATATCCTGGATCCCTTAATTTATTTGATTCAGTGGAGGCGAGCCAAAGAGGTGTCTGTGCGCCAGGGCCCAAAAATGCTTAAAAGGGCCCTGGCTTGTCGTCTGAAGTGAGGTTCCCAGGCAGTAAGTGTGATGTTAGATTGCTTTCAATGTGGTTTGGTTGGTTTAGTCAGGGTATCCTGTCATACTTGGCTTGAGTGTTGTCACCCTCTCATCTGATTCTGTTTTGCTTTGGCTGGCAAAGTGTGGAGTCTGTGCCGCTGTCATGTGGGTGTGTGCTTTGAATGGCATGCAAGAACGTTCTGAGGGTGCTAGTCACTGGGTGCTGTGAAGCGCATTACCCAATGATGTGAAGTTAGGAAATACCCTTGGTGTGAATGGAAGTGACACTGCACACAGTGGAGCTAAGTGGTTCATGTAGAGTAGTTGGGTTTTGATTGTAAGGTGGTTTGAGTGGAAATGGTTAGGTGATTCGACTCTTTACTGCGTATGTCTCTTGAGTTCTGATAAGGGGGAAGATGTGTTGCAATGTGCTTTCTTCCTGCCTGGTCTTTTATGCATGACTGGTGATGTTATGAGAGTTATGTGTGTGGAATGTGTTGTAAGTGCTGCCTGTTGGGTGTTCTATGACTGGCAGTTGGAGAAGGCTGGCTGAGAGAGAGGTTGTGCTGGTAGATGTTTCCTTACGATACCGAGGTCTTTCTTGTGTCCTGTAACCTTTGGGGCTGATTTATCATGTACTGTAACCAATGAAGATTTCCTTTAGTACCTGTGGCTCCAGGAAATGACACTTCACAACAGTCTTTCTTGCAAATGACGGCCCTTTTGAGTGCCCCTTACGTGTATCATTTGTTTGTATTTTTGTGACATGCTACATGCCACCTTCTTGCTTCTTCAAAGCGCTTGTCCACCTTGCGAACAGTGTCAAGGTAGAAAGGTTGGGCCAAATATTGATTAGTAACCCTGATTGCGTTATAGGCTGATAGCGTTCTTCACATGGGTAGAGGAGGAGCGGCTTGCACTGCGTTCTCTGATTGGTGGAGCCCAGTTCTTCAGTAAATGGTGTGAGGAGTACTGTCCATGTCTTGTCTGCTATGGGGCATATACTATTCTTTCGTTACTCGCCCTCCCCAAAAATATGTCTCTGTAGTGGATAGGTACCAACAGATGAGAGAGAGGGATGGAAGCAAGTGATTGCATGTGTGAGGAGGTAGGAAGGTGAGAATAGATGGGGATAGAAGGGTGGGGTATGCAGCAGGGAAAGGACGGATTTCTAATTTGACAAAGGAGAGATTCATTGTTGAGGAATTGTGGCTTGGGTGTAGAAGGGCAACAGGTAGGGGAATAGGGGAGACAAATCCCCCCACAATTTTAATCAGGGGGGGGTATAACGCCATTTATCCCCGCACAATCTTTCCACAATCGGAAATGAGGGGAAAGCAGGGGTTCATTATTTTTCCAAGTGAAGCAGGGCAGTATTTTTCGAAATGTGCATTTCTTTAAATGTGCATTCTTGTTCCCCTTCCCTTAAAATGCTGTTCAACAGCTCAGGCTCAGAACAGGTGACAAGGCCAGGCGGAGCAGGAAGGGGGATGTCCCGCCTGGACTGCTGTAACAGATTTGTAAAAGATGTATCTGTAAACAGGGCTGTTCTTCTGGTAATGTCATGTCACATGAGTGCTCAGACAGAGAGATCATATCAGACAAAGTCAGACTAGTAAAAGCAGACGGTCTCATCTCCTACACTCTCCCCAGACTTCACTGCCTTCAGATGTATTGCACTTGCTACTGCTGTCTGCTGCGAGGGGGCTTATCTGAACTAGGACCTTTATGTTGCTCCAGTCAGGTTGGAAAATATGTATTTGCAGTTCTCCTTGCTAATGCACTGGAATCGTAAGGGCTGAGAGGCCTAACCAGCGCTGCCCATTCAATAACTCTTGCTGGACGGGCAGAGTGGCCTGCCAATCTATCACAGACTGGCCGAGGCTTTCCTGGAGGGCAGCTGGACTCTCACACTACAGGAAGGACTCTGAGAGAAACAACAGAGCATACCTTACAATACTGCTACTAAATGACCCTGCACATTGATATCTAGCAATGCTTCCCTCAGATCCTTCCTTCCGGGGCAGCGATGATTCACTGTCATTTAAATATATTAAGGGAGTCCCGTGGCTTTCCTGCCGTCAAGTTAAACCTCCTTCAGTCAATGCAAGAGGAATCGCAGCCCTGCCAAAAAAAAAAAAAAAAACATTGACCAGAGGGGAACTCACAGCAGGTCATCTGGCCACAGATACACTGCAGTGTAATGCTGGACACAGCACCCTTGTTCTCATGCTTCCATAAGACCCATGCACTTCAGGTTAGGAATAAATGTCACAAGTCCCTGAAAGGCAAAAACAATACAGGCATTTTTTTTAGCAGGCATGCATAGTTTTTTTTCTCAAAAATGTGTTCAAGCCGCTGGCGTGGTCCTAGCGGGTTTAGCAATAATGCTGCATGTCCTGTTTCATAAAGCAAATTTCAGTAAGGTTTCTGTATACAAGTAGCACAGTCGCATGCCATTCAGTGCAGCACTGCATTTAGTCATACATGTTGCTGGCTCTTAATTATAGCCCTTAGAAACTGATATCCAATTGGAAGTAAACGTCCCACATGATCAAATTAGCAGCTTAAATGCTGTGAGTAAAAGTGCAACTCCAATTATTAGCTATACTGCAATGTGAAATGTTTACTTGCTTTGATATTATCTTGCCCATTCCCACATGACAGCACCAGAACTACCTACTTACACTGAGCTGAAGAAACATGGAGTTCCATGTCCTCCCCTGTGCCTTGCTTTCTATGACTATTTTATATCACCATGATTACATTGTAACCATTTTAACATATGCTTTGTTCCGAGAACCACGCTTAATGTGCCCTTTATATTTGTTAAGAGAGGCTCCAGGATATTACAAGTAGCGAAGATTCAGATGCCTATGCTATATGCATATGGGATACAGTACTCCTTACTATATGTTAGCAGGCTATTGCAAGTCCCTGGGGAGTTCTGTGACCAAAGAGAGGAAAAGGCAGAAGGTCTCAACCCTCTGTGGTGCCTTTCAATATCATTTATATATACAGCAGGGGGTATTTTATTCCATCATACACTGTCATCACCTTTTGCTTAATAAAACGTAAGAACCTAACCCTTTGCTGATGCATATAATCCATTTACAATCTGTTTGGATTTTAAAAAGCTAATGTGCAACTTCTAATGTGTTGCAAGAAAATACTTTAAGCCGTTTAAAGATGCATTAAAAACGTTTTCATGTGTAATAAACAATTTCATGCATATTCTTGCTTGCATGTGTTAAACTCCAGCAGTGCAAAAAATAAACATTGTACCATATACAGTTGCCTTGTCAATGAATGGCTGTAAGGTATACCAGAAAACTATTTTACAAGAATGGAATATGGAAAGGTTGTCAAGGCTTTAATTAGGTGGTGCAGGGACAGCTGGAATTCTCTCTCCTGGCTCAAACAGCAGGCATTTTGAAGTCACAACGGTAGCATAATAACTGATTGCAGAGCAGTTATGATGTCATTTTTATATTACAGGTCAGTTGTGATGTCATAACGAGCTTGTACTAGGAATATTATTTGCAGGATTTTATATGAATATTGCAGGCTACCATGTATTATATATGTTTAATGAGGTGATTGAGTTACAATTGCATTCTAGTGCACGATTAGTGTACACATCTGATCAGTCACCATCTCTGCCTAAGGCCACTGGCGCGGATATCTGAGACAGAGTTCTACCTTAAGCAAAATTACCTTGTTTAGCCCTGTCTATGCTAAAGATGAAGGGGTTTTACCAGATGTATTCCCTGAGACTGTATAGATGGTCTTGCCCCAACCAGCCCCTACTTTCCTTCAGCATGCCTTTTTTCAGTCCAGCTCTAGCTTGAACTCATAGCTCCTTCTTTACAGCTTGCATGCTCTTTCTCTCTGTCGCACATCCTGACACCCCTCATCACCCCCTTCCTTCCCAAATGGTCATATAACATCCTTTCTGTATATTTTGCCCCTCCAGTCTCTTGCTTAGTGTCTGTGCATTCTCCTTTTCCGCCTCTATTTCTCCATTTTCCGCTTCTTACCTCCTTCTCTTTATTAATTTTGGCTATTAGGTGGCACTGAAAGCACTACCTATAAAGCCAAAACAATTGTCATTAAAATAAGAGCTTTAACATGAGAGCTTGAAATAGGGGCTTTGAATGCAGGTTTGTTATGCTTTTCAATGCAGGTTGACATATGAGGATGGATATATGGAGTTTGGCTATGTGCCCCACCCATTTAACACCCATTGCTAAGTGAAATCTATAGGATTTGCCTCCCATTCCCACCCATTTTCCCTCCAGCCACGCGTCTTTTTGCACTCTTTGGCTGATTTTCTACTGTGTGGTGAATTTGTCAGCCATTTTCCTTCCAAAATGACAGCCGCCATGTTTTAATGTTATTAAAAAGTTATTTGATTGAGGCTTTAAAATATATTTACTGCAGCTTTCAAGTTATGTTACACATTTTACTGTATTTTGTATTTAAAATAAACAAAGTACTGTACTCATAAACCTTTGGTTTAAAATGGTTCTGAAAATGCCCATTTACTGGTTTGTGGGGGTTGCTCTAGTGCTTTGAAATGGAAGTCAGAGCACCCAGCGGACGCACATCGCATTGAACCCCGGCCACTTAAGACGTTGCGGCCGGGGCTTCAGGTGAGTTCTGCTTTCTCACACTCTCCCCGTCTGGCCCCGGAGAGAGCAGATTGCCTGCAACCCTGAGGCGGTGCTGGCGCTCTCGCTGGTGCTGCTGGGGTCTTCATCGTTACTGCCCACCCCGCCTAGCCACAGGGCAGGCGGGCGTCCCCAGCATGGCCATAATCTTCACCCAGACCGCACCGCGCACACAGGCCGGGACTTCCCTCACCTCTGGGCCACCCAGGTATGCCACCAGGCGGCCTCTAGCCACCAGGCCATGCTCTGGTTCGGGCCGCCATCACATGCAGCCCCGGACTGGAGCGTCATCTTCACCTGGGCCGCACCGCACATGCAGCCCAGGTCTTTCTTTTCTTCTGGCCTGCCTGGGTTTACTTCTGGGCGGGCCCCTGCCTCCTAGGCCACGCTCCCGCTCGGGGACCACCCCGCCCCGGGTGCAGGAATTAGTCTTTCCACAGGCCGCCTCACACACACGGCCTGGGTTCAACTTCTCGCTGGGCTGCAGCTGACAGATGCAGCCCGGCTCATGAATGAGTGCCCTGGCGGGCCGCTCGAGGCCACAACCACCCAATGTTTTTGAATGGCTGGTTTTGCTTTCAACTGGGAATTGAAGTTTGTTTTAGGTGCTCCTGTGCTGTGTGCTAACATTGCACTGCTTTGGAAAGGCAACTAAATTTGTACAGTAGAATTGGACATGCAAGTCAACCTATATCCGAGCTGTGATACTTTTAATTTGAGCATAAACAGCCAACTGGGCTTTCGAGCTGAGCCCTTTGCTTTGAAATATTTGGTGATTGTATTTCATTGAAGGTTGGCGTTGCATAGCATTTTAAATCCTTGCGTCCATACCCCTGCCCGTTTCCTTGCTTTTGGAAGCAAGCCCCACCTCCCCTTTTACATTTTAGAGTTGCATAAACGCTATTGGAGTGACTTTTGTTTGTGGTGGATCACTTTTCTGCTTGACAGTGTTGTGTAGGTGGCATACTGTCTGGGTGCTTGGGGGGGAATGTTTGTGGTGGATCACTTTACTGACTACAGTGTCATGAGGTAGGCACACTGTCTAGGTGCTTGTGAGGGTTAAAAGACCTTAGGGAAGTACACCAAATGAAGAGGTTTGCATCAGACAGCACCTACACACACCCACCGACCCTACTACACTCTCTCATCTTCCACCTACCTATTCTACACCTGCTTTTTCTAAACCCACCCACCCTACAACACTCTCTAACCCCCCAGCCACCCACCGACCCCTGCATGCTCCCTACCACCAGTCAACCACCCTAACCCCATGCTAGCTACCCCCACACAACCACCCTACCCCCACATCTGCACCCCGTATCGTATCCTACTTTGAAACTTTGCACACTCCACCTTGCAGCCTGGTACCTATAAATGCAAAGGACAGCAGTAAACGCGAAAACTATTGGTGTTGCCAAAGCTTATTTTTTCATTGTATCGTCCCAGTTCCTAACGTCTCCCCACCTATCTTCCAATACTCATGTTTTCTTGTCTTTCCTTTCTGTCTGCTGTAGTTACTTTATCTGTGGGTATTTTCTCCCTCCCCTTCTACTCAGTAAAACTCCTTAAGTGCCTTTAATGTCTTCACATACCGCCCATTGAGGCGCCACTGGAAGGATCTTCCATTAGCTACCACGTTGCTTTGTTTCACACATAGATGTTCTTGTATAGCTCACACTACTAATTAAATAACTTCTAGAAACTTTAGTTATCTTTACATTGCTGTTTCAATTCTGTGCATGTTTATTTTAAGTTTCTACATGTTTCCAGATTGAGGAATAGCAATATTCAAAACATTTTGTGAAAAATTGTGATTACAGAGGTAACTCACTCATTGTTCTAGTGATGCCTGTGGCCTATCAAAACCATTTGAAGAGGGAATAACTTTCTTAAGTCTGCAGATTGTTCTCCAAGTTATACAGCTCCTAGAGTGCTTGAATATTGTCATGCAAGGACACCAACAAACAGTATCCGGATAACTTGCAGCTGTGAATAACCCACATAGGGCCTCATCAGGGGTCTGGCAGTATCCCGGCCGCCAGTGCAAATAGCGTTACTGCTACTCGGTCCAGCGCTGTTAGCACAGGATCATGACCCCAACTGTCCCATAAAGCTGGGGGTTGCCCAATAGCACTTTAAAATGAGGCAGCAGCAGGCGTGAGATGGATGGGGATGCAGATTAATACTCTAGCATCAAATCAATAATGACAACTCAACGGTTTGGCAAGGGGAGTCCGTTTAATGACAAGTACAAAAAACGGGGAGTTCATGAATATCAGCAATCGCTCGATCTTCCTTCTCGCTTTAACAACTCCAACGAACTTCATAAAAAACACATCATTTATACTAAAAACTCGTCATCACTGACGTGTAATGCTTAAAATGTTGCGTGCAATTCTACTGGTTCTAGGAAGGTAACTTTAATATAGGTACTATATTTGTTTATGTAACGGAGTGAGGGGATTGGACAAACACTGTTAGGTGTAGCATCTAAGCCCTACCTTCAGAATGGCTACTATAAATGTCACTAAAAGTACAACGTCTCATTGGTTCTACTAACTATAGGACCCTAGATTACTTGGTCCTCTATGATTAGGTTGGCAATGACCCCACTCATAATTTTCCACTTACTTAGCAGCGTGCCGAATAGCCGACCAGGTGCAGGGAGCTCGTCTGCACCTCCAGCTTTCCTCCAATTATTGCTACAATCAATCATCACCTCAGTGGTCATGTGTCAATTATTTCTTTGTGGTTGGCCTCGAAACTGCTTCTTGGTCTGGAAAAGATATATTTGCATGGCACAAGGCCACGCGTAGGTGTGAAGGTTTCATCACTTCTCGCTTGGCTGTTCACGTGATTCAGACACCGTGAAATTGTCTTATTCTTCATGCAATTTGTGTATTTGATTTAAGTATGCCAGCCATCTGCCTTCTGTGGCTTATCTTGACCTTTCTGAACAGGATACCCTGTTCTTCTTTCATAAATTGTATCCACTGTTGGTCTATTTCAGCCGATACAACCTTGGCTTCTTGGCTACATTTGCATGCGTCTGTCTTTAGTTTTCGATTTGCTTTCTGTGGGGCCCTTCTCTTGAGATATTTAGTAACCTTTGGTTGTTTCTGCTCCTGTGAATAGTGAAGTATACTTATATACAGTACTCCTTTTGAGGTAGATATGTATAGGTGGAGCTTGCCGCAATCTATTTTACTTCTAAACGTAAGCAACCCTCACGATTCTTTGCTTCTTGAGGTTCCATGCATATGTAAATGTGTAAATTAACTGAATATCTTCATCGTGCTCATGGCATAAGATTCTGACATTTTGACATTGTTATTTCACTTTAGCTTCATGATGTCCCTTATCCATGGTGTTTCATCTCTTTTTATCATTCGCAGGTCGTCATATCTTCTATAGGTGAGTCAGCCCGGGTTCTTGTGATGTCACCATTCGTCTTCCTTC
Source organism: Ambystoma mexicanum (assembly GCF_040938575.1). Lineage (NCBI taxonomy): Eukaryota > Metazoa > Chordata > Amphibia > Caudata > Ambystomatidae > Ambystoma > Ambystoma mexicanum. Next base: position 468,236,752 of record NC_090922.1, read on the forward strand.
AGTAACTTTTTATCTTCTTCATGGACTGAATTCTGACAATCTTCATTCTGTTTAATTTGTTGATATGGCTTTCTCAATGGGTACCTTAATGGGAACCTTAATGTCCAGGTTTTCTTAGGTGTTGGCAATTCAACAGGTGCTGTTCTTCTGATAGGTACTGGTCAGAGCCACACTGCGGCTCTCTGCTGGTTTATTTGCTCATCATACGTCACATATTTTGGCGTGAACGTTCCTGGTACTTCAGAATGGACGACTGGAGTGCGGGTCATGCTTGGGACATCCTCTACACTCCCCCCTCTGGGCGATTCATCGACCACTTTCACTTCTTTTTTGGTATCCACTTTCACTTCCTCCTCTGGATCCACACATAGAGGTTTGAAGAAATACATCTTTGGGGTCCATATCTTTATGACTCCCTTTAAGCTTCCTGCTGTTCTCATGTGTTCATCTTCATTCCATGTCATTAGTTGACATTGTCCACTTGGGCTACAATAGATCCATTTTCCCACATAATTTCTATGTTTCCTTGGATATCAAAACTTTGTTCCTTCTGGTGCATAAATGCTGGCTTTTACAAAGTCCCTTATTTCTTCATCAGTCAGGACCTTGGGTTTCCATCCTGGTTCAGCATCAATCATGATCTTCATCCCTATGGCCTTGTTCGCAGTTTTCTGGCACTGAGAGATTATTATCGTGATGACACAGAATCCAAGCAGTATCATCACTAGGAAGGGCTCCTAAGAAGTTTAATGCATCTGCCATGAGAATAGTGATCAAAACCAACTGTTGTTGTCCACTTTGTCAGTTTCATCAATCATTTGATTCTGTAGTTTTGTCGCATTACCTATGGCCTCTGTTAAAGTTCCATTTTCTTCGTCGTGAGATGGTATAAATGTGCAACATGATTCACTGATTTTTGCACAAACACCTCCATCCATAGCTGTGATCATGTCAAGGACATATCTGTTCTGGAGAGTCATCAGTCGGATTGCCCTCAATTCTTCTTTGATTGCGTGGAATCCTTTTATGGTCGTGTTGATGGTTTGCAGTAACTCCCATCTGGTTATCTGCAACCATTTAGTATTTGCTCCAACCTGAACTCTTGGCATAGAAATGGTTGTGAACACTGATGAGGTTAGGCTGAATCACTGCAGTACCATATACCATTCCTGGAGCATCATAAACTCGTCTACAGTTTTGATTCTCCCCCATTTTCCTTGTGCCATTATTCCCGAAGCAGATTTTTGGGCTCTCCAATGACACTATCTGCAAGGGTCCTACCCTGTCTTCGACCCGTGTGAGTAGTTTAGCAAGTTTTGGCCATAATGGCTTGCATCCATTTCACACTATGTTAATGGTGGGCTCAGAGTGACAGAAAACCATCCATGCTCTGCAGATCACCACTCCTTTCTCCCATCCGTCTGGTGAAAGCACTGTTCCCCCAAATTTGCATTTGGCCTCTGTTCTTCCACTTCCGAGTTTCTTCTGGAGTTTTTCCTTGGATGTTTAGTTTTTGATTTGCCTCTCTTTTGATGTCTGCTCCTTTAACTCCAGGCTTCTCATCTCTGATCACAATGTGCTTTGTTTTTCCATTGTCTCTTCATTTGGATCATTTGGATCAGTTGCTTCAGTTGCCCATTTCAGTGAGGCATCACTTCCCATGAACTGACCTCTGGTCTTGCACATTGTTACGTGTGATAAACAGTGTGCCGTCTGCACATCTATTTCAACAGCTACAAAGATCTTTGATTTCCCCATGTTTTAAGGTTGGAGTGCACACACAAAGCATTCCTCCTCTGAATTTTGTCTTCCAACTTCTTTCATATGTTGGTACCAGATGTTATTTCCCAAGTATGCTGTGCTGTCCAGGTAGTCATTTAGTTCATTATCATCTCCTTGTATGCTACTCTTGATTCCCAAGGTTTTTATGTAGTTTGCTATCATCACATCTTTAATAGCATCCATGTAACTTCTTCCCACTGGAGCATTCTCAGGTACTTCCATCCATGTTTCAGGTCTCTTCATCTGTACCAATTGGGTAGAAGACAGTCTGGCAATTCTTTCTTTGTCCTCTTGTCTTTTCCTGGCTCAGGTTATGAACGGCCATAATGATTCTGCTATCATCTGTGCATGTGAGATTTTTTTCTGGGCTTGCACTTGCCTCTTTCAGTGCTGGGTCAGGGTTGCTTATCAATGTTGTCTCTGTTGGTTTCTTCTCCAGCTCCTTTTGTTTCTTTAAAAGTTCAGCTTTTTCCATTTGTCTTTTCACTTCACTTGTAGTAGAGCTTCTCATCGTTAGTTGCCCAACCTTCTCCCATTCTTTGGATTGTGGTTCTGCAGTTATTGCCACTAGACCTGGTGTATGTGCACTCATCGTTTGCATGCGTGTGGTTGTCAGTAACCTTTCCTCATTTTACTCTGCCGACTACATGTGTCTCATTGCTAATCACATCTATTTCAAGTTCAGTCACTCCTTTGTGAGACCTTCTAGGAACTGGAATCACTATGAAGGGTCTGGGTGCTTTTGTGGGTGTCATGCATACATCATTAGGAGGGTGTACTGGAATCGGAACACTTTGTGCACCAATGAAAAATGCAGTTCGAATCGTCAGTGACAGTAAAACAACGATGAATACAATGCATAGATACATTATGCCTCTATAGGTTAGTTGGCAGCACTTAGTTCTGGAACAATAAGAGCGTTTCTCCTCCTGAGGGATGACAATGCTGCTGTTTTGGTTGTCCATCTCTATCATCTAAGGAAAGAAGACTAACTGTTAATATATTCTAGGCAATAATATCTCTGGATTCTGCTGTCTCTGCTTGATAGTTGCAGGTACTGGAACAATTGTCCTCCTTTGCCTGGACAATGGATTGTCTATTGTCTCTGGATACAGTTCTCTTTTCTGTATATGAAAAATGTCAATTAAAACAATAAGTTCAGCAAGTCCTTTTTTACTGTACGTGTTCAAAATACACAAGCTCCCAATCAATTCCTCTTATCTGTTTCACTCGGAAGTGTCATGGCCACTAGTCAAGGGGCCAGTCCTTCCTCATCCTCAGAGTCCCATTGGACCCAGTCCTGGTGCCTCTGGTGCCAGGCTCATGTAAAAGTGTGCTCTGCACACTCTATGCCAAGGGCGTGTGCAGCTGGGCCGGGTGTGGCCATAGAACAGAACTGAAAGGCACGTTCTACAGTCCCAAAGAAAGGCAAGGTGGAGCCAGTATGTGGGACTAAAGGGAGGGGCCTGAGCCAGCCTATATAATGCCAGCCCATCCTATGCCTTCGCTTTGCGTTATTCTGCTTTCAGCAGCGTAACGCTCTCCGCTGTGTTTACATGCGAATCATTGAATTCCTGCAGCCCCATCCTGAAGATATTCCTGAGAGCGCTCCTTACCTGCAGTCTACCGCCACATCGCCAAGTGTGCCTTCCACCCCACCTACTCCATCGCTGAGGGCGCTCCTTACCTGTTGCCAGCCGCTGCAACGCTGGGTGGGCATCTTACCTCCTGCCAGCCACTACATCACTGGGTGCGCATTTTACCTGCTGCCAGCCGATACATCACTGGGTGCGCATTTTACCAGCTGCCAGCCTCTACATCGCTGAGCGCTCATCTTACCTGCTGCCAGCCGCTACATCGCGGAGAGCGCTTCTTACCAGCAACTCATCGCGGCCGGAGTCGGTCTCTTCTTCCTCTTACCTGCATTCCATCACGGTCAGAGCCAAAGTCTTCTTTCTCACCGGCATTCCAGCACAGTCAAAGTCGGAGTCTTCACCCTGCAACCGCGAATCTTCATCAAGAATCTGGATGCCAGTCTTCATAGTCGGCCTGCACCTACGAGGAAATAAGAACACAACAGGTTAGAACTCATATGCATATCGAACGCACGGCCACATCATACAATAGACTAGAGGTCCCTTGTAAAGACAAACTTACCTGTCACTGTTGAAACGCCATCAGCCTCTAAGGTCTTCTGGACTCTCTTCGGTCCCAATTTACTTCTCCGTACCTATGGAAATGGAATGAGACATTGCAAGAATAATTATTAGACAAAATACAGACAGTCTAATAGAACAATAGTTATAACAAAAAACTTACCTTCAAAGTGGATTGGTCGCAGCTGGTCTGGATCAACACTCCCATGGACTAGTGAAGCAACTTGGTCCATTCTACACGCCCCTGCTAGGATAAGCAGGACAGATAGTAAACATTACAAAACTACAGGTGAGCTTATATGGGAAAGCGCTTGCACACCGTATTTTGGCACGAAAGGGCTGGGAGAAGTCACGATATCCCCACTCCATTTTCGTTGCCTCTCCTCTTCACTCAGGGGCAACACCCACCTCCCGAGCCGCAGGTCCAATCACTATCTGGAGGGGAAGGCGATTCCGAGGAGTCAAGTCAAGGGAGGGCTCCAACCTTGCCCCCCACCCCTGCAGAGACCAGGTGAGCATAACAGGAAGACATATATTGTTCTTTTCAATGTAAACAAGAGTGACGTCTATGGCAACACCTTCTCGATCTGTCCCTCAGTGGAAAGTCTTACAGTCTCCTCCAGAAATTCTGATGATGGTTAGAAAGTTCAACTTGCATCACAATGCCATGCAGGAGCATGCTCATCTGTGTAGAATTAGTAGGGTCTCTGATGAAAGTGAGGACGTCAACACCGGTGGGCCTCCCCACAAGTTCTGGAAAGTCCTCAATCAGGCAAAAGAAGACATTGCTTGCCAATCTGCTATCTTCTGGTGACAGAGACATTTGTTTTGCCCTTTCCGGCGAAAGGAACTGTTCGGCACTTACTTTGAGAAGCTTCTGTGATTTCGATGAGCGTGAATAGCAACCTGAATTATGATTCCATTCAGGATTACACTCAAATGTTCTGTGTTTGCTGGGTCTCGAAGAAATGTCGAGACGTCAATGTGTCTCCTGACAAGATCTGGGCAGTCTTCAATTAAATGAAAGAATAGCATGCTGACAAGCCAATTCGCTTCTTCTTCTGCTTGGGACATTTGTTTTTTCCTCTCTGTATACCGGAACTGCTCGGCGATCACAGTGAGCAGTCTCCTTATTGTCTTTTCGTTTCAGGGTCTTGAAGAAATTCAGTGATGCTAGTGAGCCTTCCCACTAGCGACGGGTACAATCTTAAGACTAAGCCAAAGTAATTTAGAACGTCTTTAGTGATGTCACTGCTGTGGGACACCATAAGTGAGGCTTCAGTGGGCCTCAGTTCAAAGTTCAAAGTTCAAAGTTAATAACCTATGTTGTGGCTTATGAATGCATTTCTCTTCATCACCCTGCAACTAAGATACACAGAGTGTCCGTTTTCATGTCCTTATCCCCTTTTGTGCATAGAGGAAATGTACAAAATTAGGTTCTTTGTCTTTGCTTTGCTGGTTATGCATCCTCCTCATCATGGATCTTGTCTGCATGTGCTGCGGTTCTTCCCCGTCGTCTGTAGTCTCTATGCGTTGGGGTGTGGGCAGGGGGCCTTCTCCATTGTATGGCTTGATATCACCCAGGAAGAGCCAAGCCCTTCTTCCTTGTAGCTTGACTGCAGAGGGAGTGACGTCTTCCAATGTAAAGGGTTTGTTGAACGTCGGCTCGTCCCACTTTTTTCTTGTGTGGTTTCTCACCAGGACCGTGTCTCCAGGGAAAATTGGTGGTAAACATAAACTCTGAATCGGGTTTGTTGTAGTATCTCCTTCTGGGTTCTGTGCTGCCCTGCACCCTTTTTGTCGTTGCTGCAGCTGTCCTCAAATTACAGTAAGACAAGATGTCATGCAATTCAAGTAATTCTGCATTTCTCATCCTAAAATGTCCCCTGTTGGCTGAGCATCACATCTAGCTCTATCTCGGGGTGTCAATGGAGTGTGCATCCGTCTGCCTGTTGCTATTTCGTGCGATGTAAGATGATGGCCACAACCAAGCTGATTTTTGAGTGCGTACATTGCTAATGGAAGGCAGTGCAACCATTCCTTCTTTAGAGTAAGCTTCCACTTGGCTATCCTTTCCTTTAACAAGCCGTTGAGCTTCTCACATATTCCATTACCTTGTGGATGATACGCCAATGAGAACTTGTGCTTTATACCAAGCAGTAAGCTGATCTGTTCAAATACTGCATTAACAATGTGAGGACCATTATCTGACCTCATGACCTCACATACTTCCCACCTGGAAAATACCTCTCTCACCAGAAATTTGGCCGCACAGGTAGAGTCTGGGTGTGTACATGGACCTGCTTCTATCCATCTAGAATGGACACACCACAACAATTAGATACCTGTACCCGTCATATACTTGAATCATATCGAAATAATCGACATGCAAGTGCTGAAAAAGTCCATTGGGCCTTCGGATGACTCCTCTAATTACTCCTAGTGTATGCCCAGCTGTGAACTGTTGGCAGATTATACAGTTCACCATCAAAAATGCAACGTGTTCTGCTAAGTTTGGTATAAACCAGTCTTCAGCGATCGCTGCTGCTAGATTCTCTTTTGTCATGTGCGCTGGATAATGTAATTGTTCCAATGCTATTTTTAACCGGGCTATAGGCGTCACTGGTTTAGCAGTGCTGCCTTGTCGCCACAAGCTTTCGGAGGGGTTTAAAGAACACCCTTGCCGCTTCCAGAGATTCTTTTCCTCCTGTGGTGCTTCCCCTTGGAATTCCATTAACTGGCTTGCCCCATGTTACTATAACCCTCAGGTTCACTTCGTGCAACAATACTTTTTTCATGTACATCAGTTATTTCCACATTCATTATTGCTTCGCCCTTGGTCGCCATACGCTTGGCTTCCATATCTACTACTTGATTTCCTTGTGAGATAAAATCTGTCCCCTTCGTGTGGGCGGTGCATTTCACGACCGCTATGCCCACTGGGAGCTGTAGCACCTTAATGATCCTGTCCAATAAGGCTGCGTGCTGCGCTGGCGTGCCGTCCGCTCAGAGGTAGCCCCTCCTTTTCCAGCGCACTAGGCCTGCGTGCACTGTCGACATCACATACGCAGAGTCAATGTACACTGTCACTTCCTGGTCTGTGTGATTTTCAATAGCGAGTATCAATGCCAATAATTCTGCAACTTGCGCTGAATAATGAGATGGTAATCAGGCTGAATGAGTACTTGAAATTCTCCATTTGCTGTGTGCTTTATCACAGCAGTGCCTGTATATCTTTGCCCATCATTTTGATCGATTCTCGAGGAACCATCAAGGAAGACAATTTCTCCTTCTGCCAATGCATTTTCCTTCACTCTGGGAATGTCATCATAGAATTCTTCATAGTTTGCACAGTCATGGATTGGCTCTGTCAGTGACTGGCTCTGCTATAAACATAGCTGGGTTCACTATCTTACATCGAATCATCTTAATCGATGGATTAGATATGATCACTTCATAAGCAGAACCTCTCTGAGATGTCAATGTACCTTTCGGTTTTTCTAGAATGGCAAATAATGCATGCTCGACGTACAACGCCATTGAGCATCCCATCACAATGGTTGTAGCCTTCTCTATGGCGAACGCTGCGGCAGCTAAACTCTGTTCGCAAGGGAAGTAAACTCTCATCACTGGGTCCAAATTCCTGCTGTATTATGCCATGGGCTGGTACCCCAACGTGGTTCTCTGTGTGAGTACTACCGTCATAACACTGCCATTCGTGTGTGAAAACAGGTAGAATTCCTCTGCATAATTGGGAATCCCTAAAACTGGTGCCGTGCAAATAGCTTTCTTGAGTTCACTAAACCCTTCTTCCATGGTCTCAGACCATTCCATTTTTTCTTTCGTCACTTGTGCTTTCTTTAGGGCCTGTAACAAGGGCTTGGTATATGAGCTGTAGTCAAAGACCCATGCCCTGACATAATTGCAAAGACCTAAAAAACTCTGCATCTGTTTTATCGTGTGTGGCTTGGCTGTGTTCAATATGGCCTCAGCCCTTTCAGGGGTAACCCGTTTCCCCTCATGTGAGATCAGCAGGCCTATGTACAGCACTTCTTGCTGACAATAATGTAACTTCTTTTTGTCAACTTTATATCCTTTCTCAGCGAATATAGTCAATAGCGGCATAGAATCGTGTCTGCACGTTTCCTCTGTAGTGCTGCAAATTAAGATATCATCCACATATTGCAAGACAACACTCTCGAATGCAATATTGCTTAAGTCCATCTGCAGGACTCTGTTGAAAATCGAAGGAGACTCACAGTACCCCTGGGGTAACATTGTGCTTTTCAGACGCATCTGTCTGAATGTGAATGACATCAAATCTTGTGAGCCTTTGTGCAATAGGATTGAGAAAAATGCATTTTTCAAGTCAATCACTGTGAAATATTTTGCCTCAACGGGTATATTACGTAGGATTGTGGACGGGTTAGAGACTAGAGGGAACTCAGTCTCTACAATATCATTTATCGGGCGTAAATCTTGAATTAGTCTCCACGACCCTCCCTTTGATTTTTTTATAGGGTACACCACGGTATTGCATGATGACTCTGACGTCACTAAGATGCCCTGTTCCATCATGGCGGAAATTGTCTTGAAAACCCCTCATCTGCTTCCCTAGACATGGGATATTGTCGTGCCTTTGGTAAAATTGCTCCTGGTTTCAATTTAATCCTCACGTCTCCGACTCCTTTCAGTAAGCCTATGTCATAGGGGCCTGTGGTCCACACTGAGACAGGCACCTGGGCCATGTTGTCATCAAAATATTCAGGACGGTTTTGTGCCAGCATCATTCTCTGGTGCACCTCTCTTTTGATCAATCTCACCCAAAAAATGAGATTTACCTCAACTGTTGTTTCCTCAACATCTGTTTGTTTGTCAAACAGATCGTCATCAGTGATGTCAGTCAATCTGTACCCTTCCTCAATGGCAATTACTGTACACCATTGTCTGCCTTCATCATCACAACCATCGATCCATTCCAGTTTCCCTCGCACTATGGCTGTGTGTATTGTCAAGGGAAATACTTGCCCCTTTTCTTTTCTTCATGCATAGGTATTCTTGGCCTGAATAGAAACTCATCAGGGGATCTCATGGTTTTACCTGCAAGGCCTGGTAGCCCAGCCATTAACACACACATACGGGAAAATGTCTGGTTTCAATGGGACAGCTGTCATAGCTGTTTGTCCCACGTAGGCTCTAATCATTTCGCATACGTTCAAATAATGCATTCCTGGAGTCGAACATACTATGCCCTTCTCCGTGAACGAGATTGTCATGTTTAACTTCGTCATTAGGTCTTGTCCCAATATATTTACTGGGGTTTGCCTTGAATATAGCAGTGGCACATTCATGTCACATTCTCCTATAGAGATTGGAAGTTCATTTGTAAAAGGAACACGACTTGTTGCTCCTGTGAAGCCCTGAGCATTTATGGTATCGCCGGACAAGGAAAACTTGCCTTCACGTATACATGAGCGTGTTGCATCTGTGTCAACTAAGAAGGAATATTCTTTATCCCCTATAATGACATCTACCCTTGGTTCCTCGTGACGGTTAGGTGTCACTGATAGGATAGAACACATCAGGTTTCCCAGTGAGCTATCCTAATCCATATATAACTTTGTCCCATGCTGAGTGAATAGACTTCCTCCATCACCAGTGTTATTTCTCATTCCAGAATTCAGTACCGGTCCTGAACTTGTTGTCTGTGACAGTTGCATAAGCGACTGTTGAGACTGTGTCATATTCTGGGGTTGCAAGCTTTGTTGTGCTCCCGGCGCTTGCTGCTGCACTGTGTGATTTTGTGCAACTCCATTTCCACCCTGCTGTAAAAACACAGGTGTGTTCACCATTCCTACTCTTGTTCCTTGGCCGTTTTCCATCATGCCTTGACTTCTGCATGTGCATGCTAGATGCCCTGTCATCCCACACGTCCATCATACTGGCGGTGGTCTGATTATTTGCCCATTGGACATATCCTGATTGCCATTTTGCATGTTTTGAAAACCTCCCTGATTACCTTGGAAACCTCCCTGATTACCCTGCCATCCTCTTCCTCGAAAGTCTCTCCCTCTTGGGTAGAACCCATTACTACCCTGATTAACCTGCTGTTGATTATTGACCTGCTGTATGTTCGATCCGTCTATGATAGTTATCATTGCCCCTTCAATGGCATATTTTGACAAATTTTTCTGCACTAATGTTGCCTCTTCAGCTTTTCGTGCAGCCTCTTTTTTGCGATTCTTTTCTTGCAGCAATCTGCAATAGTGAGCTATGGTCAACTGTATTTGAGACCATGGTTTGGCCTTGATTCCTACCAATTTCTCAAGCTGCTTCTGCACCTGATCTGGCAGTCCTTGGCATAATATATGGTAAAACACAGGTATAGATTTCCCCCAAGATTCACGAGTTTCCAGCACCCAGGCGTCTTGGAAATTCTGAATGTAAAGCAAAGGATCCTCTGACTCCTTAATATTTCGTGTCATTATAGCTCCCATGTCAGATGTATCCGGGTACAGCAATGGTAATGCTTTCTATACCGTGGCTCTGCAATTGTTAAATGGAGCTCCATCGTGTGCAGTATTAACTGTAGTCACGCCAGGATAACCTGCATGTGTCCACACGTCGTCGGCTCTATCACCAAGTATGGTGATTAAAAGACCCTTGATATCCCTTATAGCTAACGTGTTCCCTCCCGTCATTTTTTCTAACTCATATATCCATTTTCCGGCTCCGGATGTCAACATTGGAAGCTTATTTTTCAGATTTTCTCGATCCATGTGTGGCCATAGAATATACTGTGTCCTCGTTCCTCCTTTTTTGAGCAACAGGAATTGTAATACATGGAACTCCTTTTCCTCTCTCATCATTTTTCTATCCACTGCAGGGGTGATAGGCCCTGGCAGTGTCCTTAGTCAGCTCACATAGGGTGCAGGAGACACCCCCCTCTGACCGTAAAATACTCCTTTGTGTCGGTCTGACTGTGTGGCTGACTCTGATGCCTTAGGTGCAGACTCGCTAGAACCTGACTATCTTATCCCTTTTCCTCCAAAAAAGATTTTTTCGCGTCTTCTCTCTTCTTTCTTTTCCTCATATTCCTCTCTTTCTGTGTCTGATATTGTCTGCGCCCAACTCGTGCAACTTCTCTCATCCCCCTCATTCCTGTTTAGCGTCAGCCTATCTAGCGACAGCACTCTATTTCTGCTACTTTGAGAGGCATCCTCAGTGTCATACAGCTGAGTGCTCTCAAGCCGCTCGTCCTCTCCTCTTCCTTGGGGTACTTGTTCTAGCCCCATTTTATCATATATTCTATTGATCGTTTCTCCGATGCTACTGGTGTGGAAGTCATCTTCGATATGTGCCCTAGAAGTGCCTGGTACTGAATCGTACTCAGGAAATAATTCTTCTATGTCTTCCCAATCCACTACTGGATTGGGTTTTTTAATCTCTCTCTCCAGATATTCAAGATTGCGTGCTCTCTGTCTTCGCTTACGTTCTATGTCGTCATCGAATTCTCTGCGCTTCCTCGCTTCCTCTCTGACCCTATCTTCTTCTTGTTTCTTTGCATCTCTTCATTAATTTTCCCTTCGTATTTCCTCATCCCTTCATCTCTTTATTCTCTTCTCCCTTATCCTTTGTTCTTCTTCTTCCATTCTCTGCTGTTCCTGCCTGCTCTGATCGTTAGCTGTTCTCTGCTTATGATTACGTTTCCTTTCTTGCTCCTCACGATACAACTGCTCGTCTCTGTCTATCTTTTTTCCTGATCCTTTCGTCTCTCAATCCTTTTTCCTTTTCCTTCTCTTTCCTTTTTGGCATCGTCTGGTTCTCTCTTTTGTCTCACGTCCTCAATGCCTTTACCATCGAGTTTCAATAGAATCTGACCTCCCATCCATTTGTTCTGTGTGAATGCTATATCATCAGTTCTATCCTCATCTCCTTTCCATCTCTTGCCCTCTCTTTCTGTATCTAGAGATGCACTTGCTTGTGTCTGGTCTCCTTTCTCTTTCTCGCGCCTCTCCTTGTCCTGATGCAGAAGGCGTCTCACCCCCCCCCTCTGCGCATATGTTACGTATCCAGTCTAACGGCAGCTCCTCCTCCTTATCCTCTTTGTACATCTTCCAAAGTTCTAAACTCGCTAGGCATTTGTCCAACTTTTTGCCCGTGTATGTGACGTGCAAATATGTCGTCATGTGTTGCAGGACCGTTTTAGATAGCGATCCGCCCTGGGGCCATGGCATGAACATTTTGTGGGCAGTTCCTTTAACCCATTCTGCACTGTTCTTTTTCAGCTTAGGTGCATGTTTTGGCAACTGTTTGCACAAATGTATTAACGGTGTAATGTCTTCCATGCTTAAATCTGTTCACCTTCTCTTCGTATAACACTTTGCTATGCTTTTACGCTTCTTAAACAAAACCAACAATATGAGCGAGCACCAATCGTCGCAAGCTCCAATCCCGTTTTTTCACAAAAAAATATTTTTTCTTTTCCAAACAATAACCATCAATTCATATTATACAATATCCTAGCTAAACAATCACACAATTTCTGTGCTAATTCCTCCCAAAAAAATCGTATTCTATGACATCAGAGAAAAAAAGAAAAAAAAACACAAGACAGATGTGACAGACTAGACAGACTCCGGCTGGCTACACAAATCTCCTGCCCCTATTATTATTCTGACATGGAATGTAAGCCCATCCCTCTCAGATTGTTCTTTCATCGATTCTGGTTTCCTACTGTGTCATATTTTTTCAGAACTTTGAATGCAGGCTTCTTCTAGCGCTATATTAAAGTGCAGGTATCTGGGCGTATCCTCTCTCTGCTCAGGTACCCTCCTGGTATCTCTCTCTAGCTCGGGTAACTTCCCAGTATCCTCTATACACGGGTATCCTCTCGGTACCTTTATCTATTGCTCGGTCACCTTCGAGTGACGATTTCCTTCCCCTTAAATATATACATTCTACTCTACCTCTAACTTTATTTGTGTCCCGCCTCCCTCCGTTACCTTCCCTTACTTGTTCTATGGCATGCAACTTTCTGCCAAAGCATTTAGTCTTTTTCATTCACCGCTCGCATGTTTTCCTCTCTGGAGGCTCGGGATCACCACCTTTGTTACCGCCACTCCTGCTTTTCGCTCAATCGGCTGCTAGAACTGGGAAGGGGGTTGTGGGAGAAAGCACGTGTTCCTTCAGACCTTAACCTGCAGGTTTTACACTTTAGTCTAACGACTATCTACGGGGAGCTTCTCTGTTTACTTAGCCGGATGGCAAAGGACTCGTGATATTGCTGAGGACCTAGAGTTACTTATGTCAATGGTCAATGGGTGTCTTAACTAATCGATAGTCGATAAACCATCCCCTCCCTGCTACCAAGTGTGCACTAGGACCCCAACCAGCCCATAAAGCTGGGGGTTGACCAATAGCACTTTAAGATGAGGCAGCAGCACCCGTGAGATGGATGGGGATGCAGATTAATACTCTGGCATCAAATCAATAATGACAACTCAACGGTTTGGCAAAGGGAGTCCGTTTAATGACAAGTACAAAAAACGGGGAGTTCATGAATATCAGCAATCGCTCGATCTTCCTTCTAGCTTCAACAACTCCAACGAACGTCATAAAAAACACATCATTTATACTAAAAACTCGTCATCACTGACATGTAACGCTTAAAATGTTGCATGCAATTCTACTGGTTCTAGGAAGGTAACTTTAATATATGTACTATAACTGTATATGGTAACGGACTGAGAGGATTGGACAAACACTGTCGGGTGGGGCATCTAAGCCCCACTTTGACAGCCCCACCTTGTTTGATTCTGCTCTTGTGCATAGTGGAAGTATACTTATATACAGTGCTCCTTTTGAGGTAGATATGTATAGGTGGCGCTTGCTGCAATCTATTTTACTACTAAGCGTAAGCAAGCCTCACGATTCTTTGCTTCTTGCAGTTCTATGCATATGTACACGTGTAAACTAACTGAATATCTTCATCGTGCTCATGGCATAAGATTCTGACATTTTGACATTGTTATTTCACTTTAGGTTCATGATGTCCCTTATCCATGATCTCGGGAGGATAGCCCAGGGGCAACGTGCTCGCCTTGGAAGCAAGACGACACGCAGCAACACAGGTTCGATCCCCGGGTCCACGCTTAGAAACCTCTGGGTATTAAGTGCATTATAAATAACCTATCATATCATATCATATCCATGGTGTTTCATCTCTTTTTATCATTTGCAGGTCGTCATATCTTCCATATGTGAGTCAGTCCGGGTTCTTGTGACATCACTATTCGTCTTTCTTCAGTATCTTTTTAGCTTCTTCAGTGACTGCGTCCTGACAATCTTCATTCTGTTTCATTTGTCAATATGGCTTTCTCAATGGGTACCTTACTGTCCAGGTTTTCTTAGGTGTTGGCACTTCAACAGGTGCTGTTCTTCTGATAGGTCCTGGACAGAGCCCCACTGCGGCTCTCTGCTGGTATATTTGCTCATCATATGTCACATATTTCAGTGTGAACATTCCTGGTACTTCAAAATGGACGGCTGGAGTGCAGGTCGTGCTTGGGACCTCCTCTACACTGGTGCAGCGGTAACTCCCCATTCCCCATTGGGTCCATTGGACCCAACGGGTTGAAGGGTGCTATTACCGGGCAGTAAGGGGAAATGTTTACCTCCAGCTAAAAGGTAAAAGGTAAAATTCCCACTTACCTCCTAACTCATGATTGGGTCAACCCTTAAATGTGGTGCTCATAGCGTTACCGCCACATTTAAAGGCTCATGCCCAACTCATGATGAGGTCCATAGTGCCACCCTGAAGCTTCGCAGCAATCTTTTGACAGTCTACTCATGTACAATAACCTTATGGTGGCAAGAAATCAACTGAAGGAGATAGAACTGCCGAGACTGTGTCGAATTCCTAAACGTATATATGAAGGATTACCTGAAAATGTTCATTCAAGCACCATAAAGGACTACTACAGACCACAGGATTTTTTACTTTTAGATACAGTTTCTGTTCCACTTATGCTCAGTGATCGAAGTGTACAAAATGAAGTAGTAGAACTATGTTACCTGCTGGCCTGCACCCACTCCCCACAAATCCCATCACCACACCTCCTCCCACACACAATACAAACCCCCAAACAAATCCACCTGCTGCTTAAGCAAACGTTCACTGCGTTGCAGTGAAAGTGCAAATTTCAACTTCTTCCTATACTTTTAATTTAAAACAAAACCATTCCGGAACAGTTTCTTTTTAAAATAAAAGCATAGGAACAGTAAAACTTAATTAAAAAAAGTAGAGGACAACCGCTCCCAACCAATCCTGCTCACTTCGACCACTGCTTATGCTGCGTTTTGACCATGAGTATTCTTCAGTCTCAGAATTGGTAGACATGTTTCGACGGATGGATCCCGCAGAAAGAGCTTTCTTTGAACAGGTGGAGAAGCTACTGAGGATCCTCCTCACTGTTCCAGCATTTTCCTGTGAGGCTGAGAAGAGCTTTAGTGCTTTGCGACAACTGAAAACCTGCCTGCATTCAACTATGACTATATCATGTTTGTGTGTGTAATATACATAAAGATATGCTGGATCCAGTTGAAATACAAACAATAGCAACAGAATTTGTCATGTCTACTGAACAAAGCAGTAGTGTCCAGTTATTGACCTGTGGCAGGAGCACTGTGAGCTTCCCCGAGCAGTGGCATGCCAGTATAACAAAATCACACTGCGTGAATTTTTTCCCTTTATGCCACCTTCCTGCAATAGGACACCAGCAGGGTGACATTAACCACCAATGAATACTCAGACATATCATCTACAACACTGCTTTTGCAGACAATAATATTTGGGTTATTCGGTTTTTGAACCCAAAATACATTTTGGAGACAATGGCCCTCATTACGACCCTGGCGGAAAGCGACTGACCGGAGCGCCACAGCGTAAATAGCGTTTCCGCCATTGCACGAAGGAGCAAAGTGCGGCCCATTCCGACCCATCGGGCACGAGCACCACGGCATGGCGGAAGTGCAAAGTCCGCGATGGCGGAAATGACCCCAAAACGGCCCACACCGCCGCCGTACGGCGCCCCAGGTGCAACACCGCCACCCCTCTTAGCGGTCACCGCAGTGTGCGCCTACCGGAAAGTACGGTGCCCGGAAATATACGGAAACGGAAGTTAAAACATGGGCCCGGAACGGGAAACATCCCGGCGTACACCTATAAATACACTAAAACCACACAACCACTAAAATCACTACCCTGAAACACACCCCAACCCGTCAACCACCCTAGCGAAACCAAGAATAATGGGAAAAGCAGCGAAGAAAGCGTGCGACCGCAAGCGGCAGGTCCACTTCTCCCGTGAGGAACTCACCGTGCTAACAGAGACCCTCCAGGAGAATGCTGCCGTCGTCTTCTGCACGCAAATGACCAGGACGGCACTTGCAAACAAGAAGGCCATATGGGCTCTGGTGGCACAGCGGGTAAGTGCGGTGGGGACCGCACCCCGCACCCCACAGCAATGCCGCAAGCGATGGGACGACCTGCGGATACGCGTCCGCAGCATACTCTCTGCCAACCGCAACATTGCCACAGCCACCGGGGGAGGTCCTGAATCACCCATCAAGTTGACCCCCTGGGAAGAAATCTGTGCCTCCACCATCGGAATGGAGAGCATAGAGGGAGTCGGAGGGATGGAGAAAGGAGTGCAGACATCCGAAGATACAGGTAGGTGGGCCAGAAAAAACAATGCCAAATCCACACAGTCCATCCATGTGAAGTACCATGCGTCCACATAGTGCAACAGAAACACATGTCCAGGAGAACGTCCACACACATCGGCCTGATAGCGCACGTTAAAACCCACAATAAATACATAAATAATTAAAAACCCCTAATACACGCACTACACGTGCAGCAGGCACACCCTAACTGCAGGCTGCCAAACAACTGCACCCTCACTCCACACACAAATCAAAGCACCTCCAAGGGCCCGGCCCAAATCACCCTCAGGTACCACCCCAATGCATGTGATACAATGCCATTCCAATTCCCACAGACCCACCAATAACCCTCGCCCTCCTCTACTCCACCACAGGGTCCGATCCAAACGACGAGCTACAGGACACCCCTACCAGCACACCTGCAAAGAGGGCCAAGACCAACGGCCAGAGACCCTCCACCTCAGCTGCACGCATCAAGACACGGCAGCAGCACAAATCAGGTGGCAGCACAGAGGAGGGAACATCAACAGGCACCCCAGCAGCCAGCATGCCCACAACACCACCACCACAGGTCCCCCCAATGGATGCCACAGAAGGCACTGCCTCCGGTGGCAGCAGCACCATAGGTGACACCCCATTGATGGCAGCATGCTCCGACACAGAAAACGGGGATGCCGAAGTCAGATCCATCCATGACCTGTCCCAATCCCCCTGTCTGTCCCATCCCGTACAACATGAGGATACCACGCAGGGGCACCCACAAGACGACGACTGGCCATCCCCCACAAGCCCTGTGGCAATGCAACATGAGGACAACAGCCCCTCTGTGACACCCCCGCAAATGGCCTTGGCCCAGCAGAGGCAACAGTCCCTCGACCAGTTGATCGAACAACAGCAGCAACTGGCCACGCTCCTCAAGGACCATGCTGATGAATGTGGGGGCACTAAGGCAGACATAGAAACATCAACTGAGACACTTAGGGCACAAATCGAGAGTAGCACCGAGAGCCTGAGAGTCCAAATGGAGAGAAGCACCGAGAGCCTGAGAGTCCAAATGGAGAGAAGCACCGAGAGCCTCAGGGGGGAACTGCATGCGACGGCCAAGGACGTATGTGCCGAACTTGCCGCAGTGCGCCGTGTGCTCACTGAGCTCTCGCAAACCCTTAGGGACATGCATGGACGTGAGCAGGCAGACACATCATCCGTTGCAAGCTCCGTCCAGGGCAGCCCCCAACGTAGATCTGGAAGGAACCTGCGCTCCACAGGCAGGGGTGCCCCTGATACCCGCAGAGGGGGCTTGCAATAGCGACAGCCCACTGACAATGAGCATCTTTGGACACTGGTGTTCGGGGGGGAGGTAGGGAGGTGGAGGGGGTGTGTTGGGCTCACTTGGGTGGCGGGTCGATAGGGTGTTCAACATGACATCACATATGCCATAAAAAGTGCACGATCAACCAATGAGATGTGTGGACATTGATCTTTGTGTACTAGGCCATCATAGGCGTACAGTCCATATTGTGCATGTCCCAGACACACGCAGTGCCACGAGTCCCGTGTCCATGTATCAGCCACCAGGCGTGAGTGCTAGAAGCATACATCAATGAGATGCTGACGAATGTCACGGGCCTCCGGTGCCTCGCAGACTCCATGAGGTGCTGCCACATCCCCACCCTCATCATGACCATCTTCAGGTGCTTGCAGTTCTGCGTCAGGGGGCATGGGCACATTTCTACGTACGCACATGTTGTGGAGCATGACACATGCCATCACCATCTTTGCAACCTTCTCATGGCGGTACAGGAGTGCCCCGCCAGACCTGCTGAGGCAGCGGAAACGGCCCTTCAGTAGGCCGAATGCCTGTTCTATGACTACACGGGTACGTGAGTGGGCATGGTTGTAGTCCTCCTCATGCTGGTCCCGTGGGTTCCGGACTGGTGTGAGGAGCCATCTCTTCAGTGGATATCCAGCATCACCTGTATGTGGACGAGAAACGTATGATGTGGAATGCCATTGATACGTACGCACACCCCCCCCCTTCCTGCCAGGTCATTGCCAATTCACATACCCCACATCATCATGCATGTAATGAGACTCACCGAGTAGCCAGGATCTGTTCCCTGCGTGTCGCTCCATGTAGCGTGGTATTGTAGAGTTCCTCAAGACCATAGAATCATGGGTTGATCCAGGGAATCGGGCGCAACAATGTGTAATGATCCTGTTGGAGTCACACACCATTTGTACATTCAGGGAATGGAATTGTTTTCGGTTGCGGTACTGGGCCTCCATGGCATGTGGGACGACCAATTCCACATGGGTGCAGTCGATGGCACCAATGCAACCCGGTATGCCGGCAAGTGCATGGAATCCCACTTTCGTGTTTGTAATTTCCTGCTCCGAGCGTGGTAGGGAGATGTAGTCGTCTGCGTGCTGCAGGAGGGCATCGAGCACTTGCAATAGTGTCCGTGAGAACAGTGGCTGAGAAATGCCATGCAACTGTCCGACTGTGTGCTGGTAGGTGCCTGTGGCCAGGAAGTGGAGTACAGACACCACCTTCAGTAGGGGTGGGATGGCGGTTGGGCTATCTATCATGCTGACAAGGTCAGCCTGTGTCATGTCCACAATGGCGGCTATGGTGTCCCGGTCCAAACGGTAGAGGGTGTGGATCTGCTCATCAGTGAGGTTGAACGGATGTGCTCGGAGGCGTGGGATTGCGGGCTGCCTGCGTGGTGGTAGTGGCTGTGCTGGTGGGCCTTGCTGGCCCTGCCTTGCCCTCCTCCTCCTCCTGCGTCTCCTCCATGCGGCCGGTTGTAGTTGGTGTTCGTCTTCCTCTTGGAGTTGGAGCACTTGCAGTGCTATCAGGTCCCCCAGGGCCAACATCGCGAGTCCTGCCGGTAGCATTTCGGTGTGGTTGTGGGAGGAGACTGGCTGTGCAATTTATGTGTTTTCAGGCTGTATGGCCTCCACCTGTGGTGATTCATTCCACCTGTGCAAACTGCCCTCCCCTTTGGCCGAGCACGTCACGCGCACAACGCTGCAATTCGGGGAATGGTATCTTGCTATTGCTATCATGTATTTGTACCCGATGGCCGTGTTGGATTGGTTGTTATGTTCATTCGGCTATGGTCCCATTGTTTCTCATTCTATCTGTGCAGTCGCGAACAGACTTGTGAAGGGTCAGTGGAACGTAGTACTCGAGTAACGGTGGGCCCTCATGCATCACTGTACCGAGTTGCAACGACGGGCGGGGCGTCCCATTCGTGGGTGAAGGCAGTTGCCATTTTCACACACAGCCGCACTCGATGGAATAATTAGTGATTTCAAACGGCCACAGATGCCTTTCCGACGTGGTGTTGCAAATGAGGAATTCGAAGGGCGGCGCTTTCGGTCTTCAGCTGGCGGCGAGGAGATGCCCACAGGTCTGACTGCAAATATAACGTTCTATTGTTCAATGTCCTTGAGACAGGGCCCATGGCGAGGGAGCAATGATTGATATGAATAGTTTGGGATGCGCATTAGCTACGTGGGCGATGAGGCCGGCCGTTCCCAAATACATGTTACTTCACAACACTGGAATTACGGGCTGGGGCACTGTGGATTTTGCAGGCTGCATAACGCACAGACTCAATGGATGTTTCTAATGTCATGTGAGTAATTATTCAGGCGTTTTGATCCCGGGATGAGGGAATGATGAATGGATGCATGGGCAGGTGATTTGATACAGAGTTTGCCATGTACAGGGCTTCTTGGGATCTATCCGCCTCCCCTACGCTATGTGATGCAGGGCTGCCATAGTGGGACCATCGTCTATCTGGCCTTGTTGAGCCCTCCCTGTCTCGAGGCGCCCTCAGACACTTGTGTCCATGCACGTTGACATTCCCATCTGATGGATTCTGTTTTGACAGACGCATGCACAGGTACACTCGTTTGTGATGGTGTTTGCACCTCGATATAGATGGTTATGAGTCGCAAGTGGTTTTGGGGTGGTGATGATCCTTTTGAGTGGGCTAGCATGCATATGGCTGTGGATTTCGTGTGATCATTGAAGTGAGTTGTTCGAATGTAGTTCTGATGGCCATTCTGTTCTTTTTCTTTTCTTTTGGTTGACAGGTATCTCCTCCCCTTTTGCCACTGCCATCTGTATGCCACTCCTGCAGATGGATTTTACTCCCGACACCTGCTGCTTCGTGTTAATCGGTGGAGCAGCATTACGATCTTATGGGACGATCGCCAATGGCCCACATGCCCTTACGCAGTACTGGTGTCTCGGAGCAACATTTCGGCCTTTCAGCTGGACTAGTGCCTCCCCATTGGGACAGCCCTGCGGTTCTGTGCGCTTCCATGTTGCCTTTTCGTACGTGAATGTGGCTCTGTGTACCATGGGGGTACAGGGCGACACACAAGTAGTGGCTGGTCATTTCTTGCGGATGCAGCCCACAATGGTGATTAGTGTTTTGGAGTTCATGGCCTGATGGCTGTATGGGCTTGGTGTCTTTGATGTGCATAAATTGCTATTCTGATTTGGCCCGTGTAGCGTTTTTCTTTGCAAGTGATGTGGCATATGCCTATTTGGGGGGCGATGTATTGTGAGGAGATCTGCATTGGGTTCCAGCTTCGGGGTTTAGTTGCGTGGTACTGTACTGGGCGCGTTTGCCTACTAAGCCCGTGAGGTCAGGGATGGGGGCTGCCTATATGACAGTTTGAATGTTGTCATGCTCAGGGGCGGGGGATTGGGTTTTGTGTAACAGATGCCGGTCAGCCAGGTGGACTGGTGGAATGATGTGATTTTCGGAATATTGCTGGGCACAGGTGCCTGTGTTTGCGTGCGTTTCTTGGTGGGGGACTGTGGTCATGTCCATTGGGATGGCTTCTGTATTCGTGCCATCTGTGACCTGCAGCTCCCATTGGCCCCTCTTGTGTTGCTTTTGTTCGTTGGCATGCATGGGTGCTTTGTACATTTCAATGGTTGCATTGTGACTTCATTGCACCTACCGGGAGTTGTACTTTGTGGGCAGGGAGCGGTGTACAGGCACTCAGTGGGGCCGTTTACGGTTGATTCGCGATGCCGTACTTCTCGCCATGGCGGAATGGTACATTCCGCCATGCCTGATGGCGTTAGGTACATGTCCGCTAGGGTCGGAATTGGCGTACCGTTGCACCATGGTGGTGTTTGCGGTTTGGCATGGCGCGCGCGCGCGTGCTTGGTGCAGTTAGCGTTGGCGTTCACTACGGTGTCGCTAATGGCTTCGTACTTTGCGGTGACGGGTCATAGTCGCACCGAGCGCTATTCGATGGCGGTATTGCATTTCCGCCATCGTTTTTCGATTTCCGCCAGGGTCGTAATGAGGGCCAATGTAAACCTCTGCCTGCTGCACCTACTATTGCAGGGGTCGAGCCGTGTTGACGCGCATGCCTGAGCTGTATTTCCTTATTCTGAGAAACCTCATTCAAATACTGATTCGACCTTTTTTTACACAAAGCTACTAATCTTTAGTGTACCATTCCAAACATTCTTCAGGACTAAAACATGTCCACTGATCACTTTAAAAGCACCCGAACTACAACTACATCAATATCATGAAATATGTTGAGAAAACTTTGGTTGCTCAAATTCCCTGCTGTAAGATCTCACACCTTTGAAAGTTTGTTCTAGCTGTGCAAAAACACTTTGTCTAACACTGTTTTGATGAAAACATGTTTACAAACAGCTTTAAATATTGTGGCATAGTTGAGAAGTCTGCAACTTGTTTGAAGTGTCACTGTTTTCAAAACTGTCCTTATCGCAGGGGTTTTCTTTTAAAATGTATGAAACGTAAGTGTTTATCAGAGCGTTGTGGCTTCGGCATCTGGCGGGACTTGCCTTATGAGCGTTTGAATGTGGGTTGTTTTGAGTCTGTAACAAAGTCCCCAAGGTGTCCTCTCTACCCCCAAGATTGTATGTGTCTCCTATGCCCCTGTGGGAAGGGCTGGGTGCAGTAACAATGGAGTATTGGGGAACAATTCCGTAGGCTTGGTCTCCTTGGTTGATTTAATGACCGCCGAGTCTGTTCGGCAATAACAGTTCTATCACAACCCCTGTTAAACGCCTAAGCACTTAGGGCCCAATTCATGGAACTTTGCACTGGTGCAAAGTGACTTTGCACTGCCAACAATCACCCTGGTTCACAGAGCAGTGGTTAGTGTATTTCTGAAGTGCACACTGACTTTGCACCTGTGCAAAAATACACTTTACACCGTTCTGTGAATCAGGGTGTTTGTTGGCAATGCAAAGTGACTTTGAATCGTGCTAAAGGTTCCATGAAGCAGGCTCTTAGGCACTCGGGAGGCAGCATTCCTACATGAATCTGGTGTTATTCTGATTGAGTTGCGAGTAGAGGCTGACCACGCCGCTTTACAAGAAAAGAGATCTGAGAAACAAGGAAGCAACTGGCCTTGGCGACTTGTGTGGGTGCTGTGGGCTGGCTTTCCTCCGCAGGCTCTCAGCTGCACTGCACACACTGCAGGATAAGGGCTGTGCTCTGCGCTCGGAGGCCTGCAGGCAGGGCCGCGGCACGACAGAGCCACGGCCATGCTAAATTTAAAAACTGCTCGAGGACTACTGTAAGCATCAAAAACGTTATACATATTTGAGCTTTCTTAAGAAGATAAGCTTATGTTTAACACATATGCTGTATTTTGAGACCGTTTTGGACTCCATTTTGATCAGACACACAATATTGCGGTTGTTGAAAAAGCTATGACGTTGCATAATGTAAAATCCAGCAAAAACATTGTTTTCCGTTAAACTGAACCCCTGGTCACATGACTTGGGGGTAGGTCTGCAATATTTTAACGTGCATTTATATTTAAATGAAAATAAAGTAGTTACCCCTGGGCCAAGGCACCAAGCCGGGGTGTGGAGGGTAGGCCGTTTTGGAGGGGTGAGGGAAGGAATCTAGTGGGCTGTTTTCACCAGCCCTGGGGACACGAAAGGTTGAGCGCTATGGGGATGGCGTGCATGCGCAATCACCACATGGGGCACGAGCGCCTGGCTGTGTTCTTCATCAGTTGTATTCACTGCTCCTGCTCTGCTTTTATGCTGTCTAAAAATACCAAAGGAGTTTCAGAAAGCAGCCTATTGGCAGCCTACACCGAATCAACTGACAGTTCAAGGACCTGCTGAATGTCAGTAAGATATTTGGAGCTGCTCTGAACCCCTTTACCCCTGTTCCCTGTCATCTGGCTGCCCAAGAAGGGCCAGCGCAGCTATCGTGATTTATGAATACAGTTGGTTGTTGGTTGGCTGCCGTGATAAGTTATCACATCAGGGGTATAGGCTAACTGCATGCGTGCTTATCACTGATAACTACACGGCGCCCAACGACTCTGTGAGTCTCTAACACACGCACGCCATTCATTGTGGTTCAGTGAGCCTGCGGAATCCCCCCTAGACTACACACAACAGAGCTATTGGCATTACACAATTGTCCAATTGTTCACTTAGCACTGGGGATAGTCTGAGGTATCGCAATGTTCGCAGGTATGAGAGCTGAGCGTGCTTGTACTGGCCTATAGAGCAATAGGGCAATGCCCGAACACAAAATGCTAATTTGGTGAGGTTTTTTTGGGTACAGTGGGCCAGTTTGATAAGATACTTAACCATGCGGCTGGTAGTTTTGACCAATGTTACAGAATATTCTTTAAAATACACCATTTGCATCACATTTGATCAAACACCTCTCCTTGGGTACTACTTAAACAGTGTCACAAAAGGAATGAATTGCCATTTGCAACTGTGGGTTTTTCATTGGTGCCCGAGACAATTGTATGCCCCAGTCTGACACTGGAGCTGAGACACAGTGATTTCCCCAGGATAAGTTCGGAGTAGAGCCCGGGTGTGCTGGCTTCACGGCCTGCCTACTGCTCAAAGGGCCTACACACCCTACACAAGTGTAGACTGAGACAGGGAACCTTTTAGAGGGCCTCACAAGAGCTTAGTTGGTGAACTCGGATATAAGGACCTTGACGTTGGAATACAATGCAGAATTCCCAAAAGGTCCAACTTCCAATCTCCCACACAACCCCCGGTCAACACAAGCCATCAGCTTGCTTTCCCTTGGAGAGGGACATTGGCACTCTTCAGGGCACCCCTTGCCAGGCGGTTGACGGAATGTGCAGAAAGATGAGTCTTCTCTGGGGGCGATGAGCCCTCACACTCTTTGCACCCGCAGTCTCCATGATGACCCTGGGGAACGGCCTCCTGGGTTTCTCGGATGTATCACGTAACAAGACAGTGTGACATTTCAATGTAACGTATCCTGATTAACACCCCGAATACCATGATGTTTTGGGGTGAGAGAAATTGACTCTCTATGTGTATGTGCGAGTCAATGTCACTAGTTCACACTTCTCGCCATTCCCAGTTTGCAGCCCTTTCCTTTTGGAAATATGTTTAGGGATTTCAAATCTGGTAAGGATTACTGGGCTTTTCAGCTGGCAAATTACTCCTGCCAGATGAAAATCTGGCCTGCGGCTTTCTCTACGCAGGGCCCCTCGTTCTGAGGGGTAATCCGTCCTTAATAAGGCTGAGAGAAAGCCAGTCATATGTCAGGCAAGTCTGGCATGTGGCAAACTCTACTACTGCACGACAGGCATTTCATTTACTCCACCCTACAAGGAAACGACCCAATGTACAGCAACCAGAAAGGTTATAGAGCGTCCCCACCCACTGAGCTATAGTCTTAGTGAACCCTTTCACAGGACAATAACTGGAGAGGGACCTTTGTACAAGGATTTACAATCTGGACTTTTTTGACATTGAATGCCAAATTGCGCTATTCTCTAGGTCACCCCATTGGCTTCAAACTCCCCCAACCCCTTCCCATCTGATTAGCAGTAACATCAGCAAGCGTCTTGGGCGATAAACCTTCGACCCAAAAATATCACCGAATTTAGAATACCAAAATGTTGCCATCACAGATGGAACTTTGGCCACCATGACTTTGCCATTTAGGCAGCTGTCATGAGTGAATGGGTGTGTATGGCACAGTCATTAGTGGAGGGCCTTTGCTGATTGCTATGGTGTCTGCCTAGAAATTGAGGGCTTGCCTCTTTGTCTCTTACAGGCCAGGCCTGGAGTTTTTTTCCACCCAGTGATGCATTGCGCTTTGATCTGCAAGAGATGGCGGGGACGATGGGGTGAGGTGCGGTGGCTGCATGATCCATGCCAACTCTCAACTAGACCTATGTGACTGTCAGGTGGGCGTAGTTCATCTAGTCCTGCTTTTTTCTTTCCATGTTGTAGCCTGGGCGTTTTCATTAAAAATGGGGGACTATAAATCCAAGAATGCAAAAGAAAATACACAAGTGGATGAGCTGCACCCACCTGGCATTGCTCGAGTTGCTAGCTAGCTATAAGCAATGTTTCAAACAGTATCCTGAAAGGCCAGGGCTTGAATGAGTGCATCCTTTAAGTAATATGCTGCTGCCCCCTTACATACAGGACTTCAAGTCCCAGAATGCAAAGAATAAAGCAAGAGTGAATGGACTGCATGTGAGGAATTTGACCATCCGCATGGAGAGTGTGCACGCGCCTAGGCTTTTTTGAGTTTTGTTCTAAAAATGAATGAAGCGAGATCATCCGCAGAAAATGTGTGGGGTTCATCCGCACACATTTTCCTCTGCTCACCGCACAACAAGCACATAGTCATGTGTACTCCGGGGGGACACAGCCTACAGGCGTAGTCCTCACTGTCACATTTAGCTGGAATATGACAGCCATGGGTACATCAAAGCATCTCAGGAAGGGGGAAGGCAACACTTTCCTCCGGCCATGGTCAGCCTAATTAAAATATCAAAGGCTTGATGGACTGCCCTGTTCTATTGTAGTTCTGTGTGGTGGCAGTACATACTGATGAGAGTTAATTGAAGCAGGCCTGCGAAGGGGCTTGTTCACAGAACAGAAGGGACAAGAAATACCAACACCTCTTTGATATGCAATGTGTCAACTTGAAGTTAGCTCCCACCCCTCTGTATGAAGGGAGACCCCCCTTTCAGGGGGAAGAAGTATGTGAATTAATGGAGACAGAAAGTCTGTTCTCGCCACAAACTTCAAGGGAGACGTACGCTTTGATCAAGAGTCACAGAGAGCTCAGTTAACTAGAGAGACACTTTGATCCACAACAGACAGGAAGATAGGTGGGACTTAGTAGTACATGTTGTCCCCCCTTACCTTTCCTGTTGCAAAGCACTCTGGTTATGACCTCATGCATAACAGAAGATTGTTGGTTTGGACCCAGTATTGGTTCCTTAAGATAGGCTTAGCCTGAAGCAATCATTGGGGCCCATTTGGCTTTAAAAGAGGGTTGAGCCCCTCTTTTGGCAGATCATGTGAAGGCTTCATCAGAAGCAGGAAAGCAAAACTCAGCATTGGACCCTGGCTGAAGGTACAGTCTGCCTTACATCTTTCGCCAGTGAAGGAAAGCCTGGATTTCCAAAGAGGGAGGCATGAGCCCTACTTTAAACATCTCCCAGGAAACAGAGGGAGATACTGGACTCAGAGGACCCGTCCAGCAGCTCCAGTACCCAGCCAGCACACAGCATTCCCTGCTATGTTCTGCCAGCAAGCTTCCTAGGTGGGAAGTGCCAGAGAGTCTCTGAACAAAGGACAAGGCTGTTGCCTGAAAATACTTTGCTCAGCTTTGGGCTGTCCACCTTAAAGGACGACGCAAGCCATGCAAAGTAGTTAGTAGGTGTGCCACAACAAGCATCAACCAGCTTCCATCTTTTAAGGACATTTTCAAAGCAGTCAAGCCCTCGAACCGTGACCGGCTGCACCACTGACTGTTGCCACGCTGTAGTCACTAAAGCATCCGAGACGCCTCCACCAGCGTTCCAGATCCTCCAACCAGCACAGAGATTCTTGACCCTGAACCGCTGGGTAGGCCAGCCTGCAGCCGTACGTCCAGCCTCGCTTGCTGAACTGCCTGCTGCCTGATACCCACAGTTGTCTCCCATCTTGAACTCTGTCGCAGGAGCTGCAAAGCGTCCTGGAACTGACTGGAAGCTGTCGAGCATTAAGAGCATCTGAAGCACCAGGTACATAGCAGTTCTGTCCCCCTAGTCCTTCTCCGAAGGCCCCTAGTAACATTTATGACCCCTTGCTCCCTTTGTTGCTGAAACCAAATGAACGGTTACGACTGATTGCTTTACCGACTACCCTCCTGTCAGTATCGGTTACATGTGATTTCATTGAATCCCAAAATAACGAATGCAATTGCAACGAATGCAAAACAACTAATATCAAAATAACAAATTCCTTTTCTGGCGTTTTTGGGAGGGTTCCTCATCCCAAAGATCCCATCCTTTTTTTCCCTAATACTTTTCACGCACCCACAAAACCACTATTCCCACTCCCAACCCCATGTTTACTTTTTTCCCAAATTCATTATATTCATTTTCATTGTTTTGTATTCGTTGTAATTGCATTAATTATTTTGGGATTCCATATAATTGCTGCATACCTCAGCATCCAGAGAGCATCCCTTTCCTTGGTGAACTGTCTGTCCTCTGTGTTCCTTTACAGGGTGAGTTGTATTTTGTAGTGTGCTAGAACTGTCTGTTGTAATAATAATAATAAAGTAGATATTGTGTATACAACCTTGTCTGGACATTCCCTTTTGTCATTGGGTAATAATTGTATATCCTCTGTGCTGCAACTAACCAACGATGTACAAACTTGCGGAGATAAGTCTGCCGTTCTGTCCACGTTACCACAATTGGACAAGGAAGTTTATAATTTACTTATGTTTCCAATCTGTTTGGATCCCTTCTGGTGTACTAGAGGTGTGGGACTGATTGATGGTTTAGAAACCGATATTCATTCCTGCACCACTGGTACCCCGAAAGTTGTTTTGTCACACTGCACCTACCTGGCATGGCTCGAGTTGAGAGCTAGGTCTAAGTTCTTAAGACATTATCTTGACATCCCAGGGATTGAGAAATTGAATCTATTTAGTGTTAGGCTGCTGTCTTCTTACATGATGGACTACAAGTCCCAGAAGCCAAAGAACAAAGAAAGGGTGAATGGGCTGCACCCGCCAGACATGGCTCTCGTTGAGAGCTAGATCTAAGCTGTGCTTCAGTGATTGCGTCATTTCAATGATGTTCTGCTGTCCTCTTGCAGGTGAGGGCGACAATGCTGCTTTGCTCCTGTGTGCAAAAGCTCTTCGTCAGGTACACCAAAATATGGTAGCATTCCAGTCCAACTTTTGCAACAAATAAAAAGAAATACTGCAACGCAAAACTGTGCGTTTTGGGGCACGTGCAGAATTAGCATAGGAATCACATGGCTACTAAACTTTAAAAATGTGCTTCTGATATCCTCATAAAGCTCATAACTTTGTAAACTAAAAGTTTGATCTTTATTCGTGCATCAGCAGTTTATGTAAGAAACTCCTCGCTCTTCGCCGGAAACACGGAGAAGAGCATAAAAACCGGCAGTCTCCCGGCTAGTCCCGGCCACTAGGCTGGCCTGGGCTCACCATTTCACACAGAAGTTGTAGTTGTAACTGTGATGTCAACCAGTACAATTTTATCTCATTGGTGTTTACATGTGTTTGACCGCCCCGGGTACAGTAGCTTCCGTGCCTCGTTCATAGACGTGCTGCATAAGAGTTGCTATGAAGTTAGAACATTCTGGAAAGGCACTGGCGATGTCCGGCCACAGATTTGCCACATCCTGTTTTCGGTTCCTCTATTTTCTTGCCCTGTTGGACTCTTCCTGTTTCCCCGGTCTGACAATTCCGTGTTTTTCCGACAGGAACACCTGCTGCACTCATAGATAGCGAGGCTAGGGAGGTGGAAAGGCCTACTTATAACAACCGCGTTGTTTTGGGCACGTCAGAGGCCAGGGCTGTCAGATGAACCTTGACATTTTTGGCTTAAAGCACGAAGACACTGTGTAGCTTAAAGGGCCAGCGTTTCTCCTCCCTGCCCCCCCCCCCCGCCTCTTTCCTAAGATGACCACATTTCACAAGTAAATATCTTTCCCGGCTCTTGGCTTTTATTATGCTTTTATTACGCTTTTATTAAGCTGCCTTCTGAATTCTGGGAGTTGTGATGTTGGCTGACCAGACTACCTGTGAAAATCAAAAACTTTAAAATTCTACAAACATTTCGAACTATCGAGCAATCAGAAAAAAATACAGCAATTGCAATGTAGCATCAGCATGTTTCATTTCCACCTCTGCACACTCAGATATTGCTGATGTGTTCATAATTAAAAACATAAAAACAAGCAAATGCCATCCTCCATTTAGTGAAAAAAAGAAAACAGAGTTTATTGTCACACAAAGTAGTGAGGGGAGAATAGCCTGAGTTTGTATTTAAATTTTTTATACTAAAATGATGCAATTAATTCTTTTTTCTGACAAGGGAGTTCCTCTAATCAGGCCTCCTTCCATAGATGCTGAATGCCAAAATTATAGTGCACACTTGTCGCTTTCCTGTGACCGGTCTCCTGCCATCTACAGCAGAAACTCTGCAGTGGCACATAGCCGCGTCATAGGTCACATGAGCATTCCTGACACAGAGTTCATGCAGGACTAGGTGGCTTTTTAACTATCTGCACCTCTGATCTTAATTATAATAATTGTTCTATATAGCCAGTTTGGTGGTACGAGAAATATGTACAGTTAAGCCATTAATGGATTGGCATGGTGTCTGCTAGAATCGCACAATTATAAAGCCACAGCAGTTTGGTATTAGGCTAGTGTCATCTCTCTGAGAAGGGCCCAGCTATTACAGGACTTATGTGGATTAGAGTGTGGTCTCTCCCCAGTGCAGCCATGTTAAACACCATCTGCACTGTAAGAGGCTGAATGAGCTGGAAACCAGAGTGTGCCCCTCACCCCCCTTTTTGTGCATTAAATAGTTGCGAGCACCGGACTCCAGAGGGGCAGCTCCAGGGTGACACATGCCCACTGTGGAGAGCCACACTATTGGTTTTTCCTCTACCCCCAACTGTGGGATATACATTGTGTAATGGTAGGGAAGTTGATTCCTGGCTGTCTGCGTGGACTACAGCTACCGGAATTCCCTGATGCTACTCACCTATGCTAACCAGCAATACCTGAACTGACTGCCTCCCTGATGAGTGTAAGAGGCATGAAAGCGATTGGAGGAGACCATCATCTCGACTGTGGGAGGCTGATTGATCTGAGAACCAGAGTGCGCCTCACAACCCCCTTTTTCTGCAATAAATGTAATGTGTGCGAATGAGTGAGCACATGATGTATGGGTGGCTGGGTGTGCGTGTGTACAAGTGTATGGTGAATGGTGTGGGTGTGTGTGTGCTTGTGCTTAATGCCCTTATAATTTACTGACAATCTTCATTACTCCTAACCCTACTCTTCCTCGTCCCGGTACTTGTATATGAAGCAACTTGCCTCATACACAAGTACTGGGACAACGTAGAGAGACTTAGAGGTAATACCTGGCTTAGTGACCTGTAATCTTCATTACTCCTACCTCCATTCTTCCTCACCTCAGTGCTTACCAGGTTGCCTCATAGGTAAGCACTGGGATGAGGAACAGAGACGTGGAGGTAATTCTGGGCTGAGGAACTGATTTTGGGGGCTTTGGTAGGGATTGGGAGGTAGTGGGGATGTGTAGGGTAGTTGTGTATGTATCGTAATGCTCATACATGTCCAGACTAAGTAGGCATGATATGTGTTATTAGTAGCTAGACTGGCATTTGGGTGCAGCCAGTCTAGCCATGTCTTAATGTGGCACTGTATATTTTTCTGGGCATCTGTGATAAAATAACCATGATAAGTGTTATTGTTTCAACTGGCATTTTGCTGCAACCAGTCTAGGTATGTCTTAATGTGGCATGGCATGTTTTGCTGTAATATTTGTATTACCTGTCTAGACTAGTCTACATTGTGCTACCCGTTGGACATGTTTTCATTTTGGCATGGCATTTTTAATAGCAAAGCATTCAATTAAATCATTAATGTTCCTATGGACTGTTGGTGAATTCCATGTATTAGATTTTTGGGTTGGTGTTACCCTACAAAACAATTGCTAACACTCCGCTTTTTAGACAATTGTTCTCATAAAGTGTGATGCATAATACATTAAAACACATATTTATATCTTTCTCCTAGTGCAGTGTTCAGTGTGCCCCAGCAACAGCATGATCATCATGTCTGTTGTGTATGGATGGTAGTCTAGGCCAGCACGGAGCGTGGAACGACCTGTGATTTGTTGCGGAGCATGGGGGTGGGGCCCCTCAGCATGGCTCGCTGGGGGTGGGGGATTTTGTGCTATGCCTCTGATCCTGATTCCACACCTCAAAACGTCTTCAAGCTGGATGAACTGTGCACAATGACCTTTAGCCACCAGTGTATCCGCGGTGATGTTTTCTTTCTCCATTTCTAACTGTTCACTTCACTTCAAGCCATCTAAACCCGAGCTCAACTCACTTCTGCAAACTGTCTTTAGCAACCTGTCCTCACGCTCGACTTTCGTGGAGCAACTGATTCGAGTGCCAAACTCAACCTCTTCAAAGCTATTGAACTTCACATGGTGAATACTGTCTTGTCCCAGCAGAAGCCATCATCTCGCCGCCAACTTCATTGCTGGTCAACCATTGGAAGACATTGACTCACCGTCTTAAATGCCGATTCATCTCTTCAGGAGCCTGTACCATCGAACCAACCCGACTGGACACCGACTGCCAGTGGGGTTGCATTGAATCGAAATGTGTAGCTATCAGCTCTGCTGCAGCTAAAGCACCAAGAAGCTTGGCTCTGCACTGTTGAGTCCCCAAAGACAAGAATATAGATACTGTGAAGAGGCCCTGCCCCTCTGTTCCACTTTCGAGCCTCCCTTCCCCATCTTTTTCTTCAAGAAGTTTGTACATTGACACTGTTGCCCAATCTGATTCCCTCACCTATCCAGAGTGACATTTTCTCTAAAGTTTGCATTCTCTGTGTTTTCTTTTACATGAGGGCTTTTTCTAGTGCTTTGACATTATTTGATTGCATTTAAAAGTCAATATTTTTGTACAACCTGTGCTGGACATTCTTTTATTTTGGTACTACTGTAATATTGCTATTTGGGTTGCTAATGTTATCGGCTCACACCCCTCCTGAAGATATAGACTACCAAAAACCCTTTTTACCATAACAGGCAAAGGAGGTATACCTTTCAAGCTATGCCTGTTACACTTGTATGGTTGGGATCAATGCTGGATTAGTAGTAGTGTTAGGCTGGGTAGGTGGCTTAGCCACTACTCATCCATGTACGCCTGCAGGGCAGTAGTCATTGTGTCGCCCTGGTGGGCAGAAATAGAATTTGATACATACTGCACCTGGTTTATAGTCATTTGGTCGAAAACAAAAATGTCGAAAGTCATAATGTCGAAAAAAATATGTTGAAAAAAAAGTTCCCCCCAACTCCCCCTTTTTAAATTTTTTTATACTTTACCAATTTTTTATACTTACCAAACCCAAAAAATACATATAAATAAAAAAATAATATATTCGACTTTTTTTTTTCGACATTTTTTTTCGACATTTTTGTCATTTGACATTTTTTTTTCGACATTATGACTGCACACCACTGCACCTACAGCTTAGTCATCCAAAATAAAACACTGCGTTTTCAATGATAGAAACCCTGGCAGGTGTTCTTAGATTGTTACACAACGGAACTGGGCATGAGCTCAGTGAGGAGCCAGAAAGCTGTTGCCCTTCCTGAGCGAGCCAGAAAAGGGCACTTCCCCATGGCAGTAAGGTTAGCAAACCTGAAATGCTGGAGAGCCTCCAAGCCTCCAAGCCTTTAAGGAAGCTAGGGTGGCTGATGAGGCCTATGGTGGCCTATAAGGATCTGGAGCCTGCAATCGGTACCTATCCCTCTGGGGACCTGGAAATAGGTGGGGGCAGCAATAGTGGTAGTAGCTCTCTTGCCATTTTTCAAAGAGGCTGGATACTGAATAGTGTGGGTTCTCGCAAAACCATGGGACAGCTAGATCCCATGTTTCTGTTAGGTTCCCGAGTCTCAGCTAGGCCCCAGAGTTGAGTCCCTGGGATGTAGCTGTCTGCAAGAAAGACCCTTTTAGAAGAAAGGAAGGTGGCCCTGGTTGAGAAGAAATAAAGTGATTTTGTAATTTTTCAATAGCTAGCACTTGAGGAAACGAGGGAGGCTCTCAAACAGACCGCTGTTGGGGAGGGGAGTGTTTTCATTGGTGACACCCAAGGGAAGCCTAAGCGTTACATCCCCAAGAGCTTAGTCCAATGGTATGAGCTGAAGAAGGGCATCTTCGGCTGGTTTGAAGAACTGGCACTACCCTTATATCTCAAAAAGGGGGAATTATGGCGCGCAGCCATCATGACCCATCTACCACCGGCTGGAACTGATGTTATTCAGCTGGCTCCTGAGGAAAGGCCTATTTATGCTAAAATGAAGATCACCTTCATATGGACGTTTTCCAAAACTCCTCAACAATACCCCAGGAGCTTTAGAGATCTCATAAAAGGGGAATCAAACCTTTGAGGCATTTACATACCAGTCCTTAAAGAATCGAAGTGAGTGGGTCCCTGATAGCAAAGTTGACACATTTGAAAGGATGTAAAATTTGATTGCATGGAAGCATGCCCTTAACAATTGTGAAGCAGAGTTACATCAACATTTAGTGGACAAGAATATCACAGTCCCTAGGAAGAGTGGCTGTGAATAATCAAATCCAGGAAAAGGCCCCAGTAAACACACCCAGAGCAGAGGAGAAAGCACCTGATAAAAGTAAACCAAATGAGGGTACGGACAAAGATTCTCACGCTCCTGCCAAGAAAGGTCCCCAAAAGCATAATCTGAATTCCCAGCCACATTGCTCGTTAGCTTCCAGAAAAAAGAGAGTTCATGGTTCCTCTAACACTGAGGCAACCACACCCTCAGCACCCAAAGGTTGTTTTATGTGTGGAGACATGACACATCTGAAGGGAGATCTAGCCTGTAAGCTCAAGCCAAACAGGCTGTAGCCAGTGCTGGTCTCATGGAAGAGGCTATAGTCAATGTTGGCATTTTAGAAGATAAATTCCCACTAGGCCAGGGAGTAGTCGATTGTTCGCTACTGGTTCAGAGTGGGCAAGGTACTGGGTCGTTTGCGAAGGCCCATGTCCTCGCAAATAATCAAATCGTTTTAGAGCATGCCTTCATAATGGGGAACAAACCTCCCACATTGCGTGGCACAGCTGCAGGTTTCACCACTGTCAGGCGATGTTGGTTGCAAAAGATCAGATACTTTCTGTTTCATCTGAGCTAGTGTGAGGATTTGACAGCCTCAGCCGATGCCCATTGGCAATTGTGCAGTTTAGTTGGTGGGGGACCTCTCAGCACTGTATTGCAGTGAAAGACAACATTCCAGTTGACTGTCTGTTAGGGAATGGCCTTCCTGAACCAGAACCAGAGATAAGCTCCATGCTCCCTAGATCTAGGGCCAAAGAAGCAGCACAGGAATCAGAACTTGAGGAAAAGGGCTGTTCCAGTAGGAGAAAGCAAAAAACCTGAGACCTTGTTAGCGCCATGTCTAGATCCTCAGTCCGCAGAGATGCTTGCTCCTGCACCAAGAGCTGGAAGAGAAATATGCCCAGGAGGAAGACCCTGGGATATTCAGTGAGTACTGGGAGATTGATCGCCTGTTCAGTGAGCCCATATATTCTGAGGCAGAGGCCAACCAGAGGTTGGTTATGCCCCAATACCAAAGGAAGTCTCTATTGGACTTGACTCACAACATTCCTTTGTCAGGTCACTTAGGAGTGACGAAGACAGCTGACAGGATGTCTGCACACATTTATTGGCCCCAGGTGGGTGTAAAAATGGTAAAGGCTTGTCAAGAATCTGTTAAGTCAGGAGGGTTGAAAGAGGTCCCCTTTCATATGCTACTAGTGGTTGGGAGACCTTTTGAAAGAATTGGCATGAACATTGTCAGTCCTTTAGATCCCCAAAGTACCTGAGGGAACTGGTCTATCTTGGTTGTGGTAGATCCTGCCACCCGGCATCCAGATGCAGTATCCTTGATTTGTATCAAAGCTCCTGTGGTGGCAACGGCTCTGATTGCGACAGTCTATCATGTGGGGATCCCAAAAGAGGCAATATCTGACAGGGGCTCCAAGTTCATATCTGCATAAACAATGATCATGTGAGAGGAGTGGGGAGTTACTTATAAATGTTCTACAGGCTTCCAGTCTACTGCAAGAGTAAAGTCTACTGTAAGAAGGATGGGAGGGTAACCCTGGAAGTCCTGCCCATAACATAGTGGACTATATACTTCAGGTCCGATCCAAAATGGCCTAGTACTGAGACCAGAGAACAGAGTACCCAGAATCCAAAGGTCAGCCAGGAGTTGATGAAGCATTGCCATGCCCAGAAGGCTACAGTGACAGACTACACGCCACGAGAGATGGTCTGAGTTATGGAACCTGGCAAACCCAGTGGCCATCAATGTAAGCGAACTGGACATCATTGATGCAAAGGCCCAGAATCAGAAACACAGGGTCAATGGGTTGAAACCTCATTACAGGGGGTATGACTCTATTGATCGATGGCTCTAGTTGGCTCTAGTGATAGATGATGAGACCTAGGAAGAAACCGATCCCCTTCCAGACCTGTTACACTCAGAGCCCACAGATGTGCCCCTGAAGGGAGTGCAGGCCTCATCAGACCTGAAAGAACAGAAATTGGAGGACTGCCAGCAGCTGCTAGGCCAGTTCACAAGTCTGTCCTCACTGACTCCAGGTCGAATAGATTGGTGCATCCATGATATTGACACTGGGTAAAGTAAGCTGATGAAGAGCATAATTCACTGGATGTCTGATAAGGTAAAGGACACCATTGAGGAGGAATTATCCAAGATGTTGGACGTAAGGGTTATTGCGCCATTCCGTAGCCCATGTGCTACTCCTGTGCTGCTGGTGTCTAAAATGTCCAGCAATGGGAAGACTGAAGTCTGTTTCTGAGTGAACAGAGGGTTACATTCCCTCACCAAGACAGATGCTCACCCTATATTTCTGCAGAAGAATTTAATGACACCTAGGCACTGCCAAGTAAATGGGTACCTTTGACCTCACAGCTGAATACTGGCAGATTACCCTGACTGACAGAACAAAGGAGAGGTCAGCATTTTCCACATCGGAAGGGCACTACCAGATCAGTGTCATACCCTTTGGGGTAAAAATGCCCCTACTACATTTCAGTGGGTAGTGAGTAAGATCCTCTCTGGTCTGGAAGAATTCATCATTGCCTATTAACATTAGATTGCTATCTTCAGCCATACCTGGGAAGGTGATCTATCCCACCTGAAACAGGTGGTTCAGACTATGTGGAAGGCTCGCGTGACTATCAAGGCTTCAAAGTGCCAGATAGCACAAGGTACTGTGGCTTACCTAAGACAACAAGTGTGTGGTGGTAAGAAGCAGCCACTTCAGGTAAAGGTGAACGCTGTGAAGGATTGTGACATCCCCACCACACAGACCCAGGTGAGAGCCTTCCTCTGCCTCGCTGGACACTATAGGTCCTCCATCAAGGGTATGGATCACTGCCCTACCCTTAACTTGTTTAACATCCAAGACATTTCTAATGAAGGTCACCTGCACTCCAGCCTGCCAAACAGCTTTCTAAAACTTAAAAGGTTGTTTGTGCGGGGCCCCAGAACTAAAGATCCCATATTATGGGCAGGAATTAATTATACAGACAGATGGCTGTGAACTTCAAATTGGAGCAGTGAAAACACAGCTAAACTCTGAGGGAGTCAGACAATCACACGCCTACCTTGGCAGCCGCTTTGCAAAGCAAGAACACAACTGGGCCACAATTGAAAAAAACAATGCTTGACGTAGTTTGGGTGGTACGCAAGCTGAAACTCTCAATTTGTGGGT
The DNA here is from genome assembly GCF_040938575.1 of Ambystoma mexicanum. Lineage (NCBI taxonomy): Eukaryota > Metazoa > Chordata > Amphibia > Caudata > Ambystomatidae > Ambystoma > Ambystoma mexicanum. Next base: position 468,274,334 of record NC_090922.1, read on the forward strand.
CTCACTTCCCCATCAGGGGCATCATTTGGGGGTCACATGGGGTTACAGCTGTGACCCCTGGGTTCTCCCTTGCTACCCGTGCAATCTATCTTGCTACCCCTGTAAAATAAAAAAAGGACATTGTAAACAGAATGTCCTGGATTAGCCGGGGCCCTTGCAGTACCTGCATGTATGAAGTGCATGTCAGATGTATGTATATGCTATGGGTTACTGAGTGGTGGGTGAATGATTTGAAATGTGATAGTGTGTGTATTTCAATGTTCTGGGTGGATGGGTGTGTGCCTGTGTAGATAATGCAGTGAGAGTGGATGCAAGAGAAGGTGTATGAGTGAGTGACTGTTGGGTGAATGAGTATGAATGTGATAGTGTGTTTCAATGTTCTGGATAGGTACGTTTGTGTGTGGAGAATGCAGTGTGAGTGGATGCGAGAGAAGGTGTATGGGTCAGTGAGTGGTGGGTGAATGAGTAGGAATGTGATAGAGTGTTTTTGAATGTTCTGAGTGAGTGGGTGCGTTCCTGTGTGGAGAATTCAGTGCAAGTGGACGAGAGAGGTGAATGGTGGGTGAATGGGTATGAAAATGATTGCATGTGTGAATGTTTTGGGTGGGTTGGTGCATGCCTTTGTGGTGAATGCAGTGTAAATGAATGTGAGAAGAGATGTATGGGTGGCTGAAAGGGGATGCCTATGTGTGTCTGTGTGTGTGTGTGTGTGTAAGGCCCTGGGAGACTGGGGATCCCTATAGCATTTTTGACACATCCTATATTGACTTTGCATATTTTACTGGTATTTTCAGGGAAAGCCAAGTTCATGTGTGGCATTACCTGGCTAGACTGACATTTTGGTACAGCCAGTCTAGCCATTGCTTACTGTGGCATGACATTATTACTCGTCACTGGCTTACATTGGAACCAGTTTGGACATGTTTTCTTATTGTGACATGTCACTTTTAATGGCCACAGCAATGGGAGTATTTTCTTACATAGGAGTACTGGCATATATCGGCAGAGCCAGCTTTGTGCGTAATGCCAGTAATGATACTACAAAAAACATCTCAAAACGAACATGAGTATGTTCTTATATGGGAATACTAGCAGATGTTGGTGGAGCCAGCATGGAAATGTATGGGCACAGCCAGCATGAAAATGTTTTTTATACTGGCATATATTGAAGGGACCAGTATTTGGTGACTTGCAGCTATTGTACTTTTTTCTGTGAGTTGCCCTACAACCTACAAAACCGATTGCAAACTGTCTGGCCTTCTACCCACATTTTCACAGAAAGTGTGCTGTGTAATTAACAATGTCACCCCTTATTCAAAACATTTTCTAATGGGAGGGGGAAGAATCCCCCTGCACCCCCGAAATACTTGTTTTCATTAGTTCGGGCCGGTCCTGTAGTGGGGGTCATTGACCCACTTCGCACATAGAGCTCTGAAAATAGTAGATGCATGGAGCCCCACTCTTGAGGGAAGTGCAGCCCAGCCTCTTCCCCACACCTCACCCCGTTAAATAAGATTGAGGAAGAGTCACGTATCAAAGCCTAGGACATTAAGGTGTTATGTTCAGCTCTGGGTTGTGGGGGACAACATATGGTTGCTTGTAACATAACTTAAAGATATATACACACAGAGACAGATGGCTTCAGTTACACCCCCACAATAGGTTTCTTCTATCATAGTGGTAGCTGACTCATAGATACATTTATAACCAGGGTATTTTATTGATACTAAATCTGATTTAATGTTCAGGCCTTGCTCATGAAGAATTTTGCTCCTGGGCAAACAGACAGCGCATGCCTCCCCAGGACAGTGCTTTTTTGGCTGGTTTAACACATGAATTCCACAGATAATGAGTACTTTTTTGTCCATTGATCTATAGATGTTTTGTAAACTAGCTGTAGTCTGCATTAGAGATTTTGGTTACCCTGTTACAAGTACTGAATTATGTATGTTTTACAAATAGGCTCCATGTCGAATCTGTAAAATGACATTCCCCATATGTGTGATCGTGGACAAATCTTGCCTCCCTCTGTGGCTCGGTTTTTTAAAATTTGGGCTGAAATGAGAGCACCTGGAAACAAGGATTTTAGAAGGTCACGTGCCATCACTTCCCATGATGTCACTTGGGAGCGAGATAAAATACCATCACTTCCTGTTATGTCATCAGAGGTCAAGGGCCGTGGGATTTCACTTCCTCTACCCCTGGCATTTTGGTGAAATTACGTTCCTGTTCACCATCCACACTGGGCACAGAACTTTCAGGTGGCTGATGGCCAGACAGGGAGAGAATCCCAATTTGCTGCATTGGGCCATATCTCTACAGGCCCTGAAAATGCGCATCCAGTATAAACCTGGCTAACAGCACTTCAATGCAGATGGCCTCAGTAGGTATTTAGCCAGACCCCTGGAAGGGTGGTGCTCAAAAATTTTCTGTGGGGGCCATATGATAGAAGGCCATGTGGTGAGAGCAGAATAGCCCAATCTTTTTCAATTTATCATACTAAATTGATGGGTATATGGAGATCTACAAATCAGTCTCTGCTTTTATCAATATGCCATGCCAAAATTATAATGCACACATGCGCCTTTGCAGTGACGTTTGCTGTAACCATTCTTCATTTATCTACGGCACCATTTCTGCAGTGACGCAGAACAGGTTCAATGGTCACTTGTGTATTCCTGACAGCTGCTGAGACACAGAGATTGTACATTCAGAGATGGTGTTGAACTACCTGAACCTTTGAAGGAAATTAGAATAATTTTGGAATATAGTCATTCTGGTGGCACGTACATCTATAAATATATGTCCTGCCGGGGTTAGCATGGTGGTGGCTAGAATTACACAATTACAAATGCCACACCATTTAGATATCACACTAGTGTCTTCTCTGTGGTTTCTAGTCTAATTATCTCAACTATAGCCATATAGAACAATGACCAGGATGCTGCCTCCTTGATTCTCCTACAGGAAGGGTTACGCCTTCCCTTAGAGAACATGAACTTCACCAATGAGGTCTCCTGGGAACCGGTGCCTCAAAGACACCACTGTTTTAACAAAGCCACTCTCACATCAAGGTGCAGATGAATAGATTCCTTTTGAATTTAGCAGGCTTGGGAAGGGGATGGAGTTAGAATAGCCAGAAAAGAGAGCTGGACTAAGGGAAGGGTCCCACAAGCATGGTTTCTGCTAGGACTCTCTTCCTTTTCCTGTCTCCTCCACTAAGGGTATAACTGGGACATATAATTGGCCAAGGCACCAATGACAAAGTGCCCGACAATCCCACATTACAATTTGTTACTTTTCAGAACCGGCTGAGTACTACCCAAGGGGGAGCAGGGGTTTGGTAAACTAGGTTTCAAGTAATACATTGAAAACATATCTTCTTGGTAACACTGCTTTAAATGAGTGTAGTACCTTAGAATCCTGGGCTGGCACTTTGGTCATTCCCCAATTGCCCTATAAAACAGTCCATGTCGGCCTCACTTTCCTGCAGACAAGGTATTCTGGTTGTAATGTTATAAGGCAAAAGGCACTTGGTACAACAACAGGGCTTAGATCCGCTCAGTGCATTTTGAGGCACACAGAGGCCAGATTGGCCCATTTCCACCGAATATCTCAAGCAATCTGACCGCAGGTTCAACGTTTGTGGAGGCTTTTGATTTGAGTGCTAACTTGTCCTGCTGGAAGCCATCGAATTCGCCATTGCGTACACCAACTCGACCCAGCAGAAGCCATTATCTTGCCATCGACTCGACCGCTGCCTGAACAATTGGAAGATTTTGTCTCACCATCTCGAACACCAATTGGTTCCTTTGAGAGCCTACATGATTAAACCAACTCAACACCAACCACCAGTGGGATCGCATTGAATCGAAACATCTCAACATCGGTTCAACCGCATCTAAAGTACCAAAAATCCCGGCTCCATACTGTGGTACCCTCAAAGACAAAAATAAATGTACTCTGAAGAGGCCTCTTCTCCTGCTCCACTTCTGGGACCACAGCGACTTTAAAACCCCCCTTCCTGGCCCTTTTTCTTTAAGAACATTGAACATTGGCCCTCATTATAAGTTTGCCGGTATCCTGCATTTATTACCGGTGGGATACCAGCAAACTGTTCTACCATTTCCAGAACTTGGCCTGCTGGAATTACCGGCAGATTCCAAGTGGCAGAACCACCAGTAAATCCCCATTCCATGGAGTCCTGTAGGACCCCATGGGGGATTGGCCTTTATTACTGGCACCAGTATTACCTGGCCAGTAATACCAGCAGTTTTTTTCCGGTATGGTGGCGGATATACCTCCAGCTCTTATAGTTGGCCGGCCTGGCTAGTACACGTTATTACCAGCACTTTCTTTCCGGACCGGCCAACTTAAAATGAGGCCAGTTGTACTATTGCTGTTTGGGTTACTGATGTTATCAGCTTACAACCCTGATGAAGATATAGCCTGTCCTCGGCCTCCTTTACCAAAAGAGGTGAAGGAGGTATACCTTTCGGGTTGAGCCTTATTCACCTTTATGATTGGGAAGACTACTGCTTTAGTAGTAGTGTTGATCTGAGTGGGTGTTTTACCCACTACTCATCCCTGTAATCCTGCAGAGCAGTAGTCATTTCATCACACATAATTCACATTAGAACTACTGTGGATAAGGCACAGAATGATAAACTGATATGCCCAGGATCAAACACTCTAGTCTCAAATCTTTGGACTGGTCTCAAATGCTGGAAAAGCCTGAATTTGAGACCAGTCTACAATTTAAGGACTTAATGTCATATTTTCTCAAGTCAGGTCTTGTTGGCAGAAGTGTGAATTTCAAGAGAACTCTTTTTTTTGTGTTAAGTTATTTTGACTAAATCTTGTAATGAATAAATACAGAATAAAATAATCTGCAGTTGACAACAATTAGAGGATTTACCAATTAAATAATCCACTATTAATATGTAAATTGAATTAACAGATACAAGACATCAGCGCAGTGTATCAAGGTTACAATAAAGGCAGAAATTCACTAAACTTATATTAGCAAAACTCTAAAATTAGAACATAGTGGAACAATTAAAAGTAGACAAATCATAATAAACCAATTTGAAAAGTATATAAAACACTATAAAATAGGTTAAGCAAAAAGAGTGTAATAATAGATTACATCCACACCATTCTCCACCCCGGCACCTATCTTGTTTGGAAGATAACAACTGCCAGAATGCACACTAATGTGTGTCAGATAGCCTATCTATTTCCGTAGCCAGCATTTTCTGTACACAGGTCTTTTGAGCAAATAAAGGCTGTGATATCCAGGTGATTATATAGCCTCTCATATAAGGCCCTCATACCATGCATAGAACTACTATACCTCTCTTGGAAGTTTTACAGCCGCGAGGGCCCGGTAGCCTGGTCAAGACTTCCAAATCTCACAAAATTATATTTTAACAATGTGGCTCAGTGAGTTCAAGGCTCATTGGCACAGTGGAAGCCCGCAGGATACAGGTTTGAACCCCCTTATGTATTCAAAGTGTAATTATTCACCGTCCCCTAAACCCTTCATCACAATCTACGGTGGCACAACAGAAATCCTAGATCCCCAGGAAAACCAGAGAAAGGCTTGAAAACACATAATCCCGGGATATTCCCTTAGGTCAGGCAACTCTGAATGTTGGATACCATCAACTGGACATATTGAACCTCAGTTCCTGATGCCAATTATATTTAATGAGAAAGGATGTGCACTGGGAATGTTGTGTCCTAGAATCATGGGATCATCGGGTCCATTCATTCACACTAGCATTAGTGCGGGCATTCATGGTACCATTATCCATATATTGATAATACTGTCGCCCCAGGCACAGATGCAAAGACAGCATTGTTTACCAAGTGGGCCTGATGCCAATGTAGTTGGGCTCCCAAGGGGAGCCTGTAGAGGGAGGGGGCCTCTTAACCCCCACCCAAATATGAAGGAGTGACCGAACATAGTGAGGTAGCTTGAACCAACTAAGAGAGATTCAGAGAAGGGAGGGGTTCCCTGTTGATAATTATTTTAAAATAATGGGTTGAAGTGGTGCCCTTTACTGCACACTTTGGAAAATTAGGTAAAAAGCCATACAGTTTACAATCGATTTTGTAGAATAAGACATGAAAAAATACATTAGATGCTAAGTCACCAACAGCGCAACAGAGTGTTTTTATTATGCCTTTGCCCACTGTATGCCAGTATTGTGCCAGTCTAAGCATTATTTTCATGTTGAGTGTGTTCCTACATATCTGTATAAGTATTATCTAATTATCTATTATCTAATGATGAAATGAACTGGTTGTCCCACTCCCGTTTGTTTTTCTTGCTCCAATGTGTTTTATCTCCATCCCCCATTCCTTCGTATACTTAACGTTGATACATTTGATTTTATGAAAATCTGAAATCATAATTAATTTACTGTATGGATAACGGTCCATTGTTCTACCGGTATTCTCACAAAATAGTTGCTTTCATGTCTTTTATATAGTTTCACTTTTCAGGTGAATATTTGCTTTTTGGTTATTATTATTATTTCTGATGCAAAATAGTCACTGCCTTGAAAAAGACCTGAAGTAAGGTCGAAACACGTGTCGGCTGTTCGTTGTTTAGCCAAATGTTTTTGACCTTGATTTGTTATTGGATCTCTTTTAAACACAATATTTAGCAATACCATATATCCTTTCCCACATGGATTGTTGTTCAGGGTTCCCTTAGGGATTGGGTCTTCTACCCTGACACAAACTGCAGGAAACAACATTTTTTACTTTCAATATTCCATTCAGATCAAGCGCAGGTGATCCTTTAGTTTGTAGCCCTCCTTTCAGTTGTACACAATACAAATTGTATACCAAACTAAGAAGACATATTGTGGAATCAGAAAAAATACAATATTATGGCTGTTACACCAAGCAAAGGAAAATACACCGACACAGGCTTGTAAAGATTCCCAGAATCTTTATTACAAAACTAAACAGTATTCAACAAGGTACACAAATAGCTATTTGGCCATCAGTACTTCACAGAGACCACCAGCAGGGTTCAATGTGAGCAGTGAACAGAATTTCCTAGCTGGACATCGACGCATTTATACAATTTGTAAAATGATGTCCAGCCCTCTTACAGGTTAATCATACACTGGGCTAGGGTCGCGCCAGGTTCACTTTCCTAATTTACATATCTCATGCATGCGGTTTACTTTTGAATACATTTACTAACACACTCCATTATTCTTTAATTTAACATTTACACACTTTACATGCTGGTTTAATACAGACCAAACAAATGTTTCACCTATTACATTTGGATAGCATTACTGTTCTTGTATACATGTAGTTTAACATTGCTAATTCAAGTAATCCCCTGCTCCCGAGGTCAACAAAGGACAAGGTCTACATGACCCTAACATGTAGCCTGAAGGCAGGATGGACATTAACTCTCCTACAGAGGTTGGAGAGGTTAAGGCAAGAACAAGGGCACACAAGACGGCCATTTTAGATTACAGGGTGAATTTGCACAAAAAACCCCAAAATGGCAGTTCTAACCTAAAATGGAGGCTTGATTCAAGATGTCGGCTTACATCAATTTCTAAGGTCAAGACCTTGCCGTAGAGAGTTATTCGCATACAATTTTAAGCAACTTGGCGTAGGCCAATATACATACAAATCGTTATAATAGGAGGCATAATTTAATATCCGGTTTGACAAACCCTCCTTTTGGCCTATGCCAAGTGCTAACACTACTTCTGATCTGCTTGCAAGTAACTCCATACGTCATCGTCCATACACCCGAATCATTGTCGGACATATTTATTGCCATTAGATCTGACACCAGAGTTTCTTTCAACACATACTCTTTGGAAACCTTCTTTGGGGCGTATATTTTATGTCCTAATACACTTGTTGCTTGCGCGCAACATCCCCCTAACACTGAGCATACACCAGGGAGACACTGTATACAACAATAAAGAAACAGAAAACTTCCCAAGATAATCAGCAGGGCCGAAAAAAACTTCCATCCCCATCACCGTAGGAGGTCCCAGTTTCCCTCAGGAACATGTACTTCTGATCTAAGAACATGTAGATTTTGGATAGCCCTAAAGATCGTTGGAGAGGAGTCTGGTACGTAAACGCAGCAAGCAGACCCCACTAATCTACATACTCCTCCTCACTCTGCCAGGATAACATCTAATGCCATCCGGTTCTGAAGAGCCACTAATCTTATCGCTCTCTGCTCTAACGTCATATTATAGAGTATGTCAGTGGTCCGGTTGATGATTCTCTCTAATACTCTTCCTAGTCCCCTGATATCTTCTGAATTCGTAATTTGCCCAAAAAATGGCACAAAGGATTTCATAATATCTCCCAGAGTTTGCGCTGGAGTATCCCCTTTTACACCTCGTCGTGGACGGGTCTTCGAAATTTCTATAGTACTGGCAATAAATACCCCAGGTAATAGAATCCCTAAATAACAGGTTCCTTGCCAATCCCTGGGTAACCATGGAAATGCCACATTAGCGCAAACAAAATAGACAGGTTCGCCTACGTACAGAGGTCTGTTTTCACTAGTCAAATTTGCAACGTTGGCGCACTTTCTAAAATTACCCATTGACCGTGTTCCATTCCTCTGTATGCAGAAGGATACTGAATCGGGGCTATGATTAACAGAATGAGATGGAGGCGTGGCATCCTTATTGCCTATAGGAGCCATTTTAAAAGAGATTAAAGACTGAAAGGGACGAGACAATCTATCAGCGGGCCTAACAGAAGCAACGTTTGGCTTACTTCTATTTGCAAAAAGCGAGCATCCCAGGGGCATCAAAACATTCTTTTCAAAATTATTTAAATTTATACCATCAAAGTTCCCTGAGATGCTGTCATTCCATCGACCAAAAAATAGTGCTCTAAGAGAAGCGTAACAGGCAGTTGTCAAAGGTAAGGGATAAATATACCAACCTAGCTCCTTATCCCCATGTTGCGGTAGATGTGTACAGATCCAGCAATTGGTCTTATTAAAAATTGCATGAGTGGCATTCATTATTGACAAAAGGGTATTACTCTGATAGTTCCGTCTATGCAAAGAATCCCTAGGCGACAAAGTATGCAATTGCATAGAAGGAGTGGGAATAACAGATACATTTTTCAATAGGTAAAAAGTCCTCTAACGGATATGCTTCCTCCAGATACCATACCTCAAACCCAACAGTTACTAAAAATCCAGTAATTATCACAAAAAGGCAACAATATACTTTGGGGGTCCCCTTACATGCTTGATCATCGTCTCTGCTAGTCACATATTTATCTAAAAGTTCGGTACGAGCGGTAGCGGGTGCAGGCATTGTCGTCTTCAACCGAAAAAACACCAATTGTTCGTTTGCTGGCGACTCCAGTCGCGCGTCTTCTTAATGTCTTTCCCACAACCCTTAGCCGACAGAATCTTTCCGCACAGTCGTGCCAAAAAGGCAAGCCCTCAAATGGTTTTCTCAATCGCACAGTCAGACCATTCTGTACGTTTTACTTCCTTGGTCGCAAATTATATTTGGCAGTTTCTGGTAAGAACAACGTGTCGTCACTTCCTCCTGGAAGTGGCGAATGGACGGAAATGGGATCAGAAAAGGATTGATCCGTAAGTTCCACTGTTGGGGAGTGTGGAGAAAAGATGGCCATTTTGTCCGGCCTTGCAGATTCTGAAGCAGTCTCCGATTCTCCCTTGTTGGTTGTTACTGTTTCAGGCACGCTAGTTACAGCAGTGGGAAGGGATTCTGTTTCTTCTGTATCGTATGGCACGGGCTGTGGGATCCGTTTGGTGTTTGTCACATGGATCCAGTGTTTACGACCCGCTACCCGCACGGCAGTCTGCTTGACTAGCAGGACTTGGTAGGGACCCCTCCACCGAGGTGCAAGGCAAGACGACCTCTCAAAACCCTTCGTCAGGATCCGTCCCCCGGTCGTAGACTGTGACCAGGACCCTCGTAGTGCACAGGTAATGCCTCTCGCACCTGGTGATAAATTGAAAACAGATTTTTAGTTAACTGGTTACAGTAATCTGAGAGAAGCACATATTCTATATCCCGTAATGAGCGACTTTTTTGGCATACCCCAAATATTAGCAGGTCTCCCCATTACCAACTCAAAGGGAGAGAGCCCAGTCTTAGTTTGAGGGGTTGTTCTCATCGACAGTAAAACGATCGGTAAGGCGTCCGGCCATTTTGGCTTGGTGCCAGCACACGTCTTAGCGAGTTTGTTCTTTATAATGCCGTTGTGCCTTTCCACTAATCCGGCACTTTGGGCATGTCTATCTGAATGGAACCGCTTGTCAATCTGTAATCCTTTGCAAATTTGTAGGATTACAGTGGCAATAAAGTGTGGCCCATTATCTGACCAAATGACTCTCGGCAGCCCGAACCTAGGAAAAAACTCTTTCAACAGAGTTTTTGCCATGGTTATGGCCGTTGCATCTCTAACCGGGAAGGCCTCAACCCACTTACTAAAGGCACAAATAACAACCAATACATATTTAAGATTGTTACACCGTTCCATTTCAATAAAATCAAAGTGAATAACCTCAAACGGGACAGAAGGTGGAGCGAAACTTCCTCTAGGAGTCGAGGTACCTTTTCCTACATTGTGCTACAAGCAAGCCATGCAGTTCTGGACAAAAGGTTCCGCAGTTTTTAAAATCTTATCATTGGCCCATACACTGTGTAACATTTTTGGCAATTTTCGCACACAAACATGTGTCGGACAATGAGCCATAACAACCATCATTGTAATGGAGGCGTCAGGGAGTAACCATTTTCCTTCAACATTGTCCACCCAACACCCATCATCATCCAGTCTCCATGCACCCATCTCTTAGTTTCCTCTATGGTGGCATCTGCTTGAATATCTTTTACAGCATCGATACTTTCACCCAGAGTGAAAACATTTACAATTTCTTTTACAGCATACATTTCTGAACTGAAATCAGTGGCAGTCTGTTTAGCTAACTGATCGGCGAAAGCATTCCCTTTTCCTACATCATCTGTAACCTTTTGATGCGCTGAACATTTTATGATAGCTAACTGAACAGGGAGTGCAAGTGCTGAAAGTAATCGCACTATTAAAGTGCCGTGCTGGATTTTCGTTCCGTGCGAGGTCAAGAAACCTCGTTCTTTCCAAAGTCTACCAAAATTGTGGGCCACCCCAAAGGCATACTGACTATCAGTATATATATTCACTGTAAGCCCTTCAGAAAGTTCACAAGCTCGAGTTAACGCTATAATTTCTGCGGCCTGCGCAGAGTTATGCATAATTCTTTTAGTTTCCACAACCGTGCTTAAAGTAGTGACAGCATAAGCAGCCGTGGATTTACCATCTGGAAGTTTAAAACAAGAGCCATCACACAATAGCTCTCCTTGTGGGCTATTCAAAGGCGTGTCTTTCAGATCAATTCTGCCTTTAGTCTCTTGTTCTGTCATATAAAGGCAATCGTGTGACGTATCGTGACCATCAACAGTATCTTGCGAGACAGGTAAAAGTTCAGCTGGATTTAATACTCAACACCTCTGAATTTGAATGTGGGGGGCAAACAAGATTAGTTCATATCTTGTCAATCGTGCAGAAGTGAGGTGTTGCGTTTGAGTTCTATTCAATAGAATATCTACAGAGTGAGGTACCATTAGGGTTAACGCATGACCCAGGACCATTCCATCACTCTGTTTTACAGACGCAGCAGCAGCAACAGCGCGCAAACATCTTGGCAAAGCGCATGCTACAGGATCAAGGGCGGAGGAATAGTAACCGCACGGCCTATTTTTCCCTCCATGCTCCTACGTTAATACAGCCAAAGCACATCCATCACGTTCATGCACAAACAATACAAAGGTCTTGTCATAATTTGGAGTTCCTAAAACCGGCGCTGAACACAGCACGGATTTGAGCAAATCAAATGCTGTCTGGTGTTCCAAAGTCCATGGCAATGGCAAAGAAATGCCCTTTTTTGTCAAAGCCAGCATTGGTTTAATCGTTAACGAAAAGTTAGGGATCCACAATCTACAATAAGAAGCCATACCTATCAAGGCTCTAACTTCCTTTTGCGTATTTGGAACAGACATACCAGAAATGGTCTTTATTCGTTCAGGTGTCAACCGTCTTCCCTCTTTTGACAGGAGATAGCCTAAATAGGCGACCTCCTGACAACAATATTGGAATTCTTTAAGTGAAGCTTTGTGGCCATGTTTTGCTAGATGACAGAGCAACAACACGGTGCCTTCTTTACAGGCGCTCTCAGAATCAGCAGCCAAGAGGAGGTCATCTACATACTGCAGCAATGTGCAAGTAGTAGGCAACTCAAGGGTATCAAGCTGCTCTTTCAATGCCATACTATAAATACTTGGACTCTCAGTGTACCCTTGTAGTGCACGAGTGAATGTAAACGAGCGTCCACCTAGGGTAAACGCAAACAAATACCTGCTATCCTTGTGTATGGGAATACTGAAAAACGCGTTTTTAAGATCAACAACGCTAAAATGAGTGGCAGAAGCCAGAATCATGTTTAGTATCATTGTAACATCAGGTACAATAGGAAATTGAGGAGCCACAATTTTGTTAATAGCGCGTAAATCAATTATAAAACGAAAGGGAATCGCATTATCACCTTTTTTGTATAATGGCAAAATGGGGCTGTTACATATGCTACTCGTAATCTCCTCAATTATTCCACGATGTACAAAATCAGAAACTATACATTTCAAAGCCTGCTCGCCTTCAACTGAGATCTTATACTGCGGGATGCGAGGCAATTTTACTCCATGTTTCAAAATAATTTTAACAGGTTCAATTTGAAGAATGCCCACATCATTATCATCAATTGCCCATAAGCAGTCTGGAACATTACTAAATTATGGCAGTAAAGGTCGAGTCAAAAACTAAGAGGTGAGTGATTGCTGAGGTGAAATTGTCAGCCGAATTCCGTCCGGAGAACAATGTATTACTGCATGCAATGCCTTCAACAAATTTAGCCCCAGCAAGTTCTCCCCACAGTTTGTGGTAAGTAGAAATGGACACTGTTCCGTGAAGGGACCCAGTGTTATCAGTACCGGCAAAGAGACCGGACAAACTACAGTCGTGCCTGAAAACCCTACCGAATCGTTGGACGGCCCTGACAGGGGAATATTCGGAACCCGCAAATGATCAATGGAACATTTCTGTGCTCCCATATCTACTAAAAATAGATGCTTCCTATTTCCCACCGCCATCTCAACGTAGGGCCTTTCTGATGAACGGGAATAGGCGTTGGTTCCAAATCCTGCTCCGGTCAATCCTAGCGGAACAGAATATTATCAAAAGGAAGCTCTTCAGAGAGGTACGCGGCAGAAGGGTGATCAAAAATGTTTCTATTATCCACATTCAAAACTTGCTTATCTTGTGAAGGAGGTTGCTGTGATTCTGGTGTAAACTGACCTCTGCCAGGGCCCCCTGCACCTGGGCGACCTCTGGATCGTCTACCCATGTTCCCAAATGACCTTTGCTGTAAGGCCGGACATTGTGCACGCCAGTGGCCTTCCTGCCGGCAATAGGCACACTGGTTAATGGTTAACGGAGCCAAGGGCGCTCTTCCCTGTGGAATGTACTGACCTCTAAATTGATTACCCCCTCTAGGGTTTCTAACAATCTGCTGTAATAAAACTTTAGTTTTCAGGTCACCCTTTTTTTTCTGAAGTTTCTCCTTTTCAGTATTTACACGATTTTCATAGTACTGAGCCATATGCAGTACTTCTGATTGGGACTTTGCCTGCCAAGCGCTTTCAGAAGACATAATCTGTAACTGGATGTCAGGCAGCAATCCACGTACAAATTTTTCGACAAACAACCTTTTCCCTGACTCTGTGCCTAAGTCTTGTCCACTGAAATCTGAGAATACCCGCTCGAACCGATTGAAGAAATCGGTAGCACCCTCAGACTTTCCTTGGACACAGGCCGTAAGCTTGTACCAAATGATTCTTTTTTCTGGAACCATAGTTTTCAATTTTACAATAATTCTATCAGGCAAGGTTAAAATCACTTGAGGTGGTCGTTCGCCAGCTGGTCTTTCTCTGTCTAGCCTAACCATGTTATCCCATGTATCTCCCAACCCAGGTATGTCATCTATAGTCCTAATCTGTTTCCACAAATCAACTGGCAGGAGTACGGGAAATAATAGGTCAATATCACTTAAAGTGAATACCGACGACTGTAAGACCGACTCTATTTCTTTATAGAATCCGGTGGGATTCTTTCTTATATCGGGAATAGATTGCTTTATGGTGTTTACTTCCTGTCTTGAAAACGGGACGTGAACAAACTGTGAAACGTAATGTGCAGGAATATCTCCGGCTACTATTCCTCGTCCAGCATCGGCCGCAATCTCAACTTTCGGGACAAATGTCGGAGGGACCTCTCTCATAGGCAACTGAGAAGTAGGCAGCTCCAAACGCTTACTAAGCAACAGAGCCAAATCAAGCGCTAAGGCAGTTGAAGAAGTATCAATCGAAAAAGCTCTCTTATAAACACTCAACAATTCTGCGGGACAACAAATCTTTCTTCTTACACACTCATTCTGCAGGTGCTCTACCATCACCTGTATCACTTTCTTTTGCATTTCTAACGTACACTGACTATATGTGTCATATACTTCATCTGGAGTTATCGACATATCCGAAATCCATTTTATCGCATCCTTTATACAAATTCGCGCTTCCTCTCCTTTTAATTCACGGCGAGGAGAAAACCGTTTCTGTAAATACATAATACCTAAACTACCACCATCTGCTTCCTCATTCTTTAACTCTTCCAACTCCTTCCTATACTCAAAAATCCTCTCAACATGCTCATATACCTTCTCCGCAGTATCTCTGGACAAAGCTAAGGCGTTCAAATCCCGTAACCCTTGTGGGAAATCTACATCATTTAGTCTATTCCACATTATGCTCAAATGAGTCCCTAATCCTTCGATAAAAACATTTTTCTCAGGAATATCTTTTAAATTTTCAAGTGTGGAAAAAACATCAGCCTGTTCACCCTTCTCCATACAATGTTTAGCCCAAGCAGTCAATTCGCTCCTTTTGTCTGGGGACACAGTATTACGAGTCACAACCCTTGGTCTTGCTCCCTGGTCTACTACAAGCGATGCAGAATCACTTGGAAGAGGAAGAGTAGGCACATTCTGAATAACAACAGGTGAAGGCAAGGGGCAGTCAAAGGGGCGACGGCTGAAAGAACAACAGGAAGAACAGCAGGGAGGACCGGAGGAACTATAGGAGGGGGAACTACAAGAGGAAGGGGCAAAGCGCCAGGAGGAGGGATGTATGGAGGTGGCGTGGAGGCATTGGGCCTTCGTTCATGCAAAAGTTTATTAATCAATTCATCTGACGTATGAAAATCTTTTGAAGGGTAGATTTTCTGAATGCCTAATTGAAACGCCCTGTCCGTGTTCCTAACTGACTCCAATTGTTTATTTTGATCATATAACCGTGCCTTTTCGACACTTGTCATATGTCTACGCATGTGTTTCTCTCTACTCTTTTGTTGCTGCAAAGCTTCCGTTTTCCAACTGTACAACGCGTCAAATGCTGCAGGTCTAGCCTTTTTCTTTACTAACACAGACTCTAAATATTCTATACAAGGGATTTCAAAACTACCATTGGTTGGCCACCGAAGTTCAGAATTATGTCTGGTTTTTCTGTGCCAAATGCCATTAAATGCTATAGTACCAAAGCCTTTCTTACAGTACATAGTACATGCTGGCGACCCCTCCTGTGGTGCGGGACGGCTATCTTCCAAAGATTGTATGTCGCTGCGGAATAATGCCCTAAAGCAGGCAGACAATTTCCCAGACATATCAAAATTCTGGTGTTACCTGGTTAAATAATTGTGCTCGCGAGTACAATGCTCCAAATTCAAATTGTCAGGGTTAGATTAAGAATCGGGGCACGATTCATCTGACTCGTCGTCTCGGGCTACAGCTCACCGTCCAGGGATCGGATTGTGCAGTTTCGTCAAGGAATTCGCTTCTCGTCTAGAGTGGCCATTTCTGTTGGCACCGTCCGATCCCGGTCCGATAACCGAGCCAACCTTCAACAAGACGAAGTCAATCTTGAGGGTCCCTATTCGGGCGCCATCTGTGGAATCAGAAAAAATACAATATTACGGCTGTTACACCAAGCAAAGGAAAATACACCGACACGGGCTTGTTAAGATTCCCAGAATCTTTATTACAAAACTGAACAGTATTCAACAAGGTACACAAATAGCTATTTGGCCATCAGTACTTCACAGAGACCACCAGCAGGGTTCAATGTGAGCAGTGAACAGAATTTCCTAGCTGGACATCGACGCATTTATACAATTTGTAAAATGATGTCCAGCCCTCGTACAGGTTAATCATACACTGGGCTAGGGTCGCGCCAGGTTCACTTTCCTAATTTACACATCTCGTGCATGCGGTTTACTTTTGAATACATTTACTAACACACTCCATTATTCTTTAATTTAACATTTACACTCTTTACATGCTGGTTTAATACAGACCAAACAAATGTTTCACCTATTACATTTGGATAGCATTACTGTTCTTGTATACTTGTAGTTTAACATTGCTAATTCAAGTAATCCCCTGCTCCCGAGGTCAACAAAGGACAAGGTCTACATGACCCTAACATGTAGCCTGAAGGCAGGATGGACATTAACTCTCCTACAGAGGTTGGAGAGGTTAAGGCAAGAACAAGGGCACACGAGACAGCCATTTTAGATTACAGGGTGACTTTGCACAAAAAAAACCAAAATGGCGGTTCTAACCTAAAATGGAGGCTTGATTCAAGATGGCGGCTTACATCAATTTCTAAGGTCAAGACCTTGCCGTAGAGAGTTATTCGCATACAATTTTAAGCAACTTGGCGTAGGCCAATATACATACAAATCGTTATAATAGGAGGCATAATTTAATATCCGGTTTGACAATATCCTCACTGGCTTCACAAAAGTACCCCATGTAAGAACAGTCATTATGATGGATTTTCCCTTAATGCCAGTAAAATAATCCGTACCACAGTATGAAAACGTTTCATTGCTGGCTATACAAATGTCCTGCCTCCCTATGTACCAACACCAATCATGTTGTATTTGCCCTTAACACCAGTAAAATGTTTTCTTCCACAGTAAGAAAACATTTCCTCGGTGGCTGCACAAATGCTCAACCCCTAAATAACAACACTGACTATGTTTTATTTGCTCGTATCACCAGTAAAAATTGCAGTGCCTCAATAAGAAAACATTTCCTTCCTGGCTAAACAAATGTGCCCCTCCCACATAAGAACAATCAGCATGTTGGCTTTACTCTTAACGCTGGTAAAAAATGCCAATCAAGGAAAGACAACATGTCCTTGTGGGCTTCACATATTCTCTCACCTCCCCCATGTAAGAACATTCATCATGTTGGCTTTGCGATTATTGTGATTATAAAATCCAATGCCACTTTATTAAAAAAAAAACATCCAGGCTGTCTGGCCCATTGCCACAAGCCTTCCTCCAACCCAACCACTCCTTCGCTTAATAACACTCATCAAGAAATCTTTGCTTTGCCCAACCACAAATGCCAGTACATCATGTCATACCACTGTAAGATAATACCCACGCTCCAACGCCCCCCATCCTTAACCTTGCATGCTCACACACATACACACATTCACCCAAAAGTCACACACCCAGCTTCTCTCTCAGTCATTCACACAAGCGCCCAGAAAGTTCACACTTCAGTCTCATTTACACCCACACACAGCATTCAGAGTGCATTCATTCATACATACTCACTTGCACAGACATCCCCTTGCATTCATGCATACATAATACATACAGACATTCAATCCTTGCACACACACATAGATAAGGCTTTTCTGACCTTACCTATCTGCAGCTCCCGTGCTCTGCACAGACTGGAACCAGGAAGCAGGGAGAGCTTCCGGGTTCCTGAGATACCATGGGTGCTGGAAAGCTTCCATTGCACCGCTGCCTCTACTGCTCAGTTACTCACATATCTGTAAATGCCCACTCAGCAGTGCTATACACCAGCAGAGCCAGAGGTTGCAGAACTCTGTATTAGACACTAGTCGCAAGACAACACGTTACCAGAAATGCTGGCAAGTTTTAGCACAGCTAGCATTAAAATGTCTTCTTAAAGTGGGAATACTGCATTATTGGGCACACCACCAAAATTGAAATTAAATGAAATTATATTTTCTTTATATCGCGCTCGTACGCAAGTGTTTCAGAGCGCGACCAAGCAAAGTGAGGGGAACAAGGTAGAACAAGAACAACAATCTTACTAGGCCCAGTGACATTCAGAATGCGCAAGTGGATGGGATGGGAAAAGGGTGAAAGTGCATGGAAGGGAGAGAAGTTGAAAGTGCGAAACAGAGAAGAGACAGAATAAATAAAAATAAGTGAAATAAATAAATAAGGGCAATAAACAGTGATAGTGCAGCCAGCAAGTGGCAAGTGCTAGGTTAAGCAGATAGGGTACATCTGATAAATGCAGAAGAAAAGTGGTTGGGGGACTGTATGGGTACAGATACAGACCCCAGTGCAATTGGTGGCCCGGAGGCAGTGCAGAAGGGTGGCAGGGTGAGCAGCTATCTGGGCTCGAAGGACAGAGTGTGGCCAGGTCCACAATGGTGGGCAGTGTGTTATTAAAGTAGAACTCCTGTTATTATACGGTACAGCCACCATAGGTATGATTCTATTGGGAAGGCAGCAAACCCATCCACCCCCCTAGGCGCTTTAGAGTGAGGCGAGCCTCACTGAACAAACTGTAATAGATCAGGGGAACAGGGGCGTCCTAATGGTCCCCACATGATGCGCAGTTTAGATGGGTTAAACATAGTGCGCGCATATAAACAGACGCCATTTTGTAGGTGTGGTGCAAGCATAGGGCCTGAATGGCCATGCAGTATTTAGTGTGTTAGACACAGGCCGCGAGCCTGAAGAGGAAACCTGAATAGGCCCAAGCGCTGATGAGAGAGACCCACGCTGCTTACTTCCACAGAAACGCTTCTTTGTTCTAAAAGTGTTGCCAATATGTTTGTTATAAGAAAGAAGGTGCCCTGCAATGCCACAAAACAGTACTGGGTGCCTTGGTGCACGTGTTATCACAAACAGGCCAAAGCAGGCCTCCGACCCCCACCCAGCCAACTATGAGTTATAGCCCCTGCAACTGCCCCAGTCCTAAGACCCCTGAAATCCGAGATACGAGCTGACCCCATACCACTGACCATAAACCAAACAACCATAAAAGATCTAAGAGCATGGTTGCCGCATCTTTATTCCACAATGGCATGATTTGTAATGCGAGGTACATGGAGGGATAAATCATAGTTCAAAAGCTAGGGTGGAAGCCTTGGAAGCCCAGAGAAGCGATGGGGATGAGTAAAATGTATGTGTGTGTGTCAGTGTGACCTAGAGACTCCCCTTGTGTGTGTCTGTGCACATGCCAGGTGCAATGTATAATAATAAAGTAGCACTGTTAGCAATTGTAACGAATTGTTTCTTTGATCTTGGTTCCCCAGAGACGATGCACCCAGCAGACCCACGTGATGGAAGACGGACGGACTGGGCTGGGACCAATGGCTTGGTATCCCTTACGGAGTAGGCTAACCATGTATAGGGTTGCACCAACCAGCCACACCAGTTTTTATTATATGTAATGATGTTATTTATGACGCTGTGACTCCTTTTAAGCTTCTGCTGGTACCCCCTTTCCTTAGAATATTCCTTGGCAGCAGAGCTCTTTGCTGGCATACCCATTTTTGAAGAAATAAAACTTGTTATCCTTGCAAGAGTTTCTTGTTCCTTTTTCCCTGGCAGGTTGTATTTATTTCTGGTGGTTTGGGGGCGCGCCTTCACTCTTAAAGTGGCACTACTGGCATTATTAAGCATAGCCACCACAAATGTGTTTTTACAGTAGGAATGCTGGTATTATTAGGCACCTCCAAAGTGTGTGTTTAAAAATAGCAATATTTGCATAAGTAGGCACAACCACCGCACGTGGGTTCTTACAGTGCCAATATTGGCCTTATTAGGCACAGCCATAATTAGTATGTTGTTTAAGTGAGAATACTGACATTATTAGGCACAGCCACCATGAGTGCTTTCTAAAAGAGGTAGTACAGAAATAATTAAAAGAAACAGACATCATGAGTGTGTTTTTACTTTGGCAACACTGGCATATATTCTCATTGTCAAAATATTATTGTCTATGCATAATAGCATTACTGGCTGTATTGGCCACAGTGAACGTGAGTGTGCTTGCAGTAGCAAAACTCGCACTATTGGGCACAGCCAACATGAGCATGTTCTGACACATGCAATACTAGCATTATAGAGATCAGCCAAAATGTGTTGGTTCTTACCATTAGTGGCAATGGTGTCATATATTTTCACAGCCAGCATTAACATGTCTTCTTACAGTGGTAAAACACTGCCATGTATTGATGGCATGGCACAGATATTATGAAGTGTGCTTTACAGTAACATGCTGGTATATATTGTAGCAATACGCATCATGAACATGTGCTGTGAAGTCCTACAGTTCATGACTTCACACCTATCTTTTCTTATAAAGTATGTTGTGAAATGCCCCATTTTAAGCAATAATTGTAAACCATTTCTCAGTGGGAGACCTCACTGAATGTCCCTTGGTTGATTGGAATCAAAAAATTCGGGCTCCTGGTATGGAACCTATTCTACCCAGGGGGGTTAAATCAGAAACAAAATACACCAATGAATAGGTTCAAGGGTACTCATACACGAAGGGCTCCCACAATTGGTTTGAAAAAATGACTCTTCGAAATTGTTATCATAGAGAAAGATCTCTAGAGGACTTTTTATGTTGTAATTGCATGAGTCAAAAACACAACAACACAATTTACAGAGAGAGAATAGACATCATCAATGGTTTGTTGGACCATAACAGAACATAAATGTAAATGCTTTAAAACACCATTTACCACCAATGCTCGGGACAAAGTTGAAAATGGTGTGTGTGCAAAAAACCCAACCTCTGTGGAGGTTTGTCAAAACAGGCACAGTTCAATTGTGAAACAATTCAAAGCGGAATTCTAAAGACAACGTAAAACAACTAAGAGGCAACAGATAAGATTTTTCATCTGTGAACAGCAATCAATGTGCTGTGAATTTGGGGAGTAGTATGTCTACACCAGGTGTTTCGGCCGTTTAGAATTGGGCTAAATGAGCCTCATCTTTGGGACGGCCATCATCAGGACAAGGTTCTGTACACGGGACATCTAAGCTGTGGGGAAGGGAGATCACAATCAGGTGGGTGTATGAGCCGCAGATCTAATTTAAATTGACTGAATCAAAAATGTGTAGTCACAAAATAGAAAACACACAGCTTACCTATGTAGCAATTGATAGGCACTGTATTAGAGATCCATACGCCACACTGGGCTGGTCTCTAGGTACTCCTGTTGTATTAAACAGAAAAAAGGGGGGAAGTGAGTCTAAACCCCAACCGTTATGTACATAATAAATATAAATGTACACAAAGCATAAAACGTGTCTTACCTTTTACCGAATAACTACAGGTGAAAAGGTCCAATGTGGTGTAAAGCGGTCAGCCATCAAAGGTATGGCTGCAAGTAAACAGAAAGTCACATTTAAGTGTCTGAATGTAACGACTGCTCATGTGGAACTAAAAGTGCCCATGCTGGCGAATTTACCTTTGGTGGTGGGCCAGATAGGCTGTCAAAAGGCTGCGTGCAGAGAGCGGGGCATCTTCGAGTGACTGAAGGAGCACACTGCACAGCGTGGGAAAAAGCTGTTGCCAAGGCTGCATGAGTGTTTTATATGGCAGCCATGTTAGGATCAGGCTGAAATCGAGCAGCCAGAGAAAAAATGTATAGCGCTCGAACTGGTGGAGCATAGTGATAATAAATCAATTTAGAGGGCACACGGGATACACATCTGTCTTAACAATTAATTTAGGAGCTAAAATTAGCCAACTGGTTGTCATGGTAACCGTCATGCGACTCATGCAAAAAAATCATGCATCAACAGAGTGTAAGATGACCTCATGGGGATGATAAGAAATTCTTTGAAAAGTCGGCGCATAATTTAGAAAATGGGCCCAATATGTACAGCTCTTGGAATGCATAGGCAAATAGTAAAGCAATAATAAATACATGGCACATAATGCAGGTACATAATTGCATAGTCATAGAAAGCCGCAAAATGCATTAATAGGTACAACCCTTGGAATGCATAGGCAATAGTAAAGCAATAATAAATACAAGGCACGTGGTGCAGGTACATAATTGCATAGTCATAAAGAGCCACAGAGTGTACTGATTAAATACCAGCCGTGGGCAAAACAACATATAAATTGTACCGCTATCCTAAATAGATGGCAAAAGAGAGCCGCAACAAAATGCTCACTAAATGTGCACACAAACATAAGAATTGGACTGGATGGAAATCGATGTATAGAAAACCGAAAAAACAATGGCATTTTTTGGAAAAGCATTCTAGTAGGCATACCGGGCACATCATTTGGTCTAGATGTAAAAATATCTAAACAAATGAATGTTCAAGAAACCAAAACACAACATTTTTGAGAACAGTGTTACAATGGACATTCAAGTGTGTCAAAGATGGTTTAAAGAAAAGACTTCCATTCCACTGAAATGTTTAAGCCAGAATTTACGGTGTTAAGTCTGTGCACCCATCGTTGCTCTAACTGAGTCAATGTTTTATTCAAATCCCCACCCCTCCTTGTCGGGTTCACTTTCTGAAGAATAAACCACCTTAAATCTGTGTCTTTGTGATTTTTACTAGTAAAATGTTCTACTAGGGGCTTGTCTGGTATTTTGTTCCTGATGCAGGAACGATGCTCGAAAATGCGCATTTTAATTGCACGTACTGTTTTCCCCACGTATAGAAGATTGCATGGACACTGTATGATGTATATAACAGCCATGGTGGTACAATTGGTGAAATCATTCATAGTCCATTGCGCCTTATCATGTTCAAATGATTTCTTTTGTAGGGTCAGACGGCAGGCGACACACTGGCCGCACTTATGGTGTCCAGAGACAGGTGGTAGATCCCAGAGCCGGGATGGGTTACCAAGTGCCAATTCTTTTTAATCGTTTTCTGGATCAGTGGACTCAAGGGTCCAAAAGTGGTGACACACACCAGTCTACCCAGGTCTTTTTTTGGTTTTGTGCTCAAACAGATCTCTCTGGGAGTGTATCTTGCTCTTTTTTTCGCTTGGTTGATGGCTTTTTTTGGATAGCCTCTTTCAATGAGTCGTTGGGTTAATCCTTCTGCATGTAGATGAAACTTTTCCAACTCTGAACAATTTCTACGAATACGTAGGAACTGTCCATAGGGTAAGTTATACTTGAGGCCCATTGGATGGTAGCTGGTAAAGTGCAATAAAGTATTGCGGTGTGTTGGCTTGCGAAACGGCTTAGTTTTTAGTCGGTCTCCCGTTTTATAGATGTGAAGATCAAGGAAGTCTATGTGACGGTGGTCCCACTGCATCGTGAAGTTGATGTGGGTATTTCTCAAATTGATCCATGTATGAAAATCTTATAGTTCCCAGTTTACCAGCTACCATCCAATGGGCCTCAAGTATAACTTACCCTATGGACAGTTCCTACGTATTCGTAGAAATTGTTCAGAGTTGGAAAAGTTTCATCTACATGCACCAGGGGTGTTATATACATCATACATTGTCCATGCAATTTTCTATACGTGGGGAAAACAGTACGTGCAATTAAAATGCGCATTTCCGAGCATCGTTCCTGCATCAGGAACAAAATACCAGACAAGCCCCTAGTAGAACATTTTACTAGTAAAAATCACAAAGACACAGATTTAAGGTGGTTTGTTCTTCAGAAATTGAACCCGACAAGGAGGGGTGGGGATTTGAATAAAACATTGACTCAGTTAGAGCAGCGGTGGGTGCACAGACTTAACACCGTAAATTCTGGCTTAAACATTTCAGTGGAATGGAAGTCTTTTCTTTAAACCATCTTTGACACACTTGAATGTCCATTGTAACACTCTTCTCAAAAATGTTGTGTTTTGGTTTCTTGAACATTCATTTGTTTAGATATTTTTACATCTAGACCAAATTATGTGGCCGGTATGCCTACTAGAATGCTTTTCCAAAAAATGACATTGTTTTTTTTTCGGTTTTCTATACATCGATTTCCATCCAGTCCAATTCTTATGTCTGTGTGCACATTTAGTGAGCATTTTGTTGCGGCTCTCTTTTGCCATCTATTTAGGATAGCGGTACAATTTATATGTTGTTTTGCCCACGGCTGGTCTTTAATCAGTACACTCTGTGGCTCTCTATGACTATGCAATTATGTACCGGCACCACGTGCCTTGTATTTATTATTGCTTTACTATTGCCTATGCATTCCAAGAGTTGTACCTATTAATGCATTTTGCGGCTTTCTATGACTATGCAATTATGTACCTGCATTATATGCCATGTATTTATTATTGCTTTACTATTTGCCTATGCATTCCAAGAGCTGTACATATTGGGCCCATTTTCTAATCATGCGCCGACTTTTCAACGAATTTGTTAACATCCCCATGAGATCATTTTGCACTCTGTTGATGCATGATGTCTTTGTATGAGTCACATGACGGTTACCATGACAACCAGTTGGCTAATTTTAGCTCCTAAATTATTTTTTAAGACAGATGTGTATCCCGTGTGCCCTCTAAATTGATTTATTATCGCTATGCTCCACCAGTTCGAGCGCTATGCATTTTTTCTCTGGCTGCTCGATTTCAGCCTGATCCTAACATGGCTGCCATATAAAACACTCATGCAGCCTTGGCAACAGCTTTTTCCCACGCTGTGCAGTGTGCTCCTTCAGTCACTC
This sequence comes from Ambystoma mexicanum, assembly GCF_040938575.1. Classification (NCBI taxonomy): domain Eukaryota; kingdom Metazoa; phylum Chordata; class Amphibia; order Caudata; family Ambystomatidae; genus Ambystoma; species Ambystoma mexicanum. Next base: position 468,299,284 of record NC_090922.1, read on the forward strand.
TAAGATGCCCCGCTCTCTGCACGCAGCCTTTTGACAGCCTATCTGGCCCACCACCAAAGGCAAATTCACCAGCATGGGCACTTTTAGTTCCACATGAGCAGTCGTTACATTCAGACACTTAAATGTGACTTTCTGTTTACTTGCAGCCATACCTTTGATCGCTGACCGCTTTACACCACATTGGACCTTTTCACCTGTAGTTATTCGGTGAAAGGTAAGACACGTTTTATGCTTTGTGTACATTTATATTTATTATGTACATAACGGTTGGGGTTTAGACTCACTCCCCACCCCTTTTTTTCTGTTTAATACAACAGGAGTACCTAGAGACCAGCCCAGTGTGGCGTATGGATCTCTAATACAGTGCCTATCAATTGCTACATAGGTAAACTGTGTGTTTTCTATTTTGTGACTACACATTTTTGATTCAGTCAATTTAAATTAGATCTGCGGCTCATACACCCACCTGATTGTGATCTTCCTTCCCCACAGCTTAGATGTCCCGTGCATAGACCTTGTCCTGATGATGGCCGACCCAAAGATGAGGCTCATTTAGCCAATTCTAAACGGCCGAAACACCTGGTGTAGACATACTTATCCCCGAATTCACAGCACATTGATTGCTGTTCACACATGAAAAATCTTATCTGTTGCCTCTTAGTTGTTTTACGTTGTCTTTAGAATTCCGCATTGAATTGTTTCACAATTGAACTGTGTCTGTTTTGATAAACCTCCACAGAGGTTGGGTTTGTTGCACACACACCATTTTCAACTTAGTCCCGAGCATTGGTGGTAAATGGTGTTTTAAAGCATTTACATTTATGTTCTGTTATGGTCCAACAAACCATTGATGATGTCTATTCTCTCTCTGTAAATTGTGTTGTTGTGTTTTTGACTCATGCAATTACAACATAAAAAGTCCTCTAGAGATCTTTCTCTATGATAACAATTTCAAAGAGTCATCTTTTCAAACCAATTGTGGGAGCCCTTTGTGTATGAGTACCCTTGAACCTATTCATTGGTGTATTTTGTTCCTTGGTTGATTGGGCCAGCCTTGCTATGCATGGCTGATTGCACTCTTTAGGGGGGAGATATTTACACCGGTCAACCAAAATATTCACCAGCGGCCACTGCCTTCGCTCAATGCATTTATACTAATGTTATCAAACAGATCATAACGACAGTCCTGCCTTCAGCTTCCTCAGCCCCCTCACTGCTATTTCCCATCACTACCTCAAGTTCTTGGACTACCCTCCATTAAACAAATGCTGCCTGTTGTCATGTGTTTCTTACATTCTGTATTGATGACGAGATCTGCATGTTACTTTCACATTCCTGCTCCCCCTTTACTACTGTACACTTTTTCAGATTCTTGAGCTTCTCCTCAATTTCCTTATGGTTTACTCATTAATCAATTTCGTATATTGACTTTCTGCAGTCTGTTTTTCTTCTTTGTTAGTTGAGGCCTTCAGTTTTGGCCCGTGTGTCTGGATGATGCCATATGTGGTTCAGATAAATGGATATAGTACTTGAGACAGGGACATCAGGATGGGAGCCATCCTCCAGATGTTGCCTCTAGAACTGAGCACAATACCCCAATGGAGGCTTCTAGGACAGATAAGGTGCCCTGGACTCCATACAAAGCTCGAACTCGACACACTACTTCAGGCGAGTCCATCAAAACAGTTGTACAAATACAGATGATAGAAATAGATATGGTTTATTCTGTGTTGTTTACATTGCTGACAAAACGTTCCTTTCCCTAATAGTAATACTTATGACTGTGCACTCTAACATATTTCGTGACCTGCCACACTCACATCCCTGTTTTCTCATTTACACACTGGAAAGATGCGATTTCCCCAAGACTCCTCTACTGCTTACTGCCCTGGCGACCTCAGCTACCATCATGCACCTCTCTTCCGGGTTTCTGCACTCTGTGTGCTCGGCTTTGCATTTGGCTCGGTTGTATCCAAGTGGCTCACTCTTAGACCACACATACATGGACATATCCAGTTTCTCTAAAGCACTATGGACTGCTGTTCTTCCTGTTGCCAAGCGTTTCTTGGTCCAGCACATTAAAGAAGTGTGTCACAACAGGATAGAGCAATGTGGTTAAGTAAGTGGACATGCCAGGACTAAGACTTGGATCTCCTGCTTCCACAGTTCACTAATACATACTAAAGAACACCACTTCCTACGTTTCTTAATCTTATGAACCCTTTTTGAATGATTTTATTTCCAGAAAAAAACAATGAACTTCCAAAAAACGGATAGGCCAGGAAGTCAAAGGGTTCCATAGAGTTATTATTATTATTATTGTATTTATTGAGCACAGACCTAGTCTCGAGAAGGAACAGAGGGCTTTACAGAGGTATGCAATACAGATGCATAACAGAGCACTTTTTGGAGGTAAGAACAGAACATATATAAAGCGGGGGGTGGGATACAGAGGGGCACATAGGAGGGGTACATCTGTCCCAGGTGGTGGGGAGGAGACGGGTAAATGGTGTCTAGCGAGTCAGGTGGCGCAGGGCGAAGTGATGGCCTAGGTGTTGAGGAGGAGAGACACATTCTTTGAAGTAGTGGGTCTTGAGTTATTTTCTGAATTGTGGGAGCGTTGAGGCGGGTCTGATGCTGACGGAGAGGAGGTTGCATAGTCTTGGGGCGTAGGCAGAGATGGCTTGTTTTCTGGTCCTTTCCTTTTTACAGCAGTGCATTTCAAGTATGCACATGTCCTGGCTTTTGGTGGTGCGCAGTCTGTCCGAGATGCTGAGTTTCTCTGCAAGGTAGATGGGTGACTTAAGGGTGACTGCCTTATAGATAATGCAGCAAGACTTGAAGGTGATTTGTGTGTGCAGTGGGAGCCAGTGAAGGTTGAAGAGGGCCGAGGCGATGTGGTCCTATCTGAGTAGATCCTTAATGAGGTGAGCAGCCATATGTAGGACACTTCTCAGGGGCACAATGGAGGACAACAGGAGTGCATTATTTTTAAACTATGGCTTCCGGTTGTGGAGAATCAGAAGTAAATTCTAACATGCTTTAGATGTTTTGCTTTTTTACTGCTCCCAGAGTCCCTCCCACCAAACCCTGTGGCCCAATTTAGAGTTTTACAAATCTAATTCCTACTTGGTCTTATATTTTGTTGTCTGACTTGTAAAACAGACAGTAGGAGAAATGTACCCATCATCCTCCAAAACTATTCACTTACTTTTTTTTATAATAGAAGTCTCACACTCCAACATGTTTACAATGGAAGTATTGAACGTATCGTAAACATTTGTAATAGTAGGCACATCATTTGGTCTAGATGTAAAAATATCTAAACAAATGAATGTTCAAGAAACCAAAACACAACATTTTTGAGAACAGTGTTACAATGGACATTCAAGTGTGTCAAAGATGGTTTAAAGAAAAGACTTCCATTCCACTGAAATGTTTAAGCCAGAATTTACGGTGTTAAGTCTGTGCACCCATCGTTGCTCTAACTGAGTCAATGTTTTATTCAAATCCCCACCCCTCCTTGTCGGGTTCACTTTCTGAAGAATAAACCACCTTAAATCTGTGTCTTTGTGATTTTTACTAGTAAAATGTTCTACTAGGGGCTTGTCTGGTATTTTGTTCCTGATGCAGGAACGATGCTCGAAAATGCGCATTTTAATTGCACGTACTGTTTTCCCCACGTATAGAAGATTGCATGGACACTGTATGATGTATATAACAGCCATGGTGGTACAATTGGTGAAATCATTCATAGTCCATTGCGCCTTATCATGTTCAAATGATTTCTTTTGTAGGGTCAGACGGCAGGCGACACACTGGCCGCACTTATGGTGTCTAGAGACAGGTGGTAGATCCCAGAGTGTGCGCTGTGGTTGGGAGGGTGGCTCTATGAAAGTATGGACGAGAGCATCTTTTAAACACCTGTTTTTCTTAAATGCGAAACATGGTACATGCTGCAATGTGCCGGGATGGGTTACCAAGTGCCAATTCTTTTTAATCGTTTTCTGGATCAGTGGACTCAAGGGTCCAAAAGTGGTGACACACACCAGTCTACCCAGGTCTTTTTTTGGTTTTGTGCTCAAACAGATCTCTCTGGGAGTGTATCTTGCTCTTTTTTTCGCTTGGTTGATGGCTTTTTTTGGATAGCCTCTTTCAATGAGTCGTTGGGTTAATCCTTCTGCATGTAGATGAAACTTTTCCAACTCTGAACAATTTCTACGAATACGTAGGAACTGTCCATAGGGTAAGTTATACTTGAGGCCCATTGGATGGTAGCTGGTAAAGTGCAATAAAGTATTGCGGTGTGTTGGCTTGCGAAACGGCTTAGTTTTTAGTCGGTCTCCCGTTTTATAGATGTGAAGATCAAGGAAGTCTATGTGACGGTGGTCCCACTGCATCGTGAAGTTGATGTGGGTATTTCTCAAATTGATCCATGTATGAAAATCTTGTAGTTCCCAGTTTACCAGCTACCATCCAATGGGCCTCAAGTATAACTTACCCTATGGACAGTTCCTACGTATTCGTAGAAATTGTTCAGAGTTGGAAAAGTTTCATCTACATGCAGAAGGATTAACCCAACGACTCATTGAAAGAGGCTATCCAAAAAAAGCCATCAACCAAACGAAAAAAAGGGCAAGATACACTCCCAGAGAGATCTGTTTGAGCACAAAACCAAAAAAAGACCTGGGTAGACTGGTGTGTGTCACCACTTTTGGACCCTTGAGTCCACTGATCCAGAAAACGATTAAAAAGAATTGGCACTTGCTAACCCATCCCGGCACATTGCAGCATGTACCATGTTTCGCATTTAAGAAAAACAGGAGTTTAAAAGATGCTCTCGTCCATACTTTCATAGAGCCACCCTCCCAACCACAGCGCACACTCTGGGATCTACCACCTGTCTCTGGACACCATAAGTGCGGCCAGTGTGTCGCCTGCCCTCTGACCCTACAAAACAAATCATTCCAACACGATAAGGTGCAATGGACTATGAATGATTTCACCAATTGTAACACCAGGGGTGTTATATACATCATACATTGTCCATGCAATTTTCTATACGTGGGGAAAACAGTACGTGCAATTAAAATGCGCATTTCCGAGCATCGTTCCTGCATCAGGAACAAAATACCAGACAAGCCCCTAGTAGAACATTTTACTAGTAAAAATCACAAAGACACAGATTTAAGGTGGTTTGTTCTTCAGAAATTGAACCCGACAAGGAGGGGTGGGGATTTGAATAAAACATTGACTCAGTTAGAGCAGCGGTGGGTGCACAGACTTAACACCGTAAATTCTGGCTTAAACATTTCAGTGGAATGGAAGTCTTTTCTTTAAACCATCTTTGACACACTTGAATGTCCATTGTAACACTCTTCTCAAAAATGTTGTGTTTTGGTTTCTTGAACATTCATTTGTTTAGATATTTTTACATCTAGACCAAATTATGTGGCCGGTATGCCTACTAGAATGCTTTTCCAAAAAATGACATTGTTTTTTCGGTTTTCTATACATCGATTTCCATCCAGTCCAATTCTTATGTCTGTGTGCACATTTAGTGAGCATTTTGTTGCGGCTCTCTTTTGCCATCTATTTAGGATAGCGGTACAATTTATATGTTGTTTTGCCCACGGCTGGTCTTTAATCAGTACACTCTGTGGCTCTCTATGACTATGCAATTATGTACCGGCACCACGTGCCTTGTATTTATTATTGCTTTACTATTTGCCTATGCATTCCAAGAGCTGTACATATTGGGCCCATTTTCCAATCATGCGCCGACTTTTCAACGAATTTGTTAACATCCCCATGAGATCATTTTACACTCTGTTGATGCATGATGTTTTTGTATGAGTCACATGACGGTTACCATGACAACCAGTTGGCTAATTTTAGCTCCTAAATTATTTTTTAAGACAGATGTGTATCCCGTGTGCCCTCTAAATTGATTTATTATCGCTATGCTCCACCAGTTCGAGCGCTATGCATTTTTTCTCTGGCTGCTCGATTTCAGCCTGATCCTAACATGGCTGCCATATAAAACACTCATGCAGCCTTGGCAACAGCTTTTTCCCACGCTGTGCAGTGTGCTCCTTCAGTCACTCTAAGATGCCCCGCTCTCTGCACGCAGCCTTTTGACAGCCTATCTGGCCCACCACCAAAGGCAAATTCACCAGCATGGGCACTTTTAGTTCCACATGAGCAGTCGTTACATTCAGACACTTAAATGTGACTTTCTGTTTACTTGCAGCCATACCTTTGATCGCTGACCGCTTTACACCACATTGGACCTTTTCACCTGTAGTTATTCGGTGAAAGGTAAGACACGTTTTATGCTTTGTGTACATTTATATTTATTATGTACATAACGGTTGGGGTTTAGACTCACTCCCCACCCCTTTTTTTCTGTTTAATACAACAGGAGTACCTAGAGACCAGCCCAGTGTGGCGTATGGATCTCTAATACAGTGCCTATCAATTGCTACATAGGTAAACTGTGTGTTTTCTATTTTGTGACTACACATTTTTGATTCAGTCAATTTAAATTAGATCTGCGGCTCATACACCCACCTGATTGTGATCTTCCTTCCCCACAGCTTAGATGTCCCGTGCATAGACCTTGTCCTGATGATGGCCGACCCAAAGATGAGGCTCATTTAGCCAATTCTAAATGGCCGAAACACCTGGTGTAGACATACTTATCCCCGAATTCACAGCACATTGATTGCTGTTCACACATGAAAAATCTTATCTGTTGCCTCTTAGTTGTTTTACGTTGTCTTTAGAATTCCGCATTGAATTGTTTCACAATTGAACTGTGTCTGTTTTGATAAACCTCCACAGAGGTTGGGTTTGTTGCACACACACCATTTTCAACTTAGTCCCGAGCATTGGTGGTAAATGGTGTTTTAAAGCATTTACATTTATGTTCTGTTATGGTCCAACAAACCATTGATGATGTCTATTCTCTCTCTGTAAATTGTGTTGTTGTGTTTTTGACTCATGCAATTACAACATAAAAAGTCCTCTAGAGATCTTTCTCTATGATAACAATTTCAAAGAGTCATCTTTTCAAACCAATTGTGGGAGCCCTTTGTGTATGAGTACCCTTGAACCTATTCATTGGTGTATTTTGTTCCTTGGTTGATTGGGCCAGCCTTGCTATGCATGGCTGATTGCACTCTTTAGGGGGGAGATATTTACACCGGTCAACCAAAATATTCACCAGCGGCCACTGCCTTCGCTCAATGCATTTATACTAATGTTATCAAACAGATCATAACGACAGTCCTGCCTTCAGCTTCCTCAGCCCCCTCACTGCTATTTCCCATCACTACCTCAAGTTCTTGGACTACCCTCCATTAAACAAATGCTGCCTGTTGTCATGTGTTTCTTACATTCTGTATTGATGACGAGATCTGCATGTTACTTTCACATTCCTGCTCCCCCTTTACTACTGTACACTTTTTCAGATTCTTGAGCTTCTCCTCAATTTCCTTATGGTTTACTCATTAATCAATTTCGTATATTGACTTTCTGCAGTCTGTTTTTCTTCTTTGTTAGTTGAGGCCTTCAGTTTTGGCCCGTGTGTCTGGATGATGCCATATGTGGTTCAGATAAATGGATATAGTACTTGAGACAGGGACATCAGGATGGGAGCCATCCTCCAGATGTTGCCTCTAGAACTGAGCACAATACCCCAATGGAGGCTTCTAGGACAGATAAGGTGCCCTGGACTCCATACAAAGCTCGAACTCGACACACTACTTCAGGCGAGTCCATCAAAACAGTTGTACAAATACAGATGATAGAAATAGATATGGTTTATTCTGTGTTGTTTACATTGCTGACAAAACGTTCCTTTCCCTAATAGTAATACTTATGACTGTGCACTCTAACATATTTCGTGACCTGCCACACTCACATCCCTGTTTTCTCATTTACACACTGGAAAGATGCGATTTCCCCAAGACTCCTCTACTGCTTACTGCCCTGGCGACCTCAGCTACCATCATGCACCTCTCTTCCGGGTTTCTGCACTCTGTGTGCTCGGCTTTGCATTTGGCTCGGTTGTATCCAAGTGGCTCACTCTTAGACCACACATACATGGACATATCCAGTTTCTCTAAAGCACTATGGACTGCTGTTCTTCCTGTTGCCACGCGTTTCTTGGTCCAGCACATTAAAGAAGTGTGTCACAACAGGATAGAGCAATGTGGTTAAGTAAGTGGACATGCCAGGACTAAGACTTGGATCTCCTGCTTCCACAGTTCACTAATACATACTAAAGAACACCACTTCCTACGTTTCTTAATCTTATGAACCCTTTTTGAATGATTTTATTTCCAGAAAAAAACAATGAACTTCCAAAAAACGGATAGGCCAGGAAGTCAAAGGGTTCCATAGAGTTATTATTATTATTATTGTATTTATTGAGCACAGACCTAGTCTCGAGAAGGAACAGAGGGCTTTACAGAGGTATGCAATACAGATGCATAACGGAGCACTTTTTGGAGGTAAGAACAGAACATATATAAAGCGGGGGGTGGGATACAGAGGGGCACATAGGAGGGGTACATCTGTACCAGGTGGTGGGGAGGAGACGGGTAAATGGTGTCTAGCGAGTCAGGTGGCGCAGGGCGAAGTGATGGCCTAGGTGTTGAGGAGGAGAGACACATTCTTTGAAGTAGTGGGTCTTGAGTTATTTTCTGAATTGTGGGAGCGTTGAGGCGGGTCTGATGCTGACGGAGAGGAGGTTGCATAGTCTTGGGGCGTAGGCAGAGATGGCTTGTTTTCTGGTCCTTTCCTTTTTACAGCAGTGCATTTCAAGTATGCACATGTCCTGGCTTTTGGTGGTGCGCAGTCTGTCCGAGATGCTGAGTTTCTCTGCAAGGTAGATGGGTGACTTAAGGGTGACTGCCTTATAGATAATGCAGCAAGACTTGAAGGTGATTTGTGTGTGCAGTGGGAGCCAGTGAAGGTTGAAGAGGGCCGAGGCGATGTGGTCCTATCTGAGTAGATCCTTAATGAGGTGAGCAGCCATATGTAGGACACTTCTCAGGGGCACAATGGAGGACAACAGGAGTGCATTATTTTTAAACTATGGCTTCCGGTTGTGGAGAATCAGAAGTAAATTCTAACATGCTTTAGATGTTTTGCTTTTTTACTGCTCCCAGAGTCCCTCCCACCAAACCCTGTGGCCCAATTTAGAGTTTTACAAATCTAATTCCTACTTGGTCTTATATTTTGTTGTCTGACTTGTAAAACAGACAGTAGGAGAAATGTACCCATCATCCTCCAAAACTATTCACTTACTTTTTTTTATAATAGAAGTCTCACACTCCAACATGTTTACAATGGAAGTATTGAACGTATCGTAAACATTTGTAATAGTAGTCAACACAGGATGCATGTTTTGCCCCAATACAAGACTCTTTGGGGGTCATCACAAGTTGGGCGGTATCCCGGCGGTAAATCTGCCGGGATACCACCCAAAGCCAATAGCATTACTGCAATTCGGTCCGGCGCTACAGGACTCGCTGAGGGCATTTTGGCACTAATACCACAGTGCTGATAGAGCCGCAGTAATTGCGCCGATAATGGGTGGAAAGTGGGCAGATTTACCTCCAGCTCAAAACCTGTAGCACCTGAACAGAAACCTGTTGGCACGGGGCAATGGTGGGCCCGCTACCTTCTTTGTATTCTCTGTTTTATTTTGCGGATCTAATCAGGCTCACGGGTTGTTAGCCGAGGGGATCAGTCAGTGCCCATACACTGGATAGTTGCAGGTAGTCTGGTGAAAGATTTAAGAGGCCCCGCTCAGAAGTCTGTTGCAGTCAATTCTGTTTTTAGTCCCTCTCCTGACAATGGCACACCTTGTAATCAGTACAATTAAACACAATGGTTTTTGTTAAGAAAACCTTAAGGGTGCCAAACTTTATCTGCATCCAGAGACATGGAAGCCCAGCCTGCGGTAGTGCTTGTGTATTGAAATCGGCTGTCATTACCCACCCCATAGCCCCTAACCCCTGGACACAATACAACTCGTCACAGTACTTACTGCTTGATTGAAACATGCGCTATTGTTTCTATATAGGTTGGTTAAATACAAAATAAAACGAACATGTAAAATAAGGATCCGATTAGAGGGAGGCGTTAAAAGGGATGCACAAAATTGCCCCCAAGTATCTCCAATTAATAATGGAGCTGTGCTCAACCCAGTCCACCACCCCCTGGTTTATTTTCCATGAGGCCAGGTCCCTTGGGTGAATGTTGGGTCAGTATTTGTGGTGTCTCAGAGCCTGCTGTGCTTACTCTGACAGCTTTCTCGCATTGCTCTCCAATACTGAGTGGGGTGCAGGCCCATATGGAATCAAGGGTTAACCGCCTGCAAAGTGACCTGCTCTGGTGCTGCCAGGCCTCTTAAAAGGTCTTGATTGACACCTTTTTAGATGGGAAGTTTCTGTCTGGCTGGGACACAAAGGCCCAAGTGACCCTGATTGTTAAGCCTTTGATAACTGTACTCCACCTGATACTGTAGGAGAGAATTAGCTACTGCACCCGGCTTTTAGAGGACCCCTTTTGAAGACTAGTCATGCTTTGTGCAGTGGCTTGAAACCTGTGAAGAGAAGGGACACATGATACCAGTGAGACACAGTAAGAACTCCAAAAACCTTACAGCACACATGACTGCTGCAGCCGGAATGCCCACGCAGGTGCAGGGAATATGGACAGTGAGAGGGCTGCGGCGGGACAATAACACGTGACAATGCCAAGTTTATTCCCTGATTCATTCTTTTGGGATTGCATGAAACACTACAACTGGTCTCATATTCGTAAGGCTCTCGCACAGCCAGCACTCAATACGTGTCCATGCTGGGGGCCCCAAGGCAATCTTATGGTGGTATTCCTGCGCTTTGTCACAGGTGAAAATAAAACGAATGCATAGCATTGTGTCACAGTCTGGAGCACCGCTTGCATATCATCTTCCGCAATGTGCTGCCCACCCTTATGTGTTCGGGTACATGCTGGGGTCATGCAATTCTTTTGCTTGCGATGATGCCAGGTGCAGAAGGGGGCACGGTGCAATTGTCTCATGGCACAATGCTATGTATTGTTTTGCTTTTTCTTGTGGTATATTGCAGCAGTGCACAGTGCCTTTAGAACGTGGAGTCACGTGTTCAGAGTTCAGCCTGGATCATGTATAATACTAGGAAATCTTATTTAGGAAAATTCGGAATCACCCGAGTTTTGGGGGGGGGGTGAAATGGGGCTTAATAGATACTTAAAGAGATGATAGCCAAAATAAAGATCACTTTAAAGAAGGGGTGTTTACATTGCATACCCTTTGCATTATATGCACTGTGAAATCAGCCTGGCTTAGACCACCACCTAACTCCTCATGAGTTGGTGATTGTACGCTGAATGAGAAACCCCTCTTGCTCTTCCAACTAGATTAGAAACTGATGCCCACAGTTTAACAAAGAGATTAGGTGATGAGATGCATGATTATTTGGCAACCATGACAGCTAATTTCTCTTTTATTACTCAACAGATCAACAACCGGAGGGAGGGGTGAAAGGGGATTGAAGAAGACAGCCAACTAATTGATCCTGGGAAAAATCTAGATATGTGGGTTCGATCTGACTTCTGTGCGCTAATGACCATTCCTGATTAGCAAAATCCGATATTTGGTCCATAAGGTTCAGTGGCAGCGACCACACAGTTCCCTCAAACCACCCACAAGGTTTGTAAAACTCAGATAAATCGAATAATAGTTCAGGGAAGGTGATTTGTGCTCCAACCACTAACTAGTAAGGAATTGAATGAATGTGTCAATATATATTACAATGACAAAGTGAACAGTGTGAAATCAAGATTTAAATTCGTTGTCGTGGCACAGCCGACATGTGTTTCGACCACCTGGTCGTTTTCAAGGCTGAAATTAGTAGCCAACAAAAATATAACATATCATTAACAGAAATGCAATATCCAAATATAAATATAAAACATGAAACAATCAGTAAGAGAAAGTAATGTAACCATAATGAGTAAAAAACAAAAAACATAATGATGGCAAAAATAAATGAAATAAAAAGCATACCAAACAAGTCCACATTTCAGGTCCGAGATGGAGATTGATGTCAAAAAAGGGGTACAAATATAGAGAAAAGCTATATCATTCCGAATACAAGACCATGCACAATAAGTGTGCATTAATTACTCTTAATTTCAAATTTGTACAGCAGTCATTGTGCTGTGGTGTGCTACCTCATATCTCGCATTCTTAAGGTTCAGTGAAAGCCATCTGGTGTGAAGCCAACCTGCTCACCTATTAATAATGGACCTATTGTCCCATCCTATAGAAATTAAAAATGTTATTAGGTGTGGGATTCCAAAAGTGAATTGAGTTGGAAAATTAGCTGAGTGCAGTCCATTAGTTGGAATTGTAAGTAAGTGAAAAGTGCTGACAGCTAAAAGGAAATGCTCACCAAACATAGATAAGGCAAGCTCTCCTTATCTGCAAATGAAATATAATGTCAAGAAAGAGCAAAATTGTAAAATCCTGGAATTCCAAAATGCGTAACTGGGGCTCCTGTAGAGAGCAATGATAATATCTGAAATGGAACATACCTTGAATTAAAAGGCTATTCTTTGAAACAATGAGTCAGTCTCAAATCCAGTAATATAGTGTGATTGAACTGTTCTGATAGACTTAATAGTGTCCTCTGCAACGTAATAATAATATATATTTACCAACTAATTGGGACAATATCCTGGGCCAAAATCTGGAGATGTCTTGTAAAAGGCTCCTACCTGTAGTCTGACTACCCTGTTGCGATCCAAATGGAGTGTTTGATAATCTGATGAAAATAGTATTCAAAGGATCCAATACTGGATGTTGAATGTGTCCAAGTGCTGATTGCAACCTAAAAGGATACATTTGTCTATGTTATAGATGTCTGATTGAATAAGAAAATATACATGATCGGGTACAGTCAGACGGGCATGTCCCCTAAAAGGAATTTGGCGTGATCTCACCTATTTGTGATCCATTCTCTTACTAAATATCACCTTATCTCTAAGCTACATTACTGGCATTGCATGTTAAGATAATAGCATTTTAGTCCATTCTTTTGTTAAACTTTTGTTAAATAACCTTATCTCTGAGCTGCATTACTACCAATGCTTACTAAGATAATAGCATCTTGTGACACGGGTTTAGCTCAGCAGCAAAACATCTGTTTACCTGAACTTTAATGAAGCAGAAATCCTGGGGATAGATCCCTCGAGGCAATGTTACTCGGCTGGTGCCTGGCCTGAATAGTTCTCGCGAAACAGAACAACACAATTCTCATTGCATATATACTTCCGCGAATGCACGAATACGTGATGACATCATGCGTACATTGACGCATGACGTCAGAAATAATCAAAGAAGGCGCGTCATTGTCAATAAAGAAGATTGTGTAGAGAAATACGCGTTATGCCTACAAAGAGGATTATGTACAATGAAATATTAGTTTTTAATCAGAGTTGTTAAGAAAAGTTACCTATGATGTAGCCATTGGCTAATAATCAATCTAATTTCTGGAATGTCATAATACCTTAAATTGGAATGTTGAGAATTATAATGAGATACCAATGGTATCAAACCAATGAATGTCAGTAGAACTGTCACATGCTATATGAATGGAGTAACAAACCAAACTCCATTATCAAAGCCTACTGTGTCATAAATAAACAAAGAAAGCGCGTCATTGTCAATAAAGAAGATTGTGTGGAGAAATATGTGTTATGTCTACAAAGAAGATTATGTACGATGAATAATTAGTACTTCATCAGAGTTATAAAGAAGTATTACCTATGATGTTGCCAATGGTTAATAACCAATCTAATTATTGGAATGTCATAATACCTTAAATTGGAATTATGAGAATTATAATGAGATAACAATGGAATCACACCAATGAATGTCAGTAGAACTGTCACATGCTACGTGAATGGAGTAACAAAACAAACTCCATTATCAAAGTCTACTGTGTGGGCTCAAGCCGATATCCAACAGTGTAAGTATCATATACTAGAAATAAAAAGATAAATATCCATTCTCGATTGTCTTGAAATCCACAAAGGGTGACAAGTAACATAGATGGCTGGATGTCTGGAGATAACAAGTCTCAAATCATGCAGTAAAAGATGGAAAAGGATAATGGGGTACTAGCTCACCTAAATGAAACACTGAACCTCCCAGCTATATTAGCATTCACTGTATACTGGACAGTAAGAAATGAGTACTAGGCCCTGCTGTGTCCGAATAATTTGCTTCAAAATTTGATAATGTTATAAAACTGTAAACTCACAAAGATGATGGGGCCAAGATGGGAATATAGAATGGCTTCACATCCAACAGCATCCAGTGTAGAAATTATAAAAATACATGCATCTCATGGTCACAATTTAGGCCATTGGTGGTGCACCTAAGAAAACATATTAGTTTGCGTTCTAATTGTCTCAGTTTGAGCCTTATATCTCCACCTCTCTTCCCTCTCTTAGCTTTCATCAGTTCTAGACATCGTAGGTCCTCCATATTGCCCCACTGATGTTTTTCTCGCCAATGTAATTGAAGGTATGTTCCATTTCAGATAATATCATTGGTCTCTACAGGAGCCCCAGTTACGCATTTCAGAATTCCAGGATTTTACAATTTTGTTCTCTCTTGACAGTATATTTCATTTGCAGATAAGGAGAGGTTGCCTTATCTATGTGTGGTGAGCATTTCCTTTTAGCTGTCAGCACGTTTCACTTACTTAAAATTCCAACTAATGGTCTGCTCTCAGCTAATTTCCCAACTCAATTCACTTTTGGAATCCTACACCTAATAACATTTTAAATTTCTATTGGATGGGACAGTATGTCCATTAATAATGAGTGAGAAGGTTGGCTTCACACCAAATGGCTTTCACTGAACCTTAAGAATGCGGGATATGAGGTAGAACACCACATCACAATGACTGCAGTACACATTTGTAATTAAGAGTAATTAATGCACACTTATTGTGCCTGGTCTTGTATTCTGACTGATATAGCTTTTCTCTATATTTGTACCCCTTTTTGACATCAACCTCCATCTCTGACCTGAAATGTGGACTTGTTTGGTATGTTTTTTATTTCACTTATTTTTGTCATCATTATGTTTTTTGTTTCTTGTTTTTGACTGATTATGGTTACATTACTTTCTCTCACTGATTGTTTCATGTTTTATATTTATATTTGGATATTGCATTTCTGTTAATGATATGTTACATTTTGTTGGCAACTACTTTCAGCCTTGAAAACAACCACGTAGTCGAAACACATGTCGGCTGTACAACGACAACGAAATTAAATCTTGATTTCACACTGTTCACTTTGTCATAGTGATATATATTGACACTTTTATTCAATTGCTTACTAGTTAGTGGTTGGAGCGCGAATCACCTTCCCTGAACTATTATTCGACTTAACTAATTGATCCTGACAATCTATTGAAGCCACCTAATTTATATCCAGGGGACCAGGTGCTGGTTGCAAATTTGTTCACACTTGGAATAAACCCCGTTTTGAGGGACCTTACGAGGTGGAAGAAGTTACTCCCACAGCTGTCAAATTACAAGGTGAGCCTGGCTGCACCTGCACAACATCAAACGATACAAAGGAGAGACCTTGACCCCTCATGCAGCTGCTGACAGAGAAGCAAGAGAAGAAGTTCCGCGCATGCAGACAAGATCAGCAACCAAGAGCACAAAAAAAGAGTCTATGGAATAACAAAGCACGTTTGAATAAAAAATTGACATTTCTTAAATCTAATAAGGAATGAATGGACTTGCAGCTATCCTGGAACTTTTTTAGATGGAACAAGAAACAATGTGTTGATGAACCAGAGCCGAAGGAAAAGGGGTGCACTGCATCTCCTATGCTACCAATCACAATAATATTACATACATTCCTGTATGCTGTTTTTACCTATAAAGTGAAGATACCGAGAAGTAAGGCCCTTATGTGGGTAGTTGCGCACACATTATTATTAGTTCACTCAAAGAGTTGTTATGGTGTGAGGGGGGGTCATTAGCAGCAGTAGCAGAGCGTAGAAGGGTAACTTCTCGGCACCCCTTCTATACAATAAACAAAAGGTAAGGTAATGCCTGCCAATCTGCGCTACCCCAACCGAACAGTAATCTGAGGTTAGTTTGGTACCAAAAAGTTTTCACAATGCCATACTCTCGTGGGTTATACAGTAAGTATTTTTAATTAATAAGAGCAAAGAAACACTACACGCCAACACGTGTTTCAGCCCTCTCTGGGCCGTCCTCAGGGCGTATGCACATAACAAATTCAGTGTAGCTGTTCAATAAACATGTCGAAATACATTTATCAAATATAGGACCAGAGTGATGAAACAGCCAAAATTACAATATTCAGTAGAATTACAGTTATTTACATAGATCATGAATTTAATAAGGTGGGAGACAAAAAGAAGGAGTGTAGAGAGAGAGAGAGGAGAGGAAGAGAAAACAAAGCGTTAAAATTAAAATTGAGCATTGTTATTAAGGATTGTACTTTGAATATTAGTTTGTGCTAACAACCTATAATTACTAAGTTGCCACATACTATGCACTGGATTGAGTTAAGGAATATTATTCTAATTCGGTCAGGTCGTTACACCAAAGAGACAACAAAAGGTCAAATGGTATGCTGTACCTTAAAATGGTTCGCATTGCCCAATAAGTCACCTCTGTAGGGTCGATTAGTTCGAGTCGGGAAATGGCTGCAGTGAATATACATACAAGCATATTTAACATTCTATAGGATACTAAACGTTCCAATAGATAATTTCATCTAATGAGTGTACTCCAGCAAGTATCAACTTATGATGTTAAAGGTTGCTTACCACTGGTAACAGTGCTGGAGAGCGTAATCGTGGAAAAAGCAGTGTGCTGCTGCGAGTCTAATGACCGTAAAATACGAGCGTCATCTATTCCAAAAGGAAAGGGGGATATTATTATATGCTGGTAGTAGCTGGTAATACTAGCTGGTCGTGATAAAACATATCTCTTAACAAAGACAAAAACAAAAACAAAAATAGAGCGCTTACCATAACATGCCTGAATGCGTTCCTGCACGGTAGTTTCTGCCGGCAGGCAGTGGTTCTCTGAGCAAAGTAAGGGTGTGGCTGGTCAAGCCAATAGCTGTACTGCTTTTGCTCAAGAAGAGTGCGGTCATGTGACCGGACTGAGTTCCTGTTGCTTAGTAACTAAGTGAAAGAAAGCTCGGTGATCGGAACTGCACGTAAGTGTAATCATTCTGTTTGTAAACCATTCAAAGGGAGCCTGAGCTTTTATGATTTTGTTACCGTTAACATATACGATTAAGAGGTTACAAAACTACAATTACCAGTGTCAGTCGTAGACTTCGCTAATGTACTACTTGTACTATAGGAGAGTGTGGTCATGTGACCGGACTGAATCCCTGTTGCTAAGTAACTGAAGGCAAGAATGCTTAGCGATCGAGACTGCACTTGAGTGCGGTTATTCTGTTTAAAAGTCATTCAAAGAGAGTCTGAACTTTAGCGGTATTAGAAAATGTTGACAAATGCTGCAATGTGCGCTGACAACGTTACGGAGCTATAATTACCAATGTAGTCATATAGTTCGCTATAGTTATGAGATGCGAATTGGAACATCTTGTTTGTTTGATATCTATAAACAGTCATATGACGCTCGTATTTTACGGTCATTAGACTCGCAGTAGCACACTGCTTTTTCCACGATTACGCTCTCCAGCACTGTTACCAGTGGTAAGCAACCTTTAACATCATAAGTTGATACTTGCTGGAGTACACTCATTAGATGAAATTATCTATTGGAACGTTTAGTATCCTATAGAATGTTAAATATGCTTGTATGTATATTCACTGCAGCCATTTCCCGACTCGAACTAATCGACCCTGCAGAGGTGACTTATTGGGCAATGCGAACCATTTTAAGGTACAGCATACCATTTGACCTTTTGTTGTCTCTTTGGTGTAACGACCTGACCGAATTAGAATAATATTCCTTAACTCAATCCAGTGCATAGTATGTGGCAACTTAGTGGGGCCGATTCATGGAACAAACGTGCGCCGAAAATCTAGGCGCAAGCATGCGCAAGCATGCGCAAGCGGAAAAAAACAGGCGCACACGCACGCGTGCGATTCATGGAAGTCCCTGCGCGTGTTCACCGCGGGATGTGCGCCAAACCCGTGCATGGCGCACAAGTCACTGCAACATCGCGAAAGGCGTGCGCGACGGTGCGCAACGCGCACAGTGAAAGCGCACAACCTCAGCGCACACACCAGAAAGTGGGCGGGACATGGGGCGTAACGCGCGGAATGGGGAACAACACGTGAAAATAAGGGCGTAACTGGGGATGTACTGCACGGAAGCAGAGGGAACGCCCACACGCACTCGAACCACACGTATTCATGGAATGGAATAGGGCAAATCCACGCACAGCCAAAGCCACGCACAAGCTGAAACACGGCCGCCACAAGAAAGCAGGCGGTAGAGTCCCAGCGCATCAAAAAAGTTGCGCCGCGGGAAGTAAAATACGTGATTGAGCGGGGTACGTGTATTCCGGGGGTGCGCGGGAAGTTCCACACGCGATTCGGCCGGGTACGTGGATTTCAGGGGTGCGCGGGAAGTTCCACACGCGATTTGGCCGGGTACGTGGATTTCAGGGGTGCGCGGGAAGTTCCACACGCGATTGAGCGAGGTACGTGTATTCCGGGGGTGCGCGGGAAGTTACACACGGGATTGAGCGGGGTACGTGTATTTCGGGGGTGCGCGGGAAGTCAAATATGCGATTGAGCGAGGTACGTGTATTCTGGGGGTGCGCGGGAAGTTCCACACGCGATTCGGCCGGGTACGTGGATTTCAGGGGTGCGCGGGAAGTTCCACACGCAATTTGGCCGGGTACGTGGATTTCAGGGGTGCGCGGGAAGTTCCACACGCGATTGAGCGAGGTACGTGTATTCCGGGGGTGCACGGGAAGTTACACACGGGATTGAGCGGGGTACGTGTATTTCGGGGGTGCGCGGGAAGTCAAATATGCGATTGAGCGAGGTACGTGTATTCCGGGGGTGCGCGGGAAGTTACACACGCGATTCGGCCGGGTACGTGGATTTCAGGGGTGCGCGGGAAGTTCCACACGCGATTTGGCCGGGTACGCGGATTTCAGGGGTGCGCGGGAAGTTCCACACGCGATTGAGCGAGGTACGTGTATTCCGGGGGTGCGCGGGAAGTTACACACGGGATTGAGCGGGGTACGTGTATTTCGGGGGTGCGCGGGAAGTCAAATATGCGATTGAGCGAGGTACGTGTATTCCGGGGGTGCGCGGGAAGTTACACACGCGATTCGGCCGGGTACGTGGATTTCAGGGGTGCGCGGGAAGTTCCACACGCGATTTGGCCGGGTACGTGGATTTCAGGGGTGCGCGGGAAGTTCCACACGCGATTGAGCGAGGTACGTGTATTCCGGGGGTGCGCGGGAAGTTACACACGGGATTGAGCGGGGTACGTGTATTTCGGGGGTGCGCGGGAAGTCAAATATGCGATTGAGCGAGGTACGTGTATTCCGGGGGTGCGCGGGAAGTTACACACGCGATTCGGCCGGGTACGTGGATTTCAGGGGTGCGCGGGAAGTTCCACACGCGATTTGGCCGGGTACGTGGATTTCAGGGGTGCGCGGGAAGTTCCACACGCGATTGAGCGAGGTACGTGTATTCCGGGGGTGCGCGGGAAGTTACACACGGGATTGAGCGGGGTACGTGTATTTCGGGGGTGCGCGGGAAGTCAAATATGCGATTGAGCGAGGTACGTGTATTCCGGGGGTGCGCGGGAAGTTACACACGCGATTCGGCCGTGTACGTGGATTTCAGGGGTGCGCGGGAAGTTCCACACGCGATTTGGCCGGGTACGTGGATTTCAGGGGTGCGCGGGAAGTTCCACACGCGATTGAGCGAGGTACGTGTATTCCGGGGGTGCGCGGGAAGTTACACACGGGATTGAGCGGGGTACGTGTATTTCGGGGGTGCGCGGGAAGTCAAATATGCGATTGAGCGAGGTACGTGTATTCCGGGGGTGCGCGGGAAGTTACACACGCGAATGAGCGGGTACGTGTATTACGGGGGTGCGCGGGAATTTCCACACGCGATTCGGCCGGGTACGTGGATTTCAGGGGTGCGCGGGAAGTTCCACACGCGATTTGGCCGGGTACGTGGATTTCAGGGGTGCGCGGGAAGTTCCACACGCGATTGAGTGGGGTACGTGTATTCCGGGGGTGCGCGGGAAGTTCCACACGCGATTGGCGGGGTATGTGTATTACAGGGGTGCGCGGGGAGCAGCACACGTGAATTGCACGTGTGGGTCCTCCCAGGTGTACCCTCTACACCCTCCACGGCCCCTGCAGGTGGCTCACACCACAGGGGCCTACCCAGCACATGTCCTGCAGGCACCCCATCCACCATGCCCATGCCCACCAGCCAACCCACATATCAACTAGCACTACTGCCCACCAACGCATGTCCCCCTGCACCCCCAGCCACCAGGGGCACCCTCCACCAGGCCCCCACCCATGTCTCCCACCACCCCCACCCCCCAGCCACCAGGGGCAGCCTCCACCAGGCCCCCACCCATGTCTCCCAGCACCCCCACCCCCCAGCCACCAGGGGCAGCCTCCACCAGGCCCCCACCCATGTCTCCCACCACCCCCACCCCCCAGGGGCACCCTCCAGCAGGCCCCCACCCATGTCTCCCAGCACCCCCACCCCCCAGCCACCAGGGGCAGCCTCCAGCAGGCCCCCACCCATGTCTCCCAGCACCCCCACCCCCCAGCCACCAGGGGCAGCCTCCAGCAGGCCCCCACCCATGTCTCCCAGCACCCCCACCCCCCAGCCACCAGGGGCAGCCTCCAGCAGGCCCCCACCCATGTCCGACTCATGTCTCCCAGCACCCCCACCCCCCAGCCACCAGGGGCAGCCTCCACCAGGCCCCCACCCATGTCTCCCACCACCCCCACCCCCCAGCCACCAGGGGCAGCCTCCAGCAGGCCCCCACCCATGTCTCCCAGCACCCCAACCCCCCAGCCACCAGGGGCACCCTCCACCAGGCCCCCACCCATGTCTCCCACCACCCCCACCCCCCAGCAGTGCAGGGGCAGCCTCCACCAGGCCCCCACCCATGTCTCCCACCACCCCCACCCCCCAGCCACCAGGGGCAGCCTCCACCAGGCCCCCACCCATGTCTCCCACCACCCCCACCCACCAGCCACCAGGGGCACCCTCCACCAGGCCCCCACCCATGTCTCCCACCACCCCCACCCACCAGCCACCAGGGGCACCCTCCACCAGGCCCCCACCCATGTCTCCCAGCACACCCACCCCCCAGCCACCAGGGGCACCCTCCACCAGGCCCCCACCCATGTCTCCCGCCACCCCCACCCACCAGCCACCAGGGGCACCCTCCAGCAGGCCCCCACCCATGTCTCCCAGCACCCCCACCCCCCAGCCACCAGGGGCACCCTCCACCAGGCCCCCACCCATGTCCAACTCATGTTCCCCACCACCCCCACCCCCCAGCACTGTGGGGCACCTGCCAGCAGGCCCCCACCCATGTCCAACTCATGTCTCCCACCCCCCAGCACTGTGGGGCACCTGCCAGCAGGCCCCCACCCATGTCCAACTCATGTCTCCCACCACCCCCACCCCCCAGCACTGTGGGGCACCTGCCAGCAGGCCCCCACCCATGTCCAACTCATGTCTCCCACCCCCCAGCACTGTGGGGCACCTGCCAGCAGGCCCCCACCCATGTCCAACTCATGTCTCCCACCCCCCAGCACTGTGGGGCACCTGCCAGCAGGCCCCCACCCATGTCCAACTCATTTTCCCCACCCAACATGTCATCACAGTCCAGATCCCTGGTCTCTATGGTCAGCCCCCAAATGCAAAACACCCACCCGAGTTTTGCATCCACCCACTCATATTTTGCAATTACATCACAGAACACCAATTGCAAGTTCCAAAACAAACACATGTCCCTCACATACAACCAATGGGTGTCAGTGATTCTCAAAACACATAACATGAAATGCATGAAAACAATGAGATACCACACATTGAAGTTCAACAAAAAAATAATGTATTAAAGGAAAGAAGAATAGAAACAAAAATGAAGAAACAGAAATGTGAATGGAAAAAAATGAAAAGAAGCATGTCCGTTCAAAACTTAAAAAAATAAAGAATATAGAAATCCAAAGTAATGTAGTATAAAGTCAATGTCCACCAAACAAAATCCAATGTGAAATAAAAATAATAAGCCATTGATCCATGGAGAATGTTAAAAAAGAAAGTATGTACAAGTCCACAACTATGTACAATGCAAGAAGCCAGGGTCCATTATCCCAACAAAATAAAGGAAACCTAACTAACTACACTAACTAAAAAAAAAAACTATATACAAAAATGTGGCCAATGTCCAAAAGGTCCAAATGAAATAAAAACAAAAATGAAACTTAACACTATCTACATAACTATGTACAAGGGCAGCGGGCTAGTTCCACGGCTCACTTCTGGATGTGCCGGGCCAGGGCATCATCGAACTCCTCCTCAATGTCCCGGAGGCGGTCCTCCTCCATGGCCCCGAGGGTCCGCAGGGCCGTCGACGTGTCCACCTCCAAAGCCCTGCGGATTGCCTCGAGGCACTCGACCCGCCTCAGGGCCCTCTGCATGGAGTTCTCCACCCTGACCATAGAGAGCCGTGCCTCTTCCGCCCGCTGCCGCTCCGCATCTATGGCGTGGCCCAACCGCTGCCACACGGAAGACACTTTTAGTCCTGGGTCCTCCTGCCCTCCGGCCGATGCCTGCCCCTCCGATGTCGAAGGCCCCGAGCCTTCATGGCTCCCACCATGGTGCTGCTGCTGCTGTGCCTCTGCCCCTGCACTGCCTCCTGCTGCCTGCACATCCTCCGCCGGCTGGGGTGCAGTCGTTGACGTGGCCACCCCTGCTGGACGTCCGACTCCCGACTGTGGCAGGGATGCCTCCTCCACCAGCCTGGCCGCACCGTCAGAGGCAGCTCCACAGGGCACCCAGGTGACTGATGGGTGGGAAGATGGCACAGAGTACGACTGGCGCGTAGGGGGTCCAGCTGAGGAGGGGGTCGTGGCAAGCCCCATCAGACGGAGGAATCCGGCCTGGGTGACCTGTCCCAGCAGGCTGACGTGGTCAACGAGCCATTCGAGATGACGTGCAGTCTCTTCATGAAAAGACTGCAGGTCACCTCGCATGGCCCGTTGACGCAACGCCACACCAGCCAGGACAGGCTCAACCCGGGCCTGGATAGCCACGTCCGCAGGCAGAGGAAGGCCAGTTGACGTCAGCTCATCCCCTGCCTGAAAACTGGTCTGGACATAGGCATCCCTGCTGGTGCAAGATGATGCAGGGACAGTATCAGGGACAGGATTGCACACAGGCACCTCCGCGGCGGCCTGTGCTGCCTCCTGTCCCTGGTCCTGCACTCCACCACTAGCACCAGTGGGATCCCCACCCCCAGACCCCGTCTCCGGTGCTTGCACGGCCTCCTCCTCCACCAAACCCCCCACCAACCTGGATGACTCTGTGCCATCTTCCCCCGTTGGGCCCTGTGGGGTCCCAGCTGCCCCTTCTGCTGCCGAGGAGTCCAACTGCAACCTCCGCCTCTTGGACCTCCCCCCGGCAGCTGCGGCCTGGGACGCGGCACCGGACTCCTCACTCCCCGACGAGATGACAACATGGGAGGGGAGCCGGGCCTTGCGTCTCCGGCTGGCGGTGGGATCCCCGCCGCTGTGCTCCACAGCACCTTCTCCGCCCTCTTCATCAGTTGACGCTGCAGACAGGGAGAAACAAAACACACGCATCAGGGCACTGTACAATGGACACATACACACATGACAGTTGCACATGAGTGGCATTGGCAAACCTCAGACATGTCATCACGATCACCAACACACATGTCATTACAACTCGCACACACGAGCCATACCACAGCCATTTCGCAACTGCCAACACCATCCATACACATACAACAGCATGAGCAGACAAAGGTGAGCCAGACATCACATGCAACACATGAAGTGCACCACACATGTACACACACCACCACACTTGCATGCATGTGTACACATCTGCCAAGTGTCGCAGTGTTCAGACGGGCATCCATGTCACATCTGCCCATCAGGCTTTCACTTAAAGCTGTCACATGCATCCATGTTGCATCACTGTTGCACCCTTGTCAAATACACACACATGCACATGTACACAGCGCTGATACATGCAGCTGAAAACAACATACATGCGTGACATCACGGACATGTCTACTCACATACACATTCATACAAACTTGTGTGCCCACACAACTGCATATGGCATGCAAGCCCACACACACAGGCACCATCCATGTCTCACACATTACAGCCCTTGCATGTGTCAGCCCCACGGCCCTGTACACCTGCACCCATACTCGACCCCATACAAACAGATGTGCAACCTGCACACTACTGAACAATCACCACACGCACTGCTCACAATCAGGATGCATGTACACTCACCGCTCGACTCCAGACGGGTCTGCCTCTCAAGGACCTGGACGTGGAGCGCTGGGGATATGCGTTCCAGGACCCTCATCTGTTCTTCCGACAAGTGGCCCCGGCGCCCCTTGGCATCCGCTGCCTTCAAGAGGCGCCGGGCCTTGTTCAGGGTCCTGGACCTGAAGTCCTCCCAGCGCTTCTTGACATGTTGGAAGTCGCGGACTGCCACCCCCTCCGCGTTGATGGCAGTCACGATGTCAGTCCAGATCCGAGTCCGTCCTTCCTTGTCGGCGCGGGAACTTCCGAAGAGGGCATCATACTGCCCCAGGACTTGCTCCACCAGGACACCAACTTCGGTGGCACTGAAGCTGGTGCCCCTCTGCCTCTCTGGCCGGGGGTTGTCAGTGGTCACAGATGGAGTTTGCCCCGACATGACAACCCCAGAGGCAGGAGTGGGTGGGCAACTGGGTCCTGGGGCTGGGCTGTGGAGCGATGGAATCCCAGTCGGGAGTCTTTGGTTCCAGCAGGGGTGGTCACACCAACAGCACCCCTGGCTGATGTGCAGGCAGCAAATGGCAGGGCACGTGGGCAGCAGGCAGTCAGGCAGCAGCAGATGGCAGGTGGGAGCGTGCTCGGGGCTCTAGGGGGCAGTAGTTCGGCCTTCTGGGCAGGAGCGTGGTCTTCCGTGTGCTTACGCGTGGCCATCTTGATACGGAGTGATTTGGCACGTGAAAATTCTGCACGTCAGCGTGTAATTCGAGGAAAGGCCCTTAGCGCGTAAGCGCGTCTGCACGCATACGCATTTTCATTGGACCAAAGGCCCTCAGCGCGTGAGCGCGTCTGTGACGTGACGTGCGAGGGAGTATCCCTCATTGCACGTGATGACAGTACACACGTGGATTCCAACCAATCGCGTGTGAAAGTTCACGGGACCCCGGAACACACGTACCCAGGCCAATGGCGTGTGGAAGTACCCGCGCACCCCAAAACACACGTACCCAGGCCAATGGCGTGTGGAACTACCCGCGCACCCCGAAACACACGTACCCAGGCCAATGGCGTGTGGAACTACCCGCGCACCCCGAAACACACGTACCCAGGCCAATGGCGTGTGGAACTACCCGCGCACCCCGAAACACACGTACCCAGGCCAATCGCGTGTGGAACTACCCGTGCACCCCGAAACACATGTACCCAGGCCAATGGCGTGTGGAACTACCCGCGCACCCCGAAACACACGTACCCAGGCCAATCGTGTGTGGAACTACCCGCGCACCCCGAAACACACGTACCCAGGCCAATGGCGTGTGGAACTACCCGCGCACCCCGAAACACACGTACCCAGGCCAGGCCCCTCCGATCACACGCGATGACACCCGAATACGGGAAACCAACGAGTCCGCCCACACGGAGGCGTCCCGCGCCCGCGCACAGCATAAAAGTGCGCGCAAACAACAAACGCGTATATACAGCGACGATGAATGCCCCATTTGTTGCTGCACTGATTGTGGGACACCGCAGGAGGAGGAGAATAGCCAGGGCACGCATTTTTGCACCACGGACAAGCCTTTTTGGGATGCCTGACGACCAGGTCTACGGCAGGTATAGGTTTCCACCCCATATCATCCTAGACCTGGTCAGGGAGTGGGAAGATGACCTCACATCCCCCACCCTTTGCTCCCAAGCATTGAGCCCCTTGGAGAAGCTGCTCAATGTCTTGCATTTTTTGGCCACTGGGTCGTTTCAGCGGACCACTGCCATAGTGGGGGGGTCTCACAGGCCACGCAGTCACGCTGCCTACACCAGGTACTGGCAATCATGACAGCGCGCCCCTCAGTCCGCAGGCACATATACATGCCCAGAACACCCGCAGAAAGGCAGGCCGTTGTCCTGGATTTTTTCAGGGTGGCACACTTCCCCAAAGTGCTCGGTGCCATAGATTGCACCCATGTGGCCCTACGTCCACCTAGGGCCACTGAGCACATCTACCGAAACCGCAAGCACTGGCATTCCATCAATGTACAGGTGGTATGCGATGCAAAGGGAATCATCACCTCTGTCTATGCAAACTACCCTGGCTCCACCCATGACAGTTTCATATACAGAATGTCCGCCCTGAGCCGGGCCCTGGAAGCTGGGCAGCATGGCGACACATGGCTCCTAGGTGAGTACAAATGCCCTTGCACATGCATGCAAGTCACACACAGACAAATATACCAACCCTAATAATCTCAACAATTATCACCTCCCCAGGGGACAGTGCCTACCCTCTGAGCAACCACATGATGACGCCAATCCGGAACCCCACCACACCACCCCAGGTAAGATACAACGCTGCCCATATTGCAACCAGGGCCATAGTGGAGCGCACATTCGGAGTGCTCAAGTCACGTTTCCGCTCCCTTGACCGCTCTGGTGGGCAACTACTCTATGCACCACCAGTTGTGTGCAGGATTATTGTGGCAGCATGTGTCCTGCACAATGTTGCAACACGGCAGGGTGTCCCGGTGGACATGGTGGTGCCCCCACATCCCCAACCACAGGCACAGGCGCTGCCCATGGGAGGGGACAGGGCACGTGGCGAGGTAGCCCGGACCCAGCTTGTGGCCACATTTTTCACCTAAACTCCCACCCCTGCGGAGTGCACACAGGCCTGGCACATACCAGGTGACAATCGATGATGACAAAGTGACAGTCAACTGTCACAACCCTACCACCCTGAGATAGTTGCCATGGAAGTGCCACATCGTCTGCATCCCTAGCTACTTAAACACAAGCTATCCTGTGCAACCAAAATGCACACATATGACATGTGACATGACATGAGCCATACACAAGTATTCAAAGGCACAATGAGGCAGTGGGGGGGGAACAAGGGAACACAGAGAAAGGTACTACTAGGCCAGGTGTCATTGAGATTGTGCAAGTGCAGGGGTAGGGGGAAGGGAAAAGTGCAAGGGGAAGGGTGGGGGGGAGTCCAGTACAGGGGAAGTAGGCCAAAAAAATAATACATAGGTCGCCTGGTGGCAACTGCAAAGGTAAGTGCAGACAAGTGCTGTGAAGGGAGGGCTGTAGGGATAGAGAGACAGTCCCGCAGTGCAGGGGTTGCCAGGGTGGCAGTGCAAGTGGACAGTGGCTGGCCCAGGGACCGAGGTTGGTGAGAGTGTCCCAGTTGCAGCTCCTGTGCAGTTCCAGTGAAGAATTCTGCAAGGGAGAGGCAGAGAGTAAGCAGAAGCAAAGAGGAAGGTCTTGAGGTGCTTCCAGAACTGGAGATGGTTCCCCTCAAGTTCAAGTCAGGCAGGAAGTCTGTTCGAGGGGGAGGGCCCTGCTGCGGAGAGAAACCTACCCCCAGCTAGTTGCTCTGAGAAGCGGATGACCTGGACATGCAAGGTGTGCATCACACACACCTGCAAAACAGGCCAGGGCCATCACTGTCATGTCAGTCAAACCCTCCCAAACATCAACATGACATGGCAAGCAATACCCATACACCGACCCAGTAACGATAAGGTACACATTGCCATGTCCTAAATGTACAGTGGCATCGGACAATGATGCCTGACCCGGAATCCGATGAAATGACAGACCAACAAAAAGTCCCACCCAAAATACGTCGATTCCAAATGCATTACAACAGTCGTAGACGTAACATCACAATGAATGCCTGTCAATATGCACATTATGCATTGCAAAATCAACACTGCAGCTCATGTGTGCAGTGTCCTACTCCTGCATCACACTGCTCAGTGCACAGCACAGTGAACAGCCATTGCGTGTGATGCACACCCTGAGCATCACATCTAAGTGACAGACTACATCAAACATCAAATTTGGCATGTACTGGAACCATAACCGGTCACAGAACATGTGCTGCCGGGACACAGTGGGCACCAGAAGGCAAACAGTGTACACGTGGATATGCAAGGGGGGGGAGTACATGGAGTGCATCCGAGTGCAAGTGTGTGGTTCTGCAAGGACATGCACTCCACATATGCATGTGCACTCAAGTAACCATCAGTGTTCCCTACACATCACATGTGAACATCCACCATGTGCACACCCCAGCATGTCAAACCACTACTATCCCCTCGCACCTGAAAGGAAAACACAACACATGAACAGGCATTGATCAGCAGAACACAACATGTACATAGGACAACAACATTACAATGTCAGAGTTCCCATCACACTGCAGGGCAACGCAACTATCAACAACAACCCCCCCCCCCTCGCAAATGACCATGCCCACTGAACAACTGCACCTGGGTCATGGAGCCTCCAACCCTCATTCCCACCTGGCCACAGGATCACCTTTACCCTTCGTGTCCATCTCCCACCATGTGTGTAAAGAGATGCCTGAACCCTCAGAATCCACACTCATTTCCTAAATCACATAATCCAAGGCATGAAAAGGAACCCAAACACCCTCCAGTAGATGACTTGACGTAGCAGTACGTCTCAAAGGCCAAGTACTACCACAATGATGCAACAACCAAGGTAGCACAGCAAAACAATGTCACAACAGGATGTGAGACATGTGTGGTACATGACATAGGATGATGCACCATGAATGGATGTGTACTGTCACGGGTCCCCTGTACAGGCGCCGGAGTCTCATGAAACAACCACCCACACCATGTCCCGGGGGCCTGCAAGATCAAACTCACACAGGCCCCTGAGATCCTGGTGGGGAATGAGGTTCAGGGATATGCAGTCGGGACAGGTGTAGACACACTGGATGACTGGAATGCGTGGCAGGTGAGGGGAGTAGGAATGAAACATGAAACCAGGGAATGCACGAAAATGTACAACCTGCATGAACACATGCACAATCCAAACAAACTTGGACATCATTGTCATGGCCTTCTGAAGTCCAGGCTCAGGAGTGGTACGAACCAACCACCCCCTCTAGGGTTTTGGCGCCTGCAAGTTCGGGGCTTACACAGGCATCCGCAACCCCAGTGGGGAAAGAGGGTCAGGGAACATTGCTTGGATAGGCATGGGAAGCAGGAACACCGGGTAGAGGGTACAGGTTTCAAAATTGCATAGGATCACGGGTGATTAGGGTAAAAAACATACCAAATAGGACCACACATACATCCATGCATCAGTACACTCCCCAGCAAGCCTATGCAGGGCAGTTTGTAAGAAAATACAACAAGACACTTAGCTCTGGTTTTGAGTGCTGGCCTCCTGCCTGCGCACTCTCAGGTCCGGTTACAGGAGCACTGCAATGCTGCAAAGAGAGACACAGTCAGCAACCTGTACGTGCCAATTACACAAAAACACAACACAAAACATGCCCCATAACAACATACAACTCTACAAACAGACAATCTGTGCTCCATGCTTCGTACCCATATATAACATCACCCCTGTGACGGGTCATTCACAGTCAATGCAGTAAGTCAGCCGCTGGTGGGTGCGTGGCAAATGGAACACCAATGTGTCACAATTCACACAACATGCAATGTTCCCTGGGTAAGCAGACAGACCCATATGGCAAGCCATGACTACAGAGCAAGTTGCGTACCACCATGACCAAAACAAAGTTGCCAGTGCATTTATCATGAAGTACGTGGAATAGACATGCACTGCACCCGAGTATGTCCCTTGCTGTATGTCCCTGTGAGCTGCCCCTTTCCATGTCTTGGAAGGCTACATGGTTGATACAAGTGCCTCAATGAACCTTGGTGTACCGCAGGGTATGTGCCACTGCCCCCGCATGTGTCCCAGACAACCCTACTATCAACAGCCATCAGTCCACAAACACATCTGAGCTGCATTGTGTGCTTCAACACCAATATTTGTCTAAGCTCACCCTCAGTGCTGTGACTAAGCCTGCACGTGCAACTCGCCTGGTGCAAGCTTTGCTGTCTCGTGGCCCCCCTGTGATGCTCACCTTGCCTGGAGTTCCTTGGAACATGTCAGCAGTTCTAGGATGTGGGTCTGCAATCACTGTGGCTCTGCTTGTGCACACATGTGCATGTGGGCACCAACAAACGGGTCAGGAATTACGTCGTCCAATGGGCCATGTCTGCTGGCAAAGGTGCTCTGGTGCCTCATCCCCCTGCAGAAAGTGCATGAAACACATGATTAATGCATCAAAGTGATCTGTGTGTGTCTCATCAGGCATCTCATTACTTGACCATGTCAGAGAGTCACATCACAAATCACACCATCAGTCCGTCTTTCACCTCCAAAGTGTGGAACACTATCTACAGCATGATTTGCAACAAGCACGTGTACAGGAAAGATATGAAACATAATACACAATGCATAGCAATCAATGTCCACATTAATCATGACACGCCCCATCTAGCAAAAGCTGAACAGTGGACAATTACACCTAAATCATCCCCACTAGGGGTGTCAACACAAGTCAAAAAGCACCAGACATGCCACAGATATGACAGTCCAAAGCCCTTGTGTAAAATTCTGTTACACCGAACCATCCTTGCGAGCCCATGGATAAGGGAGGCAGGAGTGGCATATGTGAGTCAAGGAACCCAAGCAGCAAACACATACACAAGACAACCATGAAGGGCCCAGCTGGAACAGACAGTGGATGCCTTCAAAAACCACAAGGCACCGCACTGTCACATGTAAGCACAATAGACTACAAATTTTAAACTAACTCAACTATTAACTAATTACACTAACTATAGAAAACCTACATTACCTATTTAAACTAACTATCAAACAGAAACTTAACTAACTAAACTAAAAGAAAAATCAAAAATGGCCACATACGACCCGGGGGGGAGGGGAGGCACCCAGGAGGGGGGAGGTACAGGGTGCTGCTCAACATCCACATGCGATGATGCTGAGCCAAAAAAAAATACCTCCATGGGCTCAACGCCTTCACAGCACGACCTATGTGGGAGATAGATGGTCGTCCGAGTCTGGCTCATCCTGGTAAGGAGGACGTGGCACAGTAGCCTGGCCACGCCTAGCCGCAGCTTGCCCCTCGTCGGCAGCAAGTCTGCCGGACAGGTGAGCCTGGTTCTGTGTGGCGATGTTACATAGGTCTGCATGCAGGACCTCACGTGATACACGTGCTTCCTCTTGCAAGGTAGCACGTGTAACACGGAGTTCCTCCTGCAAGGCCTGGCTGGACAACCGCTGCACCTCCCGGCAAGCCTGTAGCTCAGCCGAGATGGTGCGCTCAAGCTGTGCAAACCTCTCCTCTGCCCGCTGCCTCTGGGACATCATAAGGACACCCAGAGTGGATCTGAGGGAGGCATACTCCTCCCTCAGGGCATCCATGTGCGCCTCTGCGTGAGCAGCAATTGCTTGACGCAGAGACGACATTTCAGCCTGGCGTGCCCTGTCTGAGGCCGCCATGCCCAGCCTGAGTGAGCGGGCCGTGGACCGTGCCGCCTGCTGCTGGAGAAGCACCTGCCTAGCAGGGGGGAGCACAGATCGGGCCACACGCTCCATGCTGTCAGCGATGTTCTCCATTGCTGCCCCCTGCCGTTCTGAATTGGCAGTCATGTCTTGCTCCCACTCAGTATACAGCGGTTGCGCGCGGCGACCGCGTTGCCGGGCTTGACCCCTGCGGGACCCAAGGACCGGGGGTCCTCGCTGTGTTGGCACCGCCTGCGGCTGCACGACTACATGCCCCCGTCGACGTGATGTCCCAGGCACATCAGTGACTGGTGTGGAGGGTGACCCTGCGTCCCGATCCACCACGGGCGGAGGAACCAAGACTGTCTGATCCCTCAGTGCAGGGGTCGCAGACAGAGGAGTGTCCACATCAGAATCACTCACCCCTGACACATGGACTTGATGCTCATCCAACTCAACATGGACGTCAGAGTCGTCATCAAGGCTGGACTCATAGGCAGCCAGAGACAGGATGGACTGCAGCACTTGGGGGTTTTCGTGGCCTACCACCCCACGACCCCCACTAGTGCCGGGTTGATGTGGTCTTACCAACCCTGTGTCTGGCATGACAACACCATCCTCTGCATCCATTGCGTCATCACCTGAAAAATAGAGAGGAAAAGGTCAGTACACATGTCAGAAGCACACAACACACACACACACACACCGACAGCAAAGGCATCCGGCAGACATGTGACACACAACATATGACCTTGCATGCATGCTGGGTCTACTTAGAATAGCTTCTGTGATCAGACCTGTCGAAAGGTGGCAGTTTGCATGGAAGTGGGTCTATGCAGTGCAGAAAATGTGTACGCCACTCACTACCTACATGTACAAGCACTCCATGGTGTGTGCCAGGAAATGTGAAGGCAGTGCAATGTCAAAATCAGACATCACGTGCATTGTGTATTCAATGTGTACCATGTCTAGAAGGCAAGCACCCCTCCAC
The DNA here is from genome assembly GCF_040938575.1 of Ambystoma mexicanum. Classification (NCBI taxonomy): domain Eukaryota; kingdom Metazoa; phylum Chordata; class Amphibia; order Caudata; family Ambystomatidae; genus Ambystoma; species Ambystoma mexicanum. The sequence continues at coordinate 468,332,264 of NC_090922.1, forward strand.
CCCAGTACCAAAGCAGGGATGCCTAGCATGGTATCAAAAGGCTGACCATACACCTGTGTATTGACAAGCAGTGTTGACTGGCATCAACAGCTTAATGTGATTGAAATTACAACACTGCAAATGATGCTGGGACAGTGGGCAGGACACATGATGGAAGATCCGGAGGCCGGCCACGTGTGAAGAAGACACAACAAGAGTTGGACAGAGTCATTGGCCATTGAACAGGCTGAGGCCTGTGAGCCACACAGATTGTCAGAGCCTAAACATGTGTGCAACGCAGGACTGAGCCACAGTTGACATGGGGAGGCCGATAATATGGCAGGCAATGTATGTAACCAAGGACTCATATTACAGTGATCATCCAGTCAAGGACACATAGGGGCATGCGTGCCATGCACATGGAGCATGAATGGGCACTCATGTCCCTGCGGGACATCTGACCCATGCACAGTACAAGTGGGATGCCCTGCATCGAGTACTAAGGCTGTACCACACGGCATATGTCTGGCACTTTCTAAGCTGGAAGTTAGCATCTACACAGGACACATGAACATGAAACTACACATTGGCAAGAATGTAGCAGACCAGTGCAAAGGTGGAACTGGGGTGCAGAGTGGCGGAGGAGGGGCAAGGGAGCATGGCCACATGGAGTCCCGCATGCAGGCAGAGGAGACATGCATGACGGTGGGATTGCATTACTTACACATCAGAACCATGTACACGTCACATGTAGCAGCAATCATGCACAACACATCCCACAAGTGAAACACACACGTCCTCAACAACTACGCATCAACACTCACTGGACTGGGCATCAAAGTCCAGCATCTCTCCCACACCTTCGACCAATTCTGGTGGTATGAACTCCGCAACGAGAGCCTCATGCGGAGTGAGTTCTTCCTCCTCTGGTGCAGGCCCACCGCCAGTCACCAGAGTCAAGTTGTAATTTGAGGCACGCTTGGCCTTAGTGCTGCGCTTGATGTCATTCCAGCGCTTTTTGCACTCCTGCGCCGTGCGCACCTCATGGCCGAATGAACTGACATGTTCCGCCACATGCTTCCAGTGGGTGTCACGTTGGGCAGCCGTAGTCTGACTATTGGCACCCACTAGCATGTCACGGCTGTGTCCCCGCACGTAGTCCACGAGGAAGTCCAGTTCCTGCTTACAGAAAGGCTTCTTCCTCGACGTGCAGGAGGTCGTGGCTGTGTGTGGGGTCCCAGCCTGTGCTGCAGATGCAACCTTCCTCCTCTTGGACTGTGGCGCAGACCCTGGCTGGCTAATGCCGCCCTGACCAGTATGGCCAGTGGGTTGGGTGGATTGAGCCGAGGGAGTGGCAGGTGGAGGGATGACCAAAGGCCTGACTTGTGTCAGTGGCAGCTGGGTGCCCACTAATGGACCCTGCGCAGCAACATCAGCTGTGGCAGGGTCATTGACCGCAACGGTCCTGGTTGGCAGACTCACAACTGGGGTGCTGTTGGGTGCATCTGCCCCTGCACTTGCCAACACCGGGGGCAGCAGATGACATGACTGCCCCAGGGACACGTGTCTTGGTCTGAGCAGCCCGGCCTGCCCCAATGGTTTCCCCCCCTGGCCTGTTGGAGATCTACCAAGGGCTCTTCAAGTGCCAACGCAGCCTGCGCTGGCAGACCCTGAGCCTGGGTGGCGGTGTCCACAGCTGCACCTGCAGCTACCGCTACCCTTGGGCCCGTGGCAGTCGATGAAACGGACTGCCGGGTCATACGGGTGCCAGTGCCAGATGCAGGAGCTGCATCCCCCTGAACCACAGGGGGTGGTGGCATTGCTGCACCAACACATGGCACAACATTGTGCTCAAGTGGCGCACCCCTGCCTCTTCCCCCTCTGTGGCTGCCCTGGACACCCTGGAGTCCCCCTACTCCCTGGTCACCACGGCCACGTCCCCGACCACGCCCGCCACGAGGAGGACGCCCAGCTGAGGCGCCCCTCACCTTTGGTAGCCTCCCTACCATGGCACAGATGTAATAGTGCTGGCACAGATGGAGTGGTGCCAATGGGAGGTGTACAGCACAATTGACCTGGGCAATTGGGGTGAAGGGGGTGGGAAGCAAGATGTTAACAGCCCCCCTGCACCTGCAAGGCTGTATGTGACCCCGGTGATGTGTTGACGGGTCACGCAACGCTCAGGCACCCCAAAACTGCAGTAAAACCGTGCACGCAACCCTGCAGCCTACGTGCGTGGATTAAACCTCCCGCAGTACGCGGTGGCACCCAGTAACACGTATAACGCGTACGCGTGGGACACGCAGGCTACGATGACATCGAAAATGGGTGCGATACACAGGGGCACCCGCAGTGGGAAAAGGAGCGTTTGCGACTCACCGTCTGACTAGCGCGATGCAGAAAAACACGCGTAGCCAATACCCCCGCCAAAAGAAGAGATACGTCCTTGAGAGCTGTGAAGTAGATGGCGCGCGAAACAACTGGAAGCAGCAACACACGTCGGTCTCCACGAAAGGCACGTACAGCGAACTGCTGGGCCCGCTCACCTTTAACCCGTGCTGAGGGAAACGCACGCGCGCGTCACGTCACATGCGGACGTGCACTTTTTCACGTTTGATTACGCGCATTACACGCGGACGTGCAGTTTTTCACGTGCGCACGCTTATGCATGGCCCCTTTCCTCCTATTACACGCGGACGTGCAGTTTTTCACGCGTGCTTACGCGCATTACACGCAGCGTGCAGATTTTTCACGTGCCTAATCACTCCGCATGAAGCTGGCCACGCGAAAACACACGGAAGACCACGCTCCTGCCCAGAAGGCCAATTCACTGGCCCCCAGTGCCCCAAGCAGCCTCCCACATGCCATCTGCTGCTGCCTGCCTGCCTGCCTGCCTGCCTGCTGCCACCATGCCCTGCCATTTGGTGCCTGCACATCAGCCATCTGCAGGGGTCCAGTTGCTGTGTCCACCCCTGCTGGTACAGAAGAGTCCCGACTCAAATGACATCGCTCCACAGCCCAGCCCCAGGACCCAGTTGGTCACCCACTCCTGCCCCTGGGGTTGCCATGTCGAGCACATCCACATCTGACACCAGTGGCAACCCCCGGCCAGAGGGGCAGAGGGGCACCAGCTTCACTGCCACCGAAGTTGGTGTCCTGGTGGAGCATGTCCTGGGGCAGTATGATGCCCTCTTCGGATCGTCCCGCGCCAACAGGGAAGGACGGGAGAGGACGCGGAGGGGGTGGCAACCCGCACCATCCAGAAGGTCAAGAAGCGCTGGGAGGACTTGAGGTCCAGGACCCTCATGAAGGCCCGGCGCCTTGTGGAGGGGGGCCGGGGCCGCATGAGTTCCATCCAGTTGAGGGTCCTGGAACGCGCACACCCAGCGCTCCACAGCCAGGTCCTTGAGAGGGAGACCCGTCTGGAGTTGAGCGGTAAGTGGCCAAGCATTGCTGTGTGAGACAGGGCATGTTGCAGTGTGCTGGTTGTCTGATACTTGCCTGCATGTGTGACATAGGCCATGTACGCATGTATGTGTGCAGGGACATCATGGTAATGCATGTGCGACCTGTAATGTGTGAACCGCATGGTTGTTGCATGTGTTTGAATGTGACATGGGGAGCCCTGTGCAGATTGCACACATGACAGCATGGAAGTCTCTGTTCCTGGACATGGGTGGGGGCCTGGTGGAGGGTGCCCCTGGTGGCTGGGGGGTGGGGGTGGTGGGAGACATGGGTGGGGGCCTGGTGGAGGGTGCCCCTGGTGGCTGGGGGGTGGGGGTGGTGGGAGACATGGGTGGGGGCCTGGTGGAGGGTGCCCCTGGTGGCTGGGGGGTGGGGGTGGTGGGAGACATGGGTGGGGGCCTGGTGGAGGGTGCCCCTGGTGGCTGGGGGGTGGGGGTGCTGGGAGACATGGGTGGGGGCCTGGTGGAGGGTGCCCCTGGTGGCTGGGGGGTGGGGGTGCTGGGAGACATGAGTCGGACATGGGTGGGGGCCTGGTGGAGGCTGCCCCTGGTGGCTGGGGGGTGGGGGTGGTGGGAGACATGGGTGGGGGCCTGGTGGAGGCTGCCCCTGGTGGCTGGGGGGTGGGGGTGCTGGGAGACATGAGTCGGACATGGGTGGGGGCCTGGTGGAGGGTGCCCCTGGTGGCTGGGGGGGTGGGGGTGCTGGGAGACATGGGTGGGGGCCTGGTGGAGGCTGCCCCTGGTGGCTGGGGGGGTGGGGGTGCTGGGAGACATGAGTCGGACATGGGTGGGGGCCTGGTGGAGGCTGCCCCTGGTGGCTGGGGGGTGGGGGTGCTGGGAGACATGGGTGGGGGCCTGGTGGAGGGTGCCCCTGGTGGCTGGGGGGTGGGGGTGCTGGGAGACATGGGTGGGGGCCTGGTGGAGGCTGCCCCTGGTGGCTGGGGGGTGGGGGTGCTGGGAGACATGGGTGGGGGCCTGGTGGAGACTGCCCCTGCACTGCTGGGGGGCGGGGGGGTGGGAGACATGGGTGGGGGCCTGGTGGAGGCTGCCCCTGGTGGCTGGGGGGTGGGGGTGGTGGGAGACATGGGTGGGGGCCTGGTGGAGGCTGCCCCTGGTGGCTGGGGGGGTGGGGGTGCTGGGAGACATGAGTCGGACATGGGTGGGGGCCTGGTGGAGGGTGCCCCTGGTGCCTGGGGGGGTGGGGGTGCTGGGAGACATGGGTGGGGGCCTGGTGGAGGCTGCCCCTGGTGGCTGGGGGGGTGGGGGTGCTGGGAGACATGAGTCGGACATGGGTGGGGGCCTGGTGGAGGCTGCCCCTGGTGGCTGGGGGGGTGGGGGTGGTGGGAGACATGGGTGGGGGCCTGGTGGAGGCTGCCCCTGGTGGCTGGGGTGTGGGGGTGGTGGGAGACATGGGTGGGGGCCTGGTGGAGGCTGCCCCTGGTGGCTGGGGGGTGGGGGTGCTGGGAGACATGGGTGGGGGCCTGGTGGAGACTGCCCCTGCACTGCTGGGGGGTGGGGGTGCTGGGAGACATGGGTGGGGGCCTGGTGGAGACTGCCCCTGCACTGCTGGGGGGTGGGGTGGTGGGAGACATGGGTGGGGGCCTGGTGGAGGCTGCCCCTGGTGGCTGGGGGGTGGGGGTGGTGGGAGACATGGGTGGGGGCCTGGTGGAGGCTGCCCCTGGTGGCTGGGGGGTGGGGGTGCTGGGAGACATGAGTCGGACATGGGTGGGGGCCTGGTGGAGGGTGCCCCTGGTGGCTGGGGGGTGGGGGTGCTGGAAGACATGGGTGGGGGCCTGGTGGAGGCTGCCCCTGGTGGCTGGGGGGGTGGGGGTGCTGGGAGACATGAGTCGGACATGGGTGGGGGCCTGGTGGAGGCTGCCCCTGGTGGCTGGGGGGGGTGGGGGTGGTGGGAGACATGGGTGGGGGCCTGGTGGAGGGTGCCCCTGGTGGCTGGGGTGTGGGGGTGGTGGGAGACATGGGTGGGGGCCTGGTGGAGGCTGCCCCTGGTGGCTGGGGGGTGGGGGTGCTGGGAGACATGGGTGGGGGCCTGGTGGAGACTGCCCCTGCACTGCTGGGGGGTGGGGGTGCTGGGAGACATGGGTGGGGGCCTGGTGGAGACTGCCCCTGCACTGCTGGGGGGTGGGGTGGTGGGAGACATGGGTGGGGGCCTGGTGGAGGCTGCCCCTGGTGGCTGGGGGGTGGGGGTGGTGGGAGACATGGGTGGGGGCCTGGTGGAGGCTGCCCCTGGTGGCTGGGGGGGTGGGGGTGCTGGGAGACATGAGTCGGACATGGGTGGGGGCCTGGTGGAGGGTGCCCCTGGTGGCTGGGGGGGTGGGGGTGCTGGGAGACATGGGTGGGGGCCTGGTGGAGGCTGCCCCTGGTGGCTGGGGGGGTGGGGGTGCTGGGAGACATGAGTCGGACATGGGTGGGGGCCTGGTGGAGGCTGCCCCTGGTGGCTGGGGGGTGGGGGTGGTGGGAGACATGGGTGGGGGCTTGGTGGAGGGTGCCCCTGGTGGCTGGGGTGTGGGGGTGGTGGGAGACATGGGTGGGGGCCTGGTGGAGGCTGCCCCTGGTGGCTGGGGGGTGGGGGTGCTGGGAGACATGGGTGGGGGCCTGGTGGAGACTGCCCCTGCACTGCTGGGGGGTGGGGTGGTGGGAGACATGGGTGGGGGCCTGGTGGAGGCTGCCCCTGGTGGCTGGGGGGTGGGGGTGCTGGGAGACATGGGTGGGGGCCTGGTGGAGACTGCCCCTGCACTGCTGGGGGGTGGGGTGGTGGGAGACATGGGTGGGGGCCTGGTGGAGGCTGCCCCTGGTGGCTGGGGGGTGGGGGTGGTGGGAGACATGGGTGGGGGCCTGGTGGAGGCTGCCCCTGGTGGCTGGGGGGGTGGGGGTGCTGGGAGACATGAGTCGGACATGGGTGGGGGCCTGGTGGAGGGTGCCCCTGGTGGCTGGTGGGTGGGGGTGCTGGGAGACATGGGTGGGGGCCTGGTGGAGGGTGCCCCTGGTGGCTGGGGGGTGGGGGTGCTGGGAGACATGGGTGGGGGCCTGCTGGCAGGTGCCCCACAGTGCTGGGGGGTGGGGGTGCAAGGGGACATGTGGCTTGGCTGGGGGGCATGGCCATGGTGGATGGGCTGCCTGTGGGACATGACATGGGGTGCAGGGTAGTCCCCTGTGGTGTGGGATGCCTGCAGAGGTCGTGGAGGGGGTAGAGGGGAGACCTGGGAGGACCCACACTGCCAATTCACGTCTTGAACTTCCCGCACACCCACCACCCGCGCACCCCTGAAATCCACGTACCCAGGCCAATCGCGTGTAGACTTTCTCGCGCACCCCTGAAATCCACGTACCCAGGCCAATCGCGTGTAGTCTTTCTCGCGCACCCCTGAAATCCACGTACCCAGGCCAATCGTGTGTAGACTTTCTCGCGCACCCCTGAAATCCACGTACCCAGGCCAATCGCGTGTAGTCTTTCTCGCGCACCCCTGAAATCCACGTACCCAGGCCAATCGTGTGTAGACTTTCTCGCGCACCCCTGAAATCCACGTACCCAGGCCAATCGCGTGTAGTTTTTCTCGCGCACCCCTGAAATCCACGTACCCAGGCCAATCGCGTGTAGTCTTTCTCGCGCACCCCTGAAATCCACGTACCCAGGCCAATCGCGTGTAGACTTTCTCGCGCACCCCTGAAATCCACGTACCCAGGCCAATCGCGTGTAGTCTTTCTCGCGCACCCCTGAAATCCACGTACCCAGGCCAATCGTGCGTAGACTTTCTCGCGCACCCCTGAAATCCACGTACCCAGGCCAATCGCGTGTAGTTTTTCTCGCGCACCCCTGAAATCCACGTACCCAGGCCAATCGCGTGTAGACTTTCTCGCGCACCCCTGAAATCCACGTACCCAGGCCAATCGCGTGTAGACTTTCTCGCGCACCCCTGAAATCCACGTACCCAGGCCAATCGCGTGTAGTCTTTCTCGCGCACCCCTGAAATCCACGTACCCAGGCCAATCGTGTGTAGACTTTCTCGCGCACCCCTGAAATCCACGTACCCAGGCCAATCGCGTGTAGTCTTTCTCGCGCACCCCTGAAATCCACGTACCCAGGCCAATCATGTGTAGACTTTCTCGCGCACCCCTGAAATCCACGTACCCAGGCCAATCGCGTGTAGTTTTTCTCGCGCACCCCTGAAATCCACGTACCCAGGCCAATCGCGTGTAGTCTTTCTCGCGCACCCCTGAAATCCACGTACCCAGGCCAATCGCGTGTAGACTTTCTCGCGCACCCCTGAAATCCACGTACCCAGGCCAATCGCGTGTAGTCTTTCTCGCGCACCCCTGAAATCCACGTACCCAGGCCAATCGTGCGTAGACTTTCTCGCGCACCCCTGAAATCCATGTACCCAGGCCAATCGCGTGTAGTTTTTCTCGCGCACCCCTGAAATCCACGTACCCAGGCCAATCGCGTGTAGACTTTCTCGCGCACCCCTGAAATCCACGTACCCAGGCCAATCGCGTGTAGACTTTCTCGCGCACCCCTGAAATCCACGTACCCAGGCCAATCGCGTGTAGTCTTTCTCGCGCACCCCTGAAATCCACGTACCCAGGCCAATCGTGTGTAGACTTTCTCGCGCACCCCTGAAATCCACGTACCCAGGCCAATCGCGTGTAGTCTTTCTCGCGCACCCCTGAAATCCACGTACCCAGGCCAATCGCGTGTAGACTTTCTCGCGCACCCCTGAAATACACGTTCCCAGCCCAGCCGCGTATGGAAACACCCGCACACCCCTGGAATACACGCTCCCAGCTCTGCGTTTGCTGCTGCCCTTTGCGCTGGGTTGGGGATTTTGATGGCTTTTCCCTGCGCGAGAGGCGTTCTTGGAGGCGTAACTGGCGCTGCTGCAGGGTCGCTGCGCAACTGTGCGCCACGGCTGGTTTTGGTGGCTGGAATCCATGAATACGCTGTGCGCGGAAATGGATTTTAGCGCACGCGGCTGGCGCAGGGATTCGCACGCGCACACTGTGCGCCAGCCGCGTGCGCCACTTGTGCGCTGAATTCTATGAATCGGCCCCAGTAATTATAGGTTGTTAGCACAAACTAATATTCAAAGTACAATCCTTAATAACAATGCTCAATTTTAATTTTAACGCTTTGTTTTCTCTTCCTCTCCTCTCTCTCTCTCTACACTCCTTCTTTTTGTCTCCCACCTTATTAAATTCATGATCTATGTAAATAACTGTAATTCTACTGAATATTGTAATTTTGGCTGTTTCATCACTCTGGTCCTATATTTGATAAATGTATTTCGACATGTTTATTGAACAGCTACACTGAATTTGTTATGTGCATACGCCCTGAGGACGGCCCAGAGAGGGCTGAAACACGTGTTGGCGTGTAGTGTTTCTTTGCTCTTATTAATTAAAAATACTTACTGTATAACCCACGAGAGTATGGCATTGTGAAAACTTTTTGGTACCAAACTAACCTCAGATTACTGTTCGGTTGGGGTAGCGCAGATTGGCAGGCATTACCTTACCTTCTGTTTTTACCTATATGTTGCAGTCTTACCCAGCTTTGATAAGGCAACATGTGGACATTGTAACATTTATTGGCAATCCTAAAACAACAATATTATTTTCAGAATCATTGTGGCAATTATTCTACAGTTTTTGGTATAAAAGTGTGATTTACAAAAAAGAATAACAACATTACATATTGAAGTAAAGACAATGTGCAAGTTTCATAATATAAGAAATTCACTGCCATCAAGAAAGTCGATTTGTTTTTCTGGAATGGTAATTGTGATCACATTCTGTTTTAGGATTTGTCTTTTCTTATCTATTATCATGGCATTTAGACACCTAAAGATTAAAAATACAGATACAGTGTTTGACATTGAAACATTTCTTATGATCCCTAACAACAACACAAATAGCATCTTTCCAATTTTACTAAATAAATTGTTGGATTTAAAGGGGATGCTGGTGAAGATAATGAAGATATTAATACATTTCTTGATAATTTGGCCCATTCAAAGAATAACATGTGGTATCAGCACATGAAGGTAGTGGGAGAGAGAATGTCAGATGAAAGCTGCTACGCATGTTCTCTCATCCCCTATGCCATGAACGCAGCCAGAACATTCATTGCAAAAGAAATACCTGCACACAATGCTAAGTGCCTCAGACATCTAGTAGCGTGCACAACCAGAGGACAAGTCGCAGGAAGATGGGCAACCCTACGATAGCGATCAAGGAGAACATTCCCATATCAAGATGGTTATGTGAACACACAGAAGATGGAAAAATTGATAGGCTATGATGAGCATAATGCCATAGCATTTCGGTGCTGGACTGCCCATGTGGGTGGGACAAAGACTGATATGCAAATGTATATTTCCCATCTGTGAAAGGTACAGTCAGCAAAAAGCATGTGCTGCAAACTCTCATCTCAGAACAGGTTATCATGCCATGTTCTTTCTGGAGAGGAGCACCAGCTACCTTTTTTTGACATATTTGCAAGGAGCCTGAGGTTGGTCACCCTAAGTTACCTGGGGGCAACCAGAAGTGGACACCCTGCTCACTGTGCTCAGAGAGGTGCAGCTTCACCTCACTGATGAGGCCCAACAAGGCTAAAACACGTGTATGGGGTTGCTGTTGGTACTCTTGTTCAGAGAGGAATTGCCATAGCATTTCGGTGCTGGACTGCCCATGTGGGTGGGACAAAGAATGATATGCAAATGGATATTTCCCATCTGTGAAAGGTACAGTGAGCAAAAAGCGTGTGCTGCAAACTCTCATCTTAGAACAGGTTATCATGCCATGTTCTTTCTGGAGAGGAGCCCCATCTACCTTTTTAAAAAAATATTTTGCTACATATCCTGATGTCACTCATGATGAATATTTAGTATAAAGGCAATTTTTTTTTAATTAATTGTGTCAAGATAAGTCTTTGCAGCATTAGTTGATGTCAGTTGTACTCACTGTTTTAAAGACTTGTAATTAAAACAGCTTACCTTTTTGCCAACTTCTTGAGTCGGTTTGATTATTGATGCTTGAATAGGATCTGCATCCCCATCCATCTCAGATACTGTTACCTTGTCTTAAAGGACCTGTTGTCCGGGTTCACTGACAACCGACGGAGAATGCTGTCACATGACCTGGAGTATGGATGAACATGTAAAGAATGCAGGTGACCTGAGGGGGTGTGGGTGACAAAAGTATGGATTCCGAATAAACCAAAGTATGGGAGAAGATGAAGAAAATTGAAGAGGGGGAGGTGGTCGACCAGAGGGGTGAATATAGAGGAGCAGGTAGACATGTCATTCCTAGCTCTCAACCCCTCACCTCCATCATATTGGAACAGCAGGAGAAGAGCCCCATGTGGGACACCAGGTATTATCCCAATACTGCATCAGGTGTATGAGAGACAATATGCACTGCATTAGAAGACATTGCTGACCTGCTTGTTAAATTACTGTTCCGAAACAACTGTTTATTAGAACTCCATCACTTTCCACTGACCCTCAAATGTCAATTTTTCATTGTCCATTTATCTCGTAAAGACCAGACACATTTGATTAGTTGCTTGTGGTCACGTTACTCATACTAAATGTGTTCTAGCACTTTGAAGCGCGTGTGTGCTAGATGAAATTACCAATAAAATATTTCAGACCAAATAACCCGACAGACTCAAAAGAGATGGTAAATTACTGCTTTAATCGCAAATAAGAAAAGCAGGGTGAATACACACTCTTTAAATCAATGTATGCAGGATTACAATGGACCTCATTCTGAGTGTGGTGGTCCGAAAGCAAGGGTACCAGTAAACTCACCGGCACCCTTGTGCACCTAGCAGGTTTGGCCCCAGTAGGCAAATTCATCACGGAAGCACCGGCAATGTATGGGACTCCACGGGAATGGGGAGTTACTGAATATGCTGCCTGACTTCCCACTCCGCTGGGACTTGTAATGTCCCGGTGGCACTGGGAAGTCAAGCGGCAGATTCGGTGTTGTGGGATATTTTTGCTGATGCGCCCCAGTGTGCCCCTTTGCCAATGGGGAAAGAAACAGTCAAACATGGACGTGCTAACCCATGTGCGCGCAGAAAAGTTGCAAAACTGCGCATTGGTCCACCATCACCAAAGGCTGCACATCCCTGTCACACACGGTCAAAGCTGGTGTAAAAACAGAACTCACTGCAGAAGAATGCCAGTGGGCGCTGCACATGAAGCAAGGCCACAGAAGTGGGCTAAAAACCGAAAATACCCTTTAAAATGCAGCTTCCCCTAATCAATTGCAACCTTCAAAGTGCTGATTTGGCACTAAATTCAGTCATTTTGCAAGTGAACTATTGAAATTAAAAGTGTACTGAAATCACAGATCCTCCAGGTAGCTCAGAGCAACCGGGACTCACTGACTGACAGCAGCTAAGAAATTTATTTTATGGAAACCAGTAGAGCAACAGTTTGTTTTCAGTTACACAGGAACAATGCGGATAAAAGTGGCAACATACAACAATTTCAGCTGTAAAGAGAAAACTCCAAGCATAGGCTGAATACTTACTTCCAGGCTGCAACCAAATTCCAGCACTCAAGGACAGAAACAGTGCTGAATAGATGTGTATGCTGCAAATGAAAGTGTGATGTAAAAGACTCAGTTTAAATGTGCTGTTTTCCTGAAGAAATTGCTAAATTCACCTATTTAAAAGCATGTTTTGTGAAGGGCTTAACTCTTTAAATGTCCAAATCCCTTATAAACTGTGTTTATTTTTATATGTTTTAAATGAAAGACCTTAAAGGAAATCTTAAAGTCAAAAACCCAGTTTGGAATTTACTATTTAATTCTGACTTGACAGTGCCCAGCCTGGGAAAGATGACACTTCAGGTTGACACTCCCTTGCTACAGGAAGGCTTAATGGATGCTGGAGTTTCTTGCATATTGACAACAATGAGCTCATTAGACTTTCGTCTCTGGCACAGCCAAGGACAATGACAAGCTGCCTATTTATCCCTACAAGGGAGCTTCCCTCTCAAGGAAGAGGACACCCGCCCCTGATCAAAGGAATGTGACAGCTGTTGCCTGTTGAAAGGAAAGTTACAAAGAGAAAAAAACTGCCCAGAACTTTTGGTGTTTAAATGCCTATTTGTGATTAAGTTTTGAAACTCTTTAACTTTGCAACATGAAGGAGGACAAATCTAAAAATTGGTAGTTGTTAATCTAATTTTAGGCCCTTGCTTTGAAGACGTTAATGAACCCTGTACTACATAAGGAACCAAAGTTAGAGGAAAACCCTAATTGCAGCAAAACTATTAATGCTGCATGTCTAAGATTACATACCCAGGCTCTAGTGATAATCACCCAGATATGTACTGAATGAGAAATTATTAGGCCAAACTGTTATGAGTAAAATTGATAAAATTCCACAGAATGACAAAGACAGCTCTCACAGAGATGGGAATTGAATGTAAAAATAACCCATCAAATATGTAATGTATGTGTCCGATTTTATTAGGGGACATAATCTTAGAAATATACATTTGTGCAAAAGTTAAATTGTGGTCCAAATCAATGTGGGAGGTCCCAAATCATATCATAAAGATGACAGCTCTTTTCTGACTTCCAACCATAGCAAGGCAAGTGCCTTTGACCACTCACAGCTGTAGGGGTGTGGTTTGAAATTCTGCCCCTACCATAAAATTTGTGATGTCACTTGGTAGGATAAACATAGGAACTTCACCACACACACACACACACACACTGCTTCCTGACACGTCCTGATTTCCGCGCAGCGCTTTGTTCCAGAACTCTACATCTTGCAGCTGATTCCAGACTTCTTTGCAAAACCCAGGCATCTGCATTTGCTGAACTCTTTTCAGCTAGGCCCAAATCCAATCATCCCAAACTTCAGGGAAATTAATTCTGATCGAGTCTGGCTTGCTACCATTCATGCTTGCCTACTGAACTCCCCATCCTGCGAATCTACCGTGTCCAGTGACCAGAAGGGCCAATCCAAATCCAGTCTGAGGTGCAGTCCAAATTGACCAGAACCGCATAGCTGATCCAATTCCGCCAGAAGTGCCCTGCTGCTGGTAGACCTGATCTGATGACCAGAACACTGACGGTCCAATCTTAATTACAGTGGACTGTAAGTATCAACAGGAATCATAGGGGGTCATTCCGAGTTAGGAGGTAAGGGGAAAACGATGCCGGAAAATGATTACCATCATCGTTTTCTGTTACGGACTATTCTGCCCTGCCAGACCGTTATTTACGGCGCCGTAAATTACGAGGTTGTAAATAGTGGTCTAGTGGCGCGCGCCCGACACTCCATGCCAAAATTTGCGGCATGGCGTAAACCGGAGCTGATCCCAAATAATGCAGACATGCAAAAAACGGCCTCCACAAGGCCGCAAAGTACCTTACCGGCATGGAGTAAATAACGACATCGCCAAGAAGGTGTTAAGAACCATGAGCAGTGTTTCCAAGAGGCACAGGTGCACTCAATCAGCACAGGTGGAGGCAATGGAGTCTGGCACAGCACAAAAAGAGCACACCCACACCACACCCCCTCCCACACCAAGATGATACCAATTGTAGCAGCATTCCTGGAGCTGGAGGCCCTGCTTGCAAGGCAGCAACTACAACAACAGCAACAACAACAACCACAGCCCCCACCACAGAGGATACACAGGAGGAGAAGGAGGGTGAGACAGGCCCAGCATGCCCTACCGGTGCAGCCACCATTACAACGCCGCCAGCCTCCAATCCCCCGCATCAGAGCCACCCCCTTCAACCTCACACCAGAGCAGATTAACACCCTGTACCGGCTTGACTGGGACACCATTACCACCATAGTGGACCTGATACATGACGATATAGTGAGCCTCATAGAAATCAGCACTGCCATCCCCCCTCTACTGAAGGTAGTGTCTGTGCTCCACTTCCTTGCCACAGGCACCTACCAGCATACAGTCGGACACATGCATGGCATTTCACAGCCCATATTTTACCGGATACTCAACCAAGTGCTGGATGCCCTCCTCAACCACACAAGGGACTACATATCCCTACCCCGGACTCCCCAGGAGATATATGATACAAAAGTTACCTTCCATGCACTGGCAGGCATGCCAAATTGCATAGGTGCCCTCGACTGCACCCACGTTGAATTGGTGGTCCCGCATGCCATGGAGGTGCCGTATCGCAACCGCAAGCAATACCACTCCATCAACGTCCAGATGGTGTGTAATGCCAGTAAAGCCATCACACATTGCAATGCCTGATACCCCGGATCAACTCATGATTCCTTGGCCTTGCGGAACTCCACACTACCACGCTACATGGAGTGACATGCCAGACGACGTGCCTGGCTGCTTGGTGAGTAACCTGAATGGGCCATGGCAGTGCATTGGGGCTGTGAGTATGTTGGCTGCCTACTTCTCCTGGGTGGGAAAGGGGGAGAGATGCCTATTTCACCTGGGTGGGAAAGGGGGGGGTGCGTACTCCACCTGTGTGGGAATGTTCACGCCAGTGCACGATGTTCACCTCACAGAACACTGTGCCCCAAGGCAAGTGACACGGCACATGGCTACCTAACCACACAGTGATGATTTAGAGCCGACACCTAACACAACATGACTAACAGGAAACCTGCCCAAATACCACAACACATGCACCACTCATCGGCGGCCCTTACACACCGTAAGGGCATCCAGCACCATGCAGTGCAATAGCACCATGTCGCAGACTCCTGCATCTCACCACACAGGACAGTCATCCCTGGGAGTGCATAGAAGTGAGTTTAACAGGGATCCCACAGTGTGTGACTGATCCTGCACACCCATAGCTGCAAGTCACCATGGCACAGATCAGTGCAGAATGATGAGTATGCTACTAACTACAGGCATCCCCCCCTGTCACCAAAACTCGCACAACACATCAATGAATGCAGTCCAACACTGCTGCATGCATATACGATGCACGTGCAACAAGACGTGAGTGCACACCATAACCCATCATGAAGAAGCTACCCCCTCCATCATTCCATTGCACAGGACACATAGCCGGGCCAGTAATGGGGTAAATGCATCCTGGGACATGTGTGTATGGCCAGTAATCACCTGCTGCCATGTAAGACTAGTACAGTTCTCCACCATGAATTTACAAACACTTACCTTCATTCCACTCTTATGCAGGTGATGCTATCTACCCTTTGAAGCCATGGCTCATGACCCCGGTCCGCAACCCACAGAACAGGCACGAGGAGGACTACAATAGATCCCATACCCATTACACGGGTGGTGATAGAGCAGACCTTCGGCCTGTTGAAGGCACGATTTCGTTGCCTCAGCCGGTCGGGAGGGGCACTCATCTACAGCCACGAGAAGGTGTCCAAGATCACCATGTCATGTGTAATGCTGCACAACATGTGCATCCGTCGGAACATGCCACTGCCCCCTGATGTGGAACTGCTACCACCAGATGATGATGAGGGGGAGGATGAAGGAATGGCAGGACAGCATCACGGTGCCGATGCACAGGAGGGACGTGCCGTGCGGCAATCATTGATCAGACAATATTTCGGACTCACTAGTCAGCTAAGGGTGTGAGGATGACAGGACATCAGGCACTGGGTGTGGGGATACATGTACACCATGCACTGTGGAACATTAAAAGACACATGCACAATGATCAATGTCCACTGTTTTTTTTGGATGATCAACCGGTGTATTGAATGATAAAGTTCTAATGTGTACAACAAAACCTCCACCACCACCCTCCTCCCCCTCCCCCCCAACTCCCACACACACACCCTCAACCCCCTCCCCCACTCTCTCACCCGTGTCGTGGCGGCGCAATGTACTCAGTGAACGACGGACCGGGCTGGTCTGGGCGGAGGAGCTTTGTGAAGGTGGCTCCTCCCGCTGGGGCTGTGGTGTGGGGTGTGCTGCTTCCAGGGCATCTGCGATCCGGCCAAGGACGTCGCTGAGCCGGTTTGTGTTCGCTGTGATCACCTCGCCCAGAGCCTGAAGGTCATTGCACCACTCCACCCTTGATTCGCGATTGTCCCTGATGAACTCCTCAATGAGGCCTGTGAGATGCTGGGAGCGCACTACATCCATGGCCGATGTGGCCGATGTGCTTGGCAGGCTTGGTATTGGGCCTGCAGGCCTTCCCAGAGATTCTGCAGGGGGAGTGGATACAGGACAGGCAGGTTGTACTCCTTGCCCTGTGAGCCCTGGGGTATCACTGTCCCCGGAGTCGCTGTGTGCCACCGGGCTGTATGATGGTGAGTCAGGGGTATGGCCAATGTCAATGGTGTCCTCCACGTTGGCTCCCGATATTGATGGGGGGCTGTCTGGCACATCGAGGAGGCACATGGCTGCATTCTCACCAGCCACACTGGACTCCTCAGAGTGCAGCGTTGGACATGTGTCCATTGGCACTGCAGGCATGGGTAGGGGTGCGGGTGGGGGTTGTGCACCCTCCATGGGGGTTGCTGGAGCAAGTGGTGTTGCCTGTGTTGTCTTCCTGCTTGCAGGTATGCAGCGGCCCCTGACTCTGCCCCTGGAGGTACTGGCCCGGGTGCTTTCCTGGTCCTCGCTGTCATGCTCGCTGCCTGTGGGGGGGGAAGAGAGAGACGGCATGAGCAATGATTTGGGGGTCAGCATTTCTACATGCCTATGGTATCACAATGGGATTGCAGCGGTTTGTTGACATTTGGGTGGTGAGTGGGACAGTGATCTGGGCTTGGATGGTCAATGCATGCAGATGTCTGGGTCACTCATGTTGGCGGAGTACTGTGATGACGCACATTCACAATGTTTATAATCACTGCCCCGTGTGCCTCATAGATTCGGCCTCTTTGTGTGGTATGGGCCATATGGGTTACAGCCTTGCACCTGACATCAGCCTGGGTCCCACTTGTCACAGCATGATTTCATTGAGGGTGGGGGGGTTGCCCAACCATGACGTGACACCTTGCCCAGCCCTTGGCAGTGACTTACGTTAGGAATGCATGTTCTGTCTTGACTCATGACACTCACCTCCATCAGCCTTCTATGGCTTCTGTGCCCATCATGGCCGCACACGTTGCCTCCCACGGCATCATTTTGATTGGGGAACCTGGCCCTCCTCCTGTCTCCAGGGCCTGACTTCGGTTTGCCGAGAGGATGGCCCGCACCCTGAGACGGAGGTCATACCAACGTTTCCTGCAGTCCTTGGTGGTGCGGGGGGTGTTTCCCACGGCACTCACCCTCTGTGCCACCAAGGCCTAGATCTCTTTCTTCCTGACGACGGTGGGCCTCCGCATATCACTGCTGAATACAGTGTCTGCATGTTCGTGCAGAGTGTCGACCAGTACCTGGAGCTCATCCTGGGTAAAGCGCTCCTTTCTTATGCGTGCAGCACCCTTTTTTAATGCTTTGGGCATGATGCTGGTCTCCAATGCCTATTTCTCTGATCACTGTATGGCTAGGGGTCCTGTATGGAGAGGATGGCAATGGATTGTGATTTTAAAGATGGCCACCGTGCTCCTTCCCGTTCCTGTGCGATGACGTTTTTTCCGGTTCCGTTTTTTAACGGTACCGTAAATAGCGGGGACTGCTATTTACGGTTACCGCTAATTTCTCTATGTCGGTAGTGTTATGTACGGTGCGCTTGTTGCCGGTAAGGGCTTTTGGGGGCCTTTTACGGCATGGCGCTGAGGTGCGTTACCGCATGGCGCAAAGTGCGTGCACGCGGAGTCGGAATAGGCCGATTTTTACGGTTTTCTGCCAGCACGGAAACACTCTTTACGCCATGCCGGTAATCGCCTATACTTACCGCCCTACTCTGAATGAGGGCCATAGTAACCCATAGTATATTGCCTTGTCCTATCCCAATCTCAACCCATCCTCTCTTTAACTTAAGAACTTGTAGTAGTGTGATACCAGTCTGAAACCTTGCTTTGATTTCTTGTAGTAGTAATAATTTCTTGAAAATCCGTTTGTCTTTTGCAAATCCCAACCCCTTAATACCATTCCACGGGTAATCCAACTGAGTCCTCCAAGGCGGATACGGGGGTGCTGCGATTGGTTTCCGCTGAGCACTCTGGGGTTTACTGTGTTTCAAACTGTTAACCATCCTGAATACCCTAGTTTAGAGCATAATTGTGATTGTAAGAACTGATTTATTTTTCATTTTTGCGCCCATTTTGTCAAAAACGCCTCTCACTAAAACTTCCATAACTTCTTCAATTTTGTAGATAGAAACATAATTTCAACTCTCGTATATTTAACCCATTCTTATTAGAAATCGCATAGTGAAATTTTGCCGCAAATTCACATTAATCAAAAGTTTTACACGTGTCTTTTCCCATCCAAAGTGTTTCTTAACTTCCATTCTGATCTAAAGTGTGTACTGTTGCTCATCTTGTCGCTCATGTGTGCTAGGACCTGTTTAGTTTCTATCAATTTAAGCATGTTTACATACTTTGCATTGTTTCACAAAGCCATTTTCAACTGTCATTTTAAAAAAGTGTACATTTCCAAAAGCGGTTTCTCTCTTGTTTGGGGAGGGAAGATTGTATTCAAACTCTAGACATTGGGCCTGATCACGACTTTGGCGGTAACCCTTAAATCCGGCGGTAGCGCTAATACTGCCGGATTTAAGGGTCCGCCAAATCAGGACTTCGGCGGATTTCACCCCAGCTGTTAGCTGGGGGGAAATCCGCCGTAAATTCGCACTATTACCGCCGGCGGGCAATCCGCCAGCGGTATGAGCACGAATTTTCCCCATTGAGCCCAATGGGGAATGGGGCATTCCCGAATGGGCTCAATGGGGAATTACTTTACTGCCAAACTTGTGATCCGGCATTATTAGCGCCGGGGAGTTCTGCGGTAGGGCTATTACCGCCGGCGGTAACGCCCAAGTCGTGATCATGCCCATTGTTTTTTCATACCTGAATACCTGCTGCTCACTTACATCTGTGTAGAATTACTCATGTGTGAATTAAGAACTTTGCAGGGGAAATATTAACCTAAGCGCTATCTATACACAAACCAAAACTGTTCTTTTTCCTGTGTTTTCTATTATGCATTACTATAAGTGAATTCAATTGCTTTACTTAATTTCTGAATTGTACGATCACCACTTGGTGATTGCTGCCCCATATATATATATATATATATATATATATATATATATATATATATATATATATATATATATTAAATAAATAAATATTTACTTTTACCAACTAGCCTGATTGCTGGTCCAGTGTGACCTGGGGGGTATTGTGAGACGGTGTGATATGAGTGGTATATTGCTCAGAATTTTGAACCTATAGACATAATAAATACATATTTCATTTGTACATTACATGCTAGGCGAGACCTGGGTGTGTGCCTGCTTGAAATCCTTAACAGTGTTGCCGGGTCGGCGGCCACCGGCGGATTACCGCCGACCTCAGAATGAGGCCCAATGTCTTCTTGATTGTACTCAGTTTAAATAATGCTGGATGCTTCATCTATGACATCATCCTACATGGCAAACTGTAAAACCTATTGAATGGTGAGATTGGATTAGGGGAACATGTCTACATATAAAGATAATACACGTGTTAATCCCTCATTTGTGGTCCCTTGCCTGTGAGACACATCCTAAGCTACTTCTATACATGTGGTCTAATATACTTGTCATAGCAGAGAATATGGCAGTGGAATAATCATTTGCAACATTGTATGTAAAAGTGCATGACATGCTTTTCTGAATGGTTGGCTACCTAAATCTAACCTTGGTCATGCGGCTTGATAGCAGCACGTACATAGAAACGAAACCTAGGTGTTTGGCGATATGTCAGCTCTCCCCTTCTTATTCCAATTAATATACCCTTGCTAATCAGTAGGACCTATGCCAGTGTCTTCTGTTGAAATACTGACCCTGCCAGTCTGCACTGTCTCAGGACATTTGAGGGAGTGTAGGCATACCATTATTTTAGCTTTAGACTTAATGAATAGCCTTTATTTGGGGGCTCTCCATCACGTGTTATGAGACCATGAATTCATCCATGTTGATAGTGCATTTAATACCATTTGATTCAATTATGCTGGGTGCAGTTGCTCCTCCTGGCCTTTAGAGACTTGCTCACTCTATCCCATATAAACTTCATGCCCTTTTAATTGGTCAATACTTGGCATCTGTAAATGTTCTGGTTCCTCCTAATCGTTGGAAAATATGTCCTCGCACATGGTCTGCTCATTAGGATCACTTTGTGCTTTTCCTCCATCTCTCGAAATTGCATCCTTGGATCCAAGCAAATGTACTCCTGTATTTTGCAAGGGAAAACAACTTCTTCATAATCTTTTCATATTAAAATCCATGTCTCATATTTTGAGGTAGCTTGGTTGATTGACATAAGCCTTCGTCCATCTTCTTCTGATGGTCATCCTAAACGTTGAATATATACCTCTCATAAGCAAGCTATTTTATTTCTACTCTGCGTTTCAGCATATTTAAAGTTATTGACCAGTGAGTCACTTCATTCTTCTTTGTGTTTGTGATTACTGTACCGCAGAGTACATGTTTCTCTTAGTGCTTCAGTTACATCGTCATTCTTAAGTATTTTCATATCGTTCCAGTATAAGTTCTTACATCTTCTTTATAAAATGCCTTTGCTGTTGACAAACGTTGTTTTAACGCACATCCATACTGTTCATAGCTGCATTTTGACAACTTGGCAAAGTACATCCTTCTTGGCAACTTTGCGCCACTATGTCAGCTTGCGGGTGCACTCTGAAGCATTGTCTGAGTGCATATCGTTTTTCATATACTCAATGTGTTACAGAATTATTGGAAGGATTCAGGCATGGGTTCCATGTCATGGCTCTTCGTCTGTCATCCCAATATGATTGTGGCAATCAGACGGGGGCTAAGGGGAAGACAGGTCGCTCCTCCTCTACATAACTGTCATTTATTGAAGGCATGCAGAGGATACTGCATTTGGCATTCTCTGCAAACTGAGGATGTTGGTAATTCACAAATCTGTTTAATCACTGTTATGAACTTCAACCAATGCATGTTGTAACTCACACTATTTGGCCACCTGGGACCCTGCAATTTTCAAAATGTAATTGTTTGGTCATCTAGGACACTGCAATGTTTTAAATGTCTCTGGTGGTTAAGAACCCTATGCTGTTTTTTAAATTGAATGTTTAGTCACGTAGGAGCCTGTGATTTTTTTATATTACACTGTTTGGTCACCCCCCTGACACACCACTGCACGCACTCCTCGCCTACCATGCTCTTGCCAGTCATGCTCCTTCTCCTTACTGTTCTTTGCCCCTCTCTCTCTCTAATGGCCTCCATCCATCTCTCATCTTCCCTTCACTCTCCCAGCACATTGCCCCTGTCATTCCATCCCCATTTCCACACCCCTCTCAAACACCACTCAGTAGGCTCTTCTCTTTCCCATCCAATCGTCTCCAGCCGCATATGCCCTACCCACATTCCATCATTTATGCTGGAAAATACCCCTTTACTTGTGCTCCCCTATTGGCCTCATCCTGGATCTCTGGAATGCCCAGTGTCCCTGCAAGAAAACGTCCTTTCTCAAGAATCCCTTTAATTACAATCATCTCAAAATATATTTTTTGGCTATCACTAAAAACTGGATTTTCCAGCCCAAGGCACCACCAGCCTGGTAGCCCTTGAATCCACCTGTGCCTCTTTCTCTCTCTGCCATGCCTCTACAAAAAAGGTGGCGTTGACCTTATGATCAGCAAGGGCAGACAATTAGCACCCCTGCCCCATTCTAATTTAATTCTCCCCTCCTTTGGGCAGATTTTGGTCAAACTCCTCATTCCCACCCCTCTAATTATCCTTGCATCTATCACCCACTGGGCACACTCACTCTCTTCTTTTCTGAACTTGACATCTTAATTGAATCACTCACAGCTTCCATCCCTGTTCTTATAATGGGTGACCTCAACTTCTCTGATGTGACTAAGGCCTACCAGCTTGAACTTGACACCACTCTATTTGACAACTCCCTAGTCAACCTACATAAACGTCCCACCCACACCCAAGGCAATTCTTAAAATCCCATGTTAATATACCCCCCCCCCACCGGTCTCCTATGTTTGCACAATAGAGCCTCCCCCTCTGTTCACTCTTTCATTCACTTTACCATTGTCATGACCCATAGAACTTGCCCTTTCTGGACCTCCTGGTCCTTATCGCGCCGGGGCTTGTATTCCTTGTTACTCCCAACATGACCGCAACAAGCGACTAGCCTCACACCAGCTTTCACGTCGCACACGGCACATCTTATAAATTGGCCATGCCCCGCGGCCCCGCGCGTCTCAACGCTATCATTAGGTAGTGACTTGACGTGTGTGCTGTTCGGCGAATCTTCTATCCAAGATCCTGGTTTCCTTCCTCCTTCCTTCTTCCTTTCCCTCTATTCGACTCCTGGAATCCCCATTCTTAGCGACCGCTACCTACTTTCCTGGACATCCTGGAACAGCGGCCTTCCCGGAACTCTGAACGCGCTCTGCAGCCGGACGAGACTCGAGCGAGTCTATACAAGACCCGATCTGTCCACAAGAGGAATCCTCCCGCGGAACAGAGCAAGAAGCGATCCCAGGTGAGACGGGGGAGATTTATGACAGTTTGAGACACCAAACTACCGACACTGATACTGCTATGGAGAAAGCAGTCCAGGACCTTATGCGTGGCATGCAAGAGCTCACAACTGAAGTACAGAACTTAAAGGCTGAGAATACTGCGCTAAAGCAGCTAGTTTTGTCTCGCGACCCTGCTAACAAGGACTGGGTGTTACTTGGTGGATTGGTGGACAAATATGATGGATCGGCAAAATACTTACGTGGATTCCTGGATTCCTGCTTGGTGCATTTTACCTTTAAGCCCTATTATTTTTCAACTTCTAGGGCGAAGGTGGGCTTCATTATCACGCACCTCACAGGGAACGCGTTAACCTGGGCTACGCCCTTAGTCAACTCAGGGGATGCCCTCCTGGATGATTACGATGGATTCATTCAGGCACTCAAGACTATGTTCGACCGCCCAGAACAGGTTTTTAGTGCTCAAGAACGTTTACTTAATTTCCGACAGGGTACCCAGGATATGCTAACATATGTTGCTAGATTCAAACAACTGGTCAAGGAAGCGGATTGGTTCTCTGAATCAAGTTTCACTCTATTTTGCAGGGGTCTAAACGAGGACATTAAGGATGAATTAACCTGGGTGGCTTGTCCTAGTTCCTTCCAGGCTCTTATGGATCTAGCCCTGCAGATAGACTTTCGAATCCAGGACAAAAAGGCTGAAAGAAGAAAGACCAAGACACCTTTTCAAAAGAATTCCCTTGAGACCTCTGTTAAAACCGATTCTGACCCAACCCCTGACACAGATCCGGAACCCATGCAAATCGGAGCCTTCCGTGGGCCTATTTTCCCTCAAGAAAGGATGAGAAGGATCCACACAGGCCTGTGCATGTATTGTGCCTCAGATAAACATCTTGTTAGAGAATGCCCTCTAGCCCCTCCACGGCGTTCGGGAAACGCCAGCTCCCGATCCTAGATGGAGCGAGGTGTCTGGAGAGAGATGTTTGCTCCACATCAATTCCATCCTTGAACTCTCTTGGACAAAATAGTTTGGTGATACTACAGGCCTTCCTCTCGCCCTCCAAAGACAAGACCTATCCCATTCTGGCCTTGGTGGACTGCGGAGCTATGGGAATTTTCATTGATCAAGACTGGGTAGTTAGTCATCATATTCCGTACGAGACACGAAACATCATGCAGCCGGAGGAAGCAATTGACGGAAGACCCCTCTCTTCAGAGCCTGCAGACTAAAGAGATCCAACTTTCCATAAATCATCATCAAGAGCGGATTACATTCGACATCATTTAGTCAGCACATTACCCCATGGTTTTGGGTATGCCCTGGTTACAAAAGCACAATCCGTATATCAATTGGACAGCAGGATCATTATTCCTGGGCTCAGAGTTCTGTATGTCCCACTGTCTATTCCTGCACCCTTCCTCGATAACTCCTAAAGAACCTCCAAGAGACCAAGAAACACCACTCATGATTTCCAATATTATACAAGTCCGAGAGTCCTATCAGGAGTATGCTGATGTATTTTCTACCGCCATAGTCCAAGCCTTACGCCCTCACAGGCCTGAAGACTGTGCCATAGATACAGATCCCTCAGCTGTAATTCCCTTCGGCCGAATGTTCATCCTTTCCGAACCTGAGAAAAAGGCCCTTCGGGAACACCTCGACACCAATCTTGAAAACGGCACCATAAGACCCTCGAAATCTTCAGCGGGTACTTCGTTGTTCTTCGTTCCCAAGAAGGACACCAAGGAACTCAGACCTTGCCTCGACTATCGAGGCTTAAACCAATGCAACCTCAAAGATCGATACCCACTGCCCCTGATTTCGGATATCGTGGAAGCTGTGAGAGGAGCCGTAATTTTCACGAAGCTGGATCTCCGCGGTGCCTACCATTTAATACGAATCCGGGAAGGGGACGAATAGAAGACAGCCTTTAGAACACCCTTTGGTCACTTTGAATACCTAGTCATGCCTTTTGGACTAGCCAATGCTCCTGCAGTCTTTCAGCGTTTTATGGGCAGGGTGTTCTCTGATATGTTGTTCCTCTTCGTCATTGTCTATCTGGATG
Source organism: Ambystoma mexicanum (assembly GCF_040938575.1). NCBI lineage: Eukaryota > Metazoa > Chordata > Amphibia > Caudata > Ambystomatidae > Ambystoma > Ambystoma mexicanum. The sequence continues at coordinate 468,357,392 of NC_090922.1, forward strand.
ACATATTGATTTTTTCCAAAGATCCTCTAAAACATGAAGAACACGTAAAGGCAGGACTACAACGACTTTGTGAAAACAAACTGTTAGCCAAACCCGAAAAATGCTTGTTCCACGTTACTTCTGTTCACTACCTAGGATTCATCCTTAGCCCAGAAGGAATTGGCATGGACCCTTCGAAGGTAAAGGTCATACTGGTCTGGCCTGCTCCCACTTCTGTGAAACAGGTGCAATCCTTCCTGGGGATCGCCAACTTCTACCGGAAGTTTATTTCTACCTTTTCCAAGATTGTTCAGCCGATCGTAGATCTATTGAAGAAGGGCACCCTCTTTATCTGGTCTACATCGCAAGATAAACCATTCCAACGATTGAAGACAGAGTTCACGCAAGCACCCATCCTGCCCAACCAGACACAAATCGCCCATTTCTAGTGGAAACGGATGCCTCTAACTACGTCATAGGGGCAGTCTTGAAACAGGAACTTGAGGATGGACTGGAACACCCCATTGCTTACCTTTCACAAACCCTGACCCCCAGTGAGACTCACTATTCCGTCCTGGAAAAGGAACTCTTGGCCATCCGCCAAGTCTTCACTGAATGGCGACACCTAATCCTGGGTGCTAGATATCCAGTTCAGGTCCGCACAGATCATCGGAAAATCCAAATCCTACAGTCTTTGGAGTGCAGGAACAGTCGTCAGGCCCGTTGGACCTACTTCTTTGCCCAATACCAGTTTCAAATCACTCATGTTCCCGGATCACAAAACATGATTGCTGACGCCTTATCTCGACGTCCAGACTACGCATCCACTGAGGACAAGGCCTATCCTGAGATGTTTCCCCAAACTATCTTTGTAGCTCAAACAATCAACCTCCTGGAAGAAATCCGAGCGCAAACCCAGTCCTCTGACCTCTGGAAGGAAATTTCAAGGAAGAATCCATGGAATCTAAAAGTCAAGGAAGAATATCTATTCAAGGACAATGCACTGGTCATTCCTACGCAGAAATTACAGCACAAGGTAATAAACCTCTTCCATGATACCCCTCACTCCGGTCATCATGGTATAACTAACACCCTCTGTCTTATACAAAGACAGTTTTGGTGGCCTCAAATGAAGACCGACGTACAATAGTACGTCAAGGCTTGTGCTGTCTGCAGTCAAAACAAACATGATAAAAAGAGACCAGCGGGTCTTCTACTGCAACCATCGCTGCCAACAAGACCATGGGAGTTTATTGCCACAGACTTCATTGTGGAGTTACCACCTTCCCAAGGGTACACGACCATCATGGTAACCATAGACTTGTCCACCCATATGGCTCATTTCTCACCTTTGTATAAACTACCATCCTCCTCAGAACTTGCTGGAATCTTCCTGGAACATATTTTCCGTCTCCATGGACTTCCTTCCAAGATCATATCGGACCGAGGACCTCAATATGTCTCATAATTCTTTAAAGATCTCTGTCGTATTCTAGGGATCCAACGCACTCTCTCATCAGGTTATCACCCACAAACCAACTGAGCCACGGAACATGTAAATCAAACTCTGGAGCAATATCTTTGTTGTTTTGCCACCAAGGTTCAGGATGACTGGTCTCTCCTCATACCCCTGGCCGAGTTTGCCTACAACAATTCCGATCACTCAGCACTCAAGGTCAGCCCTTTCTATTGCAGTTAAGGTTTTCACCCGTCCGTTTTACCTTCTGTTCTTCCACATCCCACTCCAGTACCTACTCCCGACTCTTGGATACAGACTCTCATCAACATTCACAAGGAAGCCAAGGAACAATTGAAAGAGGCCCAAACACGCACTAAGCTCTATGCGGATTCCAAGAGAAGACCAGCTCCCTCTTATTCTGTTGGTGATCTAGTCTGGTTGTCCTCGAAACTATTACCCCAACATCTACGGCCAAACAAATTGGCTTCTCGGTACTATGGACCATTTTCCATAAAGGAGGTTGTCAATCCTGTCTCATTTCGACTCAAGCTACCCGATTCCTGGAAGAAAATACACCCAGTCTTTCACACCTCCCTATTGAAACCTTACATCCAATCCTCCCGAAAATCCTGCAGACCCAGTCCTGTTGTTGTGAATGATCAGCTAGAATATGAAGTGTCCCGAATATGCGATTCCAGGTATAAACGGGGTCGAATTCAATATCTGGTTGAATGGAAAGGATACCCTCCTAGCGAGAGAACCTGGGAACCAGTTTCTAACTTAAATACCCCTCGACTGCTTAGAAGATTCCATCTCATACACCCCGGCAAACCTGGTGGTACAGGTCGTCGGAGGAGGCATGCTGTCATGACTCATAGAACTTGCCCTTTCTGGACCTCCTGGTCCTTATCGCGCCGGGGCTTGTATTCCTTGTTACTCCCAACATGGCCGCAACAAGCGACTAGCCGCACACCAGCTTTCACGTCGCACACGGCACGTCCTATAAATTGGCCACGCCCCCGCGGCCCCGCGCATCTCAACGCTATCATTAGGTAGTGACTTGACGTGTGTGTGCTGTTCTGCGAATCTTCTATCCAAGATCCTGGTTTCCTTCGTCCTTCCTTCTTCCTTTCCCTCTATTCGACTCCTGGAATCCCCATTCTTAGCGACCGCTACCTACTTTCCTGGACATCCTGGAACAGCGGCCTTCCCGTAACTCTGAACACGCTCTGCAGCCGGACGAGACTCGAGCGAGTCTATACAAGACCTGATCCGTTGAAGGCAAGCGTCCCCAACCAGCACGATCCTCCCCGCAATGAGAGACAATGATGGACTCTCCCAAGTCGGGAATAAAGCCAAGACAGAGTGCGGGTGAGCTTAAGTGGGAGTTTATCAGTCATAATAGGGCATGCAAAGACCTCTGCAAACTCCGAGAGCGCTCTGTCTGACAGTAGCAAAGACAGGCGTATATATTTACAAAAAACGTCATAAGAACCTACATACTATAGGGGACACAAGTTTGATAGGATTGGGTGGCGATGACTAACTATAGGTGCTGCTGCGATGCGGTTGGCTTCGGTTGGAGGACGTCACTGGTCAGCCTCGTGGGTTGGGCTGGGCCTGGCAGGTTGGCTAAATTCATCCGGGCGGTGTTGTTGTGCCATCGCGGCCAGTGTCAGAGATGAATGTCTTTTCCTGACTTATTTGCCCTGGGCCATGCACACCGCAGTTATTCAGTCATTGCAATATTATCTTCTTTAGTAAATCTTCCAATAGGTTATTCTACAGGTTAATGCAACGCAGGAGGAATGCACCTTGTGAGAGGTCTGATGGTCATTCGTCAGGGCATGGTTACCAGTGTCCTGTTGACCGGAGCCATAGGTTGAGGGGCTAAGCTTCAGGGCATGGGACGGGCGGTACATGCCTTCCTGTCTTGTTAGATGTGGTTATGAATGTGCCGCTGTGTGTTGCCACAGTATTGGGTGTCCTGATTGCACAGGGCCATAAGTCTAAGATGATCCGGTGGGTTGTGGGGTTTACGAGGGGCCGCCTTTGGAAGTGTATGCTCAGGCAGAGGTTTACTGCTGTGCTGTAAATTATGCAGGTGGCGGGCCGTGGCCTTGGGTGCTGCAGAGGGGGCTACACATCTTTGAAGCGGCTCCAGTCTGGTTGGGGGAGGTGGAGCAGCGCAGCGCGGGCCTCTGCTCTCATGTTTTGGCAGTCTTCGCAGGGTGGGAGGGGGAATGGCCTTGCACATATACACAAAGGTATCTTCCTCGTGTGTTGCCGGTTTTTAGAGGTGAAAACATCTCAATCATTTAAACACTTTATAATATTTGTTTGAATACATTTCAACTTTGCTGGATGTGTCTCGATTATATCCAGTCTGAGCCCCTTATTCGTACACTATGTTTTAACAATTACAGTATTTAGTTATACGCATATACATTTGCAGTAAGTGAGGTAGTAGTGAGGTTGGTGGAGTACATAGAAAATAACCCGCCACCGTACGTGACGGTGGTGGCACACAAGGGGCTTAGACATACACGCATGACAAGTGCGTTCTCGCACATCCTTCACATGAGCCCTCTGTATGGTTACATTCATCTTCTTGTGTACTCTAGCAGCATTAGTTCAGTTATGGCGCGGGACTGCGGGGTGTACGGTTTTCAATGATACATATAGAGAATAATCCCCCGGAATGCTTTTATCATTTGCACACCTCTGCAGGGGTGTGGGTCCTTCATTGCTGGTGTCATGTAAACATGCGTTTCTTACAATAATTACACAATTTTACGGGTCTCTTTAGTAGAAGTAGTTTTGTGGAAAAGATACACGTATTACACGTAGTTTTTGACATTCGTATTTGGGTATTTTTCTGCTTTCATCGGATGACCATTCTACAGTTCTCCCCATCACCCTGGCCTCGCTGACCGGGTCATGCTGAGAGCAGTGATACACTGTGGACGGTGAAATGTTACAGTGTTAGTATCTTATGCCAGCTCATGTCCGTTTTGTTCGTGGGAACGGGCTCACAGCGGATCTGCCAGGGTGCTGCGGTGACAGGGATAATTGAAGCTCTCCGAGGGTGGGGGCCGCGCTGCAGTGCGCTGAGCTCAGACTATCTTTGATAGACAAAATGGTTTCTGGGCCTAGCTAAATTCAATACGTGTGGGCAATGTCTTCAGCAGGTGAACCCTCCACCACCTGGGTCCGGGTGGTCTGAGGGGACGCCCAATGAGCCATGGCCCTCACCTGGGGAGGAGATGCAGGCAAGGAGGGTCTTTTGGACCACTTCTCCCCTACATTTCCCCCCTTTCGTTACTTAAGTAACGAATACTTTAAGTCCTCCAACCTTCTACATTCTGCTTCGTCCATTACTGCCTCATCCCATGCAGGTGTGCCTTTTATGGGCATCCATGCTCTGCACACCCCCCGTAAGCTCTCCCCTCTTCTGGCATATTCATCTGGGGTACAAGTCAGGTATATACATCCGCCAAATCTACCCACACCTCCTGGTACCATTCTAATACACGGGGCTCCCTAATGGTGGTGTGCCATGCTTTATCTACGATATCCTTGTCATGATACCTAGGCACCAGTTGATATCTTGGTGCGTCATCAGTTCCAGTTTGTACCTGCACTTCCTGCATAGTTTGCATTGTCCCACGGGTGTTGCCCATTGTCACCATCATCATTGCACCTTTAGGTACTGCCTTAGCACAACATCGAAGACCCACCTGGCACAGGCAAAAAATTAAAAGGAGGAACACCACAGCTGGCATCAAAAATTTCACAGTTGTTCCAAGCCATGAGGGGACCCAGGAGAAGATGTTATCGAACCACGTACTGTCTTCTGCTCCACCTTCCATTTTCATTTTTTCTCCCAGGTTGTGTACTGCTTCGATCACATGGGACAGGGAGCCATTTTCTGCGTCTTTGGAAGGTACGAAAGTGCAGCAGGCACTTCCAATTTTTCGGCAAACACCTCCATCCATCGCCGTCAACAGGTCCAAGACATACCTGTTTTGCATTGTCATCAGCCGTAGAGCCACTTTTATTACGTTGAACCCTTCTTCAGTGTCATTGGCCAGCTGAATCAATTCCCAACGTGTTATCTGGAGCCATTTTGCGTTTGCCCTTGCTTGGACACTTGAGATGAGTGAGGCAAAGAATGTTTCTGCTGAGCTGAACAATCGATATCTGTCTGGGATCTGAGCCAACAGTTCTGATGATGCCTTTGATATGTAGTTTGATGCTCGTCTGTTACGGATCATTCACCTCTCCCTTGCTCCCGGAAGACAGGACATACATTTGTGACTCTGCAGTCGGCTGGGCTGCGCTCTGTTGTATGCGTTCCTGTGCCTTTTTGCTCCCATCGATGTGGCTTTCTGGTATTACCATTAGGGCTGAGTGCAGAGTGGCCATTGAGCAGCTGCCACTCCATGACAGGGGAAGGTGCAGGTATGCCTGGTTGCCGCATACCCAGTACGTGTCCATCAGGGCCGCTGTCCCTTTTCTCAGATCTGGGATGGTGAGGGTCTTGTTACAGTTCTTGTTTGTTCCCATGGGGGTTTTCCCCTCTCCTTTGAAACATAGTTCATAGTCTATTTCGTTCTGTAGTTTGAAGGGTTTTTCAATGGCGGTCACCCAAGTTAGTTTTGAAATGTGTTCCTTCCATACTGGGGTGCATGTTTCTTCTATCCATTGCAATTTCTCCGGTGCCACACCTCTTAGTGCTTCAGCTTTACACATTATTTCTTCATCCTTCCACTTGTTGTCCGAAAAAAGTGTCCATTGTATTACAAAAAATGGTTCCTCCAGACATACCACCCCTGCCGTCTTCGGGTAGCACGTTTTCTCGTTCTGCAGCATTCTGAAAGTAACTCCATGTGCCTGGAAGGTGTTCTTAATCCTGCATAACGTAAGATGAAGGAGACACTGGGCATCTATAATTGGCAACTCTTTGGGTAGCAATACTTTGGGTGTACCTGAAGCATGAGGAATGAGGGAGCAGACATAACAGCTCTCATTTGTTGTTTTTTTAGCTGTAGCACTCATATCCGCATACCATTTATTTGTCTGGTGGGGGTGTCGTGGGTCTTCCATTTTATCTAGTCCTAACCCATAGTACTCATCATACCTTCTTCCCCCTGCGTCTCTTTTTCGTCTGTTGTTCTTGTTCCTCATGTATTTCCCAGCCTCCTGGGCGAGGGACAAAATAGACCCCCCTTTCTCATTCCCGTCCCCCTTGGCCCATTCATCATATAAGATATCGTGTGCTGCTAGCATTTTTTCCTTTTCGTCCCTAATGTTATCTTGCAGGTTGTTTTTTAATATTGGGGCAGGTTGGCTGGTGGGGGTATCATACAACCACGATATGGCAGACGGGTTTTGATCATTTAAACTGCGAGCATTATAATTAGATATCTTTGGTGGAGACACTGTGTTGTTTTGCATTCCACCCTGCGGCTCTTCTTTTTCTGAAATGACAGCATTGGATGGTGTAGTATAGTAACCCCATACAAGTTTAGTTCCATCCCATACCAGAAAATCACCTTCCCTCGTATTGACACTTGCAGTTGCATTGGTCCCAGTAGTGCTGTTAATCCCTCCCCCCTCGTTCATCTCGATAGAGATGAACGCTACAAACCAATATGTAACCAGGCCAAACATTATTATAAAAAACAACGTAATGCACACAGATAGTCCACATTCATACGAATATCTGCATCTCTCATTTAATAATTCTCTCATTCTACTAATTCTATCCGTTGCAGGCTGCCCGTTAGATGCCATGGTAGTTCCTGTTCGAGATATAAAAGTGCATTAAGTGCATGCATGTAAACATTTTGTTGGCACTATCAGTGCCAATATATATTGACGGGGAATGGAAGCGGGTAGGGATGCAGGGAAGGCTATTCACAGACAAGGGTGTAAACACGTCATAATTTGGTCACTTCATTAATTACATATAAGTCTACAAGATAAAAAAGAAAAAAAACTTTTTTTTTTTTTTCCAGTAACATCTTAAAAAGAATGCAAGTATACTTATCAGCCATTTTCCCATTCAGGTCCAGTACTAACACACATACACAAGTTCATTTTCAAACATTCTGCTCAGTTGCATCGTTTGCTGTTGTCTGTGCCTCCTCGTCTACCTCCTCTTGCACATTACTATATGCTTTTCGTACATCTGTCAAGTGTACCCAGTACTTCAGGCCCTTTACTTTTACTGCCGTGGGCGTGCAGAACACTACCTCGTATGGGCCATGGAACCGTGGTGCATTCCATCGACGCACAAAACTCCTGACATAAATCAATTTGCCCGGCATCAGCTGTAGCTGTTGCTCAGGCTCCGTGACAGACCCTGTTATGTTTCCCTCCTCTCTCGTGAAGGGTGGAGAGAGCTGCTTTGATATTGCCCGCGCTGCCCTTGTCAATTTCTTCAAATAGTCTGTGAACTCTTCTCCCAATATCGCGGCGCTCCTGTGTGCATCTGAGTGTTCGCGCAGTGGAGAGTGTGCTGTGCACATTCGTCTCCCAGTCACGATCTCGTGCGGGGACAAATGGTGGTCTTTGCTTGGCTGATTTCTCAGCTCAAATAGCGCAAGGGGCAGACAGTAAATCCAATTCTTTTTCAATGAAAAGCATAGTTTTGATAACCTGCCCTTTAACAGTCCGTTCATCTTTTCCACTACGCCATTACTTTGAGGATGATAAATCGAACACAACTTGTGTTTTATTCCCAATAATGTAGTCACTTCCTTGAAAAGTTCATTTACAAAATGAGTGCCATTATCTGAGCGAATCACGTCACAAACTCCCCAGCGCGGGAACACTTCCCTCACTAGGAACTTTGCAGCGCTTTTGGCATCAGGTCGTGCACATGGTCCTGCTTCCACCCACCTTGAGAATGGGCATACAACCACAATCATGTACCTTGCGCCATTACACCTTTCCCCCATGTCCGCGTAATCAATATGTAGCTCTCTGAATGGGCCAATGGGTTTTGGAATTGTTCCCCGGATCGTGCGTAATGTCATTCCTGAATTGTAGATCTGACATGTTGTGCATTCCATTGCTAATCGTGATACGTGCTCCTGGAGACAGGGCACGAACCATTCTTCCTGTATTTCTGCTGCAATGTGCTGTTTGGTATTGTGTGCAGGGAAGTGTAGTTGTTGAAACGCAATTTCCAATAACATTATTGGCATTACCACTTTCCCTGAGTTGTTTTGTCGCCACAGTAAGTCTGTTGCCGACTTGCTGCACCCTCGTTTTGCCCACATCAAATTTTCGTCTGCACTAGCTCCTTCCTGTAATTCTAGTATTTGTGATATAGGCATCATGTTGTAGCCTTCGGGGAGCTCTTCGTTTGTCTTGTGCTGCAGCATGTACTCACCTGCTTCATATTTCTGAAAATAGGAAGCCTCCTTGGCGGCAGCGTCCGCTGCCGCGTTTCCCAAAGACACAACGTCTGTGTTGGATGTATGTGCTCGGCACTTCACTATTGCCACTGCAGTAGGGTTTTGGAGGGCCTCAATTAACTCTTTCAGTAATTCCGCATGCTGTACTGGCGTTCCATCTGCCCGTCGGAATCCCCTCCGCCCCCATCTCGCTAGACCTCCATGTACTGTCGTCGTCATGTAAGCTGAATCTGTGTATATTGTCACTGCGCAACCCTGTGCTGCGTGTAGTGCTTCGATGAGCGCAATCAGTTCTGCTGCTTGTGCGGAGTAATGTGATGGGAGGCGGTACTGCACTAGTGTTTCATACTCACCGTCTTCTAACCTCACCACTGCCATACCAACATGTTTTTCTCCCGTGTCCACATCAATGGATGCAGACCCATCCACGAAGTACACTTCCCCCTCGCTTAGAGCGTTCTTACACACCACTGTGTCCTCCCCTCGTTCTCCTGTGTAAGTTGCACAATCGTGGTCCTGCATGTCCTCTAGTGTGCATGCTTCTGTAATGAATGTTGCAGGGTTTACTGCCTTGCATCTCACCACATGGATATTGGCGCTAGACAATATTATTTCATAGGCTGTTGCCCGCTGTGTTGTCAGTGTGCTTTTTGACCTCTCAAGTATTGCAAATAGTGAATGTTCCACAAACAATGTCACAGGGCCTCCCATTACTATTGTGGCACTTTTCTCAATCGCAAACACGGCTGCAGCGAATGATTGCTCGCACGCGAAATTACCTTGCATCACGGCATCTAAAGTACCACTATAGTAAGCCAAAGGCTTGTGTCCTAGGGACGTCTTTTGTGTCAGAACAGCTGTCATAAGTGTTCCCTTGCAGTGTGAGAATAGGTAAAATTCGCGTCCATAATCAGGGTTTGCTAGCACTGGAGCGCTTGAAATTAACTCTTTTAATGATTGGAATGACGCGCTCATTTCTTCTGACCATTCAATTTTTTTATTTTCCTGTTGTGCTTCTTTGAGTGCTTGTAGTAGGGGTCTCGTGTATGCTGCATAGTCTAATATCCATGCTCGGCAATAGTTGCACATTCCCAAGAATTTCTGCATGTCTTTCACTGTTGTGGGTTCTCCTACTGATCTTATCGCTTCTACCCTGTCGGGGATTATTCTCTTTCCATCTTTTGATATCAGCTGTCCCAAGTATAAGACCTCTGTCAGGCAGTACTGTAGTTTCTCCTTGTCTACTTTGTACCCCTTATTGGCCAATAGAGTCAGGAGCGTTGTTGAATCCTTTCTACATATTTCTTCGTCTTGTGCACACACTAGTAAATCATCTACGTACTGAATGATCGTACTCTCAACTGATAGGTTACCCAGGTCTTCATGCAATATGCGGTTGAATATGCTTGGGCTCTCACAGTATCCCTGCGGTAATCTGCAGTGTTCATATCTCTTTCCCAGTGTAAATGCTGTCAGGTATCTGCTCTCTTCAGCCAGGGGGATTGAGAAAAATGCGTTTTTCAAGTCTACTACTGTGAAGTGTGAAGCCGTTTTTGGGATGCTGCATAATATTGATGCAGGGTTCGGGACCAAAGGGAACTCTTTCTGAATTACATCATTTAGGGGGCGTAAATCCTGTATCCTCCTCCAAGACCCTCCCTTTGCTTTTTTGATTGGATAAATACATGTGTTACATGGGGAGTTCGAAGGCACTATTATCCCTTGTGCTAGTAGTGCATTTATTGTCTCTTTTATCCCTTCTTCAGCTTCACGGGACAATGGATACTGTTTCACTCGAGGTAAAATTGCTCCTTGCTTTAGTTTTATTACCACAGGTTGTACTCCATGCAACAGCCCTACATCATGGGGGCCTGTTGTCCACAAATTATTTGGTACGAGCCTCATGTCATCATCAAAAAATGACGGCGGTGCTCCCACCACTGCCATCAGTTGAACGGGGATTTCCCTGGCTTGAATCAAAATGTCACAGGGCATCGCTATTTCCATTACTATTTCACCATCCCCTTCTGCATCTGAAAAGAGATCCTCATCTGTTAACTCTCTTAGAGCGATGATGGCATTTGTACACAGCACTGTACGCCACTCACATCCTTTCCTATCTAATCCAATCACAGCAATCCTTTTCGCTGATACCTGTACAGCGTGCAAGTCTAATGATACCACTGATCCTGGTGCTGTGTCGGGGCACACTATGGGGCGGAAGAGGAACTCCGCTGGAATCCTCCAGTCCATTCTTCTCAGCTCTGGAATTATGAGGGCTAATGTCTTTAGCCCTTTAATAAACATTTCCTCATTTTCCGGCAACCCTCGTACTTCTTGTGTGGTTGTGTAGGCTTGCACTACCAACATTGCACGCAAGGGGCATATTCCGGGTGTTGAACACACTATTCCTCTCTCGGTAAATGATATGGTCATGTTGAGTTTACTCAGGAGATCCCTCCCTAATAAATGTATTGTTGAGTGTTCATAATACAGTAAGGGTGTCTTTACAGTCTTACCCCCCACTGTTACATCCAATGCTTCTGTGTAAGGAACTTCAATTACAGCCCCAGAGAACCCCTGCATCTCTAACTTCCTGTTAGATAACGGGAACCGGCCCTCCCTGATACATGATTTCTCCGCTCCCGAATCCACCATGAATATGAACTGCTTGTCTCCTATCTGCGCCCCTACCAATGGTTCCTCTGCTGCATCGTAGGTGGTAGATAGAACTGGACACGTAAGTGTTCTCTGTGGGCTGTCCTATGCGGGGTGTCTCATTGCCCCCCCCTTGATTGAAGACACTCCCTGAAACTACTGATACGCCGCTATAGGGTGCTGGTGCGGGGGCCCCGTTTGCCGCTGTCGCAAAAGGGTTGCCTGGCGTGTACTGCATATTGTCACTGTTTTGTGGGTGGTTCTGTGTTCTATACTGGTGCCCCAGTTGTTGCTCATTATTACCTTGTCCTATGTTTCTCGGTTGTTGTTGTCCCATTGGAAGACCATATGGGCTCCCTGGGTGGGGATGGCCATACTGTTCTACCTCTTGGAACCCGTTGTTGGGTCTGGCTCTGCACTCCCTAGAGTAATGCCCCCATCTTCCACAGTTCCAGCAACTCCCTTGTGCACCTCTAGGGCCCTGCCATCCCTTTCCTCCCATTCCCCCGTACCCCGGTCCACCTCCTCTTCAGCCTCTGTACCCACCTCGTCCCCCTCGAGGGGTCCACTCTTGCCACTGCGGACCTCCGCCTTGCTCCTGCTCGTTCCACTGCCGCTGTCCTGCTCCAGCCCAATTAGTTGCCATCCTTCCTTGTATTGCTATCAGCCCCTCCTCCTCCTCATCTCCCTCCCTGCCGTGGGGGAGTGCGGCTACAGCCGCTGCGACCTTCACCAACTTTGCCTGCACTAGTTTTGCTTCATCTGCCAAACTCTTCTGCGCCACCTCCTTCACCCTTTCCTTTATTCTCTTACAATGGTGTACTATTATGCTCTGGATCTCAGGCCATCCCTCTGCCTCAATACCTGCTATCTTGTCGAGCGCCTTTTGCACTTCCTTTGGGAGCCCTCTTTTTATAATGAAGTAAAATAAAGATGTCGATTGATACCAGGGCGTGCCCGTTTCTGTTCTCCACATCTCTTGGACCCGAAAAATGTAATCCATAGCCTCCTCCCCGTCATTCATTGTACACTGCATTACTGACTGTAAGTCTGGTGTATCTGGAAACGTTTCTCGCAAGGCATCCCACACCCTTGCACGCACTGTGTTAAAGGAGGCCCCGTCATGGCGGTCACAGTCTAATGTTACTCCCGGGAAACCGGCCTTGACCCATACTCTGTCAGCCTGATCCCCCACTGCTGATACAAGCAAGCTCTTCACATCTCCTATTGCTAGGGGTACCCCGGCAGTGTGTTTCTCGAAGGCGTATATCCACTTACTTGCCCCTCCCGATAACGGGGGCAATAACTTTAATAAATTGGCTTTATCCATCTGAGCCCATGGGATATAATTCGGCCTCCCTCCTCCCCTATGTATCAATGGGAGCTGTAGCCTTCCTTTTGTCGTTGCATCTGGACCCGTTTTGGCTGCTGATGTTCCCAGTGATGCCATTTTCCCCACTCTGTTCCTTAATCGCCCCGTCCACTCATCATCCAGTGTTCTCATTGAACATGTACCATCCACCCCTTCACTTCCCCCACCCATTGCCATGCTCAACCTGTCGCTTTCTTCTAAATCGTCCCTTATATCACATAATAGTTCTTCTCTGTCCCCTATAGGCCATTCTTCATTATCAATACCCCCCTCTCGTGTCCCTACTTCTATTATTCATGTCGGTTCTTCCTCGATTCTGAACAGTATCTCACCTTTTTTCCACCCATCTTCAAGTGTTCTATTCTCACTCGGCGCTCTAGACGTGCGCCCTGATCTTGCTGCATTAAGTGCTGTTTGTTCACGTATGTCTTTTATCCTCGCAAGCTCATCTTTCGCTATTGAGAGTCTTGATTGTAAATCATCTGTTAGCTTTTCTATATCCACCCTTTGTGTACATGCCTGGGCTCGCTCCCTTGTACTTTCATATGGCGGGGGTGCCGTTGGCCGGTGGGGTGTAGTAGTTGTCAGGGGAGGAGGGACATAAGTGGGGTCACTGTACCCTTCTGCGGGCACAGGCATGTTTAATATCGGGTACAAGCTTATTACCTCTACTTGTGGCGCTACATTTGACGATTCTTTATCATCTTTCTGTATCATCAGTGGATTGTCAGTGGTGGATGGGAGGTCAGTATTTAATGCTGGTGCTTTAGGCAGTGGTATCTCTTCAAATAACCTCCAGAGATCTAATATTTCCCTCCTATTGTGCAACTGCTTCCCCTTGTATTTCAAACAAATGCACGTGGCCACCATGTCCAGAACACTTTTATCAAATGACCCCCCCTCGGGCCATATCTGGGGTAACCCCTCTCCCTTCAGTTCTGTTATCCATTGGTCATGATATTTCTTAATTCGCTCCGCGTACCCTGGTAGGTTCTTACAAATATGTGATAAGGGTGTTTCGGCCCCCATCTCTGTGTTTTCCTAGTATTTGTGTGTCTCTGTGTGTCCACAATTACAATGTAAACATATACCAATATGGGTTTCGTCTTCTCCTTCACATTCAATAATGGGCTCCTTTGTGCTCTTCCCCCTGCCTGCGCAATACAAAACTGGCCGTGCACAGTCTCTATTCTATTCTCTTCGGGGGGGCACATACAAGAGCAAACCATCAGCGATTTTGACAATATTAACCCGGAAATCAAAAAGGTACACACTCACTTCACCTTGTCCTTTTTTCATTCAAGAAGCTTTATCCGGCCACACTTACCATGACCATGCAATTACTATACATTTATAACCACTTTACACACCCACAGCACCAAATTGTCTTCTGACGCATACGAGGTGCACACACTTCTCTGTAACACTCTATTCACAATTCAAGCTGCCCTCCCTTTCCTCCATAGCCGGCTGTCCCTGTCCGTCTTATTCAGATATATGAATGCGCATATATATATATATTGGTCTGCTCTTCCCTCTTCTGGTAAGGCTCTATCTCTTTTACTTTCTCCCTAACGTTTTGTACTGATCTCACTTTTATTTTTCCCCCCCAACCCTAAAGAAAAGAAAAGAAGGAAGAAATAGCAGTCACTAATATATTCTCCGTGTCCCCCTTTGCCAGACACTTTTATTTTATAATCCACTTCTTCATATATTCCCAGTACTAGTCAAGATAGCACTATGCGGCGCCGCCTTCCACCCCCTTTCGGAGCTAGGTTCCCGTCACTTTTATCTCTTATTCACCTTTTATTCCTAATGGCCATATGCAAAGAAAAAGCAAAGAAATTTTAGGATGATCCTTATTAGATCTGCGTACCCCCTTTTCTACCCCTCTTCGTTCTCTGTTCTAGACTTCTTCCCCCACTCCCTTTATGATCGCTCGCACTCAATACTCACGTGCCCGTCTTGAACCGACAGTCTCTGAAACGGGGCCCGTCCAGGCAGTGTTGCCGTCCGCTCAACAGTCAGCCCCGGCTCCGGCGAGCGGTACTCAAAGGGGATTTTTCAACTGGGATCCCGTACCCTCTCTCTTTTGAGTGCGCACTTCTTAGTGTACCGGTCGCCGTTGGCGGGCAGCCTCCCGGAGCCGGCTCACCGTGCGTATCACTTTTCGACCGGAGATTCTCGTGCCAAAAGGGGACGGTAATGTTAGGTCGGGAAAAAATAATAATAGTAATGATCACGCTTTCGGGGTCACCACTGAAGGCAAGCGTCCCCAACCAGCACGATCCTCCCCACAATGAGAGACAATGATGGACTCTCCCAAGTCGGGAATAAAGCCAAGACAGAGTGTGGGTGAGCTTAAGTGGGAGTTTATCAGTCAGAATAGGGCATGCAAAGAACTCCGCAAACTCCGAGAGCGCTCTGTCTGACAGTAGCAAAGACAGGCGTATATATTTACAAAAAACGTCAGAAGAACCTACATACTATAGGGGGCACAAGTTCGATAGGATTGGGTGGCGATGACTAACTATAGGTGCTGCTGCGATGCGGTTGGCTTCGGTTGGAAGACGTCACTGGTCAGCCTCGTGGGTTGGGCTGGGCCTGGCAGGTTGGCTGAGTTCATCCGGGCGGTGTTGTTGTGCCATCGCGGCCAGTGTCAGAGATGAATGTCTTTTCCTGACTTATTTGCCCTGGGCCATGCACACCGCAGTCATTCAGTCATTGCAATATTATCTTCTTTAGTAAATCTTCCAATAGGTTATTCTACAGGTTAATGCAACACAGGAGGAATGCACCTTGTGAGAGGTCTGATGGTCATTCGTCAGGGCATGGTTACCAGTGTCCTGTTGACCGGAGCCATAGGTTGAGGGGCTAAGCTTCAGGGCATGGGACAGGCGGTACATGCCTTCCTGTCTTGTTAGATGTGGTTATGAATGTGCCGCTGTGTGTTGCCACAGTATTGGGTGTCCTGATTGCACAGGGCCATAAGTCTAAGATGATCCGGTGGGTTGTGGGGTTTACGAGGGGCCGCCTTTGGAAGTGTATGCTCAGGCAAAGGTTTACTGCTGTGCTGTAAATTATGCAGGTGGCGGGTCGTAGCCTTGGGTGCTGCAGAGGGGACTACACATCTTTGAAGCGGCTCCAGTCTGGTTGGGGTAGGTGGAGCAGCGCAGCGCGGGCCTCTGCTCTCATGTTTTGGCAGTCTTCGCAGGGTGGGAGGGGGAATGGCCTTGCACATATACACAAAGGTATCTTCCTCGTGTGTTGCCGGTTTTTAGAGGTGAAAACATCTCAATCATTTAAACACTTTATAATATTTGTTTGAATACATTTCAACTTTGCTGGATGTGTCTCGATTATATCCAGTCTGAGCACCTTATTCGTACACTATGTTTTAACAATTACAGTATTTAGTTATACGCATATACATTTGCAGTAAGTGAGGTAGTAGTGAGGTTGGTGGAGTACATAGAAAATGACCCGCCACCGTACGTGACGGTGGTGGCACACAAGGGGCTTAGACATACACGCATGACAAGTGCGTTCTCGCACATCCTTCACATGAGCCCTCTGTATGGTTACATTCGTCTTCTTGTGTACTCTAGCAGCATTAGTTCAGTTATGGCGCGGGACTGCGGGGTGTACGGTTTTCAATGATACATATAGAGAATAATCCCCCGGAATGCTTTTATCATTTCCACACCTCTGCAGGGGTGTGGGTCCTTCATTGCTGGTGTCATGTAAACATGCGTTTCTTACAATAATTACACAATTTTACGGGTCTCTTTAGTAGAAGTAGTTTTGTGGAAAAGATACACGTATTACACGTAGTTTTTGACATTCGTATTTGGGTATTTTTCTGCTTTCATCGGATGACCATTCTACAGTTCTCCCCATCACCCTGGCCTCGCTGACCGGGTCATGCTGGGAGCAGTGATACACTGTGGACGGTGAAATGTTACAGTGTTAGTATCTTATGCCAGCTCATGTCCGTTTTGTTCGTGGGAACGGGCTCACAGCGGATCTGCCAGGGTGCTGCGGTGACAGGGATAATTGAAGCTCTCCGAGGGTGGGGGCCGCGCTGCAGTGCGCTGAGCTCACACCATCTTTGATAGACAAAATGGTTTCTGGGCCTAGCTAAATTCAATACGTGTGGGCAATGTCTTCAGCAGGTGAACCCTCCACCACCTGGGCCCGGGTGGTCTGAGGGGATGCCCAATGAGCCATGGCCCTCACCTGGGGAGGGGATGCAGGCAAGGAGGGTCTTTTGGACCACTTCTCCCCTACACCGTCCACAAGAGGAATCCTTCCGCTGAACAGAGCAAGAAGCGATCCCAGGTGAGACGGGGGGAGATTTATGACAACCATCTCTGTTCCTCTTTCACTTTCCCATCCTGCTCTCTCTAGTACCATCAAATGCAACCTAAGTCATCATCTTGCTCCAAGCTCCCTCTCCTCCACTTATTTATTAACAGGAAACAAAATTATATCAAAGGGCTCCTGGTGGATACAACCATATTCTGCCCAGGAAGGCTTACGTTACTAGAACAAAAGTGAATGGGTTGAGGACAAAATTACTATGGACCCTCCTCCCTTCTCATTCATTCCAAGTTGCAGCACAATCAAGTGTATTGAATCACACTAGAGGTTTCCAAAAGTTGTATATTTGGATACAATTTGAGTTTCTATTTTTTACATTCTGAACATCATGTCAAAGACAACAAACACAAGCAAACAGAAGCAAGATCCTGTTCTTGCATAATGGTATTGATAAACAAACGTAATGCAATCACTGCTGTCGCTACTGAAAGTAGACGGCAGGCGTCAAACCAAGAGTGAACAGATAAACAAACAGGTCAGTAGTACATATCTACATGGGAACAAACAGTTGACAGTGGAGATACTGTGTATTGGTGAAAAATGCATCTACACCAGGTGTTTCAGCCCTATAAAGGGGCTAGGTGAGCCCTTTCTTCTTAGGGCCTTCATCAGGGGGAAGGGAGAACAGAGTGGTCAGGATGTTCAGGAAGTGCTGAAACAGGAATGGAGGAAATTGATAAGGGGAGGCTCAAAACAACTTAGCTAAGGAGTGTGACATAAATCACTGAATGTCTGTCTAAGAACTGGAAAGACATTGCTTACCTGTGGGGACGTGAGTCAAACCACAGGTGGAGGTGACGTAGGTAACCTAGTAGGAAAAACAGACAATATCCTATGTATTAATCTGGTATTGTGAAACTAAAAAGACTAAAAGAACTGAGTCCACCGAACTGCTCTGTGGATCTTACCTATTCAATGGTACCTGTGTATCCGAAACAAACGAGATGGGGCTGCTGTGTCTTCTCGTGTATTGCTAATAGTGGAGAAAACAGATAAAGCTATGGTCACTATAAATGTGAGAGCTATATAATATTTTGTGCACTCTGTTATTGTGAGGCCGTACTAAAGTGCTTACCCGATGTGGGAGATATCTCACTGTGGCATCAATTCAAGCACCGAATACGTCCATCTTCATGGAGTCCAAGGGACAATTCTGGGGTATAGTCATAAAGGAGAGGATATAACAACTCTTAGGGTAGCATGCGGACTAATCGCATGGATTGCTGTGTATTGAAGAGTATTGAAGAAGCACTCGCTTTTTACCTGAGTCTGCGGTCACGGATCCAGGCTGTTACGCTGGAAGAAGCAGAGAGTCGCGCGAGAAATGCTTGTGCGACTCCGCCGTTAGAAGGGATCGCAGAGGGGCAGCCTCTGCAGTGTCCGTCCATGGTAGGAAATCACACGCATGCGGTGGAGACGCTGTTGCTAAGCGCCACGTAGTCTTATGGCGGGCGCCATCTTGGAATGAGAAAAGTTTTGTAACACGGAAAAACCCAAATAAATGAGAATATCAGGGTTATCCGGCACGTGTAATTAAAGGTGGCTAAGTGGTATGGCTTCCGAAGAATTTAGATCAATTAAAATCACCATGTTTACAGACGTTGCCATGGCAACCTGATCGTGTTACCATGTCAGCGTCTGTGAAAAAGGTGAGGGACCCGCGGGCCCTCGATGCGTGGGTCACATCATGTGACTAAGGTGACAAAGGAGTGCTAGGGGGGTGCATAAAAACCAACCGATGCGGGATGCATCCAAAGGCCATAATGGCGATCCGCCTGGGTGCCGTTCAAAAGGCCTGTGTTATGTCTATGGGCTTCGGAGGGGGCAAATCACCCACAAAACTTCATAAGAAGGCACAGTGGTGCTTGTTTGGCATGAACAAAACAAATGCATGTGTCATTTTAGACTAAACGCCTGGGTGGTGCCACAAGGACATTTAGCATGTTGATGTGTACCAATCGATTAAAAAACATCATTCATATGTACAGTTGTTTAGATGCATAGTGCCAATTGCATGGAAACACAATAGTGTTCAGACAAATCACCTAAGAGCATAGTCCCGATCAATTAAGATAAACAAAAATTTAGTATGGAACACAGAGTTTGGCTTGTTGCAGAGGGACTCATGAAAGTGTTGGTCACAATGTGTCTAGATCTATGCACTAGGGAATAATATAAGCACAATATAGAGTAGTCTTCAGCAGGGTATCGTGGATCTCAATGTGACCAAGGAGTGCATTGTACATAAAGGATTTCCATTCTACGGAAATGTTCAGACCTGTTTTGACTGTGTCTATTCTGTGCACCCACCTCTGCTTTAGCTGTGTGAGGGCTCTATTTAGGTCTCCTCCTCTAACGGTTGGTTCAAGTTTTTGGATAATGAACCATCTAAGGTCCACGTCCTTGTGTTTGAGAAGGCAGAAATGGTCCACAAGTGGTTTATCTGGGACTTTTTCCCGATACAGGAGCGATGTTCAGAGATGCGCATTTTTATGGGGCGGATTGTCTTGCCCACATACAAGAGGCCACATGGGCACTCGATGATGTAGATGACTCCCTTAGAGTTACAGTTTGTGTGTACTTTCAGGGTCCATTTCAAGTTCTTGTACTCAAAGACTTTCTTCTGTATGGTTAAGGGACATGCTACACAATGGCCACATTTGTAATGCCCCACTACAGACAGTAGATTCCAAAGTGTGTTTTCAATCGGTCGTTTCGCTTCCACAAAAGCATGGACAAGGGTGTCCATTAGATACTTATTCTTTTTGTAGGCAAAACAGGGGACTTTGTTGAGTGTGCCTATTTGTTTGACTAGATGCCAGTTTTTCTTGACCACTTTTTGGATAACATAACTCAATGGGCTGAAAGTGGTGACACAGATCAATCTATTTAATTCTTTTTTGGGTTTGGTTTCGAGGCAGATTTCCCTAGGAGTGTATGGGGCTCTCTTCTTGGCATCCCTTATAGCTTTGTGGGGGTATCCTCTTTCTGTCAGTCTTTTGTGTAGATCTTCTGCATGTTTTTTGAACTTGTCAACCTCGGTACAGTTCCTTCGAATTCTCAAAAATTGTCCACACGGTAAATTGTATTTTAAACCGTGAGGGTGATAGCTATGAAAGTGAAGTAAACTGTACCGATCTGTCGGCTTGCGAAATAATTCCGTTTTTAATTGATCTCCTGTTCTATATATATATAAGTCTAGAAAGTCGATCTGGTGGTGTTCCCACTGTATAGTGAATTTGATTAATTGGTTGCGCTGGTTTATCCAGAGGTGGAAGTCCTGAAGAGTGTCTGATGTTCCATTCCAGATCAGGATAATGTCATCGATGTAACGTTTCCACAGGGCGATATGCCAGAGAAAGGGATTTTCCACTGTCACAAGCTTCCTTCTTTCTCACCTTTTTCTCCTTGCTTGTGTTCTTCCGGGATGAGGCTTCTTTCTTTTTGACCGACCGTGACTTGTACAAGCTGGAACGCGAGTCCTCGGGTTCCAGCGTGGAAGCCGGCTGCCAAGCCGGTAGCGTTCGATTTCCAGGAACAATGTCAATAAATCCAGGAAGGAAAATATCCGAAGGTAAGGATAAAGGGGAAAGGGGTTCCAGGAACAATGAGAAAGATAGAATGCACGAAGCACAGAGAGCAAACTCGAACAATGTGTAGTAACTCGTAGGGGTAGAGTTTAGAAGTGCGGAGCCACGGGGGCGTGCTATTTTTCTAGGAAGCTGGCGAGTGCACGCAAAGACTAGACTGCAACAGTTCTGACTCGTCGGCCATCTTGGATGAGTCGCAGAGTTAATGCCAGGGTGCATCATGGACCATGAAGTCCAGAAGCGTGCAAACCGGCTATTCCTGACAGCATGCCTCCTCCTGAGCCCGGACCCACCAGGTTTGCCCGGGTGTATTCGATGAAACCTTTTGTCATGATTCTTGCCCCTCATGTCCCCAGCCCTCCAAGATGTCAGGCTGGAGCCAAGCCACGATCACCTACATGGCCCTCAAGGGACTCTCCATCCCTCCAAAGACCCACTTGGAGTCAGACTTGGCACTTGTGGCACCAGACTCACTCACTCCCATAGGATAACATTGGGGATTGGACTTGTAGTGCATTAATGGGGACAAGATGGATGCCCCCACATATTTTGGTTCCCAGAACTGCATGTGCAGTCTAGTCTTTTGGGTGTGGTTCAGCCCAGAGACACCTAGGATACCCAGAGACTATTTGAGCCACACCCAAGCTGAGAAACATGCTTTGTGTTTTCTGCACCTGCAGCATGACACTCACCGTGTTCGGATCAGTCTCCAGCAGGCCTGCATCTTTCTTCTGCACTCAGCTCCTGCAAGAACAAGAACACTGTTAGGAACAGCCTTACCTTGCGGCGCTTCTGCCCATCATTCATCGCTCCTTCTGTTCTGCAGGCATCTTCGTCGGTGTCATTCCCATCCCGGCACACCACTTCCTAAGGAAAAGGGAAAAGAACAGAAAAAAGGCATTAGTAAGCATTCATCAAATCTTTACTTATTTTTAAAGACTCTATGAGCTTCAAACGCTTACCTGAATCCCAGCCGCTCTGGGGGAACTCTGTCTCTGGAACTTCTCATCCATCTGCAAGAGGGAAAAAACACTCCAGGTTAGCGTGGAAACATCTAGAGGCGCCGCATACCGCGCTTACTCACCACATTTCTTCTTCATAACCGGCATCCACGCTGAAAATGTCGCGGCACCTAAAAGACACGGAAGAAGAACTCAGTTCAATACAAATACGAATGGGTCACATCGCGCATCGAGCTCTCACTCACCTTCAGCGCTAATCATCTCAGCAGTACGTCGCCATCCCCGGACACTGGCCATCATCTAAGGAAGGAAAGGAATGAAGTTAGAGAACTGTTCAAAAGACTCATTATACTTACCTGTCGGACTCTTGTTAGTGAAGTAACTAAGCAGCAACAAGCCCGTATCAATCAACGCGCCCCTGCGCTGAAAGCAGGACGGAGAGCACACTTTCCAAGAAAACAAGGTGAGCTGTAGATCAAAGGGAAGGGTTGGACCCCGGGGAAGAAGGGGTTCAAGCACACAGAGACAATAGGGAGTTAAACTCTACCAATTCTGTGTTTCAGGCCCAGTCTCCAGTCGAGTAGACTCCAGGGAAGGTTTCGAGGTCATAAGAGATCAGAACAGACTGAGTGATGTCCCCGTGGATACCAGGTGAGCGTTACACCTTTGTAGTAGATGAGGACCATTCATGTTAGAAACTGGTTCCCAGGTACGCTCGCTGTGGGGGTCACCTTTCCACTCTACCAAGTATTGTAGTTGTCCTCATCTATACCTGGAATCACAAATCCTGGAGACTTCGAATTTAACCTGATCATTGATGAGCACAGGATTAGGAACTGTCTGACTGGATTGTAAATATGGCTTCAATTAGGAATTATGAAAGACCGGATTAATTCTTTTCCAGGATTCTGGGAGCTGAAGTCAATATGCCACTGGGTTAATGATTTCCTTGATGGTGAAAGGTCCATAATACTTTGGAGCCAGTTTGTTAGGCCGTAGATGTCGAGGAAGGAGTTTGGAGGATAGCCAGACTTCACTCCCTACTGAATACGAAGGGCTAGGTCTCCGCTTGGCATTTGCATATCGTTTTAAAGCTATCCTGGCCTTTTCCAGATGTTCCTTAGCATCCTTGTGAACATTTACCAACTTTTCAATCCAGGAATCAGCTGCAGGTACCGGAGTAGGATGTGGTAAAACTGATGGCAAACCTGAAGGATGGAATCCTTGACTGCAAAAAAATGGGCTTGTCTTGATGGCCGAATGATCTGAATTGTTGTGAGCAAATTCAGCTACCGGAATCAATAGCGACCAATCATCGTGGATCTTGCTAGCAAAGCAGCGAAGATATTGTTCTAAAGTCTGGTTAACTCTTTCTGTGATCCTGTTGGTTTGGGGATGGTATCCTGAAGACAATGCCCGCTGAATGCCTAGTATTTGGCAAAGGTGTTTCCAGAACTGGGAAATATACTGGGGACCTCTGTCGGAGATGATCTTGGAAGGTAATCCATGGAGCCTAAATATGTGTTCAATAAATAACCCAGCAAGTTCAAGTGAAGAGGATAATTTGAACAGCGGTGTGAAATGAGCTGTATGGGTAAACAAGTCAATTGTAACCATTATAGTCGTATATCCCCGGGATGGGGGTAATTCCACAATAAAATCTGTAGCAATGAACTCCCAAGGACGTGTTGGTAATGTAGGTTGATGCAGAAGCCCGGCAGGTCTCCTATTGTCGTGTTTGTTTTGATTGCACACAGCACAGGATTGGATGTAGGTTCTTATGTCAATAGTCATTCTTGGCCACCTGAATTGCCTCTGTATGAGATGAAGGGTAGTAGTAATGCCTCGATGTCCTGAATGAAAGGTGCCATGACAGAGATTCATGATTTTATCTCTCAGTCCTTGTGTAGGGATGACCAGTCGTTTGTCCTTGAAGAGATAACCATCTTTTGTGTTCAGGTTCCATTGATTATTCCGGGTGTATTCTTTCCAGAGATCAGAGGGAGATGTATGAGCATGGATGTCTTCCAGGAGGAATTTAGCTTGTGCCACAAACACAGTTTTTGGAAACATCTTGGGAAAGGCCCTGACCTTGACAGATTCGTAGTCAGGACGTCTGGATAAGGCGTCTGCGACGATGTTATTGATTCCAGGAAGGTGGTTAATTTGAAACTGGTATTGCGCGAAAAAGAAGGCTCAACGGGCCTGGCGACTGTTTCTACATTCCAGGGATTGTAGTACTTGTAAATTCCGATGATCTGTTCATACTGGCACTGGATATTTAGCTCCCAGGAGTAAATGACGCCAATCAGTGAATGCTTGTCGGATGGCCAATAGCTCCTTCTCCAGGACGGAATAATGGCATTCACTCAGCGTCAATGTACGGGACAGGTAGGCAATTGGATGTTCCATCTTGTCCTCAAATTCTTGTTTTAGGGCTGCCCCAATGGCATAGTCAGAAGCATCTGTTTCCACCAGTAAGGTTCGATCAGTGTCGGGCTGGGCTAGGATAGGACCTTCAGTGAATTTTCTTTTTAGATGTTGGAAGGCCCTCTCTTGTTCTGTAGACCAAATAAACTGTGTATCCTTCTTTAAAAGTGCCTCGATGGGATGTACAATTTCAGAAAATGTTGGAATAAATTTTCTGTAAAAATGTGCAAGCCCCAAGAAGGATTGTATCTGCTTCACATGGTAGGCGCCGACCACGAAAGTATGGAATCTATCTTACCCGGATCCATTCCAATTCCATTAGGACTGAGCACAAATCCAAGGTAATGAACGGTTTGAGCATGAAATAAAAAAATTTCAGGTTTGGCCACGAGTTTGTTTTCTCATAATCGCTGCAGAACTGCCTTAACATGCTCTTGATGAATCTGAGGATCTTTAGAATGAATCAATATATCATCCAGGTATACAATAACAAAAAGGAACAACATATCTGAAAACACTCTGTCCATGAATCGTTGAAATACCGCAGGAGCGTTGGCAAGACTGAAGGGCATGACCAAATATTCGATGTGGCCAAAAGGTGTTCTACAGGCTGTTTTCCATTAATCACCTTCATTAATCCTAATGAGATGATAATCACCCCTAAGGTCGAGTTTGGTGAAAATAACAGCTCCTCGAACAGCCTGCAGAATGTCAGAAATTAGTGGTAATGGATAACGGTCCTTGAGGGTACATTGATTAAGACCACGGTAACACAAACAGGGTCTTAACTCCTTTGTGTTTTTCTTGGGAACAAAAAACAAAGACGCACCAGCGGGAGACTTTGATGTCCAGATGGTTCCATTTGCCAAGTTGGTATCCAGGTACTCACGTAAAGCCTTCTTTTCAGGTTCGGATAAAATAAACATTCTCCCAAATGGAATCACGGCGGAGGAATCAGTTTCAATGGCGCAGTCCTCTGGTCTGTGGGTGGAAGAACTTGAACAATGTCTGTTGAAAACACGTCAGAGTAGGTTTGGTAGGATTCCGGTACTTGGATAATGTTGGACACGCTTAAGGAGGATGGTTCGTGGTTCTGAGATTTTACTAGAGGAAGTCTGGGACGTGTCCTGACATAAACAGTGGGACATACAAAACTCTGAGCCAAGGAACATGGACACTGCTGTCCAATTGATGTATGGGTTGTGCTTCTGTAACCAGGGCATGCCTAAAACCATTGGATAGTGGGCAGCCTTTATGATGTTGAAGTGGGAGAATGGGACAAGAGACTCCCCCCAATCTCCTCGCGCCCCTGGCCTAGAGGATCGCGACCCAGACACCCGCCACGAGATGAATTTGCCTATCTACCAGATGACCAAGTACCCTGGTACAGGAACATACGGATCTGCCCACCAGCCTGCCCTACTCGAGCCGACACCTGCGGCATGGATGAACTCAATTAAGCACTCAACAACAAGCACCCACATCGTTAGAGATGCCACGACGACCTAGCCGACTGTCAAGAACACACGTGCCACCATGCACACTGGACACTCCCACACCAACCCACATGAAGAATATACCCAGTGCTATGACATAGGTGACGGATGCACCCACTGACGCGCATCTTTATTATTTTACACATAGGTTTTCCAAAATGCAGAAACGCAAGACGCACAAAGCACTCATCTAAAATGCTTTCTGACGCTTCTCCTAACCCTTGCATTGTGATGAAAATACCACGAAGACATGATACTGCCTATGAAGCACTGTGATACCCCAACTTAAAGTGCCGCGCATTACACATCCCCACCTATGCACCAGGCCCAAGTAGGCCGCAAGCAAGAGCTTCCCCGAACATTGAACGAGCAAGAGTACAATTGCTGACCCTGCAGAACGAGCTCAGCGAGAACTGACAGCCAAGGGGGCAATGTTGCAACTCGCATGCCACCAGCCGAAGCCAAGGTCACACCTGCAAGCTAAGCCAGACACACAGTGGAAAATACAACTTTAAATGTGCAGAATTCTGCCTCAACCACGGTCTCTCCTCACGTGATCAAGCCAAACCTGACAGGGTGCCAGACCAAGGAGGGAGAAGTCGCCTGGGTCCCACGTTTGAGACACAGGCTGCAACAATGAAATGACCCAATGGACACCTACAGCGATGGGAATGGTCTGCTCTCAGGCCTGTGAGCAACTCCATGCATTGTCTGCACAAACACATAGTTACATATTGTTGCAAATGACAGGTACACCGCGAGCTGGGAACAACGATGGTCCCAGGCTGGGGGGCTCGCGAGTGGACCAATCAGAACATGGGGCACTCATCACTGGCGCCATTAACCTTAGCCAATCATTAGGGGTCTTCGTGTAACAATTTTCAAGTATCTAATAGAAGGGACAACCCAAGTACACCACCTGACTGACCCTTAACCACTAACAGCGTTCTCTATACGTATGCTATACTAACCCTACCACTCTAGGAACCAATCCAGAGTGGCGATATGTTTTTGCTAACTTTCCCAGGTGACGCAAGTAGCGCGTCATACTGAGGCAGGACGGACGCGTACAATCCTAGACCCATCCCTGCCGTTATTCAATAAACAGCAGAACCACCTTGCTTCTTGTGTGTGTGTCTCATACTCATTTTTGGGATACGCGGGAGGAGTTGGGGCCTCCCAGCCTGGAGGTCCGCGGAAGGCCCAGCCGACCCCGGGAGAAAACCCCCCGACAATGTCAAATCATATTCTTTCCTGGTGGTTGTTTATTGACAGTTGCAATTCCTTTGTTTGGTGAGTAATGGGACCTGAAGACAAAGGTCTACCGTCGATTCCTTCCACTGGTTGTATCCCTTCTGTGAGCTCTGTCAGAATTTTATGAGTGGTGGCCAATTCGTGATCAATGAAAATCCCCATGGCACCGCAGTCCACGAGAGCCAGGATGGGAAAAGATTCATTCTCGGTAGATGTCAGTACAGTTTGTAGAAGCACTAAGGTATTGCGTTCAGGAGTATTCAAGGAAGGAATGGATGCGGAGCAGGCATCTTTTTCCCAAAGCTGTGCTCTGTTTAGGATCGGGAGTTGGCGTTTAGCAATATCGAGGGCAAAAGTGTCCCCCATGCTAACTCCTTGTATCTGTTTGTATATCTGCTTGTGGAAAAGGAAGTAATTTTCCAACATAGCTAGCCTTGTACACTCCAGGATGAAATTGGTAGTGCGCTTTACACCTCTATCCCTCAAGTTGAGGGTCTAGAAGCCATCCGTCTGGTTCTAGACCAGAGAAATGACACCACCACGACGCCTACCAATTTCATCCTGGAGTGTACAAGGCTAGCTATGTCGGAAAATGACTTCCTTTTCCACAAGCAGATAAACAAACAGATAGAAGGAGTTAGCATGGGGGCCACTTTTGCCCCCAATATTGCTAACCTCTACATGGCGCAGTATGAAAAGGACAACATCTACTGTGTGGAAAATCCCTTTCTTGGGCACATCGCCCTGTGGAAAAGTTACATTGATGACATTATCCTGATCTGGAATGGAGCATCGGACACTATTCAGGACTTCCACCTCTGAATAAACCAGCGCAACAAATTAATCAAATTCACTATACAGTGGGACCACCACCAGATCGACTTTCTAGACTTACATATATATAGAACAGGAGATTAATTAAAAATGGAATTATTTCGCAAGCCGACAGATCGGTACAGCTTACTTCACTTTCACAGCTATCACCCTGACGGTTTAAAATACAACCTACCGTATGGACAATTTTTGAGAATTCGAAGGAACTGTACCGAGGTTGACAAGTTCAAAAAACACGCAGAAGATCTACATGAAAGACTGACAGAAAGAGGATACCTCGCATAGCTTTAAGGGATGCCAAAAAGAGAGCCGCATACACTCGTAGGGAAATCTGCCTCGAAACCAAACCCAAAAAGAATTTGATAGATTGATCTGTGTCACCACTTTCATCCCATTGAGTGATGTTATCCTAAAAGTGGTCAAGAAAAACTGGCATCTAGTCAAACAAGTAGGCCCACTCAACAAAGTCCCCTGTTTTCGCTACAAAAAGAATAAGAATCTAAGGGACACCCTTGTCCATACTTTTATGGAACTGACACAACCAATTGAAAACACACTATGGAATCTACCGTCTGTAGTGGGGCATTACAAATGTGGCCATTGTGTAGCATGTCCCTTAACCATACAGAAGAAAGTCTTTGAGTACAAGAATTTGAAATGGACCCTGAAAGTACACACAAACTGTAACTCTAAGGGAGTCATCTACATCATTGAGTGCCCATGTGGCCTCTTGTATGCGGGCAAGACAACCCGCCCCATAAAAATGCGCAACTCTGAACATCGCTCCTGTTTCCGGAACAAAGTCTCAGATAAACCACTTGTGGACCATTTCTGGCTTCTCAAACACAAGGACGTGGACCTTAGATGGTTCATTATCCAAAAACTTGAACCAACCATTAGAGGAAGGGACCTAAATAGAGCCCTCACACAGCTAGAGCAGAGGTGGGTGCACAGATTAGACACAGTCAAACAGGTCTGAACATTTCCGTAGAATGGAATTCCTTTATGTAGAATGCACTCCTTGGTCACATTGAGATACACGATTCCCTGCTGGAGACTACTCTGTATTGTGTTTATATTATTCCCTAGTGCATAGATCTAGACACATTGTGACCAACACTTTCATGAGTCCCTCTGCAACAAGCCAAACTCTGTGTTCCATACTAAATTTTTGTTTATCTTACTTGATCAGGACTATGCTCTTAGGTGATTTTTCTGAATACTATTGTGTTTACATGCAATTGGCACTATGCATCTAAACAACTGTACATATGAATGATGTTTTTTAATAGATTTGTACACACCAACATGCTAAATGTCCTTGTGACACCACCCAGACGTTTAGTCTAAAATGACACATGCATTTGTTTTGATCATGCCAAACAAGCAACACTCTGCCTTCTTATGAAGTTTTGTGGGTGGGGTGCCCCCTTCGAAGCCCATAGACATAACACAGGCCTTTTGAACGGCACCCAGGTGGGTAGCCATTATGGCTTTTGGATGCATCCCGCATCAGTTGGTTTTTATGCACCCCCTAGCAATTCTTTGCCACCTTAGTCACTTTATGTGACCCACACATCGAGGGCCCGCGGGTCCCTCACTTTTTTCACCGACGCTGACATGGTAACACGATCAGGTTGCCATGGAAACGTCTGTAAACATGGTGATTTTAATTGATCCAATTTCTTTGGAAGCCATACCACTTAGCCACCTTTAATTTCACGTGCCGGATAACCCTGATATTCTCATTTATTTGGGTTTTTCCGTGTTACAAAACGTTTCCCATTCCAAGATGGAACCCGCCATAAGACTACGCGGTGCTTAGCAACGACGTCTCCGCTGCATGCGTGTGATTTCCTACCAAAGAGGGACACTGCAGAGGCTGCCCCTCTGAGATCCCTTCTAATGGCGGAGTCGCGCAAGCATTTCTCGCGCGCCTGTCTGCTTCTTCCAGCGTAACAGCCTCGATCCGCGACCGCAGACTCAGGTAAAAACCAAGCGCTTCTTCAATACTCTTCAATACACAGCAATCTGTGCGATTAGTCCGCATGCTACCCTGAGAGTTGTTATATCCTCTCCTTTATGAGTATACCCCAGATTTGTCCCCTGGACTCCATGAAGATGGACGTATTCCGTGCTTGAATTGATGCCACAGTGAGACATCTCCCATTTCAGGTAAGCACTTTAGTACGGCCTCACAATAACAGAGTGCACAAAATATTATATAGCTCTCACATTTATAGTGACCATAGCTTTATCTGTTTTCTCTACTATTAGCACTACACGAGAAGACATAGCAGCCCCATCTCGTTTGTTTCGGATACACGGGTACCATTGAATAGGTTAGATCCACAGAGCAGTTCGGTGGACTCAGTTTTTTTAGTTTTTTTAGTTTCACAATACCAGATTAATACATAGGGTATTGTCTATTTTTCCTACTAGGTTACCTACGTCACCTCCACCTGTGGTTTGACTCACGTCCCCACAGGTAAGCAATGTCTTTCCAGTTCTTAGACATACATTCAGTGATTTATGTGACACTCCCTAGCTAATTTGTTTTGAGCCTCCCCTTATCAATTTCCTCCATTCCTGTTTCAGCACTTCCTGAACATCCTGACCACACTGTTCTCCCTTCGTCCTGATGAAGGCCCTAGGAAGAAATGGCTCACCTAGTCCCTTTATAGGGCTGAAACACCTGGTGTAGACGCATTTTCACCAATACACAGTATCTCCACTGTCAACTATTTGTTCCCATGTAGATATGTACTACTGACCTGTTTCTTTATCTGTTCACTCTTTGTTCGACGCCTGTCGTCTACTTTCAGTAGCGACAGCAGTGATTGCATTACGTTTGTTTATCAATACCATTATGCAACAACAGGATCTTGCTTCTGTTTTGTTCTGATAATGCAAATTATGTTTGCTTGTGTTTGTTGTCTTTGACATGATGTTCAGAATGTAAAAAATAGAAATTCAAATTCTATCCAAATATAAAACTTGTGGAAACCTCTAGTGTGATTCAATACACTTGATTGTGCGCAACTTGGAATGAATGAGAAGGGAGGAGGGTCCATAGTAAGTTTGTCCTCAACCCATTAACAGGAAACAAGACTATTTAAACATAAATTGACTTGTCTTGTTAATATACTTTATTACAGGTTGCCCAGGTGCGGGGGATCCTCACACAGAACTGTGTCTCATTAGCTAAAGTACTATTCTGTCATTGTTTAACCTAACTTGTCTTCCATCCTATGTCCTATGCTGTTACACATTACTGTTTGAATTGTATGCCGTTAGAACTGTCAGCAGTTGGGGCATTTTAAAGGAGGCAATAGTTAAATATGGTACTACGTAGACATTGTATATATTTACCATACTAGATTTGCCAAAGTGCAAAGTGTGTTATTAATTGATGTATATATCTTAAACATTATTTTTACATTCCTTTGTGGGGGCTTAAGGACTACTTAAGAACCTGCCTGCATCACCTCCTGAGAGACCAAGCCTTGGTTGTTCGTCCATTGCTACCACAATAGGGAACCTTGACTGGGGTGCTCTGTGCTTCTACTCTGCCATAGAGAGGGCAGGGGTACAGATAACCCCCCTCCAGTCTTTACACTGTTGGCAGCGGTGGGATGCTAATGGTTTTAAGAATCAGTGTGTAACCTTGCCACCTACAGAATATCCAAACATTGTTAATTTGAGGTTTTAGTTGTGTACTAGAATAACTACATTACAAGCAATGGAATCGATTGCAAATGGTAAATTGACTAGGATGAGCTTAGAGGCTATCCGGAGTGCTTGTAAAGCCAGGGAGTTAGACTTTGAAGAAAGGTCTAGGGCTGAGTTGATAGCTGCCCTGATGGACTACCAGACTGATTCTGATGCTCGTGATGAAGGGGGGATGAAATCACTGAGGACCCTGCTCCTGGGGTTGTGATTGAATCTGTTTCTGGGAGTACCACCTCTCCTGCTGCCTCTATTCTGTAACCCAGCATTACTTATTCTGGGAATGCCTTGGAACTTAAATTATTAAGGATGAAATTGGCCTTTGAATATAAAAACTTGGAAACTGAAGCTGCACTAAAGAACGAGGAGTTGGCACAGCAAGTGATACTCAAAGATAGGTATCTTGAACTTAAAAGCAAGGACACTGAATGTCAGATAATCCAGCTAGAGAAAGCTAGAGTGGAGACTTCAGCCAAACCGATTGAGAGTGTCAGATCCCGTGCCACCAATTTTATGAAGAATTTGGTTGATGTGTATGTGAAGGGTTCTGATATTCTCCAATGGATTGAAGCGTTTGTAATGGCTAGTGGAATCCATGATATTGATAAAAGAGCTTGACCGAAGTGTTTGTTAAGTAGAGGGCCTCACACTGGTTATGACTGTATTCTCAAACTGAGTGTGGAAGAAAGGGGTCAGTATGAATGCATGAAAGCTGCTTTGATTGCCAAATTTGGCAAGACACTTTCCCAAAACCTAAAAAGGATCAGGGATTATAAAGAGAGAGACCTACCCTTGCTCCATGCCTGATGTGGCGGCCACTGTCCTGCCCTCCTTCACATGAATCACATTTGGTGCTTCTGCAGAGATTTCCCTAGTGTCCCTTGGGGCCTGGGACCAGTACGCAGAAGTACTAGCGACAATCCCTCAAAACACCTGCAGATTTTTAAGAAGTGTCCTTCTGAATGGCCAGCCTTCTACTGGTTTGAGAGACACTGGGGCAAGTATGTCAGTGGTGGACTGGACCCTGCTCAAGCCAGAGGACTATGTGGGTGCTCCTCTGAGAACTACCAGGTTAGCTGGTTGGTCTCACAAATTATCCCCTGTAGGCCTAGTCACCATCACGATTGCTGACAAGACAGCAAAGCTTCCCATCCTGGTTCAGGACAATATACCTGCCAATATTTTGTTGATGAATGATCTAGTGGAGTTGGGGTTGATCTCTGATGGACTACCCCTGACTGCTGCTGCAGTCACTAGGTCACAGGTAACACCGGGTCTGACTGCTAGTCAGGTACCCAAGCCAAAGGGGAGACCCAAGGCCAGGCAGAAGAGCATGAAGGCCACCTCTGTGAAAGGGGCTCCTTCTCTTCCCGCTGTTTCAACAGCACACACTGGGATTCAGGCTCCAAGCAGACTTGGTCCAGTGGTAACCCGAGGCTCAACTCCTGAGGGAGAAGAGCCAGAAGACCCTCCTGCGGGAAAGGTGCTCAACCCGGAGGATCACCCTGACCTTCAATGCATGTTAGCTAAAGGGGGCGCTATAGGGGACACTTCTGTAAGGGTCAGAGAGAGTGCCACTCTCTCGAGGGTCTGAGAAATCAGGCCCAGGCCCAGGCACAAGGTGAAGTGCCTAGGGCATTCAAAATGTATTGGGAGGGTGAGCTCCTTTGTAGTGAGCCCACTAGGCCTGAAACTGGTGGCCTCAAGAGGTTGGTGGTACCCATGGTTTACAGGCCCTTCCTGTTGCGGTTGGTGCATGAGGTGCCCATAACTGGTCATCTTGGGACCAAGAAGACTAAGCAAAGCCGCTCTGCACATTTCTACTGTCCCTGGATGGGAGTAGAAGTGGAGTCCCACTGTCGGACCTGTCCCACAAGTCAGTTGTCTGGCAAGACTGGAGGCAGTGTCATTGTCCCACTGCAGCCTTTGCCAGTGGATGGCACGCCATTTGAGAGGGTTGGCATCAAAATTGTTGGTCTCTTAGACCGTCCCACATCAGGTGGACACGGGATCATCCTGGTCCTGGTTGATCATGCCACCAGCTACCCTGAGGCTATACCCCTTCGAACCATTACTGCCAAGGTGGTTGCCAGGGATCTCCTGGGCATTTTTACCAGAGTTGGATTCCCTAAAGAGGTGGTTTCTGAGAAAGGATCCAACTTCATGTCTAGTTACATGCATGCGATGTGGAAGGAATGCAGGGTAACATAGGTTCTCCACCTCCAACGATCCCTGGACCAATGTCTGGTTGAGAGGTTTAATAAAACTCTCAAGGGCAAGCTGGGTGCTTTGGAAGAGCCCCTACGAAGGAAATGGGATCTCCTTCTACCATACCTGCTGTTTTCCTATAGAGAAGTGCCTCAAGAGGGTGTTGGTTTTAGCCCCTTTGAGCTTCTCTTTGGACATCCTGTGAGGGGGCCCCTTGCCTTAATCAGAGAAGGTTTGGAAGCAACCCCTCCAGGTCCTGCCAAGCAAGTGGGGGGCTATGTGTTAGGCCTCAGAAGGAGGATGACACAGATGATGGGCCAGGCAACAGCGAATCTTAGGGAAAGCCAAGAATTGAACAAGTACTTGCACGACCTTAAGGCCTTACAAGTGGATTGGACTCGGGGACTGGAAATCCTTGTGATGGAGCCTACCAAGCCTGGAGTTTTGGCAGATAAGTGGCCTGGACCCTTCAGGATAATATCCAAGATGGGCGAAGTCGAATATCTGGTTGAGATGGCGGTCGCTGGGGTAGCCCCTCAGGTGTTCCACGTTAACAGGCTCAAGTCTTTCCACAGGTGAGAGGAAGTTTTATGTCTTCTGCTAGCTTCAGAGCAACAGGAAGATGAGTGTGAGCCCCTTCCTGATTTGCTGCATAGCAAACCTCAGGATGGCTCAGTGGAGGGAATGCATCTCTCTCCAGATATGACACCAGAGCAGCAGCGGGCCTGCAGGGCGTTGCTTCGGCAGTATGCCCCTCTGTTCTCACTGACACCAGGCCTCACCCCGTGGTGCAGGCAGGAAATTGACACTGGTGACAGTGTACCTGTCAAAAGCAGCTGCTATTGAATGTCAGATACTGTACAGGCTGAGGTCGCCAAGGTGTTGGGTCTGGGTGTAATTGAACCCTCAACCAGTCCCTGGTCCACTCCAGTGGTCCTTGTCCCCAAGGCAAGATCCCAGGCAGGTACCAAGGATTGGAGGTTCTGTGTGGACTACCAAGGTGTCAATGCCGTCACCAAAACTGACTTGCACCCCTTGCCCAGGGCTGATGAGCTCATGGATACCATAGGTGCTGTCGAATCTGTAAGCACCTTTGACCTTACCTCAGGCTATTGACAAATAGCTCAGATGGACCAGGCCAAGGAACAAACTGCGTTCTCAACACCTGAGCGACTCTACCAGTTTAGAGTCATGCCTTTTGGGTTGAAGAATGCACCTGCCACCTTACAAAGGTTGGTCAATCATGCGCTCAGTGCGCTGAAAGCCTTTTGTGTGGTCTATTTAGATGACATTGCCGTCTACTGTTCCACCTGGGAAGAGCATTTGGCTCATTTGGATCAGGTGTTGCAGGCCTTGCAAAGGACTAACCTCACTATCAAGGCCACCAAGTGCCAGATAGCTCAGGGGTAAGTCACTTACCTTGGTCATGAAGAAGGAGGGGGTCGAATCCAACCTCTGCCCAGTAAGTTACAGGATCTACATGACAGGGAGACACCCACTACTCACACCCAGGTGAGAGCATTTTTATGCCTCACTGGGTATTACTGAAACTTCATGGCCGACTATGGAACCGTAGCTGCCCCTCTGACAGCTCTGATATCACCCAAACAACCGCGGAAGGTTAATTGGATAGAAGACTGTCATAGGGCCTTCATAGGCTTAAAGGAACGTCTGTGTAGGGCACCTGTGTTGTGTGTGCCTGATTACAGCAAACCCTTTATTGTTGAAACTGATGCCTGTGACTCCGGAATTGGCGCTGTCTTGTCCCAGTTAGATGACAAAGGGAGGGAACATCCTATCAAATTTATGAGTAGGCAACTCAATGGTAGAAAACTTAGGTGGGATGCTGTTGAAAAGGAATGTTTCAGTATAGCTTGGAGCCTTGGGCGTTTTAGGCCCTACCTTATGTGGTCTACCTTAGACCATAAGCCCTTAAAATGGCTTATGCAGATGAAGGGTGAAAATCTGAAACTGCTCAGGTGGTCCATTAGCCTGCAAGGGCTGGACTTCACTATTGAGCATAGACCATGGAAGAGTCATGATAATGCAGATGGCCTTTCCAGAAGGTATGTTGACCGTTTAGATGAGGGTGTCAATCTTGTAGGAGATGAAACCCCCCCTAACCTCAGTCTCGGGGGGTGACTATGATGCTTAAATGCGTTGGAGGGAAAGTGTGTTCATGTCCTTGTCCTGTACTCCCTTATCATGTGTGTTCTGTGTTGTTATCTGCACATGAGACCATGTGGGACACCTGGCAGTGCAGCTCTTCCTCCTTTTGGTTGTGGGACACAGAGACCCTTGAGATACCCTTATGCCACCCATGAGTGGGGGTACAACATTGTGCCCCTAGGGTATGTTTTTGGGCACCTGTGTGTGGCCCACAGAGCAGAGTATGGGCTGGTGGCAGCTCCATGCTGAATTTGACAGTGCCCTGAGTATCCTCCATTTTGGGATACCCAGGCCCTGCCATATTAATCAGTGGATTTCTGATAGGAGACAAGAGGGCCCCTGTGGCCTCTTGGTTTCAATTACCTGTTACCTTATTTTCCCAAGGTCCCGGGAAGCCCTGACTCTGTCCCTTCCCCTGACTGGCTGTTTTGTGGAAGAACCATATATGGTATTGTGGGGAAGTCCAGGCCAGGCTGGCTGGAGCCTTTCCAGTGACTGTATGTTGTGGGTACACCCTTGGGGTGGGACCTGGGTGAATGTAGTGTGTGACCAATATGTATTCCATGTTATGGGTGTCTGGTATCTGTGTGTGTGACACAAAGAATGAGACAGCCCTGCCTGAAACTGACATGAATGCACTGTGGCGTGCTGAAAGGCTGGGTGCTTGCCCCAATCCACATTCCTTGTTATGGGTGTCTGGGTGCAAGTGAATGGCCTGAATGCACTGTGAGCCTGATTGGTTGCTTGCCTGCATGAATGCCACCTGACTGATTGGCTGACTGAGCTTGGCTCAGCAATGTGAACGAGTAACAGATGTGTATATCTGGGGACCTCTTACTTACCAAGGTTGTTCAGAAGCTGAAGTTGAACCTTGAAGCTGCTTAACCTTGAAGCCCAGCTGGAAGAAGAAGGTTTTCTGCTGCTCTCTGTCAATGAAATCCAAAAGCTGTCGTGTCTGTTAAGGACTGATCCAAGAGAGGACCTTTTTAGGAGACCTCTACACCGAGCTATGAGGGAACATTGTGCCAAAGCTGATCTTCATCAAGGCGCCGTGGAAGTCAATTCCAAAAGGCTGTCGACCGGAGACGGGGACATCGAGGCTGTTGACGTCCATCACCGTTGACCGGGGTCCAGAGTATTTCCATGACCGCTGGAAGCCTGTTGAGTCGTGTTGCTCAGTAGTGGGGACAGCTTGACGCTGTGCTGCTGGACGACCGGGGCTGCAACGCTCCACCATTGCCTAAGAACATTTAAATGAAGG
This sequence comes from Ambystoma mexicanum, assembly GCF_040938575.1. Taxonomy (NCBI): domain Eukaryota; kingdom Metazoa; phylum Chordata; class Amphibia; order Caudata; family Ambystomatidae; genus Ambystoma; species Ambystoma mexicanum. The sequence continues at coordinate 468,394,606 of NC_090922.1, forward strand.
TCTCGCTTGCCATCACCATCGACCGTGTTGTCCCGCAGGAGAAAGTTGAGGCTGCCGACAACTGAGGAGAATCCACCAGTGAGTTTCCCACCACCTGAAGTCCACAAAGACGCTGACAAGTGAAAATCCAGCCGTGGTCGAGTCCCGATCATAAACGCCAATGCTGTCACCCAATGCTTGCTGCCGGGTAAGCTCGTCACTGAATCCTCTTTGCGGCACCAAACTCTGTCATCGAGGTGCACCGCACTCCTTGTCTACGTAGGAGGTCCATGATCGATCGTCGACGAGCACTGTGAAATTCGAAGCGGCTGTCTCGACGGCAGTGTTCACATTTTCTTCACAGAATCTCGACGACCGTGGCTCTTGCTTTAAAGGGAGTTCACTCAGGAGGAACCCGTCGACGAGCTATCGAAGAAACTCTGATAAACTCAGGTACATTGGGGTAGTGGAACATTTTTTACAAGGAAACAAGACTATTTAAACATAAATGGACTGGGCGTTTTAATACACTTTATTACAGGTTGCCCCGGTGGGGGGATCCTCACACAGAACTGTGTCTTATTAGCTAAAGTACTATTCTGCCATTGTTTAACCTAACTTGTTTTTCTTCCTATGTCCTATGCTGATACACATTACTGTTTGATTTGTATGCCATTAGGGGCATCATCACGAGTCTGGCGGTAACCCTTAAATGCAGCGGTAGCGCTATTACCGCCGCATTTAAGGGTCAGCCAGATCATGGCCTTGGCGGATTTCTCTCCAGCTCTGAGCTGGGGGGAAATCTGTGGCAAATTTGCTGATTTTCGGCACTATTACCGCCAGCTGGAAATCCACCGGTGGTAATAGCGCACATTTTCCCCATTGGACCCAATGGGGAATGAGGAATTCCCAAATGGGCCCAATGGGGAATGGGCACTAACCGTTCTGCCAAACCCGTGATCCGGCGCTAATAGCGCTAGGGGGTTTGGCGGTAGGGCTAATAGCGCTGGCGGTAATAGCGCCGGCGTTACCACCCAACTCGTGATGAGGCCCTAAAACTGTCAGCAGTTGGTGCCTTTTAAAGGAGTCAATAGTTAAGTGTGGTACCCAATAGACATTGGGCATCATTACGAGTATGGAGGTAACCATGCCGCTTTTAGCGGCATGGCTACCCCCATACCGGGTACCGGGTACTGTGTACAGGTTCCAGGAATAGGGAATTACGCCTGGTCTGATCAGGCGTTCCAGAGCAGGACCCGCTGCAGACCTCGTAATAGTGCGGCCCGTAATGAACGGTGCCGGTCCCTTACCGACACCGTTCATTACGGGTCTGCACTCAATGTAATGAGGACCATTGTATATATTTGCCATACTAGATTTTCCAAAGTACAAAGTGTGTTATTAATTTATGTATATATCTTGAACTTTATTTTTATATAAAGAACTGTGTTAGCACATAACATAGGGGGTCATTACTACCCTGGAGGTAGGGGGTTAACGGCACCGGTAAGGATGCTGGTGCCGTTAACCCCCTACCGCCCTGTTACAAGGTCCTTTAGCAGGCCCCACCAGGACCGGCTGGTTTTACCAACCTGTCTTAGCGGGACCCATTAAGGGACCATGGAGCTAATAACGGGCCCGCAATTTGCCTCCTTCCCCAATCCCATTGCGCCCTATCGGGTCTCAAATGGGAATGGGGAAGGGTTTTCGAAATGGGGAGATGCAGGAACCTTGGGGGGCACCGCAGGTGATAGGGGCGGGAGAGATGTTGGCTGTGTCTGAGAAGACTCTCATGACTTGGCCTTCTAGGAAGGAGGCAGACCAGGCAATGGCCCGAGGGGAGATGTTGGCATGGGTAGAGAGGTGTTGGAAGAGGATTTGGTGGTTGACCAGATCAAATGCCGCGGATAGATCTAAGTGGAGGCGCAAGGTGCAGTTTCCTTTATCCCTAATCTCGTCTAGCTGGTTCTTGAGATCTAGCAGTGCAGATTCTGTTCCATGACCAGGGCAGAAACCTAATTGGCCCATCCATAGGATTTTATTGTCCTTCAAGACAAGGATTGCTGAACATGCAGGTAGGCTGCATGGTCTAGAATTTTGAGATGGAAGGGGACTGTAGGCAGTCGGCGTATTGGGGGCAGGGGGAGGGAGAGAGTAAGGAAATCAGGATTGCGGGAATTATGATAATAATGCAGTGTCACCAACCCTATGATAGATCAGTTTTCAATCTGAAAGGGGCTTTTGGCTGGAGGTTTCCACTCTATTCCTGGAGGTAGTCTACTTCTGGACTCTTGTGAGGAACAGATAGCAGAGAGACAAAGAGAGCTACCCAGGCCATCAGGGTAAGCCTTGCCAGGAGAAGAGCTGGTTACCTGGAAAGGCCTTAAATCTTGCATGGGAGACAGAGACTGGGAAATGTAGAAGCTAACTGGGGCTTCCATTTGAGGTGCCACATGAGGGCTGGGTTGCTGGTGACTATCCTCGACCAAAGCCTTTGACCAGATCTGTGCTGTCTTCAGGGGAGCTCTGCTGTTTCCCTGGATGCCCCATAACTAAGGCCCCTCATGTAAGTAGATTAATCCAAATGCCAAAAAAACTGTGGGGGGAATCTGCTAGGCCTTAATCTCCATTTCGCATATCGGGTTGGAGTGTGGAACTGGGGAAACCCTTGGCACATTTTTATTAAATATAACTCTCCATAGTTCCCTATAGAAAACAACCCTATACATTTAAATGTAATTGTGTGGGGAACTGCCTGCCTTAATCCTTTCCATTAAATTGTCGTGGAGGAGGTGAAACGGTCTAGCTACTTAGCGCATATAATTAAAGTTAAATCAATTAATTCCCATATAGTAAAATCACAGGATGAGTGCTGTTAGAGTTTGAAACTAACAAAGTTCATGCCCAGTCTGTTTGAGCTTGTATAGTACTTGGTTGACTCTACATTTCTGAAACCCCTGTCCTCCTTATCGAAGGGGGGTGTCCATACTCCCAAAATAAGTAACCTTAAAACTCTGTCATTCAAGTGAATTTAGAGTGTGCAAAATGAAATTTCCCATGTATTCACTTGCATCCCAAAAGAGAACCCCAAAGCCCTGCATTTTATTCAAATAAAAAGCCCAAAACAAGTTTCCCATTGAGTTCCTTTCCCAAACATTGCCTTACAAATATAAAGCCCAAAACGATGTTCCCATTGGAGTTCCTTTTCCAAACATTGCCTTCCAAATAAAAAGCCCAACACAATTTTCCCATTGGAGTTCCTTTTCCAAACTTTGCCTTTCAAATAAAAAGCCCCAAGCGATTTTCCCATTGGTGTTCCTTTTCCAAACATTGCTTTTTTAATAAAAAAAAAGGCAAAATGATCTTTCATTGTATTCCCACTCCCTGTACCTTGCCTTCGAATCAGAGGGTGTAATGCGGGACTCCTGGCGGTGCAACTCTCTCCTTTGGTTTTGGTGAACAGACCCATGCGATACCCTAATGGCACACATGGGTCGGGGTACAACCCTGTGCCCCTATTGTATGTTTTTGGGAGCCTGTGTGTGGCCCACAGAGCAGGGTACGGGCTGGTGGCAGCTCTGTGCTGAATTGACTGGTGCCCTGAGCTTCCTCCATTTTGGGATGCCCAGGCCCTGTCATTGGAATCGGTAGATTCCTGATGGAGACAAGATGGCCCCCGTGGCCTCTTGCCCTCCATCGCCTGTTACCTTGATCTTCCCATAGTCCCGGGAAGCCCTGACTCTGTACCTTCCCCCTGACTAGCTGGAAGTTCCATATATGGTAGTGTGGGGAAGTGCTGACCAGACTGGCTCGAGCCTTCCCAACGACCGTATGTTGTGGGTACGCCTGTGGGTGGGACCTGGGTGAATGGAGTGTGTGACGAATATGCATTCCGTGTTGTGGGTGTCTAGTATCTGGTGTTTGACACAATGATTGAGACAGTCCTGCCCGAAACTAGTATGAATGCAGTGTGGAGTTTTGAATGGCTGGGTACTTGTCCCAATACACATAACTTGTTGCGAGTGTCTGGAGAGAAGTGAATGGCCTGAATGCACTGTGTGCCTGATTGGCTGCCTGCCTGCATGAATGCCCTCCTCCGTGATTGGATGCTTGAGTATGACCCAGCGGAATGAATGGGAGATCAACAGTATATCTGGGGGCCTCTCACTGCTAGGAATCGTGTTCAGAAGGTGAAGTCCACTACGACGAGTAACTGGAGTAAACCTGAAGCTTAACCTTGAAGCCCTGCTGGACGAGAAGAATTGCTGTTGCTCTCCTTCACAATCTGAAAGCTGCTGTGTCTCCAAGGACTGACCCAGAGAGGACCTGGTAAGGCACCCTCTTTCCGAGCTACGAGGGACCATCATGCACCAGCTGATCTTTGCCAAAGCTCCCTGGTAGACAGAACTTCAACACGCTTGCGACCCGAGACGGGGACAGCTGCGGAATCCCAAGGAGAAGCGCCCGGACTGCTGTCCACCACTGTCGACGACCGCCATCACCGACTGGAGCCGCCGTGCTCCCGTTTGCCTAAGAACTTTCAGATCCAAGGATGTTCTCATCCGCAACACCGCCGCTTTATCCCGCTGGAGAAGGCCTGACCGTCGACGCATCGAGGAGTATCCACCTGTGAGTTTCCCGCCACCCGAAGACCACAGAGATGCCAACGACTCGCTGCCCTTGCTGGGCCACAGTTCTTCTAACTCTTTGTGGTCCAGAACTATCGACATCGAGGTGCCCCGCACGTCCCTTACTTGCAGGATGTTTACGCTTCCCCATCAACGAGCACCGCTAGGAACGAAGCTGCCACTTCACTGTCGTAGCTCACCCTGTTCTCTGTCAGACGTTCAACGACCCGTGACGCCTGCCTTAAAGGGAGGGCACTCAAGAAGGGCTGTCAATTCCCCAACGAGGAAAGCTACAATGCCAGGTAATTTGGGGTTGCAGAACTATTGGGAAGTCACTTGTGAACAATATATGGACTGGGATTGTGATATAGCTTTATTCTACAGGTTGCCCAGGTGGGGGAATCTCCACACAGAACTGTGTTTAACGGTAGTGACCAGTATTCTGCTAATTGTTCTAACCAACTGCTTTCCTCTTACCTCCATTGTTGGTTGCCTTTATGAACTGATTTGTATGCCATTTAACCGTACAGTTGATGCACTTTAAGGAGATCTAATAGTAACTGTGGTACCACTTAGAACTGTATATTTGCCATTATAGATAACCAAGTACAAAGTGAGTTATCGTGATATTGTACATAACTTTGAATATTAATTATATAAAGACTGTGTTTTAACAAATACAGTGTGTGGACATTTCTTTGTGGGTGCTTGGGGATTACCCTGTACTTAAGAACCAGCATCACTTCCTGAGAAGCTAGTCCTTGATTGCTCGTCCATTGCTACCTTATTGAAAATCTTGGCAGGAGTCCTCTGTGCCTCTCCTCTACCAAATAGAGAGCGGAAGTACAGACTACCCCCTCCGGTCTTCACACTGGTGGCAGTGGGGGGATGCTTATGGTTTTAAGAATTAGTGTATAACCGTGCCACTTACAAGGATATCTGCACTTTGTTAAATTGAGGTTTAGTTGTGTACAAGATAACTGCATTACAAGCAATGGAATCTATTATGAATGGTAAATTGACTCGGATGAGCTTAGAGGCTCTCCAGAGTGCTTGTGAAGCCAGGGAGTTAGACTTTGTGGATAAGTCTAGAGCTGAGCTGATAGCTGCCCTGGTGGACTACCAGACTGATTGTGAAATTCTTGACGGGGGGATGCAACCAATGAGGACTCTACCCCGAGGGTTGTCGCCGAATCTGATTCTGGGAATGCCGTCATTCCTGCTGTCTCTGTTCCAAACCCCAGCAATTCCTTGGAGCTTGAGTTATTAAGGATGAAATTGGCTTTTGAATATCTCAAGTTGGACATAGATGCTGAGCTTAAGAAAGAGGAGTTGGCACAGCAAGTGGAACTCAGGAATAGGGATCTTGAACTCAAAGACAAGGACACTGAATGTCAGCAAATCCAGTTAGAGAAAGCTCGAGTGGAGACTTCAGCTAAACCAGTTGAGAGTATCAGGTCCCCAGCAACCAAGTTTATGAAAGGCTTAGTTGGTGTGTATGCGGAGGGTTCTGATATCCTCCAATGGATTGAAGCATTTGAGATGGCTTGTGCAATTCATGATGTTGATAAGAGAGATTGGGCTAAGTATTTGTTAAGCTGAGTGCCTCAGACTGGATATGATTGTATTCTGAAACTGAGTGTGGAAGAAAGGGGTCAGTATGAGTGCATGAAGTCTGCTTTGATTGCCAAGTTTGGCAAGACACCTACCCAGTACCTTAAGAGGTTCAGGGATTTTAAGAAACGAGAGAATGTGTCTTGGATTGACTGGGTGAGTGCTGTGCACATGAACATGATGGGGTGTATTGATGGTTACAAAGTGAAAACGTTTGTTGAATTGTCCCACCTTTTGTTTTTTGAGCATTTTTCGGAAGCCTGCTCACCAGAGCTGCGTCAGTATGTTGCTGACCAGAACATTTTGGACCCCTTTAAGCTGGCTAGGTTGGCTGAAAAGTGGGTCTCCCACCGGGTGTCCCCTAAGGACTCCAGTGGGAAGGACAAGGACAAAGAAAAGGGGGCCTCTCAGAAAGCTGAGGAGTCCCAGAAGCAATCACAGTCGGGTAAACCAAAACCTTCCTCTCCTAAACCCCAAAAACCTAGTGGGGATAATTCTGTCGTGGGTGGGAGTAAGAGTAGTGGTCTACCTGCTGCAAAGCAGGGTCCCAGTGGTTCCAGTACCGTACCCCGCACTCCTGGCACTTGTTGGGATTGTGGGGCTCTAGACCACCGAAGGGGTGCCCCAAGTGTAAGGGTAAGGCACTTGGAGTCCAGGCTGTCAGCCTGACATACCCCTACTCCGTACCTGAGGTGGAGGCCACTGTCCTCCCCATCTCTACTGGAATCACCTTTGGTGCTCCCATAGAGATTTCCTTAGTGTCCCTTGGTGCCTGGGACCAGTACGCAGAAGTACTGGCGACTATCCCACAGAACAGTCATAGGGTTTTGAGAAAGTGCCAGCCTTCTACTGGTTTGAGAGACACTGGGGCAAGCATGACAGTGGTGGACAGGACCCTGCTAAAGCCAGAGGACTATGTAGGTGCTCCTCTGAGAACCACCAGGTTAGCTGGTGGGCCTCCCAAATTATCGCCTGTAGCCTTAGTCAGCATTACGATTGGAGACAAGACAGCAAAGCTTCCGGTCCTGGTTCAGGACAACGTGCCTGTGAACTTTTTGTTAGGAAACGATTTGGTTGAGTTGGGGATAATCGCGGATGGTCTACCCATGGCTGCTGTGGCATTCACCCGATTGCAGGTCACACAGGATCCGGCTGCGAGCCTGGTATCCTTGCTGATGGAGAAACCCAAGGCACAAAGGAAAAGGAAGAGTAAGGAGGCCACCTCTGTGGAGGGAGCCCCTGCTCTCCCTGCTGTTCCGACAGCCCCATTGAAATCCATGCTCCGGACGGGCTGGGTCCAGTGGTGAATCCCGTCTCAACTCCTGTGGGAGAAGAGCCAGAAGACTTTCCTGTGGGAGAGGTTCTCAACCCGGAGGATCATCCTGACCTTCAATGCTTGTTAACTGAAGGGGGACCCTCCCGGGCATACTTCTGTAAGGGACAGAGAGAATGTCACTCTTTCAAGGGTCTGAGGAAACAGGCCCTGTCCCAGGCACAAGGAGAAGTGCCTAGGACATTCCAGATCTATTGGGAGGGTGAGCTCCTTGTTAGTGAGCCCACTCTGAACCTGGTGCCCTCAAGAGGTTGGTGGTACCCCAGGTTTACAGGCCCTTCCTGCTGCAGTTGGCACATGATGTGCCCTTAGCTGGTCATCTTGGTACCAAGAATACTAAGCAGGGGACCTCTCATTGCTAGGAATCGTGTTCAGAAGCTGAAGTCCATTACGGCGAGTAACTGGAGTAAACCTGAAGCTTAACCTTGAAGCCCTGCTGGATGAGAAAAATTACTGTTGCTCTCCTTCACAATCTGAAAGCTGCTGTGTCTCCAAGGACTGACCCAGAGAGGACCTGGTAAGGTGCCCTCTTCCCGAGCTACGAGGGACCATCGTGCACCAGCTGATCTTTGCCAAAGCTCCCTGGGAGACAGACCTTCGATAGGCTGCCGACCCGAGACGGGGACTGCCACGGAATCCCAAGGAGAAGCACCCGGACTGTTGTCCGCCACTGTCGACTACTGCCGTCGGCGACTGGAGCCGCCGTGCTCCTGTTTGCATAAGAACTTTCAGATCCAAGGACGCTCTCGTCCGCATAGCCGCTGCTTTATCCCGCTGGAGAGGCCTGACCACTACCGCGCAGAGGAGTATCCATCGGTGGGTTTCCTGCCACCCGAAGACCACAGAGACGTTGACGACTCGACGCCCTTGCTGGGCCACAGTTCTTCTAACTCTTTGCGGTCCAGAACTATCGACATGGAGGTGCCCCGCACGCCTCTCCCTTGCAGGACGTTTACGCTTCCCCGTCAACGAGCACCACTAGGAACGAGCTGCCACTTCACCATCGTAGCTCACCCTGTTTTCCGTTGGACGTTCGACGACCTGTTACTCCTGCCTTAAAGGGAGGGCACTCAAGAAGGGCAGTCGATTCCCTGACGAGGAATGCTACAACGCCAGGTACTTTGGGGTTGCAGAACTATTAGGAAGTCGCTTGAGAACAATATATGGACTGGGCTTGTGATATATCTTTATTCTACAGGTTGCCCAGGTGGGGGGATCTCCACACAGAACCGTATTTAACGGTAGTGACCAATATTCTGCCAATTGTTCTAACCAAGTGCTTTCCTCTTACCTCTATTGTTGGTTGCCTTTACAAACTGATTTGTGTGCCATTTAACCGTACAGTTGATGCACTTTAAAGAGATCTAATAGTAACTGTGGTACCACTTAGAACTGTACATTTGCCATTATAGATAACCAAGTACAAAGTGAGTTATCGTGATATTGTTGATAACCTTGAATATTAATTATATAAAGACTGTGTTTTAATGAATACAGTGTGTGGACATTCCTTTGTGGGTGCGTGGGGACCACACTGTACTTAAGAACCAGCCTGCATCACTTCCTGAGAAGCTAGGCCTTGATTGCTCATCCATTGCTACCTTATTGAGAATCTTGGCAGCGTTCCTCTGTGCCTCTCCTCTGACGAATAGAGAGTGGAAGTACAGACTCTCCCCTCCGGTCTTCACAGAGGGGTCATATCTAATTGATGCCGGGGGTGGGGGTTGCTGGAAGAACAGAGCCTCATAACAAAGTAAGCAATCACTGTGTGAGTTATATTGTTCTATAGGTCCAATTGCAAGGAATCTGATGTAAAGTGATGACTGTCCATCTTTAAATATTACCTGTGTGTTGTAGTCCATTATAAATATAAGTCAGTCAATTGGCGCAAGTAATTTGAAACTGTGATATTGTGTAGTACCACAGCGTTAGTGGCTGATGTTTTGGTTGTTTTGGTTGTTCAAGTATTCTTTGTCAAACCTTAAATAAATATATATTCTTACTATACATCGGCCTGGTTCCTAGCTCATTGGTGGTAAAGAGGGTATTTGCAGAATGGCACGAGATAGGTTGGAGGCCTCACTAATGTTGAATCTGCAAAGCGCTTTGTTGCACACCACCTTGTTTGAGGGGGAAAGGAACTCCCTGAGCTGAGAGTGACCACGCAATAAATCATGACAGGCACTTTAACTGGAGGGGAATGAACTACCCATGTTAAGGGTAGTGTAAGGAACACATGGTGGCAATAGTAAGACTCAAGTGACACATGGTGGCAATAGTAAGACTCAAGTGACCACAGTTCAAGGGCGTTTATTGAACTTCCACAACGGGGTGATAAATGACTGTCTAAACCTAAATCTACAGATGGGAGAAAGCTACAACCTTCAAATAATAACAATAACACAGTCTTAGTGGACTCTTGTCAAATAAAAATGGCCTATACTAAAATAGGTTTCCCAATCCTTACCACTAATTTACAAATAATGTGGGGTAATGTTCATGAAAAAGAAAGAAGTGCTCACAAATTCATATGCCAGGATGTGCGGGCTGTTGGCCTCCCTTTACACACGTTTTCACTACGGGGCACGGCAGGTCATTCGAGCAAAGCACGGACAATGGCTTCTGGAGCACGGGGATGCCATTCAATTTCCACAGTTCAACACCTACAGTATTCAGGTCTCTTTACTTCTTGCAAGTCTCTTGACTCAGAGGCCATGTACTTTATATGATAGAAGATTTTTGAATGTGCACAGGATTTAGCTTGACCCACTACATGACCACTTCGATCTCAATCTTCCTTTCAATTCACTCAGCATCAGCTGGATACCAGAGACTTTCGAATGAGCGCCCACGTGGCACCGGACCACTCTGAATATGGTATCTTGTCTTGACCTCCCAAAGTCAAAACACTCTGTTAATTTCCAATCACAATCGCGGCGCTCATCGCCAAAGCTTCACACACTGTTCTCTTTATACAAAGTTGCCGCTTGCAACCTTGGTTCAAAACACAAGTTGCAATCGCTCCTCCCTGCCTGGGTTATCGACGTGGCACAAGTTTAATCAGCCTTCATTCCTGGTTTTTGGTTTCTTACGTTCCAAGGTTCACAAAAGTAACAGTCTTAAGAGTTCCTGGGTACTTCCCTCCGTGTGAGCCTCTCAGATCTCACCGTCTTTCTCTATTAAACTGCCATCTCGGAATAGCTGTCTCCTCGTGTGTGTAGCCTTGCACAGAGTGTGCTTGCATTCTCCGCCTTTTATCCATGTGGGGAAGTGTGACGGAAGTCAGGTGTGTGTAATGATCCGTAATTGCCTGACCTGTCCTGATCATGGTGTTGGCACATGTCAGGTATACGGCTCTGGTGTTAGTCTGTTGTCGCTCACGGTGAGGAGCCCTTGAGAAAGTCTTGGTGTCGGGAAAGGAGCAAGGGTTGAGTTCCCAGGTATCCTACCTTGTAGGATGGGGGAAAGGTGTCATAAGGAAGGGGATACCGCATCTCACCCTTCGGTGTCCTACTTCCACTCCGCAAAGACCTCTCATCCAGGTGATCCTCCCGCACAGGTCCACCCCCATGAACTGGATCCAAAAGCGATGGCCGTGTCCTAACCACCTGGATGACAGATTCCCGTGGACTAGCGGATGAGACACCTTCAGGTTTCTCACAGTAGTCTCTAAATATATTGTTACAATGTTCCTTTAGCATCTTTATTCCTTATGTCTGTTGCAATGATAAATTGTAAAAAATAAAAAAACAAGTAATGGGATGCTTACATTTCTCATTTATTTTCTTGTTGTCGGTCATGTCCTGTCTTTTTCTGCTTATTCATTCATTTAGAAACCTCAATCCTTTTAATCCTTGTAGTTATTCCTTGAACCATTTGTAATGCGCTCATGAAAGGTTAAGCAATATCCAGGGCTGGCAAGACAACCCCCTACCATTCGATGGATGGAGAAACAAGACTAAAGGACTAACCGGGGGGCGCAAGGCATAACCCAGAGTCATTTGTGCTATAGGTGAGCCATAGACGAAGAACGTTCCAGACGATCAGCCGCGAGCCCCCTCGCGAATTGGGGACAGGCGAGCAAGACGACCAAGCATGCTGAGGTGCATTATCTCCCCAACCCATGTATAAAGCGAAATTTGCTGTCTCCCATTTTCTTCCTTTTTCCCCCTGATCCCCCCCTTCCTCCTCTACCAGGAACTATTAACGTTAGTTGTTTCTGTTATTTAAGTTCTTCTGTTACTGTTTAACTAAGCTACGAGCAGTGCACTTGCTATCCGATGCCATTTTGAATGCTTGTATGTACAAAACCAATAAAAAGAAGTTTGGATAAAAAAAAGATATACCTATGGTTTCTAGCAACTCATATATTTATTCATAGAATGGTGCTCTTTGACCTCTCGCCCCAGCCTTTGTGTGGATTTTGACTCAATGATGCCCTCTGGTGGACATTTTCATCTTTGTAGGTATGATCTTCGATTTTAAAAATGAGAAATTCAGAAGTGGTCTAGTTATACTTTTTTTTCTTTGCGAATGCACAATTTTAACTATATCCTTTTTTTTAAGTAAATTCCATTTGGAGAACCAGTAAAGAAAGCTGTGTGTGACCATGACTCCAAAATACATGCGGCCCATTTCAAAAAGATGTTACTATGAGAATGACCCCTGATGTACACCTGGAGAGGACTATTCGATACAAAAAGAGGTTACTATGAGTTTGTCATACCATGACTTACTGTGCAAGAGAGCTATTGTATCCATTAGCACCCTTGGTGGGGGAGCCAGCCAATCAGGAGGCAGAGAACACAGCTTGAAACTGCTAATCTAAGCCTGCGTTCCAAGCCACCTGATGGCCTGTTACCCCACCCGCCATCCCCCCCCACCAACCGAGCAGTTATCCCCCCCAATCCCCACTTACCTGATTAGCCGCAGCTGCTTCAGGATCTGTCGCTGCTCTGTTTGACCGCCATGGAAGAGGGACTTCATAGGGAGCCCAACTTCCTATTCCATGGACATGTTTGTATATTATTTTCTATCCATGTACAGGACGCCCCAAGGCGAAATGATCATGGAAAGAAAATACGTTCCATTTGGAAAGAAAGATACATTAGCACCCGTGTAGAGAAATACACGGGTGTTAATGGCAATACGCCCGACCGTGGCGGGCCTACCCTTTGAGAAACGGCACCACCACCGCTGTTAAGGGAACCTCGCTGCGCTCCTGGGCTTAACCTGGGCGGTGAGCCATTACCTACAGGGTCGGACCGCCACCTCGGGGCATATCGCCACAAAATAGCATTCTCGACTCGAGGAGCAACTCGGAGTTCTATTTTGCTAACGGAGCTCACCTTTCATTTTATCTTTGTTTTGTATGTTGATGAGAGGCGACCCCTTCCCTAAGCCCACCCCAGGGCTGTCTTGGTGGGAGAGCTACACTACCACAATATATGCAATCTGGGGGCAGAACGCAAGTCTCACATGTTGGAAGTGTAGCACTACCAGCCGTTGAACACATATAACCCTACTTTGTAAAAATCGGAAATCGCGTGCAGGGCACCGCCAATGTTAGCACTTATGCGCAGTGGGTCTTCTGATTGCAATATTAAATGTTCACCAGGAACAGTGGACAAGGAAAGAGTAAAAGCAAGGAGGCAACCCCGCTTTTACTGTTTCATTTTCCGCTCCGTCTCGGGGAAATGTGAACCCTGCCTTCTAATATGCTTTGCAGGAAGCGTTTACAATATGTCGCAGGGGTCCCCAACCTTTTGGGCGCAATGAGCAAAATGTGCTTATCAAATGAAATGGTGAGCAACATCAATTTTTTGACAGAACTCATCGGCGCTCAGTGGGCTGACAAATGATTGAAGCACAACTTAGAAACGTAAAAACTTTAGACTGCTTATAAAACATTTTAATTTGCAGTATTTAATAGTTATCTAGAACATCTGCAATTCTAGCAAAGGAAATTTGCAAGGCCTTCAACTCCATTTGACATTACGCGTTTTTTTACAAGAAATGTTTAGGAAATTGAGTGTCAGTTAGGATGTTTTTAGACACATAGGACCAGTCAAGTTGTTAAAAAATATAGTAGGATTGAATAAACATTACCAGGGGTTTTAGGTCCTCGGGCAAAATATTTTTTTGAAATTTCATGCAAATGTTTGGACAGTACAATTGCTCACAAATGGATTTTACCTGGGTAATTTCTGGGATCTTTAGTGGCAGATGGTGCATTTCTAAGCATACAAGATCAGAAATACTGTTCCACAGTCATTGATTACTGTATTGTGGATTGGTTTTTCTTCAGGAATGTTATGCATTTTTCATTTCAGATTGAACAAAGAGCGAACACTATCCTCTCTTGAGTTCATTTTCAAATGACCAGGGTCGGCACCACAAAGATTTCCGACAGTCAGAGGGGCTCTTTGGCGATGCTCAAGGTCAACAAGGAGGCACTGGAAATAATTACTATTTCACATGAAATTAAGATATTCACTTAAAACTAATAGTTTTATGTTTAATGCAGTTGTCGAGACAGGCATTCTGCCCTCTCCTTGGACAAGTAGTCATTGGTCCATCAGCCCCCCACGGTTATAGATCACTTTCCTTACCGGACATTGCCAGTAAGATATTCTCCAAATGTTTGTTGCTCAAACTGGAGGAGTGGACTCAAAGTAACAATATCTTGAAGCCCTCCCAAGCAGTGGTTCAGGGGAGGGTATAGTACAGTGGACCATTGCTTTACTCTGCGCCCCATCATGGAGACACACACTAAGGTTAAGTGAGGGAGATCATATTTCTGATTTGGAGAAAGCATTTGATTTGATAAAAACATAGTGGGGCATAATTTACATTTGATTGGGTTCCCTAATGATTTATTAAATCTCGTCCCATTGTGATACACAGACATCTCAGCGTCTGTCCATTATACAAGATGGGAATTGTACATTTTTTCCTTTCAGACGTTAATTTTATTACTTCTATTGGGAAACTTAACCCACCTTCTCTGATGGGCACATTTTATAGCATGCTTCTTTATACCGAAGAGGTGGCTATTTAGGACTTAGCCCCGGCAGGTCTACAACAGGACCTGCTAAACACAAATGACTATTTTGGGAACTATAGTTTGAAATGTAATATGATAAAACAGAAACAATGGTGTTTGAGGGTGAAACCTTCTAGCTAGTTTTTAAATGAATATACAGATGAGGGGGCAGTCTCATTTTTATCTCAAAGAATCGTGTTTTGGTCAGTAATTTTAAGAAGACAGCTGAAAAGGCTTCATTAAGGATTACAGGGCTTTTAAAAATTGTATTTCAAGTTTGGGGCATTCTGATTGGACAAGTGCATGCAGGCATATAAGGCAAAGGTCTGTTGCATGATTTTTTTGGCTGAGAAATCTAGAGTGGTACAAACTGTTATGCCCTGGAGGAGTTGCAAAATAAATTCCTGTGCCAAATAGCAGGACTCCTTGCAGATACACCTGGTAGTGCCTTATGAGCTAAATTGGTGGTGTTCAGTTTGAAGGTGTTGGGCCAGTTAAGATTTGTAATTTATTTTTTAAAAGCACATCTGGGATTTTCTGCTCCCCTGGAAAAGATAAAATGCTTTGGGGGTTGTAAGGCACTGCCCATTTGGTTAGGGGGTGGTATATAACTAAATTTGGCAAATTTAGTCAACTCAAAATAGCTCTCTTAGAGCTTGTCCAATGGGGAGAGAGGCAGATGTCCAATATATACATAGGCTGCCCTCTTTAGCTTTATATGCAGACTTACGTACACATATAAGATTACAAGGAGAAATCTGTGAAATAAGAGCCCTAGAATGCAGGAGGCTGATGCTAATGGTACATTTGAACATACCCACGCCTCAATAAATTAAGAAGGTGTGCTGGTGGAAGCAAAAAGTGTGGCTGAAAAATAGGAGTCGATGAAGATTTTGTAAATTTTGTGTTACTTGGCTGCTGTTTCTCTGTTTTGCGTAAGCATGGACATGCATGGGAGCTATGTTTTATATAATGAATTGCAATGAACCGGTTTTTATATATAGCTTGTTTGAATATGTTAAAGCTGCTTTTTGTAGGCTTGTTCTATGTGAATTTTATGAAATATACATGTTTTTAAATGTTAACTTAATGGAGAAATATGATTATATAAATATTGATTGAGTCATTCTGAACGGCTTCAAAGATCACTTCACGAGGGGCTTTGGAGGTTGCCTCCTAAGAATTAATTTGGGATAATGGGGCGCAGAGAAGTAGGAGGGAGATCCCCAGGAGATCGGAAAAGGGGGCAGAAGGGATGGGAGAGGGGTCAGGGAAGGGTGTGGGGGACATAGACCCGGTGGAGGACACGGGTGATAGGCGATTGCATAAGGGTGCAGGACAGATGGGGTGAGGGGATAGCGAATCAGGGGAGCAGAGAGGGGCAGCAGTGTGTAGGGAAAAGGGAGGAAAATACCTGCAGAAGTGTGCGGGAGGGAGGAGGAGAGAGCGATCCCCTTCGAGTGGTGAGGAAATGGAGAGGTGTGGAACGGCCTCACTGTCTAGGAGGATTTCGGGTGGAGGGCTTAGTACGGTTCCCGCTGTTCCAGTTGTGGAGTTGGGAGAGGGTTTAAGAATGGCCCCTCCGCAGGAGTCACGAGGACAGACTAGAGGGTGTAGCACGGCCCCTAGCACAGAGGACCGAAGGGTGGAGGAAAGGACCTCTTGCCCGAGAGAAGATGATCAGGAAGGTTTTTTTTCCAGCGCCCCGTCAAGAAGATGCTGAAGGAGTGGTGGGGCGGGCGCCCCGGGCTCACAAGAGGAGGATCTACCCGGCCCGAGCATGTGCTCGCAAAACAGCCATGGTATTACATGGGGGATGATGAAGGGGTGGAGGAATACGTGGCGCAGTGGGAGGATGAAGGGTACAGTGTTGTAAGGAGGAGGGATAGGGCGAGAAGGGGTTTAAGGTGGGAAGGGGAAAGCCAGGAGCAAGGAGCCTGGGGGGCAAGAGGTTGGGGGGGGAAACTGGCTGGGTGAGACTGTTAACATGTTTTGTCCCCGCAGCAGAAGCCCAGTAAGGAAGGAGATGAGGAGCATCGGAGTGGAGGTCAGGCTGCAGACGGGCGACGGCAGGGCAGAAAGAGGTGAGCAGGAAGGGGAATGGTCAGTGGCATGACAAAGGGGGGACACAAGGTTGGGAGCAAGAAGGGAATGGGCAGGGGTGCAAGGGGCGAGGAGAGAGTTTGGCTTGCAGGCTATGGGGGCCTTGGTTGTGGGAAAGAAAGTTTCTTCGGTGGAGGTGCAGACAGACAGGGCGATTGAGCCCTTGGTACCCGATGTACAGGTTCCAGAAGAGAAGGATACAGAGGGAAAGGGAAAGGAGACGTAGTTGCCATACACTGGCATTACGAAACCGTTGGGAGCACATTTGATGACATCAACAAAGGATAAGACATGGGCTGGGGAATTTGTGGACGTTTTCAAGCTTCTACATAGGGAGGTGAGAGCTAAGGAGGGTTCTAAGGAGGAGGAGTGGGAGTTGGCATCGTGTCCAAAGGTGCCGGTGACGATTGAGAACTTAACGTCGGCTTTTATTATCTATTCAAGTGTCTATTGTGAGAAATTCCCAGAGAGATGTGTGGCACTGTTGAAGTACATGGATGTGATTAGAAAGGCATTCACAAGTTTTTGGGGCTTCACATGGGTGCGTTATGACGAGGAATTCAGGGCGAGGATGGCAGAGGACAGCCAGGCGGTTTTGGGTGAGATAGACATGGATCTCTGGCTGCAGTAGGTGGCGCAGACGAGGCCAGCTCCAATATTACGCACAGCGAGCAGTTTACCAGTGCCTTACCGGCCCTTTCTTGGTCGCCCCGCCCATGAGGGGTTGGTGGGAGGAGGCAGAGGTCAGCCCTCAGCAGCATGTTGGGCGTTCAATAAAGAAGGCTGCACGAGGACAGTGTGCAATTTCAAACATGAGTGCAGCAGATGCGCAGGTCGGCATCCGATCACGCATTGTTTTCAGGCAGAGGACAGAGGGGAAAGGGTGAGGAGCGGGCAAGGAGGTGGGGGGGAAGGACCGTATACCAGTTAAAGTTGGGGTTTCTGTAGGGGGGCCTCAGTTTATCAGAAAAGGGTGGGGGGCGTGAAGGTTGGGGAGAGGTTTGGGGCGATCCCAAGGGAGTAGGAGGTGGGTGAGGAGGCAGAATGTAGATAGGGCTGGGGAGGGCCACACGGGGGGATGTAACTAAAAAAAAAAAAAAAACTGATAGGGGGTGGTGGCCGTCATTGGGAGGCCACGGAAGATGGCGGTTAAGCCCTCACGCTTGCTGCACAAGGTGAGCAAGCTTTGGGGGGACTTGAGAGGGTTATAGGGGCACAGAGTCAAGACAGAGAGACTCACAGAGGTTAAGCGGATATCGCAATTTCGAGCGTACAGTAGTAGCCCCGGCTCGCATGAGGGGCAGGAGACAGGGCATGCGCTAGGGCGGGAATTCAGTACGCACATCACTGGAGGAACTTGGCAGGTGAGGTCAAGGGAGTTGCAAGTTTAAAAAATAAAATAAAAGGGATTATATCAGAGTTGGTGCTGGAGAAGGAGCAGTAGGACAGAGGAACTCAAGAGGAGTAAGGTTGCCGAGAAGCTACATGAAGGGGCAGGTTATGAGGAATGGGCTGCATGGACGGGGGTGCTCATTTGGCCCCTGGTGCAGTGGGGGAAATGAGGAGAGGTGACTGCATGGATGGGGGTGCGGGAGCACCCTTGGTGCAGTGGGGGGGGAGTGATGAGAGGTGACTGCATGGACGGGGTGCACGAGGGCCCCTGGTGCATTTGGGAAACATATTGTAATGGACGCAAGGTGCTGGTGCTGGAAGAGCAAGTTATGTGGATTGGACTGCATGGACGGGGCGCAGGTTTGACCTCTGGTGCAGTGGCGGAGAGGAGAAATTAGGAGATGGTCCTGCATGGAAGGGGGTGCATGTGGGCCCCTGGTGCAGGGTGGGTAACATGGTGCAATAGTAGTAAGTTGATGGAGGGGAGGGGGCAATTGTGAACAGGAGGGTAATAGGATAGCGGATGCAGGAGTTCTAACTGAGTTAGGTGTATTGTATTAGTTAGAAGAAGGGGGTTAAAGGTACGAATTAAGGCGGGCCAGGAAGGGAAGGGCCGGGAGATGTTTCCGGAGTGGGAGTAAGGAGTTGGTCAGGTGAGGATGGGATGTCTTGCGTGAGAGAGAGGGGAGTAAAAGAGGGTGGTTTTTTAGGAGTTAAGTTTGGGTCGGCAGTGCTGGCAGCACATGTATTAGGGGGTCAGGAGGAGGGTTTGGAGGAAGTGGGGAGTGAGCAGACGTGGGGAATGTTGCCTGAAGGAGGTTGGCGCAAGGCATTGGGAAGGTAGTTGGAGGGGGACTAGCTGAGAAGAGGGGAACGGGGGGCGCTGGGATAAGGGAACTTCAAGGGATATAAGTATAGATTTCCTGTAATTGGAGGCCGATTGGGAACGAGGGCAGGAACAGGTGGGGTGGTTTGGCAATGGCAAAGAGAGACTCATAACTATTTTCTTTTGCAGATGGGGGCTTGAAGGAGAGGTGAGTTGCCGTAGACGTGGAATTGTGGCCAGCAAATGGTTATTGGGGCTGGGAATGTGGGGGGAGAGATCGGATTGTTTGGACACAACTGAGGACGCAGTCATAACTGTAGAGGGGTCTATTTGCTGCCCATGTTGGTGGCGGGAAGGGAGTGTCATGGGGTTTGGGAGGCCTTTATAGTTAGGGTGACCAGACATCTGGGTTTTCCCGGGACAGTCTGGGGAAATCAGACGACGTCCGCGGGTCCCGGGAGTTTTTTTCTTTTATAAAACCCGTCCGGGGTTTCGGATATGGTCCCTTTTTTTTGCTGGGACCCGATTTCGAAATCCCGAAATCGGGTCCTGGCGCTAATCTTTTTGCACAAAGGGGGCGTGAAATGCTTTTCACGCCCCCATTTCTGCCCCCTTACCCTCCCCGGCGCTCTCCTCCAATGAGAGGAGTGTGCATGTTAGCACCCCAACTCCCTGCCCACCCCCCGCAACAGGTCACTCACATAGAAGTAGGACTAAAGTTGTATGTATTTACCTTAGTCCTACTTCTATTTCGATGACCCATCCGTTTTTTTAAATGTTTATCTGGTCACCCTATTTATAGTACACGCAGGATGTATGGCTTAGTAAATTAATGATTAGTAGCTTTGCTATAGAAATAACAGGGGACCTAGCTGGTTTTCGGGAGTGGGGCTCAAGGTAAGGTGGTTGGACAAAGTTGTCGCTGAGGAGGGTTGCAGGGGGAAGGTATTTGAAGGGGCAGTGGGTAGGTCTAGGAGGAAGTTTAACGGCTGGTCATAATACAAATTGGAAGTAGAGGTAAGTTAGGATAGGTGGGGCAGAAAGAACACCTCAAGGGAGGGTTTTTCTGGATGAGGGGGTCGGGAAGCAGAATGGGGGAATAGCACAATGGGGGAATAGCACGGGAAAGGATGGGGGTGGTGCTGTTTGCACGAACGGGCTACTCCAGGGGTGCAAAGAGGGGGAACAGGTATTGAAGATGGAGGAGCATGGCCCCGGGGAGAAGATGGGAGAAAGCGGGATGGAAGGCTGGAGAAGATGGTAAGGAGACGGTAGGGAGCAAGGGATAGGTAGGGAGGAATTTAAACTTACTAATTTATTTAATTGTTGGGGGAACTCAAATGTTTGATTATTAATTTGTTTGACAAGTTGTTAAAAACAGATTTGTTGGTCTGTAAGGCCAGGGGCCGGGTTACCGTTGATTTGTGAGCTTTGGCCTGTCAAATTAAAGCAACCTTTTCCACTACAGGCGAGTCTGGGTGTTTTGTGCAGTAAGCCCAAAATATATGTGTTAGTCAAGGCATACGTAGCTTTGGCAGCCATTTTAAACGTAGTTTGGTTAGCCATTTTAATCCCACATTTGTCAGCCTATTCTGAAGATATTGTAGAATGACTGAGTGCAAAAAGACCATGGGGTGAGAGGAACATAACATAGGGCCTATACAATGGCTGGTGGATTTGTACATCTGGTGCTGCATTTTAGAAACTTTGCAATCAGTGCCGGGCTATTTTGCATTCCATTAGCTCTGTGGCAAATAGTACCCTGGGGCAACAAAGCTTTAAGAAAATACATATTTTCACTGGTGTAATGGTTCCCCAAGTGCCAATACTGTGCAGAACTGCACTCACACTGGTGCAAAGTTTCTATAATCAGGGCAGAGACAGGCAGTAGACACAAAAAAGAATTCTGATCTCTACAGGATACAGTGATTATTGGTTCTTTGGGACAGCGAAAAGAGGTAAAGGTGGTATCAAATGTTAGCTTTCACGAAAGGATCTGTGTGGTTTCAAGAATTGTAATCGATGGATGGATGTTCTTCAGGCATAAATTGGGACAGCTGTAAGCGAAGCTCCAAAAGGCCACTAAAAAAAGCGTCAGAACACCAGGCAACTGACACATTTGGAGGGAAAAAAATGAACCGTTCTGCTCTTTTAAATGATTTTGGCCTCACTGAGAACAGAATTAAACCAGAAGCCAAGGCTCACTGCCTTTGGCTGCCCATCAGGAAACAGAGCTCAAAACAATGAACCAAGAGCTTGACGAAGATTGTGGCCGAAACATGGGCTTCGAGAAGAGAGCAAAGCAGCACACGACATTCCTGAATTGAAAGGAAAGCCTCCATCTTATGTCCCTTGAAGCTTAGACCAGGGCAGGCCACGCAACTTTGCAGGGAAGTACTTGGCAGGGTGGCAGGTTGGGCTAAGGGCCCAGGACAGACAGCAGAGACACACTGGCTTGCAGGGAAATTAGATTATGTGGCAACTCTGCATTTACCAGCATAGGGCTGGGGAGAGGTGGTCGAGTTCGCGTGTTAGGCTTTTTTTCATCCTTCTTTGCAGGCACAGAAAGGAGCACATTGACTGGATGGGGCAGGAGGAGTTTGATGGGGGTAGGAGGTGTGGAGGAGGGGGGGCAGGCTCGGCTAGCATCTCACCACATGATTCAGCCTAGATGCCTCGGGCCTCCCAGTAACCAGGGGTAGACTGGTAACCAAGAGGTGCCCTGGAAATAATGTTCAAAATGGCCCCATGTTACACTTGTTCAGAAAGTCCAACCCGTTTCCTATGAGAAAATGTGAAAATAAAATAGGTTATCACACAAAACAGGCCCAGGTTGCAGATTCCGACCAGAGTTCCCTATCGGCCAGTCCTCCCCTGCCCGTAGATGACGGCTGCAGGTGTGCCTAGAGTGGGAAGGCGTACAAGGAGAGAATGTGTGTGAACAATGAACAATAACATAAGTAATTTAAAAAAAAGTGCCAATTGCCATGAAGTCCAAATGACTTCACTTTGGGCACTGCGTATTCCTGGCCCATGGCGTGGTACTACTAAAAATGTCGCGACCCAACCTCCAAGGTATCTTCCATGCGACAACAGCATGCAAGGAAAGACCAAGACACGTCGCTGCTGAGCAATTAGGAGTCTTGAAGAGGCCTGCGGGGCTGGGGAAGAGTCTAGCACTAGAGCGACTGTGCCCCAGCCCAGCTGTCCTCGCCGCGGCAGCAGGGCCGCCGGGAAGCCTCCCGGGGTATCAATAGACGGGCCCGCCTCTGCGCGAGCTGGGGGAATAAATAGACTCGGCGAATGCACGCACTAAAGAGGACACGGCTCTGGCGCAGTCAGGCGCTTGGCAGCCAGCCATGCTTCGCTGGAGGGGCAACCAGGGCGACGTGTCTGTTGCTATGGGAACGGAAAGGGGGATGGGAGGATGGATGAGGGAAATAAAGCTTAAGGGATCAGAGGAAAAATACCAGCATCTCATAAGAAGTGTGTCTGGCCTGCGAGGCTGGGAAAGCGGGGCCGGGCTTCATCTGCGCAGCAGGAGTCGCCTGCCCTCTAGGGCCCTGTCATCACCTTGGTTACCCGACAGAGCCCCCGACCTCGTCCCGAAGCAAGGCTTGGGTTCGTGTCCTAGTGTGCACCGAGTGTGCGCTCTGCCTAACACGATGACCTGGCCTCCCCGCTTTGATTTGCCCTCGCATCACCTTGCATTCATGGCTCGTCCCCTGTCTCTAAGCAACGTCTGTACTCCACCTATCAGGTGCCATGACAATAGCTTGTGTCCGCGAAAGCCTCAACCCATCGATTCTACCCGAGGCCCGTACGCCAATCCTGTGGGGAGCTGGCATTATGTTGGCTTCACACGGGTGAGTGTCACTTTATCAACTTTAAACAAGGTGATATAGCCAAAGTGGGGTCCTTCCACCATACAGCACACAGGAACCAGGTAAGTTATTAGTAGTTTATTGGGCCCCGTAGTACAGGTAAGTTCATCAGTGCAAGAAAAGTGTTGACACTGGCCCATCCACCTGGCTCACTCTCCAACTGACACTTTGGAACCTCTACACTCAAAGCTCCACACTCCACACCAACATTCGACAGTCAAAACCCTGACTGTAACCAACAGCCCCACAACCTGCCATAGCCAACAGCAACCGACCAACTGCACCCAACAGTCAGAACCCTGTAGCCAACAGCCCCACAACCTGCTGTAACCAACAGCAACCGACCGACTGTAACCAACAGTCAAAACCCTGGCTGTAACCCACAGCCCCACAACCTGCCGTAGCCAACAGCAACTGACCAAATGTACTCAAAAGTCTAAACCCTGACTGTAACCAACAGCCCCACAACCTGTTGTAACCAACAGCAACTGACCGACTGCAACCAACAGTCAAAACCCTGGCTGTCACCAACAGCCCCCCAACCTGTTGTAACCAACAGCAACCGACCGACTGTAACCAACAGTCAAAACCTCGGCATCACTTGGCCACCAGGACTCCATGGACCAGGACTCCACTGAGGCTACCCCGCATCCCTGCCTACTACTCCTCCGTGGCTACCTCTGCTTCCCTGCTCCCGACACTGACACAGGCAGAGGAACCGGTTGCTGCGCCACTCAGCCCAAGACTCCTCCGAGGCTACCTCCGCCTCCGTGCCACCTGGCCTGCAGCTGCTCCAGCTCTAGCCATGCCCTCGAGCTCAGGACTCACCCTCCGGGGCTTACGTCCACACTCTGGGGCTTACATTCACATTGCTCTCTGCCTTTCAACTACTCCGGCAAAAGGCTGTCCTCCGAGGCTACCTCTGCCTCCCCGCCGACACCAGCAGGGGAACCTGTTGCTGCGCCACCCGACCCACAGCTGGTCCAGCTCTAGCTGTGCCCCATGAACCAAGGACACTCTCCTCTGGGGCTCCCTTCCGCATCAGTTGTCCGCCTGAGAGCGCCTCATCACACCGCCCGGTTTGCGAGTTACCCTGAACAGGGTAGCTGGTGAATGGGAACCTTTGGGGGCAGTGTCTTCCACCTGCTGCACCCCCCCAGCAGCTGCTGGTGGTGGCTCAAAAGATCCTCGTCGCCAGTGATATAACGAAAGTGGGGTCCTTCCACCATACAGCGCTCAGGAACCATGTAAGTTATTAGTAGATTATTGGGCCCCGTTGTACAGGTAAGTTCATCAGTACAAGAGAAGTGTTGACACTGGCCCATCCACCCGGCTCACTCTCCAATTGACACTTTGGAACCACTACACTCAAAACTCCACAGTCCACACCAACCTTCCACCCCCTAGAGAGTCCACAGCACCAGTACCTCACCCCAGCACATTATAACACAAGGTTTGTACTCCAACCCTCATGTGCCCTGGCATCAACTTGAGTTCACCTAGGCCTCCATACGTCACTTTAAAAGCAAGGTGTGTACTGCAGATCCGAGGTGCCCTGGCTGCCATCGACTTGAGCACACTTACCAAAGCCCCCATCACTATAGCTTGAAGGCCAGGCTTGGACTCCTGCTCTGAGGCCTTGCCAGCCTCCAGTGATTCTCCTGACCAGGCAACAAGCCGATTTTTCTGTGGAATTACGGCACCTTGTAGGAGTAAAGCGAGGGAGTTCCCTTAGTTCGGTGTGAGGTGTGGGGTGGCACATCTACTCCGAGACCCAGTCCAGAACCTTCCCCCAAACAAGCTGGCACCAAAGGGCTGGGGGCAGAAGAGCGTGGCAAATATGACCGGTGACAATGGCTCAGGTGGATATTAAGAGCGGTTTAAAGAAGGGGAAACAGACCGAAAGTGTCCTTTGTCGTGATCATTTTCCTGGTTTCTGATATAACAAAATAGACGCTGACCACCTGCAGCTTGCAAATGGTGGACATCTTTGGGTGGCTACGGGTTTCTTGTTATCGGCTAGACATAAGGAAATAAAATAACTGACCATAACCCACAGAGATGGATGGACTTCACCCGTAGACAGGGAATGACAGGACTGGGCAGGGAGTCATCTGACTCGGCGCATTGGTAAGGTTGTGTAATGGCGTCAAGGGCTCCACCTTTACACCTTCATTTTCAGGTGCTGCTTGTGTGTGTGTGTGTGTAGTTCAAGCCAATCCGCCAGACGGGTTGCAGTGTATTTTTCGCTTTCTTCTCTCGGACACGCATTGCTTTAAATGTACTAGTACTTGCCGGTCATGGGAACCTGCACTTCTATGAATTGAAATACATAGTCCAATGCAATCCTTTTTTAACTTAATTATCACCCACACCGTCGTAAAGCTCATTCACTCAAATCTTCACCGAACTCATATCTCACGTATCTATTGCCTTATCCCAGGAGATTAAAATTTCTAGAAGGAGCTCTGTTTTGTGCAAAGCCTTTTGTTAGCCATGCGCTGAGAAGGTTCCACGGTTGACGCCACCTTTAGTGCGGGAGAAGCCTCTACCACCTCTGTATGTATTTATTACCCTCATATGTTATGTTATGTCGGAATTGGTCCCCAGGCGCTCTGGCGGATCTGTAAAGGAGAAGGTGGGATGGGTTAGTAAGGTGAAGAGGGAGTAGGATAGTGAGAGGAGTGGTGTTCTGTTGGCAGCTTCATCTCGGTAGACACCGGGTGCTGAGCTTTGGTGCGAGTATTGGATCAGTGTCAGTCCGCGTGTGCTGTTGGTGCGGATTATGTGTTGTTGCGGTGTGGTGAAGTGCGTGCGGCTTGTGCGAGAAATGGTTGTGTGAGTTTGTTGAGTGAGATAAGTATGCAGAGATTTGAGCTTATATTGGTTAGTGGGTTATATGACATTAAACACGCTAATATTCACAGTTCTGTCTAAGTGTAGTACTTGCTGATCTACATAATTCCGTCTTAGTGTGGCACTCGCTAACCTTCACAATAATTGTCTAGATATGCGACAGGATAATGTTCTCGATGCTAGTGTGGCACATGCTAACATCCAAGTTCCATCTAGGTGTGGCATGTGCTAACATTCACAATCCTATCTAGAACAGCGCAGGTTAATGTTCTCAATTCTAAGTGTGGCACAAGTGTAACACCACAGTTATCCCAGGAGATTTTAATTTCTAGAAGGAGCTCTGTTTTGTGCAAAGCCTTTTGTTAGCCACACACCGAGAAGGTTCCACGGTTGACGCCATCTTTAGTTGCGGGAGAAGCCTCTAACACATCTGTATGTATCTATTACCCTCATATGTTAGGTTAAAGGTACTTAAATAGCGCACTGTCACAAACGGAATTGGTCCCCAGCCACTCTGGCAGATCTGTAAAGGATAAGGTGGGATGGGTTAGTAAGGTGAAGAGGGAGTAGGATAGTGAGAGGAGTGGTGTACCGTTGGCAGCTTCAACTCAGTAGACACCGGGTGCTGAGCTTTGGTGCGAGTATTGCAACAGTGTCAGTCCACGTGTGCTGTTGGTGCGGCTTATGTGTTGTTGCAGTATGGTGAAGTGCTTGCAGCTTGTTGTGCGAGAAATGGCTGTGAGTTTGTTGAGTGAGGTAAGTATGCAGAGTTTGATTTTATATTGGTTAGTGGGTTATATGACATTTAACATGCTAACATTCACAGTTCTGTCTAAGTGTAGTACTTGCTGATCTACATAATTTCTGTCTAAGTGTGGCACTCACTAACCTTCACAATGAGTGTCTATATATGCGGCAGGATAATGTTCTCGATTCTAAGTGTGGCACATGCTAACATTCAAGTTCCATCTAGGTGTGGCATGTGCTAACATTCAAGTTCCATTTGGAGTGTCATGTGCTAACATTCACGATCCTATCTAGATACGGCACAGGCTAATGTTCTCAATTCTAAATGTGGCACATGCTAGCATTCAAGTTCCATTTGGAGTGTCATGTGCTAACATTCACGATCCTATCTAGATACGGCGCAGGCTAATGTTCTCAATTCTAAATGTGGCACATGCTAGCATTCAAGTTCCATCTAGGTGTGGCATGTGCTAACATTCAAGTTCCATCTAGGTGTGGCATATGCTAACATTCACAATCCTATCTAGCTACGGCGCAGGCTAATGTTCTCAATTCTAAATGTGGCACATGCTAACATTCAAGTTCCATCTAAGTGTGGCATGTGCTAACATTCAAGTTCCATTTGGAGTGTCATGTGCTAACATTCACAATCCTATCTAGCTACGGCGCAGGCTAATGTTCTCAATTCTAAATGTGGCACATGCTAGCATTCAAGTTCCATTTGGAGTGTCATGTGCTAACATTCACGATCCTATCTAGATACGGCACAGGCTAATGTTCTCAATTCTAAATGTGGCACATGCTAGCATTCAAGTTCCATTTGGAGTGTCATGTGCTAACATTCACGATCCTATCTAGATACGGCGCAGGCTAATGTTCTCAATTCTAAATGTGGCACATGCTAGCATTCAAGTTCCATCTAGGTGTGGCATGTGGTAACATTCAAGTTCCATCTAGGTGTGGCATATGCTAACATTCACAATCCTATCTAGCTACGGCGCAGGCTAATGTTCTCAATTCTAAATGTGGCACATGCTAACATTCAAGTTCCATCTAGGTGTGGCATGTGCTAACATTCAAGTTCCATTTGGAGTGTCATGTGTTAACATTCACAATCCTATCTATATGCGGCGCAGGCTAATGTTCTCAATTCTAAATGTGGCACATGCTAGCATTCAAGTTCCATTTGGAGTGTCATGTGCTAACATTCACGATCCTATCTAGATACGGCGCAGGCTAATGTTCTCAATTCTAAATGTGGCACATGCTAACATTCAAGTTCCATCTAGGTGTGGCATGTGCTAACATTCAAGTTCCATTTGGAGTGTCATGTGCTAACATTCACAATCCTATCTAGCTACGGCGCAGGCTAATGTTCTCAATTCTAAATGTGGCACATGCTAACATTCAAGTTCCATCTAGGTGTGGCATGTGCTAACATTCACAATCCTATCTAGCTACGGCGCAGGCTAATGTTCTCAATTCTAAATGTGGCACATGCTAGCATTCAAGTTCCATCTAGGTGTGGCATGTGCTAACATTCAAGTTCCATCTAGGTGTTGCATATGCTAACATTCACAATCCTATCTAGCTACGGCGCAGGCTAATGTTCTCAATTCTAAATGTGGCACATGCTAGCATTCAAGTTCCATCTAGGTGTGGCATGTGCTAACATTCAAGTTCCATCTAGGTGTTGCATATGCTAACATTCACAATCCTATCTAGCTACGGCGCAGGCTAATGTTCTCAATTCTAAATGTGGCACATGCTAACATTCAAGTTCCATCTAGGTGTGGCATGTGCTAACATTCAAGTTCCATTTGGAGTGTCATGTGCTAACATTCACAATCCTATCTAGATACGGCGCAGGCTAATGTTCTCAATTCTAAATGTGGCACATGCTAACATTCAAGTTCCATCTAGGTGTGGCATGTGCTAACATTCAAGTTCCATCTAGGTGTGGCATATGCTAACATTCACAATCCTACCTAGATATGGCGCAGGCTAATGTTCTCAATTCTAAGTGTGGCACATGCTTACATTCAAGTTCCATCTAGGTGTGGCATATGCTAACATTCACAATCCTATCTAGATACGGCGCAGGCTAATGTTCTCAATTCTAAATGTGGCACATGCTAACATTCAAGTTCCATTTAGATGTGGCATGTGCTAACATGCACATTTCTATCATAGTTCTGTCAAGTGTGGTGTATGCTAACCTTCCTAATTCCATCTAAGTGAGGCAGATGATGACATTCACAAACCTATCTAGATGCGACGCAGGCTAGCGTCCACAATTCCCTCCAAGTGTGACACTTGGTAATATTGACTAGTATGTTAGGATGCAGTGCAAGGCAACATTTCAAATACTGTCATGGATAAAACCAGGCTGGTGGTCACAAATCTTTCTAAGTATGCATGGGCTAAGTCTATGGCAGTCTTGTTATGGAAAGGTAAAGTAGAGTGGCGGGGGCTTTCTGGTGTACCCCCCACCCATGCCACACTTTCAGTTTTTGTTGGTGTTTAGCATGGTTTGAGCATCAATAAGCTGCATGGGAGCTCTTCTCGCCTTTATCCAGTTCCTGTGTTTGTTTTTAAGTTGCCCAACTTGCCGCACTCTCACCTCGACAGGAAGGTCTTTCAATGCACGAATGTTCGCTCTCATTCTGGATTTTCTTAGCTGTATATGGACATGTGCTATGGCAGGTCTTATTGTTGGATACTTTAAAGGTCTGCATAGCTGCTACATACACCCCTTCTTTGTAAACAAGTTCTGGAATAAGTATTTGGGGGGTGTATTACTCTTGTCAGCAGGTCCTGAAGTTCGTATGGTCAGAGTACAACGCTTTCCTCTCCTCCAAATCTTTATCTCTAGCGCCTCCTGTCTGCAATGGCCTCAATAGGCGCACTGCATGCAGAAAATGCAGCAGTTTAAACGACCACTGCTTTAAAGTGGAGAGAAAATGCACCAAAGTGGAGGTACGGATAACTCACAAGTTAAGCATTCGCCTCAGGCAGAGGGGGCGATCTACACTTCAAAAGCTTTACTCTAACCTTGCCGACTCACCTCTTCCTCCTCGAGGTTGAAAAATGGTGTAACATTAAATCGAATAATTATAACACCTGTTATTAGAGCACTCAAAAGTGGGAGGAACCCAGCATGAAGCGCTACATACAAGCGAACATTCTATCAGTGATGTCCTTTCTGCGCCTTGTGCACCTCCTTTCACAAAGAGGGTGGGGATGTGAGCGTTAGATGCTCTCGTTCTCACCCCCTAATGTGACACTCAACACATTTCTATCCTGCAATGGAAGGGGATGCGCTCACAAATTAATAATTTCTACCTAACCTTTGGGAAGCGGTAACATTATAAAGTAGTACCTTTGATTTTCTGGGGGTACTGACACCCCTAATCCTACAAGTTTACCTACTGCAGAATTTATTTTAGAAAGACCCAAACGACCTTTTACACTGATGGGGATCTTTGCCCTCTGATAGCCTAAATCAAAGGTCTTCCTTAACCCAAGTCTCAGTGTTGGATGAAATACATGAAGAAGAGCAGCTAAGTAAAGTCACTGCTTGGCTTCTTCATGGGAGCCCAGGTAACAACCCATCCCCGCCCAAACTCAGCGTGCCCAATACAACCTGTTAGCCCTACTGGTTTAAGCCATACATGAATGCTGCTAATAAACAACAAACATTGGCAATGCAAACAGTTTTGGCTTTTGTGTAGGCCTGAGATAGGCATTTGCCAGGCAGTGACATAATGGTACAACCTAGCCATACGATGGCAGCAGCTGGAAAATTGTGAAACTACTTGGACATATGAGTAGTAGTGTCTGGCAAATTCCCATCTACTGCCTGTACACAAGGCAAAGCTGCTGGTCGGCCTATGCCTGTGTTTAACAGGACTTCAGTTGAATGTACAGATTTGAGGACACACATATTGCTTGTAGATCAATTGGCTAAAGAAATAATTATTTTAAATTTGTTTACACTAGTAGCTCATTTACAACTGTAATTAAGCCACTAACTCAAAGAAGACTAATTCGAAATATAACTGACAGGCCGTTTATAGCCAAGAAGTTGATGTTACTGCTTGATAGCGTTAGCTCCAAGAGATCCCTCTAGGACAAAGGTCTTAAAACTAAGTTGGCTATGAACTATTGCGCACCATCACCGCACCCTACTCCCAGATTAGTCCCGGGGCTCCCATCACAGTCTCTGGGCTCCCTCATCCCACTCCTACCCAGTCCCTGGGCTCTCCCACCCCACCATGGACCCGGGGTTCTCCCCACCCTGCTCCCACCACTATCCCATTGCTCCCCCCATCCTGCTCCCACCGCAGTCCGTGTGCTCCCCCACCCCGTTCCCAGCACAGTCCCAGTGCCAGTGGTGGCTGGTGAACTTTTTAAGTGGAGGGGCATAAATAGATCCCCCAGATATGCCATAGCAACCAAGCATAACGAGCGAGCACCAACCGATCAAGGTGGGTTCGGGGCGGTTCTTCACCCGGGAACCGTTTTAAAATAATGCATTAAAATGTAGCATTTTAGAGCACACTTTCAAAAAAATTGGGCAAAAAGACAAACAGTTCGCAATTGGCGCTGGGGTGGCCAGGAGGCAGGCATGGTATTTTTTACTGGAAATATATGATAGATGTAAAGTAAAAAGATACCATCCCTGTCCCCTGCGCGCACAGTGCCTAACACACTCACGCAATCAACATGAATATCAGTGGCGGCTGGTGAGTTTGAAAGTTGGTGGGGCGTAAATTTCCCAGGGCGAATATTTGGGAAAAATGGCCTACAAAATGTGCAATTTACTGTCCAAAAAACCCACCGAAATATGAAAAAAGCATTCTGTTTCCTTGGCTAGAACTAGTTGGGCATATTGGATAAAACATGATATTGGGCACCCCGGATAACATATTGAACAGCTATACCAGCGCTTCTGTCCATCTCAAGGACCAGGACAGAATCTCGAGGCTCTTACCTGCCCAGCGCCGCCAGGTGAATTCACGGCTCCTCTTCTCTGCCTGCAGTGCCTGCTCTAGTACATGCCTGATGCCCTTTTCGGGAGAAGTTGCTTTTGCATGAAAGGACCAGTGGGCAGTTCCTGTATTTGGCCCATCTGTATCTGCATGAACCATTGGAGGTATTAAGTAGTCACCTCACTGCAGCCCCTGGATCCTTGGCCAACAACTTCGTAGCTTGATCTCATTCCTTGTCATGGGTGCTGCGCCTTTGTTGAAGTCTCCCCGGTGATGGGGGGAGCCAATGCCGTGTGTCCAGGCCCCTCACCCAGGTGCCAGCCAGAGGCTTGTCATCCCTGGTTTAACTCCCTGTGGGGTTCTGGCCCTCGAATTTAGAAGCCAACGGCCTTAGGGACGGAGTGTTCCTGCAGAAATGATTTACTGAGTAACTTGTGTAACTCTACCTAAAAGCATAGTGCTTCTACCATGCAAAATTGCACTTGTCAGAGTGCACATGTTTTCGAATATGCCCCCAAAACGTTGCCCTTTTGCTAATACGGTGCAACTTTAAACATGCATCTGCGCCAAATTTCTGGAATCTTGCCCCATGCGCTCAGCAATATGAGCCCCACTGTTTTTTGATGATTCAGTTGCGCTGAAGCAGCTGTTACCAGAGCAGATGTGCATTCTGCTTTCCCTTTGCGCCCAGCGTAGAGTGCATAGAATTAACCACAAAGACCTTTAAGATAAACAGACTGCCTACTGATCTTCAATCGCAGTATTCTGCCACTTTTGTATTTTCTCCTTGAAACCTGTCAGTCCTCTCTCGGGCTGGATTCCTTTTCTGCCTGTTCTCAATGCACTGGACTCCACAATTACGTTTTTTTGTAATTTCAGAACCGTTCTGGTCGGCAGATTCTTGGAAAGACATGCATGCATGATAGATAACAGAATAAGCATCCTCCGTAAATGAAACCCCAGCCTGAGGGATGCTTCACACCACGTGTGCAATGCGTGAGGTGGAGTGTAGAGACCTTCAATTATTACCAATCTGAAGCGAGCCCCCGTCTGCCATCGCAATATCAGATACACAAGCCCCAGTTATGCATTATTTGGAGTATTAAAATCAGCCTGCATAATTCACCCTATGAACCTTTATTCAGCGAATATGCGCTGCTTAGGTCCCTTAGTGGAAGATTGCTCCAAATAAACAGCATCATTGAGGAGTGTGCTGGCTGCCCCCTAGCAGCACAGACAGGAAGATGGAGGCATGGCTGGAGAGGTGAGCCTCAGGCTGCATGGGTTGCTGGTTGTCCAGGCAGCGAAGTCGGCCACCCTTTGCCCCTGGGTATATTTGTAACTCTTC
The DNA here is from genome assembly GCF_040938575.1 of Ambystoma mexicanum. Lineage (NCBI taxonomy): Eukaryota > Metazoa > Chordata > Amphibia > Caudata > Ambystomatidae > Ambystoma > Ambystoma mexicanum. Next base: position 468,427,355 of record NC_090922.1, read on the forward strand.
CTTTTTTTCATTATAGGTGCATGTGACTGAACACGTTACATTCGAGATTCACAGAAGCGTTTTATAATGACAAAATGCCACAGGAAAGTGCTCTGTGAATCAGGTCCTACATGTGGCTACTACCAGTTAAATCCCGAGAGCTTCTCATTTAAATTACTCTCGAGCTGTGCAATATCTCAAGGTAAGCGGTTCTTCCAAATATGAACTTTTTACAACGTCTTTCCCTTGATGCTTCCCAAATATATTCCTCACTTGAGTCCTCTAAATAGGTCGCTCCCGTTGTTGCCTAGAACTCATTTAGGGCGCGGACTATCTGTAACCAGGGACCAACATGAGAATACCCTGTAGCAGAGCCTCCCAAAGACTGTGACTATTCTTCTCACAGTCTTTAACAGATCTGCAAAGTGACCCTCAAATATTGCCACCACAGCAGCACCCCACCAGTGCCTGTCCCTCACAGAGCACCAACAGACCAACACCTCGCCACTAACTGACCCTCAACTAGCACAAACAGACCAGCACCTCACCACTAACTGACCCTCACAGAGCACCAACAGACCAACACCTCACCACTAACTGACCCTCAACTAGCACAAACAGACCAGCACCTCGCCACTAACTGACCCTCAACTAGCACAAACAGACCAGCACCTCACCACTAACTGACCCTCACAGAGCGCCAAAAGACCAGCACCTCGCCACTAACCCACCCTCAAATAGTACCAGCAGAGCAGCACATTGCCAATAACTGACCCTCACACAGCACTAACAGAATAGCACCTCGCCACTAACTGACCCTCAAATAGCACCAACAGACCAGCACCTCACCACTAACCCACCCTCACATAGTGCCAACAGACCAGTACCTCGCCACTAACTGACCCTCACATAGTGCCAACAGACCAGCACCTCGCCACTAACGGACCCTCACATAGCACCAACAGACCAGCACCTCACCACTAACCGACCCTCACATAGTGCCAACAGACCAGCACCTCGCCACTATCTGACCCGCACACAGCGCCAACAGACCAGCATCTCACCACTAACTGACAATCATAATGCACCAGCAGAAAGGACACAGCACTACACACTGACCAATGACCATCATATGGACCCAACAACCCCTCTAAGGTTACCCCTAATCAGACCCTATTAGATCTGTAATAAGAATCAGTTGTGACGTCTTGGGCAAGATTATTTTACATTTACACCAGTGATAAGAAATTAGGCAAATGCTCAAAGCAAACAGGTTGTGACTCTCTGTATCATCTATATAAAAGGTTTGCACTAGGGCAAAAAAAAAGAATCGGGCCGTTGTCTTGTTTTATGCTTGCTGTGTAACATTAAAAAGAATGTGTTTACTCCGTTTCCTTTCATGTTATGGCAGAAATCATAGGAAACAGAACAGCCTGCTTAATCGTTCGTTGCCCTAGTGACAACATGTTCAAACAATACAGATTGGGGCCTTATCTGTTTGCCCCATTGCATGTTTTCTATAGAGCAAAATCTGGGCTGAGTTCCTTTGCTCATTTATTTATATTTTGCACAAGGGCCAAACTTGGATAACCCGCCCAGTTCCTGGGTGCTCCAAGCACACTGCACGAAAGGCAGCGCTCAGCAGAACTTCCACTGCTAATAAAACACATGATTAAATCCATGACACGCTTTTCAGGTTCCTTTATTGTGAATACATGTTTGGCCAGGTCAAAGCCATAAGTGCAGGCTATAAGTGCAGGCATATATGGTAGTATGTGGGGTTTCGGCCTACACAGCCCCTACAGTCATCACTGAAAGACGTGTAGGCCCTGGCCTGCATGTCTTTCAGTGTTGACTGTAGGGAGCTGGGGGCCCTCTACAATCACTACCTGCTCAGCTTACCCCGCAATCCGCCGCACGGACCTACACAGCCCCTACAGTCAGCACTGAAAGACGTGTAGGCCCTGGCCTTCATGTCTTTCAGTGCTGACTGTAGGGGCCGTGGCCCGTGTTACACACACGCGGCCGCCCAAAACAGTGGGGGTACTTACCGCAGGCAAGGCAGGGCCCAGGCTGTCTCTGGTCGGACTCTCGTCTGAGCAGGGGTCCGGTCCTGTCCGGTCGCGACTCTTGTCCACTCGCTCGTCGTCACTCGTCGGGCAGAGAAAGAAGTGTGAAGGTGGCACAGGCGCACGTACACACTCTGCGCCACCTGCATAGATACAGTAATGTCATTGGCTGTTTCCCAGCCAATGCAAGGTTTGTCATTGGCTGGAAAACAGCCAATGACATTACTGTAGCTAGGGGGGGAATCTTTCTTCAATCAGTGTGCTGTTTGCGCACATTTTATGCTGGCGGGGCCACCCCTCGAGCACATTGCCAGCCTACTAATGAAAGGGGCTTACGTAGAGTGCGACATGAACAGGAATTGGGAATTAAGAGCTTCCTGGTTCCTGCACATGCATGCAGGGGCCTGCGGGTGGGTGCTGAAAATGCCCTGCTCCAGCATGCGCTGACGACACTCAACTCATTTTCAGGCTGCCCTCTGCCACCTCCTCGGGGTCATCTTTGACTCCACCCTTTCCTTCTCCGCCCAAATCTCTGAGGTCTCTAAAAAGTCAAATTTCCGACTCCACCTCCTCAGAGGTACTCTGCCTTTCCTCTCCTTCCCCCAGAAGCTCATGGTATCTCAAGCTCTGGTTCTCTCTAGCTTGGACTATTGTAACAGCCTCTTTCTAAATCTACCTGCCTCTACTCTCCGCCCTCCGCAACTAATCCAGAACAGGACTGCGAAACTTGTCCTTGGCCTCAAGCCCTGGGATCTTGTCTCTCCAGCTCTGAAATCTCTCCACTGGCTCCCAGTGGATGCAAGGATTAAATTCAAAACCCTCTGCATTGTCCACAAGGCTTTCTGGGGACTGGGTCCAAAATACCTTCAGCTATCCCTCCGCAAATACCTCCCCCCTCGAGCTCTTCGCTCCTCTACCTCCAACTCACTCAGGGTCAGTCGTTTTTCTAAGAAACAAGCTGGGGGTAGATTTCTGTCTTTGGCTGGGGCCTCCCCCTGGAACAGCCTCCCTACCACTCTAAAACTTGAGGAGAACCATCTCTGGTTCCAGAAGCACCTTAAGACCTTCCTCTTTTCTTCTGCCTTTGTTCCCCCTCTCCCCTGCTGATCTGTTCTCTCTTGGCACCGTGCACCTGGCCACCCTCTGTCTTTTGGGCCGAGGTACCTGCTCATCCTGCCACCCTCCCGCACTGCCTCCGGGCCACCCCTTGCACTGGGGTCTGTATCTTTACCCATACAGCCCCCCCCTTTTTTCTTCCTGCACTTATCAGACCTACCCTGTCTGCTGCCTTAAACCTAGCACTTGCAAATTTCTGGCTGCATTACCACTGTTTGTTGCCTTTATTATTTATTTATTGTTATTTATCTGTTTCTCCTCTGCTTCGCACTCTCCCCCTCTCCCATGCACTTGCACGTTCTCAATGTCAATGGGCCTAGTAAGATCGCTGTTTTGTTCTCTCCTGTTCCCCTCCCTTGCCTTGTCGCGCTCTGAAACACTTGTGTACGAGCGCGATAGAAATAAAATATCAATCAATCAATCAATGCATGTGCGAGGTGGTGCAGGAGCCCCCCTTGCACATACAGACATGCAGTTCCCCAGCCAGCATTTCCAATGAGCTATGCAAGGCTGGCGAAGCAAAACGCCCACAATCTTGCATGGCTCATTGAGCATATACGGCTGGAGAACTGAATTGTCAAAGTGAAAAATGTTTTCCCTTTGACAGTTTAGCCAGCCCAGGAGCACTCTCTCAGCTGAGGCAGTGCTCAGTGTTTCACTGGGCTGGCTACTCCATAATGGGTGAGGGGGCCACTGAGTTTGGCGCCTTTCTCCCATTATTGATTAGCCACCCCTGCCCAGGGTTCCCCCTTGCCCTGCTTTACCTTTCCTCCATATAAAAAAACAAAACACATTTTCTTTTTGCATTTCAGGCTGGGGTCTTGCGCCCCCCACCCACTAGGAATGAGTCAATGACCCCCCCCCCCCCCGTCGGCGGGTAACCCCACAGTTCGAAGACCTCTGCACTAGGATGTGTTTTGGTGGAGATGGACAAGTAGTGAGTGAGATTGGCCATGTGCATGGCAATGAAGGATAAACAGCAAAACACCACAAGCTGTATATCCCACCTCACAACCCATCTCCTTACCATCTGTACTCTGATGCAATAGTTTTGCCTTGAAGGTGGTGTAAAAGCTTCAACTGGTAGCTAAAACTAAAAAAAAGACTGATATAAGAAAATGGTTGAAAGTCTGTTATCCAGAGGAGTGTGGCCAAATGACTACTGCTCTACAGGGGTACAGGGTTGAGTAGTGGCTAAACCACCCACTCAGAACGACAATACTACTAAACCAACAGTGGTCCCAAACATGAAATGAAAACAAACACAGCCCAACAGGTAAACCTTCTTTGCCTCTATTGGTAGCACAGTTGGAGGGCAGGCTATGCTATTTACAAGGGGTGTGAGCCGATAGCAGCAGCAACCCAAATAACTTTAGTACAATGGATCCAAAATAAACAAATGTCCAAATCAAGATTCTATAAAAATAGGACATTAAAAACATTAAAACCTATCCGTGCAAATAAAACGTAGAGAATGCAGAACTTTTGAAAGGGCGCTCTCGATTGATTAGACCAGGTGTTCAGGCAAGAAGCTTAGCAACAATCCCAATTGTTCAAGGATATGTTCATGGAAGGTATAAAAGCAGCAGTGGGGCCTTAACAGTCACAATGGTCCTTTACAATGGACATGTAGAACAGGGCCTCTTCAAAATACCTTAGTTATTGTCTTTCGGTACTGAACAGCATTAAGCTGGTCTTCTAGGTACTTTTGCTGTGGTCAAGCCGATGTCAAGTTATTTTGAGTCGTGCTTGCCTACTGGCGAGTTGGCCTCAAGTCAGTTTGAGCTAATTGCTGCTGTTTGGTTGAGCCAGCACTTACAAGGGTAGAGTTGGTGACGTCCAACCATTTGGGATGGCAGTCAAGTTGGAAGTGAGACAATGCTTCTGCTGGGGTGAGTCAGCGCTAGAGACAGGCAAGTTGATTGCTTCCAGAAGGTCAAGTGGGTAGGGGAATCCTTTGGCTTTACGCAGTTGGGCCAGTGATGAGGTATCACAATGCGGGTCCTCAGCAATGGGCCGAGCTGGTATCTGCATGGCTTGAAAGGCAGCATGCAAAAGGGAAGTTTGTAGCATGCCAAAAGCAGCACCATGGGTCCTGTGGCAGCTCAGAGTGCCTCGAGCACATCGAGTCAGCTCTCAAACATCTCGAGGTGATGAAACAGGGTTCAAGCTGCTTCTGTGCATCTGGATCTGTAGGAGACCCAATTCAGGGTCCCCAGGAGTCTTTCAGTTCTATGCTTAAACTCCAGGAAGTTAGATGGCACCTACAGGCAGGTGAGCAGAATCCTGGTACCCGTGCTATAGCCAGCAGAGAGGCCTTGTTCCATAGCAGTTCGCCCCCACTGTTACCTGGGGGTGGTTCAAGAGCAGAGCTTGCCTCTGCCTTGAATGTTTTCAGTCTACACTTCTCTGGCAGAGGACTTTGCAGTTCACCCCTCCCTCCCACTGTTGCCTGGGGATGGTTAAAGAGCAGAGCTTGCCTTTACCTGGGATGCTTTCTGTCTTCCTCCTATCTGGCAGAGAACTTTAGGATAGACACTATCCCCGTCAGATGTCCATTCAACCCTTCTTCTTGTCTTGAGCATCCATAGACGAATCCCCGAAGGACAGCATGCCTCCCCCTTATATAGGCAACATAACAGAGGGGACTGGCCTAAAGCAAGCCTGCTGCAAGGGATCCAATCCAGGCTATGGTTACAAATGTCATTTGCCATATGATATTGTACTCAGAGTGCCTTGTCCTACATGATATAGGGGGAGGGCAGGAAGTTGTAGAGATCCGCAGCAAAAACCAAGATGGTGGAATCCTTCCTTCAACCTCCTTCTCTCCTCTGGCTAACTCTGTCCCTTGCCATGTCTGCTGACTTCAAAGGGACTCCAGTGGTCAGCACCCTGGTGTGACTTTGTTATGTCACTGCTACCTTTGAAGCACTGCTACCAGGAGATCTCCTGTGGAGGGTTCCTGTGGAATGGATGAAGCTGTTGCCCGTGCTGCGGAACAGTCACAGAGGCAGTCTCCTGGTCATTGTCCCACATGGCAGCTGTGGAGATATTCAGGCCAGGCAGCTAATACACATCAGTCCTGTCATAGCTGAAGCTCTGCTCACATAGCTGACACTAGTATGAAATCAAATTACTGTGGAGGTATCATTGTGTGACCTTAATAGTCACAATACCACAACCAAGCATGGTTTATATTTCAGGATTAATGTGCCACCAGACCGACAAAGGTGAAGTTATGTTTTGAATCAGAGGTGCCAAATATCAAAAAGCTACCTCTGCCTTCTGTCACTTTGTGTTCCAGCAGCTGTCAGGAATGCAGGTGTGACATCTGATCCTGCCCTGTGACACTGCAGTGCTGCTGCTGAGGTTGTTGGTAGACTATGCCAGAAAAGGCACATGTTTGCACTATAATTTGACATGGAAAATGTATGGGCTGGTCTGATTAGCATACCTACCCTTTAGAAAGAGAATCACCCAGGGGTCGAAGTGTACAAAAAGAAGTAGTGGAACTATGTTCCCTGCTGTACTGCCCCCGCTCTCCACAAACTCCATCGCCATGCCCCCTCCTACGCACAATCCAAACCCCCAAACAAGCACACATGCTGTTTAAGTAAGTGTTCAGTGCAGTGCACTGAAGTGCAAGCTTCAAAGTCTTCCTACATTTATTATAAAACAAACCCATTACGGAACACTTTCTTTTTCAAATAAAAGTATAGGAACATTAAGACTTTTAAAAAATAGTAGAGGAGCCCCGCTCCCAACCGCTTTGGCCCACTTCGACCTTTGGAATCGCCCACAATCACCCGATGGACATTCTATCATGCAGGGTTGTTTGCATAAGATTTTCAAAAGATGATGCCTTCATCCTGAAAACTAAATTAAGCCCTGGTGGTTTTCCACTGGCCTGACATCATTTCCACGCATGCCCGCAGGACAGGAAGGGCCCACTGCTTACCCCATGCAACTTGCAATATACTGTTGACGCTTCTAACACAGTTGAACAGGAGATGGGCTACCACCTGAGTCCCCATTGAAGTCTATATTACCTAATTACCACAAGACAACAGTATTGGGTTTCAAAAGCTTCATGGTGGAGCTCTCTATTTCTTTCCTTAAACATAACCTGAGCAGAGCATGAACTTTACCTGCAGCTATATCTCCTGATATTCCTAGCCCTGCTGTAGCACCTTCCTGGGGGGCCTTGTACAGCTACCCATCCCGTTATCAAGAGAGCCACAGGGGCCTACTGGGGTGGGCATTCGGTACAGTCCAGCTTTTTCTTTCCCATTCCCTTGTTACCCAAATACATGTGGGGCTAAACGAAAGCCCCCTGGGTGACACCTCCATCTCAGTGACCTTAAGCAGTCACTGCCTATGCGGACCACCCTACAACCATTACTACTCCATGAAGTTCCTTCTGTAACCTTTAGGCACATATCCCAGTCCACAAACCTCTCTTTCCCTAAACGATTTACATAAACTCTTAACAAAAGGATGAAGCCACCATATACACAATAATATACATCCCCCATGAGTATACCATTTACTTATAGCTGCTACAGACAGCCGTGATGTTCCAGTACCTTTTAGTGAGGGTAACTTGCCCCCTAGCCCCACCAAGCACACTACCTGTATGTGTCTTTATTTGTTCATTGGCCCCAGGGACTGACTTCCATGTTCACCACAGACTTCTCTGCACACCCTATACATAGCAATCACTGCCGTGGCTCCGACAGAACACAAGTCCTCTTGGGGGCATGACCTGCATCCTCATTGGTGCTCCTGTGTGCCCCTGTTTATTGATCACCATTGCCGCCACCGCTTATGCCTATGACTAAAGTGTCATATGAGTGGCCTCTTATTGCCTAACCTGGGGTGTGGGGGGTACCACTGCCACTGCTGCAGCCTGGGCTTTCATCTTGCTGCAGCAACTGTTTACACTGGGGGTCTCTGCCCACAGTCAACATCGTAACCGGCCATAGTTCCACAGGGCAGGCACACTGTAGTAGTCTTACTCTGGAGGTGCAAGTGCTATGAATGGGGAATATAGTGAGGTTCATTGGAATGTGGTGAGGTCATGGTAGAATGTGGAGTGTGTGTGAGTGCTGGGGGTTCTATATGGTGGCAGTTTACACCTAGGTGCTGGAAGGTGTGGATGTGACAGTGTTTTACTCGGTGGATACACACTTACGTAACTTGCCTGGTGTGTACCTGCGGACCAATAAACTTAGCTTAAGTAGCCTGGGTCACTGTGTCCTCATAGCCAACGAACCCACAACATTTTGTCGACGAGCTGGTTTTCTAATGTGAGCTGGAGCAGGAGCCAGGGGCTGGAGCTGTGGCAGAGGGAGCAGCAAGGGACAGTCACTGCCCACCAGAGGTTGTCATCAATACCTGAGGACAGCTGGAGGCAGGGACCTTGCCGGGCAGTGTGTGGTGGTCCCTGGGGGCTGGCAAGCCTGGGCGGGGCCTGCACCAACAAGGCAGCACACAGCAGGCAAGACACGGTAGTCATGGTGCTGGGTGGCGCAGGTGTGACTCAGGACCAAGGAGAATGCCGGGCGCTGCAGGCTCACCTGCCATGGGCAGTGCGGTTGGTGATGGTGATCAACGGTTTCTGGGCTACCTGCACCAGCGAGCCAGAAGGTGAAGACCATGAAGGAGGGCGCCGGGTGGTGCAGGAACAGCAGTTTACTGTGTGGTGGGCGCCGGGTAGTGTACAAACAAAAGTTAGCCAACAGGTATGTTCTGTGGCTGAAGTCCCGTTAAGCTCTACAGCATCACAGACTGGTAGTCAAGACCCGGTGTCCATGGGCACCGAACTGGCAGGAGGACCGAAATGGTGAGCGTTTGTCCCAGAAAGTGTGTTTTCCGGGCAGCGTTTTTGCCAGCAGGGATCATGAGTTGTGACAGCGCTTGAGTTGCTGGTCGAGCAGCCTGGGTTTGTTTATTTATTTATTTATTTATTTATTTATTTATTTATTTATTTATTTATTTATTTATTTATATAGCACGCAAACAGCCCAAGGGCATTGAGGCGCTGTTACTTGCAAGAGCTTAGTTACAAGGGAACAGGAATAGTAGCATTCTATGGCACATTATGAATACTACAAGGCATAATACTGATATTAAGACTGGTACAATTGGTCATTACATTACAGCATATGCAGTGGGTCAAATGAAAGGTATTCAACTGATGTGACTCACCTTATGTAAAGAGGGTGGTTTCCATGGCTTTGCGGAAGGCACTGAGGGAGGCCTCACCTCGGATTGTGGGAGGTAAATCAATTGATATTGATTTTGATATTTCATTTCTATCGCGCTCGTACACAATTGTTTCAGAGCTCGACAAGGCAAGAGAGGGGAACAGGGGAGAAAAAGACAATGATTTTAGTAGGCCCAGTGACATTGTGAACGCGCAAGTGCATGGGAGGGTGCGGCATATCGCATATAGCAAGCTAAGCAAGAGCAGGCGGTCAGGCCTGGCGAGAGACGTTGGACTGGAGGCTGCACAGTGTGGGTGTCAAAAGGATTGTGAATATTAGCCAGTACCAGGATCTATATAGAAATACAGAGATATTCACACCCCACATCTAGAAAGAACGTGGGTATTTAGCACATCACTTCTAGACAGCAATCCCAATAACCAACCCACTAACAATTTCACCCTCTGCATACACCTCTCAAACGCTAACCAAACACAACCACAACCCTACAGCACAAAAAATTGCACAAACTTCACTACACCGCAACAACAAAGCAAACCACATATAGACTCAGAGAACAGCACACAACGGCTACCGACCAGAAAGGACCCCAAGCCCAGCAAAGGGTGTTAACCGGGCTGAGGCTGCCAACGACACATCACTGCTCTCTTGCACTTTTCCCACTTGTTCCCAAAAACTCACCTCCCTTCCCTCTTCAGAGCTGCCAGAGCGCCAAGAGACCACTCCGGTGGTGATAGTGCACGGTACAAATATCCTTTAACATTAACATTAACAAGAATCACATCAAGATGAAGAGTAAAGCTGTATGGTACCAACTCTCCCTTTTTAGAAAGTCAAGCACCATCATTCTGAAGCTGATATCAGCACCATTGTACAAGGCCCAGTCTTCTCTCAACTGGACAGTGGCCTCCTCCCCATTGTCCCGGACATCACTCTGGCCACACTGAAGAACATTGTGCATACATCAACCCTTCTCATCCAAGGTCTGAACAAATAAGACTATATCACCCTGATGCTGAGTTGAATGCATAGGCTCCCCCGCCAACCCTGCTTCCCATTCATGCCAACCTGCATCACATCAAATATATCTCTCCAGCTGAACAATCGCACTACCAGTGTGGCCATAGGCCGCAGGCACGGCCAAGCATCCATGACCGTAGAATGCTGCTATGGCTACTCTCTTCCGGTCTAGCATTGCATATAGCCCCCCAGACTGAAACACCTGATGTACCTGATGTGCCTCAACACCTCTGCCACTAGCACCCAAAAGGAACTCAGTATAGCTGGTCACACATCGACTCTCTCAACAATAGCAATCTATCGCAAGCAACCAACAGCACCCACCACATCCCTGGAATCACCCGGGCATTACAATCCTGGTGACCCGGTTATTCCAGAGGCGGAATTCCGTAAATCCCCATTCCCATGGAGTCCCATAGTACTCCATGGGGGTGGGGACAATGGGAACACTGGTTCCGTCTATGACGGAGCTGGTGTTTCCATTTCCACCTGCAGGTGGGTGGCGTTACTCCCGCCAGGTCAGACCTGGTGGGAGTGACACCTCCTGCCTGCAGAACTCGGAATCAGCCGGTCCGGAAACAACGGTAGCGGCAGATTTACTGCCACCGTTGTTTCCGGACCGGCAGGGTCATAATGAAGCCCATTGACTACGGTCACTGAGGGCATTCCAACCCCCCACATTGTGGCCACACAACTGGGGAAAGAGCTCTATACAAATAACCAAATACAAAAACAAATACAAATACATACAAGAACCTAACTAGCATAACCTGACCATCAAGAAGCCATCTCTGGTGGCCAATGCAACACCAAAAGCCTGGACTTTACCAGATTGCAGTCTTAGAACTGCAATAAAAAGCAAAGATCTGAAGGCATGCCTTCTCCAACTATGCACTGGGAATATGCGGCAGCTTTCCGCATGACATTTGCCAGTCCTCTGTTGCAGAAAAGGATTTAAGATGAATTTCTTCAACGAGCATACCGAGGACCGAGATCTGTGTAGCCTCCCTTACACCGAGTGGGTCCGCCTTTTCCTGCCTGTCTTTTATTCACTGCCCGTAACCCTCTATTGTCATCTTTCTCAATATCCTTCCAACTGAACCCTTAATAGCCTGTCCTCCTTATTGTATCCATTTGGCTGTATCTAATTACTCTTTCCCCTTGCTGCAGAGCAGTAAAGGGTCACATTCTATAAGGACCAACACATAAATCCATACACATCGAATCACGGTCTGGGTGACACAAGTAGGCGTCCAGATTGTTAATTTTTGAGGGCATACTGGAAGCCCAGCCGACATCCATTGACTGACCGCTCATCACTACCCTACCCCACTAGGGACATCTATTCCATACCACCTGCCTTGATAAAGACCCACGCGGTCGAAACACGTGTCGGCTGACCACAATTGGGACTATGAGTCCACATGAAAAAATTAAGAAATAAATATTAATTGCACGAAAGATTGACTTTTTTACTTTTTTTTAAAAAAAGTGTAGCAAATCCACTTTTCTGAGAAATCAAATAAAACGCAAGGTATCCAGGATGAACCCCTAAACGTCCAACAAAGGAGGTATGGGCTTCACCTCAACCCCATCCTGTGACCTAGAGGAAAAATCAAATTAGAACACCAAATTAATCATTAGAGTTTAGCAAGTACGGTTCCATACCTAGTGCCCAATCAAGAATACTGGTCATATAATGAGGTGGGCAATAGCCAGCCTGAGTGAAAAAATCGTCAAGAGCAACAAAAGAAAACCAGGTCCCAAAACATGTAAGTGGTGCTCAATGAAGTCAGCGTCTGCACTGTCAAAGCTCACCAATCTTGAAGGGGCTCCTAATGGACCTCCCTTCAAGGAGGATTCCGGAGAGAACACTTCTTGCCCGATGTAGTTCACAGACAACTTCCTTTTCAAGATGGCACCCGAAGACAAGGCAGTATCGTTCAGTAAGAGGGACTTCGTCTGGATTGCCAGAAGGTACTCAGCCAGTGATGGCTCTTGAAAGACCTATCCAAAGTGTAGGGATCTCTTCCTGCCCCACTTCATGATTCTGGCCTTCCAGAACTGGGATTTGCATTTAATTAGGGCATGGTGCTACCATCGAAACATGTGCCGGGTAGTGCTCAGTTGGCCTGGGCAGCTTTGCAAAAGAGTGGTAAAAAATAAACACACACAAGTTCATGATGGCTGAATGGAAGAACACGAACTAAGGATACAGATACACAGACTAGTCAAGAAGAGGAGTGTTTCTGTTGTAGATGAGCAGGTGGATGCACTATACCTAACTACTGCCCCCTCACCGATGTCATGCTGGAACAGCAGGATAGGGGTGTCATGCCGCCTTCTCGCAGACACCATTGGCGGCTAAGGAACACATGGCGCTGGTGTCGCCATTAGGATGTTCCGTTCTGCTTTCCACTTCCTGGTTATCGTTCTAGTCTTTCTGTTTCTGTCTGTCCTCGCTTCCGTATTTAGCCACGCCCCCTTTTGGGCTTGGCGCGATGCAACTTTTCCGCTACTGTGTTTTTGCTCGCCTTCTGTTAGCCTTACCGGGGGGGGGTGTGTTTTTCTCCCCGCCTTTCTTCCGCTTCTCCCTTTTTATGCTCCGCCTGCGCCCATTCGCTACTCTGGTTTTTCTTTGCTCGTACGCCATTGTTTTCCTTCCACCCGGCTTTGGCCACTTTCTGTCTCTCCTTCTCTGCCTCGCTCCCTATTTTCCCATTCCTGTCCCTTTCTTACCTATTCCCTTGTTTCTCTTTCCGGCTCTGCTTTGTCCTCGCTTTCCCTTCTTTCTGTTTCTTTTAACTCCTTTGCTTTCCGGAGCCATTTACCGCTCTCCTGAAGTCTGGCGATCACTCTCAAATCCTTACTCCTCCGGACCCTCTCACTGACAAGAACTGCCTCCCGCGTTTACATCCTTGCACGGATATTCGGACCATCTTCCTCCTTGCCATCCTGGAAATTCCTATGAACTACCCATCTGCTAAAGCGTCATGCTTCAGAGAGGTTTTTTTGAGCTATCACTTTTTTCCTCTCCAACCGGTCCCTGCGGGGGGGAGTCCTCTGCTTCCCTGTCTCAACAGGATATCGGGGTGGCTTCCTACCACGGAAGACCTTACCTCTTCACAAGAAAGAAGATGCCTAGGAAGAAATCACTCAAACACGAGACTTCATCAGAAGATACAGGTGAGGAGGAAGGGGTGGTGGGCACGGATATAACCGACATACAGTCCATCAGTGCTGAATGTGATAGTTTGCAACGCCAGAAGAAGACCCAATGGCGTCAGCTGAACAAGTCCAGGAACTCCTTTCAGCTGTGCACAATTTAACACAGGAATTGCAAGCCGTCAAGGCAGAGAATGCTGCCCTTAAGCAGAGAATTGACAGGCAGGATATAGCCCGCAATTAACTCCCTCCTATGTCTTTAGCCTGTGGCAAATATGACGGCTCTGCACATAAGTTTAAAGAGTTCATGGAGGCATGCAGCATTCATTTCACCTTCAGACCCCAAACCTATGCCTCCGATCAAGCCCGCATAGGTTTCCTGGTATCTAATCTGACTGGTAAGGCCTTAGCCTGGGCTACCCCATTGGTGACCAGTGCCAGCCCCTTATTGCAGGACTATAGTGGCTTCACAGCCCAGTTCAAGTTGGCCTTTGAAAGACAAGAGACCGCACTAGTTGCTAGTGAACAGTTGTTGGACATACGTCAGGGCAACGCTGATCTGTTGTCATACATATCCCGATTCAAACGAGTGGCAGCCGAAACTGGTTGGCAAGAAAATGCTCAGTACAGCATTTTTTGATGAGGCCTTAGAGAAGATCTGAAGGATGAACTATGCCCAGGCCGACAACTCTGTCTGAACTTTGGTCCACGGTCCTTCAGTTGGATTTCTGTCTTTCTAAAAGACGTTCAGAACGTCGAAAGAACCGTGGGTTTCTTGTTCTACCTGAACCTAGTGTGTCCACCCCCTCTCCTACCACCTTGAACAAAGAAGAACCCATGCAGATTGGTGCTACCCGAGGTCCTCTTACTCCAGATGAACGTAAAAGAAGACGGGATAACAACCTATGCATGTACTGTGGGTCCAATCAACATCTTTTAAGAGACTGTCCTGATGTGCCACCACGGCGGTCGGGAAACGCTCTCCCTCGGAACTAGTAGGGACGAGTTACCGAGGCAGATTTCCTGGTCCCTATGTTTCATTGTCAATCACTCCTACCAACTCTACAGAAGACAACCGTCTCATGGTGGTAGCTATCCAGTTGAGTCTTCCTCAACAGACCTTTGATGTACTGACATTGCTGGATTGCGGTGCTGCGAGATGTTTTATGGACATCATCTGGGCTGACAAGACTGGTATTGGCCATCTGGAGAAGGAGGAAGATCAAAAGGTGGAGGGAGTTGACGGAAAACCCTTAAGCTCAGGCTTAATAACGCACACCTCTCCCCCGATGGTCATGAAGTTACTACAACACACCAAATCTATCCAGTTTGACCTCATCAGAGCCGCTCACTTCCCAGTCATACTGGGGGTGTCCTAGTTACGGAAGCACAGCCCAACCATAGACTGGAAAAACAATCAGATGTCATTCACCTCTGATTACTGCCGTCAGACCTGTCTTCCAGTAACCAATTACGCTACCATCCAGACACTTCCTGAACCATCACAAGGAACAAGAATTTTGAGAATAAACAGCAGTAGCCAGTACATGGAGGTTTTTCAGGACAACGAACCACAAGAGCTACCTCCCCACCGGCCCGAAGACTGCGCCATCAATTTAATGCCCAATGCTATGGTTCCATTTGGGCGCATGTTTTCCCTATCAGTCAAAGAAAAGGAAGTACTCAGGAAATACCTGAACTCAATCTTACACAACGCTCTTATCCAACCTTCGCACTCTCCGGCTGGGGCTTCACTGTTTTTCGTCCCCAAGAAGGATTCCAGTGAACTAAGACCTTGCATAGACTACCGGGGCCTCAATCAGGTCACCATTAGGGACTGGTACCCTATGCCCCTGATCAAAGATGTCCTAGAAGCGGTGCAGGGAGCCAAGATATTCTCTAAAATCGATCTCAGAAGAGCTTACCACCTATTACACATACGATTGGGAGATGAGTGGAAGACTGCATTTAGAACACCTTTCGGGCATTTTGAATATCGAGTTATGCCTTTCGGCTTGGTGAACGCTCCATCAGTCTTCCAACAGTTCATGGACCGCACCTTCTCAGATCTTTTGTTCCAATGCATCATCGTATACCTTGATTATATACTGGTGTTCTCCAAGAACCCTCAACTCCATTCCACTCACCTGCACCAGGTTCTGCAAAGACTAAAGGATAACTACTTGAAAGCTAATTCTGACAAATGTATCTTTCAAGATATGGTAGTTCCCTACCTAGGGTTTATTTTTTCATCCGAAGGTATCCGGATGGATCCCAGCAAAGTGGATGCAATATTGCAATGGCCCACTCCCCGCTCAGTTAAGGACATCCAAAGGTTCTTAGGGCTTGCCAATTTTTATCGCAAGTTCATTGCAGGGTTTTCCAATAGAGTTTTGCCCATCACCATCTTGTTAAGGAAGACATCTACGCCTTATTTTTGGTCTGATGAGGCTGACCAGGCATTTCAACAATTAAAAGAGGACTCTTGCTCTGCTCCTGTACTACGCCAACCAGATCAAGAATGAAGGTTTATTGTAGAAACTGATACCTCCGCAGTGGCTCTAGGAGCCGCCCTTCTTCAAGAACACGATGGCATCGAATACCCCGTGGCATACATGTCCAAGACCTTGAGTACCAGTCAGTCTCATTATTCAGTTATCGAAAAAGAATTGCTGGCCATGAAATCAGCTTGTGAAGAGTGGCGCCATCTTCTGCAAGGGGCAAATCATCCGTTTGAGTTAAGAACCGACCATAAGAATCTCAAGGTCATCCAGAGTATGGAGTGCATTAACTCACGTCAAGCCCGTTGGGCTCATTTTTTCTCTCAATATGACTTTGTTTTAACTTATCTAACGGGCTCAAAGAATCTACTCGCAGATGCACTCTCAAGAAGACCCATACCTGGGCAATCCCAGGAACAGCAGCTAAGCCTTATGTTTCCTGATAAGAAGGTCATCTGTTCCATCAGCTCTTTCCTGGTAGAGGTTCGCACAGCCACCCACATTTCCGGGGTTCCTTCTTCGGTCCGTCATCCTGAAGACCTAACCCTGCGAGATGGATTATGCTTCCACAAACACCGTTTTTACTTACCTGACTCCAGATTCTGATGAAATGCATTAAAATGGTGTCATGATGATCCAGTAGCAGGGCACAGAGGAGTTAAAAACACCCTTGATCTGATTAGACGCCAGTTCTGGTGGCCTGGTATGACCAAAGAGGTTTCCGATTATGTCTGATCTTGTCCTGTCTGCTGTTGTTCGAAATATAGTACGCAGAGACCCATTGGGTATCTTCAGCAGGAGGGGTTGCCCAAGAGACCCTGGAGCGTAATTTCTACCGACTTCATTGTTGAGTTACCACCCTCCGAGGGGTGCTCCTGCATTATGGTGACAGTGGACTGTTTTACTAAAATGGCACACTTTACACCCTTGGCTGGTTTACCCACTGCTGCAGAAATGGCTTTGGTCTTTGCTAAAGAGATCTTCCGTTTACATGGAATCCCAGACAAAATAATCTCAGATAGAGGCGCCCAATGTGCCTCTCGTTTCTGGAAAGAACTGTGTGAGAGGTTGGGTATAGAAGGAGCTATGTCTTTGGGATTCTACCCACAAACTAACGGCCAGACCAAAAAGGACCAACTCCTCCCTGGAACAATATCTTCGATGTTTTGTCAACAGTCAGCAGGACAACTGGGTGATCTTGCTGCCCACCGCAGAATTTGCCCTATAACAATTCCACACACAGTGCTACTAGACTCAGTCCCTTCTTTTGTTCCTATGGCTTCCATCCCAGCTTTATACCATCTATGTTCTTTCCCCCTTCTGGTACTCCTTCTGTGGACCACTGGTTGTCCAGCATCTCGGAGGCGCAGAAGATAGCGGTTGAGAGTCTTCAGGCCAGCAGACTTTGTTACGGCTTCCAGAGTAATCCGAAGCATCTTCCCTCTCCTTCTTGGCAGAAGAGAACTAAGGTATGGTTAGCTACCAAATACCTTCCCCGTTGGTTGCACCCTTCAAAACTTACCCCACGGTATTTGGGCCCATTCACCATACTTCGCAGAATAAACCCTGTGGCCTATCGCCTTCAGTTGCCAAGGTATATGAGATGCATTAACCCTGTGTTTCATTCCTCCCTGCTGAAAGAATGCAAGGAAGATTCATACCACTGTGCTCTACCCTGTAGGTCAGTACCTACCGACACCCCTCCGGAGGAGTACGAGGTTGCCTCTATCCGGGACTCCCGTTACAGAAGAGGCCGGTTGGAATATCTGGTCCACTGGAAGGGTTATTCCCAGTCCGAAGATTCATGGAAACCCGTTTCTCACATTCATGCACCTAGTTTGGTCCAGAGATTCCACCGCTTGTTCCCTGGTAAGCCGGGGGCAGTGTCCTTTGGGAGGGGGCATACTGTCATGCCGCCTTCTCGCAGACACCATTGGCGGCTATGGAACACATGGCGCTGGCGTTGCCATTAGGATGTTCCGTTCTGCTTTCCACTTCCTGATTATCGATCTAGTCTTTCTGTTTCTGTCTGTCCTCGCTTCCGTATTTAGCCACACCCCGTTTTAGACTCGGCATGTTGCAACATTTGCTGTATTTAGCCACACCCCGTTTTAGACTCGGCATGTTGCAACATTTGCTGTACGCTCCGCTACTGTGTTTTTGCTTGCCTTCTGTTAGCTTTTACGGGGGGGGGGGTGCCTGCGTCCTTTCGCTACTCTGGTTTTTCTTTGCTCGTACTCCATTGTTTTCCTTCCACTCGGCTTCGGCCACTTTCTGTCTCTCCTTCTCTGCCTCGCTCCCTGTTTTCCCGTTCCTGTCCCTTTTTTACATGTTTCCTTGTTTCTCTTTCCAGCTCCGCTTTGTCCTCGCTTTCCCTTCTTTCTGTTTCTTTTCGCTCCATTGCTTTCCGGAGCCCTTTACCGCTCTCCTGAAGTCTGGCGATCACTCTCAAATCCTTACTCCTCCGGACCCTCTCACTGACAAGAACTGCCTCCTGCGTTTACATCCTTGCACATATATTCGGACCATCTTCCTCCTTGCCATCCTGGAAATTCCTTTGAACTACCCATCTGCTAAAGCATCATGCTTCAGAGAAGTTTTTTGAGCTATCGCTTTTTTCCTCTCCAACCGGTCCCTGTGGGGGGGAGTCCTCTGCTTCCCTGTCTCAACAAGGTATCGGGGTGGCTTCCTACCTAGGAAGAAGTTACCCAAACACGAGACTTCATCAGAAGATATAGGTGAGGAGGAAGGGGTGGTGGACACGGATATAACCAACATCAGTGCTGAACATTATAAGGGGCCCGGTGCGAGACTCCATGTGTTATGCCTATACCTCATTGAGTGTATGAGAGTTGCTATGCGCTCAGACAGCCATATCGAATGTACCCTCGCACTGAAAGTGTGGAGGGATGCCGTAATGGATGCTTAAACGGAAAATGGTAGGGTACATTTTGTATATGCTCTGTTATGCAGACATTCTTTAAAATACACAACAAATTATAATAATTCAGACAAGGAATGAATTATATTTCTTTGGCAACTACATTTATTTAGATCTTATTTGCCTGTATAGAAAGTTGCATTATAGTGGCAGAATTGTCAAGATGGAAATTACTCCAAAGAAATAATGAATATGCCTTACTGCTTAAAGAATTAGAATTGCGGCTGAGGTAAGTGTCCTTGATATTTTCCTGTGAGGGAAAGCATGTAAATATATGTTTAGCCCCATATCTGTGAATTACTGGGTAACACCCTATTTTGATATATTGTTGCAGGTTGGTTCCCTGTTGTTTTTGATTGAAGGCATAGGTTTTTCCCCGCCGTGCAGTCATGAGTGAGCTAATGGTAAATGCTCCATATTTTGAATCAGGGGAGCTAAGGGGTAGTGTATCGGTTTCTGGACAGGTAATATTGATTTTAACAGTTTGTGTACGTGTTTATGTTATTTTAGAATTCATACAGATTATTCAGAAGGGTGTGAGAGGATTAGAAACACTCAAGGAATCACCCTATGCTACATGTACGTCCTGAGGCAGACAGACATCAGCTCTAATATTGAATTAGATGGTTTTCAGTCAAAATAATAGAAGGGAAGTTTACATATTAAATATTGAGAAGCCCACCAATTTGGGGTTTTGCCTCTCTATAATAACCTTTAGGTGATGAATGTTGAGAATTGGTTCTGTTTGCATTTTAGATGAATAGGTCATTTAACTGTTTAGTTTGCAACAATGTATGTATCTTAGTTAGATGCAAATGTATGCCTTTATTTGTTGAAACTCGACGATGGGTGGCAGATGTGATTTGCAGATTTGCACAATTTACACTGCGGATTTGCACAATATATAGTTTCTTTTACACAGCACGTTGATTAATTTAATTTGGACACATTGTTGGGGATTTTATATGAATGGTTTAATTGTACTTTTGAAAACAATTGTTTTAATAAAATAAACTAATAAATTAATTTTAGTTGCAGAGTTGCCAGCCACAGCCCTTTGTCACACTTTGAGCCCCAAATGGAATAACAATGACTTTGGTCTATTCCGTGAGGCATCATGTCTATAGTTTATTAGTATTGCTCCCCATATGCCTGCGAGGAAGGGGATACCCATCCTTTGGGTCTAGTATGGAAGGATGTCAGCACGTGCCATTGGACATCATGGAGCGCTGAGTGAAATCTGATGAGGGCTGAGTGATGTCATGGAGAAGATATACAAAGCCATGCTGAAACTATGGAACTACTTAAGAGTGATGATGTGAACAACCAAGTCTATACCCAGGAGACTGGGTGCTGGTAACAAAATGTGTGCGCACCTGGAACACTCCCCGCTTTGAAGGTCCATACGAGATGGAAGAATGACACCCACAGCAGTAAAGCTGAAAGGATGAAGGGGCCGGCTTCATTTGCCCACCAAGCCATATAAAGTAGAAACCCTGACCCCTCCTGCAACTACCCACAGTGAAGCAAAAAAAGAAGTTCCACATATGCAGACTCGTTCTATGGCCAAGAGTAAAGATCAGAAAAGTGAAGAGCACAGCAGCACCCTAGACTAAAGGCCAATATCTTTTAACATCTGACAAGGAGTAAACAGATATGCAGTTATCCTGGAACTTTTTAGATAGGATCAAGAGACTATGCATTGAAGTACCAGAACTGAAAGAAGTAAAGCACATTTAGGGCTCCGTCACGAGTTGGGCGGTAACCCCAGTGGTATTAGCGCTGGGGCTAAAAGCCCTACCACCAAACCCCCCAGCGCTATTAGCACCAGATCACGGGTTTGGTGGAACGGTTGGTTCCCATTCCTCATTGGGCCCATTCGGGAATTCCCCATTCCGCATTGGGCCCAATGGGGCATTTCTGCAATATAACCGCCGGCGGTATTAGCAAATCGGATTTGCCCCCCAGCTCAGAGCTGGGGGCAAATCCACCAAGCCCATGATCTGGCGGACCCTTACATTTGGTGGTAATAGCTCTACTGCTGCATTTAAGGGTTACCGCCAAACTCATGATGAGGCCCTTAATATTTATGTTACCTATTGCAATAACCTTAAACACACTTTTTGTATGCTGTTTTTATCTACATATTACAGTCGTATCCAGCTCTAATAAAACACGTTAATGTCATTACGTTTTTGGAAAATGGAAGAACAAATATATTATTTTTAGGATAATTGTTGCAATCATCTTGCAGTCTTTGATACAAAGGTGTGATTCATAGAGATTTACAGAGTTAAATATTAAAAGTCTGAGCAAAAATAAGGAGGTTTCAGGATATAAGAGGCTGTTTGCCATCAAGAAAAAATATGATTTGTGTTTTCCTCCTGATTATTATGACATTTAGACAAGTTAAAAGAAATAATACAGAGATGGTGGATGACAATGAAACATTTACTGTTGCCCCTGATGAAATCACGAACAGCAGTTTTGTATAATCTTACTAGGCATTTTTTTTCGATTTAAAAGGGATGTTGGGGAAAATTATGAAGGTATAAATACGTATCTTGATGATTCAGCTCATTTAAAGAATAATCTATGGTATCAGCACATGAAAAAGGTGGGAAGGAGGCGGCCGATGAAAGCTGCTCCCTTATACCTTATGCTTTGGGAACCTCTAAAATATTCATAGCAACAGAAGTATCACTGAAAAATACACATTGCCTGATATATCTTTCACTTTGCCTAACCGGAGTACAGGACTAAGGCAGAACAGGATCCATAGTAGGGGTCAATAAAGCAACATCTCAGAGAGAAGACAACTATGTACATGATATGAAGTCAAGAGAGAAGACAGAAACAATGCATCAAATAACAAAATACGAAAGGCTTGCAATAAATGAAACAGTAATCAAGATTGAAGAAAACAAAATGGGACAATGCAAGGATAAGAACGGGAAGGAAATACAAGAATGATGGGAAGGAGGTCAATTACAAATTAAAGGAACATAGTCCTGAAGGATGGGCTGAAGGATTGGTTGTGTGCAAAGTAAAAGCATTAACCGGACAATGGGAAGTAGTTGTGGCAAATGCAGAAAAGGAATACAAAACCCAATGGCCGAAGATTGCAAGATTGTTGACATGGGTTGACGATGAGGGAGGACCATTGCAGATACTACCCCTGAAGAATGCGTCTTTATGCCTCAGAAATAATGGTATGGTGAAAGTTAGAGAGAACCGCGAGTGTGACCAGGTTTTTGAAGTACCAGGCAAGAAGGAAAGAACAGCAGTCCCAATGGACTATTATTCAGCACTTGGAACAAGAGCAAATATAAGGTTGCCACTAAAACGGGGAGGAGTTTGTTCATTGGTGCTGATAAGTCTACCAGCCTTGGTAGTGTCACAAAGTTACCTGCAGATTACAGACTTTCCAAAAATGTGCACACACCTGAGGAAGAAATGTTGTTTTACTGAAGCAGACAGAGGAGAAGCAATTACTTCTCAGCAAAATCAATAGAAGCCTATTTTGACATTCCGGATGAGCATAAATTGTCCAGCAGAATAGCAGTGATATTTACAGCTATATCCCAGCCAGGAATATAGACTGCAGTGAATGCCAAATGGCTGCAAATCCCCAAATGGAAGCTGCTGCAAACGATCAATATGACAATTAAAGGATTTAATGCAATCAAAGAAGAGTTGAGGGCAATCAGGCTCATGGCTCTCCAGAACAAGTATGTCCTGGACCTAATTACAGCAATGGAAGGAGGCATATGTGCCAAGATTGGGCCTTCTTGCTGTACATTTAAACCTGCCCATGATGAAGACAATGGGACTTTGACAGAAGCAATAACAATGTTGTCAACCCTGCATATGAAAATGGAGGATGAAGCAGACAATATTGAGGATAATGGTTGGTTTTTGTCTCTGTTGTCATGGATTCAAACTTGGTTGGCAAATGCCTTCAAATTACTTGGCACAGTACTAGTGTTGGTATTACTACAATTTTGTGTCATAAGGATCATTTTGGGACAATGCCAGAAGACAGCAAGAAAGCTATTGCGATGAAGATCATGATTAATACAGATGCTGGAACTAGTGAGCAGATGCAAAATGAGGCAAATATCTGTGAGAACATAAAGAAAATGGCACCTCAAGGAACACATTTCTACCATCCAAAGGAGCATACAAAATATGTAGGATGGTGGATATTCTGTCCACCATCAGGAGATTGCTGACACATTACCTGGAGTGTGGATGAACATATAAGGAATGCAGGTCACCTGAGGGGGGGCACAGATATGGGTCCCAAAGAAAAGAAAATATGAAGAGATGATAAAGGAGAATGAAGAAAAGAATATGGTTGAGGACTTGACCAGAGGGGGGAACGTAGAGGAGCAGTGGATGCACTTCCCCTAATTCCCACCCCCTATCCACCATCGTACTGGAACAGCAGGAGAAAGACTCTGTGTGAGACTCCATGTGTTATGCCTATACCTTACAGAGTGTATGAGAGATGAAATATACTCTGACAGCTGTATCGAATGTACCTCCATACTGCAAGTGTGGAAGGATGCATTATGGAAGGATGTTGGCATGCACCTTTGGACATCATGGAGTGCTGAGTGAAATCTGATGAGGGCAGAGTGATATCATGGAGAAGATGTACAAAGCCATGCTGAAACAGTATGAACATACTTACGAGTGATGATGTGACTGAAGCGATAAGAGAAACATGTAAGAAATGATAAAGTAATCATAAATGTAAAAGAAGTCAAAGTAACTTGCTGACCAATATTTGTAGATATGCAGTAATGTAAGGTAGAAAAGATACAAATAAGCTTGCTATAGAGGAATATATACCATGGCAAAGACGGCCATAGTTGGAAAATGGATGCGGGTTTGTGTGAATATTCAGTTCAACTACCTCAGAAGACGATCAGGGTTGCAGAGTCTGGAGACGTTGGAAGAACAGCTTCATGTGCAAAACCAAGAGGAGTCAGCTTGGGATCAAGGATGCTATTTTTAAGGAATAGCTGGAAAGCACGAAGGGAGGCAGACGGTTGAACCATGGACATAAGACATATTTCTCTAAGATTAAAGAAGAAGAAAACATTTGCAAGAGCAAGGTATTGGACAATTAAAATGGTATAAAGTCTATACAAGGTAGAGTGAACAAGTCTATAGAGGCCAAGAGGAGCAATGGCACCCAGCAAAATGAAATCAAATAGCAGCAAATAAGAGGCTGACAGTCTCATAATTATCACTTTCTATGTCAGTGTCACTTTCATATGAGGAGGTAACTTCCTTACCAAGTTTCTTTGGAGTCTTGTATCCTTTCTTCCTGGTGTGAATACTGTCTGTGAAGAGAAAGGGACGATCCTGACCAGTTGCCACCTTGCAGGCCTGATAGAATCCACAGGCAAACTAAGGTAGAATCCAAGAGAAGGGCCAAAAACAACGGGAAAAGCCAGTGGTATAAAAACACCTTAAGTTGATGTTGAATGATGGCTCCAATGCAAAGAGTAGCGAGCGATCTGGACTACAGTACATGTTTAGAGGAAAGGCCAAACAAAAGGATGGGTCCAGAGGAAGACAATGTAAAAATTCCAGGAAAAATATACCAGGTAAGACCACAAAAATAGGAAGCATCAAACAAAGGAAGGGAAAAAATAGCGAACACGTAGACAGAATGCAGAACTGGAAGGGGAGAAGGAGACTAGCAGGAATGGGAAGAATGAAAAGAAGGAACAACTGGAGGCAACACACTGTAGTAGCACATGAAAGGCAGCAATGGAACCTCGAGGGAAAATTCTCACCAGAGGGTTGCAACGCACAGATACAAGCATTGGGAAGGTTTAAGTATCAGTGCTAGTATGGCGGCAGCCATCTTGGAACAAAAATTACTAGACCGCTACAAGGCGGTCATCCAAAAACATGGCAGCAATCTGCAATGGCCTCCCCTTCCACCATCGATGCCTCATGGGCCAACGGGAAGTTGAGACAGAAATCGGACACATTTGTGGTCTCTTCACATGTGACTCAGAAGTCAAAAACAAGGGCGTTAAGCCTCGACATTAAGCCTCGAATGAAGATAGTGATGACACTTCCTTGAATGTCCTAGAACAGAGAACTGGCTACAAGGTCAACTTCAGACGGGAAACGTTGGCTCATGGCCGGAATGATGAGAGATGATGAACTAATTGGAAAAGAAGGGAGTAATCTGATGTGATTGAAGCACTTGGGTTTCCATTCATAACGTGCTGCTAGCCGAGTCAAAAGTCCAATGTTGGGTGAGAGGGCCAACCAATCAGTGAGTCTAAGGAGCAACCTGCTATACAATGTTGCATAGACAAATTTGCTGCCATGGTATTCACCATACTCAGTATTATACGTATTTAGATGTAGTTCGAGGCCTGTATTACAGATAAGAGACAGCCAATGAAGTACTAACCCATATACCTCCATAAGTAGACATGTTCCCCTAACCAATCGCTTCCACTAAAAGGTTTCATGGTTTGCCACATATGACAACATTATAGATGATGCATATTGGTGTATAAGACCTCTGTGTAATCAAATTTGTGTGTGAGTGTGTAAGCATCTGTCTTTTGTTTGCCAGATGGCCCTGCTTCATTAAATTGAGAATAAAGAAGTATTTTGCCATATTCTTTGAGTCTGTCGGGTTATTTGGTCTGAGATCTTTATTAGTAATTCTATATAGCACAAGAGATGCTTCAAGGTGCTAGAACACATGTGCTACAGCACAACGTGGTGATGACGGTCATATATATAGGGTCATATGTATTGTGATGGTGGTTATTGGCAATTTCAAAGGAGGTTAACATTATGTGACGTGGTTGGTCCTTGGTCAAGATGCAGGAGCTGACGCTACTGGGCAAATTGCATTGTGGGAACAATGGTTGTGTTTTTGTGGCACAGGATAGGGTCTTGCAGTGGTGAAGGAATGAAGAGGGAGCAGGAGTGGAAGTAATAAAGTGCATAAGGTGGGTGATTTATGAAGTTACTAGAGGGAAGCAGGAGATATGGGAAAACCTGTTGGGTAACACATAGTAGAATGCTGTAGACAATCCAGCTGTGACTAGACAGACAGTTGCCATGGAGCTGGTGGGAAGATGTGAGGGGGTTGTAGGAAGTACAGCTCCAAAGTTAGGAATTTCATCAAAGGAGCAAAGGAGTAAAGAGGAAGACAGAAGAGAAGGCTTGAGCAGTTGTCAAGACTACTGAGTACTGGAGAGGGGATTTTGTGGAATGGTAGGTTAGTAAGGGGTAGGTCTTCCTGGTGTTGATGAAGTTAATACTGGCGACAGTGGCTGTGGAGGTGATGAACTGTTAGTTGTTCGGATCTATGCCAAAGACAACCCCATGTTTGCACACTTTTGACAGGGGTGAGAAGATCAGTAAGAAGGTCGGGCAGAAAAGGGATGGCACAGGAAAGGTGTGGCATTGAAGTCTGCAAGAGAGATGACTTCAGTCTAAGAGGAGTTTAGCTAAGACACTGCAGTGTCACAATATGGTGGGTGGGTGGTTGATGAGCAGCTGGAGATCCTAAATGAGCTGTCAGGAAAGCAGGAAGGACAGAATTATCCAAATCAATAAGTGGCTATGGAACAAAAAGAAAAGGCTAGGTTTGGTGTGGAAGGAGGTGAAGGGGGAAAAGAGCAGTGGAACAGGGACAGAGTCTTGGGGGCACCCAATGGGAGAAGTGTGGGACAAGAGGTTTCACTGTTGCTGGAGATGAAGAAGGAATACTTCAGAGGTTGCAGGTAACCCGGGATAAAGAGGAATCCATAATGCCAATGTTCGAGAGGGTTAGCAGGAGAGGGGGTTTACATTGTCAAGTGCAGTGCAGTGACATCCAAAATGATTAGAATGGAGGAGAGATAAAAGTGATGAAAAGAGGCCAGAAAGTCAGAGATATGGGTGAGTGCCATTTTAGTTGAATGACAGCTCCATAAAGCAGACTGGAGAGGGTCACTGAGTTCATTGGTCTCCAGGTAACTAATGATCTTGTCAAAGACCACATGCTCCAGAATCTAAGACTAGTGAAGGAGGAGAGAGACGGAGTGGTTGTTGGCTGGAGAGATCAGGCCTATAGAGGGCTTCTTAAGGATAGGTGGGATAGTGGGTACTATAAAGCACATGGGAAATAGAGAAAGAGAAATTTGTTTTATCAGTATCAGTGAAAGTGAAGTTACACACCATTATTTTGTTATTTTCTTTTATTTCAATTTTATTGTTTTTTAAGTGGAGGCTTCAGCATTTAAATACAAACATTTTCTATAAAACATGGTATGAAGAATGATAAGACGTTGCTCATAATACATATTATCACCATAAAATACAGAGTTTTCTCAATAACATTTCTAATATTGTCTATCCTCAACTTCCCACCCCTATCCCCTTCCCATATGACCCTAGGCAAGGCCAGGATAATTCCACTATTTCACGGCAGAGACTTTGGTAGAACCATGATGATGAGCAGAGGCACACATTAGTACATTTTGATTTTGCAGGCATTGTCAACTGAGCAACTGGATGTCTAATACATTTTGACATATTGCTCACAGATTCTTTTATGCAATATACTTGGCATGAAATTCTGACCATTCGTTTTCAACAGAGGTACGTTCCCCGTGAAGGGCAGCAGTCAGGTTGTCCATTCTAAAAATGTTTCGGGAGACACTTATCCATTCCGTCTTGGTGAGGAGAGTGGCCCTTTTCCAAACCATTGTGAGACAGGCCCTTGCGGCCATCAATAGGCCCTGTATCATTTTGGGTACTTTAGTGATCGCCTCTTCTGTTTCGAATAAACCAAATAAAATCAACAACGGCTGTTTCACCCTCTACTCTTCATCTAACTCTTTGATCCAACTGAGTACTTCATCCCAGTAAGCTTGCACCGCCTTGCATTCCCACCACATATGCCAATAGTCTGCCTTTTGCCCACAACCCTCCAGCAGTTTGGACTCACATCTGGTACATTTTGGCCAACCTAAGTGGGTCATATTGCCATCTGTACAGTAGTTTAATGGCATGTAGTTTGTACTGGCAGGAAATGGATGCTTTCGCTGTTCTTCTACATATTTGCAACCATAGCCTTTGTGAGATATGTCCTCCCAAATCTACTTCCCATTTGCTTTTCAGTGTGACCGATGGGGTTGTGTGAACCTCTACCTGTGCTGTGTACATTGCACTTATTAGGGCTTGCGCAAGTGTCGAGGATTTTTTCAAACGGGGCGAGGTCCCTCTGTAGTTGATCTTTCCATACCTCCTGTGTCATGACCCCTTTCAGTCTCAAGTATTGGAACACCAAGAGTGGGCCTATGCAGAGTGCTTCTTCAAGCTCTTGGATGGTAATGAAGGTGTTGTTTCTCCACAGTTGTCCTGCCCTTTCAAGCCCAGCCTAATACCAGGATTGGAAGCTCCCTGGGTCTGGGATAGCGTCTCGAATCCCTGGTACCCATAGATGTCCTAGGGGGGAGGGCCAAGTCGTGATCCCTCTCATTCCCTTGTTTGGTGTCCACACCACCCATATTGTTCCAAGGATGGGATGGTTCTTAATTCTATTTTGCAATTGGGGCCCAGGGACCCAGAGCCATTCCCCTGCAGTAAATGGGCGGAGGTGGTAGTTGTCTAGGCCTATCCATTGTAGGTCTGCCTGCTGTCTCAGGTGTGGAATTAGTACATGCAATTCGGCCACCCTATAGTATAATTCTCTATCTGGGAGGCCTACGCCTGCGTTATCCTTTCGGAGTTGAAGTAAGGATCTAGGCAGCCTGGGCTTTTTGTTGTGCCACAGGAAAGCTAATAGGGATTTCCCGATGGCAGTGAAGTATTCTCTGGGCATTTTAATAGGGAGCACATGGAACAGGTAAAGTATTTTGGGCAGGATTACCATTTTAATAGCGTTTAGGTGGCCGATCCACGAGATGGTGAGTCTGGACCATCTCTCAATGTCTGTCTGTCTCTCTCTCTCTCTCTCTCTCTCTCTCTCTCTCTCTCTCTCTCTCTATCTCTGTCTCTCTCTCTCTCGGGTAAGCGACAGGTGGAGGGAAGTTGGCTTGGTATAGAGTTTCAAGTTCCCGGTAATATTAATGCCTAAATAACGGAGTGTAGTGAGGCTAACCATCATCCCTGGGGGGGCGAACCTCTCCACCTCAGAATTTCTGCTCTTATCGATCGGGAGGAGGATTGATTTCCCTGTGTTGATTTTGAGAACGGCTAGTTGATCATATTCTTCGATTATGCGTATTGCTGCTGGAACAGAGCTCAGGGGATAAGTATGGTGTAAGAGAATGTCGTCGGCATAGAGGCCCAGTTTGTATTCTCATTCCCCTACCTTAATCCCTTTAACCCTGCCATCATGTCTCAGTTTCTGTGCAAGTGGTTCAAGGGACAGCACAAATATTATTGTGGACAGTGGACAACCTTGTCTTGTTCCCCTTTCCAGTGGAAACTACCTAGAGTAGCCACCGTTCACCATCACAGATATTTTTGGGGATGAGTATAATGCCTTAATGGCACGACGGAGGTTTGGTCCTAACCCTCGCCAGGCCAATACTTTTTCCAAGAAATCCCAGGCCAACCTGTCAAAGGCCTTCTCGGCGTCCAAAGACAGGATAGTTGGGCCCCACCCATCCCTTGTGCTTCATGTATCAGGTGGAGTGTTTTCCTCATCGTATCAGCCCCCTGTCTCCCCATTACAAAACCGACTTGGTCAGAGTGTATTAGTCGTGGTAGGTGTGTTTCTAATCCGGCTGCAATGACTCGCGCGTATATTTTAGCATCAATATTAATGAGTGAGATGGGCCAATAAGATCTGCAGTGTTTCGGGTCTCTTCCTTCCTTTGGAATGACTGCGAGAAAGGCCTGTGCAAAGGATGGGGGTGCTTGGCCCGTCTCAAAGACGTCATTGAACAGAGTTACCAAAAAGGGGGTGAGGAGCGTGGAGAACGTTTTATGAAAACTGGTTGTGAACCCGTCCTCCTCTGGGGCCTTCCCTGTCTTTAAGTGCTTGATGGCATCCATAGCCTCCTCCTCCTTGACTGGTGTTTCTAAGGATTCAGCCTCTGTGCGTGTCAACGCAGGAAGCCCTGCCTCTCTGAGGTATGTATCAATACTCCCTGATGCGGGGGTGGATCGCAAGTGTACAAGTCCTCGTAGAAGGAAGCAAATGCTTCTCGTATTCCCTCTGGGGAGGACTCTGATGTGTCTAGAAGGGTACCATCGGTCCTCTCTATTGAATCGACCCATCTTTCTGCTCTCTGCGCTCGGAGCCGGGCCGCCACCAGGGCATCTGCCTTATCACCTTTTTCATAATATTTTTGCTTTAGATATTGTAGGGTCTGGGCCACCTTGCCTACAATTAATGTTTTCAATTCCTCCCTGAACTCTTTGGCTTCAGCAATGTATCTGGATCTTTCGTGAGGGGATGACTGTGCTAGTTTCTCCTCCGTGTTCAGCTTTTCCCTAATGTTTTTCTCCAGTAGGGCACGTTCCCTCTTTTTCCGAGCCCCTTCTCTAATGAGGATACCTCTCCACGCGACTTTAGCTGCCTTCCATACAGACACTTTCCCAACCTCACCTGTGTCATTAGTAATGAAGAATTGCCTGATCTAGTTCTCAAAGTCTTCCCTGACGACTGTATCGGACCACAGCGATTACAGTCCATCCTTAAACTGGCAAATCTTAGAGGCAATGCAATACTGGAGGCTTTGATGTCCTGGGTGTTAGTCTTAGCAGTGCATGGTGGTGGCGCGAGTTATGGTTGCCTAGCTTACAATAACTGGCAAAATTCCAAAGGTTTTTCTGTTTTACTTGTAAAAATAATGTCCCTTTAAAAAAGTTTTTCATTGAATTTCATAGGTTTTTATTAGTGCCACTTAACCATAACGTCCCTATAACCAAGTTTTTTCAGTGAATTTGATAGGTTTTTATTAGTGCAACTTTACCATAATTTCCCTTTAAGAAAGTTTTTTCAGTGAATTTCATGTGTTTTTACCAGTGCATGTTGTTTTCCTACAACTTTATTTGTCCAACTTATAAAGTTTCACCTTAAAACTCCGCCATTTCCCACCTTCTAGCATCATTTTGAATACTTCTATACTTTTTCTACCATTTTTTCTTCCATCGACGTCCGCAAATGTTATTGCAGACCTTCCGGACAGTGCCACGTGACCGTTCGCTCGTACGCGGCATGATGACGTATCCATGAATACGTTTGAATTTCTCATTCGGGTCCTTGCTTCGAGGACAGTTCGGAACTGCATTTTCTACTGATCTAGGAACTTTCAAGCTCAAACTGTACCCTTGCACAGCTCCTACATCTATTCTTACTCATTATCCATTAACAATCTAGTACAAAGCACATAACTGGAAGAATAGTAGCAAAACTGCTATTTATCTTAAAAATGGCATCAGCTATTGCCATCCCTCCTCCGCAAGAGCCACCACCACCACCAGCTGGAGGATACACACAACAACAAAAAGCGCAGCAATTCCAAAGGCAATGAAGAGGACCAAGAAGATGACGGAGTGGAAGTGTCTACCTCTAGCACCCTGAGAGAATCCTGGGTGTGGAAGTTCTTTACCACTGTTGGGAATGTACCAACGGCTAAAGCTACAAAAGTGAAATACAAACCACCACCCGAAATCCAGCTGCCACAATGTTCTCAGAAAGATTTATCCTTTCTTAGCAAGTAGTAGGCTGTCTTCCTCCACATCATCTTCCTCAACCAATAAGGTAACCACACAACCTACTTCTGGGGACACAAAATCCCACAAGCTCCCTTGCAAGCAATACAAGAGGCTGTTGATCCATATCTTTGGAAGACAACAGTCCTCTGTATATACTACAACACACGACTCTGCAGGGGGAAGAAATTTCGAAGTGCCTTTGAAGCTGTAATCAAGGAGCATTAGAAGTAACACATGCGCAACATCTTCCCCTGTCCACTTGCACCTCCATATTAATGCTTGCTGCATCTTCCCTCATTTCCCTCTTCACCTTATGTTCTAACCTATCCTGCAAACATCTTTTTTTTAAAAACAACAAAAGAAAGGTTCCTTTAGGAACTACCTTTCACAGTAAAAAAATAGAACAAAAAAGAAACTTATAAACTACATCTACGTTACATTTCTCAGTAAAGTACATACACGCAATATGTTTTTCCAACATTTTCATTAACATTTTATGTTATGCTAATGTGAATAATGTGGCGTTCATGCCCGTTCCAGGCACTAGAACGGGGGATAACGGCCCGGCACCCCAAGTTATTGGCCCAAGCGAAGTCTGTCTGTGAGCTCCCTGATGCGTGCAGGCTTCGGTGCGTTATAAATAAATAAATAACAAGGGCTCCGGACCATTATCCTCCATTGCAGCCCCTGCAATGAAGGATAAAGGCCATTAGCACCCCTGGTTCCTAAAGCGGGTACCCAGGTGCTAAAAAAGAGATTTTTCTTCCTATAGTGGGACGCCTGAGGCGTCCTGCTGTAGGAAGGAAAATCCTTCTCCAAGATGGCCACCATAGAAAGGGAAGGAGAGGCTCCATATAGAGCCCCTCTTCCCTTTCCATGGCAGCCTGCAGAAGGCAAAGACAGAACCCTATGACCATATTTCCACAGGCACATTTTTTTCCCTTTCAAACCTATCCTACTTTCGAATAACTTTACCACATAGCCGGTCCCAGGTGGACATGGCCACTTTAACCCCCATTTTCCGTCCCTCATGGTCATGGCCAGTAGCCAGATTGTTCGGGTCATGACCTTATACCATGACCCGGACAATCTGGCCACTGCCGATGGCCACAGGCTATATCTCAGTTACCAAAGGTGTATCCCTATTTTTTGTACCTGCATTATGACACTTGTAAAAAAATAAAACACAGGCACATTTTCTAAACCATGCTTTAAGTTTCTTACCAATGCTCCTTACACGAGTTTGCTTGAAATCCACCCATGTTTTATTTTTTCAAAAGTGTCAAAATGTATGTTCATACAATAGTCATGTAACTTAGCCTCCAAGTGACAAAATACATTCAGTCTTTACACAAACATTGATGGTTGGGTCTATAATCTTTCAGAAAATATTTATCCACATTCGTCAAACGGCAACAAAGTTAGAAGCCATCTAAAAATGTTGAGACCCCGCTCCAATATGGGCCCCTCTTGAGATAATCCTACCAAACTTAGCAAAAACATTTATATCTAAATTGAAAATCATTTTGCAAACTTTTATAAGCTTTTACAATATTTTGGGACCCCCCTCTAAATTTGTTCCCTTTTGACAAAACAGCGTCACACTTTCCGAAACCATTCAGAATCAAGTCTAGAATAAAATTCCAAAATTCCATGCAATTTCATTGAATGGCGCCAAAGTTATAAGCCATCCAAGAACTGCTTTTCACCAACCCTCTAATGCAGAAATAGCCACAGAAGTCCCCGTCCATCTCCAGTGTCTGCGAACTTCACAGGACTGTCCCTGAATATCCACACTGTTTGTGTTCTTTTGGGGTGAAAACACCCATTTTTGTCTTCTTATGGCCATATCCAATCCCATCGTCATCACCCCTCACCTCCCGAGAGAATGTTTGATAAGTTTGACAAGTGCAATGTAGTGTTTTTTATATGTTTTTACAGTGATGTCTGCATTTTCGGTTTTACCTGTAACCATAACATCCCTGTAACAACATGTTTCCATTGAATTTCATAGGTTTTTATTGGTGCAACTTAACTATAACGTCCCCTTAACTAAGTTTTTTCATTGAAAAAAAAATATATATATACACATACATATATATATATATATAAGTATATATATATATGTTTCACTCTGAATCCTTTCATTGAGATTCAGAGTGACCACTTGAGTCCAGTGATTGAAAGGGGAGTTCAGAACTGCTGAAAGGGGAGCTAGAAGTACTTCATATATTCACCTACTAAAAGATCTTGCCCTGATTAGGAATGTACAATCATTAAAAATGAAGAGCCTACAAAAAGGGTTTTGGCTCTGTTCAAACTTGTTCTGTGGGCCAGCCTGAGCCTTAGCAGATGATTGAGCTAATAATTATAAATTCAAAGGGATTGTCATCATTCACCAAGCTCCAGGTATCGCATAAAAACTGCATTAGCCCAAGCAGTGACAGAGAGGTAAATAAACTATATGGACAGCAAAGGACATTTGCTCCCACACACATTGATTTTAAGAAAAAGGAGTATGTAGGTGATGTACCACCACTGCCCCTTGCAGGAAAACATTAGCAACTCCACATTAGAAAACCGGATTCATATTAACATGAGACAAATGTCACATTAAATGTTTAAACACTAACTATCGCTTTGTTGCAACAGAAGCTTTGATTCACATAACATTTTGACAGTTTGTAGATAGAAGTAATATCTATCAGAATATGGAAAGGATTATAGACTGTGCCATGTTTTGAATAGGCAACAAATGTGGAAATATGTAGCTGCACCAAATGTTATCATAGTGCAATCTTCCATTTGTCTAAATGTGCGCAATAATGTACAGAATCTGAAAACATTTATTTTTGTTAATTTAGCATATTTTAATGTGAAATTAGAATCTAAACATGAAATTGGCTTTTCTTCAGTACGAGTGGTTTTCCCTTCCACCTTGCTGATCATGGGATTGGAAAGCCACACCTCTGTCACAAAGCGGAGATGGATTATGGAATATGTGGAGATGAACATTAAGAATTGGATTGAACTAGAGATGAGAGAACAGAGCTTGAAGAACTGACGCCAAGTAGATTGGAGACCGTCCATTGAGAGGATGACTGCTCCATGTTTTGAGATGTATTTCCAAATAGCCACCTGAAGAGAGGGTTTGCTGAAGTAATGTTCAGGACTGGCCGAGTCTCCATCTAACTGTTCATAAATCACAAGTCACATCTCAAAAGGTAAATTCAATCTACTTTGTACTGAGAAACGAAATTTAAAATTGAATGCATTTTGTGCCACTTTAATGGGAATTGCCTTTGTAAAATGAAGTACAATTTAAAATATTATTAGTGGCTTAAAAGGGTGTGGAGTCCTTTGGGTTATGGTATTGTTGCAAGCTACCATTGCCTAGTGTGATATTGTTCATTAATGATAAAGGGCGCATAGTCATAGATCAGATGTCGGTGCAACAAAAATGAGTATAAAGAATGAATTCTATTTAATAAGAATTGTGTGAAGTGCAAACACCTGCCTTCCCCTATCTTTCCATGCACAAACTCATGTGTAATGCAGAAGGGATTTTTTTAACATTGTTCGTGTTAAAGGGGGAATAGTATATTTTCAGTTCAAGAATAAATGCATGCTGAAAACCACACACAGATACATTAAAGTTATGCAGGCATATGTAGATTGACAAGTTGCACATGCAAGTAGCTTGAAAACAGTACACATAGAGGTTAATTTAAACCTGCATAGATAGCTGTTTTCACAGCCAAACACGTGCAGACTGAAAGTAACACGCTCATGTTTAGTGAAAGTGAGACATACATGTTTAGAGAAAGATGAACCCATGTATTTTGAGAACAAAGTATACAAGTGGGTTCAAAACAGGATACATGATTCTTCAAGACCTTTTTCGTATTTAAACCTGCAGGAGCAACATTAAATACACCATTGTCCACATTGAATGACCTACACCCTACACATAGCCAGTACATTCACTGCATCACACCTGCACAAGGGACTTGGTTGATTGTGGATATACTATAACATAATTATTCAAATCATTTTCTGATCCCTTACTTGCCTTGATACTGGAGAAAATCCAATGTTTGAAAGACAGTTGCATCATCTTGAAATGTAATAATTGAGAAATTGTTATTTAGCGAGAAGCCAATGTAGAATAGTAATGATTAATTTCTAGTATCTTTTAAAATGCAACATATACCTCTTGGATTCCGAATTAATGCCTTTGTGGACTTATAATAGTAAGATTCATAAAGGTAGGTAATTTAGTTTCTTTTTTTGATTATCGGATTGGTTATATATAATACTGTAGTGATCTCCATGGTGAAAAGCTGGAGACCATCTTAGTTGAAGTTACATTATTCTTTCAAATACATTTCGATTTCTGAATACCTCACTGTCTGTTCCTTGCCCAGAATTGTGGAGTGGGACTGTGTAAATGGGGATGTGAGATTGGAATACCACGCCTGCGTTGAGCCAAAGATTTAAACATGCAAATTATTCATACAAACTTCTACCAATTACATGTTTTAGAATACTCTCTTCCTAGAGGAAAGTGGAGAAGCTCGAGGACAAGCCAGCATATCAAACACTCCTCTTTACAGAGAACATTGCACAATACCAATATACTTTCCAGGTTTGACATCTCACTAAAAACCAGAATTAGTTGACCTTTGTTCACGCTGTTAAGACATTTCCACAATGCAGTTGTCATCTTGCTACCTTTCCAGGGAACCTTTGGGTCAGCAGTAGCACTAGCAGCTGATAAACCGGGGTGTCTTACAACCTCCTGATAACACCTCTCGTCTAGTGCACATTGTGTTCTGAAAGCAGTAATTGAACAGGCATGACAATTATTCTCCACAAGTACAGATGTCTGCCGGTCCTCACACCCATCAAGTGTTTATGTCACTAAGCTCGTGGGAGGAATTGCAAATGGTTATAGTCACACACCTCCCTTATGCACTGCTTTCCCTGGTTTCATAAGCAGATACAATTAGGTTATTCCTAGTTTCTGTGGTTGAGGGCACCAACCCCTCAACACAAGGGCTAAACAAAATTCCCTGAACGGTATCTTCTTTCTTTAAAGCAGATAGTTCTCCTTCTGCTTAGGTAAATTGTATAATGCAAACATGCCAATCATTTTATCCAAAATGACAGGACAAAATATAACAAAAATGAAGACACATATAGCTAGGTTCTTATTCCAGTCTGACATACAGAATCCAAACAAAACAAGGACATACCTTCCCATGTGCTCTGTTATGAAATTACTACATACTTTGTGGTTAACATTTCTAATATTCGTGTGACATTCAGGTTAAAACCTTTGCTATCACTGTTCACTAAATGGCACCGAAACACAACATGTGGCCAATGCCCCCCTGCTCCTTCCCAATCACCCACTGTCGTGCTGGATACTTTTACTCTCTTCAATAGACATTTAGTACCTTACCAAAGAGTTGTCAGTGTTTGGGCTCCCAGGGTGACACCGGCATTACCACAGTATTTAAATTTAAAAACATAGTTTCATATCAGGCCTAATATGATAGTCGCTTGTTTTGTTCCTCCACTACCTTTCTGCACCCCTCTCCCTTACCTCTTGTTTTTTTTCCGGCTCTACCAGAAATGTCGTCAGGCCTAGTACGATAGTTGCCTGTCTGTTTCCATTTCCTTCCCAATCTCCCCCTCCCTTATCTATGTTTTAGCTCTTGCACTATCTGAAATGTCGTCAGGCCGAGTACGATCGTTAATTTCACATCCTTACTGTTCACGGCCTGTAAGAATGTAATTGTTTTTTCCCTTGTTCCCTCCCTTGCCTTGAAGCGCTTTGAAACACATTGTGTATAGGCGCTTTATAAATAAACTATCATATCATATCATATCCACTTACCACCATGGTCTACAACTCTCTGCCGTTGAGTGTCGTCCCAAGGCCTTGAAGCATCCATGTCTTCCCCTTGTTTTGAAAACCAGTGGGGGAACCTTCGGAACTGGTTAATTTCGTCACCATTTTAAATGTAACACTCCTGCAACATACTCTGGGGAGAGCAGTGGCACAACCGCTCCTTTGTTGAAGTAAGACGCGTTCTGGTCCATGCCCAGTCTTTCTCTAAATCTTGGAGGGGGGGCCAAATCAGTCGTTGCCGTTCTCGTGGATGAGGTTGTTCTTGTATGCGCACTATAAGATCATCTCTAAGCCACCATACCCCAATATGCAGGGTCCCACATTCCTCCCCTGAATGTTTAATGCTTCACTACCCCTTTAATCAATTGACTCTGCTAAAAGGTTGTGAGATGACGCCATTATGCTGAAAACACCAAGGTGATGTTTGGGATACACCCAGAAGCGCCCACTCAACACATCACTTTATAAAAGGACCCCCAACAGTAGACACACGGATGTGTCTGAACAGCCCTACAATCTAATCCAAGACTAGCTCTCTCGGTACTCTAAGAATCCCTGTATGAACTCTGAGGTCCTTGCACTACCTCAATCGATGGGTAAAGCATGATCTTGCGTATGTCGCCTCCATCCAGGGAGGCTCCTGGTATTTCCTGGGTTTGCATAGCTGCTGAGTGGAAGGATCATGAGTATTTATGACGTCAGGGGGACTAGAAGGTACCAGAGAACCAAGGCATTCTTAAAATGCAAATTATTTTAAGAATACAGCCCTTACTATAAAAATAAACTGCACACATTAAGAAGACTGAAAAAAGGAATGAGCAGCTGGTCAGGAACCATGCATAGCCGAGATTAAAGCATAGCAAAATAGATTTTATTGACGGCCGATGGACAATTGAAAATTAGGGTTAGGCAAAGATCCAATTGGGACATCAAAATAGGTGTAAAATGGAACTGTTTAGATTAGCTGACAACTGGATCTAATTGATTTGAAGGAAGCATGCGATATTTATGTGTGCATTTTCTCATTCTGGTCCGTCTTTTGTTTTGTGTTGCCCTGAAGGAGCGAGCAGGCATGAAACACGTGTAGGTACGTTTTGTTTTTTAAAGAAAAACGATCCCTTTAATTAATCTCAGTGCTTTAACTGATGTGCGTATGCTTGTAATGATATTGCAATATGGTAGGCCCAACAAGAAAAAATAGTCAGAAAACTAATGTTTTATCCCTAATCAATGCATGTTCCTACCATGTTGCGTCACTCTTTGTTTGTGCGCCTCTCTTTTGTTTTAGCTTCGGTCTGTGTTACTCTCTGCATCTCTCTCCCTAGTTGTGCCCTTGTGTGTTCTTTGTCTCTCTTTCTCCCCCTTTCTCTTCCCCACACTCTCCTTCTCGCCCCCAGCTCACCCCGTTGTTCTCTTCTCTGTCAGTAGGTCGACGTTTCACTCTGATTTGAGCACTGCAGGCTGTCAGATCACGATGCGGGAGGTTTTACGAGGCATCGAGCAGAGATGTGTAGCCCGGCTGCAGCCGTGATCATCATTGCGTGTTGCATTGCGGGATTTCCGGCATAGGAGCGAGCCTGAGCAAAGTGAGGTACAGTTCCTCCGTGAATGTAAATGGCGGATGCGGTCTGATAGGCCTGGGGACCCACGGGTGCTGTCCCAGTTGAGCACACAGGCACAGGATTGGCTTCCCTTTTGTTTTTCTGCGTGATGGGGCTGGTCGCTGCTGCTGAGGAAGAGGCACTGCTTCCCACACCACTCAGTGCTGCTGGAGATACGCCTTCCATCGCGGTACAGTTTAGTGAAATGTTAACATATGACTCCTGTCCCAGCAATGTCTTGTAATGTGAAGTGGTCTTGTATAGCTCCTTTCTGCCATGCATGGTGACCTTGCTAAGTGTGGCTGTGTACATGAATGCTTACTTTGATTTTCACTGCCTGGGGGATGGGAGGGGGCGCATTGTAGTGGGCCGTTCTGCTTCTATGGGGCTTGTGGAGACCCTTAGGAATATGTTACCTGAAGGGGAGCGCTCGTGCTCTGGCAGATCACAGAGCTCTGGGGCTGGTCCGCTGCTGATTTGGCAGGAGTGTGCTAGGGCTAGTGAAGAGAGTTTAGTCCCGCTCGGGTGGTTACAGCACATGTTCGTGTGGTAATGGCTAGGCCTGTGGCGGCCCGCTTTGGGAGCTTTCTGTTTTTGCAGTATAATGTGGTAGGGAAATGTATCAGGGAGTCGGTTAGTCAGGAGGAAGAACAAGGTGGGCCTTGCAAGGCAAACATCCTAGTATCCAACCTACACTCTTCTGACCTTCTGAAGGCAGATCCCATTTCAGTTTCCCACTTTGCAACTGTCACTCTCCCACGGCCTCTCTCTTTCCCCCTCTTTGCCCCGTCCCTCAAACAGTTACATCGTAAATCAGGTGAAACAACGAGCTAGGCCTTTTCTAATGAGGGAAGGGAGAAGTCTGGAGACTCCACTCATTACTCATTATAAGCTACATGCTGAGGGTTATAGGAGGCAAACATGTTTGATTCAGTGATAGGGCTGCTTGAAATATGAGGACCCTGGTACCCATTTGGCTTTCCCTAGCATATTGGCTGGCATGCTGAGAGATGCCCCAAACCTCACCCTAACTTCCTCAGGTGCTGTGCTCAGTGGCTAGCGGGGACCTTTGCCTGTCATGGCAACGATCATCAGGTCAAGGAATAGTGTTTTGTCAGGCGATCAGGGCAAGGGTCAGAATCCCTGGTTGACCCTCCCAGAGGTCAACACAGGTGTCTCCCACGAGCCCCCAGCTCCTCGCACATAGCGCACACAGCCACAGGAAAACACACTGCCTCTCCCCATCTTGGTGTGTGGGCTACTGGTCATGGTCTGTAGGCATTTTGCCCAGGACATGGCTTTCTCCATGCCCCAGTCCCCAAGAAGTCACTCAATGTGAACACTTTGCCTGGCATGAGGTCCGGCCCAGTGGTCGCTTATGCCCATTGTGGCTATGACCAGCGGACAGCAGACACTTTACCTGGAGCATGCCTGGGACCTTTGGCAATGCCCATGGATTCACATTTGGGCCTGATTTGCCACCAGGTCAAGAAGATGCATACCCCACTTTGGGCATCTGTGGGTCATCGGCCACTTTGGCCAGGGCATGCCCCCAGTAACACTAAGCCGCCCAAAATGGCCATTGGACCTGGCCTGTGACTTGGCCCGTTGACCACTTTACCACTATTGAGGGTTCGTGGGACATTGACCATGACATGAACCCGTGGTCAGGGGCCACTTTGTTGGGGTATTGCCACCCCCCTCACATTATCTGGCATTGGGGGTAGCTAAGAGGGCTGCAATGTGCCTCTTTTAAACGGTTTTTCTTAGCAGGCATATTCAGGGATCTGGATTTCAGGACCTGGCTTCTAGTTTGGTTACCTCGCAAAATCAGGAACATCTTTCACTGCAACTTTCCTACGGTTGGGGGTTCCCAGGTTGGTGCAAATTTGATTTTCTAAATGGCTTTCAAGTACTGGCATTTTCACAGACCTAACTAAGTGTTCGAGGACTCTTTTGGGGGCATACTGGACCCCTCTCTGAACCCCATCACCATGCCTAAAGCTGCAGAGTGACACAGGGCGTGTGCAAAATGCCCTTTTGAAATGGTTTTGCAGAGCAAATGCTCAGGGACTTTGCAAACGTTTGTGAACCACAATGGCTGCTCTGCTGAAAAATGTATGTTCCTTCAACCAATCAGATGAGATGTTTCCCATCTTCTCAATCGACCAGACGGCCACTCCTCACAAAGGCTTGATCTTAATTGATCCAGGTGTTTGGGCATTAGGTGTGACAGAAAATGTGTCTTTGGCGAATGAATGGGACAACACACATTTTAGGACCTGCCTATACCTTTGTCCTGTATAGGGCTCTTCTCCTGCTGTGCCAGTATGATGGCGGTGAGGGGGGCAGGAGTTAGGCAAACTGCGTCCAACTGCTCCTGTACAATGCTGTTTCAGAGCAGCCCCCCTGCTACTGCCCTTCTTCCCTGCTTCAGCACAGATCCACAGTCTTACCTGGCTCCCGTGGAGGGAGCAGGTGCTGCAATGTTCCTGGCCCACACAGGCCAGACTTTGGAGGTGCTCGTGAACGTCTCCACCAGGAGAATGGCTGTCAAGAGCTTCAACCAGAACATGTAAAAGAA
Organism: Ambystoma mexicanum; assembly: GCF_040938575.1. Lineage (NCBI taxonomy): Eukaryota > Metazoa > Chordata > Amphibia > Caudata > Ambystomatidae > Ambystoma > Ambystoma mexicanum. The sequence goes on from NC_090922.1 coordinate 468,469,198, forward strand.
AGCATCTGAGCTTAGCTGCATTTATTTGTCAGAACTCGAAATGAATTAAAGGTAACTTTACAGGGGATTTGGGATAAAGACTATTTTTATAAAATGTAGTGGACAATGTACATGTTAACAGACATGTTATCAGGCACATTGATGAGAACTTTATAAGATTCAGAGACCATTTTATGGGTGATGTCTGGGTTCTCTCCACAAGGTGATATTGGGCTATTTATTGTCAAGTGGTCTCTTTTACAGCTGTTTGGGCCAGTGATATTGAACATGGAGTAGTGACTGGCAATATGTAACCATCACTCTAATGGGGTATGTCATCAATAAACCATGGGAAAATTAACTGGTACTTGAAACTATTTCAGGGTTTGGCCCCATAGCACTGGTCAGAAAGAAGCCAGCTAGCACATAATTACCAGATTCCAGGGACTGGTTAGCACATCATGGTCAGTTTCCTTGATGCCAATTTAGCACTTCATTGACATTTTACATTATGAACAGTTACCACATCATTGCTCTCTTTTTAATTAGGTCAAGTTACCATATGTGGTGAATCAGCCTAAAGATATTGACTAAAACAACAAATATATTAACCATTTGTCAGGATGATGTTGCACGTACTCCTCTCTCTCCGAGATGGCACTCTTCATCTCCCCAATCTATTCCAACTGCTACGCCATCACCCATCCTCCCTCTCTCACAAAATCTGGATGGAAAAACCATAAAAAGACATCCTTGCTGCAAACCCTGGCCTCCCAATTGCAGACACCTATGTCAATGAATCCTCCAGAGAAATCTTCACTGACATCCTTTCTCTGTCCCATCACCCGACCTATGGACCTCTCACCTCACTGCCACTCCCCTCCCTTATTCCTCCACATCCATTAATGGCGGCACCAAGTGGGAAGTCCTCCTTACAGGCTTCTTCTCATCTCGCTGCTGCATCAATGTCTACTTCACGGGCACGGTCCTGATTCAAGGCCCTCAGGCCAACCTCCTCTTTGACTGGATCCTGACATCTCTCATCAACGTCCTTTCTTCCAATGCCTCTCCCCCTTCTACCCTCCCTACTCCACCACTTCTGACTGAAGTCCCACGTCCCTACACTCCGCCTCAATAAACCTTCAAAGGCAGTGATCGTCTCCACCTGGTGACACTCAACTCACGCTCAGCCATCAAACACTCTGTAGACATCTGCCTTCCCCTTGAAGACACTGACCTGGACATACTTGCACTCACTGAAACTTGGTTCAATGCCAGCTCACTTACTTTCTTTGACTCACTCTTACCCGACGGCTTTAAGATCACCTCAAAGCCTCAACCCCACCGTGCTGGCGGTGGGTTTGCCTTAATCTTCCCTGAGTGGATTCCTTCTTCCATCCTACCCACTCAACCCCTATTCTTCCTTTGAGAGCCTAGTATGAACATTGGTCATCTCTCCTTGATCCACCTTGACCATTGCTACCATCTACCGGCCCCAGGCACTTCTTCTCTGTTCCTCTCTGAGTGGGTGGACTTCTCTTCCTCCCTTGTCTCTACCACCTCAAACCTGCTACTCCTAGGTGACTTCAACATCCACCTAGACTCCCCTTAGCTGCAACCACCATCTTCACTGACCTCTGCTCCTCCCTATCCCTCTCCATTCTTCCTCATAAAGCTCTGCCAAGCTTGTTCATGAACATCTGTCCGATGAAACAAGCGTCAGTTGCTACCTTCCCTTCCACCTTCATACCCCCTTTCCCCAACACAGACTCTACCACTGATTCTGCTCTCAGCAACCTGTATCTGTCCATTACCAATACCCTTGACATGCCTTCCCCAGTCATGAGGATCTGCCTGAAACCTGCCTCAAAGCGTAATACCTGGTACGGCTCCAAACTTGCAGACCAAAAACGTAAGTGCAGGGCTGCAGAACGGAAGTGGCAAACTTCAGGTTCACCATCTGACAAACTGGCCTGCTGCCTACTCCAAAGGCACTACAGACTGTCTATCCCTGCAAAGAAAAAGAGCCCACATTCAGGCACGAGTATCTGGCACTTCCAACAACATGGCTGAACTGTTCAAAATCTGCAGGGAACTTGCCAATCCGTCAGCAGTATCCTCTTCCCCTACTTCATCCCAGGTCCTTTGCAATGACTCGCCAATCACTTCACTTCCAAAACCCAGGACATACTAATCAGCCTTGCCACGCACTCTCCCAACACACCCCCAACACCTGCCCTGACCACTCACCCTCCTCCTTCCTCCTTCTCCTCCTTTGCCTCTGTCTCTCCAGAAGAAGTCACTAGAGTAGTCAAGTCCATGAAGGTCTCTTCCAAACAGGTTTGCCCTTGCTCATCTAGAACCATCAAGGATAACATTTCCTCTCTCGCCCCTGCTCTCGCCGATCTATGTTATCACTCTTTTGCCACTGGTTCTTTTCTATCCTCAATCAAGCACTCGGGGTGTATGTAATATAATAGTAATATGGCAAGGGGTGCGGGGGTCTCCCCCCTCATATGTATGTGGTGTAAAGGGGGTTAAATAAAAAATTAAAACAATATAAAATCAGCATTTTGGCCGTCGCAATTCTGGGGGTCGCAGTGATCACATAGACCCATTCAAATTACCCTGAGCTCTGCATTTGTGCAAGCTTTCTAGGTGTAATGTGTATACGGCATTGAAGGCTTTGTGTCCATAGGGGCAACTTTAAGCCTGTAGTGTGGCAGTGTGTTGGCAAGATTAGAGGTGTGCATTTGTGATGTTCGAAGTCTGTGGAGAAGGTGTTTTTATAAAAGCTGTGTGTGAGTGGCTATTTTGCGTATGAGTGTGGCGAATAAGGTGGAGAGAAATTGATGGTTAATTAAAAGGTGTGGACTGTTCATGAGTTTCCATAATGCTTTATGTTTATTGGTCTTGCTGTCAATTGTATTATAGTGTGAGGTGTTTGGTTTTAGTGTTTGATACATGTAGACGTCCTGTGTTGAGGTTTAGATATTGTGGGGGAACAGGAAGCCATTCTCTTAGAGTTTCTGCAGTGGTTTGATGTGATGATTTTGCAGTCGTTATCGATTCCTGAGTCGCGTGTGATGTGTTCATGCAGATGCTCAGGAGCCAGTGTGGTATTCCATTAGGTTGTGTCTGTGCATGGATTTATAACTATTGTAAGGTGTCCTTTATGCTGCTTGGTGGGTCTAAGTGGAACTTTCAGTCTGTTAAGCTTTGAAGAGTGAGGTTTTTACACTTTTCCTGAACTTCAGGTGGTTTTTTAGGGCGTGGCGTTCCCTTGATGGTGTGTTCCAGTGTTTGGTAACAATAGCAGAAAATGTGGCGCCTCTGTGTCTTTCTCAGCAATATCTTCTGGTGTCTGGTGTCACTGATCAATTTTAGCTCTCTTGTTGTTTAGAAGGGTTTGATTTTGTTGTAAAATAATTCTCTTTAGTGACCTTTAAGGGCTCTGTGGGCGATGGAGAGTGTCTGGAACTGGGTCATGTTTTTGGATTGTTAGCCAGGGAAGTGCTCTGAAAGCAGGTGTAATGTGTTGCCTTCTGTTGAGTCTGAGAATAAGTCTGGCTTCTCTGTTTCAGATCTGTTGAAGGTTTTTCGTGAGGTATTCCGGCACACCTAGGTAAAGGCTATTTGCATAGTTGACTCTTGAGGAAATCAGGGAGATGATGGACAGGCCTCTGGGTCTGCTGCAGAGGTGGGGCATACCCCTCAGATAGACTGGTGATGGTAGAAGCTCTTTGTGGTTGTTGCATTGATTTGAGGTTCCAGCGTGAGATCGTTGTCGATTAATATGCCTAAGTTCTTGAACAGTTCAAGTGGTTTACGGCAGGTACACATTAAGGCGTGCTAGAGGTGTCTCAGGAGTGTTGAGAGGTGAGACTGATATTATTTCTGTTTGGTCTGTGCTGAGTTTTAGGTGGTTGGCCAGAATACATTCATTTATTCATGTGAGGCGGTTTCTGAGGGTGGTGCTTGAGTTTCTGTTGTTGGTCATTATATGTGTGATTTGCATGTCATCCACATAGTTGTAACACGGAGCCCATACGATTTTAGGATCTTCATCAAAGGTGCCATTTAGATGTTGAAGAAAAGGAGAGAGAGGCTTGATACTGGTAAAGGATTGTGGGTTTGTCCTCAAAGTGGGAAGCCCATTTATTTCTGCTCTGTCAGTTCGGAATGATCTCATCCATTGTAGAGATTGTTATGGAGTCTAACTTCTTCAAGCATTCTAAATATTTGACTATGCTTAACAGTGTCAAAGGCCGCTGGGATGTCAAGAAGTATGAGTACAGAGGTGATGTTTTGTCCCGTGAGATTTTAGATATGGTGCCTCAAATAGGTCTGAAACTGACTTGTAGGTTATGAGACTCTACATGCTCCAAGACGTGGCTGTATACGTATCTCTCTTGGATTTTGGATGTGTGCGACATGTTTTATATATGATGAAAGTTGGCAGAGTCTTCTGGGTCTCCAGCAGTGTTTTTTAGAAGTTGTTTGCTGTAGGCACTCTTTAAGGCTTATTGCATGATTCCTGTTTTGAGTGAGCAACTCAACAATTTGCCAATGTAGAGAGCTGGTGTGATCTCCTTGTAGATGTTGGGCGGGGGGGGGGGGCAGAGGTCTACCAGGGAGCTGGTTGGTTTCTAAGTTTCACCAATTTTTGGAAGTCTGGTTTGCATTTTGGTTTCAAGCTGTTCATTGATGGGGTTGTAGTTTGTTCTTGACTGGGGTTTGACTGGTGCTTCCCATTCCGTTCCTTATTGCTGTGTTGATGGCTTGTTTTATGTCTAGTACTTTGCTTCTGAAATAGCTGATGATATTATCCCATAGGTTTTGGGTGGGTGTAGGAACTTTGCTACAGGAAGGGGGCTTCCCATCTCATTGATCATTTGATAAAGTTCTTTATCTGGGTGAGGTGTGTCATTGATTTGTTTGAAACAGTAACTTATTTTGCTTTAATTTCAGCTCTGTAGTGACAGACCTGTCTTTGGCATCCGACCTTGTCTTGTGGGTTGTAGAGTTTTCTTTGTGGTTTTTCAAGCATTCGATTGCTTTATTTCAGTGTTCGAAGGTGGGGTGTGAACCATCTTGCTGAAATCTTTTTTGTTTTCTGAGGGGGCGATGGGGTTTAGTGGGGTGAGGGTGTCGAGTGATTTGGTTGCACAGTTTTCTATTGTTTCTAAAATTCCTTACAGTAGTAAGAGGTCAGGTTTATCGGGGTAGGGCTTGGTCTCTTCTAGAAGACTTTAAAGTTCCTCCGGGTTTAGAGTTTTCAACAATCCCCTGGTGGTGGTGGCTTGTATTTTGTGGCTTGGGGTTGCCATATTGTTGTGTTGGGCAACACATTTGTCTTGGAAGCAGACAGAACAACACAGGGTTGAATCCCGATTCTGCTCTTAGAGACTGGACTCTGGAACTAAGCGTGTAATAAAATATAAATTGATTTAAAATGTTTTAATTCATTAGATGGGTAGGGAGGAAGTTATTAGGCCTTCACAAAATATTGCATCCATGGGAAGTCCTGCCGAGTGTGTCACTCCTTTGACCGTTTGCTTGAGGTGAAAGATGGCCATGGAGGGGCACAAGCATTTGGGGGCTGATACTGTTTGCTGCTCGAGCCTAATGCTGATAACTCAGAGAACAATTAGGTGTTTGTGTTCTATCACTAGGTGAGCAATTACTTCTAAAGTTTTTTGCCAAGTTTGGATTGCATGATGTTGGTCTGTAAATAACTAGGAAGCACAGACTGGTTTGTCGGTTCGGCATATGGTGACTCAGGAGACCTTCACAGTCTGGGAAGTCCATTTGGTGAGAAGTTGCGATTTTGCATTGTTGCCTGTCTGCCACCGCGGTGCCTCCGCCTCGTTTGTATAGGCGATACTTTTCCCCAATGAATGAATCATTTGTTACACTTAACTTTCAATATAAGACCGTTGTGGCCCTTTTTAAAACAGAAGTACATTTGACTGTATTTAGTCATTTATTTGGTGTCTCCAGTTATTGTGTGCGCGTGGGTCATGCTGGTGGAGAAATTACACTGTTAGGAAAAAATAAAACTGTTCGGAGGTTAGCACCAACGGGCATGAATTCCTAGCAACAAAAGGTAGGTGGGTAGAAACTAAGCACGCTAGTTATGTGTGTACGACAACGGAAGCAGTGTGCACATACAAAATATAGCTGGAGCCTTGCGTAACACTTAGACGCCACCACCTTGAGAATCTTACCTTTAGTAAATTAATATTATTAGTGACCTTCTCTTCTTAAAGTTACGCACGTTGTTTTTGTTAGACAAAGGCCGCCATCTGCTGTTCATCTTAAGAATAGCAGCTTAGAGCAAACACAAAGGAAGCCTCCGAGATTGCTGCATGGGCTGCTTTTGCTTCGGCATGTTCTGTGCAGAGCCCAGGACGCTATTTGGATGTGAGCTGTTCTCTCCGATGGTGTCTCACATACATCATGATGATGGCGGGTTTTATCATGAATTCTCTACCAGGGCCTGGCTAGCCCAATTAAGCATCGTACTCCATGACCTCCAACACTCTGGACTCCAGTCCCCGGAGGGCGTTCCCACTAACAGCGCATTAGAACTATAATAATGGTAAAATGGCGCTATAAAAATGACAATTACAATAAAGTTGAATCCCATTTACATCATGAATCAATGTTACAGCTCCCGGTTTTCTAGTATTTATTCTTCCAACATTTCGGCCAGTATTTATCCATATTTATTTGTAGTCATTTTATCTGTATTTATGATATGATATGGCATTTATAACGCACCTATACACAGGTTTTTCAAGGCGCGACGAGGCAAGGGCGGGGGACCAAGGGGAGGACAGACAACGATCATACTAGGCCAAGTGTCATTCAGGGCGCGCAAGTGCATGGGATGGGGGAAGGGGGAAAGTGCGGGGGTGGGGGGACAGTGCAGTACATGGGAATAGAATAATAGCAATAAGTACAAGTAACGGCCAGCAGAAGGCAAGTGCAGAGGTAAGTGCAGACATCAGGTGTCAAGTGCTGGTAGTGGGACTGAAGGGATAAAGAAACAGTCCCCAAGTGCGGGGGATGCCAGGCAGGCAGTGCAGGTGTGTGTCACTGGCGGGGGAGGGACCTGGGCCCGGGATCAGAGGGTGGGCAGGTAACCAGTGCAGTTTACGTTTCAGCCAGGAAGTCAACAGAAGAGAGGAGGAGAAAGGGCCGAAGCAAAGAGAAAGGTTTTGAGGTGCTTCCAGAACCGGAGATGGTTTTCCTCAAGTTTCAGGGAGGCAGGGAGGCTGTTCCAGAGGGAAGCCCCAGCCGAAGAAAGAGATCTACCTCCAACTCATTGCTTGGAGAAACAACTGACCCTGAGGGAGTTGGAGGCGGATGAATGAAGAGCTTGAGAAGGAAGATATTTACTAAGAGAGAGTTGAAGGTATTTAGGCCCCAGGCCCCAGAAGGCCTTGTGGACAATGCAGAGGGTTTTGAACTTGATCCTCGCAGCCACTGGGAGCCAGTGCAGAGATTTCAGTCCTGGAGAGATACGATTCCTGGGTTTGAGGCCAAGGGCAAGTCTCGCAGTCCTGTTCTGGATGAGTTGCAGAGGGTGGAGAGTAGAGGCAGGTAGATTTAGATAGAGGCTGTTACAGTAGTCCAGCTTCGAGAGAACCAGGGCTCGGGAGACAGTGAGCTTCTGGGGGAAGGAGAGCAAAGGAAGAATACCTCTGAGGAGGTGCAGCTGGTAGTGTGCTTTCCTAGAGACATCAGAGATGTGAAGAGAGAAGGAGAGTGTGGAGTCAAAGATGACCCCGAGGTTTTTAGCCTCACAGGTTGGAACAGGAGGAGGGCCAAGAGAGGCTGGCCAGAGAGTGACAGGAAAGGAGGGAGCGGGTGTGCCGATGAGGAGAATCTCAGTCTTATTGGCATTAAGACAGAGGTCATTGGTGGCACACCACTCCTGGATAGCAGACAGACAGTCAGAGATGAGAGACGGAGAAGAGGTGACGGAAGGTAGCCTGAAAATTAGCTGAGTGTCATCCGCATAGCACTGGAAGTTGGGGTAGAGAACGGCAATGCGGTGGGCAAGAAGTGCCAGGTATTGGTTGAACAGCCAGGGAGAGAGGTTAGACCCCTAGGGAACACCACAGGTAGAGATAGAGATAGAGGAGAGGAAGGACCCAACTTGGACCTAGGAGAGTCGGTCAGAGAGGAAAGACGTCAGCCAAGCCAGGGCCTGACCAGTGATGCCAAGGTTATCACGGAGAAATTTGAGCAGGATGGCATGGTTGACAGGGTCAAAGGCAGAAGAGAGATCAAGCAGGATGAGGACACAGGGAGTGTTAGAATCCAGGTTGGAGATCAGGTCTTCACGGATGTTCAGGAGAGCAGTTTCCGTGCTTCTGGCAGCTCTGAAGCCAGACCGATGGTCATGTAGACAACAAACAGATTAATTGTGAAGATTAAGCTGGGAGATGGCCAGTTTTTCTAGGAGTTTCCCCAGGAAGCGAGTGATGGAGATTGGGCGATAGCCGGCAGGAGAGGTCGGCAGAGGGTTTCTTAAGAAGAGGGTGCACAAGGGAGTGCTTCAGGGGTGATGGGAAGACTCCAGTGGTGAAGGAGTGGTTCCAGAAATAGGCCAGGGCAGGAGGCAGGGAGTCAATGTGGTCCTTGATGGTTTTGAGAAACAGGGGTGAACCTGCTTTGACTAGACTTTCATAGATTGGACTTGTCTCGAAGCTTTGTCTGCGGTGAACAGTGGAAAGGCAGAGAAGGATGGAGGAGAGGTGGCTGCAGAAGGGCGAGAGGAAGAGCAGGGAGTAGAGGGAGGGAGGAGAGAGGAAGAGAGTGAGGACAGGATGTCCTGAGTTTTGGAGATGAGGTGAGAAGCCAGTGCTGTGCAGAGGGCCTGGGAAGGGACAGGGGAGGTAGAGACTATGGCGGGATTGGCCAGTTTCTTGCAGATTTGAAAGAGTTCAGTCGAGTTGTTAGATGCCACAGAGACGCGGGCTTGGATGGGAGCTCTCTTCTTGGTGAGGACAGAGAGGCGGTATTGTCTTTGGAGCAGGCGGCAGGCCAGTTTGTCAGAGGATGTACGTGAAGCAAGCCATTTCCTCTCAGCCACCCTGCACTTGCGTTTAAGGGTGACGAGGTCTGAACTGTACCAGGAGTTGCACTTGGCTTTGGGCTTCAGGCGGATTCTTATGACAGGGGCAAGAATATCCAGTGTATCGGCTATAGCAGAGTGGAGCAAGGAAAGGGCTGTGTCAGGGTGAGAGTCAGCCAAAGGGGCGTGGTGGGGGTGACAAAGTGGCGGCGAAAGCCTCAACTGACACTTGCTTCATGGGTCGGATGACCGAGAAGGTGGATGGCAATGATGGTAGTAGCTTGGCCTGAGGGGTAGAGAGGGTGAGATGGGAGGAAAGGAGAAAGTGATCACTCCAGGAGAGAGGAGTGGTGAGAGGGGCAGAAAGGGAAAGGTCCGAGGAGATCAGAACATCCAGAGTGTGCCCTGCAGAGTGAGCTGGGCCAGAGGGGAGAATAGAGAGTGAGAGAGAGTCGTAGAGGTCGCAAAAGAATCCAGAGGGAGGACAGGAGGCATCCAGGTGGATGTTAAAGTCTCCAAGAAGGAGGAGTTGAGAGGTCGAGACCAGGAGTGAGGAGGAGAGGTCTGCCCACTCAGAGAGGAAGGAGGAGATCTGACCAGGTGTCCGATAGATAGTAGCCATAGTAAGAGAATGGCTAGGGAGAGAGAGAGCCTGCAGATGAGGCATTCAAAGGAGGAGTAGGCCTGCGTGGGAATGACAGAGCCAGGAGTCCATTCAGGGAAAATGAGGGCTTCACCCCCACCAAAGCGGTTGGGCCTGGGCGCGGAGAGGGTCTTGTAGCTGTCAGGGAGGAGCGTGTCAAAGCTAATGACAGAGTTGGCCGCGAACCATGTCTCTGTGAGACCAAGGACATAGAGGTCCAGTTCCTCCAGAAGGCGGCAGATGTCAGAGGAGTGTTTGGCAGCTGAGTGAAAGTTAATAGTTGCAATATGGAGAAGGTTGCCATCCTTGAAGGACTTCTGGGGAGGGGTACAAATCAGAGGTACGCCCTGCGGAGGTGTGGAAGGAGCCCGAGGCGGGGGTAGAGAGGGAAGGAGATGGCTAGGTAGCTGAGGAGGAGGCAGAAGGGTGAAGCGAGGATGCCGTGTAGGAATGAGAGGGGACAGAAGGAGAAGAAAGGAAATTGATAAGGTGTGGGAAGCGTCTATGGAAGAAGTGAAGGTTGGCCTGAGGACCTTGGACCAGGACGGTGCCATTTACATAGACATTAATGATGATCTTAGAGGAGTGGAAGGAGGCCAGGAGGGCATCCCACCGGGTGCCACCATTAATGGGAGAAGAAGAGAAAGGAGAGAGGACAGAGACCATATGTGGAGTCCATAGGTCTGGCGAGGGAACGACAAAGAGGATGTTTGTGAGAGTTTCCCTGGAGGAGGCACTGATGTAGGTGTCAGCGATAGGGAGGCCTGGGTTGGAGACCAGGATGTCCTTTTTAAACTTCTTCCTACCAGATTTAGTGAGGAGGGCAGGATAGTCAATAGAGAAGCAGTGAGAAAAGATAGGAGAGACCGTGAGCACCATAGAGTAGAAGGGGAGAGGAGAGAGAGGGAGGAGAGAGGGGAGAACACTAGGGAAGGACACAGGGTGGGGTGCAAGCAGACGAGACAGCGAGAGGCAAGACAGTTGAAACAATTGGAGAGGAAGACGATACTCAGAATGTAGGAACTATCAATGCAAATTTTAAAAGACAGGCAAAAAACACACCTAAGTTTGAGAATCCTGAAAAAAAGGGAGAAAAGCCTAGGTTTCACAATGCATATTGAAATACTGACATAGTGTAATTTAAAAACAGGCGATAGAAAAAACACAAAACACACCTAAGTAGAGAGTTTGCTAGGTGGAAAGGGTAAGCAGGGGGGTCTGCGGGACTGTGTCACCTTTATATTCACTGCATCAAAAAATAATGTGTAACTGGTGCTTTTTTATATTTATATACATTAAGTGATAACACTTTGATCCGTGTAATGGGGAGAGCATGGGGTGGGTTCTTGCATATCAAGCCACAATGACAAACAATGCTCATTGTGTTCATGTGTTAAACCCCTATGCAGCCCCTTAAACCTTTTCCAAACCGGAATAAGTCACTTTTGTAACCTTTCCATTGTGAGAATGTGCACAGCCATTGGTCTGAAAGGCATGCTGTTGTGCTGTTACCTCGGGGGGCGTCTCATGCACATTATAATGTTGGGCTCTTGTCATAGATGGGGTCGCATGTACATCATGATGGTTGAGTAGTGTTCTCTTGAGATGGTGGGCTGAGTGTTCTAACCGTAGGTAAGTCATGATAGTGGCATGTGGTTGCCTGAGATGCATTCCTGTGATTCGCTGTCAGGAAATAATTGGGAGCGTCAGGGATTAATGTTTCTAGCATACATGCCAACATGCCCCATTCTATTTGGGAGATACTAGTCCAGTCCTGATTTTAACTTTGCATTCGTGGAGAGTGTAATGGGAAAATTCATGACTACAAGTCCCAGAATGCAATAGTTAAAACCTGCCCTAGACTAGCATGTTCTGAATGGAACGTGTTGGCATGTATGATCTGGAGATGCAACACACTATAGCTAAGCCCCCTCAATTTTGTGTCTAGTTCTTGCAAATAGAGATAGTCTAAAGGGCTTTTTGAAGAACCTGTTGCTCACTCATAGGTAGCAGAGGCCAAACCTATCTTAGCTCTTCCAGGAGTGTTGGGGATGAAGACAACAATGATACTGAGTTGCAGCCTGTTATATTGTTATTTATTTGTATATATACAAGAAAGCTCCACTCTGCTATTCTCCAGAGCTATGCAACGGATTTCACCAAACAAAACTAACATACATTCTGAGCTTGTGGGCAAAATAAAGGGAGCTTATGCATAATGCTTATCTTGTATTTTGATACATATACATGTATAGATCCTACCTTTTGATATCTTAGATATGGCACCAGCCTGGGTCACGTCTACAGGGTTTGAGCTTAAGCAGTTTAAAGGGACAAGTCTGGGCAGATGGGAAGTGTGTGCATGGTGTTGCCCTCCCCTCTCCTCCTGTGGGCACTGCATTAGGCTTGTGGTGTGGCAGGCGTTGCTCCTGCAGCCCTCGCTGTGCCCCGAGGGGCGTGTAATGAGGAAGAGCAGCGCCCCCAAGAGTCTGCCTCTAACGTCATCCTGGCACTTTCCCCACACCGGTTTGCTTGGGTTACTCATATTGCGGCAATGCGAAGGCTCGAAGAATCTGGAATGGAAACAGCTGGTAAATGTGAACAAATCACGAGTGAAACTAGCGAATTATACAACCATACACGCTTTCCAAAAAAAACTCTTATCTGTGCGTGAATTACCCCTTGTCATTTAGGTATAACTCATGTACACTATGGTTCACTCGTCCGTGTTCTTGTATGGTTGTATTATTCACTAGTTTAACTCCTGATCTGTTCATATTTACTAGAAAGTTGTCTGATGCCTGCCCATACCCTGTTTGTATGCATGCATGTCCTGATGAAGACTCTGCCCTTGAAATCTCCCAGGCCTTGCCGAGCGGAAACTCGAGTGGACATTCCTTGTTCATGCGATGTATTGGATAGTTGTTGGGTAGGTAGCCATTGCTGGCCTCCCTGTACTCCTCCATCGTAGTACCCATTCGGTTAAGTTGAATCACCATAACCCTGGCATCCGTCTATTTGTTATACAGCACATACCAATAGCTCACTCCCCTTCCCCCCCAGACAAGTGGAGAATGAGTCCTGTTTGTTTTTGGCACAAAAGGCTGCAGATTTATTCCACAATATCACAAACCAAACTGCACACATTTGTGGGAAACACTCATAAGATATGGCGACTGCTCCGTGTCCAAAAATAAACTGCTTCCCCCTTTCATTCCCCAAGATTCCAGAATAGGCCCAACTCTCCCCACCTTGCGTCCGAGCCCCTCCTCCCTCTGCAGGCGCTCCTGGGCGGGGAGAGTGCCGTTTGCTTGGGGGAAGCTGAGCCCTAGTTGTTTCTCCCAGACGCCCCTGCCGCTTAGGCTCCCAAGGGGCGCTGGGTCAGAGAAGAGCGAAGACCCTTCCAGATTTCTCCTGGCTCCTCCGGAGTCTGTCTCATGTGTTTGTTCGGCCAAACACCGCCACACCGCCTTGTCGTCCTGCGACCTCGACGACCAGGTATTTCCGCTTGTTCTGTTCGTAGGGTTGGTGGGTGGGAAAACGAAAACCTTCTCTGTGGGTAACAGAGCGGGCGTCCTTCTGCAGAAGCTGCAGATGCTGCCGGTAGTCAGGAGCCCTCCCGTTATAAAGGGGAAACCCCTCCCCTTTCTTTTGTTTCCCTTTCGTAGGCTTCCCCAGATTTCGCTGCACTTTCCCTTCGCTGGCTTTTCTTCCTTTTGCCACGCTGGGGTTGTGAAAACAAAATCAAAATATCGAGGCTGAGTACCCCAAAAGGAAATACACCGAACACGGGTTACAAAGGAACATACAAAGTACTTTATTTTATACTGAATCCAGTTACAAAAACAGAGCAAAATCAGATAGCTATCGGCCCTCAGTACAACACAACGAACTCCAGCGTGGTTCAGTGTGTTCAGTGAGAGATGCTGTACATTAGAATGCATTGGCTTTTATACACTTTGTGAGCACGATGTCCAGCCCCACTTCGGGTTAATATTCCACTTAATACATCACCGATCTAGGGTTCATTCCAAATCTCGAACAACCACATTTAACTGGTTCGCTTTTAATACATGTATCAACAAGCCTATACAGCAACTGTGTAATCTGGGATTTTCCATGTTAGTCTGAATACATTGTTTTTATAGTATATTCGTGGATTAGTTTCTTTACACGAGTAATCCCTTACACACAAGTCAACGAAGGACAAGGTCTCAGTTCACGACCTCAACAAGTGGCCTGCAGGCAAGTTACATATTAGCTATGTACAGAGGTCAAGACGGCCATGTTGTATTTTGGAATGATATCGTCCACCATTTTAACTCACAGGGTGACTTTTACAAAGCGAATCCTAAAATGGCGGATTGGCCTAAAATGGCGGCTTACATTGATTTAAGGTCAGGACCTTGCAACACGGATTCTTTCTCAAGCGACTTTCGAACAGCTTGGCGTATGCCAATATACATATATTTATTGCAATAGGAGGCACGATATAATTTCTCTTTTGACAAACCCTCATGTTGGCCTATGCCAAGTGGTAAAACTACTTTGGATCTCCTTGCAAATAACTCCATGCATCATCGTCCATGCACTCTGAATCACTGTCGGAAATATCTATTGCCATTAGGTCATTTGCTAAAATTTCTTTCAACACATATTCTTTGGAAGTTTTATCTGGGGCATACACTTTATGTCCTATCGAACCTATCTCTTGTGCGCAACATCCCCCTAGCATCGAACACATACCATTTAGACACTGAATACAGCAACAAAGAAACAACTGAATTCCCAAAATAATCAGCAAGACCGAAAGTACCTTCCAACCCCAAGATCGCAAGAAGTCCCAGAACCAAGCGCTAAAATCCCAGTTTCCCTCGGGAACATGTACTTCTGAACTAAGGACGTGCAGATTCTGTATTACCTTGAAGATAGTTGGGGAGGAAAACACAGCCTGCGGACTGCCCACTAATTTACACACACCACCACGTTCAGCCAGAATGACATCTAATGCCATCCGGTTTTGAAGTGCTACTAGTCTTATCGCCTTCTGTTCTAACGTCATGTTATAGAGTATGTCCGTGGTCCGGTTGATGGTTCTCTCCAGTACTCTCGCTAGTTTTGTAATGTCTTCTGAATTCGCTATCTGCCCCCAAAATGGCACAACTGATTTTGCTATGTCTCCCAAGATTTGTGCTGGGGTGTCACCATTCTCGTCCCGCCGTGGACGAGCCTTTGAAACTTCTTTTGTACTAGCTATAAACACCCCAGGTAACAGGATCCCTAAATAACAGGTTCCCTGCCAATCCTTGGGAACCATGGGAATGCTACATTACCGCAGACAAAGTAGACAGGTTCGCCTACATACAAAGGTCTGTTTTCCCCAGTCAAATTTGCAACGTTGGCCCAACCTAGAAAATCTCCCATTGACTGAGTTCCATTCCTCTGTATGCAAAAAGAAACTGAATCGGGGCTACGATTAACAGTGTAAGAAGGAGGCATGACATCCTTATTGCCTATTGGAGCCATCTTAAAGGAAATCAAAGATTGGAAGGGACGAGACAGTCTGTCAGAAGGCCTAATAGAAGCAACGTTAGGTTTACTCCTGTTTGCAAAAAGCGAGCATCCCAGGGGAGTCAAAACACGTTTCTCAAAACTATTGAAATTGGTGCCATCAAAGTTCCCTGAGATGCTATCATTCCACTGGCCAAAGAACAGTGCTCTAAGAGAAGCATAGCAAGCAGTTGTCAAAGGTAAAGGATGAAAATACCAATCTAGCCCCTTATCCCTGTGTTGCGGTAAATGTGAGCAGACCCAACAGTTAGACTTATTAAAAATGGCATGCGTAGCATTCATGATAAGTAGTAGAGTGTTATTGTGGTACCTTTGTCTATGCTGAGAGTCCCTAAGGGATAGAGTATGCAAATGTGCAAAGGGAGTAGGAACAATAGGTGTACTTTCAGTAGGTAACAAAAGTTCTAAAGAATGAGTTTCCTCAAGGTACCACAATCCTAAGGCAGCAACTATTAAAAATCCAAATATCATTATAAAAATACAGCAATACATTTTTCGGGGCCCAGGCATTTTGTCCATTGTCCCGGTTGGTCTCCCCCTTATTTACAAGTCCCATACGAGTGGTAGCGGTAGCAGGCATTGTAGTCTTCAAATGGATACCCCAATGTTTGTTGCTGGCGACCTACCGGTCGAGCGACTTCTTAGTCCTTCCACAACCCTAGCCAACAGAATCCCCTTTCTCAAATTTGGGCAAAAACAAGCCCTCGATGATCCTTTTCTTCTTCAAATGCACAGCCGAACCGTGCGGCAAGTCTATCAGATGCACAGCAAAACCATGCCATAAGTCTATTTTCTTGGACGCAGATTGTACCTTACTTTTCCCGGTACTGATTGATCCGGAAACAATATGTCGTCACTTCCTGCTGGAAGCAAAGTGTCGGAAGCAAGTGAAGATGCCGAATTTGAAATAGCAGTTTCCGGATGCAAAACTTTTGGAGAGTGTGGAGACAAAATGGCAGCTTCCCCAGGCCTCACGGGCTCAGAGAGATTCTTCGACACACTCTCAGTGCTACTTACTGCTTTGGGATTGTTGGTTGCAGCATTAGCGAATGGTTCTGTTTCTTCTGTAACGTGTGGCACAGGGTGAGGAAGTATCTTGACGTGAGACGCGTGGATCCAGTTCTTTCTCCCACAGACCTGCACCTCTGTCTGGGTGACCAACAGGACTTGGAACAGCCCACGCCAGCGAGGCGCAAGGCAGGAGGAGCCCTCAAATGCTTTGACGAGCACCCAGCTTCCAGGCCGTATACTATGGCCCGGGCCCTCGTATCGCACAGGTAAAGCTTCTCGTACCAGGTGATAAATCAAATAGAGGTTTTTAGTCAACTGGCTGCAATAATTTGAAAGTAATACATTTTCAACATTTCTCAATGAATTGCATTTAGGAAGGTTCCAAATATTGGCAGGTCTCCCCATTACCACCTCAAATGGAGAGAGCCCCGTCTTAGTTTGAGGGGTTGTACGCATGGATAACAACATGATTGAAAAGGCGTCTGGCCATTTTAGTTTGGTGCCGGCACACGTCTTAGCGAGCTTGTTCTTAATGATACCGTTGTGTCTTTCTACTAATCCGGCACTCTGAGCATGTCTGGCAGATTGGAACCGTTTGTCAATTTGTAACGCCGTACATATCTGCAGAATTACAGCAGTGACAAAATGTGGACCATTCTCCGACCAGATAACTCTTGGTAGCCCGAACCGCGGGAAGTATTCCCTTAACATGATTTTTGCAGTAGTCATGGCTGTAGCATCTTTAACAGGGAAAGCCTCAACCCATTTACTAAAAGCGCAGATAACCACCAGGACATATTTTTTATTATCACATCGTTCGAGATTACAATAAAGTCAAAGTGGGTCACTTCGAAGCGGACAGAGGGTGGCCCAAAACTTCCCCTTGGAGTTACTGTCCCCTTTCCCACATTGTGTTATAGGCAAATCATGCAATCCTGGACGTAGCGCTGGGCAATTTTTGAAATTTTGTCATTTACCCAAACTTTCTCTAACATTTTTGTCATCTTCTGGGTACATACATGCGTAGGACCATGGGCCATGATGACCATCATCATTACATACGCATCAGGGAGTAGCCATTTCCCTTCCACCATATCCACCCAACACCTGTCATCATCAAGTTTCCCCAAGCCTTCAGCCCACCTTTTGGATTCTTCTAACATGGCATCAGCTTGGATATCCCGTACAGACCCAACACCCTCATCCATTGCATAAGCATTTACAATCTCCCTTGAAATGTACATCTCCGTAAGGAGATCGGTAGCAGTTTGTTTAGCTATCTGATCAGCGAAAGCATTCCCTTTCCCTATATCATCTGTAACCTTTCGATGTGCTGCACATTTCATAACTACTAACTGAGTAGGGAGCGCAAGCACTGAGAGTAGTTGTACTATTAGGGAGCCATGTTGGATTTTGGTGCCATGTGAAGTTAGGAACCCTCTCTCTGACCAAAGTCTTCCAATGTTGTGAACCACCCCAAAAGCATACTGACTATCAGTATATATATTTACTGCAAGCCCTTCGGAAAGTTCACAAGCTCGAGTCAATGCTATAATCTCTGCGGCCTGCGCAGAATTATGCGTGATTCTCTTAGTTTCCACAACCGTGCTTAATGTAGTGATTGCATAAGCAGCTGTGGATGTACCATCCGGAAGTTTGAAGCAGGAGCCATCACAAAACAGTTCTCCTTGCGGATTATCCAAAGGGGTGTCTTTCAAATCAATTCTACCCTTCGTCTCTTGTTCGGTAGCATACAGACAATCATGTGACTCTTCATCGCCGCAAGTAGTATCTTGCGGGAAAGGTAGGAGTTCAGCCGGATTAAGAACACAACACCTCTTAATTTGAATGTGAGAAACAAACAAGATCAATTCATATCTTGTCAACTGTGCAGAAGTGAGGTGTTGCGTTTGAGTTCGGTTCAGTAGAACATCTACAGAGTGAGGCACCATCAGGGTTAGATCATGGCCTAGGACCATTCCGTTACTCTGTTTTACAGACGCAGCAGCAGCAGCAGCGACAGCTCGCAAACATCATGGCGTAGGACCATTCCGTCACTCTGTTTTACAGATGCAGCAGCAGCAGCGACAGCTCGCAAACATCTTGGCAAAGCCAAGCATCAAGGGCGGAAGAAAAGTAACCGCACGGCCTATTCTTCCCTCCATGTTCCTGCGTTAATACAGCCAAAGCACATCCATCACATTCATGCACAAACACCACACAGGCACCACACAGGCCTTTTCATAGTTTGGTGTGCAGCATAATGCAGTCTTAAGCAAGTCAAACGAATGCTGGTGTTCCGCGTTCCATGGCAATGGCGAAGAAATGTCCTTCTTCGTCAAAGCCAACATCGGTTTGATCACTAGTGAAAAATTTGGGATCCACAACCTACAGTAAGAAGCCATACCTATCAAGGCTCTAACTTCCTTCTGTGTATTTGGGACAGACATGCCAGAAATGTGTTTTATTCTTTCAGGTGTCAATCTTCTTCCCTCCTTTGACCTCCTGGCAACAATATTGACATTTTTTAAGCTAAGCTTTGTGACCATGCTTAGCTAGATGGATAAGCAATAACACAGTGCCCTCCTTACAGGCGCTCTCAGAGTCAGCAGCTAAAAGCAAGTCATCAACATACTGAAGCAATGTACAGGTAGTGGGCAATTCAAGGGTATCAAGTTGTTCTTTCAAAGCCCTACTATAAATACTAGGACTCTCTGTGTACCCTTGATGTACACGAGTAAATGTGAACGAGCATCCCCCTAAGGTGAACACAAACAAGTATCTACTATCCTTGTGTATAGGAATACTAAAGAAAGCATTCTTTAGATCCACCACACTAATGCAAGTAGCTGTAGCTGGAATCATGGTTAGGATTGTCGTTACATCATGCACAATTGGAAATTGTGGCGCCACGACTTTATTAATGGCACGTAAATCAATTATGAAACGGAATGGAATTGCATTATCGCCTTTCTTGTACACGGGTAAAATCGGACTATTACACAAACTTCCTGAAATTTCTTCAATCACCCCATGATGCACAAAATCAGAAACAATGCATTTCAAAGCTTGCTCGCCCTCAACTGAAATCTTATACTGGGGAATGCGTGGCAGCTCAATTCCATGTTTCAAAACTATCTTAACAGGTTCAATCTGTAAAACACTGACATCATTGTCGTCGACAGCCCACAAGCTCTCTGGTACATTAATGAATTCTGGCGGCAAAGGTTTAGTCAAGAATTGCGAGACAGAAAATTGCTGTGGTGAAATCGTCAAGCGAACTCCATCAGAAGAACAAGAAATCACTGCATTTAATTATTTTAACAGATTCAACCCCAGCAAGTTCTCTCCACAATTCGAAGTCAACAGAAATGGACAGTGGTCCGTAAAAGGACCCAAAGAAATAGGTACCAGCAAAGAAACCAGACAAACAACTGGTGTGCCAGAAAATCCTACAGAAACATTGGTTTGCCCTGACAGTGGAATGTTTGGAACCCGTGATTGATCAATGAAACACTTCTGTGCTCCAGTGTCTATCAAAAACTGATGTTTCCTATTTCCCACCACCATTTCAACGTAGGGACCTTTCTGATTGACGGGAATAGGTGTAGGTTCCAAACCCTGCTTCAGGCAATCCTAACGAAACAGAATGTCATCAAGAGGAAGCTCTTCAGATAAATATGCAGCGGAAGGATGATCAAATATGTTCCTGGTGTCCACACTCGAAATCTGATTATCTTCCGAGAAAGGTTGCTGAGGATCCTGTGTAAACTGACCTCTACCAGGGCCCCGTACACCCGTGCGACATCTGGATCGTCTAGCCATATTTCCGAATGTGTTATTCGACCTTTGTCGAAGGACGGGGCATTGTGCACACCAATGACCCTCTTGGCAACAATAGGCATACTGGTTAATGTTCACAGGACCCAAGGGCACATTCCCTTGCGGGACATACTGACCTCTACTCTGAGAACTACCCCCTCTGGGGCCTCTAACAATTTGCTGCAATAGCACTTTAGTTTTCAAATCACCTTTTCGTTTTTCAACCCTATCTATTTCATTATTGACACGGTTCGCGTAGTACTGAGCCATATGCAGCACTTCTGATTGGGACTTCGCCTGCCAAGCGCTCTCAGAAGACATAATTTGTGACTGGACGTCAGGCAGCAATCCACACACAAATTTGTCCACAAACAACCTTTTCCCAGACTCTGTGCCTAGGTCTTGTCCACTGAAATCCGAGAATACCTGTTCGAACCGAAAACTTGGTAGCACCCTCAGACTTTCCTTGGACACAGGCCGTAAGTTTGTCCCAAATAATTCTTTTCTCTGGAATTATGGTTTACAATTTTGCAATGATTCTATCAGGCAAAGTTAATATCACCTGAGGCGGTCTTTCACCAGCTCGTCTTTCTCCATCGAGTCTACTTATATTCACCCATGTATCTCCCAACCCTGGCATGTTGTCTATAGTTCTAACTTGTTTCCACAAATCTACGGGCAGGAGTACAGGAAATAACAAATCGATATCACCTAAGGTGAACACTGAGGATTGCAAGACAGACTCTAGTTCTTTATAGAATCCTGTCGGATTTTTCCTAATATCAGGAATAGATTGTCTAATAGTGTTCACTTCCTGTCTTGAGAATGGGACGTGAACGAACTGTGATACATAATGTGCAGGAATGTCCACAGCGACTATATTTTGTGCAACATCAGCTGCAATCTTAACCTTCGGGACAAATGTCGGAGGGACCTCTCTCATAGGCAACTGAGAAGTAGGTGACTCCGAACGCTTACTAAGCAACAGAGCTAAATCGAGCGCTAAAGCAGTCGAAGAAGTGTCAATTGAAAAAGCCCTCTTGTAAATACTCAATAACTCTGTGGGACAACTAATCTTTCTTTTTACACAGTCATCCTGTAGGTACTCTATCATTACCTGTATCACTTTCCTCTGCATTTTTGTGTATACTGACTATACGTGTCATATACTTCAACTGGAGTTATCGACATATCCGAAATCCATCTAAGTGCGTCCTTCGTACAAATTCGTGCTTCCTCAGCTATCGATTTACGACAAGGAAGGAACCGTTTCTGTACATACATACTTTCCTCCTCGTCATCCTCATTCTGCAACTTTTCTAACTCCTTTCTATACCCAAATAACCTCTCGGTAAAGCACGGTGCGTGTTAAGGGCGGTCTGCAATTCATGGACACTGTTTCGCTGTTTGCTGCTTTGCCGTGCGTCATGCCAAGGTTATATATCCACGATTCACTCCATTCGAAGGAAGCCTGCAGAGTGACGTACGGTGTGCTGCATCATCAGCTGTTAGAAAGTGTAGCGAGCATCACCCAAGTCAGCACGGGCTGCACGGGACTTCAGAGCAAACGAACGTCAGCGACCTCAAGTCAAGGTAAACATAACACCTTACTACTAATACTCTTTCTGGCAAATATGGACTTTTAATTCACCTACAGACAATGTCAAGGGTTGTGTTATCGCCCTCTATTGAACTTACAAATGCTACTAAATCACACGAAAATAAACTGCAACCACATGGGGGCACCACGGACCGACAAGCCACATTAACCCCGCCGCCAAACACAAATGAAACGTCTGATTCAATTCCTGTTACCCCGTTCAAGCCCCCGTCACAGAACCTATAGCCGGGGTAATGGAGGCTAAGGGGGACGATTTTTCACATGGGGAAACGGGTGAGGAGGCACTAAAACCAACGGCCAGTCCACTACCAGCTCTGCACATCCCCCAAAAGGAAATCCAATCATTAGACTAAGGAGGCCTGCCATCTCTGATGAATGGATCTCAAGTGGTAGGCCAGAGCGGCACCTCAGACGCTGCCTTGTTACCATGGAACTTATTTACCTTTGGAGCAGACACACATCTCAAACAGAAAACATCTCGTTACAATGTAACTGCTAAAAGTTGGAACCCTCCTGGCCTTACCACCAATCTAGGTCCCTACACTGACATCTTTAGCATGGGCCAAAGTTCCACAACGGCACAAGGCAATGTTGGACCATATCCAATCCAGGATTCATTATCGTTGATTCACCAACAAAAAACAGTTGGAGCGGGTCCCAAGGCTCGCCCTAACGTTGTAGACAAACCACCACATCAAAAGCTCGTGCCGCACTGGCCAGGGGGGCCCACCAGTAGGCCTCCCCATGCAGAAGTACGTCAGCAGGCACCATTTTCAAGTAAAAAACAACGCTGTCAAGCCCTTCTGTCAGACGAAGATCTTTTGTTGGACTTGGCAGTCAAAAATGATTTCAGCTTTCGCCATTACAATGTCTCCATTCATGAAACTAATTGAGACTCAAACGGAGCAACTCCATGACCAAACGACGGTTCTCGCCATGCTGCAATCTAAGATGATTTTCGTGAAAGGTTTTATTTCAGCACTCCAGTCTAATCTGCACAAAAACACCGACCAAATTACGCAAATTC
Source organism: Ambystoma mexicanum (assembly GCF_040938575.1). Classification (NCBI taxonomy): domain Eukaryota; kingdom Metazoa; phylum Chordata; class Amphibia; order Caudata; family Ambystomatidae; genus Ambystoma; species Ambystoma mexicanum. The sequence goes on from NC_090922.1 coordinate 468,491,963, forward strand.
TCAAGAGCATACTGGACCCAATTATTCTCCAGAAAGAAAAACGGAGAGTGGACAGGTTGAGTTGCAACTCACTGTCACTAAGTGCTCAAATAGACCCTGCACGCACAGAGTCTCCAGCCTCCTCAACTCTATCAGATTCACCGCCCATAACTGTGTCATCAAGAGAGGACTCCACAGTATTTCCAACAAGAGACGTATCAACCAACACAGAAAAGACCAATGCTATTCCATCAAACCTGGTCTCCATCTCCCTAGACAGCAATAAGGACAAGGCTAGTAGCCTGCCTTTGCCTGAAAAGAACAAGTCTGCCAAATCAGGGGAATCGGCGACTGACCTTACAAGATCTCAAATCAAAATATACGACATGTTTAAGGTCCAATCAAAAGGATTGAGGGAATTGCCAAGCCCTGAGATGGTTCTCAACAGAAAGGGATCAAACACCTACTTGAAAAAACAGCCACCTCTTTCTGACACACAGGGTGGAGAAAAGAAAACCTCACAAATTAAACCACTTCCAGCAGTGTCTAAAAAGAGGGGCCGCAGTCAGACTAGGTCCAACAAAACCACTCTTCCTAGAAACGTTCAAACTTCAGGACTTGGGGCAGTCCGTACAAGGACCATGTTGAACACAAAAGGCCCACTATCCTACATGGGGATAGACCAAGATTCAATTAGTGAAGAAGACTCCGAATATGAATCATCAAATAGTGGCACAGAGAGTGATTTAATGAATCTGTCAACTTACTCGGACGACACTAGCATAAGGGTACCTGAGACAAATGACTGTCAGCAGCAGGCTACTAGTCGACCAGAATTAAGGGACTCTGGGCATCCAAGTGCTACTGTAAAAATAAACTCTGCGCAAAAGGAAGATCCCAGGAGCTGTGAACCAAGGTCCATTGTCATGTTCGAGAAAAAGGACAAGAAAACTCCTAAATGGAGGTCGAAGCGAACAAACAAGGTGGTATCGTCTGATGAATCAATGGATATGGGCAAAGATACCTTTTCTTCAGACTGCGAACTACAATTTCTGACAATGGAACAAAGAAGACTCATGTTAATATAGAGGGCACCAGTAGAGGCGCACGAGAAACATCTTAGTAATTACCACGGGCTCACAACCGTGGGGGACCCAAAACGATCTGTCACATGGGCAGATACCAGCAAGCCGGCGAGAGCCGCCAAAAAAACTAAACAAACAAGGGAGCAGGATTCTAACAACACCCCACAAACCAAGGCGTTCAAATTATCCTTGACAAGAACTTTAGCATTTCCAGATAACCTCGTCATGAATAGAAATAACGTGATGAGGCTACTGAGATGTGTACCAACTTTAGACCAGGTAAACTCAAAGGACATCGACCTAATTGAGCTTCCTAGTGAATCCTCTTTTGACAATGTGATCCTCCACATTGAATCATGTAACATCAAAAACCTACTTGTCAAAGAAGGGACAAAACTGAATGCTCATGGGTTTACATTAAAGGAACTAGAAAACTACACAACAAGTTCAAGTGAAATCCCACCCCAGGAACTGGATGAAGTCCAAAGATCATTCCCGCATGCTAAGATTGTCGCCCCAAAAAACATAGGTAACCACTCTAAAGAGGGCACAGATGATCTAAAAATTGGCATCCATAAGGGTAGCAGGTGTGTTACTCTGAAGGGAATGGTGGGACAGAAGGGTCACAGCGAAGAAGACTGGAGTTGGCTAGCTGGAACACTGGCAGGTTCATCATAATGCCAGTCCAAGAGCATCACTAACCCCTTTAGGGCTAAGAAAATAGCTAGTTGGAATACTAGGGGTTTTGCACATCTGTTTGGAAAAAGCGAAATAACTTTAACAAGATACGACCTTATTTGCCTCCAGGAGACATGGTTGAGGGAGACACCTGTGCTGGAGGGCTACGAGGTATACCTAAACCCGGCCACGAAGGGGGTGAAAGGTCGCCCAATGGCAGGCAGGCTAACTGCAATAAAAAGAATGAGTGGCTTAACTGTAATCTCCTCAACCAACATTAACTCTGAAATCCAGTTCACTCTTGTACAAACAACTGCAACCCACAGGGAAACCAAGAATCAGACGTTGCTAATTTGTAATATCTACTGGAGAAGCAGCGCGGCAAACAAGCAAAGTACCAAAAACATCTTGCTCAGGGAAATCGACAATGCCAGGACTACTAGGATAAATCTGGCGGTACTCCTTTGTGGTGACCTCATTATGGAGTGCTTCGACCAGACAGGGAGCAAAAGAGAAGTCCTACCTACCGGGGCGGCAGAGAATATAAGAAGGGGACTGGTCTTTGAAAAGGAGTTGATTGAGAGAAATATATACATGGCCAATGGCAACTTGCCGGGGGATAAACCAGCGGCCGCCACATGGAAGAAGGGGGTTCACTCAAGTACTCTCGATTACATCTTTGCCACAGAAAATTTACTAACAAAATTGATCTCCCTTAAAGTAATACCTACAGAGCTAAGTGATCACAATCTCTTGGAACTTGAATGCACAGATTGGGCCTCCGCAAACCCACCAAGGAGGTACCACCAAGAAGATCAGAATCTCCAGGTCTCTTCGGGAGGTAACCGATTACGGATCAACAAAAGAGACATGTCGTTTGTAACATCCTCCTTGTTGGCATTGAACTCAGACTCACTGCGCCAATACGACAGTATACTGCAATACCCAGATTTTTTACAGACCTTCAGAGAAAAGCAAACCACCTCTATGAAGCCAACCTTTGTACCGAAGCATGTATTCAACATTCAGATCGCAGAAATAAAGAGAGTCATTAACAGATTGGGAAGAAGAATGAAAAAATACAAAACAACTGAAAATCTAACTTTGCTCAAAAAAGCTAAAAATACCTTTAAGAACTGGTTATTTCACCACAAACAATAAATAATTCAACAAGATGGTGAAAAAATGCTGCAGTTTGCCACCCGGAAAAACACAGCCGGTGTGTGGAAGCTAATAAATGACTTGAATACCCCTGAGGAATCTAAAATAACAAACTCAGTATCTGCACAAGTGTGGGAGGCGCACTTCAAACGCTTATACGCATCCAAAGGGCCAGAGCCCATCAAGTCACTCACAAAGTCAGAAGCCGCCTGGGACTTCAAATTTGACATTCATGAAATAATCAATCTCATAGAGAAGTCAAATGTGTCGAGAGCAGCAGGCCCAGATGGGCTGACCAACGAGATTCTGAAGAAGGATCCAGTTGGCTGGGCAACATTTATGTTGAAACTATTCACCACTGTGGTGAGAGAAAAGAGTCTGCCACTATCCTGGACCCGTTCTATAGTGGTCTCCATCTTCAAGAAGGGGGACAGGTCGGACCCCTGCAACTACAGGCCTATCACCCTTCTCGACGTGGTTGGCAAAATATTTGCGGCAATTATTCTAAGGCACCTAAATGAATGGAGCCTGGCGGCCCACCACCAGGACCAGTGGAAGTCCGGCTTCTGAAAGGGGATTGGCACCAGTTTAAATATATTTATCATCAGCACACTCAAGTGCCTGGTCAATCAGAAAAAGATATGGTCGATTTACATCGCTTCGATCGACCTGGAATAGGCTTTCGACGCTGTGGACCGCAGAATCCTGTGGGACAAACTTAAGAAATGGGGTTGTCCCTTAGCTTTGAGAGAACCCATGGAAGCCCTTCACTGCGATACCACCTTAAGAATCAGGATGGACAGGAGGGGGTTACTGTCCAATGAAATTCTATCAGAGAATGGGTTAAAGCAGGGTTGTCGCTTGGCCCCAGCGGTCTTTTGCCTATTTATATCAGATATGGCTGAGGCTTTCACAAATACGAGATGTTTTCCACCCATCCAGTGGGCAGACTACTATTTGCTGACGATCTGCTACTGCTCGACCAGACGGAAATTGGGCTGCAGAGGCAATTAACTGACTTGTCTCTCTATATTCACAAAAACAGCCTCAGAATAAACGCAAAAAAATCTAAAATCCTGATACTGGGTGACAGTGGCAGGGTCAGCAAGCGGAACAAATGCCGTTGGACTCTGAACGGAGAACAAATACCAGTGGTGGCATCGATGATGTAACTGGGGATAACCCTAAATAACAGTTGGGGAGACGTTCCTGGCATCGACCACTTGAGAAGTAAAGTCAACAACCTGGCATCTCAAGCGCTGCTTATTAAAGGGCGCTATTGTAAATTTTCCATGATCCCAATTCTGGACTTTTACAAATTGAAAGTCACGCCTATACTTACGTACGCAGCAGAGGCCAACCTCTTTATGGACCCCAAAAACTGGAACCATTTGGAAGGCCTGTTTTGGAAGAGGGTTTTGGCACTTCCAAAGTCAATACCTATAGAACGGGTTCGTAGGGAACTGGGCCTATCCTCCCTATACTCTCTAATGGAATGGAAGTCTTTATCCTTCCTGAGGAAATGTATTCACCCACCAGGAGTAAGTGGGTTTTCTATAATCAAGGAGGCCATGGAAGGGAACCAGGTAGAAGTCTTAAAAACTTGGCTTGAGTCCTGTTCTTCTATCCTGTTGTCTCTAGCCCTTTCGGGCAAAACATTAACTGAAAACCCAATGAGGGTGAAGCATAAATTACTGGACCTCGACTGGATTCGGACAGAGCAAAAAGTGAAAGGCTACAAACTGTATGTGGATGAACCAGCGGAACACTACAGTAGGGGTTCGGTCATACCTTACCTTGATAGATTTCCTTCACCGTCTGAGCGCCAAAACTTCCTAAGATTTCGCTTAGACCTCTATCCAACACGGGTGGACACAGAAAGGAGAACGAAGGCCCAGGAAGAGAGAGTACTAAACTGTCGGATGTGCAACAAAAGTTTTGAGTCCCTGAAACATCTTGTGCAAGTGTGTGAGCCCTTGCACTCTACAAGAGCTAAATACCTGGGGAGGTTCCTTGAGGAATCGACCACAAAAACGCTGGACGAATGGTGGGCTCGTATCAGATGGGGGGCTCGGCTCTTGCTGTCGTTAGCTGTACTTCAGTTTGTGAGGTAATCTTCACCACTATGGAGGCTATCGAAAACACACAAGTTGGATGAAAACAACTTCATAGACTGGGCCTTTTGAGGGGGAAAAGTGTTCGCCTTTCGTTTTCATTTTTTTTTTTTTTTTTTTTTTTTTTTTCTCTTTCTCTTCCTGTTTTCTTTCTTCTTCTTCTTCTTTGTTCCTTTTCCTTCTCCTCCTTTCTCCGCAAATAGTTTCTTTGCAAATAGTTCCTGTAAATAATGTTTTTTTCTGGAAACCATTTTTATGTATGTATTGATAAATTGGTTGCATCTAAGGTTTAATAAAAACCAGGTGATGTGTGAATAAATAAAAAAAAAAGGACATGCTCATTTACCTTCTCCACAGTGTCTCTAGAAAACGCTAAAGTGTTTAGAACCCTTAACCCTTGCGGGAGGTCTGTATTATTTAATTTTCCCCACATCACACATAACTGAATCCCTAAACTTTCAATAAAAACATTTTTCTCAGGAAAATTATCCATATTACAAAGTGTGGCAAAAACATTAGCTTGATCATCCCTCTCCATACAATGCTTAGCCCATGCAAATAACTCACGTTTCTTCTCCGGTGGTACAGTATTGCGAGTGACAACCTTTGACCCTGCACCTCGATCGATTACAAGCGGCTCAGGACCACTTGGAAGAGAGGGAGCAGACAAATTCAATGGAGGTACAGTAACTGGTGCGATAAGATGAGGTGGAGGGGCTGGAGAAAGGGGAACATTAGGAGGAGCAGGAACAACGGGAACAACAGCAGGTAGACAGCAGGTAGAGCAGGAATAACAAGAGGAAGAGACAAAGCAGCAGGAAGAGGACCATACGGAGGTTGCGCAGAGGCACCAGGTCTTCGTTCATTTAACAATTTATCTATAAATTCATCGGAAGCATGGAGGTCTTTGGACGGATATATTTTTTGAATTCCAAGTGAGAAAGCCCTATCCATATTCCCTGTCGATTCAGAATGTTTACCTTGGTCATACAATAATGCTTTTTCGGCGTTTGTCTTATGACGGCGCGCATGCTTTTCTCTACATTTAAGTTGTTGCAACGCTTCTTTTTTCCAATTCTGAAAAACATCAAATGCTGCAGGTCTTGCCTTTTTCTTTAATAGAATTGACTCTAAATACTCAATACGAGGGATTTCGAAACTACCATTGATTGGCCACTGAAGTTCAGAGGCATGTCTGGTTTGTCTGTGCCAAATGTCATTAAATACTATACTTTCTATGCCATGCTTACAGTACATAGTACATGCCAGCGACCCCTCCTGTGGTGCCGGACTGCTAAATTCCAAGATTGTCTATCACTGCGGAACAACGCCCTGAAGCAGGTAGACAATTTCCCAGGCATATCAAATTATTGGTGTTACCTGGTCAATAATTGTGTCTGTAAATACAATGCGCCAAATTCAAATGATCAGGGTTGAATTAAGAGTCGGGTCACGACTCACCTGAACAAACCTAAGGAGGTCTGATCGGATTTCAAAGAATCTTACCTAACTAATCTTACCTCGTGTATGGTGATTTCGGCAAATCTGCCCGCCTCGATAAGTGGGCCCTCGTCAAGATGCCGTCTCAGACCACAAGCTAATCGTCCAGGGATCGGGTCGTGCAGCGCTGCTGAGGTGTCGCGTCTCGTTCAGTGGGGCCCCTTTTTGTCACACCGTCCGATCCCGGTCCGATAGCGTGTGTCAACCTTTAACAATCCGCCATCAATCTTGAGGGTCCCTATTCGGGCGCCAACTGTGAAAACAAAATCAAAATATAGTGGCTGAGTACCCCAAAAGGAAATACACTGAACACGGGTTACAAAGGAACATACAAAGTACTTTATTTTATACTGAATCCAGTTACAAAAACAGAGCAAAATCAGATAGCTATCGGCCCTCAGTACAACACAACGAACTCCAGCGTGGTGCAGTGTGTTCAATGAGAGACGCTGTACATTAGAATGCATTGGCTTTTATACACTTTGGGAGCACGATGTCCAGCCCCACTTTGGGTTAATATTCCACTTAATACATCACCGATCTAGGGTTCATGCCAAGTCTCGAACAACCACATATAACTGGTTCGCTTTTAATACATGTATCAACAAGCCTATAGAGCAACTGTGTAATCTGGGATTTTCCATGTTAGTCTTCTTAAACATTAATACAATGTGGTTAGACAAGTGTTCTGTGTTCAGTATTTGAATACATTGTTTTTATAGTATATTCGTGGATTAGTTTCTTTACACAAGTAATCCCTTACACACAAGTCAACGAAGGACAAGGTCTCAGTTCACAACCTCAACAAGTGGCCTGCAGGCAAGTTACATATTAGCTATGTACAGAGGTCAAGACGGCCATGTTGTATTTTGGAATGACATCGTCCACCATTTTAACTCACAGGGTGACTTTTACAAAGTGAATCCTAAAATGGCGGATTGGCCTAAAATGGCGGCTTACATTGATTTAAGATCAGGACCTTGCAACACGGATTCTTTCGCATGCGACTTTCGAGCAGCTTGGCGTAGGCCAATATACATATATTTATTGCAATAGGAGGCACAATATAATTTCTTTTTTGACAAACCCTCCTTTTGGCCTATGCCAAGTGCTAAAACTACTTTGGATCTCCTTGCAAATAACTCCAATCATCATCGTCCATGCACCCTGAATCACTGTCGGAAATATCTATTGCCATTAGGTCATTTGCTAAAATTTCTTTCAACACATATTCTTTGGAAGTTTTATCTGGGGCATACACTTTATGTCCTATCGAACCTATCGCTTGTGCGCAACATCCCCCTAGCATCGAACACATACCATTTAGACACTGAATACAGCAACAAAGAAACAACAGAATTCCCATAATAATCAGCGAGACCGAAAGTACCTTCCAACCGCAAGAAGTCCCAGAACCAAGCACTAAAATCCCAGTTTCCCTCGGGAACATGTACTTCTGAACTAAGGACGTGCAGATTCTGTATTGCCTTGAAGATAGTTGGGGGGGAATCTGGTGCGAAAACACAGCAATACCAATAGCTCATTCCCCTTCCCCCCAGACAAGTGGAGAATGAGTCCTGTTTGTTTTTGGCATAAAAAGGCCGCAGATTTATTCCACAATATCACAAACCACACTGCACACATTTGTGGAAAACACTCATAAGATGCGGCGACTGCTCTGTGTCCAAAAATAAACTGCTTCCCCCTTTCATTCCCCAAGATTCCAGAATAGGCCCAACTCTCCCCACCTTGCGTCCGAGCCCCTCCTGCCCCTGCAGGTGCTCCTGGGCGGGGAGAGTGCCGTTTGCTTGGGGGAAGCTGAGCCCTAGTTGTTTCTCCCAGATGCCCCTGCCGCTTAGGCTCCCAAGGGGCGCTGGGTCGGAGAAGAGCAAAGACCCTTCCAGCTTTCTCCTGGCTCCTCCGGAGTCTGTCTCATGTGTTTGTTCAGCGAAACACCGCCACACCACAAGTGGGTTACCGCCCACCGTGGCTCCCCCCTTTGCTCCTCTCCTTACATTTCCAGGATTTTCGTGCAGAGATTCTAGAAAAACAGATCCATGCCCAATGTTGATAAGTGCACCCCATCCTTGAGGAAATATTCTGGAGATTTCAAATGAATCAGGCCGTGCCTGATCTGGCCAAAGCCTCTGCCCCTGCAGAACTTCGCCATTGCGCAGTTTAGCTTCCGCCTGGACTTCTCCACTGCTGCGTGATTATCTGCACCTCTCCATTCTGGCCTTGGGATGATCTCTGACCAAACGATCTCTGTTTGCCCCAGTTGACCTGCTAGCTCCTGTAATGAGAACATCATTTCCCGCATCAGAGCCCCCCTCCCTAAACTTGTCAAATCGTTACCCCCCAGGTGAATGACCAATATGTCTGGCTTTTGCTTGTTGCTCAACAATCTGCGCACCTGCCCCTGTAGTTGTGCCCATTTCATACCTGGCACCCCGTGCCACCCAATCCTGAACTCGCCCGCCGTCAGATTTTCCTGCGCCGCCGTCCAGCTTGCCCCTGCCCTAGACACAAATGAGTGTCCTATTACCCATACTGATCTCTTCTTCCTTCGGGCTGGTGCTGGTGGGAAAAGAAGGAGGAGCGTCAACCTTACAGTTTCTCAGAGCTGATATATCCCTTGAAACAGCCTGATTTCCATCTCCCAATCTGCTTGATTGCCGCCTCCCCCATACCCACGGCGGCCCCAATCCTGAATGAGTGTGTCCCAAAGACCCCTTCTGTCTCCCCTATCCCTTCTAGCGCCAGCTCCATCACTCTCCTAAACTGGAAGCGACTCAGTGCTGAACCATCTTGATGAATGAGTAGCGGGGCCCCCCTTACTGAAGGAGGACTTAGTTTTAGGAAACCTGATACTGCCTTGACTGGGCATACCGTGCTTCCTGCGATGGGCTGTAGATAAACTGTGCACCCTTTGCCTTCCTGATCTGTCTTTGAACTTTTTAACCACAATGTTACTTGTGTCTCAGTACAGTGCACATCCTGAATTTGTAGAAATCCTGTTCCTTTCACACCTTTGTTCTCTGGTACCAGTTCACTCACCCTGAATGCCCCAAAGAATGCTAACGTGAACGCTACCCTGAATAATGACACTTCGAAACCCCCATGGCAAATTTGTTCCAGGCAAGCCACCACCTTCTGCAGCTTGACCACGTCTATGGGCCTCCTGTCATCACTTCTAGGCCTTTCTTGCTTGGCTCAACCCTTCATAGCCATACAAATATAATGTTCCTTAGTAGGGTCACTCTTACCCTTTAGTTTATAAAAATGGGCGATAGCTACCAGGTGGTGTGCCATCCACGACCTGGTTTTCTTTTCTTGCCAGCCCCAACCCACAAAGGCCCACACCGGCATCTCCTGCTGGCTTTCTCCCTGTACCCCTCGTTTGAAATGCAGGTACCGCTCCCAGCATCTCTTGTACCTTTTTGTAGTGCCTGGTGCCAGTGCCGTCTGAATCAGGGTACTCAGATTACCCCAATCATGTCCCACCATTGTGTTTCGATCGGGGACTTCACTTGTTCTGCTCCAGGGCAACTCTCCCAAAATTTCTCCCACTGTAAACGAGAGAGAGCATCAGCTGCTTTGTTCTGAACCCCAGGAATGTGTCTCGCTCGTACCTCGATATTCCCTTCCAGCATGCATTTGTGGAGTTCCCTTAGTAACCGCAACACCTTTGTGCCGCTGGCAGATCCTTTGTTAATGATTTGGACTACTGCTAAGTTGTCTGACCAGAGCATGACTTTGCTGTTTGCCAGTTGCTCCCCGCACAGTTTAAATGCTACCACAATGGGAAAGAGTTCCAACAGTGTGATGTCCCTGGTGACCTCTTGCTGATGCCATTCCTCCGGCCATGCCTTTCCGCACCACTTGTTGTGAAGGATTGCCCCAAACCCCAGAGCCCCAGATGAGTCTGTGAACAACTTGCGCCTGTCTTTGTTGTTACATTCATTTCTCCATAGCAACACCCCATAAAAGTTGTCTAAGAATGTGTCCCACATGGCCAAGTCCTCCCGCACTTCAGACCCCAGCCTGACATGTTGGCCAGCATGCTGTAGCCCTACTGTTTTCAGCTCGACACTTCTTGCGAATGTCCTACTCACCGGGATGACCTTCCCCGCAAAATTAAGGTTGCCTGCCAAGACCTGGAGTTCCCTCAGGGTTGCCTTCTGAATCCCTTGATGATCTCTTTCAGTTTTGTTACCTTGTCCTGAGGCAGCCTGCATTCCACTTTCACTGAGTCAATTTCAATCCCCAAGAAGGTAAGACAGGTCACTGGCCCCACAGTTTTTTCACCGTCTAGCGGAACCCCCATTACCTTCATCAGCCGCTGAAAAGTACACATGAGGTCCTCACACTCCTTGGACCCTTTTTTCCCGATAAAAAGAAAATCATCCAGGTAATGTACCACTGCCCCTTCATGGCACTCCTGTTTCACCGCAAACTCTAAGAAGGTGCTAAACGCTTCAGAATAAGCACAGGAAATGGCACACCCCATCGGTAAACATTTGTCATAATAGTAGAGATCTTGTACCTTAAAACCCAACAAATGCTGACTCTCTACATGAATGGGTAGCAACCGGAATGCCGACTCAATGTCAGCCTTTCCCATAAGAGCTCCCCTCCCGGCCGCTCTCACCACTTCCACTGCCTCCTCAAAGGATGAATAGTGCACCCTGCACAAGTCCTCGCTTATCCCATCATTGACTGACCCCCCCTCTGGGAAAGAGAGGTGGTGGATCAGCCGGTACTGCCCTTCTTCCTTCTTGGGAACCAGCCGTAGTGGTGTCATTACCAGGTTTGGCATTGGTGGCTGCTTGAAAGGCCCCGCCACCCTGCCCAAGTCCACCTCCTTGGCCACTTTCCGCGCCACCACCTCCGGCATCCCTAGTGCTGACCGCAGGTTGCGCACATCATGCCCTTTTTTACTTCCGTACATGAGATCCTGAACCCCCACCTGAAACCTTCCCACAACAACCTAGCATCCTCACAGTTATGATAAGTATTCAACCACGGAGTCATTGCTTGTAAGTTAACTGGGGTTGGCAGCCCACATTTAATCAAACCATTACATCTTCATTTTGGGGTTGACCTTGACAAATTGTTGTTAACCTCGTTCTTTTTTTACCTTATTTTTCTCTTTTGGGCTGCTCCTGCGTCTCCCTTCGCTGGCCAAGGAGCTGCGTTCCTTGTTACCACTTCCCCGGGGATGCTTAAAATGGCATGATTTACCGAAGGGGCAACCCTCCTCTGAATTGACCCTCCAGCATTCAGCTTGCTCACCCTAGTAGCTGGCTCTGCTGTTCCAGGAGGAGTACCCTCGAAAGCAAGCCCTCCCCCGCCGGGTGAACCCACCCTTGCCCCTCCATACTTGAAGCTTCTCCACTGTGGCTCTTTCACTCCCTTCTCCTGAAAGCACTAGTTTATCCAAAAACCCGCCCACATCCATTTCATCCCAGGATAAAGCTGGCCATACCTGCATCTTTAGGCGGAATGCCCGATCATACTGTAGCCAACCTTCGCCCCCCCGTTTCAAATAAATATCATGGATGTACTGTCCATATGCCAGCATTGCTAAAGCATCCTGTGGATATTTCTCTATCATTATTGATGTATATACATTGAAAGCTTTTAGACATTCATGGATAGATGCCTCCGTTTTGGGTGTCTCCTTATCCCTTTTCTCCTTCTCTTTCTCAGATAATTCTTTTATCCCATTTCCCAGTGGTTCCATCCCCACAAAATCCAGGATTTCTATGAATTCCTTCCTCCATACCCTCTCTTTGACTGCCAATGGTATGTTCCATGACAAAGAGTTGACTGCCACTCTGCCGGGCCAAACCCCGGCATTGTTCTCCCATACTGCGTCATTGCACCCTATACACAGTCCTGACCGGCATTGGCACTGGGCACAGGAGGTAACCCTGCATTTGCTAACCCTTGACCCCACCATGTGGGCGACTGCGCTGCCCCTGTTGCAGCTAGACCCAACTGATTCCCTTCGCCGCCCCCACTTATGGGGTTGGTGTTGCTTACTGCCATGGGCTGTTGGGTTTGTAAAGACTGCATAGCAGTGGCAGTGAGGCCCCCAGAGTCAACACTAGCAACCGAGCTGGCCCCTTGACTCTGAGCCTGTTGAATCCCACCATTCAAGACTGATGTGGCGGGCCAAACCCCCGGCCACTGGCTCCCCATTCCTGGCACCCCGATGCTGGAAAGGTTCCCTGGTTGCTGATAACCCCACGAGCCCCTGACCCCTGGACTCGGTGCTAACCCTCTCTGTTGCTGTACCCCTGCCCCACTTCCCATTTGGTTAAATGCATTAACATTCCCACTCAGCAATTGACCATTGCCCCCATTCCCCCATGCCTGCATACATTGGATCACCATACCTTTCACCGCCTCCAAGGATGTGGGTCCGTCATCCCTCGCAGCCACCGGTCTGGTTGCAGGTGTGCTGGGTGGTCCCTGATTCCTTGGTGCTACCACAGGTGCAGGTGCCGGTACGGCTACAACCAGTGGTCGAAGTGTAAGAAAAGAAGTAGTGGAACTATTTTCCCTGCTAGCCTGCCCCCACCCCTCACAAACCCCATCACCCTGCCCCCTCAAACACACAATACAAACCCCCAACCACATTTGCCTGCAGTTTAAGGGAATGTTCAGTGCAGTGCACTGAAAGTGCAAGTTTTAACCTCTTCCTGTACTGTTATTTTAAAACGAAACCATTCCGGAACGGTTTCTTTTTAAAATAAAAGTATAGGAGCTGTAAAACTTAATTTAAAAAAGTATAGGAGCACCGCTCCCGTCCGCTCCCGCTCACTTTGACCACTGGCTACAACCTCCTGTGTCCTTCCCCTGCTTCTTGCCATAGCCGCTCTGGATTTCTTGCTATTGGCAGCTTGCTCTTTGCTCGCTTTGGCCCTCTGTGTCATCACTCTTCTCCTCTTCCCCATTGGTTCCTCTTCCTCTTCCCCGTGACCTTCTCCTTCCTGATCCTGAATGTCTTCATCCTCTTGAAACATCAGTGGGGAATCAGGCCTCTCACTGGGCCCCGGCTGCTCAGGCCCTCCATCCAGTTGCTGCCATGTTTGGAAACTACCAGATTGGCCATCGTGCTGAAAGCCTCCAAATCCATGTTAGCTGTTGGCTGCTTAGTGTTAGGCTGGCTGTAATTGCAATGTTTCGCCTGAACCTCTAGATTCCTGGAAACTCTGATTGTCTGGCCACGTGCGTTTGCACCCGCGTGAGCCTCTTCACGAGAGCAGTGGCGGTGCCTTGCATCAGTGGGCTTACCGCTCAAGTGTTAGCTTTCGACCTGTGTGGCCGCTGTGCTTAGTATGAGGCAAGGGACCCAGCGCGTGCCAGTTGCCTGAGTCTTTCCTTTCTTGCCCAAACTTTTCGTGGTTGTGGCGCAGTGCGGTACCTCGGCGGATCGCCCCTCTTCCTGATGCGCCCTTCCGTGTGTCTTTCAACCCCTTCAGCGGCTTCCCCCAGCTCCGCGACGACTCCGGCTGTTGTTTCCCACTCCGCTGTACCTCTGGGGGTGGAGCACATGGCGGATCTTCTCTCCGCAGGAAGCCGGTATTCGCGGCACTCACTCCAGCGGTCCAGCTGCTGGCCGGGCACGCAGCAGTTCTGCTCCCCCAAGCCGGTGCTGCCCTTTCAGCGACGAGGTGTCCCTTCTGCTGCTCCTCTGCTTCCTGGGCCCAAAGCTGCTCCTCTCTTCCACGTTGGCGATGTTCCTTCGGCAGCGAGGTGCTTTCAGTGCTTCCTCTGCTGGTTGGGCATACAGCGGATCTTCCTGCCGACGGCGGTGCTGCCCCTTCGGCGGCGAGGTGTCCGTTCCGCGGCGCCTCCGCTGCTGCTGGCGATGTCTGCTGCTGCTGCCGGTTCGTCCGCTCACGCAGTCCTCCTCCTCACGATAACAGCTGCAGATGTTCCTGTATTGCTGCTTCCTCTGACCAACGATCTTCTGTAAAACGAAACGAAAACTTTCTCTGTGGGTAACGGAGCGGGCATCCTTCTGCAGCAGCTGCAGATGCTGCCGTTAGTCAGGAGCCCGCCCATTATAAAGGGGAAGCCCCTCACCTTTTTTTTCCCTTTTACGGGCTTCCCCAGATTTCACTGCGCTTTCCCTTCGCAGGATTTTCTTCCTTTTGCCGCGCTGGGGTCAGCGCCTCCCCTTCTTTCCAGGTGGGGGAGGCCCAGAGGAGGACACCGCCCGGGTTATCGGGGTGCCTCCTCCATTTGCTTTGCTTTTCCGTCGTCACTGTCATTGTGCTCTGAGACCACACACACGTGTGGCTTTAGGTGTGTACTCTTCTAGGATTTCTCACGCATTGTTTCATGTATTCTCTTCATGTCTCCTCTCATCACGAGTTCATGTGGTGTTGGTTATTTTTCTATAGCCGCTGTGGCACCTTGTGCAGTGCATGGATGTGCTTGTGCTATATTTCCTTTGGGAAGTTCTTTGTTGTTCAAGAAATATTTGACCTATGTTTGGTTACTTTGTTCTTTTCTGTTTTATGAATTAGTAATTTATGTAAATTCTACATTAAATGTTTTACATTTTCCTTAAACTATTCTTTGCAAATGTGTGTTTATTTAAGTATGTTTCATTAAGTGTTTATATCCACTGTACCTGTTCTGTTTTTTTGTTTTACGAATTTAGCCCTCCACCAGCTCTGCGGATGGCACAGGAGGCACTGCAATGCAGCAACCCAGCAGCTGTGAATGTCACACCACAGCCAGCCCCTGTGGAGATCCCCAAGGAGCAACATGGTGCCACTTCACCCACCCATCTGCCCCCTTTCGCCCCCTCGTCACCTTTATCAGACAGTCATCCCCAGCCCCAGGCTGAGGCAGACACATGGACTGATGACACTCCAGATGACGAAGGGGAGATGGCCCTCCACAAAACCCACATCCTGTGCCACAACACTCACCGGCTCAAATCTGTGCGAGGGTGGCTGCCACGGAGCAGCGGCAGGTCACAATAGAGAACCTTGCGGAGCAGCAGGTGCAGCGCCTGCAGGCCACCAGGGACAGTGTCCAGGGATCGTCCAGGAGGTTTTCTGGGTCGTTGGGCCGGCATTGGTGGCAGCTGTCCATGGCGACTGCTGCCATCACGTCAGTGGGGAAGAGGATGAGGGAGCACACAGAGAGCATGTCGGCATCTTCAGAATCCATGCATGCAAGCATGGTCCTTACAATACAGCGCATCCGGGGCCAGGAATCTGAGCCTTCACCTCCATCACCTCCATGGAGGGTTCATTGCCTGGGACCCCAAGGT
The DNA here is from genome assembly GCF_040938575.1 of Ambystoma mexicanum. NCBI lineage: Eukaryota > Metazoa > Chordata > Amphibia > Caudata > Ambystomatidae > Ambystoma > Ambystoma mexicanum. The sequence continues at coordinate 468,507,784 of NC_090922.1, forward strand.
GGTGCTCATTGCACAATCTGGCCCATACACTGCCTGGGCAGGCTGGCAAGGGCAAGAGGCCATGAAAGTGACATGTAGTGAAATGAAATAGTTTCACTGGGCACAAGGGAGGTGGGTGGCAAGGCCTTTTGGGGATTGGGCAAGGGCTGTTGGAGATTGGGGAGGTGGGTGGCAAAGGATGTTGGGGATGGGTGCTCACCAGAGTTGATAATTGAAAAATACTTTCAGTAGAAGAAATGCGAGGATATTACTTTTTGTGTCATGGTAATTTGTTCAAAATGTGCATATCTACTTAAATGTGATGCATGTGGAAATGAATGTCTGCAGGAAAAATGTTATATAGGTTCTTGCTGCACCAGACGTCTGTCTCTGTCTTCCTCGCGCTCAATGTGCGGCAGCACTGCATCTGCGGGCAGTGCATCATTCTCTGCTTATCTAGACCAGAGGCAGGGGGACATTTCCCCTGAGGCAGATGTTGTGCAGCATGGAACAAGCTACAGATATTTGGGTTTTCTCCTCTGGCCTGTACATCATCAGAGCCCCTCCAGTATCGAGCAGGCACCGGAAACTTGCATTCAGCATGCCAACGGTGGGTGCGCTCAATGCAGAACCTGGTCCAGATGTGTGACTCATGGTAGGCCACCTCCTGTGGCGTACGCGGATTGCGCACAGGTGTCATCAGCCATGGGAGCTGGGGGTAAGTAGAGTCCCAGGCAAGATCATAGGACACATATATCAGTCACAGCACATTGAGGATTCATGTCATGTTACATGTCGTGTTGAACAACCCTCTCTGGAGGAAGATATGTAGCATTTGTGCTACATGGTTTACATTCCTAGTAATTAAATGATATGTGAAATACTATGGGGGTCCATGTCTATTGTCACTTAGAGATACAATGTTCACACACCTTATGAGCAAGTTGCGCCTGTCATGACCTGTATGTTGTTATTTCAAATGTGCATGTTATCCGTGTATGGCCTGTGGTGGGCTGTGCAGTCCGGTAGTGCCCTGCTGGGTTATTTGATGTACTTGTGCATGTTTGTGGTTTGTTCCTTCCTGCCACAGTGGATTCATGTGGTTCGGAATGTACATTCCGCCAGTGTCTGGCACTGTCGCGTTGTCATTGTGTACAGTCGAATTGTTGCATTGGTTGTGTAGGTATGTGCGAACTATGCATTTTGGTTCCTGTAGTCATCTGATCATGCAGTAGTTACGTGTGGGTCATAATGCATTGGTGTCATGGTACTGCATAGTCCTGCTGAGCCTAGTCCTGTTGGTTGGTGGTTGTAATCTGCTGCGTGAGAGGGCAGGTCCTACATGTACGGGGCCCTGGAAGGGCATGCATTTATCAATAGTAGTGATGTTGTACCCCCACCCCCTTCACATGGCATACAACTGGTGCTACAAGATTGCAAGTGTGATGGATGGCACTTGAACTCACCCAGCATCCATGTTCGTTGCCCTCTGTGGCTGTCAATATGCGCAGGCAGGGTGTTGTTAAAGAGGACACTGGCATTGCCGATGGGTCCAGGGGGGCGTGCGCAGCAAGGTGTTTGTGTCAGGTCAGCGTCACACTTCACCAGCCCATTCGTGGCGTGGAACTGCTTCCTGTTACAGTATGCCGCTTAGGATGCCTGGTGGGCAAACTAAGCCACATATGTGCAATCAAGTGCAGCAATCACGTTTGATATGTAGGCTGATGCATTGACATGTGCCTTTGTTGCATTTAACTGTGCCATGGTGGTGGGCAGGGAGATGTGCCGGGATGCAAGGAACAGGAAAACCTCCAGCACCTGCCTGAGCACAAGTGTACAAGTGTCCAGCATGCCCACAGTTTGCTGGAAGGTGCAGCTGGCAAGAAAATGTGGCACAACAGACATGCATATCCCAGTTAGCGACGGCTGATGTCAGCATGTCGTTTTAAAGTGTGTTTGGGTCAGGTGCAGGCATTATGTAATCTTTCAGAGTGTATTAAGTGCACATGTGACTTGTTTTCCATCACCTGTATGCATTTACCTCCAACTTTTAAGTGGAGGTAACTGCACTACGTTTTTGACGGAAATACCACACATTTCTGATGATATTTCAGTGGTATTTCAGCTTCTGATGTGGGGAAAATACAATCTTTAATATTGGTGATAATTCCAGAATTAGCACTGATGCTAATTCTGCCTGATGTTGGCAGCAATTCCACAGTAGCTAATTCTGCCAACCTCTAATTTGGTGGTGTGGTAAAAGTGGCTTTAATTGCATTACTGCCAATTTTACCATATACCGCAAACTCATAATGAGGCCTTAAGTTATTTAAAGTCCAAATGATCAGCGGTGACAGCCCATACATTCTCCCTCCAAGATCCTGCACATTGAATTATCGGGACATGCAGATGGCAGCCCCTTTACCCTACAAACAAGAACCCCCTCACATTGCACAAAGCGCACAACACTATAAAAGTTTGAGGTACAAAAAGGCACATCTGCTTTATTAGCAGGAGATAACTTACAGGTTATCAGTAAATAACAGCACAGCAAAAGGGCCTTTGCTGTTCTTGATAGAAGAGCTGTCTATTGGTTCACTCCAAAACCTGGAGGATGCCCATATGACTAAACTGCCCGGTCGGTACCAACCACAAGCATCATATAGATGCTCATATCGGCACACCGGTAATGGGTACTTCTGACCGGCATCCATCAACACCAAATGTTTCTTCATCTGCCTTCCCGCTATCCGACTAACACACGCTGCCTTCTTTTCTTATGGAGCCATATATAGCAAGGCCAACATTATTGGCAGAAGGGCGCTATATAAGACCACTTCATATTACATACATTACCCAAGCTGAAAGAATCTGTCTTCCTTTCGAGGGCATGGTGAAATCTGTATTCGGAGGGTATAAGGTCTTCCCTCCCAGTTGTCTATAGCCACTTTATTTCCTCCTATCACTCTTGTTTCTTGCGCTGGCCCCCATTGGAAAAGTTGATATTCTTCTATTTCCCGGTCCTCTTCAGAGCATTACTTTTCTAGGTCCGATATTTCCTCCAGGTCCTCAAAGCACACCCTCACCCCATGGCCTCCCGAAGGTATCATACCACGGAGGTCAGTTTCGATACTATGCTTGTGACGGCTGACCTTTATGGCCCGTTGCTTTTCCTTTGGATGGATACACCGGGTAACTCTGCCATGACTCTCTGGTGGCAACAGCTAACATGGACTTTCCCAACTTCCGAATTTGCTTTGTTGTCTGGTGTTTTTCACACCCATATTCACCTGGCTCACCTTTGTTTTAATGCCATTCCCATATGTATCTTATCTGTAGAACGTATGTCAGTATCCCCAGTTTCATCAAATGAAAGTAGAAACACCATATTCCCTTCCCTTCAGAAAGATGTCCATTCTTCCATTTGGGTATCTTCTTCATGTATCTACCTTTGTGTGTCATCTAGTGTACCACCAACTGTGCCCCTGTATTATTTATGACCCACTATCTCTGTATGCACCAATTCCCCTACAGATGCACCATTGTGCCTTACATTGGCATAGCTTTGCCTTCCAGCTTGATAAAATTCTTCTTCTTCTTCTTCTTTCCACCACATCCCCCTCTCCCAATCCAATGCACCTTCATCTCCAAGTTAACAAGGGGGTCCTGGGAGTCTCTCTGCCAGACATTAGTCCTGGTTACGAGAGACTTACCCAGAGTCTTTTATTTTATTTCATTTTGTTTGAATTGGTTAGCGCTGCCGCCCTACCCAGAGGGTCTCACAGCACCATACAAGATTGAAAGCTTGAAAATGTCCACTGTGAGGCTCCCGTAACATCCGGGTACTCTCTCGGGTTGGTAGCGGCTCGGACGGTTACTCTTTCCTTCTCGGGCTGTGCTTTCTGTCTCCAGCCATGATCGGGTATCTCCTCTAATCGACAGTTGCTCTGCCAGTCACTGCCAGTCACTTCCTCCTCGAGCTGCAGTTTTGGTGTTGAGCAGCTCCCTGATGGAGGATTTAATGGACAGCGGTCGGCGTAGTTCCTTAGTTCTGGACTACCTTCAGGTTCCCATTCACCTCTGTGCGTCTCATGGTGCGTTTTCCTGTTTGACGGGCCAGCGTCTCACAGGGTTTCCTCCCCAGAGGATGGCTCTCTCCATGTTGGTTTTCCTCTGCTATTTTGTCTTGCCTTTGACCAATTAAGGGCCGTGAGAGACTAGACCGCTCCCCCCGGTTCTCTGGAGTGATCTTCATACTCCCGGTTATCTTCTTTCACAGTACTTGCATTGGAACAATATGGAAGGCAAATTGTGTTCTCTGGTGCCTTAGCCAGGTCTAACAAACTAGGTTGGCTGACTTTACAATAAGAGATATTGGCACTGGTTGGAAAGAGGGAGGGAGAGTTTGGCTTTGGGAAAGAGGGACCGTGTAACAAAGCAGAGGCATACCGTGTTCTCTGGGGATGTTTGTCCCTAATCCCTAATCCCATAAGGGGCTTCCTCCCCCAAGTGATACTCCCGCTAAGCACCACCTCCCAAGGGGACTATTGTACAGTGGATGCACTGCCCTATCCCCATGGGAAAGGTCTCCCCTTAGCAGGGAAGGGGTGACATCCACAGATTTGTCACAGTTTGCAGAGTGGAATGTGCAGAAGGTGTTGGCTGGCATGTCTTTTGTTTCTGTGGGTAATGGGTTTGAGTTTGTCATGAAGGTGAGATGGAGTTCTGAGGTGGATGGCTTTGAATGCAATGCAGAGTCCTTTGAAGTCTAATCTCTGGGGTATGGAGAGCCAGTGGACCCGGGCAAGAGCGGGGGTGATAGGTGAATGTTTGGGTAGGTGGAGGGTGAGTCCGCAGCTGCATTTTGTATGCCTTTGAGGGGGGTAAGGCTGCTATTGAGGAGTTCGGTGAGGAGGGCATTCTCATAGTCCAGTTTAGAGAGAACCAGGGTTTGAACTGCAGTGCAGAAGTCATCAGGAGGAAGGATGTGTCTGATATTGCACAGGAGGTGAAGTTGTAGATTGCACGTTTTGGTGACAGTGGCTATGTGGTGTGTGAAGGAAAAGTGGGTGTCCATGGTGAAGTCAAGGGATTTGACAGGTGTGGAGAGGGATATTTGTGGGTTGTCCTTTTGAGTTCTTGGATCCAGGGTGTGAGATAGGATATGTGCCTGGGGGGCGGTGGGGCAGGGTGGAGGGGGTGAGGAGGTATTCTGTTTTGGATGAATTGAGTTTAAGGAATTAGTTCAATGGGCGGCCATTCAGTTGGGGATGGTGGGGAGACAGGTTTTGAGGGTGTGGAGTTGTGAAGGGGATGAAATTTGGGCATTAGATATGTGAAGAAGAGCAGTCTCAGGTGAGTGGGGGGGATGAAAACCACATAGAAGGGCAGGCAGGAGGGAGTGGAAATTCCAAAAAGAGGAGACCTGCGAGTAAACAGCATTCTCTAGTAGTTTATAAAGAAAAGGAAGACGAGAGATAGGGAGAAGGTTTCCAGCAACAGTGGGGTCGAGAGTGGGTTTTTAAAGTATGGGATGAACCGCAGTATGCTTAAAAGAAGACATGAAGCATTAGGAAGTGAGTGAAATGTTGAGAAGACAGGTCAGATAGCATATACATTGTGGACAGATTGAGAGAATAAGGGCATGGGGGGAGTGTGAAGAGGGGAAGCCGTGGAGTGAGCTTGAATTAAGAGAGAATCAGTATTGGAATCAGAAAGTGTTGACACTGAGGATAGTGAGGCTGAGGGGTATGAGGAGGCAGATCAGTAGAGGGCTAAAATGGGGTGAGAGAAGAGTAGAGGGAACAAACCTTAGAGGTAAAGTAATCAGCAAAATAAGAAGACGAAAGGGGAGAGGACAGGTCAGGATCAGCGGGGCGTGTAGCTAGAATATCGCTAAAAAGGAAATTGGCGACAAGGGTGCTCAGAGAGGGAAAGAGACAACACATTTCTTAGCCACCAATAGAGATGAATGATAGTATGAATGGATAGATGAAAGAGCAGGGAGATCGGGCGGGGACTGGGAATCTTTTCCAGAGACGTTCTGCTTTTCTGAGCCAGGTCCGGAGCCATATAATATCAGTGGACAGCCATGGGGGCGGAGGTTTGCAGAAGGAAGAGAAAGGGTGGGCAGGAAAAAGGGAGTCAATGGTAGTGTAGAGGAAGCCTTGTGGCCTGTAAATCATACTTTCTTCCTTTTCCTGAAACTGCTTCCTCCCGCCCATTCTGAAAATAGTTGTTCCTCTGATATTACGATGAGTCAGCACCCCTCCATTTCCTCTCTGCAACCACACGACCTCTTTGTCTTTGCCCCACTTATTTGTAATGTTTGCATCATTTCTTAAAAGCTTTCCTTACTTTTGGTTTTCCAACCTTTGTGGCTCCATACTTTTTTAAGCTCTCATCTTTTATTTGCAAATGTAACCCCATATATCCTGTGGCCCTTCTCTGAAACTCGTACCACAGGGCCCCCACTGCCAGGAGCCATGGGCATACCTGGTTATCTTTGGGAGGGGGATGCCCCCTGCCTCACTTGATCCCCCCCCACCCTCAAATGCTTTTGGACCTGATGGTGTTTCACATGGGAAAGATACATCGTCAGTGTGCCACTGGGGAACGGACTGTAAGAGGGAATGCCTGCCTACAGGGCCCTCAACATGAGCATCTCTTCTTCACCCTAAGGATGTTTCTATCACAGGATGCTAAAAAAGGAAAAGACACAGCCCCGAATCTTTTCTCACTACTGACGGTTCCATGGTACAGACGCTTGGCAAGGCGACAGGCCCCGGGTACAATCTTCTGCGAGTGGCTCGGTGTATGTCTACATTGGTTCATAATGTCCACGGTTAGTGGCTGGTTAAGGGAGTTCCGGGTCTTTGGTGGGGGTGTGGTCCACCCTGGTGATGCAGACCGTCGCTGCTGGTACCAGCAGAGTCACCTGGGTGCACCCATCTAATAATATGTTACAGTAGATCCTCGTATGACTACCATAACTCAAAGTTTCCAAATTAAAGTTCATGGGCGCCCACGCTATGCCACACAAGAGGCAGCTGGAGGCGGGGGCAAGGCAAATGGTAAAGGGGTCCCCTGCCAGGTAGTGTGAGTGTAGACACCGCTGAGTCACAATGAAGGAGTGCAAGATAATCAGGTGGCCGGGTATGAAAGGGGCCTCTCTCCAGTGTATTAGGACATTCCCAGAAACCTTCAAAATATGGCAGGCTCTTCCCTTTTAATGTCACGCCAGCCTTTAGCATATTTATTCTTTGTCACAGAGTCATTTCTTTTGAGTCTCCATTTATTTTGTGTGTGAAGCATTATGGGCAAGTTGCAAGGAGTGGGGGGTGGTAGAACTGAAGAGCCACCTGTCCTCTTTCCAGGCAATACCTCCTGTGAGAGCGAGCAGTCCCAGCATGGAAAGGTGGCTGTGGAGGCGTGGCCTTGCCAGATCTCAGCCCCCGCGAGATCTTGCGAGACTTTGGCGGCGGACGCCAAGGCGCGCAGATGTGGGCAGAAGAAAGAGCCCGAGGGGAAAAGCGGATCTTTATGCACACACTTCCCTTGTCAGAGGGAGGTGAATAGAGTCCATACAAGGCCGATGAGCAGTTCCTTCACTACAAGTGGCTTGTCCCAGCTCAGTCTCAGCGACATGCTGGACAGTGCTGAACCCCCCTCCCACCCGCAGCACATGTCACTGAGACTGAGCTGGGACAAGCCACTTGCAATGAAGGTACTGCAAGCCGGCCTTGTCTGGACTCTATTCACCTATGCTGGTTAACACACGCTACTATGGTGTACCTGCATAATAAATCCTTTTCTTACCAACACCATTCGGTGCAGTACTTCATTCAAGGCCAGTACAGTGACCGCCCTTCCCTGAGGCTATCAGGGGTGCATGCACGCCATGCACATTGATCTCACTGTACTGGAGGTGCGTGCATCGCTCTCTGTTATTATAAATTGGCGCAACCAGTAGAGGGGCATGATGGTACCATGGGAGTCACCTTCTTGCACCGAACTCAACAGGTGTGCCAGGCAGAGACGTCTTTATGGGAGAGCAAAAGAGGCAAGTGCCCTGGCCCCCACCCTGGCAGGGCTCCGACATGCCTACCTGAAGGAAAGTGGTCACTTTGTACACCACATAAATTACTCATGCCACGGTAATGTCTAGTGTGCGGCCGAGGTCCTGGGCCTTCTTTCTTGGCGGTGCTTATACCCAAGGTCGACACGATATGATGCATTCTTTGTTCACTGTAGCACGCCCAGGATGTGTGCTCAGTGTAGCACAACTGCCTACAGCGTGTTCACCCTTATTTGGGGATTAGATTCATCCTGTGCAATAACCAAAGTTGAGATGCATATTAGGACGTTTGAGTGCCATTATGGCTCAGAAGTTAGCTCAGTGTGCTAAGTACTCATTGCAGCAATCTGTGTTTATATGCCAGAGGGCAGTGTCGCATCCCGACAAGGCAGAACTCGGCTTCCCTCGATGGTGGTTGACAGTAACTTTGGCCAAAGCAAGACCTACTCTGCTGCAAGGCCACGTAGCAGCACCAGAAAGTAATAGTCACACGAATGAAAATAGCGTCAGTATGATGCAGGTTTGGAGTACGGTTCCTCAAACTGAGGGTTCCAAACTGCACAGCCACCTCAAATGAAGAGCAGAAAGCATTAGCCAGGAGGGGAGGTAAGCTAGGTCAATTCGAGACTTTGCAACCAAAGTGTTACAGGGATCATATCCTGTCTTTCAACCCAAGCAATGCTGTAATCCTTGACAACTCATCTTATCCCACTGCATAGAAGTACTGTGCCGCCATCTGTCACAGCGTCAGCTTCTGCACACTGATGCAGCCCATTGCCGTCTTTCTTTTCATGGAGGTCATTTGACTGGGACGGGTCATAGACAGGAGAAGGACAACAAAATGCCACAGGCCTTTGACCAGCGTACGTCTGATCTGCTAATTTGACACTAAACATGATGTGTTCTTTTGTACACTTTTGAATGTTCTTCTTCAGCTCATGAATACCAACCTGCAACTCTGTCAAACAATGACTACATGCGGCGGCCTCATCCCACGCTTTCTTTTGAAGTATGTGTTTAAAGCTTTGAAATATAGTCGTAACATTTTGATGTTAATTTTTAGGTCCACATCCATTTGTTTCCTTGTACTTGCTTTCATAAAGTAGAAAATAAAGCCACAGTAGAATCATTCTCCTTTTGCATAACATGTCTATCAGGATATTGTCATGTTGGTTAATTAGGTGATTTGCGCACAATCAAATTCAGGTCTACAAAACAGGATATTGTTCCGGAAAAATCAACGCTATAACATCATTGCACTTTGTTGCATGAGAAGAACTGGGAAACAATGTGGTCAAGTGATGACTTTGCAGACTGTGCCAAAAATAAAGCTTCACTTTTTTAATTTTTTTTTTATCAAACTGTGTAATGCTAAACAACTATTTTTTATCTCCTAGTGCCTACCCTGCCAAATTTGACAATCCCAAATGTTTCCAAGTTGTCTGCCCTTAAGAGTGATCTAGTTCTCATTGTACACTTTAAAAAAAGAAAATAAAGTAATTCCTGATTGTTGCTTATATGATACTAGCAGGCATAGATACATCAGTGCAAAGCCACTTGGAAACCATGCAACGCTCTTCTTATCTGAGTCTATGTTTGGATGCGTGTCCTTCCTAGTAACTTCTACTCTGCACCCTCTATCTACCTTCCTCCTTCCTTCCCATGTGTCTCCTGGAGCCACACTTGATTTCAGGAAGGGCCCTGAAAACGGGTGGCCCGGCCTCAAAATCCCTTAAAGCGGCATTGATGCAGGAGGTCAACGTTCAAACGGTAAAAGTCACGGATCCTCGTTATGGAGCACAATGGCAGCTGGCAGTGGGCCGAGGCTGGCAGTAAAAGGGTGTGCGCCCAGAGCGTGCCGGTTATGACCTCACAAAGTCAGCATAACATTACTGGGCTCCCAGGAACCACACACCTGGGCAGGGTAAGCGCAATTAGGCGAGCCCTAATGAATGGGACGTTTTTCCATTTAGTGAATTATTAAGTCTCTCCCCTTAACTTTCAGTATTGGACAAGTTGCAGGCAGCACTTTTCTAACCAAACCATGTTTACCGTGCTTATTGTCTGTAAGTCATGTATTTGATGTCTCCAGTTATGTTGTGTGTGCTTCCTGCCGGAGTATGAGTTACACTGTTACCAGAACCACTGGCGGGTGTGGATCAGCTCCTAACAGCAAAACGTAGCGTGGGCAGAAACAGTATGTTATGCTTTTATTAGGCAAATGCTGCCATCTGGTGTTCACTTATAAACACGCAGTTTAGGATGTAAACAGAGCGAGGGCCCGAAGCAAGCAAGCGTTAGCACAATTTAGGTGGGTTGACACAAAACCGGGTCTAGCTTCATTGAAATAGAGAAAGATTCACCTGCCAAACACAGCTTCATTAACCCAGGAGTGGTGAGAGGCAAAGGCGTCCACATGCCTAGCTCTCCACACAGTAACACAGGCTGCTCACACAGGCTGGAAGGATTAGAGCGATTCCAATAAGCAGCAAGATGATTGCTTGATTTTTATTTATTGTATTTATTGAGCATTTGTATGGTGCCTATACAGCAGAAAGTGTTTCCAGGCGCCACAAGACAAGGGGGAGAGGGGAACAGAGCAGGATAAACAACAATAGTTTATTTGTGACATTCGGATCGAGTAAGTGCAGCAAACAGGAAGTGAAGGGGGAGGGGCAGGTCATGGGCAGGGGAATGTAAGGGGAGAAAAAGAGGGGATGCAAGAGGACTGGGTGAGTGCTGTGGGGAGCCCAGAGGGAAAGTGCATGGGGCGAAGGGATAAGGGTGGGCTAGTGCCAGGAGGGGGGTGAACCAGACTCAGTAGTCTAGTCAGGGAGCCAGTGGAGAGAGTTTAGGGCTGGAGAGATGCGGTCCCTGGGCTTGAGGACAAGGATAAGTCTTGCAGTCCTGTTCTGGATTAGTTGAAGAAGGCGGAGGGAGGAACGAGGCAGATTGAGGAAGAGGCTGTTGCAGTAGTCCAGCCTGGAGAGGACCAGAGCTCTAAAGACATTGGGTCTCATTAGGACCCTGGCAGTATGGGTTTAATGGAGCCGTTAAAGGTGCCGGCGCCATTAAATCCATACCGCCCCATTACGAGGTTCCCTCGCGGGACCCGCTCTGGATGTCTGGTCAGACTAGACGTCCTTTGCGGGTCCCGCGAGGGGACCAGGGAGCTAACAACGGGCCCGTTATTAACGTGCCCGTTGTTAGCTCCCTCCCCATTCCCATTGAGTCCTATGGGGGCTCGAATGGGAATGGGGATGGTCCGGGTTCCATGAATGGGGAAATACCAGGCCCTCCAAGGTCGGAATGGCCTGGTATTTCCCCATTCAGGGAACCCAGACCTGAGTTTGGAGGCAGCTTTATAAAGGGCATGGCTGCCTCCAAGCTCCTAATGAGGCCCCTTGAGTTTCTGGGGGAAGGTGAGGAAAGGGAGAATGCCTCTGAGGAGGTGAATCTGAAAGTGGGCCTTCTTGGCAAGGTCAGCGATATGAGGTGAGAAGAAGAGAGAGGAGTCAAAGATGACACTCAGGTATTTTGTCTCACAAGAAGGTGAGGGGAGGGGTCCCAAGGAGGGTGGCCAGAGAGTAGGGGTGTCACAAGTTTCTCCCCTTCTCACACGTTTCTCTTTGCTTGTGACCTTCTTGGAAGTGGCTTCCTTCTTTCTCACTGTTCGAGACTTGTAAAGGCCTGGGCGCGGGTCTTCGGATTCCAGCGTAGTTCTGAAGGTACGCATACATATGTAATGTTGTGCTCACACTTGGAGTTTGTACTAATCACCATATGCGTTAAAAGAATGTACCCTTTGTTAAAGAAGAGGCCTTCTCTTTATACAGCGGCATTTAAGACCCGCTGACCTGGCAAGAACTTGTTTTTAACAGAAGAATTGTGTTTGGTCACTGTATGTCGAAGCATGCTGAGCCTGCTAAAACTATCTGCAGATTACGGGTGGGGGAAGGAATGAGTAAGCATAGCCTTGAGCACAGAGATACGGGCACAAAGGGGCACGAAAGAATGTGAAGACCGGGATAACAGGAAACCACGATAGCAAATGTGCAATGGTTGTTCGTTAAACTCCAACTGGATACTTCAGATAAACTCCAACTGGAGATCCGCCCTGGGGTGGACGTGTTCTATGTGCAAGGCAATGTAAACAGGAAAGTATAAAAGAGCATGATGTGTAGAGGGAGGGGCGGCACTTCGACGACTTGCTTTGCGAGACGTTTGAACTTGCAGCCCATTCGCGAATGCTTGTGCATTAATAAAGTAATGTTTACTTGGCTCTTTTCTGTCTGAGTTATTGCAGGGTCCCTCATTGTACTGGTTATGGTGACGGCGAGAAATTGCACCCACAATTTTGGTGTCAGAAGTGGGATGCAAAGGAGCGACAGTCCGTCACTGGGTGAGGAACGCCGCGGCGGAACCGGAGAAGGAATTGATCACGGGGCCCCAACAACTGAATCTGCACCTTTGATTGCAACCAACGCGTCATCCTTGTTTTTCCGGCTCCGTCGGCGGTGGAACAGCAGGCTGTCGCCCTTCGGGTCCGGAACACTCTGGCGGGACCCTTAAGGTAAGTGGTATGGATGGATGCATGATGGAATAAGGAAATAACAATTTAGGGTTTATGAAGAGGATAGTGGTATGTCCGTCTATGGAATAATAATGATGAAACGGTGATGTATTGATATTGGTATGGCGATATATGTCAGGAGGATGTACTGTTAATGTTAGCCTATTAATGCACATTTGGGAAAGGTGAGTGTTTTTAGGCAATTGTGGTATACCAACAAAATGGGTCAAGCGGCTTCCAGCAAGAGTGGTTTAGGCAAGAGACACTATGCCCCTCTTGAAGGAACCCCTGCATTTGATATGTTGATTAAACATGGATTGAATTCAACATTGTTCTTAAAAGAATGGTCCGAATACACAAAAGATTTGATTGAGCATAAATGGCCAGACACCGGGTCCTTTGATGTGGACCGCATATCCAAAGTAGAAATAGAATTAGTAAAAAGACGGGTCAGACCCGCACAGTTTGAGGCTATACGACTATGGAGGGTAGAAGCAATGCGCAGGCGCAATGCTCAGAACAAACAAAAGGCAAAGGGGCAGAAGAGAACAGTAAATCAAAAATTACGTGACCTGGAGATAAAAGAGAAGGATTAGAAACTAGACCAGTTGGATAGACGTATTATGATTAAGAATAGCGGGGGTATGTATCCTGCCTTGCCGGCGCCTCGGTATGAAGATGTGATAGGACTAGAAGCAGAACAAACAACGACTGAATTGTTATTTCCAGGGGCTATGGCTCCTCCGAGAGAAGGTGAGGGTGAGAGGGCGGAATTCCCAATGAAGTATGGAGACCCAGATAGGTTGATAGACCATAGGAGAACGACTACTGTAGAAAAGGATAGAGATGGAGACTTGCAAATCCTTATGAACGGGCTGTATGGCACACCCCTCAATGACAGCCTACGGGACCAATTGGGGCGTTTGACACCTTTGGAATTTAGGACAGTGGCCACTAAACTATATACCTTTTATGAGGGTAACTGTAAATTGAGAGGACAGAGTACTGCGGATCTGCCCTCAGCATATCAGGACGCTGTCGCATTACTACCAGTGACTGCGTCCAGTGTTCAGTTATGGGGATGTATGTCCGACATAATAGCGGAAGTCATAAGGGGAGGTGTTGAATGGGAGAAGGAAAAGAGGCATGGGAAAGAGAGGTGAAGGAAAGAGAGGCTAAACTCAAAGATGCAGACCAGGCGGGCCAAAACGTAGCTAATCGTATGATAGCATCCATACACTCGCAGTCCATGTCCACCCTGGTGAGTCTGATGGAGGGCCTTGGCTGGCCTATACAAGTAAACGTAATTAAATATCTTCTTATTAGGGTGGATGATATAGAAGAGGAAAAGGAGCCTAGATATGTGTCCCAGTGGAATAGGATTAAGACAGAATTGGATAAGAAACTGCTATCTAATATAAGAGTGGATGATTCTGGTGCGGAAGAATGGAGAATGGCTAAGGTGGAGAAACTGTTAAAAGATTATAAAAAAATAAAAGAGAAAAACCTTAGTCACCAGTCCTCTGCTTCATCACCAGTGCAGGCCCTTGTAAGTGAACAAACAAACATGGAAAAGTTACTATCAATGCCAATGAGAGAGTGTCAACCCACCATAGATGCAGTTACTGGTAACATGATGCGCACCTATGTGTATGTCCCTTTATCTCGAATAGAATTGATGCATATCACCAAGTCCATCCCCGACCCCCGTATAGACCCGGCAGGATTCTACAAAGAAGTGGGAAAGCTATTCAGACCCGGGTTATTTACTGTAGAGGATGTAGATAACATATTGTTAGCTATTGTCCCAGAGGAGATATGGACCCCCTTTCGTGCCAAAGACAATGATACAATAAAATGGAAAGATGTAATGGAGGCGAGTAAAAATAGGAAACTGCATGAGGAATATCCCGAACCCCTAAGGGGGCATGGCATGGCAGTCCTGAGGGCTCTAGAAAAGGTATTACCCCCATTTGATGTGAATGTGGAGAAACTGTCTGCTGTGATACAGGGCGCAAGTGAGGAAGTAGCATAGTACTTCCTGCGTTACGAAGCAGCATTTAAAGCACACAGTGGGCTAGAGATAGGGTCTGAGACGGGCCAACAGTACTTTGCCACAAACTTTATAGAAGGGCTCCACGGGCCAATCCAGGAGAACATTAGGAAGGCAGAAAGTACGTGGATGACTAGAAACCCCCGGGATCTCCTCGAAATGGCCAGGTATTATGAAAGAGGAGAAAGAGTAAAGGGACAACAAAAGGCACGACAAGAGAAGGATCTAAAAACCAAAGTGTTGATGCAACAGTTGCATCAAGGGCCCCAAGGCAGGTATAACTACAATAATAATGGCCCGTCACAGGGCTATAGTAGCAACATGATAGGGGGCCAAGGGACAGGTAGAGGTACAGTGCAAGGAGGTGCGCTATATGGGAGGAGGGATGGGCTACCCCAAGATGTATGTGCCTGCTGCAAGAGACCCGGACACTGGAAATCCCAGTGTCCCCAGAGTGGTGGGAGAGGAAGGGGCGTACGGCCCCCTTTACAGACAACATTTGCCCCAGGAAATAGGACTGGTGGGTACGGCAATCAAGACAATAGAATGTTTAAACCCCCTCAACCCAATGCCTTTGATGGACAAGCAAGAGGGGATGTTCCCTGGCCGGCCCCGCCTCCCCCCAATCTACTGTATCAGCCACAACAAACAACACAAGTACAAGGTGTATGCCAGGGCGAAGGATGTGGGGAAGGGGTATACTATAATGACGACTTCCAGGATAACACAAGTGATATGTCCTGAGGAGGCCGAAATGAGACAGCGGGAGTGGTACAAGTACCTATAGATCAGAGGGGGCCTTATGCCTCCATTAGGATCGGCCCCCACCGAAACTTGAGATGTCTGGTAGACACAGGAGCTGGAAACAGTTCCGTGAATATCAGAGCCGTCCCCGCTGTCCCATTATCGGATAAAAGCAAGGTATCAGTTGGATTTGGGGGAAATCCAATAAAGACTCCTGTAAGTGGAATAGTAGAGGCGGAACTTCATGGGGTAAAATGGGAGAATGGGTGGCTATTGACCAATCACTGCCCAGAAAACTTGTTAGGTATTGATGCATTAAAGACACTAGGGGCCACAATATATTGCTCCCCTCAGGGGGTGAGAATGACTATAAGCAAACCTGTGGGTATGATAGGAGTAATGCAAACCCTGCCCCCGGAACTCCAAGACATCCCAAATGAACTATGGGCCACTCATGGGAATGATGTAGGGGTGTTGGATGTTTCCCCAGTAGTAATCAAACTAAAACCCGGTGCCAGGTTGCCCAGGATAAAACAATATCGCATATCACACGAGGGAGAGCAGGCACTATATCAAATAGTACAGGATATGATACGGTTAGGGGTGGTAGAGCCAATAAATGATAGCCCTTGTAACTCTCCGATCCTTCCAGTACACAAGAAAGGTGATGAAGCGGTACCCTATCGTTTCATTATTGATTTGAGGGAGATAAACAAAATAGTAGAACCCAGATATCCAGTTGTCCCTAATATTGCAAGGGTACTCACTTTAATTCCCAAAACAGCGAAATGGTTTACGGTAATTGATTTGAAAAATGCCTTCTTCAGCATTCCTATTGCTGAAGAAAGCAGGTACCTGTTTAGTTTCACTCTTCGAGATAGACAGTACCAATTTACTAGAACCCCGCAGGGATATACAGAAAGTCCCGCTATATTCAGCCAAGCACTAAAAACACAGATGGATAACCTAGCCCTACCTGCTAACACTGCTCTGATACAATATGTTGATGATTTGCTATTATGTGCAGCCACCGAAGAGGAATGCCATTATGTGACCAGATTGGTGCTAATGCACTTAGCAGAAAATAAGCACAAGGTAGCCCTAGCCAAAATGCAGTATGTAAAACAAAAGGTCCATTATTTAGGCTTTGAGTTGTCCGAAGAGGGGCGAACTCTGTCTACTGATCGCATTGCTTTGATACAGTCCATAAAAGGCCCCGACACGGCAAAAGGTCTCCGAAGGATAATTGGTGTTTTATCCTATTGTAGGCACTGGATTCCTGAATTCTCTGTATTGATCCAGCCCATGCTAAAAGCCTTAAAAGAAGTACAAGAAAACGGACCATTAGAATGGACACCAGAGATGGAAAAAGCCCTGACAGTTATGAAAGATGTTCTATGCCACGCACCGGCCTTAGGCACACCTGATTATACCAAGAGATTTTGCCTTTTCGTTGATGAACAGGAAGGTTGCGCTGTGTCAGTCTTAACGCAGGAACAAGGGGGTAAACAGAGACCATGTGCATATTTCTCCAGTGCTCTGGACTCAGTAGCTCGAGGCCTACCCCCATGTATGAGAGCAGTGGCCGCAGCAGCGGCAGCCCTAAAAC
The DNA here is from genome assembly GCF_040938575.1 of Ambystoma mexicanum. NCBI lineage: Eukaryota > Metazoa > Chordata > Amphibia > Caudata > Ambystomatidae > Ambystoma > Ambystoma mexicanum. The sequence goes on from NC_090922.1 coordinate 468,524,819, forward strand.
AAAGTGCAGGTATCATCCTAGGGAGCGAAGTGACAGTAAAAGTCCCACATGCGGTGGACGTTCTCCTGAATAGAGTGCATACACATCATTTGACCACAGCTAGACTCACACAATATGAGATGACTCTGTTTGCCAGTAATGTAAAAATCGAACGATGTAACACTTTGAATCCAGCGACACTGCTTCCTTTGCCCGTCTCACCTAATGACATTAGGCATGATTGTGTGATCCAAATGGAAGAACACACTAAGGGTAGAGCAGACCTGCAAGACACCCCGCTGGTTGATAATGAGGGTATATTATTCTGTGATGGTTCCTGTTTCAAACTGCCAAATGGGGAGACAACAGCAGGGTATGCTGTAACCACAGGGGAGCGGTTGATTGAGAGTGGGAAAGTGTGTGAAAAATCGGCCCAGGCAGCCGAATTGATTGCGCTAACAAGAGCATTAGTGTTAAGCAGCGGTATGAAAGTGACAATTTATACTGATTCAGCATACGCTCATGGGGCGGTTTCCAGTTTTGGTAAACTCTGGGGAGAGCGTGGGTTTTTAACCTCCCAAGGTGATACTATTAAACATGCCCAATTGATTGCTGAATTATTACAAGCCCTTACGTTGCCCAAGATGGTGGCCATAGTGAAATGCCCAGCGCATAAAAGGACTCTAGATTATGTCACGCAAGGAAACTCCTTAGCCGACCAGATGGCTAAACTAGCTGCCACAAGGGATACACGGTGGGAGGCCCGGCAACTCATAGTGGGGAGGGATGTGACTATGGAAGGGACGAAGGAGCGCGTAAAGGAAATCCAAGCAGATGCAACCATTGAAGAAAGACTATCTTGGCACAAGGATGATCAATACGAGGAGACGGTAGATGGGCTATGGGCACATACCAATACGAATACTTGGGTACTACCTGATGCATACTTACCTGTGATAGTGAGTGTGGCTCATGGTCCAACTCACGTTAACGCAAGGACTATGGAAGAAGTTTTGAGTGCTGTGTGGTACAACAAAAGATTGGGAATGTATTGTCGTCAATGGGCAAAACAATGTGAAATATGTGTTCTATACAATGTGGGGAAAGGTGTACCAGCCCCGGCGGGCCACAGTAAGTTACCCACCTGCCCTTTTGAGGTGGTGTATATGGACTTTATACAGCTGGAGCCTGTAAATAAACATTCCTACTGTTTGGTGATGAGATGTGGGTTCTCAGGATGGGTGGAAGCATATCCCCTGCGGGACAATAGTGCCACCTCCACAGCACAATGCATATTGAAACACTGGGTGCCCTTGTATACGGTCCCCAGATATCTATGGTCTGACAATGGGACTCATTTTACTGGTGAAGTAGTATGCAAAGTTTGCAAGGCCCTTGGTATTGATCAACGCTTCCATGCAGTTTTTCATCCTCAATCAGCTGGGATTATAGAGGGCACAAATAAGGTACTGAAGAACAAGCTGGCAAAGGCTTGTGCTGAAACGGGACTGAAATGGCCGGAAGCATTGCCTATTGCATTATTGAGTATGCGTACTATGCCTAAGCGTACACATGGTTTATCTCCTTTCGAAATTGTTATGGGGCGTCCACCAAGTATTGGGACCCCCATATCACCTAAGAGATTGTCTGAGCAAGCATGGCCTGCATTACAACAGTATTGTATTGGGTTAACTAATAGACTGATTTCTATTAATGCACAGGTGAACGCAGTAGCTCCATCTCCTCTGATAGGAGAAGGTCACGACGTGCAGCCCGGTGACTGGGTTGTTATAAAAGCCTTCGATCGCACCAGCGGACTGCAACCCAGATGGAGGGGCCCGTTTCAGGTTCTCCTCGCAACACAAACTGCGGTAAAAGTTGATGGCAAATCGCACTGGTACCACGTGAATCACGTCAAGAAGACGCTTCCATTACTGATTCCTCCAGAAAAGGGAACCAACCAACCCCAGGTTGCAACAGTACTGCCAGACGCCATTAGTAGGTGTGCCCATCGTCTCCGATCCCGTGACGTGTATGTGCCAAGCAACGTGTAAGGACACTGTTTTGAACTTTGATCATTAGGGAGATGAACATTTGGACTCTCTTGTTGGTTTTAGCAGGATTGTGCCTTACTGAAGACAACGGGCTTGTAGCCTGAAGGGCCTCCGGCGTTCCCCTCATAGGACAGGCACTACGAGACGTGGGACAGATCGGATGAAGGTTTTCAGTGAGACCTACCACTATTAGAGTAATAAGGACACTGGTGCTTTAAATAGGGGATACAGCTATATCGCTAGGTTGCATCTGATACGCATATGTACCTATAATTGAGCCACATACTAAATTATGTCTGCACCCGTATATGCTGGTTTAATCCCTGAGCAGATAAATGTATGCTCCCCAAACACAGAAGGTAAGAGAAAAACACCACTTTGCACCACAAGGAACAAAATCTTATTTTTTGTATGCTCAATAGTAGTATTAATAGTGTTCGCCATATTTTTCTGGTATTTGGAACATCCATCTAGATATGAATTAAAGAACTTGTTACCCGTGTCAAACGGAACAGGGAGAATAGATCGGGTCAAGAGCAGGAATCGAGATGCCTATGACCAACACGACCCGGAAGACGATGGTAAAAATGAATACGTGAAGATAATAAACACAACATATGGGGTAGTGAATAAAACTGATTGCTGGATCTGCACCCACATGCCCCGACATAGCAGTGAAGGCATCCCAGTGTACGCGTCGCCAGTTACTGAGGATGCCGGGTGTACATTAATTTACATGAGAATAGTGTCAGCACAGCAATACATGATACCGAATACTGCTTGTTATGTTAGAGGAGAGAACAAAACCCTTCTAAAGGAAAAGATACGCTATAAAATCAAAACTGAGGGAATCGGGCTTGCACCTGCTATGGTACAGATAGTAAGAGAACCTCCTCCCCCTACTACCATCACACAAGAGTTTAGGCCAAAGAATATATGTTTTAAGAGAAACGCAAGAGGAAATCAAAGAATGATCTCGGGTGCAGTCAAATGGTGAATCTAAATAACTACACGAAGGGATTGTTACAGATAGAGGGACATGCCTACGTCTGTAACAAGAGGGCTTATTTGTGGTTAGTGAGAGATTTTGTTGGGGTATGTTACATAGCCAGAATAATGCCGGCTGTGATGGTATATGCCCCGTCTACTCTGCATAAAGAAATACACAGTAGAAATAAACGAGCAGTAAACCCAAAAATTCCTACGTATCAACCTACAGGATGGAAAACGTTTATAGATCTGATGGGGGCCCTGGTTCCTCCAGCGGGCATCTTTATGAACAGTCAAGAAATCCAAAAGCTAAGCAGGGCCCTTGAGTTCGTAATCGAAGAATCCGCAGACCTAATGGAAAACATCACTTATGAAATGAAAGCAATTCGGCTAGTGGCTCTCCAGAATAGGTACGTCTTAGACATACTCACTGCAGAAAGGGGCGGGGTCTGTTTCATGGTGGGGTCCCAATGTTGTGTTTACATACCAGAAGAAAGTACAGGAATCTTAGATGGAATAAACAAACTACATAAAATAGCGGATAGTATCCACCAGGAGGAAGGGTCAGGAGATAGCTGGTGGATGAAGCTCCTAAAAGAAATCGGGTGGCAGCTCCTTACGCCCATACTGGTTCTAGCGGCAATAGTTGTAGGAATTTGTCTCTGCATCCAATGCTTCCCGGTATGTGTGTCGTGCTGTGTTTCCATGTGTTCTTCCAGCATAACGCGCCTAAATCTAATGGATAAAAGCCATGTACAACAGGAATTTTTTGACATGGGAGGCCTGGAGAAGATTATGGTACATACAGTATGTGATGATGTTGCTTTCCTGCCATCTGCTTATGCTAGGACTGTTTAGATTGATGCTCAAGTGTGAGCAAAGGGTGGATTGAAGGTACGCATACATATGTAATGTTGTGCTCACACTTGGAGTTTGTACTAATCACCATATGCGTTAAAAGAATGTACCCTTTGTTAAAGAAGAGGCCTTCTCTTTATACAGCGGCATTTAAGACCTGCTGACCTGGCAAGAACTTGTTTTTAACAGAAGAATTGTGTTTGGTCACTGCATGTCAAAGCATGCTGAGCCTGCTAAAACTATCTGCAGATTACGGGTGGGGGAAGGAATGAGTAAGCATAGCCTTGAGCACAGAGATACGGGCACAAAGGGGCACGAAAGAATATGAAGACCGGGATAACAGGAAACCACGATAGCAAATGTGCAATGGTTGTTCGTTAAACTCCAACTGGATACTTCAGATAAACTCCAACTGGAGATCCGCCCTGGGGTGGACGTGTTCTATGTGCAAGGCAATGTAAACAGGAAAGTATAAAAGAGCATGATGTGTAGAGGGAGGGGCGGCACTTCGACGACTTGCTTTGCGAGACGTTTGAACTTGCAGCCCATTCGCGAATGCTTGTGCATTAATAAAGTAATGTTTACTTGGCTCTTTTCTGTCTGAGTTATTGCAGGGTCCCTGATTGTACTGGTTATGGTGACGGCGAGAAATCGCACCCACAGTTCTCCGGCTGCCCTTCGCCGGGTAGCGTTCAGTATCCAGGGCGTGGAGCCAGGAGGAAGGTAGAGTTCCAGGCTCGGAACGTGTCCAAAGCGCAGAAAGACCAAGCACAGGACTAATCCAGGAAAAGGGCACGGATAAGAGGAAAGGAGGAATACGAACGGGCTCCAGGAATAAGAAGAAAGGAAAAGGGAATTGGAAAGAGTACGGAAGCGGACTGCGGGAACACACGTCTAACTATTCCAAGCAGTAGCGTTGGGCCGCACAGAGCCGCGGGGGCATGGCTGTTTTCTAGGAAGTCGAACGTAACGCGCAGGGGCTGGAGTGCAATGTTTCAGAATCGTCGGCCATGTTGGAAGGATCACGGAGTTAATACTGCGGTGCATCATGGACCATGAAGTCCAGAATGGACGAATTCGGCAGTTCATGACAAGTGGGGAAAGAAGAGGGGGCATTCCAATGAGAAGGATCGCGTCTTACTGGCATTAAGTCAGAGATCATTAGCAGCACACCATGCCTGAATAGCGTTCAGACAATCGGGAATGAGAGAGGAAGGAGAGAAGGTAGAGGAGGGAAGCTTAAAGGATAACATACTGTCATCCGCATAACACTGAAAGTAAGAAGAGAAGGTGGCGATCAAGTGGTCAAGAGGGGGAAGGTAAATGTTGAAAAGCCACAGTGAGAGGATAGAGCCATGAGGGATTCCACAAGTAGAGAGTGAGGTAGAGAAGAGAAAAACACCCAGTTGAACCTAGGAGAGGCGATTCGAAAGGAAAGAGGTCAACCAAGCCAGTGCCTGGTCCATGATGCCCAGAATATCACAGAGTCGATTTAGTGGGGTGGCATGATTGACAGTCAAAGGCAGAGGACAGATCACGGAGGATGAGAACACAAGGAGAGTTGGATTTGAGGTTTGAGAGCAAGTCACGTGTTCAGGAGAGCAGTGTCTGTGCCTCTGGCTGCTCTGAAGCCAGAAGGGTGGTTGTAGGGACAGCCAACAGATTCAGTGTGGTGGATTAGTTGGGAGATGACTAACTTCTCCAAAAGTTTGCACAAGATGGATGGTAGTGTAGATAGGGCGGTAGTTAGCCGGGCAGGAAGGGCTGCAGATGTCTTTGTTAGGCGGGGTGCTTTTGAGGAAGTAGGAAGGAGACAGTGACAAAAGAGTGATTGCAGAACTCAGCCAAAGAGGGAGCGAGGGCAGCAATATTGTCTTTGATAGTTCTAGAGGAGCAGGGATGTACTGTTACGCTCACCTGGCTCCCACAGGGGCGTCGGTCGGACCCGGACTGCTGCAGCCTCCACCCATGTGATGCGTAGTGCAGCGATGACTGACTGGATCTGCCCTCCTAATCTTGTCTGCTCGACCCGTATAAATATTCTCCTACAAGTGGAGAGATGGAGTTAGCCACTTGTGGGTTCAAGTGATAGCACCCCCACTGTCCTCCCCACTAATCACCTCTGAAGCGCCCTCTCAGCAATCTCACCTTATATTCTTGAAGGATGAGCCCTCCATCCTGCGAAGCACACAGGGGCGCGTTGATGACCAGTTACTTCACTGGCCTGAATATATTGGAAGAGTTGTAGACGAATCCTGACTCCAAAAGGTCCTGGCGAGGAGCCGTAAGTATATAGTTCGTAAGAGTTCAAAATGTCTGGAATTCACTCCTGTCCAATTCCTCTTTTATCTTGCAGCCTTGACCCAATTAGAAGATTGACAGCTGAAAGTGCTCCGGTAAAAGTCTGTGTTACCCACCACTGTCCGGTAAATAATGCCAAGGGTTCAACTTGCTGCTTTCTCCTTATCTTACAGGTGCGGCATAAGAAGATGTGGCATGCTGATGAATTCTACCTCCGGCGGTAAAATCAGGTAAGCATATGGCGGCTAAAGAGATTGTCTCTGTCTGTTCTCTCTGCTCACCTTGTTGTTTCTTGTCCCCCTTAGGTGCCGGGATTCGGCGATGTAAAGATGGAGACAGCGCCGGATCGAAGAGATGCTGCGTCGAACTGTGAGTATGGCGCAGCGCTGCTGCTGGCAATACGACACATTTAAAACAAAGTCTTTACTCTGGTTTGAAGATGCGATGAATCGGGAATCAGGTAAGAAATCAGGTAATACTCTTGTTCTAACCTTGCTTCTTTCCTTCTTTCTAGGTGCTCCAGGTTCGAGGCGGGCGTGGCAGAAGGCTGGATGCTGCTGCTGGCATGGTGAACGTTACGCTGCTGGATGCAGAATAACGCGAAGCGTCTGCTGCTCTTCGGGCGTGGTTTAAATAGCCTCCAAAATAGTCCCAGGTAGGTATTCCTCCCCGACCACACCTGAGTAACAAAATAGTCCCTAAGGTAAAGCAGTCCCTTCCAGGCCTCACATGGGCTTCGATCTTCTTGCAGCATGGTCTGCATCAGGTAAGTGTGCACCTATGAGCCTGGCACCTATGGCGCCAGGACTGATGTCCCATATGAGCCTGGCGCCATAGGCGCCAGGACTGAACACAGACAGCCCCTAGCAGGGGTTGCTGGGTTTTCTCAAGGCGACATGATGCCTGCCCCCGGGGCTGATGGACGTGGTCTGGATGCCCGGGGGTATGCACCATGACATGTACCTCTGGTGAGGAGACTTTCATAGAGCAAACAGCCTGGGTGACCTCATCAGGTGCTATGAGTGAGAAAGAGGAGAGCAGGAGGGATGGAAGGAGGGCAGCCAAGGGAGGCCTACGTACAGGTGGAGGAGGGAGGGGAGTGGATTGAGGACAGGATGTCCTGAGGTTTGGTTGTGAAGTGGGAGGCCAAAGCCAGGCAGAAGGCCTGGGTAGGAAGAGGAGAAGTAAAGACTGCAGTACAATTGGAAAGTTCCTTCCAGATTTTGAAAGCTTCAGCCGCGTTGTTGGTGGCCCCAGAAATGCAGGCTTGAATATCGGCCCACTTCTTGGACTGGATGGAGATTCTCTAATGGAGTAGGCGGCAGGCCCATTTGTCAGAGGATGTCCGAGAAGCCAACCACTTCCATTCCGCAACTCTTCACTTGCTTATCAGCAAGGCTAGGTTGGAATCATACCAACTGTTGCACTTGGAGGCAGGCTTCATGTGGATGCTTGTGGAAGGGCAAGGATGTCAAGGGTGTTGGAGATGGAGAGGTGAGTCAGAGTGAGAGTCCATAGGAGGAGTGGAGGGGGGAATAAAGGAGGCAGCAAAAGCCGCTACTGACACTCGCCTCATCGGTTGGATGACGGTGAAGGAGGCTGGCAGTGCGGGCAGAGGCTTAGTCGGGAACCCAGGAGCTGAAGAGGAGAGGAGCAAATTATCAGAACAAGAGAGAGGTGTACTGAGAGGGGAAGAGAGAGAGAGAGGTCAGCTGAGATGACCGCATCCAGAGTGTGCCCAGCTGAGTGAGTCAGTCCAGAGGGAAGAATGGAGAGGGAGAAAGAGTCACAGAGGTTGCAGAAGGGTAAGGCCGCATAAGGAGAGTCAAGATGAATAATTAAGTCTCAGAGGATGAGAAGTTTAGAGGTAGAAGTCAGGAGAGAAGAGGTGAGATCAGCCCACTCTAATAGCAAGAGGTAGACCAGCCCATGGGTCCTGTAGAAGGTAGCAAGAGTGATGGGCAGGGTGGGAGGGATGCAAATCTTGCAGACAAGACCTTCAAAGGAGGCATATGATTGAATGGGTATGATAGAGGCAGGGATACATGCAGGTAAAACAAGGGACTATCCGCCTCCAGGCCAGTTAGGCCTGGACTTGGAGAGGATCTAGTAGCCCTCAGGAAGAAGAGTGTCAAAAGCAGTGGCAAAGCTGGAATTGAACCACGTCTCGGTGAGCACGAGGACTTCAAAATCAAAGTCTTGAAGGAAGTGACAGATGTCAGAGGAGTGTTTGACAGCAGAGCGAGAATTATGGGTAGCTAAGTGAAGCTGGTTGCCAGCTTTAAATGTTTTCTGAGAAAAGGTACAGAGACGAGGTATCACCGCCAGAGGGTACGAAGAGGCAGAGGGGTAGAAGAAGAAGTGGTAGGTGAAGGGAGGAAGTTAATGAGAGACAGAAGATGCCTGTCAAGAAGAAGGAGGTTGGGCTAAAACCCCTAGGCCATGATAGTGACATTCAAGTAGACAATGATGATGCACCTGGATGATGAGAAATGTGCCAAGAGCACTTCACATCTGGTTCCACCATTCATGGGTGAACAAGAGAGAGGGGAGAGGACAGGAATCATATAGGGAGTCCATAGGTCAGGGGAGGGAATGACAAAAAGAATGTCAGTAATAGTCTTCCTTGAACAAGCAATGACATAGGTGTCAGCAATGGGCAAACCTGGGTCTGAGGCCAGGAGACCCATCTTAAACTTTTTCCTTCCAGTCTTCGAAAGAGAGTGAGATTAGATAATAGAGTAGCAGTAAGAGTAGATAGGGGAGATGGAGAGCACCGTATCGAGGGAGGTGGGGGGGAAGAAGGATGCCATGGGGAGGGAGTGGGACAGAGAGCTGCACAGTGTATGAGAGAACTCACCAGGCAGCCTAACAGCCAAGCCAGCAGAGATGAAGCAGGTACTTCGAACAAGAATCAAATAAGGGCAGCAGATCTGAAAATGCCCATATTTGAAGATCAAATATACATGGGTAATGCCAGCATTTAAACAGGGCAACATGTTTTTAAATACACTCAGATTTGGAATTCCAAAGGAGCAGGGATAAAGTAATAATTTACCTCGGGCAACAAAGGGTACTTTGTAAAAGACACAGCCAGAAGTAAAAGATTGGCAAATTCAGCTTTCCTGCAATAGACTTGTGGGCATACTTTGAGAACAAGGAATTGGCAGATAGGTAGATACAAACTATCCTGGCTGCAGGGGAAAACATTAAACACATCAGCAATTTAAGGAGCTAGGAAGGTGTTTAAATGCCAAGAACTAGGTAGGCTGAAACTTAAGGGAGGGCATACAGTTTAAGAAATCAAGCAGATTTAGGGGGATGATAATGGCATTAAAAGAGGGAAGCCAACAAATTGATCACACTATCCAAGAATCAAGTGCCACACGGCTAGACATTGCAACCCTCCATGAGAAGGCACCGTTAAGATTAGACAGTTAATGTGGAGTGAGTGGAGAAGAAATACAAGATCAGTTCAGGCCCGGGAAGCACAACAAACAAAGTTAGTAACAGTGCCAGAGGAGAGCCATAGCAGGATGTGGGAGCAAGGAAGAGGGGGCGTAGGAAGCACCTACAGAGAAGAGTCTAACCGGGAGTACAAAGAGCTCACGTGGAAGTAACAGCGAGTGAAGGGAGGGATGCGGGCAACCAGGTTCAAAAGAGCATAGATGTGTTAGGCCGCATCAGGGGAAAACAAATACGGCAAGCAATGTCAATAGCAGTAGGGAGCAGGAGGAACGTGCACAGAATGATACGGGTTGGAGGAGGAAGCCAGCGAGGGAAGGAGAGTCTTAACAGCTCTGTGCAGTGATCAGAGGAGGAGACGCGTGCTGCTGTTGACGATCCACAGATGTCTCCACTTCCAGGTCTAGACCCTGATGGTTTTATTGAGTTCCTAGCAAATGCATTTCTGACGTTCAGACCTTGTAAGGATGGAAAACAAAATGACCTTTAGGTTGAAATTAGCTGATGTAGGTTCAACACCTGTACGTTTGTATGTTCTGGAGGCAGACCACTGAAGGCCCGGATGCCACTGTAGCTTTGTGGATTGCTCTTGACACTTAGAATTTCTTTCGACTCTGCTGCCAGAGTAGGAAGACCCTAGCAACGTTTGCTAGGACACCATATGCTTGTGTTCCCACACTGTCTTAGTCCACAGCTCCGAGCCACAGAAAACATTCTTGTAATCGCATCCAGAAGAGTCCACTGTCCATATGAATCTTCCTACCCCCTCTGCATGAGGGCATTGGTACATTGATCCCAAGATTTGCTTTCAATCTTCCTCTTGCTCCAGACGGGTGCCACACATGTCCAGAAGCAGTATCATAGCACTGGCTTGCTTGGCCATGGAAAATAATGGCAAGGAAGTCTCCAAAGATCAGAGTCGCACTATAACTTGGCACTGAGTCAGACCGCCATCCATGTGAACAGTGTGTTTTCTAGAGTTAATCACTAGTGAATTATATTTTCCCTCTGGTAATGCCTCACATTTTTCAGCAGAGTGGGCACTGGTAGCTTTGGACAGCCTCCAAATCTCCAACCAAGTTAATGTTCATGAGAAAAATATGCAGGGTCCTCCTGGAGAGGCACTCTTCCCGTGCACCACTTTTCTGTTAGAAAGATATAACACTCTGAACACAGGGTCGGACTGGGGCTATCGGTCATTCGGCCCATGCCCAAATGACCTTGAGGACCTGGGGGCCGGTTTTTTCGCCAAGCCACACCGGGACGTTTTATTTTTAAGTGTTTTTAGGTGAAAGTGATGTTTATAACTTATGTTACTTTAAGTAACGTAAGTTACTTTTTGGCAGCCCGAGCAGCTCGCAAGCAACAGCGGACGTGAGCATTCATCAAAGCAAGGTAACACACGCTTTGATGATTTTTTTTTATGTTGCATGCAGTAAGGAGGGTTCACGGTGCGGCGCTCGCTGGCCTGCCTCATCAGCCCAGCCTCAGGCCTGGGCATCAGGGGATGCCGTGGCTGGCCTGGCGCCAGTCAGGCCACGCTCCTGTGCGAGAGATGTCACAAGTGTGAATTGTAAAATCTCTGTCACCTGGGCTGGGCTCTGGGCTGTAAGCAGCTTCCAGGGATGGGCCAGGGCACACACGAGGCACACAACAAAACAGTACACTCGCCACTTAAGTGGCTTTCAACTTTGCAAGTGCCAATTATTTGCCCTTGCTAAGTTGAAAGCAACTGAGTGCCTGGGGGTGGGGGCCGCCGAACGACAGCACGGGCCAATGAAATGCAGGACAAAGTGATGGACACAGACTCTGCGCCACCAGCGCCAGGCCTGGAGAGGTCAGGTCAATTCTGTGGTGACGTGACGTCTCTATGCCTCTGGAGCCAGAATATTGTCCCCGTGGGCATTTTGGGCACACAGTCTGTCATCTGCACACACGGAGGCAGCAGCAGCAGGCAGTCGGCACTGCGGACCGAATAGCGCCCGGCCCGCCCGCCACGACAAGTTCTTGCTTTGGCACCTCGTGGCTCAGGCCACCCTCACAGCAGCAGCCAGTGCACAGCCGGCTGCAGCAGTGGAGAGGAGGAGCCGTCATCGACGTCATTGGACAGGAGGTAAGAGACTGAACATGCACATCATACTTTTCAATGTTGGAAGGAACATGGAGCCATTGTAGACCAATCGGCTAATACCCATTCTATTTACAGGGGAAAAAGCTGAAATTACCGTCCCGGCTCATTTCAAAGAACGTGACCTTTGAATGTATATCCTTTTGCATCTCCTCGGGATGCTATCCTCGTAAACACACAGAAGAGGCATATTTCTCACTGCCAAATACAGTCCAACCTTTGTGTGGATTACCACTGCTCTTGAGGCTGATTTGGCATACGTTGCCCTTCATTGCGGCATGCATTTTTAATCGCATTTGTACCAATTTGCTTAGTTTGCATCGCCTGCACATTTTTACTGGGATTTTCAATCTTAGGTTCAACATATTCTTTGGGTTTTTTCAAGTTATACAGGCACAGTTCGGAGTTTTCGCAATGTTGTCCATCAGGCAGCGCAATGCTAGCCGTGCAACGCGGATAACATTTCCAAGCGACACCACCCGTGTGCATTGCTTACTGTTAGCACTCAGCTTTGTTTTCAGCCTCGAATTCACGTCTTCCACCTCGCAGCGTATGTCACTGGGCAGCTGGAATGTGCACATTGCATGAAGCTGCAAACACACTGAAGACTTGTCCCCCAAACATATCAGAAATCCGGAACCCTGAGCGTTTCTCTGCAGTCGAATCATGGCTCTGCTTCTGTACAATAACCTGAGGTGTGATCTGGGAGTTTGAGTGCCCTCACATCTGTGGTAGCATCTAGCCCAATAGGATAGAGCGCGTGCCGAGGACACGCATGCGTGGTGGAGAAACGCCATGGCGGTAGACCCGTTAGAAGACTTGGAAGCTAAACCTCTGCAAGCGTGATAATAACACGTGTAAACCAGGCCAGCCCACATAGCAGAATGACCGATAATGAACATTTCAGTTAACATCGGGCCTACTGTGAGCGCAGTATGCAACGCACAAACTGAAATACGCGCTTCCTTATCCCTCTTAGTAACTTTACACCACACGGCCATGCACGGCTGAACACGCGGGGCAATTAAAGCCATTTTAACCTGCACACTGACCTGAATAATGCAGTGTGTGTGTGTGTGTGTGTGTGTGTGTGTGTGTGTGTGTGAGGAAACATGAGAGAGTTTGCATGTGGAACCTGCACTCCCACAAAGCGAATGCTACTCTGGCCTCTCTCTGAGAGGCCTTCATTGTTCGCACGGTCATTACTTCAAAGGAGCAGTTGGCAGTCAACCTCCTACAATGGTCGAAGAAAGCTGAAAAGATCAATTACAGAAATTAGCATGCGAACTGTACACTGGTGCTTAGGTCCGCCGGGAAGCAGAGCGCGGCCCAAAATATTATAAACAAGTCATCGGTGGTGCTGCTGCTTGACCAGGTTTACTTCACAATCAACCTATGAAAAATAAGCTCTCTTATCCCTTACTAGAACCACATGTCTTTCTTGTTGTAAACGTATGTGATGTGGGCATAGGAAAGAAGACCACGCTGCAGTAACAGGAACTGAAACTAATGGTTTAGACGATCAAGGTGCAAAATAAGCGATTCGCTCTTTGAAATGATGTGGCGATTTCATGTAGTGACTGAGGGTGTTTTTATAGTATTCACTGCAGGAAGACGCATACAGGCCTAGCCAGCCCGAGTCATGTTGTGTACTTTCTGTTTTCCTGTGATGAATATGCTTAGTTTCTTGAGGAGATGTTTTTGGAACTGGATTGGGAAGGAGATGGGGCAATCAGTCTTTTCTATGTGGCAGATGGCGCATTACACATTTCACGTCTCGTGTTGTGAGAGTGCTGATGAGACTCTGCTTATTATCTCGTTCAGAATCATCTCATTCAAATCTGTTTGTTGTGTGTATCTGTGTGGTTGCTCACTTCCACTCTGTTCAGAAATCTGCCCTTTCTCGCCCACTGCTTCATCTTTATTACTGGCTGCCTGCCCTGCCGTGCATGACACCCCCTTGCTGCCCTTCTGACATCCCAAAATGTCCACTCGGCCTTTGCCCACCATAGCCTCGATGCGGTACCCGGTGCTGCGCCGCCTCACTGTTCTGCGTCAGCCCCAACTCTTTGTCCGGAAATTCACTTTCTCATTTTTTCTGTTACACAGCCCTTCTGCTTTGCTGCAGCTGAAGCGTCAATTTCTTAATGCATTTACCCGGCTGCAATTTTAAGACAGGTACCACTGTTTCTATGTTGCTCTCTCGTATCTTTTTTCTCATTACTTCACTGTTTCTATGTTGCTCTCTCGTATCTTTTTTCTTATTACTTCATTGCTCCTACTTTTCCTTCTTTTTCATGCCTTCCGACACGAGGGTGGCCAGCTTTCTAACACCATTTTTTTGCTGAAAACTTTCACACATGGCGATGACTTCACAACATAATTCACCGTTGGCCCACCCCCAATTGTTATTTAAGATATTGGCAAATGACTTTCAATGCTCTAACATCCGGCTTAATTCCAATGCGAATGGTTTGTCCTTGGGAGGTGATGGTCACATTTTCAGATGTTAATAGCAGCACCCACAGAGGCCCAGTGTAACTGTAAACATGACCATCAGAACTACAAGAACAAAGCATTAGCATTGGAGATAAGCTGGATGTTGCAGCGCTAACAGTCCATTCACTGTTGGCACTAAAGATGTACGTACTGATGAACATTGGGAAGTGAGTTTGACACCATTATACTCCTGAACATCCTCTAGAAGTGAAGGCACTGGCTCATACCTGCCCAGACCTATAGCACACACAGCTTGTACTCTTGGGCAGTTTCTGGAACGGGATCCATGGCATTTTGATGCAGTGAAGCCTTTGTCGCTGGTAGGGCAGAGGGAATATCTTCTCTCCCACCTTTTTGACAAAGTGGAGACACATACTAGCACTGAAGGGAAGGGATTGCACCCCCCTTTCGGGAACTTTATTCATGACCAGACCCACTTTATCATAAGCTATCCGCATAACTAACAGACAACTGGCCTGTTTTTTTAAAGAAAGAACAAAAGGAATGTTATCACTTTCTCAAGCATTTACACAAAACATAACATGCAACAGACACATGAACCCTCCATAAGTAGCATTTTCTGTAAAGTCGTGAATTGACGCGATTGATGGTTTGAGGGCCACTTTTTTTAGGCGAGGGGTGGGACACTTTTTTGTTGTTGTTGCTGTGCGGGCCTATTCCTCATCCCAGTCCGACCCTGCTCTGACACATGCATACCAGATTTCGTCTTGTTGGGTTGTAGCCAGGTCCGACCTCCATAAGGGCAGGGATCAAGAGACAAAATTACCGTGAGAGCTTGCTGTGGCGACTCGTCCCGAGTGATGGGCGCTCACCTGTCAGCCATTCTGGATGAGCTGAGCCTGAGAGCTCCCTCAGAAACGTTTTGCAGCCAAGAGAGTGGACCAGGGCTGACTTTAACTGCCAAAGGGAAACATGATTACACTTTGGGAGTTTGGGTTCCCCCAGCGCAAATGTGCAGTGAGCTATGCAAGGCCAGGGGTGTTTTGCTTTCCCAGCCTTGCATGGCCCATTGGTGATGCAGGCTGGGGAACTGCATATCTGAATGTGCATAGGGGTGCTCCTGCACCACACATTAAGACTGCCTGGGGCATTGTGGACCGAGGACTCCAGTGCACATGTGGAGCGCCTGGAGACCGCCTCTGTGGTGGTAACGGTGCGCAGTATAAATCAACATGACATAACAGGTGCACGAAGCGCTCTCTGCTTCCTGGTTCCAGTAGTACTGGCCGGGAGATGCAGGGCCTTTTGCGTGGTAATGTGAGGAAGTATCGAATACGTTTGTATAGGTATGCGTGTATGCATGTGTGAAGTACGACGTGTATGGTGGATGTGCATGTGAATGAGCAATTGTATGGTGTCTGGTTGCACGTGTGAATGAGTGAGTGAATTCTGTGAGAAGGTCTGTTTGAATGAGCGAGTGGTTTTTATACTGGGCATAATGATAAAGCAAATATGGTAACTGTTATTATGTGGCTAGACTGGCTGAATTTGGCATGCCATTTTTTCCTGGCAAAGCAAAAGGATGTTCTTACGTGGGGATACTGGCATATATTGGCAGAGCCAGTATGCATATGTTTTCCTATACTATCATTGCCGGAATTATGTGTAAAGCAAACATGAGTATGTTCTTATATGGGAATACTGGCATACATTGTTGCAGCCCGCACATCCAGCGTGAACATGTTTTTTACACTGTCATATATTGTGTTAACGGCATCATGTGTTGGAAAATGCTCCTGTGCAATGTTGGTGACTTACATCTATTGGATCTTTTTATGAGTTAACCTACAAAACCGATTGCAAACTGTGTAGCCTTTTACGCAGTATTTGCAAAATGTTCTGTGGGGAAACCCATCTGAGCTCCCAACCCCTTAGCAAACCTTCCTTGGTTGATTCAGTACCCTCACTATTGAGAAATAACCTGGTTTACCTGCAGCAGGGAAATGTTTCTCTGAGTTCCCTAAACGAAAAAAACAGAACCATGCAGAACGATATGACTTAAATGATGTTGTAGGAACCATGAGCGTGTTTAGGATCCACTGCAAATAAGAGATCCACATTTGAGAAGATAACAAGATACCCCCGACCTCATGTAAAAGGACCCAGATTTAGCGACACTGCAGCACAACACAGAGGTGAAATAGATATGAAGCTCTTTAAACATCCAGCTCCTGCAGTCCTAATGATGACCATTTGGTGAACTCAAAGAACACGTGGCAGCCACGTTTATCATATTATATAAGGCTGAAACACAGAGTGTTAACAACACAGTCCTCAGAACTCTATGGATGGCATCTATTGTCATAGCAGAAAAAATGAGGTGGACCAGTAGATGAGGGATGACAAGACTTACTAACTTAATACATTATAAATGAATTCTATTCAATCAAATACAAAAAATATATATATTGTATACTTTATCATACTAATACATCCCAATAACTTCAAATCAATGTTCCAATCACAGTTATACACAGTTGGGCTCACAATCAAATATTCTCCGTCGTTCATTCACACACACACTCACAAAACAGCAATGGCTTTCTATCTTTTAGTGCAAACACAATTTCATGTTACACCTATTTTTGACATGTACTTATGTGGCGTATTTAGACAAGTGCTGTCAAGGAACAAGTTATCTGGGAATATTGAGAGATGAAACATCAGTAGTAGTTGGAGAAACCAAGGAGTCTTTGATGAGACCAGAAGGGATAAGCCACCAAGGTAGCCAATGATTCCTGCTAATTTGGGGAAGCAAGGATCACTGATGAACCCTGGTTTGGCTACCTGGTATGATCGTGATATGATATGATAGGTTATTTATAACGCGCTTAATACCCAGAGGTTTCTAAGCGCGGACCCAGGGATCGAACCTGTGTTGCTCTGTGTCGTCTTGTTTCCAAGTCGAGCACACTGCCGCTGAGCTATCCTCCTGGGACCATCGTGGGATAGGATACATATGTCTTAATGGCACTCTAGTCATGAAGCGCCGGAGCTTCGATGATCATCATTACAGGTGTAGAGAGGAAGGATGTCAGGCTTGGGGTCGAGTAAGGAGGGTACACATCAGGGTTTAAAGATACATTGGGTTATATCATATAGGGGTAACAAGGTAAGGAATTGGTCTTACCTTGGTTGAGGCAGACTGAGGTAATTAGGATTGCATCAAAAAGAAAGGAATGGCAGGGGGGTAGTTTGGTGATGGAGGGAAAACTACCCCTTCCAATAGCCAAAAGCTGTGAAAGCACTGTATGCCAGTAGACAAAACAAGACATTACATACATGGAGTATATACAGTGAACAAAACCCTATCTATGAAGACATACGTATTCCTAAATCGCACTGAGCAGGCACCACATCAGATGCCAGTCTTGATGTGTACCGTGACCGTGGCACCCCCACAAAGCTGGTAGTAAAATGTTGCATAGTAGGAAACTGAGTGAACTGTGAGACATGAAATGCTAAAGTGTAACACTGCATATAGGAAATTGGGTGAGAGATGAAAAGCACCATTGAAGTTACAAAATGGTATTAAAAGCTGGACACACGGACATTGAGTGTTAAAACCCAGTGTTAACTAAAACACCATTGCATCCAGGTCTCTCTTCCTCATCCCAGTAATTACCTTTGAGTATGTTCTACTCCCAGGAACTCTTTTTTACAAGCTGGCCTCTTCTGGCCCCTCGCACCCCAGGAGTTATAAGCTCCCACTCACCCAATACCAGGCAGTTCTTTTGTTCCGGAGCCGTCGGGTCCTCCCAGTGCAGGGCTCTTGAAGGGCAACGGCTGGTGTCTCACACCTGGTGGCTTCAATGCAGGGCGTGGTGGCTGCGGGGTGCTGGCGTTCCCGACTGAACTCCTGTGGGGCTGCAGGGCCAGTCAGTGGTGTGCGCTGGTATCCTCGGGCAACTAAAGTGAGCCCGCTGGTTTTCTGGCAGTGGCTGTTTCGTCTGCGTCCAGCTGGGGGGTTCTGTGCCCTGCCTGGCTTCTGTGGTGAGTGCTGTGGGGGATTGGAGGGGGGGGGGTTGCGGGGCCTCCATCCCCCCTTCTGGTTTTCTTACTTGGAGGCGGGCTTGGTGTTGCAACCCACTGTGCGGGGACAGCGCCTTCTTTTCCTCCACAGTGGAGCCCGCTGGCCTGCAGGGGTGGGCCTCAGGCTTCCGCTTTTCTGTGTGGCCCTCTGTTGTGTGGGGTCCATGGGTTCCTGCCTCTCCCGCCCTTGGTGTGTATCTCCTATCAGCTGTGCCGGGCCCCACCTGGCATCTACGATGAGTGCTGTGGGTGGAGGGTTGTTTGCGGGGCCTCTGCCCCCCTTCTAGCTTTTTGACTGCCAGGGGCTTTGTGTTGTGGCTGATGGCCCGCTGGCTTTTGTGTTGAGGATCACGGGCTCCAGCCTACCCTGCCCTCCGGTACAGGCTAGTGGCACAGCTTGTGGGCGTGCTGGAGGGGGCCTGGGTCTCCCTCTTATTCATGGGTCGTGAAAAAGAAATGGTTGGTTGCTGCAGCCCACTGTTGTGATGGGACCGCGGGTTCATGACTCTCCTGCCTCTCCCGCCCTCGGTGTGGGTCTCCTCTCAGCTCTGCCTGGCATCTACGGTGAGTGCTGTGGGTTGGGGGTTGTTTGCAGGACTTCCGCCACCCACTTCTAGTTTGTTGACTGCCAGGGGCTCTGTGTTGTAGCCGATGGCCCGCTGGCGGCGCAGCTCGAGGGCATGCTGGAGGGGCCTAGGCCTCCCTCTACTTCGTGGGTCATAAAAGAAATTGTTGGTTGCCGCAGCTCACTGTTGTGATGGGGCCGCGGGTTCCCGCCTCTCGCGCACCATGTTCTTGATTCCACGGTTTCGGCCTCGGTTCTTGGCCCGCTCCTCGCCAGGGGAGCGAGGCTTGTGGGTGCTTCTCCTTCATTGCAGTGGCTGGGACGCCGCCTGTACTTTCACAAGCTTCTTGCTGCTGCTTTCTCTGGCGCTGATGAACAGAGTGTGCTGGGGTGTTCAGGGTGTGTGCAACAATGGGGATGACAAGTGTTGAATGAAATCTATTGTGCCTGGCTTCTTCTTCCTCATGGCTTCCTAAATGACGGAGGGTGTCTACCCCTACTCCTGGGGTTTAAGGCACTGTTTCCTGAATACCTGACTTCCCTTGCTGCTATTGGGGTTTCTGTGCCTGCCCCTAGTCCCGCCTCTGCTAGTTCTTCTTCCTCTTTAGGACACTGCTGGGTCCTCCCTTCTTCGGATAATGTGGATGCCACTGGCAAATAATTGGACTGGGTTGAGGTCCGGCTGGTGATGGCCCTGATTTCTGTGTCTGTGGCGTTTCAGGAGCCTGCTGTTGTGGATCAGGTGGCGGTGCACTCCATTCGCCACTATGGACATTCTCCGAAGTTGGGTCTTCCGTTGTTCTCTGACATTCGACATGTGTTCCTTCCTGTGTGGGCCAGATTGGTACAAATCTCCATAGACTAGTTTAGGGCTGAGCTGTACCCTCTGTGGGCGTGGAGGCCTGCCTGCATCCTGTGGTGGTGGTTGTTGCTTTTCTGGCCAGCCTGGTGTGTCGTTTGTCTATGTCTGCGGAGGGTCCCTATGAACCGGCGAGTGGTTTCTGCCCTCAAGTGATCCTGTGTTGGGTCCCCATCTGGCTTTACAGGTCTGCACCTATGGGTCCTGTGCCATGGATTGTTCTCAGCTCCTGTCTGACATGCAGCATTCCTGTGTTGTCCAGTGGTTCCGTTCTCCTCGCAAGTCTTTTGTCCCTCGTCCCCGGACGGATCAGAGAAATCAAGGTTTCAGGGGTCCTTTCTGCCGTCCCAGGTCCCCCCATACCTCAGTAGTCCTGACGCCTTGTCTTGACCGGTAGCAGGGAATTTGTTTCACTTTTCTCGGGTCTGGGACCCATTGGATTCTGACTCCTGGGCTCAGTCCATGATACACCTGGGGTATAGGCTGGATTTTGTCCCCCGTCCCCTCCAGAGTCCGATTTACTGGTATCTCCCTTGCCAAGAGTCTTCCATCGGCGGCGGCCTTGAATACGGCTGTCCAGGATGTACTTTCCAAGCGGGCTGCAGTCCCAGTGCCTTCAGGCCAGGGGGGGGACAGGCTTCTCTTCCTGTGTGTTTCTGGTGCCCGTGCCAGGGGGACTCTCCTTTCATCTCATCTTCATCCTGCAGAAATTGAATGTCTTGGTTAGATCTCGATGCTTTGAGATGGAGTCCCTCCAGACTGCTATTCTGGCGGTGTTAAGGGGGGTTTTGCTGGTTTCCCTCAACCTACAGGATGCCTGTTACCATGTCCCGATCTACCGGGGCCATCAGCGGTTCCTGAGGTTTGTCGTAGGGCGAGATCACTTCCAGTTCAGGGTTCTGCCTTTCGTTATCCGGTCAACGCCTCACATCTTGGCGATGCTGTTGGCTCCCCTGGTGGTGTCTTTACACCTAGCTGGGATTCGGGTGTTCTCCTGGTTGGACGATGGGTTGATCTGGACCTGCTTACGGCTTCCAGTGGTGATCCGTCCTCGTCTTGTCTGTCGTACGCTGGTCCGGTGGGGGTTTCTGCTCCCTCTTCCAAAGTCACACTTGTCTCCCTCGCTGACTCTTCTGAGCCCAGTTCTGCCCCTGGGAGGTGTTGGTTTGGCTGCCGCTGGACCAGGCCTCTCGGCGCCTGTCACTCCTGAGGGTTCTCTGTCCCTGGTCTTGGGCTTCGGCTAGGGATCTTTTGTGTTTTCAGGGTCGCATGGCCTCATGTGTCTTTGTGGTCCCCTGGGCCCAGCTACATTTGAGCCCATTGGTGTGCCTCCTGCAGTCCCATTGGAACCTGATATCCCTTCTGTATGACTCCTGGTTCCCGGTGTCTCCTGCCCTATGGAGTTTGCTTCACTGGTAATTAGTCCTGTCCCATCTCTGGAGGACTTTCCCTTGTCCCCGGGCTTGCCAATCATTCTTATCACTGATGCCAGTGGCCTAGGCAGAGGGGGAGACTCTCCTGGACTTGGGATAGTCCTCAGTTTGACAGTAGTTGGCTGCTGTTCGGTGAGTCCTGGTGGTCTTTCAGCCTTCTATCTGGGGGTATGAAGTTCTGGTTCGGACAGACAATACGACTGCTCTAGCTTATGTCGACTGTCAGGGCACAGGGTCCCACTCCTTGGAGGATGTTGCCTTGGGCGTCAGTTCTGGAGATGCTGTTGGCTCCTCCAGGGGTGTTGCCCAGCTGGCCATCTCCCTTGTGGGTGAGCAGTCCCCCCTTCTCGTCTCTCATGGTTTGGGGGGTATGGAAGATGCGAGGAGGGGTCTGCAGGCGTTGGGTCTTTCGGTGGCTGTTGCTGCAACGGTCCAGAGGGCATGTTTATGCCTGTCATTTGGCCACTTTTCTGTCTTAATATTCCTCGAGGGGTGTTCTGGGTCTGGACTGTGGGCTGCCTGCCATGTTGCAGTTTATCTGTGAGGGGGCTGAGAAGGGGTTGGCTGTCCCTACTCTCCATTCTCGGGGGGGGTCTGCCTTTCGGGCCTTCTTGGTTTCCTGGTCCCCTCCGGCTGGGGGGAAGTGTCTGGTTTCTAGACTCTTGAAGGAGGTGGTGGCCTCTCGTCCTTTGCGTCCAGTTGCAGATCCTCTGTGGACCTCCCGCTGGTACTGGCTATGTTGCAAAAGCCTCTCTTTGAGCCTCTGGAGGTTGTCGAGCTGAAGTGATTGTCTCTCAAGATTACATTTTTTTGTGGCTGATGCTTTGGCTCGCTGTCTCGGGGGATTTGGGCCTTTCATGTCTCGTCCTCTGTTTTTGGTGGTCCAGGAGGAGGCCTTTGTTGTACGGTGTGACCTTTCCTTTGTGCCGAAGGCCTCCTCTTGGTTCCATCGGTCTCAAGTGGTGGTCCTTCCTGCCTTCTTCCCTGTTCTGTCCTCTCATGAGGAGGGAACTTGGCCTTGCTTTGGTGTCAAGCGGGTGGTCTGGCGCTGTCTTTTCCGGAGCGAGTCCTTTCGGCTTCCTGTCCGTCTCTTGGTCACTTTTGGGGCAGGGGCTGTGGCTGCAGAGCTTCCACTCCTGCTATCATCCGGTGGATTAAATCCTTGATTCTCCTTGCTGATGATTCTACGGAGGTCTGCCCGGTGGGATAGGTCCACAGGGCCAGTCGACTATGGGGGTGGCTGCCGCTTGGGCTTACTTGTGGGGGGTGCCCTTCCTGGAGTTTTGCCGGGCAGTCATGTGTGCTACACACAACACCTTAATTCATCATTACCAACTCAACGTGTTGTTGCCCCGTTCTACTTCCTTTGGTGTGGGCTTCTGGGGCTGTGTCTGGTTGGGGTGGTGGCATTGGTCCTCGTCCTCCTGCTGTTTTTGTACCTAGTGAATGAATTGGTGTTGGGTTGGTTTGGCATTTCCCTTGGTGTCGGTGTCTTTTGTGGTGTGCATGGGCATCTTTTCTGTTTTGCTTTGTTACAACTCAAAGGTAAGTACTGGAATGAGAAAGAGGAACGTGGAGGTAATGCCTGGATTACTTACTGGTAATCTTCATTACTCCTATTCTTACTGTTCCTAGTCCCAGTATGGATTACCTTTCCCTCCTGCCCCTTGGCGGAAGTCGCCAATTTCTTGGCTTTGGTGTTACTGCCTTGGATTGGGTGAGTGGGAGGTTATACCTCCAGGGGTGGGAGGGACCAGAAGATGCCAGCTTGTAAAAAAGAGTTCCTGGGAGTAGAACATACTTAAAGGTAAGTATTGGGACGAGGAAGACTAGGACTAGAAGCAATGAAGATTACAGATAAGTAATCCGGGCATTACCTGAAACGCTGCATGCTGGAAAACCGAGCCAGGATGCCCAGAACTAGCTGAGACATTATTTTCTGCTTAAAATGCTGCCTGCTGGGGAACTGGCTTCTAATTCTCAAATCCCAAAAGGAGCTCAGAAATGGTGTGTCACTTGAAACACTGCATGCTGGAAAACGGAGTCTTGAAGCCAAGCGTGAGATACCTATGGTTTTACCGATGTTTTACCAGACACCAATTCCCACAATAATCATTCGGCGCAAGCACATGCCAAAATATAGGCATCTCATATTCCTTGAACAGGTGGTACTAGAGACATTGATACTATTGATCAGTGAAGACTCGACCCAAAGATGGTTGCCACTCCAAGCACCCAACAAAAATAATAAAAATACGTTTATTAAAACTGTACTTGTGTAGTCCGTGATTTACACCATACAGTCAGCCACAATATATACCCTTCGGATCAGCAGTGAAAGTCTTGAAGGAATAGTCACAAAACAGCTGCACGCCCGCTAAAGGCTGCAACACAATCACTCAGGCTTCAGGCCAGCCCATGGTACAGAGGCTGCCCTGTGAATTTATGCTTGTGGACTGGCAGGCCCTATATGATCTATCTGCAACCTGCAACACCTTCAATCGCTCCTGATGTTACATGGGAGTGAACCTACATAGTTTCAGAAAACATTTAGCTCCATGGCCTCCATAGTTTCATGGCCCTCTCTGTAAAGTTTCAGTGCTCACGGTTCTTGCGGTTCTAGAATCACACCTGTACCCGTAAACATTTTTCATAAAAATTGAAAGATATATATATTACAGGACCTGTGCTAACGGCCCTGTAGTTATGGTTAAGTTGCTCATCCCATAGGAATTGCACTTTTTGGGGTGGCTTATAACTTTGCCCCCCTTGAACGAATCCACACGAAACTTTGCAAAATAAAGTATATGGCCTGTCAGATCGATTCTGCAAAGCTTTTTTTTTTTTTTAAACAATTTTTATTATTTTATAACCAACACGTCAACCATGGTAACTTTTAGGACATACATAATCAAGATGAAAACATCACATTATGCATTGTCGCTTCCCGTCCTCCCCCCTCCCTCCCCACAAACTCGAGCCATCACAGCCTCATCATCTACATGAGCATTTTCGGGAATCTCTGTGCTCGTTGACTCATCCGAATCTTCTGTATCATGATTGACCTGGTGGGGGCTAACCATTGAGGTCACCAGCTGCCTCCATGCTATCAGGGGGCCCGCTTCCTCCTCCCCCCCTTGGTGACAGCTTCAAACCATACCACAGTTTCTGCTTCCGCCCATTTCAAGAGGTCCGCCCACCATATCGCCACTCTGGGTCTGTGGGCCGCTTTCCAGCACATTGCGATTCTGCATTTAGCCAAAATATAGGCCAGGTCCTTCATTTTACTGATATGCTTCGAATGACGTGGCCTGGGGAAACTCCCGAGCATGCAAGCCCAAGCATATCCTACATCCAGTACCACTCCCCCACCAGCCATTTTCATCTTTATTTCCTCCCAGAATCTGTGCACCTCAGGGCAGGCCCAGAACATGTGTAGTAGTCTTGCCTCCTCCTCCCCACACCTGGGGTATTTTTGTACAGCCGAGCCTCCAAACCTAGCTATTCTACTGGGAGTCAGGTAAGCTCTATGAGTGACATACAGCTGGATCTGCTGGAGTCTCGCATTCCGGGACACCTTTTTATGGTACCTTTGGACTCTATCCCACTGTCCCTCTGTCATGGGTTCTCCCACCTCCTCCTCCCAGTCATGCCTCAATTGGAGCAGCTCCTTCCCCGTCTTCGCCCTCAGGAGCTCATATATCCTAGATATTTCGTGCCCACCCTCCGAGACATCATACATCGTTTCTAGGGAGGCATCAGGTTCTTCCTCTAGCACAGTCTCAGGCCACCTCTCTCTCACCTTTTTCATGAGCCTGGTATAAGTAATAAATTGGCCTCTATGCACCCCTGTCTCATCCTGCGATTCTGCAAAGTTTCGTGAGGTTTCGTCAAGGGGTGGAGGGAAAAGTTATAGGGGGTCCCAAAATGTGTGTTTTTTCCCATAGACGCAATGGAAAAAGAAATTTGCTCACGCCTACAGCCCAGACTGCTGGCCGGATCTTCACCAAATTTGCAGCAGGGGTGGCGGTATGGTCCTAAAAGTGTGCTTTTGTAAATTTGGTGTAAATCTATCCAGTAGGTTTAAAAAAACATCCAAAAAGTAGGTAAAAAAAAAAATGTGTGATATCTGGTTTCGACCCGCAGACTCACTTCCCTGTTTGGTCTGCCGACGGTCCTCTAATTGGCCCAGTGGCTGACATGAGGTCCGCTGACATCGGGCACGCCCATTGATTGGATGGTGAAAAGTGTGAGGTGCGTCAGATTTTTGGAAACACCCATCATGTTTGATTCGCGGACAGCGGCTGTTGTCCACGAACATCGCAGTAAAAACATATTAAAAAAACACAACATTGCACTTGTCAGACTAACAAAACTATGTCTGCGGAGGTGAGGGCTGATGAGGATGTGGTGCATTACAGGGTTGGTGAAAAACAATTTTTGGATGGCTTATAACTTTGGCGCCACTCAATGAAACTGCATGAAATATCGGAATACCATTCTAGACCTGATATTGAATGGTTTTGCAAAGTTTGGTGCTGTTTTGTCAAGAGGCAACAAAATTAGAGTGGTGGTCCCAAAATATTGCAAAGGTTTATAAATATGTTGCCATTTGACGAATCTGCACAAAGGTTTGCAAACAGATTCAATATCTAAATATAAATGTGTTTGCAAGTTTGGTGGGATTTTGTCAAGAGAGGGCAAAATTAGAGGGGGCTCTCAACATCTTTAGATGGCTTATAACTTTGTTGCCGTTTAACGAACGTGGACAAAAGTTTTCCGAATGATTATAGACCCAACCTTGAATGTTTGTGCAAAGTCTGAACGGATTCTGTCAAGTGGGGGCTAAATTATATGACTATTGTATGTACATTGATTTTGACACTTTTGAAAAAATAAAACATGGGCGGATTTCCAGCAAACTCGTGTAAGAAGCATTGGCAAGGACCTGAATGCATGGTTTTGCAAATGTGTCTGTGTTTTATTTTTTGACAAGTGTCATAATGGAGGCACAAAAAATAGTGATATACCTTTGGTGACTGAGCTATAGCCTGTGGCCATGGGTAATGGCTAGATTGTCTGGGTCATGGCATAAGGTCATGACCCAGACAATCTGGCTACTGGCCAGGACCATGAGGGACAAATAATGACCATGTCCAACACGGACGGGCTATGTGGTAAAGTTTTTCGAAATTGGGATAGGTTTGAAAGGGTAAACAAATGTGCTCATGGGTACATTCTGAAGTGTTCTGCCGTAGCCATCTTTAGGCATTGCAAACTGTCATCAAAAGTGGGGCTCACCTGTGCTTCGAGATCCGATTCGCCGGAGGAGAGGTCGGATCCGGAAAGAGTCTTTGCCGAGAGATCAAGCGTTCCTTTTTTTGTGAAGAGGTAAGGTCTGTTCCGGGAGCTCGCCACAATTGTCGTGCTGAGTAACAGCCACAGACAGAAATGACAATCCCCCTGTGCAGACCACGGAGGGGAAAAAGCATGTGGCACAAAAAACCCCTATAGATGGAATGGCAAGAAGGTGTGGAGGTGATGGCTTGTCCGATCCAGTAGAATGACTTGAATAAATCAGGTAAGTTGAAAAGTAACTGTTCTTTCTGCAAATCTGCTCCTGAAGGCTGGTATGATGGAGATCCAGCGGACGAAGAAGAGACAAAACTCTGAAGGCAAGATGCAAACTGGGAAATGTAGTTCTGAAGAAAAAATGGAGGGCGGAAGAAAACCAGAGACAGGAAGATGAAACTTCGGTGGGAAAATAGAAGGAGAAAGAAAACCAAGGAAAATATCAGGGGAAAAGGTAGAAGGAGGTTAGGTAGGTATAAGAAAGAGAGAATGGGGCAGGCGCATAATGTCACCGTACTAACGTGTAAAAAGAACCCCTGCAAGTGGAAAACTTCTTACCCCAAGAATGAAGGCACCGAAACGGGAGCAGAGTGGTCAGGATACCTGGGAACTCCGGTAAGGAAGGTAAGATAATCAAAAGAACTGAAAGAGGCGGAGTAAGAAAATCGGCGAGCGCCGTGACAGAAAGTGAAAGTAAACAATGTCAGAAAATCCCCAATTACTGCGTGCAGAAAAAGGTAACAACAGTAGACAGATAGGCTGGAAGAAATGAGCTCAGGAAGAAACGCTACGGAGGGCTTTCAGGAAGAAACGAAGGAAGGCTGGAACTACGAGAGAACCAGAGAGCGAGGAAACCGCAACACAGTTGCAACGCACTGAGGGGGCGTGGCTTCCCTGCATTTAAAGGGGAAGAGATACATAGTTGCAGAGAGATAGAAACAGGACTAGCGGAGTTTCCACCGGGACCACATCTTCCATGAACCTCCTTTCATGACAGTATGTCCCCTTCTTGGGGCGACGGGCCCGGGTTTACCTGGGTGAAGGGCATAGAACTGTCGTAGACATCTGGGGGCAGAGATGTTGGTTACAGGTTCCCAAGAGTCTTCCGCGTGAGAGTATCCTTTCCAATGAACCAAGTACTGTAGTCTGCCTCTATGGTAACGAGAGTCCAGAATACGTTCCACCTCATAGACTTCTGGCTCCGGTTTCTTATTTTACAGCTTAAAGACCTTCTTCCGATGGTGGAGATCCGGGAGATAGGTCTTTAACAAGGAGGAATGAAATACTGGGTGAACTCTGCTTAGCTGAGAAGGCAGTCTCAGTCGACAAGCCACCGGATTGATGCGGGCCGTGATGGGGAAGGGACCCAAAAACTTGGGGCTCAACTTGGAGGGATGAGTCATCTAGGTAAGTATCTTGTTGATAGCCATACCTTATCTCCCACTTGCCATCCTGGAGTCTGAGTGCGGTGAGCATCTGCTTGGAGCTTATATCAGAGACGACTTTCCTGTAAATTAGTGATGGAATTCTTTTGTATTCTAGCAATATCATCAAGAAGAGAGTCCACCGAAGGTATAGAAGAACTGGGGATGTTACTCAAAGGGAAAGAACGAGGATGATGACCAAAAACACAGAAAAACGGGGACATCTTGATAGCAGAATGAACAGTGTTATTGTATGAAAATTCTGCCATGGGGAGGAGAGATGCCCAATTGTCCTGTTGTTCATTGGCGAAGCAACGCAGATATTGTTTCCATGGTGCGTTGAGTCGCTCCGTTTGGCCGTTGGACTGCGGATGGTATCCGGAAGTAAGAGCTCTTTCTACTCCTAAAAGAGCACATAAAGTCTTCCAAAATGTTGAGGTAAATTGTGAACCTCTGTCCAACAGGATCGTTTCTGGGAGACCATGGAGACGTACCACGTCTCTCAAAAACACTTGTGCCATTTCAGGAGCAGAGGGAATCCCCTTTAAGGGCGAAAAATGGCACATCTTGCTGAAAATGTCGATAGTGACCATGATCGCTGTGAATCCCTTTGACATGGGAAGATCCACCACAAAGTCAGTAGAGACATGAGACCATGGAGTCAAAGGAAGTCTTGGTTGATGTAACAAACCCGCCGGTTTAGATGTGGATCCCTTACTTCTGGCGCAGATAGGGCAGGAATGCACATAAAGTTTGATGTCAGTAAACATTTTCGGCCACCAGAACATCCGATTTATGAGTTCGGATGTGGCGGTGACACCCCTGTGTCCCGCTATCTTAGAATCGTGACCCCAATGAAGGATTCGTGCTCGTAACCTAGTATCCGGAATGAAAAGTCTCCCCTGGTAAAACCATAGATCTTCTTTGGTAGTTAATCGGTTTGATAGACTTCTGGGAAGTGGAAGTAGGGCTTCTGGAGAGGCTTTCTTGACGTCTAGCAAGAATTTCGAAATTACCTGTATAAAACGGACTTTAGGAAACAACACCTCGCCTTCAAAAGGTGGATTATTGAAGGAGTTGGGACTGCGAGATAAACTGTCGGCTAGGATATTCTTACTTCCTGGAAGGTATGTTATGAAAAAATCATATTAAGCAAAGAAGTCTGCCCATCGGGCTTGGCGGGAATTCCTGCACTCCATATGTTGAAGCACCTTGAGATTACTGTGATCGGTGCGTGTCTCGAACGGATGTCTTGATCCTTGGAGAAGATGTCTCCATTCAAAGCAGGCTTGTTTAATGGCCAACAATTCCTTTTCAATTACGGAGTAATTGATCTCGCTGGGACATAGAGTGCGAGAGAGATATGCAATTGGATGTTCCACTCCATTGTGTTCTTGCTTAATCACGGCTCCTAGGGCTCCAGCGGAGGCATCAGTCTCAACAATAAAAGGTCGACTCTGATCGGGTTGTTTCAGGATGGGTGCAGAACAAAAGGCTTGCTTAAGCCCACAGAATGCCTGTTCTGCTAAAGAATTCCATTCAAACCAAACATTTTTCTTTAATAAGGCTGTGATAGGTAGTACCCGCTCTGAGAAGTTGGCCATAAATCTCCTGTAAAAATTGGAAAGACCTAAGAAGGCTTGTACCTCTTTCACATTGCAAGGGGAGGGCCAGGCAAGAATTGCGGAAACCTTCTTGGGATCCATCTCAACTCCTTGTTCGGATAGTATAAAACCTAGATAGGGTACTGAAGATACTGCAATGAGACATTTCTCCGGTTTTGCAAACAGCTGATGGCGTCTTAGTCGCTGCATGACCTCCGTGAGATGAGCCTGATGTTGGTGAGGGTGTTGCGAAAAAACCATGATGTCATCTAAGTATATAATAACTGAGACAAACAGAAGGTCAGCAAAAAGGTGGTCCAAAACCTCTGAAAGGCTGCTGGGGCATTGACTAGGCCAAAGGGCATCACTCGGTATTCGTACAGACCGAAGGGAGTACGGAACGCCGTCTTCCATTCGTCCCCTTCTTTAATCCTGAGAAGGTGGTAGGCACCTCTGAGGTCAAGTTTGCTGAACAAGCGTGATCCTTCTACGGCTTCCAGTATATCCCTTATTAGAGGCATTGGGTAGCAATCCTTCACTGTCATCTTATTTAGGCCCCTCTAGTCAATACAAGGACGTAATTCTTTTGAATCTTTCTAGGAAATGAAAAATAGAGACGCCCCAGCTGGAGACTTAGATGGTCAGATGAGACCGTTTTGAAGGTTTTGATCTAAATACTCTCTTAGTGCTTGTTTTTCAGGAATGGTTAAAGAAAACATGCGTCCAAATGGGACCGAAGAGCCAGGCAGAATGTCAATAGCACAGTCCTCGGGCCTGTGTGAAGGCAAAGCCTTAGGTAACTTGTCTTCGAATACGTCGACAAACTCTTGGAAGATAGGATGGATATTATGAACTGGAAGCGAATCTGATGAGAAGGACGGAAAAGTCACCACAGCCTCTTTTATCTTGTTGGAAACCTCGCTTTTGGAAACTCTGCATCGTTGATCACAGTACTCGGATTCAAATTTCAGGGTGTTAAGAGACCAGTTGATCATCGGGTTGTGTCTGCGAAGCCACAGAATTCCCAGAATGATTGGGAAGTGAGCTGCTCTTATAACATCAAAAGTGAGGGTTTCATGATGATGGGAGATACAAAGCTGAAGGTCCACTGCAGCCTGAACAATAGGTCCAGAACTTAACGGACGGCCATCCACACCTTCTACCTTCTGTTCTTCCGGTTTATCAACAAGATGGATGCCTTCTTGTTTGGCCCAATGGATATCAAGGAAGTTTCCTGCAGCTCCACTGTCAATAAGGGCTAAGACATTTTTTTGTTTGTTGGTTCTTCTTGGATATGGTTGCTTGAAGAACCATGAGACGAGAGTCCTCTCCTGATGTTTGTGCACAAGGTGAGCCTTTGATTGAACCCCGGTAAGCGGCTCCTTCTAAGACCGGGGTCCGTTGTTTCCCCGACGCCGTGGGGGAACCTCAGGGCAATCCCTCAACAGGTGAGAATCAGAGGCGCAGTAAAGACATAAACCCTTGTCCCGGCGTCGGCTTCGTTCTGTAGATGATAAAGGTCCCCTGGCCGTGCCGATTTGCATCGGTTCTTCCCCAGTACGGTTTGAAGATAGTGGTAGGGATGAAGGAGATCCGGATACAGGTATCATTGGGTTTCGACTCTTCTTTTTCTCAGATCTACGCTCCGATATCCTGTATTCGATTTGAAGTACCAGCGTAAAAAGATCAGCCAAGGTAGTAGGCCTGGGTACTCGCGCCAACTCGTCTTTCAGATCCTCATGTAAGCCCCTTCTGAATGCTGTATATTGGACCGGTTCAGGCCAATCTACTTCTGCAGCCAGTCGTTGAAACTCGAGATATATGACAAAAGATCCATTGTACCCTGTTTGATATCAAACAAGGCATCGCCAGCTGCGATTCCGATCTCTTGTCTCTCAAAAGTCTGTCGAAAAAGCGTAGTGAAGGCGTTTTAGTCTTGTAGAATCGGATTATTGGATGTAACCAATAGGGTAGCCCATGCAGGGCATTTCCAATCATGTTAGAGACGAGAAAACCCACTCTGGTGCAATCAGATGTGTAGGTAGCCGGTCTAAATGTGAAATATACCATACAGGCATCCAGGAACTCCTTAACTCTCTTGGGTGCTCCATCAAACTTTCCAACTGCTAAGGACAAGGGTGGAAGATCAGTCTGATGGGCGTCTCTTGCAGCGACTATGTGGCGAAGAGTTGCATTTTCAGCCTTAACCCCCTGTACTTCCATAGACAGGGTCTGAACTGCGTTCAGCAACTCCTGGACTTGTTCTGCCGTAGCCATCTTTAGGCGTTGCAAACTGTCATCAAAAGTGGGGCTCACCTGTGCTTCGAGATCCGATTCGCCGGAGGAGAGGTCGTATCCGGAAAGAGTCTTTGCCGAGAGATCAAGCGTTCCTTTTTTTGTGAAGAGGTAAGGTCTGTTCCGGGAGCTCGCCACAATTGTCGTGCTGAGTAACAGCCACAGACAGAAATGACAATCCCCCTGTGCAGACCACGGAGGGGAAAAAGCTTGTGGCACAAAAAACCCCTATAGATGGAATGGCAAGAAGGTGTGGAGGTGATGGCTTGTCCGATCCAGTAGAATGACTTGAATAAATCAGGTAAGTTGAAAAGTAACTGTTCTTTCTGCAAATCTGCTCCTGAAGGCTGGTATGATGGAGATCCAGCGGACGAATAAGAGGCAAAACTCCGAAGGCAAGATGCGAACTGGGAAATGTAGTTCTGAAGAAAAAATGGAGGGCGGAAGAGAACCAGAGACAGGAAGATGAAACTTCGGTGGGAAAATAGAAGGAGAAAGAAAACCAAGGAAAATATCAGGGGAAAAGATAGAAGGAGGTTAGGTAGGTATAAGAAAGAGAGAATGGGACAGGCGCATAATGTCACCGTACTAACGTGTAAAAAGAACCCCTGCAAGTGGAAAACTTCTTACCCCAAGAATGAAGGCACCGAAACGGGAGCAGAGTGGTCAGGATACCTGGGAACTCCGGTAAGGAAGGTAAGATAATCAAAAGAACTGAAAGAGGCGGAGTAAGAAAAGCGGCGAGCGCCGTGACAGAAAGTGAAAGTAAACAATGTCAGAAAATCCCCAATTACTGCGTGCAGAAAAAGGTAACAACAGTAGACAGATAGGCTGGAAGAAATGAGCTCAGGAAGAAACGCTACGGAGGGCTTCCAGGAAGAAACGAAGGAAGGCTGGAACTACGAGAGAACCAGAGAGCGAGAAAACCGCAACACAGTTGCAACGCACTGAGGGGGCGTGGCTTCCCTGCATTTAAAGGGGAAGAGATACATAGTTGCAGAGAGATAGAAACAGGACTAGCGGAGTTTCCACCGGGACCACATCTTCCATGAACCTCCTTTCATGACACACTGCCACACCCATGATTCACTCTGGGTCTTAGAAGTAAGCACGTCCTCTTCCTCATCTTTTTGGTTCTCTTCATTGTTTTTTGAAGTACTACACTTCTTTTGTTGCGGAGGTCCTTCAGCTGGTGGTGGCTCTTGGAGAGGTGGGATGGCAATAGCTGATGCCATTTTAAAGATAAATAGCAGTTTAGCTAATATTATTCCAAGTATGTGCTGTGTGTTATATTGTTAATGGATAATGAGTAAAAATAGGTGTAGGAGCTGAGCAAGGGTCACTTTTGAGCTTCAGGGTTTCTAGTTGAGGTGAAAATTCAGTTCTGATATGTTCACGAAGCACAGACACGTTTGTGAAGTGTAGACACGTTCGCAAACACATAATGCCTCATGCTTGGTCACGTGACACTGTCCGGAAAGTCTTCAATGACGTCAGACTTTCGCGGATGTCGACGAACACAAAAACAGTGGAAAAATGTGCAAAATCTGTATAGAAGTGTTAGAAATTATGCTAGAAGGTGGGGAATGGTAGAGTTCTATGGTGAAACTTTGTAAATTGGACATAAATGTTGCTATATTGGGGTAATTATGATATTAGGAAGTTGTAGGAAATTAGCATGCACTGGTAAAAAGCCATGAAATTCACTAAAAAAACGTTGTTAAAGTGATACTATGGTTAAGTTGCACTAATAAATACCTATGAAATTCACAGAAAAAACATTGTTAAAGGAATGATATGGTTAAGCTGCACTAATAAAAACCTATGAAATGCAATGAAAAATGTTGTTAAAGGAGGGACGTTATGATTACAAGTAAAACCAAAAAACACCAGAAATTCACAAGTTATAGAAAGCTATTTATTTCTTTTATTTATCTGAATGTATAAAGCATGCAGCAGCCCTGAGGCATCGTGGCACTGTTACAGAATATTCACTTAGATATAGATTACAAAAAAAAATCATAAGTAGTCATTACAGTGTTACAGTTGGTCAGTTCCATGGTTACAGGGGAACATCTTAAGGTACAATTTAGTTAAAAAGCTGAGTTTTCAACTAGCTTTTTAACTAAATTGTACCTTAAGATGTTCCTAAGCAACCATAGCATGCGCCACCACGTGCACTGGTAAGACTAACACCCAGGACATGAAAGATGACATCACACATGTCATTGATGACATCACTGATGACATCACATATTAAATAATTTAATACACTGTCCCTACAAGGGGCTCAGTTTATAATGTTGGAAACAAGATGTTAGGGCTGATTGGGAGATGAATCATGAACTACTTAATGTATTAAAGAATACATTTATGTAAATAAATCATTATATTCTAGTGTTGTTGTTAGTGGAGGAATGTACAGGAAATGGTTGCAGCATACACCATAGAAGTACAATATGTTTATTTTGGCAATTTTCATTAGTAAAATAATAACTGCTACCTTAGAGTGTTGAGTAATGTTAAACATGGAATAAATAGGTAATAATTGAAAGCTTATCACACACTTGTTACTATAAAAAATAAATACATATAGAAATGTACAATGCATACAAATTAGAGTTATAAACAGGGATACTAAAATAAGGAAGAAAGAAACAACAGCACCAAAAAATGACAATAACATTAAGTTAATCATCATGTACACAATTTAATTGTGTGTTTGAGGTGTGCTTATTGCCCGGTGTATATGCACTGTAAGCTCAGATTAAACTCTAAGGAAAGTACTTTAAGAACATATAAAAACGTTAATGTGTTGATATATGTCACCTTTTAAATTTTGGAAA
The DNA here is from genome assembly GCF_040938575.1 of Ambystoma mexicanum. Lineage (NCBI taxonomy): Eukaryota > Metazoa > Chordata > Amphibia > Caudata > Ambystomatidae > Ambystoma > Ambystoma mexicanum. Next base: position 468,559,524 of record NC_090922.1, read on the forward strand.
TTCTCACTGTCAGCAAAAACAAAAAACTAGCCGAATCATGTCAGTAAACAAAAACAAGTGTCCCAGATATGTGATGTCATCAGTGATGTCATGAATGGCAAGTGTGATGTCATATTTTATGTCCTTGGTTTTAGTCTTAGCAGTGCACGGTGGTGGCGCGAGTTATGGTTCCTTAGCTTACCATAACTGGCGAATTTCTGGGGGGGTTCGGTTTTACCATACCATCCCTTTAACAAAGTTTTTTCATTGAATTTCATAGGTTTTTATTAGTTCAACTTAACCATAATGTCCCTTTAAAAAAGTTTTTTCAATGACAATTTAATGATCACTGAACATTGTCAGCTGGCGGCGGCACTCCTCCATAAATACCAAAAAATCACATCAACATCAAGGGCCTCTGTTTTGCGTCCTTTATTTGGTACATGGTGGACAAGGTAAAGAAGAGAAAAACAACAACGAGTTTCACCCTGGCGGGTTTCATCAGATTGTTTGAATCACAGTGTTTCTGGGGTTTAAACATCCCACAGGCATGCAGTACCTTTTCAATTTCCAACAACTAGAGCCGATGCTGGCTGGTAGTTCGTAGCCAGCTTCATCCGCCATGTTGGACATATACAGCATAATTTGAATTCCTTAGAGGCCTGTTGCCATATAGGTGGCCACTGCTTTCAGCTCTGTGTTTGTGTGCATATTGTTACATAAATTGATACTGTGGTATAACTGAATGCCGTACAGAGGTATTGTACATGTGTAACTATTGGTGCTTATGCTTGATGCTAACCTCCTCAAGGGTAAAGGGTATTGGTCCGCACTTACATAGAATGCAAAACATCACCACATGATGTTAATAGTTTTCAACCTCAGGTTTCCGAAAATTATAGTGCAACATTGCTGACTACGTAATATCATGTAAAGTGCTTAGTGCATTATAAAATTGTGGATTGTTCGTTTTACAGAGATATGTAAACGTGCCTAATACATGGCGAGAAGAATTATAAAGTGCATAGTGCATAGTGCCTCAAGCTGTATCATTGTACATTTGCCCTTTCATATGTAGGGAGGTGCTTGACATGCGACAGGAAGCGCTATAAAGTGCATAGTGCATCGAGCTTCATAGTTATGCATTTGCCTGTCCATATGTTGTGGAAGGGTGCCTGAAATGCAACAGAAAGCCCTATAAAGTGCATAGTGCATCAAGCTACATGATTGTACAGTCACCTGTACACATTGCGTGGCCTTAATATAAAGTGCATAAAGTTTAAGTTCAATTAAGTTCCAAGTTTGATATACATAGAAGTAGCAACAAGTAATGGTCACAGAATGTTCCATTTGGAAGATAGTGAAACATGCTTGTCATGGTACTTAACACGTTCCTTACAGAGTGCTCCATTTGATCTAAAATATAGTCTAAAGTGCAGACTACAAATCTACTAGATGATGATACATCTCATAGAGTACATAATGCACTGAGGAACCTTAGGCAACCAAGGGTGCTATGGTTTGTAAGGATCGGCGCCATAATATGCATAGTGCATTTGAATTCGGAACCACATGACCTAAGGTACATGATTCTTGGTCCTCAGCCCAGAATAGGGGATGTAAAATGCTTGGTGCATAATATGGCCCTAGAGTGGATTCGGGACCAAGATACCTTCAATTAAAAGCAACAGTATGAAGTGCAAAGTATTAGGTCACATGGATCCATAGTGCATGTCAGTGTGTTGGTGGATATTCAATAGGCTATAGTTTGCACATATATTATGTATAAAGAGGTTTTTTCTCTCTGACAGTCACTAACTGCATGGACGAAGGATTGTTTGATGAGTATTGATGTATGCGTTCAATGTTCGGGATGGAAAAAGTTCACAAGCCTAATCGATGACATGAAACCCGGCATTAATAACCAGCAGAGAACGAAATATAGGGTTCTAATGTGGTGAAAGTAATTGAATAGTGAATCTAGATATCACTGAATGGTGTATCTCCAACATCAGACATTCAAATTTAAAAATGCAAGAATAAGACTTTTCAGGACACAAAATACTAGTTATACTCACAATACAGCTGCACCAGACAAAAAGAAAACAAAACTGGACAAAACCAACAAATATGCAAGCAAATCATTGGTAGTTATAGATGCTTCAGTCCCCCACAAAGGTGTAAAGCTCCTCATCTTTGTTGTGTCCTCCCGGGGTCTTTGTGATATAGTCAACAATATATCTACTCTCTAATTGTCTCAGTTTTCGTTCTTGATTGCCTCCTCTCGGGTGCTGAGGTGCTATATCAATTCCAAAATACTTGAAAGATGAAATATCCCCTCCATGTTTCTCATTGAAATGTTTGGTGAGAGGATATGTTGGATCGTGATTGTTGATGGCTCTTAGATGTTGAGGTATACAGACTTTGACTTCCAGTTTGGTGCTTCCCATGTACCATAGATCACACCTGTATTGTATGACATATATTACAAATTTTGTAGAGCAGATGATATGTTTTGTAATGTCGATACTTTGCCTAGTCTGCGGGTGTTTGTATTGTTTTATGTTTAAGCCATATCTGCATTTTGCACATTTCTGGAAGCCTTTGCGTGTACTAGTGAACCAATTAGAAGGGAAAGATGTGAGATTTGATTGAAAAAGGCTTGGTGATATTTCTGATTGTTTGGATCTCGCCTTCCTGAAGGTGACACTGGCATTTGCTTGGATAGATTGCCGAATGTCCAGGTCTCCCTGAAAGCGAGACTAGCGTTTGGCCAGAATGTTCCTGATTTCCTTAGCCCTTTTATTAAAGGTAATGATGAATCTAATACTTTCAGGTTTACTTTTGGGAATTCTGGGTCTTTTTATTGGCATTAATGAAGATCTCCTCTCTGGTCTGATTAGTGCATTGATCGTATGCTTTGTTTATAATCGAGTTTTGATAGCCTCTAGCATGGAATCTTGCTGCTGTGGTTCTCGCATTCTGTTGATATATTGACGACTCACTGCAGTTGATTTCATCTGTAGAAATTCCCCATAGGGTATGGTGTTATTCAAACTCATTTGGTGAGCAGTTGAAGCATGTAGTACTGAGTTGGTGCATGTTGGTTTGCAATGGACTTCTGTGGTGATTGTTTCATCCACAACTTTGACTTTAATGTCCAGGAACACCATTTCAGTGCGGTCATGATGTTGAGTGAATTTAAGATATATATATATATATATAGAAAAGAAGGATAGACGGCAAAGCAGTCCGGGATTCAGCAGCACTCAGGCTGAAATGTAGGAAACAATAAAATAGAAACTCAATCCCTTTATCAGCTGCCAGAAAATAGTCCTTTATTACTTTATCTTCATGGACATGAGGACAGCAGTAAAGAAAACAAACTGCGCGTTTCACCCTGAATGGGCTTCATTGGGTTTGGATACTGACAATGCATTTGGGTCTTTTATTACAAAATTAGTACTATGTTGTTGTTGTCACTACTGTCTGGTTTGAGCCCGGATTGGATGCCGAACATACATTTGTATTTGTATTTGTATTTGTTTATTTATAAAGCGCCTTACGCCAAAGCGCTGTACATGGAACAACAATACATAAAACATGAACGATATAACAGTGAAGCAATTACAATATGAATCGATCAAGCAATAAAACAGTGTGAAGAGCAATTAACTGAGTGGGATAGGGAGGATGGGGAGAGGGACAGGATAGGGGGCAGTGGAAGAAGAGGGAAGGAGGAGGAAGGGGTAGGGAGGAGGAGGGAAGGTAGGAGAAGGCAGGGAGGAAAGTTGGGGATAAGAGTGGGAAAGGGGGGGAAGGTGGAAGGGGGAGGGATTTCAAGGCGGGGAATGGAGAAGGAGAGATTTAAGGGAAGTGCAGAATGAGGTGAAGGTGGGGGAAGAACGGATATCAAGAGGAAGGGTGTTCCAATGTAGGGGTGCTAAGAGTTGGAAGGAGCGAAAACGGGAGGAGGCACAGGGGGGTGGGGGTGAAGTGAGGAGGAAATGGTCAGCGGCAGGCAGACATCTTTAAATTTTGTATATAGAGGTACAGTACCATGTTTGCACATTGCTAGATGTCCAAGTAATACACTTTATGAAACATTCTTTGACTAACACCTTATTGTTACAGATTGGAATGATGGTATGCAAACATTTGAAAAACTCATGTACGTATGCACAGTATTCGTTATACCATACAATCACAGACATATTATTAGATGTAAAATAAAACGTGCCTGACGGAAAATGCATGCTGTTATACTGAGCATCACATTGTACACGACTACACTGCATGTTTTGCAAATGGCAATCCCTCCCATAGTTTTGGATAAGTGCAATGAGCTGGGTGCAAGAAATGCTACCAACCTGGTGAATAGTACTCTATGTAGAGCTTCACCAGATATCATGTGCAAATAACTGATGGTCCCCTGTGCTCGAATCTGAGATGCAGGAAGCCAAGAGCTGGCCTCATGCCGGCGTATTGAATGGCACTCTCTGCGAAATTACGCAGGATGTTGGGCAGCCCGCACAATATCCTTAGGAAGTGCAATGCAAGTATAAACTGCAATGTGCTACGTGAACAATTGGTACCAAAATGCCAGAATGTTCGATGGCCTTCTGTGCAAAATGTTGAGGAATGATGTACAAACAAACGGGCATCCCTAGTGAGTGCTACTCATTTGTGGAGTGCCACATATCAAATAGTACTCTGTGCAAAGATTCCACAGAATATTGTGCAAACAACAAAGCATCCTTAGTAAGTGCAATGCAGATATAAAGTGCAATGTGCTAAGTGCAATGTGCTACATAAACAACTAATGCCAAGGTACCAGCGTATTGGATGGTATTCTGTGCAAAATTTTGCAGTATGTTGCGCAGACACAAAGACATCCCTAATGGGTGCTATTCAGTTATAAAGTGCAACATATTGGATGACACTCTGTGCAAAATTTCGCAGGATATTGTGCAAGTAGCAAAGCGTCCTTAATAAGTGCAATACAGATATAAAGAACAATGTGCCACATGAACAGCTTCATACATATGTATTATCGCTATGACTTACAATCTGCAAGTCATAAGGAGGTCTGAGTGAAGCCCTAGTGGGCATATCAGGCTGTACACCATGTAAACTATTACACGTACTGTTGTGTATTTGTATGAATATCAGATATGCCATCTTGTGCCTCCAATCTTTCGGTTAACATCAATCAGTGAACCCAGTTCATCATCAGCGGACACATCTTGACCCAATTTTGCATGAACAGATAAACAGACATAAGTATAAAAAAGGTAATATTCACACTCAATACAATTACAATAAAAATATCCATGAGAGTTCAGCTGCAATGTAAGCCACAGAGCAATGTAAATTCATACTCTTGGGAAGACTGTTATTAACCAGAGCTTGGGGCTAAAAGGTCTAATACAATACTTGTGCCAAGGACAATCTACGCCAGTCTTGTTGAATCGCCAAGAAATGTATCCAGTTCTTCATCTCTATTGTTCCCAGTCAGGAATTTGGTATTGTAGTCCACTATATAACGGGATTCTGTTTGTCACTGCTTCCTCAGTCTAGTGCCTCCTCTGGGATGTACAGTAACTGGGGTCGATTCATGGAACAAACGTGTGCCGAAAATCCCAGCGCAAGCAGGTGCAAAGTTGCACAAGCGTGAGAAATCAAGCGCACGCGCACACGTGCGATACAAGGAAGGCGCTGCACTAGGTTCCCGCTGGTCTTGCGCCAAAACCATGCATGTCGCACACGGGCACACACGTCATCAAACGGCGTGCGCTTCACGCAAAGCAAAAGCGCACATAGCGCTGCGCACACAACAAAAGTGGGCCGAACAGTGGGCGGAACACGCGGAATGGGGAACAACGCGTGAAAAAGAAGGCGTAACTGGGAAGTACTGCAGGGAACTACACGGAACGCCCACACGCACGCGAACAACCCGTATTCATGGATTCGAATACGGGAAACCCGTGCACAGCAAAAGACGCGCACAGGCGTCAACGCGTCTGCCACACGAAGGCAGGCCGAAGCGTCCCTGTGCACAGTATAAAAATGCGCGCAAACAACAAACACGTATATACAGCTACGATGAATGCCCCATTTGTCGCAGCACTGATCGTGGGACACCGCAGGAGGAGAATAGCAAGGGCACGCATTTTCTCACCACGGACAAGCCTTTTTGGGATGCCTGACGACCAGGTCTACGGCAGGTATAGGTTTCCACCCCATATCATCCTTGACCTGGTCAGGGAGTGGGAAGATGACCTTACATCCCCCACCCTTTGCTCCCAAGCATTGAGCCCCTTGGAGAAGGTGCTCAATGTCCTGCATTTTTTGGCCACTGGGTCATTTCAGCAGACCACTGCCATAGTGGGGGGGTTCTCACAGGCCACGCAGTCACGCTGCCTACACCAGGTCTTGGCAATCATGACAGCACGCCCCTCAGTCCGCAGGCACATATACATGCCCAGAACACCCGCAGAAAGGCAGGCCGTTGTCCTGGATTTTTACAGGGTGGCACACTTCCCCAAAGTGCTCGGTGCCATAGATTGCACCCATGTGGCCCTACGTCCACCTAGGGCCACTGAGCACATCTACCGAAACCGCAAGCACTTGCATTCCATCAACGTACAGGTGGTATGCGATGCAAAGGGAATCATCACCTCTGTCTATGCAAACTACCCTGGCTCCACCGATGACAGTTTCATATACAGAATGTCTGCCCTGAGCCGGGCCCTGGAAGCTGGGCAGCATGGTGACACATGGCTCCTAGGTGAGTACAACTGCCTGTGCACATGCATGCAAGTCACACACAGACAAATACCCAAACCCTAATAATCTCAACTATTATCACCTCCCCAGGGGACAGTGCCTACCCTCTGAGCAACCACATGATGACGCCAATCCGGAACCCCACCACACCACCCCAGGTAAGATACAACGCGACCCATATTGCAACCAGGGCCATAGCGGAGCGCACATTCCGAGTGCTCAAGTCACGCTTCCGCTCCCTTGACCGCTCTGGCGGGCAGCTACTCTATGCACCCCCAGTAGTGTGCAGGATCATTGTGGCAGCATGTGTCCTGCACAATGTTGCAACACGGCAGGGCGTACCGGTGGACCTGATGGTGCCCCCACATCTCCAACCACGGGCACAGGCGCTGCCCATGGGAGGTGATAGGGCACGTGGCGAGGAAGCCCGGACCCAGCTTGTGGCCACATTTTTCACCTAAACTCCCACCCCTGCGGAGTGCACACAGGCCTGGCACATACCAGGTGACAATCGATAATGACAAAGAGACAGTCAACTGTCACAACCTTACCACCCTGAGATTGTTGCCATGGAAGTGCCACATTGTGTGCATCCCTAGCTACTTAAACACAAGCTATCCTGTGTGACCAAAAGGCACACATATGATATATGATATGATATGATATGGCATTTGTAACGCGCCTATACACAAGTGTTGCAAGGCGCGACGAAGCAGGGAGGGGGGAACAAGGGAAGACAGACAACGATCCTACTAGGCCAGGTGTCATTTAGATCGCGCAAGTGCAGGGGTAGTGGAAGGGAAAAGTGCAAGGGGAGGGGGGAAGTGCAGTACAGGGTAAGTAGAATAAAAATAAATAAATAGGGCCAGCTGGTGGCAAGTGCAAGGTAAGTGCAGACAAGTGCTGGGAAGGGGGGCTGTAGGGATACAGAGACAGTCCCGCAGTGCAAGGGTTGCCAGGGAGGCAGTGCAAGTGGAGAGTGGCTGGGCCAGGGACCGAGGTCGGCGAGAGTGGCCCAGTTGCAGATTCAGTGCAGTTTCAGTGAAGAAATTAGCAAGGGAGAGGGAGAGAGAAAGCAGAAGCAAAGAGGATGGTGTTGAGGTGCTTCCTGAACTGGAGATGGTTCTCCTCAAGTTTCAGGGAGGCGGGAAGGCTGTTCCAGAGAGAGGCCCCCGCCGCGGAGAGAGATCTACCCCCAGCTCGTTGCTTCGAGAAGCGGCTGACCCTGACATGCAAGGTGTGAATCACACACACCTGCAAAACAGGCCATGACCATCACTGTTATGTCACTCAAACCCCCCCAAACCACAACATGACATGGCAAGCAATAGCCATGCACCAACACAGTACCAATAAGGTACACATTGCCATGTGAAAAATGTAAATTGGCATCAGACAATGATGCCTGACATGGAATCAGATGAAATGACTGACCAACAACCTCCCACCCAAAATAAGTCATTCCCAAATGCATCACAAAAGTAGTAGCCGCAACATAACAAAGAATGCCTGTCTACATGCACATTGTGCATTGCAAAATCAACACTGCAGCTTCTGTGTGCTGTGTCCAACTCCTGCAACACACTGCTCAGCGCACAGCACAGTGAACAGCCATTGTGTGTGATGCACACCCTGAGCATCACATCTAAGCGACAAACCACATCAAAAAGCAACATAGGCATGTACAGGATCCATAATTGGTCACAGAACATGTGCTGCAGGGACACAGTGGGCAGCAGAAGGCAAACAGAGTGTACATGTGAATATCGAAGGGTGGTTGTACATGTAGTGCATCATAGTGAGAGTGTGCGGGTCAGCAAGGACATGCACTCAACATATGCATGTGCAATCAATTGACCATCAGTGTTCTCTACACATCACATGTGAACATTCACCATGTGTACACCCCAGCATGTCAAACCACAACTATCCCCTCACACCTGAAAGGTAAACACAACACATGAACATGCATTGATCAGCAGAACACATCATGTACATAGGATACCACAATTACAATGGCCCTCATTACGACCCTGGCGGAAATCGAAAAACGATGGCGGAAATGCAATACCGCCATCGAATACCGCTCTGTGCGATTATGACCCGTCACCGTAAAGTACGATGCCATTAGCGACACCGTAGTGAACGCCAACGCTAACTGCACCAAGTACGCGCACGCGCGCCATGCAAAACCGTAATTACCACCATGGCGCAACGGTACGCGAATTCTGACCCTAGCGGACATTTACTTAACGCCATCAAGCATGGCGGAAAGTACCATTCCGCCATGGTGAGAATTACGGCATCGTGAACCAACCGTAAATGGCCCTACTGAGTGCCTGTACACCACTCCCTGCCCACATTGCACAACTCCTCGTAGGTGCAATGAAGTTACACAATGCAACCAGTGAAATGTACAAGTCACCCATGCATGCCAACGAACAAATGAATGTAGGGGCTCCAGGTGCCTTGTGAGTGGCCATCCATATTTGGCATGTCACCATTGCCGTACTGATGCAGCACAGGCATGTGAAGGTTCAAGTACAGCAATTTGAACATAAATATGAGACAAAACAACAACAGGCCCCCATCGCTTGACACCAGTGTAAGGCAACATTCAAAGCAGTATCCTGAGGGAGACTGCACCAGCCCTGTACTCTTGCCAGTAAACAAACCAACCATCAGCATAAGCATGTACCACACAAGTTGGCAGAGTGACCGAGCAGCCAGGCTCATCTCAAGAGGGGCCAATGGGAGCTGCAGGGCACAGATGGCACGAATACAGAAGCTATTCCAATGGACATGACCTCAGTCTCCCTCCAAGAAACGCACGCAAACACAGGCACCTGTGACCAGCCATTTTCTGATAATCACATCATTCCACCAATCCACCTGGCTGACCGGCATCTGTTACACAAAAGCTAATCCCCCGCCCCTGAGCATGACATCATTAAAACAGTCATAATGGCAGCCCCTATCCCTGACCTTACTGGGCTTCGTAGGCAAACGCGGCCAGTACAGTACCACGCAACTATACTCAGAAGCCGGAACCCAATGCAGATCTTCTCACAATACATCGCTCCACAAATAGGAATATGCTACATTACTTGCAAAGAATAACGCTACACGGTTAATATCAGAATAAAATTTTAATGCACATCAAATTCACCAAGCCCATACAGCTATTAGGTCATAAACTCCAAAATATTATTCATTACTGTGTGCTGCATCCGCAATAAATGACCAGCTTCTTCTTGTGTGACGCCCTGTTCCTTCATGGTACACAGGGGCTACATTCACGTTCAAAAAGGCAACATGGAAGCGCCTAGAACCGCAGGGCCGTCCCATTAGGTAGGCACTAGTCCAGCTGAAAGCTTGATATGTTGCTCCTAGCCACTAGTACTGCGTAAGGGCATGTGGCCCATTGGCGATCGTCCCATAAGATCGTAATGGTGCTCCACTGATTAACTCGAAGCAGCAGGTGTCGGGAGTAAAAGCCATCTGCAGGAGTGGCATACAGATGGCAGCGGCAAAAGGGGAGGAGATACCTGTCACCCAAATGAAATTAAAAAAAATAGTATGGGCATCAGAACTTCATTTGTATTACTCACTTCAATGATCACACTAAATCTACAGCCATATGCATGCTAGCCCACCCAAAAGGATTATTTCCACCCAAAAATCACTTGCGAATCATAACTATATACATCGAGGTGAAAACACTATTACAAACGAGTGTTTGTGTGCATGCGTCTGTTAAAACAGAATCCATTAGATGGGATTAGTAACGTGCATAGACACAAGTGTTTGAAGGCGCGTCGAGACAGGGAGGGTTCAACAAGGGCAGATAGACGATGGTCCCACTATGGCAGCTCTGCATCACATAGCGCAGGGGAAGGGGATAGATTCCAAAAAGCCATGTACATGGCAAACTCTCAATTAAATCATCTGTCCATGCATCCATACATCATTCCCTCATCCCGGTATAAAAACGCCTGATTATTTACTCACATAACATTTGAAATGTCCATTGAGTCTGTGCGTAATGCAGTCTGCAAAATCCACTGTGCTCCAACCCGGAATAATAGTGTTGTGAAGTAACATGTATTTGGGAACGTCCTGCCTTATCGTCCACTACGCTATTGCGCATCCCATACTATTCATATCAATCATTGCATTCTTGCCATGGCCCCTTTCCCAAGGACATTAAACAATAGAACGTTATATTTGCAGTCAGACCTGTGGGCGTCTCCTCGCCGCTAGCTGAAAACCGAAAGCGCTGTCCTTCGAATTCCTCATTTGCAACATCACGTCGAAAAGGCATCTGTGACCGCTTGAAATCACAAATTCATCCATGTAGTGCGGCAGTGTGTGAAAATGGCAACTGGCTTCACTCACAAATGGGACGCCCCGCCCGTCGGTGAACCTCGGTACAGTGCTGCATGAGGGTCCACCGTTAATCGAGTACTACATTCCACTGACCCTTCACAAGTTTGTTCGCGACTGCAAAGATAGTATGTGAAACAATGGGACCATAGCAGAATGAACATATAAACCAATATTTCACTGCCATCGGGATAAAATACATGATTGTAATAGCAAGATGCCATGCGTCAAATTGCAGCGTTGTGTGCGGGACGTGCACGCCCAAAGGGGATTGCAGCTGGCACAGGTGGAATGAATCACCACAGGTGGAGGCTATACAGCCTGAAAACACATAAATTGCACACCCAACCCCCTCCCACAACCACACCCACTCCAAAATGCTACCGGCAGGACTAGCGATGTTGGCCCTGGGGGACCTGATAGCACTGCAAGTACTCCAACTTCAAGAAGAAGACGAACACCAACTACTACAACAACCGGCCGCACAAAGGAGACGCAGGAGGAGGAGGAGGGCAAGGCAGGGCCAGCAAGGCCCACCAGCACAGCCACTACCACCACGCAGGCAGCCCACAATCCCACGCCTCCGAGCTCATCCGTTCAACCTCACTGCTGAGCAGATCCACACCCTCTACCGTTTGGACCGGGACACCATAACCGCCATTGTGGACATGACACACGCTGACCTTGTCAGCATGATAGATAGCCCAACCGCCATCCCACCCCTACTGAAGGTGGTGTCTGTACCCCACTTCCTGGCCACAGGCACCTACCAGCACACAGTCGGACAGTTGCATGGCATTTCACAGCCACTGTTGTCACGGACACTATTGCAAGTGCTCGATGCCCTCCTGAAGCACGCAGACGACTACATCTCTTTACCACGCTCGGAGCAGGAGATTACAAACACAAAAGTGGGATTCCATGCACTTGCCGGCATACCGGGTTGCATTGGTGCCATCGACTGCACCCATGTGGAATTGGTTGTCCCACATGCCATGGAGGCCCAGTACCGCAACCGGAAACAATATCATTCTCTTAATGTACAAATGGTGTGTGACTCCAACAGGATCTTTACACATTGTTGTGCCCGATTTCCTGGATCAACCCATGATTCTATGGTCTTGAGGAACTCTACAATACCACGCTTCATGGAGCGACACGCAGGGAACAGATCCTGGCTACTCGGTGAGTCTCATTTCATGCATGATAATGTGGGGTATGTGATGCGGCAATGACCTGGCAGGAAGGGGGGGGGGATGCGTACGTAGCAATGTCATTCCACAAACATCCTTTATTGTCCACATACAGGTGATGCCGGGTATCCACTGAAGAGATGGCTCCTTACACCACTCCGGAACCCACAGAACCAGCATGAGGAGGACTACAACCATGCCCACTCACGTACCCGTGTAGTCATAGAACAGGCATTCGGCCTACTGAAGGCTCGTTTCCGCTGCCTCAGCAGGTCTGGCGGGGCACTCCTGTACCGCCATGAGAAGGTTGCAAAGATGGTCATGGCATGTGTCATGCTACACAACATGTGCGTACGTAGAAATGTGCCCATGCCCCCTGACGCAGAACTGCAAGCACCTGAAGATGGTCATGATGAGGGTGGGGATGTGGCAGCACCTCAAGGAGTCCGTGAGGCACAGGAGGCTCGTGAAAATCGTCAGAATATCATAGATTCATGCTTCTAGCACTCACGCCTGGTGGCTGATACATGGACACGGGACTTGTGGCACTGTGTGTGTCTGGAACATGCACAATGTGGACTGTACGCCTATAAATGCCTCGTACACAAAGATCAATGTCCACACATCTCATTGGATGATTATGGAATGTTTATGGCATATGTGAAATTATATTACACACCCCATCGACCCGCCACCCAAGAAAGCCCAACACCCCCCTCCACCCTCCTACCTCCCCCCCGAACACCAGTGTCCAAAGATGCTCATTGTCATTGCAGACGCTATTGCAAGCCCCCTCTCCGGGTATCAGGGGCACCTCTGCCTGTGGAGCGCAGGTTCCTCCCAGATCTACGTTGGGGGCTGCCCTGGACGGAACTTGCAACAGATGATGTCTCTGCCTGCTCACGTCCATGCATGTCCCTAAGGGTTTGTGAGAGCTCAGTGAGCACACGGCGCACAGCGGCAAGTTCACCACATACGTCTTTGGACGTCGCATGCAGTTCCCCCCTCAGGCTCTCGGTGCTTCTCTCCATTTCTACCCTTAGTGTCTCTGTACTTCTCTCCATTTCTACCCTTAGTGTCTCTGTACTCCTCTCCATTTGTGCCCTAAGTGTCTCAGTAGATGTTTCTATGGCTGCCTTAGAACCCCCACATTCATCAGCATGCTCCTTGAGGAGCGTGGCCAGTTGCTGCTGTTGCACGATCACCTGGTCGAGGGACTGTTGCCTCTGCTGGGCCATGGCCATTTGCGGTGGTGTCACAGAGGGGCAGATCACCTCATGTTGCCTTGCCACAGGGCTTGTGGGGGATGGCCAGTCGTCGTCTTGTGGGTGCCCCTGCGTCGTATCCTCATGGTGTATGGGATGAAACAAACAGGGGGATTGAGACAGGTCATGGATGGGTCCTACATCGACAGCACCGTTTTCTGTGTCGGAGCATGCTGCCATTAATGCAGTGTCACCTATGGTGCTGCTGCCACCAGAAGCAGTTCCTTCTGTGGCATCCATTGGGGGGACCTGTGGTGCTGCTGTTGTGGGCATGCTGGCTGCTGGGGTGCCTGTTGAAGTCCCCTCCTGTGTGCTGCCACTTGATTTGTGCTGCTGCCGTGTCTTGATCCGTGCAGCTGAGGTGGAGGGTCTTTGGCCGTTGGTCTTGGCCCTCTTTGCAGGTGTGCTGGTAGGGGTGTCCTGAAGCTCGTCGTTTGAATCGGACCCTGTGGTGGAGTAAAGGAGGGCGACCGTTATTTATGGGTCTGTGGAAATTGGAATGGCAATGTATCACATGCATTGGGGTGGTACCTGAGGGTGATTTGGGTCAGGGCCTTGGAGGTGGTTTCATTTTTGTGTGGATTGAGGATGCAGTTGTTTTGCAGCCTGCAGTTAGGGTGTGCATGCTGCACGTGTAGAGGGTGTTTTTGGGATTTTTAATTATTTATGTATTTGATGTGACTTTTAAAGTGCGCTATCAGGCCAATGTATGTGGACGTTCTCCTGGACATGTGTTTCTGTTGCACTATGTGGACACATGGTACTTCACATGATTGGACATTGTGGATTTAGCATTGTTTTATTTGGCCCACCTACCTGATTCTTCGGATGTCTGCACTCCTTTCTCCATCCCTCCGACTCCCTCTATACTCTCCATTCCAATGGTGGAGGCACAGATTTCTTCCCAGGGGGTCAACTTGATGGGTGATTCCGATCCTCCCCCGGTAGCTGTGGCAATGTTACGGTTGGCTGATAGTATGCTCCGTACGCGTATCCGCAAGTCGTCCCATCGCTTTCTGCATTGCTGTGGGTTGCGGGGTGCGGTCCCCACCGCACTTACCCGCTGTGCCACCAGGGCCCATATGGCCTTCTTGTTCGCAAGTGCGTCCTGGTCATTTGCTTCGAGAAGACGACGGCAGCATTCTCCTGGAGGGTCTCTGTGAGCACGGTGAGTTCCTCATGGGAGAAGTGGACCTGCCGCTTGCGGTCGCACGCTTTTTTAGCAACTTTTCCCATTTTGATTGTTTTAACTAGGGTGGCTAACGGGTTGGGATGTGTCTCAGGGTAGGGTTTTCAATGGTTGTGTTGGGATTCTGATTTTATAGGTGTACGGCGTGCTGTTTCCCGTTCCGGCCCCATGTTTTTATTTCCGTTTCCGTATATTTACGGTCACCGTATTTTGCGATTACCGCTCATTACGGTGACCGCTATGATGGGTGGCGGAATTGCACCTAGGGCACCGTACGACGGCGGTGAGGGGCGTTTTGGGGAAATTTCCGCCATCGCGGACTTTGCACTTCCGCCATGGCGTAATGCTTGTGCCCGATGGGTCAGAATTAGCCGCACTTTACTCCATCGTGCAATGGCGGAAACGCTATTTACGCTATGGCGGTCAGGTCAGTTACTTTCCGCCAGGGTCGTAATGAGGGCCAATGTCAGGGTTCCCATCACACTGCAGGGCAAGGCAACTATCAACAACAAAACACCCCCCCTCCCTCACAAATGACCATAACCCATTGAACAACTGCACCTGGGTCATGGAGCCTTCAACCCTCAATTTCACCTGGCCACAGGATCACCCTTCCCCTTCGTCACCATCTCTCACCTTGTGTGTTAAAAGTTGCCTGCACCCTCAGAGTCCACCTTCATTTGCAAAGACACAAAATCCAAGGCAGAAAAATGAACCAGAACAGCCTCCAGTAGATGACTTGAAGTAGCAGTACCTCACAAAGTCCAAGTACTACCACAATGATGTAACAACCAAGGTAGCACAGTAAAACAATGTCACAACAGGATGTGAACCATGTGTGGTACATAACATAGAATGATGCACCACGAACGGATGTGTACTGTCACAGCACCCGTGTACAGGCGCAGGAGTGGCACGAAACAACCACCCCCACCGTGGCCTGGGTGCCTGCAAGGTCAAACTCACACAGGCCTGTGAGACCCTGGTGGGGAAGGAGGGTCAGGGATATGCAGTTGGGACAGCCGTTGGCATACTGGATAACTGGAATGAGGGGCAGGAGAGGGGAGTAGGAATGACACGTGAAAGTAGGGAATGCAATAAAATGAAGTACTTGCATTAACACATACACAATCATAACAAACTTGTACATCATTGTCAGGGCCTTCCGGAGTCCAGGCGCAGGAGTGGCATGAACCAACCACCCCGTCTAGGGTTTTGGCACCTGCAAGCTTGGGGCTTACACAGGTATCCGCAACCCTAGCGGGGAAAGAAGGTTAGGGAACATTGGTTGGATAGGTACGGGAAGCAGGAACACCGGGTAGAGGGTACAGGGTTTAGAATTGGATAGGACTCGGGGTGATAATGGAAAAAAAAACATACCAAATTGAATTACACATTCATCCATGCATCAGTGCACCCCCCAGCAAGCCTATGTAGAGCAGTTTGAAAGAAAAACAACAAGACACTCAGCTCTGGTTTTGAGTGCTGGCCTCCTGTCTGCGCATTCTCAGGTCCGGTTACAGGAGCACTTCAATGCTGCAAAGAGAGCCACAGTTAATAATCTGTGCGTGCCCATAACACACAAACACACCACCAAATATGCCCCATAGCAACAAACTACTCTACAAACAGACAATCTGGTGTGGATGCTTCGTACCCATACGTAACATTCCCCCTGTGATGGTTCATACACAGTCAATGCAGTAAGTCAGGCGCCGGTGGGTGCGTGGCAAATGGAACACCAATGTGTCACGATTCACACAACATGCAATGTTCCCTGGGTAAGCAGACAGATGCATATAGCAAGGTATGACATCAGAAAAAGTCGTGTCCCACCATGACCGTAAAAAAAATAGGCAGTGCATGGTTCAAAATGTACATTGAAATGAAATGCACTGCACCCGAGTCTGTCCCTTGCTGTATGTCCCTGTGAGCTGCTCCTTTCCATGTCTCGGAAGGCAACATGGGTGATACAAGTGCCTCAATGGCCCATGGTGGACCGGAGGGTATGTGCCACTGCCCCTGCAGGTGCCCCAGACAACCTTACAATCAACTAGCCATCAGTCCACCAACACATCTGAGCTGTATTGTGTGCTTCAACACCAATATTCGTCCAAGCTCACCCTCAGTGCTGCTACTAAGCCTGCATGTGCAACTGGCCTGGTGGAAGCTTTGCTGTGTTGCGGCCCCCCTGTGCTGCTCACCTTGCCTGGAGTTCCTTGAAACACGTCAGCAGTTCTAGGATGTATGTCTGCAATCCCTGTGCCTCTGCTTGCGCACACATGTGCATGTGGGCACCAACAAACGTGTCCAGAATCCAGACATCCAATGGGCCATGTCTGCTGGCAAAGGTGGTCTGGAGGCTCATCCCCCTGCAGAAAGGGCATGAAACACATGATTAATGCTTTAGAGTCATCTGTGTGTGTCTCTTCAGGCATCTCATTACTGGACCATGTCAGAGACGTACATCAGAAATCACACCATCAGTCCGTCTTTCACATCCAAAGTGTGGAACACACTATCTACGGCATGAATTGCAACAAGCACGTGTACAGTAAAGACAAGAAACATACTACACAATGCATAGCAATGAATGTACACATTAATCATGAAACACCCCATCTAGAAAAAGCAGAACAGTGGTCAATAACACTGCAATCATCCCCACTAGGGGTGTTAACACAAGTTACACAGCACCAGACATGCCACAGATAGACAAAGCCCTTGTGTAATATGCTGTTACACCGAACCATCCTTGCGAGCCCATGGATAAGGGAAGCAGGAGTGGCATATGTGAGTCAAGGACCCCAAGCAGCAAACACATACACAAGACAAGCCTGAAGGGCCCAGCTGGAACAGACAGTGGATGCTTTCAAAAGCCACAAAGCACCGCACCGTCACATGAAAGCACAATAGACAAGCAATTTTAAACTATATTAACTAATTACACTAACTATGAAAAACCTACATTACCTAATTAAACTAACTATCAAACAGAAACTTCACTAACTAAACTAAAAAGAAAAATAAATCAAAAATGGCCACATACGATCCAGGGGGTTGGGGGGGAAGGTACCCAGGAGGGGGGAGGTACAGGGTGCTGCTCAACACCCACATGCGATGATACTGAGCCAAAAAAAAAACCTCCATGGGCTCAACGCCTGCACAGCCCGACCTATGTGGGAGATAGATGGTCGTCCGAGTCTGACTCATCCTGGAAAGGAGGACGTGGCACAGTAGCCTGGCCATGCCTAGCCGCAGCTTGCCCCTCGACGGCAGCAAGTCTGCCGGACGGGTGAGCCTGGTTCTGTGTGGCGATGTGACGTAGGTCTGCATGCAGAACCTCACGTGATACACGTGCTTCATCTTGCAAGGTAGCACGTGTAATACGGAGTTCCTCCTGCAAGGCCTGGCTGGACAACCGCTGCACCTCCCGGCAATCCTGTAGCTCAGCCGAGATGGTACGCTCAAGCTGTGCAAACCTCTCCTCTGCCCGCTGCCTCTGGGACATCAGAAGGACACCCAGAGTGGATTTGAGGGAAGCATACTCCTCCCTCAGGGCATCCATGTGCGCTGCTGCGTGAGCAGCAATTGCTTGATGCAGAGACGACATTTCAGCTTGGCGTCCCCTGTCTGAGGCTGCCATGCCCAGCCTGAGCGAGCAGGCTGTGGACCGTGCCGCCTGCTGCTGGAGAAGCACCTGCCTAGCAGGGGGAGCACAGATCGGGCCACACGCTCCATGCTCTCAGCGATGTTCTCCATTGCTGCCCCCTGCCGTTCTGAATTGGCAGTCATGTCTTGGTCCCACTCAGTATACTGCGGTTGCGCACGGCGACCGCGTTGCTGGCCTTGACCCCTGCGGGACCCAAGGACCAGGTGTCCTCGCTGTGTTGGCACCGCCCGCGGCTGCACAACTACATGCCCCCGTTGACGTGATGTCCCAGGCACATCAGTGACTGGTGTGGAGGGTGACCCTGCGTCCCGATCCACCACGGGCGGAGGTACCAAGACTGTCTGACTCCTCAGTGCAGGTGTCACGGACAGAGGAATGTGCACATCAGAATCACTCACCCCTGACACATGGACTTGATGCTCATCCAACTCGACACGGACGTCAGAGTCGTCATCAGGGCTGGACTCATAGGCAGCCAGAGACAAGATGGACTGTAGCACTTGGGGGTTTTCGTGGCCTACCACCCCACGACCCCCACTTGTGCCGGGTTGATGTAGTGGTAACAACCCTGTGTCTGGCATGACAACACCATCCTCCGGCTCCATTGCGTCATCACCTGAAAAATAGAGAGAAAAAAGGTCACTACACATGTCGGAAGCACACAACACACACACACACCGACAACAAACACATCAGGCAGACATGTGACACACAAAATAGAACCTGGCATGCATGCTGGGTCAACTTTGAATTGCTTCTGTGATCAGACCTGTTGAAAGGTGGCAGTTTGCATAGAAGTGGGTCTATGCAGTGCAGCAAATGTGGATGTCACTCACTACCTACATGTACAAGGACTCCATGGTGTGTGTCAGGAAATGTGAAGGCAGTGCAAGGTCAAATTCAGGCATCACGTGCAATGTGCATTCAATGGGTAGCATATCTACAAGCAAAGCACCCCTCAACCCAAGTGCAAAAGCAGGGATGCCTAGCATGGTATCATAAGGCTGACCATAGACCTGTGTATTGACAGGCAGTGTTGACTGGCATCAACAGCTTAATGTGATTCAAGTGACAACACTGCAAATGATGATGGGACAGTAAGCAGGACACATGATGAAAACTCTGGAGGCCGCCCACATGTGAAGAAGACACTACAACAGTTGGACAGAGTCATTGGCCATTAAACAGGCTGAGGCCTGTGACCCACACAGATTGTCAGACCCTAAATATGTGTGCAACGCAGTACTGAGCCACAGTTGACATGGGAAGGCTGATGAGATGCCATGCAATGTATGTCACCCAGGACTTGTATTACAGTGATCATCCAGTCAAGGACACATAGGGGCATGCGTGCAATGCACATGGAGCATGAATGGGCACTCATGTCCCTGCAGGGCATCTGACCTATGCACAGTACAAGTGAGATACCCTGCATCAAGTACTAAGGTTGTACCACACAGCACATGTCTGGCAGATTGTTCGCTGGAAGTTAGCATGTACACAGGATGCATGAACAGGAAAGTACCCAATGGCAAGATTGATGCAGACCAGTGCAAAGGTGGAACTGGGGTGCAGAGTGGCGGAGGAGGGGCAAGGGAGCATGCCTACATGGAGTACCCGCATGCAGGCAGAGGACACATGCAAGTCAGTCATGCTATGACATTGTGCCTGGGCTGAGAGGAAGGTCATCCCACGCCACATGCAGAAGGGCCAGTGAGCTGGAACATGGACCAGAGGGGTATACTGGTAACCAGCATGTGAGTAGGGTGCAATAGTGGTGATGCGGACAGTCCCCATCTGCTCCACATGTCCACCATCCAGCAGAGCAGACATGCATCATGGAAGCATTGCATTACTTGCACATCAGAACCATGTACACGTCACATGTAGTGGCAATCATGCACAACACATCCCACAAGTAAAACGCACACGTCCTCAACAAACACGCATCAGCACTCACTGGACTGGGCATCAAAGTCCAGCATCTCTCCCACTCCTTCGACCGATTCAGGTGGTATGAACTCTGCAACGAGTGACTCATGCGGAGTGAGCTCTTCCTCCTCTGGTGCAGGCCCACCGCCAGTCACCAGAGTCAAGTTGTAATTTGAGGCACGCTTAGCCTTAGCGCTGCATTTGAAGTCATTCCAACGCTTTTTGCACTCTTGCGCCGTGCGCACCTCATGGCCGAATGAACTGACATGTTCCACAGCTTGCTTCCAGTGGGTGTCACGGTGGGCAGCCGTAGTCTGACTATTGGCACCCACTAGCATGTCACGGCTGTGGCCCCGCACGTAGTCCACGAGGAAGTACTGTTCCTGCTTGCAGAAAGGCTTCTTCCTCGACGTGCAGGAGGTCGTGGCTGTGTGTGGGGTCCCAGCCTGTGCTGCAGGTGCAACCTTCCTCCTCTTGGACTGTGGCGCAGACCCTGGCTGGCTAATACCGCCTTGACCAGTATGGCCAGTGGGTTTGATGGATTGAGCCAAGGGAGTGGCAGGTGGAGGGACGACCAAAGGCCTGACTTGTGTCAGTAGCAGCAGGGTGCCCTCTATTGGACCCTGCGTAGCAACATCCGATATGGCAGGGTCATTGACCGCAACGGTCCTGGTTGGCAGACTCACAGCCGGGGTGTTGTTGGGTGCATCTGCCCCTGCACTTGCCAACACCCGGCTGTTCGGGGCAGCAGATGACATAACTGCACCAGGGACACGTGTCTTGGTCAGAGCAGCCCTGCATGCCCTTACGGTTTCCCTGCTGGCCTGTTGGAAATCTTCCAAGGGCTCCTCAAGTGCCAACGCAGCCTGCGCTGGCAGACCCTGAGCCTGGGTGGCGGTGTCCACAGCTGCACCAGCAGCTACCACTACCCTTGGGCCCGTGGCAGTCGATGGAACGGACTGCCGGGTCACACGGGCGCCAGTGCCAGATGCAGAAGCTGCATCTCCCAGAACCACAGGGGGTGGTGGCATGACTGCACCGACACATGTCACAACATTGTGCTCAAGTGGCGCACCCCTGCCTCTTCCCCCTCTGTGGCTGCCCTGGACACCCTGGAGTCCCCCTACTCCCTGGTCACCACAGCCAAGTCCCCGACCACGCCCGCCATGAGGAGTACGCCCAGCTGAGGCGCCCCTCACCTTTGCTGGCCTCCCAACCATGGCACAGATGTAGTAGTACCGGCACAGATGGAGGAGTGCCAATGGGAGGTGTACAGCACAATTGACCTGGGCAATCGGGGTGAAAGGGGTGGGAAGCAAGATGTTAACAGCCCCCTTGCACCTGCAAGGCTGTATGTGACCCCGGTGATGTAGTGACGGGTCACGCAACGCTCAGGCACCCCAAAACTGCAGTAAAACCGTGCACGCAACCCTGCAGCCTACGTGCGTGGAATCAACCTCCCGCAGTACGCGGTGGCACCCAGTAACACGAATAACGCGTACGCGTGGGACACGCAGGCTACTATGACCTCGAAAATGGGCGCGATACACAGGGGCACCCACAGTGGGAAAAATAGCGTGTGCGACTCACCGTCTGACTAGCGCGATGCAGAAAAACACGCGTAGCCAATACCCCCGCCAAAAGAAGAGATATGTCCTTGATAGCTGTGAAGTTGTGATGGCGCGTGAAACAACAGGAAGCAGCAACACACGTCGGTCTCCACGAAAGACACGTACAGCGAACTGCTGCCCCCGCTCACCTTTAATCCGTGCTGAGGGAAACGCCCGCATGCGTCACGTCACTTACGCGCATGGGCCCTTTCCTCGGATTACACGCATTCACACGCGGACGTGGAGTTTTTTCACGTGCACTGAACCACTATGCTAACGTCACGAGGGAAACGCCCGCGCACGCCCGCGCGCGCCACATCACAGAGGCGCTTACGCTTGAAGGGCCTTTGGTGCAATGAAAGCGCGTACGAGTGCTGACGCGCTTACGCGCTAGGGGCCTTTCCTCGAATCACACGCTGACGTGCACATTTTTCACATGCCAAATCACTCCGTATCAAGCTGGCCATGCGAAACACACGGAAGACCACGTTCCTGCCCAAAAGGCCGAATCACTGCCCCCCAGAGCCCCGAGCACGCTCCCACCTGCCATCTGCTGCTGCCTGACTGCCTGCTGCCCACGTGCCCTGCTATTTGCTGCCTGCACATCAGCCAGGGGTGCAGTTGCTGTGACCACCCCTGCTGGAACAGAAGACTCCCGACTGGGATACCATCGCTCCACAGCCCAGCCCCAGGACCCAGTTGCCCACCCACTCCTGCCTCTGGGGTTGCCATGTCGGGCACTACACCATCTGGCACCACTGGCAACCCCCAGCCAGAGAGGCAGAGGGCCACCAGCTTCACTGCCAACGAAGTTGGTGTCCTGGTGGAGCAAGTCCTGGGGCAGTATGATGCCCTCTTCGGAACAAGACGCGCCAACAAGGAAGGACGGACTCGGATCTGAACGGACATCGTGACTGCCATCAACGCGGAGGGGGTGGCAGTCCGCGACTTCCAACATGTCAAGAAGCGCTGGGAGGACTTCAGGTCCAGGACCCTCAACAAGGCCCGGCGCCTCTTGAAGGCAGCGGATGCTAAGGGGCGCCGGGGCCACCTGTCGGAACATCAGATGAGGGTCCTGGAACGCATATGCCCAGCGCTCCACGTCCAGGTCCTTGAGAGGCAGACCCGTCTGGAGTCGAGCGGTAAGTGTACATGCATAATGATTGAAAGCTGTGCGTGTGGTGGTGTGCCAGTAGTGTGCAGGTTGTACATGTGGTTTTCTAGGGCCATGTATGGATGTGTATGTAGTGGGCTGTGAGGCAGACACATGCAAGTCCTTTCATGTGTGAGACACATGGATGGTGTATGTGTGGGTAAGCATGCAAGCCAAATGCAGATGTGTGAGCACGCATGTTTGGATTACTGTGTATGTCAGTTGGCATGGTTGTGGTGTCACACATGGATGTTGGTTCCAGCTGCATGTATCTGCACCGTGTACATGTGCATGTGTGTCTATTTGACAAGGGTGCAACAGTGATGCAACATGGATGCATTTGACACTGATATGTGGAGGACTGATTGGCAGATGTGACATGGATGCCGATCTCAACACTGCGACAGTTGGCGGAGGCGTACACATGCATGTAAGTGTGGTGGCGTGTGTGCATGTGTAGTGCACTCCCTGTGTTTCATGTGATGTCTGGCTCACCTTTGGCTGCTCATGCTGTTGTATGTGTATAGATGGTGCTGGCTGTTGCAATATGGCTGTGGAATAGCTCATGTGTGTGAGTCGAAATAACATGTGTGTTGGGGATTGTGATGCCATGTCTGAAGTTTGACAATGCCACTCATGTACAACTGTCATGTGTGTATGAGTCCATTGTACAGTACCCTGATGCCTGTGTTTTATTTCTCCCTGTCTGCAGCGTCAACTGATGAAGAGGGCGGAGAAGGTGCTGTGGAGCACAGCGGCAGGGATCGCACCGCCAGCCGGAGACGCAAGGCCCGGCTCCCCTCCCAGGTTGTCATCTTGTCGGGGAGTGAGGAGTCCGGTGCCGCGTCCCAGGTCACAGCTGCCGAGGGGAAGTCCAAGAGGCGGAGGTCGGAGTTGGACAGCTGAGACCCCACAGGGCCCAACGGAGGAAGATGGCATGGAGTCATCCAGGTTGGTGGGGGGTTTGGTGGAGGAGGAGGCCGTGCAAGGAACAGAGATGGGGTCTGGAGGTGGGGATTCTACTGGTGCTAGTGGTGCAGTGCAGGACCAGGGACAGGAGGCAGCACAGGCTGCCGCGGAGGTGCCTGTGTGCAATCCTGTTCCTGATCCTGTCTCTGCATCATCTTGCACCAGCAGGGATGCCTACGTCCAGACCCGCTCTCAGGGAGGGGATTGGCTTACACCAACTGGCCTTCCTCTCCCTGCGGATGTGGCTATCCGGCACCGGGTTGAGCCTGTCCTGGGTGGGGTGGCGTTGCGTCAACGTGCCATGCGAGGTGACCTGCAGTCTTTTCATGAGGAAACTGCACGTCTTCTCGCATGGCTCGTTGACCGCGGTGACCCACTGGGACAGCTCACCAGGGCCGGATTCCTCCGTTTCCTGGACCTTGTTCCGACCCCCTCCTCAACTGAACCCCCTATGCCCCAGTCGTCCTCCATGCCATCTTCCCACCCATGTATCACCAGGGTGCCCTGTGGAGCTGCTTATGACCCTGCGGCCAGGCTGGGGGACAACAGATCCCTGCCACAGTCAGGAGTCGGACGTCCAGCAGGGGTGGCCACCTCAACAACTGCACCCCAGCTGGAGGAGGATGTGCAGGCAGCAGGAGCCAGGGCACAGGCAGCGGCACAGCAGCAGCAGCAACAAGGTGGGAGCCATGATGGCTCGGGGCCTTCATCATCGGAGGGGCAGGCATCGGCCAGAGGGCTGGAGGACCCTGGACAGGAAGTGTCTTCCGTGTGGCAGCAGTTGGGCCATGCGATAGATGCGGAGCGGCAGCGGGCGGAAGAGGCACGGCTCACGGTGGTCAGGGCGGTGAACTCAATGCATAGGGCCCTGAGGCGGGCAGAGTGCCTCGAGGCCATTCGCAGGCACCTGGAGTTCCAGATCCCTGGGGGCCATGGAAGAGGACCGCCTACGGGACATCGAGCAGGAGTTCGATGATGCCCTGGCCCGGGGCATCAACATGTGAGCCGTTGGACTTGCCCACTGCCCTTGTAAATAGTTGGATAGTATTAGGTTTCCTTTGGTTTTTTTTTTTATTTTGGACCTTTTGGACAATGGATCACATTTTTGTATATAGTTTTTTTATTAGGTAGGAGTTTTTGATAGGTTTCATTTCTTCAGTTGGGATCATGGACCCTGGATTGTTCATCTGTATATAGTTAACTGTTGGATTCTACTTTTTCGTTTGGATTTCCCCATGGAGCAATGGTTTTCACTTTTGTTTTGCCCTTGGATTTCATTTTTGGAACTGTGACTTTGGACACCTTTCCTTTGGATTATGATTTGTTGTTTTTCATTATTTTACAGACATGCAGCTTTTCTTTTTTAATTTCCATTGTCGTTTGTTTGATTTTAATTCCATTCATGTTTCTTTTAATACATTCTTTTCTTCCAACTTCGATGTGTGGTATTATCTCATTGTTTTCATGCATGTCATGATATGGGTTTTGACATTCCCTTGCACCCATTGTGTGTGTGTGACGGACATGTGTTCATTTAGATACTTGCCATTGGGGTTGTATCATGTAATTGGCATTTCTATGTGGGTGGATGCAATACGTGTGTGGGTGTTTGGCATGTGGAGGCTGCCCATAAGGGCCAGGGATCTAGATTGTGATGACGTGTTGGCAGGGGGACATGTGTCGGGGCCTGCTGGCAGGTGCCCTGCACTGCTTGGTGGGTGGGGGTGCAAGGGGACATGAGTGGGGGCCTGCTGGCAGGTGCCCTACACTGCTTGGGGGGTGGGGGTGCAAGGGGACATGAGTGGGGACCTGCTGGCAGGTGCCCTGCACTGCTTGGGAGGGGGTGGGGGACATGAGTGGGGGCCTGCTGGCAGGTGCCCTGCACTGCCTGGGGGGTGGGGGTGCAGGGGACATGAGTGGGGGCCTGCTGGCAGGTACCCTGCACTGCTGGGGGGTGGGGGTGCAAGGGGACATGAGTGGGGGCCTGCTGGCAGGTGCCCCGCACTGCTTGGGGGGGTGGGGGTGCAAGGGGACATGAGTGGGGGCCTGCTGGCAGGTACCCTGCACTGCTGGGGGGTGGGGGTGCAAGGGGACATGAGTGGGGGCCTGCTGGCAGGTACCCTGCACTGCTGGGGGGGTGGGTGCAAGGGGACATGAGTGGGACCTGCTGGCAGGTGCCCTGCACTGCTTGGGGGGGGTGGGGGTGCAGGGGGACATGAGTTGGTGATCAGTGGTGCAAGCGGACAGGTGGCTTGTCTGTGGTGCATGGCCATGGTGGATGGGCTGCCTGCGGGACATGACCAAGGGTGCGGGGTAGTCCCCTGTGGTGTGGTCTGCCTGCAGGGGCCGTGGAGGGTGTAGAGGGAACGCCTGGGAGGACCCACACTGCCAATTCACGTGTAGGATTCCCTGCGCACCCCCGAAATTCACGTACCCCGCTCTGACAGCTAAATCGCGTGTGAAACTTCCCGCGAACCCCTTAAACACACGTACCCCACTCGCACAGGGCCTATCACGGGTGAAACTTCACACGAACCCCAGGAATGTTGGCCCTGTGCTAGCGAGCGGGGTACGTGTAGTTCTGGGGTACAGCGTGAAGTTTTACACGTGAAAGGGCCCTGTTGAGCGGAGTACGTGTATTCCTGGAGTTCGCCTGCAGTTTCACCCACGTTTTCAGCAGGGTACGTGTATTACGGGGTTCGCGTGAAGTTTCATCTGCTTTTTCAGCAGGGTACGTGTATTACGGGGTTCGAGTGAAGTTTCACCCGCGATTTCAGCAGAGTACGTGTATTCCTGGGGTTCGCGTGAAGTTTCACCTGCGATTTCAGCAAGGTACATGTATTACGGGGTTCGAGTGAAGTTTCACCCGCGATTTCAGCAGGGTACGTGTATTCCTGGGGTTCGCGTGAAGTTTCACCTGCGATTTCAGCAAGGTACGTGTATTACGGGGTTCGCGTGAAGTTACACACGCGAAAGCACCCTGGTCGAGGGAGTACGTGAATTTCAGGGGTATGCGGCAAGTTTTACACGCGAAAGGGCAACGCACATGCACAATACATCACAGACGCGCTTACGCGCTAAGGGCCTTTGGTCCAATGATATCGCGTACGTGTGCTGACACGCTTACGCACTAAGGGCCTTTGGTCCAATGATATCGCGTACATGTGGTGACGCGCTTACGCGCTAAGGGCTTTTCCTCGAATTACACGCTCACGTGCAAGATTTTCACGTGCCAAATCACTCCGTATCAAGCTGGCCACACGTACACACACAGAAGACCACGCTCCTGCCCAGAAGGCCATTTTCCTGCCCCCCCAGAGCCCCGAGCACGCTCCCACCAGCCATCTGCTGCTGCCTGTCTGCCTGCTGCCCACGTGCCCTGCTATTTGGTGCCTGCACGTCAGCCATCTGCAGGGGGCCAGTTGCTGTGTCCACCCCTGCTGGAACAGAAGACTCCCGACTGGGATTCTATCGCTCCATAGCCCAGCCCCAGGACCCAGTTGCCCACCCACTCCTGCCTCTGGGGTTGCCATGTCGGGCACTACACCATCTGGCACCACTGGCAACCCCCAGCCAGAGAGGCAGAGGGCCACCAGCTTCACTGCCACTGAAGTTGGTGTCCTGGTGGAGCATGTCCTGGGGCATTATGATGCCCTCTTCGGAACATCACGCGCCAACAAGGAAGGACGGGAGAGGACCTGGGACGACGTAGTGGTTGCCATCAACACGGAGGGGGTGGCAACCTGCGACATCAAGCACGTCAAGAAGCGCTGGGAGGACTTCAGGTCCAGGACCCTCCACAAGGCCCGGCGCCTCGCGGAGGGGGGCTGGGCACACCTGAGTGCCATCCAGATGAGGGTCCTGCAACGCGTAGGCCCAGCGCTCCACGCCCAGATCCTTGGGAGGCAGACCCGTCTGGAGTTGAGCGGTGAGTGGCCAAGCATTGCTGTGTGAGACAGGGCGTGTTGCAGTGTGCTGGTAGTCTGATGCTTGCCTGTATGTGTGACATAGGCCATGTATGGATGTGTGTGTGTGCAGGGACATCATGGTCATGCATGTGAGACCAGTTATGTGTGAGCCACATGGTTGGTGCATGTGTTTTAAAGCAACATGGGGAGCTCTATGTGGAATGCACACATGAATGCATGGCTGTCTCTGTTCCTGGACATGGAGGGGGTGAGGAATGGGTGCTGATGTCATGTACATGTATGGTGCACATGTGTGTGTGTGTGCCTGAGAAGTGTGTGTGTGACTTTGAAACGCCATGGATGCATGTGACTTTGAAGGCAACATCTTGGTTTACAGGGGCCCTTCTACATGGATGTCGATGTTTATTGCAGGCGCCCGGACTGTTTCTGCATGTGTGTTGTGTGCATTCACCCATGTGTTGTGGAATGACAGGATGGAAGTGACATTTGACAGTGCCACTCATGCAGCTTTTCTTTTTTAATTTCCATTGTCGTTTGTTTGATTTTAATTCCATTAATGTTGCTTTTAATACATTTTTTTCTTCCAACTTCGATGTGTGGTATTATCTCATTGGTTTCATGCAAGTCATGATATGGCTATTGAGATTCACTTGCACCCATTGTGTGTGTGTGAGGGACATGTCATCATTTACATACTTGCCATTGGGGTTGTGTCATGTAATTGCCATTTCTATGTGAGTGGATGAAATACTTGGGTGGGTGTTTGGCATGTGGAGGCTGCCCATAAAGGCCAGGGATCGAGATTGTGATGACGTGTTGGCTGGGGGGCATGTGTCGGCGACTGTTGGCAGGTGCCCCGCACTGCTGGGGGGTGGGGGTGCAAGGGGACATTAGTGGGACATGAGTGGGTGCCTGCTGGCAGGTGCCCCGCACTGCTGGGGGTGGGTGTGCAAGGGGACATGAGTGGGGGCCTGCTGGCAGGTGCCCCTCAGTGCTGGGGGGTGGGGGTGCAAAGGGCCATGAGTGGGGGCCTGCTGGCAGGTGCCCCTCAGTGCTGGGGGTGCAAGGGGACATGAGTGGGGGCCTGCTGGCAGGTGCCCCTCAGTGCTGGGGGTGCAAGGGGACATGAGTGGGGGCCTGTTGGCAGGTGCCCCACACTGCTGGGGGGTGGGTGTGCAAGGGGACATGAGTGGGGGCCTGCTGGCAGGTGCCCTGTACTGCTGGGGGTGGGGGTGCAGGGGGACATGAGTGGGGGCCTGCTGGCAGGTGCCCCACACTGCTGGGGGGTGGGGGTGCAAGGGGACATGAGTGGGGGCCTGCAGGCAGGTGCCCCTGACTGCTGGGGGGTGGGGGTGCTGGGGGACATGAGTGGGGGCCTGCAGGCAGGTGCCCCGCACTGCTGGGGGGTAGGGGTGCAAGGGGGTAATGTGTTGGTGATCACTAGTGCAAGGTGACATGTGGCTTGGCTGGGGGGGCATGCCCATGGTGGATGGGCTGCCAGCGGGACATGCCCAGGGGTGCAGGGTAGTCCCCTGTGGTGTGGTCTGCCTGCAGGGGCCATGGAGGGTGTAGAGGGAACACCTGGGAGGACCCACACTGCCACTTCACGTGTAGGAATCCCCTGCACCCCTGAAATACACGTACCCCACTCGCACAGGGCCTATCGCATGTGGAACTTCCCCGTACCCCAGAAATACACGTACCCTGCTGAAATCGTGTGGTAAACTTGCCCGTACCCCAGGAATACACATACCCTGCTGAAATTGCGTGTTAAACTTCCCCGCACCCCAGAAATACACGTACCCTGCTGAAATCGCGTGTTAAACTTGCCCGCACCCCAGAAATACACGTACCCTGCTGCAGTCGCGTGTTAAACTTGCCCGCACCCCAGAAATACACGTACCCTGCTGAAATTGCGTGTTAAACTTGCCCGCACCCCAGAAATACACGTACCCTGCTGCAATCGCGTGTGGAACTTCCCGCGCACCCCAGAAACACACGTACCCTGCTGAAATCGCGTGTTAAACTTGCCCGCACCCCAGGAATACACGTACCCTGCTGCAATCGCGCGTGGAACTTCCCGCGCACCCCAGAAATACACGTACCCTGCTGAAATCGCGTGTTAGACTTCCCCACACCCCAAGAATACACGTACCCTGTTGAAATTGCGTGTTAGACTTCCCCGCACCCCAGGAATACACGTACCCTGCTGAAATCGCGTGTTAAACTTGCCCGCACCCCAGAAATACACGTACCCTGCTGAAATCGCAGGTGAAACTTCCCGCGAACCCCAGGAATACACGGTCCCCGCTTGCCGTGTGCTGTGTGGTGGCCCTGTATACTGGTCCAGGGTTAGCGCAGCCCTTTGTGCTGGATTGGGGATTTTGATGGCTTTTCTTGCGCGAGGGGCGTTCTTGGGGGCGTTACTGGCGCTGCTGCAGGGTCGCTGCGCCACTCTGCGCCGCGGCTGCTTTTGGTGGCTAAAATCCATGAATACGCTGTGCGCCGAAATGGATTTTGGCGCATGCGGCTGGCGCAGACTATCGCACGGGCACACTGTGCGCCAGCCACGTGCGCCACTTGTGTGCTTAATTCTATGAATTACCCCCACTGTGTCAATCGCGAAGTATTTAACAGTAAATGTATTTATCAGAATGTATATTTATATTGGAGTGAAACTGATGAATGAATTGTATATAGGCACATTTTAGGTGGAATGTGTTACTAAGGCAACTTGATATGAATTAATAAATGGATTTAAAATATGTGATTTAAAATTGCATTTGTGAATTGTAAAGTTCTTGATAGAACTATATACAATAAATAAATAAACAAAGAAAATATGCTTTTAAAAAACATATAAACAGAAATTCAATTAATTAAGCAGTAGTGCTATAACAAAATAACAACATGTTTAATGTATTTATGTATTATGGAATTATTCATTGTAATATTTCTTGGTATGTATTATTATATCAATAATATCCTTCATTTATGTTATAAACTTTATTTGACTTCAATTTACTCTATTTTATGATCTCATGTCTAATTCGAATCATGCTACACGTGAATTGTATTACTCTGAAATCCCTCAACATTATATATTTGAGTCCAAACTCCGAAAGTGGAATCCAAGATAATGAGAAGCAGATACAATTGGCCATAGGTACTATGATGAACTTGCAACAGATTCTGTGAGACTTTGAGGTTACTACTCCTCTGCTTAAAAGGAGCAAGATCCTTTACAATTTTCTTTCTATTAATATAAATTATGTTAAAATACACCACATAATATATTTACACTGAAAATGTCTTCCTTTATGCACATTAGCCCTGTGTACACAGGCTTTTCCATAGTTCTAAATAAAAGATACATATATATAATCACTGGAGTAGGGCAAAAAATATAACATACCTCAATCCTTAAAATGTATGGGGTCTTGTGCCTAAACGTTCCAAAAAGTTCCACACAGTTTTGTGAGATGGGAAAAAATTGGTGGGGTGCTTCTCAGGTTCAATGAAGTTCCATAGGTTAGAGGACAGGTCATTCTAGCTAATAAAAGTGTCCCCAACTTTCAGAATGCTTGTGCGAACAAGCAATGGCAAATCCAAACTGTTATAAAAGTTTCTAAAAGTTTACCAAACTTTTAAAAGGGATTTGGGGGTTCAGGCAAGTACTATTACAACTCACCCACCATTCTCCAATTTTTCTTAGGAGTTGGCAGGTCTTGTGAAGAGGGTCCAAGGTCGCTTTTCCCACCTTCAGCTCCGGTCCCTGATGCCCAGAGGTTGCAGGTTTGAGCACTTCTCTGGTCAGCGACAAATGCCGGTGTAAGTTCTTCAGGTTGGAGGATGCAGAAGAACATGGTGCATGGCCCCTCTCGGCACGGGACTAGATGCAAGAATGCTGTTTTGGATGATGGCCACCGATGCACAGTGATGCAGGGGATCACACTTGTCATGGTCGGACTTCGCTTCATAACTTGGGTCGCCCAAATGCTGGAACCCACAAAATTTGAGAGAGATGAATCTTGTAGCACAAGCTGTTCATCCCCCCAAGTTCCGTGCCTCAATGTAGAATGGTGATGTCTGCAGCACGGCAGCCCAAACACTGAGCTGGGCAGCCTACCAGTGATCCAGGGGCATTTCGAGGGCTCTTCTTTGCAGGACCACAAGATGACATCGAGAATGGATGTTCCCTCCACTACACGGGTCACAGCTCATTCACAGGACTGCTGAAGATAAACTACAAGACAGCGCTCTTCCAGAACAGCAGCAGAAGGTGGTCGCCAGGCCTTTTTACAACAGGTCCACAGTCTCCTGACATGGCTTGCAGCTGGACAGGATACTTGACTCCTTCAGTTTTCTTCCAGGATCTCTGAAGAACAGGTGCAGGTGTCCTCTTCTTATCCAAAAAGCAGGTAAAGGAGAAACTCCCACTAGCCAATCAAAGATCTGGCCCACACACACATCCCAGCACTGGTCCAATCAAGACCACTGGTGGGACAGCACATGCATAACATTCAGACACACTGAAACCAGTTTGTGGATTAGGACAAGACAGTCCCAACCCACTTACTGGAAGCAATCCACATGGCCCTCCAGTAGTCTGCCAAAACCCTCTGCTTTCCCAGATACTGGAAGTCCTTATAAGGATTTTCGTGTCCTCATAGGTCAGGAAGAAGGGTTAGTGACAAGATGGCCAAGGGACAAACCTCGTGGCATGGCCATGTTTGGACACTAGCCACAGTAGGTAGCCAAACGCGGTAAACACAGCAAGGCTAAAGTAAAATACACTAACAAATAGCAAATAGTAACTGCTGCCACCAGCTTGTCCCTTAGGCACACCTAAAGTAACCAGAAATCCTCTGAGTGTTAGTCTAGGTCAAAACAAAAAGCATACCCCATTGAACTGCATTGTAAGATGCATTGTACAATGATAAAAAGTTACCATAAGTGATAACAATTTACCAGAGCGATAACAAAGTAACAAGACTAAGGGAAACAATGTTTCCTAGTACTGACAGCCTGAAGGACATGTCAGATGAGCAAAAGCCAGTGTCGTGAAGCTCAAGGCTTCACTGCACTGCAAAAAGAGCAGGTCAGATTCCAAAAAAAAAGCAAAAGGTTTGGGGGTCCATAAAAATGGAGGGAAAGGCGGAGTAAAGCAAAACCTTTCCTAACAATGCCCATGTTAACTGTCCATTTGCTGATCTATTCCAGATGACCTGTACTGTTTGTGCTGTGCAGTGTTGGAGATCTTAGCTTGGAATGCCATTCAGGATATGGCTGGGACCAAGGAAGGGATAGTCTACATTGAAGCATAAGTGGCTATCCCACAACAGTGTACACACAGGCCATACATGCTGTGCTGGGCAGGGGTAGATATGGGTCATTGGTCCTCATTACAAGGTTGCCGGTCCGGTAATAACGATACCGGTACAGGAATACCGGCATCGTAGACCGGACCGGTGCATTACAACCTATGATGCGGGTGCTACCGGCATCTGCAGGGACCCGTTGTGACCGGGTAGCCCCTTCCCGCAACGAGTGCGGGCACGCGGCAGCTGCGCCAGTAACACCGGCATGCCGCAAGGAAGTGCATATTATGAGGTTCACAGACATGCACTTACCGGCATCTGTGTTGAAACCTGCCGCAGGTGAACACAATCAGTACAGGTGGAGGTAATGGAATCTGGCACAGCACAAAAGGAGCACACCCACACACCACACTCCTTCCAAACCCAAAATGCTACCATTAGCAGTTGCAATACTGGGGCTGGAGGACATGTCGGCACTGCTACTACTCCAGCAGGCTTTGAACCAGGGAATGCAGCAGAGGAGAAGGAGGGTGAGACAGGGCCAGCACATACCACCAGTACAGGCAGTTGTTCCCGCAGGCAGCCACAAACCCTCGCCAGTCCATTTGACCTAACCCCTGCACAGAGCCACACCCTGTACCACCTGGACAGGGACACCATATGCACAATAGTGGACCTCATCCATGAAGACCTTGTAAGCCTCATCAACATCCGGACAGTCATCCCCCCCTTGCTGAAGGTAGTGTCTGTGCTGCACTTCCTTGCCACATGCACCTACCAGCACACAGTGGGGCAGCTGCATGGCATCTCACAACCATGTTTCTCCCGTGTGCTCAAACAGGTGCTAGATGCCCTCCAGAAACATGGAAGGGACTACATATATTTATCACGGACTGCGGAGGAGGAGAATGCTTCCATAATGGCATTCTATGCACTGGCAGGCATTCCAGACGTAATCAGTGCCATCGACTGCACCCATGTGGAGCTGGTAGACCAGCATGCTGAGGGGGTAGTGTACCGCAACAGGAATCTCTAACATTCCCTGAATGTCCAGATGGTATGCGATGGAAGCAAAATAATTACGCATGGCTGTGCAAGATTCCCGGGATCCACACATGATGCCATGGTGCTGTGCAACTCCACGCTTCCCTGCTACATGGCACGATGCACTGCACAACGTACCTGGTTGCTGGGTAAGTCCAACGACAGGGCAATATGGGGTGAGGGGTGTTGCCTGGGGGCGCAAAAGCATAGGCAACCTGTCTGCTGGATGGGGTATGAGGGGTGTTGCCTGGGGGGGGGACACAAGCATAGGCAACCTGTCTGCTGGCTGGGATATGAGGGGTGTTGTCTGGGGGGGAACACAAGAATAGGCAACCTGTCTGCTGGCTGGGGCATGAGGGGTGTGGACCAGGGTGGGGAACACAGCGACCTAGGTGGCAAAACTGTGACCCCAATCAACTTGACAGAATGTTGGACACAGTCAATGGATGTAGATGTGGCGTGCCTACACAGCTGTGCGTTAATGTAAGCAACATACACAGTGCCCACCCCAGTACATGCACCTTGAACACCATCAGACATGAACCACAGGTACCACGATGCACCGCCCTGCAGGCACAATACATGAAATACATGAGCGGAGTAAAGTCCATCACGGGGCATGCAGCCATGCTTGGGGCAAATCCAACTGCCACACATAGAAATCTCTGTCACTTCACCCACCCAACAGGTACACCGCAGACTAGAACACCGGCCCAAGCACCTCAAGGGACACTTTCAATTGCAATGGTGCAAGCAAGGAAACTAATGTAATCACGAACCAGTTACCACCACTAACACATGAGCGAGTGGCGCAGGACCCATCCACAGTACCTCTTATTTTATTTTTATTTTATTTTATTACATTTGTTATACGCCCAGACCCGGGGGTATCACGGCGTAGTTACAGACAATGGGATAATGCAATCTTAGAATGAACATAGAGGTGTAAAGGTATAACAATCAAAAATGTACAATAATAGGAATCAATAATATACACTAATATACAAAGCAGTCAGGTAAAATAGTTGATTGGAGGGGATTAGTGCACTGGTTCAGTTAGAACTTGTTGAAGAGCCAAGTCTTCAAAAGGCTTTTGAATTTGGGGAATGAGGTTTCATTCATAATGTGGGTAGGTAGCGCATTCCAATTTCTGGGGGCCAGTGTTTTGAAGCTGCTGCCCCCTACTTTCTCATTTTTGTATCTGGGGGTTTCAAGGAATGCGTTTTTGTTGGACCTGAGGAGTCTGGTCTGGGGCTTCATCATGACTGTGTTGTTGAGGTATTTGGGCGCTTTGTTAGCCCTGCATTTGTGGGTGATGCTCAGGGTTTTAAATAGAATTCTGGCTTGTATGGGGAGCCAGTGGTGGTCTCTTCTGGTGTTGGATATATGTTCAGATTTTTTGATGCCTAGAGCTGCTCTGAGGGCTTTGTTTAGCATGAGTTGAAGTTTAGCTATGTTGGCTTTGGAGGTGCCAAGGAATAGGATATTACAATAGTCTAGCTTAGACAGTATGAGTGCTCTGGCTAGAGTAACACAGTTGTTGGTAGAGAGGAATTTACGGCTGAGGGAGATGAGTTTAGAGGTGTAGGAAGTGGATGAGGCTAATGTGTTTACTTGTTTAGACATGGATAGTGTGGCATCTAAGTACACGCCGAGGGTCTTGACTTGTAAGAACAGGGATTATGGTTCCATCGATGGTGAATGATTTAAAGGCGGGCTCAAGGGTGTTGATTTTGCTGGAGGAGCCTAGTATGAGGAGCTCGGTTTTGTCGTCGTTGAGGCAGAGGTTGTTGTTAGCCATCCAGTTTTGGATGAGTGAGTAGATTTGGTTAACCAGGAGGGAGTCTTGTTCATGGTTGCCTGAGAGAGGAATGAGGATTTGGGTGTCATCGGCGAAGTTAGTATAGATGACACCCAGGGCATCCAAGGCTGCAAATAATAGCTTGGTGTAGGCATTATACAGAGTGGGGGATAGGCAGGAGCCTTGCGGCACACCTGCAGGGACAGACTCTGGGTCTGCTGATTCTTTGCCGATGGATACTCTGGGAGTCCTGTCAGCCAAGAAGGATTTGATCCAGTTGGTAGCGTTCTGAGCTAGGTTGAAGTTGTTTGCTAGAGTGTTACAGAGTTTGTCGTGGTCAACCAGATCGAAGGCCGCTGAGAGGTCCAAGAGCATCAGAAGGCAGAGTTTACCTGCTTATCTGGTGGCATCCATTTGGATCTTCAGATCAAGGAGGGCTGTCTCTGTGCTTTGGTTGGGACGGAAACCTGACTGGCGGTCTTCTAGTAGGTGATGTTGTTCCAAGTGGTTCTGAATTTGGCAGTAGGCTATTTTGTCGATTATTTTTAGGAGAAATGGGACCGTTGTAATGGGTCGGTAGTTAGTGGGTATTGTTGGGTCCAGGGAAGGTTTTTTTAGAAGTGGTGTCACCCAAGATTTTTTGATACTGGTGGGGACTGTGTTTATGAGGAAGGAGGCATTAATGAATTCAGTGATGATAGGTGTGAGAGTGGGGGCGCATAGTTTCACTAGATGGGATGGGAATTGGTCTTCCTTGCAGTTGGAGGCTTTGAGTTTCATTATAGTGTCGAAAACTTCTTTGTTAGTCACTGGTGAGAATTGGAATGGGGGACCAGTAGTGGCGTTTGAGATGGTCTCTGCTCCACCATGCCAGTATACACCCAGCCCCATCACAGAAATGTTTGCCGTCACTGGTGGACCATACCACCTTTGCCATTGTGCCTTTGTCACATGGGGGAAGGCAGTGATGGACAAGTACATGTTGACATCAAGTAGTCGTAAACATGATTAGCAAACCACTGTGTATCATGAAGCACATCAGGCAAAAGCTGTCTCCTCTGCCCCATATTGCCCTTATACATGCAAGCTCATCACGGCTTGTCCATTCCTATCACCAGCCAACTGCACTACATTAGCCAGGACCCTGGTCCTGTCTAAGATCGACTATTGTAACACCCTCTACCTCGGCACTAACCAATGTAACATCAGCAAACTACAGATCATTCAAAATAATGCCATTAGAGCGGCACTAAACATCCCTAGGAACCTCCACATCTCAGACACCAGGCGGAGTCTCCATTGACTATCAGTTTCCCAAAGAGTTTCTCTCAAAGCACTATCGGAAACACACAAAAGCCTCTCGCATCAAGCACCAGGCGCTACCTGGCTAGTAGATTTTCTCTACACACCTCCTCAAGACCACTTAAAAGTGCTCAAACCAACTGCCTCTCGATCCCCCTCTTCAACCTCCAGAGATCAGGTGGGAGCAGTTTCCCAGTCATGGCTGCGAAACTATGGAACTCCCTACCCAACCCACTCAGAGCAGAACCATCCTTCCTGCCCTTCAAGAGCAAAGCCAAAGCCTGGCAGCCCAAGACCAGCCTGATTACTAGCACCCACTGGCACTCCGCTACACTTGCGCAAACCTGCTAGCTGCTCTGCAAAATTGTTAATATGTATAGTACTTGTATATTTTCTAAAATTGCATTTTCATTTTAAATTGCCTTTATTCCCTTCCCTTGTTCTCTTTTGTATGCACCCTATAACATGCCTGTAACCTAAATCATGCACCCGGATGCCGTTGGGCCTGGTGCGCTTTACAAATAAATAAAATACAAAATACAAATGCAAAGGTGTCATGATGCACTCCACATGTATAGTACAGATTTCAAATGCAAGACACCCATCAGATGTCAGCACATCATGGTAATTCTCAACTCATTTGTGTGAGTGCTGTACCTGATGGAAAGGTCCCTAAGACGTGAACGGCACACATACCCCCCAAGCATGGATCATCCCTAAGTACACTTACCTGGGTCTCACTATAAGGAAATGTCAAGTGCAGTCATGATGAATCTGTGGCATGTGACCATGAACACTGTACAGGCATTGCAC
This sequence comes from Ambystoma mexicanum, assembly GCF_040938575.1. Taxonomy (NCBI): domain Eukaryota; kingdom Metazoa; phylum Chordata; class Amphibia; order Caudata; family Ambystomatidae; genus Ambystoma; species Ambystoma mexicanum. Next base: position 468,597,872 of record NC_090922.1, read on the forward strand.
ACAAGGAATGACAACAATGTTCACAAATACACTTTCCATTGCTCCTGTGCAGGTGATGCTGGGTATCCCCTGAAGCCGTGGCTCCTGACCCCCATCAGGCAACCGGTCAACAGGCACGAAGAGGACTACAACCGTGCACATACACTCACACGTGTCAAGATTGAGCAGACTTTTGGCCTGTTGAAGGCCCGTTTTCGCTGCCTCAGCAGGTCGGGTGGGGCACTCATATACAGGCCTGAGAAGGTGGGCAAGATGGTGTTGGCATGTGCCATGCTGCACAACATGTGCATCCGACGCAACGTACCCCTGCCCCCTGACACGGACCTGATTCCAGCAGAAGATGAGGAGGAGGATGATGAAGATGCTGCATATCGACCACGGCACAATGTGAATGAAGGACGTGGTGTACGCCAAACCTTGATTGCACAATACTTTTGATGGACTGGGTAACACAAGGCACTGGGAATGGGAAACACTGGGCACTGTTAAGAAATACATTGACACACACTCAAAAAGCAATGTCCAGTCAGGTGTTTTTCTTATGCACACCAGGTGTATTAATTAAATGAAAACTATGTACAGTGGACAGGGACCAACGTGGACCTCTACCCTTTAATATAAAACAAACTATCCCCCACCCCCAACACCCCCCACCCCCAACACCCCCACACCCCCATGCCACCCACCCCCACTCCCCAACTCCCCCACACCCCCCACCCCCCAACACCCTCACACACCTATGCCTCCCACCACCCAAATTCCCTACACACACCCCCCCCCTGCACCCACTTCAAGTTCAAATGGACTCCCTCCTGACATGTCCATGTGTGTCAGGCTACTGATGCCCCCTTTTAGGTGGAGGGGGTTGTTTGTCTGGGCGGCGCATACTGCGCAGTGACCTCTGCACCAGGCTTATCTGGGAAGAACTTGCCTGGGTTGTGCTGGTCGATGGTGCGGGTTGTGGGTCGGCCTCTGCATCACGATGTAGGGCCATGGTGGCAACCAACTGGGTGACATCCTGTGTCATGGCTGCCATATCTTCACGCACGTGCCGGGCCACACGGTAGTCAGCACGGATTACTGTCCTGGAGTTCTCCTGCATGGACCTGCATGTGGCTTCCCCTTCTGCAACATACTGCTTCACCATGTCATGCATGGCCTGCTGGCGCTCCTCCATGCGTGTCAGCCGTCCCTCCAGGTCCCGGATGGAATGTGCAGCCGGTGGTTGCATGGGAGGTGGTGTGTGTCTGGTACCAGGGTTGCGTGCAACTACTGCCATGTCCTCCACAGAGCTGCGTCCACCTGAACCAGGTTCGGAGGAGAACTGTGGGGTAGGCAGCATGGTTGGGGTGTTTGGCATGTCCTCAGACATGCAATGGCCTGCGGTGTCTGCCTCCTCCAGTTCCTCCTCCTCCGTGCTATGTTGCGTGGATTGTGCCGCCTCACTGAGGTCACTGGTGAGCATTGACTGTGGCCCCTCCACATCACTGGCCACTGGGGATCCCTTCTCATCCACCTGAGGTGTTTGCTGTGGGGCTGATGTTTTTATTTTTGTTGTGACCTTTGTGGCAGGGGTGCCTTTTGGCATTGGTGCCTTGATGGCAGCAGTGTGTCCTTGCTCGGGCTCCTTCCTGGGTGTTGGTGGTAGCTGCTTGGCTGGTTATCCAGCCTGTGCGCCCTGTTGGCTGGGGGGCTGTGGCTTGGGATCGGTGGTTTGCTTCTGGCTAGCCTTTGCTGTTGAAGGCCTGGCGGTGTCGTCGTTCCCTCGGCTCAGGCGTGCTTGTGTCTTTTTTGGTGTTGCAGTGTGTTCCGCCTCGCTGTTTGATCCTGTGCCTGTGGGGGACAGAGAGGCAGGGCATCAGTCATGGGTGAACGTACATCCTACACTCCCAACTTCCACCTAGAGGGGTGAGGGCAGGAGCCCTCCCAGCCCCCCAGCCCAGCAGAGGACCCGAGGAGGATCCAAGGAGGAAAGAGGATCCAGGAAGCGAGCGTGCCATCGGAACAGGGCCTGCCTGACCCCGTCCCCACAAGTGCCTGACTCGCCTATGCCGGGCGCATCGCGGCACGAAATCGAGGCTAAACCTCGATTTCACTCGAAGGAACCGCCGGCAGGCGGATCGCCGGCCAATCCAAAGGCCATTCTAAGGCCTGTTGTGTGCCCAGGTCCCCCACTCCCAACTTCCACCTAGAGGGGTGAGGGCAGGAGCCCTCCCAGCCCCCCAGCCCAGCAGAGGACCCGAGGAGGATCCGAGGAGGAAAGAGGATCCAGGAAGCGAGCGTGCCATCGGAACAGGGCCTGCCTGACCCCGTCCCCACAAGTGCCTGACTCGCCTATGCCGGGCACATCGCGGCACGAAATCGAGGCTAAACCTCGATTTCACTCGAAGGAACCGCCGGCAGGCGGATCGCCGGCCAATCCAAAGGCCATTCTAAGGCCTGTTGTGTGCCTGTTAGGAGCCAGGGGCCACAAACTCTGCCCGTGCTGCTCCAGACTCCTGAGAGGGCAGGAGCCCCTCACTGTGCACCCGATGCACCTCTGCTATCCTGCCGACCTACATCAACACGGTCTGCTGGAGCAGCCGTGCATCATCTGTAGCCCTCCTTCTGCCCATTGCAGGTGAGCCTGAAGCCCACCGGCGGTGCGCTCCACCCCGCGCATCCGCCTAGCAGGCACCCGATCCTAAGATGGCCGCCGCCATCATTATTTATCGTGTTGCCTAGCAACACGTTCATTTGGCCCAGAAGGCTCGAGGAAGGCCCCTTCCTGTTTGACCCTGTTCGCCTCTGGAGCCGTGGAACCAGTACTCTTTACCTGCATTGTCTGGACTCAACCCACTGTGAGTGCATTGTCTGGACTCAACCCACTGTGAGTAAAGCATAATACCCTTAGTCGCCTAGTCTACCCACGGTCCTCATGGGAATGTCTACTGCTTATTGCTAGCATAAACACACAAACTTGGCGAATTCACTCTTGCTAACTTTTTGTTGCTCATGTGTATGGTGCGATTGCTACCGCTCTTATGCGCCATATCGCGCTGCACTTCATTAATGCCGTTGCAACCGTGTTGTGCCCTTTGGTCGCTCATAGACCACAGCAATTGTGTTGTGCCCTTTGGTCGCTCTTAGACCACAGCAATTGTGTTGTGCCCTTTGGTCGCTCTTAGACCACAGTAATTGTGTTGTGCCCTTTGGTCGCTCATAGACCACAGTAATTGTGTTGTGCCCTTTGGTCGCTCATAGACCACAGCAATTGTGTTGTGCCCTTTGGTCGCTCTTAGACCACAGCAATTGTGTTGTGCCCTTTGGTCGCTCATAGACCACAGTAATTGTGCTGTGCCCTTTGGTCGCTCATAGACCACAGTAATTGTGCTGTACCCTTGGTCGCTCATAGACCACAGTAATTGTGCTGTGCCCTCTGGTCGCTCATAGACCACAGTAATTGTGTTGTGCCCTCTGGTCGCTTTTAGACCACAGTAATTGTGTTGTGCCCTTTGGTCGCTCATAGCCCACAGTAATTGTGTTGTGCCCTTTGGTCGCTCATAGACCACAGTAATTGTGTTGTGCCCTTTGGTCGCTCATAGACCACAGTATTTGTATTGTGCCCTTTGGTCGCTCATAGACCACAGTAATTGTGTCGTGCCCTTTGGTCGCTCATAGACCACAGTCCCCACAAGTGCCTGACTCGCCTATGCCGGGCACATCGCGGCACGAAATCGAGGCTAAACCTCGATTTCACTCGAAGGAACCGCCGGCAGGCGGATCGCCGGCCAATCCAAAGGCCATTCTAAGGCCTGTTGTGTGCCTGTTAGGAGCCAGGGGCCACAAACTCTGCCCGTGCTGCTCCAGACTCCTGAGAGGGCAGGAGCCCCTCACTGTGCACCCGATGCACCTCTGCTATCCTGCCGACCTACATCAACACGGTCTGCTGGAGCAGCCGTGCATCATCTGTAGCCCTCCTTCTGCCCATTGCAGGTGAGCCTGAAGCCCACCGGCGGTGCGCTCCACCCCGCGCATCCGCCTAGCAGGCACCCGATCCTAAGATGGCCGCCGCCATCATTATTTATCGTGTTGCCTAGCAACACGTTCATTTGGCCCAGAAGGCTCGAGGAAGGCCCCTTCCTGTTTGACCCTGTTCGCCTCTGGAGCCGTGGAACCAGTACTCTTTACCTGCATTGTCTGGACTCAACCCACTGTGAGTGCATTGTCTGGACTCAACCCACTGTGAGTAAAGCATAATACCCTTAGTCGCCTAGTCTACCCACGGTCCTCATGGGAATGTCTACTGCTTATTGCTAGCATAAACACACAAACTTGGCGAATTCACTCTTGCTAACTTTTTGTTGCTCATGTGTATGGTGCGATTGCTACCGCTCTTATGCGCCATATCGCGCTGCACTTCATTAATGCCGTTGCAACCGTGTTGTGCCCTTTGGTCGCTCATAGACCACAGCAATTGTGTTGTGCCCTTTGGTCGCTCTTAGACCACAGCAATTGTGTTGTGCCCTTTGGTCGCTCTTAGACCACAGTAATTGTGTTGTGCCCTTTGGTCGCTCATAGACCACAGCAATTGTGTTGTGCCCTTTGGTCGCTCTTAGACCACAGCAATTGTGTTGTGCCCTTTGGTCGCTCATAGACCACAGTAATTGTGCTGTGCCCTTTGGTCGCTCATAGACCACAGTAATTGTGCTGTACCCTTGGTCGCTCATAGACCACAGTAATTGTGCTGTGCCCTCTGGTCGCTCATAGACCACAGTAATTGTGTTGTGCCCTCTGGTCGCTTTTAGACCACAGTAATTGTGTTGTGCCCTTTGGTCGCTCATAGCCCACAGTAATTGTGTTGTGCCCTTTGGTCGCTCATAGACCACAGTAATTGTGTTGTGCCCTTTGGTCGCTCATAGACCACAGTATTTGTATTGTGCCCTTTGGTCGCTCATAGACCACAGTAATTGTGTCGTGCCCTTTGGTCGCTCATAGACCACAGTAATTGTGTTGTGCCCTCTGATCGCTCATAGACCACAGTAATTGTGTTGTGCCCTTTGGTCGCTCATAGACCACAGTAATTGTGTTGTGCCCTTTGGTCGCTCATAGACCACAGTAATTGTGTTGTGCCCTCTGGTCGCTCATAGACCACAGTAATTGTGTTGTGCCCTCTGGTCGCTCTTAGACCACAGTAATTGTGTTGTGCCCTTTGGTCGCTCAACACAGCAGACTTAGCAGCTACTCTGCCTGCACACTACCCAAAACTAGAACTCTAGCCATCCATCTAGATACAGGACTCTCACACATTATACAATGCTCCTTATACTATCCTATCTAGTATACCTGGCCTCCTCACTCGCCCTATTGGAACGACTCATCATGTCGCCTCTTATAGCAACCACAATACAACAATCCACCATACAATGTAACATAGCCGACAGAAACCTAAGACTACGAGCAAGACTACCCAGAATCTTTGATCCGCTCATCAAATACGAAACTAACACCATTCGAGCCAAAAAGGAACCCACTCGCAAACCTTTCACCCACAACTACATTAAGCACAACAATTACCAAACAAACAAAGAAACAAATGCCACTCCTAATGCAGCAATAAATACTGTTACACACCCTAACCGCACACCTAAACTTAAAGGAGCCTTAATAAACGCTAGATCCTTAGTCGCCCATGCCATAGAAATATCTGAAGTCATCTCGACAGAAGACTACGACTTCCTAGCCATTACAGAAACTTGGCTGCATGAGGCATCAGGCCCAGCACTATCCCTAGCTGTGCCCAACAATTATACTATCCTCAGAACGGATAGGTGCGGAGCTCGAGGTGGCGGACTAGCCATCATCGTCAAAACTATACTTGGGATGAGACTCACCCCCTCACCAACCATTGAATCTTGTGAGATAATGTCCACCAAGACATCAACAGCTAACTCTCAAACTCTTAACCTTCACTTGATATACAGACCTCCAGGTCCTATCAAGAATTTCATAGAAGACTTAACTACCATCCTATCAGAAAACCTCAAAGATACTACTCAATCAATACTACTAGATGACCTCAATATTGGCTTCAATGACATCAACGACTCACAAGCCACAGCAGCATCCAACACCCTAACAGAACTGGGATACACCCAAAGAGTGTTTGAGCCCACCCATATCAAAGGGAGAACCCTTGATTGGATTGCTGACCACAACTGCAATATATCTACTCTCACCATCTCACCCCAAATCTGGTCAGATCACCATCTTATCTCATTCTCCTTGGACACCGTCACCCCTAAACTGCAACAACTGTGTGCACCACCCGCACTTACCAGAAACAAAAAAAAATGACACTAGACAAACTACTCCCTGGCATCATGCCCACCTTGGACGCTTTACCTGATAACCTTAACCCTAACAGCCTAGTGGAAGAATTTAACAACATCATGAACAAAACCCTTGATGACATCGCACCACTCAAGCTCAGAAACAGCAAACCACAGAGCCACCTGAACAACTGGTTCACCCCTCTCCTAAAAAATCTGAGATTAGAAAAAAGGAAATGGGAAAATATGTGGAAAATTAGCCCCACTCCAGAAAATAAACTAAAACTAGTTAATATCTCCTCTCATTATAAAAAAGAAATCATCTTAGCTAAACAAGAGACCTACAATAACAGAATTACACAAGCTAAATCAAGCACAAAAGAACTGTTCGCCATACTCAGAGAACTGGAAAACCCAATAACACCTCAAGATAACTGTCTTAAAGACAAAAAGTGGTGCTCTGAAATCCAGCAAGCTCTCTCTAACAAAGTCCGAAACCTTCAAAAGAAAATAGAACTAAAACGCGAGACCTTAGCATCCAATATATTACCGCCTACTAAGACACTTGCTAACTTCAAACCCACTACGCAATTCCACTTCTCCAAAGTCTCCATACTAGAAGTAGAAAAAGTAATACTCGGCCTAAAACCGTCCAACTGCAAAGGAGACCCATGTCCAGCACAACTCATCAAAGATGCCGCACGAGATCTAGCACCATTTATCACTAAGTTAATGAATGCCTCCTTTACCACAGGCATTATCCCCAGTAACTTAAAAGAGTCTTGGGTGCTCCCACTCTTAAAAAAGGCTACTTTAGACCCCACTATACCCACCAATTATAGACCCATCACTACGGTACCGTTCCTTTTGAAGATACTGGACAAGGTGGCATATATCCAAATCCAGAATTTCCTGGAACAAAACCAACTATTAGGCTCCCGACAATCTGGCTTCCGCCCTCTTCACGGCACAGAAACTGCACTGATTGACCTTAAAGCCCAAATAGACAAAGTACGAGATTCTGGAAAACCAGCACTCCTCCTGCTACTAGACCTATCGGCCGCTTTTGATTTAGTGGACCATAAAGTCCTATGTAACCACCTACATTCAGCAGCACACTTCTCTACTGAGGCCATAGCATGGATACAATCCTTCCTTAGTGACCGCACCATGAGGGTTTTCTCACCTACAGCAGCTGCAGACCCCATCCCTATTACCTGCGGTGTGCCACAGGGATCGTGCGTTTCACCAACGCTATATAACATATTCACTAAGCCCCTGTTTGATGATTTGGACCATCTGGGTATCACGTATACTAACTACGCTGACGATACCCAGATCCTCCTCCCACTCACGGGGGTTTACGAAAAAGATCTAGCACTGGTGAACAAAATATACAGCATCGTTCAGGCATGAATGGCAACCCACGGCTTATGCCTGAACGATGATAAAACTGAGCTTCCCATCCTAGGCACCACACCCCTCATCAATAAACTAAGCACAAATTACTCTTCCTTTATCATAGATGGGAACTGCATACAAGTTGCTAAAGAAGTTAAAACATTAGGGATCTACCTTGATTCTACCTTATCATTTTCCAAACAGGTAAATTCCCTAGCTTCCTCAACAGCCTACACATGTAAGCTCATTAGAGCAGGAAAACAATTCCTATCCCAGCACAGTTGTCTAACACTAGCCAGAGCCCTTATCATCTCTAAACTAGATTATTGTAACGCACTGTACATAGGAGCCACTAAATCCATCATCAACAAAATCCAGATACAGCAAAACAAGGCCCTCCGAGCGGCTTTGGACATCCCCAGGAGAGAACACATTACAGAAACAAGAAGGAAACACAAATGGCTCTCCACCCATGAGAAAATCAAACTTAAAACTGCATCTCTCACATACAAATCTCTACACAACAAAGCCCCTCAATACCTTAAGGACAGATTCACCAGATCACACTCCACAAGACAAACCAGACTTGCCTACACCAATCGCCTCCAAGTACCTCGCTTTAAACTGACCACCATAGGCGGAGCTAGCTTCCCAGTCAAAGCTGCTCAATTGTGGAACGAATTACCCACTACCGCGAGGCTAGAACATTCTCCTTCCAAATTCAGGCAAATTGTAATTAACTGGCTGACGACAGCTATTGCTAATTGAAATTATGATAATGCTCACGCCTGTTTTGCTACACAGCATCTATACCATATGATTGTAAACTTGTATTGTAAACCTGCATCTGTAACTTGTAATTATCTGTAACATGTAACTGTAACCTGTAATTTATGCTCTAAGCTGTACATCTTCTTACTTCCTGCGCCCTTATACCCCAGGGTCCGGTGCGCATAATAAATACCAAACAAACAAACAAACAAACATCCTACATACATCAATGCTAGTACATTTAGAGTCCTGTGCATTCTCATGTACATGTTGTAGGGGAGGCCATGGTGCTTACAGGAGTTGGGAGTTGAGGTGGGTGCAGTGTTTGGGCATCCCTCTGGTGCAGCCATGATGGGCATGGTGTCTGTTGGATGGCCTACAGGTTTATCGCGGCATGCATTCTGTAGCCATGCCTCAGGGGCTGTGTGCCATGTGTTGTTTTTATGTGGGTCAGATGTGCTTGCACAGTGTGCGTTGTTGCATTGGTGTTTACACTGCATGCATGGTCATGGTGGGTGGGTCGGTCAAGTGTGCAATCGGTAGTGGTGATGTGTGCACCATGCAATGGGATGGCACACTGGTCAGGCCTGCATCTGTACAGTGATGTATAAATGTGTGTGTGTATGCAGATGGTGCTTATGTTTGCAATTGTGGACTCGTGGTTTGTGTTAGTGGGGTTTGTTGTGTGTTTTCATGGCAGGGATTTTGCCGTTTCTTAGGGGCTGACATTAGGTGGGAGGTGATGGGCCATGTATTTGCCCTCATCTACTTGCCATTTGGACTCCACCATTGTAGTTGGGGTATTAGGTGTGTGTGGTGACTTTTGTATTATGCTAAGGGTTACTCACCGTCATCGGCTGATGAAGGGACTCCCATCTCGGAATGGCCAACACCCTCGATGGACTCCATGTCTATGACAGTGCTGCATGTCTCCTCCCAACGAGGCAGCTTAATAGGGGATGGTGCTGCGCCACCTGTGGCATGGGCCTGGCTGCGATTTGCTGAAAGGATGTTGGGGACACGCAGCCGCAGATCGTCCCAGCCTTTCCTGCAGTCTCGTACAGTGCATGGGGTTGTCCCCACCGCAGAGACCTTTTGCGCCACCTCCTTCCAGATGTTTTTTTTGCAGATTTGAGCTGCATGGTGCAGGTCTGCGCAGAACACATATGCGTGCTCCACCAGTGTGTCGGCGAGCATGTTGAGCTCCTCATCACTGAAACGTGGCTTCCGCAGCCATACTTTGCCTTTTCTGGTTGCCATGACCATCACCTTGCTGACACAGTCCACAGTTCACCGATCCAGGTGCTGTAGGCAGAGGATTGCAATGGATTGTGTTTATAAAGATGGCTGCCGGAGCATTTCCCGTTCCGGCGCAATGACGTTGCTTCCGGTACCGGCACTTCCGGTACCGGTATTTACGATACCGGTATCTATGTTACCGTTCCTTACGGCATCTAGGATGCCGGTGCCTGCGGCATTGATGATGCCGCTATCGGAGGTTTGGAGGGCCTACTGGCATGCTGGTGCAGCCGTTACCGGCATGCCGGTATGCGCGTGCACACTGACTCGGAATCAATCGTTGATTTTGGCAGCAGTGCTACTTGGACATGGTGCACCGGCATGCCGGTAATTTGCTTTTTTTACCGGCCAACTCATAATGAGGCCCATTGTCTATTTCATGAATTAATCCAAGCATTATGGGCCATTTAATTCCTTCAAGTATTATGTTTTGTTTTTAATGGGAATATTTTTTACATTATATACAAGGTGGAACAATGCTATATTGTCACAAAAGAACATACAATAGATACAAAATCAGATTTGATGGGAAGCAGTGTACTTCTTACAATGGGGTGAGCTTGAGTGACATTCTGACAAGGTTGTGGAGGGGAATAAATGGAACAGTCAACAGAAACAATGCATGAATGGGCATTCATAGGTGATTAAGGACAAACATTAGAAATGTTTAGGTGCAGGTAGGCGGTGCAGCCAGCTGTGTTAGGGATGTGACCACGATGGGTGAAGTGCTAGAGTAGAAGCAGAGAAAGTGAGGGACAGAGGCAGGTTAGAGGCATTGGAAAAATGTTAGCTAGAATGCAGATGAGAGGTAGGGTTAGGGGGTAACTCTGAGGCGAGGAGGTAGGCTTTTAGTTTGGTTTTGAACAAATCCGTGTAGATTGTTTCTGGGATGTCTGGGGGAAGAGAATTCCATACAAGTGGAGCAAGAAGAGAGAACGAGCAGAAGCGAGAGGAAGCACAGGGAGGGCAAGGTGTAGGGTCATACGTAGTGCAGCAGGTGGGCCAATACTTAGGAAGGTTAAATGGTATTGTTAATGTATAGTGCTGTTATTTCAAACATTCACATTGCTCAGTGTTGTCTGTGGGCATGCATGCAAGAGATGCAGAATACAATAGTCCTATGTACCCCCTATCTTATCCGCCCCTTTCCTTCCTCCCAGGGCGCATCGCTTTCCTCTGTAGCTGTTCATGAATCCTGTCAGGGTGCTGTTCCTTAGGATCATGGCGTAATGGTGTCAACTATGAATACTGCTTTTAGGGTTAGGTATTTACGGTTAAAGGGCTCGACGAGGAAGCCCTGGAATGTTTCGGCACAAAAGGAAGGCCCCACAGGAGTGTCTCGATTTTCGGTGAGTCTTGCTGGAGAAAACCTACTTAGTGGTCACCCTAGCAAGGATTCTCCTGCGCCACCCTTGCTTGGTTCCCTAAATTACCTTGCTGCTGCCCACTGGGCCCTAAAGCTGTTAGGTGCCAGACCTTTGTGTAAACCACCTGAACGGAAAGGAAGGAGCACAGGAGCCCACACTCCAGTGCCCGCTTACTTTTTTCACACCGCGCCGTGAAGTTATTTCAGAACTTCAGCTAGCCTCTTCCTTTTATAAAGAAATGTTTACTACACTTGGCAGGGTGGGTGCAAGAGGAGGAAGGAGGCTCTCCCGGGTGGGGGGGAACATGTTATTTTCCATTTGATAATGAGATATTTGTGGTAGATTTGCACAATTCAATTAATCCTGCCAAACTTTGCTTACATCATCTCTGGTGGAATGCAAGTCCTTTTGGAGCAAGCAAACATTACTAACCAGTATTCATTCATCTATTCTATACGCTCTTTTTAAGGATGTGCATGGAAATGAATCTGTTGCAAGCACACACTTTCACCACTAGATGGGAGCATAGCTGTGTAAGTAACAGGAGAGGAAAAAGTGTGCAGCATCAGATTCAAGTACGTACAGAACTACTATAGCAATGTACAGCAGAGACTACACCGCCCAGTGCAGGGATATAGAAGCAAACACACGCTGGAGGAAGCTTCTCCAGCGAAGGGTGCACTCTAGTAGTAACAACTACTGCATTTACTCTGCAAATATACAAAATAAAACACTTAGCCCTTGATCATAATTAAAATCTTATTGGATTTTAGCAACTTTGATTGTGTTTAGTATTAAAAGTTGGTATTTGCCCCTGTATGATTCTATATAAATAAATACATTAAATTAAATGATCTTTTAACGTGGCTCTATCGTCATTCCTTCTTGGGAGACAGACAAAAGTGGCCAATGCATTTTGGTCCAGCTCGGTCCTTCGTCAGTGCAGCATCTCAGATTAACATAAACATACATGGTATAAGAATAGTGGTGCCTAATTACAAAAGATGAAATCCATAAATTGAAAAACACCGAGAGGTGCCAGGGTAGACCATATACCTGACATGAAACAGAAGACGCCAAGAATTCTGGACAATTCACCCAAAAACAATAAGAACAGAAGAATGTTGGTCACTGGTAAATATCGCCATAAAAATAAACCCATAACAACATGTGCAAATGTGTTCACACCAAAGAGTGAAAATAATACTAAAAAATGTGGGGAAAAAGTAAAAATGTGAAACTAAATGTGCAAAGTCAGTGCAGGAGACAGAATATGCTATGAAGTAAACAGATCTATGAAAATGAATATCCAGGCCTATGATAAAACAAACTATATAATTGACAAATATCCAATAAAGTGGCTTACCTGGGTATAAAAATCAGAACACTGCAGGCGCATCTTAGTCACAGAATAAGTTAGAAAGTGGAACAGTCAAAGTATAGAGCATACGTGATGATGGTACTGCACATGGAGGCACAGTGGAGGCACAACGTTCACCAGTGGCAGTGCAGAAGGACACCAATCATCCAAAAAGCAAATAGACTGAACATATGTTACCTTATGTTATATGGCATCTGTATAGCACCTAATGCCATTGGCATGGCCTCAAAGCACTGTTGGTGAATGCCCTTGGAGGGCCGAAGTCTGGTATGAGAATTGATAAGAGGATTTTAGAATGCATGTGTACATTTTAGACAGTACAAGATCAGTAGGGGAGGCTACGTCCTTGCTAGCGACTCATGAAGATCTAACTAGTGGATGGTTGCTGTGATAGGTTGTTGAGAAGGTATGCGAGTCAAGGAGACTGAGTATGTGCCCAGCTGGACCAAATTATTTTCGTGGGACTTGGCGGCATTCTAGTGGCAGAGATGATGTGCGTTATGAGGTTGAGTAGTGGATTATTGCAGATGAATGCGGGTGGGTGGCCGTGACTCGGGGGGATACGGCGATGCTCCATGGAGATGGAGTGCTGTATATACCAGAGAGTCATGGCTGATGTCTAGTTGAGATGAGGGTATTGTGAGAAACCTGACGGTGTCTCACACGCTAGTCCCTGTAGATCTGTCATCCAGGTGGCCAGAAAACGGCCATCGCTATTGGATCCAGTTCCTGGGAGTGGACTAGTGGGGGAGGATCACGTCGAGTCATGGTACCCCATTCCCTGTAACACCTTTTCTCCATCCTACCCCGTAGGACATCGAGAAGCTCTATCCCCCACCCCCCTTTTCCGACACAAGCATTTTCTTACACAGAGAAAGACAACGGACTAGCACCAGAGCCGTTTACCTGACATGTGCCAAGGCAAGGGTCAAGAACCACACACACCTGACGGCCCTTTACCTTTCCCACAGGGATAAAAGGTAGAGCATGAGAGCACACTATGAGCAAGGCCGAATGCACGAGGGGACAGCTATTCCAGACGGGCAGTTCAAGAGGAGGCGTAAAGCGTCAAGACCTGAAAGGACGATGAGGAGGGAGGTGCCCATGCCCTTTTCAACTCTGAACTGCAAAGCCTCCGATAAAGGAACTACAAGACCAGGGAGTACAGCTGGTGTGTTATGTGACAGGTGTCAACGGTGCACAGTGGCCTCCTGCACGGATAACACAGGCGGGGAGGCACGCTGGCTACTGTGGTACTGTCCTTGACTCCAGAGGCGAAACAGACCAGCGGGTTCAACACAGCTGGTGAGTCAGAGAACACTGGTAGCAAACCTAACTGTGTTGAGCCCAAGATTGCAAGTGGCAACATTATATGTGAACAAAAACTTGTGTTGAACTTTTGGGAAAAGAAGCTGGAGCACATTAAGTTCCGGAAACTCCTCAAGACCTTCCTTTTCTCTTCCTCCTTCTCTCTCCCTCTCCCCTGCTAACCTCCTTCCTTTTTATCCACCATCCTTCTCCTTCCTAACTCTGTTCAGTTTTTTTCTGACTGGCTGCCTTGTACATCTACAGAGCCTGCAGGTCCCAGGCTCACCCGCCATTCTTTTGCACTTGCCTCCGGGCTGCTACACTTTGTTCAACATTATTACACTTTCAGCGTATGCTCCTTGAGTGGGGCAACCTCTTTGTACTTAACTCAGGGCCCTGCTGGACCGGACTCTTTGTCCCCACCACTATATGCATGACCTAAATGTACTAGGACCAATTAGTTGGTGTGTCCTCCCCCCCACCATTTTCCGTCCCCCTCTCCCGAGCTTGGTCTAAACGGTACCACTTCATGTACTTGCACTAGGAGAAATGTTGTAAGGCCTAGTATGATAGTTTTTCTGTGTCATTCGGAATCGTCATGCCCTAAGAATGATTACTGTATTCCCTTGTTCCCTTCCTGCTTCCCGCCTTAAAGTGGTTTGAAGTACTTCACCTGTGTATAAGCGCTATATAAATAAACAATAAATAAATAAATAAACTCTAGAAAAGGGCCAGCTGCAGAGTGGTCAGGTGCCACAGGAGTACTCATTTTAATGACTCTGGCTGGCCCCTTTGTTTTGTGGTGAAACAACAAATCCAAGAAGCCCCTAGGAGAGGGCGGAGTGAGGGACAGAGTGGTCCTACAAAGGTCACATAAAATCTTCTGTACAATCGCAAGTCTCTGACCCATTGCTGAAAGAAAGTTAGAGAAAAGGAACCACGTGTTCTGAAAATCTGAAGTAAAACATGAACTGTGTTTAGAAACTCATGAACTGTGTTAATGATGGCTAAGTGAACCGGACGGAGGAAAGCCAAGGCAAAAGCTAGGAACGTAAATCCTGAATGTGGTAAAACAAAGTGAACTGTGAAATTGGCAAATGTGATCCCAGTTGAGGGATGTCTGCGAATCAGGGTGAGATCTCATACACCTGAGAAGATATTGTTAAGAGTGAAAGGCCGTAGTGAACCCAACAGAGGGAGACCCAGGTTGCAAGAAAGATCAGAGCCCGGCGGAGGGAAATCCAAGGGGCGAAGAGCAATCGCACACAGTGCAAGATCACTGAAGGAACTTTCGTTTGTTTGTTAGTTTGGTCCGGCAAGAAACTTTGGCACAAGAGACTTGGCGCCTGAAGGTTCTGGTATTGTTGAACTGGAACTGTGAACCTTGTGTTGGAGAGGCCCAAGAGTGTGCTGTGCTCAGGAGTCGCGCATTGTCCCATGCTAAAAACATTGGGGAAGGGAGACCCCGCCATACCATCCCGACTTATCATTTTGTGAACACTTCTTTCTTTTCTGGTGAACATTATTCCACACTCTTTTTGTAATTTAGTGGTAAGGACTGTCAATAGTTTTTTTTTTAGTATAGGCCCTTTTTATTTGACAAGATAGCACTAGGACTGCCTTATAATTATTTGATGGTCATAGCTTGATCCTATCTTAGATTTAGATTTAGATTAGGTGTTTATCTCACCCATTACAAAGTTCAATAAGCACCATTGAACTGTGATCACTTGTGTCTGTCTTTACTGTTGCCACCATGAGTTCCTTACACTATGCAAATTGCAACATAAAGATCAACTGGAGTCCTTTCTGTGAGTGCTGGGAGTTGTCTTGTTGTCTCTTCAAGTGACTCATCAGTGCTCCCACCTACCTAACAGGGGGTGAAAGTTCACCCAAGGGGGTGGACAGAGTCAGTCAAGATACAGAGGGGAAGAGCTAGGTCTTGAGTGCCTTCCAGAAGGTGAGATGATCCTCTATGCGGCAGATGCTAAAAGGGATAGAGTTCCAGATGGTGGGAGCTTCAACAGAGAAGGAAAATCCCCCTATTCTACTTGATTTAGTGAGTGGGATGACAAGGAGAGCTGTGCCTAATCTTAGGTTTCTGGTGGGCCTGTAGGGTGTGAGCTTGTGTTGTAGATATTCTGGACCTGTGCTGTGCAGAGCACGGTTGGTGATGCACATGGCCTCAAAGGTGGAACGTCTACCGATTGGCAATTAGTGAAGGACATGGAGGGCAGGTGTGATGTGTTCTTTTGGGCCTAAGGCAACAAAGAGCTTTGCTGTAGTGTTTTAAACTTGAGTTTTCTAAGTTATGATGCAGGGAAGCCCAAGTGTTGGGTAGTAGCGTAGTGTAGGAGGGAGAAGATAATGGCTGTAATCACAGCGATTCTGTGTGGGAAGGTCAGGTAGGGGAATTTGCTTCAGAGAATGCGTAGGTGTAGATAGCAGGATTTTGACACTGAGTTGATGTGTGATAGTGTCAGATCTGAGTCCATGGTGCATCCAAGGTTCTGTTTTGTGATGGAGGTAGAGGGGGCTGGTCATAGAGGGCACGGCCAAGGGGTGGGTTATGGGAAAGGGTCAGTTTTCCTACAGATCATGATTTCAGATTTCCTGGGGTTGAGAAGAAGGTGGTTGGCAATCATCCAGTGGTCAATTTCTGTGAGGCAAGATGCAAGGTCGAGGGGTGTTGAAGAGGATGAGGGCGTCATATGCTTAGTTGTAGCAAATATTGACAAAATAATATTGCATACAAATATTGGAAGAATGTACAATGGTACATTACATATCACATTATATATATAATTAATTAATTAACAAGACGGTCCATATACTCACACTTGTCATAATTAAAATTTCTTTAGACTTACTGTTATATTCTTATGTTATCTGGCTGGGTGGTGTTTGGAATGTAGAAGGTAGAGTTGGAGGGTGGAATGTGGAGTGTATGTTCTGGTTGTAGACAGTTGAAGGTGGTCTAAGAGTTGAAGGGATCATTGTGGGGCCTTTCCTTGTATCACTGCTTACTACTTAAGTATGAACAATAAAGAAGGTAACTAACCACTCCTGCCTCCTACATGGTTACTTCAGCTGGCGATGAGGATGGGATGGTGTCTCCACTGTTGATGTGTTCTTCACGTCTGGATTGGCTCCACTGGTACTGCCGGTATGTGCCTTTTGGCTTTCCATGAGCACAGCGTTGTTGATCACGGTTCCATTGTGGAGACCTTTTGTTTAAGGTTCATCTCGATTTTCTTTGCTGCATTTCTGCTGCGTTCCTGCACTCTGGTTGTGCCTACATCACCACTGCGTGCGCATACTGGTTTCTTGTGCCCATGCGCTACACGGCTTCAACCGGAGCATTAAAGGAAAGGACCTACGCGTGTAATTTTGCATGCAGCCATTTTAGGTCCATTCATGGTTATGGGACAAGCACGCTGTGTAAGGCCACACGTGAATCTGTTCATGACATCTTTTATACCGATCCCATACCTAAGTAATAAGGAAACAAAAGTGGTTTGGTCATTAAAAAAAACAAAAGGAAAGTTAAATCATAAGTCCTCAGTGCTACCTCAACGGTGAACACACCCATTTGAAATTATTACATGTCGTTACATTACGCAAAATGCAGGGGGTAACCATTCATCCTCCCCAACCATTCCTACGAATGGCAGGAGAAACTCCTATTCCATGGAGGGAATGGAGAGAATACTGGACGAACTATATGGATATGATAGATAATTATAATTTCACAGCAGCCAAGAGGAAGACACTGCTTATACACTCCTAGGTCCTGAAGGGCATATGATCTATAAGGAGTAACTTTCTGTGAGAGTGGGAGAAGGAGAGGGAGATGGAATGGATGAGTATGAGCTAGTGCTCAAAGCTCTGGATATCTATTATCATCCCAAGACAAATGTAGCTGTAAACCAATGCTATTTGTACACGAGAAAACAAGAAGTCAGTGAAACAGTTGATGAATTTGTTATTACTCTAAAAAAACTGGCTGTGATGTGCAACTTTGGTAGCGGTGTGACACAAGACAACTTGATTTGAGATCAACTAATAATTCACACCAAAAGTAATGTGATTTAAGAAAGATTATGAATGTGTGGCAATCCATCCTTGGATGAAACTATAGCAATTTCTAACAAGGTAGAACATACAGAAACTTGCAGTAAAGCAATTAAGGACCAAGAGAAAAACTTGGTGAGTAGATCCGTCAAGGTGAATGCTGTGAAATCTAAAGAAGTGTCTAAGGAAATGACAAATATCAGGAGCAAAGACTGGAGGAATAAAGAATCAACTAAGTCTTCCATCACTTTGGAGAGTATTGGAGATGATACCGAGAAAAGATGTTTTTCTGGAAATTGTTTTCTGTGTGGAAAAAGGGGACGTTCTCAATTTTGCCTTGCATTAAACAAAAACATTTCTAACTCTGGGATTACGGGTAATTTTAACACGGTATGCAGAAATAAGAGACAGAAGCAAAATATTAATGTGTACAAGATGGAGATGATGATGAGGAAACATATTCACTAAGCCCCTGTTTGATGATTTGGACCATCTGGGTATCACGTATACTAACTACGCTGACGATACCCAGATCCTCCTCCCACTCACGGGGGTTTACGAAAAAGATCTAGCACTGGTGAACAAAATATACAGCATCGTTCAGGCATGAATGGCAACCCACGGCTTATGCCTGAACGATGATAAAACTGAGCTTCCCATCCTAGGCACCACACCCCTCATCAATAAACTAAGCACAAATTACTCTTCCTTTATCATAGATGGGAACTGCATACAAGTTGCTAAAGAAGTTAAAACATTAGGGATCTACCTTGATTCTACCTTATCATTTTCCAAACAGGTAAATTCCCTAGCTTCCTCAACAGCCTACACATGTAAGCTCATTAGAGCAGGAAAACAATTCCTATCCCAGCACAGTTGTCTAACACTAGCCAGAGCCCTTATCATCTCTAAACTAGATTATTGTAACGCACTGTACATAGGAGCCACTAAATCCATCATCAACAAAATCCAGATACAGCAAAACAAGGCCCTCCGAGCGGCTTTGGACATCCCCAGGAGAGAACACATTACAGAAACAAGAAGGAAACACAAATGGCTCTCCACCCATGAGAAAATCAAACTTAAAACTGCATCTCTCACATACAAATCTCTACACAACAAAGCCCCTCAATACCTTAAGGACAGATTCACCAGATCACACTCCACAAGACAAACCAGACTTGCCTACACCAATCGCCTCCAAGTACCTCGCTTTAAACTGACCACCATAGGCGGAGCTAGCTTCCCAGTCAAAGCTGCTCAATTGTGGAACGAATTACCCACTACCGCGAGGCTAGAACATTCTCCTTCCAAATTCAGGCAAATTGTAATTAACTGGCTGACGACAGCTATTGCTAATTGAAATTATGATAATGCTCACGCCTGTTTTGCTACACAGCATCTATACCATATGATTGTAAACTTGTATTGTAAACCTGCATCTGTAACTTGTAATTATCTGTAACATGTAACTGTAACCTGTAATTTATGCTCTAAGCTGTACATCTTCTTACTTCCTGCGCCCTTATACACCAGGGTCCGGTGCGCATAATAAATACCAAACAAACAAACAAACAAACATCCTACATACATCAATGCTAGTACATTTAGAGTCCTGTGCATTCTCATGTACATGTTGTAGCGGAGGCCATGGTGCTTACAGGAGTTGGGAGTTGAGGTGGGTGCAGTGTTTGGGCATCCCTCTGGTGCAGCCATGATGGGCATGGTGTCTGTTGGATGGCCTACAGGTTTATCGCGGCATGCATTCTGTAGCCATGCCTCAGGGGCTGTGTGCCATGTGTTGTTTTTATGTGGGTCAGATGTGCTTGCACAGTGTGCGTTGTTGCATTGGTGTTTACACTGCATGCATGGTCATGGTGGGTGGGTCGGTCAAGTGTGCAATCGGTAGTGGTGATGTGTGCACCATGCAATGGGATGGCACACTGGTCAGGCCTGCATCTGTACAGTGATGTATAAATGTGTGTGTGTATGCAGATGGTGCTTATGTTTGCAATTGTGGACTCGTGGTTTGTGTTAGTGGGGTTTGTTGTGTGTTTTCATGGCAGGGATTTTGCCGTTTCTTAGGGGCTGACATTAGGTGGGAGGTGATGGGCCATGTATTTGCCCTCATCTACTTGCCATTTGGACTCCACCATTGTAGTTGGGGTATTAGGTGTGTGTGGTGACTTTTGTATTATGCTAAGGGTTACTCACCGTCATCGGCTGATGAAGGGACTCCCATCTCGGAATGGCCAACACCCTCGATGGACTCCATGTCTATGACAGTGCTGCATGTCTCCTCCCAACGAGGCAGCTTAATAGGGGATGGTGCTGCGCCACCTGTGGCATGGGCCTGGCTGCGATTTGCTGAAAGGATGTTGGGGACACGCAGCCGCAGATCGTCCCAGCCTTTCCTGCAGTCTCGTACAGTGCATGGGGTTGTCCCCACCGCAGAGACCTTTTGCGCCACCTCCTTCCAGATGTTTTTTTTGCAGATTTGAGCTGCATGGTGCAGGTCTGCGCAGAACACATATGCGTGCTCCACCAGTGTGTCGGCGAGCATGTTGAGCTCCTCATCACTGAAACGTGGCTTCCGCAGCCATACTTTGCCTTTTCTGGTTGCCATGACCATCACCTTGCTGACACAGTCCACAGTTCACCGATCCAGGTGCTGTAGGCAGAGGATTGCAATGGATTGTGTTTATAAAGATGGCTGCCGGAGCATTTCCCGTTCCGGCGCAATGACGTTGCTTCCGGTACCGGCACTTCCGGTACCGGTATTTACGATACCGGTATCTATGTTACCGTTCCTTACGGCATCTAGGATGCCGGTGCCTGCGGCATTGATGATGCCGCTATCGGAGGTTTGGAGGGCCTACTGGCATGCTGGTGCAGCCGTTACCGGCATGCCGGTATGCGCGTGCACACTGACTCGGAATCAATCGTTGATTTTGGCAGCAGTGCTACTTGGACATGGTGCACCGGCATGCCGGTAATTTGCTTTTTTTACCGGCCAACTCATAATGAGGCCCATTGTCTATTTCATGAATTAATCCAAGCATTATGGGCCATTTAATTCCTTCAAGTATTATGTTTTGTTTTTAATGGGAATATTTTTTACATTATATACAAGGTGGAACAATGCTATATTGTCACAAAAGAACATACAATAGATACAAAATCAGATTTGATGGGAAGCAGTGTACTTCTTACAATGGGGTGAGCTTGAGTGACATTCTGACAAGGTTGTGGAGGGGAATAAATGGAACAGTCAACAGAAACAATGCATGAATGGGCATTCATAGGTGATTAAGGACAAACATTAGAAATGTTTAGGTGCAGGTAGGCGGTGCAGCCAGCTGTGTTAGGGATGTGACCACGATGGGTGAAGTGCTAGAGTAGAAGCAGAGAAAGTGAGGGACAGAGGCAGGTTAGAGGCATTGGAAAAATGTTAGCTAGAATGCAGATGAGAGGTAGGGTTAGGGGGTAACTCTGAGGCGAGGAGGTAGGCTTTTAGTTTGGTTTTGAACAAATCCGTGTAGATTGTTTCTGGGATGTCTGGGGGAAGAGAATTCCATACAAGTGGAGCAAGAAGAGAGAACGAGCAGAAGCGAGAGGAAGCACAGGGAGGGCAAGGTGTAGGGTCATACGTAGTGCAGCAGGTGGGCCAATACTTAGGAAGGTTAAATGGTATTGTTAATGTATAGTGCTGTTATTTCAAACATTCACATTGCTCAGTGTTGTCTGTGGGCATGCATGCAAGAGATGCAGAATACAATAGTCCTATGTACCCCCTATCTTATCCGCCCCTTTCCTTCCTCCCAGGGCGCATCGCTTTCCTCTGTAGCTGTTCATGAATCCTGTCAGGGTGCTGTTCCTTAGGATCATGGCGTAATGGTGTCAACTATGAATACTGCTTTTAGGGTTAGGTATTTACGGTTAAAGGGCTCGACGAGGAAGCCCTGGAATGTTTCGGCACAAAAGGAAGGCCCCACAGGAGTGTCTCGATTTTCGGTGAGTCTTGCTGGAGAAAACCTACTTAGTGGTCACCCTAGCAAGGATTCTCCTGCGCCACCCTTGCTTGGTTCCCTAAATTACCTTGCTGCTGCCCACTGGGCCCTAAAGCTGTTAGGTGCCAGACCTTTGTGTAAACCACCTGAACGGAAAGGAAGGAGCACAGGAGCCCACACTCCAGTGCCCGCTTACTTTTTTCACACCGCGCCGTGAAGTTATTTCAGAACTTCAGCTAGCCTCTTCCTTTTATAAAGAAATGTTTACTACACTTGGCAGGGTGGGTGCAAGAGGAGGAAGGAGGCTCTCCCGGGTGGGGGGGAACATGTTATTTTCCATTTGATAATGAGATATTTGTGGTAGATTTGCACAATTCAATTAATCCTGCCAAACTTTGCTTACATCATCTCTGGTGGAATGCAAGTCCTTTTGGAGCAAGCAAACATTACTAACCAGTATTCATTCATCTATTCTATACGCTCTTTTTAAGGATGTGCATGGAAATGAATCTGTTGCAAGCACACACTTTCACCACTAGATGGGAGCATAGCTGTGTAAGTAACAGGAGAGGAAAAAGTGTGCAGCATCAGATTCAAGTACGTACAGAACTACTATAGCAATGTACAGCAGAGACTACACCGCCCAGTGCAGGGATATAGAAGCAAACACACGCTGGAGGAAGCTTCTCCAGCGAAGGGTGCACTCTAGTAGTAACAACTACTGCATTTACTCTGCAAATATACAAAATAAAACACTTAGCCCTTGATCATAATTAAAATCTTATTGGATTTTAGCAACTTTGATTGTGTTTAGTATTAAAAGTTGGTATTTGCCCCTGTATGATTCTATATAAATAAATACATTAAATTAAATGATCTTTTAACGTGGCTCTATCGTCATTCCTTCTTGGGAGACAGACAAAAGTGGCCAATGCATTTTGGTCCAGCTCGGTCCTTCGTCAGTGCAGCATCTCAGATTAACATAAACATACATGGTATAAGAATAGTGGTGCCTAATTACAAAAGATGAAATCCATAAATTGAAAAACACCGAGAGGTGCCAGGGTAGACCATATACCTGACATGAAACAGAAGACGCCAAGAATTCTGGACAATTCACCCAAAAACAATAAGAACAGAAGAATGTTGGTCACTGGTAAATATCGCCATAAAAATAAACCCATAACAACATGTGCAAATGTGTTCACACCAAAGAGTGAAAATAATACTAAAAAATGTGGGGAAAAAGTAAAAATGTGAAACTAAATGTGCAAAGTCAGTGCAGGAGACAGAATATGCTATGAAGTAAACAGATCTATGAAAATGAATATCCAGGCCTATGATAAAACAAACTATATAATTGACAAATATCCAATAAAGTGGCTTACCTGGGTATAAAAATCAGAACACTGCAGGCGCATCTTAGTCACAGAATAAGTTAGAAAGTGGAACAGTCAAAGTATAGAGCATACGTGATGATGGTACTGCACATGGAGGCACAGTGGAGGCACAACGTTCACCAGTGGCAGTGCAGAAGGACACCAATCATCCAAAAAGCAAATAGACTGAACATATGTTACCTTATGTTATATGGCATCTGTATAGCACCTAATGCCATTGGCATGGCCTCAAAGCACTGTTGGTGAATGCCCTTGGAGGGCCGAAGTCTGGTATGAGAATTGATAAGAGGATTTTAGAATGCATGTGTACATTTTAGACAGTACAAGATCAGTAGGGGAGGCTACGTCCTTGCTAGCGACTCATGAAGATCTAACTAGTGGATGGTTGCTGTGATAGGTTGTTGAGAAGGTATGCGAGTCAAGGAGACTGAGTATGTGCCCAGCTGGACCAAATTATTTTCGTGGGACTTGGCGGCATTCTAGTGGCAGAGATGATGTGCGTTATGAGGTTGAGTAGTGGATTATTGCAGATGAATGCGGGTGGGTGGCCGTGACTCGGGGGGATACGGCGATGCTCCATGGAGATGGAGTGCTGTATATACCAGAGAGTCATGGCTGATGTCTAGTTGAGATGAGGGTATTGTGAGAAACCTGACGGTGTCTCACACGCTAGTCCCTGTAGATCTGTCATCCAGGTGGCCAGAAAACGGCCATCGCTATTGGATCCAGTTCCTGGGAGTGGACTAGTGGGGGAGGATCACGTCGAGTCATGGTACCCCATTCCCTGTAACACCTTTTCTCCATCCTACCCCGTAGGACATCGAGAAGCTCTATCCCCCACCCCCCTTTTCCGACACAAGCATTTTCTTACACAGAGAAAGACAACGGACTAGCACCAGAGCCGTTTACCTGACATGTGCCAAGGCAAGGGTCAAGAACCACACACACCTGACGGCCCTTTACCTTTCCCACAGGGATAAAAGGTAGAGCATGAGAGCACACTATGAGCAAGGCCGAATGCACGAGGGGACAGCTATTCCAGACGGGCAGTTCAAGAGGAGGCGTAAAGCGTCAAGACCTGAAAGGACGATGAGGAGGGAGGTGCCCATGCCCTTTTCAACTCTGAACTGCAAAGCCTCCGATAAAGGAACTACAAGACCAGGGAGTACAGCTGGTGTGTTATGTGACAGGTGTCAACGGTGCACAGTGGCCTCCTGCACGGATAACACAGGCGGGGAGGCACGCTGGCTACTGTGGTACTGTCCTTGACTCCAGAGGCGAAACAGACCAGCGGGTTCAACACAGCTGGTGAGTCAGAGAACACTGGTAGCAAACCTAACTGTGTTGAGCCCAAGATTGCAAGTGGCAACATTATATGTGAACAAAAACTTGTGTTGAACTTTTGGGAAAAGAAGCTGGAGCACATTAAGTTCCGGAAACTCCTCAAGACCTTCCTTTTCTCTTCCTCCTTCTCTCTCCCTCTCCCCTGCTAACCTCCTTCCTTTTTATCCACCATCCTTCTCCTTCCTAACTCTGTTCAGTTTTTTTCTGACTGGCTGCCTTGTACATCTACAGAGCCTGCAGGTCCCAGGCTCACCCGCCATTCTTTTGCACTTGCCTCCGGGCTGCTACACTTTGTTCAACATTATTACACTTTCAGCGTATGCTCCTTGAGTGGGGCAACCTCTTTGTACTTAACTCAGGGCCCTGCTGGACCGGACTCTTTGTCCCCACCACTATATGCATGACCTAAATGTACTAGGACCAATTACTTGGTGTGTCCTCCCCCCCACCATTTTCCGTCCCCCTCTCCCGAGCTTGGTCTAAACGGTACCACTTCATGCACTTGCACTAGGAGAAATGTTGTAAGGCCTAGTATGATAGTTTTTCTGTGTCATTCGGAATCGTCATGCCCTAAGAATGATTACTGTATTCCCTTGTTCCCTTCCTGCTTCCCGCCTTAAAGTGGTTTGAAGTACTTCACCTGTGTATAAGCGCTATATAAATAAACAATAAATAAATAAATAAACTCTAGAAAAGGGCCAGCTGCAGAGTGGTCAGGTGCCACAGGAGTACTCATTTTAATGACTCTGGCTGGCCCCTTTGTTTTGTGGTGAAACAACAAATCCAAGAAGCCCCTAGGAGAGGGCGGAGTGAGGGACAGAGTGGTCCTACAAAGGTCACATAAAATCTTCTGTACAATCGCAAGTCTCTGACCCATTGCTGAAAGAAAGTTAGAGAAAAGGAACCACGTGTTCTGAAAATCTGAAGTAAAACATGAACTGTGTTTAGAAACTCATGAACTGTGTTAATGATGGCTAAGTGAACCGGACGGAGGAAAGCCAAGGCAAAAGCTAGGAACGTAAATCCTGAATGTGGTAAAACAAAGTGAACTGTGAAATTGGCAAATGTGATCCCAGTTGAGGGATGTCTGCGAATCAGGGTGAGATCTCATACACCTGAGAAGATATTGTTAAGAGTGAAAGGCCGTAGTGAACCCAACAGAGGGAGACCCAGGTTGCAAGAAAGATCAGAGCCCGGCGGAGGGAAATCCAAGGGGCGAAGAGCAATCGCACACAGTGCAAGATCACTGAAGGAACTTTCGTTTGTTTGTTAGTTTGGTCCGGCAAGAAACTTTGGCACAAGAGACTTGGCGCCTGAAGGTTCTGGTATTGTTGAACTGGAACTGTGAACCTTGTGTTGGAGAGGCCCAAGAGTGTGCTGTGCTCAGGAGTCGCGCATTGTCCCATGCTAAAAACATTGGGGAAGGGAGACCCCGCCATACCATCCCGACTTATCATTTTGTGAACACTTCTTTCTTTTCTGGTGAACATTATTCCACACTCTTTTTGTAATTTAGTGGTAAGGACTGTCAATAGTTTTTTTTTTAGTATAGGCCCTTTTTATTTGACAAGATAGCACTAGGACTGCCTTATAATTATTTGATGGTCATAGCTTGATCCTATCTTAGATTTAGATTTAGATTAGGTGTTTATCTCACCCATTACAAAGTTCAATAAGCACCATTGAACTGTGATCACTTGTGTCTGTCTTTACTGTTGCCACCATGAGTTCCTTACACTATGCAAATTGCAACATAAAGATCAACTGGAGTCCTTTCTGTGAGTGCTGGGAGTTGTCTTGTTGTCTCTTCAAGTGACTCATCAGTGCTCCCACCTACCTAACAGGGGATGAAAGTTCACCCAAGGGGGTGGACAGAGTCAGTCAAGATACAGAGGGGAAGAGCTAGGTCTTGAGTGCCTTCCAGAAGGTGAGATGATCCTCTATGCGGCAGATGCTAAAAGGGATAGAGTTCCAGATGGTGGGAGCTTCAACAGAGAAGGAAAATCCCCCTATTCTACTTGATTTAGTGAGTGGGATGACAAGGAGAGCTGTGCCTAATCTTAGGTTTCTGGTGGGCCTGTAGGGTGTGAGCTTGTGTTGTAGATATTCTGGACCTGTGCTGTGCAGAGCACGGTTGGTGATGCACATGGCCTCAAAGGTGGAACGTCTACCGATTGGCAATTAGTGAAGGACATGGAGGGCAGGTGTGATGTGTTCTTTTGGGCCTAAGGCAACAAAGAGCTTTGCTGTAGTGTTTTAAACTTGAGTTTTCTAAGTTATGATGCAGGGAAGCCCAAGTGTTGGGTAGTAGCGTAGTGTAGGAGGGAGAAGATAATGGCTGTAATCACAGCGATTCTGTGTGGGAAGGTCAGGTAGGGGAATTTGCTTCAGAGAATGCGTAGGTGTAGATAGCAGGATTTTGACACTGAGTTGATGTGTGATAGTGTCAGATCTGAGTCCATGGTGCATCCAAGGTTCTGTTTTGTGATGGAGGTAGAGGGGGCTGGTCATAGAGGGCACGGCCAAGGGGTGGGTTATGGGAAAGGGTCAGTTTTCCTACAGATCATGATTTCAGATTTCCTGGGGTTGAGAAGAAGGTGGTTGGCAATCATCCAGTGGTCAATTTCTGTGAGGCAAGATGCAAGGTCGAGGGGTGTTGAAGAGGATGAGGGCGTCATATGCTTAGTTGTAGCAAATATTGACAAAATAATATTGCATACAAATATTGGAAGAATGTACAATGGTACATTACATATCACATTATATATATAATTAATTAATTAACAAGACGGTCCATATACTCACACTTGTCATAATTAAAATTTCTTTAGACTTACTGTTATATTCTTATGTTATCTGGCTGGGTGGTTTTTGGAATGTAGAAGGTAGAGTTGGAGGGTGGAATGTGGAGTGTATGTTCTGGTTGTAGACAGTTGAAGGTGGTCTAAGAGTTGAAGGGATCATTGTGGGGCCTTTCCTTGTATCACTGCTTACTACTTAAGTATGAACAATAAAGAAGGTAACTAACCACTCCTGCCTCCTACATGGTTACTTCAGCTGGCGATGAGGATGGGATGGTGTCTCCACTGTTGATGTGTTCTTCACGTCTGGATTGGCTCCACTGGTACTGCCGGTATGTGCCTTTTGGCTTTCCATGAGCACAGCGTTGTTGATCACGGTTCCATTGTGGAGACCTTTTGTTTAAGGTTCATCTCGATTTTCTTTGCTGCATTTCTGCTGCGTTCCTGCACTCTGGTTGTGCCTACATCACCACTGCGTGCGCATACTGGTTTCTTGTGCCCATGCGCTACACGGCTTCAACCGGAGCATTAAAGGAAAGGACCTACGCGTGTAATTTTGCATGCAGCCATTTTAGGTCCATTCATGGTTATGGGACAAGCACGCTGTGTAAGGCCACACGTGAATCTGTTCATGACATCTTTTATACCGATCCCATACCTAAGTAATAAGGAAACAAAAGTGGTTTGGTCATTAAAAAAAACAAAAGGAAAGTTAAATCATAAGTCCTCAGTGCTACCTCAACGGTGAACACACCCATTTGAAATTATTACATGTCGTTACATTACGCAAAATGCAGGGGGTAACCATTCATCCTCCCCAACCATTCCTACGAATGGCAGGAGAAACTCCTATTCCATGGAGGGAATGGAGAGAATACTGGACGAACTATATGGATATGATAGATAATTATAATTTCACAGCAGCCAAGAGGAAGACACTGCTTATACACTCCTAGGTCCTGAAGGGCATATGATCTATAAGGAGTAACTTTCTGTGAGAGTGGGAGAAGGAGAGGGAGATGGAATGGATGAGTATGAGCTAGTGCTCAAAGCTCTGGATATCTATTATCATCCCAAGACAAATGTAGCTGTAAACCAATGCTATTTGTACACGAGAAAACAAGAAGTCAGTGAAACAGTTGATGAATTTGTTATTACTCTAAAAAAACTGGCTGTGATGTGCAACTTTGGTAGCGGTGTGACACAAGACAACTTGATTTGAGATCAACTAATAATTCACACCAAAAGTAATGTGATTTAAGAAAGATTATGAATGTGTGGCAATCCATCCTTGGATGAAACTATAGCAATTTCTAACAAGGTAGAACATACAGAAACTTGCAGTAAAGCAATTAAGGACCAAGAGAAAAACTTGGTGAGTAGATCCGTCAAGGTGAATGCTGTGAAATCTAAAGAAGTGTCTAAGGAAATGACAAATATCAGGAGCAAAGACTGGAGGAATAAAGAATCAACTAAGTCTTCCATCACTTTGGAGAGTATTGGAGATGATACCGAGAAAAGATGTTTTTCTGGAAATTGTTTTCTGTGTGGAAAAAGGGGACGTTCTCAATTTTGCCTTGCATTAAACAAAAACATTTCTAACTCTGGGATTACGGGTAATTTTAACACGGTATGCAGAAATAAGAGACAGAAGCAAAATATTAATGTGTACAAGATGGAGATGATGATGAGGAAAGGGAGGAACACTAGCTACAGTAGGTTACAATGGTGTGAAGTTACAAGACGTCTGCCTGCAAAAGTATATTTTGCATTGATGGCATTAATTCTGAGCCCACAGTGGACTCAAGTTCACTGTACACTATTATAACAAAGGAAAAATACCAGCATGGTACACCTCCACAGTGGGTACCGTGTTGAGGGCTGCCGTCACCTTGCTATAGCTACGGGACTTGAGGTCATCCCAACATTTCTGGACCATGTTCCTGGGGTGGACTGCCACCCCCTCTGCGTTGATGGCAGCTGTGATGTCATCCCCAATCCTCAGCCTTGCGTCAGTGCCCAACTGCATAGCTGGATTGAAGAGGGCATCATAGGTGCCCAGAACCTGATCCACCAGTATGCCAACTTCGGTGTTGAGGAAGTTGGCAGCCCTCTGCCTCAACGTGGGGGTGCTCCCCTGCCCAGATGATGTGGATGGGGCAGACATGGCACCCCAAGGCAGGTCTGGGCTTTCTGGGTCCTGGGTAGGTGCTGTGGAGCTTCGGTGGTATTGGCAGAGGTGGAAGTCCTGACAATTACAGCGGAGGTGGTTGTAGGCCCAACACAGGAGTCCAGGCAAAGGTGGGGCAGCTGGCACACCAGGAAAGTGTTGGTTTTAGGCACTCACTCTCCAGCAGGCAGCAGCACTATAGGAGTGAGTGAGTGAGTGAGGCAAAGCAAGGCCAGATCAGGCAAATTCAGCAGTAGGTAGGCAGAAGGAACAGTGGTGTGCATCTTGCATCTGCAGCAGCTGATAACAGAGTAAAGGGCCTTAAGGTGTAAGTTACATCCTGCACAAAGTGATGCTGTGCACCTACGCGGCATACCTACACAGCTCACGGCAATGATGTGATAATATAGGTGCTCATGGTCTGACTACCACATTATCAATTTCTCCATCCCCCACCCTGGAAAACCTAAATGTACTGCCACACCACTACCTCCAGCAGTCACGCATAGTTTATGTAAACTCACAAAAGAAAATATTGTGCCCTTGCAAGACATACCCTGCCTCACACCACCCCTTCTCTGCCGACCGCAGCTCACTAGTCGACATGTACACTGCAACCCTATACAAAGCCGTGAACACTATTGCCCCTCTACTTCATCGCAAAGCTAAACCTCTCAGACATTCCAACTCATGGTTTACCCTTGACCTCCTAGAACTGCAAAACAACAAACGTCAGGCAGAACTAATATGGATGAAAAATCCTACCGATACCTTGAAAGATGACTTCACTAAAATCTCTAGACTCTATAAACCAGCTATAAAGTCAGCTAAATCCAACTCCTTTAATGTCAGAATTTGCAATGCAAAGTCAGACATTAGATAGATTTCTACCATCTTTAGGCAACTGGAGTCTCCAGCCGCACCTCTCCCCACCCTTACCAAGGATGAATCCTGGTCCACTGACATTCAAATGGCAATGCTGAAAATCGACACCCTGAACAAATCAATTGTGAACAATCCAGCCAAATGCCACAATCACCTGCATGCCCTAGCCATAATCACCGCCCCTGACTCCCCGAACCCCTCGATCGCCCAGTTTTACTTCAAGGAGATTTCAGAGATTTAAGTCCTAACATTAATCAAAAGCCTTAAACCCTCAAGATGTAAAGAAGATATATGTCTAGCGTCTATCATCAGAGACTGTGCGGAAATCCTTACTCCTCTCATCACTGGATTCATAAATGCCTCCTTCTCGACAAGCACAGTGCTGTCAGCCTCAAGAAAGCCTGGGTTCTCCCCCTCCTAAAGAAACATCATTAGACCCTGCCAAATACAGGCCAATCACAATTGCCCCCTTCTTACTAATATTGTGATAGGGAAGCCTATCTGCAAGTCCAGTACTTCCTTGAAACCAACCACATACTAGGAGGGCGCCTTACGCCCCATGCATGGCACAGAATCAGCTCTGCTAGACCTTAAAAATCAGCTTGATGAGATCAGGGATGAGGGGAAGACAGCACTTCTCCTTCTCATAGATCAATCTCCTGCATTTGACCTGGTTGACCACACAATCTTATACCATCACCTCATTGCCTCTGCCAACTTTTCCCCCATGGCTTTCTGGAAGGTAAAGTCATGAGGGTATTTTCAGAGAATGCCAATGCCTCACCTTCCCCAATCTCATCCAAATCACAAGGATCGTGCATATCCCTGACTCTTTACAATATCCTCACCAACCTCTCTTCGATATCTTGAACTACTCGGCATAGCATACACTAACTATACCGACGGGGCATGGCTACAGGGCCATGTAGAGGGACGTGTTCTGGAGGAGCTCCCGATGATCCTACCATGATCCGTATCGTAGGTGCATAAATAGATGCCCGCGGTGGATACAAATATATGTGCATGCACATGAACTACTGGAGCGCGACTGCAGGGCATCTGGAGCCCATAGGACAGGGTACAGAAGAAGTTCTGTGCCCTCCCGTGATCGCGGTGACCCGGGCTGTTCAGTTTCAAGATGGCGACTTGAAGAAGAACAAAGGAATAAAGGAGCGGCCCTGTGTGCAGGGACCGAAGTGACAGTGCGCGAAGAGAGCAGTGGCGCCGGCATCCCGCCGTGCTTCCGAGTGATCGGTAAGCGTACACAGGCGGATCGCATTGGAGGAAGAACAGCAGATTGGGGGTGAGCGGTGGCGCGACGGGCTGCGGGACCCCACACCCCTTGAAATCATGTGCTGAAGCTGACCGCGACTGTATGGCGTGCGCACGGAGGCGCTGCCGCGGTATCAGCTGTGTGCTCAATCGGCTGCCGCGGCCCAGGTGCAGAAACTAAGGGAGACACCTTGTAGCAGCGCTCCAAGAAAGGAGGCAAATGAGCGCTGTGCCCGGCTGACAGAGCTTGCGAACGGGCATGCAACACTGTTGCAGTGGCCCCTGGAGCAAGCGAGGGAGGGAGAGAGAGCGGCAGTGGTTGCATACACATCAGCCTCTGGGCACGAGGAGCGAACTGGAGAAATTACGGGGACTGCCAGCAGAGAGAGGCAGAATCTCCACATGATCCACAGCACTGCAAGCTGAGCTGCTGGTGGACAGTTCCACTACTGGTGCTGTAAGGTGGATGGGACACAGAGGATCAGGCATACTCCGGGGGCTGCCTCCGTGGGACACTAGAGGCTGTGGACACTGCAATACCTATGGGCCACACAGGGACACCTCAGGTGCCAGACCTGCCTATATCAAGTGGCACAGCGAGTAGAGCGCTCGCTTTGACATCAGTGCAGAGCCTGCGAACGCAGGTTCAAATCCCGGCAGCGCCAAACTCAGCGTTTCATCCTTCCGAGGTCGATAAATGAGCACCACACACCGTGGGTAATAATAAGCAGCGCTCAGATACCTGAGGGTTCGTAGCGCTATATAAATGCCAAATTATTATTATTATTATTATTATCCCAGAGAGGCAGTGGCCAATGCTGAATATCGTTACATCACACCATAAGGTGCCAGCGCCTGCAGGGTACACTGAATGGGACCCAGATGGGAACTGGCCCAGAAGGAGCATAGCAGCTGCAGTGGCTAGCGCTGGACAAGGAGGTGGATGCTCCATTGCGTCACGCAGGGCGTGGCTCCCCCTTGAGCTTAAGTGCAGGCAGAAGTTCACCCCTAACAGGGCGGGGAACCATAAGTGAAGGGCTTGCCCGCAACTCCTGCTGCGGCGAAATGTCTAATAAGCCTCCGAGACTAAAGGGCAAACAACCCACGCTAAACGAGTACGCCAGGACACCGCCGGGCCCGGAAGGAGCCAGGAGCAAAGCCCTAGCTGGGGGAATGGCCGCTATGGGTACGAATCAGGAGGTCCTTGTGGTGATTGCTGATTGGAAGGTGGCTTGGGATACCAAGCTTGAACTGGCCGTGACGGAATTGAAAACGGCGCTGGATCTCAAAGTTGGGGCGGTGCAGGAGGACGTGAACCTCCTTAGGCAGGATGTCAGGGCGCTGGCGGCGCGCACGGAGACCCTTGAGAAGGAGGTGGGCCCCACCACAGCGGAGTGTGCTGCGCATAAATCGGAGCTCCATGCCCTGGTGCAACGGGTGGGCAACTTGGAAAGCAGGGAGGAGGAGGCGGAAGGACTGGCCCGGAGGAATAATATCCACATCGTTGGACTGCCGGAGGGGGCTGAGGGTCACAACCCAACAGAGTTTATCGAGACTATGCTAATGCAGAAGATCACTGGGGGAGCCTTGTCCCAGGAATTTGCAGTGGAAAGGGCGCACAGAGCCTTGACAAGGAAGCCGCCACGGGTAACCCGCCAAGGCCAATGATCGCCAAGATTCTTAATTATCGGAATCAGGAACGAATCCTTGAAAACTTCCACAAAGGAGGGACAATGCAACAAGGGACGGCGAGCATAACGGCCTACCCAGACTACACCCTGTTGGTGCAACAGAGCCGTATGAACATTGGGACCGTCAAGAGGAGAATGCGGGAGGCGGGCCATAAGTACATGTTGCTCTACCCGGCTAAGCTGAAAGTCTTCTATAAAAACAGAACCTTGTTCTTCGACACCCCGGAAGACGCCATGGGGTGGCTCGACATGCAAAACTGTCCTCAAGAGCCGGACATCCAGAAGGGAGATGGAGGAGGAGGTGGAGATAAGTAATGTATGGGGGGAGCACCTGAACGTGGCGGGACTCAAGACCATGGGACTTGATTATAGTCATTGACGCAGCCGGAAAGCGGGCATGCATTGATGGGTAGGAAATATGATCCATCCGTGAGCACGGAGACTTTATCTGGGTAAGGGAGCCTCTTAGGGCTAGTATTTATATCCCCACTTAGAGTTTAGTTAGGTCACTGACAACCAGCGGTGACAACCAGCTGGGTTCTTAACTTGGGCTTCCAGGGTAGAACCAAACGCGGGGACGCCTGAGATCCAGGGATGGAGCTGGGTGGTTGTTGGGTTTGGGGTAGGAGGGAGAGGGGGGAGGGAAGGGGTTGTTGGTGTGGTTTGTTGTGTTGGGGAGGGTGTTCAGTTGGGGGGGAAGCCTACGCTCTAGAAAAATGAGAAAACTTATGGGAGACCTTAAGATAGTCACTTGGAACGTGAGGGGGCTCAACAGCTATTTGAAAAGAAACAAGGTCATGATGTACCTGCGCAGGCAGAGAGTGGATATAGCTTTATTACAAGAAACTCATCTAACACAAGCAAAATTGAATGTGATACGGAAGAAGTGGAAGTGGACGGTAGTGGGAGCGGCGTACTCTGCTTATGCAAGGGGGGTAATCACATGGGTGGCCCCACAAGTCCCGTTCCAGTTGCTGTATTCTGCCGCGGAGTCGGAAGGCAGGATGGTGGTTATGAAAGGGTTGGTGGAAAACAGAGAGATCTGTATTGTAAACACTTACGCTCCGAACCGGGATACGGCTTTGTATTTTAGGACCTTGTATGGTAAACTCAGTGAAAGCGCGGGGGGGGCCTGTATTATGGGGGGGCGAATTTAATTATGTGCTAAATCCTGTAATGCATAGATCAGACGCTAAAGTAGACAGACCCACTCGGGCTGCGAAGGCGTTGCAGTCATTGTTGACAGATTTTGGGTTGGCTGATGCATGGAGGGCACGCCATCCGCAGGATAGGCAATATTCACACTATGAAGCCCCACAGGGCCTGTACACCAGATTAGACTATGTGTTTGTCACATAGGAATTAATGATCGAAATACCTCAGGTGGAATACAAAGCAAGAGTCCTCTCAGATCACTCGCCACTGATGGTAGTGTGGCAGTACCGGCCCCCGAGGGGGAGGATACCCACATGGCGTTTGACAGCGGAGACACTTAAAGACAATGTTTTCAGGGAAGACATGAGAAAAGAGATAATAATTTATTTTGAAATAAATACAGATAGTGTTAAGACAGCGGGCACACTCTGGGAAGCCTTTAAAGTAGTAGTTAGGGGAATCACCATAGCCAAATCAAAAGGGCTACAGAATGGGATACTGACCGAGTTGCAAGATGCTGAAAAAGAGCTGGAAGATGTACTGGAACGGGGCGGGAACACTAAGGAAGATGCAGAAATGGTATTGAGTCTGCAGCAGAAATGTGCAGCGTGCTGGGAAAGACTGTGCAACCTCAATTATAAGAAATATATAGAGAGGCAACATGCAGGGGGGGACAAAACAGGGAGAGTCCTGGCGTGGCTCTATAAAAATGAGACCCCTAGGCCCCCAATCAGGACGATTGTGAGGGAGGATGGCAGTATAATGGATACACAAGAGGGGGTTGATCAGGAATTCGTGGAGTATTATAGACGGCTGTATGGGGATGAGACAGGAAGTAATGTGGTGGAGATGGGGGAAATGCTGGAGGATATTGGATTACCCCGGATAAGCGCAGAAGACAGGGAAGAGCTAGATGCCCCAATTACCCTAGAGGAACTAGAGGGAGTGGCGAGGCTGCTGCCCACGTGTAAAACCCTGGGAACTGATGGACTCCCAAGCAAATTTTATAAGGCATATAAAGCAGAGGTACTCTCCCCGCTGCTGGAGATGCTCAACGAAGCATACGAAGCCGGGAAATTACTGGATTCCTTAAGGGAGGTGATTATTATACCACTCCCCAAGCCCAATAAGCCTGGTAGCGACTGTGGCTCATATAGGCCGCTGTCGATGCTGAATCAAGATAGTAAGATTCTAACAGCGGTCTTAGCGAATAGAATGAAGAAGGTTATCAGTAAACTAATCCACCCTGATCAGACAGATATGTCCCAAATAGGAGTATCTCTAATAATCTTAGGCGACTACATCGAGTGGTTGAGCATGCTAGTGGGGAGGACGGCGAGATGGTGATAGTATCATTGGACGCGATTAAGGCATTTGACCCGGTCAAGTGGCCCTGGTTAATGGCGGCCCTGGCAAATTATGGTATGGGACCGGGATATCTTAAATGGGTCGAACTGTTGTGCAGTGCGCCACTGGCTAGAGTGAAGACAGGAGTGGTGGTTTCTGAAAGATGGCAACTCAGCTGAGGCACGATTCAGGGTTGCCCATGGTCCCCTATGCTGTATATCTTAGCCTTAGAACCCCTGGCGATTTATTTAAGGCAGCAATATGACGCAATAGGTATAGTCATCGGGGAGATGCCACATCTCATTTCATTATATGCAGATGACATGCTACTGTACCTGCGCTACCCAGAAGAGAACCTCCAGTACATTCTGGAAGTGATGGAGAGGTCTGCAGACCTCTCAGGCATAGCTGTGAACCCCAGTAAGTCATGTGTGTTCCCGTTGGGCAGATATGGAGGGCTTCCGCTAGAGAGTCTGCCAGTCCTGCAGATACCGTGGGAGGTTACAACGTTCAGATATCTTGGGGTGGACGTATACCACACAGTGGAGGCTGAACATAGGCACAACACAGAGGGGGCAGTTGAGAAACTGGAAAATAGTATGAAATTCTGGACGAAACTCCCCTTGGCGATGATGGGACGAGGGGCGATGCTCAAGATGGTGGCGCTGCCTAGAATGCTGCACTGCTTTGCGAACATCCCATACCCAATATCCAGGAAATTTTTTGTCAGGCTGGATGGTATATGCAGGGAATTTTTATGGCACGGGATGAGGAACAGGGTAGCCCGGTGGAAACTACAAGACCCATATGAGAAGGGAGGCATTAAGTTGCCAAACTGGGAAGTCTATTACGTAGCGAGCCAATTACAATATGTGGCCAAATGGCTCTCTGAAGAGCCCACCTTAGAACACAGACTGCTTCAGAAGGTTGCCCCCCATACTTCCTGAGAGAAATGATATGGTTGCCCAGACCGGAGTTGGGAGGTCGCCCTGGGATGTTGGGTCTTGGATGGGGAATGTGGCAAAGGGCTTGCAGATTAATGGGCAGGCCCTTCCCGTGCTCCCTGCAGATCCCACTAGCTACAGTGGTGGGAAAGGATAAGCAACTGAGGCTGATGATTAAAAGGCATTGGGAACCGGTGGGAATAGCAGTGATGGGGGATGTGTGGCAGGAGGGGAGGGCTCTGGAATTCGAGGAGCTAGTGGAGTTAATGGGGTTGAATACCGGGCAATATATCACGTACCATGGGGTAGTACGACGAATAAAAGATACTTGGTCTGAAGTGGAACTGGCGGAGGAACCGGACACTACTCTGGATATGATATATGATATAGCAGAAGGGGGACATGAAACGTCTAGAGTGTATGAAATGATAATGTCCCGAGTAGGCAGGGAGGTGGGGCAACTTAGACTGGATTGGGAAGAGGAAGTAGGGACCCCGATGAGTGATGGGATGTGGGAGAGAGCACAAGGATATCATAAAAAAGTAGCTAGAAATGCTAGATTGCAGCAGATACAGCTGTATGCAACCCACAGAGCGTACCTGATGCCACAGAAGATAGCTAAATTTAAAAACGCTGGAAGCCAGGTGTGCCCAAAATGTAATGAGGAAAATGCGGGAATGGTACATATGTTCTGGGCATGCCCACTAATAGAGAGATACTGGGGAGAAATAGCACAAAAAATGGAGCACAGGGGGATCTGGATCAAGGTTGATACTGCATGGGCCTGTTTGCTAGGAAGGTTCCCTAGACTGCGCAAGCTTAAACATGTAAGCAAATTGAAGGATCTGGCATATGTCCTGGCAAAGAGATGGATTGCGATGGGCTGGAAAGCATGTCATAGGCTAAATTTGGATACATGGTGGAGGGATCTGCAGAAGTGGGCGGAGGCGGAAACAGTGGTATGGCAGGAAACGTGTAAAGGGGAGACAGAAGAAGAAGCTGGAGCCCTAGAGGGTTGGAGGCAATTGATAGCTGAATTATTTGGGCCCTCGCATGAGAGATCGAGTGATGGAGACTCAATGAGCTCCGCTGACGAGGAATCCCCACTGCAGGTGGTGGAGAATGGAAACGAGAGGGAGCAGGCTTGGGAGGGGGGAGGGATAGGGAGATACAGTGTGTTGGAATATAACGACTTATGTGAAGCCAGGATTGACACAATGTATTCACTGTAAGTTTGGTTTGGTTTGTTTGTTTTTGAAAATCAATAAAAGTGTTTTAAAAAAAAAGAAACTATACCAACGACACCCAAATCCTACTCCCACTCTCTGGTAATTATGTAGATGACTAAAATACACTCAACAATACCTACTCCATAATACAGTCTTGGACGGCGGCTAATTATCTGTGTCTAGTCGTGGACAAAACTGAAATCCTGCTTGTCGCACCACACACAGCCCTACAAAATCTCAATGAACAATTACACTGCCTTCAAGATTGATAACATGCTGATCCCCGTCCCAGCTTTCTGTTAAAACCCTTGTTTTATATCATAGGATATATTAAGACACCTAACCTTCATTTCACTCAAGTACTGTGACGAAGAAGAGGAAGTCAAGAGAATTACAGACTTGCTACGTGAAACACCACTATGGTACAGAGATGAGGAAGATGCAGATAGAGGCACACCAACATCCCCATAATACATGTTCCATCAATAAGGCCAGGCAGGGTCAGGCAATTGAAATCAGCCATACCCACCTGCAGCCTATCAGGCACTCAAAAGAGTATAAAAAGAACAGAGGCATTCAACAAAGTGAACGAGTTTGAGGGAAGAGCTGTGGAGCCGTGGCTGTCCAGGACCAGCTGGGGAAAACCAGGAAGCTGAGACGTTGAGGGTTTGCATGAGGGAGCGCCCTACTACAATGTGGCTAGAAGCCTACCACTTGAGCTGCAAGTAGAGGTCCAGAGAAGGGAGCTTGGAGGTGGGCTAATCTCTTTTCATATTACCAATATGAAGTGCTCGTTCCCCTGGGCCAGGAAGGTGGCCCAGGAGTGTCTAAGAGGCAGGTGGTGAGACCCTGACCTCAGACTGCAAGGACGTTGCCTGTGAAAGGAGTAAAACACAACTAGTAAGGCAAGCAATGTAAAAGCCATGTCTGTTTGACTAAAGCGAGCGAGATACAATCTTGCCGCTCGGCCACGTAAAGTGAAAGACTCGTCGAGTGAAACTGACAAAAAGGAATTATACAAAGTGGCAGAGTGGTCGCGGATAAGAATACCCGTTTTCGAATGAGTCTGCAAGTGAATTGGAAGCTTCTAGCTTAAAGGGGTAGCTGTGTGCAGCCCTGAGGTAGGAGGAAAATAGACATCCGAAAAGGGCGACCTGTGCAGAAACTGACATGGGAGCAAAATTTCCAAACCTGAAAAAAGGAATTTCAGCAAAGCAAAGAAGTATTGAAAAAGCATTGGGGTGACCACCAGGTGGGAGAAAGATCCAGGAGGGCTGCAGAGACCCCGCTCTAAAGATAAGAAGACACAAGCAAAGTAAAGCACCTGGTTGTGTGACCTGTAATGCGTGGACCGTTCGGTCTGTCAACTGCACCACGACCAGGGGTGCCCTAGCTGTGGAAAGGCACTGCCTGATATATTGATGCTGAAAATCAAAAGGACTTGGTTTACAGTGGGGAAGGGAATCCCACAAGAAACCAAGAGAAGAGTGACATTTTTCCACGAAAACCTTTACGAGTTGAACTTTTGGGTTTGAAAAGGAAGCAAAATTGAACCAGTTGAACATTTGTAAGTTGCAGAAAAAGCTAAAGGGTCTAACTTGGGGCAAAGGAAGCCTGAGAGACCTGTTTAAAAGGTGAATTTTGACAAGGAAAAAGGTACTGTGAACTTTTGTCAACTGAATTCCTGAGTTGCCAAGTGAATCCTGGGAAGCTGTGGAACTTAATACACCTGAGTGCCTTGAACTTGGGGAGGGAGCTGCAGAAGAGCACCATTGTCACGTTAACTTTACTTGGAACACTACTGAGTTGGCCAAATCCCATAAACCATGTTATTCTGTAGAAGTCAGGGCAAGAATAGAT
This sequence comes from Ambystoma mexicanum, assembly GCF_040938575.1. Lineage (NCBI taxonomy): Eukaryota > Metazoa > Chordata > Amphibia > Caudata > Ambystomatidae > Ambystoma > Ambystoma mexicanum. The sequence continues at coordinate 468,637,892 of NC_090922.1, forward strand.
TTCGACACAGACAGTATTTTGTTTTGGACATACATACTTTGACTTCCCTTTGTTTTCTTTCCGTTAGGGAACATTCCCACCTTAGAGTTAGGGCCAGCTAGGTGTTCTACCATCCTGACCACTGAAAATAAAGGTTTTTCAAAATCTGCTTTATCTGTCTGTGTCATCTCTTGATACCATGCCTGTCTCACAACATACAATATAATTCCTCCCCTTTTATTTGCCACTTTCGATTGCTTCTACTTACGTCTGTGGTTCAGCTGCAGCGCTTCGTTATCGACTCTTCCCCAATCGACCACTTCGTCTTCAGTTCATGGGGTGCCTGCGGTGACCGGACAGGGATTTATTCAAAGGAGCACCTGCCGACTGTCTCTGGTTACACATGTTTTTTGTCTCGCTCTCCGCAGGAAACTCTGCAGTCTTCTGGCTGATGGAAGGTCTGGATCTTGAACCATCCACCCCACTACCAAAATGTGCAATAGCACCTGGAGCGTATCAAGTGCTGGATGGGATTACCATAATAACTGATTTCAGGCCGAAATAACTGGACAGCAAAGAATATGGCAAAGTACTACTTTATTTACACTTAATTAAAGTAAGGATATCTGGCAAGCATAACAAGTCGCAGCTCAAAAACTCTCAAAAACATTTCCGTCACACAAGGATTTATGCCTCAATATATGTCAGCTATGATGTCATTCTACATGGCAAATGATAAAACAACCTATTGGATGGGAAGGCTAGGTTAAGGGAACATATCTACCCATAGCTTCTTTAGGTGTTAGTAACATCATTTGCTACCCCTTATTAGGTAGTCACGCCTTGAAAAACCTCTAACTACATATAATATAGATAATGGAATAGTAGAATAATAGCAGAGGATTGGCTTCTGCAACAATGTATAGTCCATCACATAGGCCATCCTGACTGGTTGGCACCCTATTCCAACCTTGGACATTCGGCTCATTAGCAGCACGTAAGAAAAACGAAACCCAGGTGTGGAGAACGTCAGACAACTGCCCACTTGGCTAATTAGTATACATCTCTCATCAGTTAGTCCCTAAGCCAAGGTCTCTTCATTGTAGTTGACTTGCTGCCTGTTCTCTTCTCCAGATCTTTTAAGGGAGTGAAGGTACATTGCCATCTTCGCCTTGAGCCTTATGAATATGCTTTGTTTTCTGGTCTTGCACCATGTGTGAGAAGACCATGATATGTCCGTTCTGTCCTTATATTTAGTGTTATTTGATTCAATTATACTGGGTGCTATTACTCTTCTTGTCCTCTGGAGACTTAGTTGCTCTGTCTTGCATATGCTTTCTGCATCTTTAATTGTCAAATATTTGGCACTTGCAGATGTTTACTCCTTTGCTTAATCTAAGAGAAATATGTCTTACGTACATGGCTTATCCACTTCAACTCCTTCTGTGCCTTGCAGTTACTTCTTGCTGCAGCATCCTTGATCCTTAGCCAAACAAATATTCTTTGTTTTTGCACAAATTTGCTTTCAGTGCCTGTCAGCTCTACATCCTTGGTCTCTCTCCTTGGGATTTTCAGCATACTATTATATGAAACCGACGTCCATTGTGTCATCCTGGTTGCTTTACCCGTGCTATATTTTTGACTGCAGCAAGCCTCTATGTGTCTCATCGACCTTGGGTTTCTGTGTATTTATGTTTACTGCAGCTCTTTGCATGTATGTTTACTTCATTACTTCAGTCACATCTTCATTCTTTAAGTATTCATATATTGTTTCAGTGTGTCCTTGCGTCTTCTCTTTATGACGTCGCTTTACACCTGTCAGACTTTACTTATAGTTCTTCTATGTTCAGTGGTGTCTGCAGACTTCCTTCTACCACTTCAGTTTGAGGGTACATTCGATAGTGTTGTCTGAGCGCATAACATCTTTTATATCTTCGATCCGGTATTGGGACAATACCAGGTGTTGTGCACAGTGCTTTCTTGCTGTTCTTCCAATATGACGGAGGCGAGGGGCCGGACTCCATGAGTGACGTGTACATCTGCATCTCTACAACTTCCAGAAGTACCAGCCACTCACAACATCTCTCAAAATCCTGAAAGTCCAAGTAACTACTGGATGGATTGAGAGAGGCTTCCAGATTCATGGCTGTGGGCTAGGATTGAATTATGTCATTGAGTATGCCCCCTGAAGACAGACATGTTTAGTTATAAAAGGATAGATTTTAACATACACAGCAAACATGTAGGGATGTTTGATGGATCTGGTGTTCTGATGACCCTTTGAGCTAAAGTTGGACTTCATCCACCTAATGATGACAACTGATGTCCATCTGAATGAGCAATGTTCCCAATGGCTCCAAATAAATACTGAAAATAATTCATGGCAGTATATTAATTTGGGGGTTGAGATTATGCATTTTATGTGCCTAATATGTGGGGCAATGTGGAGGCTTCCATTTGAACAATAGATAATGATTAGGATGCTGAGGGAGAATGCAATTGACCATTTGACTGCTTGCCTCAGGAACATCTGTAATGAGAGGGTGCATATAACCCCAATTAAGCATGTTATGCCTCTGCCTAGTCCCCTCTCCTGCCAGATCAGTTTCTTAGAGGGAAGTAAAATTAGGAAGAGACGTGTAGGACACCTACCTGATTCACTCCATCTTCTGGCAGTCCTTTCCATTTTCAAACTTTTATTCAGTTTAGACCTTCAAATCAATAATACAAAAGAAGAGAATGTTTATGTTAAAAAACAATGTAAATTACATAGAATTGGAGGACAGTACACTCATTAAGTGAAATCAGATCAAAACAATCGATATGTACTCCATGACCTAAATCCATCATAAGACGTGTGAGAAACCAAACAGTCTCTCACCCGCTAGTCCTCAGGGACTTGTCATCCAGGTGGCCAGGACACGGCCATCACTTTAGGATCCAGTTCCTGAGGGTGGATCAGTGCGGGAGGATCACCTGGGTGAGGGGTCTTCAGGGAGTGGGGGGAGATAGCCAATGGTGAGATGCGGTATTCCTCTCTTTTTTGTTAATGTACCCCATCATATTTTTTAGGATTTTCTGAAGTCCCAACTCCGCCTGCCTCCCTTTTTACACAAGCATTGGGCCAAGGAAGAAGGTGCCTGAGAGCAACCAGACTCTCTCTCTCACATCGTACCGGACATTACCCGTTAATCGGGTCAGGCAAAGTCAGGCACTTTACCCTATGTCCATACACCTAATAACAATTAGCTCTACTCACATGAATTAAAGGCAAGACCTAAAGACACACTCTGAGCAAGGCGGAACACGAGAACGAGCAGAACTTCCAGGACCAAGGCACACCTACTGGAGCTTAGCAACGGAGCAGGGTACGAGAGAAGCGGGCCAAAAAAACTGCAAGACTTCCCGACTGGAGGTTGTTGTCCCTGACAGACCATGAAAGACATGTGGAGAAGGCCAGATCCCACAAGTGAAAATTGCATTGTGTTTCAACGATGCAAGGGACCCTCCCGGGTGAACGGCAGAGTTGGGAAAGTGAGGTCAAGTTTGTGGTACTAACCTTGACTCGACTATCGTAAAACGCAAAACTAGAAAGAAGCGCACACAACCGGTGAGTTGGCAAGCGACCTGAGACACTGGTATGTGTTAAAGTGAATGAAGTAGCAACATCATATCACCAGTGAAGGCTGCACGTATGTGGAGGAGAAGCGAAGAAAGGAAGACCCGTGAATAAACATTAAAGTAAAATACAGATGCAAGATCAGCTAAACTAAGTAACGGAGTGGTCTGGTGAAAGGAAGTAGCCCATTCGAAAGTATCTTTGAAAGGTGCATTGTTTGAAGCTAAAGGGAGAACAAACAGCAAGAGTTAAAGTAAATAGTGAACGTTGAGTCAAAGTGGTCCTGCGGTGGTCTGTAACAAAAAGCCACGTACATTCAAAAGACTTTGACATGCAAAAGTAGTCTGAGCCCGATTGAGGGAGACCCAAAGTATATTAAGCTTGGGGAAGGAAGACCCCTTGCAACTTTGTGTGAACTGTATCGTGAGATGTCTGAGCATTATTTTGAAAGTCAGAGAAAGGAACTTTAAATGTGGAAGGCCACGTGGGCCTCGATCCACGTTTCTGAACTGTGTTGAAAGCCAAGCCAGAGGGTGTCATAAAGCCTAAATCGGATCGCCTTACTGCGTGAGGCCTAACGTGGGGAGGGAAGCTTGTTCAGCCACATTATCATTTGAACACTGACTTTTCCTTTTGCATACATTTTCTCCTTTTTAAGCTTTTTGTACAAGTGAAAAGGCAGGCATTAGGCTTTTGTTAGCATAGTCCATTTTGATTTGACAGGCTCCACTAGGACTGTTTTATTTATCATTTGATGGTCGAGACTACTCCCATCTTAGTTATAAAGCAGAAGAGGGGTTTCTCCAACCCCAACATTTTCAAGAAAGGCTTTACAAATTGTATCCATAGTGTCAGTGTCAATACTGGTATCATGCATTCCCTACATATGGTGTCAGCACTGGGATCTGATTCAATTGATAAAAATTGAGAACCCATACCGGTAATTTTCATCCCACCAGAAGGAGATAATAGGATTATTGGAGTCCTTGATTCTGATTGAATATTCACTATTAAGGAGATTTTATTAACCCAACTTCAAATCCCAGTTAACCAACAGGATTTGCTTTACAAAATCCAGGTATATTAGACACCCTTCTGATAGCCCATTATCAAATGCAACATTGGGACTGAATAGTCTTAAAAGTCAGACCCTCCAAAATGTTATTAGACCGAGCGCCTTGAACCCACCTTTTCCCAAACCTTTTGTTCGTGCTATTAAACCACCTCATCGCAGTCAAGTATGGTAGGGTCAGATGACTTCAAAACCTTCTCTGAGGAGGTTGCAACCCTTTTCTTTTCTGAGTCTGAAAGCCTGACAGTGGGAACCCTTACCTCTTCTGCAAATATGACTGACATTGAAGCAGTAGTGTCTCAACTAGCTGCCCATCGAATTCAGGCCAAGGCTGGACTTCAGGAAAATTAGATGACAATTGTCGAATTACAAGCAAGACCCCTATTACTTCAAGGGGATACTACAACCCTATCAGGAAGGTGAAGACTTGGGGAATTTGTTTTTGAATTTTGAACGATTGGCTGATCAACTGGGATAGGTAGAAAACCAAAAGAAATGCTGCTGGGACCCCTGCTAAAAGGCGAGGTATAAACCACCTATCAGTTGCTTAATCTAACCTAAGGAGCTACCTTCATATCCATCAAGGAAGGGCTCCTTAAAACAGTAGGTCAGACCAGTAATTTCTTTTGAAAAAAAACATGATCCATCAGATTAAACCCTGGTGAGACCCCTCTGGAAGTAGAACTAATAAAAAACACTGTTGCCCTATGGGTCGGCAATAAAACACTGGAAGAGTTAGTAGAAATGAGCATCTTGGAACAGTTTATCAACTCATTACCTCCTTTTCTACAGAAAGCCGTATTACAATTGAATCGACCCACTCTTAATCTGGCTATTGAAACTGCCCAAAACCATTCAGATGCAGTAAAACATTTCCATTCCTTCCATAAAAATAAAGATAGAATGGATAAAAACGACCCTACCGCTCTTAAAGCATCTTGGAACAGTTTATCAACTCATTGCCTCCTTTTCTACAGAAAGCCGTATTACAATTGAATCGACCCACTCTTAATCTGGCTATTGAAACTGCCCAAAACCATTCAGATGCAGTAAAACATTTCCATTCCTTCCATAAAAATAAAGATAGAATGGATAAAAAACGACCATACCGCTCTCAAAACCTGAAGTTAGAACGATGAGAACTCTCTAAAACCCAAGAGAGGACCCTGAGAGAAAAGTTAGTAACAAAAATAACTGACACTAAGATTAAAGAAGAATTAAGGAGAGAGTAACCCAGAGGGATTAAGCCAACACCACCCATTTGTTTCTCATGTAGAGAAACAGGTCATTTAGTTTGGTACTGTCCCAAACATCAACAGGAGGAGCCTATGGAAATAGATTGATTAAGAGGGAAGGAATGGGAAGAACAAGAGGAGTATCTATAAACCTTTAACATATGTTTATGCCGATCCTCAGTGGATTTTACGTATGAAAAGCTCTAGTGAATGGGAGGATAGTAAAAGCATTAGTGATTCTGGCAGTAAACAAACAGCCATAAGAGCCGATTTGGTCTCTTCAGCATATCTAGAACATGCAACCATGGTTAGAGTCGCGTTTGTACATGGAGATAACAGAATCTGTCCACGAGTACTGGTGTACATTAACATCAGGGCAAAGTACCGGCTAATATCATCAGCCACTATCCCTGGACTTCCGGAAGAGGTTATTATAGGAAGAGACTTTCCAGAATTATCCACCCGTATTCAAGAGCCTCCTTCCTCATCCAGAGAATTTATGCCACAAGATCAATGGCAGTCTGATTTCTATTCCCAGACTTCCCTGGTATGGGAATGGACAGAAACAGAGCATCATAGAGACATTAGTTATGTCAAATCTCCTCAATCCCAGTTCATGGGCTACTCACAGAGAACTAAGATTAACATCCAGACCCTACCAGCACAGCCAGAGAGAAATGATGTGGATATGCGAGAGTCCCTGGATAGAGTTTCCACTTGTCCTCTCCAGAATCCTCAGACTAGAGAACTTTGCAGAGGAACAAATCTATCCACCTCGCATAGGGGAAGGGTATGTGAGCAACCAAAAGGGTATCGCACTACTAGTCCTCAGGGATTTGCCATCCAGGTGGCCAGGACACGGCCATCACTTTTGGATCCAGTTCCTGGGGGTGTACTAGTGTGGGAGGATCACCTGGGTGAAAAGTCTTCGGGGAGTGCGGGTGAGATAGCCGATGATGAGAGGCAGTATTCCCCCCTTTTTTGTTCCTCCCCCAACCTATTTTTTTTTTAGGATTTTCTGAAATCCCAAATCCCACCCTTTTTTTACACAAACACTGGGAACAGGGTGACTGAGATGAACCAGACTTACTCTCTCACATTGTCCTGGATATGCCCCATTAATTGGGTCAGGCAAAGTCAAGCACTTTACCCTGATTCCATACACCTGAAACCAATTAGCTCTCCTCAAACTAATAAAAGGCAACACCTAAAGAAACACTCTGAGCAAGTCAGAACACGAGAAAGAGCAGAACTTCCTAGACAAAGTCACACCTACTGGAGCAGAGCAGCCGACCAGGGGATGAGAGCAGCAGGCCGAAAACCCCAAGGCTTCCCTCCTGGAGGTCGTTGCCTCCAACAGACCATGAAAGACACATTGAGAAGGCCAGATCCAACAAGTGAAGATTGCACTGTGTTTCAAGGACGCCAGCGACCCTCCTGGGTGAACGGCTGAGTTGGGGAGGCGAGGTCAATCCTGTGGTAATAACCTTGACTCGCTAATCAGAAAAACGCAAAACAAGAAAGAAGTGCACACAGCCGGTGAGTTCGCAAGCGACCGGAGAGACTGGTGTATGTTAAAGTGAATGAAGTAGCAACATCATATCACCATTGAAGACTGCACGCGTGTGGATGAGACACGAAGAAAGGCAGACCCGTGAATGAACCTTAAAGTAAAATACAGCAGCAAGATCAGAAAAACTAAGTAACAGAGTGGTCCAGTCAAAGGAAGTAGCCCATTCGAAAGTCTCCATGAAAGGTGCATTGTTTAAAGCTAAATGCCGAACAAACAGCAAGAGTGAAAGTAAATAGTGAATGTTGAGTTGAAGTAGTCCTGCAGTGGTCTGTAACAAAAAGCCACACACATTCGAAAGACTTTGACATGCAAAAGTGGTCCGAGCCCAATAGTGGGAGACCCAAAGTATATTAAGTTTGGGGAAGGGAGCCCTTGCCACTTTGTGTGAACTGTATCATGAGAGGTCTGAGCCTGGCAGAGGGGCATTTATGAGAACTGTGTGGTGAAAGGTCTGAGGGGGACCTTTGTGAACATTTTGGTTGAAACATTATTTTGAAAGTCAGAGAAAGGAACTTTAAACGTGGAAGGCCAGGTGGGTCTTCATCCACGGTTTTGAACTGTGTTGGAAGCCGAGCCAGAGTGTGTCATCCTGCCTACAAGGATCGCCTTATCCTGTAAATCCTAACCTGGGGAGGAGAGCTGGTTCAGCCACATTATCATTTGAACACTGAATTTCCTTTTGCACAAATGTTCTCCTTTTTACACTTTTTGTACAAGCGATAGGGCAGGCATTAGGTTTTTGTTAGCATAGGTCATTTTGATTTGACAGACACCACTAGGACTGTTTTATTTATTGTTTGATGGTCGAGACTACTCCCATCTTAGTTATAGGGCAGAATAGGAGGTCTCCAACCCCAACATTCTCAATAAAGGTTTTACAAATTTTATCCATTGTGTCAGTTTCAGTACTTGCGATACCATGCCTTCCCTACAGAAGGTACAATCGATAGAAATATAAAAACAAGGAGAGCGCTGCTCGCAGCCTTGCTAAAATTTCATCTATCATTGGACTCATTGCATATTTGTTTCAAGGCTTTGAATCTTTGCAACCAAACCCGATGGATATTACAGGCAGATGCAAAGATAACATAGTGGGACAGACACTGATTCAGAAACCTCAGAGCACAAGTTGAATAGCGTATCCCTAAATCCTCCAAAACTGGTCTAAGATATATATGTCTGAGTTTTATGGTCTTGTCGCAGATCAACAGAAAATGTAACAGATTCATTGGCTCCCCCACACATTGGGCCCCGCTTAGTCTGCGAATCCCTCCATAAATAAGTGAAAGAAGCTACTGGAAGTACGACCAGTCTAAAACGCATATACAAAGATTTTTAAAATGTGGCCAAGTAAGTTTTGAACTCAGACTGCATCCTGAACTCTAGATAGTTTGTTTGTTTGTTTGTTTGTTTGTTTAATTCACTTGTAATGCGCGGCAGACCCGAGGGTAACCGGGCGCAACGGTCAAGAAGATGCAAAGCTTAGGTTACAAGGTAGCAATGGTTACATACAAAATACAGGATACATATACAGATATCACAAGTAGTAGGCATTTATAATTTACAAGACACAGACATAGTTACAAAGTATATAGTATATATAGTAGGGGCAGTAAATATACAGGTGCCGGATGGTAGTAGGGGCAGTAAATATACAGTCCTGGTATAGTAGGGGCAGTAAAATATACAGGTGCCGGATGAGCATTATCTCCTCAACCAGGAGGGCAGAGTGAAGAGGTCCAAGGGTCAGAAGGAGCAGGGTCAAGATATGTAAATACTGGGTAGTCTGGGGATATTTGTGCACCAATGGGCTAATCATTGGTAGACTTCAGCAGGTTGATGTAGTTGGTTCTGAATTTCAGAAAGGGCTGAGAGGGTTAGGCAGTGAGTTCCATAGTTGAGCCGCTTGAACCTGGAAGCTGCTACCCCCCACCTTAGTTAGCCTAAATCTTGGAATTATGAGGCTATTGGTATTAGCGGTTCTAGCTGGGCACATATGGTTTCTTTTTGCAAATTTATTGGTCAGATAGCTCGGTGCGGCATAGTTTAGGGCTTTGTGAACCAATGACGCTACTTTGAGGTGGATTTTGCTTTGGGTAGACAGCCAGTTGTTTTGGCGTCTGATCTTTGAAATGTGTGATCTTTTAGAGATACCGAGGGCGGCTTGCAGGGCGTTGTTTTGTAGAATTTGAATGCAGTGGGTGATGGATTTATTTGCTCCAATGTAGAGGGCATTACAATAGTCGAACCTCGAGAGGATTAATGCTCTCGCTAAGATGAGGCAGTTGTTGTCAGATAGAAAATGCTTGCCAGCTCTGATAAGCTTACAGGTGTAAGCGGTAGCAGATGCCAGGGACTTCGCCTGTTTGTCGAAAGAGAGAGTGGCATCCAGATAGAATCCAAGTGTCTTCACATCTTTAGACACCCTGATGCTATTGCCATCAATTTCAAATGAAGTGTAGTCCTGGCTAAGTTTTTTAAGGTTGGGGTGCGTCCTCAGGATGATAAGCTCTGTTTTATCATCGTTCAGGCATAGACCGTGGTTTGCCATCCATGCCTGGACGATGGTATACACGCTGTTCACCAAGGCCAAATCCTTACCATAATCCCCGGAAAGTGGGAGGAGAATCTGGGTATCATCTGCATAGTTAGTGTAGGTGATGCCGAGAAGGTCCAGATCATCGAAAAGGGGCTTAGTGAACATGTTGTACAGAGTTGGGGAGACACACGATCCCTGAGGAACTCCGCACCGGATGGGGATTGGGTCGGCCGCTGCCGAAGGGGAGAATACCCTCATAGTCCTGTCGCTAAGAAAGGATTTGATCCAGGTTATAGCCTCACTGGAGAAATGTGCAGCAGAGTCTAACTGACTGCACAGTACACCATGGTCCACGAGGTCAAATGCTGCCGAGAGGTCCAGCAGTAAGAGGAGGGCCATTTTTCCTTTATCTCTTAGTTCGTCTATTTGTGCCTTCAGGTCAATGAGGGCCGTCTCTGTGCCGTGTTGAGGGCGGAATCCTGATTGGCGCTCTCCTAGGAGTTTGTGTTGATCCAGGAAACTTTGAATTTGATTATAGGCAATCTTATCCAGAATTTTAAGCAGAAAGGGGACTGTCGTAATGGGACGGTAGTTCGTGGGTATAAGAGGATCTAGCGTTTGCTTTTTAAGCAGTGGTAGTACCCAGGATTGTTTTAGATTGGTGGGCACTGTGCCAGACGCGAATGAGGAATTGACAAGTTTTGCAATAAATGGAGATAGATCCCTAGCAGCATCTTTTATGAGCTGGGCAGGGCAGATATCGCCCTGACAGTTTGAAGGCTTTAGAGAGAGGATGACTTTTTCCACCTCAAGGGTGGAAGTTTTAGAAAACGTAAATCGTGTTGCTGGGTCTTGTACCTTTAGGGCAGGGTCTATAATTGGGTTATTGGTCTTAGGTGGCTGTGTAAGGGAGGCTTTCTTATTTGCTATTTTTGTTTGGAGTAAGGAGATTTTATTTGATAAGGCTTGCTGGATATCGGAGCACCAAGTTTTATCTTTAGAGCATATTTCTGGAATGGGGATGGGTGACTCTAGTTCCTTGAGGATGGTGAACAGTTCTCTCATGCTTGAATTGGCATTGGCGATACGCGTGTTGAATGAGTTTAGTTTGGCCAGATAGATTTCTTTTTTATAGTGGGAGGAGATTTCTGTTAGTTTCTTTTTGTGATCTTCTGAAGGGGTATGCCTCCATGCTGTTTCGCAACTCCTCTTGAGTAGTCGCAAGTCCTTTAGTTCAGGAGTGAACCATTTGTTTAAGTGAGATTTAGGTTTACTTTGTCTAAGTTTCATAGGTGCGATATTGTCAATGGTAGTTAGCATAATTTTATTATATTCCTTGACTAATGTTTCTGGGTCTAAATGATCCTCTAAACCATTAAGGATGGGTAGAATGGCCGGGATTACTCTGTCTATGGTGATGCTCTTTTTATTTCTTGTTGGACAAGGCGTGGCCATGATCGATACTGTAGGAGGTGGTCTGGAGGTAGATAATTCAAATGACAAGAAGAAATTATCAGTCCATGGTTGGGGGATGATGGCTTTGATGTTGGCGGTGCAGTTGTAGTCTGCTAGCCAATCAAGGATTCTCCCTTTGATATGAGTAGGTTCTATAGTTTTTTGCATTATGCCCAGGTTAGCAAGGGAGTTTGCAATGATAGTGGCATTTTAATCTGAAGGGTCGTTGAAACCCAAGTTGAAGTCCCCTAGGACAAGCAGTTGGGAGGAGGTTTTAAGGTTATTAGAGAGTAAGTTATGGAGGTCCTCCTCGAATGTCCCTATTGGTCCAGGTGGTCTATAGATGAGGTGGATAGTCAATGTTTGGGAGCTAGCCAAAGGAAGTTTGATGGTGAGTGTTTTGCATGAATCAGAAACTGTTGTAGGCGCAATCCTCATACCTAGGCTAGACTTAACAATGATAGCAATACCGCCACCACGTGTGTTGGTTCTGTCTTGTCTAAGTATTGTTAAGTCTTCTGGGATTGCTAAAGAGAGTAGGGGTCCTGCAGCGTCGTGCAGCCAAGACTCTGTGATGGCGATGAAGTCCAGGGTGTTGAGCACTATTAGATCGCAGATGTCTGTTGCATGTGCAATCAGGGATCTTGCATTTATTAATCCCCCTTTGAGGGGTGGGGCTGTCAGATGAGACAGTCCAATTTTAGAAGAGGTGGGGAGAGGTCTACGGCTATTGAGATGGACGATATTGGCCTTCTGGATGTTGGTTCTTTTGTTGGAGGGAGGTAGTGTTCTAGTTAGAGGCTCATGGAGTTTCAAGAGTCTGGCTCTCAACCTAGAATTTCTGTGGACTAGACTACATGGGTTGCTAGGATGTTCAATTGGGGGGTTAGGATGTGGATGTTCCATACTGGTATCAGTAGATAGGATGGTCATGGAAGAGTTGTGTAAGCCTCTCATGCGCGCTGTGGGGTACCTGTTGTGCTCTCTTGGGAAGAGGATAATTAGAAATAAATACACTAGCAGGCTGCCGGGTGTGCTAGGCATGATGTGGGGCTAGATCCCAATAGAAGCAGTGAGCTAAGTAGGCTGCTTCAGATGGGCAGAGGGTTCAACATGGGCCCAATGAGCTACAGTGCCTAAGGTTCGAGTACGATGGCGGGGGGCTACAATGGCTAAAGGTTCAAGTACAAAGGCACAATGGCCAAGGTTCAGCAAAGGTACAATGAGCTGCAGTGACTAGGTTCAAATACAAAGGCACACTGGGCAGGTTCAGCTTAGGCACAATGAACTGCAGTGACTAAAGGTTTGAGTACAAAGGCACAATGGGCAGGGTTCAGCATAGTCATAATAGGCTGCAGTGTCTGGGTTCAAGTACAAAGGCACAATGGGCAAGGTTCAGGAAAGGCACAATGAGCTGCAGTGACTAGGTTCAAATACAAAGGCAGAATGGGCTGCAGTGACTAGGTTCAAATACAAAGGCACAATGGGCAGGTTCAGCTTAGGCACAGTGAATTGCAGTGACTAAAGGTTCAAGTACAAAGGCAAAGGTTCAATTACAAAGGCACAATAGGCAAGGTTCAGCAAAGGCACAATGAGCTGCAGTGACTAGGTTCAAGTACAGAGGCACAATGGGCAGGTTCAGCATGGGCACAATTAACTGCAGTGGCTAAGGTTCAAGTACAAAGGCATAGACAAAATAGGCTGCAATGATTAAATTACGCACTAGTACCATGGGCAAATTTCAACGTAGGCACAATGAGCTGCACTAACTAGGGTTCGGGTAGCGTAGGTACAGTAGACTGCATTGACAATGTTGCGCAATGGTACAGGTGGAAAAAAAACAACATGGGCTCAGTAGGCACTAGTGACTGAGTTACATACAACACAGTGGTCAGAAAATAGCATGTGCTTGCAAGCTGACCGGAGCATTAGCTGGGCAGGGGTAGCACAGTGTGACTCACAGTTGGGTTGTAGTGTGCAGTCCTGTACAACTATCTGGAAACTGGTTACAACATATGTAGGGAGAGGCTTAATGAGACAAAGTGAGCATTGTTGTGCACATTACGGCTGAATAAACAGCACATTGGTAAATGGAGAAAATTCTGTGCAGCTTGCAGTAACGCAAGATTGTTACAAGGTGAGTCTTAGATAATAATCAAATAGTGGAAAGTGAGTCTCGAGATTGCAGCCTTCTAGATCACCAACTAAGTGTGTAGGCAAAAGCCCCAGGCTTACCGTGGAAGTAGGAGGCCATCATTGCAGTGGGCACGCTTCTCCTGCAGTGGGCCCAACTTTAGTTTAGCAGCATCAAACATAAGAGTTTCACAGGCTTTAGATTTAGCTGCAATTTGTTAAGTTCTTAATCGCTGAAGGGGTCGGCAATGTGGGTCTTTCCACAATTCAAGAGCAACCAGGCACTGGAGAGTTTCGCTCACATGTCTAAACCATTTCAGACTCTTTTCCCTTTCTAAAGTCATTAGATGAGATAGCGCAACCCAGTGTTTTTCTAAGTCCGGTGATTTCCATAATCTGGCCACAAGAGAATTGGTTTAAGGGTAACCTGTGAGCCTACTTGTAACATATGAAGTTCCAGATAAATGAGTGATGTCTGGGCACTTAAATGAAGACAGAGCAATTTCTTTTAAAATGTCTTTTCTTTTTTTTTTTTTTTAATTTCTTTATTGGCAGCAAACTCATCTACAGACGACGACCACGGCGACCACCCTTCCTGCGAGTGCTGTCTGAGGGAATGGGGGTGACATCCTCAATTCGACCGATCTTCATGCCAGAGCGGGCAAGAGCTCGCAGGGCCGACTGTGCTCCTGGTCCTGGCGTCGTGGTCCTGTTTCCACCTGTTGCACGCAACTTGATGTGGAGGGCAGTGATACCCAGCTCCTTGCACCCCTGGGCCACGTCCTGGGCCGCCAACATGGCAGCATATGGGGAGGATTCATCTCTGTCGGCCTTCACCTTCATCCCAAAATGTCTTTTCATAAATGTTCATCTTAATGAAATTCGCATACTCTCATAGTTCTGACTAATATATTATGGTAGACAAAACTTATTTTTGATATAAATCCATAACTGGGGATATCGCACCACTACTGTGTCTGAAAGAATAAGACATAACAGCCCCACTCGATTTCTCTAAGTTAATTGTGGATTTACTAATCTGCGCAACCCAGCTGCCAGACTCATGGAACCTCACTCCCACATAATCATAGTGGCTGACTTGTTCAATCGGAGAGCCCCTTACTTTTGATATGATATGATAGGTTATTCATAACGCACTTAATACCTAGAGGTTTCTAAGCGCGAACCCGGGGATTGGACCTGTGGTACTCTGTGTCATCTTGCTTCCAAGGCGAGCACGTTGCCCATGAGCTATCCTCCCAAGACAACGATATTGATTTATACTTATGAAATTGAGGTTTGAACACCATTGCCTTGGATTTATCGATGTTTAAACTTTGATGCAACTCGTCGCATTTAACCAAATCATTGAGAGACGATTGTTCAGGCCTTGCAGAGTTGTGGCAATCAAAAACACGTCCTCTGTGTAGAATAAGACAAGATATTTATCAGAGGTCATCGTTGCGCAGTCCTGGCACCCGCTCAATATTGCATCTTTTATTTCTTGAATATAAATGTTGAAAAGAAGGGGGACCAGGACGCAGCCCTGCCTAACACCCATATTGATGTCAAATGTACGTATCAACTCACCACCTGTGCCATAACGTACAGAGGCTTTGTTTTCAGAGTATAACTGATTTATAATGGTGATCAAATCTACAGGGACTTTGCAAGCTAAAAGTATCTGCCAAAGAGTCTCACTAGATACAGAATCCAATACAGTTTTTAAATCAAGAAAAATCATGCATAAATACATCTTCTTCAAGACAGTATATTTTTGGATTAATATAAACAGCATGAAACATTGATCCAGAGTCTTCTTATTTTTCCGAAAACCAGCCTGCAGGGTACTAATTACATTTTCCTTATCCGCCCAATCATGTAGGTGTTTGAAGATAACTTTCCCGAACAATTTTCCCCACCATCCATAAGATAAATTGGCCAATAATCAGCTGGGGAATCCCTGCCCCCTTTTGTGCATAATGGCACAATTACTGCCAAACGCCAAGATTTGGGGAGTTCCCCCTTGCTTAGATTAGCTTCATAGATATTACACAAAACAGGAGCCCAGATATCCACCTCTTCTTTCAGCAAATCGACAGGGATCCGAACAGGGCCAGCAGCTTTGCCACACTTCAAAGAATTGAGAGCTCATGCTACCTCCTTCACCTGGATTAACAGTGTATTGGAGGTGAGAGAGTTCGCAAATACACAATCAGAGGGGATACAGGTAGAGTCATCATACAACCTAGGGAAATGTAACCACCAGTCCTCCTTGCTGATACAGCATTGGAAAATCTAATCCCTTTTCAAACCTCCATCTGTCACAATTTCCCAAAAAGGGGTTGATCCCCGGTTTGAAGGGCATTGTCGAGGGGACGTCATTTTTCCTGAGTGACATTTTTTTTCTTTTTTAGTTTCTTAAAGACGTATATAGTGGCCTTTAGGAACCCAATTTTATTCTGTCCACCCTTCATTGGGGGCTTAAACAGAGATCAATTACCTTTTTAGCAGTATGGCAATCGCTATCGTACCAACTAGGATAATTTGTAATCTTCTTCTTTATTACCCCAGTAGATACAGAGGTGTGTGGGATCCGATTATCCTTCAGTTTCCCATTCTCATACAGTATAGCTGATGCACTAGATTCTTGGTCACAGATAATTTTAAGATTATCTAAAACAGTTGCATAAATTAAAGATTTAACATGCTGTGTCATTAGGTTAACTATTTTTACCACGTTACGAGCATGGCTGTGCAGTTCAACTAGCTGATTGTTCAAAAGACCTCGGGCAATGCCCATCCCTAACTTGCACCGAGCAACGTCAATGGATAATGGAAGGTGCTCACTTTCCGAATGTACACAAACTTCAAAGTCTGCGACCCTTGACCAATATGCCCCAGAGATAAAAATGTAATCAATCAATGAACTCCTATTATGCCCAATAAGAGTCTTCTTTGCAGGTTGGTCTTTAGCAAATAGCTCATTGCAGGCCCTCAGGTTTAGGTTGAAAACAATACTACCCGAGGCTATGGCCAAGTGATGCATTCACATTGAGGGGAAAGCAATCGGAGGTGGGATTTCCCAAGCCTGATCTTGGTCGTCCCACAACTCTAACAGATCCTGCAAGGGCTCAATTTGAAGGTTTAAGTCCCCAACCATAAGTGTGTAATTGTGTAGGTGAAGATGGGAAATCTTCAAATATAAGAGCTCTCCGAATCTAACAAGGGTTATCATGCCTTGCTGGTTCAGGGGCCTATTGTATATGTTAAATAGACGCAACAGGACGTCTTCATCTGTACAGATAAACAGCGATTGAAGGTCTGAGGAATTTGTGTGGGAACTCATTATCCTCCAATCAAGTGAAGCATCAATCCACACCAGTAAAGCACCACTAGGTCCACCTTTAATGCCCTTGGATTCCGGGAAGTGGAAGGTCAAAAAGTTGGTTCAATGGACCAAGTTTCCTGGAGTGCTATAATTTGGAATTGGCGAACAACAGAACACCAATCAGGGAAACCCAAAAGTCTATTTACTCCCACTATATGACACGATAACAATCTGAAACCAAGTACACCCTCTACCATGCAACCGTTCTCTATGCCTAGTCATTCCACTTCCTCTAGGTCACTACTTTGGTTATCCTGTCTTCTGTTTAGACAATAGGCAATTTATTCTCTGCTCATCATGGGTAACTGTCTCATGTCTATTCGAGGCAACATGACCCACTAATAATTTCTGTAAATAATCCTGGAACCTTAGGATAATCTTAACATTCCCTGAGGGATAGGACCTGCGATCATTGCTCAAAATCCCTTCCACTACCCACCTTGATTGGACAAAATACCTGTATAAAGTCACAATTGGAGTTGGGAGTAATGCCCCTAGAGCAATGTGCAATGCCCTCTCTAATAAGTGAGAGGCATCCCTTAACATGCTTGATCCAGTGAATGCATTTATCTTTTAGTATCTCTAGGTCCTCGTGGGCATGTGGGTCTACCCTGGGTACATTAACCATGACAACTGATGGCCCAAATTCATTTGCAAGAGACTTCATTTTTTTTCAATCACTTTGGGTCCAAATGAGCTTCCCAAAGGCAATACGTTAGGACTCATCAAAGGGGAAATCAGATCACCTGGAGGACGGGTACTCCTAAAGCCGGGGTGTGTCAAGCTCCTTGAGGTTGCGAATGACCAATCAACACCAAGACTAGGGGCATAATTGCAACCCCAGGGATTGACTTTACACTTTTAAATGGGGTCTGCGATTTACATTTGGGAGCCTCTGGATCATTACCAGTTACAAGCTCTTTTGGGCCAAGTCCTGGAGCATTCGAATCTGTGGTCCAAGCACCCAAAAGTACCACCTTCTCCTTAATGTCCATGATCTCACCCACTAATTCCTTCAAACATTTTTCAGTGCTCTGGGCTATCCGCTATTTGATTTCCATAAGTATATCCTCACCTTTAGAGTTCAGGTTGCAGCATCCCATATCAACTGAGCAGGTTTGGATGCCTACATCGTAGGCCAACTTTATAGCATCACGGGCAAAGTTACCCAAAGCCCCTTTCCTAGAAGCTGTCCCCCACCTGCCTTATCCCACTTCTTATGGGTTACCACCTTCCAAGAGGATTTAGTCGAGGATCCCACCATACAAACTGCAGGTTGTTCACTGCAAGAGAAGGGTTCAGATTGTTTAGTGAGCGAAATCAGATAAAGGTTCAAATCGATGTCCCTTCTTTGCCTTGACCCTCCTGCCTCACAGCCGAGAGATAGATCAAAAGTAGAAGACTGGGGGGAAATTGTCCCATCAGGCCCTTCGTGCTCTGGCGATGGGGTCTCTTTGTCTCTAGTCAGTGGTGAACCAGCAGTAGTAAACTAAGAGGAAACAATCCCTTCACCAACAGTCCCCCTCAACAAGAAGTCTGTAGGTTCCAGTTTAAGAACCTATAGATCAATAAAATTAGCATCAATGACCCCCATTTCCAACCCTTTACAACTGGCCGGGAAGGAGAAGTTTCTCCCCCCCTCCTGGCCAGGGTTATTGGCAAGTTTCAAATGGTGCCAGAAAATCCTTCTTTGGAGCAAGAACACTACTGTTCTTGTGTGATTTGTCTTCCACAGGATCCAGATCACAAAATGTCATTAAGTCCACCACACGAACCATAGCCACACAATTAGAGTTAATTAGTGGGGCGAGTCTCTGACTCCTCCTTTCCTTTCCTCATCAGGCTCCATCCAGTTCGGATTGTTTTCCCATATTCCCGTTTTTGATATTCCCGTTTTTGATATCGTCTATATCCTGCAGTAAATCCTTTATCTCTAGTATTAGTGTACTCACCTCTTTGATGGGCTTAAACATCCTTGAGATTTTGCTTTGGGTAGGTCCCAGAGGTACAACCTCCTCAGCTTTCCTTTTGACCATAGTGACAGATGGTATAAAATCAGCAGCTACCCCAAACCAATGACAACACTTCTCGAAGCAAATATAAACCAGGGACTGTGAGCTAGCTCAAAGGTCGACTGTAAATCAAGCCCCCCTACCTCGTTTTGCCGTTGATAATTGCAGGGGAAAGAAGGCCGCAAGGGTCCAAGTCCCCTGAGATATCCAAAGAGACTTCCCTCCACTCTGAGTCAAAAGCAACTTGAGGGCACTGGTATCTGCAGGGCACAAACAACCTGCAGGCGCCAACATCCGTGGCCCTTCTCCACCGTGGGTTTTGCCCTCCTGGGGGAACTCACAGTTTTTAAAGATCCAACAGGTGAGTGGGCTGGGGCTTAGCTCTAAGACAGCAGCGCTTCAGGATACAGTGGAAAGGCAGCCAGCAACACACCCTGCAGACGCCAACACCCACGCCCCACAGGCTGACAGACCTTTCAAGACCCACGGGCTTGTGGGGGTAAGTCAGGCCAACAACCACAACATGAGCAACTAGAACAAGCTGTGTAGTGTGCCTCATCTGGTTGTGACAACTATGAAGTGCTCTAGAATTGCAGTAGTACCTGCCATGGCCCAGCTGTTTTGATCCTAAGGCCATTTTGGAACTCATGAAAAGGCTTACGAATGGGCTGGATACTTCAACGCACAGCTCTGAGGCTGAAATTGTCTCAAACAAAAAATACAACATATAACTCTAAGAGCAGGGCTTGAAAAGTACATGAATTCCGTTAAGCTAGTTGCGCACTATAAATATATTTAAATGTCTGCCCCTATATGTTCTTATGAACTTTGCCCTAATAAATTGGGAGAACTAACTCTGGGGGAGCTTATGGTGGGAAAGTGTCAATGGTCCCCAAAGCAGTACTGCCTGTGTATGCAATCTTACAAGAGTCACACGTCAGGCTTTGGCCCATACTACTTTGCTTAAGCAGTCTATAAAGATGTGTTTTCGTTTCAACTGCCATAACGACCCAGGGAAATCCGGCACTAGTGAAGAGACTGGGTGCATTGGACCTTCATACAGCAGCTGCTGTTTATCGCAGAGAGGAGGAAGTGACGTATACTTTCCATTCCCTGAAATAGGCTAATTTCCGCCCTGAGATTTCCTCAATTTATCATTGCTCATTCTTTTTTGTTTTATTTTGGTTCATCCAAAGTAAAAGGCATACTCTCAGGCACAACGCTGACTTGGGCAGTCTTCGGAAAATCAAGCACAAGTCCGCCACACACACAAGAACGTGAATAATGCGTTGGTGCTTTGATGGTGTGCATATAGAATTACAGGAATATATTCCCCTGAAGGGGGTCAAAGTGACAACTGATAGACACTTGGAGCCAGGGCCATCTTATGCACTTTTGGGGCCTTGGGCATGGTCATCTTTGGGCCCCCCCCTTCACCAAACCAAAGGAATTCAGTGATCAACAATATCTGTACCCACCCCGGTCACAATCACAACGTATAGGTTGATATGCTGCCTCGCAGTGTTCAAAATAAGCATGTTTACTCTCTTTAAGTCCCCTTACCCTCTTCATTCTTGCTCTAATCAGAATGATAAACAAGTAGCATTTGAAGGTCAACATTAGCAGTCTAGGAAGAGGTTACTTCTGTTCTAGTATAGATACAGTATCCTTTTTATCAGTAGCATGCATCCAGGAAGGTATCCAGCCTGTAATATTAATGTAGGACAGTATGTAAAAGGTACATTTAACCCACAATAGACTGAGAACTCACATTAAACAATAGACTGAGAACTCACATTAACTGACTCACGCAATGCAAAAGTGCTCAAGCAAGAATAGAGGAGACCAATTGGGAGGAAGGAGAAAGCTACACACACTATAGCATGGAAATGTGAATGCAGATTAGAAACTTCCAGGAAGGTGTCTGTCTTCATACAGACTGAGATTAGATGTGGGATGTGGTTTTTAAATAGTATTGCCATTAGAGATCAAAGGAACACGTGCCTGTGGTGTGTAATATATCAATGCTCCCTATTACAGTGGAAGCAACACTATAGCCAGTGAAACCATGAGAGAGGTTTTTTTGAAGATCATACCCTGAGAAGGATATCACTCTGAGGGGCTGACAATTTTGAAAGGTTTAGGGATGGGCAATGTTGAGAGGTTAGGCAATCCAAGATTAAATGGGATGCCCAGGGCCACACATTGGTTAAGGAGCGAAGCTGGGATTTTTGCCAACTCTGGAAATTCTGCATTTGAACACTTTCTTTTCCAGTTCTCAACATGAACTAAAATAATCTCATTACCAAACATGACATTTTAAAACAAAATATTATAGCAGGGTGTTATGCAAAATGGGAATTATTCTAGCTTCATTCTCTCCATCATCAAGGTAGGTATATAAGTACTAGCATACCAATTGATGTGATTTAACAGATTTAATATGGGTTTGTGTTTTGTATTTTAAATCTTTAAATACTTCCAAAACACTGGTTTATGAAATTATCATTTATAAACGTGCAGAAAAACCATTGACTTTTACAAAAAAGCAAAGCGTTTTTGTGTCAAACGGCAGAGCTTAAAATATGCTTGCCCAAGGCCTGCAACATATGGTCCGCTCTCTTCTGTCTACCACCCCTTCCACTCAAATAGCCTACATAAGAAGAAAGATCAAGTAATGGCCTAAACTATGCCAACAGCATGCAAGAAGGCAAACCTCACAGAAGACAGCACAGTAATGAAAGAGATACTAGATGATTTGACCAGGATCACTGTATCATCTGCTGGCAAAGCCAGGATACAAGCATGAACTCTTTGGCACCACAGTCTTCAATTTGGATACTTATTCACCTCTTGGACTCATGAGCAGGGGTTCATGCTCATCGTTGGAGGTGATTGCCCAGGTTTTACAACAACCCATTTGAACAAACCAATTTCTAGACCTTCACCATATGGATGACATGTTAGTTTTGATAGCAACCCCTATTTGCTGCAGGTACATTGCTGATAATAGCACCTGTTATGCTGCAAAACCAAGTACATATCCAGGAGGGGTTATACACTCCAGACATAGGAAAGGTTCTGCCAGCCTTGCTGGAATGTGCTATTCTAATCTTGCATATGACCACATGTCTCTGCAATGAGTGCTTAGCACTCAGCACAAGTGAAACACTTGTGTATAGGCGTGTTACAAATGCCATATCATATCATATCATATCATAGCACACTGTGCTAACATCTGAACCATTGTGGCACTCAATTCATCAATATGCATTTCAACTTTGGCTATTGCACATGATCAATGTAATTCCCACAGGAAGGAAATAATGCTACAGAGTTGTGCCTTAAGGAACACACAATCTATGTATACCACAGTGAACAAAGAAGGCATTACATAATGAATTGATCAAGGCAGAATGTACTTGTCAAAACAGCTAGGCAATAGGTTTAGAGCCTCGGCAGCATGCCATAATATAACCTGATGTGTGCTATTCAAGTCTGAACAATACTTACTAATTAGATCAGGCAGCCTTGTGGGGCCTCCTCCAAGGTGGGGGCCTGGGGCAAGTGCCCCTTTTGCCCCCCATAAAAACGTCTCTGGCTGCTTCCTTCAACCTTCTAGTTTCATACCCCCTAGCCTGCCTCTCACCCCATTGGCTGCCGTTATCGCTACAGTGAGATAAAAAAAAAACATTTGCAGGCACCCCTGCACTCCGATTTAGCTCAGGAGTACAGGGAGTAAAGGTGAGTGTGGGACTCAGTTTCCCCCTGAATGTATTCCAAATCTGTGTCCTTTTCTCCCTCCTTGCTCCTGTTTGTTTTATTTTTGCACTCTGTGCGCTCTTTGCCCTGCCCTCTCACCCGCCTCCTGCAACCTTGTAGTTTCCCACCTCCTAGTTTGCCCCTGGCCATCATTGGCTGCCTGCACCCTTCTTACTATGACCAACCGGGCAGCCTCTGCTCAGGCAGCCCTCTACAAAGGGCCTTGAGGCAAAGAGCAGCTCACAAAGCAGCTCCATTCCGTGTTTGCCCGTGTTCACCTGGAAAGCCTGTAGCCGTAAACCAGCAGCAACAGATAAGGTAAGTGTGATGTAGTAGGAGGTACAGCCATCACTGTATTTCATTAACTACCATACCATTCTCATTACCTAATATCTTACTTCCTCATGCACTTAGCCTATTTATGTTAATAAGCCATAGTTGGCATTTAAGCTAATTGTAAATGGTAGCCATTTTGAATCTGCCTCATTGTGTAAGGTGAATGGTGAATTGTGAAGATTAGCCTTGCCTCATATCTAGATAGAACTGTGAAGTTTAGCCTTGTGTCACATCTAAATAGAATTATGAAGATTAGTTTGCGCCACATCTAGATAGAATTGTGGAGATTATCCTTGCCTTAAATCTAGATACAACTGTGAAGTTTATCCCTATGTCACATCTAAATAGAACTATGAAGAGTAGCTTGTATCGCATTTAGAGTGAATTGTGAAGATTAGCCTTGTACACATGTGGATAGAATTGTGGAGTGTAGCCTTCTGTCACACCTAGATAGAACTGTGAAGATTAGCATGCACCACAGTCATCCTTGCCTCACATCTATATAGAGCTGTGAAGTTTATCCTTGTGTCACATCTGAATAGAATTATGAAGATTAGCTTGTGTCGCATTTAGAGTGAAATATGAAGATTAGCCTTGCACCAAATCTAGATAGAACTGTGAAGATTAATCTGCTGCTGCACAGACATAGAATTGTGAAGATTGGCATGCATCACATCTAGATACTGATGCCCCTGACCAACCCTTCTAAAAAATCTCACCCTCTGCATATACCTACAGCACTACAAACCGCACACACTTCACTACACCGCAACAACAATACATACCACACATAGCCTTGTACAACAGCATATGACGGCTACCAACCGAAAAACACACCTAAGCTCAGCAAACGGTGTAAACCGAACTGAAGCTGCCAACAACACATCACAGGTCTCTTGCTCTTTTCTCCCACTCAGTCCTACTAACTTACAACCCCCCTCAACATCTTGCCGTACAGATCTGTCAGCGCGCCAAGGGACCACGCAGGCGGTGAAAGTGCACAGTATAGGAACCTGTAACATAACAGAACAGAAACGGTTCTCACTTTCAAACAGAAATCTCAACATGGCCCGCACAGTGATGACAGTAGATGCCCAGGCTGATGGCATCGTCAAGCTGAAAGTGACTCAGCCCATGCAGATGCCGATATGTCAAGTATGTGTGACACCAAAATCCTTTCAATCAGGATCTGGTCAGAGAATATATGACCAAAGGATTTGAGTGTCGATTTACTAAATTCATAAATTCATATGTAGTTTCATGTAGTGTGAGGTAGTCATCTCCCAGGGCGATGCACACTCTCTTCAGTGTAAGCCTCACACTTTTCCTGTGAAATGCCGAAAAGAAAATGTCATTGCTGCAATTAAAACAGTGTGGAATATGTCTGATTACAGTAGCCCCATGCCGAAGATACATCATGTCCATCATCGTAGGGACAAGATGACCTTACCTGTGTATGGCCTCATTGGGTGTGTGCATGTCGACCTATATTTGAATGCGCCCTTCTGACCAGTGGCATTGCTAGGGGGAGGTTGTGGGGGCTATAGCCCTGTGTTTGTTGGTTGTAGCCCCGGATAGCAGCTCAGGAGCAACAACCAAAAGGCTAACTAGCCCCGAGTCCTGACACTCCTGACATTAATGTAGCCCCAGATCTTTTCCAGACCTACTAACACCCCTGCTTCTGATCCTTCAGCTCCTTTCTTGGGACAGGTACAATTGGTGAAAACCATGACGTGTGAACAGACATTAGCTGGAACAGAATGAGGAAGAGACCCAAGGAAGCTGACTTGGAACTAAGGATGCATCCCCTTTGTCTGTCCATCCAAATGACAGATGTCAAATTGTGCATGTGATCTTATCAGAGAAGACACCGAAGCACAGAAGAGCAGAAGTGGATCCATATGGATAAATGCTTATGGAGGTCGGTCGTAGTGAGTGAGTACTCGGGTGAGGGATGCATATTCTTTTGCGCCAATTATATCCACTGTAGCTTCAATGTCAGTTTGGAATGCAAGTGGTTTGATATTTAACTGCAGAAGCAAAATGGTGCTTTGTTGTTCCACAGCTGTTGGGTTTATCAATGTGAAGACAGGGGGCCTCATTACAAGTTTGCCGGTCCAGTAACAACGGACTGACAAACTACGAGTTCTGCTCACGGGTGCCTTTCCGCCGCCAGGCCTGACCTGGCGGGTGAACCGGCACCCACGAGCATACCTCGACGGATGCACCGGCACCATTAATTAATGGTGCCGATGCATCCGGCCTCCCCATTCCCATTGAGTCCAATGGGATTCAGTGGGAATGGGGAGTAATAATTTCCTGGCACTCAGCAATGGGGATTTACTGGGTCCGCCGGGGCTGGAATGCCCTGGTAAGTCCCCATTGCCGGGGGCCGGTAAATTAATGACTCTGGTGGCAGCGTGCCGGTATTTACCAGCACGGCTACCGCAGGACTCATAATGAGGCCCAGCATCCTTTATTCTTTCATCTCTGAAAGACGACTCAGATGTGTGTGAATATAGCTGGAAGCCCATGTACCGCAGTTTTTAATGCAGCTTTCAAGAGCAAAGATAATCAGGTGAGCACCGAAAGCATTTATAAGAGTGTTGGCTCGATCTCTTCGGTGAATAGGGCATTTTGTGATGTGCAAGTGTTATTTATGGGGTGACAAGACCCTTCAGTCTGTATTGAAATTATTTTACCGGCCACAGGCATCACATCTAGCTAAGTCACAAAACAGGGTCAATACTTTATCTAGGCCATACACCGCCAAAATGCTTGTAATCAAATTAAGGAATCATTGGGCCTCATTACGAGCATGCCGGTCTGGAACAACGGTGCCGGTAAGCCTACCAGCACCGTTGTTACTGGACCGGCACACTCTGAGTCTGCAGGCGGGTGTCGTCCTGCCCACCAGGTCTGACCTGGCGGGCAGTACAGCATCCACCTGCATACTTTCCGAGAAGCACCATCACCATTATTAAAGGTGCCGCTGCTTCCGTCATATCCATTCCCATCGAGTCCGTCCTACTGGACTCAAACGAGAATGGGGATTAACAGTTTTCCAATGCCTGACTTCCAGGTCGTAATCCCCTAGTGTTTCCGTGGGGCCAGGTGCTGGAAAAATGCATGAGTCCGGCAGACTCATAATGAGGCCATTGACTCTGATTCAGATCTTTCCTCAGAACTCACGGTTGATGCTAGCCCAGTTGACCTGGGTGCCATCTTGGCTCAACAAAAGCTGGGCTCTTCATCTCCCCAGGGAATGGGATTCTCCGAAAATATCGGCGAAAACAGCTGAATGCGCAATTACTGCGCATTCGGCTTGCAAGAAAAAATCAAAGCCCATAATGTTGAACCTGGGGAGCAGGGGTTGCGGGGGTGTACTCTGCTCTACATGTTCATCATTATGGGCTTCGGGGGTGGCGGAGTTGTCCAGTTGTCTCTCGCTTCCATGCCATTGGAAGCAGGGGAAAATAAAGAAAAAAGAAAAGATGACCCTGCAGGCGTCAGCTCCAACCCACGTTAATGGGAGGGAACTGTAATGGGAGGGAACTGACACTGCAGGGACAGAAAAGAGTCGACGGCACACTTCTGTGTGTGCTGCCGAAATGGTAAGTAGGGCGCAGGGGTTGGGTATGCAGGATTCCAGCTAGTGTGATCTATGTGAACACCACGCAGCAGGATTTAGCAATTCCATATTTTCAGATTCCCATTTTTCTCGATGCCCGGTAATCAGGTAGATCTGTCTGGCGGTAGTGTGTGTATGCGAGCAGTATCAGCTATTCCTGTAAGGGAAGAAGTTCACGATTATTAATGACCATCACGTGCACATGACCATCTATGGTAAACACAATGTCAAAATTCCTCCTCTTATCGCAAGATGGCTACTGCGCCCTTCAAGACTATCAATTTGACATCATTCGCAAGCCTGGAAAAGAGGAAAATCTGGCAGACTATATATCACGACATCCACTGCCCACGACCATGTATGTCAGGCTGTCGAACACTGACCAATACATAAACTGTGAAATTCGCCAGGTGTGCCGGAAGCAATATCTCTTGAAAGAAAACTTGTAAGGAAACAGCCAATGGCTGTACTGTAGCATGAGTCATGACATGCATTTGGCCAGGAAGGTGGAGAGATCCAGACACTTCTGCTCACTTGACACTCGGTATTGACAAAAGCACCATGGACACATTTCCTTTAATAAAAGAAGAGTTGTCTATAATGTCATCAGGTGTGCTCCTCAAAAACAACAGTGTGGTTGTCCCTGCACCATTATAAAGAAGATTCGCCACATTCACTCAGAAGGGCCAGCATGACATTGACTCAGCAAAGCGACCCTTGTACCAAAGGTATGGTTCCAGAGCATTGACTCCAGAGAGTTGACATACACTCAAGAGCAGTTATATCCGCTTGAGTGTAACTCCACGCATTTTCCCAGAGCTGCTTCAAATGACTGTGCTACCCACTGCTGTCTGGGAGGAAGTGGCAGTTCATCTATTTGGACCTTTACAAAATGCAATCTACGTCCTAGTAGCCATGGATGAAATGTCATATTATCCTCACTTGCAAATAATCGCATCAACGGATGCCACAGCTGTCATCCCGGGCTTGGGCATGATGTTTGCAGCGTATGGCGTTCCCAAAGTTGGGAAGTCTGGTCTCGTATTTAGTGGTCCCCCATTTAGTGGCCATGACTTTGCCATGTTTGCAGAATACTAAGGATGTTCTCATCAAAGTATTACTCCACTCTCACTGTAGGCCAATGGATCTGTTGAAAAGTTCATGGTAAACCTAAAGAGAATGCTACAAGTATGCCACATCACAAAAGGGTCACGGATGCACATGTTGTGCCAGTTAGTAAGGGAATACTGATATACTCTACACACCTACACAGGCAAATTCCCTATTGAGTTCGATAGGGATATCCGCACACAAAGGACTGCTTTCCATCACCGAACTGTGACAAATACAGACATACATGGATCAACTATTAGATCATACCGAAATGATGTGCACAAGAAACTCCCTGTTCTTGAAGAAGGCTCCCACTCTATGTCATGCATCTAGTGGAGAACGGCTGTGTGATGGGGTCCCTTAGGAAGAATCTGAAGACTCGGACAGGCATTTTGATGTTGAAGATTTATATGATGACCCAGAAGACGATCCCTCATTCGTGAGGAGTCGATCATAACAAACAGTTAGAAAGCCGACAGAGTGGATTGAAGAAATGGGTTGGTGTTGGGTTTAAGGGGGGGTAGGGGGCGGGGGGTTGTGTCCCCTTTTTATATTCATCACTTCCCCTTGTAGGTATGGGAAGTGACGAGGGCATGGAGGAAGGAGAAAGTGCAACAGATGTTACTAGAAGTCAGTTTCGGCTGCACGCTGATTAAAGAGGTTTGTTCATTATGTTGGCTCTGTGTGATTTCTTGATTGCACTACATAATACGGCAGGGATAATTATTGACTTGCTCAACCATGGAGCAAATTTTCAATGCTAGCAGAGGCATGAAGGACATCCCTTGCGGAACATAGTCCCACCTTCCACCCAAGCCTTGAACTATTCTGGGGGCCCAGATTCTCCAAGCACTGTGTCTGTTTCAGGTGCCACTAACAGCATGTTGCAGGAAGCCTCGAGTGACCCTTTACCTCTGAATTTTATTGAAGTGTTGGCTTTACTACGGTATCTAGTCAATTCATCTAAACCCATTCAATCTAATACATTCCATCGCCATTTTTCCATCTAAAAAATGTCCATCTAATGCATGTTTTTGGGGGTTAAAGGGTTAATGTTTGTTCAGGTGCATTTTAAAGGGTAAAAAACAGGGGTTTGGGGGGATCTCACCCAAAAAAAACAAAAAACAAAAAACAAAAAAACAAAAAATGCATTAGATGGAAACATTTTAGATGAACATTTTTCGATGGAATGGCATTAGATGCAATGGTTTTAGATGAAATGACCATAAACACTTTACTACTAATGGTCACTCCATAAGTTGGGATTTCTTGTACCTATGAACTAAGGAATCAAAAGTACATGTGAAAACACAGCCTTGAAAGTGAGGAAAGCATTGCTGTCTTTTGCACTTCCAAGGTAGAAGTGGTAAGAGCAGACACATGCATACATATATGCACCTGGAGCCCTGGAATTTGTAAGTGGTTTCAGGGGACACTGCCAGAGAGGTTGCCTCCACCTGCGAGACTGTGTTGGGTTCTGGGTAACCCCGCCCAACAGATATGGTTTCAGTGAGGGCTTCTGCTCTGATGGTCAGGGGAGAGGTGGCCAGAGGGATGGGGTCAGTAGCATCGTGGGGGCAGGGGAGAAGCTTGCTGCACACAGGGCTCCCCAGTGCTGAAAACCGGGCCATTTCAGGGTGGGCCAGGACTTTTTGCCAGCTGCTGCCTCGGGCGGGCCCTGGGGTTGGAGAAAGTGTCCCGGCCACTCTGGAATCCTGAGCGTCAAGGTTTTCCCGCTTATATTTGTTGCTAGCAATGCCCTGCTACTGGGCAGCAGTTTAATGTAATGGCTGAAACCACTCCCTTCCTATTTTGAACTGCTGCTGAAGGAACCTTCTCAACCTCACAGCTGTCAGGATCAGGAACAAAATACAGATGAAAAAGGGCACCTTAACAATGGCTTTGCAATTACTGTTTAAAACATGTATTTTCTTAGCAGAGACTCTTAGGTATGAGTGTTCAGTCACTTGGCACAATGGTGGGACATGTCTAAATGAAAGACTCCCCAACCTCCTCCAGTTACCTACCCAAACGTGGGCCTCATTATGAGTTTGGTGGTATCCTGGCGGTAAATCCACCCTTATACCACCAAAAAGTATTACCGTTACCGCCACTTGGTCCAGCGGTAAATCCGCCGGATTACAAGTGGCGGTGGTGGTGTAAATCACCATTTTCTTTTAGTGCTTTGGACTCAATGGGGTATTTTCAGTGGAATTGCCACTGTGGCAATTCTGCTGCTGTAATTCCACTGAAAATGGGTAGAAAGTTGGGGGATTTACCTCCAGTTCAGAGCTGGAGGTGAATCCTCCAACTTTCCGCCCAACTCATAATTGGGCAGTGCGGTAATGCAGCTGTATATGTTAATACCGCTGCATTTAACCCGCATCGGCCAACTTGTAATGATACCCATGTCTGCTACCAAGACAATTAAAGTGAGTAACACAATAATGATCATGTTATGTTATGTTATGTTATGTTATGTTATGTTATGTTATGTTACTTGGCATTTATATAGTGCCTTATGTATCATTGGTATGACCTCAAAGCGCTGGTAGGTTGAACGCCCTCAGGAACCGCAGTTCAAATCAGTAGAGGGAGAGAGAGAGTGTTGTATGGTGCGTGGGCACACTGGATATGTGTGCATCTGTTGTGGTTGTTGCATGATAACTGCTTCTTAGCAGTAGGTGTGGTGCTGAGGAAATCAGTTGGATGTGTTCATTCTGGAGGGTGGACACCCAGAATGAGTTCTGGCTGTGTTAGGCCTGAGGAGACGCCTAAACTAGCCCATATGTGCTCAGCTAGCTGTGTTTTATTAGGATGATGAGGTGTTCGTAGGGTCATGTTAGTATGAGAACAGCTAGGCCGAAAGTGTCACAGCATAGCTGTGTTCTAGATGAATGATGGTGTTTCGGAGAGAGTAAGGGTAGTAGTGTGATATGGTGGTTATCAGTAAAACAACTGCGACCAAGCATGAGAGCAGGACAGGGGGCGTACATAGCGGCATACGTATATAAAGGGACAGGCTGGATAGGGTAAACATGTGATATAGATAACATGGGGATACAGGTACATAGCATAAATAGGAGATACAGAGATATACAGAGATATATCCACTACATCCACTAAACTTTAGCACAGTGATGATATTAGGCACACTTTCTAAATTCAACTATACTACAGTGACGCTATTAGGCACACTTTCTAGATTCAACTATACCACAGTGACGCTATTAGGCACACTTTCTAGATTCAACCTCAGCACAGTGACGCTATTAGGCATACTTTCCAGATTCAACCATACCACAATTACGCTATTAGGCACACGGTCTAAGTTCAAACTTTGGCACAGTGACGCTATTAGGCACACTTTCTAGATTCAACCCTAGCACAGTGACGCTAATCAGGCACACTCTCTAAATTCAACTATACCACAGTTACGCTATTATGCACACTTTCTAAGTTTGGACTTTTGGCACAGTGACGCTATTGGGCACACTTTCTAGATTCAAATTTAAGCACAGTGATGCTATTTAGGCATACTCTCTAAATTCAACTATACCACAGTTACGCTATTAGGCACACTATCTAAGTTCAAACTTTGGCACAGTGACGCTATTAGGCACACTTTCTAGATTCAACTATACCACAGTGACGCTATTAAGCACACTTTCTAAATTCATTTATACCACAGTGACGCTATTAGGCACACTTTGTAAGTTCAAACTTTGGCACAGTGACGCTATTAGGCACACTTTCTAAATTCAACTATACCACAATGATGATATTAGGCACATTTAAGTTCAAACTTTGGCAGAGTGATGCTATTAGGCACACTTTCTAAATTCAACTATACCACAGAGACGCTATTAGGCACACGTTCAAAGTTCAAACTTTGGCACAGTGACGCTATTAGGCACACTTTCTAGATTCAACTATACCACAGTGACGCTATTAGGCACACTTTATAAATTCAACTATACCACAGTGATGATATTAGGCACATTTTCTAAGTTCAAACTTTGCCAGAGTGACGCTATTAGGCACACTTTCTAAATTCAACTATACCACAGAGACGCTATTAGGCACACTTTCTAAGTTCAACTTTGGCACAGTGATGCTATTAGGCACACTTTCTAGATTCAACTATACCATAGTGACGCTATTAGGCACACTTTCTAAATTCAACTACACCACAGTGACGCTATTAGGCACTTTCTAGATTCAAATTTAGCACAATGACGCTAATTAGGCACACTTTCTAAGTGCAAACTTTGCAACAGTGACGCTATTAGGCACACTTTTTAGATTCAACTATACCATAGTGACGCTATTAGGCACACTTTCTAAATTCAACTATACTACAGTGACGCTATTAGGCACTTTTTAGATTCAAATTTAGCACAGAGACGCTAATTAGGCACACTTTCTAGAATAAACTTTAGCAGTGGTGCTATTAGGCACACTTTCTAAGTTCAAACTTTGGCACAGTGATGATATCAGGCACACTTTCTAAATTCAACTATACCACAGTGACGCTATTAGGCACACCTTGTAAGTTCAGACTTTGGCATAGTGACGCTATTAGGCACACTTTCTAGATTCAGCTTTAGCACAATGATGATATTAGGCACACTTTCTAAGTTCAAAACTTTGGCAAAGTGACGCTATTAGGCACACTTCTAAATTCAACTATACCACAGTGATGAAATTAGGCACACTTTCTAAGTTCAAGATTTGGCAGGGTGATGCTATTAGGCACACTTTCTAAATTCAACTTTAACACAGTAACACTATTAGGCACACTCAATGATGTTGGGAATGCCTTCTAAATTCAACTTTAACACAGTGACGCTATTAGGCACACTCAATGATGTTGGGAATAACTTCACAATTGAACTTTAAAAAGTGACGCTATTAAGGCACACTCAATGATGTTGCGAATACATTTCAAATTGAACTTTAATACAGTGACACTATTTGGCACAGTCAATGATGTTGGGAATACCTTCTAAATTCAACTTTAACACAGTGAAGCTTTTAGGGCACACTCAATGATGTTGGGAATACCTTCTAAATTCAATTTCAACAAAGCAACACTATTAGGCACACTCAATTATGTTGGGAATACCTTCTAAATTCAACTTTTACACAGTGACGCTATTAGGCACACTCAATGATGTTGGGAATACCTTCTAGATTCAATTTTAACACAGTGACGCTATTAGGCTCACTCAATGATGTTGGGAATACCTTCTAAATTCAATTTTAACACAGTGACGCTATTAGGGCACACTTAGTGACGTTGGGAGCACAGTCTACATGCAGGGTTCAGCGTAGTGATGGTATTAGGATCGTGTGTCCTTAATATGTGGCTGTACAACGTAAAACAGTAATACTTTTAGGAAATTCTAGGTAAGAGTGGTAGGGCTTTCTGGTGTGAAGTGATTGCTTCAGTCCCCACCCTTGCCACACTTACTTTACAATATTAATTGATATCCTTGATGTCTGCCTGCTTGGCACACAAAAAATGGGTTTGCTTTGATGTGGATAGTCCAATGTTCTTAACATCATGCAAAACAGCAAGCTGGAACTTTGTGACAATCTCTACACCGAGGTGACTTTACTACACAATTTACTTTTTGCACTTTAAGACATGCACTAACAGACAGTAGTGTAAAAGAGGACATTTTTAGATTTGCTTCATTGTGCATTCTGAAACATGTTTGCCATTCAGGATGTGCAAATAAAATGACAATTACAGTCTTTTGGACTAAACAGGTTTCTGTAAGGATTTAAAAATGTAAGGTTTGTTTAATATATGATTTGTGTATTTTGCAAGTAATCACTAAGACTTTATTATTGTAGTCCTTAAAAGCCAAAACTTAAACATTTGCATCAAGTAAAAATGTTAAAATATGCAGTCAGGTGCCTGAATTGCAGATTTGGCCAAAATCCTGGCTCCACTGATTAACCAAAGTGTTCGATATGTGGCTAATACTTTAATATCACAATGACTTAACTACAAACATGGAGTCCTTAGATGTGACTAGGTTCACACGTCTGGGAAAAACTCTCTTACAATAGGCAGATTGAAATGTTTTATGGACAAAATGCTCATTACTCTGTTAGAGGCCCCTGAGACATACTCTGTTAGAGGCCCCTGAGACATACTCTGTTAGAAGCCCCTGAGACATACTCTGTTAGAAGCCCCTGAGACATACTCTGTAAGAGGCCCCCTGAGACACTCACTTCGAATTGCATTACGGTTTCACTGACTCTCCCTCTGTCCCATACAACTTGATTTGACAGGCAGATAAGGAGACTCCCCAGCCAGGCAGTGCATCAGATATGAAGGTATAGTCGAATGTCTGTGGCAGAACCCGCGTTAATCGCGCACCACACACCATCTGCCACTTTCACAGGTGATGATCGTCAGGAAGTGAGGTAGGGGGCTAATATAAAAGCAAGGGAGTGTGCAGGGCAAGGGGCTTTGTTGTAATGTTCATATGAGCAGATTTTAATAGTTTTAGATGTTTTGTGTCTTTTCTGGATCCGTGGTAAATGTTTGCTTCAGGCAGCTAATGTGAATTGTGCGGTTGTCTGTGCTGCCTGTCAGAGTGGTGTTTAAAGAGTGTGGAGAGTTGTGTTGGCGTTTCTACGGTGAGTTAGTGTGGTGTAGAAGGATTTTTAATGTCGACAAGTGTCGGGTGGTTTATGTTTGCGTTGTGTAAGCAGTGTTGTTTCGGTATTGGAGTTGTGCAACAGGATGTGTTGTCTGTTAGGTGAGACAGAGAACGATTTTGAAGTGGATATTTTCACCATGTCTTGCCCAACAAAGAACCCAATAACTGGAAACAACCTTTTCCACTCTGGAAACATCACAGTTGGTCACATATATTTGTTTGTGTCCATGCAAAGCCTTTGTTCCCCATCTATGATGCCTTGATAATGCCATGTTACAGGATGCTAGGCTAAGTGATGCCACGTCAGGTGTCACTACGCCCAGGGCCGGCCCTAGGGTTTGCAGGCCCCTGGGCAGCAAAAGATGTGTGAGCCCCCCTTATTTGCATAAATAATGACATCAGTGATATTACAGAAAATTATACTAAAGAATGAGTCTCCATTCTGCAAAGGTATCATGGAAAGTTACATTTAAAACATGTTGCTATGAGTAGGGCAGAAGACAAATAAACTCTGACGTCCAGTATATGAGTTGTCGCTGTTAATATTTACATATGTGACAATATCTGCAGTGAGACGTTTTTGGAAGTAGCCGACAGTGTGAGCTGAATCCCTTATATAGATTTTCATTTTGGCAGATAAGGCATAGTGAGATAAAAAGATTTGCCCGGGAGCACACACTTTGCTTAAGTGGATAAGCTGGGATTTGAGACCAATTTGCAATTCAGGAACTTGAATACATCTCTTCTGAGATGTAATTGGTAGAAATATTGTTTGTAAAAGGTATTTTTGAAACTGTTGTTTGAAACCACCATCTGACTGTGAACGGCATTGCAAACATAGGATGATTGTGTTTTGAAACTGAAGTTAACTGCTGTTTTTGCAGAATTTTCCCAATTGTTTTTATTTTGTATTGTTTATACATTTGGCCATGTTGTAAAAACTAGTAATATGCTTTTATTTCCAAAGCTACAAAAGAGGATTATTTTGCCTGAAAAAATAAATATACTTCAAGCAGGTCCCAAGGATGTCATGTCAGGGCAGGGATTGGCTCGGGGGCAGGCAGGGCAGGTTGTGTCTACTGCAGGAGGGCCTAATAGTGTGATAGAGCCTATTTACCTATGAGGACTTGAGGCAATGAAGTAAGCAATGTTGCAGGTCTTCCAATGGTCACAAAATGAACAGAGCTAAAATCCTAAAAATAAAGTGGGAGGATCAATAATATATGGGTAGGAACAGAGTACATGGGGCCGAGGGTGTGATTGCACCCTCTCTCCGGTTTGTATCTCCTCTCCTGCTTAGTTCAGGCTTGGTGATGTGTTAACATGCATCTTGCAAAATTAGCAAGTGCTGCTCACTTAACAATGGAAAGGAAGCCTCATCAATCGACCACATGACCCTTGATTGGAAGGGTGGGAAGGCCAAATCTGTTTTGGGGGTGCGAGAGTACCAGTGGGAAGCAGGGGTTCCTATAGCAGAATAGTGCAAAGGCAACTCAGCAGGTTAGATGACTATTGCTGGGATGTTATATGTTTAGACCTTCCTGTAAATCATATGGCTTTTTTCATATTCTTCCTGCAAAATGGGCTGTAAAATGTGTTGTTTCGACCTGGGGAAAGCGACAGATCCCCTGTGTCACTCAGAGTGGGAATCTCTGCCACACAGCAAAAATCAAAAGCTGCCACCTGTTAACATATGCACAGTAAGTGAACATATCTTAAAGGGAAGTGTACACATTTAGTTCAACTGACTTTTCTCCTTAGATGAAAGGACACAAGACAAATGAGCTTTCCCCTTTCAAAAACATGAATCAACCCGGGAAAATAATCTGAGCGAGGAGAATTTCCAATTACTATGCTGACAAAATATAATGGAATATGCCATTGAAAACAAAATCCAAAGATGAGATTGTGCTTTACTGACCCTTTTATGTGATGTTCTGGGTAAGGATCTGCACTAGAAACATGACAACCTGAAGTGAAATCCTAGTAGCCGAACACTAGAGCAAGCAAACCTTTTTTTTAATACCTGCCTCACAAACCCTCAATGGTTGCTGCATACGCTCTTTGAAAAAAGTGGGTGGACAGCGACGTGTGCCCTGAAAATCAGCACAGGACCAGAAGCAGGGAAAATAACGCCTCCAGTCTCCAGGACTGTAAACTATCTCGCCAGATCCTGGCCAAAGATCAATGGCACACTTGCCCTCTCAAGCTTTTCCCTCTAACCTCTGTTTGGCTTTCAACAATACTCGGTTTTATAAAGATAACTTGAAAAGTACACAAATAATAGTAGAGTAGTTACACAAAAATCAAAATCCTTATAGAAATATGCTAGGCAAAAAGTGTACAATTGTGGCATTGTTCGACCTACCTTGAATGGAAGACTACAAAAGTCAGGATGCAGTTGAAGGTAAAAAATGGCCTGTAGTTTTTGAAAATGTGCTTTCCAGACTTAAAGACGCAATGTAACAGGTAATATAAGAAAATGTTACCTGTCTGTGTTTCAATGTTTGATAAAGTCATGCTTCATGTATAATGTGAGGAAAATGTTACATCCTACCAGAAATACATTCTTTTTGATGTTTCAAATATGAACATGTGAAAATCAGATTAAAACTGTTTTGTGTAATATATATAATTGTGCTGGAGGAGGGCATAGACGTAGATAGTTAACTGGTGCTTTGTGTGTGCTTGCAAAAGAGAAATGCTCCTTTGCAGTTCTTAACACGGAAACGTTAAGAACGTCTTCTGCAAACAATGGACTCTTAAATGACCCGTTACTTGTAAATCGCTCCCCCTTTAAATGCTCTGCTTTAAGAAAGAAAGTGATAAGGAGTACTCACGGGGCCCCGGGTCTGATGGGCTGCTGGGAGGTGGGTATTTGTCTCTGGAGCATCACAGGAGGTTGGGAGGTGACACATTGCCTTACTGTAACAAACAAAAAAAAGAGAGACTCGTACATGGAATCCCCCCTTGAAAACAGTATTAATTCATATGCTGGCGGCTGGTGCCTGCAGGGCCCCTATGACCTCAGGGCCCTGGGCAGCCACCCAGACTGCCCATGCCTCGGGCCAGCCCTCACTATGCCATGGCACAAATTCAGGGTCCACGGTTGCATTTGGATACCCGGGATCTCCCATCTGATTGTTCATTGACACCTCAAAGACACTCAGACTATTGTGTCACTCAACTTTACGTGGAATTATGGCAAAACGCAGATGGATACGGATCATGAACCAGCAATTGACAAAGCCACCATTTAAAGCATTAGTCGAACCCACACCCCCAGGTTTTGTTGTAGTTACACTCCTGGCAGATAATATAACATAGACCCGGTCTTGGGAGGAAAGCTCAGGGGCAAAGCGCTTGCCTTGGAAGCAAGACGAGGCGGAGCAACACAGGTTCCATCCCCGGGTCCGCGCTTAGAAAACTCTGGTTATTAAGCGCAATAAAGGTAACCAATTATAATTAGGCAAACAATGGCAGGATAGCCCTTTCCTAAAAAAAAG
The DNA here is from genome assembly GCF_040938575.1 of Ambystoma mexicanum. NCBI lineage: Eukaryota > Metazoa > Chordata > Amphibia > Caudata > Ambystomatidae > Ambystoma > Ambystoma mexicanum. The sequence goes on from NC_090922.1 coordinate 468,675,931, forward strand.
AATCAACTCTCAAGTGTTACGGATGATTGTTTGATGTGCAAATGTGTACATTATGTATACCTTTGTCAAATAATGACTACTTGAAGATGGGTTTATCACAAAGGCTCTTCTGGGGTGTATTCAACTTATTAAGATATATTGGACAGTTTAAGGAGATCTCAAGGGTTCCAACTTCAGGTTTGAAATAATTAACCATTCCTGTCTTAAAGGCTTAGAACAACATAAAAAGTATGTTTAACACATTTTTGTATATATGTGCATGCGTGTGTGTGTTTATGGGACGAAGGCACAGTTTGGGGGCACTGAGAGCAACATGATTCAGATACGGGGTCAGTGTGGGCATAAGCTGAGACAGAATACAGGATTTGGGCAGCGGGCAGTATGAGCAGTGGGCAGTATCAGCATATTGTGTTAAGGCACGCCTACTTATTGGGCAGAAGCAGTATGCACTTAATTCTTGCAGGGGCAATGGTGGTGTGCGTCGTTGAGATCAGCCTCATTGCTTTCTTTGGACACAAAAAAGCATGAAAGGGGAACAGACCTCGTGATTTGTTTTGGGCAGAGCCTGCTTGAAAACGGGGCACTGTGGGCACATATTGTTGAGAGAGGCATCCTGTTTTTTCTTTGGGCACAGCCAGCCTCAACACCTGTTACAACATTTTCCTTTGTGCTGTTGGTGAACTGACGTCTATTGGAGCCCTTTATGGGTGCCCTGACAAGCAGGGGTGGACTGGCTAATTGGGAAGTCTGGAGATTTCCCAGCAGGCCTCTGCACCCTGGGCTTCTTTTGTGTGGCCTGTCCACATTTTCCCATAGGAAACGGGTAGGGCTTGCTGAAAATGTGTAATATGGGGGCAACTATGAAAATAAATGGCCAGGGCCACTTTTGCTTCCCAGTGCACCCCTGATGACAAGCAGAATGTATATTCTACATTGTTCCCCAAATTTTCGAAAAATGTTGCTCTGAAATGCACGCGTTCACCCCATTATTTTAAAAAATGTCGAATGGGAAGCACTGACCAAAATCTTGCTGGATTAGTTCACGTGCGATCTTTCGGTTCAATTCAGGGAACACATGTGCACCCCTCCCTTTGACAAATTCACCAGCTGCAACTACTCTGCAATGCTGTAGTGGTATTGGCATTAAATCCCAACAACATGGTCTTTGACCGGACATTGGCTGAAACCCGATTTCCACCAGCAGATAAAGAACACCTTTCCATAGTCGAGCTCTCCATCCCTCCCGCCCCCCGCCCCGCTTGCCCCACGCCCCCTCCACTCGTGCCATGCTGGCTACTGCCCTGGCTTCCTGGACAGAGCTGAGTAACACGCGCCTGAGTCAGACCCGGAGTCGCCCTGGCCTGCGTGTTGACTCTAGACTCCCGTGTGTGTGAACGCGCCTGTCTGTAGGGTTACATATTTGGCGCGCCGCGCTTAGGCCCGCTCTGCAGAATGTACATCACTGCCGTGTTTTGCTTCCAGTAATCCATACCATTAAATGGGGAAAAACACTGAAGTCAGTGTTTCCCCTGAGGCTGCCGTGTAAATCGCGGCAGCAATAAAAGCGCTGAGTAGGCGTGAATGCTGAGAAATGTGCCTTTCTAGCGGGCACGTGTGTTTCATGGGTCCACTGTGTTATAAAGCATCATCTGGCGAATGAATGGCATCCCGGTGTTGTATGATATCCTGCTTCCCCGTGGTAGAATGATGGTGGGGCGTTTGTGTCAATCTTCCAGTCACGCCTATTTAGTAGCCCTCGGAGCTCTCAGGTGGGCGTGGCTTCAGGGCCTTCACTCTGTCACGCGAAGCCGAATATCATACTTCATGGTATAATATGCGGCTTCCCATGTTAGTGTGAGGGAACTGGTGACTGCTTGTTCTATGCATCAAGTGGCACGGGTCATGGGAGTCACTCACACACGCCTGCAGGAGCTGGTGGGTTCTCTCTCTGTTGTGCTGGCAGCCCTTAAACATTGCTACCACCAATGTTAAAGTTTGTTGGGGAGTTGGGAAAAGTGTGGGGGTAGGAAGGAAGGGGGGTAGAAACGAGCACCAGAAACTTGACTTTGAGCCGTATTGTTTTTTTTAAAAAAATTTTTATTTTTATTGGTTTGTTACAAACCTTTAAAAAATAGAGAAAGAGAAAGAAAAAAAAATAAGAAAATCTCAGAAAACATTAGAAAATTCATTCTTGAAGAAGAAAGATTTACAGAAGGAGCTCCAATCGGAATATAAGGGCAAAAATAGACAGATAGACTGGAGGAAGGCAAGAGGGAGAGGCATAAGACTAAGTAAGGAGCGTTTGCAGTCCAAAACACTCTTAGATTGCCAATGTTCAAGCAGAGATTACGGCGACTTTGATGTCGTTTTCATGTTTTTCTAGCTTTTCGATCATCTTTTCAAGAAGGAAAGTCAGTTCGATTGTTAGGCTGCGTTCCACGTCTTGATGCATCATATCCCACCAATCCTCAGCAGCAGGGTTGGTCTTGCCACAATATATTTTCTCAAATGAATAGATCGTTCCTGTCGCAATTGTGTGCAATACAAAATAAGATGTTTCAGTGTTTCATTTTCCTCCCCGCACAAGCGACAGGTCAATATTGGAGCTCCATCTTTTTGTCGAATTGCCAACATTTCTCTTGTTGGGAATTGGTTCAAGCGAAATTTCATATAAAGGAGTCTACGGGCAGTATCTGGGAACTTAAGCAAGTAGGATTGAGGATCATTTAATTTTCTTGCTTCGGCTGGACATATTTTCATGATTCTATGAGTTCCTCTTATGTCCCCTGTGTCAATCCAATCTTGCTGCCATAATAGTGATATTATGGAGTAACTCTCTATTAGTGCATAGATCACTGAGGATGGTGTCACAGCGTGTTGTCCATTGGGACAGAATACAGTTTGTCGGGCCTGTGTCTGCACTGGTTAGAATCTGGTATTGAGGAGCAGTTGAATCAGAGGTTATTTTTCTAAATTCATTTAGAGTGGTCCACGTTACAAATGCATTGATTGACAAGAGACTTAGCTCGTATCTTATGCAAGCTGTTGGTACACCCATTGGAAGGCGCAAAACCAAAAGTGATGTTCAAGCGATGACCATAGTCTGTCTGGACATCCCAGAGCACTATTGGCTCCATGTGTAATTGCCGGAATTAATTTCATTTTATAGAAGTCCATGACAGGTTTTAATGAATGTTTACCAAACTTCTTATTAAGTATACAGGCCTGTGCTGTTAGTTGTTTACATTTATCCTTTGTTTTCGCGACCCAAGGAGACTCGTTGATACTTGAGCTAATGCACATGCCAAGATACATGGTCTGGTCAACGCATTGTAAGGCCTACTTCCCAATTCTCAATTTAAATCTTTTCAGGCCCTCTCTCTTTTTGTTTTTTTGAAAATCTTGCAGAGTTAGGATTACAGATTTTTTAGACTTCACAACTAATCTGTTTTGCGTGAAATATTGATCAAGAATCTGCAATTTCCGTTGCAGTCCTATTGGTGCTTAATCCAATAGGACTAGGTCGTCCGCATACAGGAGCCAATTTACTTCGTTTCCGTTTATTTTTGGAGCAAAGGCATTGATATTTTCAAAGGCAGCCCCCAGGTCTGAGATGAACAGATTGAATATTATGGCAGCAAGTGGGCAGCCCTGTTTAACTCCTCTATAAGTATTTATTGGCTCGGAGAGGAGTCCTTGTTGATTCAGTCTCACCCTTATCACTGTGTCGGTGTGAAGTGCTTTAATGGCCAAGAGTAGACTGAGAGGACAGTTCCAGGTCGCCATTTTCTTCCATAATAATTCCCGGTCAATGCTGTCAAATGCCTGGGATAAGTCCATGAATGCAAGATAGATTTTTTTTGTTTGCTCTTATGGCATCCATTTTCAAAATGTTCAACAGTAGCAGATTTAGGCCGCAGCCAACACCTCGGACAAAACCAGTTTGACGGAGGTCTAGATGTTTTGTAGATTCAATCCATTTCATTAGTTAATTTTGTAGTTGGGTAGCGAAGATTTTTCCTAGGACATCTAGTAATGCTATGGGCCTATAGTTTTTCGGATCTGCTCTGTTTCCATTCTTGAAGATGGGAATTGTAATTGCTGATTTCCAGCTAGATGGTATAGTGGCTTCTTCCGTGATCTGTGTGAACAGTAGCATGAGGAACTCGGACCAATCCTCTGGGTTTTGTTTTATTAGATGGTTGGTAAGTCCATCGGGACCCGGTGCTCTTGAGGAGGAAGCTCGTAGGATGCTCTGTGCTATGCTCTCCTTGTCGAACCTTAAATCCCACTTGGTGAGCTTCGGAAGTTTAGGTTGAGCTTCGGAAGTTTAGGTTCAATTGTTGAGCTGTTTTTTCTATAAACCGAATCGAAATGAGTAACCCATTCCGCTTGTGGGACCATATTTGTCTGAATTGCGCTTTGTTGACAGTTCATGTTGTTGATCAGATTCCAAAAGTCGGCTGAATTCTTGTTGCTAAGCACCGCTAACATGGCTTTGCTATCCTGTTGGTATTGGATAGTTTTGTGCGAAATTAGCCAGTTTTTGTATTTCTGCATTGAGGCTTTTTTTGCAAGCTGTCGCTGATCAATATCAAGTTGTGCGTGATGTCTTAGCTCTTTTCTTAATTGCCTCTTTCTTACTGCAATTTCGGGATTATAGCAGTGTTTAGGAGCAAAGTCCGGTCTTTTTGAACCATTATGAATGGTCATAAACTGTTCTAATACAACAGTGTATTCAGGGCTAGCGTCTGTTGAGTTTGTTATGAGGTTATAGTATGAGTCTGTAATCCGCTTCACCTCAGATGGCTTTATTTTCAGGCGAATTCTGTTAGATTCTACTTCAACCTGATTCCTCCAGCTGTTTGGTTTCACTACGATCGGGGAAAGCAGAGTGAGTGTTAACTTACTGTGGTCACTGTTTGGATCTTCTAGTATCGTTAGTTCCACAGCTCGTTGGCTCAGATTGTCAGAAATAAAGAAATAGTCTATAGTGGAGGATGCCTTTCCACTTTTCCATGTTGTTTGTGCTGGAATGTCTCCACTAGTGTTCCCATTTGCCATTGTTATGTTTCTTTCTTGTAGGGCCGAGCACCATTTTACTGCCAACTTTTGCGTTGTGGTTGATGCTGCAGAATCTTGCACGTTCCTCAAGCATGATAGGTTGAAATCACCACAGCAAATTACGTTGGGTACTTGTTGCTCGCTATTAATCGCGTCAATTAGATCCAATACTGTATTCATAAATTTGTATGTACCAGCTTCTTTATGATGCCAGTATAAATTGATTATGTTAAGCTGGATTTTTTTCCCGGGATTCATTGAAGTAGCCTCTGCAATTGTATGTTGGATATAAGGAGTGTAATTACAGGCACTTTTCACTGTCCAACCCAAGTTTTTTTTCACCATTGTTATTAAACCAGCAGATGGGCGACCTTTTTTTCTCGCTATGGCTGGGTTCATAACTATTTCATACTCATCTGATAATGGGCACACAGTCAGCCACGTTTCCTGCAGACAAATCACTGTTTGATTCAATGGATTTTTTTTTGATTCATTAAATAAATGCGTGAATCCTCGGGTGTTCCATGAGAGGACATTCATGTGGGGACTACAGTGTCCCTGGTGGAATTAGCTAGATTGCCCTCCCAGAACGCCAGCTAACCAATTCCAATTTTTTTGTCGTGTTATTATCATCCAAAATTTGTGATTCGATGTTTTGCTTGCTTACAACTGCAGAATTTATTCCAAAGATTGTAATTTTGTTGTTTTCTCCCAAGTTACAAAATTTTTCTTCATGTGGAAGGCTGTTTAATTCCTTGTTGATTTCTGGCTTATTGTTCGGTGTCTTAATGACAGCTTTAGTGGGAGGATTTAGATTAGCTTTGTTTCCAAAGGTAACCTTGTGGGTTGAGGACGAATTGTTATCTAATGCTACCGTTGCCTTTGTGGAACAAGGGTCTGCAGTATTATTTTGGAAGACCTCATGGATGTCAAAGCCTAAAGATAGCAGGAACGAGACTGCATTTAGGAGTGAATCACAGACAAGTCTGGAATTTATATGCAGTACAACTTTGTCATTCTGATGATCGTTGATGAAGGCCACTGTTTGAATGTCATTGGACTCAATTGACCGGAGTCCAGGAACATGATGTAAAAGTCTAAGGACATTGTTTTCGATTCAAAGTTAGGCCATCTTTAGTGTCCAATATTCTTTCCAGTATTAGCATATGCTTCGCAGTTTTTGCCAGTTTGTCTTTGTTTTCGAAAAGGTTTTGTTGCGAACTTCGTTGGTTTTTGTTAGCCACATTTGATGTTGTGGTTATTTTGGAATCCTGCAGGATAGGCTGAATTGTACTAGCCATATCTGTCATGTTAAGTTTTGGTTTATCAATTTCTTCAGTCTGCGTTTTGCTATGATCATTCCAGCAAGCTAAGCTATTTTCAGTTCCAGATTTTAGGGCTTCTTTCCGAGCCCCCAGGTGTCTTCTTTTTTCTGCTATAGTTTCGAATTTGTTAGAGTTTTCGGTGGGGGCCAACGGGATCGCTTCTGTTGGTGGGAGTATTAGTTCGCAAACTCGCCCGTTGCTGGCTCGGGGTGCCCCATTCGAAGAGTTTGACTGGTCAATTTTTGCCAAGGCCTCAGGACTTGTGATTTTGTGTGCCGACTCCTCATCGTCTATTTCGGCATTTGTTACATCTTCATAGACTGATAAATTTAGGAGCTCTTGCTCAACAGTTTCGACACTTTCATCTATCACAATTGTCGGTTCAGAATCGTCCGGGCACTTTTGCAGGACCTCTATATTGGTCTTTTTAGATGATTTGTTTGCTTTTTCTGTATTAACAAATACATTGACTGATTTTAGATTTCTTAGAAATTTCCTTGATCCCATGTTATTGCCTTTTCGTTTACATTTTTGATTCTTTGTTTTTTTTTCCTGCAGTTTGCTTACATCGACAATATGTGCTTTCTGGAATATTTCATAGGTTTTATCTTTTGTGTCAGAACAGCGGCTTGCTTCATGTTCTGAAATTCCAGTAATTCCTTCAGTATTTGCAGACGTAGATGGCACAGGGATACTTACATCCAACAGGTTGTTTTCAGGTTGAGTAGATGGAGTACCTGAGGGGGATTTCATTGGGGTTTCTGATTGCTCGATATGAGAGGATATGATGTTTACGTCTGGCAGACGAATAACGACAAAGACAACAGGGTAAATTATGGCTCAAAGAGCCAGGATGGCAACTGCCTTCCCAAACCGTAGGGAATAACTGGTACACAGGGAACGGTATGCTGGGGAAAAAATTCATCAACTTGCCGGTAAGGGCAAGACCAAACAATTAGTGATATTTCTGTGGACCGTGGTCCTGTCCTCTTGGACACAGGGTGTGAAGCTGGTCTGGTGCGGGGATGAAAGTGAGGACAACCAGCACAAATATGCAAAAGTGCGAGAGGGGAATTCAATCTCGCATTTTTAAATCTAGGCAGCTGGCAATCAAAACTGCGAAGATTGAGGCATTGGAATAGTCATGTAACTTTATTTTAACACTAATGACCAGAGAGTTCCTTGCAAAAAGGGTGGTTGTCCAAGAGGGTGATTACCAAAGTACCGAATAATCGCTAAAAAAATGCACTGTCCCACTTGGTGTGGGATGGGAAAACCAATACTTTTTGGGTTTTCTCTCAATTTCATGCAGTAACCCCTATTGGTCTTGGGGGTATCATAAAATGTTGTGGTGGAGCCACAACAGGTATGGTCGACTGGTTTCGATGGTTCATGACTGATTACCGACCATCTTCTTCAGGACAAGATCAATCTTCATGTGCTATTGAATAGTGTCTGTCCTCTTAGTAGGGCAGCGATGACAGGCTGCAAAGTGGATCACCCTACATAGTGTACGTAGAACTCTTCCCGGCCTTCTTGCTCGTTCAGCCTGGACTGGATGACTTCTGCGGAATCGCTTGTGACTGAGCCCTCCAGCTGTACTTATGGAAACCATATCTGAGGCGCAGTCTCTTCACGTGACCAATAGGGGCCTCAATCTTCGCAGTTTTGATTGCCAGCTGCCTAGATTTAAAAATGCGAGATTGAATTCCCCTCTCGCACTTTTGCATATTTGTGCTGGTTGTCCTCACTTTCATCCCCGCACCAGACCAGCTTCACACCCTGTGTCCAAGAGGACAGGACCACGGTCCACAGAAATATCACTAATTGTTTGGTCTTGCCCTTACCGGCAAGTTGATGAATTTTTTCCCCAGCATACCGTTCCCTGTGTACCAGACGAATAACGACATCAGCAACCCGAATAGTCGGTGGTAGCTTCTGTGACGAATCTGAGTGAGACACATCCGGGGGATTGGCTCCCTCGCTCTTAGATCTTTCATCACCCAGGGGAACCCTCTGGGGAATACTCACATTCAGCTGCGTTATTTGAGGCCTAGAGGTATTTGCCTCCTCTCGTCCATTCATTGTTGAGAATAGAACAATTGTCCTCAATGACTGTCCTGGATCATTTTTGCGAAGGACACAGCCTTCCCGCACAGTTGATAAGGTGTCTGCCATTAGTGGAGCCGACTCAGACTCCCAAGAAGCTGGCTGGGACTCGTCGTACATTCTCTTTGGTGGTTGGGCCTGTTTCAGCAGGCTTAACGCTTCCAATGTTATTTCAGACATTAGGCGTTTCTCATCAACGTTTGAGCGTTTCTGATCCGCAAGATCCTTGGTTATGGTTTCAAATCTTTGGATAAAATCCTGTATTTTGGTATTTCCTCCATTATGCGATAATTCTGCTGTTGCAAGTTTACAGTTTGTCAATGCTGCAAGTGTAGTTAGATCTTTGACATTGTCATTCAATTGCTCATACAGTTTGAGCATTGGAGCCATAGCTATGGTCAGTGAGGACAAAACAAACGGTCTAAGATCATTTAAGGCTTCTTTCACCATATTTTGCAGCTTGAGATCTTTCAATGTTTGGGAGGCGGATTTTCTGTAGTTGGATGATTTCCCTTTGGGAAGCTGATGTCTAATAGGAGAGGCATTCAGCGATTCGTCCAAAGATGAAAAGTCAGATAGCTCCTCATTACATGAAGATATAGGCAGCCTTGTAATGGTTTTCGAGTAACCTCTAGGTGTCGCTGGAGAGGTTTGAGACAGAGAAATTCTGTTCCGTTGGTTTCTATTTTGGGAGCATGGTATGGGGGGAGATGCACTGGAAGCCATTCGTCTTCTTTTTCTAAGACCCCTTGGCCATTCGCTACTTGGTCGTTCGTTAAGCTCCAGCTCATTTGCCATGGAGCGGGTTTCAATGGTGGTCAGTCCACTATTCGGATCAATGTCATTTGATGTTGATTTGGCATTCAATGAGCTGTTCATTTTTGTCAGATCTAAGAGGAGTTTGTTCGCTATGGCCAAGGAATTGGTTTTTTCATCGTAATGAGTTTTCGAGACATTAAGGTTGATACAGTTAGAAGAGGGATAATTGCATTAAGCTTCTCTAACGCCTCGTTCCTCTGCTTCTGTCATAATTTCAGCCAAGTTACTTATCGGTACTTCGTTGACGTTAACTCTTTTCTCCACATTGGAGGAAGTTTTATTGGAAGACGAGGGGCTGGTAGCGTCTGACAGTGGTTGAGTGACACAAGACTTGGGGGACAATGAAGGACTCCCCGTATGGGAGGTCATGGTTATCAGGGAAGTGGTATCAGAAGTACATTCAAGCCATGAGCCAGTAGCTTCCGAGGTTAGCCGTTGCGATTTGCGGTTTATTGAACCCCGCATATCAACAGCCAGTACTACATCTCCCGGTAAGCATACAGGCCCTGCCAAGTCAACGGATTGTACGCATGGGAGTTGGACTCCATCAGAGCTGGCAACAACGTTTACAAATGAGGACTCTCCCAGCGCTTGTGCACCACTCTCAGGAAGATAACTTACACTCGTATTCATATTACTTAGTGGGACACCATTACCTTCTCTCCATACTTCAATGTCACAGGGCCCCCCTTCATTCACTCTGCAAGCAGAGTTAGTAGACACATTTCCTGTTTTTTTTAAGCTCAATAGGCTATCGGTGGAAAGGCAACAGTCTAGCTCACTGTACGAGTGATTTACACAAGAAACAACAGCATGCGTGGTTCGCACGTCGCTAGCACAAACGCTAGCACAAACGCTCGTGTCTTCCATTGACACGCGCGGCAATGATATTATGCGTGCGGCTGGGGAAGAATGAGATTTGGATTTCCTTACTTGATTGCTCCCCGCTGTTGTAGTGGACACGGCAAAGCGGTTCCAGGACACAGGTAAAGTTCCTTCAGATCCTTCAGATCCTTCTTCAGCACGCTTCAGCTGCAGACGGGTAAAGGGGTGATGTATGATTCTTGTCGGCACTTTAGATATTTTTCCTCGATCCATGAGGGTTGTGCCCCTTGAGCCTCGGGAGCCTCCAGAGACTCACGAGACTCTGCACCGACTCCGCGCCGCTCCGCGGAGTACAGGGGGTTATAAGCACACCCCTCTCAGTTGATAGAGATAGAAAGAGGACTGTAAAGTTCCAACAGCAGTCCAACAGTCCAGCAGGCAAAGCAGACTCACGAGACTCTGCACCGACTCCGTATTGTATACACGAATATATTCAGTGCCTTAAGTGAGCCAGGGCTCACGAAGACGTGGCCTAACGGTGCGGTGGGGTGGGCAGTGGGAAAAGGGGTTCGCCTGCTGGCCCGTTAGGCCACGCCTCTTTGACAAGGCCTGGCTCAATGGTGCCCCGCCAGGCAGCCTTTTGTAGAGATCAGCACCATGTCCCATGATGTTGCTGATCTCTGCATTTATTTTCTATAGGCTTGGCTGGCAGGGGACAGCGCCTCGCCTATTCAGCCTTAATGGTGTCACTGCCCCTCGCCAGCTGGGGGGGGCAGTGCCACCCTTTAGGTTGAAAGGGTGAGGTCTCTGGAAGCAGAGGCCTTTTTCCTAAAAACGGAAACTCCTGCGAATGCGCGGGAGCTTCAGGATTTAGAAAACAAGGCCTCTGCTTCCAGCAGCCTCACGTTTCTCTCCATAATGGTGGCGCCGCCCCGCTGGCATCTCTCAGTTGAAGGGATGCCTCGCAGGAGTGGCGCCGCCATTATGGATGAAAGGCATTTTTTTCATAAGCCTGAAGCTCTCGCACATGAGCGAGAGTGTCAGGCTTTAGAAAAAATCATCATGTAGTGTCTGGGGCTGCCAGGGGAGACTATTGAGCCCCGGCAGGCCCCTGCCTCAAAACAAGATTTTGGAGCCTGCCAGGGCTTGGCCCTGGCTGGCCCCCACCCACTTAAAGCCCTGAATATATTATCTGTTGGTGTTCACTTTAAAACAAAACAAAGCCTGTTTAAAAAAAAAAATGCTATGCCGACATCACTAAATTATTGTTCCCTATGGGCTCTATCTTTCAAGCATTTTTGAATGCCAAATATAAATTTTTAATGGTAGTTTGGGGCCACTGAAGCGCGAGCTGGGGCTGACCCACAAAGGCCAGCAGGCTGCGCTTGCTCACAGACCAAAAGTACCCAGACATTACTTGCCGTCCGGTCTTTTTAATCAATGGTTTACTGTGTAAGCATTATTTAGGTGGCCCTCTTTCTCATAACTTGATGCCTCAGCTTAGAACATGTTGCCGCTCTCTCTCCGCTCCACATCTTGTCACATCATCTCAAAACTTGGATCTTCCCTCAGCTCAGATAAATCCCCTCTCTCCTTTCTTAACCTGAAGATGCTCAGTTTCAAGGAATCACCTCAGTGGTGTATGGTCGCTCTACCAGTGACTCCAGCATAACTACATGCCATCAAGAAGGGCTGTTGTGTGACTTGCCATCAAGGTGTGCTGATAATCATTTGTCGCGTCGCCAAGTAGTCTTGCAAATCGCGAGACTTGCCATCAAGTGTCGGTTGTCAAAATGACTAAAATCTAGTGACTACATGACAACAGGTCACCGGGTCACTCGTTTACCAGCACTTTGCTTTCATTTAACATGTTAATGCATTCTGGGGATAGTCGTTTTTGTTAAGTTCAATTCTTCAATTGAAAAACATGGATTAAAGCACCGACGATGCTGGGACTCGGATGGGGTGTTCTTGGAAATATAAGACTGTATCCATGGTTAATGGATGCAGTGACAATAAAGGCTTTATTTGCAACAACAAAAAAAGGAAACCCTAAGATTGGAAAAGTGATACACTGACAGGCTTCCCTGTTACATCTTAGAAGGGCAGGTACTGAGGGGCAGACAGTGCGGGGCAGGTGGAAATTTTTTCCAGCCCTGGATATGCTGCTGGAACACTGCTGCGCTTCAGTTACGTGCATGTAAATGAGGCCTGAAATTACCACCTGCAGCCTCAATCAATTTACATTCACGAATCTCACTAGCAATATAGGGGAGGGCTAAATGAACGACGTGCAGGTGACTGACACTAATGAGAATAGAAGAAACAAGAACAACAGACTTAGACCTACTCTGGATTAAATCACTCCTAGCGGATAGAATGGAAACTGTCTGGATAAAACCCTTTGAATCCGCTCTGCAGGTAACCAACTGTGGAGTACCACAAGGATCATCCCTTTTGATCGAGGGGGTGCAAGATATCATGGCTTGAACACACCTATGGTAATCCACATCCCATGTCTTTCTGGGGGTAATTCACATTAACACAAGTAGTCATTCTGTTTTGTATTTACTCTGGTCCCAACGGATGTATAGGCATGATCTAGCTCCTCCCTGGACACCCCTATACCTTTTGATTGTGGTGGTGCAAGATATCAAGCCTTAACGCACCTATAGTCATGTGCATCCCCTGTTTCTCTGGGGGTGATTCGCTCTAACACAAGGGGTCATCCTGTTTTATATTTACTCTGGTCCCAACCAACGTACAGGCACCATCTAGCCCTTCCCTGGACACCCCCATACTTTTTGATTGTGGGGTGGAAGATATGGCGTGAATGCACCTATGATAATTTGCATCTCCTATTTTTTTAGGGGTAATTCACATTAACACACATGGTCATCCTGTTTTCTATTTCCTCACGTCACAACCAATATATATGCATCATCTAGCCCCTCCCTGGACACCACCATACCTTTTTAGTGTGGTGGTGCAAGATATCGTGGCCTTAATGCACCTATGGTAATTTCCATCCCCCTGTTTCTCTGGGAGTCATTTGCTCTAACACAAGTGGTCATCCTGTTTTATATTTACTCTGGTCCCAACCTATGTACAGGCACCATCTAGCCCCTCCCTGGACACCACTATACCTTTTGATTGTGGTGGTGCAAGATATCGTGGCCTTAATGCACTCAAGAGGGGGCATGGCCGGAGCTCATGGAGAAAAGCAGCAGCAAGCTGAGCTCCCGTCTTGATTTTTAAACTGATCCTGCAGTCGCCTTGAAACGCGACCATACCGGCAACTAACTCAGGCTCCTGCTGTAACAAGCACTGCTGACCCACTTGGCGAAGTCCCGACGAGAACCGGAGCCTGCAACGCCCATAACGCGGCTTTTGAAATCGCCCCAGGGGTTCCGTTGTAGTGGCGGCCTAATGCGAGCCAACAACCAACACGGGGGAGAAGCCTGCTTCAGGCTCGGGTGCCCGACTGAAACCGGAGGCTGGCGCTCGCTGTGATTGCAGCAGATATTACCCCCGGATCCTGTACTGCTGGGGCTGAGTGGCCATGTGGTGTGCGGCAGCCCTCCCCGGGGCGGCCCCAATCTCGACAGAAATCCTGCTGACCCCCAGGCCCGTCGCGGACCGGCTCGGGGGACCGATCGGCCGCTCGGGCTGCGTCGGACCGGCCGGGTCTTGACACCGTTGTGGTGTTCCCCTGGTGGCCGCTCCCGGAGGGGGGCCGCCGGCGCCTGGATCGTGCCGCGGGCGCATTGACTTGCGGGCTGTTCTTCCCCCGCGATCCTTCTGGGCCTCCATGCCAAACAGGGGCTGGGCCTATCACGCGGCCCCTGCGGCATGTGTATACATGCAAAGCACCGGGACTCCCCATTGAGGTGCTGCTGGGGTAGCTGGCGATTGCTGGGACTCTGAATTGCCTGTGAGTGAAGTCAGCACACGCCTGATGCTATACCTGGGATTTCTACCAGCAACATAACTTTTGTCGCCTGCGGCGTCTCCCCCCTTTACAAACCTTGTTCACTAAGTCGCGGGGGCCCCAGCGACCTCATGAGGCCCATCTGACTTGCTGGATCGCGGGCGAGTACTGCGGCACTACACTGTTTGCGTGGAAGCCATCACACGCCTGATATTATGCTAACGATGCCTTGATCAGCAACACAACTTGTGCCTCCTATGTTGGTTCACTACTCTACAGGTCTCATTCACTGAGCCACGAGGGCCCCGACGACTGCACCTGGCCCATTGGACAAGCGGGATTGCAGGCGAGTGTTGGGGCTCTAAACTATCCGCGCATATAGTCAACACATGCTTGATGTCACACCAGTATTAATTTGACTTGCGGCACAACTTGCGCCTCTTGCGGTTGTTCCCCCTCTACGGGCCTCACTAGCTGGGCCGCGGAGGCCAACCCCCCTCCCCGCTTAGTGTGCTACCGGTGGACTTCACTGCACTGCGTGGTCCGCTGAGAGCTTAAGGGTGCCAGAAGCTGGAGGCAACGGGCTCCTGGCGCGCAATTCACACAATCCCTGCCCCAGAGCATTGGATCTAAGCTACTCACATTCCTAGAGCTTCATCACTATTCAACAAGGGCCACTTCTATTGCATGGTATCAAGCCGGCCCTTGCTGTCTCCACCCGCACCATACACGCAAAATGTCCTCATTTCGCCAGAAGAACAAAGGGGCAACAATTATGGACTCCTTTTCTGGGGCACGGCCCAAGCAACTGCTTCACCATGAAATTACCACACAAACTGAACCGCCCCCGCCCGGGGAAGAACCTTCGAATGCCCAGGTGTTGCAGGCCATCACGGCGCTTCAGTCCTTTATGGAGACCAAGATAGACGAACTCAGGGTGGACATGCATCTTATACGTCAGGACGCCCGGAATCTAACTGAAAGGGTGACCAAAGTGGAGGCGAACTTGCGTGACACCACAGATACCACCACGGACCTGAGAACCAAGGTGACCGAATTGGAGAGGCAGGTTGACCGGCTTGAGGCAAGGTCAGAGGAGGCGGAGGGGAGGGCCCGCCGCAACAACATTCGAATCCTTGGGATCCCGGAGGACATGGAGGGAGCTGACCCAACTGAGTATGTAGAGTCTATGATACTTCAAGAGGTTGGCCCCGGTAATCTCATGCAGGGATTCTCTGTTGAGAGAGCCCACAGATCTCTTCAAAAAAGACCCCCACCAGGATTTCATCCACGCCCAATAATTGCAAAGATTCTAAATTTTAGGGACAGGGAGTCGATACTCAGGTTCTCGAGAGAAGGAGGTGAAATCAAGCAGAACGACTCCAAGATCGTCATGTACCCGGAGTATACCCCCGCCGTGCAGCGATCCAGGAACTCCTTCATCCCCATTAAGGCAAGACTATGCAAGCTCAATCTTAAATACATGCTCCTATACCCCTCACGTCTCAAGGTACTTTACAAGGGGAAAACCGTCTTCTTGGAAACCCCAGCTGCAGCCACCATGTGGCTTGAACATAACAACTTAGCAGACGGCGAGGAGAGCACCACTGAAGCCAAGAAATCGGATAGGAATCATGAACCTGAAGCATGAAACGCGTTGAGTTGTGACTCGAAAACCCAGGGCCTAAGAAGCGGTCCTTCGCACGAAAAGACGGCCTACGCACCTATAGACGGGAGCTCAGAGCATCACGCAGGACAGCTACCACGACCCACCCCTCTATAACTATCACTGGCTTGTTGCCAGCACCACACCCGTGTCCCATGTCCTGGATAGGTTGACGGGAATCGGGAGCCCCCGAGCGTTGCCTCATTGGTACAACTGCTGGGGGCAGTTCACAGTTGTTTTATGTTATTTACCCACCTGTTCTTGTGGGAGTTAATAAGGTTGATAATTCTCCAATTTGTAACGCAACTCATTTGCTGAGGACTAGGGGGGGAATGAACAGTGCACACATAGTGTTTAATCCTGAAGGTGGGCACCCAAGGCGCGGGCTCACCTTGAGGGTGCTGAGGGCCAACATGAGGCATGCACGTGGACTCTATCTTGGGATAACATGGCTACATGCATTAAGGCCGTGACCTGGAATGTGAGAGGCCTGGGTACCTACCTTTGTCGCAACAGAATTAAATCGTATTTGCAGAGGAAGAAGATAGGACTGGCCCTCCTCCAGGAAACTCATCTTACTAAGGAGTCCATTGCCACTCTTCAAACACACTGGGGAGGACAGGGGTTCAGAGCTACTTACTCTAGATATGCCCGGGGGTTTTCATTTCGATTAGCCCCCAAATCCCTTTCCGATTCATCGGTTCTGAATCAGATCCGGTAGGGAGATATGTGATAGTGTGGGGCTATGTCGAGCAGACTGAAATGTGCATCGTCAACTCATACCTCCCCAACAGCAACATACCAGCTCACTTGGACCTGATGTACACTAAGGTCATGCACCACAGAAACGGATTCTTTATCTGGGGCGGGGACTTCAATTGTGTTAGCAATCCAACCTCTGACAGGTCCATCCCGCTCTCTGGAAGCCCGTCGGCATTGACTGCTGCACTGAATGCTATGCTGCACCACCTTGACCTAGTGGACGTCTGGCGAGAGCTCCATCCAACTGACCGGGGATACTCCTTTTACTCATCCCCACACAACCTTCACACTAGGATCGACTACATTTTCTCAGGCAGGGAGAGCCTCCCCCAAATTGACACAGCAGGTTACCTGGGCTGAACCATCTCTGATCACTCTCCCTTGCTAATTGAATGGAGCACTGTTGGTCCCCGGTCCCCGATACCCACATGGAAGATGCCCACCGAGGCTCTGCTGGACCCATCAATCAGAGAAGATCTTAGGGAGACTCTGGTCCATTACATAGAAGAAAACATGAATAGCGTAAGTACTCTGTGGGATGCCCTCAAAGTGGTCACACAAGGCGAAATCATTGCAAAGGCTGGCGGCATCAGGAGACACCTAAAATCCGAACTTGAGCAACGAGAAGCCGAAATAGAACAGCTGGAACTCGATATCCGGGGTTCCCAGCAAGAAGAGGAGCTCACTCATATTAGGACTGAATGCAAGAAGGCCTGGGATAGATTAGCCAAGTTTGATTACACCGTTAGGACCAGCAGGGCACACACCCAGGCGGACAAACCTGGCAGACTACTGGCCTGGTTGTGCAGAAAAGAACATTCTAGGCACCCGACCATGGCTCTGAAAGATGCAGATGGCACGCTACAGCAAACCCAGCAAGGCATCAACAATGCATTTAAACAATTCTACGCTCAGCTTTACTCCCATGCCGCCCAGGTGCCTCTGGAAAAGATCACAGATACCCTGGAGGAGATAGGATTGCCGAGACTTTCGACTGCACACCGAGAAGCCCTGGATGCCGAAATCACCAGGGATGACATAACAGAAGCGATCAAGTCCCTGGCGACCTGCAAGGCCCCAGGCAGTGCCGGGCTGCCCACTGAATTTTATAAGTCCCATGAACCGGAGTTAACCCCACTGCTACATGAGGTATTTCTGGAGGCCTATGAGCTGGGGATTTTACCTGAAAGCATGTGCGAAACGTTAGTGATTCCTGTGCTTAAGCCCAACAAGCCTGCTGATGAATGCGATTCCTACCGCCCACTTGCAATGCTCAACTATGACGTCAAGATCCTGACAATGATCTTAGCCAAGCGACTCTCCAGGGTAATAGGAGAAGTGGTGCATTCTGATCAAAACGGTTTTGTACCGGGCTGCAATAGCACCGCCAATATCCGTAGACTTCAGCATATCTTGTCACAGGCTAGCCTAGATGAGGGACACTACGCACTGCTCTCCTTGGATGCCATAAAAGCATTTGATTCCATCTTCTGGGAGTGGTTGTTGGCGGTGCTTCGGGAATTCGGCTTTAGAGAGAGCTTCATCAGGTGGGTTAGGGTCCTCTACACCAAACCGAGGCACAAGTGAAGTCCGGTAGGATTATCTCTGCGGCTTGGGACATTCAGAGGGGCACTAGGCAAGGTTGCCCACTTTCCCCCATGCTGTACATCCTGGGTCTTGAACCTATTGCCATCTATTTTCGAAAGCAATTTTTTGACGCCGGAATACATCTAGAGGGAACGTACCATATAATATCCCTGTATGCAGACGACGTCCTCCTTTATATTAGAGATCCGCATCTGAACGTCCCGACCATACTAGATGTCCTCAGCAACTTTGCTAAAGTATCCAGAATACATTTTAGCAGGAACAAGTCCTGCCTCTTCCCACTGGGGAACCTCAGATGTATGCACCCTGACGATCTCCCCTCGCTGGGGGTGAACTGGCAACTGACCACCTTCCGCTACCTGGGAGTCAACATATGCCACATGCCTGAACTCATGCATGAAAACAACACAGTGGCGGTACTGCCCTCCCTCCGAAGGTCGATCAGATTTTGGTCTAAACTCCCTTTATCCATGTTAGGAAGGGCTTCCATTATTAAGATGATTGTTCTCCCCAGATTTCTTTACGGATTTCAAAATGTGTTCCACTATATCAAGGCCCCCTTTTTTCGGCTGCTGGGAACAATATTTAAGGACTTATTATGGGGTAATGGCAGGCACAAACTGGCCCTGTCCACGCTGACCCTTCCACATGAACAAGGCGGTGTCCAGCTTCCTGATTTGGAGAAGTATTACTTATTAGCCCAACTCAGCTTTGTTACTAAATGGTTGGCGGATGATGTTACTCTGGAAACAGCACTGTTCCATCACTCGATTGCTCCCTTCCGGCTGAATGAGCTCATTTGGGCTCCCCAGCGACTCACAGGTGAGAACCCCTACCTAGTCGATCTTGGCAGACGAATATGGCACAGAAGAGTATCGCTCCTTCACCTGAAACATGCTTATGCACCGGACATTCCACTCCTAGCCGACTTATGCCAGAACAGCGTTGATCTAGCAACCACCAGGTACTGGGAAAGGCTGGGAGTGTACACCTGGGGGGATCTATACCATGAGGGTTCCTTCCGAGACTATGCCTCCTTACAATCCATAGATGGCGTCCCCATTGGCCAATTCCTGTGGTATCTCAGAATCCGTAAACTTGCATGCGCTAAATGGGATTCCTGGCCTTAGGAACCTGATTCTAGCCCCTTTTTGACACTCCTTTACGGGTTGGGAGATGGATGGAGACCGGTGTCCCAAATTTACAAACACTTGGCAGACAGGCCCAACCCCCACAGCCCTGACCTGAAACATCAATGGGACAGCGACCTGGGGCGCGAGATGTCCGAGGGAGAATGGGGAAGAGCACTGGTGTTCCCTAAAGAGGTTTCCCGAAATTCTAGATTTAGAATGATTCAACTTCATATACTATATCGCTCGTACCTAACACCTCACAGAATTGCAAAGATTTACGATTTGCCCCAACATAACTGCCCATGGTGCAACAGAGACAACGCTGACCTAATGCACATATTCTGGGAATTCATCAAAACTCGTCAACTTTGGGCTGCGGTGGAACATACCTGTAGGACGGCTGGCATAACCAGGTACGAATGGTCTCCTGGTGAGTGCCTCCTGGGAACCTATCCCAGACTAGCTAAGATTAAGCATACTGTGAAAATCATGGACCTATCGTGCATCCTGTCCAAGAGGACCATCGCCATGGCGTGGAAGCGGCCTGGCGGCCCGCAAATTCATGCATGGCGAAGTGAACTTGAACGTTGGGTAAGGGCAGGGACTTCGGCTTGGGAAGATAGCATTGCCAGATCCCCTGATAATGCGAGTCAGACACTGAATGCTTGGAAGTCCCTGACATGGGCTATGTTCCACTCCTCCAACGTCGACAAACCCCCTTGACCAATCCATCCCTGCACAAACTGATCTATCCCTCACTTGTTACTCCGCTTGCCCACCTGTTCAGGCTCTTTCCCCTATCCCCTCCAACAACCCTCAGGAAATGCCCACTTGCTAATTGTGCGGAGACACTTATGTTACTGTTAATGTTTTTAGTTGTACCTGTTTGTTGCTCACTTTCTGTTTTACTAAACTCAGATAATTTTGCCATTTAGTTGCAGTTGGCACCCATTGTCATATTGCAGTTGTACTTACCATAAATGCCAATAAAGAAATTTAAAAATAAATGGCCTGAATGCACTCAGGGTAACTCCCACCCCCTCCACCCCCCTCGCTCTCTGTGTAATTTGCAGTAACATAAGTGGCCATCCAGTTTTATATTTACTCTGGTCCCAACCAATGCAGAGGCATAATCTAACCCCTCCCTAGACACCCCCATACCTTTTGATTCTGGGGATATAAGATATCATGACCTGCATGTACCTATGGTAATTGACATCTCTTACCCCCCTGGGGTTAATTTACACTGACACAAGTGATCATCCTGTTTTCTGTTTACTCTGGTCCCAGCCAATGTAGAGGCACCACCTGGCCCCTCCCTGAACACCCCCAAATCCTATGACTGTGGGGGTGCAAGATATCATGGCGTGAATGTACCTATGGTAATTGACATCTCTTACCCCCCTGGGGTTAACTTACACTGACACAAGTGGTCATCCTGCTTTATGTTTAATCTGGTCCCAACCAAAGTAGAAGCAGCGTCTAGCCTCTCCCTGGATACCTCCACATCATTTGATTGTGGGGTGCAAGGTATTGGTCTGAACACACTGATGGTAATTCACATCCCATGCCTCACTGGTGTTCATTTACACTGACACTAGTGGTCCTCCTGTTTTGTGTTTACTCTGGTCCCAACCAATATATAGGCACCTTCTAGCTCCTCCCTGGACACCCCCATACATTTTAATTGTGGGGGTACAAGATATCATGGCCTGACGCACCTATGGTAATCCGCATCCATTGCTTTTCTGGGGGTAATTCACACTAACACAAGTGGTCCTCCTGCTTTAGATTTACTCTGGTCCCAACCAATGTATAGGCACCTTCTAGCCCCTCCCTGGACACCATCATACATTTTTATTGTGGGGTTCAAGAATTCATTGCCTGAACGCACATATGGCAATTCACATCCCCTGTTCTTCTGGGGGTAATCCACATAAACACAAGTAATGATCCCGTTTTAGATTTACTCTGGTCGCACCCAATGTTTAGGCACCATATAGCCCCTCCTGGGACATCCCCATACCTTTTGATTATAGGGATGCAAGATATCATGGCCTGAACGCACCTATGGTAATTCGCACTGTCTGCCTTTCTGACGATAATTCACATTAACACAAGTGGTCATCCTGTTTCATATTTACTCTGGTCCCAACTGATGTACAGGCAACATTTAGCCCCCTCCCTGGCCACCACTATACCATATGATTTTGGGGTGCAAGATATCATGGCCTGAACGCACCTATGGTAATTTGCATCCCCTGTTTTTCTGGGGGTAACTCATAGCGGCACAAGTGGTCATCCTGTTTTATGTTTATTCTGGTCTCAACCAATGTAGAGAAACAACCTACACCTCCTTGGACACTCCCATGCCTTTTGATTGTGGGGATGCAAGATATCATGGCCTGAACACACCTATGGTAATTTGCATCCCTGCCTCCCTGGGGTTAACTCACACTAACACAAGTGGTCACCTGTTTTATATTTACTCTGTTCCCAACCAATGGAGAGACACCATCTAGCCCCTCCCTGGACACCCCCATACCATTAGATTGTGGGGCTGCAAGATATCATGGCCTGAATGCAAAGATGGTAAATTTGCATCCCCTGCCTCCCGGGGGTTAATTCACACTGACACAAGTTGCCATCCTGTTTTATATTTATTCAGGTGCCAAACAATGTATATGCACCATCTAGCCCCTCCCTGGACACACCCATACCTTTTTAATACAGGGATGCAAGATATCATGGCCTGAGTACGCCCATGATAATTTCAATCCCCTGCCTTCCTGGGTGTAATTCGAAGCAACACAAGCGGTCATCCTGTTTTATATTTACTCATGTACCAACCAATGTATATGCACCATCTAGCCCCTCCCTGGACACCAACATACCTTTTGATTGTGGGAGTGCAAGATATCATGCACTGATTGCACCTATGGTAATTAGCATCTTCTACTTCCCTGGGTTAATTCACACTGAAAATAGTGGTCATCCTATTTTTAGTCGCTGCCCACCTCAGGAGATCTGGCGCTCATGTGTTTCCATACCTGGACGATTGGTTGATCAGAGGAAGGTGGGCAGGGCAGGTTTCGTTGCATCTCAAGGACACTTGCTCACTACTTGTTTTTTCCTGAACATACAGAAGTCCCACACAACACCAATGCAAAAGCTCCAGTTCATCAGAGCTGTCCTGAACACTTGGATGGGGAGGGCTTTCCCCCCTCCCGAGGAGAGAGTCACCAGTGTCAGACAGATGGTTTTACTGTTCCAGAGCTACACCACCTTTCCAGCGGTTTCCTTCCTCTGTCTCTTAGGCCTCGTGTGTACCCCGTCTCTGCAGTGGCTACTACGGGGTCAATGGTCCCAGTACTTCAGCACCTTAAAGGACATTCTAAAGATGTCCAGGTTGGTGGCCATCAATCTCTATTGGTGGTCCAGCAGCGAGAGCAGGTTAGCAGGGGAATCCTTCTGGCCTCAATGGACCAGGGTGGTCACGGATGCATCTATGAAGGGTTGGGGCACTGACTGTGAGGAATTGCAGGTGAGCGGCCTTTGGTCCACAATGGAAGCCCACTGACACATCAACAGGCTGGCGCTGTGAGCGATCAGATTATCCCTGAAAGCTTTTGCGCCTGTGAAGTAGCACTTTTTGGGTGTATCTATGCGCAGAATGGGATTACCATAATAAACAATCTTGGACCCAATAACCGGAAAGACTCAAAGAATAGGGTAAAGTACTACTTTATTAACAATTAAATGAAGTAGGGCAATTTGGTGAACAACTTAATTCATGCACTCACAGGTTATACCTCAAAATGTGTCGGCTTTTGAGTCACCCTACGTGGCAAATAATAACACTTATCATGCAAGGGGATTGATTAGGGGAACATGTCTACTTATAGAACCTATAAGTGTTAGTAACTTTATTGGCTACCCCTTCTTGGCAGGTAAGCCTCGAACTTCCCTATGACTACATATAATAATACAGATTATAGCAGCATAACAGCAACAGATTTTTCTGTGATCGTGAGAAAGCAGCCAGAGCTGCGAACAAGGGAAAAGGAAGAGATGATTCAATTTGCGTCGGTTGATGAGAAGCGGATCGGCCGGCGTGTGTGAGGGAGCACCCAGAGTGCGAGCGGGGCTCACAGAGACTGACCCGTTGGCCTGGGGAGCAGAAGGGAAGCAGCGGAGTGCTGTGGAGGAACGCTGAAGACCAGTGAGTGTAGCGAAATGCCGGGGGCGCTGCTAGGGGCTACGCATGAGTACCGAAGTACTGTATGAAACCTATTGAATCCCGAATTCAATGAAAACTTGAAACAAAGCCCAATTACGCACATTGAATACAGATCTGAATGAAACTTTATGGGCAAAGGTATTAGCTGGTGAAAACCAAACGGGAAAATGCCCATTTGAAAGCAACCCACAAAAAAGAGCGCAAGTGTGAAAGAGTGCAACAGAAAGGTGGCGAAGATATGAGACCACCTCAAATTGAACTTTATAAATGGATACAGTGTGGCAAGGCTAAAAACGGACATAAGATGTGTGACACATAATGGCAAAGCTAAGAGGCTAACCAGGAGAAGTGAAGTGAATGTTAATCTGTACACAGGGGCAAGTACAGAAGAACCTGTGTGGCCTGAAGATCCTAGGGTTCCTGGTTGCACGACCTGTGATGCGTGGACTGTGTGGTCTGACAGCTGTGCCTAGACCAGGGAGCCTTGAATTGTGAAAGCCAAAGACATTGAGAAACAAGTCAAGAAGGAGCACTGTGAATAAACTGTTAATGCAATCTAGACGGAGTGTCAAGTTGGCCTGGAGGTTTGTTAAACATTGAAACACTGACATCAGTATCAGTTTTTATGTTGACGTCACGGGGAAGGAAACCTTGACACCTGATGAACTGCAAATGCTGTTTTGAGGACAGAGCCTCAAGTCGACTTTTCTTTTGAACTGTATCCCCTTGAACTTGGGATATGTGGAACTGTTTCAACTCGAGAAAGGTAATCTCAAGATTTTTGTGGAACTTTCTTGAACTTGGGGAAGGGGAGCTGAAGAGGAAGTTAAGAGCTGGAAGAAGCTCAGAACTCTGTGTTGATCACCATTTCTTTTATTCTTGACATCCCTACACATTGTTTCGCTTTAGTTGTGATGGCAAGGACAGGTTTTGGACACAGACAGACTTTTAACTTGAACACTTGGACTCAGACGTTCCTTAGTTGCATTCTGGTAGGACAATTCCACCTTAGCATAGGGCAAGTTAGGCATTCTACCGTCCTGCCGTTTGATTTAATAAACCATTTTATTTTGAACTTTGAATCTGTTGTCTGTGTCTTGCTTCATGATGCCTTCACACTGCACATATTCTGTCTCCTGAGCTGGTTCCTCTTCTCAAACCCTCCCCCTTCTTCATGGCGTCCCCCGAGGTTCTATTCTTGGCCCCTTTCTCTCCTCCCTCTATACTTCTCCTCTGGCTGCAAATATCTCGTCCTTTGGGATCTCCCACCACTTTTATGCCGATGACACGCAACTCTTTGGTCTTCCTCTTTCTCATCTGGGCACCCCTTTAGTGCATTTTTAATGCTTCTAGCCGCCTTCTTTGCCAGTTATCTCCTTGTGAATCCATCGTGTTGGCTTAGTTCGCAATCCCAGTTCCTACTATCTGTCCCTCGCCCTCCTTGTGCTCAATCTTGATTCTGTTCATTTTCTCTTCTGGCTCCTTATCACTGGAATTCTCTTCCTTTCTCTCTCTGCTCTATTACTACCTACCCTACTTTTCTAAGGAACTATCTTCTTCAATCCTAATGCTTCTTTGAAAATGTTTTTATAACTGATTCAACCTTCATTTTATTGTTCTGTCATTATTTCTGTATATTGCTTTGGAGAAAAGCGCTCAATAAATGCCAAATAAATACAAAATAAATACAAAATTACTGTGAAATTAAATGTACTCCTGCTTCAATAAAGAAGATGCAGAAGAGGAGCTTCTCGTTTTACCATTCATGAATAGTATCTGTATAACAGGGGACTGCCTAAGGGGCATCAGAGCGCTCAACAGATAACGATCAGATATGTACACCATAGATGGGGAGAATAAACGGTGAGGGAGAGTAGGAAAAAGTAGAAGGTAAAACAAGTAAGGCTACTATCAATGAGTCTGTTCAAGCAATAGGACAGTCAATGTGAGAGTAGGATTTTGAGTTGATAAATTGGCAACCTATAGAGCAAGCATTCGCAACGCCAATAGTTTTGGCGTTTACTGCTGTTCTTTGCATTTTGCATTTATAGGAACCAGGGTGCACAGAGGAGAGCATAGATTTCTAAAGCAGGATGCTTTAAGGGGTGCAGGTGTGCAAAACAATGAGAAGGGGAAGAGCAAGGGAGGAAGCCATGATGCCATTGATGATGAGCAGGAAAGGGTCAGAGGGTGAGAAATAAAGCACGAGTGGTAGAGGAAGGATGAAAGGGGGTAGAGAGAGGGAGAAGGGTGGTTTGGGTAGAAGAGGGGGTAGGGTAGCTGGTTGGGGTAGAGAGTGTGGGGTTGGGATGGGTGACAATAGTGTGTGGGGGACAGTGGGTTCTTGGGGTGAAAGGGAGTGGGGATAGGATGGGTGGTGGTAGAGAGCGTGCAGGTTGAGTGTGTGGAGGTAGAGTGCATGGAGTAGAGTGGGTGGGGGTAGAGTGGGTGGGGGTCGAGTGGGCGGGGGTAGAGTGCATGGGGATAGGGTGGGTGGAGGTAGAGTGGGGTTAGGGTGGGTGGGGGTTGAGAGATTGTGGGGTTAGTGTGGGAGGCTGGGTGTTAGAGAGAGTGTTGTGGGAGAGTGTGATATTAGGGTAGGTGGGGGTAGAGAGAGTGTTGGGGTAAGGTGGGTGGGGGTAGATGATATGATATGATATGATAGTTTATATAGCACCTATACACAAAGTGTTTCAAAGTGCTTCAAGGCAAGGGAGGGAACAATGGAAATACAATGCCATGCTTACAGGCCATGAACAGTAATGATGTGAAATTAACTATCATACTCGGCCTGATGACATTTCAGATAATGCAAGAGCTAAGACATAGATAAGGAAGGGAGTGGGAGAGTGGGAAGGAAATGGAAACATACAGGCGACTACCGTACTAGGCCTGACGACATTTCTGGTAGAGCCGGAGAAAACTAAAGTGTGGGAGAGGGGTGCAGAAAGGATGGGAAGGAACAAAACAAGTGACTATCATACTAGGCCTGATGACATTTCAGATAGTGCTGAGGGGAGGGTATAAATAAGGGGGGGGGGAGTGACAGACGAGGTTGCTATCATACTAGGTCCAGGGACAGTTCTGATAGAGTAAGTGCATAGAAGAAAGTAAGGGGAGGAGGGGAAGAGAAAAGGGGGAAAGGGAGAGGAGGAGAGAACAGAGGGTAAGCAGTCAAAAAGAGTGGAGAAGCAAGAAGGGAGAGCGAATACAATTGCAGAAGTCTGTGGTAACACATAATGTTGCAAGCCAGGATACAAGATGAAGATGGGAACAGCATGATTAAGGGCCACTATGAGAAAGGGTGACACACAGTGAATCAACGAAGTCCATAAAAATCAAATCCAGCATTGGCCACAAGACAGTGATGGTGAAACCAGAATGTATCAGGACAGACTCCTGCAGAAGTAGGCTGGAAGGGGTTAGGGGGAGCAGGGTAGATGTTTCTTTTGTCTTGGAGATATTGCAACAATTGATGTAGTGGAGTAGGGTGTGTGGGGGTAGAGAGAAATGGGGTAAACTGGGCATTGGCTGTTATGTGGTTGGGGGTATCAGTAGTGCATTTTCGTTTGTCAAGTGGTCGACATTGTCCATGCGAGACAACACTTAAATCCTCCTCGTGTCCGCTCCCCTCTTTGTTTATGAGCTTTAGTTTTTAAAATATCTGTTTGCCCAAGTGCACGCTAAGGACGGATTCTGTGACTGGTGCCACAGTAAGCAGTGCCTTTTCTTTCAAAACATCAACGCTTCGAATTTCAAAGCAAGGAACCTTTTCACATTTTATTGTGGAAAATGTGTTTGTTTTGGGAATTTTGGATAAAGCGTCTATGTTTTACAGCAACAGTGCTTATCGAAAATGTGAAATCAGAACATATTTGTGACACAATTTAGAGGACACATACACAAAGGTGTGGTGAAATGCATAGTGAAAGACAACAATAACCCAATGGCAGTGACGGAGCTGCTGCAGGGCGGGGCTATCGCCGTATTTTCATTTTCACTGCGCATGTATGGCTCTAAGCATCTGTGGGAGGGCGTGGCTACTAAATGGGCACGGCTCTGAAGATTGCAGATTAGCAACTCCACCATTCTGCCATGGAGATGTAGAATATCATACAACACCTTTCTGACTCTCTCTGCACCCCTCTGCATAGATAAAGTGGGCGACTGCAGCTAGGTGTCTTCTGGCAACGCCCGAAAGTCCAAGTAAATACTTTTAGATAAACAGCAATGGCGCGTTTCAGTTTTCGGTCACTGGAAGGCTGACCTATTAGGAATTTGGTCGTTTTTACAAAGGTTTGGTGACGTCTCTCACAGACCAGGGTTGGGTAGTTTCGGGTGCGTGGCGACTGTATGTTAATGTTAATGTTAAAGGTGTTTGTACCGCGCACCGTCATCAACGGAATTGGTCACCAGGCGCTCATGTGGATCTGAAAACAAGAGGCAGGGTGGGTTACTCGTGTGAAGATGAAGTAGGAAAGTGAGGGAAGTGGTGTGCTGTTGGCAGCTTCAGTTCGGTTTTCACCATGCGCTGAGCTTTAGTGTAAATATTGGACCATTGCGAGACCTTGTGAGCTGTTGATGTGGTCTATGTGTTGTTTGTTGTTATGGTGTGGTGAAGTGTGTGCGGTTTGCTGAGCGAGAGGATGCTTATGTGGGATTTCGTGTGAGTTAGGTATGCAGAGAATAGAGCATAGGGTTAGTGGGTTACATATTTTAGTCCTTATAAATCTTGTTCTATTTATCCGGTTGTGCTATAGGTAGGCATATTTTCCACATTTCTTTGCTGTTAGTCTAGTTTTATGAGTGATGCCGTTGCATCTTACCAGTTGTGTTGTTTTGAACTTAGTGTAATAGGAAGGGGCGTGTCTTGTCCCCCATTCTGGTATTGGGACTGTCAATTAGCAGTCACAACTCCCTTGCTATCTTTTTTCTCTCAGTGGTTCATTGTTGCCTGTGTGTAGTCTGTAGGCCAAAGTGTTATTGGTATATCGTCATTGCCCTTCCATCCTGATCTATCTGTGTTTATCCTATGGTATCATCCTGTCATATCTATCTCTCAATTGGTAAATTGAAATGCTGTAGATTGTTCTTCCTTAGCTTCTGTTTGTGGACGATAGCTTAGGGTGATGGGGAGAGTCAGTTTCTTCACTCAGCAATTGTTTCAGCTGTGTATATGCCCTGATAGGCGTTTTTCTAGTTATGGGGTGAAGAGCAAGGATTTGAGGAGTTTCTGAATAGGAGGTGATTTCTTGTGTTACGTATATTCTTTAGTATCTTGTTCCAGGTTTTTGGGGCGAGGTGAGAGAAAGAGGAGCCTCCGAATTTTCTTTTGTTGTAGGGTTTTGGTTCCAGGCGGATGTCGCTGCTGGACCCGAGTGTCCTTGTTGGGCGATGTAGATCTAATTTGTCTCTTAGGAACTCTGCTCCTTGGTCGTAGATTGCTCTGTGCGTAATGCACATTGATTTGAAGTCGATTCGCTGTTTTATTGGTAGCCAGTATAGTGTTTTCAGAGCTGTTGTGATGTGTTCTCTTTGGGCTAGTTTGAGGAGCAGTCTGGCCGCCGTATTTTGTATGTCTTGTAATTTTTTAGAAGTCGTTCAGGCATGCCCAGATATTGCCTATTGGCATAGTCTACTCTGGATATGACGAGAGCAATAATGGTGAGTGTTTTGTTGGCAAATTACAGGATTGTTAGGATCCTTTTTACTGCTTGCAGGAGAAAGAAACATTTCTTGATTAGAGCATATACTTGTGGCTTTAGAGTAAGTTTGTTGTCCATCAGGATTCCCAGGTTTTTTGCAATCGACGATGGGGCTGGGGTTGTACAGAGTTCCCTTGGCCAGGGGATGTAGTGATTGTCTCCTCCGTTTTTTGTGATGATCATTATTTCTGTTTGCCAGGGTTGAGCTTGAGGTAGTTCGAGTTCATCCAATTGCATATTTCACGGAGGCAGTTTTCTAGTGTTGAATTTTCATTTTGAGCGTCTTGTATTTTGTAGACTATTTGTGTATCGTCAGCGTAGTTGTAGCAGGTGAGGCTGTGTCTTTTGATGATCTTGATTAGTTGAGAGAGGTAGATGTTGAATAATAATGGGGAGAAGGATGACCCTTGTGGTCCTCCGCATGAGGATTCTCTTGCATTGGATTTGAAAGGTTTGATTCATATGGTCTCTTTTCTGTTTGTTAGTAAGGATTTGATCGATAGTAGGGCACGGTCGGTGATTCCAAATTCTTCCTTTCTCGTGACGAGGATGTCGTGGTTAACTATGTCGAATGCTGCAGAGAGGTCTAGATCTATCAAGGCGGTACTGTTGTCTGAATCTGCGTTTGCCTTCAGGTCATCCCATATTGAGAGGAGTGCTGATTCCGTTCCTCTCATTGGTCTAAAGCCTACTTGTGCCTGGTCTAGTAGGCGGTGCTCTTCTGTGAATTCTTGGGTTGTTCTGTATACGTATGTTTTGAGCAATTTAGCTGGGTACGGAATGTTGGAGATAGGTCTGTATTGGTGAGGTCTTATACGTTTCCTGCTTTGTCTTTGAGTAGTGGCCTGATGTATGCAGGTTTAAAGGATTGTGGCACTTTCGCTGTTGAGATTGAAAGGTTGAAGACATTCCTGTGGTATTCCATGGGTGTTCCTTGTGAGAGTATTGAATTGTAGATGTCCGGGAGGCAAGGATCCGTGGGGGAATACATTTTGTTGCTTTGATTTACCAGTTTGACGAATGTCTCCAGTGATATTTGGTGGAAGCTTTGGAGTTTGATTGGTCGTTCCTCATGGGATAGGTGAATTCCATAGTCTGTTCGCATGGTCTGTTTTGTATGATCTGTTGGATGGTAATGATTTTGTTTTTGAAATGGTCTGCTAGATCGTTGCATAATTTTGTCACTGGTATTGGTACCTTGTTGCAGCCAGGTGGACTTTTTAATTAATTTATGATTTTAAAGAGTACTTTTTGGGTGTTTGTGTCACGCCACGCTGGCGTCTTCACCGGCATCCCGCGGTCCAGGCTCCCGGCTCCCTGGGCGCAGCCATTGTGAATGCCCTGCGCATGCGCGATCGTCAGCGTCTGACGTTCCGCACATGCGCAGTGACAGAGTCTTGCGCTCCAAGCCTTGTTCTGGTCCCAGGCTATGTATAGCCACCGCAGACCCGGAAACAACGCGTCTCAACATGGTTGTTTGGCCGTGTATACGCTCCTGGGGCCCTGCCTTGCCTGTGTCCCTGGTTCCTGTTCTTGCTTCCCTTTTGAGCCTTGGCTCTGTGTTCCTGGTTGCCCCAGCCTTGTACCTTGAGGCCCCAAGTCCTGCTCTGGTTCCCTGCTCTCACTGGTCTTCCTGCCTGGTCCCTGGTTCCTTGTGGCTCATAGGTTGTTCCTTGCCTGGGTTCCCTTGGTCTTGTCCCTTTCTTTGTTTTCCTGGGGTCTGGTCCTGGGGTGGTTGGTTCTGGATTCCACTCACTCTTTTTTCCTTCATTTCTTGGAGGGTCAGCTTTGGCATTCCCACATTCCAAGATTCATCAACTGGTCTTGTGCCCTGCCGCTATCTGTGCCCGTGACAACATCCAAAGAATTTACAGAAGATCTGACCATCGATCAGCTAGTTCTGCAGCGGACTTCACCAGGCCTTCTCGGTCAGTGTTTCACCGACAGACTGGCAGCCTCATATCCTCGCTCCCCAGGAAGAAAAGGTAACCAGCAATCTTGTGACACCTTGTATAACAGTTTGGTGCTTTGAAGATTCGGTTGTCATAGTATTTCCTTTTTTCTTTTTGTATGAGCTGATATTTTGTTGAAATGTGATTTTTTTGTGCAGTCTTTATTGGTCCTCCATTCTAGTTACAGTTTTCGGTTTTTCCTTTTCATACCGCTGAGTAATGGGGTGAACCATTTTTCCGTTGCTCTTTTGCGTGTAGGGGTAAAAGGTTTTTCTTTGGTGATCTCGTCGATTGTTGTTGCGATCCAGTTGTGGAGTAGGACTTTTTTTTAATCCAGGTCAGCTTTGTACATAGTTGTTGCTTGTGGTTTGCTGAGTTCCAGAAATTCAGTTAGGTTGGAGTTTTCAATGGTTCTCCAATTTCCTTTCATGATGATCAGTGGCTTGTCATGTTGCTTGTTTATTGGAGTTGCCAGTGTGATTATGAAGGGAATGATGAGGTGATTGCTCCAGACTATTTGAATTGGTGACGCTGTGGTAATCAGTTTTTTGTTGGTGCAGATTGCATCAAGTGTATGCCCTGAGGTGTGAGTTGCTCCTTTTACTAGTTGGTGGAGATTCATTGTTGCTAGTTGGCTGGCTAGAGATTTTTGTGTGGCTGTTGTTTCTTCATCGAACCAGATGTTGATGTCTCTGAGGATGATCAGGTGATTGCGTTCGATGACTAGGTTGTTGATTGCTTCTGTGAAGGTGTCTACGAAGGTTGAGTTGTACGTTGGCTGTCTGTAAATCAGTATGAATTTCAGGTTTGTTCGGGGGTTTGCTGATAGGTGTAGGATTAGGGATTCACATTTATCAATGTTTAATGGGTCTTCCAGTTTAATTTCCAGATGTTCCTTGTAGATGATTGCCTGTCCACCAACTCTTTTGGTTTTCCTGTTTGCTTGGACGCACTTGAAGTTATCAGGCATGCAGTAGTTGAGAGTGATCTTGTAATTGTCATCTAGCCATGTTTCAGTTACAAATAGGATGTCGATACCTCCGTCACATAGGAGGTTGTAGATTTCATGTTTGGACATTGACCCTACGTTGATTAGATTGCAATGTATCTTTGTGGTGTAGTTTTGTTTATGTGTCGTTCCTTGTTTTGGTTTGTGGGTATACACTCAAGGTGCTTCTGTATTGACACTGATTGATTGAAGAAACTCGAAGGCTGCTTCTTCATTGAATCGGTCTGTTAGATTGATAGATGGAATGTTGACTTCTAGTGCTTCGTTGTCATGTGTGGTATGATGTGGATATTCTGTTCTTGTGATGTATGGCGTGAGGGGGTTGGTATCATACCAATCTCTTCTTGGGTACTCCCGTTTTTTTCTTGGTGGTGGTTCTTAACTTGCCTTGAGATTTCAGTGTCGTTGAAGTATCGAGGCACTGCGGTTGTTGCAAGGTACGGTGTAAGGTATAAGGATTTTTCTCTTACAGTGTTTGTTCTGTTGATAGTAGTATTTGACAGGATGTGTTCTGTATTCAAGTCGGCTTCTACTGGAGGAAATCGAATTTGTTTATCCGTATTAGTTGTTCCATGTTCCGGCACTCTTTGTCAGCGTCCATTTCTGTGTCAGGACATTGTAGGTCCTCAGTGGTAGGAGTTGGTCTGGGTGTAGAGTTTACAGGGCAATTTCCCACCTGTCGTGTCTTGTGCTGGACAATATTAAGGTTTTTCTCTTACCTTGCGATACCTGGGTGATCTCAGGTGGAGTCTGTCCATCCGTAGGTGGGGTTAAGGTAATCCTTTTCCTATAGAAGGACTGTCCAAGGGAGTAAGGGGGTACAAGGTGTATAGTGTGGCTCGGCTGCTTATTGTATGTATGCTTAATCATGTTTACAAGGATGGTGCAGCCGCTTGTTTATGTGGGTCTGGGTCATCCATTCATCAGACAACCAAGGTACCATTCTAGGGGACGTAGGTGCACGTGACCATGGCTGGGTCTTGGGGATGCCCAGTTCTGCTGGATTAAGTGTTGGAGGGGTGAACTTACGTGTGTTAATAATGGGTACTTCCCAATTTCCTGTTTACAGGGGGCAGTTACAAGTGGGTAAGATACTTTAAATTACAAGGCAACTGGTTACCCCTCACTTATCTACACACCTATTTGTAGTAGCACTCTTTTTATGCTGTATTTAATTTGAGCATTTTATTGTCCGTCTGAAACCAGAATTATTGTTCCACATATATAGATTTATTCATAGTACTTACACAAATTCATTTAAAATTCATTGTTGTACACATAACAAAGCATTGATACTGAATGTCATTCATATCATCATTAGCACTTCATATAAACACCTTTTTGTTTCTTAGGGTTAGTAACAATGTGGTCAATTGCTTTCCACTCTTTAAGTACAGTTCTACTTTTGTTTTTGCATATTTCATTTAAATAAAAAACATGTAGAAAAAAATGTATCTGCGTTTTTTACACAGGACGCCTAGATTGAGAGGGTCAACAGCTTATCTTTGACCTCCAGACATTTATTTTTCTCCATTAAATACTCAGGAGATCGAGCATAAAGGGCTTTGTGTAGAATGCATTGCAATTTAAAGTTTATCCTAAAATTGATGGGAAGCCAGTGGAGTTTCATTCAAATCAGAGAGATATGGTTCAATTTAGAAGCTCCACTGACTAACCAAGCTGCTGCATTGAAGACTGACTTCAAAGGAAGCAAAGTTTTGTTCGGAAGCCCAGTTAGCAAGACATTTCCAGTATCTATTCTAGAGATAACCAGCGATTGAAATAGAACACAGAAGTCCGACTCAGGGATAAAAGGCTTCAGGACACCTTAATACCTGAAAATGTGCAGATTTTACCATAGCATTAATAGGAGTATTAAAAGAAAGATGAGTATTGTGAGAAACTTGAAGGTGTTTCCCTAGCTAGTCCCTGGGGATCTGTCATCCAGTTGGCCAGGACACGGCTATCGCTATTGGATCCAGTTCCTAAGGTGTTGGTCAGTAGGGAGGATCACCTGGATGGGGGTCCTTGGAGAGTGGGAGTGGGAGTGGGACACTGATGGGCGAGACACGGTATCCCCCTTCTTTCAACACCTTTTCCTTATCCTACCATGTGGGATATTCCAAAACACTGCCCCGCCTTCATCCACACGAACACTTTCGCACAACACGAAAGACAACAGATTAACATCAGAGCCATTTCCCTGACGTGTCCCAATACCAGGGTCAGTCAAAGTCAGGCAATTGACCTGAATCGCACACACTGGACGGTCCTTTCCCTTCAACACAGGTATAATAGGGGGAGCACAAGAGCACAGGACAAGCAAGGCAGACCGCACTATGTAAGAGCTAACTCAGCACGGAAGTTCAAGAGGAGGAGAAAGACGGCGCAGAACGAGAGGGTGACAAGGAGAGAGTCTGCCTTGCCATTTCTGACCAAGGCCTGTGGGACCTCTGCAGAGGGAATAAGTCTGCAAACAATAACCAACGTGTATTGAAATAGATGTCAATGGTACACAAGATCCTCCTCTGCTGATTACCAAACCGGGGAGAAACGCTTGTCTCTGTGGTATCAACCTTGGCTGCAAGGAGAAAGAAAGCCAAGTGGATCATCAGCTGGTGTCGAGGGGAGTGTCAATAAGAAACCGAACTGTGTTGCACGAAAAGCAATTGAAGGCTAAGTTGAACTTTGAGAAGCTAAAGATATTATTAATAAAAGAGGGGAGAAAACAGCAACAGAGGAGTCCGGCACCCCGTGGGTGCTCACGCAGGAAACTCTGGGTGATTAGCCAATGGTAAAGACTACCGTAACCAGAAGACCTTGGGAAGAGGCGAATAAAGGTCAAAGTGGTCATACAGGGGTCTTGTAAAATCCACTGTTCCGTTGAAAGTCTTTGACCGGCAGATGATTATGAAAGCTAAAGGGAGTAAATCCCACATGCTGAAGATTAGTACATGAACAGTGTGTTACTAAAATCGGTGAGAGTGAATGGAAGGGAAGAGGGAAGCCAACAACCAGCGGCAAAGCGCAAAAAAACGGTTTAAAAAGACATTAAGATTTGTGAAAGCGAGAAGTATTGCAAGACAAGGGGAAGGGTAGTATCCCCCTTGTCATCTGGGGTCTGAGCCCGACCGAGGGAGATCCATAGGTGGAAAGTTATCAGCCAAACTTCACTGAGAAAGAAACTGTCTTTTTAAATTGTAGAATACAACTTCTAAGGGGTATGCGTCCAGAAGAAGGGCATCAAGGGGTGAAATCATCCCCCAAAGTGTTCGTAGAACAGAACTTCATGTTTGTTTGTTTATTGAGAGCATCATGCCTCGAAGGCAAGAGACGTTTATTTAAAAGAAACTTAACCATGGAAGAACATTATAGCTGATACAGAACTGTTAGCTCATGCTGGGAAGGCTTGAGCGTGTGCTGTGCTCCAAAGTCCCACCTTGTCCCGTGCTAAAAATGTGGGGAAGGGAGACCTCAAGACAACCACATCCAAACTTATTATTTG
The DNA here is from genome assembly GCF_040938575.1 of Ambystoma mexicanum. Lineage (NCBI taxonomy): Eukaryota > Metazoa > Chordata > Amphibia > Caudata > Ambystomatidae > Ambystoma > Ambystoma mexicanum. Next base: position 468,711,584 of record NC_090922.1, read on the forward strand.
TGAATACCTTTTCCTTTATTTGAATACCTTATGCCACACTCTTTCTGTAATTAGTTGTAAGGAATCTGGCAATAGGTGTATTAGAATAGGCTTTTTACTTTGACATGCCACCACAAGGACTGCTTTATTTTTCATTTGATGGTCGATGCTTGCTCCCATCTTAGATTTAGGTTTAAGTTAGGCGTTTTCCTACCCTGCATTTACAGATTAATAAACACCCTTGAACTGTGAACACTTGTGTCTTTCTTTACTGTTGTTACCATGAGTTCCTTACATATGGTGTCAGAAATGGGATGTGACTCAATTGAAACTAATTGGGGAACCCTTCAATTTGAAAAACTTAGTTAGAGAGCCTCTAGCCCTTGCATCGACACCAAGGAATCAATAGGGTTTGATATCTGTAGGAGCAGGGAAGCTACCATTCCCCATGGGAAGAGAGGGATGATTCCCACAGACTTGGTTTTTATACCCGCTGCCGGGTGCTACATTTGATTGGCCCCAAAATCTGGCCTAGCATGGAAGTTCAGGATAGACGTTTTAGCAGGTGTTATTGATCCCAACTTTAGGGGAAATGTGAGGGTTCTCTTACAAAACCATGGCAAGATCCCTTTTGAGGTACGTCAGGGAGATCAAATTGCCAAGACACAAAGAGGTAACTTAGGCTTCCGGGAAGCAGATGAATCCATTGATATCAAAGTAAGGAAGGGAGAGGAACCCACCATCTACCCAGACTTGGCCTTCGCCCAGCGAAATGATACAGTTCTCGCTGAAGCGTTTTTACAAGCAATCCCAGAAGAAGAATGCTTAGAGGAATTGAATCCTTTTTGAGGTACGTCGGGGAGATCAAATTGCCAAGACAGAAAGAGGTAACTTAGGCTTTGGGTAAGCTGATGAACCCATTGGCATCAGAGAAATGAAGGGAGAGGAACCCACCATCTATGCAGACTTGGCCTTCAACCAGCGAAATTTACCAGTTCCCGCTGAAGTGTTTTTACAAGCAATCCCAGAAGAAGAAGCCTTAGAGAAATTGAGTCTTTTTTTCTTTCGAAAACTAGGATTGCTTTACAGAAAAGAAACCTCCCCAGAGGGTATGCTAAAAATACAATTGGTAATACCCAAATGCCATTGAAAAGTTGTACTGGAAATTGCACATTGTCACCTTACCGGGGGGCATTTAGGACACTCTAAATCCCGGGCCCATATTAGTGGAATGTTTTACTGGGCAGATATCCACACTGGTGTAAAAACTTTCATTCAAACATGCAAGATGTGTCAAAAGACCGGCACGCACATCCCATCGCCTGCCCCTCTAAATCCATTGCAGAATATAGAAGTGTCCCCTTTTGCAGAATTGGTATGGACATAATTGGACTGCTTGAAACCTCCATATTGGGCAATACATATGTCCTTGCAATCATGGATTATGCAACCCGATATCCCGGAGCATTCCCAATGTGAAATAATACCACCCAGCAGATCCTTAAACATCTTCTACCGTATCTCGCCAGGTCGGTTTCCCCAAGAAAATACTAATGGACCAAGGGTCATATTTTATGAGTAAACTTATGGCCAAGGTCAAAGAGTTACTCCACGTTAGCACTGTGCGACTTTCTGTGTACCATCCCAAAACCAATGGCTTGGTAGAAATATTTAATAAGACCTTAAAATTAATTATCCAAAAACTGGCAGACAAGGACAGGAAAGACTGGGACCGCACAATGCTGCCCTTGATCCCCTCTGCACTTGAGGTGTGAGGGTTCGGTTATGGAGAAAGAATAAAACTAAAGCTGTTCCTGCAAATTTTGAAATAAATAAATAAAAAATAATTGTAAAATAAATTCCTGAAATTAATTTCTTTCTTTATCTTGCACTGCACCCCTTTTCCACGCATCCCTCTCTCCCGCCTGTTGCCACTGATCACAATGCGTGAGAAGAGTGCCATATCAGCTGGCCTCTTTCTGCCAACCTCATGGCATGTTTAAAGATGGGCGTGTCCTTTTCCTGAAATAAAGAGATGCCCCTGGACCTCAGCATTCTCCCAGCTGCCTGCTGATTGGTTGTTTGAAAAATATCTCGGTCCAACTGTGGACCAGCAGGCTTTAGCTAGCCCACCTCCAAAGGCCCACTTTCCTAAGGCCCTGTCTGTTCCCCTGTCCATTGGTGGGGTCCGTGGGCCTTCTTCTACATTCCCCCCCCCACATACTCATGGAGGCTGAGGAAAACTCTATGTTCTCTGGACAGACTAAGAAACGGACCACCTAAGATATCTCTAAAGGTCAGTTTCCCTCACTAACTTTCCTTCACTACTGGGACTGTCCGACCTCTCACTTCACTTCATCTAGACTCCCACTGATCTAGCTTTGTATTTCACCTGTCCTGCTGAAATTGGTACTTGCTGTGCTCAGTTGCTGCATGCCTTACACCTTGCCTTGCTGAAATTCGCAATTAGCTTTGTCCAGTTGGTGCTGTATTTCACCTGTGCTGCTGAATACTGAATGTAATTGTTCTTTGCAGCTGTTTGTGTTCTTCACTTGTTGGCACGCTTCCCTCTGTCTCCCCCTCTCTACCTTGTGTCCGCCACCTCATCCTACCTGAAAGTGCATCAGTGCTTCAGAATGGTGAGTGCCCCCCCTCCACTGCAGCCAACCATGGCCTATCCTTCTCCTTTAACTAAATCTGGCCGGAAGAAACTTAAGAAGGACATACTGGGCTTCAACCCAGGCCTTACTATTGCAGACACCCATGTCACGGCTTCTGCCAGAGAGACTATCACTGACATCCTCTTCTTCGTTAACGCACCTGACCTATGGACTCACTACATTGTCGGCTTTCTCTCTCCTATTGCCTCTTCCACCCTTAATGGTGGCACTCGCTGGAAGGTTCTCCTTGACCTCGTTGCCATTTCCAGAGTCATCATTAATATTTATCTCAATGGAACCATCATGGTTCAGGGTCCTCAACCCAACCTTCTTCTCTTCGACATGCTCCTCCCTCGCCTCTCTAACCTCACCTCTCCCTCCGTTCAGGTCCCCTTGCCCTCTGTGCCTTCCTCTTCCTCTGCACAGTCTCCCTTGCCTTCTGTGCCTTCTTCTTCCTCTGCACAGGCTCCCTTGCCTTCTGTGCTTTCCTCCCCCTCTGTACAGGCACAACCTGCCCTGCTATACTGTCCCGACTCCCTTGTCGGCCTTGGCTCCTTCAACATACTCCACTTTCCCCCTGGCCCTCTTGCCACCCTCTGGGGGGACCACTGTCCCCTATGCCCCCCCCCGAGGAAGACCCTCAAAGTTGGCAAGCTGCTCCGCTCTGCTGTCAAACACTCTTGTGACATTTGCAACCTCCTTCAACTCATGGATCTTGATGTGCTCGCCATCACTGAGACTTGGTTCAAGGATAGCTCCATCACAAACCTTTACACACTCCTCCCTGAAGGCTACAAAATCCTCTCTACGCCCAGGCCTAAGGAGACAGGTGGGAGAGTGGTGCTTATCTTCCCAGAATGGTTACCCGCATCCATCATCCCCACTCAGGCCTACTCCTCCTTCGAGTGCCTAGTTTTCAGACTCTCTCTCTCCCCAAAATCTTCTCTCATTTTGGCCACCTTCCATCGGCCACCAGGTCAGTCCACTCTCTTCCTCTCAGAATGGGCTGACCTGGTCTCCTCCTTACTCTCCTACTCTCCTCCTCTTCTCAACTCCTCCTGATGGGCGACATAAACATCCATCTGGACTCTCCTGACTCTTCAGGTCCTTTCTGCAACCTTTGAAACTTTCTCGCCCTCACTATCCTACCCTCTGGCCCCACGCACACCACAGGCCACACCTTGGATGCTCTCCTCTTTACTGACATCCCTCTCTCTAGCCTTCCACTACCTCCCCCTGTTGGACTGACCACTCTCTTCTCTCAACACACCTGAAGCTCTCCTCTCCCCTTCCAGCAATATATCCGGCATAGTCACTTGGCTTCAAAGTCACCACACCCATGAAAAAATGTCTGTGGCTGCTTTTGCCTCCTCCTACTCTCCTCCACCCATTCCTTCGACTGACTCCCACCCTGACACAGCCCTCGCTAACCTCAATCTCTCTATCTCCAACACTCTTGACACTTTTGCCCCTGTCATGAGGGTCCAACTGAAGCCTTCCAAAAAGTGCAACTCTTGGTACGACTATGACCTGGCTAACCTTAAACGCAAGTGTAGGGCAGCTGAGCGGAAAGGGAATGTGTCAGGTGAACCATCTAACAAACTGGCCTGCCGCCTCCTTTCAAAGGCATTATTGACTCTGCATCCGCACCAAGAAAAAGAGATTTTATTCAAGCCAGCATCTCTGCTGCATCAAACAACACAGCTGGTTTTTCCAAAGTCTGCAAGGAACTGGTCAATCCTGCTGCAGCCTCTTCTGTCACACCCACCCAGGAACTTTGCTCTGCCCTGCATGCACACTTCACCACAAAAACCCAAGACATCCTTTCTACCCTCTCTTCTACACCACAGAATATACCAACACTGGAGCCTCCCTTGACCCCCACTCCACTTACCCTCTCCTTTCTCTCACCCGTCACACCGGACAAGGTCACCAAACAAGTCTGATTTATGAAGGCTTCTTCAAAACCCCTGCACCTCCAAAACAATTAAAGACAATATCAACTCCCTGGCCCCAGCCTTGGCTGATCTCTGCAATCTCTCCTTTTCCACTGGAGCTTTCCTCGACTGCACTGAAGCACTCCCTTGTGCACCCTCTGCTCAAAATACCCTCTGCCGACCCCTCCATTCTGGCAAACTACCACCATATTTTAATCACCCCTTTCTTGAGCAAACCCCTGGAAAAACTGGCTATCTCCAGCTGACCCTCCACATTGACTCTGTTGGTTGCTTCCATGACCATCAATCTGGCTTCAGAGCGTCCATAGGCACAGAACCTGCTCTTCTGAACATCAGTGAAGACTTGTTCTCAAATCTGGACACTAACACCCCTTCTATCCGCATTCTCCATGACCTCTCCTCTGCCTTGGAAATGGTTAACCACAACATCCTGATTGCATGTCTCCGTGACACCCTGCGAATCACAGGTCAGGCACTGGCACGGTTAACCTCTTTCCTCTCCGACCGCCCATCCCAGGTGGAATTTGGAGCCTTTCACTCGACTATCACTCTTGCAACCTGTGGCGTCCCCCATGGATCTAACCTATCCCCCTGGTTCTTCAACGTATATATGGCTGCCCTGGCACAGGTGATTGCTACCTTTACCTCTAACTTCCAATGTTACGTGGATGACACGCAACTTTCTTTCAGTCTACCCTCAGCCTCCTCCTCCTACTTGCTCATATCTTACTGTCTGTCTGCTATTCAGTCATGGTGTGCCGCAAACGACCTCTGCCTCAACACCACTAAGACTGAGATTGTTCGCATTGGGACACCCTGCTCCTGCTTTCCTCCCTTGGCCCTGCACCCGCAACCAAATGTGAGGCAAGAAACCTTGGGGTCATCTTTGACTCCACTCTCTCCTTCTCCTCTCACATCTCAGACATCTCTAAAAAGTCAAACTATCAGCTACAACTCCTCAGAGGTACTCTACGTTTTCTCACTTTCCCCCAGATGCTCACTGTCTCCAGAGCCCTAGTTCTCTCCAGGCTGGACTATTGCAACAGGGTTGTAGGTGAAAGGGTCGAATACAAAGATTCGAAATGCAATTGTTTCGAATCAAAGGGACCGAAAAAAAAATCAAATGCACTTTTCTTTGTTTTTTGGGTTTTTGGGGGGGTCCCCCCGCCAAACCCCTGTTTTTTGGCCAAAACCAACAAATTTAACCTATACCAAGACCAAAAAAAAAATACATTAAAAAAAGGCATTCAATCTTTTTTTTTCTCGATCCTTTTGAGTCAAACGTATTGTATTCGACCCTTTTGAATTCGACCCTTTGACTGGACACCTTGCAACAGCCTCTTCCTCAAGCTCCCTTCTTCTGACCTGCGTCTGCTGCAACTCATCCAGAACAGAACCGCAAGACTTATCCCTGGCATCAAGCCCAGGGACCGCATCTCTATGGCGCTGAAATCCCTTCACTAGCTCCCCGTGGCTGCAAGGACCAAATTCAAGACCCTTTGCATTGTGCGCAAAGCTTTCTGGGGCCTGGGACCTACCTACCTGCAATGTTGCCTACCCAAATACTGTCCCTCTCGAGCACTGCGCTCATCTACCTCCAATCTCCTGCGAGTGAGCCGGTTCTCCAAGCAGAGATTTGGAGGGAGATCCTTATCATCAACAGGTGCCGCCCTCTGGAATAGCCTCTCTGCCACGCTCTGTCTTGAGCCGGATCTCCTTAAATTCTGGAAACTCCTCAATACCTTCCTCTTCTCCTCTTCCTTCTCTCTCCCTCTACCCTGCTAACCTACTCCTCCGTCCTTCCCTCTCTCCTTCCACTTCTTTACAGTATCCTGACTGGCTGCCTGGTGTACTTCAGAGTCTCACTGGTCCCCGGCACCCCCGCCAGTCCTCTATTGCACTTGCCTCAGGGCCCCACATCCCACCCACACTCATTGCACTTAAGAAATTAACCCAAGAGAGGGTGCTCTCTCTGCACTTACCCCAGTCTCAAACGACTGGGGGCACTTGATCCTCCCCCTCCCTGTAACCCTTTGTGCACTTGCTCGATCCATGCGCACCACGCCTAAGATCATCTGTTCTGTTCTCCCTTGTCTTCTCCCCTTAATTGCATTGTTAAAACTGCAGAATTGACATTCGCCTATTTGCTGTATCCCCAACTGTTAAATGTATCTCTTACGCACTTACTCTGCCCGTGCAGACTATTATTGTCTCAGAAATTCAAGGGCTCTGATTATTTATTTTTTCTACCCCATGTTCCCACCCTCCTTGAGCGCTTTGAAACACTTGCCTGTTTACAGGCGCTATATAAATAAACAATACCATACCACACCATGAGCCCATGGCCACTATTTCCAGTGAGAAAAACTTCCCAAGCCTCCACAGGTTTCTCTCCCTTTGAATTGCTCTATGGAAGAGAGCCGAGAAATGTCCTCGACATGCTCCGGGAAACCTGGGAAGAACTAGAGGAGGCCCCTATTCCCATCTCTCAAACCACCACCCAAATGCACTCACATGGAAAAGGGTGAAAGCCAAAAAAAGGCCACTTATGACAAGAAAGTGAGTTTAAGATCATTATCCCTAGGACAAAAAGTACTAGTCCTCTTACCAACCTCAGAGTGGTCTCCAAATGGCACAGACTTAATGAAATAGTAGAAAGAACAGGAACCTGTACTTATAGAGTAGCCCAACCGGATAGGAATTAGAAAATCCAATTATATCATGTAGATCTTTTGAAAGAGTGGAAAGAGAACCTGTCAGCCACCCATGACAAAGTACTAGCCTGTCTGGTGCCTGAAGACATAGATAACTTTGATTTAATTCCTTCCGAGCTATCTACTCAACAAGATCGAAAGGAGGTAGTCCTTTCAATTCCGATATATTCTCGGAAAAACCAGGGAGAGTAAAGAATACATACCACTATATCAGAACACCTAAGCATAACATGGTACACTTAAAACCATATCCACTCCCAGACGCCCGTAAGCAGATATTGATCGAGGAAGTCAACAAAATGTTGAAACCCAACATTATTGAGCCATCCTCAAGCCCATGGTCCTCTCCTATTGTGCTGGTCACTAAACCTGACCGTTCATGGAGATTCTGTATTGACTTCCGCCAAGTTAATGCCATAACGGACAGATGCCTCCCTTACAGGGTTAGGAGCCGTCCTATCCCAGGTTTGCGATGGATTAGAACATCCCATATTGTTCACCAGCCACTAGCGGTTCCCACAAGAAAACAATGACTCTGTGTTGGAACTAGAGGCCTTAGCCATCAAGTGGTCCATTATCCAAAAGAAATAGGAGTATTGTGAGAAACCTGAAGGTGTCTCCCTAGCTAGTCCCCGGGGATCTGTCATCCAGGTGGCCAGGACACGGCCATGGCTATTGGAACCTCTTCCTGTCAGTGGACCAGTGAGGGAGGATCACCTGGATGGGGGGTCCTTGGGGAGTATGAGTGGGACACCGATGGGCGAGACGTGGTATTCCCCTTCTTTCGCCACATTTTCCCCATCCTACCACATAGGATATTCCAAAACACTGCCACCCCTTTTTTCACACGAACACTTTCGCACAACACAAAAGACAATGGACTAACACCAGAGCCATTTCCCTGACGTGTCCCAATACCAGGGTCAGGCAAAGCCAGGCAATTAACCTGAATCACACACACCTGCCGGCCCTTTCCCTTCCACATAGGGATAAAAGGTGGAGCACAAGAGCACAGGATGAGCAAGGCAGACCACACGACATAAGAGATAACTCAGCACAGCAGTTCAAGAGGATGAGAAAGACAGCGCAGACCGAGAGGGTGAAAAGGAGGGAGTCAACCTTGCCCTTTCCGACCAAGGCCCATGGAATTTCTGCAGAGGGAATGAAAAGTCTGCGAACAATAGTTAAGGTGAATTGCAACAGATGTCAACAGTACACAAGACCCTCCTCTGCTGATTACCAAGCCGGGGAGAGACGCTTGTCTCTGTGGTACCAACCTCGACTCCAAGGAGAAAGAAAGTCAAGTAGTTCATCACAGCCAGTGAGTCGACGGGAGTGTCGATAAGAAATCGAACTGTGTTGAACAAAAAGTAATCGAAGGCTAAGTTGAACTTTGAGAAGCTAAAGATATTATTAACGAGGGGGAAAACAGCAATAGAGGAGTCTGGCACGTGGGTGCTCACGCAGGAAACTCTGGTAGATTACCCAATGATAAAGACTACCGTAATCAGAAGGCCATTGGAAGAGGCGAAGAAAGGTCTAAGTGGTCATACAAGGGTCTTGTAAAATCCACTGTACCGTCGAAGATCCTTCACCAGCAGATGAATGTGACAGCTAAAGGGAGTGAATCCCACATGGTGAACATTAGTCCATGAACCGTGTGCTACGAAAGTCGGAGAAAGTGAACCCAGCAGAGGGAAGCCGACAGACAGTGGCAAAGCCCAAAAAACTGTTTAAAAAGACATTAAGATTGGTGAAAAAGAGAGGTTTTGCAAGACAAGTCGAAGGGAAGTGTCCCTCTTGTCTTCTGTGGTCCAAGCCCAACCGAGGGAGATCCAGGGGTGGAAAGTTATCACCCAAAGTTTACTGAGAAAGGAACTGTCTTGTTCATTTGTAGAATACATCTTCTGAGGGGTCTGCGTGCACAAGAGGGGGACCCATGGGTTAAGCCATCACCCAAAATGTTTGTAGAACAGAACTTTGTGTTTGTTTGTTGAGCGCATCAGGCCTTGAAGGCGAGAGATTTTAATTGAAAAGAGATGTAACCATCAATGAACCTGACAGCTGATACGGAACCTTGGCTCGTGCTGGGAAGGCTTCAGCGTGCTCTGTGCTCAAAAGTCCCACCTTGTCCCATACTAAAAACGTGGGCACGGGAGACCTCAAGGCAATCACATCCTGACTTATTATTTGTGAACACCTTTTCCTTTATTTGAATATCTTATCCCACACTCTTTCTGTAATTAGTTTCAAGAAATTTGGCGACATAGCATAGGCTTTTTACTTTGACAAGATGCCACAAGGACTGCTTTATTTTTCATTTGATGGTTGACGCTTGCTCCCATCTTAGGTTTAGGTTTAGGTTAGGGGTTTCTTTACCCTGCATTTGCAGTTTAATGAACACCCTTGAACTGTGATCACTTGTGTCTTTCTTTACAGGTGTCACCATGAGTTCTTTACAGTACCCAAATAAAAAACTAATTTATTTTGTTGAGGAGGCGAACTGAAAAGGGGCACCTAAAACATTTGAATCCTGCCACATTTTTTATGAAAACAGGATCTGATTAAGTATGAAAAAATAAAAGAAATTCAGTTTTTGAAGTATTCAATTTTTAAAAGTGTGACGCCATCCACCCCTTAAATATCGGATAGGCATTCTGCCTAATGCTCTTGTCCATAATGCTCTCGCGCTCTTGTGTGCCAGATATTCTTCACGGGAATAAGTCATTCTTATGTCCAAGTGAACTAATTATTTTTCTCTTTAGCTGTATTCATTTTCAAAGTGTCTACAGTAAATGACACAAAAAGAGATACAAGAAACCTTTTCAAATTATTGCTAATCAGGTTAATTTAATAACCAATATCTTTTGAATAATTGTAGGACTGAAATGTCACCTACTTTAAGGCACGTGTTCTTTTTCTTAATCTGATCACTTTCTTTTTATAATCAATATATTGTTGATTGAAAGATATCTTCATCTTATATTCATCACCGCAGAGGAAACCTTGTGGATAATGTTTGATTTATCTGTGCACTTATCTGCTCAGTGAAATCCACACTCCACTTTCTCTCAAACGAGTCATAGTCTAAAGAAGGAGGGAGGGTTATATGCAACTAATGAATGTATTACCTGTTCTAGGAAGCGTTGCTAAAGAGAACTGTTTCTTGAAAAAGGTACTCACACTAATAGTTTAAAATAGACTTCCATCGTGCAGAGTTCTTATCTTTATCCTTTTAAATAAAGCTTTTGTCTGCAAAATATCAGTTGCATGAAGTCAGCCAAATTTAAATGTCCTTGTTTGTCTTACTAGTTGTGTTTGATTGTGGCAGCATTAAGAGTGGCAAACCGCCACATTGACAGTGTTCTCCTTATATGGGACTAGAAATTCCATATCCTTTTGCAAAGAGAGTTGGGAACTGTAGTTCTTAATCCAATCTCTATCGCGGTTTGCTCAATGAATGGATATAGACGTTGAATTTCCTTTTACAAAGGGAGTTTGGAATGGTAGTTTTTAGCTGTATGTCTGCCACGGTTTGTTCAAATCCTCGGTATCTAGGGTATATCATTAAGGGGGGTGCCATGCTACTCTTACCATATTCCTCATAGCGCTTACCTTGGTGCTAGCTAAGGTGGAAACTATGAATTAAGAACCTGATCTCTACTACGATGGAAAAGATATCAAGTATCTTGCTTTGTAGAAGAAGCCATACTATTGTTTGCCTTACTCCACATGTTTACGTTGGCATCCTGTGGGGCCTTGCCTGTGTGGCGATTCCTTGCCAAACCTGGATCCAGTTTGCAATTTATATGTACCCACCTCTTAACTCAGCCTAATTCTCCTTAATATCTATACTGATGCGTATAGTCTTACCAATCAATAAACTATTATATTATTGGGGGACAGCCAACCTGAATCTTAATTTCTTATCAATCCAAATCACAAAAAATGCAGGGCAAATCACAACTAGGAGTGAGCCAATTCTAAGCTCCAGGTACCTGTGCATGATGAAGCTTCATAGTCTTCCCATTACACTTTCTCGTTTATCCCCATCTTGTCACTTTGTAATCTGAATATCATATATCGTTATAATTTCACCCGTTTTTTAAAAACGTTTGTCTGCATTTATCACCTTCACTTGTTGGAGCACCCCCTATCTAAAATCTTCTGCTTTGTGTCACAAATCTGGAAAATGCTTAACAATCGGGGCTGCAAGAATCTTTTTGTTAATGCACTTTTATGTTCCATCATTTGAGTTTTCACTCATCTTTCCGTCTTCCCTACATATCTCAACCTACAAGGGCAAACAATTAGACAGATCACGATTTTGGAACCACATTTAGTAAGATCTTTAAGTACCCATGGTTTACGTAGCCCCACACATTTACCTCCTTAGTTTTCATAGTTTGTCTACACATGATACAATTTGGGTTCCACTGCTGAATGTTGTATGGCTAATTTATGTCTAATGATCATATTGTCAATCCTAGTGCTCTTTTTAAAGGCAAACATGGGTTGTTAAAAATTCAATTTGTCCATATTTAAAATCTTCCAATTACTCTGGATGCATTGTTTGATTTGATATGACAATGAAGTATATGTCATGACCCACACTATTTTGTCTACGGTGACTTTTCTCCCTCTTCTTTTAATTTCCAACAATGCTTAATGGTTATAATTACCTTCTCTTTTCGCTGTTCTCCTTAAGAGGGGATCATTATAACCTCTTTTTTAAATCTCTCATTAAAGATATTGGCTTCCTGTTTGTTTATCTTCTTTGTAGCGCTGTTGCATCCTAGGTGCAAACATTTTCCAAATGGAAGGTTTTCTTTCACATGTAGTGAACATAAGGGGAAAAGACGGACACTTGCCATAAAATATTGTACAGTGCTGCAGCAATAGCAAAAGCAGAAGGAATATTACAGGCAATGTTGAATCTACTGCATAGTGGATATGGATGCACATTCTAAATAGTAATATCACAACCATCTTCAAAAGATACAGGCTACCTGAGCAGTAGAAGAACATGTTCCCTTGTTTGTGATTTTTTTGTTCAGTATCTCTTGTGACCAGATTTCTCTGGTACATAACAGGCGTGATGTCTTTAAAGGAGAACGTGATTTATCCCGGGTATTGCCGTCTCTAGTTGTGGGCATTTGTATATTCAGAAGACATGGGGAAAGCCGTCAATCATACTGTTGCTTGCGGTGGAAGCGTTCCCATCTGCCTTCCTTTGTCTTATTCGGCAAAGCCTCATCCATAGCTTCCTGATCCAATGAATGGAGGAATGTTTGCAGGTCTTCTTGTACCAAATACTGTGTTGTTTTACCATCTATTGTCACTATGACTTTTCCTGGCCCCAAAAGGTCATACTTCAAATCCCACCGTTTAACCATAGGGCAGAGGTCTGTCAGAGAAACCAGGCTTGCACATCAATTTTGGCTGATGACAAACAAAGGCATCTTTTTTTAGGTGTCTGGTTAAAGTTTCGAAAAAATTGTTTCGACAGGTAAAAGTTTTGACCAAAAGTGCCGAAAACAAAACTTTTGATTTTTTTTTTATAGTAATGGGTTTATTATAATTTGGTATAGTTAAATAGGTGTTTAAAAAAAACAGGGGTTTAGGGGGGACCCCCCCATAAAAATACTTTTGTGTCAGAACTTTCACCAGTCGAAACTTTGACTGTGGAAACAGTCACTATAAACCTTTATTTACTGGCTTGCAAGTCAAGGAAATCACATCCTGCAACTAACGAGACCCCATCTGACGGACCTGGCCTGAGACTGACCCCTTACTTTTATAGAGCATTAGTCACCTGGCTCGAGAATAATCAAGAAACCTACTGCTAGGCCTTTCAGTACACTTATCCCACTTCCCGTAAAACAATGAACCCAATAACTTCAGGAAAGTCAATTTTCTATATTCACTTCCAGTTGTGATGCAATATGACTTTCAGGTCTGCCGATCCCAGCCCAGGGGCATTGGACCTCCACCTCCATTATAACTTCCAGTTGCTTTTGTCCTTACCCGTCTATGCTGGTTTGGTCTGCTGTGCGAAGGCCTTCGTCCTTAGCCCAGCTATCCCGGCTGGACTCCGGCCTCTAGTCCAATTTATAGAGCATACGCTTAAGGGAGTTCAGAGTTCGTGTCCACAATTCATGCAAGTATTATCAAAGCCAAAAATGGGCAGGAAAAGCTTAAAACAAGTTGGCTAAAAGAGAATGGGCCTCATTAGGACCCTGGCGGAGTGGGTTTCCGCCAGCGCTAATCGCGGCGGACCCATCCGCCGTACTACGAGTTCCCTTAGCGCCATGGAGGTTTTCTCCGCCTGGTTTTACCGGGCGGAGAAAACCATGGCGCTAAGGGACCTCGTTGTTAATTACGCCGCCGTACTTTACGGCGGCGTAATTAACTCCTTCCCCACTCCCATTATACCCTATGGGGCAAGAATGGGAATGGGGAAGGGTAAAATGGGGATTGGGGATTTACCGCTCTGCCAAGGTCGGCATGGGGTGGTAAATCCGCCAACCCCCATGGCGCTATCGGCAGCTTTCCGCCAGGGTCGTAATGAGGGCCAATGTCTATTTATTTATTTATTTATTTTATTTATTACATTTATTGTACGCCCAGACCCTGAGTTATCACGGCATAGTTACAGATAGTGGCAAATACATTCTTAATATAGAGTACATAAAAACACCATAGATTACAAAGAAGAATACGGTTCAGCATTTCTAGAAGCAGGTATATACAAGGTCAGTGGCTTAGGGTGTGTACAAGTGTATTCTGTGTACAAGGACTAGTTGAATAACCAGGTTTTGAGTGATTGTTTAAATAGTGGGAAGGAGGATTCGTTCTTGATGTTTGGGGGGAGGGCATTCCAGTGCCTCGGAGGAAGAACTTTGAAACTACCACCACCTGCTCTTTCTCTTTTGTAGCGTGGGATATCAAGGTTATCACTATTGCTTGATCTAAGGAGTCTAGTGTGGTTTTTCCTGGTGACTGTGTTGAGGAGGTATGTGGGTGCTTTGTTGTTAATGCATTTGTGAGTGATGCTGAGGGTTTTAAAGAGTATTCTTGATTTGATGGCTAGCCAATGGTTGGGTCTCCTGATATTAGAGATATGGTCTGATTTTTTTATGCCTAAAGCCGCTCATAAGGCTTTATCCTGCATGAGTTGGAGTTTGGCCAGGTTGCTGTTATATATGCCTAGGAAGAGCATGTTACTAACTTGGAGAGTATGAGTGCTCTTGCTAGTGTAATACAGTTGTTAGGTGTGAGGAATTTGCAGCTGAGGGAGATAAGTTAGGAGGTGTAGGAGTAAGAGGCGGCTAGAGTGTTGATTTGTTTGGTCATGGTTAGTGTGGCATCAAGGTAGACGCCATGTGTTTTCACTTGTTTCAGAACCGGGATAGTCGTGCCATCAATGGTGAATGAGGAGTAGATCGGTGGTAGGGAGGCTATTTTGGGTGATGATCCTAGTATTAAAAGCTCCGTTTTGTCATTGTTGAGACACAAACTGTTATTATCCATCCAGTTTTGGATAAGTGAGTAGATTTTGTTGATTTTGCTGCAAACTCTCATCTCAGAAGGGGTTATCATGCCATGTTCTTTCTGGAGAGTAGCGCCTGCTACCTATTTTGAAATATTTGCAAGGGACTTGGGGTTGGTCACCCTGAGTTACCTGGGGGCAACCAGACGTGGACTCCCTGCTCCCTGCGCTCAAAGAGGCACAGCTTCACCTCACTGATGAGGCCCAACAATGCTGAACACGTGTATGGGGTTGCTTTTGGTACTCTTGTTCAGAGAGGAATTGCCATAGCATTTCAGTGCTGGACTGCCCATGTGGGCGGGACAAAGACTGATATGCAAATGGATATTTCCCATCTGTGAAAGGTACAGTGAGCAAAAAGCATGTGCTGCAAACTCTCATCTCAGAGCAGGTTATCACGCCATGTTCCTTCTGGAGAGGAGCACCTGCTGCCTATTTTGAGAAATCTAAATCTAAGAAAGAATCTGATCTGATCTCTGAATTCCATCCACAGGGCAGTCTAGCGGCAACATGTCATCTTCACAGGAAGTAACATCCGAACAGTGTCTCCCAACATGTGGTGGAAACATTCCCACCTTTTCCAAGGTCCAAAGCAGGTCCGCTACTAAGATGTGGGACAGTAGCAGAGCTGGCACCCAGATACTTTGCGCCCTGCATTGGTATAAATAATGTCCCAGATCAAGAGAACGGAAGACATGGGGCTCATGTACGGGTTTAACACAATACGATTAATTGGCACAGGTTACTTCTAACTGACCAAGGGACTGGGTCACTTACAGTTCTCAGGGCTGTGGGGTTTCCGGTGGCCACCTGGCAGCTTCTGGCATACAGTGGTGCTCCTGGGAAGTGGTCGCCTGCATGCTAGCCATGCCATCCGCGGTGAGCCCTCCCTCCTAGCCTTCCGCAAAGCACTGAAAACCACCCTCTTCTCATAAGGTCGCTCTCAGCTGCATAATACCAACCATATGACCCACTGCCTAAGTTGTATTGACCAACCGCATAAGCTGTAATGATAACCTTGCTTGTTCCTATCTGTATTATGCCTCTTACTGATACCATGCCTGTAACTAAGCTCATGCAAGTAACAGCGCCTCAATGCCCCTGGGCTGCTTGCGCGCTATACAAATTTAAATAAATAAAAAATAAATAAATAAATAAATAAATAAATGCTGCTAATCTGTTTCTTCCCCATCTGTCCTGGGTTGATTTTCAGGCCATCATCATTATGCTCAGCCCCCACTACCCCCCCACTCCAGGGCGATGTTGTGGAAAGGACTCCGGCTAGTACCTCAAGTCCCTCCTGAGTCTGGCCCAACATGTGTGTCTTGTAACACTGCTCAGGCTACTCTGCAAGCCCTCCAGACTCAGATTCACAATGAGCCCACCTGGTGTTATTTGGTTTCCTTGGTAGGCTTGCCATTCCCACCAGAGACCAGCCTATAACTCCCTGCTAGCCTCTGTCGGTCACTCTCTCTCTTTCACTGGGGGGTTTTAGACTTTGGCCCTAGCAATCCCTCAGCTCAGGTTAGCAGGATTCTTCAGCTCTCTAAGGCTGGCAGCTAAACTGCCACTCAGGCCGCCCTGGATTTGTAACCTTCCTCTTGTTTTGGCCCTCTTTACTTGGGCAATGCCTGTTATCTGCTCCTCTCTGATGCGTCTCTGCCTCCAGCCTCCTCTGGTGCCATTTTTTTCCACTTCTCCTCTGGTCCTCCTAAAATACTAACCGCTCCCTTACAGGTCGGCCTACCTTCTACCCGATCTTTCTGTCTCTTACACTCTCTCTTTTCTATCCATCGTACAACAGCAATCTCATAATTTCCCCCTCTTCCTTCCTGATCTTTCCCTCCTCCAGCACCAACCTTTCCCTAGCAATCTTTCGTTTTTCTCCTCCCTTTAGCACAGCTCTGTAAAGTGTGCCTGCACTCAAGATTCCACTCCCCTGACTAAGCAAACAGATTTCTTAATCTACCTCTCAGACCAGATGCCAGCTCCCTGATTGGCTGGATCGGCCAGATGGTCCTCTGTTGTGATGTGATTGGGTGTGAAGCTGTGTAGTTCAGCATTCAGGAGAGGAGGGTTTTAAAGAGCCAAACGGACATCTTGGATTCGTGCCATGCAGCCGAGAAGTGTATTTGCTGAGAGACATCGCCCATCTCTTCCCTTTTCTTCCAGTCACACATTTTAAACTGTACATTTTGAAGGGCGGGGGCCTTCTTCTTTCTCTGGGGAATTTCAAATTAGTGTCCTCAATGTGTTTGTAATGAAAAGTAAGCGCTTTACCAGGGGAAGCCTGCTGCTGGTTGGAGAGCGGTTGATTTCTCACTACACAGTTCCTAGATGGGAAACTGTGGAAGACATGTACACCTCCCTATAGGTGCTAGTGAGGTATGAGGGTGAGTTGTCTGGATCAAACTCCTACTTCCATTGTGAAGAAAGGAGCTTCCCTCAGCTATTCAGCCTGAGGGAATATGGCATTTTGGGAGATGTAGTCCTGAACTTAGTGGTCGAAGTGAGCGGGAGCGATTGAGAGCGGTGCTCCTACTTTTTAAAAAAAAACAGTTGTAGTGTTCCTACACTTCTATTTTAAAAAGAAACCGTTCCGGAATGGTTTTGTTTTAAAATAAAAGTGTAGGAAGAAGTTGAAACTTGCACTTAAGTTCACTGCACTGACCATTCCCTTAAACAGCAGGTGTGTTCTGGGGGGTTTGGATTGCACGTGGGAGGAGGGTGTGTCAATGTGGTTTCTTGGGAGCAGGGACAGATCAGCAGGTAACATAGTTCCACAACTTCTTTTCGTACACTTCGACCACTGAACTCCTCCATTTCGACTTGGTTTTGTTGCAATATGTAATCTAGTGGGTTTGACTCTTGTCTGGGAGTGTCCTGCCTCCGTACCTCCTGGCCAGGTGCCCCTCACCCCCTTATCCTGGAACTGAGAATGGGGCTTTATTAAAATGATACCTTCACCAGGCGTGATCTAGGTCACTTCTTTGTTCTCCTTGAACCAAGTCACATGAAATCAATCTTTGTGACCCCACAGCAAGCATCGTCAAGATGGACACTCGCCAACCGTCCTCCTCCCATGCCGCTCATGTTACTGTTCTGTTGTGCTAACAATGGTGGAAGCCAATGACACAATCAGGCAAGCTCAAGAGAAGGTGGATGACCAGGCAGGCAACACCAAGGGATAAGGAGGTCAAAGGCAGTGGGGTTTGGGGATGGTGCCAAGAAGGGCATGAAGGGATGCAGCGACAAAGAGAACCCAATAGGATTCCCCTGTAAACAATGGGGTGGATCTTTGTCAGTCTAGATTGAGGGGAGTGTGGAGGACCCTGGTGATGCCCTGTATTCTGCCTCCAGGGTTGCATCATGTGGCGGGAAGGTTCTCTTGGCCCCCAGAGTATGCTGGTACTCACTCCGCAATTGGTATGTCCAACAATGCTTTGACACACTAACTATATTTTGTCAACAATATGGATGTTAAATCACAACTGCCATCTTATGCAAGAGTAATCAGGCAACTAATATACTTGTATTAGGCTGGGTTTGTGGCTAAGAGTACTAATGCATTCACTACAGGGGCCTGTGTTTAACCTCATGGTCACAGGTTCGAATCCCAGCAGGTCCACTGCGCCCTTCATCCTTGAGGTCGATAAAATGGGTATCATTAAGTTGGGTAACAATAACACCTGTTATTAGTGCTAAGATGCCCCTTCCGGGGTGAACGTGTGCTTTACAAATATACCTGTTATGTTATGTATTGGTTAGGGTATGAGTCATACAAAAAATCCTATACAAAAAGTGATCAAGACCTCCATGTCACACAAGACCGACCACACTTGCTCATTGACCACATATTAATCACTGGATCAAAAGTTAAAAGCTACAAACAGGGTGTAGACAACTGAATTTGATAGCCCCACATATACACACGCCCACAAAGAAAATCAGGGGTTATGATGAAAATCAGAGGTTTTAAAGGCAGAAACTAATATACAATACTACCTCAATTCCAACTCATATTAGTCAAACCAGACAATAATGAACAGATTAAACAGAACACAAGAAGTACATACAATTGTGTCATTAACACATCTACAAATGATTGCACATATATTGACAGCGAACACCCCTCTCAAGATAAGAGGAAAGTAAACTCGTTAACAGTTGTAAAATAACCTGCCCTTATTTAGCAGCATATTTTTTTCTTTAACATGTAGTTAACACGTTGCGTTTCGGACAATCTCTGAGCAGATGTAATGCTCCAGTTATATGCTGCCTTCATCAGGACAGAAATGGTGCTTGATTTAAAAAAAAACACCCACTGTGCTCCTGTGTTCACAGGTGTCTGCTGTGTATAGCCCCTCTGTAGTGGAGTATTTTCAGCCATAGCATCCCTAGCTTCTTCTTTTTGGAAACCACCTCCCTGCAGGGAGCTACTACCCTCTGAACTTTTAATTTTTGCGACCATAAGACTTCTTTATAGTCAAAGGTATCCTGCTGGAAACATTGGTATCCCCAAACTTGGGCACAGCCAGTCCATGCCTGTTATTAAAAACTTCTCACTTCAAATGGTAATTTTTTCAACCTGTCCCTCAGAGACTCGCTTCCCTGCGCATGGGTGTCTCTCGACGGGGACTGGTTAATGTCTCCACCTGGGACCCAACAACCAGTCGATGTAGAAGCCGGCACACAGACAAGTGTATTTTTGATTCACACAAAAGACAGCATTTGAAGGCTTGCAAATGTAGCTCCTCCTACCTATAAGTGGAACAGCACACCACCGTTGCATTGTGTTGGATGAATACGCTTGATGGTCTCTGTCTGTAACAGAAACGTCTCTCCAGCTAAACACACAAGGAAGACCTACAAGGTTAGTCCTATCGCCAGCTAGAACTCCTGAATCAGTTTTGCCCTAATGTGACAAAATGACTGAAGTATTCTCTCATATATTTTCCATAGTGATTATGCATGTAATGGCGGTGACGCAAGATGAATACTTTACGGTGGGGATATTGACAACGCGTGATCGATTCAATATTGGCCCCGGTCAGGCACAGACAGGCATTTTGACAGAGAGTGGTTCAGGTGATTATATTCAATTGTGTAATTATGTTTAGGGATAAATAATGAGTACAGTCTTGGATCTATTTCCCTACAGTTACATGGAGTTGATTTAATTCAGGCACTCCTTGCATGCATTCGTTCATTTTCTTTGTATGGCACGATTGTAGGATTGCCTTTGTTACTGTTTACTGATTGCCTTTAACAACTCTCATTTAAAAAGCACAATTATTTTTGTTCATTTGTCTGATGGATCTTGTATACATAATGAAACTCATGTTCATTATGGCATAGCTTAAATTGGATGTGTAAAATGCCTGCGTAAACATTTTACACGTGCATTTTTACTCAAGCCATATTTTAATTCATTTGTATGGTATTGAGCGGGCACAGAACAGATGTTTTTTTTCTCCTTTTCTGCCAACTACGTCCTCCCAGCCATACAAATGTGACAGAAAAAATGTCATGCTGGCGTAAATGCTGTGGATTCCGTGAGAATGCAGTGTAAATGCTGCCTGCAATGCGTAAACGGCAGGCACTATTCACTGAGAAATGCAAAAGGAAGGCCAACAAGCAATTGTGCCTGCTCTTGACACACCCCTTTTGCACATTGTAGTGTCAATCACAAAACTTGGACGTATAGGAACTATTTGTACTTAAGTGCAAATGTACAGTCCCCCTTCGTGCAAGTTATAGGGACCAGGAACATGCGCTCCAAGGTCTTTTTTGTACACTAACAAAAAGAACAATATTTGCATTTCTAAACCATAGCCCTCCTGTTTTTGATGTATGTGTCACTGATATAGTTATTACATGTTTGTAAAGTTTGATTTATTAACAATGCCCTGTGGGAGCATGTATTTGATCGCAGGGAATGATAGCCGGTCCGCGGTGGGGGCGTTAGAGGGGCATTGGCCCGTCTGTACTTCAGGTGCCAGCAGTGGGTATGCAACCAACATTGGATGCACGTCACTAGCGCATTCCAACAATATAGCCTTACCAGCCAAGTAATAGGGTCGCAATGACCATGGAGTCTTGGACCCTCTTGTCCCCAGAAAACTAACAGGGTGAAAAACATAAACATAATGATTGGTTTGGATAGACGGGGCTGGCCTCTTAAGAGGCGCTACTGTAAAATGTAACCACAGGAAGACAGAACCCAAGAAGAATTACTCCTATTAAAGGATATAAAGCCTGCATTCAGATTCAGGTAAGAGCTTTTATTAACCTGTTCGACTGGTTCAATCCTTTCCTGCACACATTGTACAAGCCATTCTTTGATCTAGCCTACATATAGAAAGGCATCATGGGAAATCTGGCACCAAGGAGAAACAAAGGTGAGGTGTTGCTTTACCCAGTTTATCTCGGGATTGTGTAACCACGGCGCCCCTAAAATGACTTGAAACCCCATTGATGCATGAGCAGGATGAATGGGCAAAATGCTGCCATTGGCAGAATCGCTATGCAATTATCTCTGCCATTCATTTACCACATACTCGCCATGCTTTACATTTGGAAGGAATCCAGCCCTTTTTCCAGAAGGAACTCTCCAGCACCAGCCAGAACAGAACACACAAAGACTATTAAAAAAAACTTTGAAGGCAGTGACTAAACATGTAATGAGGCCAAGTTGACATACAAGACATTTGCAGATCTGAAAAGATCGCAGATTGTTGCATTGCATGTGAAACAATCCGAGTGTTTGTCCACACAATTCCTGTAGGTCCTGGGTTTATTTTCCAAATTAACCCCTATGTTTGTAGCTTCTTTCCTGGTGATACAAGTGTTTAACCCAGCTGTGGACAAAATGATGCTACTGTGGCGGATGAGAAGAAGGATGTGGACTCTTGGAGGACATTTGCAAGTGGTATTTATTCAATAATAATATGAATGCCTAACTATCCTTTTCACTAGGGGGTATTCCCTACTGTGAGAAACCTGAGGGTATTCTCACTCCCACTCCCCCTGGGTCCTCTTCTCAGGTGGCCAGGCAAAGGCCATCACTTCTGGATCCTGACCCTGGGGGCAGAGAAGCGAGGGAGGAAACACATGGGTAGAGGGTCATTGGGGATTGGGAGAGGGGTACCGATAGGCAAGACATGGTATCCCCCTTTTCCCTCTGAAAGTCAACCTAACCCTCCCCTGACCTTTATGGGCTACTATAAGGCATCGTCCCTCATTTCCCCTTATTTGACATGTCACGGTACTGAGACGAGGAAGAGACAACTAGGAGTAGGGAACACCAATAGGTGTTTTCACCACTCTGGTGCTGAGACAAAGAAGAAGATTTTGAATGAACACCATTGGAGAAATCAGGCATGTCCCACTAATAGGTTGACTGAAGGTCAGGCATTTGATCGTATTGGCCCATACCCGTGGACCCTTAATACCCCTAGGCAGTATTAGAGGTGGGGTTGCAGAGCGAGTTGGGGAATGAGAGCAAGGAGAGCAGGAGGTGAAACGGGCTATAGAAGAGCAAGTCAGAGCCAGGACCAGGAGCCATGTGAGTTCGGAGAAGGAGAGAGACTCCTAGGCCGAGAGCCGGCTATGAGACTGTCTAAATCTCCAGCCGAGCTCCGGTTGCCAATAGCAACAGCGGGATGCTGTGCTCTGCCTGACCCTCAGAGCTGCTGCGGTAAGCGGGAGAGCGAGGGAAGCTCTTGGTGGCCACCGTCAGGGGAGGCTAAGCTTGTGGATCTAGGAGGTTCGCAGAGCGAGAACCGTCAAAGCTGCAGAGAGCGGGCGTGCATAACCGGTGAGTGTAATTAAGGGAACACTCTAATGCTGCCGTGGGTTCTGAAAATACCAAATGAACTGAAATAAGAAATGTATGAATGTCGAATCACCCGAAAGCAATTGAACATAGTTTTGGAGAGTAAAGTGATCCTTTTCAGCAAGTAATGGACACTTGAAGGGGAAGTATTAAACAAATATTGAATACCAAACTGAATGAATTGTTGTGTAAAAAGCTAGGAGATGGTAAAAGGCATATTAAAGGATGAGCTTTGCGCTTGAGTTCCTGTGTTGAAACGCATGTTTGATTTTGTGGCAAGAACAGGGGAGGTCCTATAATCGTGGCATGATGCGATCATCATACCTCTTGCCAAGAAAGGCAACACCAAGAACCAGGGCAATTACAGACACATCTCACTGTTAGATGCAGTGGGCACGGTATATGCCAAGGTTCTGTTAACATGCCTACAACACTGGGCAGTGGAGAATAAAATCATTAGCCACCCTCAAGCCGGGTTTTCAACTGGTGTAAGTACAGTGGTTCAATGATTCATCTTAAATGTCCTTCTGGACAAATATGTATCACTGCAGGACATCCGAGTCTATGCAATATTTGTTGACCTTCGCACAGCCTTCGACAGTGTTTTGCACCAGAAGCTATGGGCAGTGATGAGGGAGAAGGGAGTTCCTGGGTACCTCTTGGCTTTAATACAATCTCTTTATACGCATAACAAGGCGCCTATGAGATGGGGGCTGGATGGGGAAAAAACGGATTCCTTTGTTGTTGAGAGGGGGGTTCGTCACGAGTGTGTGCTGGCCCTCCTTCTTTTTTTGTATGTATAGCAACCTCATAATAGAGGAACTGTTGTCCTCCGGCCTCAATGTCCCGAAGCTGGGTAAGGATATGTTCCTAGCACTGTTCTATGCAGATGATGCTGTGCTGCTATCAACTACTCCGATGGGACTGAGGTACAATTTGAACATAATCACTAAGAGATGCAAAGAATTATCCATGTCACTCAATCTAGAAAAAAACAAAATGATGGTCTTTAGTAGAAAAGGCTGCAAGAAAACCAAATGGAAGGTCTAAGTAGATAACTACACCTTAAGCAAGTATGCCAATCCGATTATCTAGCAATTAGGTTTGTGGACGATCTTACATGGTCGGCACACATTGCAAAAGTCACAGCGACCCTCAAACAATATAGCAGTAGAGTATGATGCTTTTTTAACAGTCATGGCAGGGGCGCTATTCCCCCCGCATTAAAGCTGTATAGAGCGCAGGGCTGGGCTGCATCCTCTTATGGGGCTGAGCTCTGGGGTCACTGTAATATTAAGGACCTAAAGATGGTTGATAACAATTTCCTGAGATGTTTACTTATGCAGCCTAAGGGGGCTCCAACGGCCCATATGCTCTAGGAATGTGATTTGAAGCCCATTAGTGAGGTACTAAGAAATAAGCCATTGATTAACTGGGTCAGGCTCTGGAGTACTCGAGCTCTTGCAAAGTACAGAGAGGCATTGATCAGTCTGCAGAATTTTCCTGGATACGGCACCCTCAAATGGTCCTGGTTCATTAATAAAGGCTTTGATGAATTGGGCATGGACACTATATGGGCTAACCCAGTGGAGTTATTACCTGTTGACAAGATAGCGGTTAAGAGAATATTCCAGGAATCTATTATTGTAAAGATGAAAAGGGAGTGCGCTGCACTGCGGAAGGGTGCAATTTATATGATGTCTAAGCAGTTGGAGGGCTTTGAGCCATATTTGGACTGCGTGACACCTGCACATGCTCGTGTACTATTGATCCAACTGGGTACTGTGATGCTGGAAATACATTGGAGGGACAGGGCCTCCCTGTCCTTGTCCTGTAGTCCTTTTTCATTTGTGTTCTGTATTGTTTTCTGCCCAGGAGTCCATGTGGGACTCCTGGCAGTGCAGCTCTTCCTGGTTTTGGTTTGGTGTACAGACCCATGGGATACCCTTATGGCAC
This sequence comes from Ambystoma mexicanum, assembly GCF_040938575.1. NCBI lineage: Eukaryota > Metazoa > Chordata > Amphibia > Caudata > Ambystomatidae > Ambystoma > Ambystoma mexicanum. The sequence goes on from NC_090922.1 coordinate 468,736,240, forward strand.
CCATGGGTGGGGGTACAACCCTGTGCCCCTAGTGTATGTTTTTGGGCACCTGTATGTGGCCCACAGAGCAGGGTATGGGCTAGTGGCAGCTCCATGCTGAATTTGACAGGTGCTCTGAGTATCCTCCAGTTTGGGATACCCAGGCCCTGCCATTGGAATCAGTTGATTCCTGATAGGAAACAAGATGGCCCCTGTGGCCTCTTGCTTTCTATTGCCTTTTACCTTGTTTTCCCAAAGTCCTGGGAAACCCTGACTCTGTCCGTTCCCCCTGACTGGCTGTTGGGTGGAAGTTCCATATATGGTTTTGTTGGGAAGTCCAGGCCAGACTGGCTGGAGCCTTCCCAGTGACTGTATGTTGTGGGTACACCCTGTGGGTGGGGCCTGGGTGAATGGAGTGTGTGACCAATATGCACTTCTTGGTGTGACTGTCTGGTTTCTGGTATGAGAGACAAAGACTGAGACAGCCCTGCCCAAAACTGGCCTGAATGCAGTGTGTAGTGTTGAATGGCTGGTACTTGTCCCAATACACATTCCTTGTTGTGAGTGTCTGAGAGGGAGGAGTATGGCCTGAATGCACTGTATGCCTGATTGGCGGACTGACTGCATGAATGCCCTTCTGCATAATTGGCTGCTGAGTGTGACCCAGCAGTGTGGATGAGAGACAGAATAGTATATCTGGGGACCTCTCACCACTGGAAATTGTTCAGAAGCTGTGTCTACACTTGAAGAGTAACTCGAACTGCTGATCCTCGACGCCCAGCTGGAAGAAGAAGAACTGCTGCTGCATTTGCTTCGACCCAATCCGAAAGCTGTTGTGTTTGTCGAGGACTGATCTGAGAGAGGACCTGGTAAGGCGCCCTCTTCCCGTGCTCCGAGGGACCATCGAGCACCGCTAACCTTTGCCGAAGCTCCCTGGAAGTCAGACCCTTGAAAGGCTGCCGACAGGAGACGGGGACTGCCGAGGAGAATGAAGTGAAGCACCCGGACATCGCCGCCGTTGAAGTTCATTGCCGTCACCCAGGGTTCGGCGTATCGCCGTAACCGCTGGAGGCCTGTCGAAGTCGTGTTGCCCCAAAAGAGGGGACCGCTTAAAGCCGTGCCGCCGACGACCGGAGCCGCCCGCTCCTTTGCCTAAGAATGTTGAATCGTAGGAGAAAGTGGAGGATGCTGAAGCGCCGAGGAGAATCCGCCAGTGGGTTTCACGCCACCTGAAGACCACAAAGACTTTGACGACTCGACGCCCTTGCCGGGCTACAGTTCTTCAGAAACTCTTTGCGGTCCAGATCTATCAAACGACGAGGTGCCCGGCACACCTTATCCTCGCAGGACGTCACCGACGAGCACCGTCTGGATTGACGCCGTGGTCTGGGAACCCTCGAACTTCTCATCGACGCCATCAATGCCAAGTTTGCCTTCATCGACACCTCTCGCTGATCCGTGATTCCTGCTTTAAAGGCAGTCACTCAAGAAGGATCCATCGACGCTTCTTCGAAGAACTCTGCTCCACCAGGTACATGGGGGAGGGGGTTAAAAGATTATAGGAGAGAATAAGACTATTAATCAATATATGGACTGGGCTTGTGCTATATCTTTATTTTACAGGTTGCCCAGGTGGGGGGATCTCCACACAGAACTGTGTCTAGTGGTAGGGGCCAGTAATCTGCCACTTGTTCAGCCATCTTGCTTTCATTCCTCTCTCTACTGTTGGTTTCCTCTTTATTGATCTGTGTGACATTTTGACAGTATAGTTGATGCACTTTAATGAGACCTAATAATATTTGTGGTACCACTGTAGAACTGTATATATTTACCATTGTTGATTTTCTGAGTACAACATGAGTTATTGTGATAGTGTACATAACCTTGAATATTAATTATATAAAGACTGTGTTTTCAGTAATACAGTGTGTGGACATTCCTTTGTGGGGGTTTGGGGACTAGATTGTACGTAAGAACCAGCCTGCATCATCTCCTCAGAAGCTAGGCCTTGATTGCTTGACCATAGCTACCGAATTGAGAATCTTGGCTGGGGTCCTCTGTGCCTCTCCTCTACCATACAGAGAGCAGAGGTACAGACACCCCCCCTCCAGTATTTACACTGGTGGCAGCGGTGGGATGCTTATGGTTTTAAGAATCAGTGTATAACCGTGCCACTTAAAAAATATCTGCACTTTATTCAATTGAGGTTTGGTTGTGTACAAAATAACTGCATTACAAGCAATGGAGTCTATTGCAAATGGTAAATTGACTAGGATGAGCTTAGAGGCTCTCCAGAGTGCTTGTGAAGCCAGGGAGTTAGACTTTGTGGATAAGTCTAGGGCTGAACTGATAGCTGCCTTGGTGGACTACCAGACTGATGGTGAAACTCTTGATGAGGGGGGGGAATGCAACCAATGAGGACCCTGCCCCTGGGCTTTCTGCTGAATCTGTTTCTGGGAATGCCACCATTCCTGCTGCCTCTGTTCCGACCCCCAGCAATTCCTTGGAGCTTGAGTTATTAAGGATGAAATGGGCCTTTGAATACCGCAAGTTGGAATTAGATGCTGAGCTTAAGAAGGAGGAGTTGGCTCAACAAGTGGAGCTCAAGAATAAGGATCTTGAACTCAAAAATAAGGACCTTGAACTCAAGAACAAGGACACTGAATGTCAGAGAATCCAGCTAGAGAAAGCTAGAGTGGAGACTTCAGCTAAACCAGTTGAGAGTGTCAGGTCCCCAGCCACCAAGTTTATGAAAGATTTGGTTGGTGTGTTTATGGAGGGTTCTGATATCCTCCAATGGATTGAAGCATTTGAAATGGCTTGTGCAATTCATGATGTTGACAAAAGAGATTGGGCTAAGTGTTTGTTAAGCAGAGTGCCTCAGACTGGGTATGACTGTATTCTGAAGCTGAGTGTGGAAGAAAGGGGTCAGTATGAGTGTATGAAGTCTGCTTTGATTGCCAAGTTTGGCAAGACACCTACCCAATACCTTAAAAGGTTTAGGGAATTTAAGAAAAGAGAGAATCTGTCTTGGGTTGACTGGGTGAGTGCTGCTCACATGAACATGATGGGATGGATTGATGGTTACAAGGTGAAAACCTTTGTTGAATTGTCCCACCTGTTGTTTCTTGAGCATTATGCTGAAGCCTGTTCACCAGAGCTGCGTCAGTATGTTGCTGACCAGAACATTTTGGATCTCTTTAAGCTGGCTAGGTTGGCTGACAAGTGGGTCTCCCACCGGGTGTCCCCTAAGGACTCCAGTGGGAAGGACAAGGACAAAGAAAAGGGGACCTCTCAGAAAGCTCAGGAGTCCCAAAAGCAGTCACAGTCGGGTGAACCAAAACCTTCCTCTTCCAAAACCCAAAAATCTAGTGGGGATAGGTCATCTGTGGGTGGGAATAAGAGTAGTGGTCCACCTCCTGCAAAGCAGGCTTCCAGTGGTTCCAGTACCGTACCCTGCACTCCCGGCACTTGTTGGGATTGTGGGGCTCTGGATCACAAGAGGGGTGACTCCAAGTGTAAAGGTAAGGCACTTGGAGTACAGGCTATCAGCCTGAGCTACCCTTACCCCGTGTCTGAGATGGAGGCCACTGTCCTCCCCTCCTCTACAGGAATCACCTTTGGTGCTCCAGTAGAGATCTCCTTAGTGTCACTTGGGGACTGGGACCAGTACGCAGAAGTACTGGCGACTATCCCGCAGAACACCCGTAGGTTTTTGAGAAGTGTCCCCTTGAATGGCCAGCCTTCTACTGGCTTGGAAGACACTGGGGCAAGCATGACAGTGGTGGGCAGGACCCTGCTCAAGCCAGAGGACTATGTGGGTACTCCTCTGAGAACCACCATGTTAGCTGGTGGGCCTCCCAAATTATCGCCTGTAGCCTTAGTCACACTCATGAATGGAGACAAGACAGCAAAGCTTCCTGTCATGGTTCAGGACAATGTCCCTGCTAACATTCTGTTAGGTAATGATCTAGTAGAGTTGGGGTTGATCTCGGATGGTCTTCCCATGACTGCTGCTGCAGTCATTAGGTCACAGGTGACACAGGGTCTGGCTGTGAGTCAGGTACCTGAGCCAAAGGCGAGGCCTAAGCAAGACGAAGAAAGAACAAGAAGGCCACCTCTGTGCCGGGGGCCCCTTCTCTTCCTGCTGTTCCTACAGCACCCAGTGGGATCCATGCTCCGGATGGGCTGGATCCAGTGGTAAACCCTGTGTCAACTCCTGTGGGAGAAGAGCCCGAAGACTCTCCTGTGGGAGCGGTTCTCAACCCGGATGATCATCCCAACCTTCAATGCTTGTTAGTGGAAGGGGGACCCTCCCGGGCAGACTTCTGTAAAGGAGAGAGAGAGTGCCACTCTCTCGAGGGTCTGAGGAAACAGGCCCTGTCCCAGGCACAAGGAGAAGTGCCTAGGACATTCTGGATTTACTGGTAGGGTGAGCTCCTTGTTAGTAAGCCCACTAAACCTGAACCTGGTGCCCTCAAGAGGTTAGTGGTGCTCCAGGTTTACAGGCCCTTCCTGCTGCAGTTGGCACATGAGGTGCCCTTAGCTGGTCATCTTGGTACCAAGTAGACTAAGCAGAGGCTCTCTGCCCATTTCTACTGGCCTTGGATGGGAGTAGAAGTGGAGTCCCACTGCAGGACCTGCCCAACTTGTCAGTTGTCTGGCAAGACTGGATGCAGTGTCATTGCCCCACTGTAGCCATTGCCAGTGGTGGGCACACCGTTTGAGAGGGTGGGCATCGACATTGTCGGTCCCCTTGACCCTCCCACTTCAGGTGGACATCGGTTCATCCTGGTCTTGGTCGATCATGCCACCAGGTACGCTGAGGCTATACCCCTTCGGACTGTTATTGCCAAGGTGGTTGCCAGGGCTCTCCTGGACATTTCCACCCGTGTTGGATTCCCTAAGGAGGTTGTCTCTGACAGAGGATCCAACTTCATATCTAGTTACATGAAAACTATGTGGAAAGAGTGCGGGGTGTTGGGCTCTACTCAATCACGCATAGGCATGCAAGGACGAGAAGGAGCCAGCGCTGCTGTGAACTTCCTTTATTCACTCCCTTACACTTTCTGCCCTCTCCCTCCTCCAACCCCCTCCCCTTCCGCTTTCCTCCCACTCTTTCTGTGTTGCTCTTCTTAAAGGGGCTCTGTCCCTTTTGTTCATGTACAACACCTCCCCCGTACTTGACATGAGAGCCCAGTTACATCTGTTTGATGAGCCTCACTGGTTTCTTTACTGTCCTAGGGGGTCTCCGGGCCCTCTCGATCTCTGCTGGGCTTACCGCCCTCCTGCTACTGCTGCCGGCACGCGAGGAATCGCATCGGCTTCGTCGCCAGTGTTGGGCTCCACTCAATCACGCATAGGCATGCAAAGACGAGACGGAGCCAGCGCTGCTGTGAACTTCCTTTATTCACTCCCTTACACTTTCTGCCCTCTCCCTCCTCCAACCCCCTCCCCTTCCGCTTTCCTCCCGCTCTTTCTGTGTTGCTCTTCTTAAAGGGGCTGTGTCCCTTTTGTTCATGTACAACACGGGGTAACCTACAAATTCTCCACCTCTTACCATCCCCAGACCAATGGTCAGAGAGGTACCTCAAGAGGGTGTTGGTTTCAGCCCCTTTGAGTTACTCTTTAGACATCCCGTGAGGGGGCCCATTGCCTTGATCAGAGGAGGTTTGGAAGCCACGCCTCCAGGTCCTGCCAAGCAAGTGGGGGACTATGTGTTAGGCCTCAGACGGAGGATGACACAGATGATGGGTCAGGCAACAGCGAATCGTAAAGCCAACCAGGAATTGAATAAATACTGGCATGACCTTAAAACCTCGCAAGTGGATTTGTCTGCGGGACAGAAAATCCTTGTGATGGAGCCTACCAAGCTTAGAGCTTTGGCAGACAAGTGGACTGGACCCTTCAGGATCATCTCCAAGATGGGCGAAATCAATTATCTGGTTGACATGGGTGTCCCTGGGGTAGACCCTCAGGTATTCCATGTTAACAGACTCAAGCCTTTCCACAGGCGAGCAGAAATCTCATGTCTCTTGCTAGCTTCAGAGCAAGAAGAGGATGAGAGTGAGCCCCTTCCTGATTTGCTGCATAGCAACCCTCAGGATGGCTCAGTGGAGGGAGTACATCTCTCTCCAGATTTGACAAACATAGCAGCAGAGGGCCTGCAGGGCTTTGCTCGGGCAGTATGTCTCTCTGTTTTCACTGACACCAGGCCTTACACCGAGGTGTAAGCACGAGATTGACACTGGTGACAGTGTGCCTGTCAAAAGCAGGAGCTACCATATGTTTGATACTGTTAAGAACCACATCCAGACTGAGGTCGCCAAGATGTTGGATCTGGTTGTTATTAAACCCTCAACCAGTCCCTGGTCCAGTCCAGTGGTCCTTGTCCCCAAGGCAAGTTCCCAGGCAGGTACCCAGGATTGAAGGTTCTGTGAGGACTACAGAGGAGTCAATGCCGTGACCAAAACTTACACGCATGCATTGCCCAGGGCTGATGAGCTCGTGGACACCATAGGTGCTGCCAAATTTGTGAGCACCTTTGACCTTACCTCAGGCTATTGGCAAATAGCTCTGACAGACCATGCCAAGGAAAAGATGGCATTCTCAACACCTGAGGGACTCTACCAGTTTAGGATCATACCTTTTGGGTTGAAGAATGCCCCTGCCACCTTCCAGAGATTGGTCAATCATGCACTCAGTGGGCTGGAAGCCTTTTGTGTGGCTTACTTAGACGACATTGCCGTCTACAGTTCCACCTGGGAAGAGCATTTGACACATCTGGATAAGGTGTTGCAGGCCTTGAAAAGGGCTAACCTCGCTATCAAGGCCACCAAGTGCCAGATAGCTCAGGGGAAAGTCACGTATGTTTGTCATGAGGTAGAAGGGGGTCAAATCCAACCTCTCCCCAGTAAGGTACAGGATGTACAGGAATGGGAGACTCCCACTACTCAAACCCAGGTGAGAGCCTTTTTGGGCCTCACTGGGTAGTATAGCAATTTCATGGCAGACTATGGAACCATAGCTGCACCCCTGACAGCTCTGACTTCACCCAAACAACCTAGGAAGGTTAATTGGACTGAAGACTGTCAGAGGGCCTTTGATAGCTTGAAAGAAAGTCTGTGTAGGGCACCTGTGTTGTGTGCGCCTGACTGCAGCAAACCCTTTATCGTCCAGATGGATGCCTGCAACACCGGAATTGGAGCTGCCTTGTCCCAGTTAGATGACAAAGGGAGGGATCATCTTCATCGGTAGACAACTCAAGGGCAGAGAACTTAGGTGGACTGCTGTTGAAATGGAATGTTTCAGTATAGTTTGGAGCCTTAGGCGTTTTAGGCCCTACCTTACAGGGTCTACCTTCAAGGTCCAAACAGATCATAAGCCCCTGAAGTGGCTTATGCAGTTGAAGGGTGAGAACCCGAAACTGCTCAGGTGGTCCATTAGCCTTCAAGGGCTAGACTTCACCATAGATCATAGACCAGGGAAGAGTCACGATAATGCAGATGACATTTCCAGAAGGTATGTTGACTGTCTGGATGAGGGTGTCTATCTCGTGGGAGATTAGGCACCCTAACCCCAGTCTGGGGGTGGAGACTGTGATGCTGGAAATGCATTGGAGGAACAGGGCCTCCCTGTCCTTGTCCTGTAGTCCTTTTTCATTTGTGTTCTGTATTGTTTTCTGCCCAGAAGTCCATGTGGGACTCCTGGCAGTGCAGCTCTTCCTGGTTTTGGTTTGGTGTACAGACCCATGGGATACCCTTATGGCACCCATGGGTGGGGGACAACCCTGTGACTCTAGTGTATGTTTTTGGGCACCTGTGTGTGGCCCACAGAGCAGGGTATGGGCTGGTGGCAGCTCCATGCTGAATTTGACAGGTGCTCTGAGTATCTTCCATTTTGGGATACCCAGGCCCTGCCATTGGAATCAGTTGATTCCTGATAGGAAACAAGATGGCCCCTGTGGCCTCTTGCTTTTTATTGCCTGTTACCTTGTTTTCCCAAAGTCCTGGGAAGCCCTGTCTCTGTCCCTTCCCCCTGACTGGATGTTGGGTGGAAGTTCCATATATGGTGTTGTTGTGAAGTCCAGGCCAGACTGGCTGGAGCCTTCCCAGTGACTGTATATTGTGGGTACACCCTGTGGGTGGGACTTGGGTGAATGGAGTGTGTGACCAATATGCACTTCTTGTTGTGACTGTCTGCTTTCTGGTATGAGAGACAAAGACTGAGACAGCCCTGACCAAAACTAGCCTGAATGCAGTGTGTAGTTTTGAATTGCTGGGTACTTGTCCCAATATACATTCCTTGTTGTGAGTGTCTGAGAGTTAGGAGTATGGCCTGAATGCACTGTATGCCTGATTGGCTGACTGACTGCATGAATGCCCTTCTGTATGATTGGCTGCTGAGTGTGACCCAGCAGTGTGGATGAGAGACAGAATAGTATATCTGGGGACCTCTCACCACTGGAAATTGTTCAGAAGCTGTGTCTACACTTGAAGAGTAACTGGAACTGCTGATCCTCGACGCCCAGCTGGAAGAAGAAGAACTGCTACTGCATTTACTTCGACCTGATCCGAAAGCTGTTGTGTTTGTCGAGGACTAATCTGAGAGAGGACCTAAGGCGCCCTGTTCCCGTGCTCCGAGGGACCATCGAGCACCGCTAACCTTCGCCGAAGCTCCCTAGAAGTCAGACCCTCGAAAGGCTGCTGACCGGAGACGGGGACCGCCGAGGAGAACGAAGTGAAGCACCAGGACATCACCGTCGTTGAAGTCCATTGCCGTTGCCCAGGGTTCGGAGTATCGCCGTAACCGCTGGAGGCCCGTCGAAGAGAGGACCACTTGATGTTGTGCCGCCGACGACTGGAGCCACCCACTCCTTTGCCTAATACTGTTGAATCGAAGGACTCCATTGTCCGCACCGCCGACCGCTTTATCCTGCTGGAGAAAGTCGAGGATGCCGACGCGCCAAGGAGAATCCGCCAGTGGGTTTCCCGCCACCTGAAGACCACAAAGACTTCGATGACTCGACGCCCTTGCCAGGATACAGTTCTTCAGAAACTCTTTGCGGTCCAGAACTATCAAACGCCGAGGTGCCCCGCACACCTCATCCTCGCAGGACGTCGCCGACGAGCACCGCCTGGATCGATGCCGTGGTCTTGGCACCCTGGAACCTCTCATCGACACCATCAACGCCAAGTTCGCCTTCTTCGATGCCTCTCGATGATCCATGACTCCTGCTTTAAAGGGAGTCACTCAAGAAGGATCCATCGACGCTTCTTCGAAGAACTCTGCTCCACCAGGTACATTGGGGTGGGGTAAAAAACATTATAGGAGAGAATAAGACTATTGATCAATATATGGACTGGGCTTGTGCTATATCTTTTTTTTACAGGTTGCCCACGTGTGGTGATCTCCACACAGAACTGTGTCTAGTGGTAGGGGCCAGTAATCTGCCAATTGTTCACACATCTTGCTTTCCTTCCTCTCTCTACTTTTGGTTTCCTCTTTATTGATCTGTGTGACATTTTGACAGTATAGTCGATGCACTTTAATGAGATCTAATAATATTTGTGGTACCACTGTAGAACTATATATATTTACCATTGTTGATTTTCTGAGTACAAAGTGAGTTATTGTGATAGTGTACATAACCTTGAATATTAATTATATAAAGACTGTGTTTTCAGTAATACAGAGTGTGGACATTCCTTTGTGGGGGCTTGGGGACTACACTGTACTTAAGAACCAGCCTGCATCCCCTCCTCAGAAGCTAGGCCTTGATTGCTCAACCATAGCTACCGAATAGAGAATCTTGGCTGGGGTCCTCTGTGCCTCTCCTCTACCATATAGAGAGCAGAAGTACAGACAACCTCCTCCAGACTTTACAGGTACTGACTTCCTCAAAGTCGAAGCCTTCATAGCAAGGTGGTCTAATCCTCCAGGCGCTCACAGTAAAGTTTGCAGGGACCAAATGGAATCTATAAAACACTTCTTTTTGTTATATCAAGGGTACACTAAATTGAGAAGACAGTATTTGTTGCCTATGTTCTAAAAGAAATAAGATCAATTGAAACAGCAGTCATATTTTGTAAGAGCACCACCAATGTGAATCTCATTTATTTTATTACAAGGTTTCTTCACTCGGCCTGGTTTCAAAGTAATATCTGATTACCAATGAACTATAGTATGCAATGGGATGAATTTAGTTTTTTTAAATAGCAAGATTGATTTTATATAGGAAAGCATTGGGTTGTTAATGTGTGCAAATGATGCTTATGCATTGTTGTTATTAACTGACTTGTTTTTAGATTGTGATGTAACTATGCTTTTATGGTTTTACACTGAATAAAGTTATGTATGACTGAGATGACTGAGGAAAGGCAAATGGGAAAGCGCCCATTTCAAAGAGCATAAATGGAAAAGAGCAAGGCCAAAGACTGGCAGAAAGTGTGTGACACATTGTCGCAAAGCTAAGAGGCTAATCAGGAGAGGCCAAGAGAGTGTGAACCTGCACAGAAATCCAAGAGGCCATTAAGGAGAATCAAAGTAAAAGTGAATCTATATACAGAGGCACATACAGATGGACTTGTGTGGGCCGAAGAGCCTAGAGGTTCCTGGTTGCGCGACTTGTGATGGGCCGACTGCGTGGTCTGACAACTCTGCCTAGATCAGGGAACCCATAATGGTGAAAGATAAAGACATTGTAAAAGAAACCAAGAAGAAACACCTTACGTGCTGAACATTGGAAGTTTGAAACCACATATAAGTTAATACATTAAAGTCTTGGGTAAGGGAACCCTGATACTTGATGAACTGCAATGTTGTCTTGAGGACGGAGCCTCAAGACCCCTTTTCCTTTTGAACTGTGTTGCCTTGAAGTTGGTGAAGGGAACCCCAAGGGACTGAGGAACTGTGTGAACTCGGGAAAGGTCATCTCAAGACTTCTGAGGAACTTTTTTGAACTTGGGGAAGGGGAGCTGAGAAGGAAGCTGTGAGAAGCTCAGAACTTTGTTTGAACACTGTTTCCTCTGTTGTTGACATCCTTACATATTGTTTGGGTTTAGTTGTGAGGGCAAGGATACGTTTTGGACACAAGCAGACTTTTAAGTTGAACTCTTTTGACTAGGGAAATCCTTCCTTAGCATAGAGCAAGTTAGGCCTTCAACCATCCAGGCATTTATTTTAATAAACCATTTTATTTTGAACTTTGAATCTGTTGTCTGTGTCTTGACTGTGGGACTGTGGGATGCCTTCACACTACCTATATGAAAAACTAAGGTGCTCGTCAATTGTCTGTGAATGTCCAAAAGGAATATGCCTGCTGTCCAAAATCTAATGCTAAATGACCCGACCACTATTTTGACAAACTAAGGTCAGGAGAATGACTCCCTTCTCCTGATGTGTTCTTCACGCACTTCTCTTCTTAGTCTTTAGAATTCTTGTTAATTTGTAATTCTTAAAAAGTCTTTCGTGACTTTTCTTATCAGGTAGTGTAGGTCACTCATGATATTATGAATTTTACTTTTCTCTTTAGAAATGCTTTCCTTGACTCTTGTCAAATTCTTGGATCAGTCTTTATGGGATTTGCATAAGCTGCCAAAGTGAAATTTCCGGTATGATTCTTGTTTCCTTGACACTTATAGTTCACCTTTTCATGGCCTGATCTACCTTGGGTGTTATTAATTAGCATTAGTATTCCAAGCTGAATGGTTTTGTATCTGAGAAACATTCAGCTTGGAATACAAATTTTGTATAACACGCACAACAAAGTGAGGTGTATATTTAATGTTTTGCAGAATTCATATTGGATCTTTTACCATGAGTTATAGATAGGACCCCAAACATGTTAAATAGTGCCGGATTTGCTAACCAGGAAGGGACCCGGTAAATCATAACAAATTTTGACGTTTTGATTTTGGAAGATCTCAAGAGATCATACTAAAAACAGTAAGAAGGTAATTCCGCTCTGTGTTATGATCTTACAGTTGGTAAGAATACCACTTAAAATACAGATTCAGAAACATTCTGCTTGGAATACTAATTTTGCATAACACGCACAACAATGTGAGGAGTATCAAGTTTTATTTTCTATAATGTGAAAATGTCATGTTGGTAAACCGCCTTTATAACCTAAGGGCCGTTAAATGCTCAGATTAAAGAACACAATAGGATGATACATAATGAGTATCAAGTATTGGTTTTCGAAATGTGCAAATGTTATGTTGATAAACTAGCTTTTTAAATTGAGAGGTGATAAGTGTTTAGTTTGGAGTATACGATTGGCTGCAAAGGATATTTAACCTTATTAATGTTTGTTCCTCTTTTCTCTCCCTCCCCTTCTCTTCTCTCCCCTATGTTCCCATTATTTGTACAGGCTGCTGGCATCAGTGTTAGTATAGGTGCATACAAAAAGTAATGCTGTGTTAGATACAGTGCCCTGAAGAAGACCTAGCAGGTCGAAATATGTGTTGGCACTTTTTGTTCTGATATACTATTGAGTGTTGTATCGTATCAGAAAAATTTGAATCTTCAGTGTTTGTATTGATACATATTGAATTGAAGGCACTTTAGTTTACTTTTTCTTTTGAACATTTAAGTTGGTGATATCTGTTCGAATATACAATTGAGTGTTGTACAGTATCAGAAAAATGTGAATCTTCAATGATTGTATTAATACACATTAAATTGAAAAGTTCTCCAGGCACATATCTAATGTGGTCTCTCTTTGTAGAGTGAAATTGTTCAGAATACAACTTTGAGTTCAGCACGTACTAGTGGAACTATTGGGTCATTTGTTTACTTGTGATAGGCTGCGGTAGCCTTTCAGTTCCACCTCAATCGCAGTTGACCTTTCTAGTACATTTGATGTTTAGTTACATACCAAACACAAAATATTTTCGCCTAATTGGTGTCTCAGCGCGCACACAATCTAGTACCCTGCATCTTTGATACACATATCACACATACTTGGTAAGTGTTGAATGTTGTTGGTGTCCGTATTAAGGTTAATCCGGCAGTCATTTTATATGCTGTGTTCAGTGTTGACTGTGTGTGCGTCATGATATGGTGCCTTTCTTGCTGCAATGATGTACTCATAATTCCAATAGAACAGAACTGGATAACACTGCACACTGAGAAGGTGTTAACCGATAAGCAATTGCAGACTCAATCAGGCACAGGGATGACCATAGACCTGCAATCGCTTGGCCAAATAAAAGTTTGGAATCAACCAACTCAACACTGATTACTGTTAAGCCGAGGAGATACAGCCAAGATTGGTAAACAGAACTAACTGCGCACTAGTCCGAGAATGTTTCCGGGAGAACTAAAGCGCCAAACCTCTAAAATAGGGAGAAATACTTATCTCGGCAGGCACCGGAAGGTGATCAGGAACAGGAGACCTCTTCCAATTGCACAGACACTCACACATATCAATATGCTGAGTCTTCTGCACCAACAAACAATAGAATGCTACTATACCCCTTGATTAATTCGGCCTAGCTGCACACATAATTATACACCTTCATGAACACCTCAACAATCTTTAGAACGCAGTGATCCCCTATGGAAAATCAGCCAAGCTGCACACATAATTCTCATATACAAGCGCCAGAATGCAGCTATCACCAAATCAAATTGACCTTGCTGCACGCATACTACTGATCTCACACAACCTCCACACCACTCCTAGCACTAGAATGCAGCTACCAACCACGAAACTTTGCCATGGTTGCACACATACAAAGTGCATCCAAGCACTACTGACTACTATACCCTCTCCACTGACCTGCACTACGGTACTACTCACTACTCACGGCACTACTCAGTAAATACAGGTATCCAAGGAAACACTTACACACTTAAAGTTATATAATAAATATTTATTTATGAATACACAAAGATATTTAAAGCATTATTTAAAAAGCAGTCACTAGCAGTAACATGGATCCTAAGTTAGGATTCAATTCAAAAAGTGAACAATAAAGCAGATGAGGAATTCATTCATATGTTACACATGTTCCAGCACCCAGAGGTGTAGTGATTTGAGGTCAGTATAACACTTATTATGTATCACCTTTGCAATTTTGAGTTATTAAGGAGGGAAAGGTTAGGGTTAGCTCAGAGCAGACTGATATTCTAAAAAACTGTTAGATTCTCCCAAAGGGATGCAGGCAGTCGTTTATCCCAGCATTAAAGTGCTCAACAATTAAAACCTGTAAAGGAACAAGCACTGCCAAAGCAATAGGTTCAGAAGGAGGCCTTTAGGGACCCAGGACAGCCAAAGTCAATGGGCAAAGTCAAAGTTCTGATGCTCTCCTTCTTAGAAAATGTTTTCTTAAATAGTCAGTGTTCAAAAAGAAATCGCAGCCACTCAAGAGGAGTCACCTTCAAGAAGCACAAGCTGAAAGGTCAGTGCAAGCTAGATGGGGTCAACTCAGAGTAGGGTTAAATAGCAGTCCCAAAGGTAGGAAGCACCCCAAATGACAAAAGGATAATATGCCCCAAGCCCCACAGTACCTTTGAACTGAAGTAGTTGTTCCAGCTGGATGCCTTCTGGATGCAATGCAGGAGACCCTTGCTCCTGGTCCTTGGTCGTGGTGACGGAAGGGAGGATATCTGATGGGCTCCTGCAGCAGGACTTGAGAGAGGGACTTGGCAGCAATGGATTTCCGTTGATTCAGCGGCTCTTTGTGGTTTTGGCACCTTTTTCTCAGCCCCAAAGAAGAACGAACAGCTCTGGTTAGAAGTTCCTTGATCCCTCGGTCCTGGACTCTGGTGAGGGGACTCTGGACACAGATTTCCTGCTTCTGTAGGGTCCTCTGGATTCCATGACGATATGGCCGGATTCACACTTCGGAAGACAATGCAATCACATACTTGCCAACATTCTGCGACCAAAAAGATGTAGGATTTTTCAAGTTTCAAAAATAATAATTCCCATAACAATGACACCACAAGAACATACAAAACCTACATTGTTGGCACCATTGAAGCATTCTAAAATGCACAACCCATCAAACAGCACAACATGGAAAGATGCTCAAATGTTAAAAATGTATCATTCTGAATGGTAACTTAACACCAAATTCAATTGCCTAAATTCACAGAAGGTAATCACACAGAGCTGGTAGGCAACGTTTACCACTGCTCTGTAGCAGCAGCCCAGGCAGTACATATTTATTGCAAGTTGAACACTGAATGGCATGGTGAATGATACCCCCGCAGTCTGATAGGCAGATGCTGTGTGATGGTGTTACACTCTGCCACTTGCCTTCACTGGTGTTTCACCTAGGGGTTGTCCCGACAAGAGTGCAGGACAGAGTCGAGTAGATGTCAGGTCAGTGGATTAGTCTGAGCCTAATCAAAGTAAGGACCTACCAGTCCACTGTACAGACAGACTAATCAATGTATTGCATGCTTTGTCCTGAAGCCTGCCCTAGAGTCACATACATTACCTGCCACTGTACAAAGCAGTAGGATCTGTGACTGAAATCTGTAGGCGGTAGGACTGCTTAAAAAGCAGTAGCTACTGCTTAAATCTGTAGGGTTGGCAAGTATGCACTCAAAGATGTTGAGGTGCCCCACTTATTGGGCTTTTGCAGCCTTGGAAAGTTGCAGAAAGTCAGGAGTTGTGCCAAAATAGAGTTTGTCTTGAGGCTAGTTGGTCCCACCAGCCTAAGGGAGGAAGTCGTCCCATACAGGTCTTCCTGTCAATTCGAAAACAGGGTCAGCACAGCTGCAGGGCTTCACCGGGCGCTTCACGATCCAAGAGGGTGATGCTGGCGTCTTCTCTCATCTTCTGCTTAGGATGTTGCCTTCCAGTGGTCAACTCTGCTTCTAATCCCAAAGACCTTGCTTTTTATGCTCCCTTTCATTCAAAGCCCTAGGTTGTCAATCACACAGCAGGCCAATAGGAACTGGTTTCACTCAGGCACACCTAGAGACAGAGGACAGGGAGGTTTCGGGACCCTCACTCACTTCCTGCCTTTCCAGACACACTAGAACCTGGGCAGGCTTCAGGGCTGAAGCCAGCCAAAGACAAAACACACAGTGGACTCAAACCTGATTTAAACAAAAGCCCAGAAGAAACTAACTGACAACAAATGGCAAAAAAGAGGACAGAGGCCATTTTGCAAAACATTGTCACCCTTGGGTGCAGCACTGTGCCTGAGGTATCAGCTTACATATACTTGTCACTAGGTAGTAAAAATAAGAAACCACTGCCAACAGCCATTCAAGTGAGTAAGTGTAACAAAATGTTACATGAGGAAGGAGATAAAGGAGTTATAGGGCTACCCCCCGCCCCCACCCAGCACTCAACATAGGGTGGTGTGTGCTGGACCCATAAAGTAAAGGTAAGTAAGATAGGGGACATCTTACTATTCTTGGGAACGGTAGTTCACCCATATAAAATGTAGTCAAACATTAAGAGAAGTCCAAAGGACTGTGTGTCACAATGCAAAAGCAGATGCCTATGTGGTTTTACAGATTCCATAAAACAGTAAGAAACACAGAAAATCATAGTCAGGAAAATACATGAGAAAGTGAGAAGAAAGTCGCCCTCACTCAGCAGTAAAAATGTAAAAAGCAAAAGAGCTGGATGTCTCTAAGGTTAAAGGGAATTGACACATAAATTAAAATTCTCCCCAACAAGGTGTGTGAGAGAGGGTGGGGGTGGAGGGGGGGCACTGAATGAGTGATTGGTGTGGCGTGAGGGGAGGCGGGGCACTGCAGGGCTCTGGCTAAGGCTTTGAGGGTGATGGGCGGTGAAGATGATCTACGTGGTGATGTTCTGCGGGCAGGGGCAGATGAAATGGAGGTGGCAAGGGGTTGTGTATGGAGCACCAGCATGCTCCTCTGGCTTGGGAATCGGATGTAGCGCGGTGTGGGGTTCTGGCTGCTGTGGGCAGGGATGAAGGCAGCGGATCTGATGGGGCTGAGGAGTTGGGGGTGGAGTTTATGGGGAGAGGTGCAGATGTTGTCGTGATGGCTTGGAGGTTGTGTTTGGAGCGCCAGAGTGCTCCTCTGGCTTGGGAGTTTAAGGTAGCACGGTATGTGGAGGAGTGGGGGTGACGGTCATTCTCTGCATATGAACAGGTGGAGGTGTAGTGCAAAGGCGGAGTATGCGCGGAAAGGAGAGGGTACTTGGTAGGGCGGCAAAGGTTTGTAGTGGGCGTGGCTCCTGTGGTGAGGTGAATGGCTGACAGGTGACTATTGTGAACGATGGCCCAGTTCCAGATCTGTACAGTTAGCCTGCACAGGGGGGACCACCTTGCCCCTCCCTTCTCGTTGATATAATACATGGATGTGGCGCTGTTCCGCTAAGGACTGCCCTGTTCTGGATTTGTGGAAGAAATGCCTTTCGCACTAACTGAATGGCACTAAGCACCATAACTTTTATGTGTTTTTCCTTGTCCCGGGATGACCACAGCCCATGGACAGAGTAGGTGTTGAGGGTGCCCCCCCAATCCTCCAAGGACGAGGCAGTCGTGATTATCACAGAAGCAACTCGCTGGGCAAAAGGCATTCCCCCGTAAGGTTGCGCTCATCCTTCTACCCTGTTATAGGGACTTTGCTGGCATGTGAGTCCCTTTCATGATTCCAGCAGTTTGCTAGATGCAACTGTAGTCTCCTCATTTTCAGTCTGGCGATAGAAACCGCTAGGAGCCAATCTGGCATAATCCCCAACAGGTGCTTAGTTTATTTATTTATATGGCGCTCCAAACCCAAAGGTATCTGGGCACAAGTTTACATGGTACAGTTGAGAATACACCGTTTTTACATGTTACAGTTGCGATACAGGTAATTTATGTTACAGTTAACATGTTGCATTTAAGTGCACTCAATTTACAGGTTACAGTTGATATACAAGTTATGTCCATTACAGTTTGTCATGTAAATTATATCACATTTACAATTGTTATGTGGCTATGGACAAAGTGGTGAAATACAAGATTGCCTGTTTTATAGAGATATCGATGCTGATAGGATTTGCAGGAGAGCCTATCGTGGTGATGAATGTTGCAATGGTTAGACCAAGAGATACAATCGTCAGGTTCATTTATCAGTGAGTGGAAAAAAGTCAGGAGTGGAACGCTAAAGGGTGGGTTCTGACTCTAGGGCTGAGATTGTTCTTGTGCGACTAGCCAGGTTTTTAGTTTTTCACTAAAAGACCAGTACACTGTCTCCGTTCTGATGTCAGATGGCAGAGCATTCCACAGTTTGGCGGCTAGAACGGGAAAGCTCTTGCCACCAGATTTTTCAAGTTTATATCTTGGTATCATGAGTTGGTTCAGCTGGGCGGTTCTGGTGGGTCTGTCAGATAGATTTTTAGAGAACCTGCAGTTTAGGTATATAGGGGCTAAGTTAGCGAAACACTTATAGGTAAGGGATAGCGTTTTGTACATGATTTGGTTCTTCACTGGAAGCCACTGGATGTGTTGTCTTGAGGCTGAGATGTGGTTGGCTTTAGGTATTGCAATAGTCCAGTTTAGATAAGATAAGTGCTGTGGCTAAGATAATACAGCTGTCAGTTGACAGGAAAGGTCTGCAGGCGGTTGTAAGTTTAGCTGTGTAGGCTACTGAGGAAGCAGTGGCATTGATTTGTTTAGTAAGGCTAATGTTAGAATCCAGGTATATTCCAAGTGTTTTGACTGCTTTAGCAACTTGGATGGTATTGTCATCATTGATGAAGGATTTGAATTGAGAGGGCAGTTTGTTCAGTCGGATTTAAGAGCCGATCAATAGTAGTTCGGTTTTGTCATCATTCAGACAGAGACCATGAACGGACATCGATTCCTGAATGATTTGGTAGATATTGTTCAAGAGTTTAGAGTCAGGGATGTAGGTGCCTGTGAGGGGAATGAGTATCTGGGTATCATCTGCATAATTAGTGTAGGTGTTACCCAAGCAATCTAAGTGGTCAAATAGTGGCTTTGTAAAGATATTGTATGAAGTGGGAGGGACACACAAGCCTTGAGGAACTCCACATATGACTGGGGCTGGATCGGCAGTTGTTGTGGTTGAGAATACTCTCTAGTCTAATTGAGAGAAAGGATTTAATCCAGGTGGTGGCTTTGTCTGAAGAAATGTGCAGCAGATGTCAGGTGCTTGCATAGGACAATATGGCTGACCAGATAGAAGGCCACAGAAAGGTCTAACAGGAGGACTAGAGCTATGTTCCCTTTGTCCCTTAGCTCATCCATTTGAATTTCGAGATCAGTGAGAGCTGTTTCTGTGCCATGACCTGGTCTAAAGCCCGATTAGCAGAGGCCAAGGAGGTTGTTTTTTTCGAGGTAATTTTGAATTTGGAGGTACGCTGTCCTGTCCAAGATTTTTGGCCTCATTACGAGGTTGGCGGTAAGGGGTTAAGGCGCCGGCAAGGATGCCGGTGCCGTTAACCCCTTACTGCCGCATTACAAGGTCCTTTAGCGGGTCCCGCTAAGGGCAGCTGGTAAAACCAGGGAGCTAACAACAGGCCCGGTATTAACGGGCCTGTTGTTAGCTCCCTTCCCATTCCCATTGAGCTCAATGGGGGCTCGAATGGTAATGGGGATGGGTACCCTGAATGGGGAAATACTGGGTCCTCCAAGGTTGAAATGACCCGGTAAGTCCCCATTCAGGGAACCCGGACCCGGTATGCGGTAAGGGGGTAGCCATGGTGCTAATGGCACCATGGCTACCTTCAACCTCGGAATGAGGCCCGTGATAATAGGCTGATAATTGGTGGGATCTAATGAAGGTTTTTTTTGGAAGTGGGCGGACCCATGCATCTTTGAGGTTTGTTGGGACTGTGCTAGTTTCAAATGAGGAATTTATGAAGGTTGTGAGGAAAGGCGCAAAATCTGCTGCCATTTAGGCGGGCAGGTATCTCCCTGACATCTTGAAGGTTTAAGGCTTTCGATTATATTTAGAACTTCTGGTACTGATACCGAAGTGAACTGGAATTGAGTCGCCTGGTTTGTAATGATGTTAGTATGGTTGAAGAGTTGAGCGTCAATCGACGGGCTGTGTTTTTTTAAGTCAATTTTGGTTTGGAGGAAAGTAATTTTGTCTAGTAGAGCTTTTTGGATGTTAGAGCACCATGTGGTGTCTTTGAAACATTGTTCATTGGGTACAACAGGTGTTTCCAGTTCACGGAGGATAGAGAAGAGTTCTTTAGTTCCTAATTTCATGTTACAGATTCTCTCATTATAAGTATTGCGTTTCGTTTGGTGGATGGAATTTTTGTAATTGGTTGATGCTAGTGCGAATTTCTCTTTGTTGAAGTTGGTGTTTTTTTTCCATTCCCTTCAGCTACTCTCTTAGTACTCCGTAGCTTATTTTTTTAGGCTTATGGTGTACCAAGTTTTGAGGTGGGCTGATTGTTTGGCTTTTCTCATTTTTAGTGGGGCTACCTTGTCTATGGCCCGAGAAAGGATGAGATTGTACAGGTCTACCAACTTTTGCGGATGTAAGTTATTGCAGTTCTGCAGGTTAGTGATAGGATTGATAAGCATCTTTTCTACTGTAATATTCTTTTTATTTCTGGTTAGGGCTGAGGGGGCCATGCTGGGGCTGGATCATGTAGTGGATAGGTCCTGAATTTTGAAGGTGATCACATGGAGGTCTGACCAAGAACAAGGTGTGTTAGAGAGGACCTTGATGTCACAGTTGAGATCTGCAACCCAATCAAGGGTTCTACACTTATTATGTGTGGGGCTAGTGATGCGATTCAGAAAACACAGTTCTCTTATCATATTAGCTATCGCCAAGGCGTTTTTATCTTTAGGGTCATTAAGGCCCAAGTTGAAGTTACCTAAAAGGATATCTTGGATACTGGTTTGACGTCATTCGTAAGTAGTAGGGTGATCTCTTCTTCTAGCGAGGATAATGGACCGGGCGGTCAGTATAGAATATGTACGGTCACTGTGCTTTTGTTGGAAAAGGGTATTTTTATCATGAGAAGATCCCCTGAGTTGAAGGTTTGAAGTGTAGGTATTTCGCTAGATGTTTTTTGGCGATAGGTGGTACACCGCCACCTCTAGCAGTTTCCCTGTCTGTCCTTAAAATCATGTAGTTATCGGGAACGGCCAGTGAAAGAGAGGGCCCAGCTGCCACGTGCAACCAAGTTTCTGAAACTGCTATGAGGTCGAGATTGCTGGTCAAGATGAGGTCGGCAATATCCAGCGCACACGTAATGGGCGGATGCATAGCTTGAAGTGAATCCGTTTTAGTGTGATCTGCCGCTGGTTTATAAGGAGTTTTGGGAGTAGGGCAAGACTGATCATGCGACGGCATGTTTCTGCAATGTTGGCCTTTCAGTGATTTGCATTTGGGGAGTTTGTTGCGATTCCTGAGGGGTTTATTTTTGTAATAGGGAGTGATGGGGTGGATGTCTGGGGTCATAGTTCCTCTACATCTAAGTCTGAGGTTCCTAATGCTCGGTGGGCAAGGGATATTTGGAGTAGGCCGGGAGGTGGATTTCTTTATCCACTCGGTAGGGGAAAGAATGCGGCGCTATTTAAGGTTGTCCCTGGTGAGTGCTGGATGTTCTTGGCAGTCAGGGTGTAGGTGTGGCGGCATTAGGTGGTACTAGCTTCGTGGGGAGCGATGTAGTAATGTACAAGGTGATCCCAATGGGTCCAGGTTTATCCTGGGCCAGTGCGCTCGTGATGAGGACTGGGAAAATAAGAGGAGGTGGGCTCCCCTAGTAGATTTGCAGGTTTGCCAGGTGTGAGGTACCAATCCCCTGGCTGCAGTGAGAGGGAGGCAAGTATGTCTTGTCTGTTGACACGCTAGGAGGCGCGTGGGCGTGTGCTGCTACACTAGTGCATATCCGCGTGTGCAATGAGACGTCAAGGAAAGGGAATTCTTAGAATGGCTAGAATAGTTGAGCATGGGGTTCTGAGAAAAGATAAATTCTTGAAACAGATATGTCCTACGCTAATTCAGTAGTGATCTATGAGCAGGAGCACTCGTCGCTAAGCGTTGTGTGCGTCAGGCATAACAGAGAAACATTTGTACATTAAGAGCTTGGCTGCAGGTTAGAAGACATATACATGAAGATAGGCAGCGGCAGTACCTATCTATGGTAACTTTAATTTGCAGGCTGCTTTACTTTGTACTAAAAATTAGCCGATATGACACGTAAAGTCAGCATCGGTTAACGAGATTAGCTGTAATCTAGACAGAGGTTAGCATAATATAGTTAATGTAGATCAGTGTTATGGGACTCCAGACCTCTTTCATATATAGTGAATGCCCTAGATGTACTGCACAAGTTCAGGTCTCAGTCTGGCTGGCGCTCATAATATATCGGAGGTCAGAGTCTATGGACAAAAGAGGGCAATTGGACATGTAGAGGCAGGCTTGTGGATGAGCATAAGTAATGTTCAGGTGAACCGGGTACGGCAGGGGGGTGCGCCCTGCCGCCCTTTCGGCACCGACAGGCACATACAGGGAGGCCTTGAGAACAGGGTCTTTGGATAAGGGGCCGGCTTCCACCTGCGGGCGGAATGATGTTGGCTTATAGCGCTGTATGTTGCTAGGCAACCATGATAAACAAGGCAAATGCCGGGCCGCGCATCACTGATGCACCGGCCATTTTGAAAATTACAAATGCAGCCAAAAGGAGGTCAATAAGGAGATGGCTCGGTCTGTTGGATCCTTTTTACAGTCTTCTGCCAAGATAAGCTGCCTCGGGGTGGCTCCACAATGTATTCGCTTATTGCGATTGTCCTTTGCGGTCTGCATACAGATTTACTTCTAAGCAGCCACGAAGTGGGGTGAGTGGGCGGAGTGGGGGAGGCTGCTCCTGCAGCTCTCCAGGTGGAAGGGGGCCTCCTGCCCTCGCAGCGGCTCGTGTTGGTCTGGGCACAGACAGGAGGGCCTTGGGAACGGGCCCTTTGGATAAGGGGCCGGCGGGACGCTATTGGTTTATAGCGTTGTTTGTTGCTAGGCAACCATGATAAACAAGGCAAATGCAGGGCCGTACATCGCTGATGCGCCGGCCATTGTGGAAATCACAAATGCGGGCAAAAGGATGTCAATCAGGCGATGGCTCGGGTCTGTTGGATCCTTTTTGTAGTCTTCTGCCAAGGTGAGCTGCCTCGGGTGGCTGTGCAGTGTTTTTGCTTATTGCGATAGTCCTTTGGGGTCTGCATTCAGATTTACTTCTAAGCGGCCTTGGAGCGGGCTGAGTGGGCATAGGAGGGGAGGCTGCTTCTGCAGCTCTCCAGGTGGAAGGGTGCCTCCTGCCCTCGCAGTGTCTCGTGTTGGTCTGGGCACAGACAGGGAGCCTTGAGATAAGGGGCTGACTTCCGCCTGCTGGCGGGATGCTATTGGTTTATAGCGCTGTGTGTTGCTAGGCAACCATGATAAACAAGGCAAATGCAGCGCTGAGCATCGCCGATGCGCCGGCCATTTTGGAAATAACAAATACGGCCAAAAGGTGGTCAATCAAAACATGGCTCGGATCTGTTGGATCTTTTTGAAGTCTTCTGCCAAGATGAGCTGCCTCAGGGTGGCTGCATAGTGTATTCGCTTATTGCGATAGTCCTTCACGGTCTGTGTTCAGATTTTCCTCTAAGCGGTCACAAAGCGGGCTTAGTGGGAGTAGTAAGGGAGGCTGCTCCTGCAGCTATCCAAGTGGAAGGGGGCCTCCTGCCCTCGCGGCATCTCATGTTGGTCTGTTGGAACAACTATGCAGTTGTCACCGTCCTGCTGAGAAAGTGTTCCACCGCCACCCTTATGGAACGGACTTTCTCCTGTGTAGGGAAAGTCCTTTATTCCTCTGTGTCCCAACGTAATCCTAGAAAGATTAGGGACTGGGACAGTGTGAGCTCTGATTTGTGCTGGTTGATCAAAAATCCCAGCTCATACAACATCTGTATGAGACACTGTCTAGTGTGTTGCGCTTCCTCTGGAGACGTAGCCCTGACCAGCCAGTCATCCAGATACGGGTAGACATGATGTTCCTTTTCCCTGAGTATCGACGTGGTGGGTAAGATTTTCATTTCTATTAATAAATACATACTTGAAATGTCTTACAAGAGTCTTCATCCTTCTTCTGACCCGCCGCATATGAGTGTCAGTGATAGAGACTTGAATAATGCTGCCTCAGAACCATAGAAATAGCCTTGCACTGGGTCCTCACTTGCATATCTTGTTGTTATCAGTAGCACATTTAAAATTGGAAGCTCTTCATTAATGTTGGGGGGCTCCAGACACAACAGTGAAAGGGCAATGGAGCATTGGGAATGACCATAGTCTTTGAAAAGGTTCACTTATAACTGTGAATGTTTGGGTGATTGAATCTTGATGCACGGGGATCTGACAGCCATAAAAGAGATTCACACAATCTGTGCTTTCTTTCAAAACAAACTGGGTCATAAAATTAACCTTTTTTAAACAGTCTAGTTTCAGTTCATTTTCATGCTGTCTGCAATCTTGACACCACAGGCGACGTTATAGTTGTAGAACCCAGATAAGATGTTTTAGGCTCGTGTAACTTTACAGTCTGATACGTGTTCTACTCCATTCGGGATGGGAAAAAGAAAGCTACAATTATACTTGATTCTATCATGGTTGTGTGATGATTAATTACATATTGTCATGTTGGTTGATTATGTGATGTGTACTTTTCAAATCATCTCTACAGAGTGTTAATTTAGCTGTTGAAAGCCAAAAATGAACACATATTTCTACCAATTACAGCTGGAAAGATATGTGGCAACGTGCTGAAAGTGCAGAATGTGCTCATATTCGAGCTTCGCCATTTAAGTTAAGGGTGGGATCCTGTGTAAATCATTTAATTTCACTATGTCTTCTCAATCAAAATGCAGAGCTCCTTAAAGGGATTCAGTTCACAGTATACGCTATTTAAAAATAATCATTCAAGGGTCAAATGATTATAATATTGCTCCATATAAAAGTGGGCATGCATATACTGGACCCGACAAGGTTACTTGTTTCTTTGCTTCCTTTTGGCATTAGCACTTGAAACCCCAGCTGTCTTCTGAGTGAAAAGTGAAATTACTTACATAAAGGACTGGTTAGTGGCAGCATTGTTTTACACTGTGGCATCCATCTTTCTTGGTTGTGGCCCCTAGTTGTGTTTGTTTTCTCCCACTTGTTGGCCCTTTACTAAAGATGATGAATAGATGGGAGGCTGGGTGGTTACTATCTATTGATGGAGGCAGGATACGGTGCTCTGATTGGCTGATAGCCCCATTGCCAGCTCATTTTAGATGGTGGACAGGAAGCCCAGGAGCACCAAGGAAGGCCTCCTAGTCCCAAAGCGGCATTCCTGGGGAGGTACTATGCACGAGGTCCTTTTGAAAAGCACAAACACACAGAATTGTCTCTAATTGTTTGAATAATGTGCTTCCACCATTCACATTAACCCTCACTTTATCGATCATAGACGCATTAAAGGATTATCCATTCAAGATTTAAAGTTGTTTCCTGCATTTTTGTGCTGAGCTTGGTCGTGGCTAATGGATCGATAGATGACAAACTGAAAGGTAAGGGCTTATATTTTACTGACAATTCGTTGTGGGAACACAAACAGAAGATTAGAAAATCACATTTTCTGTGCTAGACCTTGGTCCTCTGTCCTTGCATCTCTCGCCTTCCTGGTGGGGGCTTCTGTCTTCCTTGACAGGATGCCACTTGTGTGGTTTTCATCCTGGAAACCTTGGCAACACCAT
This sequence comes from Ambystoma mexicanum, assembly GCF_040938575.1. NCBI lineage: Eukaryota > Metazoa > Chordata > Amphibia > Caudata > Ambystomatidae > Ambystoma > Ambystoma mexicanum. The sequence continues at coordinate 468,761,910 of NC_090922.1, forward strand.
CCCTGCTGTGCTGGGTCATCCTAACTTCATTCATACATCAGATCTTCTCCATGATTGCATTGGGTCCTTAGGTTAGGTTTATGGTCTTTCCATCTAATGCCATTGCATCTGATGCCATTCCATCTAATTATTTCCATCTAAAAACTTTGCATCTAATGCATTTTTTTTCCTCTTTTTTTGTTTTCCTTTTGGGGGTGCCCCCCTCCCCAACCGTCTTTTACCCTTTATAATGCACCTAAACACAAATTAACCCTTTACCCCCCAAAAATGCATTAGTTGCAAAGTTTTTAGATGGAAAACATTTGATGGAATGGCATTAGATGGAAAGACCAGATACCTTAGGTTAGCTGGGCAGGAACTTCCTGGATAGTACCCCTCCACAAGGCTAGAACTCACCCGAGGAGCCAAATTCAGAATAAGCTCCCTCTCACACAGACCCTCGCCTCTGGGACCTCAATTTCTCTCCCGTCTTGAATTTCCCCTTCCTTCCTCAATATTATGCCATGGTCTTGTCAGTCCACCCCCATCCCTCTCTGGTCTTTTTTGACTCCTCCTCCTTCCTCCTGGTGTTCCAACATGTCTCACCCTTAAGTATGCTTCCTTTCCTTCTTCCCCTTCTTTGACCCGATTCCTCCTTCTGTCTCTGGTTTTCACCCCTCCTCCTCCACTTTGCTACTATACTGTCAGAAGGCCAATGTGGGATGCGCTGAAGACTAAACACAGAAGGGAATGTTCATAGTCCATTACTGATATAAAGGTCCATCAAATGACATATACTAAATCAAGCACCAAGTCTCTCACACTTGGACTGCTATGGTCTCGCCCCCAGTGGTGGTGTGGGTTTCCCGGTGTTCCAGCAGTTAATACAGCCAGTGTGTATTTCTGGAGGAAAGGGTGATCCTAAGGTTGTTACCATCTGTTACTAACTTCTGGGATTTCCTTTCCCAAAGGTCTGAGGGTTTCCTTCCTACCGCCATGACTACTCCTCCCTGTCTCGCTCTTGTTACTCCTCTTGCCTCCTCAAACTGTCTTGGGCGTGCCTAGCCCCCTCATACCTTCCTGTCCATATTAGATAAGGCGTTGCCCTCATGCTGCCCCTCAGACATTGGCACTGACTCCGCTTCCCTCAAAACTAACTTCTGCATTGCTATTGCCACCTCCTCCTTGCCTCCTCTGATATTACTACAACCCCATCCTCTGTCTTCTTCCCATCTCCAGCACTTCATGCTTGCTAGTCCTATCACACAGCAACCCTATTTCACTGTTTTCACAACTTTCTTCAGCAACCTACACTGAGCAATCTGGGCAGGGTGCTTTTATACTGTTTTCCCTCTCCCGACCCCTGTGTGGGACTTTCACGAGAGGGTGCACCTTTTACATCCAATTTGGTAAGAACTGTGGTTAGCTGTTCTCCCTGAGTGTACCTGGGACTGCTTTGGGCTCAAGAGGTTGGACCAAATCTGTAAGAGGCCTGTCCTTCACCTTGTTTTCCCTCTGTTACCCTCCATAGTGGTGGTTGTGCTGTACTGTAGGCATTTGTATTAGAAGGTGGAAACACAGGGGTTTGCCTTTCAAACAACATTGTATGAACCTTTTGCCACGGAAGAAATCCTTGGTAACTGTGTCCACGAAACTGCAGAGTTCGCCCACACATAACTCTGGAACGTGTCTCTTTCATCTGCCAGGTTGGATTGCATCCATAACAAAATTTCTGCTACCGGCATCAGGAGCAAAGGAAACATTTCCCTTGAAGGGGAACCTGTGGATTTCCACATTCATGGCTTTTATCATCATATCGTGTTGTTTATGCTCTCGCAATAGGGACGGGTGTGTGCTATTCTTGCCCTGCAAAAATCTACAGGGGGTTTGGCTAGGAGCAGAGCTGTCAGGACTGGCCTCTCCTACCAGGCCATTGGAGGGCAGAAGGTACCACAAGTGGCCTGAGGCATGGCACTGTGATTGTCCCCTGCCATGCAATGGGGTCCAAGGTAGGATAACCAGCTGATCCTCACCATACCTCAGCTGGGCCCAAAAACAAGTGGAGCCGAGTGGCACCCATCCCTGAATCACCACCTTGGTGGTCCCCAGAGCCAGGAGGTGGACAACACTAAAGTATTTACTTTTCTTCCTTGACCTCCTCTCCTCCCCCTGTATCAGGTACTCTGTCCTCATCCCCCTCTCTACCTTCTTCACATCTACTGTACCAGTCTCTGGTGTTGCACTCCTCTTCCCCTCCTTTACTTTCTTCTCCTCCTCTCCTCCCTCTATCACTTGTGTTCTTACTTCTTCCTCGCCTCTTGAACTCCGTCATCTTCTTACAGCTGCTATTATCCTTAGCTGCCCTCTGCCTTTAGTTTTCCTCCTGGCCATCTTGCCATGCACCATCGGACACCTCTTGGCTCAAACTCCTGCCTTGGGTCTACCCGTTTGTACTTTTACAGAATTGCCATTGAGGTCACTCCTTTGGTAACTGGTTTTGGCTCGGAACATGCAATAAGCGAGCACTGGGATTAAAGCACCTGTCCACAAACTGCAGAGTCCCAGCAAAGTTTAATTGGTGACAGGGGCAGTGCATGGCTGTGCAAGTTGAGGTTACATCAGTGCCGTCTGCCACCTTGGATGTACACTCTTCACTGTAGCTTCTGTGGCTGCCCTGAACATTTCTGGTCTCCTCTTTGCCTGCATCAGGCTTTTTTAGGGTTTCTTTCCTTGTGCCAACACATTTGATCTCTGGCACTTTTGGTTTGCATGGGCATGAGCGGTAGACAAATGCTGCTCATTGTTTCCTTTCCTGAAATTATTCTTCCAGATGTAGGTACTGAGTTCTGTGGACAACCGTGTGACCTGGTCCATGGTCCACCAAACCCAAAGAATTACAAAACAGATGTTTTCTTTTCCAGGTCCTTAACAAGTTCTCACGGCGGTCACATGTCCTCCTTGATATCCAAAGCTCATTATCCTTCAGAAGAAGCAACATATTCTCCACAGGTGGCATACAAGACCTCCCCAACATCTGGGAAGGGGTCCACCAGTGCTGCGTGGGCACCTACATGGATTGGGCGTCCCTCCTTGATACAAGGGGGTCTCGGCTCAGACTTTATATTTCTTGGAGAATCTGAGGGAGCTGTCACCTGCCTTGGAAACTAAAGGAGGAATCTTGTTCGTACCTGAATCTTTGCCCTGTCAGCTATACTCTTCTAGTCTGAGTTTTGTCCGTTACACAGGTTAGAAGGTCGATTCTTCCCTTGAGTTACACCATTATTCTCAGAATGGGAAGCCCGACCTGAACTAAGTGATGGACTAAGGACCTTGACAAATTCTCCATGTACCATCTCCAAGGACTCCATCACAGAAAGTGTGGTGGCTCCTGTCCCCCAAGGTCACCCCAGTCCCATCACTGAGCATATAACCCAGGACTTGGTCACAGTCCACAGAGATCTTATCAGTTTTCCAATAGTATATACAGTGCCTTCAGCACATTAGCTTGCACTTGCAACCCAGTGTCCATAGATAACAGATAAAGGAGAGGTGTATGCACATTTAGTGTTCAGAATCAGTTGCCAATGCAACATTACCTTTACTGCTGTGGTGCCTGGTGGAATCACCGCCGTATTACAACTTGGCAGGAGCGCACACTCACCACTGGGAGTAACAGTAATTCCGTCCCAAAAAATTACTGCCGAAACATATTCCAAGACAGTAATTCCACCTATTTTTGGGGGAATTACTGTTGACACCATATACTCAGCTGTAATTCTGTTGACGGAATTACCGTCAGCAGAAATTGAGTCATCGCCGGAGCGGGAAGCACGGCCACTGCCATTTAAAAAAAACTCAATCCGCCCTGAAACCACCATTTCCTGTAGTCATCCAGAACCAAAGGTCATGGAAAACATGTCTCAGGAGATATCCAAAGCAATGGTGCCTGACCTGAGGCTAAGGAAGACAAAGTTCAGTGAGGCCGAGCTGCAGGTCCTCACTGACAAGGTGGAGGCCCATGCTGAGGAGTTGCATGGCTCCTGGCATCAAAAAACATCTGGCCAAGGGGAGGCAGCCATCTGGTCTGCCATATGCGACAAGGTGATGGCTGTGGGAGCAGTTCCACAGGATTGTGAGGACTGCAGGACGCAGTAGAACAACTTGATGTTCAGGGTACTCAGCCTCTGTCCAAACACCGGCAGGATTAATCGGCCACAGGATGCAGCACCATGTCCTGACCCCATGGGAGGAGAAGGCCAGCTCCATCCTCCACGTGGAGGGGATCGAGGCACTTGGGAGCACTGAGGTCGGAGCCATCAGCCAAGGATATTCTGATGAGTCTGAATGTCCACTCCTTCCCTTGACAATGCACTGGCCAAATGACCAATTCAAGCCTGTCTCCCTCAGCACAGGTGGGCCCAATGGACAGGGGAAGGTGCCATTACATGGCAATGCACCAAAGGGGAATGTCATTCTATGTGTATGCATGCAGAGCCGGGTTCAGGCATAGGTGATCTGGTGGTCGCCCAGGGCGCCACATCAGCCCCCCCTCGATACACCAGCTTGGAGGACTCTTACAAGGGCTCCCCCTTGCTGGCATTTTGATGGCCTATAACAATGGAAAGCTCCCAGCTCCCATGCTGGAGCAGGGAGTCAATCATTTCAACAGAGAACTGCTGCCATACGAGCATGTTCCCCCCATGCTGGTATGGCAGCGGTGCTCAGTTGAAATGATTAACTCCCCATTCCAGCACAGGAACTGGTGCATTCTATTGAAATACAGCACCGCAGCTACACCAACATGGGTCTGCAAGGCTGCCCCATGCTGGTGTGGTACAGCAACCCCATGTTTTGTGCCTCCACCTTGCTGAGGCTGTGCCCAATATCGGTCTTCCCCCTGCGCTGCCAGGGGTACTGGTGCACCCATGCACAGCAGTATGAATAAGCATGTGAGCATATGCAACTAAGTGCAACACCCATGTGTGCTGAGAAAGGCCAAGTGCCAAAATGAACCCCCAGCACATCCGCATGCACAGGCCACATTGGCAGCACAAGAGGCAAAGGGCACATGCCAATGGGGTGTACACCACAGCAGACACTACCCCCACCTTGCATTGGCCATATGCATTGGGCTACAATCGACCCTACCCATCAGACCCCATGTGCATTATGTCCCACCACCATAAAGCATGTGCAACTAGCAAGCCCACGCAAAAGTGTGCATGCCTTTGTCCACCATAAAGGATCACAGGTGACTCAGGAGGAGGAGGATTCAGGCCCATCTACCTACCATGGCCTGGCCTAAAGAGCAACGCCAACAACCACCACCCCTGCACCGCCCAGCAATGTGAAGGTGTGATTCTGCCAAATGTTCTAACCAACTGCTTTCCTCATATGTCTATTGTTGGTTACCTTTATTAATTGATTTGTGTGACATTTAACCAGAGTACAGTTGATGCACTTTAATGGAATCTAATACTAATTGTGGTACCACTTTGAACTGTATATATTTGCCATTGTAGACTTACTGAGCACAAAGTGAGTTATTGTGATTGTGTACATAACCTTGAACTTAATTATATAAAGACTGTGTTTTAACTAATACAGTGTGTGGACATTCCTTTGTGGGGGCTTGTGGTCTACACTGTACTTAAGAACCAACCTGCATCACCTCCTGAGAAGCTAGGCCTTGCTTGCTCGACCAGCGCTACCCTATAGAGACTCTTGGCTGGGGTCCTCTGTGTCTCTCCTCTGCCATATAGAGAGCGGAAGTACAGACCCCCCCTCCAGTCTTTACAGAAGGGAAGGAGTAAGGGCAGGAGTGGGACACCACGGACCACCAGTGTCACAAATACCAGCGCCGGCACAGAACCTGATGGCAGCGATGCCGGCACAGCTTCAGGTACTGCACACCTGCCAACTGTCACCCAGCAACCAGCCACTGTGATAGTGACAGGGGAGCCAGATGCCGGCAGGCACACACATGGAGACGCGGCTGCATCCAACAAACTGCCCCATGACACCCCCTCGTCACCTGAGTGGGATGACCAGTGACATGGTCAGTGGGGTCTGGAGTCTCACTGTGACACGGATGGTAGTGTGGGTGGAAGGTCATATGGCTCACCCTGCTTCAGCACCAGCCCTCCCCAGGGTATAGGTGTCACATGATGCCATGTGGAGGAGGTTGGACACCATCTAACAGTAACAGGTGCAGTTAGAAACCCTGGGAGATACACAAGTCCAACACTTGCAGGCTGTCACGTCTGTTGCTCTGACTGTTTTGGGACAGAGGGTGAGGTACATGACTGTGAGCATCTCAGCTTTTGCAGAAGCAATGCAGGCCAGCATGCTACTAAAACTGCAAACGCATCCATGGTCCAGAGTCAGACCAGTCCACGTACATTACCCCCACAGTGGGGTTTCTGCCCAGCACCCCAAGGCACCGTTTTGCACGCCATCTGGCTCCAAAGGTGCTGGTGACAGTACATAGCACTGTGTATATAGGCACAAGGGAAGTAGCTGGAAAGGGTGTGCTGGGGAGGGTGTTATGGGGACGAGGAGGTGGTGGGAGGTGTGTGTTGGGGTGGTGTTGTGGGGGTGGGATGGGTGTGTTGGGTGTGGTGTTGTGGGGAAGGGGATTGGGGAGGGTGTGTTGGGGATGATGTTGTGGGAAAAGGGAGGTGGGTGGGGAAGGTGCGCTGGGCGTGGTGTTGTGGGAAGGGGGTATGGGTGAAGAGGGTGTATTGGGGATGATGTTGTGGGGAAGGGGAGGTGGGTGGGGAGGGTGTGTTGGGGAGGGTGTTGCAGGGACGCAGAGGTAGGCGGGAGGTGTGTGTTGGGGGTGGTGTTGTGGGGGTGGGATGGGTGTGTTGGGTGTGGTGTTGTGTGGATTGGGGAGGGTGTGTTGGGGATGATGTTGTGGGAAAAGGGAGGTGGGTGGGGTAGGTGCGCTGGGTGTGGTGTTGTGGGACGGGGGATGTGGGTGAAGAGGGTGTGTTGGGGATGATGTTGTGGGGAAGGAGAGGTGGGTGGGGAGGGTGTGTTCACTATCTTAATTAAAACAATAGTTCACATGAAGCAATGCTGGGGCATTCCTCGTTGTGTACATGTGTTTAAATGGTACCATAACTAAAGTTAGAGAGGTGCGTAGCATGTGGATTTAAATGTACTTAAAATAAATTGTCAATCAGTTCTTGCCAGACAAGCCATCCATCCCTACCCTCTTCACGCTCAGTGGGTGGCAGCATAGCACCCGCAGGCAGTGAGTCCTCCTTTTCTGGGGGTGGCATGTGCACATCAGGTGCTAGGGGGTTATTTCACCCCTTCCAATTAGATTTGGCCATCTGACTTCCGCAGACTGCCCCCCCAGCCGTAAAAATCAACAGCTGGGTAATCAAGACCACCGCCATGGCGTCAATTTACTTGCACATGGTAGGTCGACTCCTTGCAGCTCTACTTTCATTATCTGGCAATTCTTGCATCACCGTATCTAAATGCGTTCTCCATTCTTAAACTATAGGATGACGCCCATCTTACTTAACTAAGTCCGACCACGACTTGATGTCCTGAAGACAGTTCGGTACAACTTTGCAGCGCTGCTCCATTTCATCCAGCCACTGCCCTTTGTAATCTACCGAACCAGAAACACCAATTAATGTGTCGACAATGTTAATGTATTATGAATGTAAACAATACATGGAATAGTTTGTCACTATTTATTTATTACTAACCCACCCCTATGCAGACTATAAATGTACTTCAGTATGCATATATTATGTGCCACGGCACATAAAGAATTCTGTAAATATGTCTTCTTGTCAAAATAAATCTTCTTGTTTTTTGTACCTTATGGTGATCTCTTTTTCAAGCTAGCATTCTCCTAGCTCTCCTGCAAGGAGTATTGTGACCCCCTGTCACGCCTTCGGCCTGGGTAACCGCTGACTCTGCTCCCCTTTATCTCTGTACAGTATGTATTGGCGACTTACTACAGCATTGTCATTCCTGTCCAAGTCCCATTGGTAGTCCCCCTCCCCTTCTCCATGGTCTTGACAGGGCATGCATTCTTCAGTTGTGGCAATGCCCCCGCCCCCCTTTCACATGGCATTTCACTAGTTCTACAAGATTTGTTTTTGTGTTGGCACTTGTACTCGCCCAATATACACGTTTGTTACACTCTGTGCCTCTCCATGTATCCAGGCAATGTGCTGTCCAGCAGAATCATGGCATCGTGGGTGGAACCAGGAAGCGGGCACAGCAGGAGGTTAGGATTGTAGGCAACCTGTACATTGAGAGAGTGATACTGCTTCCAATTGCGGTATACCTCTTCATATGCCTGGGGGCACACCAAGGCCACATGGGTGTAGTTCAGAGCAATAATCATGTTGGTCATGTGGTCTACTGCATAAAAACGTGCCTTCATGGCATTCACCTGTGCCTCAATGCATAGCAGGAGCAGCTCAATGTCCAAATCTACAACAGTTACTGGCAATATGGTGCTGGAAAGTGTGTTTGAGGAAGGCGTGCGACTTGTGTACTCCACCTGAGTGGATTGGGTGCACCTATAACTGGTTTCCATCACCTGCATGCCTTTACCTCTACCTTTTAGGTGGAGGTAACTGCACTGTGGTTTTGGCCAAATTATTGCCCATTTTCAGAGGTATTTCAGTATTATTTCAACTTGGAATACGGCAGAAATACTGCTTTGTATCTCAGCTGTAATGTCGCCGGCAGAATTAGTGCCGGGGGTAATTCCACTATATGTTGGCAGTGATTCTGCTAGCAGTAATTTTGCCAGGGCTAATTCCAACATGGGCTAAGTCCACCGGCAGGGTTACAGGGCTGATGCATGATTCGCCAGTATTGTAAAAGTGGTGGTCATTCCGTTACTGCCACTTTTACCTTATACCTCCAGGCTCATAATGAGCCCCTTAATGTTGAAATTCACTGTTCGCACGCATAGAGAATCTCCAATTACGTCAAGAGCAAAAGCAATGGGTTGCCTTAAAACCTGAAGATTTCACCACCTTTTTTCTCCACAGTGTACCAGTTGCCTGCAGTGGCTTCAACAAACAAAGAGTGACTGACAAAATCGAAACTCGTAGAACAGGTTTATACACATGACCTTCCCCCTCTCAAGTCAAACAAAGTCAAAATATCGAGGCTGAGTACCCCAAAAGAAACTATACCGAACATGGGTTACAAAGGAACATACAAAGATCTTTATTTTATACTGAACAGTTTCAAAGAAAAGTAACAGATAGCTATCGACCCTCAGTACAACACAACGAACTCCAGCGTGGTTCAGTGTGCTCAGTGAGTGGCCCTGTACATTAGAATTCGTCGCTCTTTTATACCATTTGCGAACATGATGTCGAACCCTACTGCGGGTTAAAATTCCTCTAATACATTACTGATCTAGGGTTCATTCCAAGTTCATTCCAAGTTCGCACATCTAAATGCAACAGGTTTGCCTTTAATACATACGTCAACAAGCCTGCACGGCAACAGTGTATTTTAGGATTTCTCATAAAGGCCTTCTCAAACATTAATACAATGTAGATAAACAAGTGTTCTCAGTTCAGTATTTGAATACATTGTTCTTAACATATGCTCGCGGATTAGTTTCATTGGCACGAGTAATTCTTTACACACAGGTCAGCCAAGGACAAGGTCTCAGTTCATGACCCCAACAAGTGGCCTGTAGGCAAGTTACATATTGATTACACACAGAGGTCAAGATGGCCATGTTGTATTTCGGAATGACATCGTCCACCATTTTAACTCACAGGGTGACTTTACAGAGAGAACCTAAAATGGCGGATTTTACCTAAAATGGCGGCTTACATTGCTTCTAAGGTCAGGACCTTGTAACACGAATTTCTTCGCAAGTGGCTTATAAGCAGCTTGGCGTAGGCCAATATGCATGCTATTCATTTGCAATAGGAGGCACAATATAATTTCCCGTTTGACAAACCCTCCTTTTGGCCTATGCCAAGTGCTAAACTACTTCTGATCTCCTTGCAAACAACTCCATGCATCATCGTCCATGCACCCTGAATCACTGTCAGAAATATCTATTGCCATCAGGTCATTCGCTAAAATTTCTTTTAACACATATTCCTTGGAATTTTTAGGTGGGGCATACACGTTACGTCCCATTGTACCTATCGCTTGTGCGCAACATCCCCCTAGCATCGAACATATACTAGGTAGACACTGGATACAACAACAAAGGAACAACCGAATTCCCAAAATGATCAGTAAGACCGAAAATACCTTCCAACCCCAAGATCTCAAGATGTCCCAGAACCAAGCGCTAAGATCACAGTTTCCCTCGGGAACATGCACTTCTGAACTAAGGACGTGCAGATTCTGTATTGCCTTGAAGATAGTTGGGGAGGAATCTGGCACGAAAACACAGCAAGCGGATCCCACTAATTTACACACTCCACCACGTTCAGCCAGAATGACATCTAATGCCATCCGGTTCTGAAGCGCTACTAATCTTATTGCTTTCTGCTCTAATGTCATATTATAGAGTATATCTGTGGTCCGGTTGACGGTTCTCTCCAGTACTCTCTCTAGTCTTCTGATATCTTCGGAATTCGCTATCTGCCCCCAAAATGGCACAAATGATTTTGCTACATCTCCCAAGACCTGTGCTGGAGTGTCACCGTTCTCGTCCCGCCATGGACGAGCCTTTGAAACCTCTACTGTACTAGCTATATACACCCCAGGTAACAGGATCCCTAAATAACAAGTTCCCTGCCAATCCCTGGGTAACCATGGAAATGCTACATTACCACAAACAAAGTAGACAGGTTTGCATACATACAAAGGTCTGTCTTCCCCAGTCAAATTTGCAACATTGGCACAACCTTTAAAATCTCCCATTGACTGAGTACCATTCCTTTGTATGCAGAAAGAAACTGAATCGGGGCTATGGGTAACAGTGTAAGAAGGAGGCATGGCATCCTTATTGCCTATCGGAGCCATTTTGAAGGAAATCAAAGATTGGAAAGGACGAGACAGTCTATCAGAAGGCCTAATAGAAGCAACGTTAAGCTTACTCCTATTTGCGAAAAGCGAGCATCCCAGGGGATTCAGAATGCGTTTCTCGAAACTATTCAAATTAGTACCATCAAAATTCCCTGAGATGCTATCGTTCCAACGGCCAAAGAACAGTGCTCTAAGAGAAGCATAGCAAGCAGTTGTTAAAGGTAATGGATGAATATACCAGCCTAGCCCCTTATCCCCGTGTTGCGGTAAATGTGAGCAGACCCAACAGTTGGACCTATTAAAAATGGCATGCGTAGCATTCATGATTAGTAACAGAGTATTATTATGGTACCTTTGTCTATGCTGAGATTCCCTAGGGGACAGAGTATGCAGATGTACGAAGGGAGTAGGAACAGTGGGTACATTCTCAGTCGGTAACAAGGACTCTAAAGGATGAGTTTCCTCGAGGTCTAAAACAGTGACTATTATAAAACCAAATATTATTATAAAAACACAGCAATATGTTTTCGGGGCCCAAGTGCTTTATCCATTATCCCGGCTGGTCACACGATCATTTACACGTCCCATACGAGCGGAGCGGTGGCAGGCATTGTAGTCTTCAAACGACAAACCCCAGTGTTTTTAGCTGGCGACCTCCTGGCCGCGCGACTTCTTAGTCCTTCCACAACCCTAGCCAACAGAATCCCCTTTCTCAAATTTGGGCAAAAACAAGCCCTCGATGATCCTTTCCTTCTCCGAATGCACAGCCGAACCGTGCGTAAGTCTATCAGATGAACAGCAAAACCGTGCCGTAAGTCTATCTTCTTGGACGCAAATTGTACCTTGCTTTTCCCTGTACTGATTGATCCGGAAACAATGTGTCGTCACTTTCCGTTGGAAGCAACGTATCAGAAGCAAGTGAAGATGCAGAATTCGAAACTACAGTTTCCGGAAGCAGAACCTTTGGAGAGTGTGGAGACAGAATGGCAGGTTCCCCAAGCCTCATCAGGCTCAGAAAGATTCTCCGATACACCCTCAATGCTATTTACTGCTTTGGGATCATTGGTTACAGCGTTAGCGAGGGGTTCTGTTTCTTCTGTATCGTGTGGCACTGGGTGAGGAAGTTTCTTGACTTGCGTCGCGTGGATCCCGTTTTTTCGGCCTGAGACACGCACCGCTGTTTGTGTGACCAACAGGACCTGGAATGGGCCCCGCCAACGAGGTGCAAGGCAGGAAGAACGCTCAAATGCCTTGATGAGCACCCAGTTCCCAGGCCGTATGCTGTGGCCCAGGCCCTCGTATCGCACAGGTAAAGCCTCTCGCACCTGGTGATAAATCAAATACAGGTTTTTAGTCAACAGGCTGCAACAATCTGAAAGAAGTACATTTTCAACATTTTTCAAAGATCTACATTTAGGAATATTGCAGATATTGGCAGGTCTCCCCATTACCACATCAAATGGAGAGAGCCCAGTCTTAGTTTGAGGGTTTGTACGCATGGCTAATAACACGATCGGTAAGGCGTCCGGCCATTTTAGTTTGGTGCCGGCACACGTCTTAGCGAGCTTGTTCTTGATGATACCATTGTGTCTTTCTACTAGTCCGGTGCTCTGAGCGTGTCTGGCCGAGTGGAACCGTTTGTCGATCTGTAATGCCTCACATATCTGCAGAATTACAGCAGCGACAAAATGTGGACCATTGTCCGACCAGATGACTCTTGGTAGCCCGAATCGCGGAAAATACTCCTTTAACATGGTTTTCGCAGTAGTCATGGCTGTAGCATCTTTGACAGGGAAAGCCATTGCACCGTTCCATTTCAATAAAATCGAAGTGAATGACTTCGAAGGTGACAGAAGGTGGCCCAAAACTTCCCCTTGGAGTTGATGTCCCCTTTTCCACATTGTGTTGCAGGCAAATCATGCAGTTCTGAACATAGCGCTGGGCAATTTTCAAAATGTTGCCATTTGCCCAAACTTTCTCTAACATTTTCGTAACTTTCTGGGCACATATATGCGTAGGAATCATGGGGCATGACGACCATCATCATTACATAAGCGTCAGGGAGTAGCCATTTCCCTTCAACCATGTCCACCCAACACCCATCATCATCGGGTTTCCCCAAGCCTTCAGCCCACCTCTTGGATTCTATCTAGCTTGGCATCGGCTTGGATATCCCGTACAGATCCAACACCCTCATCCATTGCATAGGCATTTACAGTCTTCCTTGAAACATACATCTCCATAAAGAGATCGGTAGCAGTTTGTCTAGCTATCTGATCAGTGAATGCATTCCCTTTTCCTATGTCATCTGTAATCTTTTGATGTGCTGCACATTTTATGACAGCTAACTGAGTAGGGAGCGCAAGCGCTGAGAGCAGTTGTACTATTAGGGAGCCATGCTGGATGTTTGTGCCATGTGAAGTTAAGGACCCTCTCTCTGACCAAAGTCTCCCAAAGTTGTGAACCACCCCAAAGGCATACTGACTATCAGTATATATGTTTAGTGTGAGCCCTTCGGAAAGTTCACATGCTCGGGTCAATGCTATAATCTCTGCGGCCTGCGCAGAATTATGCATGATTCTCTTGGTTTCCACGACCGTGCTTAATGTGGTGATTGCATAAGCAGCTGTGGATGTACCATCCGGAGGTTTGAAGCAGGAGCCATCACAAAACAGCTCTTCTTGCGGATTGTTCAAAGGAGTGTCTTTTAGATCAATTCTACCCTTTGTCTCTTGTTCTGTAGTATACAGACAGTCATGTGACTCTTCGTCGCCGCAAGCAGTACCTTGCGGGAAAGGTAGGAGTTCAGCCAGATTAAGAACACAACACCTCTTAATTTGGATGTGAGGAGCAAACAATATCAATTCATATCTCGTCAACCGTGCGGAAGTGAGGTGTTGCGTTTGGGTTCTGTTCAGTAGAATATCTATAGAGTGAGGCACCATCAGGGTTAGATCATGGCCTAGGACCATTCCCTCACTCTGTTTTACAGACGCAGCAGCAGCAGCGACAGCTCGCAAACATCTTGGCAAAGCGCATGCTACAGGATCAAGGGCGGAAGAAAAGTAACCGCACAGCCTATTCTTCCCTCCATGTTCCTGCGTTAATACAGCCAAAGCACATCCATCACATTCATGCACAAACAACACAAAGGCCTTTTCGTAGTTTGGTGTGCCCAAAACTGGTGCCGAGCATAATGCAGTCTTGAGCATATCAAATGATTGCTGGTGCTCCGTGTTCCACAGCAATGGCGTAGAAATGCCCTTCTTTGTCAAAGCCAACATCGGTTTAATCACTAGTGAGAAGTTTGGGATCCACAACCTACAGTAAGAAGCCATACCTATCAAGGCTCTAACTTCCTTCTGTGTATTTGGGACAGACATGTCAGAATTGTGTTTTATTCTTTCAGGTGTCAATCTTCTTCCCTTCTTTGACAGGAGATAACCTAAATAGGCGACCTCCTGGCAACAATATTGAAACTTTTTAAGCAAAGCTTTGTGACCATGTTTAGCTAGATGAATAAGCAACAACACAGTGCCCTCCTTGCAGGCGCTCTCAGAGTCAGCAGCTAAAAGCAAATCATCAGCCTACTGGAGCAATGTACAAGTAGAGGGCAATTCAAGGATATCAAGCTGTTCTTTCAAAGCCCTACTGTAGATGCTAGGACTCTCTGTGTAACCTTGAGGTGCACAAGTAAATGTGAACAAGCGTCCCCCTAAGGTGAACGCGAACAAGTATCTACTATCCTTGTGTATAGGAATACTAAAGAAAGCATTCTTCAGATCCACAACACTAAAGTAAGTAGCTGTAGCTGGAGTCATAGTTAATATTGTCGTTACATCAGGCACAATTGGAAATTGCGGAGCAAGAACTTTATTAATGGCACATAAATCAATTATGAAACGGAATGGAATTGTATTATCGCCTTTTTTGTACACGGGTAAAATCGGACTATTACACAAACTACCTGAAATTTCCTCAATCATCTCGCAATGCACAAAATCGGAAACAATGCATTTCAAAGCTCGCTCGCCCTCAACTGAAATCTTATACTGTGGAATGCGTGGCAGCTCAATTCCATGTTTCAAGACTATTTTAATAGGCTCAATCTGTAGAACACTAACATCATTGTCGTCAACTGCCCATAAGCAATCTGGTATATCACTGAATTCTGGCGGCAAAGGTCTAGTCAAGAAAGGAGAGACAGAAATTTGCTATGGTGAAATCGGCAAACACACTCCATCAGGAGAACAATAAATAGTGCATTTAATTCTTTCAATAGATTAAATCCCAGCAAATTCTCTCCACAATTCGAAGTCAAAAGGAATGGACAGTGGTCCGTAAAGGGACCCAAAGAGATAGGTACCGGACAGACAACTGGTGTGCCAGAAAACCCTACAGAAACATTGGTTTGCCCTGACAGTGGAATGTTTGGAACACGAGAATAATCAATGGAACACTTCTGTGTTCCACTATCTATCAAAAACAGATGTTTCCTATTTCCCACCACCATTTCAACTTAGGGACCTTTCTGACTGACGGGAATAGGTGTAGGTTCCAAACCCTGCTTCGGGCAATCCTAACGAAACAGAATGTCATCAAAAGGAAGGTCTTCAGATAGATATGCAGCAGAAGGATGATCAAATACATTTCTAGTATCCACACTCAGAGTCTGATTATCCTGTGAAAAAGGTTGCTGAGGATCCTGTGCAAACTGACCTCTACCAGGGCCCCCCACACCCGGGCGACCTCTGGATCGTCTACCCATATTTCCAGATGTATTATTCGACCTTTGTCGAAGGACGGGGCATTGTGCTCGCCAATGACCCTCTTGTCGACAATAGGCACACTGGTTAATGTTCACAGGACCCAAGGGCACATTCCCTTGTGGAACATACTGACCTCTAATCTGCGAACTACCCCCTCTGGGGCCTCTAGCAATTTGCTGTAATAGTACTTTAGTCTTTAAATCACCTTTTCGCTTCTCAACTCTATCTTTTTCATTGTTGACACGATTCTCGTAGTACTGAGCCATGTGCAGTACTTCTGATTGGGACTTCGCCTGCCAAGCACTCTCAGAAGACATCATTTGTGACTGGATGTCAGACAGCAATCCACGCACAAATTTGTCCACAAATAATCTTTTCCCAGACTCTGTACCTAAGTCTTGTCCGCTGAAATCCGAGAATACCTGTTCGAACCGATTAAAGAACTCGGTAGCACCCTCAGACTTCCCTTGGACACAGGCCGTAAGCTTGTCCCAAATAATTCTTTTTTCGGGAATTATGGTTTTCAATTTTGCAATGATTCTATAAGGCAAAGTTAGTATCACCTGGGGCGGTCTTTCACCAGCTGGCCTTTCTCCATCGAGTCTAGTTATGTTAGCCCATGTATCTCCCAACCCTGGTACATCGTCTATAGTCCTAACTTGTTTCCACAAATCTACGGGCAGGTTTACAGGAAATAACAAATCAATATCACCTAAGGTGACTACTGAGGACTGCAAGACTCTATTTCTTTGTAGAATCCTGTCGGATTTTTCCTAATGTCAGGAATAGATTGTCTAATAGTATTCATTTCCTGTCTTGAGAACGGGACGTGAACAAACTGTGATACATAATGTGCAGGAATGTTCACAGCAACTACACCCGCCGCAGCATCGGCCGCAATCTCAACCTTCGGGACAAATTTTGGAGGAACCTCTCTCATAGGCAACTGAGAAGTAGGCAATTCCTTACGCTTACTAAGCAGCAGAGCCAAGTCGAGCACTAAAGCAGTTGAAGAAGTGTCAAGTGAAAAAGCTCTCTTATAAATACTCAATATCTCTGTGGGACAACTACTCTTTCTCTTTACACAATCATCCTGTAGGTACTCTATCATTACCTGGATCACTTTCCTCTGCATTTCTGGCTTATACTGACTGTATGTGTCATATACCTCAACTGGAGTTATCGACGTATCTGAAATCCATCTAAGCGTGTCTTTCGTACAAATTCGTGCTTCCTCAGATATTGATTTTCGACAAGGAAGGAACCGTTTCTGTACATACATACTTTCCCCATCGTCATCCTTATTCTGTAACCTTTCCAACTCCTTTCTATACTCAAATAACCTCTCGACACGCTCATTTACTTTCTCCAGTGTCTCTTGAAAACGCTAAAGTGTTTAGATCCCTTAACCCTTGCGGGAGATCTGTATTATTTAATTTGCCCCACATTACACATAAATGAATCCCTAAACCTTCAATAAAAACATTTTTCTCAGGAAAATTATCCATATTAAAAAGTGTGGCAAAAACATTAGCTTGATCATCTCTCTCCATACAATGCTTAGCCCATGCAATCAAATCACGTTTCTTCTCTGGCGGTACACTATTGCGAGTGACAACCCTTGACCCTGCACCCTGATCGACTATGAGCGGTACGAGTCCACTTGGAAGAGGGGGAGCAGGCAAATTCAATGGAGGTACTGTTACTGGCGCAATAGGAAGAGGTGGAGGAATAGGTGGAAGAACAACAACTGGAGGAAGAGGAATATTAGGAGGAGCAGGAACAACAGGAACGACAGCAGGAAGAGCAGGAATAACAGCAGGAAGAGGCACAACAGCAGGAAGAGGAACACACGGAGGTGGCGCAGAGGCACCAGGCCTTCGCTCATTGAACAATTTGTCAATGAATTCATCAGAAACATGGAAATCTTTAGAAGGATACATTTTCTGAATGCCAAGTGAGAAAGCCCTATCCATATTCCTAGTTGACTCAGACTGTTTATCTTGGTCATACAACAATGCTTTTTCGGCGTTTGTCTTATGACGACACGCATGTTTTTCCCTACTTTTGAGTTGCTGTAACGCTTCTTTTTTCCAATTCTGCAAAACATCAAATGGTGCAGGTCTAGCCTTTTTCTTTAATAGAATTGACTCTAAATGCTCAATACGAGGGATTTCAAAACTACCATTGATTGGCCACTGAAGTTCGGAGGCATGTCTGGTTTGTCTGTGCCAAATATCATTAAACACTATACTTCCAATGCCATGCTTACAGTACATAGTACAAAATGCCGACCCCTCCTGTGGTGCTGGATGGCTAAATTCCAAAGATTGTCTATCGCTGCGGAATAACGCCCTGAAGCAGGTAGACAATTTCCCAGGCATATCAAATTATTGGTGTTACCTGGTCAATAATTGTGTCTGCAGATACAATACGCCAAAATCAAATTATCAGGATATTTAAGAATCGGGTCACGACTCACCTGATCAATCCTAAAGAGGTCTGATAGGATTACAAAGAATCTTACCTAACTAATCTTACCTCGTGTTTGGTGATTTCGGCAAATCTGCCCGCCTTGATAAGTGGACCCTCGTCAAGATGCCGTCTCGGACCACAAGCTAATCGTCCAGGGATCGGGTCGTGCAGCGCTGCTGAGGAGTCACGTCTCATTCAGAAGGGGCCCCTTATTTTGTCACACCATACGGTCCAGGTCCGATAGCGTGTGTCAACCTTCGACAATTTGGCATCAATCTTGAGGGTCCCTATTCTGACACCAACTGTGAAAACAAAGTCAAAATATCGCTTCAGGGTCCCTATTCGGGCGCCAACTGTGAAAACAAAGTCAAAATATCGAGGCTGAGTACCCCAAAAGGAAATATACTGAACACAGGTTACAAAGGAACATACAAAGATCTTTATTTTATACTGAACAGTTTCAAAGAAAAGTAACAGATAGCTATTGGCCCTCAACACAACAAACTCCAGCGTGGTTCAGTGTGCTCAGTGAGTGGCGCTGTACATTCGAATTTGTCGCTCTTTTATACCATTTGCAAACATGATGTCCAACCCTACTGAAGGTTAATATTCCTCTAATACATTACTGATCTAGGGTTCATTCCAAGTCCGCACATCTACACGCAACAGGTTTGCCTTTAATACATACGTCAACAAGCCTACACGCCAACAGTGTATTTTAGGATTTCTCATAAAGGTCTTCTCAAACATTAATACAATGTAGATAAACAAGTGTTCTCAGTTCAGTATTTGAATACATTGTTCTTAACATATGCTCGCGGATTCGTTTCATTGGCACGAGTAATCCTTTACACACAGGTCAGCGAAGGACAAGGTCTCAGTTCACGACCCCAACAAGTGGCCTGTAGGCAAGTTACATATTGATTACACACAGAGGTCAAGACGGCCACGTTGTATTTCGTAATGACATTGCACACCATTTTAACTCACAGAGTGACTTTACAGAGAGAACCTAAAATGGCGGATTTGGCCTAAAATGGCGGCTTACATTGATTCTAAGGTCAGGACCCTGTAACACTAATTTCTTCGCAAGTGGCTTATAAGCAGCTTGGCGTAGGCCAATATACATATATTCATTTGCAATAGGAGGCACAATATAATTTCCTGTTTGACACTTAGAGGTGCTGGGAACACTGAAAAGTGTCTAGAATCTGAGATGTGGTGAGAACCCTGGAAAATTCCTAGATCCAGAGGGGAACTGAAAACCCTCTAACGCACTCAGAGCAGGAGGATCGCTGAGAAGCTTCAGAAGCACAGATAACTTGAGAAGTGCAGTGAATCCCTAAAAGATACAGTGAGCCTGGAAGGAACGGGAGAGAGGCTGTGAAACTTGAGAAAAACTGAGGCTGAAGACAAGTCTCTAAGAGACTCTGGGCCTCATTACGAGGCCGGCGGTAAGGGGTTAACGGCACCGGTAAGGATGCCGCTGCTGTTAACCCCCTACCGCCGCATTCCGAGGTCCCTTAGCGGGTCCCACTAAGGTCAGCTGGTTTTACCAGCCGCCCTTAGTGGGAGCCGCTAAGGGACCAGGGAGCTTATAACGGGCCTGCTATTTGCGGGCCAGTTATTAGCTCCTTTCCCATTCCCATTGAGCCCTATGGGGGCTCGAATGGGAATAGAGAATGGTTTTCAGATGGGAATAGAGAATGGTTTTCAGAATGGGGACTTACCGGGTCCTCCAAGGTTGGAATGACCCGGTAAATCCCCATTCCGACTACCCGGACACCGGTTTGGAGGCAGCCATGGCGCTAGTAGCGCCATGGCTGCCTCCAAACTCATAATGACCCCCTCTTTCACCAAGATAAAGACTTTGCATACTGGGAACAATTTCATATGAGATCGAGAACTTTTATTGGAAGAGAAATAATGAAAGTCATTGAGCATCATTACAACACCAGCGGAAGCCGCCCCAGTAAAAAATGGCACAACTGCCGCCGGAGTAGTGTTTTTTTCCAGAAGCCAGGCGCCGGAAAAAATTACTCCCCATTCCCATTCGAGTCCCATTAGACTCAATGGGAAGAGGAGGACGGAAGCACCGGCACCGCTAATAACCTCAAAGTCTGCGAGCAGGTGCAATTCTGCCCGCCAGGTCAGACCTGGCGGGCGGGATGGCACCCACCCGCAGAACTCGGAGTATGCCGGTCCGGTAACAACGGTGCTGGTAGCTTACCGTCACCATTGTTTCCGGACCGGCATACTCATAATGAGACCCATTGACTTTAATTATTCTTATTAATACTGTATTGATGCTACTCCAACACACATGCTCTGCATTTTTATACAGTATAGTGATGACTCGTGCTATAATTCATCTTCTTCTAATGTCACTTTTCATGATGCCTGTGTATCGAACTGTCACTCATTCTGATGACATTTTCTTTCATTTCACTTCTGACCATGCCAATACATATGGAAATGTGCATGCTTCTGATGTCTTTTGCTACACAGACAAAACAAATGGTTATGGCTGGAAGGTTTAGACATTGTTAATCTCTGGTGCAGCTCTAGGCAACCCACCATACCATCTTTCTTCGCCTGCCAAGCCATTACATGAAAAGGAAAAATAATATGCAAATCAGGCTTTGTCGCCCTAACGGGGGCAGACCAGCCAGAACTGCTAGGTCACATGTTTTCTGCACAAGACCACAATCATCCCCATACATGTTTCAGCCACATTGGGCGTCATCCATGAGGAGTTGCTTTGGTCTCTAGGCCCAGCAGGCTCAGCTACACAGAGCCCCAATAATCTTAGGACCAGCCCTGCTGGAGTGCATACCAGGCTCAGGGCTAGCTTCTGTGCTGACTAATTTCTGGGATTCACCAAGCAGAGGCTGCGGGAATTGAGAGAGGACCTGAAACCTTGGTGAATTTGCAGCTGCAATAGCATCAAACAATCAATGATAATCTATTCAATAGGATTGACTGGGCCCTCTGACCAATCACATTGAAGTGAACACGGATTTTATTGGTACATAACGCATATTATGTTTATGTTCCAAAACTGAGTCAACCTCAATTCAAGCAGGACGGAGTTCCACAGCGTTAAAACTGTGTATGAGAATAAAAAACCCTCTTATCCAAACTCTGTAGACTTTAGGAAGCATTTGGAAGTGTGTGAGTGAGAGCCAGCTGGGTAGGGAAGTACATATTGTTTAAATCAGGCTCTTAGGAAAGATGTGTTAAACCTGTCATGGATGCCTTGGTGAACAGAAGCCAGTTAGGGGGGGAATATGCTCTCTCAGCCGGACATTCAAGTGTTTACGAGCTGCTATTTTTTTGTATCTGCTGACGGTGGCATATCAGATACTTTGGTAAGCCCAGATAGATGCTATAGCATAAACAACCTGAGGCAATCCTAATGTAAGAACAGCTTGTACTTGACACAGGAAAATTAATTAGTGCAAAATATATCTTTTATTTTTTAACAGAAGAAACTTTTTTAAAAAACTGCTTCTGCCATATTGGTTTAAGATGGTTGCTTATCCATAGTAATTCCCAGGCTGTTAGCTTTGGCTCCCGCATTGCTCTCAGGAAGAAAGGAGGCCATCCATGCTAGGGCCGTTTGCCAGGTTCCTACCTTGAACCACCGAGTAGGGAGCATCTAGCGTTCCAACAGCAAAAGAGCCTCTGCTCCACCTGCATCTGCCAAGCACCTAAGACCGCTCAACACTATGGTGAAGACCCCTTCCATGTTATGCTCAGGTTGCCAGGACTATCCTACTATTGATCCCCAGGTGACACCGGCCCACCTGCCCCTCGCCAGCAAGGCGGCAAGTTGTCTCTTTTCTTCATTTGCTGCAGTGTTCTGCCCTGGCATGCGAAGTACTGGCATCCTTACTCGATCTCAAAATACAACTCGGCGACATCATGGACAAAGGCAAACCAGCACTTCTGCTCTTGCTGGACCTGTCCGCTTCCTTTGACCTGGTCAATCACAACATCCTAGGCATACAACTACAAAACGAAGCCCACTTCTCTCCCCAAGCCATCTTATGGGTTACCTCTTTCCTCAAGGGCTGACTCATGAAAGTCTTCTCAGACTCCTCCTGCGCCACCCCAACCACCACCCATTGTGGAGTCCCACAAGGGACATGTAGAGCTCTTACACTGTACAATATATTCACCCTCCCTCTTTTCAATGATCTTGATCGTCACGACATAGCCTACACCAACTATGCCGACGACACATAAGTCCTACTCCCTCTCACAGGCACCTATGGACATGACTCTGCGGCGCTTACCAAGATCTACACAGCCATCCAAACTTTGATGGCAGCCAATGGCCTCTGTTTAAACAGAGACAAAACAGAGATCCTCATAGTAGGAACTAAAGAAACCTTAAACAAACTCTCACCTCAATACAAAACCTTCAATATCGACAACTCCACCATTCACAGTCTCCTCATCAGTAAAAACCCTAGGAGTTTAACTTGATTCAACAATGTCAATGTCACGCCAGGTCAACGCCATAGTCTCCTCTGCCGCACTCACCACCAAGGTTATCAATGCGGTTAAACCGTTCCTCTCCACCAAAAACTGCCTATCAATAGCCAGAGCAACAGTGGGCACTAAACTCAACTACTGCAATGCCCTATTCCTCGGCACCTCTGCCAAAAATATAAACAAGATGCAAATCACACAGAATAATGCATTAAGAGCTGCCTTGAGTATTCCCAAAAGGGAACACATCTCACAGGCCAGGAAAGAGGCCCATTGGCTACCAGTAAAAGATTGTATCTTTTTCAAAACCATGGCCATCACACATAGATGCCTATCCCATGACGCCCCTCCCTACTTATCCGAAAAGATCACCATCAACTCATCCACTAGACCCACTAGATCCCATCTGACCAACCAGATCTATGTACCCATCTTCAAAAGAAGTAAAGCCAGCGGATCCAGCTTCCAACACTTAGCAGCCAAAAACTGGAACGCGCTACCCACTGCCTTAAGAAATGAAAAATCCTACTTCACATTCCGCAAACAACTCAAAACCCTTCTATTCAACTAACCTGTCTCATCATCTCCATTACACCGTTTTACCGTATGGAATTCCTACCGCTATAATGTATTTGTGTACCAAATATTGTATTTAATGTACTTACCTGCTGTAATGTACCTTTGTACCAATTGAGCATACTGTAACAGCGCCACGATGCCCACGGGCAGATGTGCACTATACAAATTCAAATAAATAAAAATAAATAAGTGCAAGGCCAACAACAACTACATCCAGGCTCTGCTGTAGGAGCAGATAGATTTGTGGCCTGGCAGAGGCAGTCGACTGTTAATAAAATGAGGACTACCACCAACCTGTGGGTGTATGGCAGCTATGGTGACCTGAAAGCTTGTATCAACCGGCTGCGGGACCCATATTTGCACAGATTCTTTTCTCTCTATCTCACTGCTAATCAAGGACGTCATTTAGGGGTTGCGAGGGGTCGCAGTTGCGACCCTGGAGGTCTCCCTTGCTACCCCTAAAAAACAAAGAAAAAAAGCCCTCTTTTTAATTCTTTTTAAATGCAAACTCCTGGGCTGTGGCCAGCACCATGTGGCTCTTTGCTTCTGGAGTAGCTGGCTTTCGTGTTCAGGCCTCTTAAAAAAAGTCAAAAAAAGAACAGGGGTTCAACAAGTCTAACACTTTAAGCAGTGACCCTAAATAAGAAGGAATAGGAATATCAAATAATTTGTCTTTCTGGAATCCTATTCAATAATTGCGATACTCATTAAAGGTTTATTTCAGGCACACTTCAAGGGGTGAGTCACTGATTTAGTCTGTTCTTAAATACCTCAACTGAGCCTTTCATCCTTCTGAGGTCGATACATGTGTACCAACACAGGTTGGGTGATATTGTATGTATTCTATATAAAACGCTTAAGCGTAAGTGCTATATAATAACACATCATTATCATTTGGCCATGGACGTCTGCTTGTATTCACAGTAATTTGGTAATATGGGCCTATACACACTGTACTTAACGATAACTATAGCGATCCATTCTTGTATGAAATGTATATTACATTATAGTGCTATCGTAACCCTATTTTTCATACTGTACTTAGGAACAATGCTATGTGATAGCACTTCCTGTTTTGTCAAGAGGTGAACGGCCGTGTTCCATTGCTTCCCGTGATATCACTTTGGCGTGGGGTCAAATGACATAACTTCCTGTGATGTGATCAGAGGTCAATGGTCGTGTGATGTCCCTTCCTCTACCCCTGGCATTTTGGTGAAATGGTGTCCCTGCTTTAAATGTCACTATGTCCCTGTTCTCCCTTTCGTCTGTTGTTTTTGTCTATTTCGCGACTGTTTGGCTCATTCACATTAACAGGAATCAGTGCCTTCTTCCCTTTCATCGCATGTTTCCTGCAGAATTATTTGATCACCACAACTTTCTGTGAATTTTCCTCCTCCATAATGAGCATTGGCACAGCCTAGTTGGTCAGAAGGAATATACCATTGCCTAATGGTAATACGAACGATCACTTAATTTCTCAGATATATAAAATACTCACATTTAATATAGGAGCAAATGAAGTGCATTGTAAAGAGAAGCCAGGAAGTGAATTGGGTAAAGTGGTATTGGCTTTCATTTTTGTTTTATTTAGTCAATGCCAACAAAAAGAGGATTTAGTTCAAAACTCAAAATCTACTGTTAAACTATTTGCTTGTTCAAAATAATTCAAAATTAGTAATTGTAAACACCTTGTAGAACACTTTGAAAATACAACTGCAGTCTCTCCTCCATTGCTGCTACTGGAGGCGGATCAACATTACCCCCACGTCTTTCCACGGAGCGGAACGTGGAGTAGGACGCAGAGTAGAAGCAGTCTGCAGTCCCTGAACTCCTTGCAGTCTCTCCTCCATTGCTGCTACTGGAGGCGGATCAACATTACCCCCACGTCTTTCTGCGGAGCGGAACGCAGAGTAGGACGCAGAGTAGAAGCAGTCTGCAATCCCTGAACTCCTTGCAGTCTCTCCTCCATTGCTGCTACTGGAGGCGGATCAACATTACCCCTACGTCTTTCCGCGGAGCGGAACGCGGAGTAGGACGCAGAGTAGAAGCAGTCTGCAGTCCGCAGGGCTGCAGGGGCCGCTGGGTGTGAGCATCATGGGTTCCCCCCCACGTCCCTTCCTTTCTCTGCCTGCGGTTCCAGACCCGGACTCGAAATGGATTCTCCGCAGCAGTAATATGCTAAGGACTTCTCGACAGGAAAAGCTACGTTCCGTCACAGCTTTGTCACCAAACAGGCCAAAAAGTAAATCTAACAAGACCATGGCACTTACCAATGAAACGGGAGGCTCCTCCTCAGTGGCGCTCTGCGAGAGTCAGCCCACAGCTGGTACACTTCCACAACCCCCAGTTCCGCAGGATGAGCCGCTGGAGGGTGGCGTGGCGCCCAGGGAGGAGTCACCCACAGAGGACCCCGAGGTGCACATGGAAGCCGTTGGAGGCCTTGTCTCTCCCTTCTCCTCCCCCTGCTGCTCCAGATCATCGCGGGACGTAGCTTGGAGTTCGGGCCGGAGTCCCGCTTCGGCGAGAGGGATTCCCTCCGTGGCCGTCGGAGGACGGCCTGGGAGGGCCCTTTTTCCGGCCCCTCCTCCTGTTCCGCAGGGGAGCTTTGGTGGAGGGGGAGATGCGGTAGCTGTTGGACATACAGAGCAGTTCGACGACTCCCCTGACCTGCACACACACTGTCTAAAGATCGTGGCTTTGGTGCATGCAGAGTCCATCGACCAAATGGAGTGCACCGACTTATCTTCAAGACGTGATTGTTCTGGAATCGAGCTTCAACCACAGGGAAACCGCCAGCCAGCGCCAAATTAATCTGAAAAGAGTGGCTCTCCCGCTCCAGTAAGAACTGATTTGGAGGACTTTGCAAACAGAAGACCAGATATTCAAAGCCCCAGAGCACTGCTTGGCCGTACCCTGCCGTTAAAAAAGATCATCTACAAAAAAAAACAAACAGGTAAAAGATCGACAGCAGAGGCTGGCATGAAAATCAAAGCTAGTAAAAAAGTTCCGATACCCAATTTAAGCCTCTTAAATCAAAACGCAGCAAGAAAAAACGACATGGGTACCCAAAATAACCCCAAGAACCCTACTCCAAAAGCTATCTTCAACTTATTTAAAAACACCAATGTAAACGCAAACACAACGCGGTAATGGAACTATCGGATGGGAAAATTTTGTAAGTTCTGGAAAAATCTTCCTTGGAACCCAGCCAGAAAAATAAAACCGCAAAGGGCGCACTAGGACAAGAAAACATGCCATTGTCCTCATACAAAACTCCATCAGAGAACAGCGAAACAAGTAACCCAGTTACCACCGAACCATTACTGAATTCTTCAATCCAACCAGCGGTAGCGCCTTCAGGGCTTGCTTCCACAAGCGCTACGCCCTGTCTGGCTCAGTCGAGCACACTATGCAATTCGGATCTGGGGGCTCAGCCATCAGAAACTTCGAAGCCAACAAATTTGCCCACATCTAGTCCGGGAGCGACGGCAACGACAACTGTGCAGCGTAAAAAGCTCCTTGACTCGATTTGCTCTGAGCAGCTTGCAGTGAAAACAGTTCCGTCAGTGCCCAGTATTCCTGAAACCAAACAACAGACTAAAAACGGGACTAGCCCTCCTAGGGCGTTAGAAAAAGTGATGTTGGCTATTCCGGCTCAGATTTCACCTGCCATAAGCCAAGACAAGGATACTTCAAAATTGCAAAGGAACTCACAATCATGGGTCAATGTCCACCTGGACAACCACCGTCTGGGCCGCCTGTCCCTACCAGCGAATCCTTATTCTGGTTCTCTCAACTTTAGCAGGGAAGATTTACCGAGGTCACTAAGAGTAATAAAAATCACTTCCGGCTATTCCTTTTCATTTGAAAATACACCTGACACTCAGTCCCAATCGAGAGATTCAAGAGAAGCGACATCAAATAAAAGACCTTCCTTAGAGGACTTAGGAGAGTCGAGCAAAGGATCGGCTAAGAATAGGCCTGATCTAACTACAATAATGTCTGCGCTCACCATCGCTCTATCTCCCTTTTGTAAACTCTACGAGGCCTTAAATGACTCTGCAAAAGACAACACCTCTATCCTGGCAGTCGAAATTGACTTTCTTAGAAGGCTACATAACAGCCGTTGAAACAAAAGAGGCGGCAAAGCAAGTAATCCTTGAGGATAAGCTATCCCGGATAGAAATGCAACTAAACAAGGATCAACCGGTTGTACAGAAAAAACAGAGCTAGAGAAGGCATCTCAATCGCCAATCTGCATCAACCAGGACAAAATAGCACCTGTCTTTCACAACCAACACAATAAACCTCTGAAGGCGGTCAATATCGCTCCAACTGAAACAGCTGCAGAAAAGACGGGTGCCGGCCCCTTACGAACACTAAATCCGGCCTTTCAACTACCAAGTGGGAATTCAAGGTCTGAGAAAAATACGAAGGCTTTTGGCCCGTGCAACCTGGCTGTTAAAGAGAACCAAGCTTAGCCGGAAATTCATCTAAATAAATCTCAAAAATCAAAAGACCAAACGAAGGCTTCAGTGTTCATCGATCTAAGCAATTCCCCGAAGACAGCAGCGGACTTCCAGGCGTCTAGCAGCCTTATGAATTTATCTCAACATATGGACGATGAAGATTTCTCCTTGACCAAGACAAATCAAAGCAGTCCAAAATCAGTTCTGAGGGTAAATCTGGAAATTCAACAAGACCCGACTCCTGTGTCTAAAAAAATTAAATCTAGAAACTACAGTCGCTCCAGTCCTGAGAGAAAAGCAAGAACAGTGACTGACAGAGCAGAAGTTGGGAAGTACCAAAACCCAGAAGCTTCACAAAAAGAGACACAGGTTAGAACAACGACGAATAAACAACCTAACTCCTCAGCAGAAGCAATCAAGTATACATAACAAGAGAAATCCTCTCGAAGAAACTCGCGTAGCGATCAACAGGGCACCAGACATTTTAAGCTAGAACAAACTTCGCACAACTCAGGATACATGATCCTGAACAGGAAAACGCTGCTAAAAATTCTGAACAACACCAAATCACTAAGGTCACTATCAACTAGCGAAGAGAACAGAGGGCTATGGCATTACTGCACATAAAAGCAAGGGTGTTGCAGACAGGAAAGGAAGAGGCGTATAAAGAACTGTGAAAAATTGGCCTCTTATTAACCAAACTAAAAATACCGTCGGAGGAACCATCGACCAGCAAGCTGGAGCCTATGCGACTGCAAAAATCAAGTAACGCAAGACCAAAACTCAGATCATTCAGAGACCTTCAGAGGGAGCACGCTTGGAATACAAAAACAGATACCTCGAGGAAAACGGATGGCCCTTATGCACCCCACAGGCCCAGTCAAATGGAAAACAAACGACGAACCAGATTTGACAGGACCCCAACAAGATTGACTTCGGAGGAACATCTTGACAGTAAAGATCTGTCCCCAACTTGTGATGCAACACGCCACCCGAAAGGCCCTTGGGAATGGCTAAAATCCACAGTTAATGGCAAGACCAGTAAATAGCAACCAAGATGGGCTAACATAACGCCAGCCCTAGACACACTGGAGATGCGATCAATTTCTATGGCCTCTTGGAACACCAGAAGCCATGCTCACCTAACAAGCAGCAACAACCGGTCCTTATTGGGTTTTGACATCATATGCCTCCAGGAAACCTGGCTGACTGAGAAACCATCTCTAGATGGCTATGAGATCGAACTCTCTCCCGCCAAACGTGGCCTATTTGGACGTCCATCATCCGGTCTACTAGTTGCAGTGAAAATAGGATCAGGCATTAAAATCAGGGAAAAGCTTTCAGAGAGCTATGGAACATTAGCAGTCCTGACGTCTTGGTCGTTTGAGGATCCAAAGTCCAAAAAAATTAACACCATCGATCTGGCGATACTAAACTTGTACTGGAACCCGCAACAAACTTCAATCATAAACTTTTGTAATGAAGTAACAAAAGCAATAGACAACATCAAAATTGACGCCCATACACATTATATCATCATCTGCAGAGATTTAAATGCAACCTGTGTACAAGAGTATGCTAACGTTCCCAATAACAGACCCAAATCATCGTCGGAAGAGAGAGGTAAAGCATGGATGATCGCGATGAACTCAAGAAAATTTCATAATCTGGCCTGGCTAAAATCTTGGGAGAACATTCTACCTACGTGGGAAAGGGACAATTCAGGGGCCACGCTTCACTACATTTTTGCATCAGAAAATCTATTACGACTGATTAAAATTTAAAGTCACACGGACAAAAGAAAGCGACCATAACCTGCTTTCGATAACCTGGTCATCGCCACATCACACAAATAAGCTTCGCCTGCCCGCTTTAGAAGCCAACATTCAGCGAACTAGACTTCGCTTATCAGCCACAAACAGCAAGACCATTTCAGCTATCTACGGCGAAAAAATAGTACTCAATAGCATTGAATGTGAGAGTCCAGACTATCTTCCTTTGCTATTACAGTTCAGGACTGAACCAAAGAAAGTCAATGGGCCTAGCAGAAATCATCTGCATGTGTTCGACCAGGATCTAGTCGACAGAAGAAAACTCCTCAGGAGAGCTAATAGATTAGCAGCTATGGACAAATCCGACTTGGCCAGGTCAGAGTGTTTAGCGGAAATCAACAGCTATAAATCGTGGTTCCGGTGTCGCAGGAGGGAAATGTAACAAAATGATGCAGAACAAATGCTCAAGATACCTAGCTCTAAAAAATCTAGCGAATTATGGGCCTTGATTAAATCAACAACATCCAGACAGGAAAGTGATCTGGTAAACGCTGTCACGGAGGAAAAATGGACACATTTCTTTAAGAACATGTTTGCCCCACCGAAGGACCAGAGGGAAAGCAATTCAGAACCGTCTAGTGGCAAATGGGCTACCCTCTCCGACGAAGAAGACATCTTAAACGTCATTCAACATCTGAATTCCTCGAGAGCCCTGGGTCCCGACGGTTTGAGCAACATCGACCTGAAGCAACATCCGGAAGCCTGGGCCAAATTTATAAGCATCATATTCCGGCATTGCGAATCAGCCAGAACCATTACTTGGACGCACTCAATAATTGTTCCGCTATTTAAACGCGGCAACAGGGAAGACCCACAGAATTACAGGCCAATTTCTTTGCTTGATATTATCTATCGGCAAAATATTTGCAACGCTCCTGCTGAAAACATTCCAAACTTGGGCAAAGTCGTCTGCAGCACATGAACCCTTTCAGATGGGTTTCCTTAAAAACAGTGGAACCACGGCAAACATCCTGATGCTAAATTTAATTAAAGCCAAGGTAAAGCAGGGCTCTCCACCGGTGTTCCTGGCCTTTATAGATCTTACACAGGCCTTTGATAGAGTAGATCAGAGTCTTCTTTGGTCCAAACTGCACAGATGGAAATGCCCGAACGAAATACTACACCCAATAAAAGCCTTACACACAGCAAATACATTGCGCGTCAGACTGGACAAACAAGGAACGTTATCAGAAGAGATTCCGGCAGAGAGAGGGTTAAATCAGGGATGTCCCCTTGCTCCGGCTCTGTTCATAAGTTTCCTTGGAGACTTCAAGGACTCGGAAGTCACGGTTCGAGCCTTTCCGACGAAAATAGGCAATACCAACATATCTCGCCTTCTTTATGCAGATGACCTAATTCTTTTAGATCAAACCGAAAAAGGTCTACAGAGCCAATTGACCAACCTGGCAAATTACATAAAAGCAAACAATCTCGAAATCAATAAATCTAAAACGAAAATTTTGATTCTGGCAAAAAACGATTCCATCAAGTCCCGCAACAGAGGATGGTTCCTGGAAAATATTAAGATCGAAAATTTCGACTGCTACAAATACTTGGGAATAATGAATGACAGCTCAGCTCGGGAATCATGTATGCAAACTACTCTTTGGGCAAGGCTAGGAACTTAGCAGCCCAGATGAGATCAATTGACAAGAAGTATGGTAAATTCTCACCGGAGCCTGTAATCCAATTTTATAGGGGCAAAGTTGCCCCGGCGCTGTTTTATGGAATGGGTGCAACCCTATCAATGCCAACTTCAATCTGGTCAAAAATTGAAGGCTTACTATGGCAATCTGTTTTGGGCTTACGAAACTCGCCGGCCATAGCTAACATCAGGCGTGACTTAGGCCTTCAGTCTTTACTGGGAGTTGTGGAACAAAATGCTATGCAAACCTACAGAAAAATCATCCTTCCAGACACACTTCCACTATTCAAATAGATAGCTGAAGAACTCTCTACTGGCCGTTTACATAGCCTAACAAAATGGTCGCTAATGCAGATAGCAAAATTGAAGAAAATAGCCTGCACTGAAGCTGAACTGATCGGAAACCCTGAAAAAAGAAAAAGTAAAATGGTGCACATGGACTGGATCGACACAGTGGATAAAGCACAGTCAAACAAACTAACTGTACATCTCCCTCCATCCTTCAACAAACTTAAATCTCCTCTGCCATATTGTCAACAGTTCCCGGACAAAAAATTAATGAGGAGCATTCTGCGAGCCCGTCTGAACCTAATGCCCACACGGGAAATCCTCTGCATTAGAGTCCAGGCAACCTCCAAAGAATGTAGATTATGCAAAGCAACAGACGAACCAGAAAATTTCAAACATCTATTGTTGCACTTCAAGGCGCTTAGCTACGAAAGAAGTGCATACGTTTCGCCTCTTGGGATGTCAGTTTCAGTTCTAGATGAAAATGTATGGTGGAACAGACTGATATCAGGCGAAAAGTCAAAAGGGACTATCGCAACAACAAAACGTCTAACAATCAGTTTTGCCAAAATGAAAGAACACGAAACATGAAACACAGTAGGGTGCAACAACAGGACTCAACACTCTCACCCAGTCATGTGCAGAAATTGTGTTTTTGCGTGTTTGATTCATCTTTTAGAAATCTTCAGAATTCACAGGAAGTAAATTGACTATGTAAAAATCACTAGTTGATTACATACAATAAAAAATAAAAAATAAAAATAAAAAATACAACTGTAGAGCAAATTAACTAACGCAATGTGGCATGTCCTATGACGAGAGGTGGACACACAAAGGTAATCTTGATAGACCACATGCCAGATACAAAAACAAATGGCAGAACATGGGCATTCTGGTGACAGCTCAGTGAGCAGGAAGGAGCGTCCCAGTACAAGATCCCAAAGTACTGGGATGCCATAACAAATAATGCCTGCAGCCTTTGCGATAGACCTGAAGCTGGGGGGCATCGATTGCCCATTGTATTGCCCTGACGATGCAAGTCAGAAGAGTATGATTCTGTTCGGTTGAGGGAAAACAGGCAATGGAAAATGAAGTTGCCAGGGTATATCATTCCATGAGATGATCACGCACATGACATTGTGTATCACAAAGAATGTGATGTGAAAAAGTTACATCATGTCATTCGAAGTGCAGAAAAATCTCCTGCAACACCATTGAATGAGCCAGAAAGTGCAAGTAAGGCAGAATCAATTGACTTTTTAC
Organism: Ambystoma mexicanum; assembly: GCF_040938575.1. NCBI lineage: Eukaryota > Metazoa > Chordata > Amphibia > Caudata > Ambystomatidae > Ambystoma > Ambystoma mexicanum. Next base: position 468,794,707 of record NC_090922.1, read on the forward strand.
CAGAGGCCCTTTGGAAAGTTAAGGTTGTCACAAAGGAAGACGTTAAACGGCACTACAAATACATCTGATACTCAAAAAGTATTAAGGAGAAAAGGATGTGTGATGGAGTGTCAGAGAAAACCTGCACTGACTCCTACAGAAGGTTCAAGGGTGTTTATTTGGATTTGTACAGAGGTACGTTTGGACCAAACTGCGTTATTTTAAGATATTCAAGGTGCCTTGTAGTATTTGGAGCTAGGGCCATCCCTCTCGTGTCTCGTTTGGGCTGCCGCCACTCTAGCCCAGGTGTCCTTAACCCTACCATTGACTACAACTACCTCTCCTCTTCCTACTACCACAACCACGAACTACCACTACTTCAATCTCTCCACTCACACACAACCACACTACTGTATTCCTCTCTCCAACCCCCTCCACACTTCTTCTCTTCATCCTCCTGCTGGTCTCTTGTTCCTCCTCCTGCCACTTTCTGACCTTACTCTTGTAACCTACCAACTTCCAATTTCCGGTCTCCTCTTTAAATTAAATTTCCTCTCCTAGGAGTTGTTAGCTGTCCATAGAAAATCCACTTATCTATTCTTGAGGGGTAGGTGAGGGGAGGGCAAAAGGAAACTTCAAAAAAGGGCCTATGCCTCAACCCCTTTGATCAGTGTGGCTTGCCACATTCCACTCATGTACAGAAAGATAGTCCATAAGGGACTGTTGTCCTCCGTTGTTATGGCCTTCCCGTAGGCCTATTTTTAATAAGAACAATCCCCTCTCTCTGTAGCTCCTCGCCACAGCTCTTACTCTCCGTTGGGCTGAGAACGCCAGGTAAGAAAGGGTTAGGAGGGGGCTTGAAACGAGACATCCTGGCATCCCAAGAGCTGCAGGGGTTGGGTCCCACCTCGCTGCCCTGACAGGGCCTGGAAAAAGGTCCTGTCACATTTCATATTGAAAAATCCCTAAGACACTTATTGAAAGTTATTTTTTCATATGGACATAGTGTTCAACAATGCCTCCAAGGACCAATCACAATGTATTTCTTTGAAATCAGTTAACAAGTTATTTTTATTTTTTATTTATTTATTTATTTCATTTGTTATACGCCCAACCCTGTGGTATCACGGGGTAGGTTACAGAATGCTTAAGTATCTGGTTACAAGGAGAGAGTAGTTACAGGTCATACAATAGGAAGCATAGTCAATGCATAGTTACTTAAAAGATTCTCTGGTTATAGAGGAGAATCTGAATCGTACTTAAGTTGGTGCAGCTTTGTTCGCATGGAGCACAGATATAATACTGTAAAGACTTGTGTGGAAGATGGGCTATTCTGGATTTAGTATTTGTTGAAAAGCCAGGTTTTTAACATCCTCTTGAATTTCTGGTGGGGAGGTTCGTTTCTGGTATTAGAAGGTAGGAAGTTCCATATTTTGGGGGCCAATACCGGAAAGCTGTTTCCTCCCACCCTTGTGAGTTGGTACCGTGGGACAAAAAGTTGAGAGTTGTTGTGGATCTCAGAGATTTTGTGGTCTCCTTACAGGCAATGTCATTGTTGAGGGAGGTGGGAGCTGTTTTGTTGAGACATTTATGGGTAATACAAAGTGTTTTGAAGATAATTCTGGCTTTGACTGGGAGCCAATTAGCTTCCCTTCTAGTCTTTGAGATGTGGTCGCATTTCTTTATGCCCAAGGCTGCTCGCAGCGCTTTGTTTTGCAGGAGTTGGAGTTTGGCCAGGTTTGTGTTTAAAGCACCTAACAGTAGCATATTACAATAGTCTAATTTAGACAGTAGGAGCACCCGGGCGAGAGTAATACAGTTTTGTGGGGTCAAGAATTGGCAGCTTAGCGCAATAAGTTTGAAGGTATAGAATGTGGCTGATGAAAGTGCACTCACATGTTTGATCAATGTTAGGTGGATGCCTAGCGTGGATGCCTATTGTTTTAACCTGTTTGACTATAGGAAAGGGAGTACCGTCAATTATGATGGTGGAGTAGTCTGAGTGAAGAGATTTGATTTTGGCTGGTGAACCAATAATGAGAATCTCCGTCTTTTCATCGTTGAGACAGAGACTGTTATTAGCCATCCAATTTTGGATGATGGCATAGATTTTATTTACCATGATTAAGTCTTGCTCCTGGTTACCAATAATGGGGATGAGTATCTGGCGGTGTCCGGTCAAATGTTCGAATCAAAAGGATTGAATGACTTTTTGATCGACAGTAAAAGGACCGAAAAAAAAGGATTTTTAAATGTTTTAAATTTATTTAAATATTTTTTTAGTTTAGCATGTGTAAAAAACGTGTTTATAAAAGGAAAACAGGGGGCTGGAGGGGAACCCCCCCATAAAAAATAAATAGAATTCAATCCTTTTTTTCGGTCCTTTTACTGTCGAAAAAAAGGCATTCAAGCCTTTTGTTTTCAAACATTTGACCTATAACCGTATCTGGCTGTCATCCGCAAAGTCAGTATAGATAACACCCTTTGCGTCTAAGGCTGCAAATAGTAGCTTTGTATGGGCATTATAGAGAGTGGGCGAGAGACAAGAGCCTTGTGGCACTCCTATAGGGACTAGTATGGGGTCTGTAGCATCCTTGCCAATGGTGACTCTTGAGGTACGTTCTGAGAGAAAGGATTTATCCAAGAGGGTGGCTTCCTGTGAGAATTTGAAGTTAACTATCAGTGTATTACATAGTTTGTTATGGTCCATCAAATCGAAAGCGGCTGCCAAATCTAATAATAGTAAGATGCACAAGTTACCGGAATCTCTTATGGAGTCCACTTGGATTTTTAGATCTAACAGTGCTGTTTCGGTGCTGTGAATTGGCCAGAACCCAGATTGTCTAGCGCCTAAGAGATGGTTCTGCTCCAGATAGTTTTGTATTTGGGAGTATGCAATTTTGCCGATTATTTAAAGCAAAAAAGGAACAACGGTTATGGGGCACTAACTTTTGGGTACCGAGGGGTCTAGTGATGGTTTTTTGAGCAGTGGGGTGACCATTGCTTCTTTAATCCTGGCCGGTACAACATAAGAAAAGAAGGAGTTGTTGACAAATTTGGTGATGATTGGTGTTAGCGCAGGTGTGCATAGTTTAACTAGTTTTTCCAGCTAATAATCTCCTTTGCAGTTGGAAGGATTAACTCTGGAACATTGTGGAACAGATTTCAAATGTGCTGTGACATTAGATATGGGTCTCTAGCATCCTGTTCAGCAACTAAGAATGTCTCAACAGTGGTATGGTATGTTGTAGTGTGGTATGGTGTGGTGTGGTGTGGTATTATATGGTATGGTATGGAATATTATAGGAATGTGTATAGTGCAGCAACCACTTTAAAAAGGTCAATATTACATTCTTTTAGCAAACCAATGCATTGGTATACACTGTAAAAGGTTATTAGATGCTAAGCAATCTCGGTTTGTTCCTTCTCACAATAGATTATTGGGGGAACAGGAAGGGCTTTAATCTGCATCTGAACACCAAATGGTTTTCCAGGGAACAGTGTCTTTGTGATCGAATTGTCTGATATGTATGGCAGTACTTTGTGCACAAAAAACACAACGGTCAAACATATTCGACATGCTGAAGAAGCACACAAACACACTTGTTGCATTGTATGCCTGCTAACTCTGTTCTTCAAGAAGTATCCATGTGCAAAGATTCTTCTTAGCAGCCTCAGCGGGTGTGTCATCCAATCGGGTTGCTCCATACCCAGGCTGAATCTACTCATGCAAGACTGGGTTCGGATCTACCTGAGTGGATGCCACACCCGATGCTGCTGTTTTTCGTCCTTCGTTGCCTCCCACCACCAAATCCAGCCCTTCCACATCCGCCCAACCAATCTATCCCTGCTTTCAAATCTCCTTACCTCTTAAGCCATGGATCTGCAACCTTTGGCTAGCCAGATATTTTGGACTACAACTCCCATCTGCCCCAACCAGCACAGTCAATAGTGAGGGATCATGGAAGTTGTATTCCAAAATATCTGGACAGTCGCAGGTTGCAGACCACTGTCTTAAGCGCTTCTCTGCCCGGGCCGCACGGCTTCCTGATGAAGCCATGGAAATGGAATAGGGGCTCCGAGCAGAGCCCTGCCTTCCATTTCCATGGCAACCATGACTCTCCCCAGCCACTGCTGCGAACAAAGGAGCGCAGTCATTTTCTTTTCTATTGCTATTAGCACCTCAAGGTGTTAATAGCAATAATCCTATGTTCTACAGGCTTCACTGGCCCGGTAACAGCACCGGGGCCCAGCGTTAAAGCCCTCGCTTTGCTTCAGTCTATAACTTGGGCAGAAGCCTGCAGAACGCAGGATTATTGCTTAAATAAAGTAGAAGAATTACAAGCAAAATGTATCAAGAGCTGCAATATCCGAGAGCTGTTAGCAACCATTGAAAAATCCAATATGTGTGAAAAATGAAAGACCATGACAATGTTCAAGGGTAGTCATACCCAACATTTGAAAAGAAAGTGGGATTACATGGCATTGGTAAAACTGTTGCAAGTAATAACCTATGTTACATGTGATGGATGAAATGCACCCCATGGAAGCAATCAACGTGTAGCTCTTGCACACTTTATGCCAGCCAGATAGGGGTGTTGCTAGGTCTAATGTCAGGACTGTCGGGACTGGGGGCTAGCTAGCCTTTTGGTTGTAGCCCTAGAGCTTCTATCTGAGGCTAGAACCAAAAGACCCAGGGCTATAGCCCTCTCCTCCCCAGCCCCCCCCCCAGCAACGCCTCTGCAGCCAGGGAACATAAGAAGCTGCAGTGGAATCACTACAATGTCCTGACACCAGAGGCTTAAGAACACATTTTTAGTGTGGGGAAAATGCAATACTAACCGTATTTGTTAATTATGTATTTTTAAATCTCTCATTTCATTATTCCTTTTAAAATACCATCAGTAATTTTAAGTAACTACCGGGCCCACTTTAACACTGCCTGGCCTACCTCACCATTACATGTGAACAGGATTTGATTTTCCTTTTTTTAATTAAATTCAACTTTTAGATAGAGCTTTTCCCTGCTTCCAAGAGTGTTATGGTCTTTTATATCCAGAACAAACTGTTTGGGGACTATCCAGGGCAAGGGTGGGTTGGTAAAACATGTTGCAAATGATGCATCTGAAAACATATTTACTTAGTAAAATTGGTTAAAAGTAGTGTAGTAACTTATGAAACTGTCCCACTGTGGCCAACAAAGTGGTTAATTCTGTAAAACAAAATGGCCCATCCTTGAATCAGGGGCTGGCACTTCACACATTTTCATATTGTCCTTTGCGGCATTCCAAGCCTGTCTGTGGGACTGTGAAAGTCCAATAAAAGGTATCAAAACCTGTCTCTTGTGTGAAATTAAAACTGGACTAACATGGCATTGAACTTTTTTCTTTGCATTTCAGAATGGATACCAAAATGTGCCGGACAGTGATCTTTCATCCTGACTGTCTGCAACAGACAAAACCTGATAACAAAAGGTCTTAGGATTGTAAACCCACTGAGGACTATTCATAACATGGTACATATGGAGCAGGTTTGCAGGAATTAACACGAGCAAATAAGGAATAACTTTGTACACCTTCTCTACTCCAAGACAAGGCTGATGAAGGAGATAAACATCTTTACAACAAGACTGAAAGAGCAAATGCATGACCCAGCAATACAACTTGAGCATGAGCTCCAAAAGAACTATCCAAAGACACTGAATTATTTACTAATTCAAAGAACAAGAAACTGCAGGATATACAAGGAATGAGACAAACTACTGTTCAGGGACGTGGAAGGGTCACTGATCCCCCTGACACAGTTATCCTCACACCAAACAAGACCACCACTGAAGATCCGACTGGAGAGCATCCCACCAGTCAGCTATCAATAAACAGGAGCAACACTGAGGGCCCCACGCGTGACCTCTCCACCAATCAACTATCAGTCATGAACCTCTGCACTTCCCAATTCTGAACGTTCTGCACTCTCCAAGGGATTGACCTACGCCCCCATCCAGGAACTAGACAAAATCCAACTCTCTAGGTTAATTGAAGAATTCTTTCACAGGCCAAACAATGATCAAAGTGCTGCCCAAAATATGAAGGCATGGAAAAAGTGCTGAAACTGGACACTGCCATGCGGCAGTAGCTTAAAACATAAGCATACACCTACTGTCTCACAACCCAGCAGGGAAGAGCAATAAGAAGTCTCCAAAAACACCTGAAAATCATAATAAAACCAGCTGACAAAGTTGGTGGGGTTGTGGTCATGGATACACAGAAACACAAAATAGAACCATAATGAAGACAACTTCTTGACAATAACTACTAGCAGGAACTTAGTGATGACCCCACCATAGAGTAATCCATGCCGAGTAGCATTGGGGAACACCTCCAGCATCTGACAACAAACAATCCAACTTCAGGGACTATTTATTTGCTCCCAAAAATCCACAAGCAAGGTAATGTGGGCCACCGGTCATCTCTGGAGTAAATACATTAACCAAAGCCATTTCTGGATAATGTTGATTCCAATCCGAAATCCTCTGGTGATGGACACAGAACGCTTTGTACAAGACACAACACACTTCTTTAGAAAGATTCAAGAGATACACTTTGGATGTTGCTGCACTTTACTACAACATTGAAAATTAAGATGGACTTCCTTCATGCCACAAATTCCTTCAAAAAGCAAACAACAATATATATACCCCAATCACATCTATCTAAGATCTCACAAGATTTATATTCACACACAACACATTTGGCGTCAATGGAAGACACCTTCTACAAGAGATCATAATAGCCATTTGCACAAAAATGACTACTCAGTCTGCTAACCTTTTCATGGTGAACCTCTTTCATGGAGAACCTCTTACTAGAGTTCTTACAACAATTCCTGAAACCACTAAACATACCTGTGTTATATTGATGACACCTTCTTGATTTGGAAAGAAGGTGAAGACACTCTTAAAAATTTCCATGACTCACTGAATGGCTTTCACTAATGCATAAGGTTCACCAGGGAACACTCCAAGAACAACATATAGTTCCTGGATACAACCATCAAAACGGTCCATTATCTACAGCTAAGCCATCCTATACCAATGCATTTGCTCCAACAGGAAGAGATGAGACAACCAATTTACCACACTCCTGCAAATGCTTCTTGCAGAAGGGTCCAATAAAAGGTGTCAAAGTCTGCATCTTGTGTGACATTCAACTTTCATAATTTACCACAGGATACTAAAACATCCTGATCGCACGTCTCCGTGACTCCCTGGGAATCACAGGTCAGCCTCTGGCATGGTTAACCTCCTTTTCCTCCGACCGTCCATCCCAGGTGGAACTCAGAGCCTTTCTCTCTACTATCGCTCTTTCAACCTTTGGCGTTCCCCAGGGATCTAACCTATTCCCCTGGTTCTTCAACGTCTACATGGCTGCCTTTGCACATGTGATTGCCACTTTCACCTCTAACTTGAAGTGTTATGCAGATGACACGCAACTATCTTTCAGGCTACCCTCAGCCGCCTCCTCTTCCTCGCTCATATCTGACTGTCTGTCCGCTACTAGTCATGGTGTGCTGCAAACAACCTCTGCCTCAATGCCAGTAAGACTGAGATCATTTGCATTGGGACCACTGCTCCCGCTTTCCCACTTTCACTCTGGCTGGCCTCCCTTGGCCCTGCGCACGCACCCACTGGTGAGGCTAAAAACCTTGTGGTCATCTTCGACTCCACTCTCTCCGTCTCCTCTCACATTTTGGACATCTCTAAAAAGTCCAACTATCAGCTACACCTCCTCAGAGGTACTCTACCTTTCCTCACCTTCCCCCAGCAGCTCACTGTCTCCAGAGCTCTGGTTCTCTCTAGGCTGGACTACTGCAACAGCCTTTTCCTCAACCTCCCTGCTTCTGCTCTGCGCCCTCTGCAACTCATCCAGAACAGAACTGCAAGCCTTACCCTTGGCCTCAAGCACAGGGATTGCATCTCTCCGGCACTGAAATGCCTCCACTGGCTCCCCATGGCTGCAAGCATCAAGTTTAAGACCCTCTGCATTGTCCACAAGGCTTTCTGGGGCCTGTTACCTACCTATCTGCAACAATGCCTACCTAAATACTGTCCCTCCCGAGCCCTCCTCTCATCTACCTCCAACCTTCTGCGAGTAAGCCGGTTCTACAAGCAGAGATTTGGAGGGAGATCGTTATCCTCAGCAGGGGCCTCCCTCTGGAATAGCCTCCTTGCCGCCCTCCATCTAGAGCCTGATCTCCTTAAATTCTGGAAACTCCTGAAGACTTCCCGCTTCTCCTCTTCCTTCTCTCTTCCTCTACCCTGCTAACCTATCCCTCTGCTTTTTTCTCCCTCTCCCTCCTTTTTCGTACAGTTTGCTGACTGGCCGCCTGGTGTACCCCAGGGTCTCACAGGCCCATGGCACCCCCGCCAGTCTTCTCGCACTCACCTCTGGGCCCTGCACTCGGCCCATCATCACTGCACTTGTTCAATTGACCTAAGAGAGTGTCATCTCTCTGCACTGACCCCAGTCTCCACCGACTGGGTGAACTCTGGCTGATGACATGCTATCTTGAAGAAATTAGTGATTGAAAGAGTCCGATCCTGCAATGCAGGAAGAGTTTGAAAAAGGAAACTGGCCGGGGGAAAACAAATACTCCATTCTCAGCTCTTAAAGCTGATCAAATACTTAAACATCAGCAGAAAGTTTTGAGGTTTACTGGCCATATAGTAGGCATAACACAACACCCCAGGGCACTTAGACATTATTTTTAATACATATATGTATGGCCAAGTACCTACACGGACATTGAGCGTGTCATGTATACCAGAGCATGCAGCTTCACACAAATATTATTACAGTTGTTAGGAAGCTGTAAACAGGGAGGAAACTTCAATAAATAAATTGCATATTGATCTTAAATCCATTTGACATCCATTTTCTTATAATGGACCTGAACTTCTCAAAACAGCAACAAAGGCCCATTTTAGTGAGGTTATTTCAAAAGATGTTGGTCAGCCCTATGCTCTCGGTAGTAGATGTATTACAACTTCAAAACACAAATGGGTCTGATCACGAGTTGGGCGGTATCTTGGGAGTAAAACCGCTGGGATACTGTGCGATGCAGATAGCGTTGCTGCTACTCGGTCCGGCGCTAATAGTGCCAGATCACAAGTAGCAGTAAGGCGCGAAATCCCCATTCCCCATTAGGTTTGCCTGGCCCCAATGGGGCTGCAGGGCGCTATTAGCAACAGCGCTAATTGAGCCTGTGCTATTAGTGCTGAAATCAGGCGCTAAATGGGATTTTTACCTCCAGCAAGAAGCTGTAGGTAATACAGCCCATTTAGCACCCAACTCGTGATTGGGCCAGCCTGTAAATGCAGCGGTAATAGCGTTACCACCGCATTTAGGAGCTAAAGCCCAACTCATGATGAGGCCAAAAGACACCTCTCTGAAAGTAGCACCATGAATGTATGGGGTCCTATCAAGAAGAAGAAACAGAGAGGGTAATTCATAGAATTTCGCAGAAAAGTGTCGCAAGCGGCTGGGGCAGAGTGTCCGCGTGCGATTGACTGCGGCAGGCACGTGCGCTAAAACCGATTTCCGCGCACAGCGTATTCATGGATTTTAGGCCTCCAAACCAGCCGTGGCGCAGAGAATCGCAGCGACCCTGCAGCAGCGCCAGTAACGCCCCCAAGAACGCCCTCGCGCAAGGAAAAGCCATCAAAATCGCTAAATCATCGCAAAGGGCTGTGCTAACCCTGGAACAGTTCACCGGGCTGGCAAACAGCAAACGCCAAGCGGGGAACGTGTATTGCAGGGGTGCGCGGGAAGTTCCACACGCGACTGGCCCCGTGCAAGCAGGGTACGTGTATTTCAGGGGTGCGCGGGAAGTTCCACACGCGATTTCAGCAGGGTACGTGTATTTCAGGGGTGCGCGGGAAGTTCCACACGCGATTTCAGCAGGGTACGTGTATTTCAGGGGTGCGCGGGAAGTTCCACACACGATTTCAGCAGGGTACGTGCATTTCAGGGGTGCGCGGGAAGTTCCACACGCGAATGGGCCAGTGCGAGCAGGGTACGTCTATTCCATGGGTGCGCGGGAAGTTCCACACGCGATTCCATCAGGGTACGTGTATTTCAGGGGTGCGCGGGAAGTTCCACACGCGAATGGGCCAGTGCGAGCAGGGTACGTGTATTCCATGGGTGCGCGGGAAGTTCCACACGCGATTTCATCAGGGTACGTGTATTTCAGGGGTGCGCGGGAAGTTCCACACGCGATTGTCCCAGTGCGAGCAGGGTACGTGTATTTCAGGGGTGCACGGGAAGTTCCACACGCGATTGTCCCAGTGCGAGCAGGGTACGTGTATTTCAGGGGTGCGCGGGAAGTTCCACACGCGATTGTCCCAGTGCGAGCAGGGTACGTGTATTTCAGGGGTGCGCGGGAAGTTCCACACGCGATTTCAGCAGGGAATGTGTATTTCAGGGGTTCTGGGGAGTACTACACGTGAATTGGCCGTGTGGGTCCTCCCAGGTGTACGCTCCACAACCTCGACGGCCCCTGCAGGCAGCCCACACCACGGGGGACTACCCTGCACCCCTGCTCATGTCCCGCAGGCAGCCCATCCACCATGGGCATGCCCCCCAGCCAACCCACATGTCACCTTGCACTACTGATCAACAATGCATGTCTCCCACCACCCCCACCCCCCAGCACTGTGGGGCACCTGCCAGCAGGCCCCCACTCATGTCCAACTCATGTTTCCCACCACCCCCACCCCCCTGCACTGTGGGGCACCTGCCAGCAGGCCCCCACCCATGTCCAACTCATGTACCCCTGCACCCCCACCCCCCAGCATTGTGGGGCACCCTCCACCAGGCCCCCACTCATGTCTCCCACCACCCCCACCCCCCAGCAGTGCAGGGTCAGCCTCCACCAGGCCACCACTCATGTCTCCCACCACCCCCACCCCCCAGCCACCAGGGGCAGCCCCACCAGGCCCCCACTCATGTCTCCCACCACCCCCACCCCCCTGCCACCATGGGCAGCTCCCACCAGGCCCCCACTCATGTCTCCCACCACCCCCACCCCCCAGCAGTGCAGGGGCACCCTCCACCAGGCCCCCACTCATGTCTCCCACCACCCCCACCCCCCTGCCACCATGGGCAGCCCCCACCAGGCCCCCACCCATGTCTCCCACCACCCCCACCCCCCAGCAGTGCAGGGGCAACCTCCACCAGACCCCCACTCATGTCTCCCACCACCCCCACCCCCCAGTCACCAGGGGCAGCCTCCACCAGGCCCCCACCCATGTCGACCACCCCCCCCACCCCCCAGCCACCATAGGCAGCCCCCACCAGGCCCCCACTCATGTCTCCCACCACCTCCACCCCCCAGCAGTGCAGGGGCAGCCTCCACCAGGCCCCCACTCATGTCCCCCACCACCCCCACCCCCCAGCAGTGCAGGGGCAGCCTCCACCAGGCCCCCACCCATGTCTCCCACCCCCCCTCCCCCCAGCCACCAGGGGCACCCTACACCAGGCCCCCACTCATGTCTCCCACCACCCCCACCCCCCTGCCACCATGGGCAGCCCCCACCAAGACCCCACTCATGTCTCCCACCACCCCCACCCCCCAGCAGTGCAGGGGCACCCTCCACCAGGCCCCCACTCATGTCTCCCACCACCCCCACCCCCCTGCCACCATGGGCAGCCCCCACCAGGCCCCCACTCATGTCTCCCACCACCCCCACCCCCAGCCACCAGGGGCAGCCTCCACCAGGCCCCCACCCATGTCTCCCACCCCCCCCACCTCCCAGCCACCAGGGGCAGCCTCCACCAGGCCTCCACTCCTGTCTCCCACCACCCCCACCCCCCTGCCACCATGGGCAGCCCCCACCAGGCCCCCACCCATGTCTCCCACCACCCCCACCCCCCAGCAGTGCAGGGGCAGCCTCCACCAGGCCCCCACTCATGTCTCCCACCACCCCCACCCCCCAGCCACCAGGGGCAGCCTCCACCAGGCCCCCACCCATGTCTCCCACCCCCCCACCCCCCAGCCACCATGGGCAGCCCCCACCAGGCCCCCACTCATGTCTCCCACCACCCCCACCCCCCAGCAGTGCAGGGGCATCCTCCCCAAGGCTCCCACTCATGTCTCCCACCACCCCCACCCCCCAACAGTGCAGGGGCAGCCTCCACCAGGCCCCCACCCATGTCTCCCACCCCCCCTCCCCCCAGCCACCAGGGGCACCCTCCACCAGGCCCCCACTCATGTCTCCCATCACCCCCACCCCCCAGCAGTGCAGGGGCAGCCTCCACCAGGCCCCCACCCATGTCTCAAACCACCCCCACCCCCCAGCAGTGCAGGGGCACCCTCCACCAGGCCCCCACTCATGTCTCCCACCACCCCCACCCCCCTGCCACCATGGGCAGCCCCCACCAGGCCCCCACTCATGTCTCCCACCACCCCCACCCCCAGCCACCAGGGGCAGCCTCCACCAGGCCCCCACCCATGTCTCCCACCCCCCCCACCTCCCAGCCACCAGGGGCAGCCTCCACCAGGCCTCCACTCCTGTCTCCCACCACCCCCACCCCCCTGCCACCATGGGCAGCCCCCACCAGGCCCCCACCCATGTCTCCCACCACCCCCACCCCCCAGCAGTGCAGGGGCAGCCTCCACCAGGCCCCCACTCATGTCTCCCACCACCCCCAGCCCCCAGCCACCAGGGGCAGCCTCCACCAGGCCCCCACCCATGTCTCCCACCCCCCCACCCCCCAGCCACCATGGGCAGCCCCCACCAGGCCCCCACTCATGTCTCCCACCACCCCCACCCCCCAGCAGTGCAGGGGCATCCTCCCCAAGGCTCCCACTCATGTCTCCCACCACCCCCACCCCCCAACAGTGCAGGGGCAGCCTCCACCAGGCCCCCACCCATGTCTCCCACCCCCCCACCCCCCAGCCACCAGGGGTACCCTCCACCAGGCCCCCACTCATGTCTCCCACCACCCCCACCCCCCCAGCAGTGCAGGGGCAGCCTCCACCAGGCCCCCACCCATGTCTCCCACCACCCCCACCCCCCAGCCACCAGGGGCACCCTCCACCAGGCCCCCTCTCATGTCTCCCACCACCCCCACCCCCCAGCAGTGCAGGGGCACCCTCCACCAGGCCCCCACTCATGTCTCCCACCACCCCCACCCCCCAGCAGTGCAGGGGCAGCCTCCACCAGGCCCGCACCCATGTCTCCCACCACCCCCATCCCCCAGCCACCAGGGGCACCCTCCACCAGGCCCCCACTCATGTCTCCCACCACCCCCACCCCCCTGCCACCATGGGCAGCCCCCACCAGGCCCCCACTCATGTCTCCCACCACCCCCACCCCCCAGTAGTGCAGGGGCACCCTCCACCAGGCCCCCACTCATGTCTCCCACCACCCCCACCCCCCTGCCACCATAGGCAGCCCCCACCAGGCCCCCACTCATGTCTCCCACCACCCCCACCCCCCAGCAGTGCAGGGGCACCCTCCACCAGGCCCCCACTCATGTCTCCCACCACCCCCACCCCCCTGCCACCATGGGCAGCCCCCACCAGGCCCCCACCCATGTCTCCCACCACCCCCACCCCCCAGCAGTGCAGGGGCAGCCTCCACCAGGCCCCCACTCATGTATCCCACCACCCCCACCCCCCAGCCACCAGGGGCAGCCTCCACCAGGCCCCCACTCATGTCTCCCACCCCCCCACCCCCCAGCCACCATGGGCAGCCCCCACCAGGCCCCCACTCATGTCTCCCACCACCCCCACCCCCCAGCAGTGCAGGGGCAGCCTCCACCAGGCCCCCACCCATGTCTCCCACCCCCCCACCCCCCAGCCACCAGGGGCACCCTCCACCAGGCCCCCATTCATGTCTCCCACCACCCCCACCCCCCAGCAGTGCAGGGGCATCCTCCACCAGGCACCCACCCATGTCTCCCACCACCCCCACCCCCCAGCCACCAGGGGCACCCTCCACCAGGCCCCCACTCATGTCTCCGACCACCCCCACCCCCCTGCCACCATGGGCAGCCTCCACCAGGCCCCCACCCATGTCTCCCACCCCCCCCACCCCCCAGCCACCAGGGGCACCCTCCACCAGGCCCCCACTCATGTCTCCCACCACCCCCACCCCCCAGCAGTGCAGGGGCAGCCTCCACCAGGCCCCCACCCATGTCTCAAACCACCCCCACCCCCCAGCCACCAGGGGCACCCTCCACCAGGCCCCCACTCATGTCTCCCACCACCCCCACCCCCCTGCCACCATGGGCAGCCCCCACCAGGCCCCCATTCATGTCTCCCACCACCCCCACCCCCCAGCAGTGCAGGGGCACCCTCCACCAGGCCCCCACTCATGTCTCCCACCACCCCCACCCCCCTGCCACCATGGGCAGCCCCCACCAGGCCCCCACTCATGTCTCCCACCACCCCCACCCCCCAGCCACCAGGGGCAGCCTCCACTAGGCCCCCACCCATGTCTCCCTCCCCCCTCACCCCCCAGCCACCAGGGGCAGCCTCCACCAGGCCCCCACTCATGTCTCCCACCACCCCCACCCCCCTGCCACCATGGGCAGCCCCCAACAGGCCCCCACCCATGTCTCCCACCACCCCCACCCCCCAGCAGTGCAGGGGCAGCCTCCACCAGGCCCCCACTCATGTCTCCCACCCCCCCCCACCCCCCAGCCACCAGGGGCACCCTCCACCAGGCCCCCACTCATGTCTCCCACCACCCCCACCCCCCAGCAGTGCAGGGGCAGCCTCCACCAGGCCCCCACCCATGTCTCCCACCACCCCCACCCCCCAGCCACCAGGGGCACCCTCCACCAGGCCCCCACTCATGTCTCCCACCACCCCCACCCCCCAGCAGTGCAGGGGCACCCTCCACCAGGCCCTCACTCATGTCTCCCACCACCCCCACCCCCCAGCAGTGCAGGGGCAGCCTCCACCAGGCCCCCACCCATGTCTCCCACCACCCCCACCCCCCAGCCACCAGGGGCTCCCTCAACCAGGCCCCCACTCATGTCTCCCACCACCCCCACCCCCCTGCCACCATGGGCAGCCCCCACCAGGCCCCCACTCATGTCTCCCACCACCCCCACCCCCCAGCAGTGCAGGGGCACCCTCCACCAGGCCCCCACTCATGGCTCTCACCACCCCCACCCCCCTGCCACCATGGGCAGCCCCCACCAGGCCCCCACTCATGTCTCCCACCACCCCCACCCCCCAGCAGTGCAGGGGCACCCTCCACCAGGCCCCCACTCATGTCTCCCACCACCCCCACCCCCCTGCCACCATGGGCAGCCCCCACCAGGCCCCCACCCATGTCTCCCACCACCCCCACCCCCCAGCAGTGCAGGGGCAGCCTCCACCAGGCCCCCACTCATGTCTCCCACCACCCCCACCCCCAGCCACCAGGGGCAGCCTCCACCAGGCCCCCACCCATGTCTCCCACCCCCCCACCCCCCAGACACCATGGGCAGCCCCCACCACGCCCCCACTCATGTCTCCCACCACCCCCACCCCCCAGCAGTGCAGGGGCAGCCTCCACCAGGCCTCCACCCATGTCTCCCACCCGCCCTCACCCCCCAGCCACCAGGGGCACCCTCCACCAGGCCCCCACTCATGTCTCCCACCACCCCCACCCCCCTGCAGTGCAGGGGCAGCCTCCACCAGGCCCCCACCCATGTCTCCCACCACCCCCACCCCCCAGCCACCAGGGGCACCCTCCACCAGGCCCCCACTCATGTCTCCCACCACCCCCACCCCCCTGCCACCATGGGCAGCCCCCACCAGGCCCCCACCCATGTCTCCCACCACCCCCGACCCCCAGCAGTGCAGGGGCACCCTCCACCAGGCCCCCACTCATGTCCCCCTGCACCCCCACCCCCCAGCATCCAGGGTCACCCTCCACCAGGCCCCCACTCATGTCTCCCACCACCCCCACCCCCCAGCAGTGCAGGGGCAGCCTCCACCAGGCCCCCACCCATGTCTCCCACCACCCCCACCCCCCTGCCACCATGGGCAGCCCCCACCAGGCCCCCACTCATGTCTCCCACCACCCCCACCCCCCAGCAGTGCAGGGGCAGCCTCCACCAGGCCCCCACCCATGTCTCCCACCACCCCCACCCCCCTGCCACCATGGGCAGCCCCCACCAGGCCCCCACTCATGTCTCCCACCACCCCCACCCCCCAGCAGTGCAGGGGCAGCCCCCACCAGGCCCCCACTCATGTCTCCCACCACCCCCACCCCCCAGCAGTGCAGGGGCACCCTCCACCAGGCCCCCACTCATGTCTCCCACCGCCCCCACCCCCCAGCAGTGCAGGGGCAGCCTCCACCAGGCCCCCACCCATGTCTCCCACCACCCCCACCCCCCAGCCACCAGGGGCACCCTCCACCAGGCCCCCACTCATGTCTCCCACCACCCCCACCCCCCTGCCACCATGGGCAGCCCCCACCAGGGCCCCACTCATGTCTCCCACCACCCCCACCCCCCAGCAGTGCAGGGGCACCCTCCACCAGGCCCCCACTCATGTCTCCCACCACCCCCACCCCCTGCCACCATGGGCAGCCCCCACCAGGCCCCCACTCATGTCTCCCACCACCCCCACCCCCCAGCAGTGCAGGGGCACCCTCCACCAGGCCCCCACTCATGTCTCCCCAACCCCCACCCCCCAGCCACCAGGGGCACCCTCCACCAGGTCCTCACAATCCCCAATCATGTGCGTAATGGTCAGCCTCCACAGCCAAAAAGCCCTACCAAGTAACCCATTCACCCACATGGAAATGGAAATCACATGTTACACCCCCAATGTTCATGAAGCTAATGAACCCATGTCTGTCACACACAATGGTTGCAATTGAATGGGAAAACACCCAACATGACATGCATGAAACCAATGAGATGATACCACACAGTGTAGTATGAAAACAAAATTGTATTGAAAAAAATAAAGAATGCTAAAGAAAGGAAACAAACTACAATGGGAATGAGAAAAAATAAGCTGCATGTCCGTATTAAAAAAAAAAACTGCAAATCAGAATCCAAAAAAATGTCGTCCAAAGTCAAATGTAAAAAAATCTCTATGCAATAAAGAACTATGTAAAAAACTACCAAGGGTCCATGAGCCCAACTGAACAAAGGAAACCTACTAAAAAATCCTAACTAAAAATCAACTATATACAAAAAGTGGAGCAGTGTCCGTCGACTCCAAATCATAATAAGAAACAAAGGAAACCTAAAACTAAAGAACTATATACAAAGGCGGCGGGCAAGTCCAGCGGCTCACTCCGTGGTGTCCCGGGCCAGGGCATCATCGAACTTCTGTTCGATGTCCCGGAGGTGGTCCAGTTCCATGGCCCCGAGGGTCCGCAGGGACGACGCCGTGTCCTCCTCCAACCCCCTGCGGATTGCCTCGAGGCACTCGGCCCGCCTCAGGGCCCTCCGCATGGAGTTCTCCACCCTGACCATTGTGAGCCGCGCCTCTTCCGCCCGCCGCCGCTCCGCACCTATGGCGTGGCCCAACCGCTGCCACACGGAAGACACTCTCTGTCCTGGGTCCCCCTGCCCTCCGGCCGATGCCTGCCCCTCCGATGTCGAAAGCCCCGAGCCTTCATGTCTCCCACCATGTTGCTGCTGCTGCTCTGCCTCTGCCCGTGCACTGCCTCCTGCTGCCTGCACATCCTCCGCCGGCTGGGGTGCAGTTGTTGATGTGGCCACCCCTGCTGGACCTCCGACTCCCGACTGTGGCAGGGATGCCTCCTCCACCAGCCTGGCCGCACCGTCAGAGGCAGCTCCACAGGGCACCCAGGTGACTGATGGGTGGGAGGTTGGCACAGAGGACGACTGGCGCGTAGGGGGTCCAGTTGAGGAGGGGGTCGGAGCAAGCCCCATCAGACGGAGGAATCCGGCCTGGGTGACCTGTCCCAGCAGGCTGACATGGTCAACGAGCCATTCGAGATGACGTGCAATCTCTCCATGAAAAGACTGCAGGTCACCTCGCATGGCCCGTTGACGCAACGCCACACCAGCCAGGACAGGCTCAACCCGGACCTGGATGGCCACGTCCGCAGGCAGAGGAAGGCCAGTTGACGTCAGCTCATCCCCTGCCTGAAAACGGGTCTGGACGTAGGCATCCCTGCTGGTGCAAGATGATGCAGGGACAGGATCGGGGACAGGATTGCACACAGGCACCTCCGCGGCGGCCTGTGCTGCCTCCTGTCCCTGGTCCTGCACTGCACCACTAGCACCAGTGGGATCCCCACCTCCAGACCCCCTCTCTGATGCTTGCACGGCCTCCTCCTCCACCAAACCCCCCACCAACCTGGATGACTCCGTGCCATCTTCCCCTGTTGGGCCCTGTGGGGTCCCAGCTGCCCCTTCTGCTGCCGAGGAGTCCAACTGCAACATCCGCCTCTTGGACCTCCCCCCGGCAGCTGCGGCCTGGGACGCGGCACCGGACTCCTCACTCCCCGACGAGATGACAACACGGGAGGGGAGCCGGGCCTTGCGTCTCCGGCTGGCGGTCGGATCCCCGCCGCTGTGCTCCACAGCACCTTCTCCGCCCTCTTCATCAGTTGACGCTGCAGACAGGGAGAAACAAAACACAGGTATCACGGCACTGTACAATGGACACATACACACATGACAGTTGCACATGTGTGGCATTGGCAAACCTCAGACATGTCATCACAATCCCCAACACACATGTCATTGCAACTCGCACACATGAGCCATACCACAGCCATATCGCAACTACCAGCACCATCCCTACACATACAACAGCATCAGCAGCCAAAGGGGAGCCAGACATCACATGCAACACAGGAAGTGCACCACACATGTACACACACCACCACACTTGCATGCATGTGTACACCTCTGCCAAGTGTCGCACTGTTCAGACGGCATCCATGTCACATCTGCCAATCAGGCTTCCACATACCGCTGTCACATGCATCCATGTTGCATCACTGTTGCACCCTTGTCAAATACACACACATGCACATGTACACAGTGCTCATACACGCAGCCGAAAACAACATACATGCGTGACATCACGGACATGTCTACTTACATACACAGTCATCCAAACATGTGTGCACGCACAACTGCATTTGCCATGCAAGCCTACACACACAAGCACCATCCATGTCTCACACATTACAGCCCTCGCATGTGTCAGCCCCACGGCCCTGTACACCCCCACCCATACTCGACCCCATACAAACAGATGTGCAACCTGCACAATACCGAATAATCACCACACGCACTGCTCACAATCAGGATGCATGTACACTCACCGCTCGACTCCAGACGGGTCTGCTTCTCTAGGACCTGGACGTGCAGCGCTGGGGATATGCGTTCCAGGACCCCCATCTGTTCTTCCGACAAGTGGCCCCGGCGCCCCTTGGCATCCGCTGCCTTCAAGAGGCGCCGGGCCTTGTTCAGGGTCCTGGACCTGAAGTCCTCCCAGCGCTTCCTGACATGTTGTAAGTCCCGGACTGCCACCCCCTCCGCGTTGATGGCAGTCACGATGTCAGTCCAGATCCGAGTCCGTCCTTCCTTGTCAGCGCGGGAACTTCCGAAGAGGGCATCATACTGCCCCAGGACTTGCTCCACCAGGACACCAACTTCGGTGGCACTGAAGCTGGTGCCCCTCTGCCTCTCTGGCCGGGGGTTGTCAGTGGTCACAGATGGTGTTTGCCCCGACATGACAACCCCAGAGGCAGGAGTGGGTGGGCAACTGGGTCCTGGGGCTGGGCTGTGGAGCGATGGAATTCCAGTCGGGAGTCTTCGGTTCCAGCAGGGGTGGTCACAGCAACAGCACCCCTGGCTGATGTGCAGGCAGCAAATGGCAGTGCACGTGAACAGCAGGCAGTCAGGCAGCAGCAGATGGCAGGTGGGAGCGTGCTCGGGGCTCTGGGGGGCAGTAGTTCGGCCTTCTGGGCAGGAGCGTGGTCTTCCGTGTGCTTACGCGTGGCCAGCCTGGTACGGAGTGATTTGGCACGTGAAAATCCTGCACGTCAGCGTGGAAATCGAGGAAAGGCCCTTAGCGCGTAAGCGCGTCAGCACGCATACGCGATTCTATTGGGCCAAAGGCCCTCAGCGCGTAAACGCGTCTGTGACGTGACCCGCTCGGGTGTATCCCACACAGCACGTGATGACAGATCACACGTGGAAAGACTGCACGTCAGAGTGTCATCGCGTGTAATTGGACAGCACATCAGAGTCTCATCGCGTGTAATTGGACAAAAGTGCACGTACACGCGATTGGCCTATGTACGTGTATATCAGGGGTGCGCGGCCACTTACACACGCAAGTACGTCAGCGCACCTGTATCCCGGGGTGCGTGGGAATTTCCACACGCTATTGGACTGGGTACTGGATTTCAGGGGTGCGCGGGTCACACGCTCACCTACAACACGCGCAACGCATTAATTTGCGCGCTAACAAAATAACATGCTCAGACCCAGGATGAACATACCGTTCCTAGCAGCAGTGGGCGTGGCCTACCAAAGGAGGAGGAGGAGGATAGTCAGGGCCAGAATATTCACACCCAGAACCAGCCTTTTCGGGATGCCTGATGACCAGGTGCATGGGAGGTACAGGTTTCCACCACACATTATACTGGACCTGGTGAGTGAGTGGGAGGATGACCTCACATCACCCACCCTGTGCTCCCAAGCACTCAGCCCCCTGGAGAAGGTCCTCAATGTACTGCACTTCTTAGCCACTGGATCATTTCAGCGGACAAGTGCCATTGTGGGTGGTGTATCACAGGCCACCCAGTCACGCTGCCTACACCAGGTCTTGAACATCATCACTGCACGCCCATCAGTCCGCAGGCACATATACCTGCCCAGAACACCTGCAGAAAGGCATGCTGCCGCCCTGGATTTTTACGCTGTGGCACGATTCCCCAAAGTGCTAGGTGCCATCGACTGCACCCATGTGGCTCTACGTCCCCCCAGGGCATCTGAGCACATCTATAGGAACCGCAAGCACTGGCATTCCATCACGTGCAGGTAGTATGTAATGCCAAGGGAATCATCACCTCAGTATATGCCAACTATCCCGGGTCAACCCACGACAGCTTCATTTACCGAATGTCCACCCTAAGCCGGGACCTAGAAGCTGGGCGGCATGGCGATACATGACTGCTTGGTGAGTATGAATGCCACAGCACATGCATGCATGTCAGATACTGAGCAAGGTCACAACCCCACCAATGATACCAATCACCACCTCCACAGGGGACAGTGCCTACCCTCTCAGCCCCCACATGATGACGCCAATTCGGAACCCCACCACGCCACCCCAGGTAAGATATAACACAGCCCACATTACAACCCGGGGCATAGTGGAGCGCACATTCGGAGTGCTAAAGTCACGCTTTCGCTCCCTTGACCGTTCTGGCGGGCAGCTGTTGTACGCTCCCCCAGTAGTGTGCAGGATCATAGTGGCAGCATGTGTCCTGCACAACGTTGCAACACGCCGGGGCCTGGCCGTGGACATGGTGGTGGCCCCACATCCCCAACCACATGCACAGCCGCTGCGCATGGGAGGGGAAAGGGCACGGGGGGAGGCAGCCCGTACACAGCTAGTGGCTAATTACTTCACATAGAAATCACACCCCTGTGGAGTGCACACTGCCCTGGCACATTCCATCTGACAATCAATGATGACTCAACCTGACACTGATCCTGAATGTCTGGAGAATGAACCGTGAAAACCATATCAGCCTGAGATTGTTCACCTGGAAGTGTCACAATGTGTGCATCCCTACCCACACAGACACCACCAATGCAGTTTTGTGAAGTAACACATTCAAGCAGCTAAAATGAATACCCACTTGCAAAATGCAACAAGAGGACAGTGCCATGTCAGCCAACCCATCCCCAGCACCGCCACACGACACACCGTGCCATGTCATGCTATTTGCAGGTAAACAAAGTAATCCCCACAACATGACACTAGTGTCACAATGTAGAGTGTCCCTAATTGAAACTTGCAACACCTGAAATGCTCACAGTAATGCAGGACCAACAACAAACTTGAGCAGGTACTACCATTAACATGACATCACAAATGTTATATATTAGTAGTCTCACCACCTGGAAATGCCTGCACTCCCACCACTACCAACTGTGCAGTGTTGGCGCCATGTAGAGTTGTAGGTGTACTGCTGCCAACATGGACCCCATCTCCAGACTAGAGGGCCTTGTGTAGACATGAGGAAGGGACCTGCAAATTGGGAGGTAGACACAGATGATGAGTTACACATCAATGCAACATGCAGTGTACAACACAACAGCAATATGCACTAGGAATGTATACACAGTATTGACTAGACTACCCACACATGTAGTGGGAGTCCAATGTCACCATGTACGTCAATGTCACTTGGGCACACCCTTTGCAAGCCCATGGAAACGGGAAGCAGGAGGGGTGCGTGTGACTCAAACCCAAGCATCTGAACCAAATACATGACAAGCCTGCATGTGCCCAGCCACAATGCTGCGTATGCCCACAGGAACCATGGAAGCCAACAAATTGTCCCAAAAAAATTGGGAAAAATTATTTAGAAATTAAAAATAAAAATAAAAATAAAAATAAAAATAAAAAATTTTAAAAAAAATAAAAATCAAAAATAAAAATAAAAATTAAAAATAAAAATAAAAAATTAAAAAAATAAATAAAAATCAAAAATAAAAATAAAAATCAAAAATAAAAATAAAAATAAAAAATGGCCATTGATGGGCCCGGGGGGGTTTGGGAGGCCACCCAGGAGGTCCGAGGACAGGGTGCACACCAAAACCCACCTGTGTGGGTCCTGGGAAAAAAAAACACCTCCATGGGCTCATGGCCCACACGGCTACCCTATTGTGAGAGTATCACTGCTGTCGCTATTATCACCCTGTGCAGCTGCATCCGGAGGTGGTTGCACTATGGGAGGCAGCCCACGCAAGGCCCTAGTCTGCTCCTCCATGGCTGCAAGCATGCGGGTGTGGTAGGTCTGGTTCTGGAGGATGAGTGTGCGGAGGTCCCCATGCAACAACTCACGGGATGCCCGGACCTCCGCCCTCGTTGCCTGCATCTCAGCTGAGAGCATACGGGTGAGACGCTCCAGCTGCTGTTCTGTCCTTTGGTGTGTTGAAGCCTCAAGCTCAACAAGAGTCGTCCTGAGGTGAAGGAGCTCCTGCCTCAGGGCTTCCCTGTGGGCCTGGGACTCAATGGAGATGGCCTCCTGCAGAGTCGCCAGTGCCGCCCGCCTGTCCCTGTTGGACCCCAACATGTCCTCCCTGTGTGACTGGCAGATGGAGTCGGTTGCCTGCTCTAGTCGCTCCATCAGCCTTTCAGGGGGGACAATGGAAGTGGACACCCTATCCATGGCCTGAGCCATCATCTCGGATGATGCTGCCTGTTGTGTTGCCATACCGTAAATGGATTGCTCCCATGCGGTATTGCCAGGTGGCGTACGGCCACCACGTCGGCGGGCACCACACCTGTCTGGGGCAAGGCGAACTGCGCCTTGCTGTGCCGGCACTGCCTGAGGCTGCAGGACTGCATTCCCCCTCTGATCTGCTGGCCCAGGAACAGGATCAGATGTCGCAGAGTGTGACCCTGCATCTGTAACCACCAAAGGCGTAGCTGCCAACACTGACATCCCCATTGAGGGTTCTGACCCTGGTGCAGGTGGGTGGGACAGAACAGAATCCCTCCCTGGAACACTCACCTGCGACGGCACGTAGGTCTCATCCAAATCAACACCTGAGTACAGCTCGGGGGAGGTGCAGCCAGAGACACCCCTTGAGAGCACCACCTGCAGCACTTGTGGGTTCTCACCCACCACCACACCACGTCCCTCACTGGTGGTTGGTCGGCCCTCGGACCCCTCCTGGGTCTGCACCATCTCCACAACCCCAGCAGTATCAGGTGCGTCTTCCCCTGCAAAGACATACAAACAAAGAAATGGAAACAGGCATTAGCACCATGGCACACAATGAGGGCTGAGAAGCAAGAGAACCAGTACTTGATTGACACATGTCCCACATGACTAAAACCCTCCCATGCATGCACCCTCACTGCATATGAAGGGCACGCAAATGGCACACACTGATGACACCAAGATGGAAGATGAACACATTTTCTGCATGCTGCCTGGCAGTGGCATCACACATTGGCCTGTGATTGCCAGGTGAAACACACATGCCATCACACAGATGGCATGTAACATTGCTATTGAGTGAAGATGGAGAGGAGGGCAGCACCTATTCATTCAGTCCAGTTCCCGCATGTAATAGCTTTTCTAATTCTAACAGGTCAGATTTTTCACCTGGAGCTGCCAGTCTGAAATGGTCCAATTGCACAGGGACATGTGTGAACAAATGATATCCAGGTAACAAAGTCACTCCACTTTACCATAGCCATGTCAGACATGTGACTAGTGGACTGCAACATGCCTAGTAAAGGTGGTGGAATGCAAACAATCTGACTGAATGAACAGTGAAAAATAAGCAACAATGTTGTGGCAAGGTGACACTTCAAGGGCAACTGGCGTGCAGTTGGGCTAGATGTCTACTGTTGGCAGAAGGGATACTGCTATGGCCAAATGCAGCTGCGCAGGATGTATTGCATGAAGCACATGGCTGACCCATACAACTCAGGCGCACACACTCTCACCTGGCACACGAACAGAAGCCCTCACACACACACCATGCACATGGATGACACACACATGCATGTGCACTCACCGGACAATGCCTCGTAATCAGGCAGATCTCCCACGCCTTGGATCTGTTCCTCCGTGACGTAGGTCCCAGCGACTGACTCATGTGGAGTGAGTTCCATGTCTACTACTGGAGACCCACCTCCAGTCACTAGAGTTGCGGCATGACTTGAGGCCAGCTTACTCTTTGCCCTGCGCTTTAGGTCATTCCAGCGCTTATAGCAATCATTGGCTGTGCGCCTCACGATTCCAAGGGCACTTACGATGTCCGCAACGGTCTGCCAGTGTGCCTGGCGTTGTGCAGGTGTGGTCTTGGATCCTGCAACAATGACCATCTCGTTGTCATGTGCGGACACATACTCGACAAGTGCATTCAGTTCGTCATCCGTGAAGCTGGGCTTCCTGGACGGGCCGGACTGTGTAGCCGTGTCTGGGGCATCAGCCTGTGCCGGACGAGCACTCTTCCTCTTCCGCTTGGAAGGTGGTGGTGATCCTGAGTGTTCTGCGCCGCTCTGGACACTAGGGGCAGGAGCCCTGGTGGACTCTGTATCAGGAGTGTGGGATTGCACACTCAGCATGGGAGTTGGTGCAGGCATTGGCTCTAGTGTGATGGTGTCAGGGGGAATGTCAGCAGCATGGACTAGGACCGACACTGTCCTGGCTGGGTGTGTGAGGGCTGGGGTGGATGGAGCCGCAGCTGCCCCTGCAGCCTCTCCGCCCTGCCTACTTGGTGCAGCAGATGACCTTGCTGCCCCAGATGCACGTGGCATGGTGACATCAACGTGCACCAGCGCACGTGTCATAGGCCTGCTGACCTGGAAGTCAGCCCTGGAGTCAGCCAGGTCTGGTGCCACAATGGGCTGGTCCAACAAGGGCTGAGCATGAATGGTGTCGGCCACATCAGCCTCAACAGGGGGCGGTTGGGGGATTATGGGTGCCCTTGACTGGTCCTCCACACATGGGGGGACAGGCTCACCCTGCAAGTAACGACCACGTCCCCTACCGGATCCACCACGGCCACCACTTGTGGCTCTTCCACCTTTGCCACCCTTACGGAATCCTCGCCTCCCAGCCATGGCACTGATGTAAATGTGCGTATGGGAGTGGCTGTAAACTATTGTCCTGGGCAATTGGGGGTCAAAGGGGTTGGGTACCAGATGGTAATTGTACCCTAGTGCTCTTGCAAGGCTGATTGTAACCCCTGGGGAAAGATGACGGGTCACGCTACGCACAGGAGCCCCAAAAAAGGGAGATGACGTGCACGCAACCCCTCCTAGACCACGTGTGCAGAAAGAAAAACCTGCACTACGCTGTGGCACCCAGTAACACAAGAATGAACGTATGCGTGTCACACGCAGCCTAGAATGACCTCTGAAGGGGTAGGCTACACACGGGGCAAGCACAGATGTTAGATACGTGCGTGACTCACCGTCTGCCAGGTAAAAGAGCGTGAAAAAGGAGCGCGTTTGGTTGGCAACACCCCCGCCAAAAGAAGATTTGTACGCTGTCTGAGGAGACAGGACAACAGTAGAAGGGAACACTGTTTGAGGGAACAGGCCCAGGTAAACCAGTAAAAGAGAAAAAAGAGAAAAAGCTGTCAGAGGTAACAGGGAATACGAACTTGAAACGCTGTGAAGTAAATCGCGTGTGAAACGACAAGAAGTACAGAATTCACCCACTCGCTCTCCACGAAAAGCACGTACAAGGAAATGGTGTTCTACACGTACCTTTTATACAGGCCCACACGTCCGGCGTCACTTACGCGGCGTGTATGCGCTAGGGCCATTTCCACCAATTACACGCTTTGTCACTTATGCGTGTAGGGCCATTTCCACCAATCACACGCGATGAGACTCTGACGTGCTGTACAATTACACGCGATGACACTCTGACGTGCAGTCTTTCCACGTGTGCTCTGTCATCACGTGCAGTGTGGGAAACACCCGTGCGGGTCACGTCACAGACGCGCTTACGCGCTGAGGGCCTTTGGTCCAATAGAATCGCGTATGCGTGCTGACGCGCTTACGCACTAAGGGCCTTTCCTCGATTTCCACGCTGACGTGCAGGATTTTCACGTGCCAAATCACTCCGTACCAAGCTGGCCACGCGTAAGCACACGGAAGACCACGCTCCTGCCCAGAAGGCCGAACTACTGCCCCCCAGAGCCCCGAGCACGCTCCCACCTGCCATCTGCTGCTGCCTGACTGCCTGCTGCCCACGTGCACTGCCATTTGCTGCCTGCACATCAGCCAGGGGTGCTGTTGCTGTGACCACCCCTGCTGTAACCGAAGACTCACGACTGGAATTCCATCGCTCCACAGCCCAGCCCCAGGACCCAGTTGCCCACCCACTCCTGCCTCTGGGGTTGTCATGTCGGGGCAAACACCATCTGTGACCACTGACAACCCCCGGCCAGAGAGGCAGAGGGGCACCAGCTTCAGTGCCACCGAAGTTGGTGTCCTGGTGGAGCAAGTCCTGGGGCAGTATGATGCCCTCTTCGGATGTTCCCGCGCCGACAAGGAAGGACGGACTCGGATCTGGACTGACATCGTGACTGCCATCAACGCGGAGGGGGTGGCAGTCCGGGACTTACAACATGTCAGGAAGCGCTGGGAGAACTTCAGGTCCAGGACCCTGAACAAGGCCCGGCGCCTCTTGAAGGCAGCGGATGCCAAGGGGCGCCGGGGCCACTTGTCGGAAGAACAGATGGGGGTCCTGGAACGCATATCCCCAGTGCTCCACGTCCAGGTCCTAGAGAAGCAGACCCGTCTGGAGTCGAGCGGTGAGTGTACATGCATCCTGATTGTGAGCAGTGCGTGTGGTGATTATTCGGTATTGTGCAGGTTGCACATCTGTTTGTATGGGGTCGAGTATGGGTGGGGGTGTACAGGGCCATGGGGCTGACACATGCGAGGGCTGTAATGTGTGAGACATGGATGGTGCTTGTGTGTGTAGGCTTGCATGGCAAATGCAGTTGTGCGTGCACACATGTTTGGATGAATGTGTATGTAAGTAGACATGTCCGTGATGTCACGCATGTATGTTGTTTTCGGCTGCGTGTATGAGCACTGTGTACATGTGGATGTGTGTGTATTTGACAAGGGTGCAACAGTGATGCAACATGAATGCATGTGACAGCGGTATGTGGAAGCCTGATTGGCAGATGTGACATGGATGCCCGTCTGAACAGTGCGACACTTGGCAGAGGTGTACACATGCATGCAAGTGTGGTGGTGTGTGTACATGTGTGGTGCACTTCCTGTGTTGCATGTGATGTCTGGCTCCCCTTTGGCTGCTGATGCTGTTGTATGTGTAGGGATGGTGCTGGCAGTTGCGATATGGCTGTGGTATGGCTCATGTGTGCGAGTTGCAATGACATGTGTGTTGGGGATTGTGATGACATGTCTGAGGTTTGCCAATGCTACTCATGTGCAACTGTCATGTGTGTATGTGTCCATTGTACAGTGCCCTGATGCCTGTGTTTTGTTTCTCCCTGTCTGCAGCGTCAACTGATGAAGAGGGCGGAGAAGGTGCTGTGGAGCACAGCGGCGGGGATCCGACCGCCAGCCGGAGAC
The DNA here is from genome assembly GCF_040938575.1 of Ambystoma mexicanum. Taxonomy (NCBI): domain Eukaryota; kingdom Metazoa; phylum Chordata; class Amphibia; order Caudata; family Ambystomatidae; genus Ambystoma; species Ambystoma mexicanum. Next base: position 468,823,015 of record NC_090922.1, read on the forward strand.
GCAAGGCCCTGCTCCCCTCCCGTGTTGTCATCTCGTCGGGGAGTGAGGAGTCCGGTGCCGCGTCCCAGGCCGCAGCTGCCGGGGGGAGGTCCAAGAGGCGGATGTTGCAGTTGGACTCCTCGGCAGCAGAAGGGGCAGCTGGGACCCCACAGGGCCCAACAGGGGAAGATGGCACAGAGTCATCCAGGTTGGTGGGGGGTTTGGTGGAGGAGGAGGCCGTGCAAGCACCAGAGAGGGGGTCTGGAGGTGGGGATCCCACTGGTGCTAGTGGTGCAGTGCAGGACCAGGGACAGGAGGCAGCACAGGCCGCCGCGGAGGTGCCTGTGTGCAATCCTGTCCCCGATCCTGTCCCTGCATCATCTTGCACCAGCAGGGATGCCTACGTCCAGACCCGTTTTCAGGCAGGGGATGAGCTGACGTCAACTGGCCTTCCTCTGCCTGCGGACGTGGCCATCCAGGTCCGGGTTAAGCCTGTCCTGGCTGGTGTGGCGTTGCGTCAACGGGCCATGCGAGGTGACCTGCAGTCTTTTCATGGAGAGACTGCACGTCATCTCGAAAGACTCGTTGACCACGTCAGCCTGCTGGGACAGGTCACCCAGGCCGGATTCCCCCGTCTGATGGGGCTTGCTCCGACCCCCTCCTCAACTGGACCCCCTACGTGCCAGTCGTCCTCTGTGCCATCTTCCCACCCATCAGTCACCTGGGTGCCCTGTGGAGCTGCCTCTGACGGTGCGGCCAGGCTGGTGGAGGAGGCATCCCTGCCACAGTCGGGAGTCGGAGGTCCAGCAGGGGTGGCCACATCAACAACTGCACCCCAGCCGGCGGAGGATGTGCAGGCAGCAGGAGGCAGTGCACGGGCAGAGGCAGAGCAGCAGCAGCAACATGGTGGGAGGCATGAAGGCTCAGGGCTTTCGACATCGGAGGGGCAGGCATCGGCCGGAGGGCAGGGGGACCCAGGACAGAGAGTGTCTTCCGTGTGGCAGCGGTTGGGCCACGCCATAGGTGCGGAGCGGCGGCGGGCGGAAGCGGCGCGGCTCACAATGGTCAGGGCGGAGAACTCCATGCGGAGGGCCCTGAGGCGGGCCGAGTGCCTCGAGGCAATCCGCAGGGGGTTGGAGGAGGACACGGCGTCGTCCCTGCGGACCCTCGGGGCCATGGAACTGGACCGCCTCCGGGACATCGAACAGGAGTTCGATGATGCCCTGGCCCGGGACACCACGGAGTGAGCCGCTGGACTTGCCCGCCGCCTTTGTATATAGTTCTTTAGTTTTAGGTTTCCTTTGTTTCTTATTATGATTTGGAGTCGACGGACGCTGCTCCACTTTTTGTATATAGTTGATTTTTAGTTAGGATTTTTTAGTAGGTTTCCTTTGTTCAGTTGGGCTCATGGACCCTTGGTAGTTTTTTACATAGTTCTTTATTGCATAGAGATTTTTTTACATTTGACTTTGGACGACATTTTTTTGGATTCTGATTTGCAGTTTTTTTTTTTTAATACGGACATGCAGCTTATTTTTTCTCATTCCCATTGTAGTTTGTTTCCTTTCTTTAGCATTCTTTATTTTTTTCAATACAATTTTGTTTTCATACTTCACTGTGTGGTATCATCTCATTGGTTTCATGCATGTCATGTTGGGTGTTTTCCCATTCGATTGCAACCATTGTGTGTGACGGACATGGGTTCATTAGCTTCATGAACATTGGGGGTGTAACATGTGATTTCCATTTCCATGTGGGTGAATGGGTTACTTGGTAGGGCTTTTTGGCTGTGGAGGCTGACCATTACGCACATGATTGGGGATTGTGAGGACCTGGTGGAGGGTGCCCCTGGTGGCTGGGGGGTGGGGGTGGTGGGAGACATGAGTGGGGGCCTGGTGGAGGGCGCCCCTGCACTGCTGGAGGGTGGGGGTGGTGGGAGACATGAGTGGGGGCCTGGTGGGGGCTGCCCATGGTGGCAGGGGGTGGGGGTGGTGGGAGACATGAGTGGGGGCCTGGTGGAGGGTGCCCCTGCACTGCTGGGGGGTGGGGGTGGTGGGAGACATGAGTGGGGGCCTGGTGGGGGCTGCCCATGGGGGCAGGGGGGTGGGGGTGGTGGGAGACATGAGTGAGGGCCTGGTGGAGGGTGCCCCTGGTGGCTGGGGGGTGGGGGTGGTGGGAGACATGGGTGGGGGCCTGGTGAAGGCTGCCCCTGCACTGCTGGGGGGTGGGGGTGGTGGGAGACATGAGTGGGGGCCTGCCGGGGGCTGCCCATGGTGGCAGGGGCGTGGGGGTGGTGGGAGACATGGGTTGGGGCCTGGTGGAGGGTGCCCCTGCACTGCTGGGGGGTGGGGGTGGTGGGAGACATGAGTGGGGGCCTGGTGGGGGCTGCCCATGGTGGCAGGGGGGTGGGGTGGTGGGAGACATGGGTGGGGGCCTGGTGGAGGCTGCCCCTGCACTGCTGGGGGGTGGGGGTGGTGGGAGACATGAGTGGGGGCCTGGTGGAGGGTGACCCTGGATGCTGGGGGGTGGGGGTGCAGGGGGACATGAGTGGGGGCCTGGTGGAGGGTGCCCCTGCACTGCTGGGGGGTGGGGGTGGTGGGAGACATGGGTGGGGGCCTGGTGGGGGCTGCCCATGGTGGCAGGGGGGTGGGGGTGGTGGGAGACATGAGTGGGGGCCTGGTGAAGGGTGCCCCTGGTGGCTGGGGGTTGGGGGTGGTGGGAGACATGGGTGGGGGCCTGGTGGAGGCTGCCCCTGCACTGCTGGGGGGTGGGGGTGGTGGGAGACATGAATGGGGGCCTGGTGGAGGGTGCCCCTGGTGGCTGGGGGGCGGGGGGGTGGGAGACATGGGTGGGGGCCTGGTGGAGGCTGCCCCTGCACTGCTGGGGGTGGGGGTGGTGGGAGACATGAGTGGGGGCCTGGTGGGGGCTGCCCATGGTGGCAGGGGGGTGGGGGTGGTGGGAGACATGAGTGGGGGCCTGGTGGAGGGTGCCCCTGCACTGCTGGGGGGTGGGGGTGGTGGGAGACATGAGTGGGGGCCTGGTGGGGGCTACCCATGGTGGCAGGGGGGTGGGGGTGGTGGGAGACATGAGTGGGGGCCTGGTGGAGGGTGCCCCTGCACTGCTGGGGGGTGGGGGTGGTGGGAGACATGAGTGGGGGCCTGGTGGGGGCTGCCCATGGTGGCAGGGGGGTGGGGGTGGTGGGAGACATGAGTGGGGGCCTGGTGGAGGGTGCCCCTGGTGGCTGGGGGGTGGGGGTGGTGGGAGACATGGGTGGGGGCAGGGCTGGACTGGGAACCAAAAGTGGCCCTGGAAATCTGTTCAAAGTTGACCCATATTTCACCGAAGGAGCCAGCACAGCGTGTGAGCCCAACCCTTCTATGAGGGGATTGGGTGCATCCCCCAAGAAAATGTTGAATAGAATTAGTCAAAATGATTGCATTTAAAGCATGTTTTAAACATATATGGATTAAAAAGTCATGTTTTAAATAAGTTCATGATCTCTCAAAGAAGATCTTCAATGATAGAAGGACCTGGGACGTTACACATTTTGAGGATGAGAAAAATGAAGTCATCCGGTATTAAAGGTGCCCAGACAACATGCATCCCTCATCCATTTCATCCTATTCCCCTGCTGGGAAAGATAAAAGGCATGCTTAAACAAGCATTGGCAATGCCAACAGTTTTGTCTTTTGGGTAGGCATGGGAAAGCCCTTTGCCAGGCACTGCCGTAGTGGTATTAACTGTCCATTGATGGTAGTAGCTGCACTGTGGTGAGAGTACCTGGGCAAATAATAGCACGGCCTGGTGTATGCCTAATACTGATGCACAAACTTAAACAATTGGCTTTGCCAATGCTTGTTCAACAGGACTTCAGTGAAGGACAGGCAGAGTGCTTGAAAATAGAGTGGCTCAAGGCAAACCGGGCTGACATATTTATTTCACCAGTAGTGCTTTTACTGTTCCAATTAAGTCATTAACTCTCAAAAGACTGCTTTGAAAAAACACTGCCAGGCACTTTGAGCACCAAGTTTGATGGCAATGCTTGATAAAGCTAGTTCAAAGAGTTCCCTGGAGAACATGTTTTGGGTGGAGAGGGGCTGAAAGTGGTTGGAAATGGCCATAAGGATTGGCATGGCCCTGGGTAGCCAGCATGTGTGTAAATAACCAAACAGCACGTGCAAGCTTTGTTTCCCGCCTCATATGCTAGCTTTACTCGAATGCAATAGTTTCAGCTTATAGGCGGCACTTTAGCCAAAACTAAAAAAAGGTTGACTTGGTATGAGTTCAGTGAGTCATGCCAACAAAGCGACTGCAATGTCCCGAGATAGTGGCTCGGCGCCTGTACGTTCAACTATAGTGGTATGCTTATCAGTGGATCCACTTCGCTAATGACAACGTGTTTGCATGTTGCCCTTTTTGTTAAGGTGAAATCCGTATTGAGAGTTTGGGGCCTCATTCAGCACCATGCATCCAAAATATCAAAACATGAGGTGGGTGTGTAGTCATGGTACATATTCACAGTCCTTCTGTGTGCCAGAAAATACAGCTTCAGAATTCTGTGCAGAGAGCTTTAGACCCTTTTTGTCCCTTTTGACAGCCCGTCTTCCCCAATTCAAAGAGTACTATTCATTGAGGGAAAAACAAACCTGTTATCAGAGACAAAATGCAATTCAGTGTGCTAACTCTCTACATGGTACCTCTGTGTGATGCAGACAATCAGTGGCAATATGTGTACCCTCTCTGTAGGAGTCACGCAACCCACTGATCCTCTCTTTGTATCACCGACACTGCTGACCCTGTATAATCTGAAAACAGACCTTTATTTTGTAACGCTCTGCAGAGCAGTTGATGGCGCAGGGACTGGGGAAAACTTGGGAGGGGAGACAGTCAGCCCAAGTAACCCTTTCCTCGCGAGATTGTGATATTTGCCATTGCAACCACAGCTCGACTTAAGAAACAGGGCTTTGCATTAAAACTGCCTAGTGTAATCACGGGTGCCAGGTTCCAGAGGTAAAGGGAGTGAGTGAGTGGCTATTCCCATTCTAAAGGTCTTAGTGTTCTCTTTCTAATAAATCACTCAAGATCGTAATGGCAGTCAGGTCAATTCTGCCCACCGCTCCTTTTGCGTACAGCATGCAGAGCAAGCAGTGGCCTGTGTGCCTGTGCTCTGTGCCTGGCCTGCAGTGCTCCAATTCTGCAGCACGCTTTATGCCTCCCTCCTGCTGCCCCTGGGACGGCGTGTGTGCACAGAAAGAATGTGGCGATTTGAATGTAAAAGTTTGTGAGACATTGCCAGATGTTAAGGGGGCACACGTGAGATGCAGGGATGGAGAGGCAATTAATGCTTTATCAGGGGCACAATCAAGGTGACACAGGGAATGCCAGCACTGGCACTGAACCGCTCCATTAAGGGATATGTTACTGCACAGGGATTTTCGGGGGAGCAGGAAAAAGCATGGAGAATAGGGAAGTAGGAAACATTACCTTTTGCCATGTCCCTCGGTTTTCTGGTGCTTGTGATATGCTGGGGACAAGATTGCACTGGAAAGTGGCCCGTGATGGCAGGTATTGCTAATTTCAGTGAAAAGGCTGGCACTGGCAGGCATGGTGGAAAAGCTGGTGCTGACAGGCAGTGGAAAAGAGCTGGTAATATGAAGAAGGTGGCATCTAGTAGCGTGTGCTCACACGTTGCGGACAGTGGGAAGCCCAGTGAGCCAACAGTGCACGGCTCTAGAGCAGGAGTCGCAAACATTAACATTAGCGGGAGTTACTTGCAGTGAATGGCCAATAGGCGGGAGCTTATCTCTGTGTTTTATGTGCAGAACGGATGCGCTTCACCCCGCACGTCTATCTCGCATGGCAAGGCAGACTGTCACTGCAGATTAAGGCCCAGCTAATCCACCGGAACAGTGACAAACCACACGCACCAAGCTACCAATGCCAGCCCCAGGTCTTCCAGTGGGTGTGGGGGCATACCTAAAAATCCTGTTCAGTTCGCTGGGCGACCTCGGGTCGGCACCGCTGCCCTGGCCTCTACCTCAATGGTGATCGAACACAACGCACCTCTAACTCAGTGTAGATTAGATTGCCATCTCCCCCCCCCCCCCCACTCAGTCTGAATATATGTCACCTACTCGCTAATGCATGGATGGTACTGTTGTATCACTTGCAGTGTCTCGCACACACGTGTCAGGAGAATGTTTAGAAACCCTAACCGCACAGATCTCGGGTGGACCTGCTGCACTGTTTGCACAATGAATGCACACAGAAACACTGAAACACTGAAACAGCGAACACATGACCTGTCTCAAAACTCTACGGTCGACGGTAGTGGGTACTATGACCCGATGAGCCATGGCAAAGACAGTCAAATTATTACGCTCGCCTCAGACTGGACTCGGACGGAATTCTCATCACGCTGCGCCACAGTCGCTCACACTGACTCACAGCATTCCAAATTCAATCCGTAGCTGTCCAGACTTCAGCTACACTTATGGTTACTTACCTTGAGGTCCCCAGACTAACCTGCTTGCTGCAGTCTCTGCACTGCAGTGTGCCGAATGGTCAATGCAGGCGGCAGCTCGCCTCATTGCCGCTGGAGCACTGGCACGTGTTGGGCGGCTGCACCTGCGGACGCAGCTCGGACACGTGGCACAAGCAGTTTCTGAAGCCTGGCAAGGGTGGCGACCCCCACAATGCGCAGGCGCATGTGAGCCTCTGGAATCATGATACAGGCAAAGTGAACCACACCCAGGCATGGCTCTGATACGCTCAGTGTTCCCATTTGATTTATGTATCCTTCCCCAAGAAAAGAGGACCTGTGTCCCCAAGGCCTAGCGGGGAAAATCCCGTTTTCCCGGTGGCCCAGTCCAGGCCTGGGTGGGGGCCTGGTGGAGGCTGCCCCTGCACTGCTGGGGGGTGGGGGTGGTGGGAGACATGAGTGGGGGCCTGGTGGAGGGTGCCCCTGCACTGCTGGGGGGTGGGGGTGGTGGGAGACATGAGTGGGGGCCTGGTGGAGGGTGCCCCTGGTGGCTGGGGCGTGGGGGTGGTGGGAGACCTGGGTGGGGGCCTGGTGGAGGCTGCCCCTCCACTGCTGGGGGGTGGGGGTGGTGGGAGACATGAGTGGGGGCCTGGTGGAGGGTGCCCCTGGTGGCTGGGGGGTGGGGGGGGGTGGGAGACATGGGTGGGGGCCTGGTGGAGGGTGCCCCTGGTGGCTGGGGGGTGGGGGTTGTGGGAGACATGGGTGGGGGCCTGGTGGAGGCTGCCCCTGCACTGCTGGGGGGTGGGGGTGGTGGGAGACATGAATGGGGGCCTGGTGGAGGGTGCCCCTGGTGGCTGGGGGGCGGGGCGGGTGGGAGACATGGGTGGGGGCCTGGTGGAGGCTGCCCCTGCACTGCTGGGGGTGGGGGTGGTGGGAGACATGAGTGGGGGCCTGGTGGGGGCTGCCCATGGTGGCTGGGGGGTGGGGGGGGTGGGAGACATGGGTGGGGGCCTGGTGGAGGCTGCCCCTGGTGGCTGGGGGGTGGGGGTGGTGGGAGACATGAGTGGGGGCCTGGTGGAGGCTGCCCCTGCACTGCTGGGGGGTGGGGGTGGTGGGAGACATGGATGGGGGCCTGGTGGGGGCTGCCCATGGTGGCAGGGGGGTGGGGGTGGTGGGAGACATGAGTGGGGGCCTGGTGGAGGGTGCCCCTGCACTGCTGGGGGGTGGGGGTGGTGGGAGACATGAGTGGGGGCCTGGTGGGGGCTACCCATGGTGGCAGGGGGGTGGGGGTGGTGGGAGACATGAGTGGGGGCCTGGTGGAGGGTGCCCCTGCACTGCTGGGGGGTGGGGGTGGTGGGAGAAATAAGTGGGGGCCTGGTGGGGGCTGCCCATGGTGGCAGGGGGGTGGGGGTGGTGGGAGACATGAGTGGGGGCCTGGTGGAGGGTGCCCCTGGTGGCTGGGGGGTGGGGGTGGTGGGAGACATGGGTGGGGGCCTGGTGGAGGCTGCCCCTGCACTGCTGGGGGGTGGTGGGAGACATGAGTGGGGGCCTGGTGGAGGGTGCCCGTGCACTGCTGGGGGGTGGGGGTGGTGGGAGACATGAGTGGGGGCCTGGTGGAGGGTGCCCCTGGTGGCTGGGGGGGGGTGGTGGGAGACCTGGGTGGGGGCCTGGTGGAGGCTGCCCCTGCACTGCTGGGGGGTGGGGGTGGTGGGAGACATGAGTGGGGGCCTGGTGGAGGGTGCCCCTGGTGGCTGGGGGGTGGGGGGGGAGACATGGGTGGGGGCCTGGTGGAGGCTGCCCCTGCACTGTTGGGGGGTGGGGGGGTGGTGGGAGACATGAATGGGGGCCTGGTGGAGGGTGCCCCTGGTGGCTGGGGGGCGGGGCGGGTGGGAGACATGGGTGGGGGCCTGGTGGAGGGTGCCCCTGCACTGCTGGGGGGTGGGGGTGGTGGGAGACATGAGTGGGGGCCTGGTGGGGGCTGCCCATGGTGGCAGGGGGGTGGGGGTGGTGGGAGACATGAGTGGGGGCCTGGTGGAGGGTGCCCCTGGTGGCTGGGGGGTGGGGGTGGTGGGAGACATGGGTGGGGGCCTGGTGGAGGCTGCCCCTGCACTGCTGGGGGGTGGTGGGAGACATGAGTGGGGGCCTGGTGGAGGGTGCCCGTGCACTGCTGGGGGGTGGGGGTGGTGGGAGACATGAGTGGGGGCCTGGTGGAGGGTGCCCCTGGTGGCTGGGGGGGGTGGTGGGAGACCTGGGTGGGGGCCTGGTGGAGGCTGCCCCTGCACTGCTGGGGGGTGGGGGTGGTGGGAGACATGAGTGGGGGCCTGGTGGAGGGTGCCCCTGGTGGCTGGGGGGTGGGGGGGGGAGACATGGGTGGGGGCCTGGTGGAGGCTGCCCCTGCACTGTTGGGGGGTGGGGGGGGGTGGGAGACATGAGTGGGGGCCTGGTGGAGGCTGCCCCTGCACTGCTGGGGGGTGGGGGTGGTGGGAGACATGAGTGGGGGCCTGGTGGGGGCTGCCCATGGTGGCTGGGGGGTGGGGGGGTGGGAGACATGGGTGGGGGCCTGGTGGAGGCTGCCCCTGGTGGCTGGTGGCTGGGGGGTGGGGCTGGTGGGAGACATGAGTGGGGGCCTGGTGGAGGCTGCCCCTGCACTGCTGGGGGCTGGGGGTGGTGGGAGACATGGGTGGGGGCCTGGTGGGGGCTGCCCATGGTGGCAGGGGGATGGGGGTGGTGGGAGACATGAGTGGGGGCCTGGTGGAGGCTGCCCCTGGTGGCTGGGGGGTGGGGGGGAGGGAGACATGGGTGGGGGCCTGGTGGAGGGTGCCCCTGGTGGCTGGGGGGTGGGGGTGGTGGGAGACATGAGTGGGGGCCTGGTGGAGGGTGCCCCTGCACTGCTGGGGGGTGGGGGTGGTGGGAGACATGGGTGGGGGCCTGGTGGGGGCTGCCCATGGTGGCAGGGGGGTGGGGGTGGTGGGAGACATGAGTGGGGGCCTGCTGGAGGGTGCCCCTGCACTGCTGGGGGGTGGGTGTGGTGGGAGACATGAGTGGGGGCCTGGTGGGGGCTGCCCATGGTGGCAGGGGGGTGGGGGTGGTGGGAGTCATGAGTTGGGGCCTGGTGGAGGGTGCCCCTGGTGGCTGGGGGTGGGGGGGGGTGGGAGACATGGGTGGGGGCCTGGTGGAGGCTGCCCATGGTGGCAGGGGGGTGGGGGTGGTGGGAGACATGGGTGGGGGCCTGGTGGAGGGTGCCCCTGGTGGCTGGGGGTGGGGGTTGTGGGAGACATGGGTGGGGGCCTGGTGGAGGCTGCCCCTGCACTGCTGGGGGGTGGGGGTGGTGGGAGACATGAGTGGGGGCCTGGTGGAGGGTGCCCCTGGTCGCTGGGGGGTGGGGGGGGGTGGGAGACATGAGTGGGGGCCTGGTGGAGGCTGGCCCTGCACTGCTGGGGGGTGGGGGTGCTGGGAGACATGAGTGGGGGCCTGGTGGGGGCTGCCCATGGTGCCTGGGGGGTGGGGGGGTGGGAGACATGGGCGGGGGCCTGGTGGAGGCTGCCCCTGGTGGCTGGGGGGTGGGGGTGGTGGGAGACATGAGTGGGGGCCTGGTGGAGGCTGCCCCTGCACTGCTGGGGGGTGGGGGTGGTGGGAGACATGGGTGGGGGCCTGGTGGGGGCTGCCCATGGTGGCAGGGGGGTGGGGGTGGTGGGAGACATGAGTGGGGGCCTGGTGGAGGGTGCCCCTGCACTGCTGGGGGGTGGAGGTGGTGGGAGACATGAGTGGGGGCCTGGTGGGGGCTGCCCATGGTGGCAGGGGGGTGGGGGTGGTGGGAGACATGAGTGGGGGCCTGGTGGAGGGTGCCCCTGCACTGCTGGGGGGTGGGGGTGGTGGGAGACATGAGTGGGGGCCTGGTGGGGGCTGCCCATGGTGGCAGGGGGGTGGGGGTGGTGGGAGACATGAGTGGGGGCCTGGTGGAGGGTGCCCCTGGTGGCTGGGGGGTGGGGGTGGTGGGAGACATGGGTGCGGGCCTGGTGGAGGCTGCCCCTGCACTGCTGGGGGGTGGGGGTGGTGGGAGACATGAGTGGGGGCCTGGTGGAGGGTGCCCCTGCACTGCTGGGGGGTGGGGGTGGTGGGAGACATGAGTGGGGGCCTGGTGGAGGGTGCCCCTGGTGGCTGGGGGGTGGGGGTGGTGGGAGACATGGGTGGGGGCCTGGTGGAGGCTGCCCCTGCACTGCTGGGGGGTGGGGGTGGTGGGAGACATGAGTGGGGGCCTGGTGGAGGGTGCCCCTGGTGGCTGGGGGGTGGGGGGGGGTGGGAGACATGGGTGGGGGCCTGGTGGAGGCTGCCCCTGCACTGTTGGGGGGTGGGGGTGGTGGGGGTGGTGGGAGACATGAGTGGGGGCCTGGTGGAGGATGCCCCTGCACTGCTGGGGGGTGGGGGTGGTGGGAGACATGAGTGGGGGCCTGGTGGGGGCTGCCCATGGTGGCTGGGGGGTGGGGGGGGGGGTGGGAGACATGGGTGGGGGCCTGGTGGAGGCTGCCCCTGGTGGCTGGGGGTGGGGCTGGTGGGAGACATGAGTGGGGGCCTGGTGGAGGCTGCCCCGGTGGCTGGGGGGTGGGGGGGTGGGAGACATGGGTGGGGGCCTGGTGGAGGCTGCCCCTGGTGGCTGGGGGGTGGGGGTGGTGGGAGACATGAGTGGGGGCCTGGTGGAGGGTGCCCCTGCACTGCTGGGGGTGGGGGTGGTGGGAGACATGAGTGGGGGCCTGGTGGGGGCTGCCCATGGTGGCAGGGGGGTGGGGGTGGTGGGAGACATGAGTGGGGGCCTGGTGGAGGGTGCCCCTGCACTGCTGGGGGGTGGGGGTGGTGGGAGACATGAGTGGGGGCCTGGTGGGGGTTGCCCATGGTGGCAGGGGGGTGGGGGTGGTGGGAGACATGAGTGGGGGCCTGGTGGAGGGTGCCCCTGGTGGCTGGGGGGTGGGGGTGGTTTGAGACATGGGTGGGGGCCTGGTGGAGGCTGCCCCTGCACTGCTGGGGGGTGGGGGTGGTGGGAGACATGAGTGGGGGCCTGGTGGAGGGTGCCCCTGGTGGCTGGGGGTGGTGGGGGGTGGGAGACATGGGTGGGGGCCTGGTGGAGGCTGCCCCTGCACTGCTGGGGGGTGGGGGTGGTGGGAGACATGAGTGGGGGCCTGGTGGAGGCTGCCCCTGCACTGCTGGGGGGTGGGGGTGGTGGGAGACATGAGTGGGGGCCTGGTGGGGGGTGCCCCTGGTGGCTGGGGGGTGGGGGGGGTGGGAGACATGGGTGGGGGCCTGGTGGAGGCTGCCCCTGCACTGTTGGGGGGTGGGGGTGGTGGGGGTGGTGGGAGACATGAGTGGGGGCCTGGTGGAGGATGCCCCTGCACTGCTGGGGGGTGGGGGTGGTGGGAGACATGAGTGGGGGCCTGGTGGGGGCTGCCCATGGTGGCTGGGGGGTGGGGGGGGGTGGGAGACATGGGTGGGGGCCTGGTGGAGGCTGCCCCTGGTGGCTGGGGGTGGGGCTGGTGGGAGACATGAGTGGGGGCCTGGTGGAGGCTGCCCCGGTGGCTGGGGGGTGGGGGGGTGGGAGACATGGGTGGGGGCCTGGTGGAGGCTGCCCCTGGTGGCTGGGGGGTGGGGGTGGTGGGAGACATGAGTGGGGGCCTGGTGGAGGGTGCCCCTGCACTGCTGGGGGTGGGGGTGGTGGGAGACATGAGTGGGGGCCTGGTGGGGGCTGCCCATGGTGGCAGGGGGGTGGGGGTGGTGGGAGACATGAGTGGGGGCCTGGTGGAGGGTGCCCCTGCACTGCTGGGGGGTGGGGGTGGTGGGAGACATGAGTGGGGGCCTGGTGGGGGTTGCCCATGGTGGCAGGGGGGTGGGGGTGGTGGGAGACATGAGTGGGGGCCTGGTGGAGGGTGCCCCTGGTGGCTGGGGGGTGGGGGTGGTTTGAGACATGGGTGGGGGCCTGGTGGAGGCTGCCCCTGCACTGCTGGGGGGTGGGGGTGGTGGGAGACATGAGTGGGGGCCTGGTGGAGGGTGCCCCTGGTGGCTGGGGGTGGTGGGGGGTGGGAGACATGGGTGGGGGCCTGGTGGAGGCTGCCCCTGCACTGCTGGGGGGTGGGGGTGGTGGGAGACATGAGTGGGGGCCTGGTGGAGGCTGCCCCTGCACTGCTGGGGGGTGGGGGTGGTGGGAGACATGAGTGGGGGCCTGGTGGGGGCTGCCCATGGTGGCTGGGGGGGTGGGGGGGTGGGAGTCATGGGTGGGGGCCTGGTGGAGGCTGCCCCTGGTGGCTGGGGGTGGGGGTGGTGGGAGACATGAGTGGGGGCCTGGTGGAGGCTGCCCCTGCACTGCTGGGGGGGGGGTGGTGGGAGACATGGGTGGGGGCCTGGTGGGGGCTGCCCATGGTGGCAGGGGGGTGGGGGTGGTGGGAGACATGAGTGGGGGCCTGGTGGAGGGTGCCCCTGCACTGCTGGGGGGTGGGGGTGGTGGGAGACATGAGTGGGGGCCTGGTGGGGGCTGCCCATGGTGGCAGGGGGGTGGGGTGGTGGGAGACATGAGTGGGGGCCTGGTGGAGGGTGCCCCTGCACTGCTGGGGCGTGGGGGTGGTGGGAGACATGAGTGGGGGCCTGGTGGGGGCTGCCCATGGTGGCAGGGGGGTGGGGGTGGTGGGAGACATGAGTGGGGGCCTGGTGGAGGGTGCCCCTGCACTGCTGGGGGGTGGGGGGTGGGAGACATGAGTGGGGGCCTGGTGGGGGCTGCCCATGGTGGCAGGGGGTGGGGGTGGTGGGAGACATGGGTGGGGGCCTGGTGGAGGCTGCCCCTGCACTGCTAGGGGGTGGGGGTGGTGGGAGACATGAGTGGGGGCCTGGTGGAGGGTGACCCTGGATGCTGGGGGGTGGGGGTGCAGGGTGACATGAGTGGGGGCCTGGTGGAGGGTGCCCCTGCACTGCTGGGGGCTGGGGGTGGTGGGAGACATGGGTGGGGGCCTGGTGGAGGCTGCCCATGGTGGCAGGGGGGTGGGGTGGTGGGAGACATGAGTGGGGGCCTGGTGGAGGGTGCCCCTGGTGGCTGGGGGGTGGGGGTGGTGGGAGACATGGGTGGGGGCCTGGTGGAGGCTGCCCCTGCACTGCTGGGGGGTGGGGGTGGTGGGAGACATGAGTGGGGGCCTGGTGGAGGGTGCCCCTGGTGGCTGGGGGGTGGGGGTGGTGGGAGACATGAGTGGGGGCCTGGTGGGGGCTGCCCATGGTGGCAGGGGGGTGGGGGTGGTCGGAGACATGGGTGGGGGCCTGCTGGAGGCTGCCCCTGCACTGCTGGGGGGTGGGGGTGGTGGGAGACATGAGTGGGGGCCTGGTGGAGGGTGATCCTGGATGCTGGGGGGTGGGGGTGCAGGGGGACATGGGTGGGGGCCTGGTGGAGGGTGCCCCTGCACTGCTGGGGGGTGGGGGTGGTGGGAGACATGGGTGGGGCCTGGTGGAGGCTGCCCATGGTGGCAGGGGGGTGGGGTGGCGGGAGACATGAGTGGGGGCCTGGTGGAGGGTGCCCCTGCACTGCTGGGGGGTGGGGGTGGTGGGAGACATGGGTGGGGGCCTGGTGGGGGCTGCCCATGGTGGCAGGGGGGTGGGGGTGGTGGGAGACATGAGTGGGGGCCTGGTGGAGGCTGCCCCTGCACTGCTGGGGGGTGGGGGTGGTGGGAGACATGAGTGGGGTCCTGGTGGGGGCTGCCCATGGTGGCAGGGGGGTGGGGGTGGTGGGAGACATGGGTGGGGGCCTGGTGGAGGCTGCCCCTGCACTGCTGGGGGGTGGGGGTGGTGGGAGACATGGGTGGGGGCCTGGTGGAGAATGCCCCTGGATGCTGGGGGGTGGGGGTGCAGGGGGACATGAGTGGGGGCCTGGTGGAGAGTGCCCCTGCACTGCTGGGGGGTGGGGGTGGTGGGAGACATGGGTGGGGGCCTGGTGGAGGCTGCCCATGGTGGCAGGGGGGTGGGGGTGGTGGGAGACATGAGTGGGGGCCTGGTGGAGGCTGCCCCTGCACTGCTGGGGGTGGGGGTGGTGGGAGACATGAGTGGGTGCCTGGTGGAGGCTGCCCCTGCACTGCTGGGGGATGGGGGTGGTGGGAGACATGAGTGGGGGCCTGGTGGAGGCTACCCCTGCACTGCTGGGGGGGGTGGTGGGAGACATGGGTGGGGGCCTGGTGGAGGCTGCCCATGGTGGCAGGGGGGTGGGGGTGGTGGGAGACATGAGTGGGGGCCTGGTGGAGGGTGCCCCTGCACTGCTGGGGGGTGGGGGTGGTGGGAGACATGGGTGGGGGCCTGGTGGAGGCTGCCCATGGTGGCAGGGGGGTGGGGGTGGTGGGAGACATGAGTGGGGGCCTGGTGGTGGGTGCCCCTGGTGGCTGGGGGGTGGGGGTGGTGGGAGACATGCATTGTTGATCAGTAGTGCAAGGTGACATGTGGGTTGGCTGGGGGGCATGCCCATGGTGGATGGGCTGCCTGCGGGACATGAGCAGGGGTGCAGGGTAGTCCCCCGTGGTGTGGGCTGCCTGCAGGGGCCGTGGAGGTTGTGGAGCGTACACCACGGCCAATTCACGTGTGGTACTCCCCAGAACCCCTGAAATACACATACCCTGCTGAAATCTCGTGTGGAACTTCCCGCGCACCCCTGAAATACACGTACCCTGCTCGCACTGGGCCAATCGCGTGTGGAACTACCCGCGCACCCCTGCAATACACGTACCCTGATGAAATCACGTGTGGAACTTCCCGCGCACCCCTGAAATACACATACCCTGCTGAAATCGCGTGTGGAAATTTCCGCGCACCCCTGAAATACACGTACCCTGCTCGCACTGGGCCAATCGGGTGTGGAACTTCCCGCGCACCCCTGAAATAGACGTACCCTGATGAAATCGCGTGTGGAACTTCCCGTGCACCCCTGAAATACACATACCCTGCTGAAATTGCGTGTGGAAATTCCCGCGCACCCCTGAAATACACATACCCTGCTCGCACTGGGCCAATCGCGTGTGGAACTTCCCGCGCACCCCTGAAATACACGTACCCTGATGAAATCGCGTGTGGAACTTCCCGCGCACCCCTGAAATACGCATACCCTGCTGAAATCGCGTGTGGAACTTCCCGCGCGCCCCTGAAATACACGTACCCTGCTCGCACTGGGCCAATCGCGTGTGGAACTTCCCGCGAAATACACGTACCCTGATGAAATCACTTGTGGAACTTCCCACGCACCCATGAAATACACATACCCTGCTGAAATCGCGTGTGGAACTTCCCGCGCACACCTGAAATCCACGTACACGGCCAAATCGCGTGTGGAACTTCCCGCGCACCCCTGAAATCCACGTACCCGGCCAAATCGCGTGTGAGACTTCCCACGCACCCCGGTATGCACGCACACGTATTTTTTGTCAGCGGGTGTCTGTGTTTGTGGGTACCCCTTTGCACGTCATTTGTCCTGGAGGGCCACAGTATAGGACATTCATCATGGCAGTATATATGTGCTATTTGTTGGTGCACCTTCTGGCGCACATTTCTTACAGCCGCAGAGACGCTACCGCCTGCTTTCTTGTGGCGGTCGTGTTTGTGCCTGTGCGCTGGTTTGAGCGTGCGCTTTTTTGCCCTATTCTATTCCATGAATACGTGTTGTAGGCGAGCGTGTGGGCGTTCCGCGCACTTGTGCCCTGTACTTCCCCCGTGACGCCCACGTTTTGGCAAGTTGTTCCCCATTCCGAGTGTTATGCCCGTGTTACGCCTACTTTTGTTGCGTGCGCCGCGCTATGTGCGATTTTCGCTGTGGCATGTGCGATTTTCGCTGTGAGCTGGCGCACGCAGTTAGATGGCCTGTGCGCCAACGTGTGCCGCTCACTTTTTTATCGCACCTCCGCTGGTTTTCTCGCGCACGGCCTTCCATGAATCGATGTGCGCTGCTTTTTGTGCGATTTTCGCACTTGCACTCCGATTTTCGCTATTCCACTGCGATTCGCACGTTTTTGCCCACTTGCGCCGCGCTAATTATTCCATGAATCGGCCTCTAAATCTGTGTTTAAGAGCTAAGAAGAAAATAAGAATAAAAGAGCATTGCACTGGATAAAAAAATAAAGAGCAGGCATATCACTATTGACTACTTGCTGTACGCAGATCAGAGCGTCAAAAGGTTCAGGTGAGACATTGGGGCTCTATGAATTCTCTGCTTTACCATTATCAGTGTTTAATGATAATGGAACTATGCATCTTTACCATCAAAAAAGCAAAATGATACAAATTAAAGTCGTTACAACCACCAGCACCATTGCAAAGCAGCAGCACAAACTGCAAACACACAACTCCAACAACAATAACTACAAACACTTCACATGAAAGCTTTGGGTACGTCGAAACTAAGCATTCAGACATGTAAAGATTTAGCAGAAACATTCACCCCCCAAAAAATCAAAAGAAATACTGGTCGAATGAAACACGCTTGGTGTTTGGCAGATACAGAAAAAACTCAATCAAGAGTATAACAAGACAGGAGAGGCTCCAGGGAATTGCACCAACCAACTACAAAAACAGAGACATAGCAAATATAGCTAAAGTTACTATGAAGGAGCTACTTCCACACATTAGAAGCAAAGATGAATTGACTGATTACCTAGCTCAAAAAAAGCTTCAGCACACACAAATGAGCAAAAAAGACTTTGTAGTGGCATAGCATACAGACATAGCTGTGGGGAGGAGGAGGTAGGAAGAGGTAGGTGGGAGGTGTGTGTTGGGGATGGTGTTGTGGGGCAGCTCAGGTGTGTTGGGTGTGGTGTTGTGGGGAAGGGGATTGGGGAGGGTGTGTTGGGGATGATGTTGTGGGAAAAGGGAGGTGGGTGGGGAAGGTGTGTTGGGTGTGGTATTGTGGGAAGGGGGATGTAGGTGAAGAGGGTGTGTTGGGGATGATGTTGTGGGGAGGGGGAGGTGGGTGGGAAGGGTGTGTTCACTATCCTAATTAAAACAATAGTTTACATGAAGCAATGCCTGGGCATTCCTCAGTGTGTACATGTGTTTAATTGGTACCATAACTAAGGTTAGAGAGGTGCGTAGCATGTGGATTTAAATGTGCTTAAAATAAATTGTCAATCAGTTCTTGCCAGACAAGCCATCCATCCCTACCCTCTTCACCCTCAGTGAGTGTCAGCACAGCACTCGCAGGCAGTGAGTCCTCCTTTTCTGGAGGTGGCATGTCCACATCAGGGGTCAGGGAGATATTTCACCTGAGGCACATGTTGTGCAACATGGCACAGGCAAGAACAATTTGAACTTCTCTGGCCTGTACATTAAGGCCCCTCCAGTCTAGTGTAGGCACCGGGAAAGTGCCTTTAACAGGCCAAAGGTCCACTCGATGCAGAACCTGGTTCGGATATGTGCCTCGTTGTAGGCCACATCCTGTGGCATCAGTGCATTCCACATGGGTATCATCAGCCATGGTAGCTGGGGGAATCCAGAGTCACCTGCAAGAGCAAAGGTCAAAGGTGTCAGTCACAGAGCATTTTGGATGTGTGACATATCTACAATGCTCAGTGACTGACACCTTTGCCCTTGCAGGTGGCTGTCGCCTTTTTACGACGGCATGTTGATAGACAATCAGGGCATGCATTTCATAAGTATTGTCGCATGACATGATTTCTCATCACAGTACTTTCATGTTGAGTCACTATTGGGGTGCATTCACTTTGTCATGTGACAACATGCACAGAGCTCACAGCCAGCACTTGCCACTTTCAGGCTGTGTGATTGTCATGGTAGGATGCCATGGTGCCTGTGTTGGGCCTGTGTACTGTTCTCATGCATGAGCCCTGATTGGTGATTAGTTGTACCTTTGCAGGTTTGTGTGGACTGCATCTATATTCCATGATGGCTACATATACATGGTTTCCTGAGTACATTACATTCCATCTGCCAGTACTGCATTCCATCGGTGCAGTGTTGAACTGTGCCGTTGTATGTATAGGAATGTCTAATGTTACATTGTGGTTACTATATTCCTGTGTGTTTGTGTGTTGGTAGCCTGTCAGGCCATTATGTATTGGCGACTTACTACAGCATTGTCATTCCTGTCCGAGTCCTATTGGTAGTCCCACCCCCCCTACACCAGGGTCTTGACAGGGCATGCATTCTTCAGTTGTGGCAATGCCCCCCCTTTCACATGGCATTTCACTAGTGCTACAAGATTAGTTTTTGTGATGGCACTTGTACTCACCCAATATCCACGTCTGTTGCCCTCTGTGCCTCTCCATGTATCCAGGCAGTGTGCTGTCCTGCAGAATCATGGCATTGTGGGAGGAACCAGGAAGCAGGCACAGCAGTGTGTTATGAGGAGGTTAGGATTGCAGGCGTCCTATACATTGAGAGAGTGATACTGCTTCCAGTTGCGGTATATCTCTTCATATGCCTGGGGGCACACCAAGGCCACATGAGTGTAGTTCAGAGCAGTAATCATGTTGGGCATGTGGTCTACTGCATAAAAACGTGCCTTCATGGCATTCATCTGTGCCTGGGTGTTGGGTAGGGAGATGGGCTGGTAGACATGGCGCAGGAGTGTGTCTAGCACCTGCACAAGCACGTTGGAAAATGGGGGCTGGGACATGCCATGCAGCATGCCCACTGTGTGCTGGAAGGTGCCAGTTGCAAAGAAATGCAGGGCCGACACAAGCTTCCCCACCGGTGGTAAGGCTGTTCTAATTTTGATCCTGCTCTCAAGGTCATCCTACATCAAGCTCAGCAGCTCAGCTATGATCTCCCTATTCAGCCGATATAAGGTGATTCGCTGGTTAGTCAAGGCCCAGGGTGTGGGCCTGACCCAGGGTATTAGCACTTGCCTCATCTGGCATCTCCTCCTCCTCCCTGCACACTTTACCCTGTGCTGCTCTTCCAGCCTCTGCAGCTTAATGCAGAGCAGGAGCAACTCAATGTCCAAATCTATAACAGTTACTGGCAATATGGTGTTGGAAAGTGTGTTTGAGGAAGGTGTGTGATTTATGTACTCCACCTGAGTGGATTGGGTGCCCTATTGCTGGTTTCCATCACCTGTATGCATTTACCTCTACCTTTTAGGTGGAGGTAACTGCACTGTGGTTTTGGCCGAATTACCACCCATTTTCAGAGGTATTTCAGCAGTATTTCAACTTGGAATACGGCAGAAATACTGCTTTGTATGTCAGCTGTAATTTTTCCAGCACAATTAGCGCCTGTGGTAATTCTGCCATATGTTAGCAGTGATTCCGCTGGTGGTAATTTTGCCATGGCTAATTCCGTCGGGGCTAATTCCACCAGCGGGTTTACCGGTGCCGACGCATGATTCAGTGGTATGGTAAAAGTGGTGGAAATTCCATTACTGCCACTTTTACCTTATACCTCCAGGCTCATAATGAGCCCCTTAATGTTGAAATTCACTGGTCACACGTGTGGAGAATCTCCAATTACGTCAAGAGCAAAAGCATTGCGTTGCCTTAAAACCTGAAGATTTGACCACCTTTTTTCTCCACAGTGTACCAGTTGCCTGCAGTGGCTTCAACAAACAAAGAGTAACTGACAAAATCGAAACTGGTAGAACAGGTTTATACACATGACCTTCCCCCTCTCAAGTCACAGCAAGTCAGAAAGCAGAGCAAGCTAGGAATATTGGCACTGCTAAAAACCCCAAGAGCCAGACGAATTTAAAAGAACATTGATGGGAGCTCAGGATTCAAGTGAAAGGGTATAAAAGCAAAATTGAGAAGGCAGTCAGCCATTGTTTACAGCTCATGAGGGTCACATGAAGGTGATGTGCTGAGAATGCCGGGATAGTCTCTGACTGTTTGCATTAGACTGCCATGCTGAAAGGCTGATGGTGGCAACCTGTGACTCATGGTACAAAATTACTGACCTGAAAGCATCTAGAACATGAGGGGTGCTGAGAAAGCACATACAACCCAATGGATGCTTAGAAACCTGAAAAGCGCTCAAACTCTAAGAGGTGCTGGGAACACTGAAAAGTGTCTAGAATCTGAGAGGTGCTGAGAACCCTGGAAAATTCCTAGGGGAACTGAAACCCCTCTAATGCACTCAGAGCAGGAGGATCGCTGAGAAGCTTCAGAAGCACTTAGAACTTGAAAAGTGCAGTGAATCCCTAAAATATACGGTGAGCCTGGAAGGAACGGGAGAGAGACTGTGAATCTTGAGAAAAACTGAGGCTGAAGACAAGTCTCTAAGAGACTCTGTCACCAAGGTAAAGACTTTGCATACTGGGAACAATTTCCTATGAGATCGAGAACTTTTATTGAAAGGCTAATAATCAAAGTCATTGGGCCCCATTACGACCCTGGCGGTAGCCGTGCCGGTAAAAACATCACAGCTGCCGCTGGAGTCATTTTTTTTTCCCGCCCCGGTGGTCCCGGTAATTCCCCATAGCCAGGCACCGGAAAACATTACTTCCCATTCCCATTGAGTCCGATAGGACTCAATGGGAATGGGGAGGATGGATGCACCGGCACTGTTGCACACAGTGCCGTGCATCCATCAAGGTCTGCGTGCGGGTGGCTTTCCGCCCCGCCAGGTCAGACCTGGTGAGTGGAAAGGCACTGTACTGCAATACAATGCATCGTAAAAGGAATATCAGATGACTTCTTGGTGCTGCCTATGCATGGCTTGGGCTCTTTGATTGACTGCAATACATTGCTCTGGCTTGAGACAGCTTCAGCTAATGCAGTGCTGCAGCAAATGGGATATAATGCAGAAGCTCTTGTGCCTCTGAACCTGAACATGTCTGTACTATGCTGTGGATAGTTTGGACTTCCTTGAGGACCCACCGGATGGAAAGGGCACCTTTCATGCATGGGAGATAATGTGTCATGAAGAATGTCATGACCAAGTTGAATCATAGATCATAATGTTGCATGATAGTCCATGTTGAATCGTTCCTTCCAGAAACTACGCAGCTACATGGCTGACCACTTCTCTCACAATGGACCGATGCTCCTAACGCCAAAGGGTACCGTTTTTAAGGAATGTGATGTTAACAGAAGAGCTACGGATCTGAAATCATTTTAAAAGTAGACTTGCCATGGCTTGTATTCAAAACTGGGATGATAGCAAATTCCCCTCCTTTGAATGTTGTAAGCTCTGAATCTGTAAGCAGGATGGATAATGATGCAATGGATACAGTCTCCTAATGTGTCTGCATACTTCTTTATTGGGTATTCGTTCTGTATATTCTGGTCCTCTGCTTCTAGTCCTCTTCTTATAGGAGATTTGTTGCCAGGGATTTCAGGGCATCATGTGTTCTTGCATGTTACGTGTAAACAATCGAATACGTTAGGACTAGGTGACCGCTGGATTAGCCCTAGAGCTTACACCAAGAGGCTGTCCGCTGAGCATCAATACAGACAGAGTTGGATTGCCTTTTACACCCCCTGTTTTAGGGTCTTGGCTCTTATTTCCAACACCCAGTTCTCGGCTACCTTCTTAACAAGTCACAAGGGTCTCAGGCCTAAGGAGACATTCCTGCAACTCCTGCGCTCTTATTTCTCAATTCTGCCTCCTGTGAGGTCAGTACACTGGCCTTGTCAAGAGCGAATGAAAAACCCTCTCAGTGAATGGTAGGAGGTCTATGGAGAAGCCCAGAGCCAGCCCAAAATCTGGTGGCACTGGAAGAGAAGGCCCAAACTCCTAAGCTCTCCCCATCCCCCCCCGCCCCGGTGTCCCAGCACAGAATATTGAAGACCCACATTATCTCCGGTCTTGTCTCCTTCATCAGATAATTGCCAGTGTCTTTCTCTTCTTTTCAGAGCAACAGCACCAAACGTAAAGCCACAAGAAGCAGAGAGGCCCATGATTCCAGCCTACCTCTATGGGGATCGTCTGCGAAGAGAGAGAGACCCCACTAAAGGGAAAATAAAGGTAAGTGCTGCCAGCGGAGCACACCAGAGATGCCAGTGCTGCACAACAAAGAGAAGTAGAAGCATGTCCATATGCAGCAGCACAGAGAATATCATGGAGCCGCCAAGCGTAGAAGGCACGCTCACCCTACCTGGATAAACTCACCAGCAGACCCCACAAACACGGATCCCGGAACATGAACATAAACATTGGCCTTCCTGGCCACCTATCAACTTTACACGGAAAGCCTAGACTAAGAAAATGGACGGGGTTTAGCCCCCCTCTAATGATGTTCCGATATACACACAAGCCATGGGTGGGGAAGGCCGCGTCATATTGGCCAGGTTGAGCTATCCAATCATAGCAAAGAAGGAGGGATATAAATAGGAAGCAGGAAGAGTGGGGGTTTTCAGGAGAGGTCAGAGATGGTGGATGACCAAGAGACCATTAGGAAGAAGGAAATAGCAGTGGCGTGTGGAGAAGATGTGTGTAGCAATTGAGGTATTGGCCTACGAGTAAAAGTGGTTCTGCAGTTTGAGTGTGTGTGTTTGTGTGTCAAGTTTGGGGGTAGTGTAAGGAGTGTTTGTGAAGTGAATGATACTGAGTGGAAGGAGGGTGATTGAGTAGTGGATTGGAGGGAGGAGTAGCAGTGGGAGGAGAGAGCATTAGTAGTTTGAAAGGAGGGTGTAGTAGTGTGGAGTAGGGAGTAGTAAAGTGGAGGAGGGACTAGTCCTGTGGAGGAGGGGGGAGGAGTGTGGAAGAGGGAGAATACGTAACATCAAAGGGTGGAGGTGAGAACTAGGAGGAGTGCAACATCATAAAGCAAGGAGATTGGTGGTAGGATCAGGGGAAGGGGTGAGGCACAGAGAAGTACAGAAGTGAGAATGGGCATGTTAGAACTAACCTGAATCAAAGAGTGTAATCGCTAAGCACTGTCCGAAAGTCCCATTAGACCATTAACCTTTGGATAGAGACTGAAGAAATTACTTCTGCTCTGCAGGAGTACAAGAGTGAGCAGTAGTGGCACCACTTACCTAGTCCTCACACTTCTACCAACCAACAGTGATCTGACTCATAAAGGTAAAACAGACACAATTCAGATATATACCTCATTCACCTTTTGTGGTAATGTGGGCAAAGGGAAGGCTATACTCTCAAGAGGGGTGTGAATGTGATTCAATAGCAACTCAAACAGCAAAGTACAAGTGTCCAAAATAAAGGGAATGTCCAATCAAGGTCCTATAAAAATATATATACTTTAATTAAACGCACCATCTGCAAGGATACCTAAATAGAAAAACACTGTGCAAAATGCACCTATAGAACAGAGAATATGCAAGAAATGAAGATGCAGTACTCAGTGTCATGAAGCAGGGGGAGGACAGGTAATAGTTAACCACAACGACTTTAAAAAGGATATGTACTGGAGTGAAAAGGGATGAGTGGTGACCTGGCCTCTCTCGTGACAAGGTGCCAATTTCCAGTCACTATTATTTTTTTCTGGTCTTCGTGGTTAGCTTATGGTGAACCAGGCTTATAGGTGCTGTCTGTGCAGTTCAAAGAGGCTCAAGTGCAGTGGTTGCATTGTTCTAGATGGGCAGCAGGTCAAGCAGGGGTTGAGCTGAAGTTCATTACAGTTCAAAGCAATGCTTTGAAGAAGGACAGACCAGGGTCTGATCGACATTCAGTTCGACTACAAAGATGCAGGTGAATGGATGTACTGTTCTAGGCAATTGGTGCAACGAGGCGCTCAAGGAAGTGTGGATTGTGAGGGCCATCAGGTTCAGTTCAATAGTCAATTCAATGGAAAAGATGCTGGCGACTGGATGAGCAGATCCGGGTGGGCGGTTGGATGCTGCCTACATGGTCAAGGTTCAAGTGCCACCAGGGTCGGTTCGACTACCAATGAAGATCGTGAGTGAAGATGCAGGTGGGGCGAACAGTGGTTCGAAGGAGGCAACATGTAGCTGCAAGCTCAAGCCGAGGCAATGAAGCACTCAGGTAGCATGGAGCAGCAGGGAACTGGTTTGAATGTGATATTAGGCTATTTGAAGAGTGGCTGACTGCCAAGGGAAGCTCCAGAGGGTCTTGATGGTTTAAGCAGTCAAATGGGCTTGAATAATAGTTTGCACTGGTTCAACTGTGCGATATGGAGGAATCCTGACTGTCTTGGCTCTCAACTGCTGTGAGTCCTTCTCAGAGGTCTCAGGGACAGTGTAGTCCTTGCTGTCGGGCTCCCAAAGCAAGGGAGGCTGGTGAGACTTCAAGGGGTCCTTCACCATGATGAGGTCAGTGGCAGCAGTGTGACTGGCATAGATGCAGGTCTTCTTACAGCAGCAGTGCACCCCCAATGTGCCCAGGGGATGGGTAGAGAACAGAACTCGCCTGTGCCGTGGACACTGCACCACAATGGTGAAGGGCTTTGGAAAGGCAACTCTCCCAACAGATGTCCAATACATGTCTTCCTTAAGTGTGTGTTCCAAAGTTAATCTGAGAAGGAGTGGGAGACCCCTTCTTTTAAAGGCAAATGTCTCAGGGTGATTGGATAAAAGCAAGCCCGCTTTAAATGTCCAATCTCTTTTCTAGGAATAAGTGGAGGGGACAGGAAAGAAGAGAGAAAACGAGAAAAAACAAGAGTGTGCAAACTTCCTCCAGCTGCTCTGAGATCCCTCAGTCTACCCTAATCCCTCCCCATTCCCTTGTCAATAGCATAAATGGCCCTTTTGGTATGCAGCACCCTGGTATGATGCTAGTCCTTTTGGGAAGGTTGTGCCTTTTGATTCATGTTCCCAGGACAGCTTTCTGTGGAGTCGCTATCTCCCTTGAGAGTGTGTTAACTGCCCTCCCAAAGGATCAAAGAAAGGGAACCCCAAGGGCAACAGTCTTGCTGGGAGCTGCAGAGACCGCCTGGCTGGGGGAAATACACAACACTTCCACAGCTGAGATGGGTTTACAGGGCCAACACATGTGATGTGAAATTGCGGTGGCTTCGATAATTATGAAAGATATCATCCACTATACCCTTACTCAGGTATGGTTTACATTTTAAGGTTCAACGTGCCACCAGGACAGTAATACTCATGATTATGGGATTTCGGAATAGGGTTGCATATCTTACATGCATCCCCTATGCTGCAGTGACTTGACTGCCACTGCAGCAGTCAAGAGGGCACCTGTGATCTGAACCTACTCGTTGCCACAGGAGAGCAGGGGCTGCATTATCAGGCTACTGATTCAACCGGGCCAAGGCTCACATTATGTGCTTTTTTCATGGGGTTTGGGGAAAGTGGGTCTCGTCAGCAAACCACCCTCTCTGAGAGACAATTGCTTGAATCATTTTATATTTAATGAAAATGTAAAATAACAGGACTTTGGTTAGTTTTTCTGAATGGAGTATCCCAGATGGCGATCCTTCACATAGAGGAGGGATGTTAGGAAGTCCCTGAGGGAGTTTAGATAGCTGGTATTTAAATAAACATTATAGCGGAAGATAGCAGTTTAGACAGTAGGAGTCAACATTCAGAAAAATTAACCAGGGGTTAGATGCCTGGGTTAGATAGAAGAGTCACATGAAGACAAGAGAAAGAGGGGTGGCCCTGGGCCTCACAAGAAGAAGAAAATAATCCTTTGAAGCATCTCTATGACTCACTGTCATTCTTGTGCCAATATGGATTTTGTATTGTCAATGTGATGTATTATTTTGTGCATTAAATTTGTGTATAATCTCTGTTCTATTTAAGTATGGATACGGCACCCATTTGAAAATATCTTTCATTTGGAATTAAAACAGATGTATACTTTTCTACCTCGGCTTGGTGTACTTTATCACTTACTATTTGTGTTTTGTATGAGGAATATATCTGGATATTTCCTCTTTGGCTCCCCATTGAACTATCTTTGGATATATCACTTACACTTCACACCACCACTTAGCCCCACATGATATCATGGTACAATGTGGCCAGACCGCCACCATGCATTTGCAGCTGACAAATCCAAGTAGATACCACATTGCAACTACAGCTTTACCATGTTGACAGGTACCACCAGAATGTTCAGGTTTTCTTTTAATCCTATCATATTGTCTGCAATGCCATGGGCCCAAAGTATTGTTAAACAAGAAAGTGCTCTTACTGATCAAAAAAGCTGCACATGAACAGGAAAGCAGGGGGTGGAGCAATTCATATGCAGGATTCCTTACAAATGGACAAAGTGATAATAGAGCATGTGCTTATAAATGTGGCAGATGCAGGAGATTTCAGAGAGATCATGGACAGGGGACTGCACGGACTGACAATTTAAAATAGATATAATGTGTACAGATAGTCAGATAATATACCGTTTGGCAGCTGAATAAGAATTATGTACAACATGGCAGAGAAGGTGATCAATGGGCAATGAGGTTGTGCTGACCTAGGGCAGCGTCCCCTTCCATTGAGAGGAGATGGAATTTGAAGGCATGGACAGTAGTGGTATTTTTTATATCAGAATGGTGTGAGTTCCAAGGAGAGAAAAGAAGGCTAGGCTGTGCGGTGTGGCCAGGGAACAGAGGGATTGAGTAGATGTTGGAAGGAACCTTACAGGGAGGGGGTAGAATGTGATAGTTAGGCAGCCGGGGTTGGGTGATCAATCATTTAAAGACAAGCAGATAGAACTTGAAGAGGGATCAGTTATGTAAGGGGAGCCAGCAAGCATGGATGCATGGATAACTAAGAGGAGGTTAGAGCAGTAGTTGAGTCGATAGCGTACCCTAGTGGAGATTGGGGTTTTAGTGGATTGGTAAGTGATGAAAAATATTTTTCTGATGTTCAGTAGATTGGTTATTCAAGAATTTGAGGAGGAGGTGATAAATTGATAGTAAAATATGACATTGCTATCAAAGAGAACCCTATGGTTGCTGGAATTTGAGGGTGGTCTGAAAACGTCAGGAGGAAAGAATAAAGGAGAGGTAGCAAGTTGGTGCATTATATTCCATGGGGTGATTGACTTTGGAGTTAGAGGAGATGAACATAAGACAGTTATGTGCCATCCAGTTGTGGGTGGCTGAAAGACAATCAGGAATAGAACAGCTGAGGTCAAGGGTATATATGTGGGAAAGGTGAATTTTGTCTGCTTTTCATTAGCTAGCAGGGGTTAGGAAACCCCAAAGGATATCATGCTGTGGAGTAGGCTTATCTTGGCACTGCTGTTACTATCTCACATGAGTAAAGCTGTGGGAATGTCAGAGAATGGATCACTCAGTGTTGCCGTCCGCATGCCCTGCTACATTCCCCACCAATCAATTGGCAAAGGAAGTTGAAGTCTGCAGAGGAAGTGGAGTCCAGTGAAGACGGTTCTGGAGAGTTCAACGTTCACACAGCAGAGCATGGACTCTTAGCATGCAGGCTTTGTGTGACTGACTATTAATGGGTGAGAAAGTACCTTCCTGATTCCAGGGGACCCCATTAGAGAACAGCTCATACCTAGTGCATAGGCTAACCCCGAGATCCTGTCTCTACCCTTGAGAGGGTAGCACTGAAAATCTGGATGAATAAAGCATTACTGTTTTTGTCCTGGCTTCAACATTTATTTGTGGCACATAGCTTTGTAAGGAAATTGCCTATTGAACATTACCTAGCGAGGGCCGAGAGAGACCCAGACATATAGCACCCAATTCCAATAGTCACCCTCTGTAAATCCTTCTCCTTGCCTCTATAGCTGCACCTATCTCTTTCGTCCTCCCACTTCACCTTTTGATGATTCATTCTGAACTCTTGTAGTTACCCATGTGACATGGAGCCTTAAAGCACGGGATTCTTCATACTTCTACACAATCTCTTGTCTTCACTCTGGTTGGATCACCTGCTCTCCCACTCAACAGACTTGGGAATTGTAAGGCTGTCGAAGAAGGATGTTGACACAAAGGTGTCATGGTGGTTGGCAAAGCCTTTCATTAGTAAGAAAAGGAACCCTCACTATCACTATCTTCTAAGAGGGGTTTTTCTGCCTCAAACTAATACTAAAAATGGGCTGTCAGAATGCCCATTGAAATTAAACCCCACTGTCTGTGTCATAACCTACTTCTATCCATTATAATAGACAACTAAAGACTAAGTCAACAGAAAAGTTCCTTCTCCAGGAGAATGACTCCCTTCCCCTGGTAGGTGGTGGCATTCAAGAAAATGTTCTTTGGTGAAAAGGATGCCAGGGGGGATGACTCCCTTCCCCAGGCTTGTGGCTCCAACACATTGTGGTATTGGCAAAGTCGCAAGTCCTTCTCTGGGCTTCAGCAGACTTTTCCCTGCCACTGTGATGAAGAAGCTCTCCTCTGATACCTAATATGCTTCTTTGGGGTTGCATACCTTTCTCTGATGGTTAGTTGCAGCCACTGCGATGAACAAGTTCTTCTCTGATGCTCAATATTCTGGTTTTTGGATCAGAGACCCTTCACTGGTGGTCAGTGGGCTTATTGTGGTCACTGCAATGAGGAAGTACTCCTCGGATGCTCAATGCACCCTTTCAAGTAGTTTGACTGTTACTACTGGGTTGGCAGAGAGCCTCTCAAGCCTGCCTCTCTTCCACACCCTGTGTCCCCTCTGGGTCTCTCATACCTCCCGTTACCATTGTTGGGATTTTGGTATGCCATTGGTACTTCCTGGGACTGGGACACATCTCTCTGGCTCTTTGGGCCTCTCTTCTCTGCAGCAGCGCCGCCACTGCACGCTCCCCTAGACTGCTCTGCATCCTCTTCCTGCATCACATTCAGGTCAGCTCGAGCTGGGCCCACAGAGAACTCCCTCAGCACCTCGCCAGCACCCCCCTAGTGGTTCACTCTGGTCAGCTGACAGGATTTGAAACTCATGCTCACACCTGCAGCTTCTGCCGGTGGTGCTTGACAAAGTCTTCAATCCTTCTTCTCTTCTTAAACAATGTTGCTAGTCCCGCCCCGGTGGATTGTCAAAGTCATCTGTTGTTCTTGATGGATTGATCTTCATGCATCCTCTGGGCCCCCTTGTATCAAGTGCTAGCACAGTAAGTAATCTTCATGTCGTCTGTGCTCTTCTACGTCCTGGTACTTTATGTTGTGGTTATTTCTCCTACACTACAGAAAGTTGTTTGGCATTATGGGGATTTTGGGAAAGGTTGGTGTTCAACATTGTCCAATGGGCTATACCCTAGGTGATTGTCCTTATCCCCAGAGGGGGGGGAGTCCCTCCCCATAAGGTCCTCCAGCATGGTACTACCCCTAGGGGGACTACTGGGTAGCGGCCGCTCCTCCCTAGCCTCATGGGAAAGAGATCCCCTGTGCGGAGAAGTGGTGTTACTGTGTCATTCATCACAGTATCCAAATGCCTATTATAACTTAGGTACCCTGAACACTAGATATGCCAATACACCTGCATCTAAAAGGGGTGATTTGTTGGAAGACATTGAGATTAATTTCCTAGGTCTCACTGAAACCTGGTTTTCTGAAAACGATACAACTCTTGTCGATACTCTATTTCCTCTCCACTGACTTTAAGATTCGTATCAATAGATGTCAGGGGTGGTGTTGAAATGATATACCCTTCCCACATCCCACCACCCGGATTGCCACTAACAGTATTATTTCCTTTGAGAGGATCTTCTGCAAGTGCTTGCTGAGCCACAACATATGGACCATGCTAGTCACCATTTACCGAGCACCAGGTGATTTCACTTTCTTTGAGATAGAATAGGTTGACTACATTTTCTATGATAAGACTATTTAAAACTCTATTTTCACTTGCAGTGACTTTAATATTTGTTTAGTTCGCCCTACTAGCAGATCCTGCAACTAATGCCTTAACATCTGTGATTTCCTGGCCCACCAAGTCTGGCCACCTGACTCCACTCTGGTGGCCCCACTTTAGATGCCGTACCTTTGACTTTTCAAGTGAGACCTATAATGCAAGTTTCCATCGACTTCTTTGAGGATACTTTCGTACATCACTCTTTGGCTACTGATCACCCAGGGCCCCCCATCGCCCCCCCCCCTCCACCAGCCGTGGAACTAGTTAATCAGTGTTTTAGATACCCTTGCAACCATCATCAATAAGAAACGCAAACCTCCTATTAATAAAACTATTGGTTTGACACTGATCTTGTTTTCTTCAAAAGGAAAAATATAGCCCTAGATCACTCTTGGTGCAGAACCACTGACCTTGAAGAAAAGAAATGATGTCTATTTTGAATAAGAAAAAAAGAAATACTTACATGGCAGCAAAGCCAAGCCAACAACCCCGCGTAAGAATTATTCCTGATCTACCGATAACAAAGATCTTCTCATGACTGCACCTCCTTTCTAGTAACATCCCAAGACCTGGTAGATAGCCTATCTTTTTTGGGAAAAAGTAATTCCTCCACCTTCTCTTGTCTGATCCTCTTCAATTTTGTAGTATTACCAAAATACCAAAAACGGAAGCTTCTTTTTCCAATAGCTCAGGGGACACGTGCTCACAGGTTCGATCCCCGGGTCCGCGCTTAGAAACCTCTGGGTATTACGCGCATTATAAATAACCTATCATATAAAATAACCTATCATGTTCAAGCTGACTGGCATCAGGTTAATGGTCAAAACAATGAAAGCAACATCAAAGCCGGCCTTCGTTTGCCCTGCTGCAGGCATAACGACAACATTGCCTCCATGGCATCCTATTTTATTGATCTGATTAACTGCTCCCTTGATTAAGGTGTCTTTCCTATTTACGTATGAATACCTGCATCACTCCTCTTGTGAAAATAGTAAACAATACCCCCACAAACTACTGCCCCAGTGAACACAGGCCCTTCATCTGCAACATAATTGAAAACATTACATCACAAGAGCTGCAATTTCACATTGCATCTAATTATCTCGTGCATGATCAGCAGTCTGGAATCAGATCTGCCAGGGGCACAGACACAGCCCTCCTGTACATGACGGATGAACTCTTGTGGTCTCTTGGACAGCAACACCACTGTCATCCTCTTTCAAGCATCCACTTTCAGACCGAAATGGGCACAGGTCCCTTTAAGTGATGACCCAAGTATACCAACAACCATTCTGCAGTCGGCCTCAGAACCATTGAGACAGATAATGGAGCCCATTGAATGGAAACCGAAGAGAAGTGGCCCCTCAGAGAAGGCAGCACTTCCTCACCCAGCTCCTCTTGCATCGATAAAGAGACCATGTGTCAAGAAGAGGGAGTTAGGAACTCCGGATGGTGGGCTTAGTTCCTGAAGCTTTGATACAGCAGTCCCTGGACACCCACCAAGGCCACGAAAAACTACAATTACCAACCACCCTATAGAATGCTTGCACATCGGAGGTCTCTTACCCCAAAGTGATGCTGGAAATGGGGGCTAAACCACTATATCAGCCCAGACTACCAGTCAGTCAGTGTGGGAATTGGGGGAAAGGTGGACAGTGGCTGGAGCAAGAGGATGGTTTTTGGAGAGAGCTGGAGTATGAGTGTAGAATGAACTGGAAGGAGTATGGAGAAGGAGACAGGACATGAGGGGCTGGACGGCAAGAGGGGGAGGTATCCCTGGGAGGGTTTCGATGAGGGTAAAGATGTGCAGGTTAAGGGTACATTAATGGCTGTGGGGAGAAAGCAAGAAGAGGGGTCAGTAAAATCTATGCAGGAGACGGAGGCATGCCACGCGGTTGTTGAGAAAGATACAAAGCAGAAGACTGAAGGACTGTTGTTGTTTGGATATGGAGAATTTAAGGAGGAGGTGGGAGAATTTAAGTAACAGGTTGACAGGATGAAGAAGAAGGTCCGCTTCTGGAGGAGGATGACAAGTTGAGGAAGGAGCTTGAGGAAAAGATAAAGGAGGGCACTGGAGACTTCGTGGAGGGTTAGACGATTAGTTAGATGATATGGTTGGAGGAGGCATAAAGGAGAGTACAGAGCAGGCGGTAGGAGAGGAGATCAATGAGAGTCACAAAGAGGTGATAGTAGGAGAGACCAAGGAGGTGGAGGAGGATCACAAGGAGGTGACAGGGAGACCAAGGGGATAGAAAGGAGAGTAATTGGGAGGTGTTTAGAGAAGATTTTGTGAAGGGTTTGTGGGGTTGGCAAGTTAAGACTGACACCATTCAAGAGATCTATTATAGACAGGAGGATGGTGAGGCTGAGAGGGGCAAATGAGAGACAGAGGATGATGGGTAGGCAGGTGCATACCAACAGTGGCTGAGAAAAAAGAGGGAACTGGAAGAAAGAGGGAGCATGTTTGTGAGGGAATTCAAGAAAGAAATAGAAGGAGGCACGATTAAGGAGGTAGTTGGAGAGATATACAAGATATTGAAAAGGAGAGCAGTATTTCAGTGGGTGAAGAAGGCCTCCCAGAGTTAGAAGAGGGGAACAAAGATGAGGAGATTATTTTGGAGTTTGAGGAGGAGGAAAGTGCTGTGTTTACAGGGATGTCATTTGGGGGTCGCAACTCCGACCCCGGAGGTCTTCCTTGCTACCCCTGTGGCCTCCCTTGCTACATATTTATTAATTTCTTTTTTTTTTTAAATGGAACGTCCTGAGCTGTGTGCAGCGCCATGTGGCTCTTTGTTTCTAGAGTGGCTCGCTTTCTTGTTCAGGCCTCTAAAAAAAAAAAAACAAGCGGTTCCACAAGTGTAACACATTGAGCAGTGACCCCAAATAAGAAAGAATAGGAATAACAAATAGTCTTTCCGGAATTCTATACAGTAATTGCTAGACTCAGTAAAGGTTTATTTTAGGCACACTTCAGGGGGTGAGTCACTGATTTAGTCTGATTTAGTCTGTTCTTAATCAAGTCAAATTCACAATGCAGACAAAAACTATATGTATTTTGCTTTTCACAAGTTGCAGTCATAGCATATTATTTTCTGCCGTTGTCTCTGTTACGATCACAACACATTCCATCTCCTTGTCTCGGTCACTACACGAAATCCTTGTGCCTAAAAGCTTGTGTACAGTGTAGAAATGTTTCACCATAGCACATCAAGTGGCAATTGATTTTATTGTGCCAGAATTCATGCTTTGTTGTAATGTGTCTATCTTTCCCATTTCCATGGCATGCTGTTCAGGATGGATATTTGTTTGAATGTATGAGGTAACGAGTGTCCAGAGTACATGATGCTGTGTCAGTGCACTGCTTTCCCTGGGCTACTCTAAATTCTTTAATACACTGTTATGTACCCTCCAAATGGTATGTATTTTGCAAACCTCTGAAGCCTGAAAAGTTGATCCACACAGGCTTGACGTGTAGCCAACTTTGCACCAGACCTGCAGATGAACTGACCTGCTGTTAAATCTGTTACCAGTTTATCGGTATCCACTACAGAATGTAATTTGCTTTCTGATTTTCAGAACTTTCAGACATGTAATTGCTCATTTTACTATAGCCAGTAAGATAGCTATATCTGGTAAGATAGCTCAGTGGGTTGACCACTGGCTGCTGCGATGTGTGTGTGATCTGCAGGTTTATAATCCCAGGCAAGGACCACTCAGCCTTTCATCCTTCTGAGGTCTATAAATGAGTACCAACACAGGATGGGTGATATTGTATGTATATTTGTTCTATATAAAGCGCTTAAGCATAAGTGCTATATAATAACAGATAATTATCGTTTGGCCTTGGACGTCTGCTTGCATTAACAGTAGTTTGGTAATATGGGCCTATACACACTGACATTAACGATGTATATGGTGATTCATTTTTGTGTGAAATGTATATCACATTACAGTGATATCGTAACAATATTTATGGTAGTGTACTTAGGAACAATGATATGTGATGCCACTTTCTGTTTTGTCAAGGGGTGAAAGGTTGTGCTCCATACCTTCCAGTGATGTCACTTCAGGGTGGGGTCAAATGACATCCCTTCCTGTGATGTCATCAGAGGTCAAGGGTCATGTCACTTCCGTTACCCCGGGCATTTTGGTGAAAGGACGTCCCTGTGTGTTTACAGAAGAGGAGTTCCATGAAGAACTAGAGGAGGAAATAGCAAAAGGAGCTAGAAATTGGGGTGCATGAAATAAAGTCAAGATCAGGAGGTGGAAGGAGCTCCAAGAGAGAGGATAAGGAAATTGGGAGGTTGAAGGAGCTAGAAACCGACCACCTTGTAAAACGCCACAGGAAGCTAGTGGGAGAGTAGGGACACTGCAAGAATAATATAGCAGAAGAAAGCGTTAGGGAAAGTCAGGTACCCAGACAATGTTAGGAGGTATGAATGGGTCCTATGTGCCCTAGGCAGGCATTAGAGCTCGGACGCAGACCAAGCCGGCGGTGAAGCAGTGACGAGGGAGCTCATCATAGAAAGGTGACTGGAACAGGGGGGACAGAACCAGGGACAGCTTGGGGACCGTGTACGGAGGCCAAGTTTCCCAGGAGGCAGTCAATCCAGTCTGAGCCAGCCCCCCTCCACAAGAAACTACAATGCTCTCTACAAGCAGCACAGAGAAAACTATGTGCAACTATTTGGACTTTCCTTTTAGACGTCACTGGGAAGAGCCAAGTAGAGACAACCACAGATGTAACCTGACAGGCCAGAGACAACGATAGTTGGGAATTGACCCAAGGCTGGGGTCATTTAGGAGCTTTGAAAGGCGTTTTATTTCCCTTCATCCACCACATTTCCTGTTTTGACTCCAAACCTGCACACAATCTTAAGTAAACCTTTGTTACACTTGCAGTTTGAGTCTGGTTGTCTGTTGATTCCCAGTGGCCATCTTGATAGTCCCTGAAACTGAGATCATTCACTTTGGCATCGCAAGCTCTCCTCTCCCATTTTCCTGGCCACAATTCCTTGTAGCGCTGCCCTCCATGCCCACTGACGCAAAATAACTGGGAGTGATTTTCAATCGTCTTTTCTCCTCACCTCAGGTCCAAAACATGACTAGATACACCAGTATCTACTGCATGCTCTGAAATTAATTCTCCATTGTTTGAAAATGACACAAAGAGTAATGGGTGATCACAGACTTGGTAATATCATGCCTACTGCAACAACCCGTAGCTGGGTCTTCCGAAACACATACCCTATCACCCCCAGGTTGCCCATTACAAGGCAGGTAGCCTGATGATCCATTTGAAAACCTGGGACCGCATCACTCACGCGCCGTTATGCCTCATTGCTTCATGGTGACGCTGGCATCAGCTTGAAAGCACTTTGCTTCATACATGTGGCCTTCTGGGACTTAGGCTCTTTTCCCTGAAGCAGAAGGTGAAAAAGTACTCGCCTGCTATGCTCCTTAAAGCCAGGACGTATAGGACCATTGTGATTCCTTCGGGAACACGACGCATGGTAGAATAACACTTGAAGCCACTGCAGGGGCTCTCTGGGACACATCTGACCCTTCACCCTTGGTCTGGCCAAAAGCCACTCACGAGTCATGTAAAGGCGAAAGATGTTCTGTTCAAAAACGAATTTGCTCAGAATGCTTGAGCCCCGTTCTGCCAGGGCAATCTGTACTTCCTTAGAGTTCTGCTTTATTCTGTGTCTTGCTTGTCCTCATTTTCTCTTCTCTACTTCTGTATGCTCTCTCTGTGTCTCCTCTCAAACCACTGTACAGGGTTTTTGCTCCTAATACACATAGGCTTCCTGTATGCACGTGTAGGATGTATGCACTTGTATAGCACACAACTCTGACACCTGCTCTGTCACTCACTCTTAACTAATCTGACTGCTTCCAGGTCCTGTGAAAGATTTGATGGCTGTATCCCTTTTCCCCTTCGCTTTGGAGGTGCTAAGAAGCCGCTGTGTGAAGGAAGGACAAGGGAAAGGGAAAAGAAAGACAAAGGGGAAGGAAATGGAAAGGGAAAGGGCGAAGAAAAGGGACATTTGTCCAACGCTGTAGACAGATCCGAGAAGGCAGTGTAAGAGGTCAGGAGTGAATGGCTGAGCGGTTGATGTGCCAACATCTTAGATGGGGTTTGCATGCTGGTCTTTAGATAGTGAATCGCCTGAGATTTCTGAAGCTGTGTGTGAGGTCTAGCGGGTAGTAAAGGTGCAATTTGGGGAATGGTGCTCCCAGAAAGGGCTGAGTTGACGTTGAGCAGGGGCTGCTCAATACAGGGGTTTGGGGTGAAAAGAAAAACAAGCAGGGAGGAAACTGACCTCAGTGTGCAAAAGATGTTGATGGCTTGCTTCTACAATGGGAGACATTCTGGATTGATCATATCCGGACATTGGCCCTTATTATGAGTTTGTCGGTGTGGTCATAAACGGTGGTAATGCAGTGGTAACAAAGTTAGCACTCCATTACCACTGCATTACCCCACAGCTAAACTATGGGTTTGGAGGCATGTTGGAGGAAAAACCTCCAGCAAAAGGCTGGAGGCCATTCTGGCACCTTACTCCAAAGAGCTGCTATTTCGGGGGAATTCCTTCTAGCGGAATTACCGCTGCCGGTAATTGTGCCCAAATCCCTTTATAAACACCATAAATGAGTACTAAAACTTCTATACCGCCACTTGTAA
Organism: Ambystoma mexicanum; assembly: GCF_040938575.1. Classification (NCBI taxonomy): domain Eukaryota; kingdom Metazoa; phylum Chordata; class Amphibia; order Caudata; family Ambystomatidae; genus Ambystoma; species Ambystoma mexicanum. The sequence goes on from NC_090922.1 coordinate 468,859,808, forward strand.
TCCGGCAGTAATTCCGCCGGACCAAGTGGCAGTAACGGTAAATCCATTAGGTGCTATCTCGGTGGATTTACCGCTGAGGTACAACCAAACTTGTAATGTGGATTGTCTCCTTGTGGTCTGAATGAGGAAATAACTTTAACGGCTTTCTTTAATTAGAGTTGTATGTGCTCCTTGCCATACAGTAGTACTACTGTTGATTTTCTTTCTATTGATCTTTGACATTGGGGGAGTAGTTACACAGTCATTGACCTGCCCTGGGTTGCAGTTCCACACCCAGGTGGGACCCAGCAGAGACTGTTCCCCTTTTAACTCTTTTCTACATTAATATATATCTTTTCTTTTACTTTTTAGTCTATATCATACAGGGATATCTTCTTGTTTTCTGTATAATGCAATTTTATTTCTCTTTTTTTAGAAATTGGTAACTTTACAATTTGTCTTCTTTGTTTTCACTTCAAATGTTTTCATCCATTTACTTTTTTGTGCTCTTTTTATAGTCTTTCTGTCATTTCATTAGTTTCATTTATAGACTATGTTTCATTCTTATAAGCAGCCCTACAGATAAGGGGTGTATAAGTCACATTTACTCCCTAAAAATAGGCAAATACTACCAAAAAATAAAAATGGGGAGCAAAAAGACTCCCAACAGGAAACAGACACATAGGAGTGTGTGCCCCTGCTTTCCTCCGCACAGCTGGCTCCATGGGTATGTTTGGACCAGTAGTATGCATAATGTAAGAGAAAGAAACTACTTTTACTGCATGATCTAAATAGGTACACATGTATTGATTAATGTACATTAATAACTAGGTGCAAAGAAACATTTTGTGCAAAAACCTTTCTGATTTACAGTTAAAAAAAATTGAACTTACTTTTTTACTCCCTAAAAAATCATTGTACTCCAAACTTCAAAATCTTATCTGCGGTACTGCTTATAGGCCCCTTTCCCCTAGCTTGAGGTCTGTTTCAGTGTTTACTGTCACATGACTCCCAGGCAGCATGTACTACAGCTGTCCTCTGATCTGAAACCTTTGTTGCAGCTATTGCCGCTGGAGGCTCTGGCCAGCTGCACCTTGTGAGCTTGGACTGTTTGAAGTGACCTGGACTTTACTACTCCGTTCTCGAAATGAGAGTATTTATAATGTGCTTCAGCTAGTATAGATCCCCGTTTAGGTTTCTCTTTTTGACTGTAATGCATTGAAATGCATTGGGCATGTTCTTCATGTAGTTGCACCACTACATTATTTTTCATTTTTAATAACTTGAATGTGCCAAAGTCTCACTTTCGATTTCCATTTGGTAAAGTGGGTCATCAGAAGTATGTGTACAGTTTAAGATGTTGATTTGTTTACATTACATGTTTCCAGGGTACAGAGGTTTATAATAAATGGGTAATGTGTTCAAGTTAGAACATAACCAGCGTGCATTCCCAGAAAGACATATTTCTATTTTACATAACCATATACAAATACTAAGGTGTGTTTTACTTAGAGGGTATACGTGTCTTTATTTTTTACAAAACACCTGAAACACATTGCAGACATTATTATTTATGATGCCGTGAGTTTGAGTAGCCAGCTGACCCCTACATTTTATTTGGGGCTACAATTGGAGGGAATCATCAAAAGAGGATGAAAGAGGTGAGGGAGGAAAGTAGCAAGATATAGTCAAGGGAGATACCATGAACCAGCGACAACTTGCCATACAAGAGACGTGAAGGAGCGGCCAGATAGCAAGGAATTCAATATCGAATTGGTGGCTAGTGCATATTTCATCCTACTAAAGGGGCAACAGGCGCCTCATGAGATGGGAGTAAAGGAAGAGGCCCAGATCACGAAAGGTGATGTGTCAGGAGGCACATAAAACATGAGGATTGGGAGCATAGTTGCCAAGTGTAATGTCGTGAAGCCTTGTGATTAGGGAGCCGGGGGGCACAGGGAGCAGGGTAGCCGGAAAGGCAGGACTTGGGGGGGAAACTGAAGGTTAGAGAGAAGTCAGAGTTCGGAGAATAAAGACGTGAAACTGGTTCTACCATGTCTGTGTCTTACTTTTGTTCTCGGTGAGGCTGCCATGTGGGAACGCCATGCCAGACAGGGCTGCCGATACCTGGGAATGCAAACCAAGTTTCCCGGTTTCATGCATGATACCTCGAGCTAGTCTTGGTTTTTCCCAGTGCATGCTGGGAATTGTAGGTCCATACTCACAATGGGGAAAACGAACATCCGCGTCCCAGCACGTATTGGGAAAAAACAGGACTTGGTGGAGGTGTCACGCATGGAACTGGGAAACCTGGCATATGGGTGAGCTGAGGGGGGTGGAGGGGGGGGGGCAAGAGGCTAAGTAGTAGTGCCTATGAGGGAGAGTGAAATTGAAGTGGTGGGACAGAAGGGTTATAGCTTGTTTGTGCCCCCACCTACTCCGATTGGTGCTCCGGCCTGGTTTACCCCCACCCCAAGGCCACAGAGTGCGTCTACACCACAGGATGTTCGTTGACGATCTTTACTATTCCTAAACATAATCCGTGTCTCTCGCGTCCGCGATGGCGCGCGTGCAGCATGCCTAGCGTGACGGCGTCAGCTGGAATGCAGGAAAGCGCCACGCGGCATGCTGGGACACGCAGCTCGGGCCTGGCGGTGGCGGCCTTGCACGTGCGGGGACGGCATGGTTCACACCTGTGACGCTGAAGGTAAATCCACAGGGCTCAACGCCAGCCGGGCTCTCCACGTCACGGGTGGTGCACACGCGGGGCCACGACACTACAGTTTGCCACTGGTAATCACGGGGATCAGAGTTGTGATACTGGGAAGGAACCGTAAGTAGATATCACAAATTAGTGAGTCAATTTCCCAGCCCCTTATCCTGACCAATCTTCAGAAGATGCGCTCGGAGACAAACGGAACCCGGGCTCGCTGTGTTTTCAACACTTGGACGATAAACCTGACCTTTCAAGGTTTCCACTGGTTGAAATGTACGTGCTTCGTAATGTACATGCCAGCACTGATACCTCTTGCTTAAAACTTCGATTTTTGTATGACAAGCCACCCCCCCCCCCCCCCCCCGGTCCAAAACCGTACAGCTGAAAGAAAGACTAAAACCTGCAAAACCAAAGACCACTTGTAGAATGAAACAATTAAGGACAATGTATTAATTTGCATGGTTTTTAAACGACACTTTAGAAGCAGGTGCAGTGCTGTTGATGCGAGTTCCCCCATGGCAGAAACGATTGATTAGAGAAGCTCCATGGCAGTAAATGGGTCTGTTCACGTGGCATTTCTTTTTTCCCGAACCTAAAAGGGACCAATGTGCAAAAACACAACAAATACTCCAGTTCCCTTTAGCGTATCACATGAAGCCCCAAGAACCACAACAATACAAATTATAACATATCCCGCAGTATGATAAAGTATGGTTTGGCATAGCTCTCAACCTTTAGAGTCGCCATGGCGGGGGGAAACAATTTCGGTTTGGGTGGGTGAAGGCCCAATGAACTGTTTGGCCGTGTTGGGGGCTTAGGGGGTGATTCAGCTGATTCCAAGGAGGGTCATACCCGCCGAAAGTGTGTGAGTAGAGAGATATGGGTTTGGGTTGCTAAGACCTGTTAGCACCCGGAATGGTACATTGGCATCCTAACAACCAATCAGGATGCAGGCCTTATGGACAATAATCACCGGCATGGCCACACATTATGGTCTGCATTTGTATTCCATTAGGGAAAGTGAGTGCTTCTAAGGAAACGCAGTACATGAGAATTTAACCGTAGCTGGAGTAGTCCCTTTGGAGGGCGTCCTACATAAGGAGGATCTGGCACATAAGTAGGTTGAAGTCTAGTTCTCTAGGGGATAGCAGTAGGTGCCTGGAATGGGACGGAATAAGTATAGTAACAGATAGCCACTGTGAGGAATTGGATTTACAAGGATGAACAGTAGTGAAAATGCCCACTCAGCCCTCACACTTCTACACACCAAGCGCCAACGCAATAATAAAGGTAAAACAGGCACAATTAAGAGATATACCTCCTTTGCGTTTTCTGGTAATGTGGGCACAGGGAAGGCTTTGCTCTTAAGAGGGAGGGGTGTGAATGTGATCCAGTGGTGACCCAAAACAACACAGTAATGCAGTCCAAAATAAAGGGAATGTGCAAACAAGGGTTTATGAAAATATATATCCTTTAATCAAGCACACCATCTGCAATAGACCTATCTAGAAACCACTGTACAAAACCCACATCTGTGGAAAGACAGCGGAAATGCAACAGACTGAAGAAAGTAGCACTACAAGCATGAATACAGAGGTCATAGGCAAATTACCAACCACAAAAAAGATATGTCTTTGGGTGAAAGCAGGTGCAGTAGTGACTTAACCAGTCTCTAGGGCCCAAGTGGACCAAGGGGGCAGTTGGTGGTCCACAGTACCCTATTTTGGTTGTTTGGTGGGTTGACGGTGTTTCGAACGTTGATGTGAGCGGATTGAACTCAGTACAGGTACAGTGGATAGTGTAGGCCCAAGCTGCAAGCGGTTGAATGGTGCAGGAGACATGTCCGCCCCTATCTAGGTTGGTAAAGGAGTAAAGCAGGGGTGTGTTCTGGACGCTGTTCTGTTCAGCCTTTTCCTGGCCGACGTTGGAATGTCCTTGGGCAAGGCTCGGAACTTCCCACCGAAGTTGGGTGGTGCTAAAGTTCCTTACTGCGCCGATGATTTGGCAATCTTCAATACAACATATGTGGAGATTAGGAGAGTGCTGCTGCTACACAAGTCCATACAGTATACAAAGGCCAAGGATCTGTTCATTAACTTCAAAAAGTCTAAAGTCATGAAATTTGGGAAAGCCAAAGAGAACCACATGACTATTACAATACTGGAACGTAATATGAATAGAGTTAATAGCTATTGTTATCTAGGCTATGACGTAGTTACTGAGTGAAGGGAATTGTCATATTTCATACAGCGTCATCTATCCTGCTCTTTAAAAAGATTTGTCACTAGTGATGCTGAATTTAGTCTGATCGGCATTGCCACCCTTTATCGCCAAAAGCTTATCTCTAGCATTGCCTATGCCCTAGAATGCTCTTACACTGATTCTGAGCTGTGGGCAGACAGGCTCGAGGGCTATATTTGGCGACATTTTCTGGGACTTTGGAGAGCTACTCCCATTCAGGATATTCGAATTGAGTTAGGTCTGACTTCCTAGAGCACTGCAGTGAAAATTAATAGGGGTAATCTCTATTTAAAAATCTTGTGTGCAGAGAAAAATACTTACTCCTCATGCTTAAGGAAGAAATGGCTAAAGTTGATAGAGTTCAAAAAGCTGAATGAGAATTCTTTTGAGAAAATAGCATGGAACCCAAATTGGGAGGAGAGTTTGGGAGAGCTTTTGGGTGTATCTAAGAAGAGTGCATTGGCTTGAGACTGGGCCCACAATCACGATCACGTGGGCAAGCTGTCCTCTCTGTGTGACTATGTTCAATTGTATTTTCCAAATAGAAGGCCACAGAAATATGCCTCCCAATTTCCAAATCCTGTAATGAGACGGACCTTTATGCGGTTAAGATGAAACAAATTGCCAGTTATGGCCGTTAAGGGTTCTTGGTTGAGACTATCAAAGGTTTGGCATTTCTGTTGAATCTTTAGACACCATTTTGCTATGGAGACTCTTAGACATGTTCTCACTGCATGTGGAAGATGCTTAAGTATTATTCGAGATACTACATGCATTTGGCAGAGGGATTTCAGCAGGTTCAGAGTGCACTCTTTTTGTTAAATAGCATCTCGGGATGCAGCTTAAAGAAGGCTATAGCACTAGTTAAGGTTTGCCAAGCCTTTGAGCGTGAACTTGCAAAAGCGGAGTTATTGCATTTAAGTTTGGGATTATACGCCATACCAAATGTGATTAAGGCTGATCATAATTACGTTTTTAGGATAAACATTTTTGCGGGGAATGCTGTACATTATTGGTATGAAGTATTTTCATTTATTCCGTTTTGTTTATGATGATGTTTGCATAATGTATTGTCATTTTATGTGAAATGTTCAATGTGAACTGGAAAACAAATTAAAAAACTCAAAATAATTACCTGCATCACTTTATTAATTAATAAAAAATTTAAAAAAACAGGGCTTTCACACCATTACCGGAGGCCAGATGGCAATTCATCAAAGTTACAGTAATTACAGCGGGATAATTGGATGGATGATGGTAGTTTGACTTTCAAGAATGAGGAAATTAAGTTTTATGGAAGATTAGAAAGCACAGACACCAGTGTAGACAGGGTGACCAGATTTTCAAAACAAAAACCAGGGCGCCCAACAACATAAATCAAGGTCTACCCCACTCACCCCTTCCTTCCTTTCCCCATCATTGCTCCCCCTTAACAGTATTTGCATATACATTGTGCGGTAGTGACTGTGTATGTTAGCACATTGCCAAGTATGTTGAAAATCCGGAATTCAGTTTAATTTCATTTTTAAACACATGGAAATATAACAAATGTGAAGAAATTTAAATGCTAATTCACGAAGCAATTTTTATGAAGTTTTAATTTTCTTGTAAGATGTTAAACATGTATTTTGATAAAATTTGTAAAGGTTATTTACTTCTATAAATGAACTAAAAACAATAAAAAAAATGCAAATCAAATTGTTAGCACATTAATAACAAAGGAGTTGTTGCTGTTAGACATTGCATGCCTTGCTATTTACTTCTTTCTCAGCCAGTCTCTTTGACACAAGCAGGTAATTATTTATTTATTGATCACTTGTTAGGTGCTTATACAGTAAGTGAATTCTGTTGCAAAGTTCCCACAGGGCAACAGGGAGGGGACAAGGGGATGAGAAACATTAAAACACATACAAAATATAAATATAAATACAGTGGGTGTTTGGGGTAAAGACCAACCTATTATGCCTTGTGACCGTTCAGAGCGTGCAAGTGCAGAAGGGTGGGGAAATGGGGTAGGTGCTGGGGTGCTCATGGGTGAGCGACAGGTGAAGTCCAATGTACGGTAAGTGTGAGCCTCCAGGGTGGAGGGTGTACCGAGGCAAGTGCTGAGGATAGACAGAAGATGTGGGCAATTCGGTGTGAAGGGTCAAGGCCCCGAGGATGCATAATCGCCCTCGACACCAATCAAGCAGCTGTGAAATTAGAAGAGGAGAGGGGGGCAGAGGAGGTAAAGAGGAAACTCTTGAGGAGCTTCCGGAATTTAAGAAAGTCCTGTTCAAGATGAAGAGAGAGGGGAAGGCTGTTCCAAAAAAGGGAGCCAGCTAAGGAAATTGATCGACCTCCTGCACTCTGTTTAGCGAAATGCTTTACACACAAAGAGTTGGTGCCAGAGGAGCGCAGAGGTCTAGAGGGGGAATATTTGGTAAGAGAGATTTGCAGATAATGTGGTCCTCGGCACCAGGCAGCCTTGTGGATGATACAGAGAGATGTGAATTTAAACTGTGAGCCAGTGAAGACTTTTTAGGGCAGGAGAGATGCGGTCCCTGGGCTTGAGGCCACATATAAGCCTCGCTCTTCTATTCTGGATTAGCTGGTTGGGTCGCAGAGCGATAGAAGGTAGATTCAGGAGGAGGCTATTGCAGCAGTCAAGCGTAGAGAGAAACAGGGCTTGAGTAACATTGAGTTTCTGGGGGAAGGTGAGAAAAGTTAAATTCCTTTCAGAAGGAAGTGCTGAAAGTGGGACTTCTTGGCACCTGAACTGCCCTGGTTACCTGGACATCCTCTGATCCCGGGCCCAGGTCCTCCCCCACCAGTCTCTCACACCTGAACTGCCTGCCTGGCAACCCCTGCACTTGGGGACTATTTCTGTATCACAGAAGTCCCCCTACCAGCACTTATGTCTGCACTTACCCTTGCACTTGGCACTTGCTGGCCGTTACCTTACTTATTGCTATTATCTATTCCCATGTACTGCACTCTCCCTCCCCCCATCCCTTGTATGATCTGAATGACATCGGGCCTAGTAGGATCATTGTCTGTGCTCCCTTTGTTCCCCCTCCCTTGCCTTGTCACGCCTTGTAACACTTGTGGATAGGCACGTTATAAATGCCATATCATATATCAATGTCCTGAGTGTGAGGGAGGAAGGAGAGAGAGGAGTCTAAGATTACTCCACGGTTTCTGGCTTCAGAAGAAGGAGCAGGGGAGAGCCCATGGAAGAAGGCCAGGGTGAAGGGAAGAAGTCAGGAGCAGGGGTCCCAATGGGAAGGATCTCCGTTTTGCTGGCATTGAGGCAGGGGTCATTGGAAGTGCACTAGTCCTGGGTGGCAGGTGGTAGTCAGGGATTATGGAAGGTGCAAAAGGTTCAGCAGGGAAATTTGAAGAAGAGTTGTGTGTCTTCTGCATAACACTGGAAGTTGGGGGAGTAGGAGGGTATGAGGAGTGCCAGCTGAGTAAGGTAGATGTTAGAGAGCCAAGACAAGAGGATACAGCCCTGGGGGACACCACAGGAGAGGAGAAGCTGCCTAAGATGACCTGGCAGGAGCGGTCAGTTTGGAAGGAGGTCAGCCCGTCTTGCGCCCGCTCCGAGATACCAAGGGTGTCGTCGAGCCTTGATATGAGGGTGGAATGGTTGACCGTGTTAAAGGCAGAGGAGAGACCAAGTAGGATGAGGACAGCTGGGGAGTTGCAATCCAGGTATGTGAGCAGTTCCCCACAGGTGTTCAGAAGAGCAGTTTCCGTGCCTCTGGATGCTCGGAATCCAGATTGATGGTCGTTGAGTCCACCACCATGTTCAGTGTGAGAGTGGAGTTGGGGCAGGACCAACTTCTCTAGCAGTTTCCCCAGGAACGGGTTGATGGAGATAGTGTGGTAGTTGGCTGGGCAGGTAGTATCTGCTGACGTTTATTTAAGGAGGTGGCGCTCAATGGAGTGCTTGAGGGAGGAGGAGAAAGAACCAGTAGCATAGGAGTGGTTGAAGAGATCAGCGAGTGCATGTGCAAGAGAGACAAATGCATCTGTCTGGTATCTGGAAGGTTGGCTGTTCAGCCCCGTCTCAGATGGCAACATCCTGGAAATATTGTAATTTCTGTTTAGATCGGTTGGCGATTAAGTTGTTTCTTCAAAACCAAGACTTTAACCCTCCTTTTGCCCCAAAACCGGAATGGGGAATTTAAATTTAAAAAAAATCTAGGGAGTGGTGTACAGAGGGCACATTCCCAGCAAAACCATGGTTAGCCGACACTAGTGGATTTTTTTTTTAATTGTGTTTTGTTTATCAAAACTTTTCACAATTATATAATAGGACAATATAAAAAGAAAATTATACAAACCAAATATGACATCATAATTCATGAAATCTTGTAAATACATTATTCATTAAGAACTCAATTTCAGTTAATACAATCCATGATAGCTTCAACACAATGTACAGCAGCAATCGTTATTGGAATTGAATTCCCTTGTAAAATCGTACAGCAAAATTGATAAAGTGAAACAAACTCAAAAGTTTCAATACATTAAAAAAGATATTTCATCCTAAAGTGCAGCGTTTCTTTACATTCTAAGGCCAAATGTTCAACACTCTCAATTGTACCATCCACCCCACATAAACTACATGTTCTCAGGGCCATGGAGATCTTGGCTATGGCCCCAAGACTTCCAATGTGACATATAGGTTGAGCAAAAGCTGTATGCATTTTTTCCAGAAGAGTGGACATGGCAATTTCTTTATATACTTTTCTGGGACATTGGGCCTCATGACAAGTTAGCCGGTTCGGATTTAACGGTGCCGGTAAAACCGTATCGGCACCGTTTTCCAGACCGGCTAACTACCAGTCTGTGGCCGTGTGGTGTTACACCCACCAAGTCTGACCTGGCGGGCGTAACGCCACCGGCCGCAGATGGACGCGGAAACACAAACAGCATTACCGCATGGTGCCAGTGTTTCCACGGCCCCCGTTCCTGTGGACTCTGAGTAACGGAATGCTGGACCACTGGGTCTGTAATGCCCCGGTAATTCCGGCAAGTCCGGTGGTGGTAATTCCCCACAAATCCAGCGGCAGCCTGCAGTTTTACCAGCAAGGCTACCGCCGGACTCATAATGAAGCAATGTTTTCTCAGAAGGGGTTTGAAATGTATATAACGTAAAAGCATAGGTCTCTTCAACTGTATACTCCCAAATGGCCGCTTTGACTTCTTGCAGATTTTGGATCAAAACCTCTTTGTTTCGTGCAAGGTTGTCCAATACTTTTTCACATTCAGAGACCCAAAAAGGGAGCCAAAAGCTTGATTCCTTCTTCAAAGGGGAATTCAGGATTCAAAATAAGGATTTGCTCGGTGGAAGTAGAATTTTCTGATACAATGTTAGTACCCGCCATTCTAACATAGTAGAAAGAGAAAGTAGTCGGAATTCCCTCCTAATGGATGCCATTGATACACAGTCAGGCAGGCCCAAAAACGAACACCAAATAGACCCCTCCAATCTTCTGGCATTTGTGTTCCGTTATGTTTATAATCTCAACATCATACATTAGAGCAGGAATAATTTAGGCCTTGTAGTATTTAAGAGCGGCCATGAGGGAAAAACTACCATACTTATTGGACAATCTGACCGGCCTTTTTTCCTTCAATGTTGTAAAGTGGGTCCCCCTTATGTCGTTTGTTATACACATTGTATTCCAGATATTTATAACAATCAACACCGATATTTATAATGATCAACACAGCCCAGCATTTTATTTTCAAGCTTCAACACAAAGTTACAGCCCTCCTTGTTTGAACAGACCATAATCTTAGTCTTTTTTTATATTATTGTCAAGATTGTTTTCTCTCATATAGGAGGCCAAAGCGTCCTGGGTCCTCTGCAGCTCAACAGCGGTTTGGTCCATAAGGACTAAATCATCTGCATAGGCCATATAATGGACTGCTTGCTCACCTATCCGCAGGGGAAAGGCACCAATATTGTTGAGATAGGTGTTCAAGTCTGACAGGTAAAAGTTCAAAAGAAATGGGGCAAGGACACAACCTATGAGCAATCCTCGTTTAGTAGCTACCTGGTTAGAAAAGTGGCATTTTTTATATCCTGGCAATGTAGTTCCATTGAAGTGGCCAAGGTAGGCAAAAGGGGTGAACATGGGAGTCTGCATAGAGAAATGAGACACTGAGCTATGATTTGGAGTGAAGAGTACGAGGAGGGTAGTAGCGATTGATAGAGTCAGCAGTGTAAGAAGGCACTGGGCTATGGATGGATTTAGAATAGACATGAAGAACAAACATTTGAAATGGGATCTGTGATGCATGGGAGCCAGCCAGTATAGAGTTGATGAGAGGTAGAGCCATAGGAGAGGAATTGAGGAGATTATATTGAGTAGAAGGAGCACATTTTAGAATTGCGTTGAGCGGGGATAATGAGTAGAGAGGGAGGCCAAAGTGTAGGCTGGACCTACTTAACAAACACTCCTATCACAACTGCTACTGTCTACTGACTACTGTCTAGGCAGCTGAGTATGCAGTTGAGATAGGAGTGTTTGTTAAGTGTAGATTTAATCAATACGAAGGCAGTTGAGCTTGGCAGGAACAGCAATGGGGGTTATGAAATGGTGGCGTTTTAAGTCGCAGTCACGTGCTGATTCCATCTCTGCTTCTTTTCTGGTTGCAGGGCACCCAGCATCGCCAAAAGGGTGCCATCGATTTTCTCTACTGAGCCTCCCCCTGCAGGTGATATGTCATTGTGTGGGTCTTCTCATTGCCAACCAGCCCCAGGTCTTGTCAATTGGGTGTCAACTCAAAATCCAGTCCTTGAGCAGAATGTATCCTGGCAGACCAGCCATAGAGCACAAAATATTTCTCCCAAAGCATGTGGGCAATGGTGTTGTCAGGCTCATATTTAGAGGGGAATGCCTGCACCCATGGAGTGAAATAGTCTGTCACAGCTAGGATGTCCTGCACTAATCACCAGTCTATCTATAGGCACAGAAAGATGATGCAAACAAGGTCTATGGGTCCAAAGCTGTGCAGGGGATGGAGATAGGGTGAAAAGCCATCTTTCAGGTGACACACCTAATGCACTGCTGATAGTAGGCCTCTGCTTTGGCTGATAGCCCTGGCCAGTAGCCCCTTGAACAGACTAACTGAAACGTTGTATAGTTGCAAACATGTCTGTGCTTGTAACTGATGGCATACAGCACATCTTGGTAGAATGAGTGTGGCAATACCAAACAATGTAAGGTTCAGTTGCCAACATGGCTCTCCTTGTACAGGTCCCCACCCTTCTGTATGAGCATCTTTTTTTTTGGCAATGCAGCATGATTGTGTTTCTCCGGGTTGCCTCTGGATAGATTCAAGCCATTGGTCTTACTTGTAAGAATGGAATTATGACAGAATCCTCCTAAAAATAGCTGGCTCTCCTCACGGGTCAGACAAAGTAGCTCAGATGCATCCACACTGGTGATGTTGCAGTACACAGTTGGTACAGCCTCAGCCAGTCGTCCTAGGCAGTCCGCACTCTCGGCAAATTCTGGTTTCTGGGCACTGGCAGTATGTCAGATAGCTCTGACCTTGCAGCATACAGATCCTTTCACGTGGTGGATCCAGGTCAGCCAGCGGGGCACGATTCCTCTGTGAGAGAGCATCAGAATCGATGTTAGTGTGCCCTTGTCTGTAATTTAAGTTGAACTTCTACGCTTACAGTGCAGTGAGCGCCAGTGTCCTGTGGCATCCAGCGTTCTGACTTCAACACATACAGGAAAGGATTGTTATCCTTTCTCACCATAAAAGTGGTATACAGGGGTAATTATGCAACTTCTCTGTGATGGCCCACATCAATGTAAGAAACTACAACTTGTGCATTGGGAAGTTCCTCTCTTCCAAATGCAGGCCTTGTTTATCGTAGATGCTGGGTTTAGTCTCACCATTGAAATCCTGGTACAGTACACCTCACAATCCCCCCAAGTTCTCATTAATGTGCAGTATTAATGGCTATTTGGGATCCCAGTAAGCAAAGCCTGGTTTTGTGGTGAGATTCCACTTGAACTTCTTGAAGGCAATCGCTCACTGAAAGGGTCCCAGGGATGACACCAAGGTTCCCTGGTACTTATGGTGCTCCTTGCATCCTTCTATGTGGAGGGATATCCTTTGATGAGGTCCACAAGTCTGCCGCTGCTTGCAAATACTGCAACTAAACTTCTGGTAGTAGTTGCAAAAGCTCAGGAAACTCTGCAATTCCTTTAAGGTCTGAGGTTAAGGCCAGGTGAGGAGGGCATCAATCATTGCTGTGTCTGAGGTGATGCCACCAACATAAATGTGTCCAATGTACTTGAGGCTCGTTGTAGGCAAAACTGGCACTTATCTTCACAGATTTTGATCGCTTGGTCCCTCAGGTGATCCAGCACCTTCATGAGCCTCCTGTTGTGTTCCTCCAATCTTCACCTTAACTCAATGATGTAATTGAGGTAGACCAGCACTTCCAGGAGGTTCATATTGCCCACCAATGCCTTCATGAGGTAGTGAAATTTTTCTGGCACACTAGAAATCCCATCCCGACCAACTCATTAAAAAATCATAGGGCAGAATAATGCAGTCTTCTAACCATCTGCCCAATGCATCCGGGTCTTGTAGTAGCTGCTCTTATTGTCCAGAACCGAAAAACATGTACTCCCTGTCAGGCGATCCAGTGCCCCATCCACCCACGCGTAGTGTATGAATACGGGATGGTGCAGGTGTTCAATTGCCAGTAATCAATGAACATCCAGACCTCCCCATTTTTGTTTCGGGTGATGACGATGGGAGAAGAATAGGGGCTCCTGGACCCCTTCCTGATCCCTGTCTGTAGGAGGTTATCCAGATGGCAGCAGACATCATCCATGTCCCTTGGGGACAGACATTATAATTTCTATCTGAAGGGCTTCTCAACGCTCAAGCAGATCTGGTGTTACATACAATGGGCTTTGCCAGTTTCCAAGGAGATGTTGGAGAAGATGTTGGTGCATTGGGCAAGCTTTTTCTTCAGCCTGTCCTTGTCCCTCTCTCAGAGCAGTGAGTCTCCATAGTCGGGCCTTTGAGTTAAACCCCATCCTTTGCTGGCTGCTGGCAAAACCTGTTGGGGCTAGAGAGGCAGACAGGTGGAACTGTGCAATGATGTTGCATCCTGGTAAGCAGATGGTTCCGTTGGGTAATTTAGTGGTCACCGTCCATTATCACAAGGGTCTGCTGTACCAGCAGTCCTCATGGGTTGTACCTGTGCTGTGTTGCTCCAATCACTGACCACACTCCCCACTGAGACGCACTAGGCCAGGAACCATCCTGATAGTCTGTGCCGAAATACTGATCTGCTCGAACCTGGTGCTGTGAATGTCTCCCAACTAGTCAATCTGGTGGTATTTGGGGTCTATCTTCCTCTGAAAGCTGTGATGATTCACAAGGCATTGTCACTTCTCCCCAGGGGGGTGCTCTTCTTTTCCATGATGCTAGGGAAGTGTGGCCCCTACCCAATAATCACTGTAGGGGTAATATAATGCAGGAGGACCTCATGGGGACAATCACCTAGAGTATAGAGCATTGGCCAACATCACACCCTAACCTTCCCTCACCCCCTTCCATGCCAAACAACTTCCTTGAGAGTAGATCCATGTATTGCTGTAGTGTAGGAGAAACAACCACAACGAAGTACCAGGACGAAGAAGAGCACAGGAGACATGGAGATTACTTACTGTGCTATTACTGGTACGAGGTGGCCCAGAGGATGCATGATCAATCCATCAAAAACAACAAAGGACTTTGACACTCTGCCTGGGCAGGACTGGCAACATTGGATAAGAGAAGATGGACTGAAGACTTTGTCAAGCCCGGCTGGGAGAGGCAGCAGGTGTGAGCGGGAGTTTTGAATCCTGTCAGCTGACCGGTGTGAATTAGCAGAGGATGCCAGTGAGGTGGATCAGACCCAACGGCATCACAGGAAGAAGAAGCTGAGCAGGTCAGGAGAGTGCAGAGCTGCAGTGGTGCTGTAGAGGCAGAGAAAAGACGCTAGAGGAGCAGGAGAGACGCACCCCAGTCCCAGGAAGCCCCAGTGGCATGCCAGAGTCCCAACGAAGGTAATGGAAGGTATGAAAGATAGACAGGGGAAGAGAAGCAGGCTCGCAAGACTCTCTACTGACCCAGTATTAGCAGTCACACGACTGGGAAGGGTGCATCGTGCACTAGAGGACCACCAGAGAAGGGTCTGGGACCCGAACACCGGTATATTGAGCATCGGAGGAGAACTTCCTCATCGCAATGGCCGCAACAAGCCCACTGACCACCAGAGAGGGGACTGGCACCTGAACACCAGTATATTTAGCATCTGAGGAGAACTTCCTCGTTGCAATGGTGGCAACAAGCCCACTGACCACCAGAAAAGGGTCTGGGACCCAAACACCAGTATATTGAGCATCAGAGGAGAACCCCCTCATCTCAGTGGCAGCAACAAGCCCACTAATCATCTGAGAACAGTATGGGACCCCGACAGTAGTATATTAAGTATCTGAGGACTTGGGACTTTGCCAATACAAGGAGAAGGGAGTCATTCTTCTGGTTCTTAAAGCTTGAAGCAAACTGAAAGTCTTTTTAATGAAGAGACGCTAGGGGAAAGGAGTCATTCCCCCTGGCTTTGGTATTAACTATATTGGAGTGAGAGAACCACTACCAGGAGAAGTGAGTTACTCTTCTGGCTCTGAAAGTTGAAGAAACTGAAACTCCCTTTGGTCAAAAGACACCAGGGGGAGGGAGTCGTTACCTCTGGCATTTGTGTGAACCATAGTGAAGTCTGTGAACCAATACCAGGGGAAGGGAGTCCTTCTTCTGGTTCTGAAAGTTCACTGTTGTAAAGGTTTGTGGGAATCGCAAGCCAGGGGAAAGGAGTTACTTCCCATGGCATCCTTTTTGCAAAGGAACATTTCTGGGAATACCAGCCAACTACCAGGAGAAGGGAGTCATTCTCCTGGAGAATTAACTTTTGTAAAGGTTTGTTGGAGCCAAGAGCCAGGGGAAGGGAGTCACTCCCCCGGCATCCTTTTTCCAAAGAATATTTCTGGGAATACCGCCCACCTACCAGGAGAAGGGAGTCATTCTCCTGGAGAAATAACTTTTCTGTTGACTTATTCTTTAGTTGTACTGTAAGGGATAGACATAGGTTATGACAAAGGTTGGTGGAGTTTGATTTTGAATGATATTCTGACAGCCCATTTTTAGTATTAGTGTGAGGCAGGGAAACCCCTCTTAGAAGATAGCAAGGGTTTCTTTTTCTTACACATAAGAGTATTTGCCAACCACCATGCCACCTTTGTGCCAGCTTCCTTCTTTGACACCCTTGCAAGGCATGCCTGCATGCATAGGGGGTGCATGGAAATTGTTCTGGCATGTGAAGGTCCTCCCATCTCCTGATACAGTGCAGCCAGTGCATCAAACAATTGAGGAGTTGGTTCCTATCACCAGGGGTGTTGAAGGTTCTTCACTTTGACTGCTGCATTCTAGAGCCAGGGTGTTGATGGGAGTGCTGACTCAAGCTACTACTCAAGGAAGTTGCAGCGTGATCTGGATGTACCCCAAATAGTTGCAGGGGTTGTCTCCGATTCCATTAAATGTCAGCCTCATCAACGGGTTCAGTGATATTTATACCTGGTGTTTGAGATAGAACAATTTATATGATAAGTCACCTGCAAGACACTATCCAGTAGTGCTTGAGTCTGTGTTCCAGAGATGGTAACTTTAACGGTGGCTGGTGGTCCTAAAAGGCCTCCCAGTATTCTCCATGATCAGTGAATGCTGCACTCTGTGGTGTTGAGACTGCTGGTGGTCTTCATCTTCTTTTAAGCTGGTTTGTATGAATGGTATTGCCAGATGATGTGTCTGTCGGTGGTATCACTGCAACCCTGGGCCATCTGGAAGCAGAGAATGTTATCCATCTTCACTTTTCCAGAGCATAGTATGGATGGGGTTCTAGGGCTAGGTACTCCGCTTCCTGGTCCTCTCTTACATTTCCCACCATTGCACGAGCTGTAGGCTTCAGCACCTAGAATCTTTCCACCACTTTGTTGGAATCTGGTCGGTTGGCGCAAAAATGAAAGGTGTGGCACTCCTGTCTTTACATATAGCCCAACTGCGATAGTTGGAGTGGTCCAGTATGCCATTTGTATTCTATGGGCTTTCTGGGCTCTTGAGCACACCAGAAGAGCTGATGTGACTGTCACATGATGGTGGTGCAGAGGTACTTCCATGTTCTGGTGAACTGGATGTTGCCACAGACACTCTTCACATGCTGCGTAGCTTGGATGGCCTGTTGAAGCTCGTCTTCCAGATCTCTGAACTGGCACTCTGTAGGCTCTGTCTTTCATCGCTCCCTCCAGGGTACAGCCCTCTCGAACCAGCACTCAGAAGGAGCAGTTGCATGAACATCAGCATCATGGACCTTGCTTGTACGGGACATTTTGCAGTCTGATCAGGTTCAGAATGTGTCACCAAATCCCTTCTGTTGAAAAGTCCAGAGTAAGTATTCAGATAGCTTCTCACCCGGTTGGAGGTGAGTGGCATGGTACTTGACCACCAATGCCCCACCAAACTCAGTGGCCTCAAACACTCCATCCAGTGTATACTCAATGTCAGCTGTTGAGGGGTCTGGATGTGTAATACTGAGTGACTGGATGAAATGTAGCATGTGATCCTGTAGACATCTCTCAGGGTAGGCTTCTTCCCAGAGAAAGGTCTTTGGTGGATATAGGGTTCATGCTCTGATTGTGCTGAGATAGTCACCTGCAACATGCAGTGGCGCCCCCAGACATTTTTCATAGGGGTGGCCTGATGAGGCCAAATGAAATCTTGGGTGCACACCAAAACAAACACATAACTGAATTTCAGGAAAACTATTATGCTGATGTAGTATGTAGTCCAGTTAAAAACTATGTATATATGAGAGTTAACGAACTGCAAATTTCTATAGTTCCATGTATTATTTAACAGTTAACTAATTAATGTATCTGATCCGCATAGACTAATACCAGTACCAGATTCAAGCATGCACACTATCCCAAAATACAGCCCACGAGACACCAACCTCTAATAATACTTATGCTACAAGCAAAACACTCCACACACACATACATCAAAAATAAACTAAATTATAATAACAATTGGTACCACTAATAAGGAATCCACATAGTTTCTCCTCTCATATTCATGCACAGCCCATCCAAAGACCATAGTGCAAAGACATATGATATGCCATATGTGCAACTAGTCATCGTGAATTCACTAAACATAACGCAAAAACATACAGATGTTACATGTTGCTACCGCACCAGGATGAGACCAGTCAAATCAGAGTGGCTACTTAGTTAGATGTACTTAGTGGACACATTAAGTGTGGAGCCACTAAAGACCCAGTTAGCAGAGAATGTTCCACGTGGAGTAAAGATCGTGGAAGAGAACAGCTGCATTATCCTGTTTTGTGGAAAGGGAGAGTTGCAGAAAAGGAACACAGAATGGCGAGTCTGGAAATAACACCTCCAGCCAAGTTGTTGGACAGCCCGGGAGAACCCATTACAAAGTGGGAAGACTTGTTCAAGTTTTATTTACTAGCAATGGGTGGCAACACATTTTCGGATGGACCCAAACATACTACATTAATGAACTGCTTGGGCAAAGAGGCAGTAAGCCTTATTAAGAATACCTTGGATCCACTTCCAGCAGCGCAAGCTATAAAAGCAGTGGTGACCAAGAAGAACAAAGCTCCAAGTGCTCGAGGAAGTCCATTAGTGGGAACAAGCTTCAAATGTGCTTGTTTCCGGTATGAATTCATAGGGCACATGGTGTCGCACCCAGATTGTTCAGCAATAAAAGGGGTGTGCTGGAAATATAGCAGGAGAGGACAGTTTGCTAAAGTGTCTCGATCATATTATTCAGGGAGGAAGCAACCAGGACAGAAAGCTTGAGTGAACATAGTGAACATGGATGAGGCAAGAGCATATTCGATGGTGGTGGTCAGGGGAGTATCCAGCATTGCAAGAGTGGGGGTGTGAGCCACTAAAAAAGTCCTGGTAGTTTCCCCCCAAATGCAGTGCGAGCAATTCCATACAGTCTCATTCGCGCCCCCAATCCGCCCACACCTGCCAAATCTACCTTTTTGGTAACATTAGTGGCAGATGGCATTTTAACACATAACAAAAAAAGAAACTTGCAGAATCATTACAGATGCAGGGAACTCATCTATTAGAGCTCTGTCCAGGGGCTCTGGGGCAAAATACATGCAAACCTCCAAATGTGCATGTGGCTTGCACCAACAGAAATGACTTCACAGAAAAGGAAATTTCAAGGAGTATCATCAGTCTTTGATACTTGGAGGCACCATGGAAGTGCCTTTAGAATAAGTTTCCATAAGCAAGCACTTGCTACCACACCAAAAGATATCCACATCATGACAGCTATGCTGAAATGGAAAGAACTGTACACATGTTTGTATTGAGTAAAATGCATATCGTCGTTAAAGAAACAATATTTTCAAATCAACAACAAAATAAAACCTCTTCCTCTGGCGATGGGGAACCGAAGACGTAAACCACTGGCCAGACCCTGCCCAATTGTTGCTAAAAGCCTTTTGCATGCCACAACCTACATGCAGCCGAGCCAAAGATGGAAACCCGGAAATAAACACAGCCTGGCTGGAAGCACGAGCCAATGCAGAAATGCGCATGTCCAGGCTCAGGCTGTGTTTATTTCCGGGTGCGTATGCCGCCATTTTACTAAGGCCTGCGGTCTGCTTGTCGGCGTTTCTGCAAGATGAGTGCCCATTCACGTGTTGTCGCCTTTCGGCTTTGCTACATGTTTAGCGTTGCAGTGGCCTCTGATGTTCTGAGGATCTAGGTATGCACAGTGTGCTATTCCAATACTTGTTCATTGTGGGAAGCATGTCAGGATAGTGGCTGTCATGGGTAGGCATTGCATGCACAGCCATGTCTGCAGTGAAATCAAGGCTTGTTTCCTGCAGCCATCTGTGGGTGAAAGTGCAAATTCCCAATTTTGAGACTTACTGTAGAGATGTTCCAATTTTTAAATGGAATTGGTTAATCCCTCTTATACATCTTAACCTGTGTTTGGGTCAGTACTTGCTTATAATTATGCATCAACAAACATACATGCACTTTTCCTATTACGTGCAGACGAAGCGTGGTAATAAACATGTTCTTATAGTGCTCTCAGCATCACTGTTTGGTTCCAGTTCTGAATTACTTTCACCTGGGTTCCCTACCCGAACCAGTTAAATAATTAAATGTGCATTATCCTTCATGATGGACAGCTACTGCATATCTATATTGGTTGGGGGATAGGAAAAACTCTACAGTAAAAGGTCGTTTTTGGTTTTCATGTAGTGCTTGATAAAGGGTTTAAGTTATTTTGAATGTGCCCAATTGTGCCAAATGAAGGAATTAAGGACAGGCGATTTGCCAAGAATCACACAAATTGCTTCAGTGGAGCTGGGATTAGAACTCTGGCCTCCCTGTTCATACATCAATTTAGCAGCCCTTTGTTGAGTAAAGGTACAAATAGGAGAAATCAATGTTATCATTTACATAGGCCGGGTGGATAGCTCAGGGGCAACTTGACAACACACATAGCAACACAGGTTCGAATCCTGGTCTTGCACTTAGAATACCACTATGGTGTAAAGCGTGTCATAAAAGAATAATTATAAACATACCCTGGTAACACATGCTCCCCAAAGTCACCCAGGGATTTTATTTTCCCACTGGTATCATTAATTCAGCTATGGTATACATTTGGTAGATAGGTGTACAGGGACCTTCACTACATGTTGAGTTGTAGTATTCTTGCTGAAGAATCTTTATTGTCCCGTTTGGCAGAGGAGATTGCAGTTTTCAGTGCGTGTGACTAATGACACATCCCCTGTTCAATGGGCTGAAAGTTTGCACAGCTGAAGTATTGACGGCCTGCTCGATGCATGTGCATGAGTGTTTGGGGGCAGAGGTGCATGGGGGTCTTCATTTTTAATCTTCCCTGCTATAGTCATTTCATAATCCTTCCAGGTATGTTTTAAAAAGATAGTTTAAAACCTGAAGGGGAAGTAGTCCACGTGGCCGTGATGCTTGCTGCATGCATGGGCCTGTGTCTGGATGGGATTGCAAAATGGCCTTTTGCCCAGAACAACAACAAAAACGTTCACTGCCACAGCTCCAGTGCTTATTCTCATGTGCACTCAGTACTAACAATAATGTGTAGCGTGGAGTGAAGGGTTTCATGTTTATACATCTCTATGTATTGGGCTGAGAGAAAGAGGGTATTCTGGAAGGACATCGGCTTAAATTAAAATCTCAGCAAGTTTTTTGCTTGTTTGTTCAGAAGATAGATGGACCCAACTCGAAAGGAAAATGTAACTGATTTAAGCCGTGACTTGGAAGGAGTGGGGACAGTCACTTTCCCTGCTCGTGCTTTCTCTCCCACCCCCGCATCCCCCTCTGTAGTCGCTGAATCCCCAGTCCACCTGCTCTTGCTTCCTCCCTCTCATTTGCGTCCTCTCTCCCACATGTCTCTCTCGAACAATGCCTTTCTACTTCTAGACCTCCGCCCTCACTCAGGGTCCACTGACTCAGCATGTGAAATCAGTCATCAATGGGGGGTCACCATCATACATGGCTCTCTGTCCCGGGGCCGTGGCAAAAAAGCTAATAAAAAGAAAATACTTTTTTTTCGCCCCGAACTGTGCATGTTATTTGTCCATGCACAGTTCTGTGCGGAAAAAAGTATATTTTTTTTGTTGATTTTTTGCAGGGTCGCTGATGGGGGGAGCAAGCAGCATGTTTAGCCCCCCCCCCCTTGGCAACCCCCTGGCAGCGCCCCTGGTAACATGACCTTGAATGAATCATCTGTTATGGTAACTGTACTGTGGGCTGCAGGGATGAATCGAGTGTTTACAGATTCGGCTAGACATTGGTGGTGAGCAAGCTGGCCAGCCGGATGTCATGGGATGGGGATTTCAGAATCCAGGAGGGGTGGGTGGTGGTGTAGCACAATATATGCCATACAGAGCATGCACCACTATCAATAAAGGGTACAGACCAGAATGGCCTTTGTCAGTCCTGTTGTGTATTGGGAGGTGGGCCCATTTGCAGTGTGGCAGTGGTAACTGTATGCTGCAGAACTAAGAGTTCAGCAAGAAGAGGTGCTCATCACGAAATCCCTTGAGACCAGAAAAGCTTGTGCCATTGGGAAGTCTCTGCAGCCATTTTGTCATCAGGGCTATTTAATCTCTGGCCACTGCAAGCACATTCTAAGCGTTTGTTCACTTAATGTTGTCACCAGCTCCTGCCGTAGTGGACTGGATCCCAGATGTCAAAGCATTTACCTGAATAACCATGTGCCATTGAAGGCAGCAGAGAGGTAAGGAGAATGAGTACTGTGCATTCTTCCACACCTGCTATTCTTTTTAGATCGTGCCAAATGGACACTAAGGAGGATCCAGTTCTTTGGAGGGGTCTGAACCTGGATTGGACAGGGTCAAGAAGGTTGTTGGCTTCAGTGAATTGTCCGATTTACTTGTATGCTGTGCTGTCCACGAGTTTGACCATGAAACGGGTGTTGGAGATGGGCCAGTAGTTCTGGGGATTGAGGGGGTCGAGCGTAGATTTTTTGAGAAGTTGTTTGATATGGGACGGTTTGAAGGCTTTCAGGAAGATTCCCGATGTGAGGGATTGGTTAAGGATTCAGTGTGCAATACTGCCTGCGCAGGTTGAAGTTAGGATGTTTTTGAGGAGAGTGGACTCGGGATCCTGACGGCTGGCTTTTTGCTAAGAGTGAGAGGAAGTCCTGATGTGAGATCGGGTCGAGAAAGGTGAAGGTTTGCGTCAGGAGGGAGTTGCCCAGGGGATTGGAGATGGGTGTGAATGGGGGTGGGGGGACAATACTGCTATTTTAGAGATGGTGGCAGTATGTCTGTCGATAGCGATGTGAAAATGTTCAGATAAGGCATCGGAATTGGAAGTTAGTTGAGCAACCTGGTGATTTGAATTCAGAGATGTTTCTATGTAGTTCCTTACTTGGATTGCGAGATTTCAAGATTCTGTTATCATAGAATGTTTTTTTTATTTTTATGATTTCCGATCTGTAGGTCCTTGCTAGTCTTGCCTGGGGGGATTTGTTTAGAGGGGTGGAGTTGGTTCTCCAGATCCATTCCAGACGGTGCTTGAGAGTTTTTAGAGATTTGAGGTGGGTGGTGTGCCATCTGGGTGTGGGGCCTGATCTCTGAGAGGTCAGTTTTGTTGGAGTGAAGGGTTTGGAGGCACTGGAGAGCCAATGGTCATAGAGTTTGATGGGGTGGGGGGCTTATTGGAGGGCGAGTACTGAGAGTGAGTTGATGATGGAGTTGGCTAGATCGGGGGTGATGGAGACTTTGTTTCAGAGTGGGGTGAGGGGGGTGAAGGAAGGTGAAGGCCGGAGTGGCCTTGGGAGGGGGCTGTGGTTGAAGATGGTAAGGAGAAGAAGA
The DNA here is from genome assembly GCF_040938575.1 of Ambystoma mexicanum. Lineage (NCBI taxonomy): Eukaryota > Metazoa > Chordata > Amphibia > Caudata > Ambystomatidae > Ambystoma > Ambystoma mexicanum. The sequence goes on from NC_090922.1 coordinate 468,883,264, forward strand.
TTGCTGACTTATCTGTCCATGTTACAGGGTTTGGGGGTAGAGTGGTTATGAGTAAGAAGATAGAAATATTTAATAACATGTTTAAGCGTTTTTTTTTAATAAAGAGTGGTGCCCGTGGGGATCATTAAAAATCCACCTTGGTGTCTGTGTCCCATTCAAGCCAGGTAAGAACTGAGGGCATAGCCCATCTCCTGGTAACAGTGATTTTACTTTGCTGGTGTGGTGCCCGTCCCTATCCAGCTGGTCTTGAGGTTTGAGGTGGTGGTTCCCATGGGGACTACCCCTGGTCTAGGGTGAGGGAGGTGTACACCTGGACCAGGTCCAGAAATCAGTGGATACACCAGTGACATTAAAGCCTGGGGGCTTGGGGAGCAAAAGAGTTAACTGAGGCACAAGATTAGTTGACATGCTAAGAATCAGCACCACCTTTGGAGAGAAGGATTCAAGGGAAGAAGAAGTGAGTGTGAGATGGGGAGCAGCTAAGGAGATAGTATGTGAGTGAGAAAGGAGGGCAGTGAGAGTGTCATGGATCTTATAGAAATTAGATGACTCGTAGAGGACAATAGTATTAATATACAATGATGGGGCAATAGAGCAAAGACAGGCTGCCAGGGTAGCATATATTTAAGAGCAGTTAAGAGTTTGCAGGACTGGGATTGGAACAAGGAGATAGGGTTGTTTAATTGTTGGACTTAGATCTGTCCAGGGCAGAAATTCCATGCTTGTAAAAGGGCAGGAGTGAGGAGCACATGGTCTTTACACCAGCATGTAGACAGAGAGGCATGTTGTTTTTGAGGTAGTAAATCAAAGGGAGATTCATGGCTGGAGGCAAGTGAAAAGACTAGAGGGGCTATCTGTACTGCCACCCACTATATAGTTGGGGTAGAGGCACAGGGTACCCCAGCCTTGGTTCTCCAGTGGTAGCTATGAACAAACAACCAAGTCTGAGAATCAAAGGAGGTGATGCAGGCTGGTTCTTAGGTACTGTGAATCCCCAAGCTCTGCACAATGGAATGTCCCCACACTATGCTAGATGAAAACACAGTCCTTTTATTAAAGGATAACATGTCAAGCAGATATACACAAATAAGTAAGACTCACTTTGTACCAGAAATCTAAACAGGTAACTTAATTTAAGATATATATACAGTTCTATGTGATGCCACTGTTACATTGAAATTCAATTGTAATGCACCAACTGCTGACATTTATTATAAAGCATTACAATTATTAGGCAAGGGTTAACTTCATAAAGCATTACGGTAGATAGGCAGGTAATAATTAGAACATAGGAAGGATGCCTTCTTTTAGGATAAACATGCAATACTGTGTGAGGGTCCCCCACCTGGACAACCTGTAAGGAAACATTAAGGTGTACTTTATGTTGTAGATTACCGCTCAGTCCAAGTATATTCATTAATAGTATGCTGTTCTTCTTTCTACAGTTCACACTACCCCCAAAGTACCTGGAAGGCCACAGGAGAACAGGATCCAAGACGAATCTGGGACCCCTGGATGAATCCTGAGGATGGAAGATGCTCGTCCTCGTCACAAACCCTTGGGTGCCTTGGAAGGCGAAGTGATGGAGTTTCTCAGATTTCATTCGATGATGCCCCTTAGAATGGACCCCCCCCCTTGAAAGAAGAAGCCACTGGCATGTCAGGGTTGAGCAGGAGAAGAGAACCAGGCAGTGTAGGAAAGGCAGCAATGCAGGTCTGTTGCAGAGGTCTCCAATGTCGGGTTGCTATGCCGGCTGTGGATCTCCATTGACTATTAAACTTGCTGTGGACCTCGACCAGGCATGGATGAAGAAGGTAACCCCTTTGGTGGTTGTTGAGGACTTTCAGTGGCCACGGGTGCAGTGGCAGAAGTAGGTGTTGGGTTTTGGGATTTGGTGGTTAACCACCTTTCGGTTCGTCGATGCTACATCCATAACACGGACCACAGGATGGCTTCTGGCGACCTGGGCACAACCACCGGAAAGGACTGCAGACTGCCACAAAGTCTGGACCCTCTGGACGTCTTCTTCGCATTTTGATGGCAGCAAACTCACCAGCAGACTCTCCTCAAAAGGCAGCAACCTTGGATCTTCTCTGGTGTGGAAAAGTGGATATATGTTGTGGCAGACTTGCCCCTTGAGGATTTCTTTGGATCTTTGGAACTTTACCAGCTCTGGGTGTCGGACAGCTCTATGCCAGGGTACCCCCCTCTTCTGGGGCGATACTCGTCAGCTTGGCTTCCAGGGGTCACAAACACCCTGGGTGACAAAGATAGACTTCTTGGCTTCAAGATGTCCAGGCACTCCTCTTCTGGAACCACAAATATCCCTTCTCCGGATGGCAGGCACACAGGACTGGGTTCCAGGACACTTCGGTTGAAGAGCAGAAGTTGCACGATGTACCCTCATCGCTACAGGAAGAGGTCGCCTATACAGGTCCTCTCTGGTTCAGTCCTCGAGTCAGAACAGCAGCCTTTGGATTACTTGAAGAGTTGCAGCCGCAGACTTCTTCCGCTAACTGGACCCAGGATACAAACTTAAGATGACTTCAGATTCTGCTTCAGATTTCTTGTTTCAGCTTCTGACACTGAGGTGAGTGTGAGGTCCCCTGTTATACAACAATCCCCATTCACTCAGGCTGAGCCAGGCTCATCCAGCCAATCACACACAAGTGCATCCATGCAGGCAGAACCCAGTCAGGCTCACAGGCATTCAGGCCATCTGCCCAAAACCAAAACCAGACACCCACAACATAGGATGTGGATTAGGGGCAACTCCCCAGCCTTTCAGAGCACTACACTGCATTCATTCCATTTTCAGTGAGGACATTGTGTCACACAACCAAAACTAGGCACCCACATCACAGAATGCATATTGACTCCATACTCCATTCATACCGGCTCCACCCCAAGGGTGTACCCACAACGAGCAGTCCCTGGAAAGGCTCCACCAATCTGGCAGGAGGCAGCCCCAGAGCCATAGATGGTCCTTCAACCCAACAGCCATTCAGAAGAAAGGGACAGAGACAGGGCTTCTCAGCACTTCGAGAAACAAGGGGGAAAGGCAAAGGAAACCTAGAGGTCGCCAGTGGCCATCTTGCCTTTGTGTAGGAATCCATTGATTCCTAGGGCAGGGCCTGGATATCCCAAAAATGGAGGATACCCAGAGCAACTGTTAAATCATCATGCAGCTGCCACCAGCACATTCCCTGCTCTATGAGCAACAGAAAGGTGCCCAAAAAACATACACTAGGGGTGCAAGGGTGTACCCCTACCCATGGGTGCCCTAAGGGTATCCCATGGGTACTGTTCACCAAAGAGTAAGAATGAAGAGCTGCACTGCCAGGGGTCCAAACTGGACTCCTGTGCAGAAAAACACACAGAAACCACCACTAGAGAGGTAGTGGAGCCCTGTCCCTCCAAAAGCATTTCCAGCATCCACAGCAGCAGCAGGGGCAGCTGAGGGCCAACTTAAATGCCCCCCACTCCAATGGTGTGCATGCCCCCTCTCTCTATTCCCATGGTGTCTGCTTCAGGCCAGAAGGAAGGACAGGCTAGGTAAACAAAGGGACTGTAAAACCGTGATTGCTGGTTGATGAGAGAAGCATCTTTGAGACTGCTGAACAGTATCGTTCACTGGGGGCGGCACCAGTAAGGGGTGCAATTGCCCACCCTAGCACCCTGTGGATGCCTATGGTTGGTTGCTGGATCTGAGAAGCTTGTGTGAAGTTCTGTCTGTGACACTTTGAATCAAACCCATTGATAAGGACAGTGGCCAATAGCATGCCTCCAGATGCCACGGTATCTCGCTGTCAAACTTCAAACACCCACACTTCCGTGCTCTTCCCTGCATTTTTAATAGGGATCCGGCACCTCCGGTTCGGCTGGCCTGAATGTGAGTGACTTCACCTGTGTTCCCTGATGGGTTCCTCGAAGTTGGTGGAGTCTGCCATTCTCAGGCTTATGTCTCACTGCTTCCCCATACATTATTGCTGCAATATGTGGCTACACTGGCCAAGCCTACGTACATAATGTATGTAAAGAACGGGCATCTAGAGACTGCAGTCTGCCCAGGCATAAGAGATGTTTATTTTATGCTGAGACTCCCGCATTTGGGGCAACATGTCTAGAAGGGTCTTCTCTTAAAGGGGCCGCTACATGTCGTGTTGGAACCCAGTGAAGATTTCCTGTCTTAGGTCCAGTGCAAAGTGGGACATGGCAGGGGATCCCTGCACACCCTACCTGGGCCCATCATCAGCCAGCAGGTGGCAGCATCTGGCACGTTTGTGTGCGCCACCCTTCATCCCAAATCACAGTACGTGGTAATGAATGAGTGAGTAATGAGGGAAAATATGGCCCGTTATTAATACCCAGACTGGAGGACATATTCCGGGGACATTCCCCCTCAGTTACTCATACAGCTGGAGGAAATAGTTCTTACTTAAAAATGACTTCCTGTAGAAAAAAAACCGTTATACATTAACGTACACGGAGGCAACATTGTCCCCAATGTGACTAGATTATATATGGTCAACTTCGACAATACATATATTTTATCATGACCACAAAGGTATGTAGTGCTGACAGATAACAGTTTCATCATCTGGCATGACACTACACATCACCTAAATACTTCCAAGTCTTGCAGAAACCTGCAGTTACAATTTCAAATTCATTGTCCACTCTAATAAATGCTCTAGGCTGGACATTGGATGCAAAAACGTGTATACTGATTAATACATTTAAAAAACAGGCCTCTGCACTCTCTTAACGTTACACGAGCTTCCATCCTCAGAGCCTGCCAGATATTTTGTCAGATTATGAAGAGACTGTGCCAAAAGGGGAAAATAAAAGCTTAATGTGGCAGAATCAACTTTGGGATTTAAACAAACAAAGATACACAAAGCCTCTTTCAAACAAGCAAACAAACACACACACACACGGGATGTGCTCTGTCCACATCTCCTTACCCAAAAAAGACACCACCAAGATTGTGTCACCACATGCACACCCTTCTCCCACAAACAGGTTAAACTTACAAAAGTCAACTGCCGTTTGGTCACCGTTGGTGGGCAAACGCTGATAGCCATCTTTTATGCTTTCATCCGAGGAGAACACAACCAAACAGCAGCTTCTGAAAGCATACCCTCACAACAACAATAACACCACCACAAACTCACGGACCCAAGTCTGGCGGGAGGGGCTCAAGCACCAGTGAGCTCCTTCAAATGGGACCACAGTGTTGCATGCGATCTCACACATAAAACACAAAGCAGTTTACTTACAGACAAAAAGCCCTGTGTCGCGCAGCAGCATAAGAAAGGGATCTTCTTTGTACCAGAATAGCAACACATAAGACTAGTGCAGGAACTGGCGAACATTGTTCAAACATTGGCCTAAAATGATTTTCTTGATTTAAAAGAAAAAATCACACCTGTAGCGTTAGCCCTGTTGCTATGGACCCTGTTCTCAGAGAGAGAGAGAGAGAGAGAGAGAGAAAGAGAGAGAAAGAGAGAGAGAGAGAGAGAGAGAGAGAGAGAGAACAGCACACCAGCTGTTGGATGTTTTATCTGGAGGCTATGCAATATGGCCTTACTGATCAGATCGACTGGTAGGGCATCACAGGTCACAACTGATATACTAACTTTAGTTGTACTTCTGTTGCACAGGTGGTGCATAGCAATATTTCAGCACCTTGCCCCCAATGACACAGTCGGCACACTTTCTTAGTCTACCATTTATTGATTGACCTCCAGCCTGTACCATTTTCCAATCCCCCTATGAGTGCCGGGGAGACGTCTGAAGCCCTTAACATAATTCCCTTGGACTTTGCTTTCCCAGAGGATTAGCTGCTAGTTGGCAGTGACTGTATATTCCCAGTTGGAAGAATATAATGCATGTTTTGCATGCCAGGACAATCTATTGTGTCACCCTTCCAGGACAGTTCAACTAAAGTAATACATCACCCCAGAACTGCCTGATTCCCACATACAACATTAGAGACATATATACAGGTTAACGACACTGAACCTATTAGTTAGACACCCCAACAGCTCCCTCCCCTCTGAACTAGAGACCCCGATAAAACACCTACTTTGACCCTCAAAGTAAGATATCTACTTCTTTGTGGGCCTCTCTGACATTATTTTTTATTTGCAAATTGTAGAGCTTTATTGGATTCATACGGCCTCAATTAGGAGTGGGAAATAGCAACCCCTTGAGAGTTGATTGGTGTCAGGCGTGTGAGGGTGTTCTAAAATATAAAATACTTGAGAACGGTGTGTGCCCCCTACCTCGTCAAATGTCCATCTAGTTCATTTTCTAACACGCTTTTGCACTTTAGGCTGAATATCCTACTAACAAAAGAGAATGGGGCCCTATGGAAAAAGGAGGGGAAAGGTTCTGTAAGACCGAAGCAGAAACGCTTAAACACTTAGTGCTTGAATGCCCCCATCCACACCCCGTTTTCCATCCTTTATGGGAACATTTCTTATTGTATCAGAAGACATTATTTGGCTATACTTGCAGAGCTTTCCTCCTGGAATATTCAAAACAACCTGTATCTGTACCTATTGAGTATTGAACTGACGGCATCTACATACACTTCCGAAGGCAGCTAAGAAAGTGAAGCGCCCCAGTTAAAGTGCATTGAGTGGGATTAGAAGGGCCTTCTTTCTTTATTCCTTAGTGAATCAAACAAATTGATATTTTAAATGTCTATATACGTACAAACCTGAAAAGTGGAATTTCTTTTTCATTTTCTTTCATCTTCTCGCCTTCCTTTTTTTCATTTTTTGCTATTTTAATTTTTCCCTTTAATGAGGGCATGATTTACTGTATTAACGTATTGTGAATAATGTGATCATTGTATGTATATTTATTGCTTTTGGATTTTGTGCAAGGTTTTAAATTTGCAAACGTTATGCACAATAAATAAACAATTAAAATGTGAAAAAAAATTATATTTTTTTTATTCTAGAACAGCTCCCATAATCATGCTCTCAACCGTATTATCTTTCAGGAGGTGCCCCCAACAGACAGCCATCCAGATTTGTCTGGAGACAAAATGAGTTGAAAAAAGACACTACCCCTCATTACATGTTTCTCATAACGATGCCAGTGATTCCGCCAATCCAGTAGCACCGTTACCGGCTCCCGGTGAGTCAAAATCATCAGCATATTCGAACTCTGCGGGTGCGTGCATCCGGCAGTTCCCGAAACGGTGACACCGGCATTACAGAAATAGCGGTAAAAATGAGAAATGCCAGCCATCATAGGAACAAATGGCGGTTAGAGCGGATCCTTCCCCATAATGCGGGAAACACTGACACCAGAAACAGCATCATCGCAGGAACTGGAAGTTGACCGGCGGATATTTTGGAAAATTCAATCCAATTTAAATCTGGCATTTCCTTTTGCCATCCACATCGGGTAACAGCGCCAGGATGTCTGGAAACAATAAAAGTAGGCTGCCTGAAGTCCAGCTCCGGAAGCCCCACTTCTCATTGGCAGAATTGACTGCCCTGACCAGCCACATCGTGGACAACGCAGAGACGCTGTTTGGCCGGGACAACTGCGGCACCAGCCAATGCGCAAGTCAGCCAGATGGCTGGAGGTGGGCAAAAAAGTCACAGCGGTCGGGTTCATCCCCAGAACCCTGAAGGACTGCTGCATGAGGTGGGCTGACTTGTGGCTGCGGGTGCGCAACCTGCTGGCAGCCCACCGTCGTAAGACAATAGCAACAGGAGGCAGGACGGTCTCCCCCTTCAGACTCATGCCATGGAAAAAGTGATGCAGCTCAATAATGTATCTGGAGGGCATCAAGAGCTTTGGAGGTGCAGTGGCCGGAGCAGGGACCCAAGGGCATGGCGGTGTGTACAAGCCACACCAGAATGCCCAGCACCACACAAATAGTGCACACACAACAGATCAAGGAAATGTGCCCAAGTAAAAGGATAGTAGCTGTGACATCAACATCTAAAGTCCCTGTGTACACATAAATGACAAGGGTCGGGCCAATGAAAGCCATGCAAAAGGATCGTACACAACAAGCATCCATGCACATGAGCACTTGTCTAGTTTGATACTGGTGTCTGCACCCAGGAAAACGCCAGCTATTCTGTTTGCAGACAGAATAGCTGGCATCATCTAAGGAGGTCCTCACCTTATCCCCCTACTGTCTTGATACCCTTGGAAAGGCACTGACTTTTTCCCAGCTCTTGTAGACTGGGGAACCATGTGAATTAGAACAATAAAGACTGCTTCCATTCTCACAGAAGCACCCAGATTATCCGATGTCATAACCTTCCTAGGTCAGGAAGAGGAAGTAAGACTGACATTCCTAAATCAAGGAAGCCAGCCAAAGCAACAAGTAAAGGTTGCGCGGAGGCATTGGCAAGAATCCCTAAGTTGCCTACAAGGGTCTGACAGAGAGACTATGGTCCTCAATACGGGTCCGGCGGTAACCAGACGGTTTTAACGCCTCCGTTACCGCCAGACTCGTATTACCATTCCGCCTCCGTGAATTCCGGAAATACCAGGGCATTATGACCCTGGTGTCCCGGGAATTCCGGAGGCGGAATTCGGTAAATCCCCATTCCCATTGGGTCCCATAGAACTCAATGGGAATGGGGAAGTGGAAACACCGGCACCATCTCGTGATGGTGCTGGTGTTTCCACGTCCGCCTGCAGGCGGGCGGTGTTAAACCCGCCAGGTCAGACCTGGCGGGAACATCACCTCCCGCCTGCAGGACTCGGGATCGGGCAGTCCGGAATTAACAGTGGCGGCGGATTTACCGCCACTGTTAATTCCGGCCCGCCCGACCCGTAATGAGGCCCTATGAGAGTAAAAAATTGAAACACATCGCCGGGTCCTATATACAGCACACACAAGTGTAAATGTTGCCCCTGATGAATGTCCAGCATTGAAGTGCTTGGTTAGGACAGAAACTTGTACAAGTTGGGCTTGTAATGCTAAAGGAAAATAGCATGAACAATACACTTTAGTGAGAGTAATCCAGCAAATACAATTAAAAACAAATGGAGTCCTTCACTTCTACCTAAGGAAACACCTACAATAGCCAAGATTTGACTGCAGTTGAGCATAAATGGATTCAGGAAATGCGGAACATGCACTATGTGCAAATATGCCTATGACAAAATAAGTATCTTTCTGGACAGACACAGCAAAGAGCATGGAATAAAGGAGGCAATAAACTGTCAGACCAAATATGTGGTTTACGGTATAATATGCAAATACAATAAAATATACATTGGAAGCACCATTACCCAAACAAGAATTAGGATTAGAGAACATCTCTCCAAGATTGGGAGTCAACACCCCCAATATCCAATAGCTCAACACTGGCAAAAGAGAACCACATGGACAAACAAACAGATATCAGATTCATAGGTCTACAGAACATCACACTTGACATGAGGGGCAGTGACAGGGAGAAGAACCTAAGACAGGCGGACGCGAGAATGGTATGCAAATTCAACCCCACTGTAACCGGTCTGAACTCAGACAACAAGATGGTTTCCTTTTTGTAGAAATCAATCAAAGTATTTTTGTGTAACATTTGAAAACCAATGCAAGATACACATGAGTCAAATGAGCATTGAATTGCAGTTTTTACTCTAATAATTTGTAAACATGATAAACCCCTCATGCAATGTGATCCAGGATAAGCTCAACACTGACAACCTCAATATGTCCAGTAAAGCGGTGATGGGAATAACCTCTAGAGGAACGAATAAACAAGCTAAAAGTATAGAATGACAGGCTAAGTGTGTAGGATGTACGATATAATGAATACAAAACCATGTAACTTTCACCTAACAACTAACAGAGCATATCCGACCTTGGGAAATGCCCTTTTAAACTAAGCAACACACTTTAACCAATGACCCATTAGGTAGATGCATCTAATGAATGACTTACTGACCTAATGCCCATCAGGCAATCTATATATGAGTCTGCTAGTCTGAGACAAAATACAATATATAATTGAAAGATCAAAAGCCCTAATCAGCATAAGACAAACTATGATACCTAATTAAGAGTACAGAGGCTCTAATTACGTAGGGGAATGTTTGTAATACCACACAAGTACGGGAACGTTATCCCATAACATGTCACTCAAACTAACAGTAGCTATGAGAACCGAGAGATTATCAGAGGTTGTCATAGTAACTTATCCCTGGCGCAAAGTTTACAACATTTAGTAAGCAATCTATTTTCTATATTTGTAAATGAGACGCAATATGATACTTAACTAAGAGACTATAGTCTCCAAAATGTGTAGTGTAAAAGTTAGTCAAAACTGTACAAGAAATTGCGAGCTTTGGGCACTTCTTTTGTGTTCCCATACAAAAGTGGGGAATATAACCCAGAATATGGCGCCCGTATGGAGCAGGAGCAATCGATGACTGACAGTGTTCCAGGGTTGCCATAGTTATGTTTCAAAACAACATAACAATGGTGCCGGCGTCTTACGCAAACCGCAGTGAGCCGACGCGAGGGATTATTCAACATCTGCCGAATCGGTAAGCGTGATCGCTATGTGCAAACTTGATATCTTTCAGACAAATATTCGGACCTACCGTAACTGCATTACGAGTATTTTTCTAACTGAACTAAAAGTAATGAGCGAATACGGCAATAGTTTGCACGTAGCTACAATACATCTAGGGGACCTCTTGCCTTGCAATGATTTTATTAGCCCTTAAGGGAAGTTTTCTCGAACCAGTAATTCTTCTATTGATGTTTGACTTTAACCTTGAAATGATTAGAATAAATGAAGCCAGACAATGTGCATGTAAAACAGCACTCCCCTTAGGATGAGCCACGCAGTTGATGCGCAGCGTAACCAACAAATGTATCATATAACACTCATTATATGAAACGCAAATAGCCAGATGAGAACAAGAATGTTTTATGGTTGATAATTAATTGCATGGATTCAACCCATGAATATACTGGACCGAACTGGAACTAATAAAGACAAATGGTAAGCATTTACCTAACTCACTAACATCACTCAGTACCTATTTCGTAACTGTGAAAATTCAGGTTACATGCAAACATGAAAAAGCCATCCTCACTGGTCAAACTATATAATCCAATTAGGTGGACTTAAAAAAATAGTAAATACAGTATGTCTAAAACTTAAAAATGACCAATTGTACTTTTGAGACAAGAGTTTAACCAAGACTAGAGGGATTGGTACAAAACACATCTAATCACCTGTGAGCTTCAAATAAATAACACTGTGAATTTACTGATGAACCCAACTGGACATGAGCAAATGAACACTAACAATGTCCTACATTATTTTTCTCTCTCCGTGTGTCCATTTCTCTGATGTTTATCATTTTACCTATATATTATTGTTTATGTCCTATCCTTTAATGCTCAGGTTTTTCTAATCTTTTATGAACCCGCCTTCACTACCTTTTTTGATAGCTAATTGACTAATTTTGATGCTGGGCTTGAAAATGTGTATGACAATGTAATTACCAATGCATGAAAATTGGGTTGTATAATATGTTTAATTGGATGATGTAATCTTTCAAAACAAGATGCCCTGATTTGAAAAAGGCCAGTGGCTGATACACAGGTCATCAAAAGGGCTCTATATTATGATACAAGATTTACCATACTATGAAATAAATAGCAAGGTTTACCATACTAATTTGGCGCCTGTCTTTAATGGAGTTTCGTGATTATCGCTAGTACAAGCAGTTGTCTCTCTTTTCTACCGCCATCCTCCAATAAGACACAACAATTAAACTGTTGTAAGTACTGTGACTAACAGGTCTCCGAGTCAAACAGTTGAAGTTAAAAGCACATCAGTTACCTTCACATAATCCAGTGTAAAGATTATACAAGGATTGTCTGCTGTACTTTGGATTGTTTACATGTCTGTATGTACTTGTGGTTTTATACATTACTTTTAATGTTTTAAAACAATTGTTGTGATTGGGTGTTTTATGATTAATAAAATTGTAATTTTTTTTTAAAAAACAATGAATTCCTGGTATTAGCCTAATGATGTGTAGGTCTCCCTGTCTTATAGAGTGATGTCACTTAATGTTTAGTTCCTTTTGTATATTTAATGGAAAAACAAAATCAAACACTTCATCCTATTCCCATGCGACCGGAGTGTTTGGCACTCCCTTATGGTTCCCACTCTTGTAACTGTAGAACCAACAACTTATATTGCAATTTATGCTTGGAAACATGTTGCATTTCCAGAGAACATCTTACCATGGGAAAAAGCAACTTTATGAAAAACACTACTCGGCACCTGTGATTAATCCTATGGATCCCTCCCCAAATCCCTGCCTAGAATCTCCTCTCAGGTAGCCAGGGAAAGGCAGAAGCTTCCTTATCCTGCCCTTGGGGTGGTGTTCTGCCGGAGGATCACCAGGGATGAGAAAAGGCTCATGGAGGTGAAAGGAATTAATGGGGTGAGACACGGTATTAACATAGTAAGGAGGAAATGTTACACATGCCAAAATACCTAATACCTTGTGTTAGAAACTCATGGTGACAACAAGTAAGACAGACTCAAGTGATCACAGTTCAAGGGTGTTTATTGAACCATGAATTCTGTATGCGGGTTGGAAAAATGCCTAATCTAACCTAAATCTAAGTTGGGAGCACGCGTCAACAACCAAATGAAAAATAAGGCAGTCCTAGTGGCGTCGGGTCAAATAAAAGGGCTAATACTAATTCTCAAGAAAAGAAAGAAGTGTTCTGAAATAATATGTCAGAATGCGGTAGCCTGGGTCTCCTTTCCCCACGTTTTGGACACACAGCAATATGGGAGTTTGGAGCACAGTACAGTCTCTGGCTTCTCCAGCACGAGATGACAGTTCCAATGGCGGTACTCAGGACAGTCGATGGCCAAGTCTTGTTTCCTGTGAAAGTCTCTTGCCTTCGAGCACTGATGTGGTTAAATAACAGAAACAAAAGCTCCTTTAACAAATGAAAGTTTGTTTGCAATGTTGGCTGTGTGACACGATCACCCCTGGGTCCCCCCTTTTGAGCGCTGACCATTCTCAATTGTTTATCGCAGCTTTATGTAGGCTGGTTATTTCACCCCTGGGTCCCTCTCATCTGGGCGTGGAACCTTCTCAATTGTTTATCACAATATTAAACAGTTCCTTCGTCAAACAAGTTTGGGTGATAGCTTCACCCCCGGATCTCCCTCTATCAGGCTCGGACCCCTATTGCCTTTTTATCTTCTCGGGTGATGTCCTCACCCCTGGATCTCCCTCATCAGGCTCGGACCCCTCTTGACTTCCTTTTCACTTTATTCTCAAGCGTTACAGGATTCACTTCCCTGGCTTTCTCTCAATGTGGGATTCCCGTCCCTTGTTTTCTCTCAATGCTGGATTTGCATCCCTTTCTTTCAATACGGGATTCACAACCCTTGTTTTCTCAATGTGGGATTCACGTCTCTTGTTTTCTCAATGTGTTTGTAGATCAAAGTCTTTTGATTGTACAAAGATTTTGCTTGACATTCTGTATGACCACTTTGACATATTTCGCTGGCCCTCCTGCAGCCTTCTGGTACTTGTAGTTTCTCTCACAGGGGGCTCGACCAGAGTCTCTCAAATTAGCACCCACGAGGTGCCACTTTCACTTTGAAGCTGGTCTCCCCTCCTCCCTTTTACAGTTCATTCAAAGTTTGTTCAACTTTGTTCAAACTTGCCACTTTGCGCTTCTCATTCAAAACAGCCCCGTTCTTTTCAATTCCCCCCTCGACTCACCGGCTGTGAGGAACCGCTTGGCTGTTGCCCACGAAGGTTCTGCGAGTCTGCGACGAAAAGGGCAAGGTCTTCTCTCCTCGCCACCCTCTCGCTTCCTGCCGCCTATCTCCTCCTCTTGAACTGCTGCATGTAGCCGTCTCGTCATGCTGTCTGCCGTGCTCGCCTTGCTTATACTGTACTCTCTGGCTCCACCTTTTATTCCTGTGGGGAAAAGAAAGGGCCATCAGGCGTGTGTGATTTAAATCAATTGCCTGACTGTGCCTAACCCTTGTGTCGGGACATGTCAGGTAAACAGGTTTTGCATCAGTCCATTGTCTTAGGTGTGAAAAAGTATTTGTGTCGAAAAAGGGGGCGGGGGGTTGGAGTGTCAGAGTATCCTACGGGACGGGATAAGGAAGGTTTGTGTAATGGACGAGAATGACCGGGATGAAGAACAGAATATAGGGGATGGTGGGAACGGTAGAGGTCCGTCCTAGTAAGTTGGGATTTTGAAAGATGACAATGAGAGAGACGGGATTGGTAGGGTTTTCAGGGTAAGTGGGGATAGCTGGGGTTGTGACCTGAACACAGGGGATTGTGGGAATCGTAGTATTTTGTCTGATCAGGTTGGGAACACGGAAAATGATAATCAGAGGGACGGGAAGAAGAAGGATGGAGAGTATTCGAATGGAGAGCGGTGACCCAAGGATTCTGGGAGTTATGCTTTGTGGGTGTAACCGGGTTTGGGACCTTAGAGGATTGATTACATACAGAGGGGCTGTTGGATCTGGGATGGAGAAATCTAACAGGAGGAAGGGAGGCAGATGCAATACAGCCCATGAAAACCTCAAATATCTTGCCCTTCTGTGGCACAATACCGTGTCTCATCTGGGGTTTTCCCCTCTGGCATAACCCCGGGCTCCCCTAACAAGGTGATCCTCCCCCACTGGTCCATTCGCAGGAACTGGATCCAACAGCGATGGCTGTGTCCTGGCCACCTGAATAAGGGATTCTCGGGGTCTTACAGGGAGAATACCCTCAAGTTTCTCACACTTGTTGACACAATAATATAACTGTTCCACTCATTGAACACCTAAATATGGCTCAAATCAGCCAAGGCTCTTGTGGTATAAAGGTCAATAAACCTCATTCTAAAGCCCCTAGAGCTAAATGTTTCCCAAACACAAAAGGGGGTAATGGAAAGATGTCTGTAAATAATAATCACCACAAGCCTAGAATACCATATCCCTCTTTTCAAAACAAGTCTGGTTAGTGAATTGTATGAAATTCCTTTAAAGAATGTTGTAGAAACTAGAAGGCAAATCAGTAAAGAACAAACTAACTTTGTTTCCAGGGACTTCAAGTCCCATTATTCCCTCAGTACTGGATGAGGAAGAAGGATGTAGAGGAACACTTATGTGGGAGTGATCTCCTAATTAGTGTAGATGGCCTACACCTGAAGGGGACTGAGAGGCTTGAAAAGCCCCCTCATGTGCAGGGATTAGAGAGCGAGGAAGGAGAGAGAGAGAGAGAAGCAGAGCAGTGGAAGAAGCAACAGCGCGGGCTGAGGTTGCAGCTGAGAAGGAAGCCTGTGGTGAGAGAAGACGCTGGGACCACTGAAATGCCAGAAGCCATGGCCGGTCCTGAGAGAGCCTTTGCCTCTCCCTGTTGCAGAGGCTGTGCAGCAGGAAGCGTGAGGAAGAGACTCTTGCTAGCATATATATCTTGTGCAGATTTTGCATAGCGGGAAGCAGCAGTAGCGAGGGAAGTGTTCCCTCTTTGGAAGTTCCAGGTGGCTGAGGTTCTCATGAGCAGAGGAGGCTCCAATCCTCAGTGGCACGAGTAGAGGAGGACCAGAAGAGACTGCCCACCCGGCCTACCGAAGACCTGCGAACACTGAGAGGAGCGTAATCGAGCGACTTACCCAGTGAGTTCACAGTTTACAAGTGACTCTGGAGTGCTCCAACGCTGTATGCGTGTTCATGGCAGGCCGCTTCACTCGCAAGTGAAAGCAACAGTAGCAGTCATTTTGAATAGCAGCTATACGAAACCAACAAAAGTGGTGTTTGTTGGAACAAAATGTATAAATCAGCGCATGAGAGTGTGGAAAGCCCAAAACCCCCAAGAGAAAGCTGTAAACGGTCCAAAAGCTTACAAGCAATACCCAAGCCAAGAGTGTATTACCAACCAGCAATACCAAGATAACAACTAGTACTCAAGGCAGTGAATATTGAGAGGCTTAATGATTGTGAGACATAATGCTTATGTGCTATGAAACACAGATCTCCAGGGGATAGAAACCGACATGGCCAAAGCCAAGATAGAGGAAAAGTGAGACTACCTCTTGGTCATTATTTGGTTGTTGATCAAGAAGGGAAAAAAAGGTGGCAAACATAATGCCCTTCTGTGGAAGGTTATCGAGAGGGACAGAAGCATAGTTGCCAAGAAGTCTTAAAGAGCACTAATGTGGTTGCTTGTTTCTCCGCAACTTGTTTAAAGTTTGATGCTAAAGAATCCTAATTAAGTTGTTGTTATTCTAAGTTGGAAGTTACCACTGAAGCACTTTTCTGTTCTTGTTGTTGAAAAAGTAGACGGGCAGACGAGCATGTCCATAGGGAAAGAAGTTGTTGCCTAAAAGAGCCTGACAAAGGAATGAGCCGGGAAGTAGTTGATGCAATTGCGAAACTGTGGTTCTAACAGAAACAAGGCGTGTTGATTTGTGACATTTGAAGAAGAATTCTGAAAGCTTGCTGTAGAAAAATTACAATTCTTTTTTAAACCAAAATTGTACTGAACCATCCCAACAAAGACATGTGTTGTTACTACAAAGGTGAAACCTCTTCTTACTCTAGGAAGAGTTGGGATAGTGTATTTCTTTCTGAAATCAAAAGATTGTGACAATAATCCTGACAAAGACTTTTGTTGTTCCTACAAAGGTGAAACATGTTTTTACTCCAGGAAGAGTTTGAATTGTTTATTTCTTTCTGAAACCAAATGTGGCAATTATCCTGACAAAGACAATTGGTGTTGCTTACTTGGAGAATACAAATGTGAGAAAGTTCTTATTCCAGGAGGAGTGGGAACTTGTCATTTCTTCAGATACTTTGTTGAAGCAACAGAATGTCATGTAATGAAGTCCAAAACCTTAAGAACTGTATTGGAACTTTGCACTAAACCGGATTTCCTTGTTTCCTTTGAAATGTGGAGAAAACTGTTGTTCAGATCTGGTAAAGGGAAACTCACCCACATTATGAGAAGAGACATTTATCATATTGTGAATCAGGTCATATGTTATACCGTATTATTGAATTGAATTGCCATATATTTCCTTTTTTGCTTTATTTGTTGTGCAATTGTGTGGGTCAGATATCCTTTTGTTAGAGTGTAACCTTTAGTTTATTTTCAGAGGGAAATCCTTGTCAGGGAACGGATAGTGAGGCGTTTATCCAACATGTTTATTTAATAAAAATGGCTAAAGTTGTAGACTCTTTACAAAGTTGTCCGGTTCGCATTTCTGACCCCTTACACACCACTCAGTTGAGAATATTTTCTAGAATCTATGAGCTCTATTTCCCTTAGTTTCTGCAGTACCAATTGAGTGGCCATTCCTTCAGTGAGGGCAGTAGAGTCACACCATGTAAAGCTTCCTCTGGTTGTACTTCAAAAGCAGTGCGTTCTCATCAAACTTTGTCCTTAGCCTTTAGAAATGTTGGCTATTGGCTTGAAACATTGCTTGCTATATCAGCCATTGTTCGACTCTTGGGAGCATACTGCGCCCTGCACTCTCAGCCAATCATTGCACTGCATTTCACTCCACCTTCAAGAACACTGGCCCTGTCTGTGTACCTGCTAAAATTAACAAAAATGAAGCCTAATTCACCATAGAAAGTTCTGAGTACTTTCTGTGGCCAATTCAGCTGCAATCTGCAACATGACCAATTCCATATTAGCAAGACTCTCTGCTTGCGATTAATACACGCCACTATTGGGTTCCGTATACCTTCTTTGAGAAATCTACCCCTACTTGTCTGCCATACTGCATAAATGCTTTTCAACTACCAGGGTGCTCTTGCACTTTTCTACTAGCAAAATTTACATTGATTCTAATCACTTGCTACTTTGCTGCAAAACTGTCTCACAATCCCATCTAGCCTGCCCTCTACGCATGGTGCATACTGCATTCCACTGCCCTACATTTCTTCATAGAATTGTTCTAAAAAATGCATGTGCACCTGACACAGCTGATACGCAGCAGAGTAGCCGTACACAAAAACAAATTCACTGACCCTTTTAAACGGCCCACTCTCCTTACTGTATGAACTTCCTTAACACGTACTTTCTCTCGAGTTTTGGACGTTCGACTTGCATCCCCACGTTCCCAACATGTTTGCCTTTTATGAATTTGTTAATAAATGAAAAGGTGGAGTTTTATGTACCTACTAAGTATACCTTTTTAGTGGCTGCATAGTTTCTAAACCTGTTGATTGCGGTGGGATTTCTGTTCAAGGATGTATGCCTTCGACAATCATGATTTCATAATGGATTCATTTCTCCTTCCTGTTATTTTTAGCTGCCTATGGTGTGCTTATTCAAACACACATGAGTGTTTGCCTTTTTGATTGATTAAAATAACGTGTGTGGATTTGCCTTGTTGTCTATATTCAGCACGAAGAGTATGTGCAGAATGAATTGTGTATCTTTAATCAGAATATCAGCTATGGAACCTTCTTCTCTTCACCTAACTCCAGTCCCTAAGAAATGAGGGTCATACCTCATCCTATTAGTAATAATTCTTGGTTCACTCCAGGCAACACCACTTGAAAAACATGGCCCTCTTCTAATCTCAGTCAATATTTGGTGATGCTCTTCCTCTTGGTAGCTTTGAATCAGTATCCTCTGTATAATAAGTACCTTCTTTGTGGCTTGCAAGCTGTCTCCTGCTTGAGGACTTCTGCACTCTGTGAAGCTGCTAATCTCACTTCTGTGTCGTTTCTGGTGTGTGTGTTCTTTTCTCACACACATATGTGTGTCGTGGTGCCCTGCATCTAAAGTAGAGCCTGCATACTTCAGTCGTGTCCGTTTTTAAAAAGTGTATGCTAGAACACAGGCACTCTAGCTGTGGACTGCCAATGTGAGCCTTGAAATGCCACTTGTTTAATACTCTGAAGGTGGCAAGGGGACATGAAGGGAATCCCTGTGATGATATGGCTCATTGCCGCAGCAGCTCATCAAACTTTGGGTTGAGATTGCAGAGGTGGTGGGGGGCAGAGATTGTGAATCCCTTTTTTTAAAATGTACCATTTGTGGTGCTGCCCTTTTAAGAATATGTGCCATGACTTGGTCATGATTGACTGTTAATAAAAGGAGGCGCAAGAACGGCAGCAGACTCCATGAATGGCACTTCTGTCTCTATATCTCAGGCTGATGCTGTGCAATCACGGCCCTGCTACCCTGGCTTGCAGGCACGCCTAGTGACCCTGGCACTGCGGCCACCGGGGTGCCTCCCTCCAGATCGGCATGTGCAACCTGTGTGACCACAGCCCACTTGCTAGCCCGGGAGCCCAGGCAACTGGTGTCATCCCTGAAACTGTCTCCGCCGTGTAACCAAGGCACTGTTTGGACCTTCTGGGTGCCTCCAGCATTGATCAGGGCTGGCCTGTGTGACCACAGGTCCAGCCCACAACAGCACTGTGCAACAGAAAAACAAGAATGTGCCCCAGCGGACAGAACAAAGCTGCACGTGCGAAGGCGTGTATGCAAACATTTCCGAGAATAACTACCCGCGATGCGCTTCACTTTCTCAACCACAAGCAGGCAGACGTTTCGTAGACCCGTTTGCCAAACACGCAGCTTGGTGTGGCAGCTTGGTGTGTTTTGAAAACGAAGACGCGCCCCTATTTCGGTTCTTGAGACGGCCCAGAGCCGGCTCCTTTCCGCTATGAGCGCCCCACTTCCAGTTCCAGGCCTGGCTCCAGGCCCCGGCAGAGAAAGGCTTCGGGCTCTCCTCGGTAACTCGCACACCGATACTAAATAAAAGGGCGCCGGTTGAAATGCTAATGTCTTCTCAGGGGTGCGGTGGAATTCCGGGGGAGGAAAACAGGTGTACTAGGTTCGTCAGTATTTCCTGAACTATTTATGGACCCTAAAAATGTTTTGCTGCTACAGCTGCTCCCAAGTGGCTGATATCAGCCCAGCAACGAAGGAAGGCGGGACATGATTTACTGTATGGAATGACAGCAGGAACAGCCTCATGTTCATTTCACAATACCCCTTTGTTTTGGTGTTCGCCATTTGTATTTTCAAGGTGTAATTTACATGTTTTAAAGATTCAGTGGAGCAGTTTTGTTTGAAACAATAAAGCATGTTGTAGTGTTTCAAGAAAAACTAAATCTATTTGGTCCCTGGAGTGGTGTCAAAATGTGTCCTGACCGAATGTGGTGCCTCTGCAGAAGCACTGTGAGTCGGTGATTCACTGCAGACATGACATCATCACTAATGGCTGCCAACATGATCTATTCCAATCCTTAGGCGCTTACCCAATCCTGTATATTTTCTTTGCATTCTGGGACTTGTAGTTCTGCTTTTCCCATTACACAACTCACACTACAAGTCCCACAATGCAAAGAAAAAAACAGGACAGGATGGACAGATTGCTATGGATCATACTGCCAGCTATGCATCAGGGAATGAGCCTCTCGTCAGACTGTGGAATTAATGCAGGAAATCTGCCGTGAAGACCGGCATTACCTCCACGTTCACTCTTCCTCGTCCCAGTACTTACTTCATGAGGCCCCTGCCTCCAACACAGGACCTTCTTCTATTTCTTTAAATTCCTATAACTCCTCCCCCACATCCACGTCACTCAGTTTTAATTTTTCCTGCCTCTGGCAGGTTGGACTTTTTCTTCCCGGTGCGGGCACTGGGGAGCCCCGATTGCTGGCCCCCTGGGGGGGCTGTGTGGTGGGGCCCTCGGCTCCCTCAGGTGCAGCGCTGTTCCTGGGTCACCTGCGGGGCTTGGGGTCACAGCTGAGCGGGATTGCCTCGCTCGGTTCTTTGCTGGGCTCCGGACCGCAGCGTGAGCATTGTGTCCCGGGTCCTGCACGGCCCGGGGGAAGGTAAGGAGAGGGGAGGACTGGGCTTGATGTTTTTCCCCTCTCCCCCTGTTTTTGCCCATCTTGATTCAACAGGCCTTTTCCTCGTGCTCTGTGTACACATCTTTATTGGAAATGATGGCAAGCACTTGGCAGTATGGGCTAGCCTTCCCCTTTGTTGTGTGGCCTCTCTGCTTCTTGTCGTGGGTGACAGTGGCAGAGAGTTTTTGAAAGTGCGGGGGCTCTGTTCTGTCGCAGGCATGTCACATACCACCTGCTCCTCAGAGACACACAGCCAGGATGCACCGGATGTTAGCTGCATTCTCCGGGGGAAGGTAAGGAGAGGGGATGACTGTGCTTGATATTTTTCTCCTCTCCTGCTGGTATGGCCATCTTGACTCCTTCAACATGCTGTTTCCTCGTGCTTTGTGTAGACATCTTTATTGGAAATGATGGCAAGCACTTGGCAGTATGGGCTAAGTCTTCCCTTTTGTTGTGAGGCCTCTCTGCTTCTTGTCGTGGGGTGACTGTGGCAGAGAGTATTTGTAAGTGCGGGGGCTCTGTTCTGTCGCAGGCATGTCACATACCACCCCCTCCTCAGACATACACAGCCCAGGATGCACCGGATGTTGGCTGCATTCACTGGGGGAAGGTTAGGAGAGGGGAGGACTGTGCTTGATATTTTTCTCCTCTCCTGCTGGTATGGCCATCTTGACTCCTTCAACATGCCGTTTCCTCGTGATCTGTGTACACATCTTTATTGAAAATAATGGCAAGCACTTGGCAGTATGGGCTAGCCTTCCCTTTTTGTTGTGAGGCCTCTCTGCTTCTTGTCATGGGGTGACAGTGGCAGAGAGTCTTTGAAAGTGCAGGGGCTCTGTTCTATCACAGGCATGTCACATACCACCCGCTCCTCAGACACACTCAGACCAGGATGCACTGGATGTTGGCTGCATTCTTTGCGTGCAGCCTGTGAAAACGGCTCAGATTTGGAAACGTCTGCAAGCGGCCGGAAGGGTACCCGACTGGCATAGTCTACACTTCGGGATCGAGTCTCTACGGTGCTGACTCGGCCCTTCATCCTTCCTAGACCGACGCATTGGAACGATTTAGAGATTGGGGCTACCAGCTACTGGATATAGGGCTCAAGCCACCTCTCAGTCATGTGGCGCGTTAGTGGAGTGTTTGGGTCTGTGCTAGCTATGGACGCAGACTCCTTGTCCTGTCCTCTTCCTCTGAACTGCATGAGGGAAGGTCAAAGGAGATGATTTTCTTTTCCCTTGTCCGGCATGGAATTATAGAAAGTGCATCATGGAAGTATTGGCCATTCAGAGGGTTCCCAGTGTCTCTTCTTTTAGGGCCTAGGTCCTCCGGTGCCGACGTGTTGCTTTCACGCCTCCTCTCAGACTTGTGGGAAGTGATATGGCACATGGTGGCACATGTCTGTGCTTAGATGGGTTCTCAGAGCCCCTGGTGCCGATGGAGGGGGATGTGACTTCAGTGGGTTTTTCCAGTGTAGTCATACCCCAGGTGGGGGGTTGCCTTTGATGTCTGCTATCTGGGATGGATTGCTTTGCCCTGCTTTGTGATAGTACTTTGCCCTTTTGACGCCAGCCTCGTGGCTCCTCTGTCGACTGGGGGGGCCATGGTCTGCTGGACTTCTGGGCTGTCCTGTATCTTCCTTTTGATAAGTCAGATAATTTTGTGGGCTGATAAGCATGCTGTTATATTGTGGCACAGGCATGCTTCAACGTCCTGTTATTTTCCTCTGGTGCAAGTGCAGTGACTGGTGGTTTTCCCTGGCTCCTCGTCTCTATCTTCTCGGAGGTGTATGGGACCGGTGGGGTTCGGCTTCTTGGGTAATGGGCTCCTTCCGGAGGGGTGTATCAGTTGCCGTTCCTGTCTCCTCCTGTCCAGGTTTGCATGGTTAGGACCTTGGTACCCAGCTCACGGTCCAAGTAGTTGGCCATGGGATCCGTTCTCTCTGAACGGTTGTTGTGGGTTACCGTCTTGCCCGTTCCTTTCCCTGTTCAGGGTCAAGTTCTACTTGTGGGTGTCCTGGTCCCTATGCCTTCTAGGATGTGTTACCTGCTTATGGGTCTCAAGACCCTGCACTGCTTGTCCGGACGTCTGGGGAGAGCGTACTCTGGATGTTGTGCAGGGGGGGCGCTTGCTGGCTGCTCTGGGTTCTCAGAAGGTAGTATGTCTCGGCTCGCCTGTTGCTGAAGTTACAGGGCACGTGGCGTCTTGCGTGTTTTCCAGTTCCTTGAGCCCGTCTTCGGTTACATCCCCTGGTGTCTTATACTCTCTCCCACTGGCTCCCGACGTCTCGGCTTTCGTAGTTTTGTTTTCAGTGTCCCCAGCGCTGCGAGTCTCCCTGCTATGGTGGCGGGGGGTTTCAGGTCTACAGGCTGAGGTGTGCATGGTCCTTCCTCCTGCGGCCTCTCTTATTACCGACGCCAGAAGAAAGGGTCTACATTGGGGGTCCTCTCAGCTCAAGGGTTGTGAGATCTGGGGAGAGCCGGCCATCATCCAATTGGCAAGAGTTGTGCCATTGTCCAAGCTCTGGTGTACTAAGAGGAGTTGCTGGGCGGTCAGCGGTTTTGTTCTGATCGGACAATAAGACGGCCTTGGCATATGCCAACTGCAAAAGGGGTTCCTGCCGCTCCTTGAATGCTCTGGCAGCGCTGATAGGCACCTGGGAGGAATCACATCTGGTGTCTCTGGTGGCCTCACGTATCAGAAGGGTGGACAATGTTCAAGCGGATCTTCTCAGACGCCGGTTTTCACTCCTCTGCGGAACTGGTCCTGTTGGCCCAGGTCTTTGGGGTGACCTGTGTAAGATTGGAGTCCCCGGTTCTAGACCTGTTACATCCCCAGCCTCAGCAGAAGTTCCCCTTTTCTGCTCTTGGTTTCAGGCCGGGGGGATTGGGGGATGGACACCCTCTCTGTACAGTGGCCTTGGGGTTTTCCTTTATGCTTTTCCGCCTATTCCCCTTCTGCCCCAGGTGGTTTGGCGCATCAGAGTGTCCAGGGTGACTGTTTTGTTGTTAGCTCACTTCTGGTCCCGTCGGAGTTGGCTCCCCTCTCTGTTGGAGCTTCGGTCCTAGGAACCTTGTCTGGTTCCGAGGTGGCTGTGTCCCCTTCAAGGGGATCTGTGGTTGGAATTCCACCAGATGCAGTAGGCAGTGTGGCTAGTGCTCAGTCTAGATTGATATCTCAGGGATTCTCAGATCCCTTAGTTGAGTACAAAATGGATGTTCTTAGACCCTCCACTCTGAAGGTGTTCGGCAGGCATTGGAGCCATTTCCGAGACTGGTATGGCTGGTCTGGGATCCCTCCCCTGCGTTCTGGCCTCTCTGCTATCCTTCGATTCCTCCAGAAGGGCTTTTGACAGGGGACTGGCAGTTTTTTTCCAGGCTTCGCTCTCAGTGGGCCTCCATGAAATTCCATTTGGGGGGCTCTGATGGTCACTTGGATGGGGAGGTGTTGGTGGGGAAGTTGCTCCACGGTTTTTCTTCTTCCCGTCCTTGTGCTGATATAGGGCTTCCCCCTTGGGATCTCCCTCTTGTATTATGGTTCCTTCAAGGGCCTCCTTTTGAGCCCTTTTTCCGAGATTGATATCAAACATTTTACACTGAAAAATGCTTTTCTTATTGCCCTCGCTTCTGCCCGTAGGCTTGGGGAGACTGGGGCTCTCTTATGTAACCCTCCTTTCCTGAGGGTGCTTCCAGACTCGGTGGTGCTGAGGTGTGGTCCGAAGTTCCTCCCAAAAGTTGTATCTCGGTTTTCACACCTCTCAGGATCTGGTTCTCCCCGACTTCTTTCATGATCCGAGAATGCATGAGGAGGTGGCTTGGCTTAACATTATGTCCGGTGGGACGTGTTGGAGTATTTGGCTAGGTTTGCTTTTTTCCACCAATCTGATAGTCTTCTGATTTCTTCTGGTCCGGCTGGGGCTGGGCATAACGCATCTGTGGTTTCCATTTTCCGGTGGTTCCGGGTTGTGATCTCCAGGGCCTATGTGGCTTCTGGCTTGCCTGTGCCTGCGCACGATCAGGGGCGGTCCGCCAGGGGTTTGTCGGCTTCCTGGACCAATGCAAGGAGGGTTTTTCTCTGCAAGAGATTTGTATGGCTGCCGCCTTGGATGGTCTAGGCATTTTCATCAACCACTATGGGTTGAGTTTCTCCCACTTGGGGGGTTGGTTCCTTCGTGGTTGGAGTTTTGTCTGTGGGGATGTGAATTAAGAGTTATTGTGGGTGTGTTTGCTGCACTGTTTTTAGCTCTGTGTCTCATTGGGACCTTTTCCCCGTTGCTGCTTTGGTATACCTCATGAAGTAAGTACTGGGACGAGGAAGAGTGGACGTGGAGATAATGCTCTGATTACTTACCAGTAATCTGTATTACTCCTAGTCCTACTCTTCCTCGTCACAGTACTGAAGACCCTCCTCACCCTCCCTGCGGGGAAGGTCCCATGCTCCGGCTTGGTAATATGAAACTGAGTGACGTGGATGTGGGGGAGGAGTTATAGGAATTTAAAGAAATAGAAGAAGGTCCTGTGTCGGAGGCAGGGGCCTCATGAAGTAAGTACTGTGACGAGGAAGAATAGGACTAGGAATAATGAAGATTACCGGTAAGTAATCAGAGCATCAATGCAGGGTGTCATCCAGTTCTTGCTTTTCATCAGACTCTGTGACGTCGCTGTGGGAACCCGCTGGCAGACTGTGGTATCACTGACTGTGGTAAAGAGCCAGCTATCATATAATGCCATGCCATTTGAAGGGCTTCACTGAAGCCTGTGGAAAGAACTGGACATCAGTATTGATCAACCAGCAGGTAACAGGATGGCGGGGCTGGCACATCTTTCCCACAAATAATGGCCTGTTTAGTAGGGTGACCAGATTTCCAAAATGAAAAACCGGGACGGCCAACAACATAAAAGAGGGACTACCCCATTGCAGCCCACCAATTACCGCCCCTCCCACAACACACCCCCACAACCACCACCCAATCATATTTATAGCACTTCTCCTTTCTATAAACTGTATATGATCTAATTTGTGCAGTTTTGTCTGTGAATCTTGGCATGTTAATTCAAAACAGGCGTTTGCTCTAATTGGTATAACATGGCTTGCTGTACACTAATTTCCAAGCCAGTCTCTGTGGCACAGCCAGTAAGTGTTGTAACTTGTACCTGAAAGGTTGGGGGTTTCGAGCCACTGCTCCAACTTCAAAATTCCATGGTGTTGTGAAAAGAAATTACAATTTTAAATGCCGTAGCCACCCAACCCTGCAAACCCCAGACAGGGTTTCTAAAATGAAAAAACTCCCGGGACCCCGGGACGGAGGGGGATTTCCCCAGACTGTCCCGGGAAAACCGGGACGTCTGGTCACCCTACTGTTTAGAGGAAGGATCGCGCATCCCAACCTGGTGTTGAAGTGCTTGTCCTCAAAATATGTATGTCATCCAATACTTCCGTGCCCATAGTCCTGTGTTACCTCCACCACCAACCCCCACACCACCACCACTGTCTCTTATCTATTTGCCCAACCATCACTAACATCATTAAAGCTTCATTACGTAAAGGAGTTTATCCATCAGCTCTCAAGCATGTTCTGTTGGGCCTGTTGATCAAGCAAACCTCTTAAACCTGCGATTGCTGCCAATGATTGTCCCACTGCCATTCTGCCTCTCAACTGTGTACTCTTAGAAGCAGTGGTCTCCTCTCGAATCCAAGAATTTATTCTGAGCAATATTATCTTTGACACCTTCGGTATTGGGTCACCTGATCAACTCCCAACTTGTAGTTTGGAGTACTGGCCGTCAGAAAACGGTCGACAGGCTTAACTGCTAGACCGGCAAACCAGGTCGGCACGGCCACCTGATCAGCTAGTTTCTCAAGATCAGGTAAGGAAGGGGGAGAGGATGGAGGGAGTGAGCTGAGGGCAGAAGTGGATGCGAGTGGTGGTTGCCGGACATTGGGTTAGGGATATAACTCTGGGGTAGGGTTATGGGAATTGGAAAGTAGAAGGGCGGGGGAAGTGGATAGCAGAAAGAGTGGGATTGTGGAGGACCATCTGACAAGGAGAGATCTGTGAGGATTGGGGGAGGAGAGGTGGCAGGGCAATGGAAGTAGAGGGGGGCTTCTGATGTAACTCATATGTCGAACACCTCCAGTGGTCAACTAATATGCTACTGCTCCAAGAAATCTATTTTTGCCAATCAGCTTGGCCGTGAGGGTATTTGGGGTTGATCAAATGACCCATTGACTAAAACATGTTTGATAATTAGACATAGACCCCACCTTTTAGTCTGATATCCTCCCAGGATATAGGGCAGAGTCCACTCGGCTGCATGTATGGGACTTCATTCTGTATGATGCCAATACCAACCATTGCACCTTGGTATGTCTTCTTGACTTATCAGCAGCATTCAACTTTGTAGACCACAGAATTCTGATTGAAAGACTGTACTTTTCTTGCTACCACCCCCTTAACTGGATCTCTTCTCTTACTGATCGATGAATCGCATCATCTAAGATCACTTGAGGTGTCCCTCACAGTACCCTATTTACCCTCTATTATTTCATCTTTGTATCAGACCCCTTTTTCCCCTCATTCAACACTTCCACATTCTATACCAGCCATACAGCGATGATACTCAGCCTATTATAAAACGTGATCGTGCCTTAGTGATAGAGGCATTCCTGAACTCCCGTTTGGACTACTGCAACTCCCTTTAAGCAGCGATGCCCATGTCCCGATTCTCTAAACTACAATCTATACACAATGCCACTGTTCGTCTAGGGTTGTCCAACTCCAGGCCTCAAGGGCCGGGATCCAGACAGGTTTTCAGGATAGCCCTCATTAATATTCATGAGAAACAATGTGCATACATTTAGAATCATAGTATGCAAATGTATCTCATGAATATGCATGATCGGTATCCTGAAAACCCAACATGGATCCGGTCCTCGATCCGAGTTACATAAGCGTGATTCAGCAGTGCAAAATTCATTCCACTGGCAAAAGGTGAAAGGCAGGATCACCTATAAAATCCGAGGTCTTCTACACAAATATCTCTGGGGCTCTGCCACGACCTGCCTGAGGCCTATAATGCCGCACCACTGTCCGAAAAATTCTCAGATCCTCTCAGTGGGGCCTTCTTCTTGTACTGAGAGGCCTTTGCTCCACTCGGTTTGTGGGGCGCTGTTTCTCTGATTTGGCACCAAAACTGTGGAATCTATGCCCCATCTCCCTCTGATTAGAGCCTGACAATATGTGCTTTAGATGCATGCTTAACTATTGGGCTTTGTCTGACTGAAGCCTCTGCCCCTCTGTGAGTGCCTCTGCAGCGATGCTCGGCGCGAAGTGTACGCTATACAAGTCACCCCATTCACTGTGGTACACAAACAGTGACGTGGATGTAGGAGCATGCCTCCAAACTGTTTCATTAGTCAATAAACCTGATATCGGACTATTGATTCACTGCAGGAACATGACATCAGTCAGTGGCACATTTGTATTGTCCTTATAAAGTGAGGCCTACAGGTGAAAGCTGGACAACTCAGATGTGTTCAATGATAATGATCTGATATTTATGTAGTGCTTTCGCCAATGCTCTGTACAGAGAAACATCTTAACATACAATTATCACCCAACTGAAGTTGGTATTCATTTATAGACCTTGGAAGGGTGAAAGGGGGAGATGACCTTGCTAGGATTCAAAACTGTGACCTGCAACTTATATTCGCAGCAGCAAGTGCTCAACCTGCTGGGCTATTTTACCACCAACCAGGTTTCGATGTTTTGCACAATTGTAACATGTTAAGCTCCTTCTAAATACTAGGGTGGGTATGGTGTTCGATATTATTAATGTAGACATCCATACGATCAGTCCTCTAATGCATACTGGTCTGAAAGAAGGAATCTTTCAGGTGACCGGAGAAGAGGACAGAAGATTTTGGGCTGAACTGCACAAAATACCCAGACTCGCCATTAGTGGAAAAGGTTGCTTCAACCAACCATCATTTAACCAACCGTGTCCCTGGCTACTGCTCCAATATGCCCCATCCCCCCAATATCCTCAGACCCCAAACTCACCAACACTCTCTTCTTCAATGAAAGCCAGGCTGACCTAACACATCAGCAACAAAGTACACATCTTCTTTGCCCCCTGCCGCCATGACCTGTCAGCAAAAACAACAGTTTATTCCCTATTACTCACCTCCCTCGCGCCGCACACCGGTTGGAGGAATAAACGCTACCCTAAAGCCAAAATTAACAGGGTGGGTGGGTGAGCAACACGGAATGGCATTAACCGCCAAGTGTTCCTGAAACTTCGCCGGCCCTCTATCAATAACTTGCAGGGCACTCTACCCCTGTCCCTGCTCGCTGGCTGTGGTGCAGTGCCCAAAACCTCCCCGGGGAGCAACGCATACTGCTTGCTCCTCAGGGCCCCACTTTGGGCTGAACTGTACAAAATACCCATGACTGGCCATTAGTGGAAAAGGTTGCTTTAATGTGACAGGTCGCGGCTTACAAACTACGCTAACCTGGCCCCTCGGCCTTACAGACTAAACAAAACGTTAAACATGTAGGTAAACTGACTTCTGCCCTCCCCCATTCCCTCCCCTCAAATATTGCTTCCCCCTTCAACTCCCCCACATCTTTCCAAACTTTATCCATGTCCTCTCCCCGAGCTACTGCCCGTCTTTCTTCCCTACCTCTTCCCCTCTCTTGTAACCCTGTGCAAGCCTGTCAGTCCAAACATCACTAACCACCCTCCTTACCGCAATAATAATCCTTTGGCTTCGACCAACCATCATTTAACCAACAGTGCCTCCGGCACTAGAAAAACCATTCTCAGAGGTATTCCTTCTGCGCCACCCCACTATTAACATCCTATTTACTCCTTTGTTTAATTATTCAATCACATTTTTTCATACCCCTATCCAGAGTCCTGACACTCGAACATAAAATACCTTCCTCTGTAATTTACCCTCCTTACTAACCACCCCCTTTTAAATTGCTCACAATGCCACTATAAACATTCCTATGCCCTTACCTCTAACCGTTGATGGCGTCCCTACCCAACTCCATCCTTGAAGGCTGAAACCCCCTTTTGTAACTTCATATCTAACAATTGACTTCCGACCGCCATGGCCACCCTACCTTTATACAAAATCATAATAGCCCTCAACCCCTTCCAACCCCACCAACGAATCTCACCTGGGAAAAACACTGTACCCAAACTGCAAAAAAAACTTGTTTTAACCCTCCATATGTAGAAACTCTACATAGCAAACAGTCCCTTATTCTCTTCTGCATAACTCCTGCCACATCTGCGAAAGAAAAGACAAATTAAGCAACACACCAATTGAACTCAAACCACCTTACTGCACTCTGCTGCTCCTCCTCTTTCTGACCCAACGCTCATCACTATAATCTTCTAATTCTTTTCCGCACCCATTCCTTCCTTGCACATCAAACCCTGCTCCTCCTCCCTGCTTGCCAAATCCCCCCTCTGGCAATCCCCCTCGTAATGTAACCCCAACAGCCTGCTAATTTTTCCTGTGCTGCTCATGCTGTTCCAAAACCCTACCCTCTTACCACATTTCAGTGGTGTCCCTTTCTCCAACCCTTGACCTGTTAAACCAGCACCTAGCCTTACTCCTTGCGTGTCAAGCCATTATACCTTTTCATAACAGGGCACCATGCTGCCCCTCTCTGTCCCCCTTTTCCAAAACCAACACCCTCTTTACCTTCTTTTCCTTTTATTAACTATACCAACTTCACCATCCCAAAACATCCCCACCATTAGACCATCGTAAAACTGCACCAGCACCATTGTGATGCACAACTCCTAGAACCCTACTCCTATCCTTGACCTGATAAACCAGCACCTAATCTTAGTCTTTACTTGCCTGCCTATTGTACCTTTTTATAACATGGCACAACACTGCCCCTCACTTTCCCCTTTTCCAAAACCAATACCTTCTTTCCTTTTTTTTATATAACAACTTCACCATCCCAAAACATCCCCACCATTAGTCATCGTAAAGCTGCACCAGCACCCCTGTGATGCACAACCCCTTGCACCCTATGCCCTAAACCCATTCACCCCACTCCTTTCCCCTCCCTTTCCCCTTCCCCTGCTTATCCCACTCGCTCCCCTGCATAAAATCTTCTTCTGAGACGTAATAGGCCTTTTACCAGCACCTTGGACCCTTTTACATAATAGTATATATATTTTTTGTGCCACCCTCTTCTGTCTTTATTCCACATGCTAATTTACTCCTGTTTCCCCGATACAGCCGGCACACCCGCCTTCTGTTGTCGTCAAACAAATTTGTTCTGATCCGGAGCCCCACACCGATGCTCCCCTTCCTAATTTTCACCTAGATAAACTAAGAGCCCTGGATAATAATGTGGGGTCAATGTAGTAAAACTAATTGAAGACATCACACCCGGTCTACTCTACCAACAGTATGCTCTCCCCTCAATGACCCACACACGTTGCTGTGACCAGCCCTACAGCTAAGGGGTGCATCGGCCGCCACTACTCCCCAAAAATAGGAAAGTACCCCCAAAATAAAAAAAAGGAAGCAGACATGTATAACATTGTCCCCCTGCTTTCACCCACACAGCTCTCTGGATATGTTTGGAATAGTAGTGCTCATAAATACCCCTAACTCCAAATCTCACCTGGAGCACTGGCGGTGACCATCCTCTGTACATACCATATTCATCGTTCCAACCATAACCCACCTCCACTCCTCTTCCTTGCAAACCACTGTAAACCCTCGTAACCCCAGACCAATCCCACCCTCATTTATTTAGGGGCCGGCATATTGAACAACATCTCGTGGCTATTAAACCACCAACACACCCCTGCATGTGTACTCCCCTGCACTCACCCCAACAATACCAATTGCTCCCCCGCTCCATGCCATGCACCTCTCTTTATTCCTCTCCCACAGCACCAGGGGCCGTACCTGCACCCCCTGTCAATGCAGTTTAATTCCCTTTCCCCACCCCCCAACAGTAACTCCACCACCCTCTTCCTTTGCCAATGCACCCCCGTTTTCACCCTTGTAAAGGCTTGCTCCCTTGCTCTTCGCCATTAACCACCTTATGTCCACCCCATTGTACCAGTTGCCATACCTGTACTTTCTGTCCGTGCAGCTTAGTTCCCTTTGCATGCAGTAACACCACATTCCTCCTTCTTGGCCAATGCGCCCCCCATGCTCACTTTTGCACATGTTCTAATGCAGTCACTGTTCTCGCACTGCACCAGGGGCCGTCCGTGCACCCCTGTCCATGCAGATCAATCAACACACCCTGCTACGTCACGTAGCACCACTGCTCCCTCATCCCCCGGTGTGCTGCTCTGTTTCCGCCCCTTCACCAGAGTGCACATCCTTTGATCTAGCCCCCCCCTTGCACCCCACAATTTTTCCCTTACTAAAGATCGTTGAACCTTTCCTTTTCTATTATCTTTCTTTATTTTTATGAAGCCAGCATGCCCATCCCTGTGTCAAGAAAATATATAACTCCTCACCTCTACAATGCTCGTCCCCTCCCATTTTCCTTTCCTTCTCCCTATCTAACCTTGACATTCTCCACATCCCTGAACACCCCAGTTCCCCATTAGTGTAAACTTCTGAGTTGACCTGTATTCACCCATCTTAACTGTTACCATCCTTAACTATCACCCAGCCAAACTTTTACTTAAGCCACACAAACACCCAATATAGACTACAAAACAGATTACCTGTCACCATACCCAAACTCCACAACTTCTTGACCTAACATGTACCTATCCCCCAATATTCTATTTCTGTTGGTGCCCCTACCACCTGTGGGATGTCTCAACCCACTAGTCCAAGCCCTGCAACATTACTGTGCATTGCTTGCAGCAGAAACATCATAATGGCCGCCGGAAAGCATGCTGCTCGCTAAAAATCACCAGAAAGTGCGCAGTAAAAATCTGAAAAATAGGCTGCCGTCCACTTTTGCCTATGTCAGTGGTAACACAGGAGACCACTGCCAAAACCCATCACTTGGCTACCCACAGAGCAAAATCATTGCAAGAGAAACACAGCGCTGTTTTAAAAATCCGTTTTTATTGGTTGTCAAAATTGCAAAAATCATGGCACACAAACCACCCAAAAAGATCCAACCTCCTTGTTGGGTGTTGAACATCATTCTACTCCAAGAAGCCACATAAATACAATGTCCACAGAAGTACACTTATCAGAGGAAAATCCACATTGAAGATGGCTTGCTGAAAGAAATCTGTCAAAAATGGGTGTAGTACCATTACTCACCTCTGTCAGAAGCCGGCGATTTAAAACCTATCATGTGTAATTTGACATTGAACTCAAACTACGCCAAAGAAGAGATTTCCATCAAAATGCCATATAGGAGTGCCACACATTGATTTTCATGTTGAAAAAGGACTTCAAGTAAAGATGGGTTTGCTTATTTTAAATGTATAAATGTATTTTTTTCACAAGGAACTATATTACAATTGACCAGAAGGTAACCTGATTCAGTTAAAACTTCCAAGAGGCTTTCTTCCCCTGAGAAACTCACACCTTGTTTATTCCCACCAAAAGGAGGATATCGCATTGGCAAGTTAATCAGGAGGAGAGGGATTTCCTTTGGGCCATAAACACAGTGTCACTCTGACACATATGACACACTGCTCCTGTCTCAAATCAGGAGAGGGGAAATTCTCTGACCTATCAGATCCTTAGAGGGTTGGGCATAGATAATCAGCCTCCCCACCCACTTTGGAAATGGATAAATAGGGACTGTTGAGGACCCAAAGACACACACTTTCCACTCCTCAACTGATTCCTTGGTGAAGCACCCTGCGGGAAGATCCGGGCTCCAGACAAAGATCCAGACATAGACTCTAGAACCAGACTTTAGAACTTTGAAGCAGAGAGGCCTAACCCAAAAAGCTGAAATCTTCTCAGCTGGCCTTCAGAATCTTAAGCAACCTGATTTTAACCCCTAGACTTCCAAGGGGCAACACTAAATCCAACAGCCTGGCTGAGCTGGTTTGCTTCTAGATAAGAACCCTGTGCTAGAACCAAGATCCAGATCCAGAGAGCAGAACTGTAACCAGCCCATCAGATCCAGTCCAAGAGGCCGCACAGACCAGAGTGCCATGCTGAGAGCAGAACCCAGTGCCTGAGACCTGTCCTGTGGCAAGCGAATCCCAGCCAAACCCTTGACCAGATCTGTGATGGGCCCATTCCTTTCCAAAGCCATAGTTGTAAATATTTAGTGTAGAACTGTCCATAACCAACCTCTTAGTAGTAAGTAACCCAATCCAACCATTCCAACCTATCCATAACTGCATTATTGAATCTATTTTGTCTATCCTAAATTCTTCTCTCCTCCACATAATCCTTGATAATTGTAGTGATAATCATCTTGGCACTAATATATATTTTCTGGAGAAAGGCAATCGTCTCGTACAGAGAGAAACCATCCGGTGGCGCCTCTGGATTGGTGGCTGGGCTGTCGTTTAGTTTGCGGCTCCATAGACTCTTTAGTGTTAAGAAATCTATGTTCCAAATCTTCAACAGCGCATCTTTCATTTTGAAATCTTGACTTTTTGAGAAAAATCGACCTTTATTAAAACCTCTGTAACCTTTGAACCGTAAGTCCTAGAAACGGAATTGAAATGTCATTTTGAAGCTAACATCCTCAGCTTTCAAACGAACCCAAACTGTTCCTTATAGTTTTGCCGTTATCGTGTTTCCCGCATGCAGAACTTCATGTAAAATAGCTGTTTCTTGTTTTCAACTTCTGAATTTCGTTTTCAATCTGCCAATCATTCTGTAATCATTGCTAGTGTTGACCTGAACCAATCCAAAGCAACTCTCACTAGTTCTGAATTTCATTTAGCGAATTAAAATCATTTTTAGCATTTTTCCCATTCATTTCAAACCACATTTAAAAGCAATTGACATGTTTAAAATCATACCTTTTCTCTCTAAGCTTGCTGGGGTAATTGGGATTGAACTGCATTGTTAATTGTTATTTCTGAAACCTGTGCGCCCTCATTCCACCTCTTCATATTGCATACTGGGGGGGGGGTTGAGTAATAACAGGGGGAAAAAGTGATTATATTGTCTTTTGATTGAAATCATATCAAGTCTTATTTCTGTGTTGCATTCTTTCCTGTCATTGCATTTTCTTGAACCATACAAAGTATTCTCTGATATATTATTTTTCCGATTCCTACTCCTAACTGATTAAAGAGATTGTTGATATGGTAATATTACCCATTGCTGATCATTGTTCATATTCATGAGTGTGATATTCAGATATTATTCATATTCATAAAAGTGTAATCTATATATTGTTCAAATTCTTCAAATAAGTCTTTTAATTCTTCAAATAAATCTTTTAATTTGCAAAACAAACCTATTTCTTGATTCAGTGAGACCGGGGGAATTCAAAGAGAGGGGCGTTATATAAGGGTACATCATCCAGAATTAAAAGAACTTTGACATAAAAATATATAAATAAGGGTTTCCATTGGGCATCCCATACTAGGCATTAACTTAGTTGGAGTGCTGGGTTGAAATCACTTACAGATTAGGGGCTCATAGCGGGACGTCTGGATTAGATCTACCACTTGTGCAGCTTAATACAGTGTGCTAACTGACAGGATACATAAATCCTGTTGGGCTACCAGACTGTGTTACGCTGTAAAAGCACCCCTCAAAAGGGAACGCTCTAAGGAAAAAGTCTGTTTTTCAAAGATAAAATAATAAACTTCTGTAAGTCAGGAAGGAAATCAATTTCCAGAATGGCGACATTGGTAGACATGAAGATAGCTAGAGAGCACCTTTTACGTAAGTTATTTGTGAGAGGTGAATGGACTGAGCAGGACCAGAATGTGTGGTTGCAGGCAATCACACCACAGATCACTTCAACAGGGTCAGACATATGAAGAGACCAGGGTCCCTTACATGTGGCCCTGAGCGAACTATATATGGCCCCTAAGGCCAAGGATGAGCACAACAAGATTGCCAAGATAGCAGCATATCTATATTTGTCTATTGGAGCCATACAGGATCAATATGCTGAAGGCCAAGATCTGGCAAGTATGCAACCGATGGCATTAGAAAAGACCCGATCTGATCTGGGCTCTTCTGATCAGAGGCTGCAGAGGAGCCAGGAGTCAGAAAATGAAAGCAGGCAGTATATAATTAAAATGAAAGAGATATGGGTATCCTGCAACAGGAAAATGCAGACCAGGATACCAGAATTCTGGCCTTGCAGAAGGAGTACCAAGAAGGTGTGGACTCTCTACTGCAGAGCCAGAAAAAGCTGGAGCAACAACTGGACTTCAACAGGGCATGCGCAGAGCAGGTAGTCACCCTGCAAAACCACCTAGATAGAGAGAAGGCAGAGAGCAACAAACTAATTCTGAAAGACCTGGACACCAGGCAGAGTTTGATGAAGAGCGCCAGAAAGCTGGTGCCCTTCAAAGACAGAGGGACGACCTGGCGGCACAGAGGCAGGCTCTTACTCAGGAAAGGGACACCTTAGGCCAGGAAGTCTGTCACTTAAAAGGCAAACTGGAAGAAAATCACCTGGCCCTCCAGGGAATGGGTGACCTCCAAAAAGAGCATCAAAACTTGTTAGAGCACACCAGGAGGGTGGAAGAGGCTCAAGCAAGAAAGGAGCAGGCCAGTATGGACAGGACTCGGGAGGCAACCCTCCTGCAGCAAAGACTGGGCCAGTCCTCAAAGACAAACCAGGAAGCACAGAGAGAAAGTGAGGCTCTCTGTGAGAACAATGATAGGCTCCTCAGACAGATAGCCATGCAAGAGAGACTGATAGAGGCTAGTAAGGCCTTGATTGAGGAACAGACAGCTCAGGTTCTTGCATGGCAACAGGGAGCAGGGGCTGATAGAGATGAGGTTCGCTGGGAAAGGGAAACACCTGAGCATAACCTCAGGAACCCTAGTACCAGAGGCCTTCATCTCTCCGAGTCCCTGGACTCTGCCTCCCCCATGACCACTGGCGCACATGAGACCAGGGCCACGGGGATGGCAGATTACTATCCAGTCAGAAGTATGGGACTCATGGACCAGCACCTCCCAGGTATGGATGGGCGGGCATCTGTGTATGGGCACCCAAGTACTGTGAAGTTTAGTGGGGAACTCCAGGAGAGTAGGCCCACTAAGGGCATCCTGAAAACCTCTGCCCAGTTAGGACAGTGAGGGGGTACCCATCAAATCTTGGGAGCCAGGAGGAATCAGAAGACTCCTCTGAGCGCAGCAAGACACAGGAGACTGGGTCCCCACATTCTGCCAGTCATTGCCAGGCTCACAGAATCCAGGAGAACCTGGAAGACCAGACGGGCACCTCTGAGAGCAGTGCCTCTGAGTCAGAGGATGAATGGACCCGGGTTACCCGAACCAAGAAGGCCAATAAGGCAAAAAGGGCCCTGCTTAAGGACCCCTTAAAACAAATTAAGGCAATAAGGAGTGTCATCACGCCTTATCATAAGAACGCTAAGTATTCTGTTTGGGAACAGTTAGAGCTCTTTGAGCAAATGATGGAGACTTTCCATTTGAAAGACAGCAGTAGC
This sequence comes from Ambystoma mexicanum, assembly GCF_040938575.1. Lineage (NCBI taxonomy): Eukaryota > Metazoa > Chordata > Amphibia > Caudata > Ambystomatidae > Ambystoma > Ambystoma mexicanum. The sequence goes on from NC_090922.1 coordinate 468,920,747, forward strand.
TGCATTCAGTATGTGAAAGGGACATTCTCCCCAGAATACTCCAGTTTCTTTGCGGGGCTGGAGGACCAAAATCATTCAAGATGGTCCACATATAGGTCGGCCATCCTAAAGCATTTTTCTGTTTACAAAAATCCCCAAGAGGCTCGCAAAGCAGCCTACAATTTACAATGTGGGGAGGATCAGGCCCCACAAGAATTTGTGCAGGAACTAAAGTGTGCCTTTGCGCAGACTACCGGAAGGGTGCGCACGGACAGCAGAGAATTTGTTAATACTTTTTTCCATGCCTTACCAAAGTACATCATGACCCAGCTAGTGAAAGATTTTCATGAGAAAAGATCACTAGACTGGGTCATTGAACAGGCCACCCGAATCTATGAGGTGCAGAAGCCCATAGAAAACAAAAATAATGCTAAAAGCCCCAAACCAACCAGCACCCCTGCTGCTGCTAAGGTGGCAGAGGTAAAGGTTGCCCCCATTTTGGATTTGGAGATGGGGGGGCCTAAAAACTTGCCTGCACAACAGAATAATTCCAAACCCTCAGGCCAGTCACAGACAAGGAGCCAAGGAGGTAGTCCCACAAATGTGGTCCTTCACTCCCCTGACTATGTAAGTCCCCAATACAAGGGGAACAGACCCATCCTGGGTTATGTGTGGACTCCTCCAGCCCAAAGGGGGATCCAACCAGGCACCTAACCCAGGGAATCTCCCTCCTAACTTCCCCAAGGAGGGCAGAAACTTCCCAAATCCTGGACAGAACTTTTTCCCCAGGTATCCACAAAACTTCCAACCCCAGAATAATCTATCCTTCTTTCCCCACTTTCCTGAGCCCAGACAACCGAATCCGGGGTGGAGGGGTAGCCAAATCTTCCCAATCCGGGGTATTACCAGAGAAGTGATAGCTACCCTTCCCGGGATTAGCCCAGGGGAGAAAACAGAACTCCGTATCAGCCTGAGCGGGTTTCACAGTTAGAGCGCCAGGTCCAAAACATGGCACAGGATCTGGGTTGCATGCTGAGGGCTCAACAGAAACCTCAGATGGGCATGCCGGGACAGAAGGCCTCCAACTCTGGACCTGGTGCTCCAGAACAATGATGGGGGCAGCACCCCTACAAACCACCGGGTCCCAGGGAGGAGGCACAAGGGGAAGGGGGGTGTAAAGCCTTGGAGGAAGCCTCCTTCCCCACTTGTAAACAGCCCCTGGAAACCCAGGAACCAGAAACAAAATCTCCTGCCCCTGAAAGTCTGCCAGCAGAGGGGGGGGGGGTAGGAGAAACAAAGGATCCAAACAGACCCATTTTGTGGAGAAGGTACAGATCTTCCAATTTGAAGGAGAGGGGTCCTCAGAGGATCCTGGGAAAAGGATTTTCTCCTTCAGAGATGGGGGAAATCCTCCCAAGGAAAAATGGGTCCCAAAGGATTCAAATCCAGACTGGGTAGATGTGGGGACTGAGCTAGCGCCACCCATCATCCTATCCCAGAACCAACAGCATGAAAATCCCCTGGTTCAAACCCATCCTGGTGACTGCCTCCAAAAAGGGGGGTCGGCCCAGAACCAGGGCAACTCAAATCTTCTCCCATCTCTAGTTGCCACCTTTTTCTTTCAAATTCCCAAGACTCCCCACAGAATTCTGCCCAAATCTCTTCTCTCTCAATGTCCAAAACAAAAAAACTAGCCCACCAGTTGTCCAAAAATGTGCATTATCTGTGGCCCCTTGTGGAGAAGGAGGGAAGATACTATGCCCGGTTCAAGTACAGGGGCAGGGTACAATGTTGGCACTGGTGGACACTGGATCCCAAGCTACCCTTCTGTCCAAAAAGGCCTTTGATGAACTGAATTCAGGAAGGGGGGAGAATTATCAAATTCCTCTCACCTCTCTTCCTGGACAACTTCAGAACTTTGATGGGAAGGAAATTCCTGTTGAGGAGACTGCGGATTTGGACATTAAAATTGGGCGACACAAGGAGAAGCACCCGGTCATAGCTGTGACTCCAGAGGGTGCCCCTTGTTTACTAGGGAATTACCTCCTGAGAAGGTTGTCACCCCTAATAGACTGTGTAAACAAGGTCCTCTGGACCCAGACTAGCCGACCAATAAAATTGAAACAGAGTGTCAACCATGTTAGTTTAAACAGCACATGCCACATGGTTGAACACAAATCTGACCAAGTTGAATTTCACTTCCAGAACAACCAAATTCCAGACGTGACAGTAATAGCAGTAGGACAACAGACTGGTGATGGGGGGTCCTCCCCATTTCTGAAAATCAACCTTTCTTCCAGTCTAAGGTGGCATTCCACACTGGAAGGAAACACTCTGAAATTCTTTACCAATCCACAATCAGACATTCCCACTCCTATAGTCCAGAAAGATGCGAAATCAGCTCAGAGCCCGGCTGATATTCAGCAAATTGGAGAGCAGTTGTTCATCCCTGTTCAGTTAAATGAAGGGATGGACTCTGTTCTCGCCCGAGTGTGTGTGAACAACGGTAAGAGCTTCATTAGCGAAACCTAATCTCCTATGCGAGTAAAACTTTATCCTCTGTGGAGGAAAAATTCAACGATTGTGAGAAGGCACTCCTGGCAACGGTGTGGGCATTGAAGAATTACCGCCCGTTTATCCAGGGGGAACACATCATAGTGGAGACTCCACACCAGCTTCTGCAATATCTCCAAAGTGACAGAATCTGGGCCGGGAATGTGAGTAATTCCCGAATTACTTCCTGGATTCTGTTAATGTAAGGCTTTCCTGTGGAGGTCAGATATGGCCAAAACAAGAAGAGTCCCCTCGCGCAAGGTCTGGGTGACTTGCATGATTGTGCCAGGGAAAACTGTCTCGAGGACAAAAGTCTAAAAATCAAGGACAACATGGAGGCATACCTTAATTCCCCACACAAAGTCTTTGAAGAAGACAAGTGTGAGGGAATGCCCACTGTCTATGTGGATGGATGCTCTTACCATGTTGACAACAACGGGGAAAAAGAACTTGTGGTCGGCGTTGGGATGCATGGGTGAATGAGACCCCAGAACCCTCCGCTGGGTACAAGATTGTTCCCCGAAGTAGTCAAGTGGCAGAGTTTATGGCTGTGTATCAAGCCATCCTCACTGCTGTCCAACATCAACTCCACGAACTGGTCATAATCACTGATTTGGATTATGTACAGAACGGGTTCGTGGAGCACCTGGTTAACTGGAAAACCAGAGGCATGCTATGTGCTAATAACAACCCCTTGAATCATGCAAAATTAATTCAAAACATTGATGATCTGGTCACCTCGAATGGGATGACCATCTACTGGAAAAAGATCAAGGGTCATTCCAAAGTAGAGGGACCAGACAAAACTGGAAATGACTTAGCTGATCAGCTGGCCAAAACCGGGGCCATCCAAGGGGATCTAATTGAGATATAGTCCCTGTTGAGGGAAATCCAGGTCACTGCTATCACTAGGTCCCAGACAAATGCTCACAATGATCTCTCAACTGCACAATGGAGTAAGGAGACCCCAGATGCTGATTTGATTACGACTCAGAAGAGGGATCCAATAATTGGTATGTTTTATCAACACATTGAGAACCCAGAGAACTTTCCCCTGACGAATACCAATTACATTGGGAAAGAGGACCTCAGAGTGTTGATGAAATGTCCAATAATGTTCCGAATCCAAGACGGTTTGTTGGTGAGGAAATCCCTAGCTGGCCATGATCAGTGGTTGGTTCCTACCTCATTCCGAAGCCTGATGTTAAGTCACGCCCATGATGCGGCCACAGCCGGTCATAGGGGGTTTCATACAACACTTGAAATCTTAAGAGAGGTTGCATACTGGCCACACATGGGGCAGGACCTTGACCAATCCTTGAAGGGGTCTTGTGTGTGCACAATTTCAGCCAACATCCCTCACACAGTGTGCGTTTCTCCAAAAGAGGGGGATGACACTGCCTTGGTCAGATTTGCAAGTCGATTTTATTGGGCCCGTGATTCGCTCCTCTAGGGGGAACAACTACATGTTGACCGTGACATGCTTGTTTACTAAATGGGTGGAATGTCTCCCAGCCCCAAACTGCAAGGAAGAAACAGCAGCTGCCCTGATGATCAATCACATCTTTTTGCGTTTTGGGCTACCCCAAAGGATCGAGTCAGACAGAGGTAGCCACTTCATCAGCGAAGTAATGACAAAGATGTGGGAGATACTTGGGGTCAAAAGGAAGCTACATATTGCTTACCGGCTAGCCTCTAGTGGTGCAGTAGAGAGATATAATAGAACAATTGTGAGCATATTAAAAACGTTGGTGGCAGATTCTGGGCCAAGTTGGGATATTTAATCACCTCTTGTCCTAATGGCCATCAGATCTACCCCTTCATCTGCAACTAAAATGTCACCATTTGAGCTGATGACTGGACGCAGGATGGTGCTTCCCCAGCATCTGCTCTATAGAACTCAAGAGCAGACATTGATCAATGCCTCCACAACTCATGAGTATGTTGAAAAGACACATTCAACATGCTTATGCCTATGCTCAGCGAAATCTAGAAAGATCAGCAGACAGCATGAAGACAGCATGAAGACCCACTATGACTTAAAGACTACCAGAAAAGAATACAATGTAGAATAGAATACAATGTAGGAGACCGGGTCTACCTATACAATTTCCAAAGGAACCAGGCCAGACAGCGAAAACATCTGCCTATCTGGAGGGGACCTTTTGAAATTATAGACACAATCTCACCAGTCACCTGCAAGATCCACATCCCCAAAGGCAGTTTGGCAGAAGGGGAAGATAAGTGGGTCCATATTAATCAACCAAAGTGTTGCCATCCTAGGCACACTCTGCAGCAACTGGAGGAGTTTTCTGGAACCCCAGAGGGGGCCACTCCAGATCCATAAAATTTCAACTCTAAAATATTCCACATATAGTCTATAAAATACAATAATAAAAATGTGTCCTGATTTCTCAAAATATATGTGTCCGCCCCATAACATTAATAGTGGTGGGGAAATGTCTACAAATATGTTTTTGCTTTGTCATCCTAGGAGAGGAAACCATGGAAACTAACCAAGGAGGACTACCCGGGGACCGGGAGGAAAGATCCGAGGGGCCTGGAGTATCGCTCAATACTCACATCAGGACGGGCGAGTGGAACCGATCGATCCACCCCTGATGGAGGAAAAGATGCTGAACTTTGCCATTGGTGGAATTAGAAGAGATGAGGCTGACATCCCAGTCTTGCGAGTTTCCATTGATGGACGACAACGCCAATCGCAATGGGGGGTTGGGATCCAAGCCCTGCAACATCACTGTGCATTGCTTGCAGCAGGAACATCATAATGGCCGCCGGAAAGCATGCTGCTCACTAAAAATCACCAGAAAGTGCGCAGTAAAAATCTGAAAAATAGACCGCCATCTACTTTTGCCTTTGTCACTGGTAACACAGGAGACCACTGCCAAAATCCATCACTTGGCTACCCACAGAGCAAAATCATTGCAAGAGAAACACAGAGCTGTTTTAAAAATCCGTTTTTATTGGTTGTCAAAATTGCAAAAATCATGGCTCACAAACCACCCAAAAATATCCAACCTCCTTGTTGGGTGTTGAACATCATTCTACTCCAAGAATCCACATAAATACAATGGGCCTCATTACACGGTAGGCGGTAAGGGTTTACCGGTACAGGTAAGGGTACTGGTAGCGCTAAACCCTTACCGCCTTACTACGAGTTCCCTTTGCGGGACCCGACCTTAACGGCTGGTTTTACCAGCCGTTAAAGTAGGGTGCGCAAAGGGACCTTGGTGCTAATTAGGGTATCGCAATTTGCGGTACCGTAATTAGCACCTTCCCCATTCCCATTATGCCCTATGGGGCAAAAATGGGAATGGGGAAGTGCCTTGGTGAATGGGGAATTACCGCCCCCGCTCACCTTGGAGTAGGGCGGTAATTCCGCCATCCACCAAGGCGGACACGGTAAAATACCGCCGGCAACCATGGCGCTAATATCACCATGGTTACCGCCTACCGTGTAATGAGGCCCAATGTCCACAGAAGTACACTAGTCAGAGGAAAATCCACATTGAAGATTGCTTGCTGAAAGAAATCTGTCAAAAATGGGTGTAATACCGTTACTCACCTCTGTCAGAAGCTGGCGATTTAAAACCTATCATGTGTAAAGTTGACATTGAACTCAAACTACGCCAAAGAAGAGATTTCCATCAAAATGCCATATAGGAGTGCCACACATTGATTTTCATGTTGAAAAAGGACTGGAAGTAAAGATGGGTTTGCTTATTTTAAATTTATAAATGTATTTTTTTCACAAGGAACTATGTTACAATTGACCAGAAGGTAGCCTGATTCAGTTAAAACTTCCAAGAGGCTTTCTTCCCCTGAGAAACTCACACCTTGTTCATTCCCACCAAAAGGAGGATAGCGCATTGGCATGTTAATCAGGAGGGGAGGAGATTTCCTCTGCTGCCCGGAGAAAGAAACAATGGGTTCCTTGGGCTGAACAGAAAATGCTAATTCAGGTGTAACTTGCAAACAACTGCTCTGGCAGGAAGGCAAGCCATGTGACCCTCTGACTCAGCCCAGCTCTGGGGGCCGGCCAGACTGAAAATGTGGATTGAAGTTGGATTAAATGTATGTTTTAGAAAAATGCTTATAGCAAAGTGTACTGAACTGACAGAAATATGAAACTTAGAGATTGTTAAAATGGAAAATTCCCTGACAGTTTAAGACTAAGCTGGAATCTGTGCGATGTTCTGAGACTGAAACTCCGGAAACTATTCATATTGTAGCCATGGTTTTTATGTTAGGAACATGAAAAATTACAGGAATGTGCCCGGATGGGATGTGCAGGCATGTATACAAATTGGTGCAGAACTAACATTGAGAAACCCACCAAAAGCGCGAAAAAGTTGTCATTTATGAACCATAGCTCGTAGGAAAATGAGAGTTGGGCAGAAATGTACCTTAGGCAATCTGTCATTTAATTATGTATTATGAACAACTTGTGTATCTTGGAAATATGTTTTTTGGGGAAAATAGATTTCCTAAGTAAAAGCAAAGGGGAGGGGTTTCCTTTGGGCCATAAACACAGTGTCACTCTGACACATATGACACACTGCTCCTGACTCAAATCAGGAGAGGGGAAATTATCTGACCTATCAGATGCTTAGAGGGTTGGGCATAGATAATCAGCCTCCTCACCCACTTTGGAAATGGATAAATAGGGACTGTTGAGGAACCAAAGACACACACTTTCCACTCCTCAACTGATTCCTTGGCGAAGCACCCTGCAGAAAGATCCAGGCTCCAGACAAAGATCCAGATATAGAATCTAGAACCAGACCCTAGAACTTTGAAGCAGAGAGGCCTAACCCAAAACGCTGAACTCTTCTCAGCTGGCCTTCAGAATCTTAAGCAACCTGATTTTAACCCCTAAACTTCCTGGCCGAGCTGTTTTGCTTCGAGCTAAGAACCCTGTGCTAGAACCAAGATCCAGATCCATAGAGCAGAGCTGTAACCAACCAGTCAGATCCAGTCCAAGAGGCAGCGCAGACCAGAGTGCCATGCTGAGAGCATAACCCAGTGCCTGAGTCCTGTCCAGTGGCAAGCGAATCCCAGCCAAACCCTCGACCAGATCTGTGATGGGCTCATTCCTTTCCAAAGCCATAGTTGTAAGTATTTAGTGTAGAACTGTCCATAACCAACCTCTTAGTATTAAGTAACCCAATCCAACCATTCCAACCTATCCATAACTGCATTATTGAATCTCTTTTGTCTATCCTAAATTCTTCTCTCCTCCACATAATCCTTGATAATTGTAGTGATAATCATCTTGGCGCTAATATATATTTTCTGGAGAAAGGCAATCGTCTCGTACAGACAGAAACCATCCGGAGACGCCTCTGGATAGGTGGCTGGGCTGTCGTGTAGTTTGCGGCTCCATAGACTCTTTAGATGTCATTTTGAAGCACACATCCTCAGCTTTCAAACGAACCCAAAACAACATTCCATTGCCTTATAGTTTTGCCATAATCGCGGAAAGGTTGCCGTGATTTCGTATTTGGCTCAATTTCACTTCATGTAAAATAGCGGTTTCTTGTTTTCAACTTCTGAATTTCGTTTTCAATCTGCCAATCATTCTATAATCATTGCTAGTGTTGACCTGAACCAATCCAAAGCAACTCTCACTAGTTCTGAATTTCATTTAGCGAATTAAAATCATTTTTAGCATTTTTCCCATTCAATTCAGACCACATTTAAAAGCAATTGACCTGTTTAAAATCATACCTGTTCTCTCTAAGCTTGCTGGGGGAATTGGGATTGAACTGCATTGTCGATTGTCATTTCTGAAACCTGTGTGCCCTCATTCCACCTCTTCATTATGCATACTGGGGGGGTGAGTAACAACAGGGGGAAAACGTGATTATATTGTCTTTTGATTGAAATCATATCAAGTCTTATTTCTGTGTTGCATTCTTTCCTATCATTGCATTTTCTTGAACCATACAAAGTATTCTCTGATATATTATTTTTCCTATTCCTACTCCTAACTGATTAAAGAGATTGTTGATATTGTAATATTAGCCGTGCTGATCATTGTTCATATTCATAAGTGTGATATTCAGATATTATTCATATTCATAAAAGTGTAATCTATATATTGTTCAAATTCTGCAAATAAATCTTTTAATTTGCAAAACAAACCTATTTCTTGGTTCAGTGAGACCGGGGGAATTCAAAGAGAGGGGCGTTATATAAGGGTACATCATCCAGAATTAAAAGAACTTTGACATAAAAATATATAAATAAGGGTTTCCATTGGGCATCCCATACTAGACATTGACTTAGTTGGAGTGCTGGGATGAAATCACATACACACCACGATCACCAGCACCCATTTTGCTGCCACCCCTCTCCCGAAAGGTTGCCAGCTGCCCTCTGCCTCCTGACACCCCTTACCCTGTCCGTGTGGGGCAACCATTAACTGGGGCAGAAAAAAGGCACGGGCCGGGCCTACTGTATCGACAAGCTCTTGAATGACAAGGCCAAAGAGGTTATACCACCAAAACACCCCCCTCCCTGCTGCTGCTTGCTCCATGCCGGGCCTGGGCCAGATACCTTTTGCCCCCAAGCCTATAGCATACCACCTCCTTAACAGAGATGTTATTGCACCAAAATGCCAGGGGTAGCGGAAGTGACATCACACGTCCTTTGACCTCTGATGACATCACAGAAAGTGATGTTGAGGAAAAAGACCAAGGCTTATGAGCCATCGATGTGGGCCGCACACACTATTACCCACGAAGGGTTAATCTATTTCAAAATGTTTGTAGTTTTTCCAATAACCCAATTCTTTGAGATACAAAAAAAATAAATCAATCAATATAGTATGAAATGTTTCTTATTTAAACCAGTAGAAGGAACCCAACAATGGGTTTAAACTTGTAGCAAAGAGCGAGAATAGGCCTATGCATTTCGTCAGGTCCTCGTGCCTTAGCTCGTCAACAAAAATCCTAGTGGTTTACAATTGGAAAAGTCAATCAATCAAGCAATACAATCACCATATCAGATACCAACCGTAGCATATATTATGTCATTATTTCATTGTTCACCGCATAATTATTTTCAATCACATATTTTTATTACATTAACCGGGTCGCCAACCACATGTTACAGGATATCCAAATACACAAAACACATATAACATATACAGCAAGAGATAGCAAGAAACACAATCAGTTTAGCATACTTCATTTGATAGTCCTCTTTAGCGTTAAGCTAATTCTTCACAGTTGCATAATATTCCTCATACTTATAAAAAAACAGTATCATCACCATGTGGCATGCAGCATTAAAACGTGTGCTCGTGTTCAAGAAAGACTGTGGTAATAGTCGTTTTCCCTTCACCCGGTTTCTAGGTGGATGCTAAGAGTTATGTCAACAGCGTGGCGCTGTCACCCGTGCCCTAGTAGTTATACTAATAATGGAAATTTTTTGCTGTCTTCCAAGTAAGAGATGTGTTAGGTAGTGCACTAAAAACCTTCCGCCGTGCGGTTACAAGTGTCCTGGAAGTTGGACTATTAATGAAGACTTTAGCTATCTCTATGGTGAAAAGGCATGTTAGATATTACCCTAAAAGCATCAATTGAATTTTCACTTGGGAACATTATGTGGCGGCATGCATGCGCGTGAGATCCCTGGTGTCCCATTCTGTTTAGCGACTAACCTTTATCGAACGGTAGAAACACTGTCCATAACGTGTTGCGTCACGCAGCACGATCTGTAAAGTAATAGCACTATGAGTTGCAAAGTTTATTGAGAAATGGTACTGCATAACATTAAAGTTATTGGTTGTCCACAGTTCTTACCATGATGCCTGATCAAAGTGGTGTATCGCACGACAGTAGCAGCAAGAACCTGAGCTGTCGTGCCCGTCTTAACTTGGGCTGTAGTGTTGTCATGGGGATGGTAACAATGGAGTGCCTGACAAGATGACCGCAATGTAGAAACGGCCATCTTAAGTTAGTGTATTGTCTAATGGCTCTACACGTATATGCTAGTACAAATAGAAAAAATGTAAAACTTGCAGCATGCCACAATCTGTGTTCACTGTAATGGCTGTGATCTAAATATGTGAACAAACAATTGTGTAACAATCATGTTAATTAATGTGTGCATAAATTGATGGGTGATGGTCATGATAACCCTAGTGGTGTGTGCTCATGTGTATATCATATTAAAATACCACCTGGTTGATGTTGTTTGAAGGTCAGAAAAGGAAGAAACCTCTCATTCTGTAAACCAGTGTTAGCTTGAAGACTGAACACTAGTGCGCTTACGTCCATATATTGATGTGCTTGTCTAATATCCTACATTATGGTATAACTAATGTATGCCATTCCGTGGTTGCCCATATAAACCAGGGGGGTGTATGCATGTGGTATCTAACTTTCTAGTGGTCATGACCTATTAACAGAAGGCAAAAAATACATTAACAGGTCCTGGTGGGATCCCTGTCAATGATCGTAACTGTTCAAAATCTTCATAATTTTCATGATGAGTTCTTTTCCACGGGACATCGACCTAGTGTCCCATGTGTCTGGACTATCTCCGAGAATGACTTCTGCCTTTGACGAATCAGTGATGTTCAGTGAAGATATCTGATATACACATGTCGTCCTAGTCTGAAGTAATTCTCTGCAGTCATTGAGGTCCAGTGTAGTGGGTAGTTGTTAGAAGAAGCAGTTGAGGTCCCACTCCTCATTCATGCCATTAGGTACCATAGTGTTCAAGCTGTCTATCCAAAAGGATTCGCCTTGCGGTCTACTCTTCTTCATGTTGCGATGTTGTCCTTGATTCTCAATTACCTCCAGCACTTGGAATTTTACTTGTGCTACATTTTGATTCTGTTCCGTGAAATGTCTTGCTACCGGTGATTTGGGATTTTTATTCCTGATGCAGAATTTGTGTTCGTTCATACGAATTCTCAGTTTCCTCCCGGTTTCACCCATGTAACACAAACCACAGGGGCAATGCAATACACAACATTCTCCGTATTACAAGTAGAAAAGTCTCTCAATCTAATTTTCTCCCCTGTGCTAAACTGATCGTGTTTCTTGCTATCTCTTGTTGTATATGTTATATGTGTTTTGTGTATTTGTATGTCCTGTAACATGTGGCAAGCACCCTGTTAATGTAATATAAATATGTGATTGAAAATAATCATGTGGTGAACAATGAAATAATGAAATAATGTATGCTATGGTTAGTATCTAATATGGTGATTGTATTGATTGATTGAATTTTCCAATTATGAACCATAAGGATTTTTATTGACGAGCTAGGGCACAAGGCTCCGATGAAGGACCAACGGTCTGAAATCCATAGGCCTATTCTCGCTCTTTGCTACACATTTAGAACCATTGTTGGGTTCCTTCCACTGGATTAAATAAGATACAATATTTGATACAATATTGATTGATTTTTTTACCTCAAAGAATTGGGTTATTGGAAAAACTACAAACATTTTGAAATAGATTAACCCTTCGTGGGTACTAGGGTGTGTGGCCTTGGTCTTTTTCCTCGACGTAAACATATAGTGTCCACGCACAGTGGCACTTGATAGTGGCCTGCACGCCACACCAAATTTATACAAAGGATATAACGTTTTGAAGCAGAATGTACCTAATTTAACAAGCTGTGCCCACTCACCCACCAAGGGACATTTTCTACTATCACAGAAAGTGATATCATTTGACCCCCATCCTGAAGTGCCAGGAAGTGATGGAACATGACGTTTCACCCCTTGACAAAAAAGGAAGTGGCGTCACATAGCAAGTACACTGCGAGAAATCTGGTTACAATATCACTATAATGTGCATACATTTCATACAAGAATGGATCACCATATGCATCATTAATATCAGTGTGTATAGGCCCATATTACCAAATTACTGTGAATGCAAGCAGATATCCATGGCCAAATGATAATGATGTGTTATTATGGTTCTATGTGATATTACCACATTTAAAAGACCGAACACAAAAAAAGACAGATTCTTTCGGCCGTTTTTGTGTTGGCTTTTAAATGCGGCAATATGACGCCCCTCACCCCCTGCCCCAAGATTACCTCTTCCCCACTCCCACCCTCTCCTGCAGTTTTTATGTCAAACGTGGGGGGGGGGTTGACCCCCTAATCCCGGGCCCTTCCCAGCACAACACACACCAAATCCGCACACAATATGCTCACAAAAACACTCACACAGACACTCACCCGACAGCCTGTCCCCACGCGCACCCGTGTGTGGCAGGGGCTGACAGCTCGATTTAGAATGACCACTCTATGCGGTTACAGAGCAGTCATTCTAAATTGATCTTTTTTTGGGGTCCAAGGTAAACTATGTTTTCACTAGGACCGTTATTATATAGCACTTTTGCTTAAGTGTCTTATACAGAACAAATATACATGCAATCACCAAACCTGTGTTGGTACTCATTTATTGACCTCGGAAGGATGAAAGGCTGAGTTGAGGTGTTTAAGAACATACTAAATCAGTGATTCACGCCCTGAAGTGTACCTGAAAAAAAATTAATGAGTCTAGAATTTATTGTATAGAATTCCAGAAAGACAAATGATTTGTTATTCCTGTTCTTTCTTGTTTAGGATCACTGCTCAAAGTGTTACACTTGTGGAACCCCCTGTTTTTTTTAAAGAGGCCTGAACAAGAAAGCTATCCACTCCAGAAAGAAAGAGCAGCATGGTGCTGGCCACAGCCCAGGAACTTACACTGAAAAAAAATATCATTTTTTTTAGGAGTTGCAAGGGAGACCACAGGGCTAGCAAGGAAGACCTCAAGGGTCACAACTGAGACCCCTGGCGACCCCCAAATGACATCCTTGCACTACTGCACACCCTTACCCCTCACCCTTGCACCAGGTCCTGCTGTCACTTTAAACTAAAACCTAAACCTATACACCGCCCCCCGAACACACCCTCGTTTCACTCCCTTCTTCTCTATTATCCTTTCCATCCACCTTTGTGGCCCCTGAGCTCCCAAAGGCATTTCTTTTATTATTATTACCTGTCCACTCCTGCTGCAAACTGCAATATCCTCTCTTCATTTCATATTTATTATCCCCCTTTTTTATGAACTTTAATCAAAAGTACCCTCCAACTTCACCAACATTCCCCTTCCCAAAACACCAATGCACCTGCAGTTCCAGACTTTGCTCACCTCATTCCCCCCCGAGCACCCTTCTGACCATTTCCTCAGCCCTGCTCCTAATCACCTAACTTTCTCTGTCCCACAAGACTGCTGCGAAATAAGGAAGAACACGCTCTCTGCTCCGTCGTAGAGTGGCGTGCACACCCCATCGCCGCTGCCCGCTGCCGGGGGGTGGAGCTGTCCAAACTCTCTCCCCATTACTGTGCGGGTGATGGTGCTCTAGCCATCTCCCCATCGCTGCTGCACCACTGCTGGGGGTGGGGAGTAGCTTGCCCAAAATCTCTCCCTGCTACTCTGCGGGTGATATCATTGCAGGTAACCCTTCACCTTTGTGGCCAAAACTTGGGGCCATACCAAGCCCTCTGACACATTTCCCAGAAAGGGGGACCCTGAGGTCCTCCTTGGGTGGCACCCACCCTACAATATCCCCCACCCTACTTCCTACACCCATTCCTGCTAACCAACTAGCCCACCTGCCTGAACCATGGGAAACTGGCATCCATTGTACTGCCTCCCCCAGCCCGTGGCAGGTACTGGGCATTCCCCGGCCCCTGGTGGGCAAACCCTGGCAACCATCTATTTCTCCCGGGACCCTCTTGGGAGGCGTCCGCCCTGCCCCCCACACTGCCTAACACTGTCTCCCACTACCTACTCTGGCCATCTCCCCTTCTTACCCACCCCATAGGCTGCCCCCACCTGTACCCCCTAGAACCGACCTAAATGGCGCACCTCTCCATATCAATAATGGGCGATGCCCTTGATTGCATCGTACTCCATGCAGCAAAGCTATTACTCTAAGTGCCCGCCCACATACACCCTCTTAGGATAGCCCCCCACCCAACTGCCCTGTACAACAAAAAGAGGGCCAGGGAGCGAAATTCAGGAACAAGGTATAGCTCTGCAATGCAGATCCCCTGCAATATGTTTAAATCCCCAGTTCACTATTATCTCCTTATTTTGTCAATATAAATAGAATTATTATTTTTTATTTTTTTATTAAAATGTTTTGTTGGTTTCATAGTTAAAACAAAGCAACACCTTTAACATTAAAACAAATTCATCCACTTCCCCCACAATCCTTTTCAATATCAAAAATAATTAATAAAACGAAAAGCGAAACGAAGAAAAAAGTAAGAAGAGAGAAAAAACTAGGAAAAGGAAATTCTTCATCCTATCAAAATCAGAAAACCTCCCCAGTCTCCTCATAAGCAAAGGGTCCAAACCTTACTCACTCAATCCGCAGACAGAAATAATTCCAGCATTTTCATAGCCGCAATTACCACTCCAGTACCCAATTTGCACCCATTTCCACCAGTCCTCTAGGGTAAGAGTTTGTCCCATAGATTTAAATTCATCCAGAAAAAAACTTCTAGTCTGTGTTAAGGCAGTACATACCACTACTAAGTGCATTGGGGTTTCCACTGAGTCTCCATTATGACAATATCTACACTGGGGAATCACCATCCCTGGGGTTTTTCACAGCCATTGAACCTCCTTCGTATTTAGGATGTTCAAAATGCATCTTAATAACACATCTCTATATCTTTGTGATGGAAATGTTTTCAGATATTTTGGTAGCATGTTTAAGCCATTTTCTGCTAGAGACAAAGATTTCCTCGATTCCAATCTAGCACGTTGCTCGACAGTATTTATCCAATCTCTCTGCATTCGTTTTTTCGTCACCTTTATGGGATTATGCATCAGCATATCCAGCTCTATTTCATTGCCTTCAGGACACATTCAACTTTTCTTCTCCACCTTTCTAGATGTTTATCCAGTGGGCTCTTGCGCAGATTCAAAATGGCAAAGGGCCCTGTCACCGGGTCCATGGCACACTTCCTATACAAGGAAACTGTTTTCCGCCAAGCCATCGATTCCAAGAGCTGGAGTCTTAATTCATACCTAATAGCACAAGTAGGAAGGCCGTTAGGGAGGCGCAACACCTTCCTCCAAAACTGGCCCTCCAACTTGTCCCACCATTGACATGACAGATGGAGAGAAGTTTCTGCTCCATAATTCAACATTTGGGCCACTGTTTGTTTATAAAAAGAAATTGTTGCAATTAAAGTAAATTTCCCAAATTTACTGTGGAATAGTCTGGCTTGGTTAGTTAATGCAACCAGTCTCGACCTCAAATATAAGAGCTGGTCCATATCATTACGATTCCTATTGATAGTTACTCCCAGATATACCATAGAATCCACTGCATTTAACAGCTTCCCCTCGACCCTCCACTGGAATGTTTCAGTCTTCTTCAAACCGGCCCACTTCATAACCATGATTTTGGATTTAGCAGTATTCATTTTCATACCGTCATCCTTTAAGTAGGCTTCAAAGGCACCCAACATCATCTGCAACCCAATCTGAGTTTGGTCCAGAAAGACCAAATCATTAGCGAAGAGAATCCAAGGGACCACTTCTCCATTAATCCTATGCAGGAATGCTCTTATCTTTCCCTGGAAGACAGCCAAGTCTGCTATGTACAGACAGAAGAGCAGCGGGGCCAATGCGCAACCCTGCTTCAGCCCCCCGGAACGTAAAGATTTTTTCCGAGAGCGAGTCATTAGCTGATAAACTAATTCTGACGGAGGTGCCTGTGTACAGGGCCTTCATAACCTCCACCAGGTCCTTGGGGCAACCCCAGGCTCGCAGTTTGGCTCAGATTGTTTACCTCACAACACCGTCAAAGGCCTGCTCGAGGTCTGTGGGGGCCAAAAACAGAGGCTTCCCCTCTTCAAATGCTCTTTCTTTTAGCAGGTTTATAAGGAAGAGGTTATGGGTAGTTCCCACCCCCTTTACAAGACCTCATTGTCAGGGTCCAGAATCCCACTCTTTTCAGCCCAGGCTAGTAGGTCCCTCAATAAAACAGTGGTGAAGAGTTTGCCAAGGGAGTACAAAAGGGCATTAGGGTGTTAGTTTTTGGGTTCGGCCCTATTGTCCTTTTTAAAAATGGGAACAACATTGGCCTCCTTCCAAGATGCCGGTATGTTTTTGTTTTTCATTATTTGGGAGAACAGAATTACCACCAATTTCGCCCATTGCTCACTATTTTTCTTTAACTCTTAATTCGACAGGCCATCAGGGCCAGCCGTTCGAGAAGCACTAAGCTTTCCAATCATCATGGTAACATCGTGCTCATCAAAGGCAAACTTCCATGGCAACAGACACCGTTCATTTGCACCCTCAACTTCCCAACCGGGTTCAGCAAATAGACCCGAATAATGTTGGATCCAGTCACTCTCCGGAACCACTGCCAATGTCTTAGAATGGTGAAATATCCCACCATTGTTGAACAACTCCCACGTCTTTTTAGACGTTTTGGAGCAAACCGCTCTGAGTGTGGCCTCTGCATCATTCTGTGCATGTAGTATTTTAGTGCTTTTACACCAGTTTCTATAAACCTGACGAGTTTCCCTTATCCGTTCAGTTTTTAGCTCTAACTCGTCTCCACCATTTTTTTTATCATTGCTCTCATCAATCTCCTTCTCTTCACCACCTCAGAATCATATACATGGCTATGGGACCAATTTATTTGACATCCAGGATCACGTTTCCCAGAAAAATCCTTCAACAGACATAAGTAGTCAATATGAAGGATATCTTCTCTGATCTGCGCCTGATACTGAATAGTAACTTCATCAACATCCTGCGGTTTTAGTCTTAAGTGAATTCCGGAGGACCCTAGCTCGACCTGTTCCATTTTTATTAAAGTTTCACTGGGAGCCCATCACGAATATATATAGCCAACAAGTCGTTTAGTTTTTTTACTTACCCACCCTCCCTAAATCAGCCAAAGCCACCCTGGCTTGTGGCCCAGACCTGCCGCAGAAGCCGAAACGCTTGAAAGACAGAGAGGCCATGGCCCTAAACCCCCTGTAGACCCAGCAGAAACGGCAAGGTAAGGTTGGTGTTTCCAACACTACCTACTTCGCTTGCCGAAATTGAGCCTATTAATATATATATTTTTTTAAAAAATATTTTTATACCCGCCCGCCTTGAGGCTGCACTCGAGAGTCCCCCAGGCCGCCACACACCACCACAACAGCGGTGACTGCGAAGGTCCAGGCACAAGGAACGGCGTTGACCGCCAAATGTTCCTGAACCTTTGCTGGCCCCCTATAAATAACTTGCAGAGCACTCTACCCCGCCCCAGCTCGCTGGCCGTGGTGCAGTGCCCAAAACCTACCAGGGGAGCAAAGCATACCGCATGCCCCCCTTCTAGTGAGCCTGACGTGTGCAGCACAGAGATTTACTTTGAACACAATTCTTGACAATGTAAAGATTTTATTGTTGGCAATATGTGCCCACATCTAGGTTCACTCATCGAGCAGTCACGTTTTGAATACGGTTAAGCCGGGCTGTGAGCTTGCTTTTGAGTCAACTAAGTATATACTATTGCCTAAATCTAAGTGTGAGAAAATAAAATAATTCATAACCAGTACCGTATGTGAGAAGGAAAGCTGAGATAGGAGTTGCTTTAAGCCTCTCAATTGGAAAAAAAAATAGGCCTATTCCACCTAGGTTCTAGAGAGAGAGAGAGAGAGAGAGTTTGCAATCCATTGGGATGCCTAGGTTACGCACTACTGTCAACAATATTTGCCCATACATTTAAGCAAAAAGTTTGAGTTCACCCGGTTTATGAATACGTGCCCATAATTTCTGATTTTTCTGGGTCCAGTTTTAGGAAATGTCTTGTGAATCATTCTGAGGTGTTCAGCATATAAATTCTTCAGAAGGTCCCACTCGGCTGCCAAGCAATTCTTTTCAAAACTCTAAGCATCATTTGTACAGTCCAGAAAGGAGAAGCTGCAAGAAGAAATACATGTCATTGGTGGTTACATGACCCGGTTATGACACTGTAGCATTACTGCAGGAAACTGACATGATCGCTTGGCCCCAATGCCGGATTATACTGCAGCATTACTGCAGGAAAGCGACCTCACTGGAGGGCCTGAATGACTGTCGAAAGTGTTGAGTCACTGCAGGAATCGCAGGTCTCACTCAGGTTTCACAGGAGGGACTTGGCATCAACCCATGATCCTGATGCTGAAAGCGGACGGGAGGCTGCGGCATCGATTTGTTATGGACGCTGCAAATGATATTCTGGCCCGTCTTTGATTTTATAATAGGCTAGTTAATTCAAGACAGCTCCATTTTTCATTTGTATTCATTCATTCTCAGCTTTTTGTCTTACACCTTATACTTGCCCTGTCATTTCCCGAATACTTTTAACATCACTGTGACCTGCCCGCCCCCAATGGGCTGTATCATCCTCATGGTACACTGCTTTTCCTTGCTAGCCATTCCCTTTGTATTGGTTACATTTCTGGCATACCCGTCCGCTCTTGGACCACTGTGCCCAAATCTCACCCTTCTATCCAGCGGTATGTTATGTTTTTAATCTGATGTGTAGTGTGCACTGTTGCCATGTTCATGGTCTCTAAGCGCACTGGCGACTCTGTAAAGAAAGAGGGGATGGGGTGGGTTTGTTAGTGGGAGGAGAGGGAGAGCACACACGTGCTTTTGCTGTTCGGTTGGTAGTTTCAGTTTTGAAAAACCATCACTGTGTGATGGGTTTGCTTCTAGGTGGTATGGGATGGTGGGTGTTCTGGTGTGTGTGTATATGGGTTGCTTTGTGTGCCTGTGGTGTAGGGCTAGAATTTGAGCATGTTGTGATTGAGTGAGTTTTTGGAGGAGGTGTCCATTTTGCTGTCTGATTTTAGAGTTGATGTTGTGGTAGCCATGTTTTGCTGTTTTATGTGGAAGTTGGGAGGTGTGTTTGCTGGAATGTGGAGAGTTTTTGTAGGGTTAATGGTATGAAGGGGTAGGTCCTTCTGACAATGTTGCATAGATTGTTTTGTTTACACTGAAATATTTTGTGCAGTGGTTAGTGATATTATGTGTTCTTTTGCTGGTCCTACCAGTTTCGATGACTTGACCCAGCAGGCCAAAGGCGACTCCACCATGTGTTGCGTAACTCTTTGTTTTGAGGTTGCATACCTGTCTTAGACAGTAGTTAGCTTTTTAGGTTGGCAAATCCAGGTTTTTAGAGATTTCCTGAAGGTCAGATGTTCTTCTATTGTGCATATTTCTTTGTGGCGTGAGTTCCAGGGGCTTTTTCCCTAGATGTATGAAAAAGCTGACCCACCTTATTTCCTTTTTGAATTTTGTTTGGGTTCCACGCGTATGCCATTGCTAGATCTTAGGGTTCTTTTTTCGGCCTATAGATGGAGATTTGTTTCTAGCGGGAATTCTGCTCCTTGGCCATGAGTTGCCATGTGGAGGACACAGAGTGTTTGGAAACAAATCCTTTTTTGGAATGGCAGCCAGTGAACAGTTCTGGATGCTGTGTGATGTGCTCCCTCTTAATGAGTCTGAGTAGTAGTCTTGTTGCTGCGTTCTGTATCCATTACATTTTTTTGGTGTGTGGTCTGGCATTCCAAGGAATATGCTGTTGGCTCAGTCTATTCTTATCATGATGAGCGAGATGACGGCAAGTGTTCTGTGTAGGAAGGCGAGAATGGGTACTATCCATTTGATGTTGTGTAGATTGAAGGAGATTTTTTTCACTCCTGCACGTTGTCCATTAATATTCCAAGATTGTTAACTACTTTGGATGCTTCTGTTCCGTTTCCCATTTCGGTAAGCCATGCTATGTGATCTTGAGTCTGCATGGGTGCACAACCGATTCTGCTGGAGGGCAGAACATTCCACACAAGTCCCGTACAGTGGGCCACACTATCCATGTGAATCAGCGGGGGTGTAGGGGCATCGGTGTGGATTTGAGTGAAAAAAATGCATTTTGAGATGGACTGTATTTATTACAATAACACATGATACATATCCTTTTAGTTGCCATTTTGATTTACTTGTATTATGCGTCTGAAATCATATTTAAAATCGAAGTAAAACTGCACATAGCATGATGCAAAGACAAAAAATGGTCCACAGAGGCTTCTCACACGTTACATGACAGACTTAGGACTGACTGACTTCATGGCAGGCAACACTTCATCATTCAACTCATGTGACTTGGAGGGCCACAAATAATGTCCTGAAGGGCCACATTCGGCCCACAAGCCGCTGGGTTAGAGCATCATTTCTGTTTCGTCGACGGTTGGGTTTTAGGCTGTTTCTGCTCATCCATCTGTTTATTTGTGTGAGGCAGCTGATGGGGTTTTGCTCCATCGTTCGGCTGGTGTTCATTTTGTATAGGATTTGCTCGTCATCTGCATAGCTGTAGCAAGTGAGTCTGTGTCTTTACTAACCAAAACTTTCTTTAACATTAAACATTTTCATGAAATGTTGCTGTCCGGGCCCTCCTCTATAACCTGCCTTTAGCAACAATTGATAATGACAGGTGACATTTGGCACTAGCTTACCAGTATTTAAATAAGAGTAATTAATTTAAAAATGTTCTTTTATGTTCAGACTTATGAGAAATACTGTGTTGGATTTGCTTATGTCCAAAGCTTGGTCCACCCATTGGAAATGTTCTATATGCCACGCTATCCAATGTTTATACTGCAGCCATCAACACTGTAGTGCTCTTCAGGTGCCTGGCCTTGTCCCAAAGGTGTCCCAAAGGTAGCCTATTGTGACCCTGCCATGGGGTCTCCAAACCTGGAAGAGGAGGTATATACAACTACTGTCCTTGAGAACACGGGACGGTCAAACATGTGGTCGTCTGGATTAGTTAAAAAAACAATGCCGAGATTTGACACTTGATTAAAAAAAGACAAACAGGGTAATTCATAGAATTTCGCACAAAAGTGGCGCGCGCGGCTGGCGCACAGTGTGCGCGTGAGAATGTCTGCGCCAGCCGTGTGCGCTAAAATCGATATCCACGCACAGCGTATTCATGAATTTCAGCCTCCAAAACCAGCCGTGGCGCAGAGTGGCGCAGCGACCCTGCAGCTACGCCAGTTACGCCCCCAAGAACGCCCTCGCGCATGGAAAAGCCATCAAAATTTCCAATTCATCGCAAAGGGCTGCGCTAACCCTGGACCAGTATACAGGGCTGCCAAACAGCAAACGCCGAGCGGGGAACGTGTATTACTGGGGTGCGTGGGAAGTTTCACACGCGATTTCAGCAGGGTACATGTATTTCTGGGGAGCGGGGAAGTTCAACATGCGATTACAGCAGGGTACGTGTATTACAGGGGTGCGTGGGAAGTTCCACACGCGATTCCAGCAGGGTACGTGTATTTCTGTGGCACGGGGAATTTTTACACGCGATTTCAGTAGGGTACCAGTATTACTGGGGTGCGCGGGAAGTTCCACACGCGATTTCAGCAGGGTACGTGTATTTCTGGGGTGCGGGGAATTTTTACATGCAATTTCAGTAGGGTACCAGTATTACTGGGGTGCGCGGGAAGTTACACATGCGATTTCAGCAGGGTACGTGTATTTCTGGGGTGCAGGGAAGTTTAACACGCGATTTCAGCAGGGTAGGTGTCTTACTGGTGTGCGCGGGAAGTTACACACGCGATTTCAGCAAGGGTATGTGCATTTCTGGGTTGCGGGGAAGTTTGACATGTGATTTAAGCATGGCACGTGTATTACAGGGGTGCGCGGGAAGTTACACATGCGATTTCAGCAGGGTACGTGTATTTCTGGGGTGCGGGGCAGTTCAACACGCGATTACAGCAGGGTACGTGTATTACAGGGGTGCACGGGAAGTCCCACACGCGATTCCAGCAGGGTACGTTTATTTCTGGGGTGCGGGGAAGTATTACACGCGATTTCAGCAGGGTACCTGTATTACTGGGGTGCGCGGGAAGTTCCACATGCAATTTCAGCAGGGTACGTGTATTTCTGGGCTGCGGGGAAGTTCAACACGCGATTACAGCAGGGTACGTGTATTACAGGGGTGCGCGGGAAGTCCCACATGCGATTCCAGCAGGGTACGTTTTATTCTGGGGTGCAGGGAAGTATTACACGTGATTTCAGCAGGTTACCTGTATTACTGGGGTGCACGGGAAATTCCACACGCGATTTCAGCAGGGTGCGTGTATTACTGGGGTGTTCGGGAAGTTCCACACGCGATTTCTGCAGGGTCTGTGTATTACTGGGGTGAGCGGGAAGTTCCACACGCGATTTCAGCAGGGTATGTGTATTACTGGGGTGCGGGCAAGTTTCACACGTGATAGGCCCTGTGCGAATGGGGTACGTGTATTTCGGGGGGCAGGGGAGTCCTACACGTGAATTGGCAGTGTGGGTCCTCCCAGGTGTTCCGTCTACACCCTCCACGGCCCCTGCAGGCAGACCACACCACAGGGGACTACCCTGCACCCCAGGTCATGTCCCGCAGGCAGCACATCCACCGTGGGCATGCCCCCCCAGCCAAGCCACATGTCACCTTGCACTAGTGATCACCAACGCATTACCCCCTTGGACCCACACCCCACATCAGTGCAGGGCACCTGCCAGCAGGCACACACTCATGTCCCCCAGCACCCCCACCCCCCAGCACTGAGGGTCACCTGCCAGCAGGCCCCCACTCATGTCCCCTTGCGCACCCACCACCCAGCAGTGTGGGGCACCTGCCAGCAGGCCCCCACTCATGTCCCACTCATGTCCCCTTGCACCCCACCCCCCAGCAGTGTGGGGCACCTGCCAGCAGGCCCCCACTCATGTCCCACTCATGTCCCCTTGCACCCCCACTCCCCAGCAGCACAGGGCTCCTGCCAGCAGGCCCCCACTCATGTCCCCTTGCACCCCCACCCCCCAGCAGTGCGGGGCACCTGCCAGCAGGTCCCGACTCATGTCCCACTCATGTCCCCTTGCACCCCCACCCCCCAGCACTGAGGGGCACCTGCCAACAGGCCCCGACACATGTCCCCTGCACCCCCACCCCCCAGCAGTGCGGGGCACCTGCCTGCAGGCCCTGACACATGTTCCCCAGCCAACACGTCATCACAATCTAGATCCCTGGCCCTTATGGCCAGCTTCCACATGCCAAAGACCCATCCAAGTATTGCATCCACCCCCATAGAAATGCCAATTTCATGATACAACCCCAATGGCAAGTATGTAATTGAACACATGTCCGTCACACACACACAATGGGTGCAAGTGAATGTCAAAACCCATATCATGACACGCATGAAACCAATGAGATAATACCACACATCGAAGTATGAAGAAAAAAATGTATTAAAAGCAACATGAATGGAATTAAAAACAAACAAACGACAATGGGAATTAAAAACGAAAAGCTGCATGTCCGTAAAATAATGAAAAACAACAAATCATAATCCAAAGGAAAGGTGTCCAAAGTCACAGTTCAAAAAATCAAATCCAAGGGAAAAACAAAAGTGAAAACCATTGCTCCATGGGTAAATAAAATAATAAAAAAGATGAATCCAATAGTGAACTATATACAGAAGAACAATCCAGGGTCCATGATCCCAACTGAAGAAATGAAACCTATCAAAAATACTACCTAATGAAAAACTATATACAGAAAGGTGGTGCATTGTCCAAGCGCAACCAAAATAAAGAAAAAACCAAAGGAAACCTAACACTATCTAACTATTTACCAGGGCAGCGGGCAAGTCCAACGGCTCACATGTTGATGTTCCGGGCCAAGGCATCATCGAACTTCTGCTCAATCTCCCGGAGGCGGTCCTCTTCCATGGCCCCGAGGGTTCGCAGGGACGATGACATCTGGAACTCCAGGTCCCTGCGAATGGCCTCGAGGCACTCGGCCCGCATCAGGGCCCTACGCATGGAGTTCTCCGCCCTGACCATCGTGAGCCGTGCCTCTTCCGCCCGCTGCTGCTCTGCATCTATCGCATGGCCCAACCGCTGCCACACGGAAGACACTTCCCGTCCAGGGTCCTCCTGCCCTCCGGCCGATGCCTGCCCCTCCGATGATGAAGGCCCCGAGCCATCATGGCTCCCACCTTGTTGCTGCTGCTGCTGTGCCGCTGCCTGTGCCCTGGCTCCTGCTGCCTGCACATCCTCCTCCAGCTGGGGTGCAGTTGTTGAGGTGCCCACCCCTGCTGGACGTCCGACTCCCGACTGTGGCAGGGATGTGTCCTCCACCAGCCTGGCCGCAGGGTCAGAGGCAGCTCCACAGGGCACCCAGGTGACACATGGGTGGAAAGATGGCACGGAGGACGACTGGCGCATAGGGGGTTCAGTTGAGGAGGGGGTCGGAACAAGGTCCACAAAACGGAGAAATCTGGCCATGGTGAGCTGTCCCAGTGGGTCAACGCGGACAACGAGCCATGCGAGAAGATGTGAAGTCTCCTCATGAAAAGACTGCAGGTCAGCTCGCATGGCACGTTGACGCAACGCCACCCCACCCAGGACAGGCTCAACCCGGTGCCGGATAGCCACATCCGCAAGGAGAGGAAGGCCAGTTGGTGTAAGCCAATCCCCTCCCTGAGAACGGGTCTGGACGTAGGTATCCCTGCTGGTGCAAGATGATGCAGTCACAGGATCGGGGACAGGATTACACACAGGCACCTCCGTGGCGGCCTGTGCTGCCTCCTGTCCCTGCCCCTGCACTGCACCACTAGCACCAGTGGAATCCCCACCTCCAGACCCCGTCTCTGTCCCTTGCACGGCCTCCTCCTCCACCAAACCCCCCACCAACCTGGATGACTCCGTGCCATCTTCCTCCGTTGGGCCCTGTGGGGTCTCGGCTGCCGAGGAGTCCAACTCCAACCTCCGCCTCTTGGACCTCCCCTCGGCAGCTGCGACCTGGGACGCGGCACCGGACTCCTCACTCCACGACGAGATGACAACCTGGGAGGGGAGCTGGGCCTTGCGTCTCTGGCTGGCGGTGCGATCCCTGCCGCTGTGCTCCACAGCACCTTCTCCGCCCTCTTCATCAGTTGACGCTGCAGACAGGGAGAGATAGGAGACAGGCATCAGGGCACTGTACAATGGACTCATACACACATGACAGTTGTACATGAGTGGTATTATCAAACTTCAGACATGGCATCACAATCCCCAACACACATGTCATTGCAACTCACACACATGAGATATTCCACAGCCATATTGCAACAGCCAGCACCATCCATACACATACAAACAGCATGAGCAGCCAAAGGTGAGCCAGACATCACATAAAACACAGGGAGTGCACTAGACATGCACACACGCCACCACAATTACATGCATGTGTACACCTCTGCCAATTGTCGCAGTGATGAGATTGGCATCCATGTCACATCTGGCAATCAGTCTTCTACATATCAGTCTCACATGCATCCATGTTGCATCACTGTTACACCCATGTCAAATACACACACATGCACATTTACACGGTGCAGATACATGCAGCTGGAACCAACATCCATGTGTGACAGCACAACCATGCCAACTTACATACACAGTAATCAAAACATGTGTGCTCACACATCTGCATTTGGCCTGCATGCTTACCCACACATACACCATCCATGTGTCTCACACATGAAAGGACTTGCATGTGTCAGCCTCACAGCCCTGTACATACACATTCATACATGGCCCTACAAAACCACATGTACAACCTGCACACTACTGGCACACCACCACACGCACAGCTTCCAATCAGTATGCATGTACACTTACCGCTCGGCTCCAGACGGGTCTGCCTCTCAAGGACCTGGATGTGGAGCGCTGGGCGTATGCGTTCCAGGACCCTCATCTGATGTTCCGACAGGTGGCCACGGCGCCCCTTAGCATCCGCTGCCTTCAAGAGGCTCCGGGCCTTGTTGAAGGTCCTGGACCTGAAGTCCTCCCAGCGCTTCTTGACATGTTGGAAGTCGCGGACTGCCACCCCCTCCGCGTTGATGGCAGTCACGATGTCCGTCCAGATCCGAGTCCGTCCTTCCTTGTCGGCTGCCGACCTTCCGAAGAGGGCATCATACTGCCCCAGGACTTGCTCCACCAGGACACCAACTTCGGTGGCATTGAAGCTGGTGGCCCTCTGCCTCTCTGGCTAGGGGTTGCCAGTGGTGCCAGATGGTGCAGTGCCCGACATGGCAACCCCAGAGGCAGGTGCGGGTGGGCAACTGGGTCCTGAGGCTGGGCTGTGGAGCGATGGAATAGCAGTCGGGTGTCTTTGGTTCCAGCAGGGGTGGTCACAGCAACAGCACCCCGGGCTGACGTGCAGGCAGCAAATGGCAGGGCACGTGGGCAGCAGGCAATCAGGCAGCAGCAAATGGCTGGTGGGAGCGTGCTCGGGGCTCTGAGGGGCAGTAATTCGGCCTTCTGGGCAGGAGAGTGGTCTTCCGTGTGTGAACGTGTGGCCAGCTTGATACGGAGTGATTTGGCACGTGAAAATCTAGCACGTCAGCGTGTAATTTGAGGAAAGGCCCTTAGCATGTCAGCACGCGTACGCGATTTCATTGGACGAAAGGCCCTTAGCGCGTAAGCGCGTCTGTGACGTGCGCGCGCGGCATTTCCCTGAACCCGGGTGCATGTTACACGTCCAAGAACTGCAAATCCGTGTGTCAGCTCGTGTAACTGGAGGTTAGGGCCTTAGCGCGTATACGCGGAAGTGACGTTGGACGTGTGGGCCGGTTCAAAAGGTACGTGTAGGATGTCATTTCCTTGTACGTTCTTTTCGTGGAGAGCGAGTGGGTGAATTCTGTACTTCTTGTCGGTTCACACGCGATTTACTTCACAGCGTTTCTAGTTCGTACTCCCTGTTACCTCTGACAGCTTTTTTCTGATTTTCTGTTGGGCCTGTTTCCTCAAACAGCGTTCACTTCTTCTTTTGTCCTGTCTCCTCAGACAGTGTACAATTCTTCTTTTGGCGGGGGTGTTGCCAACGCACACACGCACGTATTTTTCAGGCTCATTTTCCAGGCAGACGGTGAGTCGCGCACGTATTTACCAACTGTGCTTGCCCCGTGTGTCGCGTACCCCTTCAGAGGTCATTGTAGGCTGCGTGTAACACGCGTATGTTCATTTTTGTGTTTCTGGGTGCCACAGCGTAGTGCGGGTTCATTTTTCCACGCACGTGGTCTATGAGGGGTTGCGTGCACTTTATTTTCTGTTTTTGGGGTGCCTGTGCATCGCGTGACCCGTCATCTTTCCCCAGGGGTCACATACACCCTTCCTAGAGCACTAGGGTACGAATTCCATCTAGTACCCTACCCTTTTGACCCCAAATTGCCCAGGACAATAGTTTACTGCAACTCCCATACGCACAACAACATCAGTGCCATGGTTGGGAGGCGACCAAGCGGTAAGGGTGGCAAAGGTGGCCGAGCCTCAAGAGGTGGCCGTGGTAGGGGACATGGCTGGGATTTGCAGGGTACCCCTAGCCCCTCATGTGTGGAGGACCAGTCAGGGACACCCATGCCCCC
This sequence comes from Ambystoma mexicanum, assembly GCF_040938575.1. Lineage (NCBI taxonomy): Eukaryota > Metazoa > Chordata > Amphibia > Caudata > Ambystomatidae > Ambystoma > Ambystoma mexicanum. The sequence continues at coordinate 468,948,792 of NC_090922.1, forward strand.
CCCCATAGTTGAGGGAAACGTGGCAGACACCATCTCTGCTCAGCCCTTGCTGAACCGGCCCATTGTGGCACCTGACCTGGCAGAGGGTGACTCCCAGGCTGACTTCCAGGTCGCCAAGTCTAGGCCATGTGTGGCAGTGCAAGTTGGTGTCACCAGAACATGTGGATCAGGGGCAGCTATGTCATCTGCTGCCCCGAGTAGGTAGGGTGGGGAGGGTGCAGGGGCAGCTGCAGCTCCATCCACCCCAGCTCTGACTCTCCCAGCCAGGGCAGTGTTGGTCCCAGTCCATCTTGCTAACGTTCCCCCTGACTACGCAACACTTCAGCCAATGCCTGCACCAAGTCCCATGCTCAGTGTGCATTCCCACACTCCAACTACCCAGTCCACCAGTGCTCCTGCCCCTAGTGGCCAGAGTGGCGTAGGCCACTCAGGATCCCCACCACCTTCCAAAAAAAAGAGGAAGAGTGCTCGTCCACTACAGGCTGATACCCCAGACATGGCTACGCAGTCCGGCACGCATAGGAAGCCTAGCTTCAATGATGCCGAACGTGATGCACTTGTGCAGTATGTGTCCGCACATGACAGCGAAATGTTGATCACTTCAGGGTGCAAGACCACACCTGCTCAACGTCAGGCACACTGGCAGACCGTCGCGGACATCAAAAGTGCCCTTGGATTAGTGAGGCGCACAGCTGGTGAGTGCTACAAGCGCTGGAATGACCTTAAGCGCAGGGCAAAGAAAAAGCTGGCCTCAAGTCATGCCGCTACTCTGGTGACGGGAGGTGGGTCTCCACAAGTGGACATTGAACTCACTGTACATGAGTCTGTTGCTGGGACCTACATCACAGAGGAACAGATCCAAGGTGTGGGAGAGCTGCCAGATTACGAGGCATTGTCCGGTGAGTGCACATGCATGTGTGTGTGATCCATGTGTATGTTGTGTGTGTAAGGGGTTCTGATTGAGTGCCAGGTGAGGGTGTGTGTCCCTGAGTGGTTTGGGTCACCCATGTGCTTCATCCAAAACATTCTGCGCCCCTAGATTAGGGTATTACAGTATCCCTTCTGCCCACAGTAGACATTTTGTGCAACACCACGCCAGTTGCCCTTGAAGTGGCATCGTGCAACAACATTGTTCCGTATTTCTCATTGTTCATTCAGGCTGATTGTTTCGATCCCCCCACTTTCACTACGCATTTCTCAGCCCTATTGTCAAATGATACGTGACATGCCTATGGTACATGCCATCTGTGTGATGGCATGTGTCATGTATGTGGACTGGACATGCCACTCACAGGCCAATGTGTGATGGCTCTGCTAGCCAGCATGCAGCTAATGTGTTGCTCTTCCATCTTGGTGTCATCAGTGTCTGACATTTTCCTCCCCTTCAAACTCAGTGACAGTGCATGCATGGGAGGGTTATAGTCATGTGGGACATGTGTCAATCAAGTACTGGTTCTGTAGCTTGTAAGGCCTAATTGTGTGCCATGGTGCTAATGCCTGTTTCCATGTTTTGTCTTTCATGTTTCTGCAGGGGATGACGCACTTGATGTTGTTGAGGGTGAGGAGATGGTGCAGACCCAGGGGGGATCTCAGGCCCGACCGGGCACCAGTGGGGGACGGGGTGTGGTGGTGGGTGAGAACCAACTCTTGCTGCAGACCGTTCTCTCCAGGGGTGTCTCTGGGTGCACCTCCCCAGACCTCTATTCAGGTGTTGATTCGGATGATGAGACCTATGTGGCTTCGCAGGTAGGTGTTTCTGGAAGGTATTCTGTTCTGTCCGACCCACCTGCACCAGGGGTACTGCCCACTATGGGGATGTCAGTGTTGGTAGGTCCGCCTTTGGTGGTCACGGATGCAAGGCCACACTCCGCAACATCTGATCCTGTTCCTGGACCAGCAGATCAGAGGGGGAATGCAGTCCTGCAGCCTCAGGCAGTGCCGACACAGCAAGGCACAGTTCGCCTTGCCCCAGACAGGTGTGGTGCCCGCCAACGCGGTGGCCGTACGCCACTAGGCAATACCACATGGGATAAATCCATATACGGTATGGCAAACCAACAGGCAGCAGCATCTGAGATGATGGCTCAAGCTATGGAGAGGGTGGCCACTTCCATTGTCACCCCAGAAAGGCAGATGGAGCAACTACAGCAGGCAACAGAGTCCATTTGCCGATCACTCAGGGAGGACATGTTGGCGTCCAACAGGGACAGAACGGTGGCCCTGGACACTCTGCGGGAAGCCATTTCTTTAGAGTCCCAGGGCCAGAGGGAAGCCCTGAGGGTAGAAGTCCATCACTTCAGGCAGACTCTTGTGGACCTTGAGGCTTCCACTGTCACGAGAACAGAACAGCTGCTGGAGCGGGTCACACATATGCTCTCAGCAGAGATGCAGGCAACTCGGGAGGAGGTCCGGGCATCACGTCAGGTGGTGCATGGGGATCTCCGCACCATATTCCTCCAGAACGAGACCTTCCACACCCGCATGCTTGCTGCCATGGAGGACCAGACTAGGGCTTTGCGTGGGCTGCCACCCATAGCACCACCACCTCCTGTGGCGGCAGCAGCACAGAGTGATGAGAGCGACCACAGCGATTCTGAATCTCTCACGATAGCGTAGCCGTGCAGGCCATGAGCCCCTGGAGGTGTTTTTTTTCTCGCAACATCCACACAGGAGGCTGTTGGTGTGCACCCTGTCCTCGGACCTCCTGGGTGGCCTCCCCCACCCCCCATGGCCCCCCATGGCCATTTTTGATTTTTGGTTTTTGAGTTTTTGTTACAGTGTGTTGCCTTGTGTGGCTCCCGTGGGCATCCACTGTATTCCGGCTGGGCACATGCAGGCTTGTCCTGAGTTTGGGTTAGATGCTTGGGTTCGTGACACACACACCCCTCCTGCTTCCCGTTTCCATGGGTTTGCAAAGGGTGTGCCCAAGTGACAGTCACTTACACAGTGACGTTGGACTCCCATGACATGTGTGGGCAGTCTGTATTCAATACTGTGTATACATTCCTAGTGCATATTGTTGTAGTATTGTACACTGCATGGTGTATTGATGTGTGCTTGTGCATCCATGTCTCCCTCATAATTTGCAGGTTCATTCCTCATGTCTTCACAAGGCTGTCTACTTTGGAGATGGAGTTCATGTTGTAAGCAGTGCACTTCCAGATTTGCGTGGCACCAACACTGTACAGTTGGAAGTGGTCGATGTGCTAGCATCACCAGGTTGTAAGACTACGTACCCTTTAACTTAGTACGGTCATGTGAATGCTATGTTTGGGGTTGGCTAGCTGCATTGTATTGTGGTAAGTCTTTGGTCATGTGTGTTGTCAGTTCTACATTAATGGGAGCATATTGTGTGTGGCCATTTTCCGTTCGGGACACTGTACTTTGTGACACTTGTGTCATGTTTTGGGGATTCCTTTGTTTGCACTCACATAGCATGACATGCCATGGTGTGTTGGGTAGGAGGTGTTGGGTGACATGGCACTGTTGTCATGTTGTATCTTGCAAGGGGGTAATGATTTTAGCAGCACAGAAGTGTGTCTTTTGATGACACAGCATTGGTGGTGTTTGTGTAGGCAGGGATGCACACAATGGAACACTTCCAGGTGAACAATCTCAGACTGGTATGGTTGTGACAGTTGACTGTCACTTGACTCATCATCATTGATAGTCAGCTGGTATGTGCCAGGGCTGTGTGCACTCCACAGGGGTGTGATTTTAGGTGAAGTAATTAGCCACCAGCTGCGTACGGGCTGCCTCACCCCGTGCCCTTTCCCCTCCCATGCGCAGCGGGCGTGCATGTGGTTGGGGATGTGGGGGCACCACCATGTCCATGGGCAGGCCCCGGCGTGTTGCAACGTTGTGCAGGACACATGCTGCCACTATGATCCTGCACACTACTGGGGGAGCGTATAACAGCTGCCCACCAGAACGGTCAAAGGAGCGAAAGCGTGACATGAGCACTCCGAATGTGCGCTCCACTATGCCCCGGGTTGCAATATGGGCTGTGTTGTATCTTACCTCGGGTGGCGTGGTGGGGTTCCGAATTGGCGTCATCATGTGGGTGCTCAGAGGGTAGGAACTGTCCCCTAGGGAGGTGGTGATGGGTATCATTAGTGGGGTTGTGACATTACTCAGTATCTGACATGCATGCATGTGCTGTGGCATTTATACTCACCGATCAGCCATGTATCGCCATGCCGCCCAGCTTCTAGGCCCCGGCTTAGGGTTGACATTCTGTAAATGAAACTGTCGTGCGTGGACCCTGGATAGTTGGCATATACTGAGGTGATGATTCCCTTGGCATCACATACTACCTGGACATTGATGGAATGCCAGTGCTTGCGGTTTCTATAGATGTGCTCAGATGCCTTGGGGGGACGTAGAGCCACATGGGTGCAGTCAATGGCACCTAGCACTTTGGGGAAGTGTGCCACCCCGTAAAAATCCTGGACGACAGCCTGCCTTTCTGCAGGTGTTCTGGGCAGGTATATGTGCATGCGTACTGATGGGCGTGCAGTCATGATGGCCAAGACCTGGTTTAGGCAGCGTGACTGCGTGGCCTGTGACACCCCCCCCCCCACTATGGCACTTGTCCGCTGAAATGATCCAGTGGCCAAGAAGTGCAGTACATTAAGGACCTTCTCCAGGGGGCTGAGTGCTTGGGAGCAGAGGGTGGGTGATGTGAGGTCATCCTCCCACTCACTGACCAGGTCGAGTATTATGTGAGGTGGAAACCTGTAACTCCCATACACGTGGTCATCAGGCATCCCAAAAAGGCTGGTTCTGGGTGTAAAAATTCTGGCCCTGACTATCCTCCTCCTCCTACTGCGGTATCCCACGGCCACTGCTGCTAGGAACGGTATATTCATCCTGGCGTCTGAGCTTGTTTGTTGTTTGCGCGCACTTTTATGCTGCACGGGTCGACGTTCGCCTGCTTCCTGCTGGCGTACGTGTTTCCGGATTCGCACGTCTTTTTTGGCGTGTGCGTGTGGGCGTTCCGCGCATTTGCCTCCTGTACTTCCACGCCCACCACAGTAATACACGTACCCCGCTTGCCCAGGCCCAATCGCGTGTAAAACTTCCCGCGAGCCCCTGAAGTACACTTACCCCGCTCGCCCAAGCCCAATTGCATGTAAAACTTCCCACGAGCCCCTGAAGTACACGTACCCCGCTCGCCCAGGCAAACTCGCGTGTAAAACTTCCCGCGAGCCCCTGAAGTACACGTACCCCGCTCGCCCAGGCACAATCGCGTGTGAAACTTCCTGCACACCCCCGAAATACACGCTATTTTTGACACAGCGGGTGTCCGTGTTTGTCGCGTACCCCTTTGCACGTCATTTGTCCTAGAGGGCCACAGTATGGGACATTCATCAGAGCTGTATATACGGCTTTTTGTTAGCGCACATTTTTTTAATGCACAGGGACGCTACCGCCTGCCTTCGTGTGGCGGACATGTGTTGATGTACATAGTTGACTTTTGGTTTGTGTCATGGGATCGCCATTTCACTGCTGTGGGGTGGGGGTGCAAGGGGACATGAGTGGGACATGAGTGGGGGCTTGCTCGCAGGTGCCCTGCTCTGCTGGGGGGTGGGGGTGCAAGGGGACATGAGTGGGACATGAGTGGGGGCCTGCTGGCAGGTGCCCTGCACTGCTGGGGTGTGGGGGTGCAAGGGGACATGACTGGGGGCCTGCTGGCAGGTGCCCCTCAGTGCTGGGGGTTGGGTGTGCAAGGGGACACGAGTGGGGGCCTGCTGGCAGGTGCCCTGCACTGCTGGGGGGTGGGGGTGCAAGGGGACATGAGTGGGACATGAGTGGGGCCTGCTGGCAGGTGCCCTGCACTGCTGGGGGGTGGGGGTGCAAGGGGACATGAGTGGGGGCCTGCTGGCAGGTGCCCCTCAGTGCTGGGGTGTGGGTGTGCAAGGGGACACGAGTGGGGGCCTGCTGGCAGGTGCCCTGCACTGCTGGGGGGTGGGGGTGCAAGGGGACATGAGTGGGAGCCTGCTGGCAGGTGCCCTGCACTGCTGGGGGGTGGGGGTGCAAGGGGACATGAGTGGGACATGAGTGGGGGCCTGTTGGCAGGTGCCCCTCAGTGCTGGGGGGTGGGTGTGCAAGGGGACATGAGTGGGGGCCTGCTGGCAGGTGCCCTGCACTGCTGGGGGTGGGGGTGCAAGGGGACATGAGTGGGGACCTGCTGGCCGGTGCCCTGCACTGCTGGGGGGTGGGGGTGCAAGGGGACATGAGTGGGGACCTGCTGGCAGGTGCCCTGCACTGTAGGGGGGTGGGGTGCAAGGGGACATGAGTGGGACATGAGTGGGGGCCTGCTGGCAGGGGACATGAGTGGGACATGAGTGGGGGCCTGCTGGCAGGTGCCCCTCAGTGCTGGGGGGTGGGTGTACAAGGGGATATGAGTGGGGGCCTGCTGGCAGGTGCCCTGCACTGCTGGGGGGTGGGTGTGGAGGGCGTCATGCGTTGGTGATCAGTAGTGAAAGCTGACATGTGGCTTGCCTGGGGGGCATGCCCATGGTGGATGGGCTGCCTGCGGGACATGACCAGGGGTGCAGTGTAGTCCCCTGTGGTGTGGGCTGCCTGCAGGGGCCGTGGAGGGTGTAGAGGGAACACCTGGGAGGACCCACACTGCCAATTCACGTGTAGGACTCCTCTGCACCCCAGATATACACGTACTCGACTCGCACAGGGCGTGTCGCGTGTGAAACTTCCTGCGCACCCCCGAAATACACGTACCCCGCTCGCCCAAGGCCAATCACGTGTGAAACTTCCTGCGCACCCCAGATTTACACGTACCCAGCCCAATCGCGTGTGAAACTTCACGCGAACCCCAGGAATACATGCACCCCACTCGCACAGGGCCTATCGTGTGTGAGACTTCCCGCGAACCCGAGATTTACACGTACCCAGGCCAATTGCGTGTGCAACTTCACGCGAACCCCAGGAATACACGCACCCCACTCGCACAGGGCCTATTGCATGTAAAACTTCCCGCAAACACTAGATTCACACGCACCCCGCTCGCCCAAGTGTCACGCCCCTGCGGAGACCATGGTCACTGTGGCATAGATGGTCTCTTAGACGGATTGCGGCCATCTTTACTCCCAAGATGGCCGCCGCTATGGATGGTGTGGGTCTAGACTTACACCAAGGCCGCACGGTGGAAGGACCGCCCCCCTGATCCGGAGTCGGTTCATCTGTTCCTGTGGACAACACGCGGATGCGTTGCTACTCTTCCACAACAGCGCTTCGTGAGTTCGATACTAGGATCTATTGCATACTAGTTTGTTTGTCATTCCTTCTGTGTAATTCAACCCTTTCATTCACCTGTTTCAGACTTGACTCCTTCTCCCAACTCTTGCACAACATCGGCGACTCGAGTGTACTCTCTCAGCCACACTCGTTACGAGCTGAACCTCACTGATCGGTTCGCTAGTGAGAATTCCTTCCTGGCGTGCGGTACGTGAGAATTGATAGTCAGTCCCTAGTATATCCGGGGGTTAGAAGAAGAACCAGAATTGACACCTGATATTATTTCACCTATTCAGAAGCAGGGATATGCGGGGTCCGATCCGCAGCATTGAGATTTGAGACTCATTCTCTTCCTGGGACGTCCTCGAGGTTACTCCTATCCGCGTCTCATCGGAAGACCTACAATATAGCCCGATAAGTCGTATCCCCCTTCCAATCAGGTACTCCTCGTTTTCTCTACCCATATTCTGCCTTCTACTTACCCTTCTTAAACTTACCACTTTCCTCTGTCTTTATCCAGACGGCTCCCCTCCAGCGGATAGTCCGGGTACCAAAAACCTCTCCAGACAGACGACATCTATCCAGTGGCCGTCGACACAGGGTTTTCTTTCCCAGAGGGTTTCCCTGGGGTCCTTCCCCTCCTTAATCCTTGATTTGAAGGCGGAGGAAGGGTCTCAGGGAGGCACTCATTCTCTACCCCTGTCGGAACCATTTCTGAAGAAGGAAGCATAGGAAGGAGAACGACTGGTGTTTCTCTAAGGCAGGGGTGCACAACTGATTTTGACAGAGGGCCGAAAGTACCTTACATGAGGGCTATAGTGGGCAGAAAAGTAAATGTGGGCGCGGCGGTAGGCGGGGCGTGGCAGGAGGCTTTTTAAACCCCCAATTTGTACTAAACACATGGAAAAAGAGTGTTTTTGAGGGGTAACGATTTTTATTTGCATTTCAAACTTACATTTTGTACTACACATTTTTCATTGTTATAATTTATTTCTATTTAGTTATTGTATCTCGCCTGCTTAATTAACTTATATATATTTTATTGACCCTAGATACACTATGCCCCATGGCACTCTCACCCCCAACCAAACACTATGCCCCATGGCCCCCTCACCCCCAATCAAACACTATGCCCCATGGCCCCCTCACCCCCAACCAAACATTATGCCCCATGGCCCCCTCATCCCCAACCAAACACTATGCCCCATGGCCCCCTCACCCCCAACCAAACACTATGCCCCATGGCCCCCTCACCCCCAACCAAGCACTATGCCCCATATGTCCCTCACCCCCAACCAAACACTATGCCCCATGGCCCCCTCACCCCCAACCAAACACTATGCCCCATGGCCCCCTCACCCCCAACCAAACACTATACCCCATATGTCCCTCACCCCCCAACCAAACACTATGCCCCATGGCCTCCTCACCCCCAACCAAACACTATGCCCCATGGCCCCCTCACCCCCAACCAAACACTATGCCCCATATGTCCCTCACCCCCAACCAAACACTATGCCCCATGGCCCCCTCACCCCCAACCAAACACTATGCCCCATATGTCCCTCACCCCCAACCAAACACTATGCCCCATGGCCCCCTCACCCCCAACCAAACACTATGCCCCATATGTCCCTCACTCCAAACCAAACACTATGCCCCATATGTCCCTCACCCCCAACCAAACACTATGCCCCATATGTCCCTCACCCCCAACCAAACACTATGCCCCATGGCCTCCTCACCCCCAACCAAACACTATGCCCCATGGCCCCCTCACCCCAACCAAACACTATGCCCCATATGTCCCTCACCCCCAACCAAACACTATGCCCCATGGCCCCCTCACCCCCAACCAAACACTATGCCCCATATGTCCCTCACCCCCAACCAAACACTATGCCCCATGGCCCCCTCACCCCCAACCAAACACTATGCCCCATGGCCCCCTCACCCCCAACCAAACACTGTGCCCCATATGTCACTCACCCCAAACCAAACACTATGCCCCATATGTCCCTCACCCCCAACCAAACACTATGCCCCATATGTCCCTCTCCCCCAACCAAACACTATGCCCCATGGCCCCCTCACCCCCAACCAAACACTATGCCCCATGGCCCCCTCGCCCCCAACCAAACACTATGCCCCATATGTCCCTCACCCCCAACCAAACACTATGCCCCATGGCCCCCTCACCCCCAACCAAACACTATGCCCCATGGCCCCCTCACCCCCAACCAAACACTATGCCCCATGGCCCCCTCACCCTCAACCAAACACTATGCCCCGTATGTCCCTCACCCCCAACCAAACACTATGCCCCATGGCCTCCTCACCCCCAACCAAACACTATGCCCCACGGCCCCCTCACCCCCAACCAAACACTATGCCCCATATGTCCCTCACCCCCAACCAAACACTATGCCCCATGGCCCCCTCACCCCCAACCAAACACTATGCCCCATACGTCCCTCACCCCCAACCAAACACTATGCCCCATGGCCTCCTCACCCCCAACCAAACACTATGCCCCATGGCCTCCTCACCCCCAACCAAACCCCCCACCCCATGGCCCCCTCACCCCCAACCAAACCCCCCAACTCAGCACACACACAAACATGCACCAATACAGACCCAAACCCCCACCCCCCAACTCACCACACACACAAACATGCACCCATAAAGACCCGAACCCCCACCCCCCAACTCCAAACCCCCCACCCCCCAACTCAGCACACACACTCTCAAGCATGCACCCATACAGACCCGAACCCCCCCACCCCCCAACTCAGCACACACACAAACATGCACCCATACAGGCCCGAACCCCCCACCCCCCAACTCCAAACCCCCCACCCCGCAACTCAGCACACACACTCTCAAGCATGCACCCATACAGACCCGAACCCCCCACCCCCCAACTCAGCACACACACAAACATGCACCCATACAGACCCGAACCCCCCACCCCCCAACTCAGCACACAAACATGCACCCATACAGACCCGAACCCCCCACCCCCAACTCAGCACACACTCAAGCATTCACCCATACAGACCCGAACCCCCACCCCCCAACTCAGCACATACACAAACATGCACCCATACAGACCCGAACCCCCCACCCCCCAAATCAGCACACACACAAACATGCACCCATAAAGACCCGAACCCCCACCCTCCAACTCAGCACACAAAAAACATTCAAATCAAAACATTCATACACATCCGACACACATCCGACACCCCCCACTCCCGCATCTCAACATACACACAAAATACATTCAAATACAAACATTCACACACCCCCCCACATCTCAACATACACACAAAATAAATTCAAATACAAACATTCACACACGTCCCCACATCTCAACATACACACAAAATACATTCAAATACAAACATTCATACACATCCGACACACACCCCCACCCCCGCATCTCAACATACACACAAAATACATTCAAATACAAACATGCATACACATCCGACACACCCCCCCACCCCCGCATCTCAACATACACACAAAATACATTCAAATACAAACATTCATACACATCCGGCACACCCCCCACCCCCGCATCTCAACATACACACAAAATACATTCAAATACAAACATTCATACACATCCGACACACTTCCCGACCCCCGCATCTCAACATACACACAAAATACATTCAAATACAAACATGCATACACATCCGACACCCCCCCCCACCCCCGCATCTCAACATACACACAAAATACATTCAAATACAAACATTCATACACATCCGACACACACCCCACCCCCGCATCTCAACATACACACAAAATACATTCAAATACAAACATACATACACATCCGACACACACCCCCACCCCCGCATCTCAACATACACACAAAATACATTCAAATACAAACATTCATACACATCCGACACCCCCCCGCAACATACACACACAAACATAAAGCAAAACAAACCCGACACACAAACACAAACAGACCACTTACCGGAGACGTGCTGGAAGGCAGGTAAGCGGCAGGTAAACTGGAATGCTGGAATCTTACTACGGCTGGCGTGGTCCAATGCTGAAATGCCTTCCGGCATCAAGCCTTATGGACCACGCCAGCCGTAGTGCTGGCCCTCCATTGGTGCAGCACACACGCATTACGTGGCTCGTAGGAGCGACGTGATGCGTGTGTGTGCTGAGCCAATGAGGGCCAGTGTTTCCACCGGCCCGGAAGACAACAAAGACTTTCCTAATGGAGGGTGGCCGCAACTGGCCCGCGGGCCGTATGTTGTGCACCCATGCTCTAAGGTAACCTTTCGGTGTATTCAAATTCCTCGTAATTTGTCTAATTATTACACCAAGGCCAATCGCGTGTGAAACTTCCTGCGCACCCCTGGAATATACGTATCCCACTCCCCCAGGCACGATTGCGTGTAGAACTTCACGCGCACCCCTGAAATACACGTACCCCGCTCCCCCAGGCCCGATCACGTGTAAAACTTCCCACGCACACCCGAAATACATGCACAAGCTAATTTTTCACACAGCGGGTGTCGCTGTTTGTCACGTACCCCTTTGCACGTCATTTGTCCTAGGGGTCCACAGTATGGGACATTCATCAGAGCTGTATATTCGTGCTTTTTGTTAGCGCACATTTTGGCGCACATTTTGGCGCACATTTTTTTTCCAGCGCAGGGACGCTACCGTTTGCCTTCGTGTGGAGGACGGGTTTGGGTCTGTGCGCGTTTTTGCCCGTGCGCTGGTTTGCCCTATTCGATTCCATGAATACGTGTTGTAGGCGAGCGTGTGGGCGTTCCGTGCACTTGCCTCCTGTACTTCCCCCGTGACGCCCACATTTTTACGAGTTGTTCCCCATTCCGAGTGTTACGCCCCATGTTCCGCCTACTTTTGTTATGTGCGCCGCGCTATGTGCTCTTTCGCTGTGGCCTTAGCGCACGCCGTTAGATAACCTGTGCGCCGGCGTGTGCCGCGCACTTTTTCAGCGCACATCCCTGATTTTACTCGCGCACGGACTTCCATGAATAGATGTGCGCTGGTTTCCCTGCGATATTCGCACTTGCACTGCGATTTTCGCTCTTTCACCTGCAAATCGCACGTTTTCGCAGGCTTGCGCCGAAATTTTCGGCGCACATTAATTCCATGAATCGGCTTGAAAATCTGCCTTATAATATGCCCTGGCTTTTCCGTGCATGTTCACCTATCACTGCGCATCTTGAGCAACGTCAGCTCTGCACATCGGACAATACACCCGCTTTCCTCTACCCTACAATTAAACCAGGGGACCCCGCCCAAACCTATTCCCATTATCGACCCCCCCAGCCCACCCACCTATGAGGCTGACTCCCAACTGCGATAAAAATGTGGGTTCGTGGCGTCATCCTGTGACATCACTCAAGGGCCCCCGGATACAGGCACCACTCCTGGGATCAGACAGTCAGATACTGCAGGAACACATCCTCCACATATGTGGTAACACTCTGGGATGTTTACGTGCCCCAAAGTCGGCCATCCGCATTACACAATCAACTGCTCACAGTGTTGGGAAAGTTGAGAAAACTCGATAAAAGTACGGCATTCAATATCCGCACTCAAGTGATACCCAGGGCAGGCGATTCATAAAACGAGCCCATGCTGAAGACTCTCTGGTCCAGTGCGTGCCAGGCCAAGGCCCCCGGGCACGTGTCCGTTGTTGTTGCTGCCTTCTGATGAGGAAGATGCCGGGAATGGCGGTGGTGATGCGGGAAGCGTCGCGGGGGCACAGGATCTCCTTACAAGGGCCGCCGTGACATCAGAGGGACTCCCCTCCCCTCCCCTCCCCTCGGGGAGGACAGTGAGTGAGCGATCTCTGAGTCAGAGGCGGGCTCAGCCGGCGCGACACGCACGCGGCTCTGCCCACTACGCACCATCAACACAAGGGGACGAGGCGGAGCGAGCCAGGCAGCGTGCTCGGCCGGGGCAGAGAAGGAAGCAAGCGTGCTCGGCTGGGACAAGGCAAGGAAACGTGCTCGGCCGGGACAGAGCAGGCAGCGTGCTCGTTCTCCCGCCCCACAGACTGCCAGCGAGCCGGAACACAGCAGCCGGACAGGGTAAGTTAACCGGGACCTCCAGGAAACCCAAGACAGTATCCGAAAGATTTACGAAAAGTGGCGGCAAGTTCTACTCGCCTGGCCGCTTTAAGAACACAAGCTGGAACTCGTGTTCCCTGCGCCCCGCTTTCTCGACTGGGATAGCGCCTTGAGGCGATCTAGCGCCCAGAGCGCAGATAAAATATGTTTAATCACTCTGTTAAAGCTCTCTGGCGCGTTCGCTGTAACGATTCTCAAATTACATATTGAAACAATAAAGTGTAGGAACAACTTTTCGAACTGTCAGGGCAGAACACATGCTGACCCGACGTGCTCTGGAACTCGCGAAGGAGAGACATTGGCAGGCTGGGCTGTTTCATGGAGACTGCCCCCTCACAGCGAGGACAGTCGCTCTGCGTGAGACATTGCCCTCGAGTGATCTAAAGACGGGTGCAGTCTCTTGTGGTTCCTGCACGCCATTGCTCAGCCTGCGCCCCCTCCACGGGCTCACGAGGTGTGCCTCTAGCAATGCGGTTTGGTTGTTCTTATTGTTTGAATTCCTGTTTTTCTGGCCATGCTACACTAGAGGGAGGGGAAGTGTGAGGGGGGGTAAGCAGAGTGTGTTGTTGCCAACAGCCTTCCGAGCGGAGAATAGGGCCACGTGGGCTTTGTAAACACCCCCCCCCCCGGTCCTGTATCACGCTCGACTAACATTACAGGTGCCCCAGGTGACAAGAGAAGGCACATGGGGTTACTCTGATTACTCGCAATCCCCACTTTTAGTTAAGACTTTTTAAAAAAAATCTTGGCATTCTGGTACTTGTAGTGCTTGATTTGACATTTTAAATGTAGATGTCTTTAGAATGCAGGGTGGAAAAAGAAGATTTAGCGAACCATTTAGTCTTGTATCCGACTTTGAGAGGGATTTCTGGGACATGTAGTCCTCCTGGCTCGGGACTAAGTAGTCCGTACTCATAGCGTTCTGTGGAAACATCCTCATTGAGTGAGGTAGGGTGCATTCTGTGGCAAGTAGTCCGGGGTTAAGTTCTGCTCTTGGTGAAGTAGTGTACATTCCCGCACAAATCATTGTGCAGAATGAGGCTGTGCACCCCAGACCTGTGCACCGCTGAAGGCTTTCCTGCACAGAGAGGCAATGTAAACATGCAATCCTATGAGGTCATCTACGTAGTTTTTCTGCAACATGTGTTCAGGGTCGGCTGAAGGTCAGCGGGGGCCCATTTTAATGGTCTGTTGGGCCCTGTGGTAAAGGGTCGGGTCAAGGTCAGCGGGGGCCTCTGCCAAGCCCCGGAATCGACCATGCCGCCTGGTACACCTGCGTGCTGTCCTTTGCATGCCCCCCCCACCGTTATTCATGCTGCTCCATGCACAGTAGCGTAACTCCAATAATACTATGAATAATTAAAGCATGAGTGAGGGAGAGTTTCTCTGTAGTCCACACTGGCTGAGAGCCATACGACGCTGCTGCTGTGGCAGTGTAAGGAACATAAGGCACGTTAAGCTAAAGCCCATTTGCTCAGTATCAAAGGCCACGTGGGGAAGCCGAAATGCAAGCACTTGTTTCCCAGATTACACTTTAAAGAGCAGAGAATACTACCTTGCTCTGCTGTTCGTTTTAGAATCCGCATTCAATGCTTGCTGTGAAGGTGTATTTCATGGACTCGGTTAGTACTCCCTTCGGTAAATCTGTCATGAAATATCAACCTGTTGGTATATGCAAACAGTGAAATAGAAACAGGGTTTCAAAAGCAAATACAAGTCTTCTGAAAAATAATAAAGGGTCACACAAGGATTACAAAAAAGAGCAGTGACATGCATCTTTTTAAAACACATATCTCAGTTACAGGTGCACAACCTCATGAGCTACCTCATAGCATTTCTATTTTAGACACAGAACCCCTGATGGAAGCAATGTGGCCTCATAACAGACTGAGGCAAGAAGAAACAATCATGGAAACAGGAACACTCGGGGGAGGGGGGGGAGCAGGGCCAGAGGGGGGCCTAACAGAGCAGGAGGAGAACACTCTCCAGGAAAGAGCTAATGGGATGGAATACAGCACCAGGTCCAGTGGGGCACGCTTTCTTTGATTTTGGCTGCAGGGCAAACGCTGCATAAGGCAGGCACAGGGGGGGCGCACACCATAACAATGGAGAACAGTAGAGGGCCTAGGAAACCCTGCACGCAGCCTGCCTTGTGAAAACGTGCAAGCTGCAAAGCTCCTGTCACATGGCAGGGGAGAGGGGGCACAATCAAAGCTGCTCACGTGTTCCAGTTCTTTTGTAACCCAGTCGGCACCTTGCCATCATTACCCCAAGGGGGATTCCGAGTTGGAGTAGCGACAAAGCTGAAAAGAGGTGCTAATGCATACTTGCCAACATACCCATTCCAATCTGTAGGTGCTTATCCAGTCCTGTTTTTTTCCTTTGCATTCTACTTTTCCCTTTATAAAACTCAGGGACATATAGGAAGGGTCTGCCGTGTTCGCTGGATCTGAACGCCGGCGTGATAGCCAGCACTGATGGAGAGGCATGTGAAGGCACGACGAGGTGATCGAGTGAGTGATGGTGCTAGCAAAGGCAGCTTGTCCCGGGCACACGGCAAAGGGTAGTTTAATGTACAAAAGAACACAACACAGAGCGAGCTTCCCACCCCCTGAGGCTCGGGGCCCATTCCAACTGAAAGGCCCCGGTGCTGCCCCTGCATGTAGTGCTGCGCGTTGCCAACTGTACTGACTGAGTCTGAATATATCCCTGCGCACGTAGGGTGAGATTTAGTGGGCGACACGAGGAAGCGTGCATTCCAGAAGATGCCCTGCGGGTACTTCTATTACCAACGGAGCTAGAGTGAATTCTGAGCTATGCATTCCCGCGGAGACATCGGTAATGGAAGGCGTATTGCAGTCCTTGACCCGTACCTGCATTTCTAATAAGTATCGAGACTGTCCTTTGACAAGTTGTCCTGCTGTGGCATCTGTGTTGCGGGGTGCCGTGTGCATTCTGGGGCATGTAGTCTCCTGAGTGCACTTTGGGAAATCTAGGGCCTCTTTCTTGGTGTGTATTCTGACGTTTGAGGGCAGTACCCTGGGCAAATTGTCAATTCCTAGCATGTGAGTGATTCCTGTGCAGTTGAGGTGGCACCATAGATCAGGGTCTCTCCATTGCAAACTGTCCTTTTGTCACGCACCTTTTACATCCATTGTAGCACTACTTATTCATGGAACGCTGGTTCAGCCAGCCCCTCATGGAACCCTCTCAACGTGTCCAAATTACCAGGAGCTGGGGACTTGTTAGCTCCTGGGTAGGGCGACCAGATAAAACATAAATAAAAAAAAAACTCGCCAGGCCATAGACATAGAAGTAGGACTACCATAAATACAAATACAACTGTAGTCCTACTGGCCTGTTGTGGGGGGGGGTGTGCTCCCAGGCACACTCCTCTCATTGGAGGAGAGCGCCAGGGAGGGGAAGTGGGAGGAAATGGGGGTGGGGGGGTGAAAAGCATTTCACGCCCCCATTCATGCAGGAAGAGTCGCAACAGGACCAGATTTCGGTATTTCAAAATCGGACCTGGCACACACCGGGACCGTAGCCACCCAAACATGCAAACACCGGGGCGGAGCGCGATTTCCATGGACTGTCTCTGGGTGGTGGGGGCGGGGGAGGGACTAGGACGTCTGGTCACACTACTCCTGGGTATGCCCGAGCAGAATACCTGGTTAGCTGAATACCAGAAGCTGCCTTTGACTCCCTGTGTCGCATTTTGTCATCCATACACATCTTTGCTAAATGTACTCTAGGTGTTAGTGCGGCTGCTTTGACGGCAGCCATTTTGGTGCGGCTGCTTTGGTGCAGATCCCTTGTCGTCGTGCCCTATTGGATGCGGCCCGAGGGGATCTATCGGCACCGGCCAAATAGGCGCACAATCCCAGCATATTTTTTAAAAAGAATACGTTGGTGAGATTCGAACCAGGATCTCTCGTCTTCAAGGCATGGCACTAAACCACAAAACCGAACAAGGCTCATAGCTTTAATGTGCACAACTTACCTATTATACATATGTATGGTTGCAGGGTAAGTATGAAAGTTGTGCCCTCCACCTATATGTGCCAGTTGGTCATGTGGCGCATTGCATGCCTTGAAAACTGGTGACCAGGGTTCAAATGCCTGGCAGCGGTACATTTTTAGGGTTCAAATGCCTGGCAGCGGTACATTTTTCTTTAAGTATATCATAATGTCCCCATTTGGCGAAACAGCTATTTGGGCACAGCTGCTAAATGCCAGCAGCTTGGCCTAAATCAACCACGCACCAAATGTGCAGCACTGAATTGTCTGTCGCACCACTGTGGCTGTGCCGAAAGGGGCTCTGTGGCCAAAGTGCTGTGCCGAAACATGGCATCGGGAATGCATCTAAAGGAGCCTTGGGACACGCATAGAAGACCAGTAAGCTATAAAGGGTCATATATAATGGACAAACGGTCAAAACTTGCCTCACGTGAAAGTTAGATTTGCAACATGCTAGGAACTAGCTCCCTTCTTCCCACGAGGTAGTGTCAGCTTACTGGGTAAGTGCCAGATAGCTATGAGCTGCTTGTTTGCTCCTGCTCAACTAATCCCTGAACTTGTGCTATTACTGGTTACCTAGCAGATATTATCTGCACACACTCTCCTAAAACAAACGGGATCCCCTCCCAGTGCTTGCAATGCCAGAGGTGCTGCAACTGACATACATCATGTGTTACAAATACCCCCTGATCTAACCTGTAATTACTTCGTCCTGTGGGCTGAACGCTACTTGTCCCTCTAAGAACGTGGATGCCGACCTTTGCCGTCATGTAACTAGTTGACATGGGGGAGTCCTGTTTGTTCTTGTAATTAACTAAACTATTTGCTGCAGTTTAGAAAGGCGCCATGAGCCATGGAAAACAGATGGAACTTTTGTTTTCAGAAGTTGCTCAAGCCCTTCACATTTGAACTGTGCTCCAACTGTTGAGTCCTCTTGGAGGTCCTTCAAAAAGCCCCAGCATGGGATTGTTTTCTGTGCTTGCTTACCTCTGTGCCACCAAAGTCTGTGGAGTCCTGTAGTTCGGTTATTCCGAGCGGTCCAAATTTAATGGCGCCTCCTTGTTGAAGTTCTGACTTTGTGCTTGTTCTGCACATACTTCCTCTTCTCAAGAAGTGTTTTAAGGACCAAGTGGTCCTACCTAACTGGTACACCCATTGGCAAAGTCTTTGAGAAGCTTTCCATCTCCCAACATGCGGCCTTCAGTGAAAACAATGATCACCCACCTGGGTTGCAGCTCTGGTGCATTGCTGGGTCTGCCCTTTTCTATCTGTCTGAAAGCAATTTAGAATTAAATAGTTTTTTGCTATGTAATTCTGACTTGTCAAAAACTGCGCCAAACAGGAATTAGTCCAACACCTTAGCTAGTTAGCATGGTTGCATTTTTGTTTTACAATGCCCTTATGCTGACACGTGTTTCGGCTGTCACAAAAAGTGTACCCGACTGTCCATCTTGGAAAGACAACCTATCAAAAAATAATGTATGTAGCTATTCTAGCTTTCCATAATGTGCTTTGCTCCGTAAGACAAGTTTACTCTTCTTATTTTGGCTATAGTATATACTGGAAGGCAAGTGCAGCAAGGCTACTCCAGCGACTAAACGGAAGAGACCACATCACACCGGCCCAGAGAAGCCTACACTGGCTTCCAGTAAAAAAAATACATTCATTTCAAAGTCCTCTGCATCGCTCACACATCCCTACATGGACAAGGAACCAAATTCCTCCAAGCCAAAATCAACCGCTACCAACCAGGAAGAAACCTATGATGGAGCAATGACCTCAAACGAAATTCGGATGAACCGCACTTTCCCATTTGATGGCCAAATATGGAACTCGATCAACGACAGATCATCTGATGTTCAGAAAATGACTAAAAACCTAGCTATTCAACACGCCAAGGCTAGTTACGGGAGTCCAAGTAACCAGCCTTTGACCGGAAGTTATGGCGCAGCATATGGGAGTCAGGGGAGCATAAGTGCATATGGTAAGTAGTATTAAGGCAAGGTCTATTAACGGTGATGCTAGTGGTATTTCACAGCTGCCTAGAAGGATAATTGTTCACTCTTAACTTATTGGCAGAGAACATGCACTGATATGATGTATAGCACCTATAGTGTTGTAACGCTTCAATGCATGGGAAGGGAGGGAAGAATGGAAAATACAATGACATTCTTACAGGACATGAACAGTGAGGATGTGAAATTAACTATCATACTCGGCCTGATGACATTGAGCTTGGACATAAAGAAGGAAGGAGGGTGGGAAGGAAATTGTCAGACAGGCGACTAACATATAGTAAGTGCATAGGAGAAAGTAAGGGGAGGAGAGGCGGGGGAGGTGAGAAAAGTACACTCAAAAGCAGCAAAGCAAGCAGGAGAGTGAATACAATAGTCAGTAGTAAAACCATGTTGCAAGCCAGGATACAACTTTAGCTTGCGTCACATCTAGATAGAAATGTGAATATTAGCATGTACCACACTTAGATGGAATTCTTAACTTTAGCTTGCGTCACATCTAGACGGGATTATGAATATTAGCATGTACCACACTTAGATGGAATTCTTAACGTTAGCTTGTGTCGCATCTAGATAGAAATGTGAATGTTAGCATGCGCCACACTTGGATGAAACTGTGAATGATGGTAAGTGCAACACTTGATTGGAATCGTGATCAATATCCTGCCTCACATCTAGACAGAATATTGAAAATTAGCAACAATGGAATAGTGAATGATAGCAAACATCAGACATAGACATAACTGCAAGGACAGCAATGCCAACTAACCAATCCACTAACAATTTCATCCCTCTGCATACACTTCTCTAACCAAACACAACCACAAGCCTAAAACGCAGCAATCCGCACTAACTTCACTACACTGCAAAAACAAAACAAACCTCACGTAGACTTGCACAACAGCACACGACTACTGACCGTAAAACACCCCAAGCCCAGCCGACGGACCCACCGGGGTGAGGCTGCCATCAGCACATCACTGCTCTCTTGCACTTTTCCAGTTTATTCCCACTAACTCACCCCCCCCTCTCCCTTTCAGAGTCACCAGAGCACCAGGGGACCACTACGGTGGTGATAGTGCGCGGTACAAATATCCTTTAACATTAACATAAAAAACAGGCACCCTCCTCAGGCACCAAGGCAATCTGGTGACGGTACGAACCCTGGAATCAACAATAAATCAACCACACTGTTCTAAATACTAACCGTCCCTGCTTACCCGCTCCTCACCAGCACACCACCCACCTACCACACACGCCTTAAATGGCCAGCCTTTACTACATACATAACACACACCTGCCAAAAGAACAAACTGCCACAATCAAACAACCCAGACACTGGACGTTGCCCCTCTGACACAATAACCCCAGTGCACACAATCCCAGCATTCAGAAATCGTTGTGCTGCGTGCGGCCAGAGAATGCGCATGTGAAATGCAGCTCTTCTCTGTACACACCCGCACCCAACAATTGGGGGACTGAGACAGAGTGCTAGATCCGATTGATATGCTAGCTACAGATAGCAAGTATTAAAACACTAGGATTTTTGTAGACTCAGCATAGATGGTTGGGGGTTAAAGAACCTGCAGGCAGGTGGGAGAGTTGATCATATGTTTGCGGACTTGTAAGATATCCTTCAATCGATGTAGCATTAGGTTGCCTTTTCCCGATGCAGTAACTTTTTTTGTGTATTGAGCGTATCTGACCACTCCAAACTCCCTTTAGCCCACACTAGACTATCAGGGTGACCTTGTTGGGGTTGAGCTCTGTACATTCCCTGCACTGGATCCTCTGAGAGCTGCTGGCATACGTGGACTCCCTGGCTTTGCCCTGTCTGGCCAGGCCCTCTTCTTCCCCCGCTAGAATAGTATTGTATTTTACTTGTCATTTGTATAGTGCCAATTTCACCATTATTATAGTCTCAATGCGCTGGGAATGCCCTCAGAGGACCAGTGTTGGAGGTCCTGGGGGAGGGGGATGGTGTGTGTGTGTGTGTGTGTGTGTGTGTGTGTGTGTGTGTGTGCTTGCTTGCTTGCTTCTCAGGGCTGGCCAGGCTGCGGTAGAAAAGCAACCCATGTAGTCACGATTGTGGATGGGTGCTCAGAAGAGTAGGGATGGTGTCCGTGCTAGAGACTTGATGTGTGCTCAGCATGCCCAAATTTATCGTAGGACTGCACCGCATTCTGCTCTCAGAGGTGTTGAGGCATAGGGTGGTGTAAGTAGGCAGAGAATTTATGTGGACCGAACGACCACATTTTTATTCAGTCCTTGCTGTATACTGATGTGTGTGGTTAGTGAAGTTGTGTATTATACGTACCTTGCCGCCATTGGAGCCGTATTGATGTTAGGGCGCGCCCTCGGGTATTTGGCTTCTTCATTTGGTTCTTGCGGCTGTGATAAAAACTGTTAGGAGCAGCAGCATTTCTGCTCCAAGTAAACGCCACAGGAGGTGAACGGGTTGTGCTTCCAGTTCTTCTAGGTGGGTTAAGTGTATGATTGCGGTGGAGGTGGCGTTGGTTCTATTGCACCACTGTGCTTCTACTACTGTTGATTGATTAGTCCGTTTTCTGTCCATCTGTCAGGTGCAGTCATGCATCAATCCTGTGACGTTACATATGCGAGTGCTGTGAATCGGCCAGTGGCGCTTGAAGGAAGGCAGGGTCGTGATGGATGATGGAATATGTGTGCGTTATTGGAACTTACTGAGGACAGCATCCTCTTGCAGGTCCCTTCACACAGAACAGCAGCTATGTTTTCACTGTCAGAAAGTTGGTTTATTTGTGGTGATACAAATATTCACTGAGTTAAGAGTTAGACCTCTGACCCTCCCTAAATGGCGGGAGATGGGGGGCGGGATTAAAGTCAATAAAGCGAGCCTGCTCCTTTTGATTGGCAGAGCAATCGTCCCCTTTTGGGAACCTCCTGGTCATAAAGTACAGTTTGGTTATACTTCCATCACTGGAGGAAAGGGGTCGCTCCCACATGGTAGGTGGGCCAGATGACCTACACACATAGCCTTGCAGGGAAATGGCTGCTATACTAGTAGCCCCTCAAGCTGGCGTAGCACCAGCGATACGAAGACCGTATGACCTGAACTAAACCCTCAAAGGGGGAACAGTAGAAGCAATTGCTATAATCTAGCAGCATCAAAATGGTGGCAATAGCCAGTGACATTTGGTGCTTGTGCATTAAGCAAAAGGTTTCCCTGATGGGGGAAACGAGCGCCTTGAAGTGATTGTTGTGTGGGATCTGCAAAAGACACTAGTCCATTCTAAATGCCACAGTTAGTTGTGGAATCGTGGCCTCTGCGTTCCCTGGCCTCTTCTTTAGCCTCTTGGAGAGCAGACGGTCTGGTCTCTCTTTGTGTCTGTCACTCTCACTTCCACCTCTCGAGTTCTCGCTTTCACTTTCCCAGTCACGACAGACGACAACCGGGGCATTTTTTAAAACATTTTTTTTTTGTTTAGTATTCTTTTTCCCTCTTTCATTTTTCCTCTCCACATGACCCGCTGTTTGCCTTTCTGCATACCTCTACCTCCCTCCTTCTCGCGGCAGTCTGTCATATAGGGAACACTCAGGAGGCCGCCCCTCTCGTATTTACCTCCTCTCACCTCCCTTCTCGTACTTTTTTGCTAAATGCATTCGCTTTCTTGGTACCGGGGACGGATTATAGTTGACAGTTCGAAGTAGTAAGAAAAATGCAGGTCCGGATTTCCCGTGAGATGGCTACAGTGGGTGTGTGATTATTATGCATTTAAAATAGTGCGTGATCGAGATGGAATGCTTTCATAAAGCTGCCTGCTGTGTAACATGGTGACCTCACTCAGGTGATGGTGAGGCCGGGTTTGAGGTTGCAGGAGGAGGGACAAACGCTGCCATGTCCTCCAAGCAATGGAGCCCCCTGGTGCCACTGAAACGGCAGATGCGTCAGGTAATGACCGTCCGTGTGTTACACGGACCAGCGGGAGATCCCACGCCAAGCCACGCAGAATGCCTGCACGTTACACACACACACACGGCGCGGCCTGGACCTGCCCCCTGAGGACTGATCATTCTGTACTTTCGCCCTTGAGAGAAACTTGGGGACTTTCTCCCGTGGAATTTCTGTGCAGTGTCACTGTTTATGTGCGCGCTGCATGTTTTGCCAAGGGATGATGAAACTGGCAGCAACTCTGGCACTCCTGCATAAAGCCCTGCTTGGCATGGCCTCGCCCGGCTGCCAGCATCACAAGGTGGATAAGTGGTAGGGATGGGGCGGGGTGTGCGCTTTCCTGGAAGCGTGGCGGTGGTGGGGGGGAGGGGCCGCGGAGCACGGGGACCCATCGGAGGATGCTGGGCTCGCGCGCTCCTGTCAGGTGATGCAGGAAGCGCTCCAGAAAAGCCCCATTGTCTGTTTGAGGAACTCACAGTGCCCGTCTGTGTTCGAAATACAAATAGGCAGCGCCATTCGGGAGGGTGGTGGCGATTGAGTCCAGGGGGGCTATAGGGTCAGAATAAAGGGTCATGCAGATATTTCAAAAAAGGTAGCGCTCCTGTGCCAGGTTCTTTCTGGAGAGGAGCGCCTACTACCTTTTTTGAAATATTTGCAAGGAACTTGGGGCTGGTCACCCTGAGTTACCTGGGGTTAACCAGACGTGGACTCCCTGCGCTCAGAGAGGCATCAGCTTCACCTCACTGATGAGGCCCAACAATGCTAAACACGCGTATGGGGTTGCTGTTGGTACTCTTGTTCAGAGAGGAATTGCCATAGCATTTCGGTGCTGGACTGCCCATGTGGGCGGGACAAAGACTGATGTGCAAATGAATATTTCCCATCTGTGAAGGGTACAGTGAACAAAAAGCGTGTGCTGCAAACTCTCATCTCAGAACAGGCTATCATGCCGTATTCTTTGTGGAGAGGAGCGCCTGCTGCCCTTTTTTAAGGGTCATGCAGCTATGCTGGATTTGGGAGCATTTATTCCAGAAGCCCCAATTCTAGCACAATCGCGTTTGTACTAACGCGTCTCAACAGGTCTAATCGACTTTTTTTTGGACTCCACCAGCGTTTTTCAGTAGGCCTGCTTTGCGATGCTGCCAGTGCCAGCGTTGTTTCTCAGAAGGCCCTGATGGGGCACAACCAGGTTGCTTGGAGAATGATGGCACAGCTGGCATTTGAAGATTACTTTTCATGGGATGGGATGCCGGGGCTGGGGCGGTGTTGCTCCTTTTTACTTTTGATGTAACAATCCCGCCATTTCTCAGCAGGAGGAAGAGCTCTTGAACCTCATTGCGTGATGTCTCCCTCGGGAAATGTTGGAGTCCTCAAACGGGGACCAGTTTTAAAGACTTTGCATCAGGGTCTAATATATAAATGCAAGCTCCCAGAGCTTTTCTGAAAGATATTTTAGTTTTATCGGTCATATTTCTTTGATGCTGAGCGACGGCCTTCTCTAGCCTTGTTTTTGGTGTGCGTGTGCTCGGACACTCCCCATGCAGTCCTTTTCATTTTTTTTACTGGTAAAAAATTCCACCATCTTGAATTGTATCCTCCTTAGAATAACGTTCCGGGAAGTGCCTTGATCCAGGATTGCTGGCACAGTTCTCCCAGTGTGCATGCAGACCTGTTTCCATTGATCTGTGGAGCTGAGCAGTTGTGAGCAGTCAATGTTGGGAAACACCCTGATTTCCCCACCTGCCAAGCAACGGAGACTAGAAGCACACGGGAGTTTTTGTCCGCTTCCCGTGACCAAGTGCCTTGAGGCTATCCGTGTTTCGCAGCACCTGGCCGTTAAGGTGATTGTAGATCCCATGAGGATGCTGGACGGAGGCACAGCACTGGAGGTGTATTCCCGCCCCAGTAGGCTGCCCTGACTGCAGCATCAGCGCTGGAGGAGGAGTTCACCATATGACGCAGCCCAGTGCCATGATCCAGCCAGGTAAATCTTTCCCGGATCTCCAATCCAGCAAATTCCCACTCATTTCCGACAATAGGTATGCATGATGCATAATCTTCATGACCTATCGTGACAATTTGACACCTGCCCTCATGCGCAGCACAAAATGCTCCCTCAGCTTGATCGAAATGACGGCGGCCATCAACCAGTGATTGAGACATACTTGAACCATTTGAACGGAAATTGCAGTTGGCTTGTCGATGCCTTGCCAACCCTACCGATTCAGGCAGTAGGCTACTGCTTTTTCAGCAGCCCTACCACCTACTGATTTGGGTGTCAAAGTGTACTGATTTATGGCTCCAGGCCTGGCTGCCTGAGGCCCAACCAGCAACATCAGCATCCTCCATGTGTATTGGAAGGTGGACGTGTTAAGGGCCTATTAATTTGATTGATGTTGAAATGCTGTCTGGTTATAACCTACAGTGAAACGGATTCCACCAGCGTGGATGGAAAGTCATTTTTTGAAAAGTATTTAAACATTATATGCAGAGTTTCTGAAATATTGCATGCAGTAGTTATGAAAATCTGCATAGTTGTACTGCTGTGCCCACCCTAACGGTAATCAGCATATGCAGTAATTTGTCTGAAAAATCCACACAGCTAATAATGAGTCTGTAAGTAACACAAGCGCAGCTCACAGGTGACACTGGAACCCTTGCAGATCCATTCTGCTGTGAAAAAACAAAACATTCCAACAATTTCCATAATTTGAGGGCACCGATTGAGGGATTTAAAAGCAGAATGCCAGTGCCATGTTGCCATTAAATAGAATAACGAACGCCCCCCCCCCATCAAGTACATTTTAATAATGTAACGTTTTCATAGTGGTTTAGGCTGTGTTCCCCCTACGTCTAAGCACTGTAAATCATGTGAGTCTGATTTACAAAGCGTTTGTCGGTGGCATTTTCCCATTGAAAAACTGTTTTATAAATCAGGCCTATGTCTTATTCTTACCCAGTTTAATGGTAATCAGTTAATTGACCTTAAATGGATGAAAGGCTGAGCCTTGCTGGTATTAAAGCTAAATATAAAGTGCAGGGGACGGGGGTTCCGTATCTGTGGGATCTCGTTTTTGTGGTATTGAAGTCCTGCAAGCTGAATACTGATGTCTGGGATGAGCACTTTAACTCACAGGGCTATTTTACCATTTTGTTACGAGTCATTTTGGAGCACTGTGACTGTATAAAGTACTTGATCTGCTGCCCTTTTCTCTATATAGTACAAAACCCTGTAGTTATAATACCCTTATTCTACATTTGGAATACATTATGCCATATATGTAGACACACTCTCAGAGCCCTGGGTACTGTGAGGTCCAGGCAAGTGTCGGAGCGTCCGCATGACGCCACACACATCCCGTGCCTCTCAGAGCTGCTTGCGTGAGCTCATTGTGGATACTGTTGGTTCAGAGCTCATTGTGGATACTGTTGGTTCAGAGCTCCTAGCCGGTGCTCTGTATCGCTGCAGACATTCTTCTGACCTTCCCAGTGTCTGTCTGCACACAGCTGTAAGTGTCTCCAATCTCTGAGGCAGGTACATTTGTTTCTTTTTTTAATATCTGACAATTGATGTGTCAAGGGCAGCTTGGATAAGCTGCAAAGCTCCATTTAGTGCTTCAGTGCCTGGCTGTAATTACCTAGTGTGCTGGCCCAGTGTTCCTGGGGCACAGGGCCTGTTCATTACATTTAACTTCCCATCACGTTTTCAGCACACATCGAGGGAGTCATGCACCATACAATTGCCGGTCACCGGTGAGGGAAAGCACTGTGCAAGGCACACCTTCTCGCACACTTCTTCCTTCAGTGTACACTTCTATTTCGTGCTTCATGTCTCCCAAAGGCATTGGTTGTGGGAAGCTGCATGTTGACATAGATACAGTCACTAGAAATCAGTATTATGGCATGAGGGCCTTTCCACCTTTTCGTTTGAAAGGGGTAATAAGCTTCCGGGATGCCCCCCAGCAACTGCCCCATGTTGCCAGTCGGCAGTCTCCTAACACAGCAATATAATTCGCTCTATATTACTTTCATTGTGGGGCTTTAAATGCACTCTTTGCCACGCCTGCCTTACAAGCTGCATTTGTGGGAGCCTTCGCAACCATCACTTCCCTTGGGGTATACAGATGTGTTCATACCTTGTTGCCTTTACACACCAGTTCCTCCACAGCAGGCACTTGCTGACATAGGATTTATAACTTTTCAGTGGGTATTTTGTGTTTCAGCTTCCGGCCAGTTGGCCATCTCGTGATAATCAACAGCTATTAATCACCAGCTGTATTTCTTTGTCTCCCTAATGTATGCACCTCACAGGTGCCTTTTGACGTTTTTCCGCTGTAAGCAAGGGGGGGGTGCTCAACCATTATGTTGAAGTGGGTGCCCACACATTTTCAGCTGGGCAAGGGCAGTGAGTCTCTGTGGCAACCTGAAGGTAGCCTGTACATTTGTGTTTTGTCAGAAATTGATATTTTGGCCAATTAATATCCTGGTGTTCACTCCGTACAAGAATACATTCTTTGTAAATTTGAATAGTTAATATCTTGACATCAAGTATGCCATTTGTTGTATTTGAAAGATCAGTGGCACCGGAGCCGAGTGAAATGTTTTATAGAGTTTGTCAGAATACCTAAGGTTGGGGGATAAAGTCAACATATTTTAGAGAATGAGACCAGAGAAATTGGAGTAAGCCTTGAAGAGGCTGTAAGGTTCATTGGCCCTCGAGGGCCACAAAGACCTGTCTTCCTACGAAGACCTGCACTTAGTTCACGTCTGCTTCTTATGTGAGAGTACTTGGCACACATAATTATAAAATCTTCCTCGTCACAGTACTCATTTAAGGTGCTCTGTCTGACTTGCAACAGAATCCAGAGATTCCTACAGATTTTTGGTCACAGAATGTTTGCATGTATGCGATGGTCATTGCAGCACATTTGTCACCCATGGAGGCTGAGTTCCATACGGCACGACTTCTAAAGGTCACAGTCCTTTACACATACAGTCATCACAGTGGGACACACCAAAACGCTCGCTTTGTCATTTGTTGGCCTGAAATGTCTCTTTCCACTTCCTCTGCTCACGGGCTCCGTCTCTTTAAAAGCAAGTCTCTTACTCAGCGTGCCTTCTCTCCCTAGGCCAGCTAACCCCTCTTTGCACAGCCCGCTCGGCCTCTGTAAGTAGAGCGTTCTTCCTCTTCACCTGTCTCCCCCAGAAGTGGGTGTCTTCCACCCCCGCAGCTGTTCTTTCCTCCCCCCTCACTCTCTCCTTCCGGTAGCAAGTGGCCTGGAAACGTTTCTCTCCACCTGCCTTCAAAACTCGGTGTCACGCATCAAGGCGTTGAGGGGAGTGTCCCAGAACAATGCCAACATTCATTGCCCCTTATTTGTGTATAATACATTTTCAAAAACACAATATGACCCAAGTCTGAAAGTTTACAAACAGAAACTACATTTTTCTGTAGGAATCCCTGGGCATATAAATCTCTCCAGTCATCTACCCCCAACATGTCTTAGGTAGGACGGGGGGCAAAACGGCTGAAATCGAATTGACAATTTCTGGTCAAAATATGCACTCTTTGCCAACGAGCACAACTGGCCATTTGGCTGAGATTTTATTCTATTCTGCCTGAAATGTTGAGCAATGAAGGGGCTGTGGAAAGTTTTGTCCCTCTAATTGGCTGAAATTTCGTTGGGGGGGAAAAAAATACATTCTAAAATCTGCTCGACCAGCAAACTGAAACATGGGACGAATTTTGCTTCACTGTGATCGTTTTGCCGCCCTGAGAGATTTTGAGGCAGATAGTGCGGTTGTCTGTATTTAAGCAGTATCCTACAAATAAAAGGTAGATTTTGTGACTGTAAATTTGGTAGCAATGCCTGGATATTGGCGCGAGCAGGGCGCCTCCTCTCCCTGACCTACCAGCACTTCTGCCCAACGCCTCCAACAAAAGCAGTGTGTGCGGAGCAAGGGTGCGCGGTGTTGCGCTCCGCTTGCCTTGGCCCAGGAGGGCCTCCATTGCTGCTCGATTCCTGGCCAAGCCCCCTCTGTTTCAAAGGGACTGGGTGTTGCCCTCTGCGGGGGTGTTGGGCGGGAGGCGCCTATGGAGCATGGAGGCGGTGGTGCACACGCAGTCGGGGGAGTATGAATCTGCACTCTAGGATGACTGCTGATTAACATACCATAAGGTGAGACTACCCCTTTGACCTAACTATCGTGTAATAGTGCAAGTCTATGCTAAGCCCCGGCGCAAGATCCTGATCATGAGGCGTAAAGGGGTTCCGGGCTGCCGCCCAGCCCCCGCAACCTATTACGGGGACTGACATTGATCCTGACCCTGCTTCTAGGGGGGACATCTGCAGCACTATCAAGACCACCGGAGAAGTGTGCCTCCTGATTAAAGAAATACAGCAGTTCCTAGGGTCCGACCGGCAGAACTGGAGGGGTTCAACGGGCAGCATAGATCCCTGGGGACCCCTGGAATCAGTCCTGGCAACGGTGTTAGTATGGTTGCAAGTAAGCCCGATGGCATGACTGGTGTCTCCTGTTTGGATAGCCTTACCGTCAAGGAGAGGACCGCCGCCATGCCTGTGATCAAGGGCCGTCAATCAACCCCAAGTGATGCCAGTGGTGTTCCTGGGGACATGGGGCCAAGCCTCTGTCCCCGGACTTGGAGCTACTTTGACAAACCTGCCGTAGATGTCCCCCAATCTTCTGCTTCTTCCATTGTTATTGCCAGGGTGGCTACCCCACAGACAACCAGTGACATATTGTGTTACATACAAGAGCGGGGACCGGCTGTGGGAGGAATAGGGATGGTTTATGCGCCCAGCCAACCGCCATCACAGCAATCCAGGGTCGCGGGGGGTGTCTATTGAGAAAATTCTGAGGGGCAAATTGGAGGACTCTGTGTCTCTGACCCCATTGAGCTTGAACACCATGGCAAAGGACGTACCATAATCTGGACGCACTTGCACCCTTTTTGCCATGGAATGAATGGAACCTGTGGTTGAGGTTGCTCCAGGAGAAGGGCCTGCTGATGCCAACCGGTCTGGGACATAGCACCTACAGGACATGAATCTAGGAATGAAAGCCTTGCCTTTCCCGCCCTTATTAAATGCCCCCAAACCACCTGTCCCCTGCTCTCAGTCAACCGGTGATTCCCCGCCATGTGGGAACGCTGTGACCATGGCTGCGGAAGTAAACCTGTAAAGACCGAATTAACAGAGATAAACCTGCTTCTACTGGTCTTGATCGAAGCCCAGGCGAGAGGGCGAGGGAGGGGAGACAAGGGGGGGGGGGCGCCACCCTTGGGTTTGGATGACACCAAGGGGCTTTATAGTTCATTAGCAGAACTCGAAACAAATGCCAGAAAAGCCCTTATAATTGTTAAAGCCACTGGAGCCCCCGTTGATCCAAGTAAAAACTCCAGCAAAAATCTACCCCAGGCTCTGAATCAACGAGAGCCCCTTGAGTCCACCTCAAGCCCGTAGGACCGAGACAGGGGTGTTAATACCGAGGGAAATCGATAACAATGTATGCAACAAGGGATGCTGGGGTTGCTAATGTTGGGGGTGGGTGGGGTAATGGCCCAAATGCAGACTGTTGCAGTCAGGCCAGACAATGGCCTTGAAAGGGCTCGAACATTAGAAGAGAACCTAGGGCCCCAGGGAGGGGTAATTTATTCCTGCATGGGGTTCCAAAGATGCATCCCAATCGACACGAGCCAAGGGATGCACTTCTCAAAAAATGTACGCCTCGGCTTCGTATAGTCGGGGGCTGTCGATTTGTAAACCTGAGAACCAATTGTGACTTGCACCAGAATATGCTCTGAGGGTGACGCCACCACTGACCTACTGAAGCTGGTATTCGGGGACCAGAGAATGGCCAATGGTGTACTGCCCCTGAACAGTGCAGTGAATCATGGCCGGAAACCGCGCAGCTCAATCCTTGTCCGCCCATACTCGCCTGATGGCATTACCAATCTCCCTGGAAATAACTGTACACATGCTGTCCTTTCTGGTGCCGATGCCCTCCCATTGCGGGGAAAGGCATATGTGTAATCCCGTTGGCATAGGGTTTGTTGACCTCTAGGTGAAACGAAAGGGGGATAGCGTTGTTGTTTATTATTATTATTATTCTATAATCTTTAGTTTGGATTATTTTTAGGATGTGCTTTGATGGCCTAATGGGCGAATGAAGTTACTTGATGAGTGTGCCCCAGTTTTATACATTCACAGCATTGCCGCATACTGGACTGAGCAGGCAGCTTGAGAGAGAGATTTTTCAAGGATCATGAGCTTTTCATAATGTGGAAACCCCGGAATTGGAACCCTGGTTTCCTGTCCCCAATTACCGCATCGCCCACAGTCTGGCACAAAAACAAATGCTCAAAAGTAATTAAACTCCATGGCAGCGCTGCCCTTCATATATGCATACCGTGCTTGTTTGTTTATTTATTTAGTATGGCGCGCAAAACCCAGAGGTAACAGGGCGCAACAGAGGGCAGGAAGATAAGATTACATAAAAGCTTAGTTGCAGGATAAGGCACACATGAGAAAAAAACAAAAAAGAGGCATAGCATTACATTTCGTGGAGTGTGCATATATACATATAGTTAAGCGAATGCTTGCATATTTACATATTTAGTGCTGTACATAGGGGCAGTTTGGTTGCACTTACATATATCCATATTTAAAGCTGTGCATGGCAGTCAGGTTAGAACAACGGCATGGGCAGATGAGATGGCAGGGTTAGTCGTGAGGATCATTGGTCCGCAACCAGGTGAGGGTGTTTCGCCTGGAGCTATAGTAGGATTGGTCTGTCCTAATGTTGAGTGGGAGGGCGGAAACAATCCATTTCCACTGCTTTCTTTGTACAATCAAAGCACAGGGGCAACATGTCTGTCAGCTGTCTTGTTGTCTCTTGGGGACACGGAAGCTCACCTGCTCATAACATTGTATTGCATGTTTTGTTTCCTGGGTGGAAGCATGACTCGTAAGTGCTGCTGCTTTGAGTAAGCGAAGAGGCAGTGTGTGATGCATTCGAATTAATGTGGATAAACACAAAGGCTCTGTTGGGCCATTTATGAGCAGTGATTTGTAGAGTGCCCGCTTATAGGAAATTACACACAGATCAAGGAAACCGGGCACAGGGGAGTGAGGGATTTGGATCGCATCACAGCATTTAGTAAGTGGAGAGTTGAGCTTTGGGGCCTGGTTTCACAGTTTTTATAATTGAGGCAGTACACAGTATCTCCTCCTTTCTACCCATCCCAACTTGTGTTTTTTGTTTTAAAGTTGTCTTTTAAGATCGAACACAAGTACCTTGTGTCCAATAATGGCAATGCACCAAACCGCATGGTAAATGAACCTACCAATACATTAGTAATGGACACGTTAGACAAACAGTGGGTCAATGTTTATTTTTTTTAATTTTTTTTCGTTCAAGCCCCTTTTTTAGGCTTGAATAACCAAATCCAATATGGCTGCCATTGCTTCATGTGCGATTGCATTTGTATATGATCATCAACATGGAGGTAGGATCAGTAGTAGACACCAAGTTAAAATCAACTTCCCTCTGCCACCCGAAGCATTGAAAATCCCATTACGCCACAGGACCACTGTTCAGGCGTCGAAAGCCCACCCTGTTGACCCTTAAATCAGGGGCTGACTGAGTAAATACTCCCTTGCTTCGTGTAATGATGGCTAGTGTTTGTTCGCTTTAGACTACGGAGATTAGTCACCCATTGGCACCGGCAACAACAGAGTTCAATGTGGCGGTGCCCTCCCCTTAAGAGGTGCCTACCCACCTCCACAATGCCCCACAGAGAACTATTTACAGACACTGCTGAGTGTCGCCTGCATAGTGCCTGCCGCCCATCAGAAGTGCATGACATGTACCGGAAGGCGGCACTGTCTGCATTGCTGGCTATTAACTGCCAAGGGTCCTGCAGTAGCCGGGCCCGTAGAAAACCTGAATCCACAAGTCACGCTGAACTCGGCCTGCAAGGTGTTGCTCTGCCACAAGGTGCCGCTGGCTATGGCGCCATCTTGAGTGGAAATACGGTACACCTGAATATCAATGTATTAGACGTGAACATGTGCGCCCAGAACACATCTGGTGGGAAGACGAGGCTGATGGCGATATTGTTTATTCTGTAGTGATGAGAAGGGGATTATAAAACACGGGAATGGTATCCAGAGCAATTCACTGCGTTTAAAAATAATAAAACCAAGCATTTCCATACAGCACGTGTTGCTCCAGTCCTTGTTTCACCCCTATATCTGCTCCCCGTCTGTCTCGCTGCTAGCAATACTGCAGACTTACTATAATCTACCCGCCCACCCCCCCCCCCCCTCCATGGCTGGATGATCCTTGGGGCATGTCAGCAGATGGGTCTCTCACCCTACAGTGCATATGGGCTCCTAACGTTCGCCTTAAGGACGAGGCGTAGCACTTTGTGATGGGAATATTAGTAACCGCTGGTGGTGTGTGTGTGGGGGGGGAGTGGGGTGCAGTGGTTGGTGCTTGCTCATTAAAGATTCTCCCTAGTTTCTCTTTCTGCCTGGGGGTTGGGGAGTGGTCCCCTCATCTGAAATGTATGATAACGATTGGTGGAAAGAGGGGGGGGGGATGGAGGTATTTTATTGGTTGGTGTTAAGCTCGCACTGTGCACCTAAACATCTTTCCAAATTGGGCACCATTCCCTCCTGAGCAGTTCAGTGCAATATGGAGTTCCGCTTGCTTGCCCCCGTGTGAACAGGCTGAAACGGGGTGGCAGTATGGACATTATCCCCAGAGGAGCGTAGCAATGGCTTAACCGGTACATCTTCCTCATTAAGCCATGGGCAACCAGAAAGGTTGCTGGCAGGACGTGCTCACTGCTTGCACTGCAAACTTGTGTGGCATTTCTCATCACAGGAAATGGCACACCAACCCTCTACTCCCAAGTAACCTCTGAGACTCAATTACCCCACTATTAGAATAGGGTTTCTGGGCCCCCAACATCGACCCCCCCCTCGGCTCACTCCTGACACTTTCCCCACTGCCCTGGTCTTCACCACCCGCTCCTTGTGACAGCCCAGAGTGTTTTGAAAGCAACAAAATAATCTGTCCTTCCTTCCTTCCTTCCTTCCTTCCTTCCTTCCTTCCTTCCTTCCTTCCTTCCTTCCTCGCTGTCTCATCTTCACCCTCTGTGATTTTTAGCCAGCCAAAAGCAGTATAATGTGCTACATAAACAACCGACATAACTGCCAGATTACGCATGACCGCTTACACTAGGTCTCGCCACTGCAAATGGCATTGTGTGACAGGAGCCGAGGTGTCACTCATGAGAGTACCAGGCTCAAGCTGACCTTCGATGTCCTCCTAAGGCAGGTTCCGTTTTGTTTTCTTGCAGAGGCTTTTGGTGTACCACAACATTGAGGATTTGTGAGAAATTCGACCATCCGCACGGTGGGTGGGCAGTCGCCTAGGCTTTTCTCCGTAAAATGTGTGTGGCTGATCTGCACCCGTTTTCCTATGCTCACCGCATGACATACACATAGACCCATGTACACAACCTACAGACGCTGCCCCCCCTGTCATATTTAGTTGGAATATGATAGTCAACAGTACATCAAGGCATCTCGAAAGGGGCAAGGCAAAACCTTCCTCCTACCATGACCAGCCTAATTAACAAAGACTTAATGGATATGCCCTGCACTTTGTTAGCTGCTGGTGGCAGCTTTGCATACTAATCAGTTAATTCAAACAGGCTCATGGGGGCCCTGGTCGCAGGACTAAAGGACAGGAAAATCCCAACAACCTTTGATATGCAGTGTGTCAACCTGAAGCCAGCTCGCACCTCTCTGTATCAAGGGCAGTGACCTGTCCTGTCTGGGACTATGTATCTACAGTAGTCCTCCCCACAGGGAGACCCCATGTGGTTTGGCACTGTCGCAGCTTAAAGGGAGACCTGGTGCTTTTTAATCGGGAACCACAGAGGGCTCAATCAGAGAGACCCTTTGATCCACAACAGACAAGACGACGGGTGAGACTTAGTATTACATGTTTTCACCCCTGTACCTTTTCTGTTGCATAGAACTCTGGTTATGACCTTATGCATTCAGGAGATTGTTGGTGGCAACCCATGATTGGTTCATTAAGGTAAGCTTAGCCTACACCAATCACCGGGGCCCATTTGGCTTTAAAAGAGGGTTGAGCCCCTCTTTTGGGAA
Organism: Ambystoma mexicanum; assembly: GCF_040938575.1. Lineage (NCBI taxonomy): Eukaryota > Metazoa > Chordata > Amphibia > Caudata > Ambystomatidae > Ambystoma > Ambystoma mexicanum. The sequence continues at coordinate 468,984,376 of NC_090922.1, forward strand.
AATCATCTGAAGACTTTGCAAGGAGTAGCTAGAAGAACTAATTTGAACCCTGGCTGAAGGTACAGTCTGCCTTACAGCTTCCACCCATGAAGGAAAACTAGGATTTCCAAAGGGGGAAGCAACATCCCTCCCCTAAACATCTCCCAGGGAACATATGGAGCTACTGAATCCAGAGGACCTTCCAGCAGCTCCAAAACCGGTACCCAGCCAGCACACAGTGTGTCCTGCTAGGCTCTGCAAGCAAGCTTTGTAGGTGGGAAGTGCCAGAGAGTCTCTGAACCAAACCCAGGACAGCCGATGCCTATAACACGCTCTTCAGCTTTGGGAAATCCACCTTCAAGGATGACACAAGCCCAGTGAAGATACTAGTAGGAGTGCATCAACCAGCGTCTGCCTTAAAGGACATTTTCAAGCCAGTCGAGCCTCTCGAGCTGCAACCAACTGCACCATTGACTGTTGTATCGCCGCAGTCACTAACGTCATCCGAGACGCCTCGACCAGTGGTTGACACCCGCCAACCGGCACTGAGACAATGGTTCCTGACCCGAGCCGCCGTGTAGACTATCCTGCAGCTGTCTGTCCAATCTGGCTCGCCGCACTGCCTGCTCCCTGATAACTGCAGCTGTCTCCTGTCTTGAACTCTGTCGCATGAGCTGCAAAGTGCCCTGAAACCGACTTGACCCTGTCGAGCACCAAGCACTTCTACAAGCTCGAGGTACATTGTGGTTCTGTCCCCCTGGTACTTCTCCGAAGGCCTATAGTGACATTCACGACCCATTGCTCCTTTTCTGCTGAAACCAAGTATCCTTGAATTATTGTGATTGATTACTTCACCGACTACCCTCCTGTTAGTATCCAGAGTGCATCCCTTTTCCTTCTTGATCCGTCTGTCCTCTGCATTTCCTTACAGGGTGGGTTGTATTTTGTAGTGTGCTATAACTGTCTGTTGAATAATAATAAAGTAGATATTTTTATACAACCTTGACTAGACAGTCCCTTTTATCATTGGGTAATAATTGTATTTTCACTGTGTTGCAACTAACCAACGATCCATAACCTTGCGGGGCTGTTTCGTCCACGTTACCAAAATTGGACAAGGGGGTTTATCATTTTCTTGTCTTTCCATCTGATCGGGTCTCGTCTGGTGTAATGGAGGTGTAGGGCTGATTGATGGTTTAGAAATTGATATTCATTCCTAGACCATTGGTGCCCCGGAAGTTGATTTGCCACAGGACTCCAGCAGGCAGCATGTTTGAAAGTCTGATCCAATTGAAAATCAGTGCACACCACTTGCTATCAAGCCATCTGCTGCCTAGTCATTCTTGAGTATCTGCCATTTCACCTTTATAGATCCCTCCCACTCTCTGATTCAGGGAAAATTGTGATGAGGTGATTCAATGCCCTGGAGCCTTGCTCGTGCAGCTCTGACTTGCCCACCGCCCTTCTAAGCGAAGAGTCAGAGCTGCTCTTGCTAGCATAGATCCAGGAAATCTGAATGCATATACTGGCATGCAATGACTCATTTGATTGGTCACGTGCAGGTTTTGCATGGCAAGTTACTGACCAATAGAAAGGCAGCAGTGACATCACACTGTTCACTTCCAGCCACCAAGCCCCAAGAGTATGGCCACTGCCACATGCCGGCCTGTTACAGCTCTGCTCCCCACATCTCCAAATTGTGGGAATGAATTCAATTATTTGTCACGGAGGATTACAAGGCAAAGCTGGTGGATGCACCGAATGCTTCAGTGGTTTACTATTTGGCCAACATGGAGCTTATTTTCTTTATCGTGTACTCGCCGCTTCGTCTTTGCAATGCACGTTCTGATCGGACATCTGGCGTGCGCCCTCACGTGGTGTGGCTAACTAGGGGAAGGCTGCTACTGGGCAGAGATGGTTAGACCTACACTGGGTTCAGGATGCCTTGAAAGCCAGTGATGTTTGCGCTACAATTGTTTTGTGGCCAGACTACCCCACCGCCCGCTCCCCTGTTACCCATATGGTATTTAAGAGCGATTTGGTGTTTGAAGCTGCAAGTGATTGAAAAAATATCAACAGTGACAACAACCCCGGTGGCTGCTGGACGTTGAAGAATATTAACAGGAGAGCATTTAAACGTGTTCGCCAGGATCATGCAAACTGTGTGATACCAGGCAGATCGCTGCAGCGCCATTATTTGTAAGCTGGCGGGCCACATGATCCTCAGTTAAGCTTATTCTATTTATGGAGAGCCTCTGGTTGGCTTCCGGTCACTGTCCAGCCGTATTCTGACCATTTGTCCGCACTTGCTCTCTGATACGCAGGACTTCAGCATATTGTTGCTCATGTCCCATTTGGGGACACAACAAGAACATCCGTAGGCGCTGTTCCTTGCATTATGTAGAATTCAGTTTCTTTGGAATGTCTTTATTTTTCTCTTCTGGTTTTGCTTCAGCAGTCTCAATCTAGTGCCAGCCAGGGGTGTTGCTAGGTCTGGAAAAGATCAGGGGCTAAACTAATGTCAGGACTGGAGGGATTCAGGGCTAATTATATCCTTTGGGTTGTAGCCCCTGAGCTTCTATCCGGGGCTACAACCAAAAGACCTGGCGCTATAGCCTCCTAAGCAACGCCTCTGGAGCTTACACCAGGTGTATCACGCTTGATGGGCCCTTTCATACTGGGTATTGTTAATGTGTGGCTGGCTAAAAGATTGGTGCCTCATTCCTTGAAATCTGAGACAGACCACTGCTCCTTTCACTATGAGCTAGGAAACTGTACAAGGAAATTAGGCATGCCAACTTCAGGGCTGCCCTCGGCTGTACCGTGCAGCACGGTGCCGACTAAAATGGTTCCTGGACATGAAATATCAGTTCTATTGCGAACGTGCATGCCTGCTGGTGCTTTTGGCCATAGTGCCCTTCTCATAGGCCTAAATTCCTTGCTGAGCTGTTGCTCTTTCCCGGTCACTAGAAAGAGGAATGTGGGGAAGGGTTGGTCATTTTGTCATGCAGGAGGAGTTGTGGTCCTGTGTCAGTTGTATGCCAATGATGCCCCGCTCTACATCCGGGTTGATGGACCCCCGAAGAAATTGAACTGCTAGTGGAGTGCTTCAGGGAGATCAGGAATAGCATCAATGCTAGTTGTGTCCAACTCCACTGTGGACAAATGGAAGGTATGCTGCCCTCTTCCATCTCAAAAGAATATAAGCCCCTCACACATTGCCCTGGATGGACCAAGAACCCCATTATCATGAAGGGCACAGGCTCCAGCTGGACGTCAGCTTCTACCTCCAATCCCACCTTCGACAAACCACCAAAAAGGGGTCGCTGCAGATCCACAGGCTGAGGAAAATCATTTGTTTTGTGCAACAAGTGCTTGAGTAGCAGCATTCGGGGCTAGGACATCTTAAACCTGGACTACTGTAACGTTATCTCTGCAGGTCTCCCAGAGAAGGCGTTTCAGTGGCAGCGGGGAGCAGTCCAGAATGTATCAGTTCGGTCAGCTGCCTTTATTGGGATGTGACCCCACTGCAGGTACTAACAGGCGAGTTCTGCTGTCTCCTGAGAGCCAAAGGAGCCCTCGTTGAAAATGCTTGGCTAACTCATACTTTTCTAGGTACTCAAAGTGTCCTTGCATCTGCAGGCATGCTTAGCTTCACATACTAAGCTCTTCCAGAAACATTCCCATCCGTACTCTTTTAGGGAAGACATGCCTGACTAACGACTAATTGACTAACGACTTCAACATAGTCGCCTCCAAAAAGTAACCATTTGTTTATTCAATGATATTTTAACAGCACTAGACTGCAGAGGTGTCGCGGTATTAGTTTTATGACGGTACAATAACCTTCTTGCGAAATGACGGTATATCATGGTTATCGCGGTACAGCAGGTGGAGTTAACTACTCTTAACAAATATTTTCTAAAAGGTCATAAATTGTCAGATTTATCATCACAAACAAAACCAGGCACCCAGAATTGGGCTTTTCAACATACTTTCCACTGAAATGCCACCCCTTGCTTCCACCAAACACACACGTGTGGAGAATAGGAGCAGGGGAGGAGGGGGGGCCCTGCTGCGACTGGCAAAGCAAACTGAATAGCTTCTCTTAAGTGGTCATTTAGTCTTTTAGCTCCCCCACTGGCTACTGGTGAAGATGAACATGTTGGCATCTTGATAACCTGCATGCCACAGATCAATGGATTCCGATGGTAGTATACGCTTGTGCGCACACACACATGCACACTCTTTAAGTTACAGCCTTTAGTTTACTTGCGGGCCAAAAGGTGTTCAGTAATCACAGACATGTTACCCTTTGGTATGGCAGCAGGGAATACCCACAGAGAGGAGTACATTTCGCAGTGCGACTTATTATATGTAAATTCAATGATAGAACCAGGGAAATCCCCCATTCATCCCTACTAGACTGTTCGTAATGTGTGCTGTTCGTAATGTGTGCTAAAGGAATGTCCTGGACGCGTAGAAATCATCAATGACCTCCTCTCCACCAACCGGAATACTTGGAATGTCATCAATAACTACCAATATCGATTGCATGCCAACAATTCTAACTTCAGAAGCAGCCAGGAAAACAAAATAACACGTTTCTCCCTATTCAAGAAGGAGCAGAGCAATTTCCCAGCAATATTTTTTTGTTTGTTTACAAGACCCTCACTTATTTTTTTTCTTACAATGCCTTTAACTGAAAATGCTTAAAGGAATGGCTCGGTCAAAATTTTTTATTGTCCCTACGGGTCGGCCATGTGTTTTTAAGCCTAAGTTGCACGATTTTCGAAAAATTTCCCATGGACCTTACCCGAGTTTCCGTCCATTAAACGCACATGAAAACAGGCACCAGGGCGCTGCCGTTTTGTGATAATCCTATCACTTGCCCCATCGCCCTGGCTGCATCCTCTGCCCCTGAGCCTGACATTATCAAGACATTCATATTCCCCGCCTCTCTCCGTGACGTTGCTGTGCTGCGTAGGCAAACGCGCCCAGTCGTCTTCTACGCGACTTCACACAGAACCCGGAAACCAACACAGCGCGCCACAATTCGGAATATGAAACTGTACTTTAAAATCAAACGGCAACACGGTACATTTGGTAAAGTACATTTATTTGACATTAAATGTTTATAGAATATTCAGCAATTGGCATATTAAATTGGAATGTGATTTATTTCTTTTCTTTTTTTTTTTTTTTTTTTCTTTTCTCTCTAACCACAAATGCTGTTCCGTTTTATCGTGAGTCACGCGCTGTTCCTTTATGGTACACAGGGTGTTGGTTTTCATTAAAAAAAAGCACTTTGGTCGCATGGTGAACCGCAAGGCTGTTCCATCAACTAGGCACTAGGCCAGCGTAAAGGTTTATATGTTGCTTCTAGCCGCTAGTACCGCATAAGGGCATATGGGCCCTTGGCGATCGTCCCATAAGATCGTCAAAGTGGTGCAGTTGTTTACAAGAAGCTGCAGCTGGCGGTTGAAAAAACCATCTGCCGGGGTCTGAAACTGGTGGCAGTAGCAGTAGGGTAGGATATACCTGTTTTGAAAACATAAAAATTATTAATAGTCTCGCCAGCCGATCTTTATTACTATTATTCATTTTATTTATTACGGCCGATCAGAAACTATTTGCTTACAAGGATAGTGCAATGGAGTATGTTTGGCTCTAAAATCAATGCGAAAACTAACGAAATAAATCGAGGTTAACACACAATGAGAAACGACTGTTTGTCTATATGCGTGTGGAATGTGGACCTGCATGCCCATGTGCCCGGTACAAAGACGATCCCACAAACGTTTTACTTGGTCTTCATTCATTCATTCATTAATTCTTCATTCCGGTATAATAGCGTCTAAAGAGTTACTTACATTATATTTGCAATTTCCATTGTGTCTCAGCGTAATGCAGTCCGTAAATCCCACTGTGCTCGTGACAACGATTTTTCGTATACTGAACTAACATGAAACTCGGTCTAGTTTCTGAATTTTCTGCCTTATCGTCTCTTACGTTATTGCACCCCTCCTTCAAATGAAGTCCTTTCGACATGGTCCATGTCTCTCAAGGTCAAAAAACAATAGAACCTTATACTGCCAGTGCGAGTTGTGGGCCTCTTCAGGCCGCGAACTGAAAATCGAAGCCGCTGACCTTCACTCGCAATGAGCATACATTCTTACTTTGCAACATCGCGTAGTAAAGCCATCTGTGAGAACTTGAATTTTCGAATCCATCTATGTACTGGGCCTCAATGTGCAAATGCGAACTGGCTTCTCTCCCTTCCGCAACGGCTCGCTTGGCGCGTTCTAAGGCCCCCAATTTTGTCCTTGTTGTCCACGAGCTTTGCAGCCCTAGAGAACCAGAACTATGGGGATATTGACTTTTTGGGGGAAGGTCAGGGAAAGTATAAAGTACCCGAGGAGTTGAGTTGAAAGTGAGATTTATTGTTGTTTGTTTTATTATTTGCAATACGCAAGCCTCCCCTCGGTTAACAGTGCACAGCATTTACATGAGATTGCGAAACTTAGTTACATCAACAAAAATATATACATACACATATTGACAAGGTCAGAGATATGAGGTGAATAGAGAGAGAAGTCAAAGATAACACCCAGGTTGTTCGCCACCCAGGATGGTGAAGGTAGGGGTTAGGGGTTTTTTTACAAAAAGACAATCGGATTATAATGATTTAAACCGGGATTTGTACTTCTCAACGAGTTCTTCTTTGGGTGGACGTGGCACAGTGGCAATGTTTGGTGGCAATGCATCAGTGCTCTGCACAGAAACGCTCAAAATTCCATATCTGTGCTTCTCGAGTACAGCAACAATAAGGCTTTTAACTAAGTCGAACTCCATTTCCTCATAGACTGGTTTGATCACCCATTGCTTACTTCTTTTTGCAAAAGCCGTAGTGTAGCGAAGCATCCCCACATTACCTGTAGTTCTAGATGGCTCACGGTACACACTCTCGTTATGGGCCAAGACCGCAAGTAGAGTCCTATGTTTCATGCCCTGCATGCTGAAATGCAAGCGCTTTGGCCTGTACTTTAGGTACATATTGTGGAACACTTCCAAACCTCCTGTGTGACAGAATTCTGTCAGCCCCCTCAAATCTCTTGATAGAGTTTTATCGAAAATAATCTTCTCAATGGCTTTGTGTGTGGGTAAAGATGGAACCAACCACTTCTTCTTCCGTGCCTCCTCTGGGGACAAAGGGCCATGTTGAACAAATGGTTTCCTGATTAAGGAAACCCGCGTCCCCTGCACACTTATCGACAAGGGCCGTGGCCCGTATAGAGTTTTTAAGGGTACAAATAGTAACCTTATTGTTTTTTACAGGGTTTGATTCTTAAGTTTAGTAAGTTTCTATGCTTTGCTATGACTGCAAAATATTCTGAAGTGTCTCCATTAATACTTGACAATTCATCTGTTTATCAGAAAAACAGTAATTTATTCAGATTTTTGGCAAAAAACATTCAAAGTATAATCTGGCCCAACGCGTTTCGAGTATCAATTTTCACTCTTCATCAGGGGCATTCTGTTCTGTATTCTTTACATTAAGTATAAACACTGAAGAAAAAATAAATTAAATTAATCTAATATTCATATTAATATTCATAGGTACATTTAAGGCAAAAAAACAGGGTTCTTCAATAACCAGTTAGAAGCACATATATATGTTTCTATGTACATCATTACTTCATTCTTTAAATTCAGGATCAGTTACATTGCTCAAAAGAAAAATGTATTAAGATATTAGCTAATGCTGGGAGCCTATTAAGATAAAGGACAAACCAATCTTATCCTGAATATGCCATTACTTACTAATAATAGCAACATCTTGGATGGTGGCTTGAATACTAACCTGAACGGTTGTATAAAAATAGTTCTGATCTACTGGGCTAAGTGCTGATATACTAAAGGCACTTACTTAAAAAAAATCCATAGGTTGTAATAGAGTTTATAGATTATGTGATAAATATTGAAGTAAGGGTGGTATAATAGGATTCATTAGTGCAAGAGATAATAGAATGGATCTTACTTGTAAAAGAAATGTCGGACTCCACAGGCAGTCATCTAAGGCTTCTCTGTAGATGGGATGTCCCAATCTAGTAATTTAAGAAAAGAGAAAGCAAGGTGTGTTAAGGAAAAGGGTGAACATTGGCTGTGAGGCTCAATGAGGTAGCTGAGTAGCCATACTTACAAGTTGAGATGAAGAAAAGCAGAATAGCAGGTTTCCCAGATGTAGTTGTTACCGGAGACTCTCCATCCGCTTCCGAGTGAAAAATCGGAGTAGATCGAGTATTTATAGTCGCGGAAACCATTTGTTCAATGCATTTTTCCCAGCCTAGATACCAAGGCTGAGCACATCTCCCCTGCACCTCAAATTGTACTCGATTGTCCAACTAATTACTCAAAGCTATTGTCCTATATGCAAAAAATACAAATGAGGACTAGGTGTGCATGGTGATTATCAATCTTTTCTTTCTTCCGACAAAGGGCCATGTTCACATTGGTGGAAATGTAGGTTTTCTGTCCAGCGGTGAACGTTGGTACAGTGGTGCATCAGTGACCGCCATTTTTCAAGTAGGATTTCCACTGACCCTTCACAAGTTCTGGAGCTCCACCAAAGATGGTTGCTGATAGACTTGGACCACTGTGAAATACTTTCCAAACCTTTTTTTCCCTGCAGCTGAGATTTTCTTATTGATTGATTTAGCAAGATGCCATACATCAAATTGATGTTTAATATGTGGGAACTGCTCTCTCATTGTCTTGGCAATTGAAACGTGTCTGTCCATGGCTATGAGGTCGATGCGCATTCCCCTCGATTGTAGATATTCCACTGATTTTATAAATCCTAGTTTCTCCATGGCCACTGAGGATTTACATTGGGACAACTGCACGACCACCGAACTCACAATTTTCTTACTATTCATGTCCTGAAAGTGGTAGGTGCAGTACTTGGCAGAAAATCCAGGGCTGTCGCACTGTCCTCCACCGGCTAGCTTGAATCGTTTGCCTTCGAATGTACTTGCTAGAGAAAATTGTTCAATTTTCCAAGCATCACTAATGGCCGGAAATGGATAATCGTGTTGGAATTTGTAGTACTGTGTTTCAGAAATGAAATGGAGTCCCACAAACTGAAAGAAAGACTCTAACTTTCTTAAACTGGAGCCACTAAAAAGTGATGCAGCTGCACACAGTAGATTGCCTGCCGCAGTTTCCCCAGCATCGGTTGTGCAGACCATGAGAACGTATGATTTAATCTACAGGCGGCATGTATTGTGACGTTACTGGTTTGTTTTTGACGAGTCACATGAAGCAATGGCTTCCGACATACTTTCCCTCTGACGGAATGCCCACATTTCAGCATACATTAATATCCATCAAACAACTGTCGAATACTATGTATTTGCCCTCTTTCATTAGACTGTCATCCGGCATCACACTTGTTTCGGACTGCATCGTTGAGGACATAGCAGCAGCATTGAAAGAAATATCGCCGATATCCGGTTCTGATGCGTCGGTGAATGCTACTGCTGGTTCATTCTGTCATTTCAACATCTGTTACTTCATCGTTGATGGGAGAACACAACAATGTCGACAGCTTTTTTGGTGGCAATTTTTTGGCGGATGTAGATTGTGTGAATTGATCTGCGACTACTTCAGAGCTATCTTCAATACATTCAGTATCATCTTCTTGTGGTGTTGCAGTCGCACTGTAGCAATGGTCCTTTACAACTTTACTGGATTCTCCGGACACATTAATTTCATGTTCTGGCCATTGGACATGAGCATCTCTAGTCTCAACACGCGGCGTCTGAATTAATAGTTCCTCCATAGTGTAAATGGTCTGGCAAGCAACATCTCTCATTCGCTTCACTGTCTTTGTATGTATAGTTTGTACACCCACGGGTAACTAGAGGACAGATTGGAAAAGGGATGTTCAGTTTAAACACAAGATAAAGTATAGTACAATTGGCTGGAAAAAAACATAAAATAGTCCCCAGCACAAAAAAATGTGTAAAGTTATGAACTGTTTGTAACTAACCTTATTTTTGTTTCTTTTCTTTGCAACTTTTTTGACTCGACCTTCAACATCTGCACGCTGTAGCTCCGATTCGTTTCCGCATCGCTGCCCTTCCTGTTGCGCTGCAACGACTATACTTTCTGTATCCGCATAGACAGCACGGAATGAGGCTCCATCGACTCCCTGAAACACAGTACTTTCATTACTATGCATCACAATATTGTTAGCATAAAACACACGTGAGGACGAACACACAGGTACATCTCAATAGCTAAACAGGATTTAAACATTGTGTAGAACAATCAAACGACAAGTATTCGAGCTCTGATTACCTAGTTCGATGGAACTGTCAGTATCTATACCTCTGGCTCTGCATGGACTGCAATGAATGATTGTATTGGAGAGGATGCATCAGCAACGCCCTGAAACACAGTACTTGCGTTAGTATGGTTTTCAATATTGTTAACATACACACACTTGGGGTCGACGGCACAGGTACATATAAAGAGAAAACCACAAATGATGCTTTGTCTAAAAGAATCAAGGAATACATAAATATGATCAGATTTAATCGACTTATTTCTCCGATTTCTTTACATCTGCATCATCTAAATGGGATCTTGTGATTGTAGTGGAAGCTCCATCGTCTCCCTGAAGCACAGTAAAAAAATATAGCAAATGGAATCACGTTATATGATCACGCTCGATGGAGCTGTCAGTATCCATACCTCGTGCGGCTGAAGAATATCTAGGGATGTTGTAAATGTAGTGCGCACTTCCGAAAGCTGTTGCGCCGATTCGTATCCGCATGGTCCCGCTTCCACTTCCCCTGGAATTACTTGAATGTCAGGCTCCGCATCAAGTGCGGGGGTTGACGCTTCAACAACTACCTGAAACATAGTATTTGCATTAGTAAAGATTACAATATTGAAAACATAACACACACTTGGGGTCGACCGCACAGGTACATATCAATGGCTAACCACGAATGAAACATGGTGTAGAACAAACGACAAGTGTTCCAGTCCTGATGATCACGGTCGATGGAGCTGTCAGTATCCATACCTCGTGCTGCTGAAGAACATCTAGGGCTGTTGTCAATGTGGTAGACGCTTCAGCATCTCCCTGAAAGACAGTACTTGCATTAGTATGGATACCACTAATTATAACTGAAAACAAACACCAGGGGACGACAACTAAGGTGTATATCAATTGGAAAGCACTAACCATACAATTGGTAAAATAATCACACGATACATAAAAACTATTACTTGACATGCATAAAACAAGTCTGTAGCGGAATAGCCAAGTAAGATTACCTGATACGCGCTAGAAGTGGTTGATAACTGCGAGCACGTCACAGAAGTAGAATGTTCTTGCTTCAGATTCAAGGGATAGTCGAGCAGTTGTAAAGGTAAATTGTTTGATAATGAAATGCCAAAATTTAAAATTGCCATGTAAGGAGACAGAATACTTGAGTAATGCATTTGAAAATGCGCAATATAGCACAGTTCCCTGTGCCCATATATAGATTTTGTTTGTGGGTTATGAAATCTAAAAATAATATATTGATAAATGTCATTATTCAAAAAGCTATACACTCATCAATGTCGAAAGTATTACAAATTGGAAACAGCACCTAAAATATCAATGAATCCATTCTGCTACCTACACACTACCGCAAGGCCTAAAGCTAAAAACAGACACTTGACTCACCAGTGGCGGAATGTGGACAAATAGAGTGAGAATAGCGTTTGCGAGCAATTTTCGTGTCGTTCGCCGTTTATTCTTCTTTGTTACCCAAGATGTGGCGTACATGTTCGAGGGAAAGTGCCGGCTGCAGATGCGGTATCGGATCACCCCTCTTGTCCTCAAAGACTTGTTGGACTCTACTTTCAAGCTCATGCAGTGGATATCCGCAATGTCTGACCCATTCTCTTATTCGATCAACAGTTTTCGGGAATACATGCATTGTAGTACCTTCAGATTTAGCATGGGTCTTCGAAGGGCAACCGCTAATCGAACAGGCGGGCATTGTTGAAAATTCTGAAAAGTAAATATCGACATTATTAAACGATCTTGATGAATAAAAATGTGATACAAAAGTAAATGAACCATACAATGTTCAATAGTTTGTTTTACTCGCCGGAACTATACCAGTTCATCATGTGCGGCTTAGTGTTTGCATAAGTTGCAGAAATTTGTAAATGATGTGACTAAACTAACATGTGACTCGTCCCTTGGATGTTCTGTCTTGCACGAGAAGGAAACATGCTTACGTTATAGACTGGACCTCCGAAGGATGCAATTCGATGACAATTGACACAGATGAAAATAAATAGATCTATCGATAGCATAACAATTGAATCTCAACTCAAGTCAATAGCAATGAGCCAAATGAACATAGCACTATTGGGTACTCTAATCGCAAATAGATAGAAATTTAAAAATGACCGAAATATGACTAGGATACATGGCCTTACCTTGACCAACAAACAGTTGGATTCAGCAGGCCGAGCAGTATCTTGCAGGAGAACAGGTAGATGGCCACAGGTAGCACACTGACGAGTTTGCTCGAAGCGGTCACAGATGGCACAACGACGAGCAGATTAGCATAGATCTCAGTGCTTCTCAGGTAAAACGTTCAGGAGTTGACTTGCAAAGCACAAAGATGTTCTCATGAGACATATCAAGTGGTTTATAAAGTATTAGAAACAGGGGTGTGTTTGTGAATGAATGACGTGTGTATGTCGTGGTATTATGTGGTTTGCAGGGGGGCGGCCAGCGTCAGGCTTGGCCTGCCTGGAGACACAGGGTCTGAGGAGGCCATGTGAGCGATTGCACCTTTGGCGTTGGATACCTTTTGAAGTGTACATGGTGTTTGGCACCTTGGCCGTTATCGCCCCGGACAGCACACCATGGCAGTGCTCATCCACGGGTGCGAAATGCCTTTGATAGGGGAGGGGGGGTGGATGGATGGGCCGGTGGGCGTGCAGGTAAGTGTGGGGGAGCGAGGGGCCATCAGGCCCCTCTCATCCTTTACTTCTCAGTAGAAACTCGGACCAAGTGCCTCCAGTAGTGGGTTCGCCCCTTGCCCTTATGTGATAACTTTGGTTGACATTCGCGTAGATGGGACCACTGAGCAGGACACGGGGCATCTATTTTTGTACCCCCTTTCGACTCCATCTTGGTGACCAGGCCTCAGTGCGATAGTACAGCGCGCAGAGCACATGGCCCCCACCCTTGTTCCCACTCTGACTGGAAAACTAACTCCAGAGGTATTTACAACAGCTAATAAATGTAACACATCACTCTTCCTCTGAGATCACTGTCCTGCATGTGAACCAGCCTGAACTAAGCACATAGCTCGTTCATCTCCACAAACGTGTCCTTGCCCACGCACCCTCGCCAGTGGAAACTTACTGCCATTCTGACCCTGTGTCCCTGCAAGGTATTCTCTTCATGTGAGAGACCACTGACCACGCCACGATGCCCACCTAGCAGATCCCCAACTAACATTAGACCCCTACCACAGTATATCGTTGCCTATCAATAACAAATGACACATACCAGAGATTCTTGTGAGCACAGACCCACACTTCAACCAGTGTATTATAGTGGCCAAGACCCTTAACCTAAGGCCTGTATAATCCAATGTTAATTGATAGTATAGATATATGTGTGACTTTTATAGAGACATAACCTACTGAAAGACTTTGAACAAGTGTTATTTAGTGCATGCATTATTGAGAATATATTATGTTAGCTTAGATAGTGACCACCCCGCTTCACTGCGACCTGACCTTCACCCATTCGGAGCACAGATGTCTGACGTCCATCCTTGAATGGAGACACACTTCATTCATTTAAAAATTCGAAACAACCGTTGTTGAAATATATGTGGTGTTTTATTTTGTATCTTATTTTGATGGCGCAAAAATACAAGACTTTACACATTGTAGAGGTCAGGTTGCAGCACAGCGAGGGAAAATCCCCTGTACTGACCGCTGTCACTAGGGGAAAGTTTCTCTTATGGCACGAACGGCACAAGCGGGCATTACTCTTCGAACGCAGTGTCCAAGCCTCCCATGAAGCCATCATGTAAAGGAATGATAGGCCACCAGCCGGCACCACCTGTGAAAAAGAATGATACAAACTGTTTTTAAATGAACAAGATAGGTTTATTAAACGTTTGTTGTCAATGACAATTCTTGTAACTAATGGCATTCTGCTTGGACAAATGCTATCTAGAGACTGCACACTATTGAACGACTTTCATGCGTTAACATGATATGTATATGTAATTTTGGATATAGTAGAAGACCATGAAATAGGAGTGGCATCACAAGCAGAGTATAATTACTCGTTACTCGGATTACGAGGACGAACAGTTGCACGAAGTTCGTGCATAAGCACCATCGTTATCCTCAACACGGACCGTGTGAGGCAGGCTGCCCTGAAGTCTGGCAGCTCGGTGATGCGTGGCGGCCGTGGCTCGACTTCCAAAATGTAGGCCACGCATCCCGAGTTTTCACAGCAGCAGCAGTTCTCCTCGGTTGGCATTAGCTCGCACAAATTGCATGTGCACCAGGTGGAAACACCATCCATGCGACTAGGTCCAGTGTCTTCATCCGTTGTTTCGTCCTGCCAACTGCCGTCCGAAGCCCCATCGTTTTCGCATGTTTCCCTTTCCAGTAGTTCCTCCTCGGTATACTCGGGCTCGTACATGTAGGGCATTATTGTAGCCATTGTGTGGTAAAGAAACGAAAATAATTTATAGCGGTGGTACTGGTATCTGTTCACACGGGCTACAAGCAGCGAAGGTAGCTGACCAGAGCACAGAAACGAGTCACAGAATACTCAAAGTAACACAGAGGGAGGAATGGAATTGAAAATCTGCTGCTGTGTGTTGTGAAACGGTCTGTTTATACTTATTGAGTAAAGAGGCTTCCTGCCGTTTCCATGGCGACACGTCATTAGCTGAAGCGCAGCGACTGTTGACACGAGACGTGCTTTGGCATTGTGAAATGGGCGGTACGCATCTGCTGATGACAGGCTCAGGGGCGGGGGATATGATTTAGAGCCGCAAAAGCAGGTCAGCCAGGGCGATGAGGCAAGTGATAGGATTATCACAAAATGGCAGCGCCCTGGTGCCTGTTTTCGCGTGCGTTTGATGGCCGAAAACTCGGGTAAGGTCCATAGGAAATTTTTCTAAAATCGTGCGACTTAGGCTTAAAAACACATGGCCGACCCGTAGGGACAATAAAAATGTTTGACCGAACCATTCCTTTAACTGTAGAGAAAACTATTTAATTGTACTTCATGGTTTTTTTGGTTTTTTTTGTTTTCTTCATCATCACTACTCCAAAACCTACATTGCTATTGCCACTATGTTTTTATGGACCTTGGGAGGGCCCATTGTTGCATGGAATAATGACTGTCCCACTGGCTTGAGGCATTATCACACAGTAATGACCCCTCCTGGGGTGATCAGACTTTCCAAAGGGAAACGGAAAGGGGCCACCAACATAAAACTAGGGCTACATATTGACAGTGGCTATCGTGACTACACTTCAGTAGTGGGAGTGTGGATTTCAGCCAGTTCTCTGGATCTAAACTGTGATGTGGCTGTGAATGGAAGCCCATTAAAAACTAAGGAGCCTGTGCTGCAACTGCTCTTCCAGGCCTCGCTGTGAAGCCTGTCCCAAGCAGTCTCTGTGGTACAGTCGGGGAATGCATTTGTCTGTTCACTGATAGGTTGGAGCTTACCCCTGCATAGTAGACGCTGATTAAGTGTTAATGTAAAATGTGGATATTATTCTAACCTGCAGTTGGTTTATACCTGTTAATATGGATTGTTGGTAAAGGAGCATTGTGCATCCAGAAGGGAATATGGATCTGCCTGCTGCCACAGCTGGGAGTCTGCCAGTCGCCAACCTGCCTCTGCCAAGAACCAGGTTTGTAAATCAAACACTCAGGACAGGGGTCAAGAGGGCCCGATTGTAGGACCATCCCGGCATGACACCCCTAGCCCTCCCTCGGTCTATAAGGTTTCTGCTCCCACACATCATGCGCTCATTTTTCAGGTAAAATGATGCATAATATGAACTGTTCAGAATATAGTTGTTCCCTTATTTTTGACCAAGGTAGAGTTTAGTAGATCCTCTCAGCCAGGGTGTAGTCGGTAGAGGTGTCTCCTACCGGTGCACCAAGTTAAAGGTAAGGCCCCAGTACAGTATGCTGGTCCTCTGTGCCTGTTTGTATCATTGAGTCCAGGCAACCCTGAGGGACAGAAGACCTCCGACCTCCTAGATGACGTCCTTCCGCACGCTGAGCTGCGCCAGGGGTGGAAATACCCCTGGCACCGGGTGCTGCAGGGACCCCGGCCTGCACCCAGGTTTGTGAAAAGGTCAATTGTAATTCGAACAGTTGTAAAACGAACAATTCGTATACAACCCTATAATCTCTATAATCCCAGATGCGGCCTACGGTGGGGTCAGTGCTTCCATTCTTTTCCTTTCCTTTCCAAGATGCCCTCTCTAATTTCACAGGCAGACTTTTTTGTTTCTTTTTCTGTAAAGAGGGGTTTCTTCATGTGCACTGCAAACCCATGGGCTCAATGTTTGTTTGCAAGAAATAAGAGGATGGTGTATATTATTGAAATCCTGAATTAAATTTGTATTCAGAAATACCTGACTCTGGGTGGCAGGTTGACATGCTCTGTCTTTTGTGAAGTGATGATTATTAAGAAATCTGAAAATCTTTTTTTTTTATTAAATGTTTAATTGCTCTAGTATTAAATTCCTCACGGTCATTTACTAGAATACTTAACTGGCCTGGTTGGATGAATGTAGTTGGAGGTTTTAACCCTCGGGGATGCCGCATGGACCATTGTATCAAGTTGCTGTTGGGGTGGCGGGGAGTGGGTGAAGGGGGGGGGGTGTGCTCCAGTGCCTTTTTGCAGTGGATGACTGTGCATTATTACTATGAGGGAATGTATTAAACACAAACCTAGTTTTGGGAAGCTACGGAGCGTTTTACAAGTCCTAGGAAGGACAACCGGGTGAGGGAAGCAGGGGTGCAAAGGAGTGCGGAGAGTGGGCAATTTGGCAACAAGGGGTCTACCAGGTGAGGAAGCGCGGGAGGGGGGCGAACGGATCACCCATTCTCAGGTTAGGTGGGGAGTGGAGGGTGTGTAGACATAGGTGTTGGGGAGGATCCTGGGAGGTGTGCATGATAAACGTATACATATGCTGACAATAGGTTGGATTTTAAAGAGCGGACATAGACAGTTTTGGTTCTCATGAAGACAATGTGTGCTTTAATATTCGGCGACTTATGTCTTACAAATACTGTAACATTTTCCAGTTGATGGAGGTGCACTGCATTTGGCTTCCACGCCTCCTGCAAATGTTCCGATTACCCACTATAATTCTTCCAGATTGTGAAGACCTTGAATGCACAGAGTGGTCAACGCAGCCTGTTCCTACTTCTTTCTATGTCAGCTAGACCTGGATCCTGAGGGACTAGCCGAGATCGCCATCGCCCCATTAGTCTGATGTGAGCCCTAACCCACTTAAGTCTGCGGAGAACCAGTCAGTAATTCTTGAATCGCAGCGCTCGTTGATCCGGCAGATATCGACTGCAGTTTTACTGTTAAGAACCCTCAAAATAACGTTCCAGATGCAGAGCTTTGCACTGTAAGGGCAGGAAATTATTACTTTTCATTCTCAAATTGCGTTTTTATCTTGTCCTCTGAATACAACAGAGAAAGTGATGACTTACATATTCCCTGAATCCATGGGAATGCCTTCCCACCCAAACCACAATGTGTCGCCTACTTGTATACTTGTTACACCATCACCGCTTGTTGTCCAGGCAATGTGCATGACCGCTTTCTAGGACTGCGGTCCAGATTTTCCAAGAGAAAAACCTGGAAACTCTAGCCGGCTAGATCCTTGTGCTTCAACCAACAGCCAACACCCCCCTCCCCTCCAAGGCTGAAGAGTCTTTTTTCCATGTTGGCACCAGATTTTGGAATGGGCTTCTCTTCGTAGTCATTGCCTCACAACTATCCTTTAGATGAGAGTCCAAGGCCGATCTTAGGTTCACAAAAACGGGATTGCGCCACACCTGCGGTAATTCACCCTAAGAGGCATCTTCGTTGGCGCTTGCCAAGCTTTCCAAATCCATGATTGCATAACCTAACACATGGTCACCAAGTGATCCATTTTAGTTCTGAAAAGGGTGGAGGGTGGGTGGTGTGTATGTGTGTGGAGAGGGGGTGAAGTGGTTGGAACTGATTCTAGGGCTCAAAGGGGATAAGAACTCTGATGTCATGGGGTTGTGTGCTCCCCAGAACCCCGAGTGGCTGTCTTGGGTTTGTGTGCTCCCTCCCCAGAACCCTTTTAGCGGGAGACTTAGTTGCAGGTTTTTTTTGTTATCCTCATTTAACCTGTCCCTTCAGGCTAAGGTGCCATGGCAGAGGATGGTGTTATTGTTTTTAGTGAGTGGTAGCGGATACGGTAATGAGATTATGGCCTCGTGATCGTGAGTAAATAGTCATAAAAATAAACATTGAAGCAGGAGATGAAGGTAAACATAAGAACGTACAGCCACATGAACGAATGAGGGAGGTACCCAAACAACGAAGGGAAAAAAAGCACACACCGTGTTGTGTAGCTACACTGATGGAAAACGGGCACACGACCCCTCTCCAAATGCATCCCCCACACGCGCGCATAAGTACAAGTGAAGAAAGGGACCCACCAAGAGGCAAACACTCTACATATGCAGATGAGAGTTAGAGCTAGGCCGCAAGAAACGCACCAATTTATTAATCTGGGTACGCTCTCTGGAGCATCTGTTTGGATGCAAATTAGCCCAACATGCAAGACTTTTTTTTTTTTTTACATGGGCAATATAAATCTGCTCTGGCCAAGGTCACGTGGCACTGATATGTCCACCCAGTCTCTGGGCTGGAATGCCTCATTCCTCCGACGATTAAGGTGGGGATAACGCAATTGCTAATTAAACCCCATTGCATGGAGATTCCATGTGCAGCCCAAAGCTAGCTTTGTTCTGTGTAGCAAGGGTCCATGTGGCACAGCAGGTGTACATGTAGCTCCACCGGTCTTGGCATGTCTCTCCTTCTTTTGTCTTGTTGCTAAGGCGAGCAAACCCCAAATTGGCTATACCATATTTAAGCCATGCTCCCTCTTGTCATACATAGGATCCTAATGGAACCAAGGAAGTAAAGCTCATAGAATGCTGCTTTAGACTCTCTCCTGATTTGACTCTGGTCAAGTCCTTTGACCCAACTGGAACAGGGACTCCCTACCGATATATAGTATATTGTTTCCCCCCTCCATTGTTAGTCTGTAACTGGGGTCTGCAAACTTTGGCTGTCCAGATGTTGTGGACTACGGCTCCCAGAATTCCTCACCTTTGACGATATGGTGTAGTTGGAGTGCAAAAACAGAGCCAACGTTTCCAGGCCCCTGGTCTATAAAATGTATAGTGCTTTGCTCAGTGGGAACCCCAGCTTTGTCTCTGAGCTAATTACCCCTGCAATGGGTTAACTGTGGTATTGACTATTTACTGAGATTCTGCAGACATTTTTTTCAAGGACCTGTTTGTTGCTATGTCTGATGTGGGGGTACATATATGGTGCGGGTATATATATATATATGGTGCAACAATTAATGCTGGGAGTTTGCCCCCCCCACCAAAAGCGCCACCTCAATATACCTGTTTATCTATTTCAATCTAGCCCCGTCTATGGACCATATCATGCCTTGTAGATCCCTCACCTTTAGCGATAGGTAAGCCAAGAACCAGGCTGGTGTGTAGAAAGAATATTTATTCATTAATATGTATTTGCACAAAATCACACGACACACCACCTTCTCTCTGTGGCACCAAAACAAAGCTTTAATACAAATAAGTAGAGCACAATTCGGTTTTGTGTGTTAAATAATAATCAAAGGGCCTGTAGCACTAACACATATACAGTTTTCATTTCAGGTCAAATAAACAACTTCAACTATTTTTGGCCGCTACCAGGAATTCCTTAATGTCTAGAATTCCAGCACCTTGAAACAAAAGATCATAAGCTTGGCAATATACTTTTTAGGGTTTTAATTTCACTAACATGCAACGCTTTTCTGTTGGTAAAAAAAAATGGACATACGCAGCACCCTTAAAGTTTATCTCCCTGGTTTGCACTGCTATCTGTGTTCTGAGGAATCTCTCTTCTATTAGGAGTCACTGTCTTACTCTCTGTCGAGGGTATGCTTTTACATCAGGGACTTCACTCTATTTAATTTGGCAAGGCAGGTTTCTGCCCCAGCATAAACCCAGAAACTCAGTTTACTATTGAAACCCCCCTACTTTAAGGCAGGGTCTGGGGAATGGGGAGCATTCGTTTTTTTATGCACCCCTTCTCTTTTTGGGGTTGGCAAAAAGAAAATAGCAGTACCCAATGACTTTAACAGACTATATTTGTATCCAGAGTGGAAGCAATGTTTATTTCGTACTTCATCAAAATCACCCTGTGTCATTTGACTATCGGGGAATTGATAACATTATTATTTGGTAAGAAAATGTTCAGGATCTACTTCCATACCCCACTCCTTAAATAAAGGGAAGATATTAACTCTAACAGATCCCCAAAATACTTGGTTTTGTGGGACACATTTACTTACATTGAACACCTCTGGGTTTTGTGCTCGGAAGAGGACCTCAAGCCTCAAGGGTCATCTCACAGTAATGGATGGGGACCTGGTCAGACTCCAACACCAATCAATGATAGCCTCCAGCATCCATGCCTCTATTTGCCACTCCTTGTATGGATCCCAGCCTCTGTCTGTTTCCCTGGTTTCATCCACTAACAACTTCACCCTCTGCATACACCTCGCAAATTCTAACCAAACACAACCACAAACCTACAACACAAGAATCCGCACAAACTTCAATACGCTGCAACAACAAAAAGCACACATAGACTGGCATAACGGAACACAAGGTCTTCTTACAGTATAACGCCCCAAGCACAGCCAACGGAATTCCGGGCTGAGGCATAGCCTCCAGCATACATGCCCCCATTTGCTACTCCTTGTATGGATCCCAACCTGTGTCTGTTTCCCTTGTTTCATCCACTAACAACTTCACCCTCTGCATACACCTCTCAAATTCTAACCAAACACAACCACAAACCTACAACACAGCAATCCGCACAGACTTCACTACACTGCAACAACAAAACAAAGCACACACAGACCAGCACAACAGCACACGAGATCTTCCGACAGCATAACACCCCAAGCCCAGCCAACGGAATTCCGGGTTGAGGCCGCCAACAGCATATCACTGCTCTTGCACTTCTCCAGCTCATCCCACTAACTCCCCCGTCCCCTTTCTTTTTTTTCAGAGCCTCCAGAGCGCCAGGGGACCACTCTGGTGGTGATAGTGCGCGGTACAAATATCCTTTAACATTTACATTAACACCTCGCAGGCAATGTTGGTTAACCAGCAATTTTTCCAGCAGTTACGACTCGGATAATTTAACACTGTTCACCCTTTTTCCCCATTGTGCGTACCTTTTTTTAAATTCTAAACCACACCCACAAAAATGTCTAAATTATGAGGTGCCAGCTCATTGGTTAGTGATTTGGATTGGACATCTACTATGCTCCCCTTCAACAAGGCCTAGCCTCTTCTCTTTGGATTGGTTTCTGTAGTTACTAAGCTTTTATTTATGGGGGTATAACTCCACCCATTTAAAATGAATATATTTTCGAATAGGTCAAATCATGCCAGACGGAATGCACCGTCACATGTCAGGTTGCAGGTGAGAATGGCAGATTTTTGCAAGTTCTTTAAAAATTCTAACGATCATGACATTTTATATACAGGTATCTAATTTAATAAGCTAACATCTTCTCAGCGCTGTGACATTAGAATCACATTTTGGCTTCTAACTCTGGGTCCCATGTTCGAATTCCTATGGGTCCAGTGTCAAATTTAAGAGATGTGTCATTGGATTGGTCTTTTCATAAGCTTTTCATTGATACTTGGGTCATTTTTGTGCAAAGTGCGGTTCCTGAGATAATGAACAATATTTGATGCTCCATATAAAGTTATGGTAATCCCTAGTGACATGCCTGCTTTTAACTTCTACTAACATCACGTTCCTTTTCTTTAAGAAGCTTCACATGTGGCCTAGGCCATCTATTCCTTTGTTGACCCAGACTACTATAAATCCATTGATATTCTTGCAAAGTCAAAGGCCTGAAGATGTGTTCCTATCTTCCTGAACATAGCGGTATAACCCCATACCTTGGCATCATATAGCAGTCTCTTGTAACATGTCACTTGTCATTGTGCTCATGGAGGCCACAAATTGAATTTGTAATCCTAACTATTTTCCAGAGTTCAGCCCATTAAGGCCTGACTCTTTGTTTACCCAGTTGACGCTACCTAGCCCCAATCGCCCTCTTCCCAGGCTCTGCTACAGATTCAAAGACATTCCCAAATATTCTGATACGGGTAGGGGGAGGTGAACTGTCTTTGAATTTTAGGTGAAAAAAAGTATTTTGTTCTAAGCACAAGTTTTCAGTGCTTGGGCTGAACAGAAACAATTATTTTTATATTGGTTACATTTTCTTTCCCTGTGAAGACTGTTTTAAACTCTTATATCATACAATGTCATTTTTTTTCCATCTTCATTCTTGCAGCATATTTAAAAACAGTTTTTCTTTGCCCCCCAGTTTCCTTAATGTGTGCAGTGTTTTATATTTTAAAGGTTCCTTGTTTCAAGTTGCAGAATGCATGCAGAACTCGTCCATTGCCATGGTCTGTTTTACCAAAGGAAACAGCGGTTTCATGTTTTGCAGTTTGAAAATGAACTGCTGGCCTTTTCTCTGTCACTCCAAAGTGTGCTTTCAATATCCTTGCACCTTTGAACCCAGCACAGCCAAAATGTCCTGAAGCTGAATGTAAACCCCACACTGAGACTGTTGCCATGTGCTATAGCCCCTAGTCGCTCATCTACATGCTTGAAACATCTGGTGCGAACGTGTGGGGTCTGTTTAGCAGATTCCCCTGGTGGGCGTACTCTAGTGGAGTGAGATGAGAGAGGGCCTTTGACCTCCCCTAGTTGTGGGTGCATGTGAGGTTTTCTCAGGCAGCTGGCCTGAAGAACTGCTCTTGCACGCAATGCCATCATAAAGCTCCTGGGAAGAAGCCTCTTGCTCTCCATCGCTGGTGGTGGGGCAGGATAAGTCTGTCTACTGGAGAAGTCCACCAAAACAGCAACTTGGTGAGAACTTTCCACAGGTGTTCTGCTGAAAGAGGGCGTTTGCAGTAATGGAGAGGAACTAGAGTGTGGAGAGTACCAGACGAGCCAAAGTTGCAATGCTTTGACCCTCATTTGGAACATGGTGGTAATTGTGAAAACCTGTGGTATTTTAAGTAACTTCAATTTTGAGATCACATGGGATATTTACAGTGTGGGGTACATGGAGAGAACTGAATGGGGTGAATAACCCATATTTACTCCAGACATTACTCTGCATGTACCCTATACCGTAAATAGCTGAGGCAATACCAACTCACAATAACTTAGTAATTTAAGAATTAAAAAAAAGTTTCAGGTACCAGCATTTTACCCTTAGCACCATGCTCCAAGTGAGACCCTTTGTATCAGATTACATATGCTTCCCTGGAAGCAATAGCAAAGAGGGAACAAGGACTGTTCCCACGCTCCTTTTTATTTTATTTTATTTTTTTTAATTTGCCCAATGTGCTGATCCTAGAGCGCTTCTGCTCCAGTTATCTGCCCTTTCACTGTGCAAGACAGACTGACCTTCTGGGATGGGCCCGCCCCTCTCCACACATGCACCTTTTTTGGACCCATTTCTCATTGGTTCGTTCATATATGCATTCTTTCCATAATTGTCCCACTTTTCTTTTGGTAGAAGCGGATGGGTTTTTTATAGCAATATCTGTGACTTTCTTTCATTGAAAGATTTGCTGTTGTGTTTTTTTTATGGTTACAGTAGTTGTCGTTGTTCGGATATGGAAGTTTGTAAAGCACTCCGATTCATTTGTTCCTGACTCGTGATATATACACATTTTAAATGGATACAATATTTATTGTTTGTGCTTCTGAAATTATTCTTTTAATTTGCCTTTTGCTGTATAGTTTTGTGTGCTTTGCATGTGCCTGCCTATCTTTTCTGTAGAGCAGTTTTGTACACAGTCTTCACTAAACGGATGAAGGCCGGTGTGTTTTGAAGGAGCAGTTTCGTTCACTTGTTTCACACTTACTTACCTGACACACACACACACACACACACACCTACCTTTACCTCTTTTGCATACGTGCTTCGCATCTCTCACTTTCCTTTAATTGTCCTCTTAACCATGGCCATCCTTTCTTTCACGCGCTGCCTATTTTTTCTTTTTCATGCGTTCACTTCTCTTCCACATACTTCTATGCTTCACCTCCCACACACCAGCCTCCCCGTTTCTTTCTTATCTTTACCATCTCCCATCAGCCTATCTATGCCCCTCGACTTTTTCCTCCTTTTTCACTGCTCATTCATATCGTTACTTCATTTTTCTTATCCTCGTTTTAATCTTCATTTGACAGCAATGTTTCTTTCCCATCTCGGTCTCTCCACCTACCTTGGTACAAGCTAATCTCCATACTTTAAAGACCCCACTATGCTCCGCTCCTAATTCCGTTCAAACATCCCTGCCCACGGGTGGGTCCAGTGCCGGATTAAACCCTGTGGAGGCCCGTAAGCAGTCGAAAATTCAGAGCCCCCCCCCCCCGCAAATGATCTTCTAATACGTTTTAAATGTTGGATATTTTTGGGTAAAATGATTGTTTTATTTTTTAATTAATTTATTTTTATTATATTCTTGATTTCTTTGCACATATTGCACGGGCACCGCTGTAGCACTTTGGACAGTACAAGTACTTTATATCACTACCTCAATATGGGGACTCTATTTCAGTGGCAGTGGCAAGGTCATGTTTTAAAACTCGCCCCCATTGAACACTTGCCATTCTGTGGCTCTTTTCAAAACAGACATTGCTATATTGGAACTGGTGCTTTGCAGTACATTGAAATATGTGCAAATAAAGCAGTGTTTATTTATTTTTTTTTTTTTTTTTACGTATGCAATTTGCACATTTATAATAGCAATAATTATCGACATACACTAAATGTGCATATCATTGATTTGCAAATATTCTCCATATTAGAAAATGTTTGCTCACTGCAGCATAAAATCTTGAAAATGGTGAATAAAACAAAATCTCGGAGGGTCCGTTGACAATTTGCATTATTTAAAATACCCATGTCATGAAGACACCCGTTCACAGCACTACGAACAAAGGCATGCATTATACCACCATTCTGCAATCCCACCCACCACCTAACTGACCCGGGCCAGGCATATTCAGTGATCGCTTTGCAGAAATGTGGCTTGGGCCTGGCTTGGGCCTGGCCCGGCCACTTAACAGATGCGGGTCTTCTGTCTTGAGTACCGGCACTGCAGTAAACCCACCCAGGCAAGCCACACAAGGCACTTTCTTTCACCCCGGCCCCTCCAGCACTGGCCCATGTATAGGATTTTTATTGTAGGATGGCCGTGGCTTAACCTGGCGCTGCCAGGTTGGCAGTGGCAAAGGCTGATGCTGCTTGGCCCTGTGATGACTACCTGTCTGCCGGTGCGCATCAGCCATGGTGTGTCTTAGACTCACTGAGTCTGCGCCTGGGCCCTGGCTGGCACGCAAGTAAAAAATAAAAGCTGCTGAAAATGATCTAAGTTTGATGCGACAGGAGGGCCCACACGCGGACGCAGAGGGAGACAGTCTAAATTAAAATGCTATCGTGGCGCAGGATGCCGGACCGGTGTGTCCAGCCCCGGGACACAAAATTCAAATTAAGCCCTGGCAGACCCTGGGGCCCCCCAAAAGGAGTGTGACCCATAGGCCGATGCCTATTTGGCCTAACGGGTAATCTGGCACTGGGTGGGTCTCTCTGCACACCAACGATGTGGCCTGTCACCAGTAGTACTAGCACCCAGCAGCTCCTGAAATGTTATGGTTTTGTTCACTGATTTCACGCAAACTGAACCACACATACAACAATGCAATGCGGCTCATGTGCAGGATGTCATCCTCCTGCATGCACCCAAGTAGCAAATGGTGCATGGGCACATCCTAGCACTTCCGCTGCCACTGGGCCTCGTCCAAAAGTGGGGACTGTTGAGGCGTGCAAAGGGAGAGGGGGGGGGTGAGGGCTATCTCCATAAAGCAAGGACACGCACACCAATCGGGGGTTTGGAACTGACAGCCCACGGAAGGGCGGTGGCTTTTTATTGAATTGCTACGTCGTGTCACTCTGCATCCTCAACGCTGTACGGCATGATGCTCCACATGGACATCTCCTTTCTGGAAATGGGAAGAGGGCAGGACCAGTGAGATGGATACACCTTGCACTTGTTGCAGGGGAATTCTGTATTTGCAGCAAAAATTACGAAACATTCACGAGATTTCAGTTTCTCTTCTTTGTCAAAATGTACGTTTCTCGATCTTTTCAGGGAAATCAACTTTCTCGTGCTTCCTGGGGGGGGGGGCGGGGGGATGTTGGGGCCTGGGGGACCAAGTGTTTTCATCATGGCATTCTGTGTACCCTACATTTTGGGAAATGGCTTCTCGAAACGGGCAGTTTGCTCACACCAGAACTTTGGGGGAAATTCTGTTGAGCTCAGTGCCCTCAGCACAAGAGCCAGTGGAGGCCCCCACATTGGGCCCTTAGACAGTCTGAAGTGGCTGGCAGTGGTTAATCTGTGCCAGGGCTTGTCATGTGCTCAGCACCAGGAGTTATTTTGAAACCGGGGAAGATCACTGGCACTTCTTGTACTGTTGTTTGGGATGCTTGTTCTGCTGTTTGCAGTGCTGACTCCATCCCAGCCCTCCCCTTGCAAAGCTGCTTCTTCTGATGCAAACTGGAAGGGCTCTGATGGAGGCAACCATGTTTCCTGCAGTGGACTAACCCTCTTTCTGGCCAACATTTAAAAGTGTTGGATTATTGCATGAGTTCCTCTTCATCAGTGCATCAAAATCTATAGCTTTCTAGACAACTTAGTTAGAAAATGTCTTCAAAAAGCAGCAGCTGGGCCAATTCTCTCATATTTCTGGAAATGTGCTTGCCATGGTCCGTCATACTTCCCTCTTTCCCGAGTTGTAGAGGCACCCGACATTACACAGTTGCACACTGAGAAAAAAAAAAAAACATTAGAGGCAACTTCCTCAGAGGACCGGAAGTGTTTTCTCTACTATAGCAGACCTGTGTCATTTAAGGAACCGAGCACTGAAGCGTCTCCAGGCCTTTAGTGTTCAGTTTTGTAGAGTTCACTTGGCCAAAGATGCTTCTAAATGCAACATTTACTTTAATGTTTTTTCAAAGTTAGTATGATGACATGGTAATAGTCGCAAGATCCCAAACCCCAAAAAGGGCCTCCCAAACATCTCGCCATGACGACAGTACGTGGCCCTTGTGGGCTCTCTATAACAAATGGAGGGCCTAGACACTGGTGGTAATTTCCAAGTAAGCAATAGGTCGCGCTGGGCACGTACTCGCGCCTGCAGGCTCTCGGCAAGAGTCTCTGGCAGCCCAAGGCAAGGCGGGTGACGTGTAGTTGAATGTGAGCGGGAAGAGGAACTCTTTTCTGGGAACTTTCAGCTGATGAAGCAACAGCAGAGCCCAAACATCTGGCTGATAAAATGGAGAGGAAATAGATGCCTTACACAATTACAAATGTACCAGTCCGAGCTGCAGCTATCCATGTGGGTTAAGGAGCATGCAGTAAGAGCGGGAGATGGGATACCGAGTCAGGCCTGCAGGGGAGGCCTCTGACACTGTGCTAAGCCCTTGGAGTCTGACCCTTTGCTCCACTGGTCGAACAACATCAGGACTCGCTTTTAAAATGTCTGCAAACAGAAGTCGATGGGTAGGTAGATTTCAAATGTTCCAGCTGTGTCCAGCCCCACCATTTGTGGAAGTTCCACTTCCACCACCTTCGAGACATGGCTAACCAGAAAGGAGGTCATTTTTGAAGCATTGGCTGACCCGAGATGCACTCTCTACAGGGCCCGAGAAGAAGTTGGCCATGGTCTCGTCATAGGCCTGTAAATAACCACACGATGGGCCTCATCGGGAATGTGGGTGTGCTCTACATTTTTGCAGGTAATTGCTCCAGCTAACTTAGTGGTAAGAGAATTTCTGGCAATTTTAACACCTCACCAAATTCAAAGATTGTAGATTAAGTGGCGGGGGCACCTCCGGTGTACACCTGTAAGTGAGCTCTCCATTTTGCCTCCAAAAATCAGTGAATTTAGTGCAGTGGATGTATCACTTGTGGTTAGTCCACAAAAAAATCCCATTCGTGGTCTATGGCATCCAAAAATGGGGGTCACCACCACCTTCCCACCACCGTTGCTCTTGGGGTTAATGCGCTGGACTGAGTGGCAACAGTAAACCAGTTCAGCAACCATTTGACCCACATCACAGAATTACTGCCATACTATGAATGAGGCCCCGTGTGTCTTCCTGGGAGCTTTGGCGGTGTAGTCTGTGTGAACAGGTGCTACTACCCGCCTCTATGATAATGCACGTATCGACCTCTGAGCTGGATGAAAGCTCGGTCTGCTCTGCTGGGATTTGGACGTGTGATCGCAGAAGAGCACCACCCCACAAATATTCCCAACAGGCTGGCAGGAAGATGCCGTCCTGTTGTAATGGTGTTTGGTGATTGGGCAGACGAAAGGGTGAAGGGCATGGGGGCTGTATGGGTGCGAAAGAAAGTGGAGGCATGCACAGGGTGCCGAATCGGGAGCGTGTGAAAAAGGCGAACACAGCGCGCAAAAGCGAGCGAGTGCGTGTTACCGGCAATGACTGACACTTTGAGGCGTGAAGGAAGGTGCCTGGAGAGTGGCAAGATATGGCTGCACTGATGTTGGGAACGCCGGTGCTGTGAAGCCCTGAGAGGAAGGGCGCCTTTATTTCCTCTTTCGCGGCATGGCCGGGGCGGGTCGCGTCTTATATCGAAACCTCGCGGGGGAAGTGGTGCTCTGCGAGGCGACGCTACTGCTGCTGGTTCCGCGTATGTGAGGATGACGCTGTGCGTGACTAATTAGCCCCCACGCTGCCGCGTCTCGCATGGAGATTCGCTTCCCTGGCTGCCTGCAAGCCTCGCTGACACTTCCCAGAAGCCCCTGCCCCGTGCTTGCTTGAGGATTAAACCTGTGTTGCAGGCATCGTTCTGTTCCCAAGGGCAGCGTGTTGCCCCTCAGCTGACCCAAAAGCATTGGACCCCGTTCTCAGTATGTTGACATCAAAGGGGTCTATATCTCTTTTGCCTAATCCACAAAATGAACCGGAAATGCTTGAATCATAGATGTATCAGCTCGAGCGCACTTTTCCCTTCCTGTGTGCAATTGCTGAAAACATGGGAGTGAAGACGTTATTTCTGCACGCTTCAAAATTAATCCGGAATTCACAAAAGGTGTTTGCTTTGAAGTGAGCAAAAAACAGCCCCATCCCCCTATCTCTTTTTGAGAACAGCGTGGTTGGAGACGCAACACACAAGGAGTTCATGAATGAACTCTCATGTATTTTTTAACTGGGACACAGGCGATATAAACCGCCACTGTCCCACTTGTACTTCTGGCCCTTGATTCTTATTGGTCACTTCAAGGTGACGGCTCTGTGAACCATGCGGTGGCGTTTGCAGGGAGTGGCCTGGGGTGGCACGTGCTACCACCGGAATCTGATTGGCAACCCCAGGTGCCACTCGTTATCCTAAACTATGATCTGTGTGTGTGCGTGCTCGTACATGCCACCCCTGCATAAGTCAATGCCCCACTTGGGCCTCCCCAGTCAAAAAGGTCTGGACACGCCTCTGGAGCCATGGCATTAAATGACTGTCATTAAACATTTTGTTTTAAAACATTGAAGTGATAACCAGTGGCAGCTTGAAGACCACCAATACACTTGTGGAAATTGTAACTAGCTCCAAAATGTGCCCTGACTCCTGCAAGAAGCCACATCCCTGTTGCCTCTACTGAGGCACGCCGCAAAACACTGGACAGTGGTCGAAGTGTACGAAAAGAAGTAGTGCTCTGCTGGTCTGCCCGCGCTCCCCACAAACCCCTCCCAGGCTTAATCCAAACCCCCAAACGCATCTGCTTTTTAAGGGCACGTTCATTGCAGTTCACTGAAGCGCAAGTTTCAACTAGATCTGACACTTTTTATTTTAAAACAAAACCATTCTGGAACTTTTTATTTTTCTTTTTTTCTTTTTTTTTTTAAAATAAAATGATAGGAATGGTGAAACTTAATTTTAAAAAAGTCGAGTGACTGCTCCCGCCCACTTCAATCACTGCTCTCTGATGCTTAAGCATAGGAAAGGAGGAGCGGGAGGAGTACCCAATACACCGGGTGCAATAGCAAATTGGCAAGGATTTTTATTGAATTTTTTATTGAAGTGTGTACAGTTTCGCTCTTTAACAGGCCCCTCTCATTGGTAGTATTTCCAGAGGCTATTTTATTCGAGGTTGAAGGAGTACAAAGACTTTTCAACCGTAGGTAGGGCTGATTTTGGCATTGCTCCGATCATAGCTTTTTGTAACACAAAGTAATGCTGGCTATTTCTATTCACAAAAACGACTGGTGCTCTTCAATGCATCATCAACTAGACAATTAAACACATGACAACGCAAAATAACTAGATTTGAATGGGATGGAGCTTTTATTTATCAGTTGAAAAAAGTAACGAAAGCCTTAACCAAGGGAAAGGAGGAAGGGGCGAGGTAAAAAAAAGGAGTGAAGGAAAAGGAGACATGAAAATAATCTAGAGGATGCAGACTTGGAGAAAGACGAAGGAAAGGCTGATGACATTTAGAAAGGATAGAGGGGGACAGATGAATAATAGATGGGATGAAGAATAGAAAAAGATAGCAGGAAATAAAAAAAAGTGTGAGGAAAGGACATTGGGATGAAGGAATAATACAATGACAGAATGGAGGAAATATGGGTAAGAAGGTTAGAAACAAGAATATATGGAAATAAAGAGGATACGCTGGAAAGAATAGATGAACGACCAACGCAGAGGGAATGAAAGAACCATGAAATGTAGGAAAGGAATGATGGTGGAAGGACAAAGAAGGAAGGATCGAATAATGAAGAAAAAAGGAAAAGGGTGGAGCGCACAAGGTTAAAAAGACCCCTTTAAAGGTGGTCAGAAAAATTGATGAATTGGAAGAATGGAGAAAATAATTAAAGAGAAAGAAAGGGAGAGGAAGGCACTGAAGATAAGTTGGACAAAAATAAACAAGTACGAGTAGAACTATGAAAAGAAAAAACCGGGGAAGCAAAAGACGGTGAAAAGAGAGGCATATAAAAAGAAAAGACTGATGGAAAAGGGGGTAATGGAATAGCTAGATATTCCACAATGGAGATGGATTTCCCCCCTCTGCCCCTGCTGTAGTCCAATCCATTATTGCAACTTTGTGACCGCAGCGATTGTCCCTCAGGTCTAGAAAGGCCATTCAGTGATGAGTAAAGTCTGTTATTTTGTATGCTTTGTAAAATGAGTCCTATCCTCATTGGAGCAAGAGGGATGGATGCCTGCCTGAAGGAGCCAATTAGAGGGCTCATTATGAAGCCTTTGAAATATTTGTACAAGTCCTTTGGTGTGTGAGTTTTCCCTGATGATTACCTCAATGTTTTCACATGACATTATTCAGGCCCCCTTTAATCCTCCAGATCAGGTTTGTCCAACTCCAGGCCTCGAGGGCTGGAATCCTGAGAGGTTTTCAGGATACTCCTCGTTAATATTCATGAGAGAAAAAAAACCTACATTTACAATCATTGTATCAAATGTATCATGAATATTAATGAGGGGTAGCTTCAAAATCTGGCATGTTTCCGGCCCTCAAGGCCTGGAGTTGGACAACCCTGCTCTAGATGGTCCCCCGGAAATCTCTTCATCCCTATATTCAGCTGAAGGCAGGGCGTTTTCCTGCTTAGCCCACAACCGGGCTCCAAAAAGTTCTGGTGGTTGCCCGTCTGCTATGTTGATCTGCCTTTATACTGCTCCAAGTCACCATCCTAGTTGCATCAGAATGCCCGTGCTGCCTGCTCCCAGGAATGTCCTCAACTTAACCTGTGGTGATGTGCGGCAAGGGCCCGAGTGCTCTTCTGCACCTTTACATTGCTCCAGGCACCATACAAGGAGGGGAGGGCAAACCCTGAGCATTGTGGAGGTTTACTCCCCTTAGGAGGAGGTGCCTGGCCTGTCGTAGTGTTGGAGTCCACCTCATTGGTAAGGAATGGGACGCATAGTTGGATCAGGAGGAAACATCCTTTCAGGTGTCATTGGCTTCACTGCCTGGTATAGTTTCCAACAAATGGTGGGTGGAGCGGTTGTCTCAAATGTGAGGCACACTTTGTTTTACATGGCGTTGAAGTGTTTTTTTTACTCTGATCAAGGCCTCTTAAGTGGAGGTTGCATTGGTTATTGGTAGCGTGGCGTGATCTGCCGTGTTTACTCTTTTTTTGCTTTCTGCTTCAAGGTTCCTTAAGTAACCCCTCTTTCTCTCTGCAGTTAAGACCAGGGCGCCGCAGACATGAAGGAGCAAATCGCCCTGGGCGTGGACTACATCTCGAAACTGATCAATCGCCACAACAAACTGGACCAGGAGAAAATGGAGAAGTTTGAGGAGAAGCTTACTGCCATCCTGTGTGAGAAATACGCTGACCACTGGTACCCCGAGAACCCAATCAAGGGACAGGCTTACAGGTAACCTAAATGGGCTGGCATCTCTGACCTTCTTCAGGCTTCTGCTTGCAACCCACTGGTCTAACCCTGCAATGTTTGCTGTTGGGAGCTCTGCACTTGTCTGTTTCCTGCCTTCTGGCGACCATCGAAGTGTGGTCCTTATTTGCATCAGCCGCACGCCTCCACTCTGGAGTGCCTGCAACCCTGGTTGAGTTTCTGACCGCAGTGGCCTCAAGATGCCAAGAATTGTATGGCACTGCCAGGAGTGGCAGCATTGACGTCTATACCGCAGTCTGAGCACTGGCTGTACTCCGGAAGGGGCAGGGGTTTACCATCAGCACCTCCTGCACTACTCTGCTGTGAGAGAAAGAGGGAGTAATGGAGTAAAGCGAGTGCTGGGGCCTGCCATAGAAGGCCATTACTGGATAGCATCTCCTGCAAAGCCCACTGTGTAACGATCTCGGACGAAAAGGCAGTGTGGCTCCAAAAACACCAAACTCTTCCATATGCTTGGCCAAGTGTTGGGAGGAGATTTTTGTGAGCGAGACCAGCGTGTGACCAATGAGATGTTCCCTACTAGTTGGAAGACCCTAAAAGCAAGAACATCATTTCAAAATTACCCCTCTGCCTCCAGCAGGGCAGGGCCGGGCCAGCCCACACCCACAGCCCGCAATTCCTGTTTTTTCTTGTAAAGCGGAGCAGCAGCTGGGAGAGCATTTTTAGAGTCCTTTTTTTGGAAACGATGTATGACTTTAGGGAGATGTTGTCAATATAATTCTTTGAAACTAATGGGTTGTTACTTAAAAACTGTCCCACTCTGCTTTTTAGCACTGACCCATCGGGCATTGCTCCATAGCCCTTTGGTACAGTCCGAGCAGTGCCTATAACTCTTCAATAAGTGATTTTCTTGACTAGCAAAGCATTTTTTACTGTAGTGGAGGGCGGGCTCCGTAATTAGAAACTTGTTTACTGTACATGTGGGGACCTCCATCGCTACACGTTCGCATATCTAACAAAGAGTGATTTGATAGTAGAGCCACTAGAGGGAGCAGCAGGGTCATTTTTTCACGAATACAGTGTTTGGACCACGGCCCTGCAGACAAGGAGTGTACCGGCCAATTTTACTCTGTAAAAATAGGCATACCCCCACCCCCACCCAGGGAGTACAAATACTCTCAACAAAAATAGGAAATCTACACATAGGAGCCAGTCCCCGAGCTTAGATCAACATTATGGAGGTGTACACGTTACTTTTAAATCCATCGAGCTCTAAGGCTCTCGAAATCAAAGTAAGATGATACAAATTATATCAAAGTTTAAATCGGATGGCACATTTTAGAATCTTGGGGCTGGGGAGGCGTTTACGTTTATTTATATATTTGGGTCTGGGTTGTCTGCATGTTTTGCTGGTGAGCTTGCTCGCCAGCGGTAGCTGCCTCTTTGTTACTCTGCTATTGCGCTTCATCTTAAAGTGACTAACTTTCTGGTTTAATGGCCTGATGCAATTGGTTGAAATAATAAACTTGCGGATTGTTGCAGGGTGAAGTGAGTGGGCCCGCCACCTTAAGGCGAGGAGGAAGGACTTGACACGAGGGACATGGGTGGAAGACGAGGGGCTACTGGAGCCCGGGACCAGAACGATGTAGAGGGCATTAAAGAACGTTGCAGAATCCTACGTCTCAGTGTGTCTGTGTCAGGGATAGTGGGCCCTGGCCACGGGCCCTAGGGAGGCGGGATGTAGCACAAGGAAACAACTGGCGACAAAGGGAAACGAGCGCCCACGTTGTGCAGCAGAGTCGAGGGTGCGGTGCACCCAGCGACAGAGAGCCCAGCAGAGTGGTATCCTGTGGACCAGTGAACGAAGAGCCCAAAGCCCGCACCACAGTACAGTGCGCAACAGCACCCAGCGGGCACAGGAGGCAATGATGAGCCCAGCAGAGGCCCGACGAGCCCTCACGTCGCGAGAAGTGAAGGTGGGCAATGGAAGCCCTGCAGAGCTGTTGAGGACGCAGCACGGCGTGCATACGAGGCCCAGCAGCATGGAGGGTGCACGAACAGGAAGTCGATGGTGCCCAGCAGAGGAAGCTACACCAGGCGGTGAGGACGGTCAGCAGTGCCCAGCAGTGAGGCGCCAGTGGGAATTACTCACCTTATTTGGACGCTACCGTGACATTTGAGTCTGGGCCCCCAACACAAAATTCACTCACGCTCTGTCACCACCAACCAATATACTGTTTACACTGGAGACCACACCTATAAAACACACCTGCTTAGTGCTTAAGACACAACTCTCTACACACCATGCTCAGATAAATGAAGTCTACGGAGCAGGCGGCACGGACACCGTATGGCGTGTTTCCATGAGAGTAAAGGAAATGCCACATCACAGAGCAGGCACAGTATCGCTCACAGCGTGACACCGTTATTTCTATGACCAGAATTGGATGCTGCTCATACACGAAGTAAGGTTTCATTTGTAGCAGAGTACAGTGCTTGACATGAGAACAAGCATAGCAAAGCCAGCCCTTTAGATTGCTTAGAAGTATAAGACACAGCAAAGAAGACCCAAGCTGTGCAAAGCACGGAGTGAATGAGAAGAGCCCAGCAGCATGCCCTGCAATGGAAGCGTGTCGGGTGAGCAGAGCCAAGTGGCAGCGACACCACGGAGGAGGAGGGGCAGCGAGCGCGACCAGCCAAGCTGCGACAGCGAGACGACACCAGGCAGTGAGCGAAGCAGAGACATCACACTTGATTGCAGTAAGAGGAGCCGAAGCCCAGACACCATCAGCCCACAAGTGCCACCACGCTCCCACCAGCCTCATCAGGAAACATAGGGAAGGGCCACTGAGGAAAATAGAACACCAGTTGCACGTGGCGCTGATGCATACCACGATCCCAGGAAAGCCACAACACTAAATCACAGCCTCATCAACACAAAGGAAAGAGGGCCCAGGAAAGCATAAGGAAGCGCCACCTACTGCCTTACCAACAGACGAAGGAAGGAAGTGAAGCATACCCCACCCAAGCCCACTAATCATACGCCACAGCCGCCACCAACACACATGATGTAGTGGAAAATATGAATGTAACCTGCTAACGTATTGGGGCAAGCATAACTAATTCCTGCTAACCTACAAGGACAAGCAAATTAAAGCAAACCACCCCAACAGCCTGCAAAACACATGGAGCACCACACAAATGACCGTGGGACATGGGGGGGGGGGGGGGGCAGAGGCATCACGCAGCACATCACAGCCACTGCCCGGGCTGCAGTCACATCACCAAGGGCCCACTGCATACTATGAAGGACTACATATCGGGTATAGCATCCCCACACGCTGCCACTAGCACTGAAGGACCCCCAGTGCAAGAACTTTGGAAGAGGTGATCAGCGCCAGCCCATCCTACCACCCAGACTGTCGCACTCATTGGCACAAATGGCTCAGAAAACCATCACCAAAACACTTCCCCAAGATGACAGACCAAGCACTGCAAGCTGCTGATGCAGGGAGCATTGCTACATGAGGCTCATGCCGCTCCCATCAGGCAGCAGACAAGAACAGCATAAGGAGCAGGACATAAATGGCCTGCTGCGAACCAGGAGCATAACGCCGGAGGGCCACTGAGGGGGAGAAGAAGCAAGGAGGCGACCGGATTGACAGCAGGACCGGAGAACGACAGGATAGCAGTACCGCAAAGAGCAGGTGACCGGGGAAGATCTTGATGACCCCGAGGCAACAGCAACTGAGACGGCCACAAGAGAAGATTGCCCAAGAGGGAGGGGCAAGCAAAGGTGGGAGGAAAAGGGAGGGGGGGTCCGCCCAATGTTGGGGGAAGCAGGGCACTCCGCCCAACAGCAAGAAATGAGAGGAAGACAATCCGCCCACAGGGATGGCAGTCCACCGCACGAGTAGCAGGAAGGGTCTAGAGAGCCACAGTTGATGGAAGCTCAGAAAAAGGAAGCCCAGAAAGGAGGGCAGCAGGAAAAGGAAGCCCAGAAAGGAGGGCAGCAGGAAAAGGAAGCCCAGAAAGGAGGGCAGCAGGAAAAGGAAGCACAGAAAGGAGGGCAACAGGACAGAACGTGAAGGAGTAGGACACCCACAACAAAAGGAGCCCAGAAAGGCAGTATGTGTTATAATTGGGGGATGTTGTTTTGGAGAAGATTTAACTTAATCGGATGCCCAGTGCAGGCAAGTGTCTAACATCATGCTTGCCCTGGAAAGTGCTCCCCACGAACCTTGGGGAGGGTGGGGGCTGAAGCTGAGATGTGCAGTGCATTCTGTATGCAGACCACCCCTGTGCTTCTGTAGACTCTACAGCGGGAATTCGAGTTGCAGTACTTTCACTCATCACCAGAGTAAGCTCAGTGCATACACTTCATGTAGTGGGGGGGAGGGGGGTCGGGAACGTAGCAGACGCAGTGGTACCCTGTCCCTTTTGATAGTTAATCAGTATGTGATTGGGGCTGTAGCTCAGTCTCAGCAATAATGACTACCAGTGGGTAGGTGGCCAGGGGTCATTTATGGTTACGTAGGAGTTCCCTGCACTCATTACTTAGATGTTAATTGTCTTGCCACTAGAGGGAGCACTAAGATTATTTAATACACAGAATGTGTAGCAAATTTAGCAGGTGTCATGGGTTTGTCTGGTCCCAGTGAGAGCTTATCAGCTCCAGCAAGGCCGTGTGGTGTCTCGGCATTAATACAATGACTATAAGTCTTGCGTGTGATGTGGTGTAATGGAAATTACCAGACGTGTTGCAAAAATAGCCCACACGCGTTTAATGAGCATAGCAGTGCCATCTCCATTTGCCACCCACTTTTCTGGGGTTGAGGGGGCAAAAGACATCATGCACTAGCTATACATGTTAATAAAAATACAGACAACTGTTTATATTTGGAAACACAAGATCATGTTTATTGCAGCATACAACAATACGGTGGGCAGTCCCAGCCCTAAGAATTTCACATTTAATTTCCTTAGACTTCTAAGGTGTCGCATAGGCCGGGCAATGTCATTGTCTTAAATTTTTCTGGGGACACTTGTCACTTCTGGGTTCACAAAGTAGCAGACATACGCTTCTGATTAGAACTGTCAAGCAGTGATTCTTTGGGACCACTGAATCTCGTTGACGAGGAGTCTCGACTGTCCCCGTCGTCCGAATTTGGCTCGAGTGTGGCCATCGGGAAATGGCAGCGTCATTC
Organism: Ambystoma mexicanum; assembly: GCF_040938575.1. NCBI lineage: Eukaryota > Metazoa > Chordata > Amphibia > Caudata > Ambystomatidae > Ambystoma > Ambystoma mexicanum. Next base: position 469,022,455 of record NC_090922.1, read on the forward strand.
TCCTCCCCGGCTAGGACTGCCCTGAAACTCTGCCATGCTGTTGGGGGTGCTGCCCCCAATGTCCCCACACAAGACTCCTACTTACCAAATGGTCTAGCTGCAGCCAGCCTTCATCAATGTCCCCAGCATAGCTGTGAGGAAGAGCTAATTCCTGTTGTCAGATAAATGTACCACGTCAGCCACAAAGTGGGAACCGGGAGCGAATCAAGCAAGCGTGTCTAACAAATCCCAGTTGCAAATCCCGCCTTTGCACATTTTTCGATCCCTTTGTTACTCCTCCTGATCTTTTCCATCCCTACGTGAGACGCAGTGCCCCTCCACTGTAGTCTGGGCACCACCAGATTGTCCGTGCCAGGCAATTTTGTGCCAATGTGCGCAGGCCCACTTGTATCTGGGCCCATAGTCGGACCCTCCCCATGATGGCAAGGTCGTTTCCTTCTAAATGTACCACTAAAACTCTGGGTGCCAGCCTCCACTGCAACTGCCTGTGCACTGCTGGCAACAAAGAGTGCCACCTCATACCCGGTGCCCCTGAGCCAAACCACACAGTGTTCTTTTATAATCCTAAATCTGGAGTCGGCATCCATGGGTGTAATTTTGGGGGGGGGGTGGGGGTTTTTGTCCCCCCCAACTTTCATGGCACACCATTTTATCCCCATTCATTTGGCTGGGGCACCTTTTCTTCAGATGTCATGTCCTCCCCACCCCCCTCCCCCCAACATTTTCAGCAAAGTTACTCCACTGGCGGCATCCATCGCCATGGCGCGTTCTCAGCCGGGGTAAAAAATGACTGCCCCGTAATCCATATCGCATCATCTGTTCATACAAATTGCATAGTTGAAAAACGTTTCAAAAAGGCATAATTAGTCATAATCAAAACAAATGAGTCCTTTTTAACATGCTGATCACCCTAGAATCAGTGCCTGCACTGGACTTCGGCTCGCCCTGTAGCCTAACATAAAGCGAAAAGCGGTTTCACTGCCATCTGCCTATTTTTTTTTTTAATTGCTGTTACTGGCATGCCCTGCAGGAAGGCAGTCGTGGCAGCACCTATATGGAAACTGTGGGAGGACCATCCTTTGCCATAAACTCCCACTTGCCCCAGTGTGGTTGACCATTCTTTTAAAATTGGTAGTTGGTCAGTGGAATGCCGCTAGAATGCATAAGGAGGGGGCCCGGTTACTGGGGCCTCCTCGCCAAGAACGGCACGACTGGACAACTGTAGATGAGTGATTTTTGTACAGCACAACCCACTTCCCTTTGCCCCCTTGGTCAGTCTTGCACTGTCCCAACTTGATGTTCAACACCTCCCTGTCAGCCCTTGAACCACTGCACATCCTTCAAGGCTAGAGCCTTGATGCAGAGGTCATCCTTAGCTGCTGCTACGAATTCACTGACCAGAAAAGCCCCAAACAATGCGGTGCAAATTCAGCCCAGAACAAATCCACCTCAAAATCATCAAAGCATACCCCAGGCAAGGCGCGTAACAGCTTTTGCAACAATTCAAAATTGATGGGTTTCCGACCAGCCTGCTTGGGTCCCATCTCTCCACAGCCATGCGTACTAAAGTGTCTTTAGTGGGGTCCTTCCTTCCCCTTAATTTGTAATAAAACGCTATGGCTGCAAGGTGCCCCTTCACCCAGCTCCTGCTCTTACCCTCACCATGTGTCCATGTCACAAATGCATGCACCTGCTCCTCTAGGGAAGATTTTTGCAATGCTTCTGACACACTCAAAAATATACCGTAGCCCTGCCGGTACCTGGACCTAATGCCTGGTGTGAGTGATCGCTCCCCCAAGTTCCAGAGCACCTTGTCCATGACATCAGCTGCCACCACTCCTGAGTGTCCCCTTCCTTGCTGTTGGATGGGCCTCCTGAAACCAGCACCACTGAAAACGAGAAAGCACGTCGGCTGCAACATTCACCACACCCTGTACATGTCAAGCCCTGAACTCGATATTCCTGTGTAAAGCAACCTCTACCAATCTCCTTAAAAAGCTCAGAACCTCCGGGCAAGATGCAGACTGCAGGTTTATGGCCTGAGCCACTGCCTTGTTATCACACCAAAAGTGCACCCTCTTCTTTTCCAATTCCCTGGGACACAATGTGAGTGCTACGACAGCGGGGAAGAGCTTGAGTGCCACGATATTCTTTGTTCTCCCCTTCTTGTGTCACTGGGTCAGCCATTTTTGTGCACACCACTTCTGACCCAATATTACCCCAAATCCTTCATTACACGAAGCATCTGAGAACATCTGTAACTTACCACAGGTTTGCCATGGGCTTCTCCACAATAGCACCCCATTAAACTGTGTGGTGATGCCCCTGTGAACCCCCCCCGCCGTCATCCTTGCCAATCTGCGAGCGAACACCCGGCCTGCAGGAATCACCATAGCCCCAAAATTCAATTTTCCCAACAATTGCTGCCCTCCAACGTGGTGCTATCTTTTGACAAAGTATTCTCTATTTCTGTAATCAACTCAGACACCTTCTCCCGTGGCAACCTGCAAGTACCCTTTACTGTATCTATCTCAATCCCTAAAAAGTTTAATACCTCAGTAGGTCCTTGCGTTTTTTCTGGTGCCATTGGAATCCCCATCCTGTCCATCACGTTTTTAAAGGAAGACTGAGCATAACCACAGTCCATCGAACCCTCCCGGCCCATGAACATAGTCATAGAGATAATGGATGATGTCACCCTGCTGCTCCATTCTGCACGCTGCCCATTCCAAGAATGTGGTAAATGCCTCAAATAGTGCACAAGAGCCAGAGCAACCCATTAGCATGCATTTGGCAATGTGTAAACCGCCATCCCATTGAAACCCCAAAAGATAAACTGTCTGGGTGTACAGGTAAAAGGCGAGTGCTGATTCTTTGTCCACCTTGGCCAAGAGGGCCCGTTTCCCCATGGAGGTCACCATTAGCATAGCCTGGTCAAATTGGGCATAATGCACAGAGTGGAGGTCCTGTTCCAGCCAATCATTGACCGGGTCACCTTTTAGGTACAAAAGGTTGTGAATCCATCTAAACTTGCCCTTTTCCTTCTTGGGTACAATGCCCAAGGGGGAAACTATGCAGTGAGGGAGCGCGGGGTGGGAGAAGGGGCCAGCCACCCTGCCGAGCTCCACTTATTTCTCTATTTTTTATCTTGCCACATGCGGCTGCTGCAGTGCTGAAGGGAGGTTCCTGGCCACCCGACCCATCAGTGGTCCACCATAAGGGATCTTGAACCCCTCGCTAAAGCGTTCCCACAACAAATCCTCCTTCACCTTTGGGTAATCCCACAAAAATGTCAGCAAAACTCTCCGGTCTACTGGGGAGAAGGGCTTTTCACCTGGGAGGATAGCTCAGTGGCAACATGCTCACCTTGGAAACAAGACAACACAGAGCAACACAGGTTCGATCCCCGGGTCCGTGCTTAGAAACCTCTGGGTATTAAGTGCAAAATAATATCACAAATTCCCCACTATTGGGAACCTCTGTGCTGCCCTCTGCCCCTAGCTCCACCTTTCGTCTTGAAACGGCTTGTAATCGGGTGGCTTCCACCACATTTGGAGCATTGGTGTTGGAATCTGCACCTGGGCCCCCAAGTGCATGACCACTTGTTAAAAGATCTACAGGCCCGTCCAGCCCTAAAACTTCTGTGTGCTTGCTCACTACCCCTCTGTGTTGAGGGGGCTGGCTGAAGGGGCTGCCAGTCGATTTTCTGATTGTGCTCAGACTTGCCATACCATGGTTTCCTTGAACCTTTGGCTACTTCAGATTTTGTTTACTGATCCTGTCCTTACCTCCCATGAATAACACTCAACCTTCCTATGTCCCTACTTCCTATGTTCATTTACATCCCTGTATTTCCAAAAGGCCGGACCCTGTCCTGGATCTTTTTCCATCCAGACCGCTGTCAACAAAGAGAATGCCCTGTTCCAATTATATATGTTCGCCTCCGGCCTGTTTCTCCTCTCCCTCTCTTTGCCATCCTCCTTGCTAATGGTTATGTCGGGGCCTGCTGTCTCCGCTGATAATAGTGAAAATGATCGAAATACTCCCTCTCCCAGATCCTTTCCTTCACCTGTCTAGGGATATGCCAAGCCATGGTGGATCTGCCAGATAATAAGAGTGCAATAGTTATTAGAAGGGGGCCAACATATCCTACACCGTCCCCTCCGATGCTGGCAATACCGGTCATCTCGGCTAACACCACAGGCTGCCGAGCGGGCTGCTGAGCTATAACTACCACTGCTGGGGTGGCCCCTCCCTTGTCAGATAGGAACTGCACCCATATGTCCCCAAAAACTGTCTGGTTCTGCAGAGCTAAAGAACTTGGAAAAGTTGAGACCCCTGCAATTGCAGCATGCTCTGGGGGGCCTTCCCCCACTCCTCTAATGGTTGCGCTGGCTGAACCTTCAATTGGCGTCTGCACTGTTCCACGCAATAATTTCAACATTTCGCCCAGTGTCTCATTCAATTTTTCACTCGTGCCTGAAACTACTGCCGGGAGTGAACTTAACCAAACTGTTGCCTAGCTGTCCAAAGGTGGGAGACATCCCATTGTTATTTGTAATACCCAAATCAGTAGCTGTAACCAATGCCTGTTGCTGCTCTTCCCCGGGGGACCTACGGAATCGACCACCGCCCCTGCGGGATGGTGTGGCAGGACTGCCCCCGTATTACCCGTTGTTTTTCACGCTGCCTGTTTCTTTGGTGGTGGTGCCCCAGGATCTCCCTCCCCCTGAGACAACACAACACCTTCTGGCAATAAAGATGCAACTTTACCCGTTGGACACCCGCGACTTTTTGTTTTGGATGGCGTTGCGTCGGTCGGTATCTCGCTGGCCGCTATGGTGTCCAAAAGTGGGGGCGCACACACCTGTGCCTGCACAATCTGCTGATGAGAGGGCAATCCCTGTTCGTCATCCAACATCTTTTTTGCCCAGTCTTTCCCCCTCTTGCACATTTTCTCTTGGAAAAGTTTGAACATCTCGGCCTGCTCGTCAGATTCGTCCCACGAAAAAACTGTTGAAAACTACATTGATTCCTGAAAATGTCTGGCGACTCCAGTTGAGATATGGCGTGAGTGAGATATCAGGCGGGCGGGCTGAGGAAAGACTTGGCTCGCCAGCCCCCTCTCCTTGTAGCCGCTCCCTGGTGCCCAGCTGGATGTGACCGGGCCCAGGGACGCCCCCTCCCCCTGGGAGGAGGCAAGGTGGGAATGGCCAGAAGGGTGGCCCACTATGCAGGCTGTCCCTCTAGCGCCCCCTCCAGGGGCTGGACATCCCCTGAGCAGTGTGGTCGCTTCCTGTTGCCCTCTCTTATAAGGGGAGAGTCAGGGCTCTGGGCATTGGTTGCAAAATTCTGCTGTTGTGTCCGTAAAGCCATCAATTGGCCCATTTCAGAGGAGCAGAGGCCTTGTTCATGAGAGACGTGGGTTTTAACAGGCAGGGAGTTTGCGGACCTGCTATCCCCGAAGTGATGGCATTATAATCCTGTGTAGTGTAGGCACGGTGTGCAGTCAGGACATCCCTTCTCTCAATTTGTGTATGTGCCCCAACGAGCTGTATCTGCAGTGTGAGATATGACCAGAGAAATCCGTGATTCCTTGAGCTCCCACAACTTTGACCCAGGGCCTTGCCTATTTCCCCCTCTGAACATCAGTGACCAACCCTCACCCCGGTTCGATGGCTTCCACCATATCCGTTTATGAATCGGGGTGTTAATCTTGCATGGCAAATACCGCTTCCCCCCACCCCCAGCCTCTCCATATAGTATCATTATGATTGAGATTTCGGCCTTTTCTGTTGCGTTATTGCAGAAGCCAAGGATTGTATGGGCATTGTGCGTTTGTGTTGCCCCTAACCCCACCCCGAAGATGGGTCTTCATACATGTATGTATATATATATATTGCTCTCTAAAGTGTAATTCATTCTCTTTGCATCATAGGTGTATTCGGATCAATCGTAAGCAGCATGTGGACGAGTCGCTACAGAAGGCGTGCAGCGCCAGCGGCCTCGCCTACTCTGACCTGCCTCTGCCTACAGAACTGTGCCTCTGGATCGATCCCAGTGAAGTCAGCTGCCGGTGAGTCACGGCGGTGGGACCTGCCAGGAACGGGCCGGAGGTGCCGGCGCCACACTTGGAGCAGCGCCATGTTGTTATGAATTTTTTTTTGTATGTGCTGTTGACAGTGCCTCCAACTTGACACACCTACAGCAGGTATCGCAAGGTGTCGGGGTGCCTCGTTATCTTAACTTTTCCACCAATAGACTGATATTACATATTTTTTGTATGCCATTTTTATTACCTGTCCAACTTCCCTAAATGGAGAAAAGCAACCTGTTGTGCATGGCCAGATTTTTGGTTAACAAATGAAGGTCGCAGCAGAAATAGCATGAGTTGGTCACTACAGAGACTATTGTACTGCTCGCCATAGTCCCCTTGCTGCCACACATTAGTGGCGTGGACTCCAAAAGGGGTGCCACCAGAGCACTTGGTTACCAGTGAACGTAGAAAATTAAGCAGGGGGTGCATGTTCAAAGCAAAAGCAAAAACAAAGAGGTTGGCTGGAAGGTTAAGAATTCATCTCATCCTCTGGCATAGTTCTGGGCACCCCTCCAGACCATCGCTCTTCTCCTGCCAAGCCATTGCAGAAGGGGAAAGACCATATGCAGATCAGGCTTAGTTTTTTAATTTTATTCGCCATTTCTATGGTGCCTATACACAGGTGTTTCCAAGCGCCACAAGACAAAAGGGGGAGGCATAGGAAAACAAACCTAACAATCGCGCTAGCTGCCTGATTCATGGAATTATTTGCACCGAAAAACGGGCATTTGTGCGCCATTCTGCACGCAAATCCCCATTTGTCAAACAGGGATTTGCGGGCAGAATGGCGCACAAATCCCTGTTTTTCGGCGCAAAGAATTCCAGGCAATAGGTCTTGTGACATTCCTACAATGCAATGTGCAAGGGGGAGTGGAAATGGGGGAAGGGTTGGGGGGAGTGAAGTGCAGAGGTGGGGGGCCCCGGGGGAGTGACCAAGTGCTGAGGGGTGCCACGAGGGCACGTGCTGGAGGAAAGGTAGGAGGGGGAAAAATAAGTGCGGTGGACGGGGTGGACCAGATGCAGGTTAGTCTGGGAAAGGTGCCCATGGGCAAGTGCTGGGGGAGACCAGTCAAAAAGGGGGGGGGGGTCTGGCACCACCACTCTCTGGTGTAGACAGACATTAACACGGGAGGGGGAGAGGGAAGCAGGAGGAGAAAGTGTCTTGAGGTGTTTCTCGAATTTAAGGAGATCCGACTCAAGTTTGAGGGTGTGGGGAGACATTCCAGCAGGAGGTTTCTGCCGAGGTGAGGGATGTACCTCCCACTCAAAGAAACATCTGACCTGTAGAGATTTAGAGCCAGAGGACGAAGAACTCTAGCTGGGAGGTATTTCAGGATAGAAAGCTGGATATAGAGGTCCCAGGCCCCAGACCGCCTTGTGGATAATGCAAAGGGTCTTGAATTTGATCCTTGCAGTCACCGGGAGCCAGTGGAGAGATTTTAGGGCTGAGATGTGGTCCCTGGGCTTGAGACCAAGGATAAATCTCGCAGCCATATTCTGGATTAGTTGAAGAGGGCAAAGGGAAGGAGGAGTCAGATTGAGGAAGAGGTTGTTGCAGTAGTGCAGCCTAGAGAGAACCAGAGCTCTGGAGACATTGAACTTCTGGGGGAAGATAAGGAAAGGGAGAATGTTTCTGAGACGGTGAAGCTGATAGTTGGACTTCCTGGCGAGGACCATGATGTGCGGTGAAAATGAGTCGAGGGGCCCCAAGCTTTTTTGCCTCACAAGAGGATGAGGGGAGCCAAGGAGGGTGGCCAGAGAGTGGGGGAGGGGAAGCAGGTGTCCCTCTGAGTGTTTTTGTCTTACTGGCATTAAGGCAGAGAGAGATCGTTAGCAGAGCACCATGTCTGAATAGCAGTCGAGTATGAGGGAGGAAGACGGGTGCGGGGAGTAGAGGAAGGAAGTTTGAAGGAAAGCGGAGTGTCATCAGCGTTGCATTGCAAGTGAGGAGAGAAGGTGGAGCTGCGGGGGGGGGGGGCAGGGAGATGTTGACAAGCCATGAGAGAGTGAGGTGGAGGAAAGGAAAGGGCCCTTTTTTACTTGGGAGGAATGGTTTGAAAGGAAGTCAGTCAGCCAAGCCAGTACGCGTTCGGTGATGCCAAGGGTATCACAAAGACATTTTATGACCATATCATGGTTGACCGTGCCAAAGGCAGAGAACAAATCAAGGAGCATCTGAACAGAGGGAGAGTTAGAGTCAAGGTCTTCACAGGTGTTTAGGAGAGCAGTTTCCGTGCCCCTCGATGCTCTGAAGCCAGACTGGTGGTCGTGGAGGCAGCCAGCCAGTTCAGTTTGGTGGGTTGGTTGGAGGGTGACCAGCTTCTCCATAAGTGCAGTGCAAAAAAGCTTGGGTGGACCGGGGAGAAGAGGAGACTGCAGAAGGATCGGCCAGTTCCTTGCAGAGTTTGAAAAGTTCAGCCATGTTGTTTGATGTCCATCAGATGCAGGCTTGCACATGAGCTCTGTGATATTTCCTTTGGAGCAGGCGGCAGGCCAGTTTGTCAGAGGATGTACCCAAGACCTGTCATTTCCACATAGCAGCTTTGCACTTGCATTTCAAAACTGCAAAGTCAGAGTCATACCAAGAATTGCATTTGGAGTCGGGCTTCAAGCGGATCCTCATGGCATGGGCAAGGATGTCAAAGGGCATTAGAGATGGAACGCTGGAGGTTAGCCAGTGCAGATTCAGTCGGAGAGTCTGAAGTAGAGGAGGGAGGAGGGATGAAGGTGGCGGCGAATGCAGCGACTGACGCACTCACACTTCATCTGTTGAATGACAGAGAAAGAGCCTGTCAGTGGGGTTAGTGGCATCATTTGCTGCCGGGGGAGCTTGAGATGGGACGCGAGGAGGGAGTGGTCTGACCAGGAGAGAGGAGTAGTAAGAAGGTTGGTGGGAGGGATGTTTGAAGGGACAGTCCAGGCCAAACTGCTAAGTCGCATCCCTTCTGCACAAGACCACAAACATCCCCAGACATGTTTCAGCCTCATTGGGCGTCATCAGTGAGGAGTAGCTTGGGTCTCTAGGCTTTTCTTTGGTTATAGTTTGTCTCCCTATGTGAGAGACGGTATGCCCAGACGTGGGTCCCTTGCTTGCAGCGTCATAGGAAACCAAGCTGCACCTCGCTGATTAGGCCCAACAAGGCTGAAACATGTCTGGGGTTGCTTGTGTTTCCGTGCAGAGGGGACCTGACCTAGCAGTTTGGGCTGGCTGCTCCCATTGGTGGCATTACCTGACTGATTTGCATATGGCTTTTGCAACATCACAGACTTGCTAAAAAACCGAAGTGTGGAAGGTTGCCCATAGCAGTGCCAGTGGTTCATATGTATTCAAAACCTTCCACCCATCACTTTTTTGGTTATGGGGTGTGCATGTTCAGCCACACCTGTGCCGATTCCTGACCTGCATGCCCTTGGGCACCATTCTGAATGTCCTTTTCATCACGGGCAGCAAGGCCACCAATAGTGGCCTGTACATGGCCACTTAAATTGTATTTACAGCTATCTGTGGACTCATTGTTAAGTGATGTGGAGGGCCATCTGGATGTAGAAGCTTAGTGTACCAATGGCAGTGTGTTAAAATCTAGCAGACTTCTGTTCTGATATACAATTCAGCTACAAAGGGAACATGTGCAAGGGATTTTTGCAGATTGGAATACCATTTTTTAGCAGTTTACAGGATTTTCGCCATGGCACTGAACCACATATATGCCTTCTCTCTCAGGCTCGGCGAAAACAGCAGCCACTTCACAGTCACGGCAAGTGAGGACAAAGAGGTTGCAGGCAAGAAGAGCCCCTCGGAACTGGAGACCTCAGACTACCACTCGGAGGGCTCAGACTCCCCGTGCGAGAGCTCCTCGGAAGATGAGAGTGCCCGCAAGCCGACAAAGCAAGTGTGCACCCCCAAGACACCAGTCATCAGCACAGTGAAGCAGGTATGAAATCTCCCACCATGGGGAAAGAGTGGTAATGGCAGGATCCAAGTACCTTTTGCCACCACACAAGAGGGGTATTTGACCAATGTCACTGAATGGCTCTACCTTGGTTCCCTCTCCTCACGGACCAATCAACTAGCGGCATAGGTTCGCTTTTTAAGGTGATTTCTGCCTTGGGTAGGATCTACGTGTACCTGTCCCAGTATAATCAGGGCAGGACTTGGTGTTGAAGTAGCAGAGAAAGCTGTGGTCCAGGGTTCAAGTGCTTTGGCACAGTAGTTTGTGGGTCCCAATGTAGTAGTGACCAGGGCTGCTGCACGTCTGGGTTCGGTGTGCAGTGTGTAGGTCCCCGTATTGGAAACACACAGGGGTTGAGGAAGAAAAGTGAGATGCTTTGATCAACCCTCATGAGGTCTCGCACAGTGTAGGGGTGTCCCGAGGTGCTACTGGCCAGTATTCGGGTGTGTAGGGGAAACTGAACCCTAAACAGGATAATGCCAGTACATGTTCCTTTCTCTCTGTCCGCGAGATCAGTTGTCCATTACTCATTTTTTGTTCACGCCTCCCAGAACACTCCATGCTTGCTCTTCTCTCCCACACAGTATTGCTCCTTCTCTTGTCTCGCAGCTGTCCTTGCTTCCTCATTCGCACCCGGAAAAGGCAGATTTATCAATCACAATCCGGCTTTCCCAGGTGCGTTTGTGCATTTACTGACAAGGTGAAACAAAAAAAAAAAAAAAAAAAAAAATGTCCGCCGCCTTAAAGATAGAAAAGCCACTAGGTCCCTTTTCAGATGACGGTGGCAATTTTGTAACCTGTTTTCCATGGCCGCCGTCATCCGAAAAGGGACCTAGTCCCTTTTTTATTTTAATGGCGGCAGCCATTTTTTTTTTTTTTTTTTCTCATTCCGTCAGGAGATGTGCTCGCACTGAACACATCTCCAGTCGGAATGAAAATAAATGTACTATGCACCACGGGAAATCCCGGGGTGTGAATGCCTTTCACGTCCTGGCTGGAGGGTGGGTGCGAATGGCTTTCACGCCCTGCTTGGTGGGCGTTCATAGCGTCTAACGGGCTGCAGCTCGGGTCTACCAGAGCCCAGGCTGGCGGGCCGTTAAACACCATGTCCACCCACCCCCCAGCCAGGATGTGAAAGTGACATACTTTGCTCTATTCCGCTGCTCTATTGTCTCTCACCCGATTCCTTGGTACCTTCTCATATACCTCGTCCCTTTAGATCCCCTTTACATGTTCCCTCCTCGCCCCACTCATCCTCTGTTATTTCTCCCATTGTTTATTTTCACACCCCTCAGTCCTACTCTCGTACATCAAGCTTCATGCTCCACCGATTCCTCCTCCTTCCATGCTTCTTTCCACATGCCTCATTCGTTGCTCCCTCACCTTGCTCGTATCCCTCCTTGCTTATTCTCCCCCCTCATGTTCACCATTCCTCGTTATCTTTCCTTGCTCATATTCGGTGTCTGTCGCCCTCTCTCTCCCCTTAGCTGCCTTGTCTCACATGCCTTGTTCTTTGCTCCCTCCTGTCTTTTTTCATTGCTTTTTTTCCCCCCTGTGCTTCTTCACTAATTGCTCTACTCCCTCACCTCAGTATTCCTTATTCCGCTTCACACCGTTCTTCTTTCCTCGTTCCTTTCACATTCATTGCTAGCTCTCACTTCCTCTGTTCCCCTCTAGATTTCCATGGCACAGCCCTCATTCATTTTTCTTCCTCTCAGGGCACATCCTTCAATTCTTGTTTCCTTGCACTCCTCATCCCATTCCTCGTTTTCTCACTCCTCTCAGACCTTGTTCTCTCTCACATTCCTTATTCCCTGCTCTTTCTGGTCACAGCGGTCGTTCAGTTCCCTCCTCAACGCCCATGTGCCCTGCCCTTGTTCTTTCTGCTCCGACCCCACTCTTCATTTCGTGTTGACTCACTCCTGTTCTTTTCTCTCTCCTCCCAGGGCACGCAGTACTTCTATCACCCTGCTCCAGCAGCGCCGTTCTTCATTCCCTATGGGAGCAGGAACCTTGGCTTCATCCCCACCTACCAGCCGATGACCCTGTACTACATCTACCCAAAGGTGCAGAAGGTCTTTCCTCAGCCCTCGCGGACTACGCGTCAGAAACGCAAAGTGGCCAAGCCCTGAGGGCCACCACCTGCACCAGACTGACCGCCTCACTGGCCCTGCAACTCAGGAAGGACCGACGAAACAGGGCGGCGAGGGGCAAATGGACCTCGGGGGAATTGCCATGGGGACAAGCAGGAGCCAACTCTGACTCCATTTTCATATGGTCACAGCCATCAACTCAGCAATTGCAACAGAGATCAATTGTTTTAAAGAACTATGGATTACTGGCAAAAATGTTAATTCTTTGGAAGACTGTGTGGAAATAGCTAGGTGTAGGATTTGATTCCTGCACAATGAATTTTTATTTGAGTCGGCGTATGGTAAATTGCAATCAATGTGACTCAATGTGACTCCAAACGACTCATTTTGAAACGTGTGTCGCAATGCTTTCTAGCGCCTGTAGTCCTGCTTTCCTTCATAGAAGGGGCCGGAAAAATGATTTTTTTTTCTGTGCCCAGGCTTATTTTAGCAACTGCATTTGATGTGTTTCCCTTAATGCTGCCAGAAGATGATGACACTCCTCTAGCAGTTGTGGAGAGGGGCACGGTTGTTCACGTTTTTTGCGCAGCCGGTCTTTCTTCAGTCATTCCATCCATTGTGATGCCGTTAATCTGGCACCTGCCCACAAATTGTGCTGTGGGACTGGAATTTCTTATTTTAATTTGAATGTCTGCTTCGTTGCTGAGGCATGATGTCTGTATTGTCCACCCCTCCCACCATCGATTTCGATGAATTGCAGGCAAAGTGTGTTGACGATCTTGTGTGAGGGACGAGGCATGTTTGCATTGTCTAAAAGATCTACCTTTTGGGTCAAAGAGTGTCGCCTTCTTTAAATGTATTGCTAAAGATAGATCAGGGGTCTGCAACCTGCATCTCTCCAGATGTTTTGGACTACACCTGCTCGGGACCCTCGCCATTGACTTTCTTTTTGTCTGAGAACGATGGAAGTTGCAGTCTAAGATCCGACCCCTGAGCTAGATGTTTAAGAGCAGAGGGGAATCAAAATGCAACACTACTGGGACGAGTGAGGATCTGTTGACCAGATTCTCGAGGTGGGAATGAGATTTGGAGCAGGTACTTCAAGACGCAAAGCAGCTGTTTCCATTTACATAGGGTTCCATCAACATCCCTTGGAGTTCACCTGGCCATGTCCAGCTGCAAAAATTCCAGATTTGGCAAGTTGATTTTTAGGAAGAGCATGGTAGTTGGAGGGTATTATGTATGTTGCTTTAGAGTATATTAATATAATCTGATCTTTACGTGGCGCCTCGTGCCAAATTCGCCCAGGTCTAAACACTGTAATAATGTAGCATTGTAGCCACACCTGTACACTAAACTAGCTGTTAATGGCCTGGAAGTCCGAGTTAAAGGCCTGAGCAAAGCTGATGGCGAGCAGTGGGGTGTTGGAGGCGAGAGCACTGAGCAGGAAGCGGGCACCGCACGCGCAACCCACTCTTGAGAGCTCAGAATGTAGGACAATAATGGCAGCATTCCGAGCGTTCTTACTGGCTCGGGCTTACTTCCCGGATTCTAATTGCAATTTGATGGCACTCAATGTATTGGCCTCGATACCTCGTGCAGTTATTTCCATTATGGAAACATTAATGGGTTAAAATCGACATTGGTTGCTTGTTATCTAGCAGTGAGCCCTTGCGCTAGCAGCGCAGCGGTCTTGGATGCAGAATAGAAAAAGATCATTTGAGAAACGCATTTGGAACATGTGACCAAATAACTGCAATGCCTGCTAAACATGTGCATGTCTTCATCATTGATGGTGAACATTAACCGCGCCAAGTTGGCCTGTGTGAGAAGTTAGACTCCCCACCTAACCCCCCAAGGAAAGCATGGGGAATGACGCTTGGAAAGCAAAGGCGGGTGCTGTTTGAGCCCTACAGGCCTATATTTCAGCGTCCACCATTAACGGTCTACAGTTGTAAGCCAAACCGGTCCCTGGAGTTCGTTGGTCCATGTTGTGTGTTTAGGTTGCATCCTCAGTTTGCAATGACCGGTTTATTGCCACTTACCAGTGAAAGGCGCAGGGCTACAAAACTCCATGTTGCTCTTGGGTGCCTGTGCAACGCCTAGTGGCTGGTGCTGTACTGTGACCCGATCGCTGTAATTCAGCGCTATCACTACATAATGTCCCCAACAAAAATATCGCCATAGATATGGCCGCTTGGTTCGCCATAGGCGATATTTTTGGGGGGGATATTATGTGGGAGCAGAGGTTGCGGGGATGTCCGCAGAGTCCATGTGTGAATTTTGCCGCAAAAATATGGCGATATTTTTGCATCGCAATATTTTTGCGGCGGAATTAACACATGGAATCAGTTCAGCGACACTTCTAGCTCATTCCACTGTCTGTGTGTCTTAGCCAGAGGGCATTCCAAAAGTATGCCCGCCCGAACGGTCTAATTATATATTTACTTTGCGTTCTTTGCGCTAGGATGTATCCTTAAGTGGCGCAGCAGAGAGGTTAGCTGTGCTCGTGTACTGGTTGTTTAAGCTTTTGTCAGAAGTTGACTCCAAGCTGTGTTTTGCTTCATTTAAGTTGCCTGTTGCGTAAAGGGCCTGGTTTAATGCATATTCTCCATAACTGCAAAAGTGTCAAATTAACAACGGCACATGTTCAAGATTTGCTCAAACGGAGGGGCCAACAGTCCTACAATCCAGTGTGCCAAGAAGTAAAAATCAAAGTTCACCTGCCAAATGCTCATGTGTAGAACCAAACTCTCATATTGATTTTTGCACAGGATCAAAGCACCATGCATGTAATCTGGCTGCTTTACAAACCAATAGGACTAGTCGTGCAGCATTGACCTAATGTTTCGCTCATCTGTGCTGTTACAGGAAGGGACCAATTTTCGGTGAATCGGTGCAATCCGGCCCCAAAAGAGGTCTTCTGGCTCGATTGCATTCTGATTCAAGCCTCATATCGGCCACATCCCCTGGGCACTGCAAGCATATCTAGTCCGGTCTACCTAAGCAGAAAGAACAGAGGTCTGATAGTGTGGTGGAAAGGATTCTGCAGGGTTTGTAACATACCAGGACTGCGTCTGCCATTATTTTCATCCTTAGCGCTGGTGCTCCTGCTGGCAGAGTTGTCAAATGAGACTAGAATGACAAAGCCCTTTCTTGCTGCATGCAAACTCGGTTGTCATCTTGGAATAGCCGAGGGTTTCATGAGATACATTCAGGGCTACTTAAGAAATTACAACGAAGATGAAATGTCTGCAAAAGCAGTCATGCAGCAGCATCGTCTTCAATATATTGAGGGCAGGGCACATTTGTAATTTAAAAGAATGGAGGTCTGCATCCTGTTGTTGAATTCGAGGCCTGTATATTTTGTTTAAAGGATCTAAATGGGATGGAAAGGTAAGCCAGAAAAATGGCACCTTATAATGTGGGTCTGCAACCTTTGGCTCTCCAGATGCTTTGGACTACAGCTATCACCAGCCTTGGCCAGCATTGGCAATGGTGAGGGAACCTGGGAGTTCTCGCACAAAACAAGCCGCAGGTTGCAGATCCTGGCCATATGATGACCTATCTTCCCAATTAGTACTTGGTATTTAAATTTGTCTTCAATGTACTGTAGGGCTATCTCCCAACTTTTTACGCCATTCCAAGTATTTACTGATGTAACATTTTAGTGATTCTGATTTCGACGACCAAATTCCAATTGTAGACTCCCTTCTTCTCTTCACTGTTCATCAGCCCTAACAGCACAGAGGGATGAGAGGAGTCTACATTTAACATCTAAATGATTTAAAAATCCGGCCAACAAAATGGTGGACCGACTCGCAGATAAATACAAAGCTAACTGTCCGTTTATTTCATGGAGGTGAATCAATTGAAACAATGCTGTTCCAAAATGGCCCCCGTGTTTACACATGGTAGACATTGCTATTCCTTCCTTGTTTTCAATGCGACATGCTAATCCAATTTCTATGTGCAAAATAACTTACCCTATATTTGGGGAAGTTGCACTCCAATTCCCATTGTTCTGCAGATCAGAAGGGCACATGCATATTTGCTGTCTGTACACTGTGAAATGTTTCAATTGTGCCAGATGAGGCATTGCATCGCTGAGCATTCCTCCCCCGCCTCCCAACTCCACCTGCCCTCAATTTTTCTTCTAATACATTGCCTAAGATTTCATTGAACATCAAAGGTCTGTAGACCCATCTTCTCTGTTCCCCTGAACCCTTCTTCCCGTTGTGACTTTGGTGGCTCTACGTGCACTCCCATCTTGCCTTTAAAAATGTGAACAGTGCTGTGCGGTGTCAGGAAGGGAGCTCTGTTGTGATCTTTTGTGTTATTTTAGATTTGTAGAGAGTCAAACACCTTTAATGCAAGTGCTTTTGAAGTCTGTTCAGGGATTGTGTTAAAAGTTTCTGGTGTTGGGGTTTTCAAACTACAGCCACCCACCCGTAACCTCAGGAGAGTTGGCATTGTAATTGATGTTGTAGATATATAAATGTGTTTTTTTTTTGTGGCCATTTTCTTATTAGTTTTACTTTACTAATGGGTGCTGTATTTACAGTAAGTGTGCACACGACTGCAATCTTTAAGGATGGTCCTGGTCTGTGGGAAAGCGAGGTGCGTTTGCCTTTGGGCTGAAAGTTGCCTCACTACGGGCAGCACACAGGTGCTAGAAAGGTACAATACCAGAAGTAACGACGACAAAGTGAATGAAACGTAGAGCGCATATGGGCTACTACCCCGTCGTGAAAAGAAAAGCGCCCGGATAGAAAATGAACAAAACGAAGATGAGTGCTTCATTTGTTAATGTGTTTGCCAGGGCTCAGCCCTGGCACTTATTTTTGAGCCATGGCACCTATTAACTATGTAATGGTGGGAGTCCGTTCATCCATCAACCACAACGAGCAGGTGTAAGCTGTAGCGTAACCCCAAATATGTCGCTGCGGTGGCGAGCAGCTATGGGTGTTGGCATCAGGGGTGCCCACCCGCAGTGTCGCAGGAGTGCTAGAAAATATTTGGGACCTGGCACTTATTATTTTACAAAAAGATGGACCGAAGACATAGAACAGCGAACTGACCGCAAAGACGGCCGCCCTCCCACACACCCGCGGCAGTAAGTAAACGCGAGAGAAGCACCATTGGTTCTCTTGATGGTGGTGGTTTCTGTGGGGTTTATAACAAGCAAACTTGCCTTATACCCCCTCCCCCCTATTCTTTTCTGTGAACTCCCTCCTGTCCCCAAATGCATGACACTCCGCCCAAAAGTGCACAGGGCTTTGAAACTTTCCCACCTGTTTTTAAAGCGCGCCCTTGCTTGCAGGCCTAATCTGCTGCTTTGTGTAAATTGCAGTTATTATAATATAATTCTTTGATTTTCTTTTCTTAGTTTCGGAATGTCCTCGCCTTCTCTAATGCCTGAGGGCAGTTCAATATATCTTATCCTGTTTTAAATAGTTGTACAGTCAGTGAAGCAGTTAGTGAAGCTTAACTGCCCGAAATGAGCCTATGCCGCCGGCAGCCTCAACCACTCATTAATGCAAAGTGCCTTCCTTCACTCGACCCTCCCTTGGCACTAGTTGACCAACAGCCAAAATGCTGACACTGTGAATGTAGTGGGTTTATATGCTTTTACACTGTAATTCCACATGCATGTGGCGGTCGTTCTGCACAAAGTAAACTGATGCTGTAGGTTTTCAGCGTTATAAGAATGTTTGCCCTTTTCTGGTTTATTTTTTTCTCTTCTTCCATGCGCATTTATTAAGGTTTGTTTTGCGGAAGTTGTAGCCATTGTTTTTGTAAAGGATGTGTTTTGAAAAAAGTGATGTCTTCCTTTGTACGCAGTCTAATGTGGAGTAAGCTCGGGTAGAAGCTGCGGCTTCTGCAGTGGTTGCAGTGGTTTCACGAGAAATGGAGTAAGCGCATGTTCTCCGGTCACTCCAAGCCCTGGACATCTGGGGCCAGATTACAGAAACGTTGCACTGGTACAACTGCAATATTGCACCAGGGCAAAGTTTGCCCTAGTGCGATATTGAACTTGCATGGTGCAAATGTTTTCTAGTCCGGCCCCAATGTTTTTTGGAGTAGGGCCATTTTTGGCCAAGTACAAATACCATGCAAAATTGCACGTGCCCAGCTGCAAAGTTTCTTTAATCTGGTCTGAGAGTGCAACATCACTTCAGGAATTGTACGTTGCACTGTGAAATGACTGCAGAAGCATGTCTTTTTGACATTATGTAAGAAGCCAACTTCAGACTGTTGGCTCTCTACAGGAGCCTGCCCTGGAATCTGATGTCTGACTGTGGCGTCAATGGAGGAGTCGGACGTCAGACTTTTACACTACTATAGAAAAGTGGTATTGGGCTCCGACGTCACTGCCGTAACTTCACTTTGGACTGACATCATTGCAACGACCAGACGTTGCTTGTCACTTCAATGCAAAACCGTGATCTCGGCTCCCAAAGGAAGGCAGACATCTTTGTGAATGTTAAGCGATACCATTCTGTGCTTAAAACATTTTTTGAAAGTTTCTGCGTTCTAGATGATGGCATCAGAGGAGGGATTTGGTACTCACAAAGGTCCACAGTGGAGGGTGGTGCTTGGTTGCAAAAGCTTTTATGATTTTGGTGCTGGTGAAAGGTTTCTGCAGGGGTGCTTGCCGCTTGCTGCACACGTTCTATTTATGTTTGTCTTCATGTCAAGGGCCCAACTATTCTGCAATCGACGCATGCACCAATGCAGACCATGCGGTGTGTAGGCGCCCCTTCCTCCCTCTCACAGACTAGGCGGAGAGGGCTATGCTTGCTGGTGTTTTGTAGAATTTGCCCTTTTTTATATTCATTTGCATAAATGTCTTGAAATATTTATAAGAGCCATGTAAATATTTGTGGACTGACATTCTGTGATATAAAATTAACTTGTTTTATTAATATATAATGTTTTTATATACGCTGTGTCTTTGTTGAGAGGCATTTAAAATAGTTTTTTAAACATTTGTATAAAATAATAAATATTTTATATTCAAAAGGAGGTGACTAAAAAGAGTAACCTTATTTTTCATGTAATCATTGTCTCTGTGAGCACATTTTCTCTCCTAGTCCTTGGGCTGACTTTCATGCCCCTGTTATTGCCTGCTCTCCGTTCAGCCCACAGCGCTCGGAGGCCATACCAATGGCAGTGGGCGCTATACGACACGTAAACTAACATAACTCCTGACTGGTGCCGCTGCTACTGTACTAACTGTTTTCTCTCCTCACTGTCACTAGAACACTGGGGAGGAAGGACACCAAGTCGACTATTGCAGGTTACATATTTTTCTTTGCAGACTATGTACAAATAGGGTTGACTAAAATGAAAACTGGGATGTCCACAAAATAAATTAAAATGATCCGGTTGGTATTATCTGAAGAAACGTCTCTCCGCTCGACTCTGGTAGTGTGGCGCTCTGGCTACCGCAGCCACTTTCCATGTCCTTCGCATTAATGAATGTTGCATCCCTCCTCACCTGTGGCATAGCAGGTTTACAGGCTCGTCAAACTCTCTTGCTTGCTCTAGTGTAGATGCAGGCTGTCCAAGGTATTGTACTCCTCGACTGACTCTGGCACCAAGTCTTGCATGCAGACTAGTCATTGGTCTTTACTGGTGGGGAGATTCAGAGGGGGTTCAGTGAGGGGGGGGCTGAAATTGCTGTAACCTCCTCGTTTCTTCTCCCACCTTGCGGTCCTTTGTGGGGCTGACCTGAGCCACCGGGAACCTGCTATTCTAGCTGGCTAGGTAGGCCCTGACTTTGCTCATTCTCCCCTTCTCTGATTTTCTTCCACCTTCACCTGCCACTTTCTTCCTCTGGAGTCACTGCTTCTGTGACTCATCCCGTGGCCCCGATGTCTGTACTTCCTCCTCTAGAGTCCTATCTTCCATTAACTCCCTTCTATGTCTCTGTCATGATGTTTCCTCTACCTCCTGGACCTACTTCCCCATTCTGACTTAACCTTCACTGATACTTACCTTCAATGTTCCCACCCGTCAGCCCCTTTACCGCCACCACCTACCTTTTGGCTACCCTCGTGTCCTGATGCTACTACCACCTCCCTTCCCCTCGCTGCTCTCACCACCTCCCTTTGATCTCCTCTGCCACTAATTCTCAAGCCTTCTCTTACACTACTCTTCAATCTCCATCCTTCTCCAAACATGAACCCCCTACTCCTACAGCCTATTCTCTGACTGGGGCTGGCTGTTTTTCTTGGAAGACTGCCCCTCCATTTGGGCGTGCATGTGCCTCTGGTAATGGACCTGATCTTGAGGACTGGCTCTGGCCATACATGGGCTTTATTGAGGCTTAAGGGGCTGGGCCAAAATTGGAGCATAGCTGCCATTTGGAAATTCCTTTCACTCCCTCCAAACTTCAGTGGCTGCTTGTGGTGAGCTGTGGCTTTATGAATGGTCTGGGTGAAACATAATTTAAGATTGCAACCAGAAGCATTTTTCGAACCGTTTCCCTGAATTACATGCTGCTCTGGTAACATTGTGGCTTTTGCAAGGACTTTTGGGTCAGAGAATGGGGTATTTCTGTTCCTAGCAAAGCAGTGCAGTGAAATGAAAATATAATGCGTCAATTGTATAGTGCCTTTCACCATTAGTATGGTCACAACAATCCGGTGTATGGGTATTGGAAGACATTCGAGGAGGTGCTTGTATACATGTGTGTGTACATATTGGCCAGTACAATGATAGGAAGGGTGGCCAGGCCCCTGCAAGCCACCCATGTCGAGCTGCCATGGGGATGGGTGGTGATGGGTCGTCTAGAGGGGTATGTGAGGGCAGGAGGGAGATTAGGTGTGCAGTTATTTCTAGAATATTTTCGGGAATGGTAGCTGCGTTCTTATGGCCGAGCTGTTATGCGAAGTGTCTCTAGTGATGTATGATGACAGATGCGTGCAGGTCTGTGGCCGTGCTTTCGGCAGTTTCCCTGTGCGTGGCGATTGAGAGGTTAAATGCATTGTCTACATTCTAAACAGTGAGCCAGGGTAGATCTCTTACTCTAAGTCAACTTACTATAATTTAGAGGTCACATTCTTCATGCTCCTAGGTTCAATGAAAAGATTGCCATCACCATTCTTCTGGATTCAACATCTGGCTGCCCTCCACGTACTTCCAGATTCCAACCATGGCTAAAATTCCTCAATTCGCTTCGATTCAGTATCCATGCTAGATTCTTCTATTAGCTCAAATTCCATAGAGACTATTCTGCCAGGGAGAGGCAGATCACCTACATTCAGTGCAATGGCTACATTCTAAGTTCTCCTGGAATTAATAAAGTGGTTGCATTCCACAAAGACCTGGAATAAAAATGAAGGCTGCTTTACACTGGAACGTAGAATCCATACAGTGGCTGTATTGTTCGTTCACCTAAATTCGAGTCTGGCTGTATTCTGCAAGCACCTACTGTCGAAACACTGGTTGCACTAGAAGAATCAACTTGAAAGAACGCAGTGTCTACACCTTAACGGTCGCTTGGCTGAATGCTACCACAGACCATGAGAGTTGGGGCGTTGTTTCTTACCTGGTAGTTGCTGTTGATTGGTTTTGATTCCTGGATGGGGCCTCCCACTGGCAAAAGGGAATTTTGAAGAATCTTATGGATCCCTCAATGAACCTCTGCCCAAAGTCTCCTCTCAAGTGGCCAGGGGAAGGTGGGCACTTCCTGATCCCAACCCTGGGAGCCGTGTACTGCAGGAGGATCACCTGGGTGGAGACGGGGCCCAGGGTGGTGAGGCGATTTCATGGGATAAAACAGTGTTTTTCCTCTGACAGGAAGATTCTTACCACTCTAACTAAAGAGGGTACGGCCTATTGCCATTTTAATGTTTCTCAGCCACATATGAGGTCTACGGTTGTGAACCGGAAGGTGGGAAAATCAGAACAAACTATATGGAAAGAAAGATCCTTTTTGGTATCACAAACTAAATACCTTCCTCAAACCTCAGGGTACAATGTAAAGGATTATGGTCTTCACTAAACCATCTTCCTCTATGATGGCCAATCCTCATAGCCCCTCTGTAAAAAGGTTGAAGGGCATTAAATCTACCCTTATAAATAATGTAGAATTTGAAAAACCTAACGTTGGTGGAAAAAACTCTTAGTCCCAGAACCCTAGAGGTACTGAGATGAGTAAGGGGGATGAATAGGCAGGTAGATGTAATAGTCAGGCAATTAAGCCTAGTAGCAGTTGCAGTAGTCGGGTGATTAAGGCTACTAGCCTATGCCTGAATCTTCTCATTGAACCTGTGAGCCATAAAAGGACCCAGTAGGAAAGGAGTAGAAGGAGCTGGAATGAGGGCGGGTAGGCTGGCTGTAGGAGCAGTAGCTGAGGAGAAGCACGAGGCTAGCAAATCACAAGAAAGTGGACGAATAGAAGGGACACGAGCGTGGAGACAGCAGATTTCACCTGCAAGATCTGAGAGTCCTGTTTCCCCTAACTCTTACATGCAGAGGCTGAACAGCGGAAGACGTGCTGGAGGCATGTGAGCCATATTGCAGCAATTGTAGAGTCGTTATTGTGCAGGAGACTAAGGCCAGAAGCAGAAGGCAAGCCGAGGGTCTCGGAAGTAAAGGAAATGGCCACATCAAGTGGCCAGACTGAAGACCGCCGTACTGGAGAAGGGTGTGGGTCCCCAGCAAGCCAGAAGTAGTAGCAGAAGAAGTCGGAAAAGCAGTGCAACCCGCAAAACTAATGCCACTGAAGCCGGTGAGTGAAGCACAGCATTCGTATAACACTGCACAGACCATGCCGGTAACTGCAGCCAGCTCCTAAGTAACTTGTGTATAGCTGAAAGCGAGTAAAAGTTTGTTCAGTATAATTGAAGTCTTATTTATGTATTTAGTGTTCACTTGTTAGGTGCTTATACAGGAAGTAAATACTGTTTAAAAGCACCAACAGGGAGGGACAAGGGATGAGAAACAATTAGAATACATATTAAATACAATGGAGGGGTAGACAAACCTACTATGCCTTGTGAGTGTTCAGAACGTGCAAGTGCAGAAGGAAGAGGGAATTAGGTGCTGGGGTGCTCATGGGTGAGCAACAGGTGAAGTGCAATGTAGGGTAAGTGAGAGCCTCTGAGGGTGGAGGGTGAGCCGAAGCAAGTGCTGAGGATGGACAGACGTGGAGGAGAGAGAGAGGGGGAGGGAGGGGACGGGAGAGGGGAAAAAAAAGCCTGGAAGATCTCCCGGAATTTAAGAAAGTTCAGCTCTAGATGAAGAGGGAGGGGGGTTGTTCCAAAGAAGGGAGCCAGCTGAGGAAAGCAATCAACCTCCTGCCCTCTGTTTAGCTAAAAGCTTTGCATACAAGGAGTTGGTGCCAGAGGAGCGCAGTGGTCTAGAGGATTCAAATTTAATCCACGAAGCAACCGGTAGCCAGTGAAGACTTTAGGGCAGTAGAGATGCGGCCCCTGGGCTTGAGGCCAAGGATAAGCCTCGCTGCCCTATTCTGGATTAGCTGGAGGGGTCGCAGAGTGGATGAAGGTAGATTCAGGAGGAGGCTATTGCAACAGTCAAGCCTAGAGAGAACCAGGGCTCGAGTAACATTGAGCTTCTTGTGGAAGGTGACAAAAGGTAGAATTCCTTTGAGAAGGAAAAGCTGAAAGTGGGACTTCTTGGCAATGTCCTGAGTGGAGGCAGATGGGAGAGAGAGGAGTTGAAGATGACTCCAAGGTTTCTGGTTTCAGAAGAGGGAGCAGGGGTTGAGCCTGTGGAAGAAGGCCAGAGTGAAGGGAAGAAGTCGGGTACAGGGGTCCCAATCGGAAGGACGTCTGTTTTGCTGGCATTGAGGCAGAGATCATTGGAGTGCACCAGGCCTGGATGGCAGAAAGGCAGTCGGGGATGATGGAAGGTGCAAGAGGGTCAGCAGAAAGTTTGAACAAGAGTTGTCATCAGCATAACCCTGGAAGTTGGGGGGAGAAGGAGGAGATGAGGAGTGCCAGTTGAGTAAGGTAAATGTTGGAGCCAAGCTGAGAGAATGGAGCCCTAGGGGATACCACAGGTGGAGACGGAAGTAGGAGAGGAGAAGGTTCCCAGGATGACTTGGGATGAGCGACCAGGAAGGGTGTCATGGAGCCTTTGTATGAGGATGCAGTGGTTGACCGTGTTAAATGCAGAGGAGAGATCAAGAAGGATGAAGACATCTGGGGAGTTGGAATCCAGGGATACAAGCAGTTCTTCACAGGTGTTCAGAAGAGCAGTTTCTGTGCCTCTGGATGCTCTGAATCCAGATTGATGCTTGTGGAGAACTGTTTCAAAACATTTCTTTTCTTTTGTTGAACATTTTGGAGTTGACTTGAATCCTGGGAAAGGGGTCTTACCCAGGACAGAAGACTGCCATTTCAGACATTGTGTTGATAATATATTGTGTTGCTATATCATTTCCTTTGTATGTTAGTTGGTTAGTGTGAGAGCCAGTTTGCCCATGCTAGAGAATGTTCCCATCGCCTCTAGACTAAGTAGGGAATTCCTCTGTTGAGAAGGGCAAGCAAAGTATTTTCTTTGTATAATTTTGTTATTAAAATGGCATCTTTTGAGAAAACTACAAGCCGTTGTCCACCTTGCATTACTGACCCCTCACAGAAAGCTACAGATGGAAGCTGTGCCTGATAATGTCCTCCATCCCTGGCTGGCTACCCAAACAGGAGCTTCCTGGTAGAGCCATTGAGAGCAAGTGTTCTGTGTTCACAAAACCAGGCTTGGGGACCAGGCAGGGACAAGGGCGATGACCCAGGAGCAGCCCCATCCCTTGGATCCTAATTGACTGCTCGGGCAGGAGTTCTCCAGAATTGACCTGGGTGGGTGGGTATGAAGTCCTGGCCTAGGTATCTTCATGTAGGTGTGAACGTGCAGGGGAAGTCAAGTTGCAGGGGGAAAGGCCATGTTTTAAGGGCCTTCCTGAAGGCGGGAGGTCCTCTAGGAGGAGGAGTTGAGAGGGAAGGAGTTCCAGAGTGTGGGTGCTTGGGCAGGTCATCGAAGCAAACTAAGAGTCCACCAGTCATGACCAGAGTTGACCTGGGCGGGTGGGTATGGAGTCCTGGCCTAGGTATCTTTGTGTGTGCATGAACGGGCTAGGGGAGACAGGTTGCAGGAGGCAAGTGCCATGTTTTAAGGTCCTTCCTGAAGGTGAGATGGTCCTCTAGGAGGCAGAGGTTGAAAGGGAGGGAATCCAGATTGGGGGTGCTTGAACAGGGAAGGAAGATCCTCCTAGTCTGGTGAAATTGAAAGGCGGGCCACCAGGAGGATTCTTTTGGGTTGGTAGCAGAATAATTTGTTTTGGAGGTATTCAGGGCATTTCTTGTGGAGAGCATGGTGTGTGATGCACATGGCTTTGAAAGTGGCCCGTCTGTTAATTGGGAGCCAGTGGAGCACCCTGAGTGCAGGGGATATGTGTTCTCTTGGGGAGAGTGTAAGGAGGAGCCTTGCTGCACAGCTTTAGATCCATTGGATCTTTCTGAGCTGGAAGGCAGGGGTGACTAGGTAGAGGGAGTTCGCATAATCTAGCCAATAGACGATGATTGCAGGGATTATGTGAGGGTAGAAGAGATGGGGCGACATTTTGCCTGAGAATGCGGCAGTGAAAGTGGCAAGATCTGGAGATGGCGTTGATTTGGCGAGTGTGTAGGGTCATGATGTGGGGGTGGGGAGAGCCTAGGGAGTGCCATCATGGAGTGGGGGAGGACTGCTGTATTTTGGTTTTGCCAGGAATGAGCAGGAGCTGGTTGGCTGTCATCCAGTGGTCGTTATCCGTGAGGCAGGAGGTGAGGTCTGGGTGGGGAGAGGCTAGGGAATAGTTTTATTATTAGTACAAATTTGACATGAAATGTTTTGAAGGCTCCTGGGAAAACATCAGATGTTAGAGAAAGATCAATTATTGATCTAGCGATGCTGCCTGAGCAAGTGGAGGAGAGTATGTTTTTTTTTTTAAGAGTGATGGTGGCCAGGGGTCTCCAGGGGATCCTGAGGGCTGGCTACTTGAGAGTAGTTTCAGGAATTCTGGAGGGGAGATAGAGGCAAAGGAGCAGAAGAGGGGCTTGGGGTGGGCCACAGGAGGAGAGGGGGAGGCAGTGGGCGAGCAGGGGGGAATTCTGCTAATTTAGTGCTGATGGTTAACTTCCTTCGATGGCGATGTTATAAGCGTGATCTGACCAGGCATCGTATAGTAATTGGGAGTGAGCGCTAGAGTGGGAAGAGCAGAGAGGGGCCTTGAATTCTGCGATGATCTTGTGGAGTTCTCTGCTGGGATTGAGGGCATTGGAGATTTGAGAACCATAGAAAGATTGTTTAGCTTTCCTTACTTCGTTACTGTAGTCCCTAATCTGGTAAGGTTGGCTTTAAGGGAGGACATATCTTTTCACCATTTACGTTCCAGGCAGTGGTTGATGGATTTTAGGGAGGGTGTGAACCACTTTGGAGAAGGGCCTGCTAGGGGAGAGGAGATGTTGGGGGTGGACTGAGACAGGGGAGAAGAGTACACGGGAAGGTAGGGGGGGTACTTGGATTTTGGAGTGGGGGCGAGGGCAGAGCTTGGAGATCTGGCAGGGGAGGAGAAGAGTAGATGGATAGGGTTAGGAAAAGGGGGAGGTTATTTGGGTGTAGGAGCACAGGATGGCATGAGTTATTGGAGGGAGAATAGAGGATGATGGGTGGGATGTGAGACTACATTGAACTTGGATTCTGGGTTTTGAGTGGTGTGATGGTGCCTGAGGTGTATGTGTGAGAGTCTGCGGGGCTGCTGAATGGGGAGTCTTTGCTAGGGCTATGCATGCTGCGCTTGGAGATGGGAGGTGGTGGAGGGTGAAGGGGGTGCTGGGTGGAGAGAGGAGATGGAGATGTGGGGTGAGAGTTGGATGGGCTTGAAGGGAAGGCAGGGGCAGATGGGAGGAGTAGGGGTGGGGAGGAGAGGAGAACTGGTTTCTGGTGTGCCAAAGAGCTCATCTGGCCTTGGAACTGTGGCTGGGCATGGTCACAGTATTAAAATCCACCTAGATTCAAAACAGTTGCAGTACTGAAATGCACCTAGATTCCAATTGCTGTATTGAATTCCACCTAGATTCAAAACCGGTGCAGAATGTAAATGTATTCAAATCCACCCAGCTTCAAACTATTGCAGTATTAAACCCCACCTAGATTCAAAACCATTGCAGTATTGAAATCCACCTGGATTCAAATTAAATACTATGCTTGTATGGGAGCAGTAATGAAGACCAACCAAAGTGCCTACAGAACAGCTGGTGTTGGGCAGGAATACAACTTGTATCCAAAATTTGCTTTAGTTTGCATGCACCTTGTGTTGAATGATAGTTACAGAAGGAGGTGTAGGTAGGTAGAGGTCTAGAAAGGGACAGTCTCCAATAGGTAGAAAAGTTGACCGAGCTAGTTGACGTTACGAGCAATTAGTCTAGCATGGGTACTGGAGAGAATGGAGAGAGTCGATCACAGTGTAAGGCTTACGGATAGAGTATATCAAAACCAGGTCCAAAGGCAAGGGAGAATTGTTGGTTACCTTAGAAATTCTGCTTGAACCGTTTTGGCTAGGGCTCCTTAGGCGAACAGGGGCAAACAGGGAATGTCAAGCTGCCCTTTTCTGTAGCACTTAGCTGGCAGCCTGGGCAATGCAGCCCTAGGAAAGTCTCTGATGAGGGAGTTTCAGGTCATGTGTGCACTGCACATGGACCAATTTAGGCCAAGGAGGGTGGGCAGACAGAGTAAAATTAAACAAAATGAAGGATTCACCTGAAACAAGTTACGCACAGGGGAAGGCTTGCCGCCTGTGAGTACTGCATATCGGGAAAACTATATTGCAGTTTCCCTCGCTCTCCACCAACCTGGTCCAGGCCTACCTCTAAGATCCACCAGAGCACTCGTATTGTAGCAGTGTACAAAATAAATTCCAAACAAATCTTTTTTCAAATGGTGTACAGACTGAAATCATTCACACAAAAGATAAAGTTTAAGTCCCATACGGAAAAGCATACACTTTAACAGAAGGATCAGAGCTGGATCGGACAGAATCCCCATCCATGAAAGAGTCTGAATCGGTTGCTTCACTTCTAGTGTCATAGTCAATGAGTGGCGTTAAAGTGCTCAGGAACAATGGTGGGCCACCTTGCAAGTTGATTTTTAAAAGAATGGGAGCTTGCAAGCTCTAATGAATCTGAAACGTCAGCGTTCACTGCAGTGAACGGAGCTCTCATCTATCTTCTCCAAGCTTGCATGTGATTTTTGAGGTTCCGGAACACAGGCTGTAGTTGGTTGGACTTTAAAATGTTATGTTACTTGGCATTTATTTAGCGCTCTATATATCATTGGTATGACCTCAATGCGCTGGTAGGTTGAACGCCCTCGGGAACCGTAGTTCTGTTCAGTAGAGAGAGATAGTGTCGTAGAGTGCTTGGGTGCACCATATATGTTAACAGTTGATGTAATTGCAGGGTGGTAGCTGCAGACTAGCATTAAATGTGGTGCTGGAGATATCAGTTGGATGTGTGTAGTCTGGTGGGTGGACACCCAGACTGGGCTCTGGCTGCGTCAGGCCTGGAGGACGCATATGTGAGCAACTAGGCTGGAATGTGCTTGGCTCGCTGACGTTTTATTAGGGTGATGAGGTGTTCATGGGGTCTTATTCGTATTTGAACAGCTAGGCTGAATTAATCAGGGGTATAGTTGTGTTCTAGTTGAATGATGGTGTATAGTAGAGAGTAAGCGTAGTGATGTGATATGATTATCTTTGGAGTGCCCGAGACCTGCCATGTGAACAGGATGGCAGGGAACAGAGAGCTACATGGAACATAGAGATAGGGGGCTGGGCTTATAGCGACAGGGCTGGGTAGACACATGCGTCCATCCACTCCATCCATGTCATCTGTCTGTCTTTTTTATCTATTGCGTCCATCCATTCCATCAAGCATCCTTTCCATAAATCCCCTCCATCCATCCATCTACTCATTCCCCTCCATCCATTCCATCTATCCATTCTTCCGCTGTTCCACTCGTCCGATCCATCCATTCCATCCATCCATCAGTTCTATTAATTTCATCTATTCTCCCTAGTTCATCCATTCTATATACATAACCTCCATTCATTCTACATGCATCCGTGCCATACATTCAATCCTTCATTCACATGCGTCTGTTTCATTCATTCCATCCTCTCCTTCCGCTCCAACCATCACTCCATACATGCATCCACAACATCCATTCGATCTACCCATTTCGTCAATCCATTCCCTCCATCATTCCGTCCATCTATTCCCTCAATCCATTCCCTTCACAATTCCATCCAGTTTGGCACATGCTACCATTCATAATTGCATCCAAGTGTGGGGCAAGCTGACAATTGCGTTCTATCTAGATGCGACTCAGGCTAAAGTTCATGATCTCATCTCTAAGTGTGGCACATGCTAACGTTTACAATTCTATCTAAGTGTGGGACATGCTGACAATTATATTCTATCGAGATGCGACCCTTAAAGGTCCAGGCCACGGCTTCATGACTAGAGCTACAGGGTGCTCTCTAAACCACTGAAGACTTTGCACGTAGGGAGAAGGTTCTTTTTGTTTGACCTTTGAGTATTTTTCTGACTGAAGGAGCTGGCTGGGAGGATTGATTCAGTGAGAATGTTACCATGACTATTTAGCTCTTGCACAGTGAGACTCTGGGAGTCGTTGGTTTGCCACAGGTTGGATTACAACAATGTCATGTGAGTGTCTCCTAAATGTCCAAATCGTATAGATGCACGTCTTCGTACTCTAGTACCGCTAGGTCATGGATATCAAAGGAATTGCAGAGGAGGTAACTCAACCCTGACACGAAGTTGGAAAACAATAGAAAACACAGATGGTGTCTGAAATGTATCGAACGCTGCTGTCCCCCTGCACACCTTTTTGCTTAATAAAGCAGCGAGAATTAAGTAAATAATTAATTAGGAACTTGCAAAGTAAATTACATTCAATGTGAACAGATTTTTGGGAGAAAAGGTAATAATACAAGTCTTAGATGATATCGGTATTCAAATCTTCCTTTATGACCAAAAATAACAACACAATGCGTTTCGGGTGTAAATTCCCTTCATCAGGTGCAATTCAATAATCTACAATATGATAAACAAACTGTCAGTACAATTGTAGTCTGAATTTAAAGTGCATAAACTCCATTGAAAGTATAACTTATTTAAGTCCACTTTTTAACATTGGATACTGTTCTCAACCATTGACTAACCACTGACAAATAGTCAAAATCTCAAGTCATGGATGTCATATGATTTTAGTTATAGTGCCAACAACGTAGTGGAGGAGGAACAAAATAATTCTAGTAGAATCAGCTTTGTGGGCAAGTAGTGGTATCAGCATACTTTGTTAGTGACTGGGTATCAGAATCCAATATCCATGCAGTACACCTTGTGAGCATGCTCGACATGAGTCAATAGTGCATGACAGTGATGGTATAGGGGTCCAAAGTATGCAAGAGTATGTACCTGTATTGTTAGATCCCTTAGTTATAGGGATGAAACTTATGGCCTTGTACAATGTCCAGAGGCTGAGAAATAAAGAAATGACAGTGAATAAAGAGGCGTGATGGTAAAGTGTGTGATGTGTGCTGCTGGACTAAGCAGGTTAAGTATAGAAAAACAGAAGAAAACACCTCTTAACCAGCGCTTGTTGAAATGTCTGTAAAGATTTAACAAAGACAGGGAAGCTTATGAGAAAAAGGATCATCGCAAGAATGGCAATTTGGGGAAATAAAGTATATCTATGATGTAGAAAGGTCCCTTACCAGTATGGTGGTAACACATTGACTGGATGAATATAGGTTGTGTAGGGTCCTCGGTCGGTCCAATGATGTGAAAATGAGGCCAAAATCGAAACCTTCTGTACGTATACAGCGCAGGTTAGGAAGGCTGTCAAGACATATTAGTAGCCAATTCTATGCCAAGACACGGAGGCTCGTATTGTGCTTTCTCTCAACTTTACTGTTCGAGCAGCATCATCAAAAAACAATAACGATGACTTACAAATGCAAAAAAACGACATCCGATATGTTTATAGTCTTTTGTACTTCATATGTTATTGGACTTTCAAAGATGTGACTTTAACCACCAGTCCTCATAGTCCATCTCTATAAATCCAGTCCACCGTATTGACTATTCCTCTTACTTTGCTGCTCGGGCAGCCAGTTAAGTACCTTGTAGTTACTTTCCTATTTGTTTGTAATGTGCCTTGAAAGATTATATGAGGTACTTGCAGTCGGTTAATGTGAAGCGTGCATCGTTAGATGATTGTGGTGGAACATATCTGCAAGGTTTAGGATACTTTTATTGTTATGAGCAGGATTGCGACAGGATTTAGAATTCTGGTGACCGCAATTATACATAGTGAGGAAGGGGGGGGCACCACAGTCACGGAAGTGAGAGAAGCGTGACGGTGAATTGTGAAGGTTCCAGGGCTCCCAAGAGCACTTCTGTGACAATTGAATAGTGTGAACCTTAAGAGACAGACATAGTAGTAGAACAAAGAGTTCTATTTCCATAAAACAATTATTGCAGTGCTCTGAACGGCCAGACAGCGGATTCCAACTATTAGATGTTTCCCTGGTAAACGCGGCACAAACCGTGTGAGGGATATAGCAGAGTTATCAATGCGGATTAAGAGAACAGTGCCACCTGGTGCCCAGAGAAGGCAACACAGCCAAAAAAAGAGGTTAGCAGTGGATTGCATAGCCTCTAGAGCGTTAAATAAATATAATCTGCCCTAACAATAGAAATTCGATGGGTGCAGGCCCAAGATACCTGTGGATTATCAAGCAGTGGCATATATTTCCCCAGTTAAATACAATAATTTCCAGCTCAAGTGAAGAGGGAATAGCTCAAGTGAGCCAGAAAAGAATACAACCCGGCATGGGGGAGATATTAGACCAAGCTCTGGGGCAGAGTTTGGGGCACAGCTCACAACAGCTGGCAATCATGGAAGACTGGATACAGTTCTCCAAGGGTATAGAATAACTTAGAGGGACAGGTGGCCAAGGAACATAGAAGGGGGAAGAAAGAAAGCCTGCAAGGCCAAAAAGGCCAAGACCCCACCCCCGGGCTCGCCACTAAAAGGAAGGGGCAAGAGAAAGGCGGTAAGCCAAAAGAATAAAGAGCCCAAATGGCGCGCTGCAACCTCAGACAGTTCAGAGGAAGAAGTTGAGATTATATCCTCAGAAGAAGAGAAAAGTAATAGAGCCTCCAAGAAAAAGAAAGTGGAAGACAAGGAGGAAGAAGCCGGGGACGAGTATGACCCGGACTCCTTGATACATCCACGTTCCTCAGAATGGGAGCCGCCGACTAAGATAGTGGCATATATAAAGAGAAGACTCAGAACCCCACTGGCAAAAGAAGCCAGAAATAAGTTGAGGGCGGAGTGCCTAAGACCACACCTGCCAGAAGTCATAGCAGAGACCCTAGATATTGACGACCGCATGGTCACATTCATGGGGAGGTACATTAAGGACATTAAAGAAGGTCTAGACAGGTCCTGGTGCTCACGCCAGGACAAAATGCTGGACGCGTTTGGGTCCCTTATGAAAATCATGGAGATGGCAGAAGAAGCAAAAGAAAAAAATGAGGCACTAGATCCAGATATACTATGTGGATGGGCCCAGAGAGCGATACGTTTACTGAGTAATGAGAATAGTGCTATCATGGCAGAAAGGAGGAGATCAATTTTTGTTAAGATCGATCCCAAGCTCAGCGAGCTGGCCACATCAGAGGCGGCAGCTTGTGCCAAAGGGAAAATCTTCGGTGATACATTTATAAAAGAATTAACTAAATTTGCAAATTCATATGCAGCAATCGATAAAGCCCAGGCTTCCTTAAAAAGAGTATTCGGCAGACAAGTTTTTGGCAGGGCTGGAAGAGGCAGAGGCCCCTCCGCCAGCCGCTTCTCAAACAATAGGTTCCATGCCGACAGATATCATTGGAAACAAGATGAAAGGAAACCCAATCTAGAGGTTGAGGTAAGTGTAGAGACACGCAGAAAATCAATATCAACCTAACGCATGTGAGAATGAATGCGCAAGCGCAGATGGCACAGACACAAACTTCCACAGTAGGGGGGAGAGTAGCAAAGTTTGTAGAAAAATGGCAAATGATTTCTACAGATGCTTGGGTGTCAGACACCATACAAGGTTTTCACATAGATTGGCAAAGGATGCCACGGCAAGAGAGATGGCCAAATGCACTACTGCTCAGTGCAACAGACAAAGAGTTATTAGATGCAGAAATAGGAGAACTAGCACGGAAAGACACCATAAAACAGGCAACAGATATGAGGTAAAGCTTTATAAGCAACATGTTCCTAGTGAGAGGTTGTCACAAGAGGAGACGGATAATAAATCTAAGAGAACTGAACTTCTTTATTATATACAGACATTTCAAGATGGAGGACATACACCTCCTGAGGGACAGCCAGGATAGATCTCAAAGTTGCTTACCTGACCATACTTATGGCAATAGAGCAATAGACATTTCTGAGATTTTGGTGGCAAGGTAAAATTTGGGAGTTCACATGCTTACCATTCGGGCTGGCATCGGCCCCATGGTGTTTCACGAAGGTGATAGAACCAGTAGTAACCTTCCTCAGAGAAAGAGGGGTCAGACTGATCATACATCTGGACAACATTTGTATAATGTGCCAGGACAAATTGCTGATCAAGGAACAGGTAGACAACACTGTAGACCTCCTTCAGCAACTAGGGTTTATAATAAACTGGGAGAAATTAAGCCTACAGAGGGAACCGAACATGGGATTTCTGGGCTTCAGGTTAGACACAGTGCAGGGAACATTAAACATCCCTCTGAAAAAGTAAACAACATCAGATTAGTTGCAGAGACGATGTCTCTGAGAGAGCTAGCGAGGCTAGTGGGATGCCTGACATCATTCAGGTGATATTCCCGGGTCCACTACACTACAGGGCTCATCAGAGATTGAAAATCCAACACCTCAAGAGAGGCGCATCCTATGAGCAGAGGATGTCCCTCTATAGAAGCTAAGGAGGAACTGGAGTGGTGGTTACACCACATGGATGCCTGGAATGGAAGGGCAATATTTGACTCATCCCTGGACCTAGTGATAGAATCCGATGCAAGCAGGTGGGGATCAGGAGCCAGATGCAAAGATCTGTTGACAGGGTGAAGATGGTCAATAGAAGAATTGAACCTTCACATAAACTGCTTAGAACTCCTAGTGGGATACTTTGTGGTAAAATGTTAGACACAGGAGAGGGCATGAGGCTGCGTTCCCCTCAAGATCGAGAACATGTCAGCAGTCCGATCTATAAACAGACTGGGAGGCACAAAGTCAAGAATGTTAGCAGTGCTAGCGAAGGAATTTTACCACCTTTACCTACAGAGAGAGATATCAGTGATGGCAGAATACTTACCAGGCCGTCAGAACAAGGTTTCTGATTGGAACTCCAGATTCCTCAGGGATGCCAGCGATTGGTAGCTGGACGAAAGAGTCTTTCAGACACTAATGGAGAGATGGGGTCTGTGCAGGACAGACCTCTTTGCATCGAGAATGAACAGGTAAATTGCTTGTTTCTTCAGTTGGAGACCAGGCCCAGAGATGGAAGGAATAGACCCATTCATGCAACAGTGGGGACTGAGCAAGGAATATGCCTTTCCTCCATTCGCGATGATCGGGAGGACTCTGGCACAGGTGAGGAGGCAGCAAGTATCCATGGTGCTGATTACACCAGATTGGAAGGATCAAGTATGGTACCTGGACCTGCTAGGGATTGCTTACGACAACCCAATCGCACTACCAAGGTTAGACCTAATAGTGAGAGGCCCTGCACGGGGGACATCCTCTGGCGAAGGCAGGCAGCCTCAATTACATTGCATGGGCAATTTCAGGGGATCCTGGGCTAGGCTAGGATTATCGGACAAGGCTGAACAGATTATCGAACAAGCCTGGGCGCCTGGGAACGGGAAGGCATACAGAACAGCCTGGTCAAAATGGCTCACTTGGTGTGTCGAAAGGAATGTACATTCCACTGGAACGGATGTGGTACACGTAGCCAATTTACTGGCTCAGTTATCAGCGCAGGGCAAAGTATACAGGACGATCAACACAGTCTGCTCGGCTATTTCTGTGGGGCAGCCGAGAATAGAAGGGATAACAGTGGGAGAATATCCTCTTATCTGCAGACAGGGGTTAGAATAATTAGACCCCGGTGACAAAAATATGATGCTATGGGACATAGATAAAGTCCTGAGAATGTTCATATCATGGGCAGATAACGACGAGCTGACAAGGAAGGTGTTATCAGCCAAATTGGCTATGCTTCTATGCTTATTATTGTGTAAGAGGGTATCGGACGTCAGGGCACTAGAGATCAATAGGAAAACCATATCCCCTCAGGGATTGATGTTTCATATTTTCAAGCATTCCCAGATCAACCCAAACTATGTCCAGTGAGATGCATTTCAACCTACGAGTCCATGACTAGGGAATCGAGACCCCTGGTGGTGACTCAGTTATTTAAAGCCATAAGGAAATCTTTTTTGGGGAAGTGACGTCAGCCATGCTAGTTAGATGGGTTATGTCCCAAGCGGGAGTAGATACAGATTGGTATGGAGCACACTCAGTTAAAGAAGCAATGGCCTCTAAGGCCTTACAGGCAGGGGCCAGATTGGAAGACAATATGAAGTCAGCAGACTGTTCAAAGGAATCGACGTGTAAAACCTTTTATTTCAAGCAAGTGGAAAAAGTAGCAATGTTGGTGGTAAGTAAGCTCTGAACAAGCATAACACGAGCCTCCGTGTCTTGACATAGAATTCAGATTTTCCATACATACATTACAGAAAGTCATAATTCTATTAAAGACACAGAGGTGAAAGATTATCCACCCAGTAATCGATGTTAATGAAATGTCTTCTCTGATGATCATGATGTTAAGAGGATATATTTTCAAAAGAGAATCTTGAATGGTCTTGCTCATGTCGATTACCCACCATTAGGACAGAAGTCTGTAATATGATTTGTGTTTCAGCTTCTATGGCGGAAAACAAAGCAACAAGATCATGATGTTGTGTTAAAAGATCAGTTTACAGCGTCGACTGGTTGGGATGCTACAGTTCAGAAGAGACCAGACAAAGAAAGCGGAATAGTCAAAATGGTGGACTGGATTTATAGGGATGGAGTATGAGGATTGGTAGTTAAAGTCACATGTTTGAAAGTCCAATAACATATGAACTACAAAAGTCCATAAACAAATGGGACTTGTAGTTTCTTTGCATTTGTAAGTCATTGTTATTGTTTTTTGATGATGATGCTCGAACAGTAACGTTGAGAGAAAGCATATCCCTTCGCCTCTGTGTCTTTACTAGCAGTATGACTTTCTGTAACATATGTATGGAAAATCTGAATTTCAGTGCTAAAGAGTCAAGGTACCTTCCGTAATCTTAGAAAATATCCATAGCCCTTCAAAGGAAAGGAGATACTGTTATTAAGCAAAAAAGGTTTAACCTGCATTCACCATGTGCGTTTTACATATTGCATTTCTCGCAGCAAGCCATCGCAGTAACAGAAGCGAGCGTGTCTGTTGCTATGGAAAACAGTATGAAACAAGAAGGTAGGACTACAGAGAGTAAATCTAAAGTGTGCACGGTAGCTAAGCTGACTGTCGGAACGGCAAAAGGATAACCATGGCCAGTGGGGCATAGAGTGCAAAGGCAGAACAAAATTGACTGTCATAAGTGAAGAAAAAGTGAAGAAATTGATTGCATGAACATGAAGTTATCATTGAGAGAATATTAAGATGGCCACTGCCGGTGGTGTATCTGGAAACTACAATGGTGACGGGACATGTAGTGTGGACTCTGGCTACTTCCCATGGAGTGAATGGGACACAAAAGATGAGCCAGTTCATTGTCAGAAAACTGATTGATGTGGCGTTAAAATAGTTTTTGAAACTATAACATATAAACTACCTAATCAGGGAAGTGAAAAGCAATTCAATTATAATAGTATGACATCAATTTCTGCTTTCATAGATATGTATCATACATATCCAAACCCTTGTTGAATGCAATTTCCGATCATTAGTACAAATACATTAATACATAATATTAACGTAATATTGTCTGAAAAGTGTACAAAACTCTCAAGTTCACATGCCCATCAAGGCAGAGTGCAAAAATGTAGATGAAATAAACATCATTAACAGTTACCAACCCTTGCCATCATTAATACCATAGTCAGGATGGTACAAAATACGTATAAAATGAAATAAAAATGAATAATCAATGATGCATAATAAAAAGTACATTAGAAGTAAGATACCAATGGAAATATCCAGCCATACACAGTGATGTGCTCTACACACAAGGTAGACAGAGTCATAAACATTTTGAATCAAATCACAAAAACCAGTGCAGATTGAACTCCTCGTTCATTCCTTCGTCTAGGGTATCCATCATAACCTTAGCCTGAAGATTTCTAAAATATTCTGAAGGAGGCAGAAATGTTTCCTGGCCAATTGAGAACTGTAGTACAGTGTCCTCATTCAACTTGGGCAGGCATGAATTGTTTAATGTGGTTGATCCTGCCCAAGAAGGTTCACCAGCGCTTAACACGGGGGCACGTGGCCCATGCAAGACCCAGGAATAGGGACTCAGCTAGCACAAGTGAGAGAGAATGTGTTGTTTAAAAAAACTTTGGTATGTCCCACAAAGACAGATTGGGTAATGATCAAAACTGTAAGCACAATTAGAATGAATATGCAGTGGATTACCTTTGCACAAAATTTGGAGATTAACTAACTGGCTGAAACTTTCCAAGGGAGGCCTTGGCAGCTGTTTGTTCAAAGGATAATACCCACGCTGCAGCAACACTTTAAAGCCATGTCTGTGGTGTCGCAAACAAAGCCCTTAAGGCAATTAATGGCAGTTGTGAATCCCTTCCCATTTTGGCTGGAACAAAAGCGTGAAATTAATCCATGCAAACAGATTGCATTGCAATTAAAGTATTTGCAGGGGTGGGGCACAGGTGCACACATGAACTGGTGCAGCACAAATGTTCAAGGTCCTGGCTGAGGAAGAAGTAGTGGTCTGGGCGCTGGTGGGTTTGTGCCCATCATGCTTGCCATTATTGCAAGTCTGATGGGCATTGAAAATTTGAGTGCCCCAAGTAACCACATTTTGCCATTTCCGAATGCACACAATCTTCCCCCACCGTTGAAGCCGAATGAAGGTTATGACAGCCAGGGAAAAGCAACATTTTCCTGCTAATGTTTATACCAATAGAAAAATAATATGGATGTACCAAATAGTACATTTCCACTGTGCATCCTGGCCAAGTTAAGTGAGTGCCCCCCAGTGCCCCTCGATTTTTCTCTTAGCCTCTTTATGCTCCGTTCATGCTTTTTTGTCCTTTTTCATTTTTCTCCCTCTCCA
Source organism: Ambystoma mexicanum (assembly GCF_040938575.1). Classification (NCBI taxonomy): domain Eukaryota; kingdom Metazoa; phylum Chordata; class Amphibia; order Caudata; family Ambystomatidae; genus Ambystoma; species Ambystoma mexicanum. The sequence continues at coordinate 469,061,069 of NC_090922.1, forward strand.
CCCGCTCTCCGTACCTGGCTTCCCTCCCCGACCCCTTGCCTTTCAAATTGTGTTGTTTTTGCATCATTACAGCCGGTTCCGAGTCCTCCCTCCACCCTGATCCCCCTTACTCCTTTCCCCCTCTCCGTGTCCGCCTCCCAGCCCGCCCTGTCCCCTGATTGGGCCTTTTGGCCCATTTAGGATAGTCTCTCAGGTTAGCCCTTCTGCCTGGGCAGCCCCCTCGGCTACGGGCCCCAAAGCAAAGGGCAGCTCACAAAGAAGCAGCTCCTCCCATGTTTGCCCGTGTTCTCCTGGGAAGTCTGCTGCCGTCATCCATCAGTAACTGACAAGGTAAGAGTGGTCTGGGTGCGAAATAAGCAATTACTGTATTCTCCAAAGCCCTACCGCCCCTCTCAGCTTCATAACATAGCTTACCAAGGTTTGCTAGCTAGTAATGAATAGTCCCATCACTGCTGCACTCCAACCCCTAAGTACCATATCATGAACTCTAAAGTTCCTCTCAAATCTAGGTGCTACTGCATTGACTGCTGTGCCCCCATTTTAGGCATTTTTCCCCTCTAATGAACTATCTCAGATATAGGTGGTTCTGCATTGACTGTTGTGCCCCCATATTAGGTGTTTCACCCTCTATCCCGGTATCCCAAATCTAGGTGTTACTGCATTTACTGTTGTATGCCCATTATAGGAGTCTCTCCCTCCAATCCCACTCCAAAATTCTGGGCAGTAAACAGACAGTGACTTCCTTAAACTAAAAATGTATTTAAAAAAATAACTAATTCAAAGAAAATTGGTCTCCAGCTTTATTCCATAGAAATGACTGAAATATTATATACCCATAAACAATTTGTCAACAGAGTTTTACCTGCCTACGTCAATTTTGATACTTCAGTTCACACAAGCATTCATTTCCATAATCAATGCTAGGTATATTGTACACTCTAAAAGATACCATGGACAGGTAGCAGAGTTCATAAAAGAGAAAATAACTGTCTACCATCCGACAAGAGCACTGAGATCAAGCAACTTGGAACCAAAACCATACAATAAAAGAAAACTCTGAAGATCAACATTCTTTCACCTGGCAGCAATAACATGGAAATAACTACCAAAAACATACACAACACAAGAGATCACTTGGAATTCATGAAACTTCTGAAATATTGGCTCTTTGCCCCAGAACCAGAAGGAAATGACTAGGAAGGATGCAACTGACTGGGAAACAAGAATCCAAATGATTAGCCCATGACCCTGACTTGTTGGGAGGACACCCCAACAACCCATGTCCACATAAAGCTAGTCTGCAGAGGAAACCTAGGTAGGAGGTAAAAAAACCCCAAGGAATAGGCAGGGAATGACCAGAACCGCAAACCGTAACATTGCCAATCTGGGGCCAGGATGACACCGGCCTCCGCCAGGTAGACATACCACCAGAGTAACACAGAGGAAAGCTGCGTCTCCTAGATATGCCTGCCAATTAGGCAGACGACCACAGTGCCATGTACAGAGGATGGTCACAGATGTTGAGCGCAGAGACGCAGAGACAAAGAGGTGAGCAAAATTAGCATAACTCCAAAACCTCAATTTCCGCATACACTTCCCATACACAAACTCACACAACCACATCTCCGCCCAGCAATCCACACGCACTTCACCACACTGCAACAACAGACCAACAACATCACACCCCAATACAACAGCACATGGGAAGCCACAATGACCCGAAAATCGTACTCAAGCTCAGCGAACAGTGCAACCCGAACTGAAGCTGCCAACAAGACATCACAACTCTCACTTTCCTTTTCCCACTACACCCTAACGATCCCGCACCCTCCTTTTTCAGATCCACCAAAGCACCTGTGGACCACTCTGGTGGTGACAGTGCGCGGTACAAATACCTTTAACATTACCAGTAAATGCACTACTATGATTGCTTCTATCTAAGCCACACAGTATGCTTCAATGATAACATTGCCATTTTTCAACCAGAGTATGTACATATTTAATTAGAACCATTTAAAAATTCCTCAAACATTGCATTTTCTCTGGTATCAAGAGAAGTATGGTATAAGAGAAAAATCACATGAATGATTGTCATTTAGAAACATATATTCATTAAACTTAATTTCCTTGTATACGTGTGGGGTTGTGAATGTATTAGGTATGTGCAGGCCATTTAAATGTAGACCAGAACCTCATTTATACAGTTTTGGATTAGGAAAATAAAACTATCAAGGATTTTGAACTCTTCTTTGAACACATGTGTGCGGGCTTATCAGAGTATGTAGATGAAAGGTTGGAGACACTCCACAATCGCGCTAGGTACTTCACAGTGTTTAGATTAGATTCTAGTCTTTATTGATGAGTCAGAGACTTGATTTAATAATGTACCAAAGGTGTATTTAATAGCGTAGCTGACAAGTGTTTCTACCCTGCAGGATTTGGTTTGGCAAGAAAACTACCTACTGGTCACACTCGATGTCCAAGCTCTCTATACATCTATAAATCATTTGATATGTTTAGGGGCTATGGACTTTACATATGCCAATGAGCCAGCTTCCTTTTCCACGCATTTGGAGATGTTGAAAGATTTGTTATGTTCCTAACTCTTGAATAATGTGTTTCTCTTAAATGGTGTGTTTTACAGACAAAAACGGGTGTTACCATGGGAGCAACATAGGCCCCATCCATAGCCAATCTCTTTATGAATAGCTATGAGAAGGTTCATGCACTGTCAGATGACAGGTTCAGCAGTATGATTGTGGAATGCAACCACTATATTGACGATGTGATCATGATTTGGTCAGGCACCAGAGGGGAATTTAGCGAGTACAATATTGACCTCAACTCTAGCAAGTTTGGGATCAATTTCACATTCAAGTGTAATAAAACGACTATAGACTTTCTAGCTCTTCGTGTCACTGTCAATGAAGTACTATATAGAATTTGAAAACTCTTGTAGTTTTGGTCTTGAGGCCTTTGTTGACAATGTAGTCGCAATGTTCTTTTGAAGAGTGCATACACAAGTAGAATAGAGTTTGCTTTGTCACATTGAAGGGAGTTAGTCTTGCCACACTATAGAGAGTTTAGAGTTTAGGTTGCAGAATACATTAAGAAGCAAAATAAATTACGTTTTTAGGGTATGGTATAATTATAATTGTTCTACGACAACAAGCTTACTTCCAGAGATTGGTTTCTAAGCATGGCATCAGGATTCAAACCTGTGTTGTGCTGCATTGTCTTACTTCCGAGACAAACGCGTTGCCCCTGAGCTATGGTCGAACAATAGAAGAAATTGACATTTTGTTGAATTTTGGTCCTAACATTGAACAAAGGTATCACCATTTTGAGATGAGGTCCCCATATTGCTCAGATTTGTTCATTTTAGGAGAAGATGTTCTCTTTGTTTTCCCTGGAAGATACTAGACAGTAAAGGTCAGCTCAGAAGAGAGTGCAGAAAGGTGTTACTTAGAGCTGTGAGAATGTGATGTTCTCAGGACTTGAAAATAGATAAGCACCAATTATTCCTGTGCCAGACGGTAGCTGAACTAACACATAGCATCAGTATCGCCAGGTGTTTCATGATCCATGAAATAAAACATTGTCGAGATATCAAACTAAAATGCATATACACAGCTGGTCAAAACTATAAATATAAAAAAATATTCTCTGTACACAAGGCCTCACTATATTTTATTGAAAACAGTTACTCATCCAATGACCCAATTTGACTGTCCACCTGTGTCGGAACAATATATCGAGATGGAAAGTAGCAGAATAAGGTATTCTAGCTTAGGGAACTGTCTGGGACCATTGGGGCCTTTGGATGGAAAAATGAGATCGGAGTATCTTTTTGTTCCTATAGCCGGGTTTGGTTCGCTCTGTTCACATTAAATAATAATTAAACTGCTTCAGAGGGTTGCAACATCCAAGGCCACTTTAAACAGTGCCAAACAAATGGCACACAGATGCTTCAGCAGTGTCAGCATAAAATGTGCCAGCAAATAAAAAATGCGAGGTGATGGTGTTCATTGTTATGACATTAGGGGTGATGGGTTGGACCTGGTAAGGTTTGAAGATACTGGATTAGCCAATGGTAGATTCCAATGTATAGGGTTCTATAGAGCCTTGATTAGAGTAGCCAATAACTATGTTAGAATGTTATTAAATGTTGATTTTTGTAATTATGTAAATGATGTGGTTTACAGCTTTATAATCCTGTGCCCGATGTGTGCGTCTTTTAGTGTTATTTTTGTTTCCCTCCCGGCCGATTACTTTTGTTTTGAATAAAGTAATTAAAGCCGTTTTTTTCTTGCCCTTGCTGCGTTCCTTTATTTTGTGTCATTTGATTACTATTGGAGCACCTGCACATCTGGTTGAGAATGTGGCCACTCCAGTGTCCCTGAGAAGGCTGAGGACTTCTCATCACACATCTTGGGCAGCGGCGTGTGAGGTCGTAGAGGGCACGAACGAGGAGGCGAGCAGGTACAGAGTTCTACAAAAGCCCACCTGATCCCAATGGCAGCCTGCTATCCTGTGGGGCTACAGGCAGGTGGAGAGAGGAGGCTCAGCATCGTGGACCTTGGAGTCCCCCTAGAATGTGAGTGTGATCGTGCATGAAAATAGTTGTGGTGTAGATATTTTAACTTTTATTATTATTGTGTAATGATTTAAAGGATTAAGGAAGAGAGGAAACTCCCAGTAAAAGGGGAAAGACCATGTGGTGAAGTGTTAGGAGTTTTGTGGAGAAATATTGAGATGAATTGAAGAAGAGGATACTCCCCTTTATGTGGGGAAGAGCAGTGTTGCATAGAGTATAGATTGTGTAGCTTAGAGAAGGTCTTATATAAGGAAAGGACCTGATTTCCTTTTCTCCTAGGTAAGGGGGCATGAGGAGAAGTGTATACCCTTGTATTAAGCTCAGGAACAAGTTACGTTGCTGTTATAAATGGTATCCAGTGATTATAATGAAATAAAACAGTGAGGGATTTTTTTACGAACCCAAAACAGTGAAGAAAACACTGTATATAAAGTTGATATAATGGGGGGAGGGTAAGGGGATAAAACGGGTGCAGAGGGGGTTGGGGTGGGTTTAAACTCAATGGGAAACGGGGGGCCTGGGAGGTGAACGCTCAAATAGAAAATTCTGTGGTTTCTTCCGCTGTTTTGGGTACATTAAAAAATCCCTCTATGTAATTGTTTGCGATAAAATCACATAGAACCATTATAAATACATAGTGTTTTATTGATGATTAGTTGTGTATGTAGGGAGCGTTTTGTTTTGAAGTTCTGTTGAATTTCTTGATTTGTATATTGTGGCTTTTTGTTGAGGGTTATGAGAAGGTGGTGATGTGAAAATATTTGGAAGTAAATGGTCTGAGGTTGGGTGTGTGTTAAAGTACTTCGGGATTAAGATACAATTGGGAGGAGGTAATTAAGTTAAGGGAATTTTGTTATTAAGGGAAAAGGTTTATTTTTGATGAGGCGCTTCTGGGACAGCGTCCACAGGCAAGTTGGTAACGAAGGACACACCCTTGGTTCACATGTGCAAGTCACTCCTGCAGTATCAGGAACAAGTAATCACATTAAATATCACCCGATGTGGGTACAGGAAAGAGCAACCAAAAGGTTTAAATCTTAATATCACCCTGAGTGGGTACAGGAAACAGCAACCAAAAGGTTTAAATCTTGATATCACCCTGAGTGGGTACAGGAAACAGCAACCAAAAGGTTTAAATCTTAATATCACCCTGAGTGGGTACAGGAAACAGCAACCAAAAGGTTTAAATCTTGATATCACCCTGAGTGGGTACAGGAAACAGCAACCAAAAGGTTTAAATCTTAATATCACCCTGAGTGGGTACAGGAAACAGCAACCAAAAGGTTTAAATCTTAATATCACCCTGAGTGGGTACAGGAAACCGCAACCAAAAGGTTTAAATCTTGGCCTACGGAACGCGCACATGATTGGGCAATGCTGCAAAATATGTACACATGTTTAAATGCTACATATTACTGCGCAAAAAGTGAAATAATAGATTGAGTATTCTCGAACTGTAGAAAATGTTCAAGGAAGAGGAGGGCGATAATAAGGATTAGGAAAAGGAAATAAAAAATGAGATAGGCACACTGCCTACTGCTCCTCCTCTTTATGGGTTGTTTCTTCCACAGACAATATATGGACATTATCCCTTACAGCCTGCAGCCGGCTACACCAATCCCCAATACATAGCATCAGGCGGCAGCTGAAAAGGGGAGAAAAAGCATCCTCAGAATGCTACTAGAGATCCACTTGTGTTGCAAACAGAAAACGATGCATAATGGAATTTGGAAGCAGAATGAAAGAAAACACAAGAAGAGTTGGCAAAAGAAAGGCAGGCGTGAGTGGAGGAAAAGAGTATAAAGATAACTCCAGACGAGTGGAGGGAAGGACAAACCCTTTTTAAAGTTGACAGCAACACAGTTCAGGACCCCCCTATACAAGTCCACGCAAATGATGAGCAACCAAGAGGCGGGGGTGAGATGATTCACTGGAAGTACATGTACATGGCAACAGTGTTGCTTGTGACTCGGTATATGGTGAGGACGAGGAAGATTGGGAGAATGTAGACTTAGACGATGAACGTCAAATGGATGAAAGCGACATGAGAGAACCTCTAAGGGACGAAAGAAGAGAATAACTCTATACGGACAGACTTAGAAGACTACCAGGTCAAATGGTAGTACAAACAGGAAAGAAAAGGGGGAACTTGTCATTGCTTAAGAAACAAGGGATTCAATTTTCTCTATTACAGAAAGGTTCATTGGTATTGCAATATGTCTAGTGGCCCCATATTGATACCGAAAATGTAATGAATTGCAGAGGAGCAGCTGTACACCTCTGCAGGAAACCCTGCCCCCTACCTCCCATATATTGGAGACCTGAGATTGTGCTGTGTTTGGCACCTGCAGTTGTGCCAATAGCGCAGCGTATGTTCAAGAGAAGAAACCCATTGAGACAACCCTACCGAATGTATCCCAGAAGGAATGACAACTGAGGGAGGAACTCCCTGAAGGAATATTAGAAGGAGCAGAGAAAAGAAGCCAGTGATGGCCAAAAGTGTATGTACAACTTCCCGAGATACTGGCTGAAGAACATGTATAGATCCTGAAGAGACTAATGACAAAGTAAAGAATCAAGTGAACTTTTAAATACAAAAAAGGAAATTACACATGCACAAAGTGCTGCAGAAAATCAACCTTTCAATAATTGTACAGATCCTGAAACGTAAGTAGACTAAGTTAACATAGAAGCTGGCTATACGTAGTGAATAGAGCACAGGCAAAGCTGCCATTGTATAGCGACGAGAGCAGATATATCAGGAGGAGCAAGAGAAAATTGAAGAACGGGCAGAAGAACAGAGAAAGTATAATAGACAAAGCACGATAGAAGAAAGGGACAGAAAGGAAAGAAAGAGAGTAGGAAGAAGCACAAAGATTAAGGGACAAACGATTACAGAGACTAAGGGAAGGAGTAAGGAGAGAAGAACAAAGCCAAGAGGAAGAAATAGTTAGAAGGGATGCAAGAAAGCAAAGGGAAGTGGATGAAGAAATAGAGCGAAAGAGGAGACAGCGAAGTTCAGAAACTAGTCTTATTCAAAAGGAACAAATGAGGCAGAACCCAAAAATACGATTAGATAGAGTGGAAGAGATTCTCCCGATAAAGGAAGCAATGCCAGCAGCATCTAGAGTAGTGCTGGAAGAAGAAAGATTTGACACAGAGAGCATCAGAGAAAATATTGATAAAGTCTATCAACAGTTAAGATGTATGGAACTCGAGGGAATGATGATCGTTCCCTAGTACCTCAATCACAAAATGAGGAGAGAAACATGTTCAATGATGAGTGTTGGACATTGTCTTTGAGCAGATTGAATCTAGACAAAGGCAAGGAGGATGTTAGTCATACTAGTTTGGGCCTAGACATGTCAGACGAGGACAGCAGGTCATTGCTGACAAGGGGACAGACAGGGACAATTATTCCTGCCATGGATAGGCTAATAGTGGGGTACATTCCATGGCCACAGATGGACAAGTATAACTTAAAGTGTAAGCTTCCTAGTTTGAGTTTGGGATCTCGAAAATGGATATACGAATTAGAGAAACTGACAGGAGGAAATACACTGGCCATAGGGGACATAAAAGGTCTCCTGGCAGCCATTCCTGAAGAGAGGGTTGATGACATATGGAGGAGAGTGAGGTATTCAAGTGTGACTTCACAAAATAAAGCGCATGATGGAGCGCCGTTTAATAATTGTAGAGCAGATGTTTGGAAGGATCTGAGGGTACAATATGCTAACACATCGGATATGGATGCAATTATGACACGCAAAATGAAAGAAGATGAAGACCCTATTGCTTATATTCAAGATATTGAGGAGGAATGGCAGCTTGAAACTCACGAGCCGTGGGAAAACAGTGGCATTATTTTACCACATTTTATGTCAGGGGTTGCCTGAGGCAGTACAGAGGCAGATGAAAAAACAAGTGGGGATAGAAGAGAAACCCTGGGCTGAGATGCAGTTGACAATAGTACACCATTGCCGGTTATTACCAGAAAAGAACTAAAAGAAAGAGGAAAATAGAAAGATTGAGGAAGCCAAGTTAGTTCAGAAAACATTTTTAAAATTTGCCATAGAAGGAGCGGTATTGACAAATGGAGAACGAATTGGAATGCAGGAAACAATGGGTACATCACAGGCAAATAATCTGCGCCAGATGGTCCAAGGTGGGTATGGGTTTACATCATGAGGCAGAGGTATGGGTTATAGGGAAAGAGGAGGTGGGTTTCAGAATAACCAGAATAACCAAGGTGGGTTTCAAAATAAACAGAATGAGAACCAGAGTGATCAGGGAGGACATAACAAAGGAGGGATTAACAGAAGGGTTCCCCCAGTATGTTTTAATTGTGTAATGACAGGACATATTGCGCGTGTATGCGTGAGCCAAGGGAATGTACAAAATGGCCGATTTTCCAGGGGGGGGACAGCTTATCCTCTGCCATACAGCACACAGACTACAGAGGGCTTTGCCCAAGATCACACATCTTATCAGGTGCAAGCACTGCAAGTACAGCAGGGACAAGCACAACTGAATACACCAGAGGGACAGTCGCAACAAGCCCTTATGCAGACACAGCAGTATGCTAATACAGGAGAAGTGTTAACACCTAGAATAGGAGGTGTCACTGGGGTGGGAGGAAATCCTTCCACAGGAACGGGGACGAGCCTCTACCCATGATAGGACAGCTCACAGGGTGACTTGATATGTTCAGTACTATCTGTGACACCAGACCCCCAAGAGGAACCAAAGGTCGATGTGACGATAGGAGGCAAATCTTTTTCTTTTCTTGTAGACACTGGAGCAACTTGTTCGTGCATACGAGAGGGAAAATATCCAGTGTCAGGTGTTGCCATGAATGCTCAAGGGTTCTTTGGAGCTACGAGTCGAGTTCCTTTTTCTGGTAAATTACCAGTCTCCATTGGAGAATGTGACTTGTTCGTTCCTCTGTTATGTTGGCGAAAGACACTGGTTAACATTTTAGGAAGAGATTTAATGATGAAACTTAATATGACAATTTCATTTACTGATCAAATGTGTTCAACACCAGGAATACACCGTTTTACCGTGGGAGAGTTCATACTGGCTTTTAAAGGGCAAGTGGTTCTGCCAGGTGTTCCAGTAGATCCAGAGATTTTTTTTTCGATATGAGGTAAGCATTTTACTGACATGGCTACCGGGCCTGGTAGGAAAGATTGTGAGGATACCTGATGAGTTTTTATTTAGACACAAATACCTATGATGAGGAGGGTAGACAGACAATTCCTATAGAGTTGGAAGCATAGTATGAAAAGAAATGGCAATGCTCAAAGGGATAGATGATGAGAGTAGACCATGGGGAACAGTGATAGCTCTTGAGGAGGGGTACAGACTGACTGACATAACTGATGATGATATGTACAGGGAAGACCAAAGTGATGATGAAGTGGTGTTCTTCATGAGCATTACATACAGGATAAGGATAGAGAAAAGGAAAGTCCCACAAAAAATGGCGATAATGCGGCAGCGACCACCATTTTTTCAGAAGCATCTTGAGAAGGTGCTGAGTGTCCTATGCACCACAGGCCCCTTTGACATAGGATTATTGAAGGGGATAGGAGAGGTTAAAATAAAGCTTAAGCCAGAAGCAATTTTACCCCAAGCAAAACAGTACCCCATGGCTTGAGAAGCTGATAAAGGTATATTCCAGACTATTTCAGCACTGATGAATTGGGGGATTCTGATGCCATCAGAGTCATTGTGTAATATCACAGTGTATCCGATTAAAATATCTAAAGGATGGTTGCTGAGTTTCCTTTAGTTCATAATCCGGTGACAATATTGTGTAGTATCCCAGTAGAAGCTCAATACTTCACAGTGATCGATCTGAAAGATGTGTTTTTCTCGATCCCATTGCATAAGGACTCCCAAGACTTGACTTCATTTACATTTTTCCAAAAGAGACTGAAACATACCTGTTTGCCTCAAGGGTACTGCGAGTCTCCAACGGTGTCCTACAGATGGATCTAGGCAATATCGATCTCAAAGGTGTGGTGATACAGTGCGTAGATGACCTATTGATTTGTAGTAAAACAGAAGATGTGGGTAGACTGGACTCTATCCGATTAATGACTATTTCAGCAGGTAAAGGATATAAGGTGGACAAGGAGAAGTTACAGTACTGTCAAGAAGTGTTATACATAGGTCAGTTGATTTCACATGAAGGAAAGAAAGTGACACCTGAGAGAGCTGAGGCAATCATGAAAACATCACAACCAAACACAGTGAGACAGATGCAACAGTTTCTGGGTTTGTCAAATTACGTTAGAGCCTTGGTGTTTGATTATAGTACGTACACGAGGTGCATTTCTGCAAGCATTAAAGAAAGCACAAGTTGGTAAAACAAAACTCGAATGGACTGAAGAAATGGAGGAAGGATTTGAGGAATTCAAGAAAGCAATTTGTACAGCCCTAGTTTTAGGAATTCCCAATTATGGCAAGGAATTTTATTTGTTTTCACACACAAATGGGTGTTTAATGACAGCAGCGCTTACACAAAGAACCACATTAGGGTATAAACCTTTAGCATATTATAGTGGGATTTTAGACCAAGTTATGAGAGGACACTTCCCCTGCAAACAATCTTTGGCAGCTGCCGCGTTAGCAATTGAGAGGTCCACAAGTATTGTCATGGGCTGCTCTATGCCCCTTTACGTAGAGCATGCTCTATTTGCCATTCTAGAGAAACCCAAGGGCTCATTGACATCCCAAATGAGCATCAGGTTATGAGGTAATGATTTAAAACCCAACGATTAAAATTGTAAGATGTAAAATAGTAAATCCAACCACATTCATAGCTGAACCCGTAGAGGAAGGTGATCATGTGCATGACAGCGCTGATGATGTTGAATATTATGATGATATACCCTGTGTGAAGGAGAATGCTTTAGTGGGAGGGGAAACACTTTTTATTGACGGTTCTTCGAAAATTGATTTGACTAGTGGAGAAAGGCATTCAGGCACTGCAGTAGTAAGGCACAGATTAAATGAGGAATTCGAGGTAGTGGCAAGTGCAAGGCTACTGTCTCACTTTTCAGCACAAGCAGCAGAATTAATAGCACTTATTGTCATACTTGTAAAACATGAAGGACAGAAAGTGATGATATACAGTGACTCTGACTATGTGACATCAACCGAACATGCAGGGTTGGCACGTTGGAAAAGGAGGGGCTACCTCCACGCATACAGCTCTCCAGTGCAGCATTCATCCTTATTTGAGAGACTCATTAAGGCACTACAACACTCAGTAGCCATAGCGGTCATAAAACGCACAGCGCATACCAAACAAACAGATTTGATCTCTTGCAGGTATGAAGCCACAGACGTAGATCCAAAAGGGTTGCATATTCTCCAGAAATTTCAAGTTTTAATATTGAAGATATTGAAGAGAATTCGGCTACAACCATGTTAGTACATGAGGAGTTTAATATGTTGTCAATAACCCAATTAATAGAGATTCAGGGAAGCGCACCACAGGAAGAGCAAGAAATGAAGGTGATGTTCTTTATCCCCCATGGAAGCTTTATGGGGGTAGGACAGCACTGGAAAATCATTGAGGCCAGTAACTTAATTAAAGGTCGCTTTTGAACAGCTGCATTACCCCATGCATGTAACTAGAGAAAGTCCTGCTGCCAATATTGCAGAAGACTGGTTCAGTCCTAATTTATTGGAACACGTTGCACTGTTTATGGTGAATTGCATCGTGTGTCAAAAGTTTACTGCTGGGCATACACTGAGAATAAATAATGAAGAGTAATACCTCAATCGAATGTTCCATTTCAACATTTACATATCGACTATGTCGATATGCTGCAGATATGTAATGAATATAGGTATCAGTGGTGGTGTGTCCCTTCTCTAGGTGGATCAAATTGTGTCAGTGTACACACCATGATCCCACTTGCGCAGCAATGTTTTAGTGTGCAAAGTATTTCCGAGGTGGGGTGTGTGTGAAGTGCTAAGATCTGATAATGGGCCACATTTTGTCAATGAGTTATTCGAACAAATAGGGCTTTTATTAAGTATAAAACATAGGTTTTCTTCTGCGTATCACCCACAAGCCAACGGAATATGTGAGAGACTCAATGGCCTCCTCAAAGAGAGGATTACCAAGATTTAAAAAAGGGATGGCTGTATTGCCTGCCCCATCCCTTATATACACTTCGGAATCAGCCAGGGTCGGACCACCACCTCACCTTGCATAAGCTAGCTACAGGGCATTGAAGGAGCACACTCCTTACACCTCCGTCTAGGATTAGGAGTGATGCCCAGAGTGCAGCAAAAACTTTAGGTGATGTGATGCATGATTATTTGACATGGATGACTACCAGTATTTGTTTTCAGATCAAGTCAAGCATCGGGGGGGCAGTCTAGGAACACGGAAGAAGATCATTCGGCAACCAATCCAAGTGAACTATTACCACCAACTAAGTTATATGTTGGGGACCTGATCCTGATTAAGAACTATACCTGGAAGTGGCATGAGCCTCGCTTTACTGGCCCATTCTGTGTTGAAGAAGGGTCCCCTTCAGCTGTTAAGGTTCAGGGAAGATTAGCCTGGTTGCATCTGAATGACAAGAAGGTGTATAAAGGTAAAACCTTCCCTCCCACCGTTATTGATCCAGAAGCAAGACAAGAAGAAGAATTTCTGCATGTGCAAACCCGATCGATGACTAAGAAGAAAGATGATAAAGCAACGAGTGATTAACACATACTTTATTTGGACTGGAATGCAATATATACTCTTATAAACATATTTTAGCAGAGAGTGCGAGGACTTGCAGAGAATTCCAGGAGTTTTAAATGAACTTTTGGAAATATATTGAAGCAGTAAATAATGCACCAGAGTTATGCATAAATGTCAGTTCTTGATCAGAAATTGGAAAAGAGATCAATATCCGGATTGATTTAGTGGAGAATATTTGTTTCAGGTGATAAAAACACATGATACCTTCCGACAGTGATGTTCATGGGCTTGTGGTTGCTGTCTTTGTGTTCATACTTAAATCTTACCCTAATAATTCTTGGCTTTTATCAGAAGAGATGTTAATATTCACACTTTTTTACATTATCCTAAAAACGGTCCAGTGATACGAAGACTCCTTATTGCTATAATTGAACAAATTGTATAGTTGCAGACATAAAGGAAACTTGATGATTGTATAGAAATGTTTAATGAAGAAGACAAGACGATTATAGAAAGAGCACTAGTTCAGCAAGCAGTAGGATGGCACGAAAAATGACTACCTAGATTTCTATGCATAATATATATTTGCATGATTGTTCTCATTGTCTTTTTGTTCCTTATGTTTCACAGTCTCTTATCATCTTAATGTTTCTACTGAAGAAAGAGTTCCTATGATTCTCCTAACTATAAAAACCAATAATGACAAATTCCTTGATCTCTATAAGTATATCTGGGAGACATAAAAGAGATGTAGTGGAATATAATGAAGGGATAACACTTATCTAGATAATTCAGCTCAACTGGTGAATAACGTGGTATCCACACATGGAAAGGGTGGTTGGAATGAGCATCTGATGAGAGTTGGTATGTCTGCTCTGTCATCCCCTATGCCATGAATACAGTAAAGACTTCAATTTCAAAAGAGGTTTCTGTACATGATGTGAAACGGATCAGCCATCTTGCAGCAGGTACTACTCAAGGACAGTTTTAAGGAAGTTGGGCGACCTTGTGATGGAGATCAAAATGGTTGTTTCCATACTAGGATGACCACATCAAAACCACACAAATGAAGAAGGAGCCTGGATGGAAAAGAAAAATGCTTGTATATCCTGCTGCAGGACAGGATGACATGATCATTGAAGAAATTAGGAGAATTAATTGTCCTGATGTGACAGAAATAGCAGGATCACCTGGATGTTGGGAACAAACTCAAATGTTGATCTATGGACGAGTGCATACCAAGACGGATGGGAAGAAGGAATGGTATCTTTGGCAGCTCATCTGCTGAAGACGGGCTACATACAAGAAGTGCAGAAAGTGAATGATGGTTGTTTAAAGTCGTGGGCCAAGCACTCTAAATTGTTGACATGGGTAGAAAAGGAATCAAGCCCAGTAGTTGTAGTCCCATTGGTTAATGTGACACTGGTCCTCATTAGAAGTTTGGCAGTAGCCTTGCCGGTAAAACCAGCAGGCTGCCGCCAAACATCTGAAAATTTCTGGCACCCGCGAATGGGCAATTACCGGGTCATTACCGCCCTGCCGGACCCAGTAATTGCTAATTTGCGGGCACCGGAAAAAAAATACGCTCCCCATTTACATTCGGCCAAATAGGGCCGAATGGGAATGGGGAGGTTGGATGCACCGGCACCGTTTATATAACGGTGCCGATGCATCCGACATGCTGTGCTCGCGGGTGCCTTTCTGCCTGGCAGGTCCGATCTGGGTCCCAAGTCTGCTGGGTCTAGAGATCTAAGCTACTCCTCACTGATGACACCCAACAAAGCTGAAACTTGTCTGGGGATGCTTGTGGTCTTGTGCAGAAGGGATGTGACCTAGCAGTTCGGGCTGGACTTTCCCTTTTGGGGTTCGACCAAGCCTGATTTGCATATGGTTTTTCCCCTTCTGTAATGGTTTGACAAGATGAAAAACGATGGTCTGGAGGGTTGCCCGGAGCTGTGCCTGTAGTTATAATTAATTCAAAACCTTCCAGCCATCACCTTTCTGTTTTGCTAAAGTCACCCCGAGTGGGACGAGTATGCCCAGACGTGGGTCCCGAGTCTGCCAGGCCTAGAGACTCAAGCTACTCCTCACTGATGACATCCAACAAGGCTGAAACTTGTCTGTTATGTTATGTTAGTTGAGTTTATAACGCGCCAAAGCCCGCAGGCATCCAGGCGCCTAAAGATAGAAGTAGAGCGAAAGCAGAACTGGAGTTATTCTAGTTAAACAGGATTGTCTTCAACTGTCTACGGAAGGTAAGATGATCCTCTATTTTGCGTATCTGTGGTGGAAGAGAGTTCCAGGCTTGGGCGCCCTGGACAAGGAAGGCCCACCCTAAACCATGGGATCTTTTTATCCGTGGCAAAACCAACAGAGAGACTTCCAAAGATCTTAAACTTCTCTTCGGTTTATAAATGCTAATCTTCTCCTTCAAATATAGAGGAGCATTTCCAAAGATACACTTGTGGCATGTAGTGAGCAATTTGAATTGGATACGGGCTGTCTGGGGATGCTTGTGGTCTCGTGCAGAAGGGATGTGACCTAGCAGTTTGGGCTAGACTGCCCCTTTTGGGGTAAGACCAAGCCTGATTTGCCTATGGTTTTCCCCTTCTGTTAATGACTTAGCAGGCTGAAAAACAATGGTCTGGAGGGTTGCCCAGAGCTGTGCCTGTGGTTATGGTTAATTCAAAACCTTCCAGCCATCACCTTTCTGTTTTGCTAAAGTCACCCTGAGTGGGACGGGTATGCCCAGACGTGGGTCCCGAGTCTGTCAGGCCTAGAGACCCAAGCCACTCCTCACTGATGACGCCTAACAATGCTGAAACTTGTCTGGGGATGCTTGTGGTCTCGTGCAGAAGGGATGTGACCTTGCAGTTTGGGCTGGACTGCCCCTTTTGGGGTAAGACCAAGGCTGATTTGCATATGGTTTTCCCCTTCTGTAATGGCTTAGCAGGCTGAAAAACGATGGTCTGGAGGGTTGCACAGAGCTGTGCCCGTGCTTACAATTAATTCAAAACCTTCCAACCATCACCTTTCTGTTTTGCTCCTGTCGTGTGAGCAAGGATGAAAATAGAGCTCGAACATGGAGTCCCAGAACATGAGAGTGAGTGCTCTCAGTCCCATGTATTCTGAAAGATAAGGATACTTTGCAAGGCCAAGTTCAAAGACCATCTTCATGGCAGAAGGCATGGGTAATGAGAGCTGCTGGGCTGATTGGGTGGGGAGGTAGTGTCATGCCCCATCTCCTTGCACCTGGGTCTGGGCTTACGCGCTGCTAAGTGAACCGAGTATTCCAGACTTGGCACAAGCATGCCAATCAATTGTAGTTCTCCATGTAACAAAGGACCTTATAGTTTGAAAACCAATGAGAACCTGTACATTTAATCTTTATGAAGATGACATGTTTTAGAGGTAGGCATATGTTGTCCACCCCATAGTGGGCAACCAATCACAATCCTTGTTCCTATAGAAAGTATATTTAGATGTTGCCCTTAAGCCAATCCCAACCCTTGGTAGTTTTTCATTATTGCCACGTAGTATGATGTCATCTTTGAGATATTTTTGATATAAAAGCTATGATTTATGTGAAGATCGCTGAGAGAACATGAGCGTACGTCTGTTGATGTTCGTTGTAAACTCCCTGTTTTAGATAATTGTTAATAAAACAGTACTTTGCCATCTTCCTGAGTTGGTTTGGTTATTTGGATGCAGAGTTATTCTGTTGGATCCCATCCATTACATATGCACGTTCCTAAAGTGCCCCAAGCTCAGATTAATTTACCATCCCTCACAGCAGGGTTTGGGAAATTGATTAATGAATTAGAAAAAAGAACAGCGGGAATCACTTTAGCTGTAGGAGACATGAAGAGCTTGTTTGCTTTAATATTGTGGGAACAAGCAGACGATCTTTGGAAAAGAGCAGGTTAACCAGGAGTAACATCAAATAACAATGCACAAGATGGCTTGCCATTTAATTATTGTCAAACACGTGTTTGGAAAGCATTAAGGGTACACTAACGTGATAAATCTGACATGAGCACTATTATGTCATGCACAATAAAGGCAGATGAAGACCCTGCAAACTATATACAGGATAGGAAGGAGAAATGGCACTTGGAAACTAAGGAACAAGAATATTCCCATTTTGTATCACATATCAAATGCACCGGCTGGGCATTTAGCAGATTGGATTTATGAAGAGTGTGGGACCCCTTTTGGAGTGGGACAAAACCTTATTTGCATATGGTCTTTCCCCTTCTGTAATGGCTTGGCAGGCTAAAGAACAATGGTCTGGAGGGTTGCCCAGAGCAATGCCAGAGTTTAGGATTAATTCCAAACCTTTCAGCCATCACCTCTTTTGTTTTGCATAAGTCACCCTGAGTGGGACGGGTATGCCCAGACATGGTCCATGAGCCTGCTGGGCCTAATGACCCAAGCTACTCCTCGCTGATGATGCCCAAAACATGTCTGGGGATGCTTGTGGTCTCGTGCAGAAGGGATGTGACCTAGCAGTTGGGACTGTACTTCCCCTTTTGGGGTGGGACCAAGCCTGGTTTGCATATGGTCTTTCCCGTTCTTTAATGGCTTGGCAGGATGAAGAACGATGGTCTAGAGGGTTGGCTGGAGGAGCAATGCCTGAGGTTAGGATTAACCCTTCTAGCAATCGACTCCTTTGTGGAGGAATGTCCAGATCTGGGGTCCGGGGTATGTTTCACCTAATCAGTGCAACAGTGCTTAGGCCAAGATCATTTGCCCCACCTTCTCTGGCCTGTACGTGAGTGCACCCCCAGACTGAAATATGCCTTCAAGAGCCCAAAGGCCCACTCGATGGTCACCCTGGTCCTCACAAGGGCCCTGTTGTATGCCACTTCCTGCAGCATCTGGAGTTTCCTCAGAGGGGTCATCCACCATGGAAGCAGTGGGTATCCAGAGTCCACCTACAAGGGGTAAGGACACAGCTGTGAGTAATGCTTGGCAGTGGTATTGCCTGTGTTGGCAGAATCTCAATGGTTAGTCTGTGCATGCATGTCCCATGTCAGCACATTGTTTCACGTTACAGTCCTTGCATGTGTATTGCACTGCTCAGGGGCATGTTGCATTCTGGTCCCTGTAGTGCATTGCGTGTGGTTGCCTTGTTGGGTTTGAAATAATTGGCCTGGTCAGTTACTGCTACATCTCGAGTACTTTGATACTTCTGTGTGTTGTGGACTGTGAACTGAGATAAGCTGGTGGGTCCTGAATGTGCAGGGGTGCTTTCCAGACATGTATTTGTGACATTGTTTGACCCCCCTGCCAGTTACAGTCCTATATCGCTGCTCCCTGTTCTCCTAAAGCTCATGGAGGTCATTGTTACTCCTCAGCTCGCTAGGTTGCTTGAGGGAAAGAGTGATTTTCACCCTTATCAAGCATGGTTTAGTCCTTCGATGGGGACGGGGTCGGTAATGATATCCATTCTTGATGACTTGACATTATTTCAGGACCACATATGGCTGGAGTTTTGATTCTCCTGGATCTCTCTATGCGACCTTTGATCTTTGATACTATTCTTCATAGGATTCTTCTTCAATGTCTGGAAAATATAGTTTTTCTGGCAGACCTTTAGCCTGGGTTGCTTCCTTTTTTTCATATCATAAACCAACTGTTTTTTTTATTTCCATTTTGCTTTCTTTATCCCCACTCCTTTTTAATCTTTATTTACGTCCTCTGGTGGATCTTCTTTCTTCCCACTGTATACATTTTTATACTTATGCCGATGATACTCAACTGGTTTTTAGGCTCGATTCTCTGGTCTCCTCCATCTAACCTTAAGGAGTGTTTGTCAGAGATTGGTGGATGGATGTCAGGAAACTGGCCGAGACTGAATGAGGAGAAAACAGAGATTTTGGCGATTGGCTCTTTGGATTCTCATTCCTCTTGGCACTCAAAGATTTTTGGCCAGATTATTTGGGACCCTGTCCGGCTCCCAGTACGTATGTTAGGAGTCTAGGGATACACTTTCTTCCTTCTGGTTCCATTGCAACTTTGTTTAACAGTAGTTACTGCTTCGATTATGGGCTCTCTGGACTACTGTAATGGCATGTATCTCAGACAACCTAATTTTTTTAGTCCAGAGGCTCCAGATTTTACAAAATTCTGCAGCACGTTTAGCTCTGGATGCACCTAGGTTTTTTCACTCTGCTGAGTTGCTGGCTGAGCTTCATTGGCTCCCAGTGAGAAGCCATGTTAAGTTTAAGGTTCTTTTCATTGCACACTGGGCTGTCCATCTTTCTGGCCACGCCTTTCTCCATTTTAAACGTACTTGTTATGTTCCTTCATGAACTTTGCAATCAGCTTCTCAAAATGTTTGCGAAGTTGTGCGTCTTTGCAAGACACAGGCTGCAGAGCGATCTTTTTCAGTCCTGGACCCAGTGTTGTGGAATTCTCTCCCTGGTCATCTGCAAGAGATTTCTGATCATTTTAATTTCCAAAAGACTATTGAAAGGTTTTTATTCTGATATGTTGTATTTTTTCAGGTGATTGCATTTGTTGCTGCCAGTACCCAGATGCCCTCTGGCCTTGGTTTCGTGTTTAAGAAATACAGTTTCTTTCCATTCCATTCCATGCATTACATTACAGGTTGAATTGTTATCTCACTCTCGAGGTCTATGGCCCATGTATCGGTCTGGAAAATCATTCATGTAGACTACGTAAAACCGTTGAAATTGAAACCTTGTCTCACATGATTTTGTACTGTAATGGGCTCCAGCTCAGGTAAACGTTGTATTTTAGCTGCTTTTTATATCCGGGATCAAGTCTTTTTTCAGATAATCTATGGGCGCGATTAAAGAACACTTGGTAATTATCTTACTCCGCCACTCTTGTAACCGTTTTATGTTATGGTATGTTATGTTGACTTATAAAGCTCACTGTTACCACCAACTGGGGCAGTCTCCAGGCGCACACGTGGCTGTGCACAAAAGGGGACAGGGTGGGTTATTAAGGGTAGAATGATAGGATAGGTCCAGAACCAGGAGAAACTGGCATCTGTGTGTGTTGGCTTACAGATGGGTTGACTGTGTGTACTGGATTGTTGTAACCGTAAGAATGAAACCCATTGCTGGGGTTGTTTGTTGCATGTGTATGTTTGTTATGTTGGTTGTGTGTTTGTGTGCTTTATGCGTAGATTGGCTGTTAGTTAAGTTTGTGGTTGTGCACACTGGCTTGGTGTATCCATAGGGTATGGTCCAGTGCTTGGGATTGTTTGTTGTATGCAAGTATTACTTATGTTGTGAGTGTGTATGTGTGTAGTTTGGGCAGTCCGTACGGCATGTATAGTACATGGGAGGTGTGTTGGAAGGGAGAGGGAGAGGGCCATTACTACATTGGGTACTCTCAAAAGTTCTTCCAGGTGGCTAATCTTCACAATTCGATCTAAATGTGATGCATGGCTAATCTTCACAAATCTCAAAGTGTAGCACATGGCTAATGCTCACAAATCTATCTAGTGCTGCACATGGCTAACCTTCACGATTCTATCTAATATGAAGCTTGGCTAATCTTCACAAATCTATCTAAGTGTGACGCATGCCTATTCTTCACAATTCTATGCAGTGTTAAGCATGGCTAATCTTCACGATCCTATCTAATGTGATTTATGGCTAATCTTCACAATTCTATATAAATGTGGCGTATGGCTAATCACCATACTCCTATCTAAGTGTGATGCATGGTTAATCAATATCTGAAATTACTGATCTGCTTGGGGATATACCGGCATTAGTGAAAAACATTGCATGATAGATTGATTGGGATACGTAATGAGTGATGATTGTGCAATAATATTCACAGAATTTATAATGTTTTTAATTCTATTTTCAATAAGGATTTTATTCTACTGTTCATGTATTTTATTTAAATGTTGTGTTGGAACATGATTGTTTTATGAAAGGTTATTTGAAATCATAACACAATAACGATTTGTAATGAAAAAATACAATTTGTTTTAAGTTGGTAGGACCTTCAATTACAGAAGTAAGATATTTTTTTTGTTGGTTTTTATTGAATTGGTGAAGTCACATCTTATACAATCAGCAAGTGAACATTCATTTGGGTCAGCAAGAAAAAAACAAGTCACAATAATAAACAAACGGTCTGTGCAAGTGCATTTCTACATGTTCCCTCCCTTTTTCCCATTGTCCCTCCCCCTCCACCCCATTCCATTTCACTACAGGCTCATCTGGTTACCACTTTGGGCGAATGAGTCGGGCGCCTTCCTGTCTCTATAATGTCGTTAAAGAGTTCCGTCATGAAGGGGATCAGGGTCAGGGAGAATATCTTAAAGAAACTTGGGGTGAAACCGTCTTCGATGGGTGCTTTCCCCAGCTTGCGGTACCCAATGGCATCCTTTATTTACTCTCCTGTGATCGGGACTTCAAGGACCTCGGTTTCTGCTTTGGATAGGGAGGGGAGGTGAGATTCTGTGAGATATTGGTCAATGGCTCCCGCAGGTGCTGTACCTTCACTGCTATATAAGGTTTCATAGAAGGTGGCAAATGCTTCCCGAACCACCTCTACCATGCTCGTGGTATTGCCATCTGTTTGTTCTCTTTCACTGACCCACCTCTCAGCTCATTGTTTACGTAGCCGTGCTGCCAGGAGGGCGTCCGCTTTGTCCCCTTTTTCATAGAATCTTTGCTTTAGGAATTGCAAGTTGCGGATTATCTTTCCCTCTTCCAATAATTTCAGTTCCTCTCTGAAGCCTCTGGCTTCCATGAGGCATTTCTGTCTATCCTTGGGTTAGGACTGTGCGAGCCTCTCCACTGTATCTATTTTGCCTCTTAGCCCTTTTTCTATGAGTTCACGTTCTCTCTTTTTACAGGCCCCTTACCTGATGAGAATACCCCTCCATGTGGCCTTGGCTGCGTCCCTGTTACGCTCACCTGGTCTCTGCAGAGGCTTTGGGGCACGGTTGCAGCCCTCACGGGGGTGAGGTTGCTCGGGTCCGATTTCGCACTCTGTGCTTATGTGATGACTGGTGGTAATAGGTGATGCTGCTCTGGACTGCTCCTGTGTGGAGAATAGGTGGCGTGAGTATGCCAGCTTTTGCGCCTGATCCCCTTCCAGACCCCTTGCCCCAAACCGTGGTACCCATGGGATGTGCTGTCCCTGGAAAGCTCACCTGTTGATTAGTTTTGGTGAGCACTCCGTCCTACTGCTTCTGGCAGGGGCGCTTGTATAATCTGGACTGAGTTCCTTCGCTGGTCCCTTGCACATGGTAGTCCAGTCCTGCTGCGACTAAGCCACTATACTTCAGGTAAGTTTTCCTTTTTGCCTTTGTCTTTCCTTGTCTGTTTTTGCTGTATTATAAAGTTTGTTGTCTTGTATTGCTGTCTGTTCCACTTATGATGTTTGCTCTTTTGCTTTCTTCCCTTGCAGGTGATCTTGCCGGCCCAGCAGAAGCTGAGGAGCTCAAGGCGGCAGCCGGAGGGAATGAGGAACGAAGTTGCAGCGGTACAGTAGCTGGTAAGTTGTTAACTAGGGGGTGCGCAGGGTTCAAATGAGGCTCGGCCCTAAAACGGATGTTCTAACCTGTTCTTTCTTCTTCTTCATAGGGTCCAGGTTTGTGGATGCGGAGTGCGGGATAAAGATCACTGGATCTCAGGAGATGAGTCTGCAGATGAAGCGATGAAGCACCAGTTTTCTGGAGGTGAGTATGCAGGGGAACGCTTGGTTTCAAAGGTAAGTAAACTGGTCCAAATGGCGGTAAGCGTCGCATTGCACGCGAGTGCACAGTAATGCCAAGCACCGGCCTTAAGGATGGAGCAGCTTCTATAGCTGAGCTTCTGAAGCCACGCCCACCAGGTTGAGCCTGCCTGCCACACCCAATGAGTCATCACATGAAGACCAGGCCTAGGGAGCCACACCCGATGAGTCAGCACACGAGGATGTTCTCTGGAATAAAGGCTTTCAGCTCCTGGAAAGTTCTTGTAAAATAAAAGCACTCCTGCCTTGAAATAAAGTAAAAGCACTCCTGCACTGAAATTAAGTGTTCCTGCTCACATCTCTATATAAGCCTGGTGCCAAAGGCACCAGGACTAAGTCCAGCCAGGGCCCCTGTGTTTATGGGTCCCAAAGGGACATAAGTGAGTCCAGTGACCCATTGCCCCCATCACTAGATGGTGTGGTTTTTGTGTTCTGGGGCCTCTGGCCATGACAACCCCAAACCATTCCCCTCCTCACCTCTCCCAAGTCATTGGTGATGAAAAATTGTTTAATTTCGTTTTCTATATTGTCCCTGAAGCTCGGGTCCTTCCATAGGGAATCATTACACCACCATTTTGAGTTTTAGGGGCATAGACCTTCTCAGTTTATATCAGCTGATACCATATCATGGTCTGACCAGGAAACCAGCTGAATTTCAGAGTTCCCCAATACTTCTAGCAGTTCTCTTGAGATGTATAGGTAGTCAATTCTCGTGAGCTACCATGCGGGGTGGAATAGAAAAGAAACCCCTTTCCTGTGGATGAAGATACCTCCAGCTATCCCTTAATCCATATAAATCCATAGACATATTGAACTCTGCTTCCCCTTGGCCTTGAGGTTCGCGGTGTACGTCATCTCTAGTTTGTCTGTCTAAGGTTACATCCATCCATACACTAAAGTCTCCTCCAATTATAAGGTTTCCCTGCGCCTCTCTGATTATCTTTTCAGTAGTCCTTTGCAAGAATCTCCTCTGACCTTGATTAGGTGCGTAGGCTGTTGCAAAGGTGATGTTAGTGTTTTGAATTTGACCTAATATTAGTAGCGCTCTTCCCGCTGTGCTGTGCCTGTCCATGTTTTTATGATCTCCATCCGTATCCCTTTATGGATCAAAATGCCCCCTCCCGCCTTCTTGAGGATCCCAGAGTTCCAATAGGTGCCACCTATAATCCCACTTGGTATTCTATGCTCTTCGCCCCTCTGGTATCTGGTTTCTTGTAGGAATAGGATGTCAATTTCTGATCTTTTAAACTCTCTGGTAACTAGGGATCTTTTTGTGGGAGAATTGAGACCTTTGATATTCAACGTGCATTTTCGAGTTTGCCGCCTTTGCGAGCTTCCACTATTGCCGCCATACATAATGCGTGTGTTCCTCGACTATCCCTGTGTGCCAGACAGGTCCCTCGATCCCAGTGTTCTTATATGTTATAAAAGTTTTTTTCTGAGCCTTTTTGCTGGTGAAGTTTTTCCTGGAACCTTTCCCTCCCTCCTTCCCACCCCCCCACTCTCTTTTCCCTTCCCCTCCCCCTTCCATATTTCCCTCCCTCCACGGTGCCAGTCTCTCCCAGTTATCGTCACTATGTGAGCCCGAGCCCCCAGCGAGGTCCTTGATCCTGGCGCCCACTCCTTGCACCACATTGTCAGACACCCCCCATATTCCCTTATTATTCGGTCATCTCCAAACTACAAAAATTCAAAAAAATGTTAACCGTTTTTCAACATTTTTGAACTATGTCGAGTATCCTATGGCTCGATAGGCCCTCTAATAGGCCGGGTAACAGCTTAGGTTTCCATGGTGCATAGGACCTTCCTTTACTCACCACCAGTGACTCCTCAATGGGTTCACCTTTGTGAATGTCTATCTGCGCTGATTCATCAGGTTCTGCCGCGTCCTCATGATGTGTTGGTGGAGGACGCATTAAATCTGATTAAGCCAGGGATCCTTCTCCTTTTTGGTCCCTTCACTTGCCATTGTGTGTCACTTATGGCTCCCGCCTGATTTTCTGGGATGTGTCCTTCTCCTCCTAGTACTTCCTGTATGGTGTTGTTGATCTCAGATTCTGTTACAAGCTTGTGTTTTAGTCCATCCAGTTCAAATGAGATTCAAAAAGGGAAGCCCTATCTGTAGCGTACAGCACAGTTGTCTCTTAGCGAGGGTGAGGGATGACAAATCCTGAAAGATGGAAATACATGCTGTGTCCATCATTATTGATTCTTTTACTTTAGCACTTTCAAGGATCTTGAGCCTGTTGGGGTAATTGTGGAAGTGTACCAAGACAGATCTTGGGCCTCTAGCTGGTCTTCCAGCCGGTCCTCCAGCCTTGTGGAGCCATTCCATCTTTGTCACATCAATCAAGTCGTCATCGAAGAGGCGTTGTATGAGCTGGTGAACCGCATTCTTGAATTCTCATTCTGTTTCTGTAACGCTCACCTGGACTCCACAGAAGCGTAATGAGATCCGACCCCCTTTTGGTCTGCTAATGGAGCATTGGAATTCCTTTTCTGTCAGGAAAGAAATGCAACAAGAAAGGAGCTGCTATAAAATGAGTGGCAATGATGACTATAAGGATTCTATGTCTTTCTTCTCCCTAAAACTGAGACCTAAAATAATCTCACCTGTGTTTTATGTTTTGATAGCTCTCCATCCTGCTATCATACAGGGGTGCGTAGATGTAATGGCCCTGAAGTCTGGATGGCATTGACGAAGAAAGACTCCGAGTTAAACGTCTTTTGAAAGTTCATGAGTCTCTTATATGAATCAATGAGCAAGCCTTTTACTTAGTTTTTCTGTGAAAATGAAAGTTCTATCTAAGAGATCTCTCGTGCTAACTAAATGTTTCTTCTTTCTAGGGCATAGAAATACATTTTGCCTGAAGAATGGTTGAGGGCGTAATCTTGAAGCGAGAGCGCTAAACTAGTGTAAGTTCGTCTTGACAGAAAAAAAGCTACAAACATCTACTTGAAAGTGCGGTTATAAACTGTGAGGAAAATCAACTCTGTGAAGCTTCATGTAAGTATGCCTTAGAAATTATCTTTCCTGTTAAGTGTTAATGTTCTTGCTTTAATTATTTACCATTGTGTTTTGCAGGACTTCGGAATACAGATAAAAATCACGGAAGATGATGCGGTTGCAGGCGAAGGCTGCTGACTGAAGAGGAACTGTGACGAAAAGAAATGCTTTAACTGGAAAGCTGCGACGAAGGAAAACTGCGGTCGGGTAATTTGTCTGGGGGAAAAGCTGCAATGAAGGAAAACTGCGGTCAGGTAACTCTTGTCTGCAGTCGATAGATATTCTGTAAATTCTTCAAACTATTGATATTACTTTTCTTTGGTTTCCACAGGTTCTGTCAGCTGAGGCACCGGTAGCGTAACACTGCTGTCAGCGGTTCAAACGTGAAGCGCCCATTACAGCGGAGGTGGGGCTAAGTAGTCTGCAATGTTCAATGTCTAGATTACTGCTGCTGCTTTGTCTCTGACCCCCTGGGCAGCCATCTTTTGGGTATTGGGAAACTATTGCATTCTTATGGGAGTCTATGATTATTCATTGTTGTGTATTGTGTGCATGCCAGGTGTGCCAAGCTAACACCCGCCTCAGACCTACTGATCTCTGTAAAGAATCCCTCCAGACCTGGATTCTTGACTCAAGATTATGAATCCGGGATGTAATCATGACAATTCCCCCCCCAACACCCCCCCTAAGGATAGACCCTCCGCCCCTGGCTTGGTTGGGTGATTCTGATGACATTTTTGGAGTAATTGAGGGGCATGAATATTAGAGCTGGGTTCCCAAGTTTGTTCCTCTGGACCAAACCCTTGCCAATCCACTAATTAAAACAGTTTCCTTCTGACAATCTTAGAATCTAAAATTTCTTTCACTAAGAATTTGGGTTGTCCATCGACAATCATGGGCTTGGGGGGCTCTTGTAACCTGGTTCCTGGAGTCATTTGTTTTAATAAGGAAACGTGAAATACACGATGAATTTGCAGGTTAGATTGTAGTTTTAATCTTAATGTTACGGGGTTGATGACAGCTTCCACTGAAAATGGGCCGCGAAATCTGGGTTGATATTTGTGCAGACCCTTAAGAGCAATGTATTTGGAGGCTAACCATACCTTGTCTCCCACTTGGTAATCTGGAGGTTTTCTTTGAAGTTTGTCTGCACATTTCTTTTGACTCTGTTTTGCAACAGTTAAATGTTCTAAGACTTCCTTCTGTACTTGAGAAATGTTCTCGTGAAGACTCTGCACCGCTGTCATCTCTAAAAGGTCTGGTGGATCAAAGGTTGAGGTCCGTAGATGGCAACCATTTAAGACATAGAAAGGGGCATGTCCTGTAGAAATATGTTCGGAATTGTTGCAGGCATACTCTGCTACCCAAAGCACATCCACCCAAGAGTGACAAGTTTGGTGAAGGAGGCATCAGAGGTATTGTTGTAAGGTTTGATTTGTTCTCTCAGTTTGACCATCAGTTTGTGGGTGATGACTCGTAGACAATCACACTTCTATTTTAGCCATCTCACAACATTTTTTCCAAAATTGGGATACAAATTGACTCCCTCTATCTGAGATTACTGCTGACGGAAATCCATGAAGACGTACTATATGCTCCAGAAATACTTTAGCCAAGACTGATTCTGAAGGAAGTCCTTTCAAAGCAATGAAATGGGCCATCTTGGAGAATAAATCCACCACCACTAAAATCATATTAAAACCCAAACAAGGGGGTAATTCAGTGATGAAGTCCATTGATATGTTATGCCATGTAAAGGTTGAAGGAGTCCTGCTGGTCTCTGCTTAGAACTTGTATTCTGAGCGCAAATGCCACAGGTTTGTATGGAATCTATGATATCTTTGTGCCAAGTAGGCCACCAAAAATGTCTTTTGACCTTGGCTGTAGTTTTGGCAATTCCAGGATGACCTTCTAACCACTGGTGTAACGGGGGCCCCCGCAGCCCCTGCAGTGCGGGGGGCCCCATAGGCAAATGCCCTGGGAGGGGGCCCCACTTAGAGAAAGAAAATATTTTTTTAATAAAAAAAATATTTTTTTTTCTCTAATTAAAAAAAGAACATTTCTTTTTGATTTGACTCTGCCTTCATAAAGAAATAATTCCTGTAACAGAAATAATTTCTTTATGAAGGCAGAGTGACTACAAAAAGAAAGCTTCTTTTTGAAGTCCGGGGGATCACCCCACCCCATGCCATGGAAGACCCTGGGCTGGAGGCCTCCATGTCATGGGGTTAGGGGAGCCCTATGACTTCAAAACAAAAGTTTATTTTTGAAGTCAGACTGCATTCACAAAGAAATGATTTCCTTTATGGTTTGGTCCTTAGCGGTAATAATTTCTTTATGTAGTCAGAGTGACTTCAAAAAGAAACAACTTCTTTTTGAAGTAATAGGGCTCCCCTCAAGGCATGACGTGTGCGTATGTGAGTGTATGGTGAAAGGATGCACACTTAAATGTATGGATGGCTGGGTGTGCATGTGTGTATATGGTGAATGGTGTGTGTGCTTGCGTTCAGGGGTACAACAAAACCTACATTTTGGGGGGATAACCCTTCAAATGTTGGGAGAGGCGCTAACTTCATGGACGGTCAGGTAGGGGCAAACTTATTTGTGTAGGGGCATCTAATTTCTTTACGCGTTTTTATTAGACTATTCTAGTGCAGATTCAATGTTACACACAGTTAACTCTCTCCTTTAAGGTTGATAGCTCCCAATTATGGACTGCTGCGAGAATGAGTGGTCTCCTGTTTCCTCTCTACCCTTCCAATCACTCCTCTGGCATGCAAGTACTAAACCCACATCACAATTTCAATTGCCTAAAACATTTGGCATTTGAATGCAGGTATTAACAGTGAAATGCTTTATGGTAGTAATTGTTGGGCTTTTGTTAACAGCAAAACCCAGGTGCCATTTCACATCTCTGTCCTGTTCTGTCCGGCAACTGCTCTGAAGGTCAACTAGGTCGAATCAACATAGCCCAACATTTCAAGGGGGGGAGCTGAATCACAGTCAACTCAATGGTGCTGCACCACTACTTGTGTTTAATGCTGTGATTACTTATTGGTAATTTTCATTACCCCTAGCCCTATTCTTCATCGTCCCAGTACTTGTGATTGAGGCAGTCTGCCTCATAAACAAGTACTGGAATGAGGTAGAGGTACATTGGGGGAATGCCAGACTTGGCTACCTGTCATCTTAATTACTCCTAGTCCCACTCTTCCTCACCCCAGTACTTACTATGAAGCAAGGAGCCTCATAGATAAGCTCTGGGACAAGGAAGAGGGACGTGGAGGTAATTCTGTGCCAAGGAGCTTATTTTGGAGGTTGGGGTAGAGCTGGGAGGGAGAGGGGATGTGTGTGTGGGGGGATTGTGTGACAAATCATAATGGTTGTCCATGTCCAGGCTAAACAAGCATGATATGTGGTGTTAGTGGCTGGAGAGGCATTTTGGTGCAGCCAGTCTAGTCATTCCTCAGTTTGGTATGACTTTTTTATAACTGGGCATTTCTGATAAAGCAGTCCTGCTTAGTGTAATTACCTGGCTAGACTGGCATTTGGGTTCTGCCAGACTAGCCATTTATTACTGCGGCATTGCATATTTTTCTGGGCATCTGTGATAAAATTATGTAATACAAGTCATTTATAACGCGCCTGTACACAAGTGTTTCCAGGCATGACAAGACAAAGGATGGAAGATAGAGGGAGGACAAGACAAACGATCTTACTAGGCCATGTGTCATATAGTTCGTGCAGGTACAAGAACGAGAAGTGCAAGGGGAAAGGGAGGGAAGAAGTGCAGGGTAGAGGGGAGGGAAAAACAGGGCAGCAATGCTCTGAATAAGTGCGGCGTGATCAGCGCAGCTCTAGGTAGTGCAAGGAGAACAAGGGACTGTAGGGTTACAGTTACAGCCCCTAAGTGCATGGTAGGCCCAGAGGCAGTCCAGGGGTGACTGATTATGAAAAAGTCTGGACTCAGTGAGACTCTGAGGGTAGCCAAGCAACCGGTCAGTACAGCAGACAGGCAGGTCAGCAGGGGAGGGAGAGAGAGAAAGCAGAAGAGGAGAGGAACGTTTTCAGCTGCTTTCGGATCTTCAGGTGGTCTGGCTCAAGTTTGAAAGGGGCAGGGAGGACTTTTCAGAGGGAGGCACCTGCAGAGGAGAGATGTCTACCCTCCCTCCCCCACTCTCTGCCTGGAGAAATGTCTAACCCTTAGAGAGTTGGAGGTAGCTGAGCGAACAGCTTGAGAAGGAAGGTATCTTGGAAGAGAGTGTTAGATGTAGTGTGGGCCTGGGCCCAGAAAGCTTTGTGGACAATGCAAAGGGTCTTGAACTTGATCCTTGCAGCAACCGGGAGCCATTGGAGAGATTTCAGTGCTGGAGAGATACGATCCCTGGGCTTGAGGCCAAGGATAAGTCTTGCAGTCCTGTACTGGATTAGTTGCAGAGGGAGCAGAGTAGAGGAAGGCAGGTTGAGAAAGAGGCTGTTGCAGTAGTCCAGCCTATAGGGAACCAGGGCTCTGGAGACAGTGAGCTTCTGGGGGCAAGTGAGAAAGGGAAGAGTCCCTTTGAGGAGGAGCAGCTGGTAGTGGGACATCTTGGTGACATCTGAGATGTGAGGAGAGAAAGAGAGAGTGTAATCAAAGATGACAACGTTTTTTGCCTCGCAGGAAGGAGATGGAAGAGGGTGGCCAGAGGTCGAGAGGGAAAGCAGGGGTAGGGGTCCCAATGAGAAGGATCTCCATCTTACTGGCATTAAGGGAGAGATCGTTGGAGGCGCACCAATCCTGAATTGTGGATAGACCGTCAGGAATGAGAAAGAGAGGAGAGGAGTCTGAGGGGAGCCTAAAGGAAAGCAGAGTGTCATCCACATCAGAGGGCAAGGTAGACATCAGGTGGGCCAAAGGGGCCAAGGGGAGGTTGAAAAACTAGGGTGAGAGGATGGAGCCCTGGAGAATGCCACAGGTATAGAGAGATGTGGCGGAGAGAAAGGGACCAAGTCACACCTGGGAGGGGCGGTCCAAGAGGAAGAAGTTCAGCCACTCAAGGGCCTGATCTGTGATGCCCAGATTCTCATGGAGTCGATTGATCAGGATGGCGTGGTTGCCCATGTTGAAAGCAGAGGCAATATCAAGGAGGATGAGGACAGAAGGAATGCTGTAATCAAGGTTAGAGAGCAGATCTTCACAGGTGTTCAGGAGAGCAGTTTCCGTGCCTCTGGCAGCTCTGAAGCCAGACTGATGGTCATGGAGACAAGCAACAGATTCAGTGTGGAGGGTAAGATGGGAGATGGCCAGTTTTTTTTCTAACAGTTTTCCCAGGAAAGGGGTGATGGAGATTGTGTGATAGTTTGCCGGGCAGGCAGGAAAAGCAGATGGCTTCTTGAGGAGTGGGTGCACAAGGGAGTGCTTAAGGGGGGAGGGGAACGTTCCAGTGGTGAAAAAGTGATTACAGAAATTGGCCATGGCTGGAACAAGGGTGTCAATATGGGCCTTGATGGTTCTAGAGGAGCAGGGGAGCACCGGTTTGGACAACACTTTCATAGATCAGACTTGTCTAGAAACCTCATCAGGTATTGTCAGAGAGAAAGAAGAGAAAGGAGGATGAGAAGTAGAGATGGCCAAAGGGGGCCGAGAGAGGAAGAGGGAGAGGAAGAGGCGATGGAGGGCAGGATGTCCTGAGTTTTAGCTAAGAAGTGAGAGAACAGAGCCATACAGAGGGCCTGGGAGGGAACAGGAAAGGTAAAGATCACAACGGGATTGACCAGTTACTTTCAGATTTGAAAGAGTTTGGCCATGTTGTTAGAGGCCACAGAGACGCGGCATTGAATCTGTGTTCTCTTCTTGATGAGTGTTAATTCTGCGACTGGCATTTTGGTGCAACCAGTCTAGGTATGTCTAAATGTGGCCTGGCATGCTTTACTGTAATGTTATTTCTTGTCTACACTGGTCTACACTGTGCAGCCAGTTGGACATGTTTTCATTGTGGCATGGGATTATAATAGCAAATAATTAATATTCCTGTGCACTGTTGGTGACTTGGATGTATTGGATTGGTGTTACCCTACAAAACAATTGCAAACACTCTGGCTTTTTAGACAATTTTTCTCAGAAAGTGTGCTGTATATTGCATTAAAACACATATGTATATCTTTCTCCTAGTGCAGTGTGCGGCATACCCCTTCAACAGCACATTTGTGCGTATTGCGGAAGCGTGATAATCTAGGCCGGCCCAGAGTGTGGTACAACCCGTGATTTGTTGCTGAGTTTGGGGGGCACCCTTCAGCCTGACTCGCAGGGGGGCCGCCACATTTTGTGTTACACCACTGCTTCTAACATCGCACCATGGTAATCTGCGATGATCTGTGTTTGTAATTCTCGCGTGGGTAGATAAAGACAACCCTGGAAATATGGTAAACCCTCTTGAATAGAACACTCAGATCCCTTTCACTTCCAGGCCTCTAATTCAGGAGTTGTCACACTAAGTCGAATCTGTGTTTTCAGCTCTTCTTCTGGAAATCCGGTAACTCCCAGCATCTTCTCTTCTGGAATAATACTAACTTGATCCTGATTGATTTTCACATCCTCTTTCTCCCTGATACAAGACAATGCATCTGCTTTGCGATTGTGTACTCCCGGGCGATAGGTTATGACAAAATCATATTCTGCAAAAAACAATGCCCAACAAAGTTTCCGTGAAAACTGAGCCTTAGCACTGCGTAAATATTGCAGGTTTCGGTGATCAGCAAGAACCGTGATTGTATGATGAGCCCCTAATGGATGATGTCTCCATTCTTTAAAAGCATTCTTAATTGCTAGTAGTTCCTTATCCGTGATAGTATAATTTAACTCAGCTGCTGAGAACTTCTTTGACCAAAAAGCCACTGGATGTAATTGTCCGGTTTGCAAATCCTTTTGTGACAATACTACTCCCATGGCAGCACTAGAAGCGTCGGTCTCTACCACAAACGGTAACTCTGGCTGTGGGTGTCTTAACACCAGGGCAGTTGTAAATTCTCTCTTTAAGGTCTTCTTCTGCTTCTTCGGTCCATGCACATTTTTTGTGCTTCCGTAGTAGTGAAGTTATTGGGTGAACTAACTGGGAAAAACCTGCAACAAATCGCAAATAAAATCTGGCGAATCCCAGGAAACTTTGAACTCATTTCATCGACCTAGCGGAAGGTCAGGTCAAAACTGCTTCTACTTTTCTGTTGTCCATTTGGATTCCCAAGGGTGACAATATGAATCCCAAAAATTCCACTGAGGTCACATGAAAAGAACATTTTTCCAATTTGACATACAACTGATGTTGCTGTAACTTTGTAAATACTGCTCTAACATGAGCTATGTGTTCTTGGGCAGATGCAGAACAAATTAAGATGTCATCAATGTACACCACAGCACATACATCTAACAATTATCGTAGGACATTGTTCATGAAGTTCTGAAAAGCTGCTGGAGCATTGCATAAACTAAAGGGCATAACTTGATACTCGTATAATCCATGCTTTGTGCGAAAGGCGGTCTTCCATTCATCTCCTTCTTTGATTCTCACCAGATGATAGGCTCCCCGAAGATCTAATTTTGTAAACATCTTTGTATCTTTAACTTGGTCCATTAACACTGGAATGAGTGGAAGTGGGTATCGATTCTTTGTTGTGATTTGGTTTAATGCACGATAATCTATGCAAGTGCGAAGGTCCCCTTCCCTCTTTGGTACGGAGAACAGAGGAGAGGCTGCAGGAGATTTTGATGGTCGACTGAATCCATTTGCTAGATATTTATCCAGATATGTCTTCAAATGGATGTTCTCTTGCTCGGTTAAGGCATAAATCCTACTACACTTGGTTTTTGATCCTGGAATTAAGTCAATTTGACAGTCATAGGGCAGATTTGGCAGCAGCACGATGGCCTGTTCTTCTTCAAATACTTTCTGAAAATCTCGGTATTCCGGTTGTGGAATTGCTATTAGCCACAGGGCAAGGCTTTCTCTAGGAACCACTTGGACCTTATTTCCTGAAACTCTTTCTTGACAATAACATGAGTTTTTGCATTATTTGGTGAATACTAAGGTTCTGGCATGCCAATCAATCTGTGGATTTTGTTTCTCTAGCCATGGAATACCTAAAATTATCTTGAACTGCAGAGCACTTATTAGGTCAAACGAGATCTTTTCTCGATGTCCATCCTGGCAGAGCAAGGTACAGACTTCAGTACACTTTGTCACTGGTCCGGATATTAGCTGAGTATCATATACTACTGTGACATTCTCCACCACAGACTTTTGGTTCACAGCAATACCAATCTTGCCTGCAAGTTCATAATCCATGTAGTTTCCAATTGCACCACTGTCCACATATTCTTCTAGAGAATATATCTGGGAAGGTTGAAGGTTACTACTTAGGATAATGGGCACAACGAAATGAGAGATCTGAAATTCCTCTTTTTGGCTCAAGGGGACTTCTAAACTTATCGGGCATTGGAGTTTTCCGACACTTCCTCCTTCTTGTCGCCTTTTTCTGGTTTGTCGAAGGCCCCCACAGTTTCCCAGTGAGGTTTTACCAGACAGTTACGAAGGTAAGGACCAGCTGAACCACAGTAGAGACATACATTCTTTTGTCTTCTCTTTTCTCTTTCTTCCTTTGAAATGGGGCCACGAACACCTCCCAATTGCATTGGTTCTGGATGGTTTTCTGGAACTTGACGATAACCACTGTCTTTTGGACAGACAAAGAATGATCTATTTTCTGATCTGGAGCAGTCTGTTTGTCTATCTTGGAACCTATGATCCAGTTGGATAGCCAGATCTATGAATTCACAACAATCTGTAGGAGGGTTCACAACTTGAGCCAAAATGTCTTTGCATTCGCATTCTCCGCGTAAACCTCGATAAAAGATTGTTGTCCTTTTTTCTTCTGGCCAATTAGTTTCTGCTACAAGTTGATTGAAAGAAGCTACATATGCCAGCAATTCTTGACCACCCTGGCGTAGAGAGAGCAACTCATTATCCAGGGCTTGTCCCTGTGTGTGACGGGCAAAAAGCTTTTCCAATTCCTGTTGAAAGCCAGGGAAATTTCTTAATAGAGGGTCATCCCTTTTGACCAATGGAATGGACCAATCAGCAGCATGTCCACCCAAATAGGATAACACAAATGCCACCCTGGACTGATCTGAGGTAAAGACCTCAGGTTTACATAAGAAATGCAAGTTACATTGATTCACAAAAACTGCATAGTGCTTTGGATTGCCCATAAATTGTTCTGGAGGGGCTAGTGCAATATTTCCTGGTAGAATAACCTGAAGAGGAGGATTTGAAGGGGAACCTTGAGTAGGTGGAAGAGTACCGGGAAGTGGCGCCTGTCCTGCCTGGGTTTGTAACAATTGGCGACCTAATTCATCAGTGCGTTCTCTATTAACCACTAATTCCCTCATCAAGAAATTTGTCTCTGACCTTGCTACATGAACTTCTGCCCATAATTCACCCAAGAGCTGGGCCAAATTGTCTATACCCGGGGTTTCCTTTACGCTCAGGCCGAGTATTTTTTATGTATGGCTTTGCATTCTGTAACGCTTAACTGGACTCCACAGAAGCGTAATGACATCCAACCCCCTTTTGGTCTGCTAACAGAGCTTTGAAATTCATTTTCTGTCAGGAAAGAAATGCGACAAGAAAGTAGCTGCTATAAAATGAGTGGCAATGATGACTGTAAGGTTTCTATGTCTATCTTCTCCCTAAAACTGAGACCCAAAATAATCTCACCTGTGTTTTATGTTTTGATAGCTCTCCATCCTGCTATCATACAGGGGTGTGTAGATGTAGAGGCCCTGAAGTCTGGATGGCGTTGAAGAAGAAAGACTCTGAGGTAAACGTCTTTTGAAAGTTCAGGAGTCTCTTAAGTGAATCAATGAACAAGCCTTTTATTTAGGTTTTCTGTGAAAATGAAAGTTCTATCTAAGTTGGAGAGATCTCTCATGCTAACTAAATGTTTCTTCTTTCTAAGGCATAGAAATGAATTTTGCCTGAAGAATGGTTGAGCGCGTTATCTTGAAGCGAGAGCACTAAACTAGCGTAATTTCGTCTTGACAGAAAAAAACGTTACAACCATCTACTTCAAAGCGCAGTTATAAACTGTGAGGAAAATCAACTCGGTGGAGCTTCACAAAGCATGCAGTAGAAATTATATTTTCTGTTAACTGGTAATGTTCATGCTTTAATTATGTACCTCTGTGTTTTGCAGGACTTCAAAATATGGAGAAAACTCTCGGAAGATGATGCGGTTGCAGGCGAAGGCTGCTGACTGAAGAGGAACTGTAACGAAAAAAGAAATTCTTTAACTACAAAGCTGCGATGAAGGAAAACTGCTGTCAGGTAACTATTGTCTGCGGGGAAAGCTGTGACGAAGGAAAACTTCGGTCAGGTAACTCTTGTGTGCGGGGAAAGCTACGATGAAGAAAAACTGCGGTCTGGTAACTCCTGTCTGCGGTCGAGAGATATTCTGTAAATTCTTCAAACTATTGATATTACTTTTCTGTGGTTTCCACAGGTTCTGTGAGCTGAGGCGCCGGTAGCGTAACACTGCTGTCAGCGGATCAACGCAAAGCGCCCATTACAGCGGAGGCGAGGCTTAAGTAGTCCAAAATGTTCAATGTCTAGATTACTGCTGCTGCTTGGTCTCTGACCCCCTAGGTGACCATCTTTTGGGTATTTGGAAACTATTGCATTCCTATGGGAGTCTAAAATTATTCATTGCTGTGTATTGTGTGCATGCCAGGTGTGCCAAGCTAACACCCGCCTCAGACCTACTGATCTCTGTAAAGAATCCCTCCTGACCTGGATTCTTGACTCAGGACTATGAATCTGGGATGCGATCATGACAGTTTCCCCTTGTTTCTCTGGAATTCTGAAAAATCTGAAGTTATTTCTTCTCTATCGATTCTCAAAATCGTCCATCTTTAGGATCATGGTCGCCTCACGTCATTCTATCTCATTTGGCCTGACATCCATTTGTGTTTCTAAAGTGTCTATGGAGGACTAGTTTTGTTCTACCTCCTGGAGCCTCTCTTCCATTTTGTCCAGCCTGACGTTTATCTTGTCCACTTTACTGCCAATGTCGACTCGCATGCCTCTTACTTTGTCTAGCAGCGAGGCAACGTCCCCTTTGGTAGCCATAGACTCCTGACTTCCTGCCGCCCTTATTGTTTCCTTGTTGGGGTCACCGTTGTCTTTCCTGCCTGGATATGCAAATTCTGCTAGCATGTTTCTGGGCTCCATACACTAGTGCTTCCATCTGTAGTTACGCTACAACGTTTCGGTGTCTGGGAGTTTTTTTTCGGTTCTCCTTGTTTGGGGATGCAGTTCCGGGGGTTACATGGGGTGTTTGGTTGTCACCAACGAGGGAGGATTTTTGGAAGTAGGTTACCGGGTTTGTGTGGCCTCTTGGTGTTGGTTGGAGCCTGCTGGTGGGTATGGAAGTATTATTTGACTGGAAGGTGGCAGTGCTGGACACCCTTGAGTTTCTTCACGTAGTTTTGTATGACCGAGGCAAGTGGGCACACACCCTGAGCCGGGGGCCACATACTCAAAGTACTCTCCTTGTGTACGTCAAAAGGCCACTTTACGTTCTCACTTGGTCTAAATGCTCTTCCTCTCCTTCTCCGGGGTTGCTTTCTTGCTAAGGCTTTTGGTGAGTGACGTGGTGGGGGGACCCGGAGTTCCAGGCCTAGTTTTACCCTGAACCTTCAGTGTACCACTTCTTGGTGACCCGTAGTGTCTTGTGGTACAGTGGGATGCCTCTTGAGTCTGTGATGACGTTGGGCGGTTTATCTTGGTCTCAGCAGTCTTTATTTTAGTGTCGGCTTCAATAGGCTGTGGGGGTGCATGGTGGGCCTCCAATTTAGTGACTGGCCTCTTGTAGGCTGTGTGCGGTTTCTCTGTCCTGCAAGGTGGGCACACGCCCCATGAAAGAGGTCCCAAACCTCACGTCTCGTGTCGGAATATTTCCGCTTCCATGGATCTTACCTATCATCCGATTCTCCGCGTTTCAGGTTGGTGGAGCAGAGATGGTGCACTAGGTTGTGTGGGCCTTCTGCACCTCACTACCACTCTGTGGTGGTTGGTGTGACTGTTGGTTGTATCTGGTCGTGGGGGTGTAGCAGTAAACTCATGCAATGCGTCTGGGGTCTGTACATCGGGCGCAGAACATTCTTGCGGGTTTCTGGTTGGTTAACCTGATGGTGAGAGGTGGCTGCTATCTATCAAAGCGATCCATTTGCTGTGTACTGAGGTATCCCAGCTGTTTTTTTCTCCCTCGTTGGTCTTGCTGCAGCATTTGGTCCATGTGCTCTTTAGCCCCAGTGGATCATGTCTGGCCTGATCTACCTGCGCTTTGGGGGGCCGCCTTTAGGCTTCTAGGCAGGTCCTCCGCTGTGTGGGGCAGTGAGCCTCTCTTCCTTGCTGTGTCTTTCTAGTGTCTAGTGCGGTAGGGGGGTAGTGACCAGAGGGCGCGTGTACTGCCAATTCCCCTGTTTGGGGGTCGACCCACTGGTCCTCATTTGCCTGTGATTCAGGCACTGTGCACTTCCTGGTATGGAGAGGTGTTTTGGTGCACTCAAGGGAAGGTGAGGGGGCACCTCAAGATAGCGAAGACTCGCGGGAGACGCAGATGTCCGCCTCCCTCAATTGCTCTTTGGACATAAGTCCCTCCCTCCTGGGTTTTCCGCTCTATCCGGTGGGCTGGCGCTTCCCCTCACTAACAGAGTGTGCAGCTGTCTCTGCACTTGGGCTGTTTTTCGGGGATCTGGCTTACCCTCTGTAGGCACCATGGTCCTGTGACCAGCAGTCTTAGCCATTGAATCGGAGGTCCGTGGGGTTCTCGCCACGGTGGAGCGCCGTTGTATGTGGTTTTATGATCGGTACCTCCGCTGGGAGTACGTCATTTCCAGCATGCTGGTGCTTTTAGGAAGTACGCTTTTGCAGAGTCTTATCCGGTGGCGACCTCTATCATGCTGCCACCTCATTGTCTCCTGGCTACGGCTGGGCTCCACCTCACTGTCTGCTTTCACTTTGGCGCACCAGGCCGTTAATCGGAGTGGCGTATCTCTGGATTCCCCTTTTCGCCTATTGTGTGCTCTGTGGGTTGAGCTTTGCATCTAGTGTTATGATTCCATCATGCTGAGGGCAAATGGGGGCGCATTTGCTGATTTTGGGGGTCGGGATCACAGAGTAGCTCTATCTCATGTCCTGCATCTGCGCGCCCCCTGGTGGCCGTGATATATGATTTTTTTAATGATTCAATGTTCAACCAGCCTGTCTCCAGATTCACTTAAACGGCATTAGCTATGATCACGGCTCATGGGGATTCCCTTTTACCTTGTTGAAACAAAACAAAACATGTCTCGGGTGCACACAGTTACTTGCATTTCTTATTTTAAAAGGGGACCTTTTTCATCATGGCAGCAAGCAATATGCATAATGCAACAGGAGTCATAATTTACTTTATGCAAATGCTGTTTCAGCCTAAAGTTATGACGGGTCAGATGCTCTTTTATGAGCAGATGGACATCTATTGGCTGTTTGCCTGCAGATGGATTCCTGCACCGGGTTAGGACTGTGGCTTTATCCATCTCATGTCTGCGGTAGGTTTTTCTGTTCCTTAAAGGGATATCCTGTTCCGCCTCTTAAATTTCTAAGGGATGAGCTTGTTCGAGGAGTTGGGTAATGTGTCCTTCTCCAATACCTCGGTTGAAAAGCGATATATGTTGTTTCTTCAAATGTGAGTTTCATCCACGTTTCCATTTTCAGTTCTGCACATTGCTCAATCTCCAAGAACCCCTGCTCCTGTAGGAGGTACGCTCTACCACATCTGGCACCCACCAACTAACCTATACCTTGTCACCTATGGCTGATTCTCCCCCTTTCGAAAATGATGTGGAAATCCAATTTCAATGTCAGGGTTTTGGTTGCACCTTTTTCGGCCAGGAGCCTCTGTATTGAGCATGTTGCCCTGTTTTGACTGGCTCTTGTTGTGGGCTGCACCTTGCCAACTTCCCTAATATTTGCACGTAGTATGCGGTATGGTCTCTATTTCCTGGCGGTCTGACACATGCTCTATATTAAGGGGGGTACGGGAGTAGACTTATTGTGATCCGGTCTTGAAAGGGGTGATGACGCAACATGGACAGACGTCTCTCGCAGTGTCAATCTGTGGATTGGTGCATATGTCCTTGTTTTAGAAGCACAGTCGCCCTGCTCTTATGTGATGTTTAAGGCCGTGTCAGTAGAGAGTATGGCAACATTCCCTGTATAACTGCAGGTAACTCTCTCTCACCAAACACCCATGGGGATGTTTTATTGAGTCTGGCACCTGTCCTGTTATTGGGTGCACAGACAACTCTTCCACACATGGCAACCACAGTATCCCCAAGGGTAGCCATGTGGGCACCTGGACCACTGTTTTGTGACTTCCCTGTGCTCAGAGTTGTACTGAGGGCACATGCCTGTGCTCTGTGATCTGCCCAATCTTTAATGAGCTAGCTCTCAGGACACTGTGCCCTCTGCTCTATCATCTTGGAACTGCTCTTGGTAGTTCCCATGGCAGCAGTGCAGCTGCTCTATCGGACAATATAATAACGATGTGTTATTTATACAGCGATTTACATGGAGCACATTTACATAAAGTATCACCCAACCAAAGTTGGTTGGTAATGAATTAGCTCTCAGGCCATTGTCCCATCTGCTCTGAGCTGTCATTTGGGAAGTGGTCATAGAGGTCTGGGAAAAGCTGCTCTCGGATCTACCTCGCCCTCCCATGTATGGCCGCTGTGGCACGGAAACAGCTGCTCTTCGGTGTGCCATTTCTTTGGGGGCTGGGGGATCACTAAAGACACCAGTCGAGATGCTGTGTAACCAGCCATACCCTGGGAAGGATAGTTCTGAGGGCACCGGGGAAGCTGCTCAGTGATGTGCCTGCCCCCCGCGATGACCACAAAGCATTCTCAGAGATGCCCTGCCCTTACAGTGGAAGTTGACGGGTACCTCCCGGATTTGCCACACTTTAAGAAAAGTATTCACATAGCGCTGAACCTTTTGTGTTGCCAAGGCAGGTGACAACGGGTGACTTTATTTTTGGTGGGCGGGAGCCCCTTGGAGTGTATGGGCGTGTAGGGTGTTTGGTGGGCGAGGCGGCTGGTTACAGGGCGGGTGGACTCCCGCCAAAAGCGTGTGAAATGAGAGAGAAACGTATTCAAGGGTGAACTGTGCAGCTGCTCGGAGCACTGTCCTGTCCCCCCCTCCCCTGGCTGTTCTTGGACGCCTGCCCGAGTGTGGCCCCACCGCACATTTCAACGCAGGTCGTGCGAGATTTGGGGCGGCTTTTCTATGTGAGCTCCCTCGTTCACGCACATTTTATTGGTATGTGCATTGCTAACAGGACAGCAGGTGATTCGAGCACCGCTATAAGGACACATACACCTCCAGTTAGTGACTGCATTATCGGTGTCTAGGCGCACAGTTTATTATAGATTATTGAAATTAATTCTGAATAAAATGTACAATAAAGCGCAAATGAATC
Source organism: Ambystoma mexicanum (assembly GCF_040938575.1). Lineage (NCBI taxonomy): Eukaryota > Metazoa > Chordata > Amphibia > Caudata > Ambystomatidae > Ambystoma > Ambystoma mexicanum. The sequence goes on from NC_090922.1 coordinate 469,102,694, forward strand.
ATCGAATCCCAACTACCTACCTGTCAGATACAGGTAGGTAGACGTCTTCTAGAATAAATTAAACTGCTTGGTTCCCGGAAAAGGGAAGAGAGTGTGAGGGAAGGCCAGCACCCCGCCCTAGCACGTGTTCACCTCCCCCCCTCCACCTCCACCCCTAGTCTATCTGAGGAGCTGAATCGACCCCCACAGCAGAGTCTGGAGCTAAACGGTACCCGGCGCAGTCAAGACAGATTTAACCAACCCTGCACCCGGGCAGTTAGATGCAGCAAGAGTTCCGAAGGCAGAAAAGACACATTTCGGTCAAATTGGGCGATTACAATTTTTAAATGCGTGCTCGTTTCTTGATCTGCGAATTAATTCGTATGTAGTGGGGGACATGTTAAAACATGTTTCTGTAATTCTTTGAAGGGTTGTATCTGGTCATTTGAATATCTCTTATTAGGAATTTCGCATTATTCGGGGCCTGCCTACTGCTCATTGAAAATGACCCAGAATTTTCTAGCTAAAGGCCTGCACCGTTCTGCCCTGAAAAGGTGCTCCGGCCCCTGCCAGTCTTTGGGTTCTCCCGCCCGGGCGGTGCCATGCCTTGGCATGAGTGCTGCTGAAAAGTCTCAATAAACTCCTGATTAGGAGATAGTGGGCGCCTGCCACAGTTTGGATGGCTCTTTGGGGGGTGACGTGGGTTCTGCTTTGTTAGGCTGAAATTCACAAGTCATTCATACACATGGCCCATCACGGCCTCGTTCTCCCCCACTCGCTCGGATTAATGTAATCAATTCCGCCCGCGGGGGTCCCCTCTTCATAGACAATTCGGGCACTTCCCCGGGGCACTTCGCAGGTCGTTGCTAAATCGGCTGCTCAGAGCTCCTGGCACCCCAGTGACAGATTTACATTTGAAGGGAGTGGGCAGGGCTAAGTGGGGGGCCGGAAGCAGGAACTGCCCAGGTGGGGGTGGGGAGGTCCGTCCGCACGCCGGAGTTGCAGGTGAGCTAAAGTCTTAATGGGAAGTTTAAGTGTTTCACCGGGGTGGGGACGTCTGGACGCCTAGGGCATGTTCTGGGGACTATTATAGTCTGTGCTCTCTCCGTTATCAATACACTATCACCAGAGATCCGTGAGCAGGAGCCCCCCCCACGCCTGCACATTGCCTGATACCTTTGTGAAAAGACCTATGCAACTCCCCCCCCCCCCGTGGTTTAGCCGATCCAAGTTGAAACTCAGCCAAACGTCGCCTTCCGTGGGCACCGCTCATCTGACCCTGGGGACCCCGTCTCCCTGATTCCCCGGGAAGTCTCGAGTCTGCGTCAACCCCCTTTGGTCCCAGTAGAAGCTGAAAATATCCCTAAAATGGACACGCACAGCACCTCCTCATGGAAGGAGACACGGCCTGAGGCGCTCTACTTCTGTGTTCCTTTGTTAATCGTATGACGTGTTTGCCATGTGCCATATTTGGGGCTGAGCACATGCTGTGCCTGTGTTGCCTGCAGTATACTCCCGACGGGGCCGGCTGCGTACTGCGTCTCGTGACTCTCGTCCCGCCTCAGGTATACAACTCCAGTTAGTGGCGTTCAAGTTTATTGGTCTGTTAAAAATGAAAATGTATAATCGGTTTTAAAAGTAATGAAACACATTAAAACCGCCAGCGGTTTAAAATAAATTGTGCTGCACTTAAACGGCGAAAGCGAATAAAAAAAAAAAACTGCGCAAACGATACTTTGCATGTCTGTTCTAAAACATGTTGATATATCTCCCTCTGTCTAAATATATTACAAGGCCTGTGGTAGGCCCTGTAGTTATGGTTAAGTTGCTCAAACTATAGGAAGAGCACTTTTTGAGCGGTTTATAACTGGTCCGTGCTGGACGAATCCTCACAAAACTTTGCAAAAAAAGTATATGGCCTGCAAACAAAGTATATCGCCCCGTCAGATTGCTTCTGCGCAGTTTGGTGAGGTTTCGCCAAGGCGGGGGGCATAGTTAGGGAGGTCCCAAAATGTGCGGTGTTTCCCATGGACGGAATAGATTTTTTTTTTGCTCATGCCTACAGCCCAACCCGCTGGACAGATTTTCACCAAATTTGCGGCAGGAGCAGCGGCCTGGTCCCGAAAGCGTGCTTTTGTAAATTTGGTGTAAATTCGCCCAGTAGTTTTTTTTTAAAACGACCAAAAAGGTAAAAAAACGTTAGTGATGTCTGGGTTTGGTCCGCAGACTTACTTCCCTGTTCGCTACACAGACGGGCCTCCGATTGGCCCAGAAGGCAGCGTAATGTCCTTGGACATCGGACACGCCCGCTGATTCAATGGTGAAGAGCATGAGTTTTGTAATATTTTTGGAAACGTCTGCCATGTTGGATTCACAGACAGCGCTCCGTTGCACACGAAGACCGTAGTGAGAACACATTAAAATGCACAACATTACACTGGTGAAACTTATCAAAAGATCTCTGGGGAGGTGAGGGGTGATGAGGCAGGGATGGGATATGGCCTTAAAAAGCCAAAAAACAGGCCTTTTTCTTCCCCGATGTCCGTAAACAGTTCGGGACAGTCCTGTGGTGTTCCCAAACAGTTTGAATGTTCGTGGGCATTTATGCTTATTTGTACATTAGATGGTTGGTGAAAAGCAGTTCTTGGATGGCTTATAACTTTAGTGCCACTTAATGAAACGCATGACATTTTGGAAATTCATTCTAGACCGGATTCTGAATGGATTTGCAAAGGGTGGTGCTGTTTTGTCTAGAGGCAACAAAATTAGAGGGGGGGTGGTCCCAAAATATTGTAAAGGCTTATAAATGTGGTGCCTTTTGATGAATCTTCATGAAAGCTTGCAAAACGATTTAAGATCTAGATATAAATGTTTTTACAACCTTTGGTGGGATTTTCTCAAAAGGGGCAAAATTAGAGGGGGGGTCGCAACATTTTTAGATGGCTTATAACTTTGTTGCCGTTTGATGAGATTGGCCAAAAGTTTTCAGAAATATTATAGACCCAATCTTGAATGTGCAAAGTCTAAATGGATTTTGTCAAGTGGAGGCTAAGTTATATGACCATGGTATGTATGTACATTTTGACACTTTTGAAAAAATAAAATATGTCAGATTTGCAGCAAAATTTTGTAAGAAGTGAAGGCACAACCCTAAACGCTCACACCAGAGAGAATACAACCCGTTAGGGAAGAAAGGCCCAAGACGATCTTGAAAGGATAACACGTTTTAATCTCACACGCAGATGAGAGCAACAGCAAAGAACTCTGCTGCTAAGAACGCTTTGTCAAAGAGAGGTACAAGCAGAAACTTTTTAAGGTACACAGTGTCATGATGACGCGACAACATAGAGTAAAAACCTGCACGGCTGATTGAATGGACCCTATACATGTAACACCTTTATGCATAAGTGATGCCAGTCTATTGGTCCCAGCCCAGTCCATCCTTCTTCCATCACGTGGGTGCTGCGGGGCTCATCTTCTTCTCCTGTCGAAAGTCAGAAAACAAATTAATTACACTCCTACTATACAGCTAGTTTTATCACTCATACTGTGCACTTGCCAGGCCTTAAGATGGACACAAAGGAGGTTCTGGGGCACTCTCACTTTCACACACATATTTCACTCACTCCCGTACGCGCCATCCAGCTCCAACGTCTCCACCCTCGTTTTGAATTATAATGTATCCTTCCCAGAACCTCACAATACAAATCACACAATTGTCACTTCAATGATATGCCCTGTCTGTCATCTTTGAACATTTCAGTAATTGTTACTTTGGGGTTGGAGGTCAAAGGGCAAGTGGTGCCATGCAAATCGGGGATCATAGGGTTTTATTCAATTATATTGGCCAGAATTCGTGGTCACCCGTAAATGGGCCGGGTCATGCTTTGGCCAGTGTGAGTTAACATGCAAACCAAGTGCTGGTCTCTGATCGCGGCCTTGTAGATAATATTCCTCTTGGGTAAAAAAAAAAATCTTTTCAACACCATTAAAACAATGAATAAACTTTGTGGCGGGTGAGGGTGTGAACTGTCACCGTGGGAGCTCAGGCATGACTGGAGATTTCTGTGGTCTTGTGATTTCGGGCCTAGTGCATGTAATGCCGCATTTACCGTGCAGGCCTTCCCTTCTACCTATGATTACTAATATCTATGACGAATAGTCATGCTGCTCCCGCCTTGGACCACACCACCATGTAGTTAGACCATATTTGGTTATATTGAAATGGGGTCCTGTTAAATGGGAAGGCATCCTTCTCACTGTTCCCCCTGCCCCTGGCCCATCATAGTGTCTGTATGCCTTTTGCCTCCTCAATTTAAAGTGCCTAGGGGGGGCTGTCTCCTTCCCAACATTCCCCCCTTTTGTTACCTCTGCAGTAACAAATTCTGTAATGCTTCTGCATCTACATATGTCTGAGTCCCCTTTATTGGCACCCAGGCCCTACACACTGATCGCAAACTCTCCCCCCTATGTGTGTACTCTTCAGGTGAGCAAGTCGTATAAATGCACCCCCTCTCTCCTGCCAGATCCACACAAACCTCTGTCTAATTTTTTGGGTCAGGGAGTGGGGAAATGAGAGTGTGGTATAGAGGATCAACTTCATCTCCATACGGGATGGGGAACATTTCATACTTCGGGCCACCCTGTGGGACATCAGTTCGTACTTCAATATTGTTTGTTTCGCAAGGTGCTTTTGGAACCCCAATTGATACCATTATTCTTGCGCTATCAGGTGCCACCTATCAGGACCAGCTGACAAGTGCAGAAAATGACTAGGATGAACACAATGATGAGCATTAACATCTTCACGATCGCTCCTAGACATGAAGCGTCCCAGTTAAATGCCATAGTCAGCCAATCACTGTCCTGTATTCCTGCCTCCTTCATGGGAACACCCAGGCCATGGATAGCTGCAATGATGTGTGATAATGCTGTGTTCTCTGCATCCTCTGGAGGCACCAATGTACAGCAGGAATAAACAAATGTTTTGCAAACTCCACCTTCCATCGCTGTTAACATGTTCAGCACGTAAGGATTTTGGATCATCATGAGTCTCAATGCACTCAACTCAACCTTGATCACGTTGAACCAGTTCTCTGTATCGTTCGCGAGCCGGACAAGTTCACACCTCACTATTTGCAACCATTTGGCATTGGCCGCTGCCTGCACTCCCGGCAAGAGTAAAGATGCGAAAAAGGATTCTGCTGAGCTGAAAAGCCTGTATTCTTCTGGTATTTCAGAAAGCAATGTAGAAGAGTCTTTAAATATATAATTTGTTCTTTTCATCCTCTGTGGTTGTTGGAACTGTCCTTTTCTTAGTGGGGCTCTTGTGTGGGTACCAAGCTCTTATCGTCATTTTTGACTGTGGAGAAACTTGTTGGCCTCTCTGCAGGCAGTACTCCCCCCTTCAGGTGTTCTTTTGGGATTACTACTATTAGCGCTGAGTGCATTGTGGCCAGCGAACAACAGCCCCTCCATCATAGTGGGAGGTGAAAGTAAGCTTGTCGGCCGCAAACCCAGTAGTAATCCATCAGCTATGCAGTTCCTTTCTTCGTGTCTGTGATCAAGAGTTTTATTGGAATGTTAATTTGTGCCGACAAAGAACGTACCTTTGCTGCAGAAACAGAGTCTATATTCTTCTTCCTTGTGCACTCGCAACAACTTTTCCATTGTTGCAATCCATGGCAGCTTTGTGATGTGCTCTGTCCAGATTTGCGCACATAAAGTTACCACTTGTGCTATCCTTTCCTTGCTATATGTTACCAGTCCTTTCGCCAAGCAAGGTAGTGTGATGTCCTTCCAGTTGTTATTGACATGTTTCCGCCCTTTTACCATCACACTTGATGTTTTTTGGGTCTTCATTGCACTTTACAAAGTGTGGGCCCACCATTTGCATTGCACACTATGTGCCCTGAGCGTTCCTTTTATTCTGCATCGCGCAAGATGAATTAAGCATTGTGCCTCTAATCACATCAAAACCCAGCCCTTCATATGTGTCATACTTTTGTCATACTTCTCTCTTCATTCTTCTATACATGCTGTCAGGGATGGCGGCTTTAATAGTGCTATCGGTAATACCATTATATCGTTTCGCAGTGGTAGACAAACCCTACTTGCTGAAGACAACCTATTTACTGTCTCCCCCACTGACGCATTGTACTTATCAAAGTCAGTAAATTAATTTCCATTAATATTATCAGAATTCACATTAGTGCTAATATATGTAAATCCACTCTTATTATTAACATATGTATCGTCCCATTCAGATAATATACAATCCTATTTCCTGCATTACCACCTTTATAGGACCTCCCCCTATAATACACCCTCCAATACACTCCCAGTAGGACTAGCAATATCACACACAGTTCTCCAGAAATAACTGACCCACAATAATAGATATTGGTCCACATTCTCTCATTCGTGTATCTGCGCCTCAGGTCCCTACTTAACAAATTATTTACATTAGTTGCATCCATCTTCTTTCCTGAAATAGAAGCACAGACACACAAAACAATGAAAAGGGAGAAATGTAGAAGATGTATGTTGTTCACCAAAGTAGAAGGCACAAGAGAGAGAGAGAGAAAGGGAAAAGTGAGGGAAAAAAGAGAGAGATAGAGAAAAGGGAGGTCAAAAAGAGAAAAGGGGAGAGAGAAGAAAGAAGAAAAAGAAAGCCCACCTAGAAAAAAGAAAAATATGGAGCTAGCAGCTGACCTTTTGCCTGCCACTTGAGCATGCCACCACACCCGTATCAGCCCTGGACAGGCCGGTGAGAAAGTCAGGGTACAAGTAAAGTTACCCCTCGTTTTAAGATAACTGATGCACCAGTGTCTTCTTTGGAGTTGCCTTACGGACGTCAGAGAGGTGGACCCAGTAGCGCAATTCTTTGACCTTCACTGTGAGGTGTGTACAGAACACCAAGGGATATTCCACAAAATGACAGACATAAATAAAGTCCCCAGGCAGAAGTGGTAGTGTGGTGAATTGCTCGGGGTCCGTCACCATGGTATTCTCGGCATCTGGCGTCTACGTCTTCACAATATTGGGAGGTGCAATCTGTCAGGAGACACATTTAATGGCCTCAATTAGTATAGTCAAATATTTTTTGAACTCCTCTCCTACACTGATGCAGCCCTATGTGCATCAGAAGCCCTTCTTACAGGGGATTTGGGAGTATGCATACACCGGCCAGTGACCACTTTGTGAGGTGACAAATTGTGGTCTTTGCTTGGCTGCATGCGTAGACTGAAGCGGGTCAGGGGAAAACAGTGCATCCAGTTTTTCTTCAATGTGGTACACAGTTTGAATAACTTACTTTTAAGGAGCCCATCAATTCTCTCCACAATGCCATTAGCCTGTGGGTGATAAATCAAACACATCCGATGCTTGATGCCAAGTAGTGCTGTAATGTGGTGAAATAATGCATTGAAAAAATGTGTGCCATCATCTGACCTTAAACCTCGCACACAACCCATTGTGGGAAAATGTACCGCACTAAGAATCTTGCAGCACACTCGGCATCCGGATGTGCACACCGCCCTGCTTCCACCCACCGGGAGAAAAGCCAGACCACTACAATGAGGTACCTAAATCCATTACAACACTCACCCATCCATATCAGCGTGATCTATGTGTAATTCACGGAACGGCCCAGTAGGGCAGGGTAATGTGCCTTGTAATGTCCGTAGTGTCATCCCTGTACTGAAACTTTGACATGTGGTGCAGTGTATGACCATTTCTGTAATGCTTTCCTGGATGCTTGTTATAAACCAGTCCTCCTGTATGTCTGCAGCTATGTGCTGCTTCGAACTGTGGTATGGATAATGTAACTGTTCGAAGGCTGTGGCTAAAAGCTCCTGGAGCATTACTGTCTTCCCAGAGCTCTGCTGCTTCCATAACAGATCCGTCGGAGATTGCTTAGAGCCTTTCTGTAACCATAACTCTTTCTCCCTTTCAGGTACCCTTCTTGTAGTTCAATAATCTAGGAGATGGGCAATGCTGTGTAGGGTACTGGATTCTCGCTTACCGGTGGGGCTGTCGCAAAGTACTCAGCGGGTATTTCATTTGGCAGATAGCTATTTTGGCTGCCACGACGGTGGCTGAATTCCCCTTTGGTACATCATCTGATTACCGCCACTACAGATGTCTGTGATAGTGCTTCAATCAGCAGTTCTAACAGTGCTGCACCGCGGATCCATCTGCCCTCTGAAACCCCCTCTTCTTCCAGCAGGATAGACCGGCGTGTACCGTTGTAACGTATGCCAAGTCAGAATATATTGGGACATGGCACCCTTGTGATGCTTTCAGTGCTTTGATGAGTACCACAAGTTCTGCCACTTGTGCAGAATAATGCGTATGCAACCTTTTCATGACCACCATCTTGTATTCCCTTTCCTCAAGTCGTACCACTGCTGCTCCTGTCCGTCTCTGCCCACCCTCCTGATCAATTGTGGATGACCCATCAACAAAGAGTACCTCACCCTCTGTCAATTCACAGTCCCTGGCTTTGGAAATGTCATCCTCCTCTCCCTCATTTGTGAACAGTCATACCCCGTCAGGTCTTCTGTGGTAGGACTGTCTGTTACAAAGGTGGCAGGATTCAATGTTTACACCTAACCCCATGAATATGGGGTTTAGAAATTATGATCTCATATGCCGGTGACCTATGCATAGTCAGAGTAGATTTTGACCTTTATAGAATGGCAAAAAAAGAATGTTCTACATACAATGTTACTGAACACCCCATTATGATTGTAGAACTTTTCTCTATCGCAAAGGCTGCAGCCGCTAAAGCTTGTTTGCACGCAAATTGCCCTTGCATCACTGCATCCAAAGTGTCGCCATAATAGGCCAATGGCTTATAGCCCATAGTACTTTTCTGCGTCAACACTGCTGTCATGAGCTGGCCATCCGAATGTGAAAACAAATCAAATTGCTGCTTATAATCTGGGGCGGCCAGTACTGGTGCTGAACTAATGACTTCTTTTAAGTTATCAAACTATCTGATCATTTTAGCCATCCACTGTAACTTACGCTCCTCTGTCTTTTGTGCTTCCCTAAGGGCCTGTAGAAGTGGTCTTGTGTACACCGCGTAATCTAGGATCCAGGCCCTGCAGTAATTACACAGGCCCAGAAACTTCGCCATCTCTTTACCCGAGGTGGGTATGGGGGTGGTGCATACTGACGCTGCCCTGTCAGGTAGTATTCTCTCACGATTCACCAATATGAACTGTATATTATGAACAAATATATTACTTTCTGTTGGCAATATTGCAATTTGCCCTTGTCGACCTTGTAACCCTTATAGGCCAGTAATTGAAGAAGTGCAACAGAGTCCCTTTGGCAGTGCTGTTCACTGTCACTACACACTAGCAGATCGTCATTGTACTGGATAATCATGCTAGGCACCCGAAGATAGGCATGTAGTATTCTGTTAAACATGCTCGGTCTCTCGCAGTACCTCTACAGGCCATCTCTTCTCCTGTGCTGGGCAGTCCGCCCCTTTGTACACCTTGAGACCGTTAAATGACCGCAGGTGCGGGTCATTGGCCTCATTTGCCTGACCACGGTGAAACCTATTAGCTGGACATTCCTGACTGAAATCCTCCATAGCCCTCTTCCTCATCTCAGTACCACAGTGGCATTTAGGGAGGTTTGGATAAAAGGAAGTGTGCATAACTCTGTGGTGTCTCTGTAAAGACTGGAGGGGGGTGTCTGTACTCCTGCTCTCTATATAGCAGAGAAGAGGCACAGAGGACCCCAGCCAAGACTCTATATTCGGTAGCTATGGTCGAGCAATCAAGGCCGAGCTTCTCAGGAGGTGATGCGGACTGGTTCTTAAGTACAGTATAGTCCCCAAGCCCACACAAAGGAATGACCACACACTATGTTAGTGATAACTCAGTCTTTAGATAATTAAGGTTCAGGGTTATAAACACAATCACAATAATCCACTTTGTGCTCAGTTAATCTACAATGGCAAATATATACAGTTCTAAGTGGTACCGCAATTATTATCAGATTTCATTAAAGTGCATGAACTATACTCTGGTCAAATGTCACACAAATCAATGAACAAAGGTAACCAACAATAGACATAGGAGGAAACAGTAGGTTAGAACAATTGGCAGAATACTGGCCCCTACCACTAGACACAGGTCTGTGTGGAGATCCCCCACCTGGGAAACCTGTAAAATAAAGATATACTACAAGCCCAGTCCAATGGCTTAATTGTTCAAGTAATCTTATTTCCTTGTAAAATGTTTCTACCACCCCAATGTCCCTGGAATAGCAGAGTTCTTCGAGGAGACGTTGATGGACCCTTCTTGAGTGACGCCCTATAAAGCAGGAGCCACGGATCGTCGATGGGCCTCGAAGAAGGTGAACTTGGCGTTGATGATCCTCGATGAAAAGTTTGATGGCATTGAGGCAGGAGCTTCAGTCCTGGCGGTGCTCTTTGATGACGAGTCAAAGACATCCTGCAAGGGTGAGGCATACGGGGCACCTCGATGACGATAGTTTGGGACCGCAAAGAGTCTATAAAGAAGTTTGGCCCAGCAAAGGCGTTGAGTCGTCCGGCCCCTCTGCGGTCTTCGAGTGGCAGGAAACCCACCGGCAGACTCTCCTCAGCACGTCAGCGGCCTCGACTTTCTCCAGCGGGACAAATCGGTCGGCTGTGCGGTCGAGAGATTCCTTCGATTCGAATGTCTTAATCAATGGAGCGTTGTGGCATCGGTCGCCGACGGCACGGCGTCAAGCGGTCCCCGCTTCTGGGCAACATGGCTTCGACAGGCCTTCAGCGGTTATAGCAAACCTGCGAACCCTGGTCGATGATGGTGGACGGAAGGTCCGGTGCTTCTCTTCATTCTCCCCAGCGGTCCCATTCTCCAGTCGGCAGCCTGTCGAAGGTCTGATGTGCAGGGAGATTCAGTGAAGGTTAGCGGTGCTCGATGGTCCCTCAGTGCTCAAGAAGAGGGTGCCTGACCAGGTCCTCTCTTGGATCAGTCCTCGATGAACTCGACAGCTTTTGGATCGGGCCGATGCAAATGCAGCAGCAAATCTTCCTCCTCCAGCTGGGCTTCAAGGATAAGCTTCAAGTATCAACTTCAGCTTCTGAACGAATTCTAGCAGAGAGAGGCACCCAGATATACTGTTCTGTCTCTCTTTTTTTCTGCTGGGTCACACTCAGGCAACCAATCACTCAGAAGGGCATTCAGCAGTCATTTAGCCAATCAGGCATACAGTGCATTCAGGCCATTCTCCTCCCTCTCAGACACTCACAACAAGGAACGTGTATTGGGACAAGTACCCAGCCATTCAACACTACACACTGCAGTCATACCAGTTTCAGACAGGGCTGTGTCAGTCATTATGTTTATCAGACACCAGACACCCACAACAAGAAGTGCATATTGGTCACACACTCCATTCTCCCAGGCCAAACCCACAGGGTCTACCCACAACATACAGTCAATGGGAAGACTCCAGCCAGTCTGGGCTGGACTTCACCACAATACCATATATGGAACTTCCACCCAACACCCAGTCAGGAGCAAGGGACAGAGTCAGGGCTTCCTAGGTATTTGGGAAAACAAGGTAACAGGCAATAGAAAGCAAGAGGCCACAGGGGCCATCTTGTTTCCTATCAGGAATCAACTGATTCCAATGGCAAGGCCTGGGTATCCCCTAAATGGAAATGGAGGATACTCAGAGCACCTGTCAAATTCAGCATGGAGCTGCCACCAGCCCACAACCTGCTCTGTGGGCCATACACGGGTTCCCAAAAAAATACATTTTGGAAAGGGAAAGGGGGATACCATGTCTCATCTAAGAATGTCGTCTCCCCACTCCCCAAGTTCCCTCCACCCAGATGATCCTCCCTCACATATCCAAACCCAGGGTCAGGATCCAAAAGTCATGGCCTTTCCCTGGCCACCCGAGAGGAGGATGCAGGGGGAATAGAAATGAGGCTGTCCTCAGGTTTATCACATAACTTCCTCTATGCATGTCTTACCTAGGTGTTTCACAGCGAAACTGGGAGAGAAATTCAACATTGCCATGATCTAGACCCTTCTGGTGTTCCACTGTGAAACACCTATGGCTGAAGGTCCAAGAACCATTGCATGACTCTTGGGTTGGACTCCTTTCTTTGGCTGATCAACACTAAAGGAGAATGGTCGGTAACTAACCTAAACTTGCGACCTAGTAGATAGTATTTGAGATGGAGTTTGGCCCACTTGATTGCCAGTGCCTCAAGCTCAATAAAGGAATAATTCTTCTTCCTGGGAAATGGCTTCCTACTGATGTATAATTTAGGGTGTTCTAATCCGTCGTGATTTTGAGAGAGAACGGCTCCCAGTCCAATTAAAGAGGCATCTGTTTGTAAAATGAACTCTTTGGAGAAGTCAACTACCTTTAAAATGGGGTTCTGACAAAGGGTCTCCTTTAATGTGGTGTAACATATCTTATCTCCATCCCCCTGATCTTTTAGGGATCAGTATTTTTCAGTTTATCTGAGAGCCATACAGTTTTACTGGAAAAGTTTGGGATAAATCGGTGGTAGTAGCCGATCTATCCGAAAAAGGCACTAAGATCTTTCTTGGTCTGCTTTTCTCAGCACTCGCATGACAGTGTAAATGTGATAGAAATGATCTTCCCAAGTTTTACTGTGTACCACAATATTGTCTATATAGACCCTGCAGAAGTCAGAGATGGGCTGTAACATTGTATCCATTAATCTCTTAAATGTTGCAGGGGCCCTATGTAGACCGATTTGTAGTGCTTTAAAGTGAAACAGACCTATAGGTGTGGTAAAGGCAGTTGTTTCGTTCCAAGGACCATATAATGGAACCCGCCAATAGCCTTTCGTAAGGTCTGTGGTAGAGAGATAGACAGCATTACCCAGCTGATCAATGAGCTCATCAATACGTGGCATTTGGTAAGCGTCGAAGGCAGATATGGCATTAAGTATTCTAAAGTTGATGCAGAATCTTCAATTCCCATTGGGTTTGCCACCAACATGAGAGGGGAAGATCAGGGGCTAGTAGATGGTTGAATAATATTAGCCTCAATCATCCGCTTGACTTCCTGGATGATGGTTTCTTTTCGGGACTCAGGTAATCGGTATAGTTTTAAATGTACCACTTCTGCCTTCTGGAGTGCAGATATGATGATAGAGATCCTCCCCTCTTCCTGGTTCCTCTCTAAATACACCAGGGAATTGCCTTATGAGGTCATACAGATCTTGCTTCTGGTTATTACTAAGTTTGGGTGGAATCAGAGCTATGTTATGAAAATCCTCAGATAACAAACAGGAAAAAATGTTGGCATTAGACTCTGAAGGAGTTTCCATCCACTCCTTTGAAATGTTGATGTGATAAACGTGTTTCTTTAGGCGCCCTTCAGATATTAGTTTAATCTCAGAAGTGGGCAACAATACTAATTCCTTTTAGCCTACTAAAAAAGATTCAAGGGAAACGTTCTTACCATAGGAGACTTTCTGTTGTTCTTGTGCGTTGGCCTTATGGGTTTGTACCAAAACCTAACTACCGTCATGTGTTCTTAAGTCGGTTTGCTGCTCGGGAGAGTAGGATTGGAGCTGCTTCTCTTTCTTCTCAGGTTTCTCTCAACGTATGTAGTATATGTCGAGGCTCCCGTCCATAGAGTAATTCAAACGGGGAGAATCCTGTAGACACCGGGTAGTCCTACCCCACTTCATGAAAGCTAGCAGTGGAAGTGGTCACTGTCCTCCTAAACAAGCGTTGGGCATTATTATTTTTTAAACCACCGTTAACGAGTTAATCGTGGCTGTCCTGTCTCATATCTGGTCGTGGGGAGCTACTTTAGTCTCGAGTCTGCCTTTTCCCAATATTTTATAAAATGGTAATTTTGAGCTTTCTACATTGCCCCAAATTTCTGCATGACTGGTGCATCTGTGTTCACGGCCATACCCCAATTTAATACACAACGGTTTCCATTAGGACTTTAGCAATTGGAGTAGAGGGCAGAGACCGGCCAAGTGCATTGTCAAAGTTGATAGGAGGTTTCTGGGGATAATGACACGGCCCTGGATAACATAATGAAATCCTGACATCTAGTGGTTCGTTTTGCACATTACAGAGGCGATAATGATGACTACACAGTGTAAAAAGTATGCACTTAAATTCTCTTTCTAGTGTCTGCCGCGCAGCCATTAGAATGTTTTTCTTAATTCTGTGCTACCGCACAGAGGGGTATTTTGTTCGCCTCCGCCTCTGGTGTGGCGACCTTTGTACACCTTGTCCATGGCATGTCCGCAGTCAGCTCTGGGGCCGGACCCCGCGGCACATCAGAGGCGACGCTCTGTGACCCACCCTAGTCGCCAGCGCCTGTGGGTGGAGGGTGTCAGACCCAGTGACAATAGGCACAGGAGGTGATTACCCACTGATGAGGAGGCGAACAGATTAAGTCTGTGAGCGCACAATAGGGCCTTCTCATGCAGGCCACACCCCTCTCACCTCGGCCCCTCTCTCTCAGATATAAGACCTGGCTGACCTTAGCCTTGCCATTCATCATCGCAGCAGACTGGGATTCCCTGAGCACTTACACTCTCCAAAGCCGGGAATCGCTGGGCAAAAAGCAAATATCTCCCAAAGAAAGCCCAGCCGCCAAGGACTGACACCGATCCATACGAGGAGGGACACTAATAGGGCATCGCTCGAACGAGCTCAGCTCCAAGCGCAAGAAACTGCGCCACGAGTCGGACATCGTCGGAAACAGCGCCGCCGTGAACGTTAACCCTGCCCTACGCGCCAAACACTTAAGGAGTGTATCATCGTAAGCAGCTCTGCTCGCTGACATAGGCGCTGCCCTACAAACCGGACCCCGTTCCATACGCGGTAACCCTCTCTGGTTACGAGGAATTGCGCCATAACAGGAGAAGCACGTGCAGCTGGTTTGGGCCCGCGAAGGAAAATGGCGCCGCAGCATCCTAAGGTGAGACTTGAACTATCTATTACGCACCACATTGCTCGGCGCTCTGTATGCTTGCCCCCCGACCACGCGCTTAGTTTAATATCAGCCCGGTAGTGGCAATAAGGCCCACGGGGTCCCAACCTCGTAGCGCCCCCCTATAGATATACGGTGGCGCAGATGGGGAACTCTATCGCAGGGACACGGCAGTGACCCACCCACCATTTCTCTTACTTTAGGGGGTATTGGACTCCATCCCGTGTGGCCTCCCCCCAGCATGTCCCCTCCGGTGGTGCTGGACTGCAGAGCAAGTGTTGGAAAGGGCTGGTAGGCCGTGGTCGGCAACCTTCCCCCCAGCGCCCCCCCCCCCATTCAGATTCTCGAACTTTCCCAGGGTATTAAGCCTCGTCTGCATGATATGCATACCCCTCCCAGTCCCAGGTCTCCCGAATTGCCCTCCCCCGATGAGCAGCGGGCCTGCCATCTCCACCCTGGGCCTGTATGACTCGGATCTGTGTTTGTCCTCCGACTTAAAATGCGCCTGTTACATGCTGGGTGCGGCGTTTTTGGCTGTGCACGTGAACAGCGTCTCACGTGCTTCTCGTGACCTAAAAGAGAAACGCACGCCCTGTTTGCCTGCTTTTGCTTGTCCAATAATGTAATTGATGCACTCGACGTCCTGAGTTGAAGTTGTACGTGCTTGCCGGGGCAGCCATCTTGCGTGTGCCCGTGCTGCTTCCCCTGGGTACCAGACTTATTTCAGCCCGGGCAAGGGCTGCGTCTTTGTTGCGCAATCTGTACTTTTGTAGCGACTCCCCGTCTTTGATACTGTATACCCACTCGTGCTTGGGCTAAGTTTTGATCACTTTCAATCGATGTTTTGGATTTATATTTTGCACCGTTCTGTGTTTTTTTTGCGAGTGCGTCACTTGTGCATGGACGGTCTGCGCTGCGCATACGTATAGTTGCACTCGCGTTTAATCCCTGCGTGCCACTTCCCTTGTCGCCTGTCCTATGAATGAAGACCGCTTGCCTGTTCTGCGTGTCTGCTGTATCCTGTGTGCCTACGTGGCGTGTGACCCCCCGCCCCCGACACCTGCCATGCCGTGCGCGCGGTCTGGCGTGGCTGCTCTGTGGCGGCGCTAATAATGCTATGCACATAGCTCATGGCTTGACATACAGTAGCTGTGCGTTGCACCTGTTCATGTCCCATATGCCCCGCGTCTCACTTACGCGGTTCCTTCCTGAGCTCCGAAGAAGGAGTCTGTTGTCTTAGTCTTTGCTTGCTTTGCTCTCAGGGAGGCCCTGTAACTATGCCCGCTGTACTTCGCGGCTGCCTCCCCCCTGACACCGCACAGTGTCGGTTTAAGGAGGCTAGTGCAAAATATGCTGCAACAAGTAGCGCCGGCAACGTTTTTTTGTTGAGATACGGGTATTCAAACTGCATTTGCATGACATTCATATCTGTTCTCCCTGCAATATCTCATCCCCATGGAAACCCCTGTGCAGAATCCTCAGCACGCAGCACGCGCGGGTTGTGCCCTGTTCTGCTCGGTGGGTTGGCAGCGCGACGGCCTGATCGGATGCACCCGCATTCCCTGCGCTCCTTCTCTCTAAGGCTGCTTTAGCCTGTTGCTCTGCCATGATATGATAGTTAATTAATATAGCGCCTATAAATGTGTTTCAAGGCGCTTCAAGGCAAGGGAGGGGACAAGGGAAAATAAAACCACATTCTTGCAGGCCATGAACAGTGAGGATGTGAAATTAACTATCCTACTCGGCCTGCCGACATTTCAGATAGTGCAAGAGCTAAGACATAGATAAGGAAGGGAGGGGGAGAGTGGGAAGGAAATGGAAACAGACAGGCGACTACCGTACTAGGCCTGACGACATTTCTAGTAGTGCCGGAGGAAAACAAAAGGTGAGGGAGAGGGGTGCAGAAAGGTAGGGGAGGAACAAAACAAGCAACTATCGTACTAGGCCTGATGACATTTCAGATAGTGCTGGGGGGGGGGGGCGGAAACTAGTAGGGGGAGCAGGGGACAAACAAGGTTGCTAGCATACTAGGTCAATGAAAATTCTGATAGAGTAATTGCATTAAAAAAAGTAAAGGGGGGGGGGCCGGAGGAAAGAAGGAGTGTGCCATGAATGTGCCTGCCCGCCTGCTCTGTACTTCTGTTGACCATGCCCGTTCTAGGATATGCCTGGACTTGCTTGTCACGCGCAGCACGTGTGTTCACCATTGAGCGTTCATTATATAGAAATGCAATGTTTGCATGTCTTTGCGCTTCTTAGGTTCGAGTCCTGGCCAAGGACGTGCCTGCCAACATGCGCGAAGAGCTGAGAGCCGGTGTTGAGTACATCGTGTCCCTTGCCAACCGGCGTAGGCACCTGGACCCCCGGAGACTCGAGATGTTCAGGCTAGAGCTGACCACCCTCCTGTGCCAGAAGTTCGCGGGCCACTGGTATCCCGAGAACCCCAGCAAAGGGCAGGCCTACAGGTAAGTCACAGGCTCTGCCAACATTTGATTACCTGGTACCGGAGGAGGGGAGGGCAGTTACGTCCCAGCCATAATGCATCAACCATTGGCTTGAGGCCCTCAATGGCAAGCTGTTTATTACCAGTAAATCACTATTGTGGACCACATAGTACTTTTGGACCGATTAGCCCTCAGCGTCTATCAAAAGTTAAAAAAAGGCAAAACATGTGTCTACAATTTAGATGAAATAAAGTACTGCTAATAGACTAATGCTTACATTATTTTATTATGGCTATTTTTTAACTAATATTCGTGCATGGGAATTTCTTCACTCGGGTGGAGGTGTATAATGCTTAACCCCTTGTGTGCTCTCCTTACCCTCAGGTGCATCAGAGTGAGCCGGGAGGAGCCGGCAGAAGACCTCCTGCTCCAAGCTTGCGCCCGGAGTGGCCTTTTGTACTCCCATCTGTCCCTGCCCAAGGTCATGACCCTCTGGATTGACCCCTGCGAAGTCTGCTGCAGGTGAGTTTTGAGAGTGGGTCTGGAACACGTGTGGGGGGATTTCATGGCAATGAACCAGAGAAGGGGCGATTGTTTCTTCACAGACTTGCTTCTCTTTAATTCCAATTTCACAAACTCACATTAAGTCACTCCGATGGTTTGTATCAGTGCAAATGAGGGTGACAGGCACACTATCATTTGTGAGGAAGCATGGTATGTGGTACGCTGTAATGTGTCGAATACCTCTGCCCGGGCAACTCACTCCTCTATTTCAGCCCCCTGCTCCAGTGACACTCGCAATGCAGTTTCTTCATTTAACTGCTCTGCGCAAAGGTCGAATGAGGACAGTTTGAGCAGCTATCGCTCAATGACATGACATCTTCCCCGGCAATATAACGTTTATAAACTGGACAGAGTGTCTGTCAAGACAGAGGAAGGTCACATCTCTTCCCCTAAACACTTCCATATTCCCAAATGGTCACCCTTCCCGGGTCGGGGAAGGATGAACACAGTGACTCATTTCCTTTATTGGTCAGGATTGACTTGCCTGCCTTTCTCATTCCAAGGGGTCGCCAGTGCTAGAAAATGTTGCTGGGATCCAGTTGGTTCTACACATATATCTATGGAATTTATGAAGTTCAATCCCCGATGGGGTGCAATGCAGCATTGCTCTGGGTACATACTTCTGCCATGCAACGATTGAGCGCGACCAGGGCGAAGACACATCTTGCCATTGGACATGGTGGCACGTCATGCCGATTGCATAGTGTGACCAATCCTAGGACGTGCCGCTCTTTCCTAATAAACAGAAGGCTCCCTGAAGATTCATCGGTTGCCATAGCAGCAGCATCACTGTGGTTCCCAAATCATCGCGCAACGGCCCCAGGGCTTTTCTTGAAACCCATCTGTACTTTCAGTGTCCATTTCCACTCCTTACATATGGAGATCCCATCAAGAAGAGTGACCAGCCAATAAAAAGGAGAACGTTTTGCTTGCCCCTCATCCGTGTATTGACACAATTGCTGAGCTCACCTGGGAAACTAGAGCGGGATCCCGGTAGGGATGCAGGTGTTTGTAGGGTAGAATTTGATATTCTACCCTATCCTGCGGATGTCTTGATTGTCTTGATGGCTTCAACCACCTGTTGCAAATTGTGTGCAAATTGATTTTGATTGGTGTTCAGATAAGAGGTTTTGCTTTCCCTCAATCGTATTGGGCCATTTCCCTTCAAGCAAAGCTATCGCATCTCTGTGCTGAACTGGTTTTTGCAGCTCTGCCCGTGCACCAGAACAAACACCGGCAGAACACACTGCTATTCCAACACTGACACACAGCATGGTATCACAACGTGCCCTGACTCTGATCTGTAGCACCCCTTGCACTTTAATGCCGTGACCACATTTGCTGTACAAAAACTCATCATTGTATAGTACTCACAACCACACGCAGCCCTGCCAGCGCACCCGAATAATATCCGGCAATTCACTTATACCAATGAATAGAATATAACCCCTTCCAATGCTTTCCAGCCTTGACCTGGAGCACTCCTCTCCTACTAGCCAACCTCTAGCAATGCCTCTTAAACCTAACCACCTTGTCTTTCTCCTTCTCGTCCAGGTTGGGAGATAACTCTCGGCCCTACACCGTGGCCACGTTTGAGTTGGAGAAAGGGAGCTCCGAGAAGTCAGCTTTGGCAATGCAAGAACAGGACACTTCTGATTATTACTCGGATGTTCAATCAGCAAGCTCCTCTGATGATGAGGGCACTGGAATTGACCCGCCTAAGGTTTCCACGATATCCCCAACTGCACAGGTACTGACAGAAACTTCTCTGATTCAGCCCACACAGTATCACTGTAATCCACTTCTACTTCCTGTTTTCATTTTGGATATTTTCAAGACCCTAAGCATGTATCATCTACAAGTGCATGCACACCACATCCCAAGAGCAACTTCTCTCGTCCATCTCAATGGCTATGCAAATCTCAAACATGTGCATAAACAAAGAAGGGTGGAGGTTTTCTGTCCTAGTCCAATTGTAAGCTCCAACCATCTTTCTAGCCAATGAATCGGTACAGGACCTAAATACCGTCCTACAGGACAGTTTTCACTGTCCACAGCCCCATGCATAACAGATAATCATTTTACTTGGAGAGAAGTATAGTTCTGCCCATTCACTATAATGTATGGTTAGGCATGCCCCCTAAAATCTGGAACTTCTCATCCAAGAATAAAATGAAAATCTTTGCTTTTCAAGACCGGCCTAATAATCTAACAATCTAGGATGACTCAGGCTTGCCCCGCCAAGCTGCAGTAAAATCGCAATGTGTTTATATATAGCCGCTGTTTTGTAATCCTATGTTGTAATGTAAAGTCCAAAAATGTATTTCTCAAAGCACATTCCCTGAATTCGAAAAAAACTGTAATGTCTGCATGTTTGGATTGTTTGTACTCAACCAAATTATAACATATCCCACCTGTGAGCATCTACAACATCTAGACTTCAATGACTTTCCCACCTAACAACCCTCAATTCTCGCTCTGCATTAAAAAACGCTTCTGATATCTGCCTCCTTCTCGAAGACTTTGCTCTCAAAGTTCTCACCCTCACTGAGACGTGGTTCACTGCCACCTCTGTCACTGCTTTTGACACACTCCTGCCTGTGGTTTACAAGTTCCTCTCCAAGCTGAGGTCTAACCGATCCGGAAGCGAAGGGGCCTTAATCTTCCCTGACTGGATCCCTGCCACTATCCTTCAAACTCAGACTCCTCCATTAAATGCCTCGGCTGCAGGCTTGGCATTTCTCCAACCCCTTTGCTCACACTTGCCACCATCTACAGAACCCCTGGTCCGGTCACCTTTTTCATCTCTGAGCTTCTTGCCACTGTCCTTCCGCAGCCTCTGCAACTTTCTTACCCGCGGCCTCTGCTGCATTCTTTCCCTCACTCTTCATTCCTCTGGTCCGACACACTCTGCCAGACATACCCTGGATGCTCTCATCTCTTCAGACATTCCTGTCTCCAACCTTCTCCCGGCACATCTCTCCTCGTCTAACCATTCCCTCCTGTCTTCTCATCTGGATCTCTTGGGTCTCCCTGCTAAGCCTCTGCCTGCACTGCCTGTCTCCTTCTCCATGATCCGACGGATGAAGCGAGTGTCAGTTTCTGCCTTTGCTGCAACTTTCATTCCACCTCCCACTCCTGCCATGGACGCCCACACTGACTCTGCCCTTGCAAATCTTCACCTTTCTATCACCCTGAATATCCTTGCCCCTGTCATGAGGATCCGCATGAAGCCTGCCTCCAAGTGCAACACCTGGTATGATTCCAACCTAGTAGCCTCTCTGAAACGCAAGTGCAGAGTGGCTGA
Source organism: Ambystoma mexicanum (assembly GCF_040938575.1). Taxonomy (NCBI): domain Eukaryota; kingdom Metazoa; phylum Chordata; class Amphibia; order Caudata; family Ambystomatidae; genus Ambystoma; species Ambystoma mexicanum. The sequence continues at coordinate 469,123,973 of NC_090922.1, forward strand.
GCGGAAGTGGCGGGCATTAGAGGCATCCTCTGACAAACTGGCCTGTTCCCTGTTCCAAAGGCAACAGAGACTCTCCATGCACTTGAAAAAGAGAGCTCACATCCACGCCCGTATCTCTGGGGCCACTAACAACTTTGACGAACTGTTTAAAATCTGCAACAAACTTGTCAAGTCTTCTTCAGTTTCCACATCTCTCCTGCCATCCATGACCCTCTGTACCTCACTGGCCTCCCACTTCCTTTCCAAAACCCAGGACATTTTCTGTCTCACTCTGCTCTACCCTCCTCTCTCCTCTATCCACTGCTATCATCCCTTAAACCCCCTTTCCCCTCCTTCTGTCCCATAGCACCGGATGCAGTTTCTAGACTATTCCTCTCTGAAGTCTCTTCCAAACAGGGGCTCCCCTCCTCTTCCAGAACTATCAAGGACAACAGTGCCTCCCTTGCGCCTTCCCCGGATGATTTATGTAACCACTCCTTCCCTCAAGCACTCGTTTGTGCATCCCCTCCTTAAAAAAGCCCTCTTCTGACCTCTCCTGCCCTGCTGACTATCTCCCTGTCTCCATTACCCCCGTCCCAAGCAAACTCCTTGAGAAGCTTGCCACCTCCCAACTGCCCGACATAACGAATCCGTCGGCTGTCTCCACAACCACCTTTCTGGCTGCAGAGCTGTCTCCAAACCCAATTTCTCCACTGGATCCCGGTTGCTACTAGGATCAAATTCAAAACCCTCTGCATCATCCACAAGGCTTTCTGGGGCCTGGGACCCCGCTACATCCAACTCTCTCTTCCTAAATACCCCCCTGCTGGAGCCCCCCAGTCTGCTATCTCCAACTCTCTGTGAATCAGAAGCTTCTCTAAGCAAAGAGTGGTGGGTAGGATGTTTTTCCTCTGCAGGAGCCTCCCTCTGGAATGGTCTCCCTGGCCCTCTCAGGCTTGAGCCGAATCTCCAGAAGCTCGCAAACACCCTCCTTTTCTCCTCCTCCTTCATTCTCCCACTCCCCTGCTAACACCTTCTTCTGCCACAGTGACTGGATGCCTGGCTCCCACTCAGTCCACCCCCATCCCCTTCCCGGCACTTACCTGCATTCCCTTGCTCTTGCTCTCTGGCCTTCCCTTGGCACTTGCACTTCGTCCTGTTTCCCTTCCCACCTTAGCACTTTGCGTGTTTTGTGCAGGCCGACAACCCCCCCCCCCCGCACTTCTTGTTCTGCACTTGCACGATCCGAATGTCACAGGGCCTAGTAGGACCGTTATTGTATCTTTCTCCCTTGTTACTCCCCATGCCCCCTTTTTTGTCTTGTGATGCCTTGAAACACCATGTGTTGTATCGGTGCCTTAAAAATATCCAATAAATAAAGAAATTCATTGTCTTAGGTTTTCCATGGAAAAAAAAATGAATAGATCAATTAATTGCTACATACATTAAACCAATTTCCCAATTTTATTGGAGAACACATTCTAAATCAAACTTTTACATTGGGTTCTTTTGGAGTTTACCTGGGTCCTGTAAAGTATTTCAGGGTAACGTTTTTGGTGACCTGTGAAATGGGTTACTGTCACCCTTGGCACTCTTCTCACCTAGCATTTTCTGTCTCCCCAGGAAACAAAATCTGTTTACCGCGCCACGCCACTCTGGGTGCCTGATTGGAGGATAGCACAGTCCTACTTAACAGCGTTCCACTCTAGCGGATACTTTTACCCTGATTCAGAGCATCCGGGCGAATATTCTCCGATCAGCATGTAAGCTCCCGCTGAACACGCACTGCGGCGAGCGCATCAGAATTCTGAACTGCCGATTCTGCAGAAGAAATCCCTCATCCTCGGCTGCAACTGGACCATGAGGACGGGAGATGAGGTTTGGTGAATGGCCCTTGGTGGGGTTTCTATCATCACCTGGGAGACGCCCATCGCTTTCTCGGGAGTGCTTGCAGAAAGGCAAATGATTTTCTCAGCAGTTCGATTCAGAAAATGACCCAATTATCGCTTTTGCAACAGTCACAAGTCTGGAGCTCTTCCAGGAACGCCTCACTACCCAATTCAACATTGAAGCGCAACTCTTCATCCGGAACTTGCATGGGGCTGCAGACTCTTCACAGCACCCAATTCAGAACCAAAAGGCACATTATGGAAGTTCCAAGGCTGCCCTGGGCAGTTACTGTACCTTTTCTTGGGCGAGGACTGGCAGGAGGATTCTCTTTTCACTTCCACAAGCATTCTATCAAAATCATCACATCACAACAAAGTGCCCTGGGCAGGTCCCAGGCTCCATATCTTTACATCAAGGGAAAAGACACTGTTTCCATGGCTTGAATGCACTTCTCATACTCTGTTTTGCATCCTCTAATTGCTGTGATAGTTTGAAGCAAAATGCACACCATCAGGAACTTTAGTTGTTGGCCAATGCTTTCTCCTGTTCCTGCCATTCCTCAGGCAGCCCCTCCTTTGTTTACTTGCCTAACTCTTTGTGTCCTCTCTCCACCAGATTTTCATGCTCATTATCGTTCCTTTTATTCCAATTCCTACTTATCTCACACCTTCTTTTCCCCCTTGCCATCTCCACTTGTGCCTTTACTTTCAACAGCCCCATCCTACTGTCACAATTTTCCATTTCCCACACCTGCGGTTCCCTGATGTTCTACTCATCTAACTTGCCTAGTCCTGCTTATCTATAGATCCCCTTCTTACTCTTGTAGCTCCTCCCTGTCCTACTCTCCCATTCCCGCAAATCTAGCACCTTGCCTAACTACTCTTTTCTCTAATTGTCTAACTACTCCTGTCTTCGATATGTCATCTCTATACACTGCTTTCTTAACTACCTAATCCTGTTCCCCTCTCCAGCTCCTTGTTTCTGTATATCAAACTTCCCAGGTCTAATCTCACAGTTCCCCATTTGCTTACTCTTGCAACCCCTTCCTATGGAACTCACCCGATTCCTCCTGTTTTACTTCTCTAACTCTCTTGTTCTCATCGAACTCTCCCTGATCTTTCCATCGAATGCCTTGTTTTTTCCCACCATCGCCTCCTGTTCTGCTTATACCAAATCCTATGGGTCATCTAATCCAACTTCCACTGTTCTTATTGAACTCCCCCATTATACTCGTCCAATCCAACGCTTCCAGTTCTTACTCTTCTTCCTCTTCCTGCTCTTCCTGCTCTTTGTTCTTCCTCTTCCTGCTCTTCCTGCTCTTTGTTCTTCCTCTTCCTGCTCTTTGTTCTTCCTCTTCCTGCTCTTTGTTCTTCCTCTTCCTGCTCTTTGTTCTTCCTCTTCCAGCTTGCCCTGTCTGTATGCATCCAATGGCTTCTGTTGCGGTAGAATGGAAGAGTGTTGTGAAGACCTGGCCCATTCCTGGCCTGGATGCTCTTTTTTAAAGGGCGGACACAGCTGCTGTGTTGGTGGTGCAATGTGTATTCATGGCGATGCTCCACCTGGTACCCAGGCTTCATGGGGTAGATGGTTCCAAAGGAACTGAGAAAGGGTAGCTTGTACGTCCTTAACTTAATCGCTTCAAATTGAAAGCACTCCAAGAAATTAGATGTTTTTATTTGACTATTTATTTTACGTCTTGATATCTGCATATTTTTAGTGCAGAAAACATATTGAAGTGTTTAAGATAATCCCTAAATGTAAAATCATTTTTGGGAGACCTAAGGAGTGCCTTCATCACATGACATTTTCTGCACTCAGGCCAGGCTAACACCTACCTGCACAATGCATTTATTGATCTGATCGCGCAGAAGCAGACTTCGAAGAGCTCTTAAATTCGAAGAGCTCTTAAATTTGTCACACTGTGTCACTGTTGCTAGCTGTATTATGGGTCCTTTTCTGGAACTGCATCTCGGGCCAATATGAGCCCTGTTATCTGTTCAAGTTGTTTACCCCACTTTCTTTTTTTTTTACTGAACCCTATATTTGAGATTGTCTACTCCCTGAATACCTGTGTGATAGCAATAACAACCTATTGCATTTTTGTACATCACCACTGTAAATAGTTTCTGTACATATGAGCTATGGTGCCTTTCTTGTAAATACAACACATGTTTACCACTGCCTCCCAGGAAATGTCCTAATACACCTTATTTTTTCGATTCATAGTTGCTGTTGTGCATTGTCTTTTATGGAATACAACGTTGAGGAATGCTTGCATGGGATATTGTAGTGTCTGATGGAGTAAAAATCATGTGCCTGTATTCATCACCTAGATTGTCATGTATGTTCTAGGGGGTGGAGATGATGTTAAATTAAATGATTTGGGTTGGCAATGGCACCCGAGGCGAGGGGTCTGATGCGGTTTGCTTCTTCTGGATTCTACATTCAGTTGGTTGCACCTCTGCTGTCCTCCATCAGCTAAACTGAGCTCAGCAAACCCCTGGTCAACCTCTAAAAACGAGGGTCTTGGCTTTGGACTCTCTCTGCGATAGTCCACTTAGAGTTTTGGTGTTATACACCACATTATTTAGCAATAGACAGGGAATGGAGGATGATCTCTGGTCCTGGAGCTGTTACCAGTATACAGTATTTTGGGGGGCATTGCAACAGCCCCGGAAAACAGAATTTTCACGGGAATAGGGAACAACATTTTTCGACACCTGAATTGTAACGTCTCAGTGACAGCCGGATTTCAGTCCGCTAGCACCGGCGGGTTATCGCCGGACTTCTAATGAGGCCCCATGGGGTTTGAGGCGCAACAAGACAAGGGGGTGGGGAAAACAGAGAGGACCAAACAAAAACGAGCCTATGTTCGGATTGTGCAAGTGCAGTAAACAGAAGTGCAGGGTAGAGAGCAGAGTGGGGGTGCCGGTCCAGGCATCAGGTGAGGAGCTGGAAGAACTACACAGGTGCAAGCCCTTCCAGGGGGTGCGGGGGGGTGGAGGGGGCAGAAGGGCAAGTGCAGGTATATGGGAGGGGGGTGGGCAGGGTCACCAAGTGGAGGGGTAGATTGGATTAGGGGGGCCCTCTAGTTCTCTGAAGGAGCCAGGCAGCCAGTCAAGAAGCAGTCATGGACATTAGCAGGGTAGAGGGAAGGAAGAAGAGAAAAGGAAGGTCTTGAGAAGCTTCCGGAACTTAAGGAGATCTGGCTCTTATTTAACTCCCCCGCCATACTCATCCAATCCAATACTTCCTGTTCTTACTCTTCCAGCTTTTCTTGTTACTATGCATCCAATGGCTTCTGTTGCAGGGGACATGGGAAGGCACCTGCAGGGTAGAGAGATCTACCCCCAACCCTCTGCTTGAAAAAGCATATGATCTGCAGAGAGTTATCGCTAGATGACCAAAGGGTTAAGGGAGAGAGAGATGGATCTAGAGGGGTCCCAGGCCCCAGAAAGCCTTGTGGATGATGCAGAGAGTCTTGAACTTGATCCTCGCAGCAACCAGGAGGGATTTTAGGGCAGGAGGGATGCAGTACATGGACTTGACAGAGCGAGTAAGTCTTGCTGTCCTATTCTTGATTAGTTGTAGGGGGTGAAGGGAGGAGTTCGGCAGATGAAGGAAGAAGCTGCTGCACTAGTCCTACCCGGAGAGAACTAGAGCTCTGGAGACATGGCATTTCTGGGGGAAGACATTGTTGTATAATTCCTTTTATGCATGTTTTACCAGAATTGTGATACAGCCCTCGGTTACCTGCGGGGTACGGCACACTTTTTATATACAAATAAACAGATAATAGTTTAATTATGATCACTTTCAAAATGTTAATCCACAACAACAAAAAGCCGAATGAAATAGTGGCAATGTCTCACCGGCAGATCCAACACACCCACATTCGCTAGACAACGTGAAGCTCCAAGGGTGGCGTCCCTAGGGATCCTGATGAGAGAAGCCACAGCCACCTGCGCAACGCCACTCATCCGCCTGAGTCTACTTGGCAGGGCTGGCACAGTCTTCACCCACAGAACCGTGGTCCTCTACATGCTCATGATTGGAAACGCTTGTCTGAAACCATTCCCACATCAATTCCTGTTTTAACTAGGGACTTTAGCAGGGAACCATATACCTAATATCTTACTGCTTTGGGCTCTGGTCATTTGCATGCCTCTGCTGTTCTCTATTTTCTCTGTTCGGAGTAAAAGAGAGAAATATTCCCAGCGAGGAGCTCCAACCAGACAGCAACTGTGTTCTTGGTTCTATGTGATATGAGGGTCGGACTGGGACAAGAAATAGGCCCGGACACCCAAAAATAAAAAGTGGCCCACCCCTCGCCTCACGACCCTTGACCTCTGATGACATCACCAGAAGAGATGTCATTTGATCCCATCTCAAAGTGACATCCCAGTAATCGATGAAACACAACCTTTCTCCCCTTTACACAACAGGAAGTGCCATCAAATAGCATTGTTCGTAAATACACTACGAAAAATATGGTTATGATTTCACTAATGTGATATACATTTCATACACGAATGAATCACCATATGTATCATTAATATCTGTGTGTATAGATCCATATTGTGAAATTACTGTGAATCCAAGCAGACATCCAAGGTGAAATGATAATATGTTATTGTATAGCACTTATGCTTAAGCTCTTTTATAGAACAAATATGGATACAATGTCACCCAACCTGTGTTGGTACTCATTGATCGACCTAAGAAGGATGAAATGCTTTTTGAAAAGCAAAAAAAATTGGAAAAAATTGTTTTTCTTTTTCAATTTTTTTTTCAATCCAGCCCAGGCATGGCCAGAAACCGCCCCCCAGTCCCCAGGGACGATTTCGGCCAGGCCGAGGGGCGATCCGACCCCATGTGATATTCACACATTTTAAAGATCTAACACAAAAAGACTGATTTTTTAGGCTGTTTTGTGTTGGCTTTAAAATGTAGAAATATCACATCTGCCCTCTCCTTCCCCACCCACACTCTCCCGCTCATTTACTCATTGATCCGGGCGGTTAACACCACCCCCCCCGAACTCCCATATCCCCACCCGCCACCCCTTCCTGCATCAGCACTCATCCTCCCCACACAGACACATTCCCTCAACACAGACTGTCCAAAACTCACAGAGCATGTCAACCCCTGCACGCACTCGTGTGTGCGGGAGGGGTTTCACAAGTATGACAGTTCGATTTAGAAAGACCCCTCTGTGCGGTCACGGAGCAGTCTTTCAAAAATCGACCTTTTTTCCTGTGGGTACAGTGAAAAAGATCTTTCCGCTTAGTACTCCATTGTTACAATCTTTTTGAAAATGTATCACGTGCTTGTGGATTTCCCTCCACTTCTTCTTTGCATCCTGAAATGGGGCCTCATTAGGAGATTGGCAGTAAGACTCCTGTCAGTATCGCTCTTCTTAATTACCTTTGCCGCATGATGATTCTGGGTATGCTTCAGTTCTTTCCCATGTTGGAGTCTGTTTTTTGCTTGGAGGTGGTGTGCAGAGGTGAACCGGGTTTGTGTAGGGGAGCACTATGGGGAGGCTATAGCAGTGACCCAACCTGCTGAGCAATAACGTGGAGACAAGAGACTTAGGAGAATGGTTGGTACAGTAGGATTGTGATGAATCTGTCAGATGTTCAGGAGGTTAAGCCTAGCAGCCATAGAAGTGGAGGCAATGAACTCTTGCAGATTGAGGATTCTGCCAAAGAGGTCCATGGAGTTTCAATACTGGATGCTGAAAAGAAAGCCCAGGTGCAGGGTTAAGGACCAGGTGGGAAATCTGTTCTGTCTCCAGCATGCACGGCTTGCATTTATGCACCCCCACATCCCGGGTGTGAATAGCTAAAATAAAGTTGTTGTTTCCAGAAGATAGTTTCGGGGTAAAGGATGAGAAGGAGAAAAGAATCCAAGTATAGTTTTAAAAAAGGTGGTATGAGAAACTAAAGGATGAAATCATATGGGTTTGCTGAGAAAGGAGATGGAGGATGTGAAGAGGAGGGGGGGCAGGGATGTATTCTTGTGTGACACCTCCTGGAAACGGATGATGGAGGAGAGGCCCTCATACCAGTATTTGAAGAAAGAGTAGTCTGCCAGGTAGGACGATATCCTGTAAGCCAAGGCTAGGGATGGTCAAAAGAAGAAAAGGTTAGTGAACAAAGGAACAAGAAGGTCAAGCATGAAAAAGATGGATGAACTGTTTGAGTGTTAAGTGGTTTTTTAGGGTGTGGGTGACTGGTGTTTCCATGCAGTGTCTGCTGCACAACACAGATTGAAGAGGGCCGCAGAGATCCGTAGTCTCCAGGTAGTAGTTAAAAGGTTGAATGGAACATGGTCAAAAAGGGCAAAAGGAGACAGCCTGCTAGTCAGGAGGGCTCTGGTGGTCTTAAGATGCCCCTCATATTAATAGCTTTATTTCAGAAGAATTACATTCCATCTAAGCAACCTTTAATAAATAATTAAAACAAGAACAATTCCATAAGTATTAGATTATTACAAACAAAAGTAGAGCAGGCATGGCTCAAGCAATACAAACGCTTTTTTCAAATTTTCTAGTGTACCTCCTAACCAGAGGACTCTCTGGATGTGGAAATAATCACACATTGCTGTTTGCAGATACATATTATCCATAAAAGGTTCTGAATCTTTAAAACATGATACAAAACTCCCAATTCGTTAACTTCGTACTAGAATTTACATAGGAAACCCAGAAGGTTTTAATTCCATATTAGATCAATGCTTGGCTCTATTTATAACAATGAAGTTATGCAGCCTATCAGGTGGTTGTTGTGTTTGTGATACGCATTGCTTTCACAAACACTTTGATATAAATTCGTTTGCCAGAAGATAGACACGTGCCGATTTGCATTGTCAAATGTTCCTAGCGTTTAAAATGGGCAATAAAAAATTACATCTGAGACATACATATTTTGTGCAGAAAAGCAAAACATGAAATTGCTTTCTGGGATGAAGTGGCAACATTGACGAAAACTGTTCTTGGCGCTTCATTTCTGCTATGCCAGAATGTATGACTGTTGTCCACGTTAAGGCAATTGAATCAAAGTTTTGTGATAAGACAGGGTTGAGTGTCACACCCCTTCATATCGCTATATGGCACAATCTAATGGTTTCTATAGTTCTTACTAAAATGTTTATGTGTTTGTACATTGTAGCCAGTGCTTGGCGTGAGCTGAACTGTGTAGCATTTTTTGGATAAATTGCAACCGAACATTTTTCAAGCCACAATCTGCTGTGAGCAAATTGGTAAAATGAGACTGTTAGTGTCTGCCGTTCTAAGAAAAAGGGTTATTGGTGCCAGATTTGCTTGATATTCAAGGTAGCGCAGGCCAGTTTTCTTGTATATAGCAAAGAATGGGGTGGCATTGGGAAGAGGGAAGAGTCTTCTGCAGAAATTATTTTGGATTATTTGAAGATGGATCACGCTTTGGTAGCCCCATTGGTCCATCCCAAGTAAGACAACTTAGCTTCGCAGCATCATGTCAAGAGGCTGGGCCTTCAAAAAAGCTTTGGCCCAGATAAAGAGGGCGCCAATGGGTTGTGACATTTGTGTTGCATGTCTCTCGACATGAGAGTTGCTAACCAATTTACAGGTGAAACGAACATCAATGTAGTCCTTCTCTTGTAGTCTGTCATTAATCACCTCCCCAGAATATCAAACAGGGTGTTTTGCTGCACACTGCTTCCAAAAGACAGGGACTGCAGATTTCTTAGGATTAACAGCCAAGGCCCTATCGTTCATGTAAAAGATGTAGATATTGACCACCTGGCTAGGAGCACGCTTTCATCAGCGTACCGCAGTATGGTGACCGTGTGCCCATTTATATGTGCAACCTAAATTGCTGGGGTGCATAGTGTCACATGTAATGAATTAGGATACAAGTTAACTAGGAGGGGGGCCAGCACGCAGCCCTGCCATACCCTCCTGTCTACTAGAATTGGTTTGGTAGCAATGCCATCTCTAGTGTATCTCTAACCAATGCATAATTATGTTCGCGCAATTGGAATATTGTTCTTAGTAGGTCTGTGTGCCCATGCCTGACTTGACAGACCACAGCTTTCACCTGTCTACTGAATGAAATGCTGGGACCAGATCCATGAATGCTGAGAATAAATTCTCTCTTTGTGCGCAGGGGCATTTGGCTGTACTCCAATATAAATTAAGGGAATGTTGTTCCGTGGCCCAGCCGGCCCTAAAACCTAGTTGCGATGCACTAAGTATTCCATTGGCCTCAACCCAATCTTGAAGTCTGTGAAGCACTACTCCTCCCAAAAGTTTGGCTAAGCATTCCAATCATGAGGTAGCCTATAATTATTAGGAACCATCACATCATTTTTGTAAATCGGGCATATAATAGCTTTCTTCCAAATCGGCGGGTAATGTTCTAATTCAACCATAGCATTAAGAGGCAGGGTTATGCGATGTGCCCAGATCTCCTTCTAGGCCACAAATACATCTGATGGTATGTAGTCTGCGGCTGGGCTTTTGCCAGTCTTGAGCGTCTTCAGCGACTATTTCAGATACTTGGAATAAATGTATGCTGACGGTGGTATATGTACTTTCTTGCATTCCTCAATCCTCATTGTGGATGTTTTGGAGCAAATACAAGAATTTAAAATGCAAAAACCAAGTATCATGGGTAATGGTAGGCACACTTTGCTTTCTTAAGAGCTTAGGGCCTGACATGATGGTCCCCCTGAATGACCTTGAATTCCAGTTGGCAACAGCCACAGTTAGCTCTTCCGATGCCTTAATCGTAAGCTCTTGCTTACAATACTTTACAGTACCCTTATACAGTTTCCTTGCATTACTGATGCTAGTTTTATTGTATGGCTTTAATTTGAGTGAAGGTGTTTTTTTTCTTACGGCTGGACTCAGTATTAAAGCAACCCGAAAATTGCATTAAAGATGGAGAGGGCTTGGATGTAGAAAAAGCTTCACCAAGGCGCTGTGTGAGAAGATCAAAGTTAGGAAGGACTACTGCAGAAGGAGAAACATCCCCCAAGGATGATTCGATTTGTGAAATATTGTTTGAAATCAAGTCCTGATTGGCCACCTTGGAGCAGACTTGGAATATTAACATTCTAATTTCAGATTGATAAGAAAGTGGATAGCGAGAGCAGGTTAGGGTGGCCATTTCCCCAAACTATCCGAACAGCCACTAAAACATCAAGATGAGAAAAGTTCTAATTAGCCGAAGGTCAGATTAACAGGAACGAGGTGCTTAACTTAAGAAAATGACGGTAGGATGGAGTCATTGACCTTCCTCACATCCCTTCACTCTGTTGTTGGCCATGATGCCAGTGGAGCTTGTCCAAGAGCCAATGCCAAGAGATGAAAATCAAGAACCTCCTGAGTGTTCACTTGTAGGAGTATGGAACCACTGCGGGTGCCCACATATGGGGGCACTTGGGATGGGGATTATGCAGAGGTCAATGGTTCATGCCTGTATTACCACCAGTAGGGGCAAATGGGCAGAACTTGGAATCCTGCCATTCTTCCTAAACTAATATGGAGCAGACCTATTGTCAGTGTAACACTTTTTAGGGCAAGGAAAATCACTTGAAGTTCCAACACTGATGTGGAGGGGATACATTGATATGTCCCACGAAGCGCTTATCAGAGATTATCGACTGTGACCCCAGCAGACTTTCTCCGCCATTAAGAAAGCAGCAGCTCTCGGATTCAGAGGTCCCCCCTGGTGACACCAGAGGTGTACGGACCTCTAAGGGCTCTTACATAGACCGGCTTCCCGGTGTAAGACTGCAGATGAGATGCCTATGTCTCATTTCTATCTGGAGGAACTCTGGGGTTAGGCCTCTGGCTCTGAGGCTAATTTCAGGCAGCCCACGTAGTCTCCTTGGTTATCCCTGGCATGGCAGTCCCACTGCTTCTATCAGTTGATGAGTTGCCCCTGCGTCCATCATGTCCCAGTGACACCAGACTTTACAAAATGTCGGTGGGTGCACACTGTGAAAGATGAATGCCTGCAATTTGCATAGGTTGCTCCAACGCACTGCTCCTATACCTCTGTTTTTTTGAAGGAGGAAGTGCCAATGGTGTTTCCTATTCTATAGTCTGTAGGAATGCAGCAGAGGAGTAATTACTGGCTAAATACTCTGAATCCTGCCGGGCACTGCCAGAAGCAATTGGAGGAGATAAATTCTCTTTGTGTTTCTTCTTTGCTGTTAGACAGGAGTTGTCTGTCCTGATAATATGTGATTGTTAGGAGGGATTTCCTTAGCCATGTGTTCAGGGTGTGAGCAGGACCAACACACACAGCTAGGCAACAATGATTCCATGAAGTTTATCTGACTCTGCCAGTCTTAAATGTAGCAGAACGGCCAAGGCTAACTCTTCGGAGGGGAGAAGGATGGTCAAAGGTACACGATAATTCTTCATACCATCCAGGAAAAGAATGTTCACACAATATTTTAATCAAAATATATCTAACTGTGTAGAGAAAGGCAATGGGGCATTACGGTGGATAACGTTTTGAAATATAGATAGTTCCATGGATTTAGGTCTTGTGACAAAGTCCCCTTCCTAACTTTGAGGACCACCAGTGGAATAGTAAAAGGGTCCAGCGGCCACCCATAGCTACTGGACGCTGGACCCAAAGTAGGTATGGGGAGGATCACCAGACCAACACTACTGTTTCCCTGCACTACGGCAGGGGACAGTCACAGGCGCACACTCACCAACATCACTGATCACCATAGAAGGGTGGTCGTCGCCACCCCCTCAAGGATATTGCTAATCCTAATATTGGGTCTGCTGGAGACCCCTTCCCACTCCTGAGCTAGAGATAGGTACTCAGTATAGGGATGAATGAAAAGAGCTGCAACATTGTGAATTCACAGGAGATGTAGAAATACATTTCTTCCATCCGGACCACTTCCAAAGAAGACATTTGTGAGCATGAGTCAGACAAGCGCAGACCTCAGGAGTCCCGTGGAAACAAAGTTGCACTGGACACATGGACAGAATGAAAGGAAACCTACTTCTGTTGGCCGCTCAAAGGACACGCAAATACTGTTCTTCCGCTTCAGCTAGCATGGAGGTGATTCCAAAGCTACCATTTCCCCGTGACAAAAACATCACATTTATACCAAAAAGCGTCCCTTTATTACCAACAGCTTTTCTGACTTTTGTTTTACATACTGGAAATACGGCTGCTGGCAATTGGTATTTATGGTCTAGTTGTACACCACCTGTGCGACGGCTAGGTGGATCATGTGATCTGACGTGGGGACGTTAATTGGCACGCATTATCGGCCCCCAGCAGCTTACATTAGGAGTGTGGGAGATGTGCCATGATTCGAGAGTAGCAGTGGGTGGCCTTATAGAAAGAGTTCGGGAGTGTGGTTGTCAGGTGGGATTCTATGCAGATGATGGAGTGATTTGGGTTAGGGGTAAGGTGGGTGGAGTGATTCAAGCAAGGTTGCAGGAGGCTTTGGAGGTAATGGAAAGGTGGTGCCAGGATTGGGGTTTTAAGGTGTCCTCCTCTAAAATGGGGTGTTGTTTAACAGGCGACGTAGTGGTGTCAGTTTGGATCTCAAGCACAGCGGGGATGTGTTGGTCCAGGTGTTTGAATTCCGGTATCTTGGTGTGCTCTTGGATGAGCGCCTGTCATGGAAGTTACGAGTGGATAAGGCGGTGGCGAAGTGTAAACGGCGTCTTCATTTGTAGAAGGTGGTGTCAGGTCAGGAGTGGGGTGGAGGGCAGAGGAGTATGAGGATGCTGTATGTGGGGTTGGTCAGGAGTGTGCTGGAGTTCGGAGTTCAGCTGCAGTGCAGTTATAGTAGGACTCCGCTTAATGTGTTGGATGGTGTCCAGGCAAGGGTAATGAGAATTGTGACTGGGACTGTTCGGTCATCCCATTGAGTCCCATTGAGTATGGCTGAGGTACAGGTCATGGTGCGTGGCAAAATTAAGGATATGTGGCAGGATCGGTGGGATATGAGCACAAAGGGGCGGCAGTTGTATGCAGTGTGCAGTGACGTGCGGGTTCGGGCGTTTGAGTGGGGGGTAGTGTTGACACGAAGGGAGGAAACTATTTTGAATCGCCTTAGGGTGGGTCATGCAGGTTTGGCGGGATGAAAGTTTTTGATGGGTAGAGTTGCATCAGTGGCGTGTGAGGCTTGCGGGTGCCCGGAGACTGTGTCTCATTATATGTTGGACTCTGTATGGTTTGATGTGCAGCGGGAATCGCTCAGAGTCAGTATGAGCGGCATTGGGGTGGTTGTACAGGGGTTATCTGATCTATTCAGTTGGAAAAGAGGGATGGTGGATGATCAGTGTAGGTGAGGTGAATCACTGATTGGTGCTTATTTTGGCGAAAATCATCTGATTAGATAGAAATCACCAGCTTCGGGTTTCTGGAGTCACCCTAACAAGAAGAAGAAGACAATGATTCGAGAGTGATTGATGGGAGCATTAAGTGCATGCCACGGCCGATTGAGGTGAGCAGTAATCGTTTTGAGAGGCCTTTACATGCCTGGTGATATGATATGATATTTTATTTGTATCACGCTCGTACACAAGTGTTTCAGAGCGCGACTAGGCAAGGGAGGGGAACAAGGGAGAATACAGCACAACATAAAAACGATCTTACTAGGCCCAGTGACATTGAGAACGCGCAAGTGCATGGGAAAGGGAAAAGGGAAAAAGTGCATGGAAGGGGGAGAGTGGAAAGTGTAGAGCCGAGGAGCGCAGATAAATAAAATAAATAAAAATAAATAGAAAATGGAGGCAAACTGTGGTAGTGCAGCCAGCAAGTGGCAAGTGCTGTGTTTAAGGCAGCAGACTGGGTAAGTCTGAATAAGTGCAGAAAAAGAAGAAAAATGGGGGGGGGTGCTGTATGTGTACAGATACAGTCCCCAGTGCAAGGGGTGGCCAGGAGGCAGTGCAGGAAGGTGGCAGGGTGAGCAGGTACCTGGGCCCAGGGGACAGAGGGTGGCCAGGTGCACAGTGCCAAGAGAGCAGATCAGCAGGGGAGAAGGGGAGCGAAGGCAGAAGCAAAGAAGAAGGTTTTGAGGTGCTTTCGGAACCAGAGATGGTTCTCCTCAAGTTTTAGAGTGGCAGGGAGGCTGTTACAGAGGGAGGCCCCAGCTGAAGATAGAGATCTACCCCCAGCTCGTTTCTTTGAAAAACGATTGACCCGGAGGGAGTTAGAGGTAGAGGAGCGAAGAGCTCGAGAGGGGAGGTATTTGTGGAGGGATAGCCGAAGGAATTTTGGACCCAGGCCCCAGAAAGCCTTGTGGCCAATGCAGAGGGTTTTGAATTTAATCCTTGCATCCACTGGGAGCCAATGGAGAGATTTTCAGAGCTGGCGGATACAATCCCAGGGCTTGAGGGCAATGACAAGTCTTGCAGTCCTGTTCTGGATAAGTTGTAGAGGGTGGAGAGTGGAGGCAGGTAGATTTAGAAAGAGGCTGTTACAAAAGTCCAACCGAGAGAGAACCAGAGCTTGGAAGACAGTGAGCTTCTGAGGGAAGGAGAGGAAAGGAAGAATACCTCTGAGGAGGTGCAGTAGGAAGTTTGACTTTTTAGAGACCACAGAGATATGGGCCGAGAAGGAAAGTGTGGAGTCAAAGATGACCCCAAGGTTCTTAGCCTCGCAGGTAGGGGCAGGAGGAGGGCCAAGGGAGGCCGGCCAGAGAGTGAGGGAAAAGGATGGAGATGGTGTGCCGATGAGGCGGATCTCCGATGGTGTGGATACGGGTTGTGGACTCTGCTAATAAAATACTGCCCTTTGTCTCTTTCGTTCATAGCACATCGGTCTTTATGAAGAGGACTCAATTGTGATTTGTGGGGTATCTGAATGCACCGCACTGTACACCAGCGAGCGGTTTAACTTACTGCATGGGAGTGAATACTAACCCATGTGTGTAGCACTAGTGGTGGCCATGGGCACGTGTCCCGATGTTTGGGAGCCTTTGGGGTCACATGGTTTCTTGCTCGGCTGCAAGCACTTTGTAGAATGGGGTTTGGCTTCACTGTTGGGGCAGCTTCGCTTTCCCATGAACTTGGCATGTTGAGTGTTGGGATTTTCTAGTTGCACTGGTGCGGTTAAGATGTAAGAGAGTTTAGGCACTTTATCCACTGGTATGGGGGGTCTTCAGCTAATGTATTTTTGGTGTTTACAACTCGGGTGATCAAAACTTTCTAACGCGGTCTTTGGTGTGGTGTGGCTCTTGGCATTAGGGTCTAGTAATGCTGTGAAGTGGGTTTTGTCTTGTGGGTGATTGCACTTTGCTATGAGTGATGGATTTGTGTTTATGATGCAGATTGCGGAATCCTGAGTTGTTTTCACCGAAGTTGGAAATTACCACATATGTGTGGTTCAGCAGTCATTGCTGTCACTCTTGATCACCTTTGATTGATCCAAGGTAAGAGTGGATGTTTATGGAGGAGTGTAATTTGCTTTTCTCATTGAGTGCGATATTCATTAGGGTCAAAAAGTGTGTGGCGTTGGGTGATTTATATATTTTTTTGTTGGTTTTCTGTTCATCCATTATTGCGCTATTTTAGTTTTTATGATTTTTGAATTTGTGTTTTTTGTTTATTTTGAATATGATATGATATGATAGTTTATTTATATAGTGCCTATATACAATGTGTTTCAAAGCACTTCAAGGCAAGGGAGGGAATAAGGGAAAATACAATGACATTCTTACAGGCCATGAACAGTAAGGATGTGAAATTAACTATTGTACTCGGCCTGATGACATTTCAAATAGTGCAAGAGCTAAGCTATAGATAAGGAAGGGAGGGGGAGAGTGGGAAGGAAATGGAGACAGACAGGCGACTACCGTACTAGGCCTGAAGACATTTCTGGTAGAGCCGGAGAAAACAAAAGGTGAGGGAGAGGGGTGCATAAAGGGAGGGGAGGAACAAAACAAGCAACTATCATACTAGGCCTGACGACATTTCAGATAGTGCTGGAGAGGGGGGGGGGGCGCAATTAAGGGGAGGGCGGAGGAGACAGACGAGGTTGTTATCATACAAGGTTCAGGGACAATTCTGATAGAGTAAGTGCATAGAAGAAAGTAGGGGCAGGAGGGGAGGAGATAGGAAAAGGGAGAAAGGGAGAGGAGGAGAGAACAGAGACTAAGCAGTCAAAAAGAGTGGAGAAGCAAGAGGGGAGAGCAAATACAATTGCAGAAGTCAGTAGTAACACATAATGTTGCAAGCCAAGATACAAGATGAAGATGGGAACAGCATGATTCAGGGCAACCATGAGTACAAGATGCAAAGGAAGTTCAGCATGAGAGTTGAGAAAGGGTGACACACCGTGAATCAATGAAATCCATAAAAGTAAAATCCAGCATTGGCTACAAGACGGTGATGGTGAAACCAGAGTGTATCAGGACAGACTCCTGCAGAAGTAGGCTGGGTGGGGTACGGACAGGGTAGCAGAATCAAGCAAAACAAGCAACACCTGTGTGCTCCAAGGGGGGGGGCACACAGGACACCACCAGGGGACCAGAGGGGGTGGGGATGGCCTGTGGGGACAGAGAGAGTAAACCCATGTTGGTACATGCTTACCTGCTATCTGAGCAGGGGTTCGGGCCCTGGGTCCAGCTGGTCCGAACAGGTCCAAACAGGAATTGCCCTTTGCTTCGGACAACCGGGTGAGAGACACCCTTGATCTAAGAGTTAAGAGCAGGAAGGAAGAGGCAGGGCCAAGAAGGTGGGTGGTGCTAAGGCCAGGTGACCTAGATCCACTTGCACCTGCTCCCCATCTGCAAAGGAAAAGAGGCGAAAGGGCTCCTTAAGTAGGGAAAAGAGCAGCAACCAGGAATGCACCAGGTGGCCGGGGCTTGCTAAGTGGGGAAAAAGAGCGGCAACCAGGAAGGCACCAGGTGGGCGGGGCTTAGGCTGGGTGACCTAGATCCACTTGCACCTGCTCCCCATCTGCCTGTAGATGCTCCTATGCAAATTCTTTCATTGGTATTGATAAGGAGTCCCCAGGAAATTGGACATTGTATAGTTTTACCACAAGGAATACAGAGCTCTCGTTGGTTCGATGTTGATTATTAGAAGTGTGTTTCTAGACCTTTTGTGAATAGTATAGATTTGTGCACCCTTGAGGAAGGTCCAACATTTGTAGTGTATGGGACCGAAACATGTTGGGTTAATAGAGTACATTTTGTCTATTGATTTAAAGTGTTCATGATTGAAGCCTTCTCAAAGATATAGTACAGTATCATTACGAGAGAACACCAATACCTACTAGTTTCAGTGAGTAGTTTTAAGGTTACCTAGCCCATTGTTTTTTCTTATTGTTTGGGTTTTTGTCATTTTCTAAATACACTATATGTATGACAATTTATATAGGATCGGAATTGAAATGAATTTGTGATTTTATGTGTTTTATTGATTGTTATTCTAATACAATTTTGCATTTTGTGCAAATGTATGTATTGTAGCCCGTCTCCACTTTTAGTTTTTCCTTTGTGTGGATTTTGAAAATACAGAGGGACCACTTCAAAGCAGGTAATTCCAGCGGCACTCCAAAGAGGGGAGGGAAGGAGGGTCTGACACATGTCTAGGACAGTTTAAAAATCCAAGATGGTGACAAGTCTTCAAATAAGCTCATGTCAACTCCTTTTAAACCCACTTCACCACAGGCCCAATCAGACCAAATCGCAAACCAGCCTAGCCCACACTGTACGGGTGCCATCCATACCCAGAAGCACCACCCAGGGGGAATAGACACTACACTATAAGCGCAGCTTGGTAACTTAAAGAGTGTGGGGTGTTCATGAAGGAACCAGGGGAAGGTGGTATGAGTGGATTGGTTAGCTAGAGTTCTACTGAGAAAAGACCTGGGAGGAGAGAGTTGAATGTTTAAGTGAGGAAGTTAAACTGGAGGAGAATTGTTAACATCTGAAAGAACAGTTATCGAGGAGGTTGGAAAAGGAATTCATACCCTCAGGAAAGAGGGTTGTTGAGAAGGTGGGAGGAAGAGTCTTAAATAAATGGGATCTGTAATACATTACCCTGCATTATGTCCCTGTCTAAAACTAAAAAGCAACAACCACCATGATGAACAAATATGTGTCTTTCTCTTCCTTCCTATGGTTCTGACAATATATATCTTACCAGTAACTTAATTTGGCCGTGAGATGTTTGATACAGTCTGGGGAAGAAGCATTCTCTTGCTTCAGGGATCTAGGGCTGAAATCATGGCTTTTCAACTGTGATTGTGTGATCTTTACGCAAATCTCCTCGGTCTGCCGGAGAGGCTTTGTGAAACTTAGGGTACTGAAGAAGGTGCTTCCATTCCTTCCTAATTCAGCTAGGAGCAAAATTGTTACTGCCACCATTATGGGTGCCATTGACTACTGTAATGGCATCTATTTGGGCCAGCCAGACGTATTGCTCCAATGACTTCAGATCCTCCAGAATGTGGCGGCTAGGCTGGCTCTCTCCGCCCCTAGACTAGCCCATTCTCAGGACCTACTTCAGCGCCTTCATTGGCTACCCGTCAGAGAGGGCGAGGGAGGGAAAGAGAGAAATAGAGAGAGAGAGAGAGAGAGAGAGAGAGAGAGAGAAAGAGAGAGAGAGAGAAAGACAGTGGGAGAGGGAGAGAGAAGATTGAGAGATAGCCTGTATAGATGACTATATTTTTGTGTACAAGGCTGCTACTATGTTTTTGTGACAGTGTTTATGCTGGCAGTATGTTTCTTGTGCTTGCATGCCCTGAATGTGCCAGACTATCAGGTACCCCACACACCAACATACCAGGTAGGGACTGCATGTGGGAAAAGTGGAGGGATTGCTGATTGGCAATTTCAGTGCCATGCATGTGGTGTTAGCTGAGGGTGGCAATGGGAAACCGCGTGGGCCCATTGTCTTGGTGCAATGTGGAACCAGACAGTGTTTAGGCTGCCATTGGGAGGGCGTTGGTGAGACATGGAGCATCATTTTCTGGGGGTAATGTGGGCACCATTATGGCATTGTGCTTTGTAGAGGTAATACTTTCATGATATTGTTGAGACTGCCTTCACAATTATCTGTGATCAAGACACCAGTATGACTGTGTGCTTTTCTGGGGCAAAACTATTATGATGCTGTCGAAGCTACCATGATATTTATATTATGTGATCCCCTGGAGCAGTTTGAAACTGCCATCTGAAGTATTGGAATACTTCGTGTGTATTTTAGGTGCTCCCCTAAATAAATCTTTTGACTTTATGCAATTTATCTATAAATTTGTTAACAATTGCACCATTTCGACTAATCATTTAACAAATGTTCTTGGAGATAGAATTGCTGTGTGTGTTCTGGCCCTCTTGCTTCCATGTGCACACCAACGTGAGGGGAAATGCTCATACCAGACAGGTGTGGAAGGGGATATAAACTGTATATTTTGGATATTGAAGATGCAATACTCCAGCAATGTGCTTTCTTAATAGTTATTTGTCAATGCAAAGGGGGCTGCTATTCTCTCACGTATCAATCGCTTCCACTTAACATGACATTCATAACACAACATGGCATGGAACTTTGAATTCCCCATTTACCATATTGTTTTGTAAAAGTTCCCTATAGCACTCTCTATACATCTGTGACTGAGGCAGCACCTATGTCTCCCCAAAGCTAAGATTTTTACTGAGTAGCCAGTCTAGAAAAAAATCATGGGCACTTTGCTGGTGTCACAAATAAGCACAGCCTGGTTTCAGATCTGCTGAGAACAAAATGTACACTGCTCAAATGTAGGTCGTGATTTATAAGGCGCTTAATACACAGAGGTTTCTGGGCGCGGACCCTAGGATCGTACCTGCAGTGCTCGTGTCGTCTTGTTTCCAAGGTGAGCACGATGCCCCTGAGCTATCCGCCCAAAACAAAGCCCACACGCTACCCTACCCTCCGCAGTAATAGCATATTCTAGAGTCCATGCTGAACTCTATCGCAAGACAGTGCCAGGTTCTCTACTGTCCAGTTAAAATGCTAGTCAGTCGTTTCATTACCTAGTTTTATGCTTACTCACTCTGGAGCCTCGAATCCAGAGTTCCCCTGCAGAGGCTCGGGGATTCCTGGGGACACGGTCTATCTCTCGGATAGCTCGCTCCAGAGACATGCACGCCTATCGGGAGGCCCGTATTTGAGGACAGGAACGTGGTCCTCATTTCATGTCATTTTATTGAATGTATATAGCGCTTTCGCTAAAGCGCTGAAAAAAAATATGGTACAAAAAATATGCCGATGAATCTTACACTGTCATAACCTTAAGACGCAAGAAAATGAGATTTAAGGGAGGAATGGGAGGAGTATAGAGAGGAGGAGGGGCGAACAGAGATGGAAAAGCATTCCAGAATTTAGGAGCCAGTAGAGAGAGAGAACACAAACGAAATGCAGCACACAGGAGTTTCGGGGTAGCCAAAAGAAAGAGAGAATGGTGGGATAATAGAATGAGGCCAGCAAAGCCAAATACGAGGAGCGACTTTCCATCTGTGCCTCAGAGGTGAGTTTAACCACTTTTGCTGCCCTTTGCAGCTCCAAAAGCATGTTTTGCGTTGTTTCCTTTTTTAACGTTCACCACAATCCCAAGTGCCTTGGTTGCAGGATTTTAGAGCCTGTTTTTAGGTTTGCACTTGTGTCTTGGACCCTTCCCTCCTCCCAACCCTCTGCTGTTTCTGTTTTTCTGTGTCTCTGATGTTCCACTAGGCTCTCTCCCACTCTCTTTTTCCCTATTCCTCTGTGGTTGCTGCTGTGACCGTGCCTCGTTCCCTCTTGTTGTATGCCCTGCCTTGTATTGTAATGGAACCCTGGCATGTTTATTATTATTGGCCAGTTTTCGACATTCTTTTTGTTTAGGCCGGGGCTTGACGGCTGGGTGGCCACAGGGTCCGTTTCGTGACAAATCCTGTCCTGCTTACCGTTTGGTGTGCCGTGTACCTTAATTCACTGGCAACGAGGATAATAAAGAGAGTGAGGATGAGCGGGAACCCCAGGAGCAATCCACGTGTGTGCCTTAGCCTGCATTTTCGCTGTGCTGCCCAGCCGCTCCTGTATCGACGCTTGGTCGACCTCAATCCTGCCAGCCCCTCCGACTTTGCCTTAAAATGCAGGTGCAGTTCCATTCTCCCCTGACGGTCCCCTGTGATTTGGAGACCGGAGCCGCAGCACGAGCCCAGCAGCAGATGCAGCCATTGCATCGCTCACAGACATAACAAGAGATCGGAGGAAAGGACCCAGCAATGTCATGGCATGTTGGCATCCATTTTGGTTGGCATAGCATGCACCCATACACCACAACACAAAATAATTAGAATGTGTTTTTATTCCATTCCGCATCACTGAATGCATGTTTCCTTTACCGGTGCATGCTGCCCGGCCCACAGTTAATGGTGGAAGTGCCAAACAGGTACTGTGTGTGTATCTGCTATTAATGTAAGTGTGCTTATTCAGGCATTCAGGATAGCAATACTGAGCAACACTAACTGTGAGCTAGCCCATAACACAGGATACTTCCAGCATCATGCAGCAAAGTAATGCCAGACCCCCTCCCACATTCCTATCAACTCTTGATGAGCCTCCTATGGCATGGGACCTCTGGGTAGACGCATTTAAGGTCTACTTAAGAGCAGCCGCTGGAGCCAAGTACACAGACAACGAGAAGGAAGCAGTGCTTTTGAATTGTTTGAGCGCAGAAGGGCTCAGGGTATTCAGCCATTTACCGGGCAAGGAAGTACGAGTCTCTGGCGGTGAGGAAGGAGAAACCATAGTGAGCTTATGTGAGATAGCTTTGAAGAAATTGGAAGGGAGTTTTGGGAAAAGGCCCAATGTTGTGTTGGAGTGATATCACTTATTTTCCAGGGCACAATGTGGAAATGAATAGATTGCTTCTTACATTACGGCATTGTGCGCTCTCATTTCCACGTGTAAATTCACAGGCATACTGGACGAGTATATAAGAGACCAGGTGATGATGAAAACAAGGAACTCCAAAGTGACGGACTTTGAATCGACAGAGACCCTCCTTTGGATAAAGTGATCGAGAAATGCATTGGAGAGACAGGGCCTCCGTATCCTTGTCCTTTACTGCTTTTTATCGTGTGTTCTGTTGTGTTTTCCGCGCAGGGATTCATGTGGGACTCCTGGCGGTGCAGCTCTCTCCTTTGGTTTTGGGTAATAGACCCATGGGATACCCTTATGGCACCCATGGGTAGGGGTACAACCCTGTGCCCCTAGTGTATGTTTTTGGGCACCTGTGGGTGGCCCACAGAGCAGGGTACGGGCTGGTGGCAGCTCCATGCTGAATTTGACAGGTGCTCCGAGTATCCTCCATTTTGGGATACCCAGGCCCTGCCATTCTAATCAGTTGATTCCTGATAGGAAACAAGATGGCCCTTGTGGCCTCTTGCTTTCTATTGCCTGTTACCTTGTTTTCCCAAAGACCTGGGAAGCCCTGACTCTGGCCCTTCCCCCTGACTGGCTGTTGGGTGGAAGTTCCATATATAGTATTGTGGGGAAGTGCTGACCAGACTGGCTGGAGCCTTCCCAATGACAGTGTGTTGTGGTTGCGCCTGTGGGTGGCACCTGGGTGAATGGAGTGTGTGACGAATACGCATTCTGTGTTGTGGGTGTCTAGTATCTGGTGTTTGACACAATGGGCCTCATTACGAGGTTGGAGGTAGTCATGGCGCTATCAGCGCCATGACTACCTCCAATACCAGTACCATGTCCGGTCCCATTCAATGGGGACTTACCGGTCTATTCCGACCTTTGCGGGACCGGTAAATCCCCATTGAAAAAGCCATTCCCCATTTCAGCCCCCATAGGGCTCAATGGGAAGGTGCTAATAACGGTACGGCAAATTGCGGTACCGTTATTAGCTCTGAAGTCCCTTAACAGGTCCCTTCCATAACGCCTGGGAAAGCCAGGCGTTAAGGAAGGGACCCGCTAAGGGACCTCATAGTAGGGCGGTAAGGGATTACCGGCACCGGTGCCCTTACCGGTGCCGGTAATCCCTTGCCGCCCACCTCGTAATGAGGACCAATGACTGAGACAGCCCTGCCCGAAATTGGTATGAATGCAATATGCACCTGATTGGCTGCCTGCCTGCATGAATGCCCTTCTGACCGATTGGCTGCCTGAGTGTGATCCAGCAGAATGAATGGGAGATCAACTAGTATATCTGGGGGCCTCTCACTGCTAGAATTTGTGTTCAGAAGCTGAAGAGTAACTGGAGTGAAACTGAAGCTTAACCTTGAAGCCCTGCTGGAAGAGAAGAATTGCTGTTGCTCTCCTTCACAATCTGAAAGCTGCTGTGTCTCCAAGAACTGACCCAGAAAGGACCTTGTAAGGCGCCCTCTTCCCGAGCTACGACGGACACTCGTGCACCAGCTGACCTTTGTCAAAGCTCCCTGGTAGACAGACCTAGGACAAGCTGCGGACCGGAGACAGGGACTGCCATGGATTCCCAAAGAGAAGCGCCCGGACTGTTGTCCGCCACTGTCGACGACCGCCATTGCCAACTGGAGCCGCCGCGCTCCCGTTCGCCTAAGAACTTCATTTGATCCAAGGACGCTCGTGTCTGCATCACGGCCCGCTTTATCCCGCTGGAGCAGGTCCGACCGTCAACGCGCCGAGGAGCATCCGCCGGTGGGTTTCCCGCCACCTAAAGACCACAGAGACGCCAACTACTCGATGCCCTTGCTGGGCCACAGTTCTTCATCATCTCTTTGCGGTCCAGAACTATCGTCACTGAGGTGCCCCGCGCACCTCTTCCTTGCAGGACGCCAACGCTCTGTCGTCGATGAGCACCGCTAGGAACAAAGCTGCCACTTCACCGCCATAGTTCACCCGGTTCTCCGTCGGACGTTCGACGACCCGTGACTCCTGCCTGAAAGGGAGGGCACTCAAGAAGGGCCGTCAATTTCCCATCGACGAACGATACAATTCCTGGTACATTGGGGCTGTAGAACTATTGTATAGGGAAATAAAACTCATAGAACAATATATGGAATGGGCTTGTGCTATATCTTTATCTTACAGGTTGCCCAGGTGGGGGGATTTCCACACAGAACTGTGCTTAACGGTAGAGGCCAGTATTCTGCCTATTGTTTCAACCATCTTGCTTTCCTTCCTATTTCTATTGCTGGTTTCCTTGTTATTTATCTGTGTGACATTACCGTTGATGCACTTTAATGAGATCTGATAATGCTTGTGGTACCACTTTAGAACTGTATATATTTACCATTATAGATTAACTAAAGCACAAAGTGAGTTATTGTGATAGTGTACATAACCTTGAATATTAATTATATAAAGACTGTGTTTTAACTAATTCAGTGTGTGGACATTCCTTTGTGGGGGCTTGGAGACTACACGGTACTTAAGAACCAGCCTGCATCACCTCCTGAGAAGCTAGGCCTTGATTGCTTGACTACCTTACCAATAATAGAGAATCTTGGCTGGGGTCCTCTGTGCCTCTCCTCTACCATATAGAGAGCGGAAGAACAGACACCCCCTCCAATCTTTACACCGTGCCAGTGTACACGTTGTGACAGAGGAAGTAGAAAGGGCGGCACGGGGCGAATCAGTGAAGCAGTGCTAGCACCCAAGAAGGGTAGCGGTGAGACAAGGGGTAGAGTTGAAAGAGTGGATTATCATGCCAACAAGAACAGCAGAGGGCCATTCGGTGCCAGAGGAAGACAAACATGTACAAAGTGTGGATGGACCGGCCACTCTAGCGGGGCCAAGGTGTGTCCAGCCTTGGGAGTGGAGTTCAGAAGATTTAATACCACGGGACATTATGTTATAATGTGCAAGTTGAATAGTGAGAATGGTGGTATGCAAGGAAGACAAGTGGTCAGGTTGGTGTCGGAAGAAGGGGGTGTCGACGGAATGGTGGGACACGTGAGCAGTGTGGCGCAGGAAGGTGTGCTATTACATGTGGAGGGGGCGGTCAAGAAAGGACCGTGGGATGTGTTAACTGTGAATGGGATTGAAACGTTGGTAGATTGTGGTTCACCTTACACTATGATTTCTCCAGAACTATAAAAGAAGAGTTATGGAAAGGAAGTGTTGATGCTCAAACCACCCGATATCAATCCCAGTGCATATGGGCAAGTGCCTATCAAAGTTTTGGGGTATGAATGGGCTCAAATAGAGTTCAAAGGGTGCAAAACGGAAGGAAAGTTATATGTAGTGCACAAAGGCGAGAGCGTCCTGGGATGGGAAGAGCAAGCTGCTTTGGAAATTGAGATACGCCCTGGTAAGGCCATTCCTGAGTTGAGTGTGGAAGAGCAGAAACCATCCGTGGGTGGTGTGTCAGCGGACTACTTGCAGAGTTTGTATCCCGCTGTGTTTTCAGACAATTTGGGCATGTTGTGTGGTTTCTCTCATCAGATTGTATTGAAGGGAGGGGCAGTGCCTAATGCCCATAAGGTTAGGAAGGTACCAGTGTTGGCCAGAGAAGGATTAAAGTATGAACTTGCGAAAAGTAAGAAGGCAGGAGTAATAGAGGAAATTGAATCTTCAGAGTGGTTGTCACCAGTAGGTCTTGCGCGCAAGCAGGATGGTGGCCTCAGGATGTATGTCGACCATAGGCAACTCAATGTTCGTATCTGGGTCGACTGCCATCCCCTGCCTAATATAAATGAGCTTTTAGCGACCATTGTCAGGCAGCGTGGTTATCCACATTTGACCTCCCTTTGGCGTATCATCAAATTAAACTGCACAACGTGTCGCGTCCGCTTATGTCATTTGTCACCCCATTCGAAGTGTACAGATTTTGCTGCATGCCATTTGGTTTGGCATCGGCATTGGCCGTTTTCCAATGGTTGATGCAGGCACTGTTTGGGGAAGTATGTGGTGTGAGCTACTTCCAGGACGATATTTTAATTTGGGGAAAGGATTGTAGCAAACACAATGAGAGAATGGTTTGTGTACTGGAACTTTTGAAAAAGAGTGGTTTGACCGTAAAGTTAGCAAAGTGTCAGGTGGGTTTTTCGCGTGATACTTATTTAGGACACACATTGGACCTAGGGACGGTTTGGTGAAGGTAATGAGGGAGGCTCCTTCCCCGGTGAACAAGAAACAGTTGAGGTAATTCCTGGGAATGACTGAGTACTACGTGAAATTTATTCCATCGTATGCTGAGTAAATTGTGTGCATGAATGCACTTTTGAAGAACAATTTTAGGTTTGAGTGATCACAGAGTTTGTCAAGTTGAAGGAGGATGTGGATAAGGCTTCCTCGTTGAGTTTGTTCACTCCTAAAAATAAGACTGTGCTCACTGTGGACGCGAGTGACGTGGATCTAGGGGCGGTGTTGGAGCAGTGGCAGGATGGTAGGTTCAGACCAATTGCATTTGCATCTATAGTTCTTAGGGATGCCGAGAGGTGTTATTCTGTGATTGAGAGGGAAGCTCTGGCTGCCTGTTGGGCCTCTAAACATTTCACAAGGTTTCTATGGGGTCTTCCGTATGTGATTCAGATGGATCACAAACCCCTTACCTATGTGCTTACTACCAAGGACATGGGGTCTGTGTCTCCAAGGATAGCAAAGTGGATGGTGGATTTACAAGAGTACAATTTCAGAGTGGAATATATTATGGGTTCCAGGAACGTGGTTGCAGATTGCGTGTCTTGGTTACCTGTGTTTGATTCCATTGGGGACGTGGAGGGAGAAAGGAGCACCCAGGTTGCATCCATCCATCCCGTTGTTGATAAATGTGAGTGGGACAAGGAGAGTGCAGTTGATGCAGAGTTATAGTGGATCAATAATGGTATGCATTTTGGCTGGGAGAATGCGGATGTGAAGGAAGAAGGCAAGGCATAGGTGCATATTCTGAGTGAGTTGGCAGAGGACCCTTGGGTCATCTCTAGAGGTGACAGGTTGGTTCCTCTCTCAGTTTGAGTAGCAAGTCAGTTAGTTGACTGGCTCACAAGGGTCATTTGCATAGGTCACTGACTAAAAGAAGATTGCAAGCATTATTCTGGTGGCTGGCAATGGACGCAGAGGTGGAGATGGCTGTGAAAGAGTGCGTGAAAATGCAAGGTGCTCAGTCCGCAGCCTATTTACCCTGTAGAGGTTCCGGGTTAAGTGTGTTCAAAAGTGGCTTTAGACATCATGGGTCACATGGATGGCCTTGGTGGAGAGTTGAGATTCATGGTGGTTTTGGTGGATTACACTTTGCAGTGGAAGGAGGTGGCTGTATTGGAAACAGTGACAACTGAGAAGATCATAGACTTTCTCAGTATGGTGTTTGACAGGGAGGGTGTCCCGGCTAGCATATTGACGGACAATGTGGTTCAGTTCATTTCGTTCCTCATGCAGTGAGTTCTTACGGAATTTGGGCATCAGGCATCATAGGACCCCTTTGAATAACCCTGCTGCAAATGGGTTAGTAGAAAGGATGAACAGATTTGTTAAGGGGGCGATTCAACTGGATGTAGCGAATGGTTTGAATTGTTGTGGAGGTGTGTCAGAAGTGTTCACGGCCTATAGACATACGCCATCAGCTTTTACGAGTCGCTCACTCCTTGAACTGATGAGAGGTAGACAGGTGGGTTCCAAGTTGCAGACGGCTGCCCTTGGTGATGGGGTCTTCATCAAAGTGCGTGTGTCAAAGGTGTTGGAGAGAGTGCATTCTCGACAATAAGAAACCCATTGGTGTGAAGGCTGGGGATAGTGTTTATGTGAAGAACCCAAGATTTGTATTCAAGGGTGGAAGTATGCACATATCTCCTCAGACTGTACTGAAGGTTGGTGAAGGTTACGTGGTTCGGGATGACGGGTCGCGGTGGAACAAGAGGAGGATTGTGGCCGAGGGAGTAGCACCCATGGGGCCCATATCATGTGACACATCTGATTTCACTTTGGAGCCCAGTTCCCGTTCAGTTGTTGAGGTGCATGAGGTTGTGTGTGAGGAGGGAGTTGTGCATAGGGAGGAGTGTGCAGTGGCTGTGCCAGACCTTGCGGTTCAGTGTAGTAATAATGTGGAGTGTGCTCCAGGAGTTGCAGCAGATTCTGCTAGTGGTAGCCGCATTCCTAGGATCAGGTTACCTCCTGTCAAATTGAGGGATTGTGTTTGGTGGGGTGTTTCGGATATGAGCTCTGTGTGCTGAGCTCCATGTACCGAGCTCTGTGTGTTGCAAGTTCAGAAATTAGTTCAGAAATTAGCTCTTGGTGTTATTAACCTGTCAAATGAACTTGATGTTTTGTTCATTCCTTTCCTTCATTCCTTCCTCGTTTTCTGTTTTTTTTGTTTGTATGCAAATTGTTATTGTGATCATATGTAGCATCATCAAGGGGGGAGAAGTGTTGGAATGGAACCCTGGTGTATTTATTATTGGCCAGGGTTCCACATTCTTTTCTGTTAAGAGGCTTGACTGCTGGGTGGCCAGAGGGTCCGTTTTGTGACGATAAATCTTGTCTCACTTACCGTTTGGTGTGCCTCATACCTTACTTCACTTACTTGTGTTTCCCTACTGATGTGCTCCCCTGTGTGCCCCCCCACCCTCCTCCTGCGCATCCTGCGGTGCATGGCACTAGGGCTGTGCTCCTCTCCTTCTCTCCCACCTCCAACTTTCCTCCTCTCACCCCCTATGGTGCTCTCCATTTCTGACATCCTCTCTAACTGCTACTCTGTTGACTATCCTATCCCTCTCCCTAAGTCTGGATGGAAAAAGTTCAAGAGGGAAATCCTGGTCTCCAACCCAGGCCTCCCTATCACTGATACCTACATCAGTGCTTCCTCCAGACAGACTCTCACCGACATCCTCTTTCCCGTTCCCTCTCCTGACCTATGGAACCCTCATATAGTCTCTGTTCTCTCTCCTATCTCCTCCTCACCCATCAATGGTGGCACCCGGTGGGATGCCCTCTTAGCCTCATTCCACTTCTCCAAAACCATCATTAATATCTATCTGAATGGGACTGTCTTGGTCCAGGGCCCTCAGCCCAATCTCCTCCTTTTTGATACACGCTTCCCACGTTCCTCTCTTCTCCTGCTACTCCTTCTAACACCTCTCTGTCTCCTGTGCCATCTCCTTCCTCCTTCGCCTCTATGGCACCTACCTCCTCCTCCTCTCTGACACCCATGCCACCTCTGTCTGTTGCCATTGCCCACTCTAGGGCGCCTCTACAACTTCTGTTGGATGTACCTCCCTCCTGTACCCCACCACAGAAGTCTTTCAAATGTCACAACCTGCTCCACGTAGCTACTCTCAACTCTCGCTCTGCTGTCAAACACTCCTTTAACATCTGCGGCCTCCTTGAAGACCTTGACCTGGATGTCCTCGATCTCACCATGTCACGGCTTCAGCTTCCAGGCTCAGGAGTGGCACGAACCAACCTACCTCTCCAGGGTCTTGGTGCCTGCAAGTTAGACTTACACAAGCTTCCGTGACCCGGGGGGGGGGAAGAGGGTTAGGATCTCGATGGTTGGATAGGTTCAGTAGCAAGGGTAACCGGTGAGAGGACTAGGAAAGGGGAGGTGGTTAGGGAAGGGGACATAGGATAACACAATGCAACTGTTGCGTCTTCACACACATTCACAATATTCACAACTCCCCCCCACACCCCACAACAAGGGCTAGAAGAACCAGAAAGAGACTTATCTCGGGGTGAGTGCTGGCCTCCTGCCTGTGCACTCTCAGGTCCAGAATCCGGAGCAGTGTTATTGCTGAAAAGAGAGTGGGAATTACCATCTGCGTGTTACATCACACATCAAACGTTACATTCACTCACTCTCGCACTAGAGGTTAATGCACCCTTAACGTGCTCGAGTAGTTAAGTACATGCAGCTGTTAACATTCCCCCTTTACGAGCGGATTACAGTCGCGCGTGGCTCCGCGTCCGTTATTGCCCAAAATGTAATTGCTACCAAAGGGCTCCTGCGTAGCAACAACTCGTGTTGTATGTCACACTGAATTAAGTTGTAGCCTCTCAGGTAGCCACGTAACCATGAACGGCTGTTAGTGGGTTAAAACATGCTTGACTACGCGCTGCGTGGTTCCTATAGTTTGCGCGTAGGTCAGATTGCAGACACTATGACGTTAGTATTCAAGGCTTTTCACTTAGCTTGCTGGAGCAGGGGGGGACATGAGAAACTTGGGCGGAGCCTCCCTGCGCGTGCCCCTGACCGCAGCTGCTGGTGGAATCCTCTGACTCTCTACGGTTCATCAAAGCGCTGCGCGCCTTCCCCCAGATCCGCTTACGCTGCCTGTGGCTTGCGGTACTTATCTGAAGGGCTTGAGGGGCCCAGGTGGAGGATGAGTGGGGCGTGGCCCCTCGTGAGCTTCCCCTTGCTCGGAGCTCCGGAGAACACGTCTTCTCTGGTTGCTGTCCTGAGCACAAGCCCCGTGCTCTCGATGATCTCGTGCGCATGCGTGCGCGTGCCCCGCCCGACATGGGCTGTATTACGTATTTCTTGGCCCGGGGGTGCTTGGGAGATGTAGTCCGTGAGCTGTTTTTCCTGCAGAAAGGACATAATAGTCTTTTGTACGGCAGTATTCTGTTTTTAGAGGCATGTGTCTTCCTGGTGCTGGTTGCCATTAGTTTCAGAGCCCTTCGCAGCACCGGAATACTATGTTTGTCATCGTGCCCCATGACAGTACTCCCCCCACCGCCCGCACAGGAGGATCTGGGTTTAGGTTTAGCTGGATGGTTGCGATGGAATGCCTTGACCAGTCTTGGTGCATGGACATCCCGAGCAGGTTCCCAGGATCGATCCTCCGGACCATACTCCACCCAATCTATGAGGTAATAAAGCCCATCATTCCGGTGTTGTGAATTCAAGATGGCCCGTACTTCATACTCAGGGTGTCCCTGTACCATAATGGGTGGTGGTTTTATAGTACGAATACTAGGTAGAGCAGGTTTAAGCAACGACACATGAAAGGTAGAGTGGATCTTCATTTGGCTGGGTAAACTGAGTCTAACTGCCACCGGATTGATCACAGCGGATATGGTAAATGGTCCAATGAATCAGGGTTGTAACTTACGGAGTCCTGTCATCCGAATGTGGTGTGTGGAGAGCCAAACTCGATCTCCTGGTTTATACTGGGGGCTATCGCGTCTTTTTTTATCGCCATAGGCCTTATATGTTTGCTTGGCTTTGTTTAGGTTCTGTTGTATATGTGCCCAAACCTGGCGCGCATGTGAATGAAACCCTAATAACATGGGTAAGTTATCCTGGGGTATATTAGCAACGGTGGGCAAAACCCTGGGATGGTAACGTACACTCCGTAATACGGAGTGTACCCGGTGGAGCAGTGTACTGAGTTGTTATAGGCGATTTCGGCTAACCAGACGTATTCCACCCACGATGATTCAGAGGTGGTGGTATAACAACGGAGGTACTGTTCTAGTCCTTGATTTACTTTCTCCGTCTGTCCATCTGTTTCCGGATGGTACCCTGAAGACAAGCTCACTTCTGTGCCAATCAGTTGGCAAAAGGCTCGCCAGAAGCGTGAGGTGAATTGTGGCCCACGGTCTGTAATGACTCGCCTGGGTAACCCGTGAAGTCGTACTATGTTTTGCAGGAATAATTCCGCCAATTCTCTGGCAGTGGGGACACCCCGACAAGGGATGAAATGACCCATTTTGGTTAATGAATCAACCAAGACCAGAATCGAAGTGTATTTTCGAATGGGTGGTAGATCCACGATCAGATCCATAGTAACTATATGCCAAGGAGTTGGTGGAGAAGGCATTGGTTGTAGGAAGCCGGCAGGTTTCTGATGGCTGGCCTTTTGTCTACTGCAAGTGCTACACCTGGTTACATAGATTTGCACGTCACGGTGTGAGGTGGGCCACCAGTAATGATGTGCCACGTTTTGTTGTGTTTTAGCTATTCCTGGGTACCCTGCAGTGGGAGCCTCATGACACCAACTCATAACTTCTTCCCTGAGAGCCGCCGTGGGTAAGTACAAGGCGGTAGCATAATATGCGAGGCCCTTCACTAAGGTGTGTTGTGAGCCTCGAGAACACCACTCATTCAATTCCTGGGTAGACATAGCGTGGAGTACATCCTCAAAGATGTTAGGCCGACCTACCACCCCAACAATACGAGCTGTGGGGATTATAGGACGTGTCTCCCTGATGTCTTTAGTCTCCTTTTCAGGGTATCGAGACAACAGGTCAGCCTTGCCATTATCCGATCCTGGACGATAGGTTATGAGGAAGTCAAAATCCGCAAAATAAAGCGCCCAACGCAACTGTCGAGGACTGAGGGTTTTTGCAGTCTTAATAAACTGTATGTTTCTATGATCTGTGATCACTGTTATAGTATGGTGGGCGCCCAGAAGGTAATGGCGCCATTCTTCGAAGGCTGCCTTCACTGCCAATAATTCCTGGTCTGCTATGGTGTAATTTACTTCAGCCGGAAGCAACTTTCGAGAATAGTATGCAACTGGGTGTAATAACCCTGTTGCTCCATCCCGTTGAGACAAGACGGCTCCCAAGGCATAACTGGAGGCATCAGTCTCGATCACGAAAGGCAACGCCAGATCCGGGTGCCTTAGAACTGGGGCCAAGGTAAAGGCTTGCTTTAGCTTTTGAAATCCTTGTTCTGCAGCCTCATCCCACTGGAATGTCTTACCTTTTTTTAGCAAAGTTGCAATGGGTGTGACCAACTCCGAGAAGTTTTTTATAAACCTGCGATACAAATTCGCAAAACCCAGGAATGTCTGTACTTCCTTCACAGTGGTAGGAGCCGGCCAATCTAGAACTGCCTGTACTTTTCGCTGGTCCATCTGAACACCAGAGGGTGTCAGAAAATATCCCAGGAATTCCACCGTAGTGCAATGGAATTCGCATTTCTCAATCTTTGTGAACAAACGGTGTTCTCGAAGCCGTTGAAGTACTGCCTTAACATGTTTTACGTGTTCTTGCATGTTACTAGAATATATCAAGATGTCGTCTATATAGACCACCGTGAACACATCCAAATATCCTCGCGAAACCTCATCCAAGAAGTGCTGGAAAGCCGCGGGAGCGTTGCACAAACCAAACGGCATCACTTGGTACTCGTAGAGCCCGAATTTGGTCCTGAATGCCGTCTTCCACTCGTCACCAGTTCTCACTCGCACCAGGTGATATGCCCCTCGGAGGTCCAGCTTGGTATAAACCGTAGCCTTGCGCACTTGGTCTAGTAAAACCGGTATCAGAGGTAAAGGATATCGGTTCTTGATGGTAATGCGGTTTACTCCGCGATAGTCTATACAAGTTCTCAAGTCTCCAGTCTTCTTGGGTATGAAGAAGAGCGGGGACGAGACAGGTGAATTGGACGGCCTGATAAATCCGTTTTTCAAATTAGTATCTATGTAGTTCTTTAAATGAATGGTTTCTGCTTCTGTGAGGGCTTAAACCCGACTGCACGGCAAAACCGCCCCTGGCTCGAAATCAATTCGGCAGTCAAATGGCCTGTGAGGTGGCAGAGTTTCAGCTGCTTGTTTACTAAATACGTCCCGGTATTCTTGGTACTCTGAAGGCAGAGAACTCAGATCTGTTTCCCCGACGGATGCGGCACAAACACTCAATACAGAGCTCTGAACGGGCTCGTTGACCTTCTCTGAGACGATACAATGCCCCAAACAATACGGAGAGGACAGAGAGACTCCCCCCTTAGACCATCGCACCTGTGGATCGTGTTTAATTAACCAGGGTAAACCTAGAATGATCCCAAATTGCGGTGCTGCGATTAGATCAAACTGAATGTTCTCCACATGACATTGTTGGCAGCATAATGACAACGTTTGAGTACACTGCGTAATGAGTCCCGAACTCAATGCAGTGCCGTCAACTGCTCGTACCACCTCTGGGGACGTCTTTTGACATAAGGGTACTCCTAGTTTACGCGCATATGTTATATCAATAAAATTGCCCGTGGCCCCTGAGTCCAACAGCAGAGCCACTGAGACCTTCTGATTAAGGAAACCTAGGGTACCTGTCAAGGTTATATGTGGAGCAAAATTAGCAAACTTAACTGCTGGGGCACCTTCTGCCACTTGGCTCAACCGTATCACCCCTACTACTGTCGAGCCGAAACGTTTTCCTGTGCCTTGGGTTTGGTGGAGCATTCCTTTAAAAAATGTCCTGCTGAGCCACAATACATGCAGAGCCCCTCCTTACGTCGGCGCTCTTTTTCCTCCTTAGCAAGAGGACCTCTGGTCGAGCCTATTTGCATGGGTTGATCTCCAGATGTTTTTTCAGCCGGGCCTGTAGGACGTGGACCACGGAACTGATCTAACCGCGCTATCGGTCTTGAGTCCCCGTGTTTCTTGTCTCCCCGGCATTCTGCCTGCCGGTGGTCTAACCACAAGGCCAAATCGATCACCGCTGGACAATCGAGTGGCTGGGGATCAACCTGAGCTATGAGATCCTTAAGCTCTTCTCTCAGTCCCTGATAAAAAAGGGGCATTTGCTTTTCTCGGGGCCATTCAGCCTCCGCAACCAACCAGTTAAATTGGGTGACGTATGTCACCAATTCCTTATTCCCTTGACGTAAGGTTAACAACTCCCGATCTTTACACATTGCAGCAGCCCTACGATTGAATATCTTTCCAAACTCAGTTTTAAATTCATCCCAGTTGTACAAAACCGCATCATCCCTTTGTATTAATGGATTTGCCCAAGCCGCTGCATCCCCCATCAAATACGAAATAACAAAAGCTGTCCTTGCCTGGGTTGATCGAAACGCTGCAGGTTTGGTCAAGAAATGAAGTTTACATTGCGTGATGAAAGTTTGATATTTCTGAGGATCCCCCCATACCTTTCCGGGGGAGCGAGTGGAACCATATGTTCGGGAGTTACATGCACCTGGACCGGAGTGGGTGCCGCTGCACCACCGGGAAGGGGGGAGGTTTGGGCGGATAAACTGCGCACCTGGGTGGCCAACACCGCGTAATCTTGCCTAGTGGCAGCAAGCTCAGCCTGCAGGTTCTGCAGGACCTTGGTGAGTTCCTCCATGACTGGTCGGGTCGTACCACTCGGGAGCCGGTGACATTTGGGCTTGTGCTTCTGTCACAGCTTCAGCTTCCAGGCTCAGGAGTGGCACGAACCAACCTACCCCTCCAGGGTCTTGGCGCCTGCAAGTTACACTTACACAAGCTTCCGTGACCCGGGTGGGGAAAGAGGGTTAGGATCTCGATGGTTGGATAGGTTCAGTAGCAAGGGTAAACGGTGAGAGGACTAGGAAAGGGGAGGTGGTTAGGGAAGGGGACATAGGATAACACAATGCAACTGTTGCGTATTCACACACATTCACAATATGCACAACTCCCCCCCACACCCCACAACAAGGGCTAGAAGAACCAGAAAGAGACTTATCTCAGGGGGTGAGTGCTGGCCTCCTGCCTGCGTACTCTCAGGTCCAGAATCCTGAGCAGTGTTATTGCTGAAAAGAGAGTGGGAATTACCATCTGCGTGTTACATCACACATCAAACGTTCCATTCACTCACTCTCGCACTAGAGGTTAATGCACCCTTAACGTGCTCGAGTAGTTAAGTACATGCAGCTGTTAACATTCCCCCTTTACGAGCGGATTACAGCCGCGCGTGGCTCCACGTCCGTTATTGCCCAAAATGTAATTGCCACCAAAGGGCTCCTGCGTAGCAACAACTCGTGCTGTATGTCACACTGAATTAAGTTGTAGCCTCTCAGGTAGCCGCGTAACCATGAACGGCTGTTAGTGGGTTAAAACATGCTTGACTACGCGCTGCGTGGTTCCTATAGTTTGCGCGTAGGTCAGATTGTAGACACTATGACGTTAGTATTCAAGGCTTTTCACTTAGCTTGCTGGAGCAGGGGGGGGGGAACATGAGAAAGTTGGGCGGAGCCCCCCTGCGCGTGCCCCTGACCGCAGCTGCTGGTGGAATCCTCTGACTCTCTATGGTTCAACAAAGCGCTGCGCGCCTTTCCCCAGATCCGCTTACACTGCCTGTGGCTTGCGGTACTTATCTGAAGGGCTTGAGGTGCCCAGGTGGAGGATGAGTGGGGCGTGGCCCCTCGTGAGCTTCCCCTTGCTCGGAGCTCCGGAGAACACGTCTTCTCTGGTTGCTGTCCTGAGCACAAGCCCCATGCTCTCGATGATCTCGTGCGCATGCGCGCGCGTGCCCCGCCCGACGTGGGCTGCATTACATAGTTCTTGGCCCGGGGGTGCTTGGGAGATGTAGTCCGTGAGCTGTTTTTCCTGCAGAAAGGACATACAAGTCTTTTGTACGGCAGTATTCTGTTTTTAGAGGCATGTGTCTTCCTGGTGCTGGTTGCCATTAGTTTCTGAGCCCTTCCCAGCACCGGAATACTATGTTTGTCATCGTGCCCCATAACACACCAAAACATGGTTCACGGCCAGCTCTGTCATGAGTTTTGACACTCTCCTCCCAGAGGGCCACAAGATCTTCTCCGAGCCCAGAACCTACCGGTCCAGAGGTGGAGTGGCTGTGATCTTTCCGGAGAGGGTACCTGCTTCTGTCATTCCTGATCTGCAGGCTTTCTATCTTTCCAGGCCACTCTGACTGTGGCCACCATTTCCAGGCCACCTGGCCAGGCTGCCCTCTTCCTCTCTGTGTGGGTTGACCTCTCCTCTTCTCTCCTTGTCTCTACTTCTCAGCTTCTCCTACTCAGAGACCTCAACATCCACCTGGATGTTTCTGATCCCTCCTCTGGGCTCTTCAGCAACCTCTGCGACTTTATCTCTTTCTTTCCATTCTTTCCTCTGTTCCGACACACTATGCCGGCCACACCTTGGATGCTCTCATCTCCTCAGGCATCCCACTCTCTAACCCTTTCACCGCTGCTCTCTCGTGGTCTGACCCCTTTCTGCTCTCCTCCTACCTGACACTGTGTGCCCCACATGCAAAGCCTACCCCAGCACTACCACCATCCTTCTCGGTCATTCAGCCTATGAAGCGAGTGCCAATGGACACCTTTGCTTCTACTTTCTCTTCTCCTCCTCCCCTGCAGCTGACTCACACTCTGGCACAGCCCTCTCTAACCTGCATCTCTCTATCTCCAACACTCTGGAAATCTTTGCCCCTGTCATGAGAATCCACCTGAAGCCTACCTCCAAGTGCAACTCTTGGTATGACTTCAACTTAGCCGCCCTAAAACGCAAGTGCAGGGTGGCTGAGAGGAAGTGGAGGGCTTTGGGTGCATCCTCTGACAAACTGGCCTGCCGCCTGCTCCAAAGACAATGCAGGCTCTCTGTCTTCTCCAAGAAAAGAGTCCACATCCAAGCCCACGTCAATGCGGCCTCTAACAACACGGCCAAACTCCTTAAAAGTTGCCAGGAGCTGGCCAATCCTACTGCAGTCTCCACCTCTACTGTCCCCTCCCAGGCCCTCTGCACAGCGCTGGCTTCTCATTTCACCACTAAAACAACAGACATCCCATCCTCAGTTTCCACCTCTCCCTCCACCTCTCCTTCTCCTCTTCCTTTTTCCTCCTTCTCTTTCTCGACACCTGAAAATATTTTGAGACAAGTCAGTCGATCTATGAAAGTTTCATCTAAACAGGTGCTCCCCTGTTCTTCCAGAGCCATCAAGGACGAAATTGACAGCCTTGCTCCAACCAATTTCTGCAATCACTCTTTCGCCACTGGATCTTTACCCTCTCTCCTCAAGCATTCCCTTGTGAACCCCCCTCCTAAAAAAGCCTGCTGCCGATCCTACCTGGCCAGCAAACTATCTCCCGATTTCTATCAAGCCTTTCCTGGGCAAACTCCAGGAAAATGTGTCCATCTCCCAGTTTACTCTGCAAACTGAATCTGTTGGTTGTTTCCACGACCACCAGTCTGGCTTCAGAGCAGCCAGAGGCACAGAGACTGCTCGCCTGAACACCCATGAAGATCTGCTCTCTAATCTTTAAAAAAAAAAAATATTAATTATTTTCAAAGAGTTCATAAACATTGCATCTGGACAGTAAGGAAACAAGGAGTCAAAGGTTATAAGTCATGTGGTTCACCACATCCTGTTTCCCCTACCATATGAGCATCATGGTTGTTCCTGCATGCTTTCCCCAGTCCTGCTTTCCTTCCCTCTCCCCAGTCTGGCTCTGCAGTCGAGCACACCCCCAGCATGGTGCAGTTCGTTGCAGTCCGATAGGGTTCCCATATTGTTGTTTCTCCTGACCGGCTCTGGCCCATTTTGAGGCGCCTTCAACCTCCCTGCTCTTCCTATCGTTCCAGATTAACTGCCCCTTACCCTTGGAGCTCCCATCCTCCCTTCCACCCCCTCCCTCCTGGACCCACCATTCCCCCGTCCCCAACTTCACCCAACTCCCTCCACCCATCCCCCAGTACCACCTAATCCCATCTTGTCCCATAGTTCCCCCTCTGTGTTTTTCGTCATTGTAGGTGAGGGGGGATCACCCCCTATTCTGCCTGTTCCAGGTTTCCTCAGCTTCCCATCTATCCCCATAGCCTTGCTTTCAGGGTGGTTTTAAATCATGCGTAAATGCTAGCTTGTTTAACAGTTGACCCCAATTCACCACCAACTCACTTTCCCCTTCTAAGTCTATGTGCTTATTCAGGTAATCTGTTTCCTCCATGCCCTAGTGGTATACCTCATGCAGCCACCATTGCACTGATGGGCTGGCCTCCCTCTTACATTCAATTGCTATCCGCCTCTTGGCCAATATCAGGAGGAACCGTGCAATCCTATTTCCGCTTTTGTGTCTTTTCACCCTCGGTAGGAGCCCCCATAAACACAGCTCATGGGTGCACTCATAGTTCCCCCCTATAATGGCATTCATTTTACTGACCACCTCTTAACAGTATTTTGCCCCCAGACCATATGCCAGAAGTCTGCATGGTCCCCTCTGCACCTGGTGCAAGTGTGTGGTGCTGCGTGATTGATTGTGTGGATTCTTTCCAGTGTCAGATACACTCTGTGTAAGTAATAGAATTGGGTGAGCTGGAATCGGGCGTTCCTGGATGACTTCTTAACCTGCTCCCATATCCGTGCCCGCTGTTCTTCCGAGATAGATGCCCCCAAGTCCCTCTCTCATTTACTCTTAGTGACCAGTTCTCCGTCCTCCCTTGCTGCCTGTAGTACTCTATACACCCTAGATACCCTGCCCTCCTCCAGTCCCAGGAAAGTCTACATCACTTGGTGTTCCTCTGGTTCCTCTGAAATGCTCTCCCATAACGTTGCCATATGTTTTACCACCCTGACATATGTGAGGAAGTGGCCCTTCGTTATTTGGTATGTTTGTCTCCACTCCACAAAGGTCTGCATTCTCCCATCCCCACTGTGGCACATTGCTTTTCTAACAGATCTTTGAGACCCACACTCAGGGCTTTTCTAATGGTGGTATTGAACCCAATCGGAAGTTCCTTACTATACATCTGTGTCACCTGTCATTTCTTTAGTAGCTTCGTCCATATCCCCTGAACTGTTTCAAAGACCACTGTGTCCCCCTTGCCTTCTATGCTCCCCTCTAATAATTATATCCCCTGTCTCCCTGGAGGCAACTCTCCCACTAGTCCCTTCAGTTCCCCTTCCGGGCCAGTTTGCCACCCTGATGTCCCTTGTAATTGTGCCACCATAAAGTATAGCTCGAAGTCCAGCATGTTGACCCCCCTCCTCTCTCTTGCGACGTAGTGTCCGCATGGCCACTCTTGTGCGCCCTGTGTTCCACAATAGTTCCCCCAGCATCTTGTCTAGCATCTTAAAAAACACCTTTTTTTACTATGTACGGGATATTTGTAAAGTAGTACAATAAACGTGGGAGGACCACCATCTTACAAAGTGCGATCCTCCCCATGAGGGACAGAGGTAGCGTGTTCCAGAGTGCAACCACTTCTTCTATCCGTGTGAGTGCCCTTCCAGTGTTATGGACAAATTTCTCATCTACCTCGTGGTAGATTTGAAACCCCAGATATTTGAAGGATTGCCATTCCCAATGAGCTCCCCGCATGAGAAGTCTTCCCCCTTCTGTTCCCTTAGGGCCGCCAATGGGAATATCGATGACTTATCTTTGTTCACCTGGAACCCCGACAATTTCCTGAAGTTATTTAGTACCTCTAAAAGTACTGGGATGTTCTCCACCGGGTTGTCCACATACAGCAGCACATCCTCTGTGTAGAGTGAGATGCAGTGTGTCACCCCTCCCACCTGTATGCCCGTCTCCATAACGTAGTCACAGAAGTACCTCACCAGTGGTTTCCGCGCCGGGGCGAATATAATGGGAGAGACTGGGCATCCCTGACTCGTTCTAAAATCCATCTATGCGAGACCCACTCCCCTGTTTTGACTCTGGCTGTGGGGGCATTATGTAATAGCCGTAATCATTTCAGTATTGTCTCCCCATGCCACACGCCTCTAGTACCTTAATAACCATGACCATTCCAGCGAGTCGAAAATCTTGACCACATCAATTGCCACCAAGGCCAATTCCCTTTGTGTGTTCTTAACTAGGCCCATGACGTGGTGCACCCTGTGCAGGTTCATGCTAGTGTCTCGTCCCCCTACAAATCCGCACTGGTCTTGATGTATCAGGCCGGTGGCCACTTTCGCAAGCCTGTTCACTATCACCTTGCCCAGGATTTTCATATCCAAGTTTAGCAAGGAGATCGGTCTGTATGAGGCACATTGTTGAGGATCTCCCCCCTTTTTAAACAAGACTATAATCACTGCTTCCCTCATTGATTCTGGTAAAATACCCTTCTGGAGCGAGTTGTCGTAGACCCGTTTCAGTTGAGGGACCTATATATCTGCAAACATTCTGTAAAACTCCACCAGGAAGCCGTCACTGCCCGGTGCCTTGGTAGTCTGCATTGATTTGATTGCCCCCGTGATTTCCTCCTCCTCGATGGGTGAGTTTAGATTATCTCTCTCCTCCATACCAGCTTTGTCATGTGCACCAGGTCAAGTACATCTGAGGCTTCTTGGTCTGAGAATGTTTTCTCTGACTGGTACAATCTCTCATAATAACCCTGTAAAACCCCATTTATGCCTTGTTGAGATAATACTAGTTCTCCCTTGGAGTCCCTGATCTGAGTGATTGCCCTTCCCTGATTCTCTTGCACTATCAGCCAGGCCAGGAGCCGCCCCGCCTTGTCACCCTCCCCATGGAGTCTGGCTGTATATGACAACCAGTCAAATCGCTCTAGTGAGTCGAGGGCATCCTTGTGTGAAACCAGTTTTTCTGCCAGCGCTTCCCCCACCTGTTGGCCTCCTTCCTGCTCAATCTCCAGTGATCTGATTTCACCCTTCAGGCGTTTAATGGTATTATCCAGTATTCTCGAGACCCCAACCGTTTGAGACATACATACCCCTCTAAGCATCACTTTAAATGCATCCCATTGCACCCCCACATCTTCCACCGACCCCTCATTTAGTTCAAATAATGATGTGATCGCTTCTCTCAAGGCTTGCACATTACCTGTGTCTCCCATAGTTGTCTCATGCGCTATAGTTTTAAATCAGAATGGTTTCACACTCCTTTAATCCTGGCTAGTATTGGTGAAGGATCAAATATTGTTCTGTCCAGATATGCCGGATCTCGGAACCAATGATAATGTTCCCTTCCCACAAACAGGTAATCCAGTCTAGAGAATGTCCCATGCACCCCAGAGCGGAGGGAGTACCCCCTCTCTGATCCATGTTTTTCTCTACAGAGTTCTATTAGGTCTAGCCTCTCAACCACCCGCTTTAATGCCTCCCTCACCATTGGTTTTGCCACGCCTCCTCTTCCTGTGCTGTGTATTTCTGGGTCTATTACACAATTAAAATCCCCCCCAGATGTACAGTCCCACCCGCTGGCTACCTGTCAATTCCATCACCGATGTAAAGAGGGACCTATCGTCAACATTAGTGGCATAGGAGTTCACTACACAGATATCTTGTCCCTCCCACTGGTCCACTAAGGCTATCATCCTGCCCTTTGTATCACCCATTGTGCGTTCCACCTGTAAAGGGAGTCCGGGGGCCACCCAGATCAGGACTCCCCTCGCATATGCAGAGTAGGAGGTCCCATACACTTTGCCTCCCCATTTAGATTCCAGTCTC
This sequence comes from Ambystoma mexicanum, assembly GCF_040938575.1. Lineage (NCBI taxonomy): Eukaryota > Metazoa > Chordata > Amphibia > Caudata > Ambystomatidae > Ambystoma > Ambystoma mexicanum. The sequence goes on from NC_090922.1 coordinate 469,166,847, forward strand.
CGCAGAGCCTCCCCCTGTAGGTGCGTCTCCTGTAGCAAGGCCAATTGTATCCCTTTTCGTTTCAGGTACTGTCCCACCTTGATTCTCTTCCCACCACTCCCCAAGCCTGGCACATTCCATGTGCCTATTCTAAGGCAGGTCCCACCCTTGTCTGTATCGGTATCTCTTCCTTACGGGTATGCTATGGTCTGATGGCCATTTGATCCAAAGCCTTCCCCCCTGGATCTGGTGAGCAATGAGGTTCGAACTATCCCAACCCTCCGTGAATACCTGTCCATAACTCCCAAACCCTCCACTATATCCCCTTCAACTCCCCAACCCCATGCCCACCCCCCCACCATCCCCAAAAACCTGTTGTAATTGGGTTAAACCTCCAACACACATCTCCAGTCCTGTGCGTTGGATCGGACCCGATATTGGGGCTGGCTGAAGACCTTCCCTCTCCAGCCACCTCTGCAACATTCTGTCACCCATTCCTCGTGGTGAGCTTCGCCCCTCTCCCCACACCTTCCGGGGGCATCAAGTTCTGTGGTCTAAGTCCTCAATGTTCTGCTTCCCCGGTTTGTGCTCTTAGGATGTATCTTCTCTATATTGCTGGTCACTCGATTCAGATCCTGTTTTTTTGGGATCCCTTCTGTCCAGCCATTCCCAGGAGTCTCTCGGTGAGGTGAATATTGGGGAACAGCCCCCAACCATGACCTTTAGTTTTGCCGGGAACATCGTCATGTAGTGGCGGTTCAGTGTGCGCAGCCTTCGGCAGGCCGAGTCAATGGATCTCCTCTGTTTTTGTACCTCATGCATGAAATCCGGGAAGATTAGGATTCTGGTGTCGTCTGCTTCAATGTAGCCGGCTTTGCATGCCACCTGTAGTATTGTATCCCTGTCTCTGAAGTGTAATAATTTGGCAATTATCACCCTGGGTTGCGCCCCTGGGGGTGGAGGTCTTCCCGGCAGCTGATGCGCCCTTTCTACTGGAAAAGTTTCGACAGGCCTTTCGGGCCCAATGTATCCAGGATTAGTTTCTCTGCAAACAGTTCAGTGCTGGGCCCTTCTCACCCCTTCTGGAACTCCCACCAGACGTATGCTGTCCAGCGTGAGTGGCCTTCGGAGTCCTCTGCCCTCATTTCTAGTCCTCGCGTGGCTCCAATGAGGCCCTCTATCTGGTTCTTGAGCATAGTTAGATCATCCTCCACGTGCTCACACGTTGTTCCATCTCTGTGACTCTGTCACTCATTTTCCATAAATCGGCCCGCAGCAAGGATACATCCATACCAACCTCCTGTATTTTCCCTTCCAGTGATGTAGGGGAGTCCTTAATGGCCGCCATCAGCCCTTCCAATGAGACGTTTTCATTCTTCTGTGTTTGGGGCTGCAAAGTTGTCGATCTTTTGCTGGCCTTTAACCATCTTGCCGGTGTCAGGGGGCCTTATCCCGGCTGTTTGAGGCAAGCTGGCCGTGGTGCATGTTACTTGTAGTCGGCAATGTGGCCCCATTTCCGAGGTGTGTGTCCCTTGCAGCTGATTGGTCGCAGGTTTCAGTGTTTTCTGTCCGCCTTTGCTTTATGAAGGGTTCCCTTGCGAACTGTGGTTTACCGTGGGTATTATGGCACCTCTGTTCCCCCAGTGCGAGCCCTCTTCTCCCTAGGCTTCACCTTTGCAGTCTCTGGGAATGGTCTGTGGTCTTCGGGCTGTGCCCACCATCGCGTGTATGCAGCACAGTATCAATGGTCAATCTGAGCTCCGCAGTGTGGTCCAAGCTTTCAGGGGGCCCCCCTCTGGATGGTTGACCTTCTTATCTTTCCCTTCATGCCCTGACCCTTCCACAGTCCTTTTCTCCCATGCTGCTCCCTCTGCTGTCCTCTCCGCTTGTCTGTCCCCCAGCCCAGCGCCAGTGCCCCTCCACTTGTTCAAAGGGTTCCTGCTGCAGTCAATGGTCCTCCCTCTCCCTTGTCTCTCCTCTTCCTGCTTGGGTGAAGGAGTATTGCACCCCCTTGCCGCACTTTGCCCGGTGGTTCGTCCACTTGCGCTCCTCCTTATGTCCTTCTGCCCTTTCGGTCATGCTGGTTGTCCGTCCCCAGCCCAATGCAGGACCTGCCTCCACTTGTCCCCTGGTGCGCATGTGCCTTAATCCTTTCACCACACCTCCCTGGGCCTGTGGTCTGCCCCTTGGTTTCTCAGGGTGTAGTAGTTTTTGGGTTCCCCCTATGTGATCGGGTATCAAGCTGCCGGGGGGACAGGGCTCCCTTCTCTGCCCAGCTGCCCCAAGCGTCAGGCGTCTGGCCGGGTTTCGCTGCCTCCGGGTGCCCCCACAGCCGGACCCGCACTCTGCGCTTCATATCGGTCCTCCTCTTCCCCAAGGCCCAATGTGTCGGATTGCCATGGTTCCGTCCAGTTGGACCCCCAGGCTGTACGCCTGGACACCTGCTTTATCTGCCTCACGGATTATACATGGGGTTGTTTCCTTCTCCCTATTCCTCCTTTGGTGGGGAGACGTGGGTCTCAGTGTTTCCTCCTAGCCGAGCTGCTCCTTCACACTGGACCCATGCAGTGCGGTCTGGCACGCTCGCACCTCCCAGTGTCCCCGTGCTGGATTTAGCTATTCCCCTTATTGGCAGAGTCCTCCTCCACACCTCACCTCTGTATCATTTGCGCTTCAAACTTCCCCCGTTGGTGTGAGCCAGTCACTCCTCCTGGTACCGGCTACCTTCCGTGTCAGGGCCAGATAGCTTCTCTGCCTCCACAGTATTCCTTTCCTGCATTGTCCCAGAGGCGGGCCACGCTTCTTCAGAGGTGGTCCATAACACGTTCCTCTCCACGCCGCCTCTCTGCTGCAGCGGGTGATGGTCGTAGTGTCAAACGGGAAATTATATCGTGCCTCCTATTGTGATGAATATATGTATATTGGCCTATGCCAAGCTGCTTGTAAGCCACTTGTGAAGAAATCTGTGTAGCAAGGTCCCGACCTTAGAATCAATGTAAACCGCCATTTTAGGTCAATCCGCCATTTTAGGTTCTCTCTGCAAAGTCACCCTGTGAGCTAAAATGGTGGACAGTGTCATTCCGAAAATGTAACATGGCCGTCTTTACCTCTATGTATAAACGAATGTGTAACTTGCCTGCAGGCCACTTGTTAGGGTCATGAACTGAGACCTTGTCCTTCGTTGACCTGTGTGTAAAGGATTACTCGTGCCAATGAAGCTAATCCACGAGCATATGTTACGAACAATGTATTCAAATACTGAACTGAGAACATTTGTTTAAACTACATTGTATAGATGTTTGAGAAGGTCTCTATAAGAAATCCTAAAGTACACTGTTGCCATTGAGGCTTGTTGGCGAATGTATTAAAGGCAAACTCTAAGTGTACAGATGTGTGAACTCGGCACAAACCCTAGATCCGTAATGTATTAACCAGTATTAACCCACAGTAGGGTTTGACATCATGTTTTCAAAGGTATATAAAGTGCGACTATTCTAATGTACAGTCCCACTCACTGAGCACACCGAACCATGCTGGGGTTCGTTGTGTTGTACTGAGGGCCGATAGCTATCTGTTGTTTTGTCCTTTGAATCTGTTCAGTATAAAATAAAGATCTTTGTATGTTCCTTTGTAACCAGTGTTCGGTGTATTTCCTTTTGGGGTACTCAGCCTCGATATTTTCTCTTTGTTTTCACAGTAGCCGCTCAGTCTTTTCAGAGTTCCGCGTCACTGCGTGCTGAGGCTGCTTCATCGACTACGCCTCCTTCTGTGATCTGCTGTCAGCCACCTGCTCCTCGCCCCGCCGCTCCTAATGTTGGCGCTGCGGGAGTCAGCCTGGCAGTTTTCAGATACTTAGGTACTTGTCCGCTTCTCTGTGGTTTGCAATGCTTACCCCGACCGCCTGTGATGACCCTCTGCAGTCATGTGGGGGATGGGTGCAGGTCCTCCACCTTCGTCTGCTCCTGCATTCGTACCGTCCTGGGTCCAGGCCGTGCCACAGTCCCTTACTTCTTGATGCCTTGCAGCTCCACCGTCGGTCATTGCAGCAGGTTTCCCGATGTTCCGCTTCAGCACCCTATTTGTGCCCGTTGTACAAGCAAGCTCCTGGTGTTGCCCGCCGGGTTAACCAGCTCCCGCAGGCAGCAGCCATCTTGCGGTCCGTTACTGCGACACACTCCCCCACTCCATTCGATCCTGTTGAGGCACAATTCGAGTGTCTTCCGCCTCCAAATGCACACCGTTGGTGCCCAGGACATTCTGGTGCCTTATTCTGACTAATTCCGCTCTCTGGGTGACTTCAAACAGGATTTTTGACGGATGATTGTGTGCTGGAGCGGGAGCTCTAGAGCTTCACTGCCACATCTGTTGCCTGCTGGCCACGCCCCCGCTCTAATATTAACTCTAGCTCTCCTTCTGTTCTCATCCTCCTTGAACTTTCTTCTGCTTTCGACATGGTCAATCACTCCACCCTGATCAATCGACTTCGTGACAACCTGGGCATCACGGATCAGGCCCTGGCATGGCTGACCTCCTTCCCCTTGGACCGACATTCCCAGGTGCAACTTGGGTCCTTCCTCTCCACCACCACTCTCCCTACATGTGGTGTCCTCCATGGCTCTATTCTTCCACCCTGGCTCTTCAATATCTATCTGGCCCCTTTGGGCCACGTGATCTCCACCAACTTTCAGTGTTATGCGGATGAAACTCAGCTCTCCTTCAGCCTTCCCTTAACCACCTCTCCTTCCTCGCCCATTCCTGACTATCCACGATTCAGGATTGGTGCTCCTCCAACGATCTCTGCCTTAATGCCAGTAAGACGGAGATCCTTCTCATTGGGACTCCTGGTCCTGCTTTCGATCTTTCACTTCTCCTTCTTGGGCCCTCTACCCTCGCCTTCCTGTGAGGCAAAAAACCTTGGTGTCATCTTTGCCTCCACTCTCTCCTTCTCTCCTCACATTATGGACCTTACCAATAAGGCACACTACCAGCTATACCCCCTCAGAGGTATTCTACATTTTCTCACTTTCCCCCAGAAGCGCAATGTCTACAGAGCTCTGGTTCTCTCCAGGCTGGACTATTGCAGCAGCCTCTTTCTCACTCTGCCTGTCTCTACTCTGCCCCCTCTGCAACTAATCTAGAACAGGACTGCAAGACTTATACTTGGCCTCAAGCCCAAGAATCACATTTCTCAGCCCTGAAATCTATCCACTGGCTCCCAGTAGCTGCAAGGAAAGACCCTCTGCATCGTCCACAAGTGCAGGGCCTGCACTACACCCAACCCTCTCTGGCCAAGTACCTTTCTTCTTGAGCAGTTCACTCAGCTACCTAAACCTCTTTAATGGTCAGACACTTCTGCAGACAGAGACTGGGGGTAGATCTTTCTCCTCTGCAGGTGCCTCCTTCTGGAAATGCCTCCCTGCCCCTCTTAGACTTGAACCGGACCACCGGAAGTTTCGGAAGCAGCTCAAGATGCTCTTTGTCTCCTCTGCCTTCTCTCTCTCTCTCCCCTGCTAACCTTCCTGCCTGATGTGCCAACTGGTTGCTTGGTACCCTCAGTCTCGCTGGGTACCAGACTCTTCTACGACCAGCCCTCCTTGCACGCCTGGCCTATTGCGTTCTCAGGGATCTGTAATCTGTCATCTCTACAGCCCCCCTGCTGACTTGCACTTACCCAGAGCTGTGCTGCCCTGGTCGCACTTACCCAGAGCCTTACTGGCCCTGACTGTACTTCCCGTTACCTCTCCCTTACACTTTCCCTACTCCCTTCCCCCTGGTTGTTGCACTTTCACGATCTGAATATCACAAGTCCTAGTAAGATCGTTTGTCTTGTCTTCCCTCTGTCTTTCCTCCCTTGTCTTGTGGCACCTAGAAAAACTTGTGTAAAGGCGCGTTATAAATGCAATATCGTCATCATCATCATGTCTACATTTCAAAACAATAGATAAAAGTGAAATAGAAAGTGAGATACAAACGGGAGTCAAGCCATGGAATGTAAAGCCTCAGAGATAAACACTCGAGAAGGCAGACAGAACAAAATACGAATAGCAGAATTAAGATGGAACACAATGAAGCATGACGGTAGAAAGGAAGGCCAATGAGAATGGCAGAGCAGTAATCGAGCCTAGAAATCATTTTGAAGAGAAGCTCCTTCAGCTATATTCTCGAGGGCATCCAGCTCTCTCTGAACACTGCCATTCTATAGTATTCAAGAAAAAGTGTTTTAGTTTCATCTTTCAAATTGTCCACCTGTCCTTTGACACACTCTGTACAATCAGTGAACAGCGTACTGCCTTCACTGCACTCCCACATGTCTGCTGACCAGTCATTCATCCCACCTTGAGCCAGAGATCTGTGGCATTTCTGCTGTGCCCCCGTAATGCATTTGCCCTGAACACAGCATGTCGGCCAGTGGTACTCAGTCTTCTTAGTGAAGAATATTATCTGCACCCTGCAAGGAATTGCCACCTGGAAAGGGCGTAAAAGCCCTGGGCTTGTAGATTTTTACTAAATCAAAAAATGATGCAGGTAATCCATCTCAGAAAGGGTGGTCTGCTAACTGGACACCCTTTTCAGTAAACTCCATGCCAAAAGCATATTGTACACTTGTGCCCGGCTGCCTCAGTATCCAGATCTGCAGCTCCTGCTCTCCAGTAGTAAAGAGCAGATTCAGAGGCCACGGGTGCCCTGTTTGACAGCTGGTGTGATAGCAAAGTCAATGGAGTGTAGAGGTGCATTTCAGTCTACACCCCAGTTCCAAAACCATATGCCTTATGCTAAACGATCACCTGGTCGCAGGATAATCTGAAAATATAATCCATACCTGGGTTTTGGTGTGGTGGCTGATAGTTCACATAATTATCAAAGCCACATCTGATTTGGAACATACGAGTGACAACACTGTGAGCTCAGACTAGTTATGTGGATTCCAAGCACTTGACTGTCTTCATTCCAGTGAATGGGATAAAAGATAGGATGCCTTCACCTGTTGACACTCTGGGAGGGTGCATAACTCCTTCCTGCTAGGCAAAGCAGAACACAGTGGAGGAGGGATTCCTCCATATGGGTTTTCTGTGGGCTTCTCTTTCTTTCCTGTCTACAAAAGCAAAGCACTTTGGGTATGTTGTTAGAAGGCAAATGTCAATAGTTACCATAACAGGGATTGCACCCCTTAAAGCAGGCTTCTTTTTCCTATCCATGGTGACCTTTTGCCTTTGTATGGAAGGGGTCTACAAGACCTTCCCTGATTCATTTTGGAACTTCACAAAGACTTTACTTGGACTTCTATTGCAAGAGCGGTCGTTTCCTGAGTCTCTTGCAAGTGATGTCAATATAGATGGTTCCAAGGCAAAGGCAAGCTCTGGGGATGAACTGCTATTGGAGTAAGACCTGCCTTTCTCTGACACCTGCACTGGTACCCAGGCTCCTTACTAGAGGTCACTCAGAGGGCCAGAAGCAAAGCATCTAGTTTGGTGCATTCTACAGAATTGAGCAGCCACTAAGCCATCATTGACCATGTTTTTACATCTTTGAAACCAGCAGGTTCCAAGGTGCTGCTTCGAACATATTTGAAACAATGTTGCTGCTCCTCAAACCAGTTCATCTCTGCACCACCCCAGCTGAGTGAATCACTTGCTCTGGTTTTAACCAGATGCTTCCCACTGTGAAAGATTTTGAATCGCAACATTTTGAAGTGAGCCTTGAACCAGCACCTTCAACATTGACCCAAGCTCGACCCTCAAAACCAACCTTGGTGGCCCCATTGGCCTGCATCCCCCAAACGCTAAATTGAAGCGTAGCAAGCATCATCTCAAACCTAACTCAGTGCCTGCTCCCCTTCTGGATCAGTGTGACTCACTGCATACCGACCTGGTTTCGACCAGCTTGCAGAATGTTAAACCTGGTTTGACACCATTGAGACACCAGGAACTGAAAAAGATACTAGAACCCAGACATCTTTGTCCTCATGTTGGATGCTAGAGACTGCAAAGGCAACCATTTGACTATTTTCTCAACCAAGACATATCCTTTTTGGAAACATTGTTGGTGATTTATTGCCTTTCATCCTTGCTACATTACTCAGAGCGCCGGCATCATTGTCATGATGCATATTCTGTGTTCTTTCCACCACAGGGGTGGGCTTTCACTCGTATTTTTATATTACAGGCGTTGCATATGGTGTGTTTAATTAAACTTTTCATATTTTTATAGAACCTTGATTGGGCATTCCTTTATTTTTGACTGTTATAATTTTCTGTTGGGCCGCTACTGAAGCACATTCACACCCCTCTTGAGAGAATAGCCTTTTCTCAGCCCACGTTACCGCAAAAGGCTAAGCAGGTATTTCTTAACTGTGCCTGTTTCACCTTTATGATCTCTGTTGGTTTGTAGTAGTGTGAGTGCTGAGTCGGCGGTTTAGCCACTACTCGTCCTTGCACTCCTGCTAGTCCTTTCATCACACACCCAGACAAATGATTGCAGGAAAATTCACCTGCTATATAAATGTACAAAAGGTACAGATACTATGTTGAAGGGGCTAATAGTTTTTTAGGATGCTGAATGGGAGTGGCGGTTAACAGGGGTTTCTGTATCTGACCGCCACATTGTGCTGTTGTACTGAATTTAAAATCGGTTAAAATCTAAAATGGAAAAATGTGCACTGCAAAAATGAAGGGTAAATACACACAGAACTCTGCCAATGAGCCTACCTTTTCTATTGAAGTGTAAACATGAAGGCACCTTATTTATTTACTCATAGTGTCTCCTACTATCGCTCTCATGTGGCTCCAAAGCTGTGTGCTGTTACGCTTCTAAGAGTCACACCATATTAATGTTAGAATGAGCTTCATTGTCGAGATTAACCTCTTGTAAGGGGCGGGCCACAACGACCAGGTTGTTGTAGGCAAGCAAACACCTTTTTCCAGTGGTCGAAGAGTACGAAAAGAAGTAGTGGAACTATGTTCCCTGCTGGCCTGCACCCGATCCCCACAAACCCCATCACCATGCCGCCTCCCACACACAATACAAGCCCCCAAACACTTGCACCTGCTGTTTAAGGGAACATTCAGTGCAGTGCACTGAAAGTGCAAGCTGCAACATCTTCCTACACTTTTATTTTAAAACGAAAGCATTCTGGAACGGTTTCTTATTAAGATAAAAGTATAGGAGCTGTAAAACGTAATTTTAAAAAGTAGAGGAGCACCGCTCCCGACCGCTCCTGCTCACTTAGACCACTGCCTTTTTCCTTCTTACATTAATGTTGCAGGAGATCACGTTCACTGGTATCGGGATTAGAGTATGAGTAAACATTGCCATCTAGTGGCAGTATGAAACAATACCAGCAGAAGTTCTTGGACAACATTGGGCCTCATTACAAGGTTGGCAGTGTGGGGAAAAAAGTGTCGCGATTCTGTTATTGCCACTTTTCCCACACTGCCAAACTACAAGTTTGCTGGTGAGGTGGCCTGATTTACCTCCAGCCAATCAAATCCCGGCAAAAAAAGTTGGTTTCACGGGCACCAGTATTACCAGTGCCGGTACCAGCAATCCCCCATGGGGATTTAAATGCCCTTACTGGCACCTGTAATCTGCTGGTAATTCCGGCAGATCAGGCACCGGTAACGGTATTAACGTCTGGTGGTATCCTGCCAGATTTACCTGTGGGATACCACCAGACTTGTAAGGAGGCCCATTGTTTCCCTTTCACTCCTGCACTTAGCTTTAAAACATGTGTACGTTACCAAAGCCGGAAATAAGGTTGTAGGGAAACAGGAGGCTGCAGCTGGAATCACTGAGAAGTGGAGATCGGGTCCCGTAGGTAGAACAAGCAGGTGTCTGTTGTAGTGGCTTAATAGCAGTGAGCAATGGCTGTAAAGGAAACCGCTGAGTTAAATGTAGTCCACAACCACTCTCGATATTTTCTAACCTCTACTGCCTACCTCCTTTCCCCCGTGTTTCTTTCTGTTCTCCTCCCTCTCAGAACCTCTCAGAACCTCCTTCCTTATACAGTGTCCCCTCAGAGGACACATCTCCCCCCTCTTACCTCTCCAGTTCTACATCTCTTCCACCCATCAGCGAGGTAGTTGAATTACTCACCTCGATCGTACCTGGGGTGTCTGCAGATCAGGAGATGCACTTGGTTCCTATTCCGCAGAGATAAGTCTTTCCTCTGCTTCATCCGGCATCTGCTGTTCTCCTTCACATGGGGTCCCCTCTTCATTTGGTCTTCTGAACGGGCAGAAGTATGACGCATTTCTCGTGACCTCCTTGCCCAGGGTCACCATGACCATGGACCTCTTTAGCACCACGACCGTAGCAGTGTCATTCATTTATCAGGGATCTGTCTTCTTTGTCTGCCGTTGCTGAACAAGTACTTCCTCTCCAACATCAAACCCCTACGTTGATCTATTTACGCAAACTACCCTTTCTTGTCTCTCTCTCTGATTTCGGCATCGCTAACATTTGTAGGTATGATCCCACTCGTCATACTTGAATTGATCGGCCTGGCCATCATGAGTTCAGCTAGAGTGGCTCCTGTTGATTCGTTAGGCGGCATCCTGTATTGTCTCAGCAGCTTACAGTGCCTGATGCAAAGGCACATTGTCAATTTCTGCTTGTTGGGCCGTCCTCTTGATTGTCCCTATAAACCTCTCAGCCACACCATTGGCTTGGAACCACAATGGTGTCATCTTCTGGTGTTGAAACCCCAGATGCGCTGCCAATCTTGCAAAGTTGTGACCCTGGAATGGTGGGCCATTATCTGATTTAATGATTACTGGGATGCCACACTCACTAAATATGCCGTCCAATGCATGAGCTGTTGACCTGAAACTCCTTGATGATGTAATCCTGGTAATGGGGAACCTGGAGTATTCATTTATGAATACTAGAACGTCTGACCCTTCTGGTGTCGGTCCATAAAAGTCAACTGCCACTGTGTGCCACATAAGGTCCCCTCTTCATTTGGTCTTCTCAACGGGCAGAAGTGTGACCCATTTCTCGTGACCTCCCTGCCTGGGGTCACTATGACCATGGACCGATTTTGCATCACGACCGTAGCAGTGTCATTAATTTATCAGGGATCTGTCTTCCTCGTCTGCTGCGCCTGACAGGAACCATGTCTGGTTCCTTGGTTGCGTCCTAGGTCATAGGAGCCAGAAACCTGCCTGCAGAGGAGGAGCACCGGATTTGGACGGTGGGGAAATCTATCTATTAAGTGTAAGAATGTGTATGTGTGTATATATTATGCAATGGGTGCATATTATGTGATGTATGTGTGTGTGTATTATGTAATGTGTGGGCATGTATGAGTGCATGATGTATGGGTTGCTGGGCATGAATGGGTGCATATGTAAATGAGCAAGTGTATGGTGTCTTGTGGTCAATATCTGGATCACTTACTGGTATTCTTCATTACTCCTAGTCCTACTGTTCCTTGTCCCAGTACTTGCCTATGAAGCACCTTGCCTCATACATAAGTACTGGGACATGGTAAAGGGGCGGATGAGCTGATTTCAGGGGTTGGAGATGGAGAGTGAGAGTGGGTGGCAGAGGGGACATGTTAAAAGGGTGGGGTAGGAGAGGGGAGCACTAATACATAATGGTCATCAATGATGATATGTATTAGTGGTGGGATTGGCATTTGGGTGCAGCCAGTCTAGCCTTTCCTTACTGCGGCATTGTATAGTTTTCTGGGAATCTATGATAAAGTAAGCATGAGAAGGGTTATTATGTGGTTAGATTGTCATTTGGGTTCATCCAGTCTAGGTACGGCTTGCTGTGGCATGGCATTATTTTTACTATGAATCACCAAGGCTACAGCAAATATGATGTGTTATTATGTTTCTGCCCTACATTGTGCAGCCACTTTTGACATGTTTTCCTACTGTTACATTGAATGTTTTAATGACAACACAGTATGATAGCTCAGCAGGTTGAGCGCTTGCTGCTGTGATCTCTGTGCGATCTGCCGGTCGCAGATTCGAATCCCAGCAATCCCAATGTTTATTCTTCCAAGCTTGCTAAATGAGTACCAACTTTGGTTGGGATTATAATTGTTAAGAGGGACCAAAAGTCCCAGGTATGCCGTAGGTACTGAAATCAGTGTGGATGAAACTCAAGGAGGAAGTAGACAAAGTGCCGCTTCATTATCACCCGAATAAAGCAGGGACAGCATACAAGCATTAGAATCTTGTTTCTCTCAACAAGTACATGTAAACAACACTTTAAGTAGTTTGGACACATTATTTGTCGCGTCATACATCATCACAATTTTGCAAAACCTAAGGTGAATGGAGACTGGTTAAGGGTAGTTTGTATATGAGTTAGACATTTGATTGGGTAAACTAAATTTGATGGCTCCATAGACTGCCCCAATGTTGATAAAATTGGCTAGCATACTACATGGTGGGCGACATGACACTAAGGAATTTGATTTGTTGGCTTCTTGCTAACCAACCCTGGACATGTGGCAGGTTGTCACGATATGCACCAGACAGGTAGTAGGGAGAGAGAGGTCCATGGACTGTCTTCTATTCATTAAGGAAGTTACCATCCCTCATTCCTGGGCCCTGAACCAAGTCATGTGTGGTAGTTAGTGTTTCATGTGTGCTTTTAGGGAGTACCACAGGTCTCTTTATCTGTTGGCTCCTAATGAATAGGCAGTGTTCTCCAATTATAAATCAAGTGGTAGGGGACCGTGTACTAAGTGGAATTAACACTATTTTGGGGATTTTAGCTACAGTTAACACGTGTGCAGTGGTTTCTGTTGCCTCTAGGAACACTTTTGAGTTATTCTTCATGGAGCTTGTTGGCTTACTTATTCTAGTGCACCTGGCAAACAAAGGATGGCTGCATTAATATACACCTTTTAATGACGTTGTGAGAGTCTGTGGAACTGCTATCTCGTGCCTTCGCTCTGCCATTTTCGTCCCTGCTATCTCTCTGTACCAAGGCCACATGGAGCTGTGGTCAATATCCTGATATGGCGAGGCCTTCCAGTGTGTCCTCCAGGTTTGCTGTGCAGAATTGAACACTCCCCTGTGCTGGGGTAACCGACTGATTGGCTGAGCAGAACCTCTTCTAAGGAGCCTGTCAGGGTACTGGAGAGATCAGAGAGCTTCCTCCCTGTATTGCTGACATCAACCACCTCTGACCATTGGCAAACCTACCCATTGACGAACCTACCAATAGTAAGGGTAATATGCTTGACTGGTTGGCTTCCTACAACACAACTGTGAGTAAACCGAACATCTCCGCTTGTCCCTGGCCGAACCAATTTTTTATTGAGTCTTATATCACTCTAGATCATAAAATTAGAAATACAGCCACCGAACAAAATTGGAGCCTCACTAGAAACCTGAGGAGGCTAAAACCGGAGACTATCCAAGAGTGGATGGGGCAGCTCACAGATAATATGTCACTCTTGGAGACCACAGAAGAGATGACCAATATGCTTTTGGATACCTTGGACGAAGCAACCAACACCCATGCTCCGCTAAAATCTAGGAAAGTGATTAGTAAGATTCAGAATGTTTGGTTTACTGAAGGATTAAAAGGAATGATTACTATTACTGGAAAGCATTACAGGCTGAGCAAGATAAACCTAGATATGTAGCATTTGCTAAGTAATATAAAGAAGCTGTTATTATGGAAAAGAAAGACACATATGATTCACTGTTTGATGAGGCACAGTGAGAGTCCAAGGAAATGTTTAAAATTCTCAAATAATTAGAGAAACCAAATATCCCACAGGAAGAAATTATCTCTAAAGACCTGAATTGGTGTTCAAGCATCCAGGATGCTATGGTGGAGAAGTTGGTAAAAATTAAAATTACCATCAAAAAGAAAAAGCACTAAAAGATCTGACCACTTCTATCACTGAACTGGGGTCCAGGTCAGAAGATAAGTCCTGTGACAGCTTGGAGATCCCACTCTTTAGTTTTAGAAGTATTTCAGAAGCTGAACTCAGACCTATCCTCAATAAACTCAAACCTTCTCCATGTAAAGGAGACATCTTTCCAGCCATGGCAATAAAAGCATGTTCCGAACTACTCATCAGTTCAATTACGAGAATCTTTAATGCCTTTCTGAAGGTAGGCTGTGTTCCTACACGTTTGAAGGGTGCTTGGATCACACCTCTTTTAAAAAAAACAAGGTCTTAATCCCACATTTCCATCTAATTTTGTGGCTTATGAACAAGGGTTAGAACCTCTGAAGAACCATAATATTTTGAACAATTAATCCATAAGGATTCTGGCCAGGATTTAGTACAGAATCAGCCCTCTTAGATCTAAAGTCCAACCTGATGAGAAAGATAAATGAAGGTCAAACTATGTAGTTGATGGCCCTAGACTTATCTGAAGCTTTTGCTTTAGTGGATCATTCACTTCTTTTAAAAAGATTACAAGAAGTTGCTAACTTTAGCGATCAGGCTCTATCTAGCATCGATGCAATCCTTATTGGGTAATAGAACTATGAGAGTCTGTAGTAATACATCAGCAGCTAAACCATTCCCTTTGAGCTGTAGAGTACCACAGGGCGCCTGTCTGTTGCCAATATTATACAATATCTTTACGATGCCAATATTCCAATTGCTGGGGGAGAACAAGATATGCTTCTAAAACGACTTCGACAATACCCAGTGCCTTGTTGCATTGACAGGGGATTATCAGGAAGATGTTACAGTGGTGAACAAGACCTACAACCTCATCCATGACTGGATGTGCGCAAGTGGGTTGGCTATCAACCACGATAACACCAAACTTATGGTTATAGGTTCTAGACCTAGACTGAAAAATCTCAGCACAGAATATCAAAGCTTCCAAATTGGTGATTTTGAAATTATGACTATGGACAAAGTAAAGACACTGAGTCATTTTTGACCAAACATTGTCTATGAAGGCCCAGGTGAGTAGTCTTGTCTCTGCTGCCTTTTACATTGGACTCCTGCATCATATCCGTCCCTATCTGTCCCAAAAAATCTGCGAGACTGTGGCCAGAGGTATTATATTATCGAAGATTGATTACTGCAGAAGATTGTTGGTGGAGATTGGGAGGGATGAGATGGCTAGATTGCATGTGTTACAGATTAGTACAGTCAGAGCCATTTTGGGATTTAAAAAATGTGATCATGTCTCTGATGCTAGGAGAAGTCTTTGCTGGCTACCGATAGAGGCTAGGATTGAATTTCGCCTACTATCACTTTTAAGTGTCTAGCAGGACAATACCCAGCCTATGTGGCACATAGTCTGAATAAGAAGAGAGAAACTAGGACACTCAGATCTAATGACCTCAAATTATTTGAGGTTCCTAGATCCAATATGACATTGGTCACAAGAAGTGCATTCTGAGTGGCTGCACCTTGGTGCTGGAATGCCATGTCCATGGATCTCAGAAGTTGTGAGTCATTGGAAAGCTTAAAAAAAATGCCTATTTAGCTAGGCCCTTTATTAGCTCAGACAGTTACTCATAGGTCTGATTGTTTTGTCTATATCCATCTCTAGTTCCGGGCACCCGTACGCCTTTGGCATTTTTTGGCAGTACCTGAATAAATTAATTAAAGTAAAGTAAATTAGCTCCCAACATTGCGCATAACAGCTGGTAAGATCTTGCACCCCTACCTCCTTCTGTCCACCGCATTCCACGGTTAAAGTCTGCTCAGGTCCTCACTCACAGGTCTGCTGCTTTTTTATCCGGAGCACTCCCCCTGACGTGCCGTCTCCAGCTTAATCACTGATTACTGCCACTCGCACATCTCCTTGTCCCCTCTCACTCAGCATCCTCCTCTCTCTGGTGATGCACGTTTCAGACTGCAGGCCTCTTCCTGCTTATTGTTCTCTGTGTGCTGCACAGCCAAACTTTCCTTGCACTAACTGAATAGCTACTGAACTTGCTACACCTTCCTTTGGGCCTGTCTCCCTTGGTGGCTCACCGGACTGCCTCGAATATCTCTTCACATGTGTGCCGCCTTCCCCCACTAGTTCCATGATGAACTTATGACACTCTCTCCTTATTCTGAATATCAAAATATAATACCCTGTTCTGAATGCCGGGTTGCTGTCATGAAGCCCTCTTAACTGCTGGATTTACTGTACAGCTTGAAACTCGGAATTAGATGTGCTTCTAAACCTGCACTCTGGCTGTTCTTTGATGCATTTTAATGCTTTGCTTGAACCTCGAATTTAGATTGTTTTTTAAAACCTGCATTGGAGTGCTTTTCCTGAATCTATTTAATCTTGTCCTGCTTGGCTGATAGGCCACCTGGTGATTTCCTTTGTGTACTTTGGCTCTCTGTTTGTCTCCCACCCCTGGGCATCCTTCTGTCCTGCTCCCCCTCCCTATGGTGCTCGCCATCTTGCCTATCTATTCTAACTGCTACTCTATTCCTTATCCTCCCTCTCTTTCAAAGCCTGGAAAGAAAACGTTTAAGAAGGGTCTCCTGGTCTCAAACCCAGGTCTGCCCATTGCTGACAGCTATGTCAGTCCTCTCTCCAGGCAGACTATTATGAACATTCTCTTTGCCATTTCCTTCTGTGACCTATGGACTCCTCATATGGTTTCTATCCTCGCCCCTTTCTCTTCTTTATCCATGAAGGGTGGAACCAGATGGGAAGTGCTCTTGGCACACTTTCCATCTTCCAGGTGCATTATCAATGTCTATCATGGCCCAGGGCTCTCAGCCCAACCTCCTCCTTCTTGATAGGTGGCTCCCTTCTCTCATTAACATCCTCCCTTCTCCTGCCACTTCTCCAACTTGCACCCCTCTTTCCCCCCATACGGTTGTGGTACCTCGACCCTGTACCCCCCTCAGAAAACCTTCAAAGCTGGCAACCAGCTTCAGGTAGCTGCCTTCAATTCACATTCTGATGTCATACACTCCTCTGACATCTGTCACCTCCTTGAAGACTTTGGGCCTCATTACGACCCTGGCGGTAAGGGGTTAGCGCCAGCGTTAGCTGCGCCGACCCCTTACCGCCAATTACGGGGTCCCTTAGCGCCATGGCGCTTTTAACACCTGCTTTTAGCGGGTGTTAAAATCCATGGCGCTAAGGGACCATGGAGTTAATTACGCCACCGTAATTTACGGTGGCGTAATTAACGCCTTCCCCACTCCCATTATGCCCTATGGGGCAAAAATGGGAATGGGGAAGGGTAAATGGGGATTGGGGACTTACCGCCCCGCCGACCTCGGAATGGGGCGGTAAGTCCGCCAACCACCATGGCGTAAACGTAGTTTACGCCATGGTGGTAAAGTCACGGCCCAGGCGGTAACTTACCGCCTGGGTCGTAATGAGGCCCTTTGACCTTGACGTCGTCGCTCTCTCCAAGACGTGGTTCAATGCCAGCTCTGTCACTGCTTTTGAAACTCTTCTTCCTGAGGGTTATAAGATCTTCTCCAAGTCCAGGCCTAACCGGCCTGGAGGTGGAGCGGCCATTGTCTTCCTTAAATGGATCCCTGCCTCTATCATACCCATTCAATCCTACTCTTCCTTTGAATGTCTTGTCTGCAAGCTCTGCATCTCTTCTACCCTGACGATCACTCTCGCTACCATCTACAGGACCCCTTGGCTGGTCTCCCTCTTCCTATCTGAGTGGGCCAACCTCACCTCTTCTTTTCTGACCTCTACCTCTAAGCTCCTCAGAGATTTCAATATCCATCTTGACTCTGCTGATGTGACCGAACCCTTTTGCAACCTCTGTGACTCTTTCTCCCTCCCACTCTTCCCTCTGGACCCACACACTCAGCCGGCCACACTCTGGATGCACTCATCTCAGCTGACCTTTCTCTTTATTACCCTCTCACTACACCTCTCTCTTGGTCTGATCACTCTCTCCTCTCATCTGGAGCTCCTCGACTCCCCGGCTAAGCCTCTGCCCACACTGCCGGCCTCCTTCTCCGTCATGACCAATGAAGAGAGTGTCAGTTGCTGCCTTTGCGGCCTCTTTTATTCCCCCTCCACTCCTGCTATTGACTCTTACTCTAACTCATTCCTTCCTAATCTTTACCTCTCCTTTTCCACCACACTTGGCATCCTTGCCCCTGGCATGAGGATCTGCATGAAGCCTGCCTCCAAGTGCAACATTTGGTATGATTCCAACCTAGCGTCGCTAAAAAAAAAGTGCAAAGTTGCAGAGCGGAAGTGGTTGACTTCTTGCACATCCTTTGACTGACTGGCCTGAAGTGGGTCCATATTCAAGCCCACATCTCTGGGGCCACCAACAACACGGCTGAACTTTTCAAAATATGTAAGGAAAGGGCCAATCCTACTGCAGTCTTTACTTCTGAAGGTGTCTCACTTACTAGTCCCCGGGGATCTGTCTTCCAGGGGGCCAGGACACAGCCATCGCTATTGAATCCAGTTCCTGGGGTTGGACCAGTGCGGGAGGATCACCTGGATGGGGGTTATTCAGGGAGTGGAAGTGGGATGCTGACGGGTGAGACGTGGTACCCCCTTCTTTATGACACCTTTTCCCCACCCTACCTCACTCCATATTTAGAAACTCTACCCCCCTTTCCTACACAAACACTTTCTGACACTGCGAAAGACAATGCACTAACACCAGAGCTGCTTACCTGACATGTCCCAACACAAGGGTCAGGCAGAGACAGGCAATTGCCGATAACTACACACACCTGACAGCCCTTTCCCTTCCCCACATTGATAAAAGGCGGAGCACGAGAGCACACTTTGAGCGAGGCCGAACGCACGAAGAAGCAGCTATTCCAGGATAGCAGTTCAAATGAAGGAGAAAGGTGGTGGAAACCGAAAGGATGACAAAGAGGGAGTCTTTTCAACCCAAAGCCGCAAAGCCTTTGATAAAAGAACAGTAAGACCGGGAATTGCAGCCGGCGATTGGTGTGGCTGATGTCAACGGTACACAAGGCCCTCCCGCGCCAGTAGCCAGGGTGGGGAAAAGATCTTGCCACATGATACCATCCATGACTCCAGCAGAAGAAAAGCCAACGAGCTCAGCACAGGTAAACTGGACTGTGTTAAGCTCAAGGTTGTAGTGGCAACATTTGCATAAAGGAAAAGAAGAAGATAATAGACAAAGGTCTTTTGTGAACAACCGGGGTAGTAGGGTTACAGTGGTCTGGCGCCACGTGGGCGGGCGCTCATTCGAAAGACTCTAACGAATGCCCCACTCCTGAACAAGGAGGATATATTGAATTAAGAGCATTTAACCACAAAAACCAAGAGGTACTAGGGGAGGCCGGCGTGAGAAGTCAAAGTGGTCCTACAAGGGTCAAACCAAACCCCTTGTACAGTTGAGTCTTTGACAAGTTGTGAAATTGAAGTGAACTGTGTTACTCAGAGGAATGCTGTGAAAACTGTGATAGCGTGAAAACTGCACTTTCCAAAGAATCACGGAATGAGCCAGCGAGACGTAACTGTCCTTTGGAAGTCTGTGTGAATTGGCAAGGGCTTTGGGAAGCAGGAGAAGGAAGGTCTGAGACTGTATGAGGGGGCCCTAAGTAAAGCGGAGAAGGTAACCCAGAGGATCATTTAAAAAGACATTAAGATTCCTGAATATTAGAAGGTGATGCTGTGAATTGAAAAGCTAAGTGAACTGCATTGTGGTGACAAACGTGAACCCGAATGAGGGATGTCCACAGTGAGTTGTTGGTCTGAGTCCGATTGAAGGAGGCTGATGTGGTAAAGGGGATCGGAGCCCGGCTGAGGGGGATCCTTGTGTGAAGAGTAATCGCCCGACGTGAAAATTAATAGAAGGAACTTTTGTTTGTTGTTTGTGATTCATCAAGGCTGTCTGAAGCAATAGACTTTGGATAAAAGAGACTTGGGCACAGAAGGCCCTGATATTGGAAAAAGGAACTGTAAACCCGGGCTGGAGAAGCCCAGAAGTGTGCTGTGCTCAAGAGTCCCGCCTTTTCCCGTGCTTCAAACGTGGGGAATGGAGACCCCGGCCTTAACATCCTGACTTATCATTCTGAGAACACTTCTTTCTTTCTTTGTGAACATTATCCCATACTATTTTTGTAGCATAGCGGTAAGGATTGGCAATAGGTTTTTCTCACTAAAGGCCCTTTTTCTTTTGACTAGACTCCTCTAGGACGGTATTATTATTATTATTATTTGATAGTTGTAGCTTGCTCCCATCTTAGATTTGGGTTTAGATTAGGTGTAAACACCCATGAACTTTAATCACTTGTGTCTGTCTTGCTTTGATACCATGCCTTCCTTACACTTCCCAGGCCCTCTGCGCAGCTTTTTGCTCCCACCTCACAACCAAAACTCAGGACATCCTGTTCTTACTCTGCTCCACTTCCCTCCCTCCTCCACCTGCACTTAGGCCTCCTTTGGCCCCTCTCTCTCCATCTCTTGTACCCTCCTCCTTCTCACCCATAGCACCGGACGAGGTCACAAAGACGGTTTGCTCTATGAAAGTCTCCTCCAAATAGGTGTCTCCCTGCTCCTCAAGGACAATATTGCCACCCTCGCTCGCTCTTTGGCTGAGTTCACCAATCACTCTTTTGCCACTGGCTCCTTTCCATTATCTCTCAAGCACTCCTTTGTGCACCTGCTCCTAAAAAAGACATCTGATGACCCTTCCTGCCTGGCTTACTACGGCCCATCTCCAGTAACCCCTTGTTGGGCAAATCTTTGGAGAAGTTGTCCATCTCCCAATTAATCCATCACACTGAATCTGGTGGCTGCCTCCATGACCA
The DNA here is from genome assembly GCF_040938575.1 of Ambystoma mexicanum. Lineage (NCBI taxonomy): Eukaryota > Metazoa > Chordata > Amphibia > Caudata > Ambystomatidae > Ambystoma > Ambystoma mexicanum. The sequence goes on from NC_090922.1 coordinate 469,187,512, forward strand.
CCAGCCTGGCTTCAGAGCAGCCAGAGGCACGGAAACTGCTCTCCTGAACACCTGTGACATCCTGATCTCTAACCTTGACTCCAACTCACCTTCTATTGTCATCCTCCTTGATCTTGTCCTCTGCCTTTGACACAGTCAATCATTTTACCCTCTTAAACCGACTCTGTGGTACTCTGGACATATCGGATCGGGCACTGGCATGGTTGATCTTGTTTCTTTCGAATCGTCCCTCCCATGTTCTAATGGGCCCTTTTCTCTCCTCTAACTCACAGTCTACCTGTGGGATCCCTCAGGGCTCTATCACCTCACCGTGGCTTTTTAACATTTACGTTACCCCTCTTGCCAACCTGATCTTCACCTTCTCTCCTCAATTCCAATGTTATGCGGATGACACTCAGCTCTCCTTTAAGCTTCCCTCCTCTACCTCTTCTCCCTCCTCTCTCATTCCTGATTGTCTTAACGCCAGCAAGACCGAGATACTTCTAATTGGCACTCCCCCTAACTCTCTGACTGCTCTCCTCTGGCCTCCTCCCTCACCCTCTTGTGAGGAAAAAAACCTTGGTGTCATCATCAAATCCTCTCTCTCCTTCTCACCTCATATCGCTGACCTTGCCAAGAAGGCTCACTTTCAGCTTCACCTCCTCAGAGGCATTCTCCCTTTCCTCACCTTCCCCCATAAACTCAATGGGCCTCTTTACGACCCTTCCGGTCCAGTAACAATGGTGCTGGTAGGATCACCGGCACCGTTGTTACTGGACCGGCAGAGTAAATGTCTTCGAGCCGGATGCCTTTCTGCCTGCCATGTCTGACCAGGCAGGTGGGGACGGCACACGCTCGCAGACTTTTACGGAAGCACCAGCACTGTGCCACATGGTGCTGGTGCTTCAGTCCTCCCCATTCCCATTGAGTCCTGTAGGACTCAATGGGAATTGGGAGTTACTTTTTACGGCGCCTGGCTTCCGGGACCACTTGGGCTGTAATGCCCCGGTAATTGCCCAAAGCTAGGTGCCAGAAAAAAACGCAACTCTGGCCGGGGTCGTAATGAGGCCCCATGTCTCCAAAGCTCTGGTCCAGTCTAGGCTGGACTACTGCAACAGTCTCATCCTCAATCTGCCTTTTTCTTCCTTCTGCCTTCTTCAACTAATCCAGAATTGGACTGCAAGACTTATGCTTGGCCTCAAGCCCAGAGACCACATCTCCCCAGCCCTAAAATGTCTCCACTGGCTTCCTGTGGCTGCAAGGATCAAATTCAAGACCCTCTGCATCGTCCACAAGGATTTTCAGGGCCTGGGACCACATGACATCAAACTTTTCTTTCTCTAAATACCTCCATGCTAAAGCCCTTCGGCCCTCTAGCTCTAACTCTCTGCAGATCAGATGCTTCTCCAATCAGAGAGTGGAGGGGATAGATCTCTTTCTTTGGCAGGAGCGTCCCTCTGGAATTGCCCCCTGCCCCTCTCAGACTTGAGCCAGATCTCCTTAAGTACCAGAAGCTTCTCAAGACCTTCCTCTTCTCCTCCTCCTTCCCACTCCCCTTCCTTGTTAATGCCCCCTGCTGCTGCAAGTGGCTTCCTGGTCCCTTCTGAGTCAGACAGTGGCCAGGTCCTCCCTCAACCAGTCTGTCTCAGCACCTCCCTACTAGCACCTGCCTGCGGGTACCCTTCCCTGACTACCGAGTCTGGTCCACCCCCCCTGCGTACTAGCTGACCCTTACAGAGGCGTAGCCAGGATTGTCTAACAAGGGGGGCCTGAATGTAATGCAGTGGGCCCACTGCATTGACATAACATCTGTAAATGCCCACACAGTGCTGCATTTACAGATTTTGGGGGGGTCTTGCCTGCTAAGGCCCCACCCTCTCTACCCCTCTGGACCTTTTTCCTGTCCCTGAGTGCACTTGCCCTCCAGGCTCCCCATAGCACTTACGCATATCCTTGGGCCCCCTCCTTCCTTCATCCTACCCCCACCTCCCCTTCCCTTCCCCCTACCCCCTGCACTTTTGTTTGCTGCACTTCCACAAACTGAATGTAACAAAGCCTAGTAGGACCGTTCATTGATTTTATCCTCCTCCGTTCCCCCTCCGCCTTAGTCTTCTGGCGCCTGGAAACACTTTCTGCTGTATAGGTGCCATGCAAATGTTCAATAAAATAAACATAAACCTTGTCTCTGATTGTTAACAGCTCTGCACTGCTCTGTGTTTCTGTGGATTTAGCGTTTTGAGGTGTTTTGAAGTTTTGAAGCCTGACCCTATTTAAAAGCATGCTGCAGCATCCATTTTAAAGAAGATGGCTTCCTTATTACACTCTGGTTTTTATGTTAGTGTTGCATTAAGCGTATACATTGGTTACTTCTTGTGGTTGCTATGTTAATATTTTTCATGCATACATGCATATTTGACCAAGTGTGCGTGTTCTTTGTGTGACGTGCATATTTACTTCATGTGTAGTGTGTGCGCCTACTAGTGTTGCAACATTAGCTTGATTACTTTTGCCATATTCAGCTTAGATTGTCTCAATGTCCTGTTGTACCTGCTGTTAAGAATTTTAATTGTGCATCACACACCAGCCCAGGACTCATGCCACTGGCCTAGGTTGCAGCGCACAACTAAAATACTTTAACTTTATTTCCTAAGAATTCAGATTGAGATGGCACCCAACCCGTCTCGCACCCCCTTTGATAAATACCCCGGGTCACAATGGACCATGAACCAGGCCAGTGGGTGGTAATACAATATTTATTTATTTTATTTTAAATTCAAATAAAATCACACACATTTAATGTTGGGCAGCCATCACCAATGGGGTGATAATTACAAGGTAAATTGGTGAAATACATTTAGTTTGACCGTCTAATATAACATACACAAAGCACAAATGAATGAGAGCAATATCACGTTTCGGGTAGATAGCACCCCAGTTAATATTTCCCCCTGCAATACTCCCTCAAACCCCTATTAACTGAATTTTGGGTGGATAGAAAGGAGTAGCAAGGAGTCAGGTATACTAGGCAACAAACAGAATTAAAATCCAACCTTCCCCCCAGGCATAATTTAAAACACTTTGCAATGAACAAAATAGCCCTCGGAATTACTAAATATTTAATTTACATGTGTGGTTGAATGGATGAGGTAAATATGAGTTATAACAGTATCAGGGATGTAGGAACATAGCAAATTACAAGGCAAGGTACCAACAATGGGCATACAGTTCAGAAAATCAACTTTGAAATGAAAAACATAGTGCAGCCAAATCACATGCATAGAAATTGCATTTGCTTACTTTACGCAGGTTTGAATGTCAAAACGGTTCGAAAAATGGGTGAAACAGACAAAATCGGAATGCAGTTCTTATGCAGAGTGACAGATGCACATCACAGGGATAATATGAAAGTGAAAGAGTGACTCTAAATTAATGACAGGATGAGATTCTCAATGGGAAAGGAAATTTGGTTTTAAAAATAAAAGCAATTGACAAAGAACATCGGTTTGGAAAGGAAATGACAAGTTTCACTTAAACTAGATTTTAGTGGCTATATTTTTCTGAAAATATACATATCCACTGGCGACATTCTAATTTTTATTTTCAATTCACAGTTGCGAGTGCCAAATTGATACTCTTCACACTTTCCAAGTTTTTTCAAGATTTTGTCTTTTTATTTTGTGTTCTGGGTTCTTGATCCCTTAAATCTTGTAAACTCTTAAATTAGATGACTCTTTACACGTGTTTCACCCTAATTTGTTTCAAAAGGGATCATCAGGAGAGATTTATTTGCTATAAAAAAACAATAAAGTGCATTTTGTAAGAACAAAAGGAAAAAAGAAATATCTTTTCTATTTAAACATCATTAAAGTTTTCTCTTGACTAATCACATTTACATATGAACATTTTCAGCACAAAGCAGATTTTGAGCCTTACTGATGGCTTTTCATTTTCTTATCTATGCATTTCAGACATAGCAAAGGTCAGCAAAGCAATAGGCTTGACATAGGATAGAGTGGCACTCACCAATTTTGTTTGATATTAGTAGGTCTGACTTGAATTTTGTTCTTTCAATGGGGTGTCTATATGATTTTAGAGCACAATTTATAGGGTCCTTTAAATAGTTGTCCTATTTTTAAATACAGAAAACAACAAACATTTTAATGAGGGATATTGAACCTTGTTGAGGTTCCATATAGTTGGGTTGGGAATCAAAGGTTAAATTAGCTTACCTTTTCTTTTTTAAGGATGTCTATGATCTGAGAGAGATCCGTTTGTCCCTCCACTGGCTCCTTCATTCGGCGCATTTTGTTGTGCGCTTTCACGCATTTAAATTTGCTTATCTCAATGAGCGTGTGATGTTATTACGCTTGCGTTAAAGCGTGCGTGATGATGTCATCATGTTCTACGCGTCGGCCATCTTTTGTGCCAAAATCGCGCTATTTGCCTGAGTAATTTGCCACTAGGTTAAGGTAAATAATGGTCATTTTTGGTAGCAACCTTATTTAAAATTTCTTTCACTATGAATATTTTTAAAGGTTGTTGCCTCTTCATTTTAGAGAACAATTGGTTTATAGCAGGCATGGTTAATTTCTATATGTGTACAAATAGTTTTTTTGATTGCAATCAATTATATATTTTAGATTTGTGTCCCCTGGGTATCTTTAAGGGCATTGTGAAGAAAAAAACACGATTCCACTAAACTCAGGGGGTGATAGAAGAAAAGAAAAGATGATAAGGAAATCTTAACATAAAAAGTTCTGAGTATTCTGTGTTATCAAACCTATAGCATTATAACCAGTTACAAAATTCATTTTCCGAATTTAATCCGGTATCTCATGTGTCCATAAGACAAATCCATCTGGATTCTCTTTGTCTCAGGATCTGTTCCTTGTTTCCACCTCTGGGCAGATCTTCAATTTTGTCCAAGCCAAATACTTTCAGTTGCTCCATATTAAGTCCTTTATGCTCCATAATGCAGTGAAGTGATAGTGGATTCTTTAGAGCTTGGTTTCTAATTGCACGTAAAAATGTTCAAATACTTGTATTTTGAGGCTTCTTATTGTGCTTCCTATGTATATTTTTGAGCAGATGCATTCTATTGCATATACAACAAATTTGCTATTGCAATTGATGAAGTGATTCAATATTTTGCCATTGACCATTTGAGAACATAGTTTACAATTGCTGCATTTAAATGAGCCATAAATAGGTTGATGATTAAACATGCTTCTGATGTCTTGTTTTGTAGTTGATTTAAGGTGACTAGGGCTTACTTTGTTTCGTAGTGTTGGTGCTTTTCTGTAGCATATTCCTGGCTTTTTATCTATATATTTGGGGAGTGTTTTGTCCAATTTGCTTTTTGAGGGTTTTTCTTAGTATTGAAGCATCTGATCCATAAGTGGTGATGAATTTCGTTGTGGTTGTTTGGTTTCCCTTTCTTGGTTTATCTTGCAACAAATATTCTCTTGATATTTTCTCTGCTTTTTTGATTGATTCCTTTACACTTTTTGCTTTATATCCTCTCCGTGTAAATTTGGTTATTGCTCCTTTGATATTTCATTCAAATGATTCTTCTGTGCTACAATTTCTTTTTATTCTTAGTATCTCCCCATACGGGATATTAGATATGATATGTTTTTGGTGGTTACTTTGAGCATGTAAAATGCTTTTGCCTGCAGTCGGTTTTGTATATAGGTTTGTGAGGATTTTGTCCTCTAACGTGTAGATTTCTAAGTCTAGAAATTGAATTTTGTCTTTGCTAATGCTCGTTGTAAATTTCAAATTGTATTCATTGTTGTTCAAGTACTCAACATATAGATTGAACTCCATTTGATCTCCTTCCCAAATCATGAAGAATTCGTCAATATACCGACCCCAAAAGATAATATTCTTGGATTCGGTAAAGGCCTTATGTTTCCACACATGTTTCACTTCAAAATAGCCCATGAACAGATTAGCATACGATGGGGCAAATTTTTACCCCATCGCGGTTCCTTGCTTTTGTTTGTAGATTTTTTTGTTAAAGCAAAATTGATCTTGACTTCAAAAAATATTCAGATGCTGTGATGCCTTGGTTGTGATTTTTACTTGTGTATAATGATACAACATCCAATGTTGCCGGATGGCAGTTATTTGGCCACGGGATAGAGTCTAACTGTTGGATTATGTGTTTAGTATCACGTGTAAAGGAAGCTAATTGCATTGTCAATGATTGTAGATGAATATCAATGAATGAATTGTGAGATTATTTCAGTTATTGATCCTATTCCATTTATTATGGGTCTGAAAGTGGGATATCCTTTGTATTTTTTGTGAATTCTTGGGAGGAAGTATATCGTGGACATTATTGGATGTTGAACATTCATATAGCTGTATTCTTCTTCTGTTAGGAGGCCAGTTTCAAGCCAGTTTTTACTCTTGTTGTTCCAGGTTTCTGCTAAATCTTTCAATGGACTATGATCTAGTATTTCATATTTTTGATGATCGTTTAGTTGTTTTGAGGATTCTCTGATGTAGTCCAGTCTGTTCATTAGAACCAATTTGCCTCCTTTGTCTGCCATTTTTACGATAACTTCCTCATTTTTGGATAGTTCTCCAATTGCTTTCCATTCTTGTAGCGTGAGGTTAAAGTTGATTTTACTCTTTCGGTTTTCAAGGTAATTTTTCCTTAGGTCCTCTTTCACTGCTTTATGGAATAGGTCAATTACATTTTCTGAGTTGAATACTGGTGTGAATTTTGATGTTGATTTAAGGGTTGTTTCCTCTGAGAGAAAGGTATCTATTTCCTGATCCTCTATATGTTTTTGTATAGTATACTCTTCTTCTCCAGCCAGATTGAATAAGTCAACTGTTTGTTCTATTAATTCTTCTGAGAGTGTTGATGGAATTGTTGTTGCTTCTGGCTGTATTTTTTGTTTGGGGTTTTCTTCGAAGTATTTTTTAATTTTAATTTTCTACAGAACCTGTAGAGATTGAGTTGCATCTGAAAGTAATCCATTTTGTTGGATGGGCTAAAGGAAAGGCCTTTATTTAATGCTGATTTCAAAGGAGCATCTATTTCATGTTTCGAAAGATTAAGTATTAAATCTACCTTTGATTCCCTCTCAATTTGGATCTTGTTTGCATTCCTTGTGGTTTTCTTTGAGCGTTTTTGTCCTCCTCTCTTGCCTCTCCTCCGCTTGGTGCGGTTATCAAGGTATTTCGCTGGAACCTTAAATTGGAATTTAGATTCATTGTGGTTATTCGTTGGCTTTTTTTGTGTAGTCGAAGCTCCTCCAAAAAAGGACAATCTTGGTCTTTCTCTGGGATTATTTCTTCTTCCAATGTATTGTTGTCATTCTCATTGTTTGGCTCAACTCTTTGTTCAATATCACTTGAGGAGTCGGCATCTGAAGTGAGTGGTGATATGTGTGGGCTTGCGTTTCTAGCTATTCCTTGTTTTATCAGTGATTTAATTTTCTGAAATGATGTTTGATCATATTTTCTAGATTTTAGTGGCTAGAAAAGAGAAACGCCACCCATGAATAAGAAGGTTAAGCTGTCACCAGGATCGGTGATATCCTCGCCAGAGAACGTAGAATCCGATTCACCACCCTCCCCTAACTCCTCACCTTCGTCTTTTCTTCCTGTACCCTTCTTTCCTTTACTTCTTGGTCGCTCCTTTTTTTATGTAGGTAGGGGCGCCCACGGAAGGAAGCCACCGTGTCACCCAAAAAGGGTTTCCGGTGCCTCCTCCCGGGAACGCCGGGAAGGGGAAAAAGACAAAAGGCACAAAAAACCCCTAAGCGACCTGCGTGACTCTCCTAAGGAATGGGCTGGTATGCTGGGAGAATGCGGTCGGCTGAAGCTGAACTCCGTGGTAGAAAGGATGAGGCTCCGGAGGAAGGTAGACAGTAAGTAGTACGGAATCTCACAAGGGGAACGAAGTCCGTAGGTGAAGCACAATAGATTAGGCAGTCCTTATACAGGCCGGGATCTGATACACGGGAGATCACAGAGGAAGGTATCCGAATCAGAGGAATCAGCAATCCAAGAAAACAGGCCTAGGTCTGGTACACAAAGAGGCAGGCAGAAGGAGAAAAACAGGTAGTGGGAAATAGGAAGAAGGACGGAAGCAGAGAAGGGACGGGAGGAGAAGGGTGGCGAGGAGAGAGGAAGGAAAATAGTAGAAGGGAAAAAAAAGAGGCAGCAGGCTAGACAAGGGGAAGAGGACAAGGACCCGATAGAGATCGGGTAATTCTGCAGCAAGTGCGAGCGAGGAAAGAGCAGGCAAAAAGGCAGACAGCACTAACAGAGGAAACCGGAAGCGTTGCGACGCGTACACAACCCGGAAGAAGCTGTATTTAAACTCCGAGCCGCGTAAGCGCGCATACGCACGGGCAGAGCTGCAGGTGGGTGTGACAGGCTACCAGCGTGCACGGCGGAATAATGTCCGCGCGGCCAGTGGTTCCACAGGTTCCAAGTGCCGCGTGGCATGACAGTATGCCCCCTCCCAAGGGACCCTCCCCCTGGTTTGCCTGGATGGTAAAAGTGAAACTTGCGTAACAGTGTAGGGGCAGAAATATGGGAGATGGGTTCCCAGGAATTCTCAGAGGAGGGGAAGCCCTTCCATCGTACAAGGTATTCTAGTTTGCCTCTACGATACCTGGAGTCGCATATTTGAGCTACCTCGTATTCTTCCGGAGTGGAATCCTGAGGAACAGTAACTCTCTCAGCTTAACGCCTCCAGGTATCAACATGAAAGGGCTTAAGCTGAGAAGCATGGAAGACAGGATGAACTCTGTTCAGGCTGGCAGGGAGTTTAAGACGGAAAGCCACAGGGTTGATCCTTTGTACAATCTTATAAGGCCCTAAAAACTTCGGGGATAGCTTGGATGGATGGGCCCAATGAGGTAAGTATCTCGTAGAAAGCATTACTCTGGAATCAACCTCCCAACCTGGTACAGGTTGACGATGTCTGTTGGCTTGGGACCTATAGCGTTCCTGCGCTGCCTGAAGGCTTTCCCTAGCCTTCTTGTGTATCTCTCTAAGGCGGGTGAGTGAGGAATCTACAGATGGTACATTAGTAGAAAGACAGGAGACAGGAAGAATAGACCGGGGATGGTAGCCATAATTACAGAAAAATGGACTAACCCCTAGAGTTGAGTGCACGGAATTGTTGTAGGAGAATTCGGCCAAAGCCAATAACGAGTGCCAGTTGTCTTGTTGGGAATTAGTAAAACACCTTAAGTATTGTTCTAGAGTTCCATTTAGCCGTTCAGTTTGTCCATAAGACTGGGGGTGAAACCCTGACGTGAGAGCTCTTTCAATCCCCAGCCGCTCACAGAGAGCCTTCCAAAAATGAGAGGTGTACTGACTTCCCCTGTCAGAGATGATCTTAGAGGGCATACCGTGCAGTCTAAAGATGTCTTGGAGAAATACTTCGGCCATGTTGGCTGCAGTGGGAAGTCCGGGCAAAGGGGAAAAGTGAGCCATTTTAGAAAATGAATCAACCACCACCATTATACATGTGCACCCCTGTGAGATGGGGAGATCCACAATGAAATCAGTAGAGATTGAGCTCCAGGGGCCGTCAGGCACAGCACATGGTTCGAGTAATCCAATAGGTCGTTGACGAGGGGATTTACTTCGGAGGCAGATGATACAGGATTGAACATAACGATCCACGTCCTCCCTCATTCTAGGCCAGTAGAAGCGACGACGAAGGAATTCCAGAGTGCCTATACCGCCCCGATGACCAGCAAGTTTTGTGTCGTGACACCAGTTCAAGGCCTTCTTGCGAAAGGCAGGCGTGGGTAGGTAGAGTCTACCCTTGACCAGATATAGACCATCTCTAATTTCATACGCCAAGCCTTTGGGATGTCTCTCTACTTCAAATCGCCCCCCCGATTCATTTTTTACCTGACTGAGGAACGTCGAAACCATTCCGATACCTCTGGGTTGGGGAAACATGTGTTCACGAGGAGACTCGGAATCGTGTAGGTAATCACAATGCCGTGAAAGGGAGTCAGCCAACACATTCAGCTTTCCTGGGATATAAGTGATGTGAAAATCGAATTGGGCGAAGAAGTGAGCCCATCGGGCCTGTCGGGTGTTGTAGCACTCGAATTGCCTCAGGACTTGCAGGTTCTTGTCATCTGTCCGGATTGTAAATGGATACCTGCCTCCCTGAAGGAGATGCCGCCACTCCACACAAGCCGATTTCATTGCTAGTAATTCTCGTTCAATGACAGAGTAGTTTCTTTGACTGGCGTTAAGTGTCTTCGAGAAGTAGGCGACAGGATGCTCTATTCCCCGAACCTCTTGGAGAAGGTCAGCTCCTATGGCAGCTGCAGAGGCGTCGGTCTCCAGGATGAAGGGCAGCTCCTGGTCAGGCTGTAGTAGTATGGGTGCAGCACAAAAGGCGTTCTTAAGATCCCCAAAGCTATCCTCGGCCTCAGCCGACCATCTGAACGGCTCAGAAGATTTCTTGAGGAGAGTAGTGATGGGCAGGATCTTCTGGGAGAAATTGGGAATGAACCTACGATAGAAGTTCGCCAGACTCAGGAATCTTTGAATTTCTTTCACTGAAGAGGGTGAAGGCCATTCTAGGATAGACGACACCTTGTGGGGGTCCATTGAGATACCCTGACTGGACAAGATATAACCCAGATAAGGTATGGATGAAGCGGAGACCACACATTTAGCAAGTTTGACTGATAAGTGATTGTCCTAAAGCCTACGGAAAACTTCCTTGACATGTTCCTCGTGTTCTTTGGCATTGTTGGAAAATACTAGAATTTCGTCAAGATACACTAGAGTTGTTTGGCACAACAAATCGGAGAACAGTCTGTCCATAAACCGTTGAAAAATAGAAGGGGCATTCACCAACCCAAATGGCATGACCTGATACTCAAAGAGCCCGAACGGAGTCCGGAAGGCAGTCTTCCATTCATCTCCTTTCTGCACTCGGAGAAGTTGGTAGGCGTTCCTTAAATCAAGCTTGGTAAACATTGTTGCACCGTGGACAGCTTGTAAGATCTCAGTTATCAAAGGCATCGGATAACGATCTTTAACAGTGACTTTATTTAAGCCTCGATAATCAATGCAAGGTCTTAGGTCCTTCGAATCTTTTTTGGAAACGAAAAACAAGGAAGCTCCAGCAGGAGACTTTGAAGGTCGGATCAGCCCATTAGCCAAGTTACCGTCCAGATAACCTCTGAGAAATTGCCTTTCCTCCAGTGACAGAGGAAACATTCTGCCGAATGGTACTAAAGCTCCCGGAGTTAGTTCGATGCAACAGTCCTCAGGCCGGTGTGGAGGTAGTTCAATAGGTATCTTTTTTGTCACAACCTCTGTGAACTCCTTTAGGTAATGGGGCAAGCAATGGACAGACTTGGTCTCACAACTATTAGATGTCTTGACAGTTTCGAATCTTGGCTCGGGTAAACACTCAGCTTTACAGAATGAAGATTGAAAATTCAATAGATTTTTAGACCAGTCAATGCTGGGGTTGTGCTTGCGTAGCCAGCAGATTCCCAGAATGATGGGGAAGTGCACGGCTCTGATGATGTCAAACATAATTCTTTCTGTGTGCTGTTGTATCGACAAGGTGAGTTCCTCGGTGGTGTGGGGGATCATGCCTGAGCTCAAGGGCTCACCATCCACTCCTTCAACCTTCTGGTCTTCCTGTTTGGCAATTCTTTTAAGACCTTTTTGTTTGGCCCAGTGAGTGTCAATGAAATTGCCGGCAGCACCACAATCCAGTAGAGCTAAAGTGGTCACCTCTGTAGATTCTAGTTTGAGGGTAACTGTGAGCACCATAAGACGAGAGTCTTCAGGGATTTCAGGAGATGACACATATAGAGAAGCGTAAGGACTTGGACCAGCCCCTCGGTAGTGAGTCCCTACACTTACCGAGGGCGAGCGTTTCCCGGCCTTCTGGGTGGAACCTCCGGACAGTCTCGTAACATATGAGTAGAAGCTCCGCAATACATGCACAGGCAGCCGTCCCTGCGTCGTTTGCCTTCCTCGGGGTGAGCGGAGCACGTGCTGTCCCAATTTGCATGGGATCCTCTTTGGAGGAGCGTGAGAAGGGTACTGAAGGAGACGGGTGTGTTTCCAGGAGAGGGGGAGCATTTGTCTTGGTCTTTCTTCTTTCCATACGTCGTTCGGTCAGGCGGAAATCTATCCTGAGGGTTGCCGTAAGGAGTTCCGCAAAGGATAAAGGTCTTTCTATCCTGGCTAGCTCATCCTTTAGGTCTTCTCTCAGACCCCGCCGAAAGATTGCATATTGAGCCTGCTCCTGCCACCCAGCTTCAGCTGCCACCTGTTTGAATGTTGTAATGTAGGCTAACTCCTCACCTTCGTCTTTTCTTCCTGTACCCTTCTTTCCTTTACTTCTTGGTCGCTCCTTTTTTTAATGTAGGTAGGGGCGCCCACGGAAGGAAGCCACCGTGTCACCCAAAAAGGGTTTCCGGTGCCTCCTCCCGGGAACGCCGGGAAGGGGAAAAAGCCAAAAGGCACAAAAAACCCCTAAGCGACCTGCGTTACTCTCCTAAGGAATGGGCTGGTATGCTGGGAGAATGCAGTCGGCTGAAACTGAACTCCATGGTAGAAAGGATGAGGCTCCGGAAGAAGGTAGACAGTAAGTAGTACGGAATCTCACAAGGGGAACCAAGTCCGTAGGTGAAGCACAATAGATTAGGCAGTCCTTATACAGGCCGGGATCTGGTACACGGGAGATCACAGAGGAAGGTATCCGAATCCGAGGAATCAGCAATCCAAGAAAACAGGCCTAGGTCTGGTACACAAAGAGGCAGGCAGAAGGAGAAAAATAGGTAGGGGAAAATAGGAAGAAGGACGGAAGCAGAGAAGGGACGGGAGGAGAAGGGTGGCGAGGAGAGAGGAAGGAAAATAGTAGAAGGGAAAAAAAAGGGGCAGCAGGCTAGACAAGGGGAAGAGGACAAGGACCCAATAGATATCGGGTAATTCTGCAGCAAGTGCGTGCGAGGAAAGAGCAGGCAAAAAGGCAGACAGCACTAACGGAGGAAACCGGAAGCGTTGCAACGCATACACAACCCGGAAGAAGCTGTATTTAAACTACGGGCCGTGTAAGCGTGCATACGCATGGGCAGAGCTGCAGGTGGGCGTGACAGGCTACCAGCGTGCACGGCGGAATAATGTCCGCGCCGCCAGCGGTTCCACAGGCGCCAAGTGCCGCGTGGCATGACATAAGCTGCAGTTGTAACCCCTTCACGCTGTGTGCCTCTTTTAGGGAGAATTCATTTATTTAAGAATGGTGCTAACACTTGCAAATCATGGACAGGATGCACAGAGAATTCTGACAGTTTTAAGGATTTCTGCTAAGGCAGTTATGGCATTTCTATGGGATGGGACCTAATTTAAGGTAACAGAGCAAGGGATGCAGTTTATGGTTGTGGGGAAAGAAAATACTCACAACAAACACTTGTATGTGGTATTTTGGACTGCGGACCGGGTTTCTGGACAGAAGCCAATATCTGGTCACTGGTCACTGGTCACAGCGGCATGCTCTCCTAGAAGAAAACAGCTGGGCAAAGGTCTGGTCATGGCACAGCGACACCTCAGCTGGATAGAGCGGGTAACAGGGCAAGCAGATAGTACTGGATAATCCCAATGAGGATTCAGCCACCTTTCCCCTTTTTATTGGGATTTTTTAGTGGGGTTTTTCTGGATCAATGGTCCTGCCTGTATAGGGTCAGCTATGCTGTGGCCTGGCAGTGGAATCTGGAATCTTGCAGAGTGAATATGGAATATCTGGATGCGCATGAGCTGGAAAATTCAGGAGAGTGTCCTTTGTCTCTGTGAGCCTCCATCTTTTATAAGGCGGGTTACATCACAGGATTTACTATAGGCGCAGACCTTTGGATTGACATGCCTCTGACAACTGGATTGGTTAGGTTTGACTGTTACCACCTTCCTGTCAGCCGGGTGGACTTCAGGGACATGACATAAGTTTTTATGGCGTGTGCTTACAATGCCCATGGCCCACCCGCAGTTCTTTTAGCCAAAATTAGTTATGACATAAATTGCACATTTTTACAGTTGTGGCACTTTTGAAAATCACATAGGCAGATTCCAGATTTTACACTGAACCTGTCATTCAAATTCTTACATGTATACAATATTGTTTCATTGTTCTAATAATCTTTCACCATTTTAAGTGGGAACCGCTTCACCTAAAATTGTACAATTAGATATGTGTACCTATTATCACAAAGCAAGTTTGCATTAAATTTCAAAGTTGCACCAAGTATACTTTTCCCATGATTTCAATTTTTCAGCCGTTTAAGCTCCCCATATGCTAGGGAAATCTACAATGTCTTGTTTTAATGCCACCAAAATTACATTTAAACTGTTAAATTTAACAGTTCCTTCCTGTGTTTTCCGGTTGCAGAAATAAAAGTCTTAAAGTTTATTAATTCAGAACAGTCTTTTGTCCCAAAATGGCCAGCATTATCTTCAAAATCAGGGCATACTTCCCAATGTTGCTCTGGAGTTGCCTTTGAAGCTCCCCAGTTTTGGTTGAGGGGAGGTGCTGCTAAAAAGTCACACATATGTGTCCCAGAAATTAATTGTACCAGGCTGGAGCACTGCCACAGAGTCTGACTAGGGAGCGAGATCCACCACCCTTGCCTATTGATATGCCCTGGGGGCTGGTCCACTTGAAGCGAGGCAGACCCTGTTCCCAGGAAGCAAAGTCCTTTGAGGCCAGGCCAGGAAAAACCTGTTCTGTGGCTTCACCAAATTATTTTTATTTATTTATTTTCTTTCCCGAAGCAGAAAGCAAAACTGTAGGAATTAAATATCCTACAAATGTTTTAAAACAACCCCCCTCACCTTTCTATGCAAGAACAGGGTCTTAATTCAACAATTTACTTTGAAACAGACATTTCCTTGTTTGTAAACAGCACCCTTTTACACGTGGTTAATTTTTCTTTGCTGTCACTTCACAATGCAGTTTTCTCATACATCTAGATTCTAAACATTATTTGTAGCCCTAGTCAATTTCTCCTACACAGAAATCTGTTCAAGGCAAGAGTCCACAGAAACTGACATAAGCACAGAGAGATAGAGTTTAGCTGTTATATTTTGTTACAAAGTCAAGCATTTTTCCATAGGGCTTGGAGTGAAGTTCTTTGTTATTTCACAGATCTTGCCTGACACACCATGTCATTCAGTGAGAAATGCCCCCTTTTGCTGGAGCACAACCATATGGATCGACAAAGCTGGGTCTCACAGGAACAAAACTGTGTACTGTGGAAACGGTGGTAAAGAGTTTCAGGGCGCAGTCATTTTAAATGCGAAATATTTCCTTTTTCAATGGGAAATTTTGAAGGTGGCAGCATAGCAGTGCTGCTTTTCAATTCTTTTCTTTGGTGCACATAAGGAAAACACTGGCGGGGTGTTACCTGTTCCATCTTGCCCCATATGTGCTTGACAAAGACAGCGCATCCCCGTTTTGGTGACTGCAAAACGTGGTTTTGGTGCAATGCAATGGTGCTCAACCGAGCCAGCACAGCCATTCTGCTGGTACTGCTGAGAAATGCAAGTTGGTGATGTAGGGGAGTTCTGCTGGGCACATAAATGTACCCCACACTGCCTGGGATAAGAGCAGTATGGTTGTCTTAGTGAGTAACGTTTCTCACTTGTGTGATACTTGATCAGGGGTGGCGCAGAAGCTATGGGTGACATCTGCCTGCCAACATATTTGTATGTAAATATGTGCTATGCATAGCACTTTTCAAAAGTGCTATATAACTAACAAATCATTATCATGCATTAATGCTCCTGTGCACTGTTGGTGACTTGCATATATTGGATTTTTGGATACAGTAATGTCGCAGCAACTGGCAATGGAGGGGCTCTACTTATCATATATTGACAATACCTGACATACAGCTATAATTAGCATAATATGGAAGTAAATGACCATACCATGTGGAGGTGGCATATGTATGGCTGTGCCTCGGTCTATGTTGATTCTATTTGGTCTCTCCCCTTTCATATCATCACCCCACCAATGGCATATGAAGGCAGCATTCTTGTTAAAATGTGGTTGGTATCTAAAATATTCCTGTCTCTTTAGTACCTATTTGGTATTTTAAGATTTGTACGTTTATGTTCTTTATTTTTATGCCCGCAAGCCACCTCCTGTGATGTCACCAAGGTTAAAGAGGAACTGATGCCATACGGGTCAAATATCATGTGCCATCACTTCCTGTGATGTCATCAGGTGTGAGATGTCACTTCTGCTACGCTTTGCATTTTGCTGAATCGACGTTCCTCCTTCTGCAGTGAACAGAGCCAGGATGGTTCCAAGCCCTACAGGGCTGGCATCCACAGTGACCTCTATGTGCTTATTCGGGTTAAAGTAGGACAGGTAATGTGCACTAGCAAGGGCACATTTTATGGCCTCAAATGCACTCTGACGTGGACGTGTCCAATGAAACGTGGTTTCCATTGTCAGCAGCTGTCTCAGGGTTTCTGTAGTTGTGGCATGATCTTCAATGTATCACGACCAATACTCCATCATTCACAGAAAAGAGTGGAGGTCAGGTATGGTTTTTGGGGGCGGAAGTTGGCTAATGGTGTGTACCTTCACTGGGTCAGGGAAAATCCCTGTTTGGAAAAAATCTGTCAGGTTAGTTAACTTCGCACTTCTCCAGGTTCAGAGTAAACGCTGCATCCGTAAGTGGCTGACACACGTTTATTAGTGTTTGGTCATGTTCTATTTGGGTGCGACCAAACACAAGGATGTTGTTACTGTAGTTAAAAGATAAATGAAACAGGAGCAGTATGCACCTGATGGTGTCCTGAAAAATCTCTACTGCAGATGAGATCCCAAAATGCAGTCTCTTGTATCTGTATAAGCCATTGTGGGTTGCAAACGTAGTGATCGGTCTGGAGGGTGGGTGGAGGAGGAGCTGGTGATACCCCTGGTTTAAATCTAACTTTGTGAACCTCTTTACACTATTTAGCCGAATGATCATGTCCTCAATATTAAGACCTAGATGACATTGACATCCAGTAGTGGTGTTAGGAATCTGCATGTCGATGCAGAGCCTGATATCACACACCTTACTTGGGGACTATCACCACTGGTGAAACCCAGGGCGTGGTTCCCATTGCTCTCTCAATGATGTCAGCCACTAGAAGGAATGCTATTTCTTCTGAAGCCGTACGCTGCAGTTGGAACCAGACCCATCTGGGATGCTACAGCACTGGGCAGGAGTTTTTGTTGAGGTTTTGAGTAATCAGAGGGCTTTTCTATGTTCCTAGTCCTTTCACTGATTTCAGAAATAGAGTGAACCGTTATGGCACTTTTAAGTGAGGTAGCGCTTTATTAGATAGATGGGGATTCAGAATTTACTCGTACACCAAATAATAATACTGACTCAGGAAGTTGGCAAAGCAAATCTGTTTCAATCTCAATTCTCTAAAACAAGGAGTACAACGGACATCAATGGTCATCGCACAGCATGATCTCAATGCATCAAATGAAAAAATACATTTTTATAGTAAAAACCTGTCATCATTGATGTCATACTATGTGGCAAACTAAGAAACCTTACTTGGGATTGTGGTTGGTTTAAGGGGAACATCTAGGTATACTTTCTATGAGGGATAGGATTGTGATTGGATCTGTTCAGTCAGGTGCACAACTATGCCCACCCCTAGTGCAAGTCATCTTCATTGTCATCAAATCACAATGCTTCAACTATAGGGCTCTTTGCTACATGGCCCTCTATAATTGGTTGGCACGCTTGTACCCTACTGGAATATTCCACTCATTAGCAGCATGCAAGCTGGGACTCCAGGTGTTAGTGGGTGGACTTGACCATGTCTCTCCACCCAATTAGTCTCACTTCCATCATCACTCATGCCTTCTGTCAAATGAATTGTCTTTGAACTCGGCCTTGCAAAGTATCACTGCTCCTGTGAATAGAAGGGCGTGTGAGCACGTTCTTATATTCAAGTCTCGGTGTAGCTTGCCCATTTTCTACTTTCATCCAGACCATGTGACAGGAGACCGTGTTTGAGCTCCTTTTTCTTATGTTTAATGGTATTAAATGAATAACACTTGGTACTCATGGCATCTTTCCTTCGCACCTTAACAGGGGCTCATCTCGCTTCTCACGTCCTTCGTATCTCTTGAAGATAGATAACCAGCTCTTGGCTGCCCTAGCCCTAGACACTGGGCCAGGCATCCTTCTCGATTCTTGCTCGATCGACTGCTGTTTTTCTCTGCTGCACCACACTTTCAGCCCTTCAGTTCGTGGGGTCCTGGTTTACTAAAATGCAACGTAGAGCATCCAGATTCAATATAATGGTGGCACTGCCTGCAGTCTATTCACTACGTATAGCCAGCCTTCATGATTACTTAGTCTACTTGCGTTACAGCATCTGTACAGTTATAAAATGGTTTGTATTTTCTTCATTGCTCTTCACACGTGCAATCTCTACTCTGCACATAAAGGGTCACTTGATTCTTTACTTCGTCATCAGATTCTATACAGTCTACTCATCTTCTCTCTTGGCATCTCTTCTTGGCACGTCGTCTTTGCTTCA
The DNA here is from genome assembly GCF_040938575.1 of Ambystoma mexicanum. NCBI lineage: Eukaryota > Metazoa > Chordata > Amphibia > Caudata > Ambystomatidae > Ambystoma > Ambystoma mexicanum. The sequence continues at coordinate 469,206,082 of NC_090922.1, forward strand.
TGTGACGTCACCAATCTTCTCTTTCATTCATCTTACACGTCTTCAGGGATCTCCCCTAAGAGACCGTCAGTTCTCTGAGGATACATGATAAAAGGTTTTCTCAATGGATACCTTGTCTCAAAGGCTTTTGGTGTTATAGGCATCATTACTGGTGTTTTACTTTTTCCAGTTCCCAACATATAGGCAAGACGGGGGCAGAACTTCTGGTAGAGGCATTTGGCTTCTCCTCTACAAGAGCTTGGATGGCATCTTTAGACATTGGTTCTGCATGTAATGGTGGTGCACTCTGCACGTCCATGTGAAATGTTACCTCGTTGAGTCATTTGGCTGGCTTGAAACACAGTAGGCAGCAACTCAGTACAGATGTTCGAAGGACATGGAACAAAGCAGAAAGTTCTGTCCACATGACGCAGAACATGGGTGAATTGCCTGACACACGGAAGGGGTTCCTGGTCACCCCATTGAAAATTACGGGCTGTGGACGGGGACAGCCTTTGTTCCACATTGAACAGGTGAAATTGCCATTCATCGATGATACTTACAGTTAGTTGCTTCTGTGTCTATCACGAATTAGAGATCTTGACCCAGCATATGAAGTGTTATTTTTGGGGACGTTTCTTCATCCACCACCTCAGTCATGAAGTGAATGTATTTGTCACATTGGCCTTGGATTTGAGCATATTCATCACGTTGGTCCTGGATGTACACCTGTTCAAAACTTATACTAAGAAAGACTAATGACTACCCCTCTCATCGTCCAGGCAGGTTGGGTAAAGTGATATATCTGTTAGTCACATTTGTTTATAATGCAAATCTCCTATTGCTAAACCAGCGTACATAACCGTCTTACTTATACACTTTCACAAAATACAAAACATTACAAATCAATAGTCATAAATGTGTCTACATCAATTTATTGTCAAAGGCACATTTAGAAAATTAAAAAGAGAAAAGAACGATATATAGATATCAATCAATAAGTGCATAATCAGCTGAGTCTAATCTTAAAAACATGATAGGGGTTAGAAAATACAATGAGAACTGGCTGGTATTGGTGCAGCCGTATTCTAGATATTAGACTTTAGGAATTAATAAGTCTTGTCTTGTGTCGACATGTTTCGGCCTTGTTGGAGATTGAGACACTATCTCTAGTGTCTTAACACCTGTGGTTTTTCGGCCTTCTTCAGGACAGACAATTTCTTTTATTCAAAATGGAAATCTCTTTCATATACCCCGGTCAATTTGAATAGTATCCTGAATGGACGTGAGAAAAACGGCTACAAATAGCTGTGATAGTGTAGAACTTCTTATCACCGGGGGTGCATAGATCGCCTGTTCGTTTATTCACCCGACCCGACAATTAATGGGACCTCACTGGGGGAACATAGTTCTGCGAGCATTAAAATCTACTATGCGTTGGGACATTCAGGCGGTTCTGCCTATTTTCTTATCCAGTGTCAAAGTTTACAAAGAATCTTCAAAGCAACTCGAACAGTTGTTTGTCTGGAGCAGCTTACTACGTGGGTCAAACCGAAAATATCCTCCCGTGAATGGTGAAATCCATTGCGTATCCTTCCTCTTGGGGCTCTTCGGTCATGAGGTGACGTATTGTGTTTCTGCATTGATCTGTGTCGGGGAGCTGTTGTGTTGGAAACAGACATCCATCTCTGCATCCTGTTTAGAAGTGTCCTAGGCACCCACATTTGCTCCATTGTTGCGTCAGGGCCAGCAAGGGGTTTATTTGTGGAAATGGGAACCTACACCTATAGCAAAGACATTGCCTATGGTCTGTTGTGGGTCTTCTGTTGGAGGGAAGATGTATATGCACATTATCCTTAAATTGTAGTGGAGCAGCTGGGCTTGGGTGTGCTTGTTCCCTTGTGTTTTGTGGGCAGCATACGGCTTCAGCGGTATTGTTGCCACTCCCGCCAGTGTCTTTGGAGCCTCCATGACTGCCACTTGAGAGTCTACACAGTCATACACCCTGGCTAGGTCAAGTATTTTGGAAAACGGAAGTTGTTTCCTGAATACGGACGAGTTGCACCCCTCGATGATGAATATTCTGATCACCTCTTATTCAGAAATGTTGTCAAATTGATAGTTCCCCACTTGCTTTTGTAAGCAGAGGACATACCCATCCATCATCTCTTGGGCCCTCTGGCTGACTTGGTTGATCGTAAATCTCTCATAATCTCTGTTTCGTTGGACCGCACATTTCTGGTTGAGTCCTGCAATCGATGTCACATACTGTTTGTCTGCATCCTGGAGAGATTTAATGACTGTTTTCACCTCTTTACCCCTCAGGTTGGTTAATATATCCCCCATATCAGCAGCATCTGTCTCCTGCAGCTTTAATAAAATCTTCAAATTCTTCCAACCATTCTGACCACCTCGAGCCATGAAATGTAAAGGTTTCCTCAAAAAGGACACCCTGTTTGAGGACACCCTGTTTGTATTGGGCGGAGGTGACGGTGCAGCATGTTCAGCCTGCATAATTATTAATATATATTCTTGGGGATCTGCAGTCACTTATAGGTAGTAGGGCTCCACAAGGCACTGGAATATCCTTTCATTAATTAGCAGCAAAACAGCCGCACGTCTTTTTTTCTGTGAGAATTTATTTTAAATGTACTCAGACAATGAGGATTGTGTCAAAGGATCTGGATGACTCAGGAACTGTCTGCACAATGGGGAACACAGCCCCTACCGGTGTTCCCTGTCGGATCCAGGAGGGAAGGATGACAGTCCTTTCGGGAGGCCATGATGTATGTGTGACCTGGACCGTGGAAGGACATGGATGGATTCCGGTGTGGCCAGGTCGACTGGATCCCCGGATGCTGGATGGAACAGCCACCGGTGCATCAGTACGACACAATCGGCTGTGTGGAGAACAATACTGTGTTATGGTGGATCATCCCGCCGTGCTCACACTCTGGGCGCCCTTGTTTCTCCTGATGTGTGCGCCATTACATGAGGAACCACCTGTGCCGCTCGGTACTCACAAAGCTGTTGTGGTTTCCCAATAGCAGTGAGCTACGGCAGTAAAGGGAACACCGGAGCCATATGTAGTGCGCAACCACTTTCTTTATTTTCTAACCTCTACTGCCTACCTCCTTTCCCCTGCGTCACTTCCTGTTCTCCTCCCTCCTCCCTCTCAGAACCTCTTTCCGTTTACAGTGTCTCTCCGAGGACACAACAGAATCCTGGCATGTAGTCATCATAAATATCAAGAAAAGATTTCCACAGTAAAAAGAAATAATTGTAGAGAACCTTCCTGGGATCAGTAGGTCTTTGGGGAGCAAGACCCTTTGGACATCATCCGATGAATTTATCTATATAGCATCTCACCTCACATCTTTCCCCTTTTGAGCCAGATCCAGCTGTACCCTGCAATTTATCCATGCGCCCCTCCATTGGTGTCCAAACCAGCCTACACTGCTGAGGTTTTCATGCAGGCTTTCCACAGCACAGTTCCCTTGTATAGCAGCAACCATCTTCCCTTGCAGAATGCCTCAGTAGGGAATGTAACACAAGATCAGAGCAGATAACACATCCATGCACCCAATGACAACGCAAACTGTGCCCCCTAGAATGCCATACGAAAACTGCAAACAATGGCTCACCAACCTGCCATACCATGTTTCCCTGCACCATGCAGCCTAACCTGCTAATCTCATGCCAACGCAATGAAAAACACCCTACACAGTGACACCATCTCCACCCTCAACACCTCCACTGCCTACCCCCTGAGTGCTGTGAAAAAACTGCAAGCATTGACTCACCAGCCTCCCATCACCATGTTTCCCCACACTCATGCAGCCCAACCAGCTCACCTCAAGCCAACGCAATGGAAAACAACCCACACAGTGTCGCCATCCCCACCCAAAGCACCACCACTGCCTGCTCCCCTGAGTGCCATGCTGGGAGGACCAGGTTCCCTTTACCCCTTGTTCTGGTGAAGGGTCATTGTGATCCTTCAGAACTGGCTGTAGTCAGAACTCAGACACTGAGAGTACTCCCAAATAGAGATCACAGGGAGGTTGGAAACCAGCTTCTCCTTTAAAGCCCTGCCAATGCCACAATTTGACTTCCCTTGATTAATGTGGCATCAAGATAGTGTAGGAACCACTGGCATGGGAGATGATGATGGAATGTCCAAGATGACGGAAGGTGACCTTCCAATTAATTGCAGTGAAGACGGGATCCAGCAGATGGGCAGACAGGCAGCAGTCCTAGAGGAAGGCAGGGCACAGAGGCAACAGGCAGAAAAGAGACAAGCAAACAAGAGAAAGGAATGAGAAACAGTGGTCAAGGAGAGTGGCATGCAAAGGGGAGCAGGGAACCAGCAAGAGGAAGGGAAGGCATAGCTCAGTGGGACAACACCAGGCCTACGGCATGTGCCTGGTGTCTGAGGGTAGGGCCTCCACCATGTTGAGGTCAGACAAACAGGGCTGTCCCAACATGGCCTGCTATGCCATGCTGGGTGTGGAGTTGTCTGAGGAGTGCAACCCCAGACAGAGCTGACGCACCAGTATTGCACTGCCAGTGTGGGTAGACATGCCATGAAAATGTGACTGAACGGGATACTATGTGGTAGGCATGACAAATTGAAAAAATGCAAGCAATGACTTGCCAGCCTCCCAAAACCATGTGTCCTGCACACATGCAGCTGTACCTTCTCACCTCAGGCCAATGAAATGAAAAACACCTGCACACAGTGATAGCCCCCTGCCACCAATGACACCACAACCTGTGCACCCCTGAGTGCCTTGAACTTTTCCTGTACAAGGTACCCACCTGTCTCGCATTCCACAGCATTTCACCTGAAACAACAGTCTTAGCTAGCAAAGACATGCATTGCATGAATGTAAACAAACAGGACAGCCTTTTTTTCTCCCGTATGGAAAAAGTTAACTTGACCTCCATGGTTCACCCAGTGTCAATGACCGGAAGGCAAAATCACAGAGCGTGAGCAACAATGAATCCCACAAAACAGAAATTAATTGACAGATCAATCACTGCCAGTGAAGCAAACACATTTCAACCACAGCACGACATGCACTTGGGACATATGTGTTAGTCTGCCCTGGGGTTCTGGCACAAGATGGGCTATTGATTGCATGCATACAAGTTGTGCACACCCACCGTCAGTTGTCATGTGTGCTTTTGGGTCACCCTTGGATGCAGGGGAGGAATAGGGACACCAACTGAGGAAGAGGGCAAGAGGGAGAGAAGAGATAGTGAAGAATGTGCAGCTGCAGATCTGAGAGGGAGAGAGAGAGGGGAATTGTGGCTCAAGGAGGAGTCTGGTTGGTGGGGAGATAAGGAGAGAGATGTGGGCTGTTATAATGGGCGAGGCCAGAGAGAAGGGGATGAAGAGACGAAAACAGAGACAGAAAGACAGGAAAAGAAGGCAGCAGGGGCAGAGAGCCTGGAAAGCATGTTGATGGAAAAATAGCATATGTTGGTGGTGAAGAAGGAGAATAGGGGGTGATGGTGAAGCACTCACTGGGAAACAAAGGCCACCTGTGAAAGGGTAATCATCAGTTTCCCATCGCAATAAAAGACATGCTTAAAACACCATGGCAAGCAAACAGTAAGAGACCCATGTGTGCAACATCCACGCAAATAAGTCCCTTCAACCATAACTCCAGACTCTGCCCCACCCACCAACCACCACTGTTGGGCACCACAGTTCATGGACAAGACATCACTCCCCAGCTGTTGCCTCTCCCTCCAACAGATCACACAAGCTGGATGAGCCATTCCCAGGAAGGGGGCGAGAATCGTAGAGTGTACTGCAAACACTTTCAGGGACAACAGATGAACAGAAGCTGTGGGGAGTGGATGATGTACCACAAAGTCCCCACTACGTACATACACATAAAGTGCATCCACCTACAGTGTCCAATTACAACAAGTATGGAACATACAGAAAAACATCAACAACAAGTGACTTTAATGGTTGACACAGGTAAAGGAGTCAGCGGTCCACATGTGCAAACCAGTACACACCCAGATGCACCAAGTGTGCCTAACCTGTCCTGTGGATTACATGGAGACATATGGGCACATCTGTTTTACCAGAGGCAACATCATGAAGGGGAGCATCCAAGGTCTTGGTGATATTTGAATGCATGTGTGTGTGTAAGATCTTTAGTCATAGCAGGGCAGGTCATGTGAGTGGATAAGGTTGATCAGTAGGGTGGACACTGAGAACACCTGCATGACCCCATAGGACACATGGGGGGAGAAGGGTCGGAGGAAGAAGACTACAGAACGGTCAGTGAGGCAAGAGGTGAGCAATCCTAATGCTGACTCCAGATGTCCAGAGAACTGAGGATGAGGCCGGTGTTGTAGAATGTATCTAATGCTGACAATGGCTCAAGTGAGATTAGTGCTGCATATTCTCCTGAGTCTGCTGTCCTTTGTGGAAGTGCAGCCTAAAAACCAATGCATATAGTTGCATGTTCAAGGGGACATACACACACAAACACGTGGACAAACACACACTGCACAACCTTACCTGCTGATAGACCTGCCCTGATGTGATTCCCACATCACCTCCACCGGAAACTGTTCCTCCGCATTTTATAATGGAGGGCCAATGCCCGGCAAAGGGCTTGGGGACTAGGGAAGTGAAATGGTGCTGGGTGGACCTCTCTTGGAATGCAGTCACTGGATGAGTCAGGATCCCTGCAACATGGGACACTGCAATTCACCAGCCATAGGAGCAAATCTTGCAGACTGCACATATGTTCAAAAAGGTTATTTCACTGATTGTCACATGCACATGTGATCATGTTGCAGTCAAGTGAACCATGGCAGTTGACACCACTGTGAATGGCTGCATGTCCAGTACTTGACTCATAAATCCCTTGAGAGGGCAACAACACATCTCTCAAGGTAGGACAAAACAAAATGTCCATCCTGGACAAGGGTACAAAAATAAATTAAAACGTGACCATCCTGGACAGGTGTATTAAAATTAGAACAATGCATCCACCCTGTACAGGGGGGCAACAAAAAGTCCATCATGGACAGGTTGGACTAGGGGGAACAATTTCCAACCTGGAAGGGGGGGGGGGTGTAAAAAAATGATTTTGCTGCGTAGGCTCATGGACATCACTGCACAGGTGGTTGAGGTGGCTTGGGGGTACCGGGACGGCCATCCTGCGGCGGATTATCAGGTGGTGGCGGAGATGGCGATGCATCCTGTCCATGCAGTGCCAAAGCCTGGTCTTCATTGGCTAGGGCCATCCGTGACACAGATGCATGCACCAGCATCCCAATAGCTGAGATGTCACGATGAACTTCCTCCCGAGTGACCAGAGTCCGCATGTGCACTCACTCTTGACGCATCAATTTACTGGGACAACATCTGCCTCAAGACGTCCATCTCCTCGTGGAGCTATGACCTTGTGACTGAAAGTTACTAATGCAGTGAAGCCATCAAGCTCTCCATCTCATGGTGAATGGAGACTCTAGATGCCACCATATCACAATGCAAACAGACACAAAATGGCTGGACACACATATATCACACATTGTGACTTTGCACACTGTGAGCTGTATGTCATGTATGTATGTCATCCGGTGACATGGGCAATCATGACATGCAAAGCAGACACATACCCTCATTGGTGTCATTCATCCCCTTACCCTTTCCCATGGGTCATCTCCAGACAGTTCAACAGGTGAGTACCCGACTGTCCACCTTTGAACAATGACCCACCATCAGATAATTCAACAAATATTTTGTCTAGTGTTGCCTTTCCTTGCAATATACAAGTAAAGTTGTTTGAACATAACGCCTACAACACAGGGAAAATCATATGTTGTATATACTTGATTTATGATACAAATAGACTGGCCGTATTGGTATGGCAATGATTCATTGATGTTGAGGATGTAGGTTTTTTGTGAAAAGGTGTGGCTTTGGGGTGATGTGTGCCTGTCATGGGGCACATCATGGGGTGGTTGCGATGTCCATATATTTTGATAAGAACAATCCTGTAAACTAGTACTGGCACTGCTGTGAAGCCCAGCAGACAGTTATGTGTACTTTCACACCAACATGTGCTACGCATGAGAACCACAGAGCCACCTCCCCAAATGCAGGCCATGTCACAGAGGTGTACATGGTAGCAAACATGCACTGGCCATGGATGGCTGACAACTGCAGCCAACTTTACTACTACACATATATGGGTTGGTAAACCATGATTGTCTGCACATACAATGCACAAAAAAGCCACTCACCAGATGTGTCAACATAGGTCTCCAGACCTCTCAAAACCTGCACTGGATCAATGCTAATGAGATGACTTGTGGCTTCTTCAATTGGAGTGAGCTGCTCCTTCTCTGCTCACTCCAGTGGCCTGTGCAGAGGCCAGGTTGTCACTCAACTTCTGCTTGTTGCTTCGTGTGAGATCAGTCATCCGCTTCTGAAACTCTTTAGCATTGCACCTCTCCACACCACAGGCATTGATGTGATCTGCAACATGCTGACAGTGCGCCATTCAGTGTGCAGGAGTAAAGGTGCTGCCCTCAAAGGGGTACATCTCATGATGGTGATCCACCACATAGTCGATGAGGATCTACATCTCCTCATCAGTGAAATGCTCTTCCTCTGCGGACCCTTATCCTGTATCGGGTCTTGGAGTGGAGACTCTTCCTATCCTGCAGGGCATCCCCTCTTGGACTTAATGGCCCTTGCTGGTGCTGGTTCACCTGTCGGCCTCCGACCATGTCCAGGTACAGGTGCCGGGTCACCTGTGGGCTGAGGCACACAATGTCATCCTGGCGCTGGGCCACATGTGTCATCACCACGTCCCCCTCTTCTCCCTTTCCCTTTTGGGGCCTTACCACTCATGGTGCAGGCAAAATGAATGAATAATATGCACACCAATATAATTTACAAAGAAAAATAAGTAAGGGAACAGTCTATGTGATGTACTACATTGAGCGTGGTCTAGCAAGGTTCCAAAGCACCCCAAAAGCAAAAATATGTGGTATGCAATATGCAGAGGCAACCCAATTCAAAGAAAGCTTCCAGAAATGAAAGAATCACTATGCGATACGCATTGGCACCCCAAGAGCCATACATTGCATGTGAAGAAGAAAAGCAGTACGCGATAGACCGTAGGCCTCAAAATGGACAAAGGCAATCCCCAAAAAGAGAAATTTGGTACGCGTGACTTGAAGGAAACAGCCTGCGTGGCACCCACAAATGCGTGCATGCAAGATTCGTCCGTCTTCATAACTTCTCGTGTGCAAGCAGTGATGCGTGATGCACCCCTTAAAATCACTGTCAGTGCAGTGTACTGCGTAAGCCACATAGGCATGCTGCATGCAGCATGTAGCACGTCACCTAAGTGCTAAGGGCCTTTACTCTGTATTCAGCTGCCTCAGATGCCACACACCACGACAACCCTTCTCCTGCCTCCAGTGCCACATTATTTGCCTCCTTCTGTGCTGTATTGCCTCCCACCGTGCCATCTGCTGCTGCCTGCCGAGAGTGAGCACCTGCAGCCCACCTGCACTGCATTGTGGTGCCTGTTGACCCAGAATTGCCTTTGCAGCTGTGTCTAGTCTGTCAGGCCCTGTAACTACCTCTTCTGCTTTCTTGGACTCCCACCTCTCCAAGCCACCACCACTGCTTCACAGCCTATTTCCAGGACCCAGTTTGCCCACCCACACCTGCCTTGGGGGTTGCCATGTCTGGTCCATCCACCTCACCACCGAGCGGCACCCGTATGACAGCGAGGCAGTGGGCTGCCAACTTCACCTTCACCAAAGTTGGCATCCTGGTGGATGGGGTCTTGGAGAATTATGTGGCCCTCTTCAACACAGCAACGCAGCTGGCAGCTGAAGGATGGAAACAGATCTGGATATCCATCATGGATGCCATCAACGTGGAGGGGGTGGCAGACCGTTGCCCAAAGACTGTTCAAAAGTGATGGGAGGACCTGAAGATCCAGACCCACACCAAGGCTGTAGCAGCCTACAAGGCACGTGCCAACATGGAGATGCGCTGTGCAGGCTGCTACAGGTTTTTGAAACGGGGGGCTCTTTTACTCAAGGTAACATTTCTCTGGATGGGGCAGAGAATACCTTCTCAGACTAAATAACAAGACTGATTTAGGAAGTTGGCAAATATCAATTGTTTAAAATAAGGAGTACAATGGACATCAATGGACATTGCACAGCGTAATCTCAACGAGACTCGTAAAAAATCACAGTTATATAAAAAAAAGTGTCATACATGGCGGTTTACTACGTGGCAAATTGAGAAAACCTAAGTAGGATTCTGATAGTCTCTAAGGGGATTTCTAAGAATAGTTTCTATAGGAGATAGGATTGTGATTGTACCTCTCTAGTCAGGTGAGGACTCATGCCCTCCCCAAGTGCAAGTCATAGTGCAAGTCATCCTAGATAGCTACTAGAAACGCAATATTTAATTGTCTCTTAAACTATAAGGCTCTTCATTATACGGCCTACTACAATTGGTTGGCACGCTTGTACCCTTCTGGAATATTTGATGCTCTAGCAGCACATAAGCTGGTACTCCAGGCGTTGGTGGGTGAGACTGACCCTGTCTCCCCATCCAATACACCCAATATCTCCCATCACTCATGCCATCTGCCATTCACATTGTCTTTGAACTCGGCCTTGTAGTAGCTCCTCGCCTCTGGGAATAAAAGGGATTATAGGCACTCGCTATCTTCACTCTGGTGCACCATGCTCTTTGTCTATTTTCATCCTCAGCTCATGTGATCAAAGACTGTGACTTTGCTCATATTCTAACCTTTAATAGTCTTTAATGAACAAATGCCGCACGCATGGTGTTCTTTCTTTTCAATTTAACAAGGGATGCCTCGGCTTCTCCCGTCTAATGTTCTCTGCAGCTGATAACCAGTTCTTGGCTGCTTCCAGTCCTTAACATCAAGCCAGGCAACCTCTTTGGTCTTTTTTCGATTTTGAACCTATTCTTTGCTGCGACACACATAGCCTTAAATTCATCTTCTTCCATGGAGACTTGCTTACTAAATAATGTAATTGAATGTCCAGAACTTTTTATACATATATGCATGTTGGCGGCACCGCCTGCAGTTTATATACTATGTATAGCTAGCCTTAAGAATACTTAGTCTGCTTGCGTTACAGCATCTGTACAATTGCAAAATGGCTTGTGTCTTCTGTAGTGCTCTCCCCACGTGCAATCTTCATTCCACACATAAAAGCTTACTCGATTCTTTATTCTGACTTCAGATTCCTCATTGTCTATGCATTTTCATCTCTGGTTATCTTTTTCTGTGCGTCACACTCGTCTTCCTTGATGTCACCAGCTCCTTTCTCTTTACATTTTCATACTTCTTCAGGCGCTTCTCCTAAGAGCCCATCCATCCTACGAGGATACCTCAAATAGGGTCTTCTCAACAGATATCTTGCCTCAAAGATTGTTCACAGCATTGGTACCATTACTGGAATTGCACATGTCATGACTTCTGGTTTCCAACATATAGGTAGAATGGGGCTGGGACTTCATGTAGAGGCATTTGGTTCCTTCTCTACACTCCTCCCTCTGGTCGAGTCATCGACCACTACTTCACCGGTTTCCACATCTCGGCATCCTTTTATGAAAAAGTGCTTTTTCGGAGTCCAAATATGTATTACTCCCTTCAGGGATCATGCTGATTTTACATGTTCATCAATACCCCGTCATGTAGTTGCACTGGCCATTCGAATTGCAATAAATCCATCATCCCACATACTTCTTGTGATTCCTTGGATCCAGGAATTTTGTTCCCTCTTGTGCAACAATACAGGCCTTTACGTAGTCTCTGATTTCTTCATATATCAACACCTTGGGCCTGACCCCTGATTCGACATCGATCATGATCTTCATTCCTACTGTCTTCCTCGCTGTCTTCTTGCACTGTGTGATTGTTATCCTGATCACAAAGAATTCAAACATCACCATCACGAGTATTGTGCCAAGAGCTTGAAGATATTCCCCATCCATTGTGGAACCCATGAAAAGATAGATGCAAACCAACTATCATCGACAATATCTTCTGTCTCTTCTTCCATCTTGTCATGCAGGTCTGTCAGCAGTGTTAATGCCTCTGTCAAGGTCCCATTCTCATCATCATGAGAAGGTATGAACGTGCAAAATTACTCTCCAATTTTGGCACAAACACCTCCATCCATTGCTGTAATCATGTCGAGAACATATCTATTCTGGAGAGTCATCAGTCTTATGGCTCTCAATTCTTCCTTGATCGCATTGAATCCCTTTAAAGTGGTGTTAATCGTCTGCAGGAGTTCCCACCTGGTAATCTGCAGCCATCTAGCATTGGCTATCGTCTAAGTACTGGGCATAAAGATAGTTGCAAATATCGCAGAGGTCTGCCTGAACAATGTGTGTTCTATGGAATGTCATAAAAAGTTTCTATTGACTTCGCTGAGAAGTAGGTCTCTCTCTTGGTTCGATTGAGAAACTCAAGTGATCTTTTCTTCCTTAGATAAGCATCCGCTATTGGAAATTCGCCAATGTTCAGGTCACTTTTTGGCATAACTAATGCTGGAATGTGAATAAGCACTAGGGAACACATCGCTCCCCAGTCCTCGGGCAACTTCATGCACGCTCTTGACCAACAGGCCCAGTAGTGATCCATCAGTACTACTATTCCATCCTTCATGCCTGGGACATCAAAGATTCAACCACATTGATGATGTACTCTAACCTTCCTTGTACCATTATGTCTGAAACATAAGGCTGGACTGGCCTATCTGCAAAGGTCCTCCTGTATCGTTGACCCTTGTCAACAGCTTCACAATTTTTGTCCAGTGGTGCTTGCATTCCTTTTCTACAGTTTCTATAACTGGCTCATAAAATCCTTTTATAGCTGCTGCTCTGCACACAATCAAACCTCCCGCCCATCCTTCTGGAGTCAACACTGTTCCTTTAATTTGAAATTGACCTCTTTCCTTACAGCTCTGTATCTCTTCTGGATTTTTGACTTACAATCTAGCATCTTATTTTCTTCTCTTCTAATGCCTACTCCGTTTGTCCCAGATTGTTCATATTTTATCACTAGATTTTGTATTTCTTGTTTTTCTTTTGTCTTCAAATCTTGTACATAGTTTCCTTCTCGTGGAGCGGTCTTCTCATTCGCCCATATCAAGGATGCTGTTCGACCCTGAAACTTGCCTCGTGTCTGGCAGAGTGCAATATGCATTAGACAATGAGCCTTTTGGACTGGGACTTCTGTAGCTATAAAGATATTAGAGGTCCCTACAGAATAAGGTATGAGCGCACAAACATAACAGCTCTCCTTAGAGGTCTTTTCGCCCATCTTTTTCATGTGTTGATACCACATGTTGTTACCCAGATTTGCCGTACTGTCTAAATATGTGTCAATATTATCATCTTCCTATGTGTTCCTTTTGTGCCTTTTTCCTTTAAGATAATTATTTGCATAATAATTAAGAAGCACATCATAAATGGTCCATCCTTCAGGAGAGATCATAGGAACATTTGTCTCAGCACTGGGCAATCTTATATGGGCTTCAGGAGTAGGGTACATCACAAAGGGTCTCTGTTTCTCAGTGCTAGATAATTCTGCACGATTCACTAGTGTGGGGAGAATCAAAGGGATTTCTACTTTGTTCGGACCAATGAAATAAAATGTATGGATCACAGGAATCAGAAAAACAAGAATAAATGCTGAGCATGTGAATATTATACATTAGTCCCCACCATTTGTGATTTTCTGGATGTCGTTGGACTTGCTCATTTCCAAAAACGGTATCATGTTCAATGTTTCTCATCATGCCTGTATACTACTTTTAAGGAAGGACATTTTTTTTTTCATCGCGTACTTCACAGTAAATCAGGCAGCTGATGAATCTGCTCAATTACCACCATGAGCAGTCTCCTTATTGCAGGGCCATTTTTAAGATCATGCTAAAAAGCAGGTATGCTGACACTACGGCAAACAATAGCAGGATAAGCTTGAAAAATGAATACGAAAACAGCAAATGACAATTCTATGGGCATTGACATTTGACAGAACCATTCGTCAACCAAATAACTGTGTTGTGTAAAAAGAGTCAGCACTTCCAGATTCATATTAGATGTTGACATTTAAACATACTTCCACAATATCAACAACTTTAAAAAGTTCAATTACCAATGGAACTCTGCGCTCAAGAACTGAGTTTGCATTCCTGCTATAATATCTATAAAGAGTGTCCGGCAGAGCCACAGTCCAAGTGCAATCTGCACCTTTTTTAATCAATCTCCTGATTTATCGTCCTTCTTCCTCGTCATCGATCTAGTCTGCACAGGCTGAAATTCTTCTTCTTGTCTTGCCTCCGAATTGATTGTTGGGGGTATGTCGGCATCTGCACTTCAAACTTTTACATCACCAAGATGGATCCACGCTCTTCTGCCCTGAACCTTTACTGCAGAAGGAGTAATGCTTTTCACAACAAATGGGCCTACGAATCTGGGCTCACACCACTTCCTGGTGAAATTCTGAATTAATACTAAATCGCCAATGAATAGCTTTGGTGCCGATAATAATTCAGTAATTCTGGTTGCTGAATGGTCTTCATCTGTGTGCGGAGACCGACTCCACTTACGCTTGATTTGATCTGAAATGACAGAGAAACTAGCGGTTATACATGTTAAGTACTCATTTTACTCATTTCCTAACAGTTTTGTAGAACTCTGGGCATCACTTCTACTCCTTAATGGAAGAGTCAAAGGCATTCTCATTCGTCTCCCTGTTATTAGTTCATGGGGTTTGAGGTGATGGTCCAAACCAGGCTGATTCCTTAGGGCATATAGTGCTAAGGGCAGGTGTTAGGAAAGATTTCATATTAGAATGTAATTTTCCCTTCAGGTGTCTACCCCCAAACTTTTTGCTGCTGTTCTACACCCTGATCTAACCTTTGCCAGAGAAGTGCAGCCCTCAGCCGCACTCCTCTGGGCTTTTGCTCACTTCTTATGGGGAAAGTGACATGCCCTTAAGACAGTCAGTACTGGGAGACTTCGTTTCCCTTAGTTCTTTCCTCGTGTTGCAGCTTTTGTGCAACATGTAACAAGAGTGCAATGTAACTTACCTTACTGCACCCTTGGGTCTCTAGGCATTTCCAAGGCCCTAGAAACTCTCGCTGGCCATTTTATGAACTGTTCAGATGTGTTACGGACAGGACTGGTGGCAGCTATTGTTTTTCTTATGTTTTGAACCCTTTCTTGCCATATTATCGGCGCTTACCGCATTTGGCACGAATAGGTGGCCTGCCCCAAAATGGCCATGCCACGAGGTTCTTTGTCCTGTCCTTTAGCCATTTTGCCCTTTCACCTTCCCCAGGTCAAGCCCACCCGGGTCAGTCCTTATTTGGTCATGCACTTTCCCGCGAAACCCAAAGCTTTTGGGGGCTTCTGCATGCCTGTTGTGTGTGCATCCAGGATTATGGGCTGGGATGTCTGTTCCCAATACACATCCTGGGTGCCAGAGAGTCTGGAGTGTCCTGAATGCCTGGGACCACCGTGGTCTGTTATTGGTCCACTTATGGAGTGAGTGTTTGTGAGCAGATCTCCCATTGGGTCCTCTCCGTTTTGGCGCAAAGGGAACTTTGGATAAGAGGAGGCCGAAAACACCACTACCATTTCGATCTCCTGAGTTCACACGAACAAAGGATAAGGAGCAAAGTATCCTGCAACAAGAAGCCGAGTCGAGGAACTGCTGGTGACCCGCTGGAAGGTTTGGCACCCTGAGCCTGCTGTCGTCCTGCGAGACCCCTCTGCATCTGATCGTCCTAGAAGGTCTGCGAAGGCGCTTCGACCCATTGGAATAGTGGGACCAACTATTCTCGGCACCTTCATCAAACCCTGCAAGTAAGCCTCTTCGGAAGTGTCCCTGGGCCAACCAGTGGGCTGCCCAGCTTATGCTGGACATTTGCTCTGTCACCGCCGCGGTTTTGAGGAAGCCCTCGAAACTTGGTATATTGCTTGCTCTGTGTCCACGGCACCCTCACATCGAATTTCGTACACTTGGCATTCCCAGGTCTGAAGTGAGGCGAGTGCGTCCAGACCAGAGTAAACGTGGTTACCGTGTTGCCCTGCTGTGGCAACGACCTGTGCAAGTTCGCTGCATTTGTGCCCCCCTGACCCTGAAGCCTGCTACCGCGGAAACTACACAGTGTCGAGACGTCCTGATTATCGCATTCGAACCTGCCAGCGAAGTGGACTGAACTGGCGAAGTCTGGGTCTGCCTGCGTCGAGGACCGGTGAGTAGTCCATACCTACCGGTGGCCTTTAGCGCAGGAGCCCATTTCTACGCACGAAGTGGCCCCCAAGGGCCCCTTTTCTTTCCACTGCTATTGCAAAATAGCGACTCTATCCCACACTCTCAACCTGCCTCTGCCCGCAAGTGGAGGTCCTGCTTGAATAGTGGGGACATGTTCTTCATTGACCTTATCCACCTTCCTGAGCTGCTAGTGACCCTTGAAGAGACCCTATTTTGTCCCTTGGCACAAGCACGTGCATGTACTATTGAGCATAAGGCTACTCTCTTCGTAGGGATTGGACTGCCTTTTAGTTAGCTGTATTCTTGATGTGGAACTGGGTCTAAAGATTACTTGCACTGCCTGTTTTCCTCCCCATCTAGGTGGTCTACATATTTTGTGCTTCTTAATCCGTTAGACCTCTCTGGTCTTGTATATATATCGTGTTGATTGTGATATGTTGGTTTGCTTCAGTATTATTGTGATTCTTTGCTATGGTCTATATTACAAAGGCCTTGTAATAAATGTGTCTATATTTTTAATATAACACTTGTCTGGAGTAATTTGTAAGTGTCCTTGCTTTGTGTGCTCATTGAGGTCTTTCAGTCACCCTCACCCCTCTTGAGACTTGGGACCTCATCACAAGTTGGGCGGTAACACTGACGCTATTAGCACCAGCGCTAATAGCCCTACCACCAAACCCCCCGGCGCTATTAGTGCCGGATCACGGGTTTGGCAGAAGGGTAATTGCCCATTCCCCATTGGCCCCATTTGGGAATGCCTCATTCCCCATTGGGCCCAATGGGGAAAAATTGCGCTATTACCGCCTGCAGATTTCCGGTAATAGCGCTGAAAATCAGCAATTTTGCCGTGGATTTCCCCCCAGCTCAGAGCTGGGGGGAAATCTGCCAAGGCCATGATCTGGCGGACCCTTAAATGTGGCGATAATAGCGCTACCGCTGCATTTAAGGGTTTCTGCCAGACTCGTGATGAGGCCCTTAGTCTTGACTGACTGCCATAGCTACCCTGACTGGTCTGGCTTGTCCAGAGGGTCCCCTATTCCAAGAAACTAGGTTGGCCTTCTGAACCTCTGCCCCTCCAGGTCAGAGTTCAGAAATCCATCTTAACAGCAGGCAATACAGCAATCCCTTTTTCAGTGTCAATTTCAATTTGTTGACTCTCTCCCTCAGGAGTCCGTTGAGTCTCTCACATATTCCGTTTGCTTGCAGGTGATAAGCAGAAGAAAACTTGTGCTTTATTTTCAAAAGAAGCACTATTTGTTCAAATACTTCATTAACAAAATGTGGCCCATTATCAGATCTCAGCACTTCACTCACTCCCAATCTTGGAAAGACTTCACGTATTAAAAACCTTGCTGTGCAAGTGGCATCAGGGTGTGTACAAGGACCTGCTTCGATCCACCTTGAGAAGGGACACACCACCACTATCAAATACCTGTATCCACTACATACTTGCAGCATGTCAACATAGTCAATATGTAAATGCTGAAAAGGAGCATTTGGTCGAGGAATCACTCCTCTGATTGTTCACATTGTATGCCCAGTGGTAAACATTTGACATACGATGCAATTTACTACATAAAATGCAACGTGTTCTAAAAGGTTCGGTACGAACCAGTCTTTTGCAGAAGTTGCGGTGAAACTCTCCCTAGTTACGTGCTTGAGGTATTGCAGCTGTTCAAGCGATATCCTCAATAATGCTATGGGCATCACCAGCTTTCCGGTACTGTCCTGTCACCACAATGCATCTGTGGGAGATAAAGAACACCCCCTTTCTTTCCATAATTCTTGCTCTTCCTGTGGTGCATTGCCTTGAATTTCCATGTACGGAGCTCTTGATAAATGGTTAAACACTTCCTGTGCCACCATGATTTTAATCACTTTTTCCTTACCTTCTGGAGCATCAAAACTTGAAATGTCTGGTGAATATGCAACCCATTTGGCTTCTGTGGCTTCGTTCCTGCAAGAAATAAATCAGTTTGCTTAGAATCTGCTAAACATTTAACTATTGCTATGGCCACTGGGAGTTGTAGTGCTTTAATAAGCCTGTCCAATAATGATGCATGCTGCACTGGAGTGCCGTCCGCTCAGAAGTAGCCCCTCCTTTTCCAATGTGCTAGCCCTGTGCGTACAGTCGACGTCACAGACAGGGTCACCGTATATTGTCACTTTCTGTCCTTCATGTTTTTCAAGTGCTGCAATAAGCACTCCTAATTCTGCTGCTTGTGCTGAAAAGTGAGACAGTAGTCTTACACTTGCTACAATCTCGAATTCACCATTTGCTCTATACCTTACTACAGCAGCACCTGAATGCCTTTCCCATTTGTTTGACCAATTTTTGAAGAACCATCAATAAAGAGGATCTCCCCTCCTGGCAGCGCATTTTCTTTAACGCACGGAATGTCGTCATAGAATTCCTCATAGTTTGCGCAATCATGCACATGTTTGCCCTCTGCCACTGGCTCAGCTACAAATGTGGCAGGGTTCACTATTTTACATCTGACCATTTTAATCGATGGATAAGATATAATAACTTCATACACGGAAGCCCTCTGAGATGTCAATGTACCCTTAGGGTTCTGCAAAATGGCAAATAAAGCATGCTCTACAAAAAGCATCATGGAACAGCCCATTACAATGCTTGCAGACTTCTCAATTGCCAATGTAGCGGCTTCCAATGACTGTTCACATGGGAAATCCCCTTTCCTTACCGGGTCTAATATCCCACTGTAATTTGCCAAAGGTTTGCACCCCAGTTGTAGTTCTCTGTGCTAGCACTGCTGTCATAACTGTCCCATCAGTGTGCAAAAACAAAAATAATTTGTCTGCATAATTGGGAATCCCTAAAACTGGAGCCGTGCAAATTGCTTGCTTTAGCTCTTCAAAACCTTCCTCTCCTTCCTCAGACCATTCTATTTTTTCTTTATTCGCCTATGCTATCTTTAAAGCTTGCAAAAGAGGTTTTGTGTATAATCTATAGTCAAACACCCATGCTCTCACATAATGACATAGTCCCAAGAATTGCTGCATCTGCTTTACCGTGTATGTTCTTGCAGTTTTCATAATTGCTTCAGCCCTTTCTGGTGTCACCTACTTTCCCTCATGTGAGATTAACTTGCCTATGTACAACACTTGTTTTTGGCAATATTGTAACTTCTCTTTGTCTACCTTGTATCCCTAGTCTGCAAGGATAGTCATTAACTGAATCAAATCTTGTCTACACTCATCTTCTGTCATGCTACAAATCAGAATGTCATCTACGTACTGTACCACGTTACTTTTCAAATCAATATTGCCAAGGTCCATCTGCAGGAATCTATTAAAGATCGATGGAAACTCACAGTACCCTTGAGGCAGCCTTGTGTGTTTTAGTCAAATCTGATGAAACGAAAACCTAGTCAGGTCTTGCAAATCTTTGTGCAACAGATTGAGAAAAACACATTTTTTAAGTCAATCACCGTGAAATATCGCTCATCCACCGGGATACTACATAGAATCATCGCTGGATTTGGAATTAAAGGAAACTCAGCCTCTACAATCTGGTTAATCAGTTTCATGTCTTGTATGAATCTCCATGACCCTCCCTTTGATTTCTTTATCAAATAAACTGCAGTAATGCACAGTGACTCTGATGGCACCAGAATACCTTGATCCATCAATGCTGAAATAGTCTTGAAAATTCCCTCATCTGCCTCTCGAGACATAGGATATTGTCTAACTCTAGGTAAAATTTCTCCTGGTTTCAACGTTATCTTAACCACTCCCACTCCCTTTATTAGGCCTGCATCATATGGGCTTGTGGTCCATAAAATGCTTGGCACCTTTTCCAAGTTTTCCTCGCATTATCGTCATGCGCTGTGGGATCTCCTTTTCCTCTATCCTGATCTAACATGTAATGCTCATTTCAAATATTACTTCATCTGTTGGATCATCTCTAAACATGTCATCATCAGTGCTATCAGTTAATCTGCATTCTTCCACAATGGCGATTATTGTTCTCCCTGGCCTACCCATATCATCTGTGCCTTCAAGCATTGCCATGTCCCCTCGTGCTATGGATGCATCTAATTCTATGGGGATTGTCTGCTTCCCGTCTTCACCCATAGGTACCTGCGGTCTAAACAAAAACTCATTAGGTATTCTCATAGTCTTTCCCACTAAACCAGGTAGCCATGTTAACAGAATGCTCACACCATAAAGAAAAACGTCTGCTTCTATCGGCACACCTCGCAGACCCATTTGCCCTGTAAAGACCAATGTAGACTCGCCCACATGCATATAATGTATCCCAGGAGTGGAGCACACTATGCCGTCATCAGTGAAAGAAATTGTCATATTCAGATTTGTCATTAAGTCTCTTTCACAGAATATTAACTGGTGTATGCCATGAATATAACAGCAGAACAGACATATCACATTCTCCTATAGAGACTGGTAATTCATTAGTAAAAGGAACTCGACTTGTAGCTCCAGAGAATCCTTCAGCATTCATGGCATTTCATGACATTGGATATTTTCCCTCTCGTATTCATGAACGAGTAGCCCCAGGGTCAACTAAAAATAAAAAAGATTTGCCTCCTATTGTCACATCGACCCTTGGTTCTTCTTGGGGGTCTGGTGTCACAGATAGTACTGAACACATCAAGTCTCCCTGTGAGCTGTCCTATTGTGGATACATACATACCTGTGTACCTGTGAAAGAATGTCCTCCTACTACAGTGACACCGCCTATTCTAGGTGTCAATAGCTGTCCTGTGTTTGCATTCTGTTGCATTTGCATAGGGGCATGCTGTGACTGTCCTTGCGGTGGGTTCAATGGTGTTTGCTGTGACTGCTGTGGTTGCTGTACCTGTTGTGCTTACGGTGCTTGTGACTGATCAACTGTCTGATCTTGGGTGAATCCATCCCTAACCTGTGAGCTCTACGCTGGAGGATAAGCTGTTCCCCACTCTTAAGTATTGGCCATTCTGTATATACCCTTGGTTCCCACATGTGCACGCAATATGTCCTGCCATCCCACATGTACAATATATAGGAAGGTTTTCATCTAATTAGCCTTCCTTGATTAAAGACTCCTAGCACATTCTGATTCTCATTCTGTAGGTTTTAAAACCCAGTTTGAGTGTTTTGAAATCCGCTGCTTCCTCTCTAACCCATGCCTTTGCTTCGTGGTATAAACCCACATCCTCCTTGGTTCACCAGGTGCTGATTATTTGCCTTTGATGCGTTCCCTGGCTGTTGTACTCCTGGCCCTTCTGCGCTTGTTAATACCGCTCCTTCTATGATGTACTTTGACAGTTTTTTCTGGACTAACTTAGCTTCCTCGATTTTTCTAGCATTGTCTTTCTTTTTATTCTTCTCCTGCAGCAGCCAACAGTGATTCACTATAGTCAACTGTATTTCAGGCCATGGTTTTGCCTCCATTCCCACTCATTTCTTAAGCTGCCTTTGTACCGGCTCAGGCAATCCCTGACACAAAATGTGATAAAATGCTACCACTGTTTTACTCCACAGCTCACACATTTCAAGAGACCAGCGTTCTTGAATGTCTTAAATATAAGCAGGGGGATCGTCATCTTCTTTCATCTTTTGTGTTATAATCGCATCTATATCTGACACGCCAGGATATTGTACTCAAAGGGCTCTCCAGACATCTGCCCTACAGTTATTAAATGGCGCTCCATCATGCGCTGTGTTTTGTGCTGCAACACTCGAATAGCCTGCTCTCATCCAAATGTCATCTGCTCTTTCTCCAAGAATAGCTTCTAGGAGACCTCAAATGTCCTCTATTGCCAGAGTATTTCCTCTGGTCATTTTCTCTAAATCATGAATCCATTTTCCCGCTCTCGCCATTAAACTAGCAAGTTTGCACCTTAAATTATCCATGCCATATGATCTGGCATCCTATCCTTAGGTTGTTCTAAATCAGACCATCTTACTTCCTTGTCTGCCTGTAAACTTTCCTCGGCGGCACACATACCACTTCCCTCCCTCTCTTCATCTGACATATCTATTCCCCAACTAGTATGGCTCTCGTCTCTTTCACCTTTGGCTAAAGTTAACCTGCTTAGAGACAGGGCTCTGTGTTCAGGACCAAGTGGGCTTCCCTCTTCACCCCGTGATTGAGAAATTATAGCTCAATCACTTTTCCTCTGCTTCCTGATTCACCTCTTGCGCTTAAATCCTAAAAAGCTTTATCAATTCGATCTCCGATGCTCCCTATTTCGAAGTTCTCATCTAATGTAACTTTAGATGGCCCTGACATTGCACCCTGTGACAGGAGAAACTCTTCTATATCACTCCATCATATCAATGGACTCAGTTCCACAAATTAATTCTGGATCTGCTCAATCTCACATACTCTCTGTCTCCTTTTTTGTTCTATTTCTTCATCTAACTCTCTTTGCTTTCTTGCTTCCCATCTAATTCTCTCTTCTTCCGTTCTCATTTCTTCACTTCTATCCTCCACTCTTCTCTCTTCTTCTTCCTTTTGTCTTTGCATCCTCTTATCACTTAATTTCTGTGCTTCCTCTTCTCTCTTTATCTCCTGCCTGTCTTGTTCTTCCATTGCCCTTTGCCTGTTGTCATACCTCCTTTGTTCCTCTGCCCTTTCTTCTTTCTTTTGTTGTTCCTTCTGATACAGCTGTTCTTGCCGCTGTTGGCTCTTTCTCTTCTTCTCATCTTCTTTCATTCTCTTTTCTCATTCACTGTCTTTCTTATCTTGTTCGTCTCAATCTTCCCTTTGCCTAACTTCCTCAATGTTTTTCCATCTAATTTAGCATAATCTGTCATTCCATCCATTCGTTCTGTACGAGCGTTGACTTGTCAGCTTTATCCTTTTCTCCTTTCCATCTCTTCATTTCCTGTTCTATATCTGTCGATATATTTGGTCGCTCACCTTTCTCTTCCCTATTTTGTAAGACCTTAAAGATATCCTGTTTTCTCTTAGTCTCCTCCGGGCTGTTATCACTACTATAAGCAGGCAGTTCATATATTGAATTACTATACCCTGTTGCCGCATTTAATTCCTTTAAGGGTATTACCCTGCACTTTCTGTATTAACGCTTTTTACTTCAGGCGAGGCAAGGGGAGCAGAAGGCTCGACACCTTCTTCCTTACACTGGTTAAGCATCCAATCCTCAGGTGGCGGATCCTCTCTCTCTTCCTGGTACGTCATCCAAATCTATAAAATAGCTAACCTCTTTTCTAATTTCTTTCCCATGTACACAACGTGCAAGTATGTGGTCATGTTTTGCAATACTGCTTTTGCCAAAGATCCCCCTTGTGGCCATGGCATGAACATCTTGTCTGCCGTGTCTGTGACCCATTCCGCACCATACTGTTTGAGCTTGGGCATGTGTTTTGGCAATGTTTTACACAGGTGCATCAAAGGAGTAACATCTTCCATTCTGACAAGTCTCAATTGACTGTCAATACTTACCAATGGTTTACAAAAGAACACATTTTAGAAAAACAACAAATGTTAGCGCATTCCAACAAATCGCAGCTCAAAACCTTTGTTTTCCATTATTCTCAATGTACCTTTGAATCGGTACAGACAACTTCTCTAGATAGACACTATATTCTCTCAACCTTTCCTCATTTTCTTTTACAACATTGTCGCTCTTCAACACCTTATTTTAAGCAAACACATAACAAACAGACAAACTGTTGACTTTTCACATTAATCCTCAGCGCTCCTCGCTTTATCTCTGCCCCTAAATATACCTTGATCACAAGTTTTAAGCCATTACCTAATAGGGATCTATCCTCTAAGCAAGCCTAGTTTACTCCGACTGGAGTGTGAAATGGCTTCTACTGACTTACTTGAGTCAGGTTTTTTTCAGCTTTTTATCTCTTAAACGCTCCTCATTCACACTTTAAAACGCTCTTCGTTTACTTTAAAATCAATCCCGTTATTTTTCTTATCCTTACCACAATCCCATCCCCTCAATTTGCCATTCCCCTCAATCTACTCACCATTCCCTCTTTCAGCTCAAGACCTTCGACATTGAATCCCCTCTTCAATCGACCACTTTTGCCTTCCGTCCACAAATCGCTGGTGGAAACTAGGAGGGATTTTGTGAACGAGGGACCCGTCCCACCTGTATCACTTTTCTTGCAGGTTTTCTATATCGGCCGCTCTCCACAGGAAACCTCGGGATCTTCCGGCTAGATGGCGAAGGACACTCGATCGTCCAAAGCGCTGGAGTCTAAGGTCGATGGGACTTTTCTTAAACCATCCACTGATACCACGTGAACCCATGGGCCTCTTTTACTCAAGGTAACATGTTGTACTCTGGATGGGACAGAGAATAACTTCTCAGACTAAATAACAAGACCGACTCGGGAAGTTGGTAAATAACTCTGTTTTAATATCAATTGTCTTAAACAGGAGTACAATGGACGTCGCACAGCATAATCCCAATGAGACTCATAACAAATCACAGTTATATAATAAAAATTAGTCATACATGACGTCGTACTACGTGGCAAATTAAGAAAACCTAAGTAGGATTGTGATAGGCTTTAAGGGGATATCTGCAGTATACTTTCTATTGTACCCTTCTGGAATATTTGATTCTGTAGCAGCACTAAAGCAGGTACCCCAGGTATTGCTGGGTGAGCCCGACCCTGTCTCCCCACCCAATAAGCCCAATATCTTCCATCACTCATGCTGTCTGCCATTCACATTGGCTTTTAACTCAGCCTTGTAGTAGTGCCTCGCCTCTGGGAATAAAAGGGAGTATAGGCTCTCGCTATATTCACTCTGGTGCACCATGCTTTTTGTCTATTTTCATCCTCAGCTCATGTGATCAAATACTGTGACTTTGCTCATATTCTAGCATTTAATAGTCTTTAACGAAAAAACTTGGCACTCATGGTGTTCTTTCTTTGCAACTTAACAAGGGATGCCTCGGCTTCTCACGTCTAATGTTCTCCGCAGCTGATACTGGATCACATTCAGGGAGGCGATGAATTATACTTCAAAGTCTTTCCCGAAGTGTTATTTGGAACAATGTTTTTAACACACATGAACACTTTTTGGGGTCCACCTTTTTTCAGTGTGGAGGCTGGTTCTTGCTCTGGTGCCAATTAATGGATGACCTCAAAGAGCGATATTCACAGAAGATTCCTCATACTATATGGGGGCTTCTGTCCTTAGGCGTGGGGTGTATGGGACTGCTGCCCTTTTCTGGGTTGGCTGTTTTGTTTCAGAAGAACTTGGGGCCACATTTCAGAGAGGAACTATTTTTTCTTCTTTTATTGACCTTCATTGGAAGTGTGTGGTCCCCGAGTTACAAATCACTCGTTGATGGTTCAAAAAACAAAGTGTTCGTAAAAAAAAAAAAAAAAAAAATATTTAAAAACAAGGAACTTCATCCATAGTACAGTGTTTGTATGGTCTAGTTCACTGGGTATCCCTGGTTGATTTCTTGGATATCCTTGGTTAAAAGGTGGTTGACATCAACACAAGCATAGACAGTGGATGGTCAGCAGGCACCTCAGGGCAATGTCCTTAGGTCAGAGGGCGAACCTTCATAGCATGCATGCTGCATGGCGGCAACAGGTGGCAACCATGAGGAGGCAGAGTGTTACCGGAGTTTCCACTCTGAAGAGGCATTTTGTAAAAGTTTGTTAACAAACTAAACACAACGAATATAAATTAAAAAAAAACTATGGAGTCGCTTTTGGCACTAGTGAGTTAGGAGGAACAAGGGGGTCCATGCATGCATTGTCGTGGGTGTTTCGGAGGTACCAACGGCATCTTATGGGAGAGAGGCAGAGGGCAATGGAAGCAGTGGTGATAGTGACCAGGGCTGAGGTTGCACTGAGGCAAGCAAGAAGGCGGTCTGTTAGAATGATAACTGACTGACCTGATTGTGGTAGCATCTTTTGGGAGTATTTGGAGACAACGAAGGTTGCAAGTAGAACAGTAGAACAAAACAGTGTTCATAAGCCTCAGATAGACTGTCAGCTAGGTGTGCCGAATGGGCAAAGCCCAGGGGAAAAAACCCACTTGTGTGACAAACCCTGTGTTCCAGCAGGATGATGTAAGTTAATATCTGACCAATAGTTAAGACATAGAGGAGGAATCAGCAGGTGGTGAAAGACCAATGACTTCAGAATGTGGCTGCTTTAAGGATGAACCTGCTGAGTGGTGAGCTGATAATACTGATAATTAATTACTCCGGAAGGCAAAATCATACACCGGGGCTTGAGAGAGGCAGGCGCCACAACGAGGAAAGAGCAGGAAAAAAAAAGAAGGCAGCAGTAAAAGGATGCCAGCAGCAAGTGGGTACAGAACCACGTTCAGCGATGCCGGCGGGGGAAATTAGAATGCAGAGAAGTTGGCAGCGAGTGGGAGAAGAGCGCTCTGCGATGCTGACAAACAGAAGTGCAAAACACAAGGAAACAAACTACGAGAGCATCTGTGCTTAGTGAAGCAATGCAGCAAACCTACCCATTGGCTTCATTAAATAGAGCCGTTCGTTCAGCCCCTCCTGTGAGAGAACGCTGCTCGGAACGTCCATGTTGGAAAAGAGCGGAACACTTCGCTCTGTTCTGCGCATGGTATATAAAGAGCGCCATCTTGTGGAGGGAAAGACTCCATGGGGATACCTGCGTTTCCAGCATTGCCAGAAGGACCATGAAGTGGAGGAAATCCGGGCATGGTCTGCCATCTTGGAGGATACTTGCGGGTGGGCAGAAGAGGCAGAGCAGCAGATGGCGGCCACTCTGCAACTCTCCAGCAGCAACGGAGGCCTGCGTCAGGGAGGAGGATGTTGCATGGGACTCAGCCCTGGCCGAGACATTGTCAGAAATCAGAGAGGACTAGCCAGCTACCTGTGTATATAGTTCATTAGGATTTTTTTTTTATCTGGACTATTTTGCGATTCCCTTCATTTTATTGTGTATATAGTTCAATTTTAATACAGGTTTTGAATCAGTTAATTCCACGCTTTGTGCAGTCTTTTTGTCTGTGTACACACTTACTTTTTTCATGTTCTCCCAGTGCATCTGTTAATTGTCTGTCATGTTTATTGTGGCCTCACTGTGTGTGTCATGTTGATGCTGTGATGTTTGCTGTGGGAGGTGTGCACATGTGCCTGACATAGATGAGTGTGGCCATCAGACAGCTCAAGGGTGCACTGGATGATTTTCAGATTCCATTCTGTTTGCAGGGGCACTACGTGTTTGGCATCAGTGTGTTGGTGTTGTTGGAGTGAAGGTTTCAGTTGTGTGTTTAATGGTGTACATACGGGTATGGCTGTGGTGATGTGTGGGTGTCTCATGATGGTTTTTGCAGTCTCTCATTAGGGATGGATTAACACTTGTTCATGTGTATTGCCACATGTTCCACATGTTTTCTTTGTGTGTTGCTTCTGGTGTCATCTCTATCGCCTCTGCACATTTGCTACTAGAGGTGGTGTTTGATTTGTGTTGATTTCATTTCAAGACCACTGTTGTTTTGGTGTTCCCTAGGCACTTGCTTGGGATTGTGTATGTGCCCACACTACTGTTGTGTGTATTTGGTATTGTGGGTGTTTCCGTGAAATGTGGCCACACTGTGGATGGGTGGCATCACTTGTGCATTTGGCAGTAGATTGCTGTGTCACTCCCATGTCATGGCCACACACATCTGCAGTCATGCACTACTTGGGTGGTGCGTGGTGTATCGCCTATCTAACAGATATAGAGGAGAGTTCTATCCCTCAACCTTCTATACTAGTGGCAGTGTCTGTAGGCAGACAAGGTGGTCCAATTGTGAAAAAATCTAAAAAATGGTGTTCTCCAGAGTGGTATAGCAGTGTTCAACAAAGCTGTGGATTAGATCCTGTGGCTGCTAGATCTTAAACATGGGTACAACCTGTGAATCAGGTCAACTGTTTGTATTCCATCCAAAGTGTATAACTTTAATACTGCCCGTAGGTCACTGTGGTTGGGGTATGAAACAGTACAGCTGGAGAAACCACTGGTGGGTGAAGCAGTAAAACACAGCCAAACCCAGGTCGAAGTCACCCAGATGATGCGCAAGATACGATTGAAGCAGTATTTTGCTAACCACACCTATGAAGACAAAGATGTGACTGGCCTACGACCTCCATCACAGTACTTTCCACCCCATTGCGCAAACACAGCCGAATCAGTCACCTTTGAACAAGCTTTGCTCAAAAAGATCTCTATATTTGAATCCAATATTCCATTCATCCACAACAATTGTACTAAACCTCAACTACTCGCTTTGACAGATTTAGCAAACAACCCAGATAGCATGATCAAATCAGCTGACAAAGGAGGTGCCATTGTCATTATGGATACCACCAAGTACATTACAACGGTCAACACCCTGCTCAATGACGCCAATAGCTACTGTATTCTACCCAGAGATCCCACTCCATCCCTGCAGGCTCCGATAGCACCCATTGTCTACGAGGCCAAAGCAGAGGGACATATCAGTGCCCATGAGGCTGCTTTTCTGTCCCCTCCTCACCCTCGGATCCCGGCCATATATGCTCTTCCCAAGATCCACAAATGACTCATACCTCCACCAGGGCGTCCGATTGTTTCCGGGATTAGCTCTATATTGGAACCCCTCTCACAATTTGTGGATTTTCGTTTATCAAAGACCAAGTTCCCAAGATGGCCAGTTATGTCAAAGACTCTACTAATATGCTGACTCTTTTAGACACAATCACATACAATCCAGAAACAGAATGGCTAGTTACCATCGAAATAGAGTCTCTTTACACCCGAATTCCGCAGCAGGAGACACTGCAAATGCTTAGTGGAATGCTACATTCGGGTATGGACCTTTATGGAGTCCCACCCAGCTTCATCTTAGCTTTAGCAGAAATAGCATTGACTAAGAACTATTTCCTTTTTGAAGACATTTTCTACCAACAAATTTCAGGAACTGCGATGGGGGCAATCTTTGCCCCCAGCCTCGCTAATTTGTATGTGGATTTGTTCGAACGCCAACACATCTACCCCGAGACCAATCCATATCTCGCCCAATTAACTGTATTGTGAGAGGGGTTCCCCTTCCCTCAACCTGCCGGTGTCCCAACAAACAGTGAACCTCACTCCCCTGTGCTCACCTACCTTACATCACCACACGCTCCCCTCCTCCGATGTCTGGACCCATAGTAGTTCCTCCTTCCAGTCCAAGATCCCCATCAGACATTGGAGATGTCACAGAAATACACAGCCATTTCCATGCATCCACCTAGGTAGATTAATGTATTATTAAAAAATAAAAAGTAAGCTGCAGCCAAGTCCCTACAGCCTCACAAGCAGATTGCCCTCAAAGTGTTCATATAATAACTTTGTAGACCCCACCCTCAGGCTGAACCATGAGTTGTGAGTCTGTATATTTCATTAAATGCCCTTGCTATGCCGACGCCCTTAAGTCAGTCTTTAGGGCCCATAACATGTGGTACGGCCCTCAGGCAGGGTCTATAAAGCTTAATTAGCTCATTGATTCCATTATAGACCTCCCGTTAGCTTACCAGAGTGCTCAGAATGCAGTCTATAATCCTTGGGATAGAATGTATTCCAAAGATTCTGACTGAGCCGTAGCCTGAAAATTATCAGAGAAACAATTATTCAATCCTCAAGTTTATTTCGGATTTGTTTCCATAAAGCTTATAATGATAAGTGTAATACATCAATAATAACAAGATCTTAAAACCGAAAATCTTCATTCATAATATCCATAAAACAGAAAATAAGAACTGCAGTACATCAGTAATAGCAAACTTAATAAAACCAGAAATATTGCATCTCAATTAAAACCAGGTGCTAACAAAAAGTGACAGTGCATCAGGAAATCCTAGTATAAAAGAAACAATGTCATTAATCAGGGCTTCACTTCCATCAGTTTGCCTCGCCTTACCTAAACTTTTCCTCAAACAGCTTGCTAGTGTAAAGTTGAACGACACATTAGTTGATGCTAATAAAAACAATATGGCCGGTCGATGGTGCATCAGCCCAGTGTCTCAGAGTGTTCCCACTATAGATAATAAGCATATTGTCACAGATTTAAAGACACAGCACACTCCAAACCAGTACCCTTTCCACTGGCACTGGCCAGGGATGTGGCGCAACAATAAAAACGCTTTTATTTTATTGAAGTTGGATTCAGCTTTGAGAAGGCAGCCAACCCATCTCACACCCCCCTTGACGAACACCCTGTGTCGCAATGGACCATGAACCAGGCCGGGGTGTAATAATGAAATATTTATTCATTTTTAAATTCAAATGTAATCAAACACATTTGATAAAGGGCAGCAATCACCAGTGTGGTGATAATTACTATGCACAAAGATAGGATACACTTAATTTAACTTTCTAACATCAAGCACATCAATGAAATTATGAATTGAAGCAAGGTCACTTTTGGGTAATACTTTTAGATGGCACCACTGTTATGCATTCCCCCTGCAGCACTCCCCCAAACCCCTGTTAACCAGGTTTTGAGAGGGTAGAGAGAAGTAGCAAAGAGTCAGATATAATAGGCAAAAATCAGATTGGCAATCCGACCTACTACCCTGAATGGGAGGCCAAAATAGGATTGAAAATCCTTGAAAATTAGCAAAATGCCACTCAGAATTCACTGAATAGGGATTTTACATGTGCAGTAGGAATGAATCAGACAGGAATTTGTGTGGGTAGGCTAGAGAAGTAAGAAAACTACCGGGCAAGGTATTAAACAACAGTATACAGGTGAGAAAAGCGATTTTGGGAAGGAAAACAGTGCAGCAAAATCACACGTGGCAGAATTGCAATTTCTTAGTTTTCACGGGTTTAAAACAAGCAAACAACTTAGGAAATGAGCTAAACAGTCAAAATCGGAAATCAGTTTTACTGATGAGGTACAAAGGCACATAACAGGTATGAT
This sequence comes from Ambystoma mexicanum, assembly GCF_040938575.1. Taxonomy (NCBI): domain Eukaryota; kingdom Metazoa; phylum Chordata; class Amphibia; order Caudata; family Ambystomatidae; genus Ambystoma; species Ambystoma mexicanum. Next base: position 469,237,312 of record NC_090922.1, read on the forward strand.
CCTACAGTTAAAGAGTGACTCTTGATGGGTGACAGTATTGGATTCTTTATAGGAAAGGAAAATTGGATTTTAAAAGGGAACCACTTTCACGGGCAAACTTTGTTTTGTTAGCAAAATTATTTGTTCTACTGCAACTATATTTTAATGGCTAAATTATTAAAGAAAGACACGATACGCGAGGAGGTTAATTTGCAAAGCTAACCTATTCACGCCGCATTCATCCCTATGGGAAATTAATTCATTTATTCGAAATAGCACTAAGGACTTACACAACGGACTGAAATGATTTGGAAAGAATTACGCTGCACATGGAGACTAACAATGATTCATCTAAGAACAGGAGACACAAAGGATTCTGACAATTTAATAAGTCACTAGGGTACTTATAGGATTTTTTATAGGGTTCAGACATAATTCAAGGTCACAGAGCGGGATATGCAGTTTTTATGCTTCCTGGGGTAGAGAAAATGTGTTCCCTCTGGTGCGTGAATACTAGCCTTCACAAAGTCTCTTATTTCCTCATCAGTCAGGTCTTTGGGTTTCAATCCTGGCTTGACGTCAATCATGATCTTCATCCCTATGGCTTTCTTCACAGTTTTCTGGCATTGGGAAATTATTATCTTAATGACACAGAAACTTAATAATTTCATTACTAGCAGGGCTCCCAGGAACTTTAATGCATCTGCTATCCATTGTGGGACCCATGAGAATAGTGATCCAAATGAGTTGTCATCGTCCACTTCGTCAGTTTCGTCAATCATCTGGTTCTACAGTTTTGTCAGCATACCTATGGCTTCTGTTAATGTTCCATTTTCCTCATCGTGAGAAGGTATAAATGTGCAACATGATTCTCTGATTTTTGCACTAACTCCTCCATCCATAGCTATGATCATGTCAAGCACATATCTGTTCTGGAGAGTCATCAGTCTGATGGCTCTTAACTCTTCCTTAATCGCATTTAATCCTTTTATTGTCGTGTTGATGGTCTGCAGTAACTCCCATCTGGTTATCTGCAACCATTTAGTATTTGCTCCAACTTGAAATCTTGGCATGAAAATCGTTGAGAACACTGATGAAGTAAGGCTAAACAGCCTATGTTCATATGGGATTGCATGAAAGGCTTCTTCTGATTTGGCAGAGAAGTAATTCTCTCTCTTCATACGAGTTAGCAGTTCCACAGATATCCTTTTCCTCCGGTGAGCATCTGCTTTCGGTAAATAGTCAATGTTCAGGTCACTTTTTCGGGATCACTAATGCTGGAACATGGACATTCACTATTGTGCATATACCTCCCCAGTTTTTCGGCAGTCTGATGTAGGCTCTGGATCCACATGCCCAATAATGAACCATGATTACTGCAGTTCCGTGCACCATTCCTGGAGCATCAAAAACTCGCCCACAGTTCTGGTTCTCTCCCATTTTTCTTGTGCCTTTATTCCTGAAGCAGAATTTTGGGTTTTCTTGTGGCACTATCTGCAGGGGTCCTCCTCTGTCTTCGACCCATGTCAGGAGTTTTGCAAGCTTTGGCCATAATGGCTTACATCCATTCTGTACGATATCAATGGTGCCTTGGTAACGACCAGTGCTCATCCAGGCTCTATATATTATTACTCCTTTCTCCCATCCGTCTGGTGAAAGCACTTTTCCCCAAATCTGCATTTGGCCTCTGTTCTTCCAACTTTGAGCCTCTTCTGGAGTTTTTCCTTGGACATTTATCTTCGGGTTCACTTCCCATCTGATTTCTGCTCCTTTAACTCCAGGCTTCTCATACTGGATTACATGGTTCCTAGTATGAGCTCTGTTTCTTGTCTTTATATCTTGAACATAATCATCTTCATCGGGATAGGCTGTTTCAGTTGCCCATATCAGTGATGCATCACTACCCATGAACTGGCCTCTGGTCTTGCACATGGCTACATGTGAAAGACAGTGTGCTGTCTGGACATCAATTTCATCAGCTAACTAGAGCTGTATTGTCCTCTTTTTAGGGGCCGTATGGGAAAGGACTAACCTATATCACACAATACGAAACCCATAACAACAGCTTCCTCCCTTTAGGTTATAGAGCTGTCTATGACATCAGCCCGACACATACACCATCCACCCTTTTCAACTTTCAGGTAGGCACACAAGGTTCTTTAAAAAATATACATATATTAACGTATATCACATTCATAAAAAACAATCATAAAATAACACATTTATGAAAAAGCCAATGATTCAAAAACAAGTGCTGTGTTTCTCAAATTAACACCATTTTCTTGCAAACAGTATGCATTCTAAAACATTGTGCCGTAGCATATACCCACAAATTGGTTACATGGACTAGATATAGTATTCCCCTCTTGTAAGGAACACAGTGTGACATCAATTTCTACTGCTACAAAGACCTTGGACTTCCCCATGCTGTATCGTAGGAGTGCATAAACAAAGCATTCCCCTTCTGAATTTAGTCTTCCAACTTCTTTCATGTGCTTGTACCAAATGTTGTTTCCCAAATGTGCTGTGCTGTCCAGGTAATCGTTTAGTTCGTTGTCATCTCCGCGCATACTCCTCTTGATTCTTAAGGTTTCATGTAGTTTGCCATTACTACATCCCTGAATGCATCTGTATGGCTCTTTGTTGCTGGAGGATCCTCAGGTTTCCCGGTCCATGGTGCATGCCTCCTCATGTGTGCCATTTGAGTTGAGGAAAGTCTGGCAGCTATTTCTATTACTTCTTGCCTTTTCCTGACCCTGGCTAATGATGGCCAGATGGATTCTGCTACCAGCTGTGCTCGTGAGATTTTCCTCGAGTTTGTCTTCATCTTCATCAGTGTCGTCTCAGGGGTGTTTATTACTGTCATTTATGTTGGTTTCTACTCCAACTCTGTCTCTTCAGGGGTTCAACTTCTTTCATTTTTCTTTTCACTTCGCTTGTAGTGGGATTTCTCATAATAGGCAGTCTTTTCTTCTCCCATGCCTTAGATTGTGGTTCTGCAGTCATTGACACAAGGCCTGGTGTATGTGCATTTTGTGTTTGCATGCATGTGGTTGTCTGCAATATTGTCACATTCATGCTTTGCCGACCCTGTCTACGGCTTTCTTTTTTGTTTGTTACCACAAGTGTGTGTGTGTCATTGCTAATCACATCCATTTCAAGTTCATTCATTCCACCATCAGATCTTCTAGGGACGGGAATGATTATGTAAGGTCTGGGTGCCTTTGTAGGCTTCATGCGTTCATCATTAGGTGGGTGCACTGGAATTGGAACGCTTTGTGCACCAATGAAAAATGCAGTTCTGATTGTTAATGACAGTAAAACAATGATGAATATAATGCACAAATACATTATGCCCCTGTATGTCAGGCAGCAGCATTTACTTCCAGTGGAATAGGGACATTGTTCCCCATGTGGGAGGACAAGGTTGCTGCTCTGGATTCCCATCTCAATCATTTGCCAAAATGTTAATTCTTATGATACTCCTTTAAACAATATTTTCTTTTTGGATTCTTTGTGGTGAGTTTCAGGTGTAACACAATTATCCCCCCTCTTGTGACTACTGAATTGTCTATTATCTCACGATACAGTTCCTTTACTAAAATATGGGAAGTGTCAAAATTAAGTTATAATCCAGCAAGGCTCTTTACTGTGCATGTTCAAAGTATGTCAGCTCCAGGCCGTGCCCCTGATCTGGTTTAGTCCTGAAGACATGTTGTCTTTGTCAATGGACAATAAGAAGGGAAATCTCTGGCAATGCTCTCTCGATCTGTCCCACAGCAGAAAAGCTTTTAGAATCTCCTCAGATAGTTCTGCTGATGGTTAGAAAGTTCCATTTGTATTACTGTTCCATGCAAGAGCATGCCCATTTGTGCAATATTGGCTGGCTCTCTGATGAATGTGAAGAAGTCAACATCGATCGGTCTCCCCACTAGCTCTGGAAAATCAGTGAGTAAACGAAAGAGAACATTGTGTGCCAATTTGAAAGAATAATGTATTGACAAGCTCACTTCCTTCCTTCTCTGCTTGGGACATTTGGCTTCTCCTCGCTGTACTCAGGAAGTAGGAGAAATTGTTCAGCAATTACAGTAAGCAATCTTCTTATTGCCTTTTCATTTTCGGGATTTTGAAGAAAGTCAGTGACAGTGGTGATTCTCCCCACCAACGGCGGGTATGATCTTAGCACTAGATCGAAGTATGTCACCACATCCTTGGTGATGCTGCTACTGCGGGACACCATAAGCGATTCCGAATATGGTCTCGGTGTAAAATGAGTCTGAATACTGTATTTTCTTCCAATTTGATAAAAATTTGGCATGTACTTTCCTCATCACAGTTGTATTGTGCCTCTATTTAAAGTTCAAGTTCAACAGACTATGTTGTGGCTTATATGTGCAATTATCTTCTTCACCCTGCAAGTAGGATGCACAGAGTGTCCTTCTTTTATGTCCTTAGCCCCTTTTTGCTCAGAGGAAGTGTCCAATTTTAAGCCACAATTTGCAAAAATTCCCTTGTCTTTGTCTGGCTGGTCATGTATCCTTTTTCTTCATCATGGATCTCGTCTGCATGTGCTGTGGTTCTTCCCCATGGCTCGTAGTCTCCTCGTGTTGGGGTGCATGTAGGGGGCCTTCTCCGATGTAGGGTTTGATATCACCCAGGTAAATCCAAGCTCGTCTGCCTTGTAGTTTCACTGCGGAAGGAGTGCAGTCCTCCACTGTAAAGGGACTGTTAAATCTTTGCTCGTCCCACCTTTTCCTCGTATGGTTCCTTACAAGGACGGTATCTCCAGGGAAAAGGATGGTACACAAAATCCTTGAACTGTGTCTGAAGTAGTATCTCCTTCGGTGTTCCGTGCTGCCTGCACCCTTTTCATCGTCAATGCAGCTGGTCTGAAATTACAGTAAGGCAAGATGTCATGCAATTGGAGTAGTTTTGCATTTCAGACCCTAAAATCTCTCCTGTGGACTGGGCATCACATCTAGCTCTATCTCGCGGTGTCAGGGGAGTACGCATTCTTCTTCCTGTGGCTATCTTGTGTGGTGTAAGATGAGGGTCAGAACGGGTTGGTTCCATAGTGCATACAGTGCCAAAGGAAGGAAGTGCAACCATCCCTTTCTTAGAGTATGCTTCAACTTGGCTATCCTTCCTTTAATAAGCCGTTGAGCTTCTCACAGATCCCGTTACCTTGCGGATGATACGCCAATGAGAACTTGTGCTTTATATCAAGCAGCAAGCTAATCTGTTTGAATGTCTCATTTACAAAGTGAGGACCATTATCTGATCTCATGACTTCACACACCTCCCACCTTGAAGAACCATCAATAAAGACACTTTCTCCTTCTGCCAAAGCATTTTCTTTCACTCTGGGGCTCTCATCATAGAATTCTTCATAGTTTTCACAGTTATGGATCGGTTCTCCTTCAGTGACTGGCTCTGCTATTGTTAATTGGAGCTCTGTCATGCGCGGTATTGATTGTGGTCACTCCGGGGTAACCTGCCCGTGTTCACACATCATCTGCACTCTCACCAAGTATGGCGATTAGGAGACCTTTGATATCCCCTACAGCTGACGTGTTTCCTCCTGTCAGTTTTTCTAACTCATGTATCCATTTTCCAGCTCCCGATGTCAGCATTGGAAGCTTATTTTTCAGATTTTCTCGATCCATGTGTGGCCATGGAATATATTGTGGTCTCACCCACCCCTTTCTCAAGTAACAGAAATTGGGATGAATAGCTCTCTCTCTCTTCTCTCATTGTTCTCCTATCTATTGCAGGGGTAATATTCCTGCATCGCCGCCTGCCTGGCAACGTCCTAAGCCTGCTCACATAGGGGGATGGAGACACCCCCCTCTGACCGTGAGATACTCCTTCGTGTCGGTCTGACTGTGTGGCTGACTCTGATGCCCTCTGTGCAGACTCGCTAGTGTCTGACCATCGTATCCCTTTCTGTCATGATGCCTACCCCCGGAGCACCAGGACAGGCCCAGCACCCCCGGGAGCAGGCATCATGCCCTCGGGTAAAAGCCCAGCGGCCCCTAATAGGGGCTCTTTGGACTTTGTCCTGGCGCCTTTGGCGCCAGGCTCATGTTGGACATCAGTCCTGGCGCCATAGGCGCCAGGCTCATAAAAGAGGGTGTTTGGTGCACTTACCTGACGCAGACCATGCTGCATGAAGCCTCAAGCCAAATGAGGCTTAGGAGGGACTATTTTACTTGGGTGGGGCCGTGGAAGAATACTTACCTGGAACTTCTTCCAAGGCTATTTAAACCACGCCCGGACTGCCACACGTACTTCGCGTTGCTCTGCATCTAGCAGCTGAACGCTCACCGTGCCTGCTCCTGCATCTTGCCTCCAGCCACGCCCGCCTCGATCTTGGGATACCTGAAAGGAAGGAAGGGAAGAGAAAAGGTGAAAACCAAGAACTTAATCTAACTTCTTACCTGTGTCCGGAACCATCACGCCAGCGATCCTGAAGATAGACATTCTTTAAAAGCATCGCGCTACTTGTTGCAGCGCCGCGCATCACTCACCTGCCTCGTGGGCTCTTCACTATCCACCGCGACCTTCTGGGCATTCCGCCACATCTCTGCACCTGCAGGGGAGAAGAAGAGACAAAAGGTGAGCAGGAGGAACAAATGAGGAAAGCCTGATTTTCCGTCACAAGACTTACCTGGCCATATTTGACGGAACCACTCCTCATTTCGGGTCGGCGCCACTTCTTGGCCTGGTACCGCACCCCTGCCCCTAAGGGGAAAAAAGAAAGACATTACTAGAGGGATTCAAAGACATTTAAAGGGATCATTTTATCACGAACTCACCTGAGTTTATCTCCGGCAATATCCTTCGAAGCATCACTTCCACTCTGCACCTGAAAATAAGGACAGATCGCAGGTTAAGAAAAGCAAACAAAGAGAAGACTCTACTCTGGAACTTTTTAAACTGCATACTTACGGCATTTCGCCTTTCGAAACCAGTGAAGTAACTGGTCAAATACGCGCCCCTGCACCAGAAGCAGGATGGAGAGCTCATCCATTCAAACATTAAGGTGAGCCTTGATTGGGGATTTCGGAGGTGGTCAGAGAAGAGCAAAGGGGAGGTGGGAAGCAATCACAATACTCTGCAGACAGTTAATCCCCTTTCTCCACCTACAGAAAGATTTTTCTACGGGCCAGACAAGCCAGATTTGGGGGTCCAGTTCAGACGGTGTTTCGAATCCTGCGCATCACGCTTGAAGAGGTCACAGCAATCCAGACCAGGTCAGCGCCTCCGTGGGAGCCAGGTGAGCATTACACTTTCTCCCTTGGGAATCGTCTTTCGCTCCTCCTCTCTTCCTCCTTTTCCTCATGCTCCTCTCTTTCTGAGTAGGACATTGTATGTTCTCTACTCGTGCCACTTCTTGTGTCTTTTTTATTCCTATCTATTTCTAGTCTATCCAGGGATAGTTCTCTATTCCCAATACTTCAGGAAACATCCTCAGTGTCGTAAAGTTGAGTGCTCTCTAGGCGCTCATCTTCCCCCTCTCCTTGGGGTATTTGTTCTAGCCCATTTTATCATATATCCTATCGATAGTTTCTCCGATGCTTCTGGTGTTGAAGTCATCTTCAATTTTTGCCCTAGACGTGCTTGGTACTGAATCGTATTCAGGAAATAATTCTTCGAGGTCTTCCCAATCTATCTCTGGATCAGGTTTTTTAACCTCTCTTCTCATATATTCAAGATCGCGTGCTCGCTGTCTTCATTTTTGTTCTACATCGTCGTCAAATTATTTGCGCTTCCTTGCCTCTTCTCTGACCCTGTCTTCTTCCTTTTTCTTTTCATTTCTACGTTCATCTGCCCTTTTGATTTCCTCATCCCTTTGTCTCTTTATTCTCTTCTCTCGTATTCTTTGCTCTTCTTCTGACCTTTGCTGCTGCTGTCTATCTTGATCATTGGCTACTCTCTGTTTGTGATCGAGCTGTCTTTCTTGCTCTTCGTGATATAGCTGTGCTTGCCTTTGTCTATCTTTCTTTCTTATTCTTTCGTCTTTTACTTCTTTCTCTTTCTCTTTTCTTTGTACATTATCTAGCCTCTCTCTTTGCTTTGTATCATCAATGCCTTTGCCATCAAATTTCAATAGAATTTGCCCTCCCATCCATTTGTTTTTTGTGAATGCTATTTCATCAGTTCTATCTTCATTTCCTTTCCATCTTTTGCCTTCTCTCTCCTTATCGAGAGATGCACTTGTCTGTGCTTGGTCCCTTCTTTAATCATCATGTCTCTCCCTGTCCCTTGGGACTGTGGAGGTGATATCCTTATCCTTTTCTTTTCTTTGATATTCGTCACTACTTTGCGTAGGTGACTCATATGCCGGGTTGCTATACCCTGTAGCTGCTTTAAGTTCTCTCAGCGGGTGTAACCCCTCATCTTTATTTTCTTCAATCTTCATTTTGGCTGGGGCGGGTGGCGCGGTAGGCGTCTCACCCCCCTCTGAACATACATTAAGTATCCAATCTATTGGCGGTTCCTCTTCCTTTCCCTGTTCATACATTTTCCAAAGCTCTAGAACAGCTAGGCGTTTGTTTAACTTTTTTCCCGTGTATGTGGCATGCAAGTATGTCGTCATGTGTTGCAAAACAGCTTTAGATAAGGACCCACCCTGTGGCCATGGCATACACATTTTGTGGGTGGTCCCCTTAACACACTCTGTACTGTATTTTTTCAGATTAGGTGCATGTTTCGGCAATTGTTTGCATAGGTGTGCCAATGGAGTTATGTCTTCCATGCTTAAAACTGTTCCCTTTCTTCTTATGTAACACTTGTCAAAGCTTCATGTGACTTTAAACAATTCCCACAATATGAGCGAGCACCAATCACCACAGGATCCAATCCAGATTTTCTTCCAAAATGTTATATCTTCTATTTTACTCAAAAAACATCAATTTGTATACTATAGGCCTTCCCCCCTCTCTACAGCTCTGCTGTGAGAGAGACTGCACTCGACCGAGATCCACGGACACAATCTTCAGGAGAAGCCCTCATCTGCTCTCCGTTCGCGGCCGCTACCCTCCCAGCACACGTGGTCTGTGTGTGGGCCTGGCCGTAAGATGACTGACCTGGTTGCCCAGGCAACCTGCATCAACATACCCGAGCCCGGGAAAAACAAGGAAATGCCTGCGAAACCATGCACCGTGACTCGTGGCCATCATTGGCGCACACAGCCTGCCAGCCCCTCCCCTCCGGCTTTAAATGGAGTGGGAGGAGGCCGACAGGCGAAGCTGCCGGGAGAAGGCCAAGGGAAAAGGCCTTCCCCCCTCTCTGTAGATCTCCACTGCTCGACGGCGATGGACGCCGATGGACGGCCAAGCGAGCCGCACCACCCAAGGTAAGGCTGCAAATATGAGCCTCATTGACTATATGCACCTCCAGAGGCCACCCCCTACCATTGCCAGGAACTTGCGACTTCGATCGCGCATTGCCTCAGCCCCTCCCACCTCCTACTATCCGCATCTGCATACACAGAATAAATGGCTGGGGGTAAGAACATCGCTCCTTGCTCGCTATCACAAGGGAGCCTTGATCCCAGTCACCATGCATCACACGCATGCCCCTGTCCTGTGACACCTGCCGCTCTAGCAGCACCACTTCGCCCCTCGTTAGAAACTCTATCGGCAGATGCCATCTCCACCGATGCCTTCAACCCTATCCAGGTCACTCACATGCCGCCTCTTGCCTCTACTAAATACACAGAGCAAGGGCTAGATGCCCCCCCTGACACTATTGTGCTGGTGCCTGATGCACCCATTGTTGCTACTGTGCCTGATGCCCCTACTGCCATTGTTGTGCCTGTGCCTCATGCACCCATTGTTGCTACTGTGCCTGATGCTGATGCCCCTACTGCCATTGTTGTGCCTGTGCCTTACGCACCCATTGCTGCTACTGTGCCTGATGCCCCTACTGCCATTGTTGTGCCTGTGCCTCATGCACCCATTGTTGCTACTGTGCCTGATGCTGATGCCCCTACTGCCATTGTTGTGCCTATGCCTCATGTACGCTTTGCTGCTACTGTGCCTGATGCCCCTACTGCCATTGTTGTGCCTGTGCCTCATACACCCATTGCTGCTACTGTGCCTGATGCCCCTACTGCCATTGTTGTCTAGTGCCTCATGCCCCCATTGTTGCTACTGTGCCTGATGCTGTTGCCCATACTGCCATTGTTGTGCCTGTGCCTGATGCACACCTTGCTTCCACTGTGCCTGCTGCCCCATGCCAATAGCCACTGGTGCCTCAGCCTCTTCCCAAGCCCCTAAGCCTGCACACCGAACTGTAGCCACCACCTCTCTGAAATGTGGTGTCATGCCTGCGCCATGGGCGCATACATTTGTGATCAATATGGACCTTATTTCCCATATGCGAGACTTTGGTACTTTTCTATTTTTCCCAACAAACTACACTTACCACAATGCACTTGGCTATAACCATCTATTCCTGGCCATTCCTATTCGTCATCTTCGGAACTACAATCCCCAGAAGCCCTAGGGATCTCCTCTGCTTCCACCAGCTCAGGAACAGAGAGGGAGGTGGCCGATTGTCTGCAGGTGTGCTGATCCAGGTGCGACCAATTAGCCTGCCTCTGTGCTGGGCAGGGCGGTATAAAAGCTGCTGCCTGCAGGGGCTCAGTCTCTTGCATTAAGAGTCCTTCCAGCACCTTTTTGCTTCGAGCTACGGATCTTGTATGCGGTTCCTCCTTACTCCTGCTTTGGATCCAGTACCCTGCCGGGCTCTCTGCCTTGCAGCCGATCACGCTCTGCTGCTTCCCAGCCTCCGCCTTTGCCCTTCCGGGCTTCTGCATTGCAGCCGATCACGCTCAGCTGCTATCACGCTCTGCTGCTTCAACCTACAGCCTTCGTCCGCTGGACTTCCAGTCTAGCAGCCTCTACAGTCCTCTGCAGCCTTCTACAGTCATCTACCCTGCTCCTCTGAGCTTACTCCTTGCTGCACGGTCCTTCTGGCTCCTTGCCGCGCAGCCTGCTTCTCTCCACTGCCAACAGCCCTTGTACTCGGGGCTTCCTACCTTGCAGCCGATCACGCTCCGCTGCTTGCTACCTACAGCCTTTGTCCGCTGGGTTCTCAGTCTAGCAGCCCTCTACAGTCCTCTGCAGCCTTCTACGGTCAGCGGCCCTGCCCCCCAGGGCTCACTCCTTGCTACACGGCCCTTCTGGGCTCCTTGCCGTGCAGCCTGCTTTACTCCACTGCCCTAAGCCCTTTCCCTCTGGGATCCCTACCTTACAGCCCTGCTCCTGTGGGCCTGCTCATTGCTTTCCTGCTCCTCTGAGCTCTCAACCTTGTTCTCTACCATCCTCTGCTATCCAATCCTGTTATACGACTTTCCTTTCATTTCCTTCTGCTAGTTTGCTATCGACTTCCTTTTCCTGGATTTGTCTGTTAGTATCTCCTCTTGTACTGTTTGTAGACCCTTTTGTGCAGAGCTTGTCTGTTGGTTTCCGTAAGGCAACCTCTGCCCCTTCCCTTGTCTCATTTCTACGTTACAGACACCCATAGCTGTTGTTCCAAGCCATGAGCAAACAGCGTGGGCCTCTGTTATAGCAAACTGTGCAGAAGGCTAGAGTTTTCCTAAGGTCCGTGGAATACTCTTTTCCTATATCTGCATACACTCCTAGAGGGAATCCATTCTGTTGTACCTTATTCCTTGCTACACTTGTCTACTCTTCGTTCTCATTGCTTTCAGCTGTGTGTGTACTTATCTGTCCACCTTACTTCGGCACAACTACCCAAAACCCTTCCTGGGTGTCCTGTGCCACTCTTTCCAGGGTGTCGTCCGCGACATGTGGTCTGGTCAATGCTAGATCTATCCCAGCCCATGCCTTGGATATCCACGACCTCATTCTTAAGAACAAGACAGACCTCCTCATTATTACTGAAACCTGGTTGAACGAAACTTCTGGCCCAGCCCTCGCTCTGGCCATCCCAGATGGATACACTATCCACAGGCAAGATCGGCCCCTCACTAGGGGCGGCGGAGTAGCTCTCATTGCCCAAGAAAGTCTTGCTATTAGGAGAACAGAAGGCGACCTTGGCCACAGCTGCGACTACCTCCCACTTAAAATCAATCTCTCCCCTAACATGACTCTGGCTCTCCACATCGTCTATCACCCCCCGGGGCCTATCACTGAATTCCACGACTCCCTCATTCACTCCCTCTCCACCAACCTGAAAAAAGACATCCAAAGTCCTACTCACAGGTGACCTCAATCTTGGCCTTAATGACCCTAATGACGCCCATGCAGCCACCCTAGATAAAGCCTTATCTACCCTAGGATTCGGGCAAGCCATCGCCCATCCCACGCATTCCAAAGGACGCTCACTGGATTGGGTCACCCACCACAACTGTCCAGTACTCATTACTGAGAACTCTCCTATCCCGTGGTCCGACCACCACTACATCCAATTTGACCTCGATACCTCCAAAGAACCTCCCATGCCCACTATCCCCCTCCCTCCAGGTCTCTCCAGAGGTTCTCGCCAACTCACGGTGGAAAACATCACTCCATTCCTCAAAGTGCCCACACTCCAGGCTCCCTTCTCGCATGACCCGGAAACTCTTGCCAGATCCTTCAAGCTAGCTATTACCCAAGCAGTTGACTCTATTGCTCCCCTCACTCTCAGGAAAGCCAAGAAAACCAAGCACACCAATGCCTGGTTCTCCTAGGAACTGCTTCAAATGCGTGCAAAAAAATGAGCTGCCCTCGCAGCCGGGAATGCCAAACCTAATGATACAACCAAACTAGCCTTCAAGACCATCTCCAAAGATTATAAATCAGGCATAATCCATGCCAAAGCAAACTCCTTCAACACTAGGATAGCCAACGCCAAATCTGGCACCAAGGAAATCTTCGCCATTTTTAGGGAGCTGTAAACTCCGTCCACCCCGCCACCCACCCTCCTGAAGGATGAAAAATGGTGTAATGACATCCAATCTGCCATGCTCAACAAACTAAATACCCTGCAAACGAAAATCCTAGCTCACCAAAAGGCCTTAACTTTCCTAATTGCCACTCAGAATAGTAATCAGAATAAAGAGATTACAACTAACCCCTCTCCAGTATTCAACTTCAAGGACATGAGCGAATCCAAAGTCATTTCCCTCCTAAAAACCATCAAACCGTCCAACTGCAAGGGCAACGCTTGCCCTGCTCAGCTCATTAAGGATTGTGGCACGACCCTTGCCCCCTTCTTGACAGCATTTATCAATGCCTCCTTCCCGTCTGGCCATGTCCCATCTGACCTCAAAGAGGCTTGGGTACGATCACTCCTCAAAAAGCTATCCCTTGACCCTTCAGTACCAGGGATTACAGGCCTATTACCACTGTCCCCTTCCTGCTCAAAATTCTGGACAAAGCAGCCTACCTGCAAGTCCAAACATTTCTTGAGGACCACCGCCTTCTGCGCCTTTGGCAGTCTGGTTTCAGGCCATGACATGGGACCGAAACGGCCCTCCTTGACCTAAAAAATCAAATGGACGACATCAGAGGTGCCGGTAAACCAGTGCTCCTTCTGCTCCTTGACTATCGGCCGCATTTGACCTTGTGGACCACAATACACTCTGCCATCACCTTTCCATTGCAGCCAACTTCTCCCCTAAAACGTGTGCGTGGATTACCTCGTTTCTACAGGAAAGGGCCATGAAAGTCTTTTCCGACTCGGCGTGTGCCTCTCCTAGCAACATCAAATGTGGGGTGCCTCAGGGCTCCTGCATCACGCCCACCCTCTACAACCTATTTACTAGGCCCCTTTTTAACCTTCTTGACACCTTGGGCATCTCATACACCAACTACGCTGATGATACCCAGGTGCTCATCCCTCTCTCAGGTGACTACGAGGCAGACAGGATCACCCTTAACTCCATTTACTGCACCATCCAAGCCTGGATGGCAGACAATTGACTGTGCCTCAACAGTGACAAAACCGAGCTTTTACTCATTGGGTCACCAACCATCCTGGGTAACCTCGACAATAACTATCGCTCCTTCACCATTGATAATATACCCATCGCTTTGTCCTACACAGTTAAAACCCTGGGAGTCTGCCTAGACTCCAACCTCACCATGAACAGGCAGTTCTACGCCATTACCTCCTCATCCGCCTACTACTCAAAACTACTCAATGCAGTAAGACCCTTCTTAACCACACAGAACTGCCTTACTATCGCTAGGGCTACTATCGGCTCAAGACTGGACTACTGTAATGCTCTCCTCGGAGGCACATCCAGCAAAAACATTGCCAAACTCCAGCTTGTCCAGAACAACGCCCTCAGGGCTGCCACAGGATTTCCTAAAAAGGACCACATATCGGACCTCAGGAAACATGTGCACTGGCTTCCCGTTAAACAGAGAATCATCTTCAAAATCCTCTCCATCACCCACAAATGCCTCCATGATCTAGCACCCCCTAACTCGCCCAGCGCATAGCCATGCCCACATCCACCAGGCCTTCAAAGCTAGCCTACACCAACATGATCACCAAGCCCAAAACATGCAGTGTGCGTGCAGGTGGCTCCAGCTTCCCAGCTATCACTGCCAGCCACTGGAACACACTACCCACACACATCAGGGTTATCGACTCCCACCTGGCGTTCCGCAAAGCCATCAAAACCAGGGTATTTGTCTGAAATGTTAGGCCTAGCTCCTACTCTGTACTCGACTGAAACCAACCATGTTTGCCTAACTGTACTTTGTAACCTACCACCTGTGATGTAACTAAGTAATCGGATGCCCCAAATTTGTATTCTTGCCTACGTACACTTTCTTGTAAAAAGCGCCACAATGCCCTTGGGCTGTAGTGTGCTCTACAAATGTAAAAATAAAGAATAAAAATAATATCTCAGTTATTCAATCGCGTAAAATTTAAATCAGTTCTTCTCAAGAAAATGTTCAATTACGAATAGTATACCTTCATCTTCTACGCTGCACACAATGCTATGTTTCTGCATGAGTAGCTTAGTGTACTAGATAGAATCCCATAATAGAATGCTATTTATATCAATGCATCGTTCAATGCACTAATTAGGGTATGATATTTATTGCAATGATCCTTGACACTTTTTTCGCAACATTATAATAAGAATCCCTAGTACTCATATTTGATGAAAAGTACATACACATGTGATGTCATCAGTGATGTCATCAATGACATTTGTGATGTCATCTTTGATGTCCTGGGTGTTAGTCTTAGCAGTGCACGGTGGTGGCGCGAGTTATGGTTGCTTAGCTTACCATAACTGGCGAATTTCAAGGGTTTTTCGGTTTTACTTGGAACCATAACGTCCCTTTAACAAAGTTTTTTCACTGAATTTCATAGGTTTTTAGTAGCGCAACTTAACCATAACGTCCCTTTAACAAAGTTTTTTTCACTGAATTTCATAGGTTTTTAGTAGCGCAACGTAACCATAACGTCCCTGTAACAAAGTTTTTTCACTGAATTTCATAGTTTTTTAGTAGCACAACTTAACAATAATGACTTTGACTTTATATACATGTCATATGGAACTGACTAGATCTCTTCTTATGAACTTGATGTCCGCGAACTTATTTAATGTTCGCGGACATGTTTGGAGAACAGTACCACCACCTAAAAACTCTGGGGAGGTATGTGTAAAAGTTATATCATAACATAGGAACATTTAACAAATTCACAAAGCAGCACACATACAAAGTATATGTAGTAATACTTAAAAAATGTTACCCATATATGTAACACACTAACCATTCATGTAAATACAATATGTTTTAAAAAGGAATATACCAAAAGAAGATAAAGTGGCTTCCACCATAATTACCTCACAGACGCTCCACAACCAACAGCAAGACCAGACGTATACACTACTGATTACATATCTCACCAGACATAGTAAGTGCACTTCTTTTTACTCATATATTTATAAACTTTCTATATTAGAAAAAAAAAACATATTACTTTTTTGTTTTCTCACAGAAATGTGTAGTACTCTCGACAGGCTAGAGGAGCATTTCCCACGAGAGGAAATGTTAGAAAATACTCCACCTAATGGTACACACTTTACTATATAAACCAATTAATAAATATTATTTTGTATACATTTAACATATACATTTTTTTTTTATTACAGACCATACAAAAATTCCAAGCATCTCACAACAACAATCAGAGGATATCACTCTACAGCAGATTCATCAAAAAATGGACGACCTTATGCAAAATTTTATGGATTTGAAAAACTTTGTGGAAAATGATGTGAAACCCCCAACAGCACACCATTGTCCAACCTGCACTTGTCCCCCCTCACCCTATCCCACGCAGTTAACCCCAAACCCTGTCTATGGACCAAAGCGTTTCAATGACATTTCCTTCCCTTCTTCACCTGATCCCAGTTATCTAGAAATCCCTAATTCTCCTGTTTTTGTTTCCGTTTCTGCCCCACCTTCCCAGTCATAATTGTATATATATATGAAATAAAGTTACTTATCTTATATTGTGTTGTAATTACTTTCAGTTCCTTGTAATAAAACCAATTTAGGTGTCCACGGACACCGCGGTTGTTCGGAAATGTTCGTAAAGAAACGAAAATGTAACTGTCCTGAGGACACTACATCTGTCCGTAATGTTCTCATGCAAGTTGAAAATGTTCTAAGAACACTCGTAGTGTCCTGAAATGTTCGTAAAGAAACAAAAATTAAAGTGTTCTAAAGAACACTATATCTGTCCGTAATGTTCGCTATCAACTTAAAACTGTCCTAAGAACACAATTGGTGTCCTGAAATGTTCGTAAATAAACGAAAATGATGTGTCCTGAACAACAGTACAACTGTTCGTAGTGTTCGCTACCCAATTGAAAGTGTTCTAAGAACACAATTAGTGTCCTGAAATGTTCGTACATAAACTAAATTACACGTGTCCTGAAGAACACTATATCTGTCCTTACTGTTCGCTACAAAGTTTAAACTGTTCTAAGAACACACGCGGTGTCCTGAAATATTCGTTTCACGTGTGACGCACTTTTAATTACTTCAGAACCCGAACAGTGTCCGTAGGACATCAATGCGCATGCGCTAACCAATCTCCGTGCACTTGGTGTCCTGCGGACAGGCGCTTCCTTCGCAGACTAGTTCGCAAACAGATCATATGACAGCGCCCACGCTCATCGTGTGTCCTGAAATGCGGACACTGTTCGTGTCCCCGAACAATTTAAAAGTACATTTTCAGTTAATCCATAATATTTTTCAATAAAATCTCACCATGCCACAAGTCCCACATAGCAATCTTGAGTTTCTATATACCTTTTGAAACTTTCCGATCCTTTTTTTGTGTTCGATCTGTCCGCGCACAGTGCGCATGTCCGCGGACCGCGCACAAGCACCCCTATAAAAGACCACGCCCAAGAGCTTATTCCCATTGTGTTTCTGGCTATTCTTCAGAACACAGTGATTTCTGCTGCCACCTGCAGACTACACCATCATCGACATGGCATCCTTGGCTGCTGAACTGCCACTTGGTGCTGCACCTGCTTCAGCACCACCACCACCCCCTCCACCACCACCACCTCCCCAAGGGCCTGAAGAGGGGAACAGGACTGAGGATGCGGAGGAGGAAGAAGAGGATGATGAGAATGAGGTAGAGGAAATCCCTACTACCCGCACTAGGCGTGAGTCTTGGGTGTGGCGGTTATTTACCATTCATGGGAATGGTCCTAAGGCTCGTGCGAACCATGTTACCTGCAATGAGTGCAAAATGATACTCAGTCGCGGGAAGCACGGTAACTACAGCTTTGGAACCACTACTATGAAGCGACACCTGAGGTCATTTCACTCTGGGGCTATTCGCAGGGTTGTACCTTGCGAAGAACGTAGCAGGTTGATTTCCTCTACTTCATCCTCTGTTTCTGATCCTGTCACCACAAGGACCACCTCTGTGGGACAGCGTCTTTCTCAAGCTGCCTCACAGACCATACAGAATGCTGATGACCCTTACCTTTCGAGGGTCACAGTTGTATGTATGTACTGTGACACAGTACTCTGCAGGGGGGAGCGACTTCGGAGTGCTTTTGAGACTATCGTCTCAGAGCACGAGAAGACCTGCTCACTACCCAAATAAAACCCACTCTACATCTTCCTCTCTCAGCTCGCCCTTTCTTATCCCTGTGGTTGGTGTCCCCCCCTTTACCCTCCTTTACCCTCCTCTCCTAGTGTGTCGTGTCTGAAAAACCAAAAAAAATACAAAATTACAAAAATCAAAAAAAAATAAGGCTCTTTTCAGAGCCGCCTTTCCCAGTTAAAAAATAGAAGTGAAAATAAATGAAGCAGGGCTCTTTGTATTTTTTAGAAGTCCGCGAACAGTTCGCGAACATTAAAAAAATTGGGTTACTACTCCATCACAAACATTGTAATTTTCTCTGGAAAGAAGTGGTGGCTCTGAAAAGAGCCTTTGGGTGGTGTTTGTAAGTCAAAAATTGTAAATGCTTAACATCTACTTCAAAATCGTTGTTGTAATTCCAAAAAAGGCCGCAATGCATTTTGTACATTTCTCAGAAAAATCTGATTGGCAGCATAAGTAAGTTGGACTCCATCTCTGCGAAAAATGTATGTACTACAAAACATAATATTTTCATTGTGAAAAGAAGACATGCCAAAATCTCTTAGAAAGCCACAAACAGCCTTATTAACATTGCGCCTTGCTTTTTCCATTTGTGGACCAAATGAAGAAGAACGAAGCCACATTTGTCTCTGCGCAATCCGTGAAAATATCTCTTGCGAAATAGGAAACATGTCCATAACCTTCCTCAGTCCTTCTTTCATAGCAAATTGCAAAAAAATTCCAGTCACATGCCCTAAACTGTTCCCTCCACAATGAATTACAATTATGTCTGGATGTTGCTCTGTCTCCAAAGTAGCACAGAGAGGTAGCAAATCCAACCACTTCATTCCACGTACTCCATGCCAGTGTACTTCCACATGTGGGAATCCAAGATCTACAGCTACTCCACAGCTTTCTGCATGCACCTTCAACCAATGTATCCACGAATCTCCTAAAATCCAAACAATCTGTTTTCTGAAACACAACCATAGCTATCTTTTGTTCTCTCAGCAAAAAGAGTATCTCAGAAAATCTCTCCTGGCACAACACACCCACCAAACTTTCCTGACCAATCCCTTTCAGTGCTTATTCTCATTTGCATGACTTCTGAACCCAAAAATCCCCGGATGTAACTCCCGATGTCCTGGAACTACCGCCATGTCCGCGGAAATATCGTAACATGAACAGCCCTTCTACCATTTCCACTACACTCTCTCTGCCATTCCCTCATTGGATGTACCTCAAAAATCACATGACCATGCACCAATCACATTCAAGACCTCTACATCTAACTGCATCATCATAGATCAGCACTGCAAATGTACTCTGAATCTCTCTGAGTACAAGTGTCATATCATTGGCAAGCAGCATCTACCACAAATACTGTACAAGTCTTCAAGATTTCTACTTGCAGCTCCATGCATATCCATATGCATGAACACAAACTTCAGGTATGCATATTTTCTGTATAGTACATGACATAGCTCTCAACCATTTTTGTTTTGCAGGCGGGTGAAATCACCCGATTTTGTTTTTAGCGGGTGAGACGCCCATTGGAATGAATGGGCGTGCAGGAGGCTTGGCGGGTGAGTCTGCCCTTTACAAGGCGTGTGACACCCGCCAAAAGCGTGTGAGTTGAGAGCTATGGTAGATGAACACATTTTCAAACAGAGTTTTACCTTGTAAAATCTGTAAAATGAATTTACTGTACTTTTTTCAATTTCCTAAAATCAACTACCACTTATACACCTTTATACTTTTTACTTTCTTTATACACACACACTCAAATCATGTTAAACTAACATTTTTTAAATGAAATATATAGACTACATATATTCAAACAAAATTGCATGCAGACACAATCTATGTTTAAACCTTTATAAAAAATACTTATACAATTTCATATTTTTTGTTTTTATTTATTTATTTATTTATTTATTTACTTAATTACTTTAAATTAGACATGACATTGAGGCGCTATTACCTAGAACAGTTTACTTACAGAAATAGTGGTATTCAATAATATATTGTAAATTTCACAAGACATAGTAAAGATATTTTATTTTTGCTACAGTTAGTCATTCAATACAATTTGTTCATGAAGAACATATCATATGCACTGAACTGATGCAATGTATCTTATGTAAATAAATTAGTTTAATGGTTTTACAAAAGGCACTGAGGATTTCAATTAAAAATAATCAATATCTAAATTAAAAACAGTGCTATATACAAACAAAGTTACTAATTTGAAGCTTTCACAGTTGCAGTGAAGACCAGTTTCCTGAAAAGAAGCAGCTGAATTCGAAGAAGAAAGAAGAACTAAGAAGTTACCTGTTAATTTAAAAAATAAAGTAAGTAAAATATCACCATATTATTTATATTATTAATCAAATATACTATAACATTAATACCAGCTATTTTGGTTTCTTAAAATAGAGATTTTGTACCATTTTGTCCAAAAATTTCCATGTCGTAAACAGCGATTTACAACCAGAATGGCCCACAAATTTCTATTTTTGGACACACAAATTAGCCAACTGAACCACTACAATTTTCATATTATAGAACAAACAACTGTTTTAATTGTATACATTACATTTACTATTTGTTCTTTTCCACACCACTAGCTTACTTTTTTTTTGTCATCTGAACCCCAGTTTAGTGACACATAAATTCAAGAATACCTACCCCTACTAGTTTTAGTTCCCAATGCACAATCACACACCATTACATACATCTTTATCATCTTACTCAAACACTCATGCACACAGCACACATACATTCCAGAACACCCCAACCCATATCTTCTTTATTTTTTTCAACAGACCCTAAAGAATGTCTACCAAAAGACAACTCCGTAGAAAGCAATGCAAAATTAGAGCAAATGAAAATAAAGGTGTCCAACATAAGCATCCATCTCTAGCAGAATTTGTAAAAAAAGTTGAAACAAAACAGCTAATACAATCATTTAGTGAAACACAAGAAGTTTCAAGTACAACACCTTCGCTTCCTCTATCAAAATGTAAAACAAACCAAAAAACAATTAACAGAAAATAACCTATCAGTACAGATAAAACTACTTCTTCAAATTTTAATATAGTGCAAAGTAAGCATACTAAGAAAAGTATTTTAGCCAAAATATACCGTCACAAAGTCCTTCAAAATCTTATAAAAACAGGAGAGAAATCAGGTTCAAAGCTTAAAACCTATCGTAGGAAATTAATCTTAGAAGCATTGATGGACAGTGCAATTCTTCTCAAAAGAAATGTATTTATTTTACTGTTAAACAAAATGAAACCACTAACAAAACTAATAATTAAATTACAAAAAAGACTTCTCAATAAACGAAATGTCAACAGAAAAAACTTCTTAAGTATCTGCGGAGGTGAATGGAATCACACTACGAGCACAGAACCATATTTTAATGAAGAAGCGTACAAACAAAAGCAAACAAATACAATTGCCATAAATAGCAATGGTCGAGGTTATGAAAAAGTGAATAATACCATAATGGAACAAGAAGTACTCCTTACAAAAATATGCCCTGAAAACTTAGAATTACCCCTCCATTCAACTGAATCAGAACGTCTAGTGTACAAATGGCCATGCACGTCAATGTGTAACATTCCCAAACAATGTTTCAAATCTTTACACCAATTCCTCAATAAATATGTAAAAAGCAAAGACAAAATCAAAATTAAATTACTGCAAAATATAGATACCTGTCCAGTGCGCAAGTACACAGGACTACAAGGACATTCATTGGCCTGCATTACAGGACCTACTTGTAAAACCACTTTCCATGATATCAAAAGGATATCAACACATCATTCAACTATAAGAAATCTAGTCTATAAACTGTACTATGCTAAAAGTCCTGCTTTAGCACTAGCAAAGTTAAATAACATCCTTCTACATGGTACAGCAAAAGACCTACTTGAAGAAATTCACTATATCCAGAAAAAATATTTTGGAAGTGAAAGCCATTTACAGAATGAAATAGCTTTAAACCAATTAAGCAACAATTCTACACATGGCAACCTTTTGCTAAACACATACAAAAAAGAAATACTAAAATTTAAAAGTACATCAGCTGAAGCACCAAACCATGTATGTGTATGTTGCCGTAGAATTTTTTATAAAAGTAACACAAAAACTGTGGACCTATCATACAAAATAGAAGACAATGAAGATTCTAAATGGTTTGAATTAGCTCTCTACCTTCTAGCAGAAAACAAATATGAAATAACTGAGCCCTTAATACTTTGCAGTTATTGCACTACAAAACTTGACAACAACCAAAACTCCTTCACGTTCTATCACAAATAATTTGGAATTATACCCAGTACCAAAACCTCTACAACAACTTAATTTATATGAGAGCATCATAATTCAAACAGTACACCCATTTCAAGCAATAATACGCCTTCAACCAAAAACAGCAAAATTACCTCCCTCTGAATTGGTAAAAGGCATTCGTGGAAAAGTAGTTTATTTACCATTAAATCTAAAAGAAAATGTGCATACTCTAGGAGTGCAACGTCCAATGCAGCAATCTTTAATTATATTAGTAAATGGAGTACCTACAAAAGACAAACAAATATGGCAACAGCTGGTAGATTTATATAAAGTTAGACACGCCTTCCAATATCTTAAAGAGAATAATGAATATTACAAAGAAATTAATATTGAAGAAAACTTGAAATATACAACTGAAATAATTCAAGAAACACAAGAAGCTGGTCAATTTGAGCTACTAGATCCTGCTACAATATCAAATACTTTAGACCAGTATACAATTCATCCTTTGCACTGTAATGACACCGTTCAAGATGTACTGGAAACTTACCAAATGCGTCAAACAAAAGGATCGCCAATCAGTATATGAGAAAAAAGTATAGAAGCACGTGCTTTTCCTCTACTCTTTCCAACTGGCAAAGGAGGAAGGTATGATGATAGACCTATTCAAATATCAGCTTCAGAATACCGCTCATTACGGATGTATTCTGAAGATCCCAGATTTAGACAAAATGTGGAATACATAATCCACCTACTCTTTGAAAGTGAACTAGCAACTTTATGTTACGGAGTTGCACACATATTAAAATCAGGATCACACTTTCAAAATATGACAGCTACACAATTATTAGAGAAAGTGCAACAAAAGGATGAGGTTTTACAATCAAATATTACAAATCTATTAGCAAATATGCGTGGTACTAAAGAGTACTGGTTTCGACGTCATGGAGATGTACGTTGTATGATCAGAAACCTTGGCCCACCCACTTGGTTTGTTACATTAAGTTGTGCAGAATATGCATGGGAAGATTTACATGATTTCCTACGCATATCAAATAAAAACAAAACAAACATAGATATTCTAACACCTGGAGAACTTTGTTCTTTGGATCCTGTTAATGTTTCAAGATATTTTCACCATCGCTTCATTGCTATGCTACATTTTATTTGTAATAAAACTGTTCCTCCCCTTGGAGAAGTGCAACACTTCTTTTGGAGAAAAGAATACCAAGCCAGAGGAGCACCACATATCCACATGCTTTTATGGATTAAAGATGCTCCTAAATTTGGTCAAGACAGTGATGCCACTGTTTTACAGTTTATTGAAAAATATGTCACTTGTCAAATTCCATCAGAAGCCACAAATAGTGACCTTTGTGCACAAATTTTACAATTTCAAAGACACAAATGTGGAAAATATTGTCGTCGCAAATACAAAAACAAAGGCAAATACTACACCAAATGCCGATTAGGTTTCCATAGACCAGTTACAAATACAGGTCAAGTAAACAACCTCATGTCTTCAGTTAGACATACTGTTAAAGGAAAGTCACCTAAAAATACATATTACATAAAAAGAAAAGAAGAAGAAAAATATATCAATGATTATAATGCAATCATTGCCCACTTTTGGAATGCAAACATAGATGTGCAGTACATTGCAGACAATTCTACTGCAGTTGCATGATATGTCACAGCATACTTAACTAAAGCAGAAAAGACAGAGCTCCAAGACCTCTGGAATGACCTGTCATCAGATAAAACAGTATCTCAGAAATTATACAGCTTGGGCATAAAAATGCTCACCCATAGAGAATGTGGATCTTATGAAGCAGCTGATCGTTTAACTGGTACTTCATTGTATGGTAAATCTGAAAATATAGTATGGCTAAGTCTTGGTCCAGCTAAATCTAGAAAAAGAGTTCTAAAATCATATGAAGATATAGAAACAATAGCCAAACATGATCCCAACAGCCAAGACATTTTAAAAAACAATTTATTGGACACATACTACCCAAACAGAAGTAATACTTTGGAAAACATGTGTCTATACCAAATAGCCCAAAGCTACACATACAAAAATAATATGAAACCCGATGAAAAAAAAGGTAAATATAGAGTGACAGACTGTGAAGGCAGCTTAGTTAAACTCACTAAACCAAATTTAATTAATCATATCAAATTGTCATTGAAGACTCCTCAACATAAAGAAGTATATTACATGTCCCTGCTACAACTCTTCAAACCATGGAGAAAAGAAGAACAATTACTAGATAACTATGACTCATATGAGGATGCTTTCAAAGCAAATGAAAGCACTATAACTGATGTAAACTTTACACAGTACAAAACAATGTTGGACAATGAACAGCAACATGAAGAAGAACTCCAAGCTCAACTAGATAAGGATACTCCTGACAGTAGTCAACCTTCTGTAACAGGAAGCCAAGAACCACTGGGAGAACCACTAATAACAAATGAGGCAGAATTAGCTATGATAGAAGTAGAAAACACCATGTGTCAGTATGAAGATAAGGAAGACTTAACTATACTACAATCAAAACTAAACAATGAGCAAAGTAGCATTTTTCAAGAAGTAACAAAACAAATTGCACATGGTGTAAAACATGAAAATAAAGAATGTTCCTGCCATAATTATAAACCTATACTACTGTACGTCAGTGGTGAAGCTGGTTCTGGCAAAACATTCCTAATCAAAATCATTAGTAAGTTCCTTCAACAATTGACAAACAACAAACTGTCAGCTGTTGTCACTGCCCCCACAGGTTTAGCTGCCTACAATATAGGTGGTGTTACATTACACCGATTACTACTATTACCAGTAGAACACCAGAACAAATTAGACTATTACAAACTTTCTGCAGAAGCTGCAATGGAATTACGCAGAGTATTGAAACAAATGAAAATGCTACTAATAGATGAAGTGAGCATGGTCTCCAACCTGATGTTAGCTTTGATTCACCTCAGATTACAAGAAGTACTCAAAACAGACTATGAAGAGCTCTTTGCAGGAAAACACATTATTGTTTTTGGAGATCTGCTTCAATTAACACAAGTAAAAGGTGAACCTATTTCTAAAACATTAGGGCACAAACTCTGCCGTAAAACTGTTGGCAGCATTGGAAATGTCAACCTTTGGCAACATTTCCAATACAGAGAATTAACAGAAAACATGCGCCAATCTGCAGATCTAACTTATGCCAACATTTTAAAAAGTTTGAGAGTTGGTATACTTTCTAAAGAAGCAGAAGCAACATTGAAAACCCAGCACATTAATTCACTTTATGGCGATAATGCATGTGCTACAGATGTTATGGAACAATTAGCCCACAAAAATGTCAATTGTATTGCCTTAATGCCAACTCTTGCAAGCTGTTTCAAATTCAATGAAATCATGCTAAGTAAAGAAATGCAACCAATAATGGAAATTAGCGCCACAGACAAACTAGATGTACATGGTATGACACTACCCATGTGTGACCAAGCCACAACAAGACTAAATAATTTAGAAAAATCAATCTCAAACACAGCAGGCTTAGAAAAGATGTTAAAATTATCCTAAAATTGCAGAGTAATGCTTAAACGTAACCTTGACGTGGACCAACGACTAGTTAATGGAGCACTGGGTACAGTTGTTGGCTTTCAAACATACCCACGTGACAACAAAATTCAGTTTGTCAATATACTCTTTGACAAACTTTCAGAAGTAAAACGGATAGGACGCTCAACAGCTAGATTCCTTCTCTTCAAAGATATGTATGTACGCAGAGAACAATTTTCTCTAACTCTTGCATACGCAGTCACAATTCATAAATCACAAGGTCTTACCCTAGACAAAGCAATGATAGATATTGGTAACACAGTCTTTAAAGAAGGCATGAGCTACGTAGCACTATCACGCTTACGTACACTTGACGGTCTATTTCTAATCAACTTTGATGCAAGTAAAGTAAACGCTGATATTCCTTGCATTTTAGAATATAATAGACTTCGCTCACTATACACTCCCCATCTAAACACATATTCTGTTCCACAAAAACTAAAACGTTGTAAAAGAAAACTAAATCAAACAGAAATGCAACAGGACGTCACTGCATATCCTCCAAAGAGAGTAAAAGAAACTAATACTTCATCAAGTACCACAAACAAAAAAGAATCAATTAGAGAAAGTAAACCAGGTACTTCTTTAAAGAAGGAAGACAAACTCCAAAAAAAGCAGTTAGATACAGAACTACCTGGACCATTTAAATTCTCAAATATAGTTGGTGTAAGTTGCTATGCAAATGTAACAATGAATATTCTATTTCAATTACCACCAATTGTTGACAACATTTACTCACACAGTACAGACCCATTGTGTTTGCAAATGTTAGTACTTCACAGAAATGCAGCAAACAATCCTGACAACACATATAGTGTTTTTGGAATAAGACGACAATTGGACTACTGTGCTGGAATGGTGAAATTCACTATAAACTCACAGGAAGATCCACAAGAATTTCTAATGTACTTACTACAAGTACTGGAAAACAAAAACATACCTATAAATGAAATCTTTCAGATTTCATACATGTGGAAACATACATGCACTCTCTGCAACAATGTGACACAAGAAGAAATCCCCAATGAACGCTTCATATATATATCAATACCAAATTGTGAATCCATTCCATTTCAGCAACTTGTACAAAATGCAAACCATGGTAGATTATGCTCTACCTGCAATTCAGATAATCGCTCCACGTTAGTAATACAAACACATAGTAAATACGTAATACTAATGCTTCTACGTTACAATGCAGATGGTACCAAAAACAACTGCAAGCTGACTGGATTCACACATGGTCAAATATCACTTGGTAAGAAAACCTTCACAACAATAGGTATAATCTACCACGCAGGAGCCACAACCAATTCAGGGCACTACACTGCATACATAAAAAAGAAATGTGGATGGTTTGAATGTAATGATAGTACCATTACTCTAAAGCAGATATTACCAGCAAATCTTACAAACGCTTATTTGATGTTCTTAAAACCAAAATTTGATAAATAAACTGTATTTAAACCTTTAAGTAAATTTGTGTTACAAAAATATAAACTGTTAGAATACTCCAAAAGCTATCTAACTGCTCAAAGATTCTACAACAACTAATCAGATAAATGAATACCACTAAATTAGACCAAAAAATACACAGTTAGAATACGCCAATTGGTATCTAACTGTCCCAAAATTTAACAATATCCAAATAGGTAAATGAAAACCACTAAAATATATTTAAAAAATAGACAGTTAGAATACGCCAATTGGTATCTAACTGCTCCAAAATTTTATAATATCAAAACAAAAGAAGAATCTGTTACTGTTCCAAGAAAAATACAACAAAGCAAAGTATAAAGCATTAGCCAGAAACAACAAGTGAACACTGAAAACAAACAAACAAATAAACTGTAGCATAACAGAAAAAGGGTTTTTTTTAAATCCAACATGGCTTTTTTTTTCTCCCACAGACCCAATGATTTTAGCAACAAATACAGAAACTGAGCAAATTGCACAGTACTCTGATTTGTACTCTACTAAATATGAGGGTCGAAAAAAAATAAAAGTATATTGCTTATACAATGTAATAAGTCATTACAAAATACTAATACTAACATGCTATTTTCTTTTATCACAGAAATGAAGAAGAAAAACATGGACTCCCATTACTAGACCAAACAGTAAGTATACAATAATAAGGACAACCATAGCAGCACATCACATCCATAGTATCTAATACCTTTGTTCCTTATACATTTGTTTTTCACCCAAAGTTATAAACAAATATGAATGTGATATGCTGCGGTGGTTGTTGCCAGGGCATAGAGTCTTGGGTGCCTGGCCATATGGCCATGCACCCAAGACTCTATGCCCTGGCAACAACCACCGCAGCATATCACATCCATAGAGTCAAACATTTCAACTATGATCTATGGGAAACTTTTAATGTCCGCGAACAATGTGAGTGTTCTTAGAACACTTTGAACTTGCCAGTGAACAATACGGACACCGTTTTCAGGACACCCCCTACGAACATTTCAGAACAACGCGATAGTTCTTAGAACACTTTCAACTTAACAATGAACAATACGGACAGCGTCCTAAGGACACCCCCTACGAACATTCCAGGACACCGGGAGTGTTCTCAAAAATGTCTTCAGAACACCCCCATCTTGTTTATTTGCGAACATTTCAGGACACTGCGAGTGTTCTTAGGACACATTCAACTTGACAGAGAACAATACGGACAGCGTCCTCAGGACACCCCCTACGAACATTCCAGGACACCGGGAGTGTTCTCAAAAACGTCTTCAGAACACCCCCATCTTGTTTATTTCCGTACATTTCAGGACACCGCGAGTGTTCTTAGGACACATTCAACTTGACAAAGAACAATACGGACAGCGTCCTCAGGACACCCCTTACGAACACTCCCCGGACACCGGGAGTGTTCTTAGAAGCGTCTTCAGAACACCACCATCTTGTTTATTTGCGAACATTTCAGGACACCGCGAGTGTTCTTAGGACACATTCAACTTGACAAAGAACAATACGGACAGCGTCCTCAGGACACCCCCTACGAACACTCCCCGGACACCGCGAGTGTTCTTAGGACAGACTCAACTTGACAGAGAACAATACGGACAGCGTCCTCAGGACACCCCCTACGAACACTCCCCGGACACCGCGAGTGTTCTTAGAAGCGTCTTCAGAACACCCCCATTTTGTTTATTTGCGAACATTTCAGGACACTGCGCGTGTTCTTAGAACACATTCAACTTGACAGAGAACAATACGGACAGCGTCCTCAGGACACCACCTACGAACACTCCCCGGACACCGCGAGTGTTCTCAGAACAGTTGCACTTTGCTTGCGAGCAAAACGGACACATATTGACTCCTTAGAACACCCCCTAGTCAGTTTATTTAGAAAATTTCAGAACACCCGTGATGTCCGCAAACAAATCGAACACAAAAAGAACGTCTAACACATAAAAAACACAACTTTCATCCTATCTCACACACTCCCACCCTCCCCAAACACTCCTACACACCAACACACTCTACAAAATACACATTTTGAACAAAGTTTCACCGCGCTGTCCGGGGACGTCCGCGAATCCAATATGGCGGGCGCTACCGAAAAATCTGATGCGCTTCACGCTCCACGTCGTCCAATCAGCGAACAATTTGCATGTCCGCGAACATCACGCAAGACGATTGGCCAATCAGGACACTTTCCGCGGAGCGAACAGGGAAGTGTATCCGCAAACCGAACACAGATATCACTAATTTTTTTTGACCTACATGTTGGTCATTTTAAAAAAAAACTACTGGACGAATTTTCACCAAATTTACAAAAGCACGCTTTCGGGACCAAGGCGTTGCTCCTGGTCCAAATTTGGTGGAAATCCGTCCAGCGATTTGGGCTGTAGACGCGAGCAAAAAATTTTTCCCATTCACTCTATGGAGAGTGAGTATAATGTATACAAATATGAGCATATAGAGGGAAGGTAGAGTAATAAAAATAAAACTATGACAAAGTGCTGATAACAATAATGATTATCTTCATGCACAGAAAGGATTGCTCTCTTTCAAGCCTGTATCTTTCGCTATGTACATGTTTCATATGATGTGACAGAACCCCAATTCTACAAATATAGTACCTTTTCAATTTTTACTTCCTGACTGTTACTGTAGAAAACTATGTGGCTTCGATATGTCAGTAAAGGATAAAAAGGGAGAGCCAGCCATGTGATGTCATCAGTTATGTCATCAATGACATTTGTGATGTCATCTTTGATGTCCTGGGTGTTAGTGTTAGCAGTGCACGGTGGCGCGAGTTATGGTTGCTTATGTTACCATAACTGGCGAATTTCAAGGGTTTTTCGGTTTTACTTGGAACCATAACGTCCCTTTAACAAAGTTTTTTCACTGAATTTCATAGGTTTTTAGTAGCACAACTTAACCATAATATCCCTGACATGTAACATAGAACATACTAACCCCTCGTAGTGATTTTCATGTCCGTGGACTACCGCCATGTCCGTGGACACATCGAAAATCTGAGCGTGGTGAATGTAAATTTAAATAGTGTGCCCCATTTCCCCTTTGAAGTTGGCTCTGAAAAGAGCCGTTTTTTTTTTTTACAGATGCTTGACAGACACCTGTTATTTTATATTTTTTTTCTTGTTTTTTTTTCTTACTTTACTCCTAAAATCTTAACATAACCTTCTCCAAAGCAACCCTTACATTCCAAAATAGAAAGGCATTTCCGGTAAAAGATAAACAAATGCCATCTTCTTTAAAATTAACAGCATTACTGGCATCAATATTCTCATTGTTACAGAAGAACATACCAGCTCTAAGCATGAAGGCACACATGCCTCGGTTGATGACACACCTAGCAATGTTTTGCTGAGGACAAAAAACTGAACTATTGTCCCATATTGCCCTAGGTAGTAATCCAGAAAAAATTACTTTCGCATTTGGAAGGATCTTCATTACGGCTTGAACCAAGCGTTCCAAATCAGCCAACAAAGTAGGGGCACTGACGTTGCCCAAATGGAAAGCACCATAGTGCAAAACTACCACATGCGGACTGTTCATCGTGGCCATATCCGCACAAACTTGTACAATTCCCTGTACATTGCAATCAGGCACAGTGCTCCACACCACCTCCACTCCTTTCACATCAAAGTTCTTTGCAACATGCCTGCATTCAGCGTACTGCTGTAAACCATGCACAAATATATCTCCGAGCACCAACACCCTGACTTTCTCCACTTCTGCCATCTTCACCACACACAGTCTCTTTCAACACAAATCCACAACCTCAACATCTGATTGGCTGATCCGTACAGTCTTCTTTCCATGTTGGATTTCCTGGAAAAACCCGGATTTACCACACTCTGTCCACGAACAGCCGCAGTGTCCGCGGACGGCGTCCACTTTACTCTCTGTACCATTCCCTCATTGCATACAGCTAAGCAATCACACAATACGAATAACGTCCTCAGAACACCCCCATTTTGTGAATTTTTGAACATTTGAGGACAATTATCATTTCATTATTCTACATATTAACATTACAAATATTATACTTTTATCTTGTACTCTGCACACAATGCTATCTTTCTCCATTAGTAGCTCAGTATACTACATAGAATCCCATAATACAATGCTATTTATTGATATAAATGCATCGTTCAAAGCACTAATAACGGTATGATATTTATTGCAATATCCTTGACACTTTTTTCAGAACATTATAATAAAAATCCCCAGTACACAAATTCCATGAAAAGTACATACACATGTGATGTCATCAGTGATTTCATCAATGACATTTGCGATGTCATCTTTGATGTCCTGGATGTTAGTCTTAGCAGTGCATGGTGTTGGCGCAAGTTATTTTTCATAGCTTACCATAACTTGCTATTTACAGGGGTCTTTCGGCTGTACTTAGAACCATAATGTCCTTTAAAAAAACTTTTTTTAATATCACGCAAACAATATACAAACATGGCGTGCAAAAACCAACTTCTACAGATAGCTTTACACAGAATGTTGCAAAGTAAGAATTTATGCTCGTTCACAGTGAAGGTCAGCTGCTTCCATTTTTTTCTCAGGCCCCGGAGAGGCTCACGAAGCAGACTATAAGGTTGTATTGTGTTTTGACCTTGACAGACAGAGATTGTGATGAAAGACTTCTCTTGAAGGAGTGTTGCTAAAACGTAAGAGAAGATAAAGATGAAATTTCTGAAACGAAACCACTTTTACATATTATATCACTATGCGAAAGATCGTTGGCACACGCGGAGTCGTATTTTGGGACTGCACCACTCGTAGACAATGGAAATTGCAATTGTACTGTAAGTAACCCTTTAGATTACTTTATACCAAATATAATTACAATAGCGTAGCATTAAAGACCGCTGAAGTTGAACTTGTTCGTTGAAAGTGGCATAATGTTTTCTACCGCGCACTATCACCGCCGAATTGATCCCCTGTCGTTTAGAGGGCTCTGAAAAAGGCAGACGACACAGAGTGGGTTAATATAAATAATTTAACCGGTCTATAGGCGGTCAAGCGCTCTACTCGCTGTGCCACTTCACTGTAGCCTGTCAAGTGGCACAGCGAGTACAGCGCTCGCTTTGACATCCGTGCACAGCTTGCTAACGCAAGTTCGAATCCCGGCAAGGCGAAACTCAGCCTTTCATCCTTCCGTGGTCGATAAATGAGCACCACACACTGTGGTTAATAATAAGCACCGCTTACATACCTCACAGTTCTTAGCGCTATATGAATGGGAAAATATTATTATTTTATTATTAACATACTCTGTTGCACTATCTTCGATAGCAAATAGTTTCACGCCCTAATAAATAAAATGATGATTTTTAATGAAGATCGGCTGGTGAGACTAATTTATGTTTTTTAAAAAAGGTACGTGGCCCCATTTTGTCTATGTCACGATTTACAGACTCCAGCGGATGGGGTCTTCAACTGCCAGGTGCAAGTCCAAATATGCAACTTCATGACCCTCACCATTTTATGGGACAATCGCCAAGGACCAATATGCCCTTACGCAGTACTAGCAGCTACAAACAACATACCAACCAATACGGTGGTCTAATGGCTCGTTGTTGGAGCAACCTTCGGATTATCAGAGAGACCATTTACTGCTTTTATCATAAACCAACAGCCTATCTACCGCAAAGGAACAACGCGTGGCTCCAAATAAACTTTTGCTGATCGACAGCAGAGACAATAGCAAATCGCTGAATATTCACTAAACATTTCATGTGAAATAAATGTACTTTACCAAATGTACAATCCTGCTGTTTACTTTTAAACCACAGTTTCATATTTCGAATTGTGGCGCACTGAGTTGTAACCTGATCTAACACTCTCTGTACCGCAAAGGAACATCGCGTGTCTCAACATGAACTTTTGCGGATCGACAACAAAGACAAATGCAAATTGCTGAATATTCTCTAAACATTTGATGTCAAATAAATGTACTTTACAACATTTACAATCTTGCTCTTTGCTTTTAAATCACAGTTTCATATTCTGAATTGTAGCGCGCTGTGTTGTGACATAATGTGTGTTGTCTTCAGGGTTCTGTGTAAAGTCGCGTAGTACTGGAGACGACTGGGCGCGTTTCATTACGCACCCTGTAACGTCACAGAGAAAGGCGGGGAATATGAATGCTTTGATAATATCAGGCTTAGGGGCGGGAGATATGATTTAGTGTCGCAAAAGCAAGTCAGCCAGATCAATAGCGCCAGTCATAGGATTATCACATAATGTCGACGCACACCAGCCGGATTTATCGTTTCTTTAGTGGACAAAAAGTCGGTTGACGCCCCTAGGAAATTGTACTATTAGCGAACAAAAGGAGTGCTCTTAAAACACTTTCACCCTGACAACGAACAATACAAGCAACGTTCTCAGAACACCCCCATTTTGTGTAATTGCAACCATTTCGGGACACTGCGAGTGTTCTTAGAACACATTCAACTAGACAGATTACAATACGGACAGCGTCCTGAGGACACCCCCAGTTTGTGTATTTACGAACAATTAAGTACACCGCGAGTGTTCATAGCTCATTTTTACCTTCCTTGCGAACAAAAATGACACATACTCCGTTAAACACCCCGCCATTTAGTTTATTTACAAAATGTCAGAACAGCCGTGTTCTCCGCGGACAAATCGAACGCAACAAAAAGGTCTATCACATAAAAAAACAAAGCATTGAACCTATCTTATACTCCCCAACCCTCCCCAAACACTCTTACACACCAACACACGGCACTAAATACAATTTTTTATCCACGTTTCTCTGTGCTGTACGCGGTCGACTGCGAATACAAGATGGCGAACGCAGATAAAACTAATTTTTTTGCCTTACATTTTGGTCATTTTGAAAAAAACTACTGGACAGATTTACACCAAATTTACAAAAGCACGCTTTTGGGACCAGGCCGCCGCTCCTGCCGCAAATTTGGTGTAAATCCGTCCAGCGGTTCGGGCTGTAGCCGTGCGCAAAGTTTTTTCCCATTCAGTCTATGGGAAAAAAAAAGTTTTGGGACCCCCCCTATAACTTTCCCCCCCCTGGACGAATCCTCACCAAACTTTGCAAAACAATTCAGAGTGGCCCAACTACTTTTTTTGCAAAGTTTGGTGAGGATTCGTCCAGGGAGAGCGAAGTTATAAGCCACCCAAAAAGTGCTCTTCCTATGGAAACAGCAACTTAACCATAACTACAAGGCCACTACCGTGGCCATGTAATATATATATATATATATATATATATATATATATATATATATATATATATATATATATATATATATATATATATATATATATATATATATAGGGGTTTTGGGGGGTTTGGCATTGGGCGGGGGATTGTGGGGGGTTTCCCCCCACATATATGTCACAATTGACCTTCACAATTCGGTCAATTGTGAAAAGGTCAATTGTAATTCGAACAGTTGTAAAACGAACAATTCGTATACAACCGACCAGATCATCAATATTTTGTATGAGCTTGCCATATTTAAGTGGTTTGTTATTTGCACGCAGCATGCCTCTGGTTCTCCAATAGATCAGGTGCTCCAGTTCGTGGAGTCGGTGTTGCACGGCGGTGAGGATGGCCTGGTGATCTACCATCAACTCCGCCAGCTGACTACTGCGGGGACCGATTTTTTACCCAGCGGAGGGTTCCGGGGCATCATTCACCCAGGCATTCCCAACACCAGCCACCAGTTCCTTTTCCCCATTGTTGTCAACATGGTAGGAGCACCTGACCACATAAACTGTGGGCATCCCCTGGCACGTGTCTTCTTCTGTCATGATGCCTACTCCCGGGAAGCCAGTTCAGGGCCAGCGTCCCCGAAAGCAGACATCATGTCCCCAGGGAGGGACCCAGCAACCCCTTATAGGGGCTCTTTGGACATTGTCCTGGCGCCTTTGGCGCCAGGCTCATAGAAGGCATCAGTCCTGGCACCATAGGCGCCAGGCTCATTATGGGAGTGCTTGGATGGACTTACCTGATGCAGACCATACTGCCGGATCCAGACCTCCTTGAGGTCTGAAAGGGACTATTTTACCTATGGGACTATTTTACCACTCGGGCGTGGCTGAGGAAGAATACTTACCTGGAACTACTTTGGGGGCTATTTAAACCACGCCCAGACAGCAGCTCACGCTTCGCGTTGTTCTGCATCTAGCAGCTGGACGCTCACCGTGTCTGCTCCTGCATCCTGGCTCCAGCCACGCCCGCCTGCAACCTGGAACACCTGAAAAGGAAGGAAAGGAGAGAAAGGTGAATAATTGAACTTTACCTACCTCCATCCGGAGTCCGGAACCATCACTCCGACGATCCTGAGAAAAGACATTATTTTTAGAAGCGAATCGAATCGCTCGCTGCAGCGCCGCGTTCCACTCACCTTCACGAGGCGCCCTCGGGCTCTTCAGCCACAATTGGCACCATCCGTCGCCTTTCAGCGCCTAAGGAGAAAAAGAGACAAAACAAAGGTGAGTGAAGGAACAGATTGAGGAAGGCCTGATTCTTCCACCTTAAGACTTACCTGATTTTTGTTGGGACAATCTTTCCACACCTCGGGTCGGCGCCGCTTCTTTGGCACTGCCGTACCCCGGCCCCCTAAGGGGAAAAAGAGACAAAACAAAGGTGAGCGAAGGCAGATTGAGGAAGGCCTGATTCATCCACCTTAAGACTTACCTGATTATTGTTGGGACAATCTTTCCTCACCTCGGGTCGGCGCCGCTTCTTTGGCACTTCCGTACCCCGGCCCCTAAGGGTAAAAAGACACACGCATTAGTGGGTGAAAGCAAGATCACTAAGGGAACCATCCATCAAAAAGACTCAGCAGAGTTACCTTCGGTGAATCCATTCCTCTACGCGGATTCTTCATCCTACATCTGAAATAGAGAAAAGGACAACGGACAATTAAGGCTTGAACTTTTGCAACTGAATACTTATGGCCTAATATCGGAAAAGTCAAGCGGAGTTGAATACTCACCAAACCCGAGATCCAGTGAAGTAACTGGAAATCAACGCGCCCCTGCATCGGAAGCAGGATGGAGAGCTCGTCCTTTCAGACTCTAAGGTGAGACTCTATGGGGAATCACGGAGGGGGTTCGAGGAGTGTGAGAGGGGGAAGGGGAGGAATCCGACACATTATCCAGCAGACAGTTAATCCCCTTTTCCATCTACAGAAGGATTCTTCTACGGGCCAGACAGGTGAGGTTTGGGGATCCGGTCCAGTCCATCTTCCGAGTCCTGCGCATCACCTTAGAAGAGGTCATAGCAGTCCAGAACAGATCGGCGCCTCCGTGGGAATCAGGTGAGCGTTACAGAACGCGAAGCCTACCTACAATTTCCCACCCGGGCGCTATGGAGACTTCCGAGACAGACCAGCTGGCCCAGCTATTGGGGGAATTACGGGCTGAAGTTCATTCCGCTCGCCAGGAGACGAATGCCCTCAGGAGAGAGTTAATTGTATCTAAAGAACGAACTGATGATCTTGCCAGACAGCTTTTACAAGGTCAGGCTGGTCAAACTCCTTTACCAGGTTCTGGGGGTAATTCCGCCCCAGTGGTTTCAAATAACCCCGTGCAAATTAATCTACCTGGAAATATGCCACTGGCCCCACCGGAACGTTTTGCCGGGGACCCCAAAAGGTTTGCCGTATTCATGAATCAATGCCGATTGCACTTCCTCTGCAGACCTGGGGCCTTCCCTAACGACCAAACCAAGGTCGCTTTTGTACTATCATATCTCAGCGGCTGTGCTGCGGATTGGTCAGTTCCACTGGTTACTCAAGATGACCCAATTCTTCGGAACTTTCAAGCCTTCCAGACAAGCATGGAAAGACGTTTTGTGCGGCATTCTCAGGGACAGGCCCTGGACAACGAGCTTCTATCTCTACGACAGGGTAGCCAGGACCTCTTAGCCTATATCACGACCTTCAATAGGTTAATTTTGGAGACTGGATGGCCGGAGGATAAAAGAATCACGTTATTCCATCGAGGTCTACGTGGAGAACTTAAGGATGTCCTGGCCCAGGTCGTAAATCCACCCCAAAACTGCTCTGAATATATAGACTTGGTGGTCCAATTAGATCACAGGCTTCAAAACAGAAAGGCAGATCGGTCCAAGTTTGAGACCTGGGTTTTGGTCAAAACCCATGTTAACCCCAAGGGTGCCGATGTTAATGAACCTATGCAAATTGGAGGGGTTAAAGGACCTTTAACTCAGAAAGAGCGTGAACGAAGACGGCAAATGCAATTATGACTTTATTGTGGGGCTTCTGGACACTTTTTACGAGATTGCCCTATAAAACCGTCTAAGAAGGCGGTAGGAGTCGCTGATAAGAACCTGATGGAATCTGAGTCGGGAAACGACCACGCCCGACAAGCGTAGGGGTCCGCTTGCCGAGCTTAAAAACTAACTCTCTGACCTCGCATTTCATCATGCCAATGGTCCTCGTAAATCCGAAGCAGCCTGGGCGGTTACATGCCATTAAGGCATACATCGATAGTGGGGCTATAGGAAACTATGTGGATCGTGAATTGGCTTCCAGGATCAACCTCCCTCTTTGCCCTAAAACCAGTAAGGATGTCATCACCACAGTGGATGGAACCGAAATCGCCTCTGGGCCGGTAACACACTCCACTACTGAAGTGACATTGTTGGGTCAAGACGGACATCGGGAGGCAATTGTGTTTGATGTAATCAAGGCTCCGCAATTTCAAGTAATTCTAGGAATCCCTTGGTTGGAAACACATAATCCTCGAATTGACTGGCGAGCAAAGAGGATAACCTGTCCAGATTGTGCACAAACCTGTTATCCAAGAAATCCAAATATTGGCCTAGCTACAGTAACCCCTGTCATTTTGCAAATACCGCCAGAATACCAAGAATTTCAAGACGTCTTCCAAAAGGAACAGGCCAACACTCTACCGCCTCACAGGTCGTACGATTGCCAGATCGATCTATTGCCCGGTGCACAACCCCCTTGCAGCAGGATCTATGCCCTTACCAAACCCGAGAATCTTCATTTACGACAATATCTAGATCAGTACCTAGCCAATGGTTTTATTCACCCGTCTAAGTCTCCTGCATCCTCGGCTTTATTCTTCGTGCCTAAAAAAGAAGGCGACCTCAGAACTTGTATTGACTACCGAGCATTAAACCAGATAACTGTTAAAAACCGATACCCTTTGCCTCTGATCCCTGAACTCCTTGACCAGGTGAAGGATGCCTGCATATACACCAAGTTAGATCTCCGGGGGGCCTACCATCTGGTGCGAATAAAGGAAGGCGATGAATGGAAAACTGCCTTCCGCACCAAATATGGGCTATTCGAGTACCAGGTGATGCCTTTCGGATTGTGCAATGCACCGGCTGCCTTCCAATACTTCATGAACGATGTCTTTTGGGAACTCATCGATGTTTGTGTTGTCGTATATATCGATGACATTCTTGTGTACTCCTCTTCGGAATCTGATCATAGAAAACATGTCAGGGCAGTTCTCGAGAAATTGCGCCAACACAAACTATTTGCTAAACTTGAAAAATGTGTTTTCCATGCCACGGAAGTCGAGTTTCTTGGTTTCATCCTGACACCTAAAGGAGTCCGTATGGACTCACGAAAAGTGGATGCTATCCTCAAATGGCCATCGCCTAGCTCCGTGAAAGGTGTTCAAAGCATGCTTGGCTTTGCCAATTTTTATCGCAGGTTTATCCCGGAATGTTCTCGTGTTGTTCAACCCATCACTGCGCTCTTAAGGAAAAATAAACGTTTCGAATGGTCTGAAGAAGCCGAGCAGGCCTTTCAGGAACTAAAAGCTAAATTTACCTCTGCACCTGTATTGAAGCACCCGCGCCCAGATCTCCCTTATGTCGTCGAAACTGACGCATCCAGCCTAGCCATGGGAGCTGTCCTGTCTCAAAGAGATCCCGAAACTAACCAACTGCATCCCGTTGCATTTTGGTCCAGAAAATTCTCGGCACCCGAGGTTAACTACACAATCACTGACAAAGAACTGTTAGCCATTAAATCCACCTTTAAAGCCTGGCGGCATTATCTACTTGGCGCTAGACATACCATCACGGTGATCACCGACCACCGGAACTTACAGTATTTAAAGACCGCCAAGGCTCAGTCATCTCGACAGCTCCGTTGAGCTTTGTTTTTTGCGGAATTCGATTTTGTAATCACCTACCGTCCTGGCTGTAAGAATGGCAAAGCGGATGCTCTATCCCGAATAGGAATGGGAGAAACTGATACTAACTCAGAACCTGTACCGATAATTCCCAAACAGAGAATTTTGGGCATGACTTCTCTACAAACGCTTGAAGACATTCAAGCTAGAGTTAAACAACTCCTGGACCCTACAGACTTACAGGATTGGGTACAAAAGGTATCTGACTTTACTATAAATAATGATTTACCTTATTTCCAAGGGCACTTACTTCTGCCACACAAGGAATTACAAGAGCTCGTTATTTTTTGTTATCATGATACACTAATAGAGGAGCACCCCGGTATTGCCAAGACGGAAGAAAAGGTGAAACGACAATTCTGGTGGCCTTCTTGGCGAAAAGATGTTAAATCATTTGTGATGTCCTGTGGTGTTTGCGCCCAAAATAAAGGCCAAAAGAAAAGACCAGCCGGTCTCCTTCAACCTTTAGACATTCCGCCAGCACCTTGGCACACCCTGTCATTGGATTTTATTACGGATTTACCTCCTTGTTCAGGATATAACACTATTCTTGTTATTGTGGATTTATTTTCCAAAATGGCCCACTTCAATCCATTGAAAGGTTTACCTTCAGCTTCAGTTCTAGCCAAAGAATTCCTTGAAAATATTGTTCGTTTACATGGATTCCCGTCTGTACTAATCTCAGACCGGGGAAGCCAATTCATTTCCCACTTTTGGCATAGATGTTGTCAATTGGCACAAATCGATGTAAGATTATCGACTAGTCACCACCCTCAGACCGATGGTCAAACAGAGAGGACGAATCAGACCCTT
Organism: Ambystoma mexicanum; assembly: GCF_040938575.1. NCBI lineage: Eukaryota > Metazoa > Chordata > Amphibia > Caudata > Ambystomatidae > Ambystoma > Ambystoma mexicanum. The sequence continues at coordinate 469,277,840 of NC_090922.1, forward strand.
GAGCAATATTTACGGTGTATGTTGCAGCAATCTGAAAGTAACTGGAAAGACATTCTTTGGATAGCCGAATATGCATATAATAATTCGGTACACTCTGGAACTGGGCAAAGTCCTTTTTATACTTTATATGGGCATCACCCTCGAACCTCAGACCTCGACTCGCCTCAAGGCCTCGGAATGCCCGCAGTGGACCATCTGCATTCTACAATTACCCAAGTCTTCAAAGAAGCAACTACACATTTACAACAAGCCAAGAGAAAATACAAGAAGAATGCTGACCTGCATCAGAGTGAAGCAGCACCTCAGTACCAGATTGGAGACCAAGTATGGCTTGCTACCAGGCACTTATCGCTCAAGGGACCTCGAACTTTTAATCCAAAATATCTGGGGCCTTACTCCATTACGGCCATAATCAATCCAGCGGCCGTTAAACTTGATTAACCAGCTAACATGCGAATTCACCCTGTTTTTCATGTGTCACTTTTGAAACCAGTGCAACCTGGAACCAGACTAATCAAGCCTCCAGAACCCATTCAAATAGATGGAGAACCTGAATTCGAGGTGAAGAACATTTTAGATTCAAAGATGTAAAGGTCAAAACTTTTCTATCTAATCGATTGGAAGGGATACGGGCCTCAGGACAGGTCGTGGGAACCCAGTGACCATGTACATGCACCTCAATTAATTAAGAAATTCCACCGGATCTTCCCAAACAAACCAAAACCCCCAGAGGGAACAATCTTGGGAGGGGCCTTGGGGGAGAGTGCTGTCATGATGCCTACTCCCGGGAAGCCAGTTCAGGGCCAGCGTCCCCGAAAGCAGACATCATGTCCCCAGGGAGGGACCCAGCAACCCCTTATAGGGGCTCTTTGGACATTGTCCTGGCGCCTTTGGCGCCAGGCTCATAGAAGGCATCAGTCCTGGCACCATAGGCGCCAGGCTCATTATGGGAGTGCTTGGATGGACTTACCTGATGCAGACCATGCTGCCGGATCCAGGCCTCCTTGAGGTCTGAAAGGGACTATTTTACCTATGGGACTATTTTACCACTCGGGCGTGGCTGAGGAAGAATACTTACCTGGAACTACTTTGGGGGCTATTTAAACCACACCCAGACAGCAGCTCATGCTTCGCATTGTTCTGCATCTAGCAGCTGGACGCTCACCGTGTCTGCTCCTGCATCCTGGCTCCAGCCACGCCCGCCTGCAACCTGGAACACCTGAAAAGGAAGGAAAGGAGAGAAAGGTGAATAATTGAACTTTACCTACCTCCATCCGGAGTCCGGAACCATCACTCCGACAATCCTGAGAAAAGACATTGGCCCTCATTACAACTCAGGCGTTAAGGGTTAACGCCACCGTTAACCCTTAACGCCTGATTCTGATTTTAACGCCTGCTTTTAGCAGGCGTTAAAATCCATGGCGCTAACCCGCCATGGTGCTAATTACGCCGCCGTAATTTACGGCGGCGTAATTAGCGCCTTCCCCACTCCCATTATGCCCTATGGGGCAAAAATGGGAATGGGAAAGGGAAAATGGGAAATGGGGATTTACCGCCCCACTCACCTTGGAATGGGGCGGTAAATCCGCCATCCACCATGGTGTTTGGGATCTTTCACCAGAGCTCTCTTTTGTTTATTAGCCTTCTTATGCCACTTCACCTGAGTCCACTGCCCCGATTGGGTGGAGGATTTTAGAATGCTCTTTTGGGGCCTCAATTCACGCTCTTTTTGTTCTGCAAAGCCAACCAAATTGTCTCTTTGTAGATGATGCTTCTGCAGTGTCATGATCACTGCTTCCAAGGAGTCAGGAACAGCCCAACGTCCTTGGAAGCAGGCCCCTAACCGTTATCTTAGGCACCAGCCGGTCCCCACTGGGACCTTTTGGACCTTGTCCTGGCGCCGGTGGCACCAGGCTCATCAAAGCCATCGGTCCCGGCACTGGAAGCGCCGGGCTCATAATATGTATGAAAATGCTTGGGTGGACTTACCTGCAGCAGACCATGCTGCTTACTTACCAGCCACATAGGAATCCTCTGTGAACAGGAACTACTTTCTTACCTGGGTGGGGCAAGCTCCACTCCCTGGATACAACACGGTAACTCTTCTGGAACTGGAACTCTTTTCTTACCTAGGCGGGGCCGTGGAGGAAGACGCCTCATCACTCCAAGGCTATTTAAACCACACCCTATTGAACAAACGTGCTTCGCGTTATTCTGCATCTGCAGCAGAACGCTCACCGAGTCTGTTCCAGCCTTTCTTCCTTCCGATCCTGAACCTGCAAGAACAATACTTACCACTCCTGTATCCAGTATTCAGCAGCACCTGCAAAGACAAGAAACAACAGGTTAGCACTGCAACCTTTACACGCAGCGCTTTCCTCACCTGATCCATCGGCAGCGAACATTTCTTCACGCTGCACCTCCGCCTGTGAAGACAAAAGCATTGTTATTACTTACCGGCACTCCGCGAATTCCGGATTTCTTCAACGCTACAACCCAGCATCTGAAAGACAAACGAAGAGACATTAGACAGGTATTTACTCACGTCCATCGCGCTCGCCACAGTAGAACGCCTGCAAATACTCTGGCGTTTTCCAGCATCTCTTCAGCACGAACTCACAGCTGCAAGGGAAAAGAGACAGTTAGAGCGCTTGCATTTACTTACGCATTTCCAAGCGCTTCATTCCAAGGCTCTGGCTCCAACTTCGGCTCTCTTCACACCATCTCCTATCTCAAGTGCCCTGCAAGACAAATAGGAAAAAGCATTATACAGAGTCCTGTTCTATATTAACGTGCCCGCGCACCTAAAGACTAAAAGGACTAAAAAGGTGTCCAGAAACTCACCTCTCGTGCAGTTAACAACGGTAGCGATCCTCTGACGTCAAGAGGCCTATGTTTCACCAGTGAAGGAACTGGCAACGGCACCCTGCACCAGACGCAGATGGAGAGTCCAGCATTCACCTATCTAAGGTGAGCATGTTGACCTGGGGGCTCTACGGAGAAGCTAAGAAGAGAAAGAGAGAGAGGGACATTCAACAACCCAGATCATTAACCCCCATATTCTTTCACCTGCAGAAATCTCACTCTTCGAGTTTGACACACAGTGCGAAGAGGTTCGGCCCCAGAAGCAAATTGAGTCCTGCACATCACTTTTCGGGTCACAGACACCTTCCTGCCAAGACCAGCGCCTCCGTGGGAATCAGGTGAGCGTTACATGCAGGTCTAGCTCCCTGAGTTTCTCATCATAGGAGTCTTCCTGATCAGATATTTCGGCCATCATATTTTTGAACCAGTACAGGGATGCCCGCCCATCAGTCTGTCCGCTCAATCGTGCTAGGCCCATTTAAGTCTGGTCGCCTCATGGTTTCTGGCTCATGTGAACCTATAGACATGAAGTGAGCAGTGTCTTGGGTATAAAAGGGGGTAAATGAGCTTGGGGCCCTTAGTACAGAGGGCATCAAACTATGGTCAGGGATAGCCCTGTACCTTTCTGCTTGTTCGGGGTCCCTCAAGTTTTGGTTCAGTCTAGCACACTCTTTTTCCAACTTCCCAAGTTTTTCCTTCTCAGCCTCTATCTCTTGATAGTAGGCAAAGGCCTTGGCCTTTTGCTCCGCTATGAGTTCTTGGCTGGCATCTGTCACCTTCTCTTGTGCTGCCACCTGGCTCTGAAGACCACTGTTCTGGTCAAAGAGGGCCTCATTGTCTTTTTGTGCTTCTTGCATTGCCTTGGAACACTGATGCAATTTCTGTTGTGAGAGATGAATTTCCTTTCCTTGTACATTGTGGGCCTCAATGGCCTGCTCTCAATCAAGTTCCATTTGTCTCCTATGTCCAATTAATTTTTCATACTCTTCATTTAGGGCAGTCAGCCCCTGGAGGTCTGACTCCTTTCTTTCCAAGTCTGTGTTTAATTTGCACACTTCCTTGCCTAGGGCATCCTTTTCCTGATACAGGGTGCCAACTTGTTCAGTCAGGTCATCCATTTGTTGCTTGATACCATTTAATTTCTGGCGTTCTTGATCAAATTCTGTTTGTGAGTGGAGTTCTTTAATAATGTATTACTTTCCTCTTCCACTTTCTCAATCTGTTTTTGTAACATGATTATTTGTTCTGAGCAAGCTCTGTTATATTTTAGTTGTTGATTTAGTTTCCGACACTCGACTTTTAATGCATCTAATTGGGCCTCTTGCTCTGAATTATTTTGTTGTTGTACAGCCAAGTCCTTTTTTAGCTGTTTGGTGTAGTTTTCAGATTATACCTCAGAATCTTGGCTCTTTTGCAATTTCTCTTCTATTAAGTCTGGATGTGGTTTAAGAGCTCAGACTGGTTTTGCATAAGGGTTCTATTTTGTTCATATTTTTCCTCCATAACCCCCATATGGAGGTATATGTAGGCAGTGAGTCGGTCCATTTTAAGCTGTTCTTCTTTAATATTCTGAGTCATATACAACTCGCTCAAGGCTTGGTGTAACAGGCCGCTATCCTGCCATACATCCATGTTCATGGAGGTGACCTGTTGCATCATGTTGGCTAGCCAGGTCTCCTGATCTTGCTCTGCCCATTCCCCTCTAATGAATAGGTTGGACAGAAGGTGCTACCTAGCCATATTGATCTCAACGGTGCTCATTATGAAAAGTGTTCTTCCTTTATTTAATTATTTATATAAGGACAAATCTGTATTCTGCTTTTGTCTAGTTCAGGGTTCATTTTACTTTATTTTTACACACAGGCCTGATACTTAGGGTCTAAGTTTTGGGACAGTGATTTTACAGTGTAACACAGTTTTCTAACCCCAAAAACTATCACTACCTTTTCTGGGTCAGCCTGCTGTGGTAAGCTGTCATGGGTCGAAACACTTATCTCAATCCCGGCACGAGCCCCCACTGTGTCACAGATTTAAAGACATGGCACACTCCAGACCAGAACTCTTTCCACTGGCCAGGGATGTGGCGCACATAAAAACGCTTTTATTTTATTGATGTTGGATTCAGCTTTGAGAAGGCAGCCAACCTGTCTTAGACCCCCCTTGATGGACACCCTGTGTCGCAATGGACCATGAACCCGGCCGGTGTGTAAGAATGAATTATTTATTTATTTTTAAATTCAAATGAAATCAAACACATTCGATAAAGGGCAGCAATCACCAATGTGGTGATAATTACAATGCACAATGATAGGATACACTTAATTTAACTTTCTAACATCAGACGCATCAATGAAATTATGAATTGAAGCAAGATCACTTTTGGGTAATACTTTTAGATGGCACCACTGTTATGCATTCCCCCTGCAACACTCCCCCAAGCCCCTGTTAACCAGGTTTTGTGAGGGTGGAGCACAGTAGCAAGGAGTCAGATATAATAGGCAAAAATCAGATTGGAAATCCAACCACCACCCCTGAATGGGAGGGCAAAATAGGATTGAAAACCCTTTCAAATGAGCAAAACGGCACTCGGAATTCACTGAATAGTGATTTTACATGTGCGGTAGGAATGAATCAGACAGGAATTTGTGTGGCTGGGATAAAGAAGCAAGAAAACGTACAAGCTACCAGACAAGTTACTAAACAACAGCATAGAGGTGAGAAAATCAATTTTGGGAACGAAAACGGTGCAGCAAAATCACACGTGGCAGAATGGCAATTTCTTAGTTTTCACCGGTTTAAAACAAGCAAACAACTTAGGAAATGAGCTTAACAGTCAAAATCAGAAATCAGTTATACTGATGAGGTACAAAGGACCATAATAGGTATGATCCTACAGTGAAAGGGTGACTCTTGATAGGTGACTGTATGGGATACTTTATAGGAAAGGAAAATCCGATTTTAAAAGGGAACCACTTTCATGGGCAAACTCGGTTTTGTTAGCAAAATTATTTGTTCTACTGCAACTATATTTTAATGGTTAAATTATTAAAGAAAGACAAGCTTCGCAAGGAGGTTAACCTATTCACGCCACTTTCATCCCTATAGGAAATTAATTAATTTATTCAAAATAGTACTAAGGACTTACACAATGGACTGAAATGATTTGGAAAGAATTACGCTACACATGGAGACTAACACAGATTCTTCTAACAACATGAGACACAAAGGATTCTGACAATTTAATAAGTCACTTAGGGTACTTATAGGATTTTTTTATAGGGTTTGGACAGAATTCAAGGTCACAGAGCAGGGTATGCAGTTTTCGTACTACGGAGGGTGATACTTACAAAATGCACTTGAGTAGTTTGGTAGTTTGGTAGTTTGGACAGCCAGCCGGGCCTCTGGACAGCAGAACAAGTATCTGGTCATTTGTGCAGCAGCCGGGCTCTCCATTAGTGAAACAGCGGGGCAATGGGGGTCTGGTCACTGTGGACAGCGGGATGCATCAGCTGGGCAGAGGGTCTAGTTGCTGGATTCTCCCTAAGGGGTCAAGAGACTTTCCCCCTTTCTCCCTGAATTATTGGGATTTTTGTAGGGTTTAGTTCTGGATAGTGGTTCTGCCTGGATAGGAGGTTCTGCATCGATCTGGATCAGCTACTTCTGGCCTGGCTCTGAAGTCTGGAGTCTGGAGTCTTGCAGGGTGAATGTTGAATGTCTGGATGTCTGGATTTTGAATCTCCTGAATTTTGAATGTGGGATTTTTTTAATGTCTTGGCTCTCTCTGTACTTCCTCCTTTCATAAGCAGGATGACATCAGAGAATTTTTACTATGTGGGCAGAAGTAACCTGGACATACCTCTAAGATGGGATAGGTCAGGCTGTGGATATCACCACCGCCATGTAGGCGGATTGGTTCCAGAGGAGTGACATCAGTTTTAGTGTGTGTTTATGATGTCCTTTGTTTCACCACAGTTACTTTTGCCAAAATCAGTTATGAAACAAAACCCTTATATTTACAATTGTTATCCTTATGAAAATCAGATAGGCAGATCCCATATTTTACAAGGAACATGCCCTACCAAACCCCATGTATATGTGATACTTTTGCCTTTCTGGCATTCTTTCAAAATTTCCATGGAAAACATTTCACCTAAAATTCTACAAATGGATGCACATAAGCCTATCAATGCTGGGCATATTTCTATTAAGTTTTATATCTGTGTCATGTACGCTTTCCCCAGAATTGCCCCTTTAATGCCATTCACGTCTCCCACATGCTAGGAAGACAAACATAGTCTCTTCTTGCTGGTACCAAAATTACAATTAAAACCATCATAATTTCACATTACTACTTATCCAGATTACTGAAATAAATCTCTTAATATAAAAAGTCTTTTAAATCAAATGGGCTGGCTTTGTTCCCAAATGTGGGCGGTATTTCAAACCCCCCAGCCAAATGTCTTTCTCCTTTGAAGTCCTTCAGTTTGCATGCAGAGGATTTCACAGTTCTGAGGCAAACACATGGATTGGAATCTCCCTTTGTCCTTGGGAGCATCTCTGCCAGGCAGTCTGAGGCACCCTGTAAGTATCACACCTGTCAACCCAAAGAACAGGGTCCCTGCCCTGGCAGTATCAAATCACGGGGAGGTGCGACATTTGGCCTTTAAACCAAACTGGTCTACCAGTAATGCCTGAGCTTCAGACAAGCTGTTTAAGTTCTTTTTGTAAGGAAAATTAAAATATACAGAGTAAAATATAGCTATATTTTTGCAGCTTTCCTTCCCAAAATATACAGTTATGTTTCTGGGAATTTTACAGTATCATTTCCAATCAGCTTTCACATTGTCATTTCACTGCTTTACAAAGTAGTACAACACGGGTTCATTTTATTTTTCATGTTCATTTAACAAATGTGGTTCTCCTCGCATTTTCATTCTGAAGGCTTTCATAGCTTTAGTCAATTTCTATACATGGGGATATGTTCAAGAAAGGGGTTCTTTGAAACTGACACCAGACTAAGGAGAGAAAGAGCTTCTTTTGAAGTGCTCTACGTCTATTCATTTGTTTCCAAAGTGAATGCTGGCCGTGCGGCCTGAAATGAAATTCCTGCTTTTCACAGACTTTATTTGACACAACAAAGCCGTTCAGGGAGAGATGTCCCTCATTAGATGGTGTTCAACCTGAATATAGGTGGACATGGCTGTGTTTTACTGCAAACAAACTGAGTGATGTTTAAAGATGAAAATAGCACCAGTGCACAGTCGTTTTAAACACAGAACATTTTCTTTTGCAGTTTTAGGTTTTTGCAATACACAACACAACAGCACTGAGTCATGATTTTTTGTTTGTTTTTGTAACTGCTAAAATGCAGTTTTGTAATGCAGGAATTTCTGTTGGACTGGTAAATGGACCCCACAGAATGCTTGCTCAACAGTGCTATTTTTTTAATGTCCTGGCAAATCTGAAAATCTGAGCTACAGTTTGGCGCATTTTAAGCGTTTGCTTAGAAATATGGTCATCCCAACCCAATCTGCTATTAAATCTCAGCCCTAAGTAGTCAAAAAAGTAACACCTTGAAAGCTTTCGGCCATCCAGGACAGTCTGCAAGGGCTTATCAGACGTTCGGGAGACAGACACCACAAAACATTTGGCCAAATTCACCTTCAAATGTCTAGCCTTCATATAAACTGAATATTCTTCAACCCGAAGCTGTAGAGATCTCTGGGCTATCTCCAGGAGACCAGCAACATCAGCATAGCTGAGAGCTGGCAGTCTCCTGGCTCCACCAGAAGGGGCATCCATTTTACAAGACTCCCAGTGAGATGAAAGAGAGTTAACATGAAGATTAAAAAGAAGGTGGGCCAGGAGTCAGCCCTGGAAAACACCCTTAATGACCTTCATTTGCTTCCTTATTTCACCATCTGGCCCATACCGAGCACACACCGCAGAATTATTATGCAAATCCTCCCACAAAGGTTTGGGGTAACACATCAAATTCAAGGTTTTCAAAAGAAGTCGTCTGTGTACATAGTCAAAGGCCGAACTGAGATCCATACCGGCCAGATAGACAGCAGCGTTTGAAACCACAGCATGTTAAGATGAAATCAGATTCAAAAGAAGACACTAATGAATAGTCACTGTGCCCGTCCTGAAAGCCAGCTGGGCATCAGGAAGAGTGTCGTTGGCTGTCACCCATCCCTCCAAACGTTTCAGGACTAAACCCGGAAACAGCTTTGAAGGTCCATTCTGGAGAGTCGCAGGACGTATGAAGATGGGAGGGACTTGCTGCTTACTCTTATTATAAAGTGCAACAATAACCCCTGTTTTCCATCCAGATTGAATATAAAAAATCGAAAACATTGCAATAAAAACCTGTACTAGAAATAGGGCCGACAATCCTGGGTGAGAGCAAAACAGGTCAATGGGAACGTCGTCCAAACCAGGAGAAACAATGAGCTTCAAGCACACATTGTATAAAGTGTGTTAAGAGCTGCATGTCATTAAAATAACGTTACAAGTTACTTGTGTGTGCTCATAATTGTTCCCCCAGCAATATGAACACTTTCCTTTGTAGTTGCCCAACCGCATGTGCCAATGGCTGTACAGACCTTGAGAGGAGCCGTCATCAGTTGGGATAGTAGCCTTTACCAAAATTTGCCTCATGCAATATCTTGCGGGTGGGTCATTATTCCAGAATGATGAGCCCTTCCTCGGTCTATGAGACTTCATTTTGAGGATGTGATGAGCACAGCCCATGATAGCTCAGGTGTCAGAGTGGTGATCGGGGCGATGGCTTGCTATGGTTTCCACTCCAAGCCTAAGTCTTAAGCCTATGAATGCAATGAATGCGGGTGTATAAACAGGACAACGCGATGCCCTGCACGCCTGAGCCATGGTCTTGATACACGGGCTCCTTGCCCACCTGAAAGTCCCAAAAGAGCCAAAGGCAGCCTGTAGGGTCTTGGGGGTGGATCGCCCTCCCCCACGCCCCCTTGCCTTCTTCAGTCCAACTGTGCACGGAGAGCGCTTAGAAACTCTCAGTTCTATTCGGCCCTAGACATATTCGCGCGGGCACAATGTTTGTGTTTTGACCAACTGTATTAGTTACGCTTATGATGAAATGTATCTTGTCAGCAGATCAGAAATCTTTATTAGACTCAAAGCAACATTCCTGAAAAAGAGAAACACATCTTATCACAAACGTGTAGCTCACCTAAGAAAAATAAGCAAAAGAGTGTCTTTTATAGCGGCGTCACGTATTAAACTAGATTCGTTTGCATCAGAAAAACGTATTGTGTAATAATTAAACTTCTTAGCTCATGAAATTACAGATGAAACACAAGTGTCCGAAATTCATGTACACCTTTGTTTTAAATCTTGCACCTGCCACTTAATCCATCCAGTATTGCGATATCCACAAATACCCACAAACACAACAACACTGATATTTGAAATAAACATTGTCCATATGCAGTTCTGGACCATGAAATACAGGCCACAGCTTCCTCTGCAATTCCTGATATGCCCACGGTGTGGCAATGTTCATCCGCCTATCTCTCTGCGCCATAGTAGTTCACTGGCGTGTTGGATTGTGAAGTAAGGCAGCGGGCAAGCTCAAGATTTCATTAACACATCAGAACGGACACCCTGTGTCCCAGATACATTGTGGAAATACTTTAGAATGGCAGTGTGTCTTTAACATTTGGAACGGTGGTCTGTCTCGCACGTGTGCCCTGTCAGCATGTCTAGGGGTGTAGTTCTGTTCATATTTTAGGATAGCAGTCTGCTTCTCCGGAGCGTTCTGCTGGCATTCGGCTATTGGGGATTCGAGTGTTCAACATGCTGTTGATATTTACTACTAGGAACTTGTCATACATGCGCGTTATGTTTATATGTCAGAATATGACCATGTCCCACAATTGTTATCGTCTCAGCGGTAGCTTCCATTAATATTTCGGCGTGTTGATCGGTCCCGCAGGTTCGCTTCAGAATGGGAGTTTGTCTCATGTTTTCTCTTGTCCATATTTCAGAAGCTTTAGCTGTCCCGCAAGGGCTCTCTAAATAGTAATGCCAGCATGTTCCACTAGTGTATACTGTCGTTTTCTCTCAGGTGAGTCCGCCTTCCGGGTGAGTTATGCTAATATTTCTCAATATTAGGTTGTCCCATTGATACATTCGGTTAGTATGCTGAAGCGCCCTCCCTCTAACGAGCATGTCCTCTTTAATTCTCACGATGCCTGAATTTCTTACCAGTAATCTTCACCAGACTGAGCATAGCCCTCGGGTGGTATTACTGAAACTGTGCATCAGTGCGAGTGCAATTGGCTCTAGGGCAAAACGTGCTTGAGTGCAAAACACTATTTCTAATGCATTTTTGCACGAGGGCAATGTCTCCCCTAATCCTAATTCTTTGCCTCAATTCCTGAAATGCATGGCTATAATATGTTTTATTCTAACTAGCACAATGTTTGCCCTGGTGCTACTTGCACTAATCAAAGCGTGTGTAATGCCACCACTTACCTTTGAGAGTGGCCCGCCCCTGGAGACCGACACCCCATTATCCAATTATCCTATAGCTGTGGCTGGTTAATTTTGGAAATGGGGTGTCATAAGTACTTCGAGTGACCGAGCGTAGTGAGAGAGCATTCACTAAGCCAGAGAGGCTTTGGAGAGATGATTTTTAAAATAATACTTTGAAATCCTGTGTTTTACAGCACAATTGTTGTAAAACATTGTGTCAAAACACTTACAATTTCAATCGGTTATTTCAGATAACACATGTTAAAAAAACAGATGATGCCTGGCCTTCAACAATACAAGAACATTTTCAAGCACATTTTCATGATACCTCTGCTCACAACATATGCCAGTAGTGGCGCCTCTAAAATATAAAACATGATGCATTTGCTCAAAGTATATGCTAGCATTGCCAATGTAAAGCACATGTAAATAATTCCTGCTCCCACAATATATGCCAGCACTGCCACTGTAAATTACTGTAAAGCACATGTGCATAATGTCGATGCCTCCAAATGCACTTTCAGGCAAATGCACACAACGCCTCTGCCCACACTAGTTATGCTGCGTTGCCATAGTAAACTATTTTAATGTGGGCGTGTGCCTATTATATGCCAGCTTGATATTTTAAGAACACACTTCTGTTCAGGTTGTGCCCAATATTATCCTGTATTGCCACTGTAAATACACATTGTCATGTAGGTGGTGCCCAATATATGCCAGTACTGCTAATGTAAACCCTTTTCATGGTATCAGTACTATGTAGTTGCCTTTATTGTCACTGTAAAATATTGTCATGCCACATGTGCTCAGTATTTGCTAGCGTGCTACTGAATCAACAAACTTTCCTACTTGATGTGCCCAATATGTTAGTATTTCAGCTGTAAATAAACATTATCATACAGGGTTTTCCAGTACATGGCAGTATTTCCACATGGTGGCTGCATCGGATATATGGCAGTATGCCATATAAGGACACACTTTCATTTTGCTCATGCTCATAATATATGCCAGCATTCTTATGCCACATGTTCTTGTTCTGTATGCCCAGGTATATGACAGTATTACAATGGTAATACCTGTTCGTAGTTCCTGTAACCACAATGTTTGACAGCATTGCCCTGTACATTTAGCATTCTGAATGTGCCCCCGGGCCCTGACTCCCTCTCTGAACCCCTCCCAATCCTGCATCTGTATCCAAACATACGCACCCCATTTTCCCACATGCACAGAACCACTCTCGCACAACACACCCACTCTGAAGCACTATCACACCCTCTCACACACATACTCTTCCGCAGACACACACACCGATTCAATTTTGAAGCAATGTTGAACCTTGGGGAGCTTAGCTTCACAGGCCAAAGGTAAACCAGTAGCCTGGTGCTGAAACCAGGGGTTCTGGTGGTGCTGCAGGCCCCCCATACATCTTTGGGGTATTGATACCTGGCAGCATGAGCTGCAAGAGACTAGGATCCTTGGCTGGAGGAGTTGACAAGGGTCTGTGGTCTGTCTCTAGTTACTCCCCTCACAAGTGCCGTGATCATTTCCTTTGGTGTTGGAAGAGCTGGCTGTTGAATAATTAGCATTTGTGGTGTTTATTTTAAGAGCCGTGCAGAAGGCGGGGGGGGGGGGGGGTGGTGGGCTGGCTTGAGTCACTGTTTCTTTGAATTCGACATCTTCATTTTCCTGATAATTATTTGACATTCAATGTAATCCCTGCATAGCACCTACCGCCCTATGGATTTTCTTTTAAATTGTTTAGTAAGAAATTAGAAAATCGGAGACGTGGTTCCTGAGCATGGCGCCCAAAACAAGGTCGTCTTGTGTTCTATTATGTTAAGTCCCGCGACTAAGGCTGCATTTTTGTTTTTTGACTTGTCTGCAATGGAGGAATCACACCCCTGTAATGTTGAGAAACTGTTGGGGGGTAATGGGGTAGAGTAGCATTGCGCGGGCATGTACTCCTGTGCCATCTGCTTGTTTCAAAAGTAAAAAACAACAACTTGTAATGACTTGCTTTTTACGAATGTATGGGAGTTCTAAGGGGACCCCACCGTTACTAGTTGCCTTGGCTTCATGTTTCTTTTTAACGTGAACCCCATTTGCGCTGCCTGTACGTGGCAGAGAGGCACAGAGACAGCGCAAGATGGCGGGAGAGACTCTGGTGTAGTTACTCGTTGGTGGATCAGGAGAGAGGGTCAGGAAGGACGGGTATTCTGTCTGAACGCCTCCTTTACCCACCTGTTGGTGTAGACTTTAGAGTACACTGCGAGGCAACACATGCCACCGGCATACGGGAGAAGACATGTCATAGTTTTAAAGGTACGTAGAAGTCAATATTCAGCACAGTAGGCTCCGATACCTTTTAGTAAGACAGTACCAGCCCTTTTCTATATGGTTGTTTTATTTGTACAGTACACAGTCTCTCAGTGCACACACTTATTACAAGTGCCGCCATATTTGTTTTATTGGCTATTACCAGCACTTCTTAATAGGACTGTTGCACTTTAAATAGGAGCGTTCACATCTCTCAGAAGGGCGGAAACACGCTTTAATGGGACAGTATTATCACTTCTCAGACGAACGCCTATGCTTTGTGTGGCACTGTCAGATCACTTGTTGGCAGTCGAAGCAGAGAGCGCAGCGATGGAAAATACCCAGCACCTGAACACCCTACGCTGCTGTGCAGTGTGAAAAGCGTGCATCACCTTTCTGTGGCGAGCTTCAGGAAATAAAGCGGTCAACCTGCACGTTACACGACCTCTACCTCTCTCCAGCCTAATCGGGGACTGACACTGTCCCGACTCAAAAGGCCTTTCAGAGTCACTTGCCGGTTTTGAAATACCCCGCTTTGCATACCCGATAGCCCCTTTCGAAGCCTATAAAAATACCGTAATATTGATCATTTAAAAAGTGGCTGCCAGGGTCTGCCAAACAGCACTGTTGGCAACTCGAGTGTGGCAATCAAACCTGGATGATTCTTGAAAGTGAGTGGGTGCATGCACTGTCTCTTTCATGCACACAGTGTATGGTGGATGCCTTGACATAAGGCCCAGTGCCATACACGCGAATGAGCCATCTCCTTGGGCGGCAACAGGGCAACAGTCTTTACAGGAGCAGCTTCTCCGAGAGAACCACGGTTCTCAGGTGCAGGACGTGTGGCCACTGTGTCCCTATAACTGGAAACAATGTGTTTGTGATAACTCGTGAAGAGGCTCAACACAAGGGATGCTGTGTGCTGATTCATGTTTGTAAAGCCTGCAGACTGCCAAAGGCTCCAGAGCACTGCTCGAAACCAAACATTAAAACAATAGAACAATAATTAAAAAAAATGAAAAATAACCTACAAAAGCGCAAGAAAAGCAAAAAGAAAATGGTCTGTCAACTTAAAGAATGTAAAGAGAAAGAACTATAAGGAAAACAAAACTCCAATAGATCCTTGTAACCGTTTAGAAGGATTTCTGACGGGGGAGAATGCCAAGTTGGGACTACCCAAGAATGAATGCAATTCCCCACCTGGTTTCCAAGTAGGGAGGAAAGAGATAGCTCAAAGGATAATAGTCTGAGGGCATGGCTCCTTCTCCCGTGGCACACCTCTCATTAGAGAAGAAGGCATGCAGGACCCAGATAGTCACTGGTATTCCAAACACGCATTGACAAAGCCAATCGTTTTTGGCTTATATGTCAGTATCCTTTATGCTTTTCTAGCTACAGATCTTCATTCCACAGCACGCTCTCAGACTGTGTGAATCTGGTCGTTCACAGCCGGCGTAATGCCGAGTGGAGTAGGCACACTCTACACCTGTCTTGGTGCCGGTTTCAGTGGGAGATGGGCATAGCAGCCATGATCTCCCCATGACTCCTGGAAGGACCCATTCTCATATAACATGCCCTGACAGCCTTCCGTGCCTTGTGGATCCGTTTGCACTGCACTACATTGCATGTGGAAGGACACACTTGCCATTCTGTTCTTACTCCAATAGATGCCTTCTGCTCTCAGCCCGGGAGGATAGCTCAGGGGCAACGTGCTCGCCTTTGAAGCAAGTATCCCCAGTCCGGGCTTAGAAACCTCTCGCTATTAAGCGCATTACAAATATCATATCATAACCTGTCAACCGTTGGCAAATTGATGGCTCGGCCACCAGTCATCTAAACCTTAAAAAGGAGCTGGTGTTGATAAGGGGAACAATCACAAGCTAGTTTGCTATGTGGCACCAAGACAGAGATTGTCAGATCAATGACACATTAATATTAGACAAAAATCTGCTCTGGCCCAAGTGTAGTATTAAATGTAATTAAAAAGTGCGAAAATGCAAAAGAAACAGAAAGAGCAGATCCATGGGAAAGGTAGTCCGGGAATTAAATGTGACTCCAAAGAAGTAAACGGAATTGTGTGGTCAGTTGTATCCAGTGCAGCTAGGAGGTCCATTAACATCAATACAGCAGGACTTCCAGGATTACACCGAAGGACCTGCTCCTGTAATCCAGGTGGCATTCCCCGTCTCCCTGCAAGGAAGGGATCCAGGCTGAATGTCCCGCAGGACCTCAGTCTCAGTACAGTCGTGTATCTGAAAAGTGAGTAAGCTCTGGAAAATGCACCTCACAGCCAGAAACTGTAAACATGCCATGCCATTATCAAATGACTGTGGATCCACTGTGGTCATTTTATATATGTGTGGGGACTTCTCTTTTGCACGGTTTGAGTACAAATCAAAGTCCCAAAGACTTGATAATCTGGGACAAAAAACCATGCAGGGCTGAGAGGAGGTTATTCTTTAAAATGATCGTGGGGCGTGAATCAAGACGTGATATAGAAACGCCCACACTTTAAGCCCCTTATATAGACCAATGGAGTCCAGCAAATATCAATTGCAGAAGATATGATTCGACTGGAAAGAAGAGACCCCCAGAAGCAAAGGAAATGGCGGTAGAGTATGATTACTTGGGTTTGCCCTGCATGTAAAACAAGCATTGGCAACGCCAACAGTTTGGGCTTTTGTGTAGGCCTGGGTAGGTACTGCAGTAGTGGAATTAACTGGCTAGTGATTGTAACAGGTGCAAAATGGTTCGAGTACATGGGAATCAAATATCAGTGCCTTGCTAATACCTAATAAATATGCGCAAGCCTTTCAGTGACGGTCACGCATAGTGCTGATAAATAGAATGGCTGAAGGCAGACCTTGTTAAGACATATTTATTACACCAGTAGGGCACCCACAACACCAATTAAGTCATTAACTCTCAGAATACTGCTTTGAAAAAATACTGTCAGGAACTGGGTGGGAATGGCCACAGGGATTAGCATGGTCAGTCAATGGGTGGGCAAATAACCAACCAACACCTACAAGTTTTGTGTCCCTCCTCGTATGTCATTTGTCCCCACCTGTACTCTAATACAATCGTTTTGGCTTATGGGTGGCACTAAAGCACCTCCTCAAAACCCAAACTAAAAAGAGATGGAATGAAGGGCTCAGCCTAACACATTATGTTTGATGTACTTGTAAGGCAGGGAGTGGTCTTGTGGATTCAGTGCTTTCTGTTTATCGAGCTAAATCGGTGGATGTTGCCACATATGATACTGATATTTTGAGCATTATGTTGCATCAGTCATTCCTCCTCTGCACCAACCCTTTCCTAAGATCTTTATGGGGGTCCCAAGGTCTACCCCCTTGTAGGCTCTTCATCAAGCATTAGGTTTGTGCTACTTTTCAGACTATGTCCAGCTTGAGCCAGTGGCACTTTGGATTGTTATCCCAAAGGTGGAATTTGCTCACTCACTTCTTAAAGATGTTATGGAAAGTACCGCTCATTTTAGATCGGAATTGTTACACTGTATAAGTGTTTGTCTTGGTATATTAATCCGGTCCATTTCTAAAAAAAGATCACTATAGTCAATATTCTTTGTTTCAGAATTCTCATATTACATAAATATACAAATATAAAACAATTACAATCACAATAGGCATTACAATCATTTGTATGGTAAAAGCTTACAGAGTTCCCGGGGGGCGTGGCTTGGATGACGGAGAAAATGGCCACCTAAAGGGGAAGCTCTGCTCCACCTCACAAAAATATAAATAAGCATTAAGTGTCTTTATCAGCATATTACTTACCTTCTTTTCTTCACGTTCCCGGCCGCTTCGCCACACCGCACAGCATCGCGTTAGTTTTGAAGTTCTGCTGGTCTCCGGAAGCCGCGTCGCATCCCGTCTTGGAGCTCCGTCATCAGCTCCAACAGTGCTCCGCCTCTCCTGACGAGAGGGGCGGCGTCGTGCATCACGTGACACACCGGCTTTGGGCCTGGAGTCGCGGACTCCTTTGGCAGTGGAGCGCCATCTGCAGCGCAGTAAGTAAGCTGCATTGAAGGAGGACAGAAAAAAAATTTAAAAAAGAAAACTGCCAATTAGTCATGGATTTACTATGCAGAAGAAAGAGAGAATAAAGAAAAAAAAGACAGAAAGAAAGTAAAATACAGAAAATAGTGAGGGAAGGAAGGGAAGCAAAACAAAGGAAACAGGAGAGGAGCGAAATAAAGGGGAAGTGAGGAGTGTGAAGATAATTTCAGGGGTCTGTTAGAACAATTGGTAGAGGAGAAAAGAAGAATGTGAAAATCAAAAGAAGAAGATGTGAAGAAACATAAAACAATACTGTTGGGACTTATTCATAAATATTAACATAACTAAGGTACTTGCACGCCATCTCCTCTCAATTGTTATCATAGAAATCAAAGGATTCCGTATGATAACTCCCCTCTGCCAAAAATGATAACTGTGTGCCATTTAAATAACTTCAATATTTTCACGGCATAGACCTCTTCTCTCTGTTATAGTGTGCATGCACAAATTATTCTGCCTGAATTGCACCTCCCAGCATCTTCACCTTACTACGGATAACTTTACCTGCCTTTGTCTCCACGCCACAGCCTCATTGCAGTATCTGCTTGCTCCGTTCCTTATAATACACTGCATTGACTGTGGCCATCTGGACTCTATTACCCTATTATCAATTCCTGCTTGGACCTCGACCATACTCTGGTCTGCAGCTGGAGTGTACAGGAATTGTTCTACACCACGTTACCTGATTCAGTGATATAATTATCCTCTTTACCATCCATAGTATGCACCTTATTATTTTCTCTCTGTTTGTTTGATCTCTTATTATAAGAGTCAGACAGCATACATAATATGGACGTAATAATTGCAAACTATGGTATGTCATAGCACAAGAAAAATAAGAAACCACTAAATTTCGGCAAGTTGAGAAGTCACCCCAATCCAGAACAACAAAACAAAGTAAATTAAAAAAAAGGAACTGCTCCATACTCAAAGATCTGAAAACTAGAATTATAATGGCCGCCAATAAAGCAAATAAAAAAAATGCATCCACAGCAAAAGAATCCACGTCATCTTCAACAAATCTTAAAAGACCTAAAAGTGATTCACCACCTCCTCTTGGTATCTCTGACCCTGCCATTGAAACCATTCTTGCGGAAATCAGAGCACCTAAACCTTTTATTGAGACTACAAATATTAAACTACAGCAGTTAGATGACAGATGGACAAGTGTTGACAAAAGAATTGAGGAAGTGGAAAGGAGAGTTGGTATAGTAGAAGATCTATCTCCTAGAGAGGTACAATTAGAAAAATCCATTTAAGGGCTCCAAAGGCATAATGAAGATTTCGAAAAATCGTAGTAGGCGCAACAATCTACGTATTTCAGGCCTACTAGAGGGCTCTTTTCTACAAAAATTCCTACCAGCAATTCTACATCTGCCCTCGGAAACAACATTTAACATACATCGAGCCCATAGAATTGGTCAAAATACGGTCTCAACCACCTCTCGCCCGTTACCTAGGACACTTATATTTTACGTCCTGGAATACTGTCAGCTTCAACTCATCGTATCTACAGCTAAGGAACGTAAATCCCTCATCTGGCACGGAAACAAGCTATGCATTTCCCAAGATGTGGCCAGAAGTACAGCCCAAAGCAGAAAAGCTTTCTTATCCCTTCGCCCTGACCTAAAGCAGCTCAACATCTGATATGGATTATATCACCCATGCTCCTTTAAAGTAACTCATGAAGGCCGTACAACCATGTTTGAAGATCCAGCAGACCTTAGATCCTTTATTCAATCCGTTAAAAGTGATGGCATGGACACTTCCTCACTTGCAAATGCCTCAACCTCGCATATCACTTGAGAACTTGACCTCATAATATGCTTTGACTTATTGTTTTTTTTTCTTTTTTTCTATTGTTCTCCTGTATACTAAATACTTAATGCAATCAGTACCCAATTACTATAACAGCTGAGGTGGGTGCTCTTGCAGCGTCCTTCTTCCACTGTGGTCGTTCTTTTTCCTTTTGATGACCCAGTTGGCCTTACCTACCCCCGTCACCCTTTTTCACTGATCCTTCTCCATTGTCCTGTTTGATCTCTGTAGTCACTCTTATCTCCTTGCTCATATTTGCTCTGTTCATGATGAAACCCCCTATTCCCTTTCCAGACCCTCAATGTATTTTCCTTTTGTGTCATTGTTCGGGTATATTTGTTTCAAATCACACTATTTTGGATCAGATTCTAAGATTTCTGCTACTAATAGAGAATGTTTGTCTATCATTACATATATGTTTAAATGTTCTTTTAAGTGTATTAAATGGAATATCATAGGATGCAAGAATCCCATTAAGAGATGCAAAATTTTATCCCATCTAAATAAATTTAAACCATCGGTTGCACGTATACAAGAAACTCACTTGTCCAACAAAGAGACAATGAAGCTTAAATCCCTTTGGGTCAAGGAGATAATCTCCAGTCCTGCAATATCCAAAAAGAATGGATTCACCATATTAATAAGTAAAAAGCTACCCTTCAAAATTCTAGACCAAAATGCTGACACCAATGGAAGATGGGTTTGGGTTAAACATTTGATTGATTCAATACATGTATATATCAAGTTTCCGGATACAAATTAAATAAAGAGAAATCAAAAATAATGCCCCTTAACTCCTATTGCTATAAACATGACATTGATGGTTTTGCTCTTAAATGGTGTAGTGGCTCTATTAAATACTTAGGTATTAGATTTGCCCCTACAATCCAAGACACTATTAAACTTAATACTAACATTATATTAGACACCCTTAAGGATTTAACATCTAAATGGTCCCCCCTTTACCTTTCTTGGTGGGGACTCCTAGGCACAATTAAAATGATGTTTTCCCCTATAGTATTATATTATTTAAGGCTGCTTTCCGTCCCTCTATCTCTCTCCTTTTTTAAATCTATATATTCTACTTTAGTAAACTTTTTATGGGGTGTAGGAAAAAGTAAGAGAATTGCCTTATCTAAACTAAAAGCACCTTATGAAATGCGTGGGTTAATTCCCAGACTTCAAGCTATACCTCTCAGCCTTTCTCCTAAAACAAACCCGCCACTCGTTTGCAGATCCTGAAATCTCAGATACCCCTGCGTGGTGCACTTTAGAAAAATACTGTTTACCCTCACAACGTCACGGACATCATTTACATATTTAAACATACTTCCATGAATATCCTAGACCCCATTAAAGCATCAATCTCAGCTCTACAAACCTTTCTTTTCCCTCGTACCAATACTGCCAATAAGCACCTCTCCCCTTTAATATGGCATAACAAAAAATATTCTGATTAATAACAAGGTCTTGAACCGCAGATCATGGATAAAAAAAGGAATCAGATTCATTCAACAAATTATTCATGGTCCTACCATTCTATCTCTTCAGCAAATATCATCCAAATATGCCATTCCAAAGCAGACTTTCAGTCCTACAACAAGTTAATTAACTCCTCTTTAGACGCACTCAATAACTTCTCTAATATGGTTCTTTCTCCAGACGCCTTCAGATTACTACATCTTACCATGATCAACGATGTGAGAACTTCTAACTTTTATAATATGCTCACCTTAACATCTGAAGTCTGCTCTATTCGTCTTAAATTGGAACAAGATCTGGGTTGCACATTTGATGATCATATTTGGTTCAGTCTGTTCTCTAAAATTAAAAATATATCTGTCTCAGCAAACATAACACAACTTTATTTTTTCTTTATTCATAGAGCATTTATTACCCCCGCCAAGTTAGCAAAGTTTATACCCACCTTCTCCCTCACTCTCCTCCCATTTGTTTCGTGTATGTTTGCTGTCTTGTTTACCAGTTTGTTTCCTCATCTTTCTTTTTCCAATTCCCCTAAGTTATTTTCATTGCAGATTTGGTATAACAATTCATGTTCCATTTTCTAATGCTTCCATAACCTATGCTCCAAGAACTTTGTAAAATAATACATATTGTCTAATTCATGTTTTAAGCATTATTAACTTCTTCACATATTATTATGGTTATACTATGTTTATTGTTAACAATTAGTTCCTCTAGATGTCTGTAACTTGCGAACACATGTATCATCATTATTACTTAAAAATAATAAAAATTATTAAAATAAAAAAAGCTTACGGAGTTCCCGAAGGTTTCTTCTGTTGATTTCTTGGCTTCTCGTACTTCCCGGCTAAGTTCCCCTTCTAGTCTCATGCCTGCTCTTGGCATTCTTCTTGTGGGCTATCTTTCCTTTTCTGCCTCTTCTAGTTGAGCTTGCAGCCAACTGAGCTTGCCTTCCTCATTGCCCACTATCAAGGTCAGACGGGTCCTA
This sequence comes from Ambystoma mexicanum, assembly GCF_040938575.1. Taxonomy (NCBI): domain Eukaryota; kingdom Metazoa; phylum Chordata; class Amphibia; order Caudata; family Ambystomatidae; genus Ambystoma; species Ambystoma mexicanum. Next base: position 469,299,911 of record NC_090922.1, read on the forward strand.
TACTTCCCTGCAAATGGGCTTCCAGGACTTCTCACTCCTCAATCACCTCACTTGCCCTGCTTATCTCCTGACCATCTCCAACACCAGGCCACATGCTCTTAGCTCCTTCAGATTGTGATCTTCACCTTATCGCCTGCCTTGTGACAAGCATTCCCACTTAAATGTTGCAATTCTTTTCATCTATGGCCTTGTTGTCCCCCTATACCTTCTTCTCCTGGATTACCTCCACCATACCCTGGTGTCCTCCGCCTATCACTTTCTGCCATTCTCCTCCTACGACCTTAATCTTTCTCTTCCGTCCAGCACCTACCAATATCCCTCCACCCTCTCCTAGCATTCCCCTCCTAAATCTCCTTCTACCACTTCTGAGCATTCTTTCCTACCATCCCCTAGCCTCCACACGTCTCCATAACATCTCCTTCCACCCTCTTCTCCTCTTTAAATTTCCAGCTTCCTCTCCAAACTCTAGCTGGCACTTTCTTCCGCACTTGCCAATGCACTCCAAGTGCTTAGTGTAACCTCTTTCAACCATGTGATTTCTCATTAGATTATCCTGTCACCTAACCATTTACTCCTGCCACCTTCTTAACCTTTTCTACAACCTCCTGATGTTCTCTGACCTCCTCCTTTAGTCCCACTCTTTAAACCTCATTCTAAATTCACCCACCATTTACATACAAAGATATTCTGTTCCTAAGTTTTAGATTTTACGGGGGTAATTCATAGATTTCAGCGCAGAGGCAGCGCACGCGAGCAGCGCAGAGAGGGAGCGTGCGCCAGTGTGCCCCAGGCGGGTGCGCTAAACAGCATTCTGGCGTACTGCGTATTCATGGAATTACCAAGCCATTTTGAGCGCTGGTGCAGAGAACATCCCGCAGCGCCAGTTACGCCCCCAAGAACGCCCCTTCTGCAAGGAAAAGGCATTGAAATCCCCAATGCAGCGCAAAGTGCCGCGCTAACCCTGCACCAGCTTATAGGGGTGGTACACTGTAATCGCGTGAAAATACTACGCGCGCCCTGCTTACGGCAGCCAAATGCGTGAAAATGTACTGGCGCACCCCTCGGAATACACGTACCCTGCTCGTGCCAGGTAAATTGCGTAGAAAAAGCACCCCCCTGTGGCATGGGCTGCCTGTGGGGCATGCTCAGGGTGAATGGGCTGCCTGCGGGACATGGGGAGGGTGAGTGGGCTGCCTGTGGGGCAAGCCCAGGGTGGATGGGGTGCCTGCGTGTATTTCGGGGGTGCGCAGGGAGTCTCACACTCGATAGGCCTTGGACGAGCAGGGTACATGTATTTGGGGGGTATGCGGGAAGTTTCACATGCGATACTCCCGGCAAGAGCAGGGTACGTGTATTTCGGGGGTACGCTGGGAGTTTCACACGCGATAGGCCTTGTGCGAGCGGGGTATGTGTATTTTGGGGGTGCGCAGGAAGTTTCACATGCGATACTCCAGGCGAGAGTGGGGTACGTGTATTTGGGGGTACGCAGGGAGTTTCACACGTGATAGCACTTGGGCGAGCAGGGTACGTGTATTTGGGGGGTACACGGGGAGTTTCACACGTGATAGGCCTTGGCCAAGCGGGGTATGTGTATTTTGGGGGTGCGCAGGAAGTTTCACACGTGATACTCCAGGCGAGAGCAGCGTACGTGTATTTGGGGGGTACACGGGGAGTTTCACACGCGATAGGCCTCGGACGAGCGGGGTACATGTATTTTGGGGGTGCGCTGGAAGTTTCACACGCGATACTCCTGGCGAGAGCGGAGTACGTGTTTTTGGGGGGTACATGGGGAGTTTCACACGCGATACTCCAGGCGGGAGTGGGGTACGTGTATTTGGGGGGGTACTCGGGAAGTGTCACACGCGATAGGCCTTGGGCGAGCGGGGTATGTGTATTTGGGGGGTATGTGGGAAGTTTCATACGTGATAGGCCTTGGCCGAGCGGGATACGTGTATTTTGGGGGTGCGTGGGAAGTGTCACACGCGATACTCCAGGCAAGAGTAGGGTACGTGTATTTGGGGGGTACACAGGGAGTTTCACACGTGATAGGCCTTGGGCGAGCGGGGTATGTGTATTTTGGGGGTGCGCGGGAAGTTTCACATGCGATACTCCAGGCGAAAGCGGGGTACGTGTATTTGGGGGGTACACGGGGAGGTTCACATGTGATACTCCAGGTGAGAGCAGGGTACGTGTATTTGGGTGGTACATGGGGAGTTTCACACGCGATACTGCAGGCGAGAGAGGGGTACATGTATTTGGGGGGTATGCAGGGAGTTTCACATGCGATAGGCCTTGGGCGAGTGGGGTATGTGTATTTCGGGGGTGCGCGGGGAGTTTCACACGCGATACTCCAGGCGAGAGTGGGGTTTAGGTATTTGGGGGGTACGCAGGGAGTTTCACACGTGATAGGCCTTGGGCAAGCAGGGTACATGTATTTGGGGATACACAGGGAGTTTCACATGTGATAGGCCTTGGCCGAGAGGGGTATTTTGTATTTTGGGGGTGCGTGGGAAGTTTCACACGCGATACTCCAGGCGAGAGTGGGGTTCATGTATTTGGGGGGTGCACGGGGAGTTTCACACACGATAGGCCTTGGGCGAGCGGGGTACATGTATTTTGGGGGTGTGCAGGAAATTTCACATGTGATACTCCAGGCGAGAGCGGGGTACGTGTTTTTGAGGGGTTCATGGGGAGTTTCACACGTGATACTCCAAGCGAGAGTGGGGTACATGTATTTGGGGGGTACGCGGGGAATTTCATATGCGATAGGGCTTGGGCGAGCAGGGTACGTGTATTTGGGGGTATGCAGGGAATTTCACACGCGATAGGCCTTGGCTGGGTGGTGTATGTGTATTTTGGGGGTGCGCAGGAAGTTTCACATGCGATACTCCAGGCGAGAGCAGGGTATGTGTATTTGGGGGGTACGCAGGGAGTTTCACACGCGATAGGCCTTGGGCGAGCGGGGTACGTGTATTTTGGGGGTGTGCAGGAAGTTTCACATGCGATACTCCAGGCGAGAATAGGGTACGTGTATTTGGGGGGTACGCGGGGAGTTTCACACGTGATACTCCAGGTGAGAGCAGGGTACGTATATTTGGGGCGTACGTGGGGTGTTTCACACGCGATACTCCAGGCGAGAGTGGGGTACGTGTATTTGGGGGGTACGCAGGGAGTTTCACAAGTGATAGGCCTTGGGCAAGTGTGGTACGTGTATTTGGGGGGTACGCAGGGATTTTTACATGCGATAGGCCTTGGGCGGGCGGGGTACGTGTATTTGGGGGGTACACGGGGAGTTTCACATGCTATTTGGCATCGTGGGCCCTCCCGGATGTGCGGTTTCCCCCTTCCCATGCCCTGCAGGCAGCCCACACCACACAGGGGACTACCCTACAACCCTCGCCATGCCCTGCAGGCAGCCCACATGGCACCATGCACTTGTGAGCACACTTGTGAGCCCCGACTCATGTCCCCCCACCCCCAGTGATGGGCACCTGCCAGCAGGCCCCGACTCATGCCCCCCTGCACCCCCACCCACCCCCAGTGACAGGCACCTGTCGGTATGCCCCGACTCATGTCCCCCTGCACCCCACCCACCCCCAGTGATGGGTACCTGCCAGCAGGCCCCGACTCATGTCCCCCTGCACCCCCACCCAGCCCCAGTGACGGGCACCTGCCAGCAGGTCCCGACTCATGTCCCCCCACCCATCCACCCACCCCCAGTAACAGGCACCTGCCAGCAGGCCCCGACTCATGTCCCCCTGCACCCTCACCCACCACCAGTGACAGGCACCTGACAGCAGGCCCTGACCCATGTCTCCCTGAACCCCCACCCAACCCCAGTGACGGGCACCTTCCAGCAGGCCCCGACTCATGTCCCCCTACTCATCCACCCAACCCCAGTGACGGGCACCTGCCAGCAGGCCCCGACTCATGTCCCCCCACCGATCCACCCACCCCCAGTGACAGGCACCTGCCAGCAGGCCCCGGCTCATGTCCCCCCACCCAACACATCATCACGATCCACACTCATGGCCCTTATGGCCACCCAAATCCCACCCCACGCCACCCCAGTCAAAACACCCAACCAAGTATTCCATCCACTCCACATTGAAATCCCCATGTCATGATAGATCCCAAATGACAAGTATGCACATCAATACATGTCCGTCAGACACACACAATGGGGGCAAGTGAATGAGAAAACCCACATTGTGACATGCACGAAACCAATGAGAGAATACCACACAAATGAAGTATGAAATCAAAATGTATTAAATACAAAATGAAAGGAATGAAAGAAAATCACACAAGAAAAGTAATAAACAAAAGGCTGGATGTCCAAAAAGAATGAAAAATACATGAATGCTGAATCCAAATAAATCCAGATGAAAATTGCTTCAAAGCGTTGTTCCATTAAACCAAATCCAAAGGTAAAAAAAAATTAAAACCATTGCTCCATGGGAAAAAAAAATCAATGAAGTCAAATCCAGTCCAGAACTATATATAATGTAAAAATCCAGGGTCCATGAGTTCAACAATCCAAAGGAAACCTACAAAAAACCCTACCTAATAAATAACTATATACAAAAAGGTGAGTCATAGTCCATGTGCCCCAAATGAAAGAAAAATAGAAAGGAAACCTAACACTAATGAACTATATAGAATGGCGGCGGGCAAGTCCTACGGCTCACTTGTTGATTTCCCGGGCCAGGGCATCATCGAACTACTCTTCAACTTCCTGGAGGCGGGCCTGTTCCCTGGCCCCGAGGTCTCGCAGGGATAATGCCATGTCCACCTCCAACTCCCTGCGAATTTCCTCGAGGCACTCAGCCCACCTCAACGCCCTGCGCATGGAGTTCTCCGCCCTGACCATAGTGAGCCGTGCCTCTTCCACCCGCCGCTGCTCTGCATCTATTTGCTGGCCCAACTGCTGCCACACGGAAAACACTCCCAATCCAGGGTCCTCCTGCCCTCTGGCCGATGCCTGCCCCTCTGATGTTGATGGCCCGAGCCATCATCGTTCCCACCTTGAGCCCGCTGCTGGTGTGCATGTGCCCTGCCTGTTGTTGCCTGCATGTCCTCCTCCTGCTGGGGTACAGTTGTTGGGGTGGCCACCCCTGCTGGACCTCCGACTCCCGACTGTGGCAGGGATGTGTCCTCCACCAGCCTGGCCGCTGGGTCAGAGGCAGCTCCACAGGGTGCCCAGGTGATACTTGGGCCGGAAGATGGCACGGAGGATGACTGGTGCATAGGGGGTTCTGTTGAGGAGGGGGCGGTACAAGGTCCAGCAGACGGAGGAACCCAGCACTGGTGACCCATCCTAATAGGTCGACGTGGTCAGTGAGGCATCCGAAATGATGTGCAGAGTCCTCACGAGAACCCTGGATGTCAGCCCGGATGCCACGTTGACGCAACGCCACCCGAGCCAGGACAGGCTCAACATGGTCCCGGATTGCCACGTCCACAGGGAGAGGAAGGCCAGTTGTTGTTTGCACATTCCCTCCCTGAGAACGGGTCTGGATGAAGGAATCCCTGCTGGTGGGGGATGATGCAGTCACAGGATTGGGGACAGGATTACACACAGGCACCTCCGCGGCCGCCTGTGCTGCTTCCTGTCCCTGCCCCTGGACTGCACCACTAGCACCAGTGGAATCCCCAGCTCCAGACCCCGTGTGTGGCCCTTCCACGGCCTCCTCCTCAACCAAACCCTCCATCAACGTGGATGACTCTGTGCCACCTTCCTCCATGGGTCCCTGTGGGGTCTCAGCTGCCCCTTCTGCTGCCGAGGAGTCCACCTCCGACCTCCGCCTCTTGGACATACCCTCAGCAGCTGCGGCCATGGATGCGGCACCAGACTCCTCACTCCTCGGTGAGATGACAACCTGGGAGGGGAGCTGGGCCTTGCGTCTCCGGCTGGTGGTGGGATCCCTGCCCCTGTGCTCCACAGCACCGTCTCCGCTCACGTCATCAGTTGACGCTGCAAACAGGGAGAGACAGAACACAGGCATAAGGGCACTGTACAATGGTCTGATACACACATGACAGTTGCACATGAGTGGCAGTGTCAAACTTCACACATGGCATCACACTCCTCAACACACATATCATTTCAACCTACACACATGCACATATTAACAGGAATGTTGCAGCAGGCAGCACCATCCATACACATACAACAGCATGAGCATCCGAAGGTTAGCCTGACATCACATGCAACACGGGGAGTGCCGAACACATGCACACACACCACCAGACATACATCCATCGGTACATGTCCACCACCTGTCACAGTGAAATCATCGCCATCCATGTCACATCTGCCAATCAGCCTCCTACATGTCAGTGTCACATGCATCCATGGTGTATCACAGTGCCACACATGTCAAATGAACACACATGCACATGTACATTGTGCACCTACATGAAGGTGGAACCAGCATCCATGTGTCACACCACAACCATGCCACAGTACATACACAGAAATTTAAACATGTGTGCACCCACACATGCATTTGGCCACCATGCATTTGAACACATACACCATTGATGTGCCTCACACATGACTGGACTCACATGCGGCAGGCTCATGTCCCTGTACATACACATGCATACATGGGCCTACCAAGACATATGTCCAACCTGCACCCTCCTGCCACACCTCTATATGCACAGTGTCCAATCAGTACACATGTACACTTACCGTTCGACTCCAGATGGGTCTGCCTCTGAAGGATCCGGTGGTGGAGCGCTGGGTCTATGTATTCCAGGACTCTCATCTGGATGTTGGTAAGGCAAACCCGGCACCCCTCTGCATGCTTTGCCTTCAAGAGGTGCCGGGACTTGCTGAGGGACCTGGACCTGAGTCCTCGCCAGCGCTTCGGGATGTGTACCACCCCCTCCACGTTGATGGCAGCCATGATGTCCTTCCAGATCCTCTTCCGTCCTTCATTTTCGGCGCTTGAACTTCCAAAGAGGGAATCATAATGCCCCAGGACTTGCTCCACCAGGATGACAACTTCATTGGCACTGAAGCTGGCAGCCCTCTGCCTCTCTGCTGGGGGTTTGCCACTGGTGCCAGATGGTGTTGTGTCGGACATGGCAACCCCTGAGGCAGGTGTGGGTGGGCAACTGGGTCCTGGGGCTGGGCTGTGGAGCAATGGAATACCAGTCGGGAGTCTTCTGTTCCAGCAGGGATGGTCACAACAACTGGACCCCTGCAGATGGCTGATGTGCAGGCACCAAATAGAAGGGCCAGCAGGCAGGCAGCAGCAGATGGCAGATGGCAGGTGGGAGCGTGCTCGGGGGCTCTGGGGGGCAGGAAAATGGCCTTCTGGGCAGGCGCATGGTCTTCTGTGTGTTGTCGCGTGGCCAGCTTGATATGGAGTGATTTGGCACATGAAAAAACTGCACGTTGGCGTGTAATTCGAGGAAAGGCCCTTGGCGCGTAAGCGCATCTCTGACATAAAGCGCGCAGGTGTTTCCCTCCACATGGGTGCATGTTCATTGAACACGTGCAAAAACTGCACGTCCGGGTGTCACTGTGTGTAATTGGAGGAAAGGCCCTTAGTGCGTACGCGCGTAAGTGACGTCGCATGTGTGGGCTGGGTTAAAAGGTACACATAGGACGCCATTTTCTTGTACGTGCTTTTTGTGGAGAGCGAGCAGGTGATTCTTGTACTTCTTGTCGGTTCACACGCGATTACTTCACAACGGTTCACAACGGTTCCAGCTCGTACTCCTTGTATACTCAGACAGCATTCAATTCTTCTTTTGGCGGGGGGGTTGCCAACACACACACATGCGCGTCTTTTTCACATTCTTTTTCGAGGCAGACGGTGAGTCGCGCACATATTTTTCAACTGTGGTTGCCCCCGTGTGTAGCGTTCCCATTCAGAGGTCATTGTAGCCTACGTGTACCATGAATACAGTCATTTTTTGTGTTGTTTCTGGGTGCCACAGTGTAGTGCGGGTACTTTATTCCACGCACGTGGGCTACCAGGGGTCGCGTGCACATTCAGTTTTGTTTTTGGGGTGCCTAAGCGTTGCGTGACCCACCATCTTACCCCAGAGCACTAGGGTACGTATTGCATCTAGTAGTACCCTGCCCTTTTCACCCCAATTGCCCAGGACAATTGTTTACTGCACCTCCCATTTGCACAAGAACATCAGTGCCATGGTTGGGAGGTGGCCAAGTGGTAAGGGAGGCAAAGGTGGCCGACCTACAAAAGGTGTCCGCGGTAGGGGACGTGGCCAGGATGTGCAGCGTGGCCCAAGAGGTCAGTGTGTGGAGGACCAATCAGGGACACATATGTCCCCCACCCCCAGTGGGTCGGGGAGATGCAGCTGACACCATCCCAGCTCAGGCCTTCTCAACCCAGCCCATATTGTCAACCGAACTGGCACAGGATGGCTCCCTGGAAGACTTCCCTGTCACTAAGTCCAAGCCACATGTGGCGGTGAAAGTTGCTGTCAACAAGCCACGTGGATCTGGGGCAGCAATGTCATCTGCTGCCCCAAGTAGCCAGGGTGAGGAGGCTGCAGGGGCAGCTGCAGCTCAATCCACCCCAGCTCTGAGTCACCCAGCCGGGACAGTGTTGGTCCAAGTCCATCACACCAAGGTTGGTCCTGCCAACATCACCCAGCAGCCAATGCCTGCAGTGAGACCTTTGATCATTGTGCCTTTTGTAACGCTCACCTGATTCCCACGGAGGCGCAGGTCTGGCTTCGAGTGCTGATGCTTCTTCAATGGTGAAGCGCAGGACTCTGAAGATGGACTGGAGGGCCCCTCTACTCTGGCTTCTCTGGCTCGCAGGAATATTCCCCTGTGCGTGAAAAGGGAGTATTACCTACTGACTGAGTTATGCTCAAGCCACCCACTCTCTTCCAACCCTCCATGATACCCTTCCACGATTCCCCGTGAAGTCTCACCTTAGGGTCAGGAAGGATGAGCTCTCCATCCTGCTTCTGATGCAGGGGCGCGTTGAAACCCAGTTACTTCACTGGATTGAGGATTGATGGGAGTTCAGGTAAGCTTGACTATTCAGGTAAGGCTCTGTAAAAGTTCTGTTGCAAGTTCAAAAGTCCAAGCTTAATAATAATGTTCATTGTCTTTTTCCCCTTAGGGGCCGGGGTTCGGAATGCCGGAGATATGGCGCCGACCCGAAGTGAAACGTGCAGTTCCAGTAAATGACAGGTAAGTTCTGGTTGAGCGCTCGGGTAATGTCTTTGCATTCGCTCATTCAATGTCTTTGTCTTTTTTCCCCATAGGGGCCGGGGTCCGGAAAATGCCTGGAAGCGACAAGACCCGAAATGAAATGGGAATGACCCAACAGGTAAGTCTTAGAAGGAAACTGAGCTTTTCCTATTCCCTTCCTTCTCTCACCTTGTTCTTGTCTTTTTCTCCCTAGGCTCTGGGAAGTGGCTGTGGATCCGGATGATCGCTGCTGAAGATGGTGGCGTCCAGGATAGGTGAGTGAAATGCAGCGCTGCAGCGATCGTAGCGAAATGCTTTTAAAAATGATGTTTTCCTTTTCAGGATCGTCGGTGTGATGTCTCCGTGATGCTGATTTAGCAGGTAAGGTCTTTTGTCTCCCTTTGCAGGTGACCCAGGATACTGACAGGCGTGGCTGAGGTCCAGATGCAGGAGCCGACACGGTGAGTGTCCAGCTGCGAGGAGCAGAACAACGCGAAGCGTGAGTTGCTGATCGGGTGTGGTTTAAATAGCTTTGGAAGAAGTTCCAAGTGTGTATCCTTCCACCGATCAGGTATGTATCCTTCCCCGACCACACCCGGGTGGAAAGTAGTCCACAGGTAAAGTAGTTCCATTCAGGCCTCAAGAGGGCCTGGATGTGGCAGCATGGTCTGCATCAGGTAAGTGCACATTAAAACACTTGAACACATGTCTAGCTTTATGAGCCTGGCGCCTAAGGCACCAGGACAGAGGTCCAACATGAGCCTGGCGCCTAGGGCGCCAGGACTGCGTCCAAAGGGCCCCAGCTTGGGCCCGCTGGCACTCCCCTGGGGCAAATGATGCCTGCCTCTGGGGTTGCTGGGTCGGACCTGGCTCCTTGGAGGTAGGCATCATGACAGTACCCCCCCTCAAGGCCCCTCCCAAGGTTCTTTCCTCCGGGGGTTTTGGCTTGTTCGGAAATCTCCGGTGAAACCTTTGTACTAATCGAGGTGCGTGGACATGGTTACTAGGCTCCCACGATCTCTCCTGAGGTCCATATCCCTTCCAGTCAACAAGATAGAAGAGTTTCGACTTTACCACCTTGGAGTCTAAAATGTCTTTAACTTCGAATTCTAATTCCCCTTCAATTTGAACTGGATCTGGAGGCTTGGACAATCGGGTTCCTGGTTGTACTGGCTTCAAAAGTGATGCATGAAAAACTGGATGAATACGCATGTTGGACGGTAGATCCAGTTTAAAGGCCACTGGGTTGATTATAGCCTTGATGGGATAAGGTCCTATGAATCTGGGATTGAAGGTTCGCGGGCCCTTGAGGGGTAAATGTTTAGTTGCTAGCCATACCTGGTCTCCTACTTGGTAAGGAGGAGTTTTACTTCGGTGCAAATCAGCGTTTTCTTTATACTTTTTCTTGGCTTGCTGTAAATGAGTTGCAGCTTCTTTGAAGGCTCGGGTTATTCTAGAATGCAGATGATTTACTGCGGGCATTTCCAGGCTCAGAGGTGGATCTAGGTCAGAGGTCCGAGGATGGTGACCATACAAAGTATAAAAAGGGGTTTGTCCTGTTCCAGAATGCACTGAATTGTTGTATGCATATTCTGCGATCCAAAGGATGTCTTTCCAATTTAACTCGGATTGGTGTAACATGCACCGAAGATATTGCTCGAGAGTCTGATTGGTTCTCTTGGTTTGTCCGTTGGTCTGGGGGTGGTGGCTGGTGGATAACCGCACATCAATCTGTGCTAGTTGGCAACACTTCTTCCAAAAATGGGAGATAAATTGACTTCCACGATCCGAGACTAATATGGAAGGGAAACCATGTATGCAAACTATATTCTCCAGGAATTCCTTGGCCAAGGTGGACGCTGAAGGCAAACCCTTTAAAGGGATAAAGTGGGCCATTTTGGAGAATAGGTCCACAATTACAAGGATTGTGTTGTAACCAGCACAAGGAGGCAGGTCGGTTATAAAGTCCATTGACAGGGTGTGCCATGGTGCAGGTGGAATATCCAAGGGTTGAAGTAGGCCGGCTGGCCTTTTCTTTTGAGCCTTGTTTTGGGCGCAAATCCCGCAAGACAGAACAAAAGACTTTATGTCTTTTCTACAAGAAGGCCACCAGAAGTGGCGTTTGATTTTTTCCTCCGTTTTAGCGATACCAGGGTGTCCTTCCATTAAAGATTCATGATGATGGGCAATAACAAGTTCTTGCAATTCTTTACTTGGCAGAAACAACCGCTCCTGGAAGAGGGTAAGTCCTCCTTAACGGTGTAATGAGGACCCTTTTGACTCCATTCCAGTAAGGTTGAAGAGTCTAGAAGTTGTTTTACTAGCGTTTGGATGTCCTCAATAGTTTGCAATGAAGTTAAGCCTAAGATTCTTTGCTCAGGTATGATGGGCACAGGTTCTAAGCTCGAATTAGGTTCTTCCATGCCAATCCGGGATAAGGCGTCCGCTTTTTCATTCTTGCAGCCAGGGCGATAGGTAATTACAAAATCAAATTCCGCAAAGAATAGAGCCCATCGGAGTTGTCGTGAAGATTGAGCTTTGGCCGTCTTTAAATACTGTAAGTTTCTGTGGTCCGTAATTACGGTGATGGTGTGTCTTGCCCCGAGAAGGTAGTGACACCAAGCCTTGAAAGCAGATTTAATAGCCAGTAACTCTTTGTCGGTAATTGCGTAGTTGATTTCAGGAGGAGAAAATTTCCTGGACCAAAAGGCCACAGGGTGTAGTTGGTTAGTTTCTGGGTCTCTTTGCGACAGGACAGCTCCCATGGCCGAACTGGATGCGTCGGTTTCCACAATGTAAGGGAGTTCTGGGTGTGGGTGCTTCAATACAGGTGCAGAGGTGAATTTGGTTTTCAGGTCCTGAAAGGCTTGTTCGGCCTCAAGAGTCCATTCAAAGCGTTTGTTTTTCTTTAGGAGAGCTGTGATGGTTTGGACTGTTCGGGAAAATTCCGGGATGAATCTTCGATAGAAATTGGCGAAGCCGAGCATGCTCTGAACTCCCTTCACCGAGCTAGGAGATGGCCATTTGAGGATGGCGTCCACCTTTCGCGAGTCCATTCGGACTCCTTGAGGTGTTAGGATGAATCCGAGAAACTCAACTTCTGTGGTATGAAAAACGCATTTTTCGAGCTTTGCAAATAGTCTGTGCTGGCGCAATTTCTCAAGAACTGCCCTAACATGTTTTCTGTGATCGGATTCTGAAGAAGAGTACACCAGGATGTCATCAATATAAACAATGACACAGACATCGATAAGTTCCCGAAGAACATCATTCATAAAGTACTGAAAGGCGGCAGGTGCATTGCACAACCCGAAGGGCATCACCTGATATTCGAAAAGCCCAAATTTGGTGCGGAATGCAGTCTTCCATTCGTCGCCTTCTTTTATACGCACCAGGTGATAAGCTCCTCGGAGATCTAACTTGGTGTACACACAAGCGTCTTTCACCTGGTCGATAAGCTCAGGGATCAGGGGCAGAGGATAACGATTCTTAATCGTTATTTGATTTAGGGCGCGATAGTCTATACATGTTCTAAGGTCGCCCTCTTTTTTCGGCACGAAGAACAGAGCTGAGGAGACAGGAGACTTGGACGGGCGAATAAAACCATTGGCTAGGTACTGATCTAAATACTGACGCAAATGCAGGTTCTCAGGTTCCGTAAGAGCATAAATCCTACGACAAGGTAGTTGAGCATTGGGTACCAGATCGATTTGGCAATCATAAGACCGATGGGGAGGTAACGTGTTAGCCTGTTCTTTCTGAAAAACGTCTTGGAATTCTTGGTATTCTGACGGTAGCTGTACAGGGGTGGAAGTTGCTGAGGCTAGACCCATAGCTGGATTTCTTGGATAACAAGTTGGTTCACAATCAGGAAAACTTATCTTCTTTGCTCGCCAGTCAATTCTGGGATTATGTGTTTCTAACCAAGGAATTCCAAGAATTACTTGAAATTGTGGGGCCTTGATCACATCAAACACGATTGCTTCCCAATGTCCATCCTGACCCACCAGTGTCACTTCAACCGTGGAATGCGTTACAGGCCCTGAGGCTATTTCGGTTCCATCTACTGTAGTAATGACATCTTGGGTTACTTTCGGGCGGAGAGGAAGCTTAATCCTGGAAGCCAATTCACGGTCTATGTAATTTCCAATAGCTCCACTGTCGATGTATGCTTTTATAGCATGCAACCGCTGAGGCTGTTTTGGGTCCACGAGCACCATTGGCATGACAAAATGCGAGGTCAAAGGGTTAGTTTTCAAGCTCGGCAAGCGGACCCCTACGCTTGTCAGGCTAGGTCGTTTCCCGAATCAGGTGTCAATAATTCGTTATCAGTAGCTCCAACCACCTTCTTAGGTGGTTTAACTGGACAATTTCGAAGAAAGTGACCGGAAGTTCCGCAATACAGACAAAGTTGCATTTGCCGCCTTCTCTCTCGTTCTTTCTGCGTTAATGGTCCTTTTACACCACCGATTTGCATAGGTTCGGATACGTCGGTACTCTTGGAGTTAGCGTGGGTTTTGATCGGTACTCGGGTTTCATACTTGAACCGATCTGCTTTTCTATTTTGAAGTCTGTGATCAAGTTGAACCACCAAGTCTATGTAGTCTGCGCAGACCTGGGGTGGGTTTACTATCTGAGCTAGAACATCCTTAAGCTCTCCGCGCAGGCCTCGATGAAACAATGTGATCCTTTTGTTTTCAGGCCATCCAGTTTCCACAACCAGTCTGTTAAAGGTGGCAATGTAGGGCAGAAGATCCTGATTACCTTGTCGTAAGGATATCAGTTCGTTATCAATGGCCTGTCCTTGAGAGTGTCGAGCGAACAATCTTTCCATGCTGGCCTGGAAGCCCTGAAAATTCTGGAGAATGGGATCATCCTGATTTACCAATGGAATAGACCAATCGGCAGCACTGCCACTGAGGTAAGAAAGTATGAAGGCTACCTTGGTCTGGTCGTTAGGGAAGGCTCCGGGTCTGCATAGAAAGTGTAAACGACATTGGTTCATAAAGACGGCATATTTCTTGGGATCCCCCGCAAAATGTTCAGACGGGGCCAAAGGCATGTGTCCAGGTAGATTAATTTGTACCGGGTTATTCAAACCCATTGATGTGGAAATGTCTCCGGAATTAGGTAAAGGAGTGTGCCCTGCCTGGGCCTGTAATAACCTTTTGGCTAGGTCATCTGTTCTTTCCTTGGATAGGATCAGTTCTCATTTGAGAGTGTTAGTCTCCTGGCGGGCTGAGTGCACGTCTGCCCATGATTCCCCCAAAAGCTGGGCCAGCTGGTCAGTCTCGGAAGTCTCCATAGCGCCCGGGTGGGAAATTGTGGGTAGGCTTCGCGTTCTGTAACGCTCACCTGATTCCCACGGAGGCGCAGGTCTGGCTTCGAGTGCTGATGCTTCTTCAATGGTGAAGCGCAGGACTCTGAAGATGGACAGGAAGGGCCCCTATACTCTGGCTTCTCTGGCTCGCAGGAATATTCCCCTGTGCGTGAAAAGGGAGTATTACCTACTGACTGAGTTATGCTCAAGCCTCCCACTCTCTTCCAACCCTCCACGATACCCTTCCACGATTACCCGTGAAGTCTCACCTTAGGGTCAGGAAGGATGAGCTCTCCATCCTGCTTCTGATGCAGGGGCGCGTTGAAACCCAGTTACTTCACTGGATTGAGGATTGATGGGAGTTCAGGTAAGCTTGACTATTCAGGTAAGGCTCTGTGAAAGTTCTGTTGCAAGTTCAAAAGTCCAAGCTTAATAATAATGTTCATTGTCTTTTTCCCCTTAGGGGCCGGGGTTCGGAATGCCGGAGATATGGCGCCGACCCGAAGTGAAACGTGCAGTTCCAGTAAATGACAGGTAAGTTCTGGATGAGCGCTCGGGTAATTTTTTGCATTCGCTCATTCAATGTCTTTGTCTTTTTTCCCCATAGGGGCCGGGGTCCGGAAAATGCCTGGAAGCGGCAAGACCCGAAATGAAATGGGAATGACCCAACAGGTAAGTCTTAGAAGGAAACTGAGCTTTTCCTATTCCCTTCCTTCTCTCACCTTGTTCTTGTCTTTTTCTCTCTAGGCTCTGGGAAATGGCTGTGGATCCAGATGATCGCTGCTGAAGATGGTGGCGTCCAGGATAGGTGAGTGAAATGCAGCGCTGCAGCGATCGTAGCGAAATGCTTTTAAAAATGATGTCTTCCTTTTCAGGATCGTCGGTGTGATGTCTCCGTGGTGCTGATTTAGCAGGTAAGGTCTTTTGTCTCCCTTTGCAGGTGACCCAGGATATTGACAGGCGTGGCTGAGGTCCAGATGCAGGAGCCGACACGGTGAGTGTCCAGCTGCGAGGAGCAGAACAACGCGAAGCGTGAGTTGCTGATCGGGTGTGGTTTAAATAGCTTTGGAAGAAGTTCCAAGTGTGTATCCTTCCACCGATCAGGTATGTATCCTTCCCCGACCACACCCGGGTGGAAAGTAGTCCACAGGTAAAGTAGTTCCATTCAGGCCTCAAGAGGGCCTGGATGTGGCAGCATGGTCTGCATCAGGTAAGTGCACATTAAAACACTTGAACACATGTCTAGCTTTATGAGCCTGGCGCCTAAGGCGCCAGGACAGAGGTCCAACATGAGCTGGCGCCTAAGGCGCCAGGACTGTGTCCAAAGGGCCCCAGCTTGGGCCCGCTGGCACTCCCCTGGGGGAAATGATGCCTGCCTCTGGGGTTGCTGGGTCGGACCTGGCTCCTTGGAGGTAGGCATCATGACAACTTTGGCTACTTCCAGTGCACAGTCCACCTGCGCTTCAGCCCCTACCAACAAGAGCGGCATAAGCCACTCAGGGTCTGCACCACCTCTCAAGAGGAAGAAGGGTGCTCTTGCGGTGCAGGCTGGGACCCCAGACACGGCTCCCCCCTCCGGCACGTCAAGGAAGTGTAGTTTCAATGATGTGGAACTAGACGCACTTGTGGGCTATGTGTCAGCCCAGGGCCGTGAAATGCTGATGCCTGCAGGTTGCAAGACTACGACTGCTCAACGTAGGGCCCACTGGCAGTGCATCGTGGACCAGATTAGTTCCCTTGGATTTGTGATGCGCACAGCTGATGATTGCTCTAAGCAGTGGAATGACCTCAAACGCAGAGCAAAGAACAAGCTGGCTTCCAATCATGCCTCTACTCTGGTGACTGGCAGTGGGTCTCCACCAGAGGAGGAATTGCTCACAGAGCATGAGTCTATCGCTGGAGGCTTCATCACAGAGGATCAGATCCAAGGCGTGGGAGACCTACCAGATCTTGAGGCAATGTCCGGTAAGTGGCCATGCATTTGTGTGCAAACCATGTGTATGTTGCTTGGGTGATGTGTTCTGATTGAGTGCCAGGTGAGGCTGTGTAGTCATGGCTGCTATGGGTCACCCATGTGGTGCCTCCAAAACATCCCCTGGCCTTGGGTTTGAGTTTTACAGCATCCCTTCTGACCGCAGTGAACAATTTGCACATGATTACTGCACTTGCCCTTCAACAGCCATCATGCCACAACGTTGTTCATACTGTTTTCCTTTTGATTCTGCCTGATTGATGGAATCCTTTGCATGTTTAACACACATTTGTGTGCCGTTGTGCACCAAATTTAACATACTTCAGGCATAGATTACACCCCACAATGCCCCACATTTGTTTAATTATTATGGGAATGATTTCATCAATCAGGCTGAGTATTGTGCACCTACACATGCCCTGCACACAATCACTTTGGGGAACTGTTTGAATGTTCAACATGACAATTGCCTTCTGTCATGTCCAAGTGACCAACCATTGATGTATCCATGGGCCTCCCATCACTGCATTAGTGAACACTGGCTTTGTTGCAGCATGAAGCACATGTGTTGCTTTTCCATCTTGGAGTCCTCAGTGTCTGCTTTTTGGCTCCCCTTCCAACTCATTGCCAGTGCATGCATGCCAGAGTTATTGTCATGTGTGACATGTGACATTTGTGTACTCGATGTCTACCTCGTCATGGGCTATGGTGCTCATGCCTGTTTTCATTACTTTTCTTTTATGTTTTTGCAGGTGATGAGGCACTAGATGCTGTTGAGGAGGAGGAGATGGCGCAGAGGCAGGAGTACTCACAGCCACAACCGGCCACCAGTGGAGGACGTGGGGTGGTGGTGGGTGAAAACCCATCACTACTACAGACCATACTGTCCACGGGTGTCTCTGGGTACACCTCCGGAGACCTCTATGAATCAGGTGCTAAATCTGACATTGAGACATATGTCCCGTCGCAGGTGAGTGTTTCTGGCAGGGATGCTGTTCTGTCCAACCCACCTGCACTGGGGGTAGACCTCTCTATGGGGCATTCAGTGTTGGAAAGTCCACCTGTGGCGCTTACGGATGCAGGGTCACACTCCACAATATTTGCTCCTGTTCCTGGGCCAGCAGATCAAAGGAGGAATGCAGTCCTGCAGC
Source organism: Ambystoma mexicanum (assembly GCF_040938575.1). Taxonomy (NCBI): domain Eukaryota; kingdom Metazoa; phylum Chordata; class Amphibia; order Caudata; family Ambystomatidae; genus Ambystoma; species Ambystoma mexicanum. The sequence continues at coordinate 469,317,547 of NC_090922.1, forward strand.
CTCAGGTAGTGCCAGCACAACAAGGTGCACATCACCTTGCCCCAAACAGGTGTGGTGCCTGCCAACGCGGTGGTCGTGCCCCACCAGGCAATACTGTGTGGGAGAACTCCATGTACACTATTGCAGCACAATAGGGGGCATCGTGTGAGATGATGGCTCAGGCCGTGGATAGGGTGGCCACTTCCTTTCTCCCCCCTGAAAGGCAGGTTGAGCTCCAGCAGCCGGCAACAGAGTCCATGTGCCACTCACACAGGGAGGACATGTTGGCATCCAACAGGGACCGATGGGCTGGACTGGAGACTCTGCGCACAGCCATATCTGCAGAGTCACAGGCCCACAGGGATGCCCTGAGGTTAGAACACAGGTCCCCCAGAGATACTCTGGGTGCACTTGAGGTGTTCTGGAGTACAAGGTCAGAACAGCAGCTGGAGCAGCTAACACGCACACTCTCAGCTGAGCTCCAGGCAACCCGTGAGGAGATCCGGGCATCACGCGAGGCCTTGCAGGCAGAAATACGTGCTACCCGTGAGGTGCTGCATGGGGATCTCCCTACCATCATCCTGCAGAACCAAACCTTTCAGACCTGCATGCTTGCTGCCATGGAGGAGCATGCCAGGGCTTTGCGTGGTCTGCCTCCCATATCACACCCACCTTCAGATGTACCACCAGAGGGTGATGACAGCAACGGCAGTTCTCCCACTATAGGGGAGCCGTGCAGGCCATGAGCCCATGGAGGTTTTTTTTTTTTTCTCAACATCCACACATGTGGGTGTTGCGGTGCACCCTGTACCTCGTCCCTCCTGGGTGCCCGCCCCCCCTCCCCCACCCTGGCCGACACATGGGCATTTTTTTTGGGATTATTTCTTTTTTGTTGATTTTTTCACATTTCATTCCGATTTGAAATTGGTATTTAAATCATTTGTTATCTTTATTTCTTCTTCTTTTTTTATTTATTATTTTCATTTTATTTGAATTCTTATTTCTTAATTTATTTTGATTTTCATACATTTATTTTTATTTGATTAGGCTTATGATTTTTACTTTATTATTTAATGTTTTTGTTTTACTTTACATTTACCTTTTCTTTTTCTATATTTCATTTGCATTCACTTTTTTGTTCATAACCATTTTCTTTCAGATTGTGAATTAATGTTACAGTGTGTTGCCTTGTGTGGCTCCCGTAGGCATCCACTGTTTATTCCAGCGGGGCACATGCAAGCTTATCCTTTCTTTGGGTTAGAAACTTGGGTTCCTGACACACACACCCCTCCTGCTTCCCCTTTCCATGGGCTCGCAAAGGGTGTGACCAAGTGACAGTAACTTACACAGAGGCATTGGGCTCCCATAAGTTGTGTGGGCAGTCTGAAGTCCAAACTGTGTATACATCCCTAGTGGGACTGTGTATACATCCCTACTGGGGATTTTTGTTCAGTTCTCCAATACATGGTGGATTTGTATATGGTTTTACATACAGGACTTTTTCCATATATACATGCATCTTCTTCATGTCTTAACGAGCCCATCTCCTTTGCAGATGCAGTTCATGTTGTATGCGGTACACTGCCACATTTGCCTACCAGCAACACTCTGCAGTTGGAAGGGGTCGATGTGCTGCCTTAGTCAGGTTGTGACACTTGCACTACTTTAATTTTTTACTGTCATATTTTGCCACTGTTGGATCCTGTACTGATGTTTTGTCTTGCTGGTAAGTATTTGTTAATGTGTGCTGTTTTTTTTTCATTGGTGAGAGGCAATTGTCTGTGGCCTGTTTCCATTTGGGACGGTGCACTTTGTGACACTTGTGTCATGTGATGTGCATTCATTTGGTTGCTTTCACATCGCATGCCATGTCATGGTGTATTGTGTAGCTGAGATGGGGGTAGGGAGGGGTTGGGTGACATGCCACTATTTGTTTGTAGTGTTTTGCAAGGGGGTAGTCCTTCATGCTGCATGAATGTGTGGCTTTTACTGACACAGCATTGGGTGTGTTTAAGTTGCTAGAGATGCACACAATGTAGCACTTCCAGGTAAACAATCTCAGGGTGGAATGGTTGTGGCAGTTGACTGTCCCTTTTGTCATCATCATTAATTGTCAACTGGTATGTGCCAGGCCTGTGTGCACTCCACAGGGGTGGGAATTTAGGTGAAGAAATTTGCCACAAGCTGGGTACGGGCTGCCTCACCACGTGCCCTTTCACCTCCCATGCGCAGTGGCCGTGCATGTGGTTGGGGATGTGGGGGCACCACCATGTCCACCGGCACATCCCGTCGGGTTGCAACTTTGTGCAGGACACATGCTGCCATATGATCCTGCACACTACTGGGGGCGCATATAGCAGCTGCCCACCAGAGCGGTCAAGGGAGCGAAAGCGTGACTTCAGCACTCCGAATGTGCTCTCCACTATGCCACGGGTTGCAATATGGGCTGTGTTGTATCTTACCTCGGGTGGTGTGGTGGAGTTCGTATTGACATGATCATGTAGGTGCTCAGAGGGTAGGCACTGTCCCCTGGGGAGGTGATAATGGTTGTCATTAGTGGGGTTTTCCCATTTCTCAGTGTCTGACATGCATGCATGTGCAGAGGCATTTATACTCACCAATTAGCCATCTATCGCCATGCCGCCCAGCTTCCAGGTCCCGGTTTAGGGGTGACATTCATAATATGAAACTATCATGGCTGGACCCCGGATAGTTGGCATATACTGAGGTGATGATTCCCTTGGCATCACATACAACCTGCACATTGATGGAATGCCAGTGCTTGCGGTTTCGATAGATGTGCTCAGTGGCCCTGGGAGGATGGAGAGCCACATGGGTGCAATCAATGGCACCTAGCACTTTGGGGAAGTGTGCCACCCCGTAAAAGTCCTGGACAACGGCCTGCATTTCTGCAGGTGTTCTGGGCATGTATATGTGCCTGCGGACAGAGGGGCGTGCAGTCATGATCACCAACACCTGGTGTAGGCAGCGTGACTGCTTGGCCTGTGAGACACCCCCAACTATAGCACTTGTCCGCTGAAATGACCCAGTTGCCAAGAAGTGCAGTACATTCAGCACCTTTTCTAAGGGGCTCAGTGCTTGGGAGCACAGGGTGGATGATGTGAGGTCATCCTCCCACTCCCTGACCAGTTCTAGGATTATTAGTGGTGGAAACCTGTACCTCCCATACACCTGGTCATCAGGCATTCCAAAAAGGCTGGTCCTGGGTAAAAAAATGCGGGGCCTGGCTAATCTCCTCCTCCTGCGGTGTCCCAGGACCACGGCTGCGAGGAACGGTATATTCATCGTAGCGTATGAGCTTGTTTGTTGTTTGTGCACACTTTTAAGCTGCGCGGGGCCGCTTAAGCCTGCTTCCTGCTGGCGTACGTGTTTCCGGATTAGCGTGTCTTTTTTGGCGCATGGGTTTCCCCTGTTCGATTCCATTTTTCACGCTTGCGCTCCCCTTTTCGGCGCACATTTATTCCATGAATTACCCTGTACATGTGACTTAACCCAAAGTAGTCAAAAGAAATTACATTTTAATTAATTAATTCTACATCCTACTCAAGATCCCTAGTGAGATCCAACACCTAATGCACAGACCACATCAACGTGCAAGATTCTCCAAAAAGCATAAAGTGCACAGTCAACAATCCTGTATGAACAAGGGTTCTGACAAAGTTTAGGCCATCGTGGTATAATTCGAGACTTTTAACATTCCAATGAATCTGTAAAAACAGGAATATAACAAAATGATCCAGCTTTTCACATAATGCATTAATAATGTGTCTCTTAATTTGCTTGCTGCCACTTTAAGTTTCAGCCGCAATAACCTATATTTATATATCGTCTGGCCTTCTACAGGGCTGTATACTTCGTTGTAGTGCTGCGTCCCATTTCTGTAGTTGAACTGGTAAACGTTTTAATGTAAATTGAATGAATTGATACATTTTTAACAAAATTTTTAAAGTAATTTTTTTAATCAAAAGACCAAGAACTAGAGAAAGAGCGAGAGGGAGCGAGAGAGCAACAGAGAGATAGAGTGATAGAGAGTGATAGAGAGAGAGAGAGAGAGAGAGAGAGAGAGAGAGAGAGAAGCCACATAATATAGAAAGCAAAAGGAGAAGGGTAAAAGAGCAAAGGAAAGCAGGGATAGAATGAAAAACAAAGGGAAGGGAGAGTGGAATAAAGAAAATAATCAAGAGCGACGTAGAGTCTAAGAAAGTGCAATATAAGCTGTCATTGAAACAGTGACGGTAGACAGAGAAAGTAGGTGAGGGAGATGAAGGGAAGGACCTAAGTGCAGTCAGGAGAGCAGGGGATGGTCTAAAAGGAAAGAAAGACGAGATATGAAGATGTGATGATTGACAGATTAGAAATAAATATAAGGCGGAAAAACAAGAACAGACATCAAGGGAGAGAGTGGTGTAATACAAACAATAGGCTGGGGAGTGGCTCTGCGAAAGGGCAGAGTTTGCAGGCTGCACATAGGTGGGTGGCCCATTTTAGTTGTTTCCTCTAGGCACCATATTGCCAAGAAACTCCCCTGTGTACACCAGTTGTGCAACACCATTCAGCTAAATGGGCCTCTGTCCCTCTCACCGCCACACCCAAGAATTCTGGGCCATTATTGAAGGGTACTGCTCACCTTCATAGCTGTCATGGGCTGGACAGAATGCAGATGATAGACAACATGCAGGGTTGCACAGCCATCACCTTAACAATGCCCAAATCGGTTTCTTACATTGTTCTTTTATTATCAGCACTGGCTTTGTTATGAGTGAATCTTTCGGCAATTGGTACTGTCATGGACATTTGTAACTGAAAGATCCCAACGATCTACAGTTACCTAACAAATCTGTGTCTGCTTCCAAGACAAAGTGAGTAACATAATGAAGGCCCCATTTAAAAAAAAGTTTATATCACAAGGGGCCTCATTACGAGAATGGAGGTAGCCATGGAGCTATTAGCTCCATGGCTACCTCCGTTCTGGGCTCCATTACAGGGTTCCTGCAATGGGGGCTTACCGGGTTACTCCGACATAGGAGGACCCGATAATTCCTCCTCGCAAGAACCCATCCCCATTCTCATTTGATCCCCCATAGGGCTCAATGGGAAGGGGAGGGAGGTAATAATGGACAGATTACATCTGGCCCGTTATTGCTTCCCTCTTCCCCTCACGGGACCCGGAAAGCACGCCTGGTTTCACCAGGCGTGCGATCCGGGTCCCGCGATGGGAAGATCGTAATCGGCGCTCCCGGAATGAAGGGGGCCGGTCCCGTACCGGCCCCCTTCATTACAGGAGTGCCAGCCTTATAATGAGGCCCATTACCGGTACCGTGTCTGCCCTGGATCAATGGGGACTTACCGGTCTAGTCCGACCTTTTGCGGGACCGGTAAGTCCCCATTGAAAATGTCAATCCCCATTCCCATTTGAGCCCCTATAGGGCTCAATGGGAATGGGGAGGGTGCTAATAACGGTACCGTAAATTACGGTACCGTTATTAGCTCTGAAGTCCCTTTGCGGGTCCTGTCCATAACACCTGGTAAAAGCAGGCGTTAAGGACGGGGCCGCAAAGGGACCTCGTAGTAGGGCGCAAAGGGATTACCGGCACCAATGTCCTTAACGGTGCCCGGTATCCCTTTGCTCCCTACTCGGAATGAGGCCAAATGTCTTCTAGCTTGGCATGCGAAAAAGGGGGGTTGCTTCAATATGGATTGTCAAATGTTCTGAACATCATGCATCTCAGCAAACTGGACGTTTGTGACAAACATTATCTATAGCCTGGTTACCTTGTTACACAATGACTTTTAGAGTGCACGTTTGTGAGTCTTAAGTATAGTGGTGTATAACATGAGAGTGTTCATGCTCCTTTAATTTCGCATTTTGGGACTTTTGTAATTCAGAATATTTTGGTTTAACATGTTTCTGTAAGTATTTCATAATGTCAAATTGCTTTACTATGTGATTTATTATATATTTTTCAAGTAAACTCTATAAGACAGTACTATTTGTTTCAATGTAAAAAAATCACCAGGAAAATGTTGCCAATGGGGCAATATTTTCCTGCATCCCAAAAAGACTTCCCCTACATATACTACAACTGCTTTTATTTACTTTTCTAAACTCCAGTCCTAGAATAGTTGGAGAAAGTGCTTGATTTTCTTCTGAGGGAAAATGTTCCTTGTCGACTTTATCACTGGATACCTACTATTGTTGTCCTTGAAAGCCAAGATCTACACATTTGTACCAAGTAGAGGCCGGAAGGTATGTGTTCAATTACCTTAATTGCAGAGTTGGTTAAGATCATGGCAAAGTGATTGGTTAAGATCATGGCAAAGTGATTGGTTAAGATCATGGCAAAGTGATTGATTCAGGCTAGATCATGTCATCTCAATGTGACGGCATAAAACAGAGTCCTAGGAAAGTTCACGCTGTTCAGCAAATTACTGCCATACAATGGGGCAGATTTAATGATTTTAGGGACAAATTTGTGTCAAGTTCTCATTTGTTAGAGGCCCCATAACCCATAATTGTGTTATTGTTACACTGCCCTTCCTCTGTTCCATATTGCTTGTTTTGACAGGCATATACGTGGTCTCACCAGCAGTCAGTACACCTGAGATTCTAGAATAGCTGACTGCAGCAGAATCACCATTAATTTCCTCCCCAATCGTTGCCAGTCACCAAAGTTGCTTCGGCCATCCAGAGTATTGCCCCACAGGCGAATGAGGGAAAGATTTTGCTTCACCCTGTTTTGCTATATAATTGAATCTTGTATAGCATACCTGCCATTTGTACTTTTCCCCAGAACTTCAAGATCTGTATGTTATGTTATTACATTTCTAAAGCGCATATTCTCCAGAGGCATCGTATGATATGATATGATATGCATTTATAGCGCGCCTATACACAAGTGTTTCAAGGGGCGATGAGGCAAGGGAGCGGGAACAGAGGGAAGACAGACAGCGATTCATCTAGGCCAGGTGTCATTCAGATCGCACAAGTGCATAGGAAGGGGGAAGGGGCAGTGCAGTACATAGGCTAATGGAAAAAATAAGTAAGTAAGGTACAGCCAACTGGTGGTGAGTGCAAGGGTAAGTGTAGACATCAGGTGGCAAGTGCAAGGGTGAGTGCAGGCGTCTGGTGTAAGTGCTGCTATTGGGACTGTAGGGATACAGAAACAGCCCCAAGTGCGGGATTGCCAGGAAGGCAGTGCAGGTGTGCGACTGGCGGGGGATGGGACCTGGGCCCGAGAACAGAGGGTGGCCAGGTAACCAGTGCAGATTCAGTTTCAGCCACAAAGTCAGCAGGAGAGAGGAGGAGAAAAAACAGAAGCAAAGAGAAATGTTTTGAGTTGCTTCCGGAACCGGAGATGATTCTCCTCAAGTTTTGGGGAGGAGGGAGGCTGTTCCAGAGGGAGGCACCAGCCGAAGAAAGAGATCTACCACCAACTTGTTGCTTGGAGAAGCGACTAACCCTGGTGGAGTTGGAGGCGGATGAGCGAAGAGCTCAAGAGGGAAGATATTTAGGAAGGGAGAGTTGAAGGTATTTAGGCCCCAGGCCCTAGAAGGCCTTGTGGAAAATGCAGAGGGTTTTTAACTTTATCCCCGCAGCCACTGGGAGCCAGTGCAGAGATTTCAGTCCTGGAGGGATACGATCCCTGGGCTTGAGGCCAAGGACAAGTCTTGCAGTCCTGTTCTGGATGAGTTGCAGAGGGTGGAGAGTAGAAGCAGGCAGATTTAGAAGGAGGCTGTTTCAATAGTCCAGCATAGAGTGAACCAGGGCTCTGGAGACAGTGAGATTCTGGGGGAAGGAGAGGAGGTGCAGCTGGTAGTGTGACTTCTCAGGGACATCAGAGATGTGAGCAGAGAAGGAGAGTGTGGAGTCGAAGATGACCCCAAGGTTTTTAGCCTCACAGGTGGGAGCAGGGAGAGTGCCAAGAGAGGCCGGCCAGAGAGTGACAGGAAAGGAGGGAGTGGGCGTGCTGATGAGGAGAATCTCTGTCTTACTGGAATTAAGGCACAGATCATTTGCGGTACACCACTCCTGGATGGCGGACAGACAGTCTGAGATGAGCGATGGAGAAGAGGTGGCTGAGGGTAGCGTGAAAATGAGCTGGGTGTCATCCACATAGCACTGGAAGTTGGGGCAGAGCGCAGCAATGTGGTGGGCAAGAAGTGCCAAGTTTTGGTTGAAAAGCCAGGGAGAGAAGGTAGACCCCTGGGGAACACCACAGGTAGAGATAGAGGAGAGGAAGGACCCAAGTTGAACCTGGGAGGGTCAATCAGAGAGGAAAGAAGCCAGCCACGCCAGGACCTGACTGGTGATACCCAGGTTATAATGGAGACGGTTAAGCAGGATGGCATGGTTGACCGTGTCAAAGGCAGGCAGAGGAGAGATCAAGTAAGATGAGGACACAAGGGGTGTTGGAATCGAGGTTGGAGAGCAGGTCTTCGCGGATGTTCAGGAGAGCAGTTTCCGTGCTTCTGGCAGCTGTGAAGCCAGACTGATGATCATGGAGACAACCAACATCTTCAGTGTGGAGATTAAGCTGGAAGATGGCCAACCTTTCCAAGAGTTTGCCCAGGAAAGGGTGCTAATAGTCCGATTAAGGAGGGTCATACAGGCAGAGCACTAAAAAAGGATGGTTTTTAAATCACACCTAAACCAGAGATGATTTTCTGTAACTCTAACATCACGTGGCAGTGTATTCTGTAAGAGGTGGTGTAAGGGACTCATGTGGGAGCAGCGGAGCTGGCTAAGGTTGCTCCATTGCAATGTTGATGTGTGCATATCTGAAACGATAGGGCTCTCTGTGGTGTTAACATTTTACATATTTTGTGAGTTCTCTTGATCAGTGGTTAATGTGTGCCTCTTGCTGCTAATGGAAATTGTTTGTGTCTTTGAAAATTAAGTTGGTGTATCTCTGGGAGGTTAGTGTGGTGTTTAGGGAAATGTATTGTAAACCAGTGTCTTCAGGTGGGGCATGTTCCATTGTGTAACCTGTGTTCTTTTGGTGCTGCAGTTGTGTATCAAGGTGTGCTGTCGGCTCGGGTGGGGACATAGAATGATTTTGAAGGTAGACCCTCCCCTACCCTCAAGGTTTCAGTCATTTATGCTCCCGGTGTACACACTAGTGTGCAGATACATCTGGGTTAGGTGCGCTCTATACATAATAAACTAAACTAAACAAATCTTGTTAGATGTTATAAGATGGTGTTGTATCCTGATTGTAGTCTGATGCTTCACCCTGATGCTCCTCACTGCAGCCTTTGTCATCATTGCAGAATGCTCCCCTTCAGAATGCCCCTCTCTGTAGGGCAGTGCTATTCAAACTGTCTATGCTGAGTACCCTCCCACCTTGAGTTAAAATATTCTTGTTGAGCCCCCCACTTGAGTAAAAATAATGTTGCCGCCCTCTCAGATGTCATATCTGCTTACATTTTCTATTGAAAGCAGTCACAGTACTCCCTTTGTGAAGAGCCTCACCTCTTCCCCCGCCCCCATGGCCATCCTTCAGACCCCCTATAGTGGCCAGCCCCACATTTGGAATAACAGTGATCTATGGAGAACGCTGAAAGTGTGACAGTTGGTCAGTGGCTGTGCCCCTCATTGACAAAATGTAGTAAATATTCCAGCATAGCAAATGAGGGTACTCCTACATTGATACAGCACAGTGCTTCCATGTCCTTCTTCAGTCTCTCATTGGCCCAAAGTTACATTCATGGATGAAGCCACAGCAGAGAGGGTGCTACGTTTCCTGGAAGAACTTTTCCAAGGGCAGGGTCACCCAACATTTTAGTATCTGACAATGGGACGAGACTGTGTCCAACGAAATGAAAGCATTTCTCAAGGGCCTCAACATTGACACCCTAGCACATCGCTCTACCACCTTCAAGCTAAGGGCATTGTTGAGAGATTTAACAGGGTGGTACAAAACACCATCCAGCTGCTAGTTACGGTCGTGGACACCATGAAGAAAGGAGTAAATGAGATGTTACATTCCCATAGAGGACGCAAACGCCCTACCACTGGCACTACTCCCTTCATGTTGATGTAGGGGAGGGACTGCCATGACGTTCAGTGTCTGTCCTGACTCATTAAGAGTCACAAGCAGTAAAATGACCCACACCCACTTCCGCTATGTTGAAACATTAAGAGGGAAGAGCTTAAGGGTAATTCTCTCGATGAGGCCAGAACACCAATGAGGGAACATACCATTCAACTGGGAGACACTGCGTTAGCCTGCCCCGCCATGTTTCCAAGGTGATCTTTCATTTTAGCAAACCCACCAAAGTTACAGGATTAGTGACCTTGGCTCCCATAGGTCTCCCTTTCCTGGTGACCTGCACGAGCCATGGAACGTTGGAAGATGATGGTTGCCATTGAGGCACACTGACACTGTTCGCCTCGCCCGCCTCTCTCCCTCTGCTCCATTAATATTTAAATAAGCACAGTTTTACTCCTACCTGGTGTCCTTTCTTTCCCCACAAGTGGCGACGAGCACTGAGAAGAGAAGGCACATCAGCGGTGGAATCTGAACTGTGTATTTCTACACGGTCTGCATGCTGATGTGTTAAAAGCTCCACCTCTTCACCTGTGAGGTGATTTGAAGAGATCATTAAGCCTGTGAGTGCTGTGAATCTCCTGCAGCATTAATAGGTTGGTAAGGAACCTGTTTGGAGGGGGAGAGTGGCAGATGTAAATATTTAATGCAGCCACTGAGCTTTTAAAGTGTGACTAAATAAGGAGGAAGAAGTGAAGGAGAAGCTAATCACTTTTATAGGAAAAAATAAGGATGACAAGTGAAATATAAAGAATAAAAGAATACTTTAAATAAGAGGGAGGAGAACAGAGCATAAGTGAGGAGAAATGTTAATATGTCTGTGCAACCACCTATTCCATCTCCAGGAAATCCCATTATGAAATGGGAATTGTAGAGAGAACTGTCTGAGGCCTACTTGGATGCTCAGGATGGTCAGGAGTTCAGAGCTTCAAAGAAATTGTCATTGAAGACCGCGATAGGTGTGGGAGCAGTGAGGCTTATGAAACACTTACCTCCTGGTCGGGAGGTTGTCAAGGTTAGAGGACTGATTTGCAGAGACAACTAATACAGTTCTGGAATGCTTCAACTTCTATTCAAGAAAACAGATGCCAGGTGAAGGTATTGATGACTATGTGGGAGCTTTACGAGATCTGGTGGCTAAGTGTGATTTAAAGCTCCTGATCAAGTGCTGCGTGATCAGATATTGATAAATGCATTAAATAAGAAAATTAGAGAGAAACTTTGGACAGGAGCTTATCCTGATTTCCATTCTACAATAGAGACAGCAAGGAGTATTGAAGCATTAGAGCTAAGCATTAAAGCGCTTGAGGGAGATTAGAAAGATGACTTGTAGGCCATTGGGCCAGTTAAGAAAGTGATGCAAAGAGGGAGAAGGGATGTACAGAGTTTATTTGTGCATCAACTTAGGGGTAATAAAATGGGCCTCATTACGAGTTTGCCGGTCCGGATACAATGGTACTGGTAAGCTTGCCGGTACCCATGTATCCAGACCGGCAAACTCTGAGTTGTGCTCAAGGGTGACTTTCATTCCGCCAGGTCTGACCTGGCGGAATGAAAGGCACCCGCGAGCACAGCATGCCTGTAGCACAGGCACCATTATGAACAGTGCCAGTGCTACAGGCATCCCCATTGGGAATGGGGATCACTCGATTCTGGCACACGCAAAAGGGCAATTACCGGGTCAGGCTGGTGCGGAATACCCCGGTAATTGCCCATTCGCGTGTGCCGGACTTTCTTGCAAGTTTGGAAGTAGCCTTGCTGGTTTTACCGGCAAGGCTACCTCCAACCTTGTAATGAGGCCATTGTTTTAGGTGCGGAATTGAAGATCATCTTGCTAACAACAAAGGCTGCCCAGCCTTGGAAAAGGAATGTTCGAATTGTGGTTGCAAAGGAAAGTTTTCAAGGATGTGTCATGTGAGGCATAAGAGCAAAGTGCATTATATCGAAGGCAATGTAGTTAGTAGTGAGGACGAAGCTGCAGATTATGACTTAATGGTGAATGGAGGTCTAGAACAAGATGATCTTGAAAGACCTTGATGTTCAGTTTTATTTGATGGACGCAAGAAGAGAGTAATGGCAGATTCATGTACAAAGTACACCATATTGGGATTAGAATACTTCAAGGACGTTTTTGGTGAGTATAAAGTGTTCAAACCGGATATTAATCCAGGAGGATATGGTGGTGGTAAAACGGACATTTTAGGGTAGGTTCTTAAACACGAGCTAAAGTGCATATGCTGGGCTCAGGATGAGATAAAACTGAAGGAGGGTACAGTGCCTTTAAGAAACAAGGTGTGAAAAGATACCAATTACAGTGAGGAAATATTTAGATGAACTATTAGAGAAAAACAGCTGGAAGGGTCAGAACTTAAGGAATGTGAATGAATTTGTGGTGGCAGATTGTCACCTTCTACCTAACTTGCAAGAGATGCTAACGTTATTGGGTGAGGCAAGAATTTTCGGCACCTTGGAAATGACGAGTGCATATCAGCAGGTGAAGTGACATAAAAACTCAAAACCTTTAACAGCTTTTATAACACCTAATGGTCTGTACCAATTTAAGAGGATACCATTTGGCTTGGTGAGCGCCTCTTCTGTGGTTCAGAGAATTATGCATATTCATTTCAAGAGCGTATGTGGAGTGGTGACATTTTAAGATAATGTATTGATCTATGGTAAGAATTAGGAGGAAAACAACAGCATTCTAAAGTAAGTCTTAGCAATTTTGGAAAGATGTGACATGGCCCTTAAAGGTGAAAAAAGCAAGTTTGGTGCAGAGGAGATTGAGTATTTAGGACACTGTATTTTGGGAAAAGGTGTCAAACCAAAACAGAATCATATTGACACTATACAAGGAACACCAGCTCCGGTGAATGTAGAACAGTTATGGTCTTTCTTGGGCTTGACAGAATTTTACTTGAGATTTGTGGAACTTTTTGCACACAAAACAGAACCATTGAAGACATTACTGAGCAAAGGTACAGTTGTTGAGTGGACTGAAGTGGAAGAACAATGTTTTCAAGGCATTCAAGAGGACATTAAAGTGGCGTTACCAATATAAAACTTTGAGAGTGGCAAAATAGGTGTGTTTGGTGTGAATGCGAGTAGTTACGGTTTGAGTGCTACCCTATTGCAAAAGGATAATGGACAGTTATGGGTGGTAGCACATGCATCTAGAACGTTAACTGAGGATGAATGTAAAATTTCAATTATTGAAAAAGAGGCTCTTGCCTGTATCTCGGCAGTGGAGCATTTTAAAATACTTTTGTGGGGCATTGAAATTACAATTTACAATTAAAACATATCATAAGCCATTGTTACATGTGTTGGCACCAGGAGCAGGCATAGACTGCAGAGATTAGTGTTGAAACTTCAAGGATATAAATTCAAAACAGAATATACCTGGTAGGGATATTTATTTATTTATTGTTTATTTATATAGCGCTTCTACACAGGTAAAGTGCTTCAAAGTGCTTCAAGGTGGAAAGGTAACAGGGGAATACAGTAATCTTTCTTAGGCCTTGAAGATTCCGAATGATCTAAACAGAAAAACTAGCATACTAGGTCTGACAATATATCTCCTAGTGCAAGTGCATGAAGTGGTACAATTGAGACCAAGCTCAGGAGGGTGGGGATGTAAAAGTGTGGGGGGACAAGAACAGACAAACTAACTGGTACTAGTACATTTAGGTCATGCATGCGTACAGACAGAGGTGTAGTGACGGGGGAGGGTGGGTGTGAAACAAAGAGTCCGGTCCACCTGGGCCATGGGTTGGGTGCAGAGAGGTTGCCCCATTCAATGAGCGTAAGCTGAAGTGCAGTAATGTTGAACAAAGTTCAGCGGCCAGGAGGCAAGTGCAAAAGACTGGCAGGGGGAGCCTGCGACCTATAGGCTCTGAAGGTGAACTAGGCAACCAGTCAGCAAAACTGAACAGTATTTGGGAGGAGAAGGAGGGTGGAGAGAAAAGAAAGGAGGTTAGCAGGGGAGCATGAGTGAGAAGGCGTAAGAGAAAAGGAAGGGCTTGCAGAGTTTCCGGAACTTAAGGTGCTCCGCCTCAAGATGGAGAGAGGCAGGGAGGCTGTTCCAGAGGGAAGCACCTGCAGAGTATAAAGATCTACTCTCAAATCTCAGTGAAAGCGGTTCACCCACGGAGAGTTGGAGGAGGATGAGCGGAGGACTCTAGAGGGAGAATAATTAGGAAGAGAGCGTTGTAGATAGTGTGGGCCCCGGCCCCAGAAATCCTTGTGTATTATGCAGAGGGTCTTGAACTTGATCCTTGCAGCCATGGGGAGCCAGTGGAGGGTTTCAGTGCTGGAGAAATGCTTAAGGCCAAGGATAAGACTTGCGGTTCTGTTCTGGATGAGTTTCTGAGGACAGAGAGTAGAAGTAGGAAGATTGAAAAAGAGGCTGTTGCTCTCGAGGCGATGAGCCTCTGGGGGAAAGTGAGAAAAGGTACAGTTGGTAGTTGGACAATTGATAGGCGGATGGCCTGTCAAGATTACCCAGGGGTGTAACTGATAATGTTGAAGATGAATGTGAAGAGGCCTGGATAGATTATGAAGAGAGAATAGGTACTGAAGTGGGGTGGCTAGGTAAAAAAGCTATCTCAAGAGATGAATGGCATGAAGAAGGAAGGAAGGATGAGGTGTTACTGCAAGCTAAGGAGTATTATTGTAGTATCCTAGCATCATATATGCTATGTTGTGCTGTGTGACTATGTGATTGAGTAGTGGAGCTCGGAGTGTTGGTGCGAAGCCTGGAATGGTGCGAGTGTAAGGGTTCCACTAAGGACGGTTAAGGACTGGCAGGGAGAGAGCCAAGGGAAGCAGAAGCACATCACCTCATCTCCTATCTTACTTTCCCACTCTAACCTGTAACATTAAAGAAGACTTACCTTTTCTACAATACTGGCTCTAGTGTGGTTCCTGAGTATTCCTGCCTGTGTCATACCACACTAAGATACATCATTTGGCGACGAGGAGCAAAAAGAACCCGAAGAACAGTGGGAAGCAGTTGAACTTTGGAGAAGGAGATCCTGAGAAAGTGAAGTGAGGCCTCAGAGGTGATGTCGGACCAGGTGAAAAGCAGGGGTCCATAGAAGTTGAGGCGGAGACCATAGTACATGGAGAGTAGAGGAGCCTGATGCCAGTTAAGAGTTCTGAAGAGCTGCCTTACTGGACTGTTTGTAACTGGAGAAGCACCGGAGATGGCAGCAACATCAGGCAAAAGTAGCATTTTACAGCAATCCAAACTAGACCGGAGCTTCAGGATGCGAGCCGGAGTGAAAATGATATTGGCATGAGGAGTCCTGCCAATAGTCGTGCTGCCTGGAGAGTAGAACAACCAGTTGTTGTGCTGCCCGGAGTGGAGAGGAAACCAGCCTTTAAATTGTACAGCAGCCGAGCCGTGCTCGAGTAAATGCCCATCTGCCACGTGAAGTGAAGAAATGCAGACATTGAGCGATGCGACCCTTATGTGCCGGAGAACGGATATCACGTGGTCATGGCACAGGCACCATGGACAATTCATGACGAAATTTAAGGAATTTTAGGTTGCCTGGAGGGCTATGGGTGGCACGCGCCCAAACGTGCCCTCCTGCGTTCCACTGCTGCCGTTGGGCTGGAACGCAGTGAAAAGTTCCCAGCGCCATGACTTTGCCTGCAGTGTTCGCGGAAGACGTTCGAGGAAAGGGCCTTCGGGCGCACGATGCCGTGATGACGTACACGGAAGCTTTTGCTTTCACATAAATGTGGCCAATAGGAGATTGAAGCGGCTGGGGCGGGTATTGGAGTTTCCTTTCAGATGAAGCGTTGCTTTACAGAAATGGTATCGCTGATTGCAGCGGTGTTGGAACGGGAAGCTGGAGGAGTTTTGGATCTAGTTTTGGATCTAGTGGGATAGTTGTCTGTCGCAGCGGCCTCAGTGACTGTCGGATGCATGCGGTAAGGTCGTAAGCTATCCTGACAGTGTGTTGTGACGTTACGCGAGAGCTGGAACTCCGGACGGATTTTGAGTTTCGTCCGTGCTGCAAAGATGATAATACGTTTGTTTTTGGACATCCGCAGCAGCAACTTTAAGGGGAAACTATAAGGTACTGTTACGAGGGCGGCATTCATCTACGCAGGATTGGATTGCGGTTATGTGACTGTCAACGAAAAAAAAAAATAAGGAGATGTTAAACGTTAACATTTTTTTGAAGGCATTTCGAAGGAAACATATTGTTTATCTTTCAGATGAACGTTTATAATTAAGGTACAGTGTAACGAAATGTATGGGGATATGAATGTTTTATTTTTAGAAGTTTATGCCGTACTACGGGCTTGTGGAGGAGAAATGAAGTAATGTGGATGTAATTGCAATTTTGGTATGCATGAGTGTTAATGTGCAGCACATGATGTATTTTATAGAATAATTCAATGATTGTAAGGGTACAATTATGCAAAGGAGTTTAATATTTTAAATGTCCACAATATTGGTTTTACAGTTTATTGGGGATTCACAATACGAATTGTGAATAGCGCCCCCAGCATGGTGACTGATCACCACCATGGCTGAGGGTGCAACTCATTCCTGCTTTGGGAAATGTAGAGATGTTTATGCGAATTTTGTAGTAAAATGTATGTTTTGTGTATTAGAGTGAGTTTGAAGTGCATGTTTGGGAGCATGGAATTGTGGTACGGGTTATTTGTTGAAGTTTGCTGTTGTATGCAATAGGAGTTTGGGTGTGTTTGGGAGTTTTGGGTTGTGACCCAAAAGTGCGCACAGATTGCAGCGGGTTCTGCAATTGTATTACAATGTAGTAAGAAGTGGATGTTTTGGTGTGTACACGTGGGTAGTGTGACCCATTTTTAGTTGTAGTGTGTACACGTGGGTAGTGTGACACATTTGTAGTTGTAGTGTACGTGTCTTGTGTGACGCGTCTGTTCTGGAGTTGCATGCATATAAGGGGTTTTGGCTCCCGCACTGGGGCCAGGTGTGGTTGCTGTTTGAAAAACCTTCAGGGGTTGGACACTATTTGAGTGCTCCAGGAGTTAAGCCCTTAGATTAGGGTAGTGGCGTAGAACCCAGAGCAGGAGGCAGGTGACTGCTGCTTGGAGAAGCTTCGTTTTGCTTTTGAAAACGTACTACTGTCTGCACAGCATTGCGAGCTATACACAGCTCCTGCTGGCGAAACTTTCATTCCTTGCCGCTTCCTGGAGGAGGTGGAGCCAGCCCGCAGCACGTGACGGATCACGTGACTTTGCAGGGCTATTTCAGGAGCCGTGAGTCACCCTCGCGGCGATAAGCCCGGCAGCGAAAAGGGCGCTGCATTTCTGTTGGGCTGTTGGGCGGTTGAAGGGTGAAAGGACAAAGATAAAACCAACACGCTTTACTGCCTCGGCCGATAGCCCAAGAGTGTGGTGAGTGCCTAGTTGTCCATGCTCCACATTGCATTGAAGCCTCTTGGCTATTATATCTGTTCCTGACTGTTTGTGCCTTGTAAAAATGAAACGAGGCATCAACTCTTTAAAAACAGGAATGCCTCCTGCTACTGCTGCTCTTTTTACGAACAGCATCCATGCCGTGCCAAACGTGGCTGCGGAAACTCTGAATAAAACGAGATTGAGTTCAGCTCCTCGTGTGAGGACTCAAAAAGTGATGTCCAAAAGTAAAGCAGTGTTATCCGATGGGATGGACATTCGAACTTTTTGTTCTAAATCCATTTATGAGATCCCCTGTGATTCTAATAACAGGGATAATACTTTGAAAGTAAACGACTGTTTGGTTGAAACTATTGCAGCTATAAAAAAGGATTCTTCACATGGGCAACAAAATAAGAACAGTGTAATGGAGGATGTTTTGACGGAAGAGGTTGCAAAAGCTGTCTCTTCAACTGAACCTATAGTAAACTTTGCCAAGGAAAATGTCTCGCTTACAGATAGCATTTTGCTTAATAACGTACTGACTGGTGCTGTTGTGCCGTGTGATAAAATAGCTTATAGTCCTGTTATATCTATAAGTGATGCATCAAACTTTAAGACATTTATTTCGGATGAGGGCGAGGTGCCAGTAATTGATCTTGACATAAATGCCTCTGGTTTATTAAATCATACTTTACAGGAAAATCTTTCCAAATCGCCTATCTTGTTTACGAACATCAGCGTGGCAAATTCTGTAGCAAATCTATCCTTTTTAGCTCCAACTCCACGGAAAGTACCCTCACACAATATGCCAGAGTTTGGAAGGGCAGAATCACAGAGTGTAAACATAGGATTTGCGCTTACCTCTTTGAACACGGCAATTATAGCGTTAGCAAAGTTGTTTGAAGTTTTAGTTACAAAAGCCGATGCACACTCAGATCAATTAAACCAGCTATTAGCTGAACAACTTGTACATTCTAACAAATTGATTGGTTTGGGGCATGCTGACTCCATTTCTAAAAAAAGGAAGTCTGTAATGTCGCAAACCTCGGCTCAAGTGACATTTAATCTTCAACAAACATATCAACCCATACCAAGTTTTCCAGCACCTTTAGTTGACCCTTTCACCCCCACAATCCAAATTTTAGCTAAACAGCAAAAAAAAACACCATATCCATTGTTTGATGTCAACACAAGCTTAGCTGATCAAGCGAAAACAGGGCTGAATAAAGCTGTTTCTCAACCGAAAAAGACAAAAAACATCAAATCTGTGACTAAATGTGCCTCACAAATTAAATCTTTTGTGAAGAACCTGTCTATACCAGCTGCAACCACTTTAGCTGCCGCTAAAGTAATATCAAAGAAATATGCTCTTCAGGCACAGTCAAAAAAAGCGAAATCAAATCCGGTGGTAGTTCCCCCGGTTGTAGACCATAGTCCCCTAAATGAGCTGATACGTGTGGCTACTGACATGTCTAAAAATAATGCTACTTTGACAGGAGCGGGAGCTAGGGATGTACGGCTTAAAGAATTAAGGGAAGCAATTGATGACTATATGGTAGCCAAGCCTGCTCTCAAAAGCTTAACTTTTGCACCTTGTGAAACGGCTCTTGTTCATAAACCTGTTACGACGTTGATACAATCACCTCAAACAGCAAGTTCACAAGTCCCTACTAAAGTGAGCACAGCACAAGTTGTGTCTCAGGCATCAGCCGTTAACGCACAAAACACCCTGGAACCTGAGCCCTTGTCTGCTAGTGACATCGAAAGGTTGATTCAGTCCTCGTTAATTAAATTCTTTGAGATTCCTCCCACGACTCAAGATAAAGTCTGTCCACCAGTCCAACCAATCTTGAACCTGCAGCCTCAGGTTGACACCTCAAAACGTGTGCGTATCTGTGCAAAGCGGCCAGCGATCCATGCTTTAACACTTAGTTGTTTGCCTGAACCTGTCAAGCAATATAACTTGAATCGTGCATCGGTGCTAGCAATATTTAGTGAGATTCCTGAGCTCGATGATATTGGGACGGTTGACATCGAGCTCGTTGAATTTGTCAACAATTCTAACTGGACTGCGTCAACTCTCTGGATAAATTCAAGGATTGTAGTAAATACACTCTGGTCTGTCAAATCACAATTGTTGGACTTGGGTTTCTCCCTTCAAATTAAATCTGATTTAATAGACTCTTCTATACACTTACAACAATCGGCTAGCTTAAAACATACACCAAACAAAAATCAAGCACTGTCTCATCCCGCATGCACTTGTGAGTTTAAAATCAATCAACGTTAGCATGATGAAATTACAGAATCTTGTTTGTCATTTGTAAGCTGGAATTCGAGAGGGAACAGACATCTGCTAAATAATGGGAGTGTACAGCTATTAGAGCATGACGTAATTATGATACAAGAGTCATGGTTTACTAGTGTTCCCACATGGAACAATTATGATGTCACTCTGATACCAGCTGAGAAGGGTCTTTTGGGACGTCCTACTTCTGGTCTATTGATGGGGGTGAAACAGACCGTGGGTCTGAAAATTGAACCTTGGTTTTCTCCAAACGCTTTTCTACAGATGACAAAGATCGGTGGCAAGGACTTTGTGGGTGCCGCTATCAACGTGTATTGGAACCCGCTGCGCATTTCTGATGAGTGCTTTTTGGATTCTGTGGTTAAGGCTATCGATATTGTGATGCTCGAGGGCTCGTCTCATTTTATTATTCTTGCTGGTGATTTAAATCTGCATTGCCTAGGCCCTCCAGACAAATTGGAAAAAAATCGCTTGAGTATGTGGTCAACCTTAGTCAAATCTCGAAACTTGTTCATGTTAAATGGTGCCTTCCCACAAGACACGCCACCAAGATCTACTTGGCATCGTGCTAATAGCGAGGGCATCATTGACTTTATGTATGTTAATGCACAGATGTTTAACAAGGTAACAGCATTTAAAATAATTGACTCAGACATGAGCGACCATAATATGCTATGTATGCTTCTGTCTGTAAATGTTAGCATCGACCAACTAAAACCTTTCTTTCTTACGGGCTCGTACAACATAAATCCGGCTAGAAATAGATTAATATGGACTGAGTCTTCGTTGGGAGCCTTTAGGACACACTATTACGCTCAACTTAATCACGGAGCATCCCAAAACTCTCTGCCAGTTATACCATATTATGACCTAATGCAGGCATTCCAACCGGGGTCCATCAAACAGAAAGTGAAACAAACCCCCCATCTGCACATATTTGATCACCAAATTAGACTTGAGAAAGCTAGGGTACGTTCTGAGAGGAGAGCAGCCCTTAAGCTCCCTTTGCATATGCGACAAACTGTTTTGTCCCGTATCAAAACTAAATATAGAAATTGGATAAGAGGAAGGAGGGCAAAGCTTTATCAAATTGATGGAATTAGCATATTGAAAACCTTGGCTTCAAAGAACACTGCTCAGTCATGGAACATCATAAATCAAGTGACTGCAGGACATCAGGTGGCGGTTCAATCAAATGATGTGTCTGAAGCAAGGTGGATACAGCATTATACTAAACTATTTGCTGAACCTCCGGCGCATTTCTCTAAAAACTCATTTGATACTCTCCCTCCTTTCTATATACATTTTGACAGAGAAGACATCATGTATTTTATTAAGCGAGCCAACAATTCCAGAGCCCCAGGCCCGGATGGCTTATCCAATGCTCACCTTAAACGGTTTCCGGACATCTGGGCGGATATCCTTTGTCTCGTATTTGATCATGTTAACACCTCACAGAGAATTCCCCTGTCATGGAAGCAATCTATTGTTGTTCCGGTTTATAAGAAAGGTGAACGGTCCAACCCAACAAGTTACAGACCGATCTCTCTTTTGGATGTCCCGGGTAAGATCTTTTCTCAGCTGATCTTGCGCGAGCTGAAAAACTGGACAAAAAAATGCCTTAAGAGAGATCCTTTTCAATCAGGTTTTGTAAGTGGACTTGGCACACTTCCTAACATGATCACATTAAATATGTTGAAGTCGAAATATGCACTTAGGAAGCAACCTTTATATTTTGCGTTTATTGACTTTCGTTCTGCTTTTGACTCTATTAACAGAAACTTACTATTTTATAAGTTAAAAGTTTTTGGTTGCCCTTCTTCTCTCTTGTCAATTATCATCCAACTACATACGGACACGTCTATGCGTGTTAGGCTCTCTTTTGAAGGTCTTCTACCTTCTTCCTTTTCAACGTTCCTGGGACTTAAACAAGGGTGCAGCTTAGCATCGATATTATTCAATTTGTTCATATTGGATATGGGGAGTTATTTCGTGCATACTTTGTCCGATGCTCCTGAACTTGGTGGTCAGCGCATACCATGGTTGCTTTATGCGGATGACCTTGTTTTAATATCGCAAACTCCTAGAGGTCTCCAGAACTTGTTGTCTGCATTGTCTAACTATTCTAAGGAGAACCAACTTCTAGTCAACTTGGAAAAATCTCAGATTCTAGTCTGTAAGTCAAGAGGGAAAGCTAAGAGCTTAAACATAGTGTGGTATTTACAACAACAACCAATAGAAATTGTGTCAGAATACAAATATCTGGGTCTATACATTCAAAATACCATCATTGATAATAGACATTCGACTGTGTTACAGTCAAAACTGTCAATGCTGCTGTCACAGGCGAAAATACTCGTTTATAAGTACGGGAAATTTACACTGAGGCATTTGTTTATGTATTATGAGCAAAAAGTCATCCCCATCTTGTTATATGGTGTAGAATCCAAGTTGTATTCTAATGACCAAGCTTGGAACAAACTTGAGGCCACATTTTGGAGAAAGGTTTTAAATTTGCCAAACTGCTTACCTTTGCCCATACTGCGTTTTGAATTAGGGCTCAAATCATTATCTAGTAGGGTCAAATGGAGACTGTGTTCTTTCTTTCGAAAATGCATTCTTGGTGGTGGTGAGAACAATATAATGAGTACGATTGCTGGCTACTTGACCTCCTCCGGTTTGGCCTTTCCTAGTCGATGGCGTGGCTTTGTATTAAATGCTATGTCTGAAGCTGATATATCATTACAGCTGCTGATGGAGAACCCAATTCGTGCTAAAACAAAATATTACCAATGGGAGTGGATCCAGAACTATGAACGTTGCAGACAATATAAAGATTTTAATTCTAAAATCTTTGGCATTAAATTCTTGGGTCAAGCGCCAAGTTATCTACTAAAATGTCCCTCTGCGAAAATTCGGTCCAAGTTCTTGCGGTTGAGAATGAACTTGTGGCCTACGAGAGAAGTGTTGGTGAGGCGGAAGACTATTCCTCCTGAACTAAACTTTTGTCGGTTTTGTAATCGTCACAGTGTCAAAGAGACTTTACAACACGTGATAGTTGCATGCCACGCTTTGGAAGACATACGGGCAAAATATTTTACGAACCTGCTAAATGTGCACATGCAATGGGACGATTTGGACATATGGAGTTCTCTAATCAACAGTACCAGATTTTCGGTTATAAAGGCACTGGTGCACTTTCTAGAATTTATATTACCTTGTGAACTTTTTTTATGAACAGTCATACTAATAATTGGCTGAATGTACATGAGTTGATGTGGTTTTCTATCCTTTGAGATTGTTCTTAAAAGGGTAACTTGTGCTGAAGTAATTGTATTATTCTGCAAATTGTGATATTTGTTCGTTCAGCTTTCTTTACTATATGTCCTAAGTGTATGTTAATCATGTATTGGGACCTTTTTATGGAATTATCATGTAATTTTGAAACGTTGATTTCATTCAGCTATAACAAAATAAAAAAAAAAAAATATATATATATATATAAATTTTTCGAGATTTATTCAACGCAATTTAGTTTGCTTGTGAGTTTTAGGGCAAGGGGCCCGTGTTGTAGTAATTGTGCGTTGTAGGTGACCTCACAGTGTTCCTCAGAGTTGAGGTTGGAGGTTTGGGAGTGAAGTTCATATTCCTGGAAGGTTTTTTTTTTTTTGTGTGGTGCCAGGCGATGCCTTAAGAGGAGTAGTGGCTCGCCAGTCGATTAATTTTACACTGTTAATGGGTTTTCTTTTATGCCAGGCGATGCCTCAGTAGGAGTAGTGGCTCGCCAGTTATTTTGCTATCAAAATGTTGTTTTGGAGTGGCGCACAGTTTTGTAGTCGTGTTAGTGTTGTGGGTTTTCTTTTGGGGAGCTTGCTGTTTTAAACTGTGTTGTTTAAACCACACTGACAACCGTTTTAATAATTATTCTAAAATTTTTTGGGAGAGTTTGGATCTGCACATTTTTACTTTTCACCTTATGTGCGTCTAAACTAATCTTTTTTTTTGCAAATTGATGTTTTGCAATACACCGCATTTTTCATCTTTGGTGTACTATTAAGTTTTCGGGAACATTCTGCAAGTGTTCTATTTTCATCCTTTCTACACTTGTTATGGAATTTCCTGTGTTTGCACGGTTGATTCTGTGCACTTTGCCTTTTGCACTCCACGCCTTTTGTGGTTGTGTCGTGTTTTTGTGATCTTTGTGTTGTGAGTGGCTATCCTTTATTTTTCCTTTCTGTTAATTGTGAGGAGAGGGGGTGGTGATGTTGTTACTGGCTAGGATGGTTACAAGCTAGGTGAGTGTCATCCAAACCTTAGTTATTCCTCATGTGTTTTATCTTTGATATTTTATAGGATGTTGGATGTAGTGAGTATGCTTTAATTACAGCGACGGGAGTGTCCTGTATTAGGGTGAGGTTGTGCCGGGACATGGCAGGTCCAGGGTTTGGGCGTGGCAGGCCCTTACAGAAGGAGAAAAGTTTTTGTATAGTTTGGTTAGGTGAGTTAGATGTGTTTTGCTCATAGAGAGCAGGTTGTGCTTGGGGGTGGCAGCCCTGAGGTCCTGGGGGGCAGACCAGGACATAAGGCGAAATGTTCCTCGAGGGTTGTTTCCTTTTTACACATGTATGTTTATACTTTTCCTTTTCTTCTAAGGAGGGGGATGTGTAGTATCCTAGCATCATATATGCTATGTTGTGCTGTGTGACTATGTGATTGAGTAGTGGAGCTCGGAGTGTTGGTGCGAGGCCTGGAATGGTGCGAGTGTAAGGGTTCCACTAAGGACGGTTAAGGACTGGCAGGGAGAGAGCCAAGGGAAGCAGAAGCACATCACCTCATCTCCTATCTTACTTTCCCACTCTAACCTGTAACATTAAAGAAGACTTACCTTTTCTACAATACTGGCTCTAGTGTGGTTCCTGAGTATTCCTGCCTGTGTCATACCACACTAAGATACATCAATTATGTCAAGGGTTGGCCATCTGAGAGAGGATTTAGAGGTGAATTGAGCTAGAGAAGGAATATTGCTGATGAAATTTGTGTTCAGGGAGAATGTGTTGTGAGAGTTGAGGTGTTGATTCCTCCATGAGGGCAAGAATAATCAGAGTTGTGCATAAAGGACATTTGCGCATTTTGTCTACAAAGAGACAGTTAGAGCAGATGTTTGGTTGCTGAGTATGGATTCAGAGATAGAGAAAGTTGTGAAACTATATGCACTGTGTCACAATAATGACAAGGCTCTTACCACAAGAGTGAGTCCAATGATCCCTGTGGATTTTCCTTCAGGGATGTGGAACAAAATAGCAATACACTTAGCAGGTCCTTTCCAAGTATTGCCAGAAGATTGCAAATGTTTAGTGTGTGTGATGGATTACTATTCAAAGTGTCCTCTTGTTCAACCCATGAGGGATGTGATCATTATTTTTGAAAAACTATTCACAAATGAACGTGCACTAGAGAAAATCGTGTCGGACACTGGTGTACAATTTAAATCGGGGGAGATGGTGAAATTATTGAGTGAATATAATGTGGAACATGTGTGTACTTCCTTATATCACCCACAATCTAAAGGCATGATCAAAAGATTGAACAGGAGATTGAAGGAATTGGTCCATATGTGTTTACAGAATAACTGGAATTTCAAGAAAGAGATGGTTAAGTTAATTGTTTCTTACCAAACTACTGCCCACAGTTTAAGGAATGCAGCTCCTTTCCAATTCATGCGAGGAAGATTGCATTGCTATAGGTTGTGTCCAGGATGAGTGAGAGATGAAGGAAGACAATACAAATGGGATGGAGGAATACAAAGCAAGTTACGAAAGAGATTAGAAGGTAAACAAATGGTGCAGAAGAGGTGTACAGATTACAAATGAAGTGCAAAAATGCTTAGAATACAAAAGGGAGATTGGTTCAGAGTAAAGTTACCTGAAAAAACAGTAAAGGGTTTGTCAAGATTTTTAAGTCCCAAAACAGTGAGTTAGTGTAGGGGATGGTGTTTGCATTTGAGAAATGGGGAGAGGTGGAACCTGAATAGAATAACATCTAGTCATGGTGGAAGAAGTGCATGGGAAGAAGGAATGAGTGGTTCATGGCAGGAGTTGGTGGAAGATCATAGAGAGAATGTGCAGAAGGATACTCCTGTTGTCGAGGAGAATTAAGTACATGGGAACAGCAGTGAGAGAGTGCAGTATGAAGGGAGTGATGAACATGTAACATAATCTAGGGGAAGCTCAAGATCCATATTGTGTGTGAAATGTAAGGATTATCTTATCTAGTAAAGTTCTGTTCCAATTGTTGTTAATGTAAAATAGGAAGATATGTTGCATCCTTGGCTCGTACAGGTTTCCCTTTCCTTGAGGCCTGCGCGAGCCACAGAATGAACGGAAGATGACGGTTGGCATTGAGGCACCGGCTCTGTTCCCTGAGCCGCCTCTCCCTCCGCTCCATTAATTTTTAAATAAACACATTTGTTCTCCTACCTGGTGTCCTATTATTCCCCACTGTGCCTCTTCCATTATCACAACCAGTGGCAGGTGACTGTGAAAAATTGTATTTCCAGCACACTGGACATGAGGAGTACTCTGGAAATCCTTGCCCCTGTCATGAGGATCTGGATGAAAACTGCCTCCAGGTGCAGCTCCACCTGGCCTCTCTGAAACACAAGTACAGAGCAGCTGAGCAGAAGCGGCAGGCTTCTAGCACATCCTCTGACAAACTGGCCTGCCGCCTGCTCCAAAGGCAACACAGACTTTCCATCTGCTCAAAGAAGAGGGCCTATATCCAATCCTGCCTCTCTGGGGCCACTAACAACATGGCTGAACTTTTCAAAATTTGCAAGTAACTGACCAATCCTACTGCAGTCTCCTTTTCTCCTCTGCCTTCCCTGGCCCTTTGCACTTCACTGGCCTCTCATTTCATTACTAAAGCTGAGGACATCCTATCCTCTCTCCTCTCTACACCTCACCCTTCTCCCTCGCCCACTCTCAGGCCTCCCTTGGCCTCCCTTCCTCTTCCCACATACTCTCCTCTTTCTGTCCCATATCACCTGATGAGGTTTCTAGACAGGTCTGCTCTTTCAAGGTTTCATCCAAACAGGTGCTTCCCTGCTCCTCCAGAACTATCAGGGACTACATTGTGTCCCTTGTTCCAGCCTTGGCCAATTTCTGCAATAACTCCTTTGCCACTGGATCCTTCCCATCACTCCTCAAGCACTCACTTGTGCAACCACTCCTCAAAAAACCATCTGCCAACCCTTCCTGTCAGGCTAACTACAACCCTATCTCAATTACCCACTTCATGGGTAAACTCATGGAGAAGCAGGCCATCTCCCAACAAATCCACCACACTGAATCTGTTGGTTGTCTCCACGACCACCAGTCTGGCTTCAGAGCTGCTAGAGGGACATAAACTGCACTCCTGAACACCCCTGAAGACTTGTTCTCTAATCTTGATTCCAACTCTCCTTCCGTTCTCATCCTGCTTGACCTTTCCTTTGCCTTTGACATGGTCAATCATGCCACCCTCATAAATCGGCTCTGTGATACCCTTGGCTACCCTACTTCCTCAATCTTCCTAACTCCACCCTTTGCTCCCTTCAACTAATCCAGAATTAGACTGCAAGTCTTATCCTTGGCCTCAAGTCCAGGGACCACATCTCTCCAGCCCTAAAATCTCTCCACTGGCTCCCAGATGCTGCAAGGATCAAGTTCAACACCCTCTGCATCATCCACAAGACTTTCTGGGGCTTGGGACCCCGCTACATCCAACTCTCTCTCCCTAATTACCTCCCTGCTAGAGCCCTTCGGTCTTCTAGCTCCAACTCTCTGCAAATCAGACTCTTCTCCAAGTAGAGAGTGGGGGATATGTCTCTCTCCTTCGCAGGCGCCTCCCTCTGGAGTGGCCTCCCTGCCCCTCTCAGACTTGAGCTGGATCTCCTTAAATTCTGGAAACTTCTCAAGACCCTCCTTTTCTCTTCCTCCTTCCCTCTCCCCATCCCCTGCTAATGTTTCCCCTCTGCCTCTTGACTGGCTGCCTGGTTCCTTCAGATTCCTACATGGGCACCAGGCCCTCCCCAACCGGTATACCCCTGCACGTGGTCTCCTCTTAGCCCCCCACCCCCCTACCTGCACTCGCCCTTATGGGCTCCCTCCCCCTCACTAGCCTGGCTGGGCCTGCACCCCCCTGAGCCCTTCCAGCCCTGTTCCTCGCACTTAGCACGTGGACATTTGCCCCTACACTCTTTTCTTCCTGGGCTCTGTCCACCTTGCCTCCCCTGGCACTCTCTTGACCCTCAGGCACCCCCTCCTGCAACCCTCCTCCCCTGTACTTCTGTTACAGCACTTGCACTATCCGAATGTCACATGACCTAGTTGGACCGTTTTTGTTTGTCATCCCTGTTCCCTCCCTTGTCTTGTTGCGCCTTGAAACACATTGTGTATAGGCACATTATAAAAACCCAATAAATAAATAAAATATCGGGGGCATGCCATTGTGAGTCCCATAGGATCTGCCACATAGATATCCTTCCTTCCTCCCTCACAACCCTTCCCTTCCTGGTTTTCCTTCAACCCACACTTTAAAGTGAAAGGGGGGGAGATAAGTCGTTTTCTGATTGCATTCTGATGTGTCAGTCACCCGGATGCCCAGCCACCCAGCGCCTACGTCAGCAGTGTGGAAGGTTCACCTGCACCATGCCTTCTCCCTTGGGATAATGCTGCCAGTGACATGGGGCCTCATTACGACCCTGGCGGTAAGGGGTTAACGCCAGCGTTAGCTGCGCCGACCCCTTACCGCCAACTACGAGGGCCCTTAGCGCCATGGCGCTTTTAACACCTGCTTTTAGCAGGTGTTAAAATCCATGGCGCTAAGGTACCATGGAGTTAATTACGCCACCGTAATTTACGGTGGCGTAATTAACGCCTTCCCCACTCCCATTATGCCCTATGGGGCAAAAATGGGAATGGGGAAGGGTAAATGGGGATTGGGGACTTACCGCCCCGCCGACCTCGGAATGGGGCGGTAAGTCCGCCAACCACCATGGCGTAAACGTAGTTTACGCCATGGTGGTAAAGTCACGGCCCAGGCGGTAACTTACCGCCTGGGTCGTAATGAGGCCCATGGTCAGTTGCTGAAGGATGCCCTGCACAGTGCCAATATCTGTCTCACTTGCTGTGACAGTGCAGGTCGGTAAACTGATTTTGTGGCGGATACACAGAGGGAATGGGAGGTTTAGTGAAGTTCAGTGAGGCGAGCGTTAAAGGTTTTTCTCTGTATCTTTCAAAGATCTGCTGCGTCGTCGCCAAGTGCTAGCACGCGCAGCGTGCTATCTAATCTCAGCTGCCTTCATGCAAAGGAATACATACATCACAATGCAGCGTTTGTTTCTCCCTCTGACGTGGCCGCTTCCTGTTGGGCTGCCACGCGAGTCTTTGCCGCTCCTAGTGACATAGGAGACACCGCATTGTGTTGTCACACATGCACATGTTGCCAAAGACAACAGGCAAAGGCCATGTACCGCTCGTATTATGTGCAGCTGAGTGTAAAATTAGCGGCTGGCAGTCTGGAACCAAAGTAAAAACAAAAGGCCCATCTGGGTGCTGCTAGAGAGATAACGACGGCGTGCAAAATGGACGGGACCTCGAGAAGAGGTCAGCTGAACAGCCAAGCATTGGCAACACCAATAGTTTGTGCTAATGTACATCCATTGTATAAGCATTCGTCAGCCTCTGCCATCATGAGCCCATGGAAGCTCACCCATTGGCAGAAATTGCGCAGGGACTCCCCCCATTTGTCAGGTGTGGCCTTTGATGCTGTGGTACGCATGCGTGCCAGGTATTGCCATCAACAGCCCAGTATTCACACAATGTAAAGATGTGTTTGATCATAGTCCAGGGGCTCACATCATTGAAAGGCATTGCTATGAACCGCACAAGTACTCCAGCCATTGCCATGCAATCCTGAGTTATTCACACTTTTGTCATGGAAATTGCCAGTTAACCTAGCTGTGCCACGTTCTATTATGCAAACTTTACACAGCAAGGTCAAATACATTATGCCCAGTTACTGCTGTGTTGTCAGATTCCATTATGCACAGCTAGCACAGCAGTCTGGGTTCCTTTTTTGGCCTTTAACACAGCAAAGCCAGGTCCGATTATGTCCACTTAGCACAGCACAGCTGGGTTGCATTATGCCTGCTCAGAAGCACGTGGTCAAATGTGAGTAATGCACAGATATCAGACTAGTACAACATTCCACTGTGTCCAGTTCCCATAGTAAGACCAGATACTATTATTTGAAGTTAGCACAGCAGTGCCAGTTCATGTAGCCCACCTAATAAAGCAGTGCCAGTTTCCAATATGCCCAACCTAGGGTAATAAGCTAAAATGCAATCATAGCCAGTTAGCATAGCAAGGGCAGATTCTCGTTTGCCCTGTTATTGATATGATGTGATATGGTCATTTATTTATATAGCGCCTATACACAATGTGTTTCAAAGCAAGGGAGGGAACAAGAAAAAATACAATGGGCCTCATTACAACGTGTGCGGCGGCGGCGGAATTAACGGTGCCGGTAAGGGACCGGCACCGTTCATTCCGGGCCGCCACATTACGAGGTCTGCAACGGGTCCCGCTCTGGACGCCTGGACAGACCAGATGTGCAGAGTGGGACCCGCAAGCAGACCAGGATGCTAACAACGGGCCCGTCATTAACAGGCCCATTGTTAGCATCCTCCCCATTCCCATTGAGCCCTATGGGGGCTTAAATGGGAATGGGGACGTACCGGGTCCGGGTTCCGAGAATGGGAATTACCGGGCCTGCTAAAGTCGGCATGGCCCGGTAATTCCCTATTTTTGGGACCCGGTATCCGGTTTGCGGGTAGCCATGTCGCTAAGAACGGCATGGCTACCTCCAAACTCCTAATGAGGCCCAATGACATTCTTACAGGGCATGAACAGTAAGGATGTGAAATTAACTATCATACGCGGCCTGACGACATTTCAGGTAGTGCAAGAGCTAAGACATAGGGCCTCATTACACGGAAGGCGGTAATCCAGGGTGCTATTAGCACCCTGGACCATGCCGGTAAATTACCGGCACCGCCTTGGCGGAAAGGGGATTTACCGCCCCATTCCAAGGTTGGAGGGGCGGTAAATCCCCTTTCCGCCATTGCCCTTCCCCATTCCCATTTCAGCCCCATAGGGCTCTATGGGAATGGGGAAGGCGCTAATTACGGCACCGCAATTTTGCGGTGCCGTAATTAGCTCCGAGGTCCCTTAGCGGGTTGGTACTTAACGCCTGCAAGAAGCAGGCGTTAGTTCCTCCAACCCGCAAAGGGACCTCGTAGTACGGCGGTAAGGGTTAACGGTCACCGTTGCCATTAACGGTGACCGTTAACCCTTACCGCCGTCCGTGTAATGAGGCCCATAGATGGAAGGGAGGGGGAGAGTGGGAAGGAAATGGTAACAGGCAGGCGGCTACCGTACTAGGCCTCACAACATTTCTGGTAGAGCTGGAGAAAACAAGAGGTGAGGGCGAGGGGTGCAGAAACGGAGGGGAGGAACAAAACAAGCGACTATCGTACTAGGTCTGATGACATTTCAGATAGTGCTGGAGAGGGGGGGAGAACAAGTAAGGGGCCAGGGGAGGAGACAGACGAGGTTGCTATCATACTAGGTCCAGGGGCACTTCTGATACAGTAAGTGCATAGACGAAATTAAGGGGATTAGGGGAGGAGATAGGAAAAGGGAGAGGAGGAGAGAACAGAGAGCAGTAAATAAGATTATATGGGGTGAGGCAGAGAAGCAATGTAATGTCTCTGTATGCCCAATTAGAACAGAAATGGCAGATTACAGTAGGTACAACCTATTCCTTCATTCAGGTAAAATTACAGCCACTCACCATGACTCACCCTATGTTAACCGCAAAAGGTTTGGGCTGATCCGTGAGCCAAGTGGGAGAGGTGGGCTTGAGCACTGTCATGAGGAAGAACAGGATTAAGAGTATTGAATATTGCCCCAACTCTTTTCCTCATTCCAGTACTCACTAATACAAGAGTGTCAAACAACTTGATAGGTCTAACTATTTCACATGACCGCAAAGGGCGGGCACACCAGAGAAATGCTGCACTCCCAGTGACTTAATATGTTGACTACAGACCCCATGATCATGGACGTGTGGATTGGAGTAACTCCTGGGCGAACGCCTGCTCTTCCTGGCCCAGAAAATGTATATGTCATTTATAATGACACCTCTAGCCTCTGTCTAAAATGTTGCCATTCCTCAGGCGGAGTGGCCCTGCATCACTGACAGAAGGAGAAATCCCTGAGATGGAGTAGGCCAGAGAAATTGAATCTTTTAGCCACCCGCTAAGGTGTGCCCTGCTTGCAGCGCCATAAGTGACAATAAGCTGCTGGATGTCTGGAAGGAAGCAATGCGTTTCATTGATTCAGAGTCGGCTGGTGGGCAGACAGTCGGGAAACATAGGATAATGATCTCCTGAAATAGGTGGAAGGTGCAGACCACTGAAAAGATGTTCAATAAAAGCTCCAGACACTGCAGTTGGGGAAGTGAAGTACTTTACTTGGGATCCAGGCTGACAAGGTGAACAAGAGGTAAGTCCATCGGTAAGTAACAAGGAAGGTGAGGGAAGCACCCACCGGCTCCCATACATTCAGGGTCTCAGCCAGCAACTGACATTCCAGGAACACTCAGGCCACTCATACAGCAACATACCACACCGTTTAAAAAGTCCATGCCCTAGATACAAAATCCATCATGTTGGTGGTCCTGTGGATGACAAACAAGTTAACCTGCAACACAAAATTCAACACAATAACATTGCTGTAACCTTAGATGTTCCTAGACGTAATAACAGAGGCCACGTCAGATGTGTTCCAAACTCCCATTTCAAGTCCATCAAATGACACCAGGCACACATTCTCCAACCCACAACCGCTCCAAGAGGTGACCCATAACTGGCAGAGTTGCCCCAAGATGAAAACACACATATTCAACCAATTAGCAGGCCTCACATGACAGAACTAACACTATTCATCGGGGACCTGTACTGAAAGACCCCTGAAAAATTCCACCAACCCCTCCGGAACAGACTAATATTTATCTCTAGGATCCCTGAGGCTGGATCCGCACGAGCGGCAGAAGCCCCATGGCTCCTCCCAGTTCCTCAGTACATCTTCTTTGGCGTGCGAGACGCACTTGAACAGACCATGTTCATGGGCACATTACCCGCTGTATCTGCAAATGCTGACTTCTGCTGTGCCAACTTGGTGACAACTAACTCCCACATCCATGACCGAGAACTTTAGTGTCTCCCTCGGCTTATTGTGTCCTTCGCTTACAGGCATCTGCTCCAGCTGACAGTCCACACGCCTCCCCCTGACAGAATAAGCCCCAAGCTGTTCCTCATTGCCCTCACCTCCCTGTCCAAGAGGAAGGGCCAACACCAAAGGGATGCTGTCAGTACGGGCCGGATTGCACCTCTTTCTTTTTATTTATTTCTTTTTCATTTATTTTATTCAGCATTTGTAAGGCGTTCTATACAACAAAATTGGGTTTCAAATCAGCACAAGGCTAAATGGGAAGGGAACCACTTAACTTCTCTCAATAGAAAAAATTAAATCGTTTATTTCATTAAACGTATGTATCAAAATCGTTAAAAAAACACATGACACTATACAATACAATATTTTGATATTTACATAAACACAGGAGTAAAGTGCTAAACAGTAGATGTATTCCTTGTTATACATTTTTCACAGCTGTTCGTCCACAACTATAGCCCTGCTTACTGGACAAGAGATTGACTTGATCTAATATGCCCTATCACTTGGCTCATTGCACAGTGCATGTACATTTACACTGCTATTTTCAAATGATGTCGACACAGATGTGTTTCGGCCTCTTGAGCTACTAGAGAATGCTCTCACTCCCATGGCCTTCATCAGTACAAAGGTCACTTATTTCATCTCCCACATGTGGGTTTGTGTGCTTGAAAGATCTACAACACAAGTAACAAAGGAGTCAAGCTGGGTCTATCCAAATAAAATATTTCCCATTTCCAATATGTCAAAAACCTATTTAAAAGCCATACATGGCAAACTTAAATGTACTTTCTCACCTTTTGCACAACTGAGTATAATTTTCATTGGGTTTACTCCACATTCAACTGAATTTCATCTAAAAAGCAAATAGTATAGAGACTCAGTATGACTGAACAGTAGAGCATACATCTTCATAAAGTACATCTTAATGGATGCAAGAAGAAAGGTACCTCTTCTCGCACTATTGCATGACCAATTTGTGTATCCTGCTTCAAAATTGCATTCCCAGTGCGGGTTTATACCTGTGAAGTAATTCCAAACAGATACCTTATCACTCTTGCCAGATGCATATAGTGAATTTCCAGTACTGCATCCACTTGAGTGCAATTGTGTCTTGCTTACCAGAAATTGAATTTCCCTGTGTTAGCCATTCTGCATTAGTCTTTGCAGACTTAAACTCCTGTGTTCTGAAAACACAAAATACTTTATTAGTGATATATGATGTTTCCCTGTGTTGTACACATCTTCGTTAATCAATTACTGAATAATAGTCTCACAAGACCCAAGACACCATTATTACAATGTCAAAACAACCTACTAACTGGTTCCCAATTCTGTGCAGCTATAATGCTCAGATTGCATTAGTGTCACATCTGTAGCTTCATGTTGCACTGCTCTTTTTTCATCAATTACTGTATAATGGTCTCAGAAGACCAGTGGCACCATTATTCTAATGTCAAAACAGCCCACTCACTGATTCCCAATTCCATGCCACCATACTGTTAAAGGCCCGCACCCCGGGCCTCTCACATCA
The DNA here is from genome assembly GCF_040938575.1 of Ambystoma mexicanum. NCBI lineage: Eukaryota > Metazoa > Chordata > Amphibia > Caudata > Ambystomatidae > Ambystoma > Ambystoma mexicanum. The sequence goes on from NC_090922.1 coordinate 469,352,179, forward strand.
AACTGTTATGAGCGCCCGCTCTTTCTTAGCCATGTTCAGGTCGGCTCTAATGGATCTACTTTATATATAAACAACCCTCCTTTACTGCTCTGTGTCTAATGTGTCAGTTATTCTACTGCTTCCCAACCCATGTTCGAGTACTCTGGAAAAAAAACTGGTCATGTTTATTATTTACTGTTTCAATTGTCCAATTCTGTAGAAAACATTTATTTCTCAGGTACACTTAATGTTGAATCCCCCGCCAATTCTCTGTAATCATTTGCAGTACAGACCATTTCAGGTCCCTGTCTGTGTGTCTCTTTTCCTTGTAGTGTTCGACCAGGAGATTATCCGATACAGGGGGTAATTCATAGAATTCAACGCACAAGTGGCGCACACGACTTGCGCACAGTGTGCGCGTGCGGCAGTCTGCGCCAGCCGCGTGCACCAAAATCAATTTCCGCGCACAGCGTATTCATGGATTTTAACATCCATAACCAGCCGTGGCGCAGAGTGGTGCAGCGACACTGCAGCAGCGCCAGTTACGCCCCATAACCCCTCCCCGTGCGCCATGAACAGCGCACAAATCCCGTACATGGCGCACAGGCCAGTGGACCAGCATACAGCCCCCCAACCACGAATGCGAGCGGGGTACGTGTATTACGGGGGTGCGCAGGAAGTTTCACACGCGATTGGGCCTGTGCGAGCGGGGTGCTTGTATTTCGGGGGTGCGCGGGAAGAATCACACATGATAGGGCCTGTGCAAGCGGGGTATGTGTATTTTGGGGGTGTGCGGGAAGTTATACACGCGATTGGCCTTGTGCGAGCGGGGTACGTGTATTACGGGGGTGCGCAGGAAGTTCTACATGCGATTGGCCTTGTGCGAGCGGGGTACGTGTATTAGGGGGGTTTGCAGGAAGTTCTACACGCGATTGGCCTTGTGCGAGCGGGGTACATGTATTACGTGGGAGCGCAGGAAGTTCTACACGCGATTGGCCTTGTGCGAGCGGGGTACGTGTATTACGGGGGTGCGCGGGAATTTATACACGCGATAGTCCTTGTGCGAGTGGGGTACGTGTATATCAGGGGCGCGCGGGAAGTTTTACACGCGATTGGCCTTGTGCGAGTGGGGTACAGGTATTTCGGGGTTGCGCGGGAAGTTTCACACGCGATTGGCCTTGTGCTAGCGGGGTACGTGTATTTCAGGGGTGCGTGGGAAGTTTCACACGCAATTGGCCCTGTGCGAACGGGGTACATGTATTTCGGGGGTGCGCGTGAAGTTCTACACGCGATTGGCCTTGTGCGAGCGGGGTACGTGTATTTCGTGGGTATGCGGGAAGTTTCACACGTGATGTTTCTTGTGTGAGCGGGGTATGTGTATTACGGGGGTGCGTGGGAAGTTTAACACGTGATTGGCCATGTGCAAGCGGTGTACGTGTATTTCGGGGTTGCGCGGGAAGTTTCACATGCGATTGGCCTTGTGCGAGCGGGGTATGTGTATTTCGGGGGTGCGCGGGAAGTTTCACACGCGATTGGCCCTGTGCAAGCATGGTACGTGTATTTCGGGGGTGCCCCAACGAATTGCCAGTGTGTGTCCTCCCAGGTGTGCCCTCTCCCCCATTCCCAGGGCCTGCAGCCAGACCACAACACAGGGGACCACACTGCGCCCCTGGCCATGCCCCACGGGCAGCCCATCCATCCTGTCGAAGCCCCCCAGCCAGCCCACATGTCACCATGCACAAGTGAGCACTGACACATGTCCCCCAGCACCCGCACCCACCCAGCATTGAGGGTCAGGCCCCGACTCATGTCCCCCAGCACCCCCACCGACACAGCATTGCTGGGCAAGTGCCAGCAGGCCCCGACTCATGTCCCCCAGCACCCCCACCCACCCAGCATTGACGGGCACCTGCCAGCAGGCCCCGACTCATGTCTCCCAGCACCCCCACCCACCCAGCATTGACGGGCATCTGCTAGCAGGCCCCGACACATGTCCCCCAGCACCCCCACCCACCCAGCATTGATGGGCACCTGCCAGCAGGCCCCGACAAGTTTCCCATCCACCCTACAATGGAAAGGAATATTACTTGTCACTAACCAAAAGTCAAATATGCACATCAACACATGTCCGTCACACACACACAATGATTGCGAGTGATTGTGTAAACCCACATTGTGACATGCAGTAAACCAAAGAGCAAATACCACACATGGAAGTAAGAAATCAAAATGTATTGTGCACAAAAATATCAAAAAAGTTTCAAAGCATGTAAAGAATCAGAAACAAGAAAAAAAGGCATGCCCTAAAAAAGAATAATAATAATGATGACACAATTCAAATGAATCCAACATAAAGTTTGTCGAAAATCCTTGTCCAACAAAGTAAATCCAAAGGAAATCAAAATTCAAAAATCCATTGATCCATGCTGAGGGTAAAATATGTTTTTTAAAAAATCCACTGTCCAACTATGTACAAATATTGCAACAAGGGTCCATGAGCCCAACAAATGAAATGAAACCTATATAAAAAAAACCCTACCTAATTTACAACTATGTACAAAAATGTGGGGCATTGTCCAAGTGTCCCAAAAGAAAAAAAAGAGAAAGGAAACCTATCACTAACTAACTATATACAATGGCGGCGGGCAAGTCCTGCGTCTCACTCTGTGATGTTGTGGGCCAGGGCATCATCGAACTCCATGTCTACCTCCTGGAGGCAGGCCTTTGACCTGGCCCCGAGGTCTCGCAGGGATGCATCCATGGCCTGTTCCAACTCCCTGCGAGTTTCCTCGAGGCACTCAGCCCGCCTCAACACCCGACGCATGGAGAACTCCGCCCTGACCGTGGTGAGCCGTGCCTCTTCCGCCCGCCGCCGCTCCGCATGTATCTGCTGACCCAACCGCAGCCACACAGAAGACACTCCCATTCCAGGGTCCTCCTGCCCTCTGGCCGATGCCTGCCCCTCTGATGTTGATGGTCCGAGCCATCATTGCTCCCACCTAGAGCCTGCTGCTGCTGCTGTCCATGTGCCCTGTCCGATGATGCCTGCACATCCTCCATCTGCTGGACCGCCGACTCCCGACTGTGACAGGGATGGGATCTCCCCCAAGCTTGCTGTGTTGGTCGGGCTAGGTCCACATGGGACCCTGGTGGAATCTGGGCTGGAAGATGGCAGGGAGAATGACTGGCGCATAGTCTCCACAGAGGAGGAGAGGTCTGCCAGAGTGAGCGACACATGTAGGAACCCACCGTCCATGGCCCCTCCCAACTGTGCCACGTTGCCACACAGCTCTTCGTGATGGCGTGCGTGCTCCCCCCAGGAATCACGAATGACACGCGTGCGCAACATGACACCAATCAGGACAGAGCCCATACCGTCATGGGACTCCTCATCCGCAGGTAGTGGAGTGGCAGATGACGTGGGCCTCCCCCCTACCTACGGATGGGCCTGGGACGGGGCATCCCTGCTGGTGCATGGTGGTGCAGTCACAGGGTCAGGGACAGCGACATGCACAGGCCCCTCCGTGGTGACCTGTGCTGCCTCCTGACCATGGCCCTGGACTGCACCACTCGCACCAGTGGTACCACCCCCACCAGGCCCCATGTGCAGCCCAGTAGCGGGATCCTCCTCCTCTGTGGAGACCACCAACCTGGATGTCTCTGCACCGTCTTCCGCCATTTCAAGCTCCTGTGGGGGCTCACCCGGCCCTTCCGCTACAGCCGTAGTGGCAGACGCAGCACCAGTCCCCTCTCTACCGGATGATGGCAATTCCTGGGAGGGTGGCTGTGCCTTATGTCGCTGCCCAGTGGAGGCATCCCCGCCACTTAGCTCCACAGCGCCGTCTCTGCCCTCTTCTTTACTCGACGCTGCGTAGAGGGAGACATACAACACAAGCATCAGGGTACCGTACACTAGTCCCCTAGACAGGGAGCAATAACACATGAGTGGCACTGTCAAACGTCACTTCCATCCTGTCCCTCCACAACACATGGGTCAATGCACGTAACACACATGCAGAAACAGGCACGGTGCATGCAATCAACATCAGCATCCATGTACAAGGGCCTCTGTTAACAAAAATGTTGCCTTAAAACTCACATGCATCAAGGCTCATACTGATCCCATGCACACACATCACCGGAGGGTCATGCATCATGGCTCATACACCACAGGTACAGTGGATACAACGGTGACCACACTGCATGAGTGAATCTACACATCGTCACGGACTTGTGTCATGCATCCGTGGTGTTTCAAAGTCACACACACACTTCTCAGACACACAGACATGCACACCATACATGTACATGAGAGCAGCACCCATCCCTCACCCCCCACCCATGTCCAAGAACAGGGACTGGCAGGCATTCATGTGTGCATTCCGCATGCATCTCCCCATGTCTCATTGGAACACATGCACCATCCATGTGGTTCACGCACTACTGGTATCACATGCATTACCAACATGTCCCGGCGCACACACATCCATACATGGCCTATGTTACACATACAGGTAAGTAGCTGACTACCTTCTTGCCTGTCACTCTTTTTCACCACTTAGCACCCATGCCCACCTGGTGCCTTCCTGTTTGCCGCTCCACCACTTAGCAAGCCCTGCCCACCTGCTGCCTTCCTGCTTGCCACTCTGTTTCCCTACCTAAGGAGCCCTCCAGCCTCTTTTCCTTTGCAGATGGGAAGCAGGTGCAAGTGGATCTAGGTCACCTGGCCTAAGCCCCGCCCACCTGGTGCCTTCCTGCCTGCCGCTTTCTTCACCACTTGGCAAGCCCCGCCCACCTGGTGCCTTCCTGCTTGCCACTCTGTTTACCTACTTAAGGAGCCCTCCAGCCTCTTTTCCTTTGCAGATGGGGAGCAGGTGCAAGTGGATCTAGGTCACCTGGCCTAAGCCCCGCCCACCTGGTTCCTTCCTGCCTGTCGCTCTTTTTCACCACTTAGCAAGCCCCGCCCATCTGGTGCCTTCCTGCTTCCCGCTCTTTTTCACCACTTAGCAAGCCACGCCCACCTGGTGCCTTCCTGCTTGCCGCTCTGTTTCCCTACTTAAGGAGCCCTCCAGCTTCTTTTCCTTTGCAGATGGGGAGCAGGTGCAAGTGGATCTAGGTCACCTCGCCTAAGCCCCGCCCACCTGGTGCCTTCCTGCCTGCTGCTCTTTTTCACAATTTAGCAAGCCCCGCCCACCTGGTGCCTTCCTTCACCATCACCGTCTTGTGGCCAATGCTGGATTTGACTTTTATGGACTTCATTCATTCATGGTGCATCACTCTTTCTCAACTCTCATGCTGCACTTCCTTTGCATCTTGTACTCATGGTGGCCCTGAATCATGCTATTCCCATCTTCATCTTGTATCCTGGCTTGCAACATTATGTGTTACTACTGACTTCTGCAATTGTATTCGCTCTCCACTCTTGCTTCTCCACTCTTTTTGACTGCTTACTCTCTGTTCTCTCCTCATTTTCCTTCTCCCTTTTCCTATCTCCTCCCCTTACTTTCTTCTATGCACTTACTCTATCAGAATTGTCCCTGGACCTAATATGATAGCAACCTCGTCTGTTTCCTCCACCCTCCCATTACTGTTTTTTTTCCTCCCCACAACCCCTGCAGCACTATCTGAAATGCTGTCAGGCCTAGTATGATTGTCGCTTGTTTTGCTCCTACCCTCCCTTTCTGCACCCCTCTCCCTCACCTTTTGTTTTTGTCCGGCTCTACCAGAAATGTCATCAGGCCTAGTACGGTAGTCGCCTGTCTGTTTCCATTTCCTTCCCACTCTCGGCCACCCTTCCTTATCTATGTCTTAGCTCTTGCACTATCTGAAATGTCATCAGGCCGAGTACGATCGTTAATTTCACATCCTTACTGTTCATGTCCTGTAAAAATGTGGTTGTATTTTCCCTTGTTCCCTCTCTTGCCTTGAAGCGCTTTGAAACACATTGTGTATAGGTGCTATATAAATAATCATATCATACAATCATATCATATCATATCATATCATATCATATCATATCATATCATATCAGCACACTGCAACATGCCCTGTTTCACACAGCAATGCATGGCCACTTACCGCTTGACTTCGGACGGGTCTTCCTCCGAAGGATCTAGGCGTGGAGCGCTGGGTTTATGCGTTCCAGGACCCTCATCTGGATGTTGTTCAGGTGGACCCGGCACGCCTCTGCATCCTCTGCATTCACGAGGCGCCGGGCCTTGTTGAGGGTCCTGGACCTGAAGTCCTCCCAGCACTTCCAGACGTGCTTGATGTCGCGGGTTGCCACCCCCTCCGTGTTGATGGCAACCACAACGTCCTCCCAGATCCTCTCCCGTCCTTCCTTGTCGGTGCGCGATGGTGTGAAGAGGGCATCATAATGCCCCAGGACATGCTCCACCAGGACACCAACTTCCTTCTTCACTGATGCTGGTGGCCCTTTGCCTCTCTGGCTGGGGTGGTGTTTGCCCCGACATGGCGACCCCCGAGGCAGGCGTCGGTGGGCAACTGGGTCCTGGGGCTGGGCTGTGGAGCGATGGTATCCCAGTCGGGAGTCTTCTGTTCCAACAGGGGTGGACACAGCAACTGGACTCCTGCAGATGGCTGACATGCAGGCAACAAATAGCAGGGCACGTGGGCAGCAGGCAGGCAGCAGCAGATGGCAGGTGGGAGCGTGCTCGGGGCTCTTGGGGGCAGGAAAATTGCCTTTTGGGCAGGAGCGTGGTCTTCCATGTGTTTTCGCGTGGCCAGCTTGATACGGAGTGATTTGGCACATGAAAAAAGTGCACATCAGCGTGTAATTCGAGGAAAGGCTCTAAGCATGTAAGCGCATCTGTGACATAGCGCGCACGGGCGTTTCCCTCAACACGGGTGCATAGTGGATCAGCATGTGAAAAAACCACACGTCTGTGTGTGAATGCGTGTAATTCGAGGAAAGGGCCTAAGTGCATAAGTGACATGACGCGCGCTGGCGTTTCCCTCAGCACGGGTTAAAGGTGAGCGGGGCCAGCAGTTCGCTGTATGTGCCTTTCGTGGAGACCGACGTGTGTGTTGCTACTTCGTATTGTTTCGCGCGCCATCACAACTTCACAGCGGATCAAGGACGTATCTCTTATTTTGGCGGGGGTATTGGCTATGCATGTTTTTCATCATCACGCTAGTCTGACGGTGAGTCGCGCACGCTATTTTTCCCACTGCGGGTGCCCCTGTGTATCGTGTACCCGTTTTTGAGGTCAAAGTAGCCGCGACTCACTGGAAGCATGTCCCGGATAATGTGAGTGCATTCGGCCATGATGTGCGCACAGCTTCCGAGTGCAAGAAGCATTGGAATGATCTCAAATGCAGCGCTAAGGCCAAGCATGCCTCTAATTACAGCATGACTCTGGTGACTGGCGGTGGGCCACCACCTGAGGAGGATCACCTCACTCCGCACAAGGCACTCGTTGTGGAGTTCATACCACAAGAATTGGTCGAAGGAGTGGGAGAGATGCAGGACTTTGATGCCCAGTCCAGTGAGTATTGTTGCGTGTATCTCCAACCCATGTGTGTTTTGCTTGTGTGATGTGTTGTGCTTGACTGCCACTACATGATATGTGTACATGGTTTTCATGTGCTAATCATGCAATGCTTCACTGATGCGTGCTTGCTGTGCAGGATGGTGGACATGTAGAGCAGATGGGGACTGTCCTCATCACCACATTTGCACCCTACTCACATGTTAGTCACCCAGCTGCCCCTCCGGTCCATGTTCCTGCTCTCTGGCCCGTCTGCATGTAGCCAGGGGTGGTTTTCCTCTCAGCACTAGGCCTATGTCATTGCATGACTGACGTGCATGTGTCCTCTGCCTGCATGCGGGAACTCCACGTAGGCATGCCCCCTTGCCCCTCCACCCCCCCTGCACCCCATTTACACCATTGCACTTTTGTGTATCATTTTGGCATACTGCAAAGACCTATTCAAGCCTCCTGTGTACATGCTAACTTCCACCAGCCAACCTGCCAGACACATGCAGTGGGGTACATCCTCTGCCCTTCATGCAGGGTGCATCACTTGGACTCTGCAGATGGCAGATGCTCCGCAAGGACATGAGTACCCATTCATGCTCCATGTGCATTCCATGCATGCCCCTATGTGTCCTTGCCTGGATGATCATTGTAGTACGTGTCTTGCATGAGCAACATTTCTTGGGATTTCTACCGCCATCCCATGCCCACTCTGGCCCTGTCCTGTATCACACACATGCTTAAGGTGTCACAGTCTGTGTGGGGCACAGTCCTCCCCCAGTTTCAGGCCCACTGACTCTGTCCAACTGGAGTAGTGGCTTTTGCACACTTGGGTGTACTACTGAGGGTTTGTCATGTGTCCTGCTTACAGTCCCATCATCATCTGCTGTGTTGTCAGTTGACTCAGATGATGCCATTGATGCTAGTCAACACTGTCTGCCAATACACAGGTCTCTGTTCAGCCTTTTGCTACCAAGGAAGGCATCCCTGCATTTTCACTGAGGGTGGGGGGGGCTTTGCTTGTAGCCATGCAACCCATTGCATGCACATTGCACGTGATGCCTGAACTAGCCTTCCACTGGCTTCATGATTTGTGATACACATCATGAAGTACTTGTTCATGTAGATACTGAGTAATGTACACATGTTCTGCACTGCATCTACCCACTTCTGAGCCGTGTAACACCGTTCTACATGCCTACTCACTGATGCAATGTCAAAATGACCAGGCATGCATGGCAGGTTCTGTTTTGTGTGTGACATGTCTGCTTCATGTGTTGGCCTCTGTGTGATGTCTATGTGTATGTGTGTCATGTGCTTCTGGCATGTGTACTAATATTTTTTTCTCTCCACTTTTCAGGTGATGACGCAATGGAGCCAGAGGATGGTGTTGTCACGCCAGGCACAGGGTTGTCATCACAACCACAACCCGGCACAAGTGGGGGTCGTGGGGTGGTAGACCACCAGAACCCACGTGTGCTCCAGTCCATCTTGTCTTTGGCTGGCTATGCATCCAGCACAGATGACCACTCTGACAGCCATGTTGAGTTGGATGTGCATCAGTTCCATACGCCAGGGGTGAGTGATTCTGATGTGGACATTTCTCTGTCCGTGACAACTGCACTGAGGGGCCGGACAGTGGTGGGACCTCTGCCTGTGGTGGATCGGTATGCAGGGTCACCCTCCACACCAGTCACTGATGTGCCTGGGGCATCACGTAGATGGGGGCATGTAGTCATGCAGCTGCGGGCGGTGCCAACCCAATGGACGCACAGTCCTTGGGTCCTGCAGGTGTCAAGCCCAGCAACGCAGTGGCCGTGTGCCACCGAGGTATACTGAGTGGGAGCAAGACATGACTGCCAATTCAGAACATCAGGGGGCAGCACTTGATAACATTGCTGCGAGCATGGAATATATGGCCCAATCCGTGCTCCCCTTGCTAGGCAGGTGCTTCTCCAGCGGCAGGCGGCGCAGACCACAGCCCGCTCGCTCAGGCTGGGCATGGCGGCCTCTTACAGGGCACGCCAGGCTGAAATGTTGTCTGTGCGTCAAGCAATTACTGCTCACGCAGAGGCACACATGGCGGCCCTGAGGGCTGAGTCTCAGTCCCTCAGATCCACTCTGGATGCCCTCTTGACATCCCAGAATGTGCGGTCAGAGGAGAGGTGCATCGGTTGTCCAGCCAGACCACGCTGGGAGAAATCTGTGCTACACGTGTTACCTTGCAAGAGGAAGCACGTGTATCACGGGAGGTTCTGCATGCAAAACTGCGTGTCATTGCCGCACAGAACCAAGCTCACCTGTCCAGCAGACTTGCTGCCGACGAGGGGAAAGCTGTGCCTAGGCGTGGTCAGGCTCCTGTGCCACGTCGTCCTTTACAGGATGAGGCAGACTCAGACGACGGATTATCTTCCACACAGGTCGTGGTGTGCAGGCGTTGAGCCCATGGAGGTTTTTTTTTTGTCTCAACATCATCGCATGTGGGTGTTGGAGGTGCACCCTATACCTCCCCCCTCCTGGGTGCCTCCCCCCCGGATCGTATGTGGCCATTTATGATTTTTCCTTTTAGTTTAGTTAGTTAATATTAACTATTTGATAGTTATTTTAATTAGGTTATGTAGGTTGTTCATTGTTAGTTTAATTAGTTAATATAGTTTAATATTGTTTGTCTATTGTGCATTCATGTGACAATGTGGTGCTTTGTGGCTTTTGAAAGCATCCACTGTCTGTTCCAGCTGGGCCCTTCAAGCTTGTCTTGTGTATGTGTTTGCAGCTTAGGGTCCTGACTCACATAGGCCACTCCTGCTTCCCTTATCCATGGGCTCACTAGGATGGTTCGGTGTTACAAAATATTTCACAAGGGCTTTGGACTTCCTTAATTACTGTGGTCTGTCTGCTGCTGTTCTACTTGTATTAACACCCCTAGTGGGGATTGGTTGTGTTTCATCCACCCCATGTCTGTAATGAATTTGGGTGAGTATGTGATTGATTTCTCCAATAATTGATGTGGATTGTGATGTATGTTATTTTCTTGCCTGTATATGTGCTTGATGCACTTCATGCTGTAGACAGTAGCCTGCAACCTTGGCCTGTCAAAGTGACAATGATGGTGGGAGGAGTTTCGATGTAGCTCTGTAACCTGGCCCAGTGACAACCAGCATGTAGACACATACACAGGGAACTGTCAAGCCTTATTAATTTATTTTATGCCCTTTCTGCAGGAAGATGAGCCTCCAGACTACCTTTGCCAGCAGACACAGGGACGACTAATACAGAAAACTGGGCATGTTCGGTGGTGCAGACGTGTGCTGTGTGCTCAGACAGAAGCAGACGTGTTTCCAGGAGATCCTGGCAAGGTGAGCAACCCAAGGGCCCACTCCGCAGACTACCTTCCACCAGGCTGCTTGCACATGGATGCTAAGTGGCACCAGTGCTGTGGAGCTTTGCCAGGCATTGTTGGAGAAGCACGCAGTACAGCTGACACGCATTGAGGGCCAAATGTAAAGTGCCTTTACTAGTTGTCAGGGGCACACGCAGGGACCATCAAACATATCCTCAAGTACCCCCTGCTCCATTGAAGCAGAGTAATTAGGGTAGTAGCATTCCTGGCCAGAAACTGATACAGCGCACAGGGACAACCAGCGAGGCTCAGACTTGTGGTGAGTGCATGTCATTTGCATGTGCAAATTGCCACGTGCACTACCTACTTAAATCTGCGGCGGCCAGAACGCAACTTGTACTGAAGTTGCACCTTGCTATACGCAACTAACAGCTCACCCAGGGACCATTGTATCATGTCTGATTCTTGACCCATTGGTCTTCCATTTCCCGCGCAGCCACATGCGCCGGCATTACTGCATTTACAGTGTATGTACCATCGGTGGCCCAAGCTAACGTATGGGTGCATAGCAGGAGACAGGGGAGTTTGTTTGTGGGCATGTCACTTACTTTGGGACATGGATGGGGGTGTGTTTGTGTTGTAAACAAACATTCAGATTAGTAACTCATGCTATCTTTGCAGCATTGAAGTGCTCCTGTTACCGGACCTGAGACTGCGCAGGCAGGAGGCCAGCACTCACCCCAGAGATAGGTGTCTCTTTTGCTTTCATTTGACTGATTTGGTACAATGTGCATGATGAACATGTTTTCTCTGATTGAGGAAGTGTTTTAGTGATTAGTTGTATTTTTCCTACTTTACCTTGCAAATCCACATCCACTCTCCTGCTCCTCTTTCCGGTTATCCTGAATACCAATGCCGGTCCATGTAACATATCCCTGACCCTCCTTCCCCACAGGGGTCTCAGAGGCCTGTGTTAGTTTGACCTTGCAGGCACGCAGACCACGGAGGGAGAGGTTGGTTCGTGCCACTCCTGCGCCTGGACACCGGAGCTGTGGCAGTACCCATCAGTTATTGCATCATCATTGTATATTATGTACCGTGAATGGTACCCATCCTGTTGGACCATTGTTCAACTGTGCTACCTTGGTTGTTCTATCATTGTGCTTGTACATGTGCTTTGACATTTCATGCTACCTCAAGTCATCTACTGGAGACTCTTCCAGGGTTTTCTGCTGCCTACAGCCTTTTTCACTGGTTTGTGGGTTTGCCTACTTGGAGTTCTCTGCGATATGGCATTTTTACCAGTCAAGGTGGCCTCTGAGGGGGCTGGACCCTATATACATGCAAGCTGGAACAGGGAGCCCAAGGGGTAGGGTGATCCTGTAGCCAGGTAGACTTGAAGGAAGAAGGATACATACCCCAGAGAGAGTTGTTCAGAAGGTCACAGTGATGTGTAAGTGAGGGCCTTTTGTTGTTGGACAGTTGGCTTGGCCTACAGTGTTTTGGGCACTCTGACATTGTAATTGTGGGGTACTATGTACATGATGTGTTGTGCTACTCAATGCCTGTTCCTGTGTTGTCTTTACTTTTCAGGGGTCAGGGGATTGGTGTGGTTTGACATGCTGGGGTGTTCACATGGCCAATTTTCACATCTGATGTGTACAGGATTTCACTTGAGGGTCACTTGATTTCACATGCATATATTGAGTGCATGTCCCTAATGACACGCACAGTTGCACAATGATCCACCACACGTACATCCACCCTTCCATGGCCACAGGTGCACACAGATTGCATTTTTAGGCCCGCGGTGTCCATGCAGCACATGATCTATTGCCATTTGGGTATCCTGTACATGCGTCATTTAGTTGTAGATTTCATTAGTTGTTTTCATGTGATGCTCAAGGTGTATCTGCAACACAATGGCTGCTCAAAGTGCTGTGTGCTGTGCAGTGTGTTGCAGGAGACACACAGCACACAGGTTTGGGAGTTTGGATTTTGCCATGCCCAATGAGCATGTGAACGGGCATTCAGTGTTGTGTACATGCTACGACTGTTGTAAGGCATTTGTGTCTGACTTTGTATGTGTCAGAGGTTGTTGGTCAGTCATTTCATCTGATTCCATGTGAGGCATCATTGTCTCATGCCAGTTTTCATTTATGACATGTCTCTTTGTATATTATTGGTCATGTGTTTGTCTTTTGCTATTGCATGCCGTGTCATGGTGTAGCAGACAAGGGTGATGTGGTTTGGCAGGGTTTGGGTGACATACCAGGGATTGTGATGAACTGTTTTGCAGGGGTGTGTGATACACACTTTGCATGTGTTCTTTTTGGTCACACAGGATTGTTTATTTTTAAGTAGCTAGGGACTCACACAATGTGGCACTTCCGTGGGAACATTCTCAGGGTGGTAAGGTTGTGACAGTTGACTGTCTCTTTGTCATCGATTGTCACCTGGTATGTGCCAGGCCTGTGTGCACTCCGCAGGGGTGGGAGATTAGGTGAAAAATGTGGCCACAAGCTGGTCCGGGCTGGCTCGCCACGTGCCCTGTCTCCTCCCATGGGCAGCGCCTGTGCCTGTGGTTGGGGATGTGGGGGCACCACCATGTCGACCGGTACCTCCCGCCGTGTTGCAACATTGTGCAGGACACATGCTGCCACAATGATCCTGCACACTACTGGGGGTGCATATTGTAGCTGCCCACCAGAGCAGTCAAGGGAGCGGAAGCGTTGCTTGAGCACTCCGAATGTGCTCTCCACTATGCCCCTGGTTGCAATATGGGCATCGTTGTATCTTACCTGGGGTGGTGTGGTGGGGTTCTGGATTGGCGTTATCATGTGGTTGCTCAGAGAGTAGACACTGTCCCCTGGGGAGGTGATGATAGTTGAGATTATTGGGGTTTGGGTATGTGTCTGTGTGTGACTTGCATGCATGTGCACAGGCATTTGTACTCACCTAGAAGCCATGTGTCGCCATGCTGCCCAGCTTCCAGGGCCCGGCTCAGGGCGGACATTCTGTATATGAAACTGTCATGGGTGGAGCCAGGGTAGTTTGCATAGACAGAGGGGTTGATTCCTTTAGCATCGCATACAACCTGCATGTTGATGGAATGCCAGTCCTTGCGGTTTTGATAGATGTGCTCAGTGGCACTGGGTGGACGTAGGGCCACATGGGTGCAATCTATGGCACCAGGCACTTTGAGGAAGTGTGCCAACCTGTAAAAGCCCTGGACCACAGCCTGCCTTTCTGCGGGTGTTCTGGGCATGTATATGTGCCTGCGGACTGAGGGGCGTGCAGTGATGATTGCCAACACCTGGTGTAGGCAGCGTGACTGCGTGGCCTGTGAGACCCTCCCACTATGGCAGTGGTCCGCTGAAATGACCCAGTGACCAAAAAATGCAGGACATTGAGCACCTTCTTCAAGGGGCTCAATGCTTGAGAGCACAGGGTGGGGGAAGTAAGGTCATCTTCCCACTCCCTGACGAGGTCTAGGATGATATGAGGTGGAAACCTATACCTGCCATAGACGTGGTCGTCAGGCATCCCAAAAAGGCTGGTCTGGGGCAAAAGAAATGCAGGCCCAGGTTATTCTCCACCTCCTGTGGTGTCCCACGATCAGTGCTGTGACAAATGGGGCATTCATCGTAGCTGTATATATGTGTTTGTTGTTTGCGCGCACTTTTATACTGTGCACGGGGACGCTTCCGCCTGCCTTCATGTGGCGGATGCGTTGACGCCTATGTGCGTCTTTTGCCGTGCGCTGGTTTCCCATAGTCGAATCCATGAATACGGGTTGTTCGCGTGAGTGTGGGCGTTCCGTACATTTCCCTGCAGTACTTCACCAGTTATGCCTTCTTTTTCACGCGTTGTTCCCCATTCCGCGTGTTAAGCCCCGTGTCCCGCCCCCTTTTTGGTGTGTGCGCGGACGTTGTGCGCTTTCCCTGTGCGCATCGCGCACAGCGTTCAGGATGTTGCAATGACGTGTACGCCCGTGTGCGCCACGCACGGGTTTGGCGCACATCCCGAGAAAAACACGCCCAGGGACTTCCTTTTTCACACTTGCGCCAGCTTGTGCCACTTTTTTCAGCACACATTTGTTCCCTGAATCGGCCCCACAGCGTTTTGAATACCAGAACTGTGTTCGGATATGCATTGTTTCACTGGTTGTAGGGTTTTCCCAATGCATAGGAGTTTACATGGACATGCAATGATATATAGGACCCCTTTGCTGTTAAAGTTAGTGTGCATTTTGAGATACCATTTGATGCTGCCATGTTGAAAAATGTTTCTGGTCTCAATAAACTGGCAAGCGACACAGTGGCCACATTTATAATGCCCCTGTGCTGGTGGAAGGCACCAACTTGTCTCCAATGACTCTTCTACTCCAGATTGTTTTGTAAGGATATATTAGGAGACTGCGCTCAACATAGCGAGTTCCTTCCCCCTCAAGTAAACGAGACCACAATAGATCATTTATTTGTTTAGATTTGTTAAGCACTATCTATGACTCATATAGAGCCATGTGGATCTCTCCCTTTGTGCCAACCATGAGCCAAGATCTAGGCAGGGGTATACATTGAATATATAATTATTTAAAGTATATGTTCAAAAGATCTTTAATGGTTACACATGCCACCTTCTCTATGGCACAAACAAAGCTTCAACACCCAATGGACTTTCCTTTCCATAATAACATGCAAATATCACTTGATACAATTTAGAGTGAAAACAAAGCACAGTTTTGACTGGAGAACACGTTACACATTGTACATGTGGTCCTTTCTTTAATTTCCTTCACACTTAAAAATACTTGTCGTTTTGAAAACACAGATTTGTACAAATGCATGTGGCAAATAGCACCCTGTTTCCTTTTCACCCAAATGCAATGCAAAATCGTTCAGCTATCAGGGTGACTTAGTCTCAGGAGAGAGTGTATATTGTTCAGTGGAAATTACACTAGTTTCACTTTGCAAAATGCCCCCCCCCTCAGCACCAAAAACTCATGAATCAGTGATATGAAGCACCCCTCTGTTTAAGGGCCAGGTCTAGGGAGTGGGGACAGTTGGGAATTTTGTTTGAGGCCAAGGGCACCCCTTTGTTTAAATACAAAGTTTAAGGAGTGGTGACGATTGGGATTTTCATTTTAAGGTAAGTATAACTTTTTGTTTAAAAGCAAGTTTTGGTAAAGGGTATCAGTTGGGAATTTCCTTTTTAGGGGCAAGGACCTTTTTGTTTTAAAAGCAAGGTCTGGGAATGGTGACAGTTATCAATTTTGTTTTTGTGGCCAGGACACACCTATTATTTATGTGACTATTACTTAACTTTCTCTAGGAAAGAGGTCGGGGGTTTGAACTCCTCCAAACTCATCCCGAGTCAATCTATTTGGGAGTTTATTGAATTCATATTTACTCAAATATGCTAAGGGTTTACACAATTTACCCTCCCCACCCATTCTGAAGGGAAGATATTAAGGCAGGCAGATCCCCCACACACTTGGTTTCAAATGGATCAATTCTACTTACATGGGACCTCTGTTTTGGGGCACTCTGGGAAGACAGCCAGGCTGTCAATGATATTCCCTGCATCCATCCCCCAGTTGGCTCTCCTTAAGAACCAGGGCCTGGTCAGCTGTGGGCTTCCCCAGTTTCTCCCAGGCAAAGTTTAAAGCCTCTCAATGTACAGGCCTCTTCGCCCAAGATGTCAGGCAGCTGTCTCAGGATACCCCCAGGTGGATTAAGGGCAATTCTCCTTCAAGATGTTTAGCATCTATCCTTTTTCTCCTTGTCTTTCTTTCCTGTCTATCCTTTTCCTGGTCTGCCCCCCCCCCATAGAGCAAGTGCTTTTTATTGTTAAGTCCATCCCACAAAATATTAAGATCAGGAGGTGTCAACATATTAGCCTCGCATTTCCATTGGACCTCTGAAGCTCTCTCCCCCTCCCACAGTTCTACCTCTGTCTGCCTATAGGCCTGGGTAGTTCCATGATTGAAGTGAAGTGGAGAGGTGTACACCTTATTCATTTACATTTGTTTAGCTGTCACCCTTTCCACTCAAAAAGACCCTACATGGCAAATATTAGTAACTTACTGATAAATGCCATAATTTATAGATATCAATGTTCCCCTAATCATGAGGCAAAGGTGGAGCTCACTTTCCTTTCAGCACATTATTGCACCGGCATGCTATGGTTTTTTACCCTTTATTTGAAGAGTAACTTAGTTGAGAATATGAAACTTCATAATCAGATAACTAATTCAACATGCCATTAGCTCCCCAACCTTCAGATTTCTAACATTTTTGGGGAAGCTAGGAACACCTTTTGTGTTGTTACTAAAATTTCCCAAATCGCACTTGAATGAAATTCACATTACACCATCGCCAGACAATTTTCTTTAAAATGAGATCCGCTGCAACTCTGTAAGTATTACGATCTCACATTTATTGAATAAAATGACATTTGTAATGTAAGTTAATGAACATACATTTATATAGATAAGTAACAGTTTCGTGTTTGGTTCTTGGTCTCATTTCCCTGAAAACACATGGTTCAGAGCCTCTCCAGTATCGGGGCTAAATGTTGATTTAAAGCTGGGGTAAAAGCATTAGCCTTTAGTTCTTTGAGATCTGATTGGCTGAAGGGATTTGTATCTTGCAGCATATGGCCAACCTTGCCATCTGACATCAAGAAGCTCTGCTGGCCTCTGCCATTTCTTCTTGTAATCTTGAGTTGACCACAATTCAGATAAGTGCATTTTTTGTTAACAGTTTCACTCACCCATGGCTGGGTCTGGATTGATCTGACCACCTGGCAACCTAGCATGCAGGAGCCTCAAACAGATCTCCCTTCCATATAAGGAGCCCAACAGATCTGCCATGGAGAAAGTCACTTGCAAATTGAGCCCCGCAATTAGAAGCATTTGTCTTCCTGGGAGTCATAAGAAATTTACGTGGGCATCTGAAAACAAAATAGTATTTTCATGGATTACATCTGTTTCCCTGTGCAGCATTTTATTCATTAAGGTGGCAAATGTAAATTGAAAGCCTGCTGTTAATTTTGTTCATTCACCATGGGCATTTTAAAATAATGTCAGTTTCTGTATTGCTTAATTTTCAGGGTGCACAGCATTTGATGTGTGGCAGTTTCAATGACAAATGCCACTTTTTGACTCTCAACCAACAATGTGCCTTTTCCCATCCTTGCGTACTTCCTTGTGTAATTTTCAGCAAGACACATATGTTCCATGATACACCATTCATTGTGTCATTTTCAGCAAGACACATATTTCCACTCGCCAGATCCATTCGCTGTGTTAAGGTTTTAGGCCTGTCATTTTATTTATTGTACCTTGACATCCAAACAATCTATTTCAAATTAGAGGACTCACCTGGCCTTTCCTTTTATGTGCTTGTGCTATCACATAAATCCGTCCTGACTCTTTGATCTGGATCTTCTGTTGGAAAGAGCAGGGGAGTGGGGTGTTCCTCAGAAGTCTTTTTTGTTTTTGTTGAAGCCCGTTCGGCTCATTATCTTTCCTTAGGGAGTGAGCACTGCAGCCTCCACTTCCTTCTTTGGTCATTGGGGGTTTGGAATGGAACCCCCTACTTTTCCTGGGTCCCTGGGGTCCTTCCCGGCATCCATTCCTCCAGGTTCCCAGACTGGAATGGAAGGAGGTTAATTATCTAAAAATAGGAAGAAAAAGTATTTTATGCACAACATATTTCCCCGGAGCATAGGACATGGCATTTGAAAAAGACAGCATTACATAGAAAGGGATATGGCATTTCAGAGAATAGACATTACACTTTTTTTCTCTTTTTTGCCAACTTTCTTCTTAGCATTTCAGATGAATATCAATGAAACTACTCACCTGTCATGAGTCTCCAACCAGAGTTTTCATCCCCACCTTTCATTCTTCAGATGCTTTTTCAGCTCGACTTTCATTGGGCTCCTCAATCAGTCAAAAAGCTTGTCTGGGATGACAGCTTTTCAACTGATTGTTGTGGACCAATTTCTCTTCCATCTGTTCTACTTTTGAGATGCAAATCTTGTAGGCATCAGGTGATATTTAATCTACAATTTCAAAGCTCACACGCCAAGATGGAAGGAATTTCCATTTCTTGGTCTGGTTCCTCTGGAAATTGTACAGGTAAACCTTGTCACCTACCTCTTACCTTTGTAGTCTTGGTGGTCTTAGCAAAAGCATGCTGGAGGTGCTTTGTTACATTTGCAATATACTCATGAGTGGTGGACACATTCATCAGTGTCTGATCCTAGGTTGTATAGAGCAGATGCTGCGGTAACACCATTTCCATCTGGCCATAAGCTCTCAAATTGAGATATTTTAGGTGCAACCGATGGTGTACACCAAATCACCATCAGGACAAGCGGTAGTCTGCCACAAACTCTTTTAAGATAAAATTGTCTTGTTGTATCTCTCCCCCCACTCAAGGATAGGTGGTAGGCAATGTGGATTTTCTTTTTACCTCTAGGAACTCCCAAATCTTTGCCCTTACCTCACTGGTAAAATGACTTCCTCGATCTAACTCAATCCTTTGCAGGAGGCCGAAACCAGAGAAGATGTGATTGATCATTAGTGCAGCAGCTGTCTCCACCTTACAACTCGGGGCTGGAAGAAATTCTACCCACTTTGTGAACAAGCATGTTAGAGACAACATGTACTTATTTCCTCTAGAGCAGCTAATTGCTGGCCCGATGCAATCGACTTGCAAATCTGACCAAGAAAGTGTAATTCCTCTTTTTTATTGGGGAGCTCTGTGTCTGAGTCAACTGGGTTGGAATTGAGCACACACTAGTCACCCCTTTAGGTAAATGACAAGGTCCTGGCCCATGTGTGGCCAGTAGGCAACCTTGTGCAAGAATTCCAAAGTCATATGAAACACCCTATCGTCATGGCTGCATCATGGGGTAGGTTCAACATAAGGCTTTGGAATAAGGTAGGCACCTCCCACTGGTCACATCCAGATAGGGCTCTCCATACATACAAACCATCTTGGATTCGGAACATCTTGGAAAACCTAATCACCACCCAGAGATCCTCTTTACTGCCATAATCCGATTCTGTTAGAAGAAAACTCACATGGTCTTCAATGTGTCGAAATCATTTTCCAATGATCAGGTCCTCTTTCTAGGCAGTGATCAAATCTGCATCTGGGGTATCTTTACTCCACTGGGCAGTCGAGAGTTCACTCTTGGCATGTGTTTGTGGCCTGGTGACAGCAGCGACTTGGAATCCACTCAGCAGGGATTCTGTTTCTATAAGATCTCCTGCAGAGATGCAGTCATTCCCAGTCTTATCTGACCCCTCTATTTTGGAATGATCTCTTATTTTCTTCCAGTAGATGGCCATCTCATTAGGGGCCACCGAATTATCAATTGACTGGATCTGTTTGCCATCTTTTAAGAGTTTGTGGTTGTCACAAACTGTTGTAGCAGCCGGGCTCTATATCAGTCAGTCCAATTACCAGCATGATGACACTATGGCCCATCAAAATCTCCCCACCGCAAGAACGGAAGACTCATCTATGGGGCAAAGTTTACTGTCTTTATTATCTAACAGAATGACAGCGATCACACTAGGAAAGCATGAATTCTCCAGGGTTCTTGTCTTCTGAGTCCTTGTCACCCGGTTTTATCCAGGTGTGACATCACAAAACCAAGCTTCATCCCCAAAACCTATTGGGCATTCACATTGGCCAGTTTAGGTGAACTGGGTATATGTCATATAGGGGTTAATTCTAATATTGGAAAGCCATATCTGGTGGCCTCTTCTGGGACCACCTCGGCATGTTTCAATCTACAATGGTGCAGGGTCGCAGGGAGAACATTGGCTCCTGCAACAAATTGTATCTTCATGTGAAAGGTGACTCTGGATTGGGTAGAGTGGGTCCTCCCAGTCCTGGGACCCTGGATGGTTACCAGTCTGCTTGTACCTTCTCAAGGCAATGAGAATGAACACGGAGGGGCTGTGCGTTCCCTAATGTTGCCATCTCTGATCACCTAAGCCTGGGAGAGTGCATTCAATTGGGGGTTTGTAAACAACACTTGTATCTTTCCACTTCTGATTTGGTGGGAGCAGCTTCTCTCCGTCCACCTTAATTGAATGTGCATTGTCTTATGCTGCTGAGTCACGTGTGTTCAGCCCACGAAATAGAGCTCTCCTGCCTGTAATTATGAGGATTTTAGTCTGAATTTCACTCAGGTGGCTTATCTTCTTGGTAACCAGGAACTTTCTGTAAGCACTCGTCCTTGACATAATTTCTACTTGCCTCTGGCTTCACCGATCAGGTCAGCCATCATTCATTTCAGTGGGTCTATAGATTCCATATTTGTCCTTTTTCCATGTTAGTGGCAGTCAAGCATATGCAAGATTGGTATAAGTATACTTTGGCATCTTGTGGTTCAGATTTGGCAAAGAATGTGACTATATATAGAGATATGTATGTGTGTCTGTCATCTACCTGCGTGTTTCAAAAGCATGTGTTTTGTGTCTATCTGCAATAAGCAGGTGCATGTTCGTGTAGCTCCATGAATAGATGGCTATGTACTTTATGTCTAAGTGCGGCTACGTTGCAATGTCTGTGATGACAGCATTGATTTCTTAATATGGTCTGAATGTTTCTCACATCTGCGATACATCGATAATGGTGGGAAGGGCCTGAGAGTGAGGTGCATCTGTCTTGTCTCAGTCTTCACACTGAGAGTTATGTGGGTTCATGAAGACCATACTTGGACCTCCGTATTCAATCCCCCTTTGCTCCACTTGTCCACCACACTACCTACTCTACTCTCTTTGTTCATGTGTAACATTGTTAGCCAAACCTTTGTTATCCCTCCAAGATGTCCATGGTATTTTGCAAAGTTGGCCAAACTCCATGTCAAGTAACTGCAGTCTCCACCAGGGTTGCATCTGTCAAACCCTATACCCTAGTGGAAGCAGCTAGGGGGAGTCGTATGCGCCATCCAGTTATCACCTCATGGGGCATTAAGTGGTGGTTGGATCCAGGCTGATTGCGCAGTGTGAAAAGTGCTAAGGGCAAACAATGGAGCAATCCTTTTTTAAGGTGGCTTTTATTTGCAATCTTTTATTTGAGCAGGCCGTTGAGGCACTTACAGATCCCGTTTGCTTGCGGTGATAAGCAAAGGAGGATTTGTGCTGTATCCCCAGTACAGTTGTGATGTGCTCAAAAATCTCCTTTACGAAATGAGGTCCATTGTCAAACTGCATGATCTCACACACCCCCTATCGTGGGAACACCTCTCTAATGAGGAATGTTGCTGCTCTGAGAGTGTCAGGGCATGAGCAGAGACTGGCTTCGATCCATCGGGAAAATGGGCACACAACAACTACCATGTAGCGGTAGCCCTGGCATACCTGGATCATGTCTACGTAGTCTATATAGAGGTGTTGGAAGGGTCCAATCGGGCAGAGTATGGCTCCTCTCACTACACGTAAAATATGCCCATCTGTAACCTTTTTTATAGGTGAAACAGTTTTCCATGAATGTGGCTGTTTGCTCTGCCATAATTGGACAGAACCACTCTTCTCCAATGTGTGCGGCAAGTACATATTTACCCAGATGGGTAGGATAGTGCAATTGCATGAGCTCAATCTGCAATAGTGCTGTTGGAATCACTAGATTGTTGCCACAACTCATCCGTGGGGGATATTGAACATCCCCTTCTTACCCATAATTCTTTCTCCTCTATCGCTGCCCTTCCCTGAAATTCCATTATCTGCGTGGCTGGCAATGTATTAGAGCCTTCCTTTAGAATCATATTGTGCACACAAATACATGTGTTCAATTGGGTATCAAAGACTGTGATTTCAGGGAAATATGCTGTATGCTTTGCTTCCAAGTCGGCGACTTCGTTGCCCTGGGAGACTGGGTCCTCCCCCCTTTGGTTGGGCCTGGCATGTCATGACTGCAATGGCTGATGGAAGTTTCAGCGCATCTATGGGCCTGTTCAATAGCTGCGTGTGCTGCACCGCTGTGCCATCAGCATGTCAGAAGCCCCTCCTCCGCCATTGTGACAACCCAGAGTGTACTGTAGACATCATGTAGGATGAATCTGAAAACACTGCGACATCCTAGTCCCTGCACACTTATAATGCCATTATGAGAGCCACTAATTCGGCTGCTTGCTCTGAGAAATGTGAAAGCAACCTTGCACTTGCTATTACTTCAGCTATCCTGTCCATCCCCGTATGTCTGTCTCCTGTTGTCTGGTCTATCGTTGAAGACCCGTCAATATAAAACACTTCTCCTCCCTCAAGTTGCTTCTCCCCCACTTTGGGAAGGTCGTCATACTGCTCCATGTATGTAGTACAATCATGTACATAGTCTCCCTCCTCCACTGATCCATCTAGAAACGTTGCCGGGTTTACAGTCCTGCACCTTACCACCTTTATCACTGGATTCAAGATAATTACCTGATATCCAGAAGCTCACTGTGTGGTCGGCGTACTCTTGGATCTTTCAAGCATTGCAAAGAGAGCATACTCCACGTAGAGTGTGATGCTGCACCCCATTGTATTACTCGCTGACATTTCTACCGAGAATGTAGCAGCAGTCAGAGCTTGTTCACATGGATAATGTCCTCTCATCACTGGGTCTAAATGTCCACTATAATAGGCCAGTGGCTTGTGCCCTAGGGTAGTCTTCTGAGTGAGTAAAGCAGTCCTCACTACTCCATTGGAATGTGAGAACAAATAGAATTTGTCAGGGTAGTCTGGGATCCCTAACACTGGAGCTGTCCATATTGCTTTTTGTAGCTCCTCAAATGCTTCAGTCATTTCTTGCGTCCATAGCTGCTTGCTGCCCCTCTCTGTGCCTCCCTGAGCCTGTTTAACAATGGTCTTGTATATGTACTATAGTCTAACACCCATGCTCTGCAATAATTGCAGAGGCCTAAGAACTGCTGCATTTCTCTCACTGTCTTTGGCACGTGTTCTGCATAACGTCTCCACCCTTTCTAGAGTCACTTTTCACCCTCCCTACGATATCAGTGGTCCGATATATAGCACTTCATTCTGACAATATTGTAGTTTTTCCTTGTCCACCTTGTAACCCTTTTCTGCCAGTACTGTCAACAAGTATACTGAGTCATTTCGACACTGTGCCTCGGACTTGCTACAAATCAAAATGTCATCCACATACTGTATGATGGTGCTGCCCATCTGTATGTTGCCAGGATCCATCTGGAGGACCCTATTGAAGATAGATGGTGACTCACAGTAGCCCTGTGGTAATCCTGTGTGTTCACACTTCTGGTTTCTATATAGAAATGAGGGCAAGTCATGGGGCTCTTCATGGAGCGGTAAAGAGAAGAAGGCGTTCTTCAAGTCTATTACTGTGAAGTGGGTGGCTTCCGTCGGGATGCTACACAGAATTGTCACTGGGCTAGGAACTAACAAGAATTCTGCTTCAACAATTTCGTTCAGGGATGCAAATCCTGAATAAAATGCCACAACCTCCCTCGGTTGCCTTTTTTACATAGTACACTGCAGTATTACACTGCGATTCAGAATGTACCAGAATGCCTTGGTTCACTAGCGCGGGGATTGTCTCATAAATACATTTGTCTGCTTCCTTTGATAGGGGATACTGTCTCGCTCTTGGTAAAATAGCACCCAGTTTGAGCTTTATCTTGACCGCCCCTATCCCTTTTAGTAGACTCTTTCCATAGGGACCGCTGGTCCATAAGATGCTGGGTACTCGCTCCAAGTCATTCACGAGAAATGGAGGTGGTGCTTTTCGCAACATGGCCATTCTCTGTGGCACTTCCCTCTAATTTATTCTCATCGAGTATGTAATGTTTATGTCAATCACCATCTCGTGATCTGAATGATCATCCTGAAATAGTTCCTCGTCTGTCATGTCAGTCAACATGTATCCTTCCCCAGTGCAATCACCGTTCTCCATGATAGTTCTTTGGTGTCAGTCCTGAAGTGGGGATGCAAGTTCTGCTCAGTGAAAAGGGGCTAAACTATCAGCTATCGGAATAGCCCACTAAAAGGGGAGGTGGGCATTAGTGATGGCCCCATAGGGTTATGCATCAGGCTGGAAAATGCCCCTTATTGATGGTGTTCCAACAAAATACTTTAAAGATAATAAGGCTTAAAATTGTAGGTAAGTATGTGGGACATAACAGTAGGTGTAGGCATTACTAACAGGCCTAGGTGCTCACGTTCACTAGAAAATAAATGTGCACTTTTATTAATTTGCCTAGTAGTGGTAGGATTTAGCAGCACATTGAGAATCACACAGTCCCAGTCTCTTGCAGAAAGAACTAAACAGCTCTCGATGCATTCAAGGTCAGGAAACGAAGCTCATAGGTGCCAGGGGAAGGCAGTAATTGTACTATCATTTTATAATCTAGCATGTGAGTTCAGGAAACTGGTCTAATGATGGGTTCAAAATGTCCATGGCTGTCTCAAATTGCCCGTTAGCACATCTCAGCCTGAGATATGGCTCGAAGGGTTCCTAGGCTGCAAAATTAAGTCCATAACGTGTTAACATTTCAAGGCTCTTGTAGTGTCATGATCGGTTGTGTTCTCATGGGAAGCAGGTGGAGATGTCTGGTAGCAGATGAATAAAGATCCGCCGGGAATCTCAAATGTCTGAATGTTTTGGCACTATATTATGGAAAACGTGGATTTGACTGTGACGTCACAGTGGAAACTGAGGGTGGTGTGGCAAGATATGCAGGACCCAATCATTTGTCTATACAGTATGTCCCGCTATAGGAGAATAACCTAGCCCTGCCAGTTAGATTTACTTGGGGGGATTGTTTTGTTGTTGCAATGTGTTTTGATGCTAATTCATTTTTGCCATTATAAAAGTTTTCATTTTTGGGGCTTAACTTGCAGTTCTGTTCCACATTCTGTTTGAATTTCATTTTCCCAGCTGTAACTGAGCCTAGAATAAATTGCATTACTTCTTGCCTGGCATACACTCCTTTTTGATTACTTTTGTAATTTTTACTGGTGAGTGCCGAGGCAACCCGCAGTACAGTCCTATACAATACTACTCTCTCATCTCTCACTATAACTGCCTCGAGTTCTATTCAGATCACCTTTCCTTCCTGTTCATCTAAGGGAATCTCTGGTCTAAATAAGAACTTGTTAGGTATACATAACAGCCTGCCCTGTATCCCTGGGAGCCACATTACCAATACTTCCACTCCATATTGAAACAACTCAAACCACTCACTGTCTACTGGCACTCCCCTCTGTACCATCTGGTCCACAATATGCCTGAATGAGTGCCCTCACTTTCACGTAATGAATTCCTGGTGTCGAGCACACTATCCCCCGGTTTGTGAATGAGATGGTCATCTTCAGTCGGCTCATCATGTCTCTACCCAATATTTTCTCTAGTGTCTGTCTGTGAATATAACAGTGGCAGAGTCAGGTTGTGTTCTCCAATGGAAAGTGGAAGTTCGTTGGTAAAAAGGAACCCAATCCGTGGCCCCACATTCATGGAGATGCCTGACATGGGGTATCTTCCGTCCCTAATACAGGACCAAGTCGCCCCCATAGCCACGAGAAAGGAGAATGTCATGTCACCTATTGTCACCCCGATATGTGGTTCCTCAGCTGGATTGGGTGTGACAAATAGGATTGAACACATCAGGTCTATCTGTGGGGGGTCCCATTGTGCGTATAATGCAGTCTCATCCCTGTAAATGGATAGTCCCGTACAACAGTCGCTCCCCCCAGTTTTCGCACTGGAGTCAGCATCATGGATTCTGTATGCATTGTAGTTATGACATTCTGTCGTGCTGGTTGTGATGGCTGCATGTGTCCCTGCATCTGCAATCCATGTATTGTGAGCTGATATGGCTGCATATGCATGGCCTGTGTGTGCATCTGCCACAGAGCGTATGTCTGCGCTTGCGTGTGATCCTGGGCATACTTTGCTGAGGTGCTAAGGCAGATTGGTCTTTATCAGTGGGTGTCGGTTGTTGTCCTTGGTAGCCCCATACCCCCTCATTATTGGCTACTCTGTAAACCCAAGCTAAGTAAGCTGGTAGGATGGGCAAAGTGAGTGCTGCTGAATCTAGGAGGATTTTCAATTTCTGACAGAAGCAAAAAGTACACCAGGTGCACTAGTAATACTGTCGATTTGAAAAGCATATGTGATGGCTCTTTAAAGCAGTCCACAATCAAGTGAGCATTACTAAGCAAGCCAACTTCCAGACTGCCTCAGACTCCTCGGTTGCCTCCTGCTAATCCTGCTATGCCAGGTATAAGCAGCCCTGTGAGATTATATGTTTAAATGTCTCCTATATCAAAGTCGTGGGACAGGCTGACTCTCCCCAAGCATTCAAGCATCTCCACTTTGCTCTCTGGCCCCATGTGGTGAAAGAGTCTTGCACTGTGTAGGAGAGTGCAGGGAGTGTTATTTGAGTGAGATTGTCCTTCCAATTTGCTCAAATGTCTCAATCTCTTCAGCACCCCATTTGCAATCTAGTCCCAAGTGGTCGGGTAGGGCCACTCTTTAGGCTCTGGAGGCCTCAATTGACCGAAATGACGAGATCTGTGTGCACAGGCAATCTAGTGTCTTTGCTAATGATAATGTATTTAGAGATGGCCCAGATTACGAAGATCAGCTTATTCTAGCCAAGGGACATGGTCTGGCTATGGCTGATAGTTGTCCATTGATTGCAGATAATATTGTTGCACCTAGAGGCTTAGTTATTTGTGCTCCAGAGAGCGCCACAGCCGAGATATTTTTTCCACCCATCCTTACTATTTCTAGTGTCATTGGGGACTGTCTTCCTGGAATGCTAAAGGGGGTTCCTGACAATTTGGCTGCATCTTCTATACTTCATCCTGTGCTACAGGCACAGCCTCTATCGCAAACTGACCTGACTGGTGATAGCATATGGGGGACGGTATTGGCATACTCGGACCCGCAGGATATGGGTATGGATCATTCTGAAGCCCGGTTTATGCAATCAACACATGTGACGCATGATGAGCTGATGGGCTCTCCAAGTGATAGTGACCCAGAAAGAATCCTGAGTAATTCTATTTTTTTGGTCCACTGTGTGAATCGTTTAACAAATGCTTACCATGAGATGAGTCTCTCTCTGTGATCACTGACCGAGCAAAGGTCAAAAGACATGGTCTATATGGACAAATGCCTAGATATAATTGGCTCATTGACCAACATGATGGAGGATTTCCAAAAGCGGCCTCTCACCAAGTCTTTGCCTGTGTTAGATCCTAGCGCGGGGGCGAGAGTCATAAAATTAACTTAAGGAAAAAGGAACAAGCTGCCCTCCCAACACTGTGTCTATGTCCTGGTCAAACTACTTCCTCTAAGGAATGTGAGGTTCATGGTCAAGATCGAACTGCATAAAAGAATGCCCTCTCTGTTCCCCCTGCCGGCGCTCAGCTGTCAGCAGTCTACGGGACAGAACTGGAGCCGGAGTGTGTAAATCTTGGGACACACTCAGCGACCCTCCAGCACATGTTGAAATCTGATGATGTGTATCTAACCGCTGGCCCCTTGATGAAGTGGAGAGAGAATAAATTAATACTGTGTTTCAAGGGATTAACGCATGAAAACAAGAACTCCTATAAGAGAATGATGATCAAAGCTCTGACTGAAGTTCTTCGAGTGAATGATATTTCCTTTAAATTGTTTCCCTGTGTACAAATCCTCTCTGATTGCATGTACTGCAAGGGCTGTAATGTCAGTTTTTCTTTACAAACACTCATCTCCGATCATACATATTAAACTGTCGTGAGGTCCTGGCAGACAAAGGTATTTAGGCTTGTAAGGATCTAATGGCCTCACTTTGCCATCTCCATAACTTCTGGTATGTCCTCAATGGCCTGGCAATACCTGATGCTGGTTCACTTTCTGCAAGACCAGGCACCTCTGCACATTCCAGCCTTGTGGATGGTTTAATTATAGATCTGACTAGGGAAGAATTGGAGCTCCGACTCGCTCGGCCAGTTTTTTCAGTGGCTAATATTTTGGGTCAGGCTAAGGAGTCAGTATACAGTTCCGCACAACATACTATACCATTGGGGTCTCTTTAGTAGGGGCACAATCAGCTTGTGGACTTGGCAGATTAGGTAGTTCTAATAATTATACTGAGCATAGTACTAGTATCAGTAGTCTGACACGCAACGTCCATCGTAAATACTGTGGTAGGGGGAGAGATATGCCTAATTTTCAATTATCTGCTGTTCGACTGCAAAGCTGGAATGTGGCAAGGGTAGCTAATAAGCTAGAAGACTCCAACTGTCTACACTGGCTAGGAAATGTCAATATATTGTGTTTTCAAGAGACATGGTTCTGTGATGACTCTTTGTAAAATATTTCCCGGATTATTGGATAACAATTGACTCCCCTACTCGGGTGGGTGCCGGGTGGCTATGTAAGGGCCTTGCTACTCAGGTACAATGGACTGGGGAGTGGGGCCCCACACACATGCCCACACATTCCGATCAAATTCTGTTGACATCTATAATGCAGGGTAGCAGGTGGACTCTAGGCTCCTTATGGGGAATATCTACCTCAACCTGAAGGAGGATTCCAATTTTTTTTTATTCACCTAGCGGATGACTGTCAGAATTTTTATTATGTGAATGTGAGTCAAGCATGGTCATGGTAGGCAACATTAACGCTAAACTGTCAGATCTGGGGTTGCCTACAGAGAGGCTGTTGTTAGAAGCTGCAGTGGCAATCCCAAGGGGGAATAAATATCTTGACGCTTGGTGACCCACATGACATTATAATAGATGACCTTTTAAACGCTACTGCTTTGGTCAAATTAAATGGCAGGACTGCGGGTGATGATCCCCCTAAACCCACTTTTAGTTGTGCCTGCAGTAACTCCCTAATCAATTATTGTTTGGTCAATTATTATTCTTTTTGGAGGTTGGAACACTTTGAGGTATGTCCCCGCCTGGAATGTGATCACAACCCTTTAATTCCTGGGTGGAATATGGTGTCATCACCCTGCCTTCTAAAGTCCAACTCTAAAGGGGACAATCTATCCTCAGAACAACATTCTAGAAAATTGCCCAAATAAAAGTTGGCAGAAATTCTGGATAGTTCACAGCTCACAAGAGGACATTTTTTGTCACAGTAATTTGCAGAGGATCCTGTGGCCAATGTATTAGTAAGTGAGAAATGGGTCACCTTTATCTCCGAAAGATGCAGGTATTCTGGCAACCCCATGTTAGCTGATCGATTAGAGAGGCAAGTAGGACTTTCTTAATGATGCTCCATGGTTTGACATGGAGTGTCAAACTGCTATGTTTGCCCTGTGGATAGCATCTAAAACAAAAAATAGCACAGCAGGGATCAGGTACATGGCTAAATGCGATTATAAAAAACTCCTGAGGTTAAAAAGAAAACTGTTTTACGAATCTCAGTGGGAAAGACTGGAAGTAACTATCCGTGATAGAGAGGCAAAGGCTTTTTGGAATTTGGTGTCTCGTGGATTCCATGATGATATACAGGTTACGGTTTGTCCTATATCAGGCTGTGAATGGACCCAGCACTTTAGGGCCATCATGTTTGAAGATGGTATAACATCTGCTTTGATGCCAAATGCGGACACAGGCTTTATTTATTCACTTGAAGAAGTTGTGCGTGCTATCACTGGGATCAAGACCGGCAAGGCACCAGGTCCGGATGGTATTAAACCAGAAGCATATAAGTGGTTCCCAGAATGATGGTCACCAGTCCTATTAGAATGTTTTAACTCAATCACTGCGTCAATGACTATTCCCCAATCTTGGTCTTTGAGTATAATTAAACCTATGTTCAAAAAGGGCTCAAGGCTGGACCTCATTGCTACCGACCCATATCATTACTAGACAGTATTGAAAAAATGTATATCAACTGTCTGCTGCTCAGATTAGAGACATGGACTGAGGAAAATTACTTACTTCCCATTTATCATGCCGGATTTAGAAAGGGATTCTCGACATCTGACCATGTTTTTGGGTTTTCAACTATTCTAGATAAATATATGAAGATCAGAAGGGGCGTAGTATATGCACGTGTTTTGGATCTAACAAAACCATTTGACTCCATTGATCGCTCTCTTCTCTGGAATAAACTCCTGAGATTGGGGGTTCCTGTCTCTCTATTATACAGATTGTCGCTTGTACTCTGATACCAGCGCCACTGTGATAGATAACCCCAGAGGAGGCCCTACAAGTGTGTTCTCCACCAATAAAGGTGTGAGGCAGGGCTGTCCACTGGCCCCGCTTCTGTTTATTGTCTTTTTATCAGATCTTATGTTTGTCTCACATCTGCCAGGCCTTTTTCCTCCCTCATTGAATGGGGTAATGTACCCTACCCTTCTTTATGCAGATGATGTTATAATATTAGATCTGACCCCAAAGGGACTTGCCATGAGTCTCAAACATGCATCAGATTATTTTAAAGACGGTCTAAAATTAAATCAGAAGAAAACTAAGATCATTGTTTTTGGTTCAAAGAAAGAAAATTATTATAATTGGTGTATTGACAATGTGAATCTAACTGTGGCCAATTCATATTTCTACTTGGGAGTCAAGTTTTCAAGCAATTGCCTGTGGTCTGAACATTTAGCATCAGTAGAAAATAACTTAAGGACAAGCTTGGGAGGGATTCAGAGACTTTACCAAATATTCGGTGGGTTCCAATTTGATGTGTATTCAGGTCCTGGAGGCTAAGATTTATTCCGCCATATTTACGGCAGTGAGATCTGGGGAAGTGTGAGCTGCACTTCTTTGGATCGTATTTTTCACATCTGCCTGAGAAAGTTGCTGGGCGTGTCATCCAGCACCCTGGGATCTTCCCTTGCGTTGGAGTCTTGGTCTCCAAATATTGGTGTTCAGGCTGAATGTATGTTCTTAGAGGATTTTGGCAAACTACATTCTGCGTCAGTGGTGAATCCTAATATTGTGAATGTGAGGGAAGAATTAGCAAATGCGGCTATGTATTTTAACTAACCTTGGTATAAGAAGTGTCTCATCTTGTGCAAAAAATGGGGAATTGCCTTTGATGAACTAAAGGGTGGCTGGATTACAAAGCAACAATTGTCTAGAAAAGCTAGAAGGAGAGAATTCGATTTGGCATTAAATAGCATGGAAAATGTAAGCTCACTTGGCCACTTAATGGGGGCTTGCTGCATCTACTGTGAGAATTTCTTGCTAAGTGTCATTCGCTCTCCAGTGCACAGACGTATCATCACAATGGTGTGCTTGAACGTCCTACCACTGAGGGCCTGGATTGCGTGGCTATTCAATACTAAGCTTTGTATCTGCGGAAGTGGGGCGGATGAGGATTTCATTTCTTTTCTATTTATTTGTCAACAATTATTAGATCTGAGATGCCTATGGATGAAGTGACATTTTAGCGCCAATAATATTAGGCACGTCATTGACACTATGAATTTTGTTCTGTCCTTTGTCAATGCTATATTTATCAATGATTTATCTGAGTGCACTATTGAGGTTTTTCAAACGTATGGGCAGAACATTTTTCGTTTTTAGAATTCTTTTTAATTATACATTTTAACATGCCCTTATATGGTGAATTGTATTGTATTTTAGTAGAGGTTAATGGCGATTTTTGGATTTTGAATGTACTCAATTTTATAGGATGTTAGTGGTGAAAAACGAAATAAAGTATTTATATATCTGGGAATAGTAGTCAGTCTGCTTTGTCTCTGCCCTTTTCAGTTCTGGCAGGTACCAGAGTGATATCCCCCATGCTGCGCGATCTGCCCTTAGGACGCAGTAGTCACCCTTCAATATCCTCCTCTCCTCTGTCCATGTCTTCTTTGCCTCCCCATGCTGTGTCTCTATCAGGGTTTGCTTCCCTGGAGTGGCGAGTGGGTCCCTCCTCTTCGTCGTCCTCACTCCCCTGTGGATCCTCGTCTGACCCCATGGTCCCGATACTACTGTCACTGTCCCCTTCTGTCTCGTCCTCAAAGCAAAGCTTCCTTAACAATGGGTCTTCCCGCAGCTTTCCCATTGCTCCATCTTTACTCCTGTGTTACGCCCTCACTGAGGGTCCAGTAGTACTCCTGTCTGCCCACACGGCAGCCATGCTATTTCTCCTGCTCCTGCAGAGTTCCCCCAACCTTCTTCATATCCCTTCCCCATCCCCCTCATCTAAACACGCCAAGTCCATCTTAATCTCCACCGCCCTCTAAGAGCATCTCTCTCCGCTCTCAGCTCTGTCCTGCTTGCATCTCTGATCCTCTTCTTTCCTGCGTCGGCGCTCTTTAATGAGCCGCTCAACTTCTAACCTCCTTTTCTCTTTCTTCATTTGCAATTGCCTTTCCTGCTCATCCTCCGCTTTCCTCCTTGCTATGTCCTCTAGCTCTCTCTGTTTTGTTTTCTCCTTTTCTTCTCTTTCTCGTGCTTTTGCTCGCTCCCTCTCTTTTCTCACCCATTTGCTTTCCTCCGTCCCTTCCTTTTTCCTTCTATGTACTTCCTCCATTATCTCCATCCATTCTTTAGCTTCCTCCTCCATCTTTTTACTACTCAATAGTTCCTTTCCCACATGCTCCGTCGCCTTTGCAGCTTTCCCGTCTAGTTTGAGCAATATCTGTCCCCCTAACCATTCGTTCGAGAGTATCAATTCTAGGCCCTCGCTAAGCTCTGTCTTCCCGAGTCATTCACCTTTAGCTTCACTTGCAGCTCTCTGCGCTCCTTATATTCACTGCTGATATCTTGCGTTTCTTTAGCTGCATGTTTTGCGCCACTAAGTGCATCTCCATCACTATACGGTGGAGGTGCGAAAGTGGGATTGGTGTATCCTGCCGCTGCTTTTAATTCCTTTGCGGGGTAGAATCCCTTACTTTCTGCTACTGCATCTACGACCGTGGTTTGAGGAGGAGGAGCGGGAGCAGAGGGCCGCTTGACTTCCAAATGCCATTGACTTAGCATCCAATGCTGCTGGGCCGAGTCCCCTTCCTGGTCCTGAAACATTTTCCAAAACTCTAATATGGCCAGTCACTTGCTTAATTTGTTCCCCTTATAGGATGCATGTAAATAAGCGGCCAATAGTTGCTGCACACATTTGGAAATGTTTTCGTCTTTGGGCCATGGCTTTGCCAACTTGCCCTCGGTACCACAAGTCCATTCAACTCTATACTTGCGTATTTTGTCTTGATATTGCGGGAGGTACTTTCATAAGTGTTGGAGAGGTGTATCGCTCATTTTGTCACATTATGTAACACTTGTGAATACTTACTTGACCTCAAAACGGGATTTCGCCATATCCAATTCTATCTAGCAATTTTGCAATTCACAATCTCAATACTGTCTCTCAAATACCATGTATTCAAAACATAACAGAGCAATTAAATCTTTTCCTTAGTCTCTCTGGCTGTCCACCGTCACTGCGAGCATGCTCCGCGCACCGCCCCACTGTGACCCTTCGCCCTGGATGCTCTAATCACAAGTCCACTTGTGCCCTTCTCAAGCTCTGCCCCAATGGCCCAACACTAGTTCTCAAACTCAATCAATAGTCTAACCATTGAAATCCACCGCTCCCTGTGCACCTCAAGTCCTATTAAACAACCTTGCCAGTTACGTCACCAATACCTTAGAGGAAAAACTCTCATTACCTGACCCTTCAACATATATTTCCGCTTATTGACTAAACACAGTGACAAACATGACGTAACACATACACGCACATCTTCCTGCCTAATTAACAGGGTAGACCATGAAGTTATGTTATCTAACAGAATGACAGGGATCACTCTAGGAAAACATGAATTCTCCAGGGTTCTTGTCTTCTGAGCGTGTGTCACCCAGTTATATCCAGGTGTGATACTTGGACCTCTGTCTTCAATAGCGTGCTTCGATACTTCCAGTTAATCAGGTGCTCTACAAACCCATTCCTGACATAATCCGAGTCAGTGATTATGGCCAGTTCTTTGAGTTGGTGGTGCACTGTAGTGAGGATGCCATTATAAGCGACCATCAACTCTGCCACCTGACTACTTTGGGGTCCTATTTTGTAACCAGCAGAGGGCTCCAGGGTATCATTCACCCAGGCATTCCCAATGCCAGCTTCTAGTTCTTTTTCACTGTTATTATCAACATGATAGGAGCACCCATCCACATAAACTGTGGGTATCCCCTGACACGTGTCTTCTTCAAAGACCTTTTGCAGGGAATTTAAGTACACCTCCATATTGTTGTGGGTCATTAGACTTTCGTCCTCAGTTTTCTTGAGCACAATCATGCAGCTCCACCAATCCTTGCTCTAGATGACTCTTCTTGTTTTGGCCATATCTGACCTCCAGGAAGTCATTCTGGAATTACTGATGCTTCCCTCCCAGATTCTATGACTTTGTAAATATTGCAAGGGTGGGGAGGAGTTTTGACAATGATGTGCTCCCCCTGGATGAATGGGTGGTCATTTTTCAACGTTTCAAGGAGGAGTGCCTTTTCACAATTGTTGAATTTTTCCTCAGTGAGAACGTTTTGCTTGCGTACAAGATTACTTTGTTGACCTTGCCATTCTTTTGGTATAATACCACTGTTAGGCAAGTATATGAAAACCACATCTCCAAGAAGAACTCCTTATTCTTAATGGGGTAAGCAAAACAAAGAGCTTGGGAAAGGCTTATTTTCCGTTGTTTAACTGCCTCGGATTGTTCCGGACCCCACTCCCACTTGACTCCGGCCTTTAATACATGGACCAAAGGTTGAGTGACCTCTGTGTAGTCTTCAATGAAGTTTTGACTATAATTATTGTGTCCAAGAAGGCTTCTTAATTCTCGAAGAGTAGTAGGGTCTTTTCATTTTAATAAGGAATCCATCTTCTTCGCCTGCGGATTAAGACCCTCAAGGGTGATCTTGTGCGCTAAGAAGTTTACTCAGGTCTTCTGAATGGACAGTTTTGCTCTAGATTTCTGCAACTGTGTCAGAACATAGCAGATTACTGCTATTTTTGCCTCCAAAGTTGAGCTCTTGATCAGAACATCATCTACATAGGCCAGATTTCCCCTTTTGCCCAAATCGAGCATGGCCTTATGCAGAAAGATGTTGTATTGGTGTTCCCTACTCATGGGTACTGTCCAGTAGCCATTGTTCGGATCAATTGCAGTGTACACCTTTGACCCATGGATCTGTGCCAGCCATTGATCGATGCAGAGAATTGACCATACTGACATGCGGACCCATTTGTTCAACTCCCTCAGGTCTGCACATTGTCTCCATTGGCCATTTGGTTTTAGCATCCCCAGTACCGGGTTGTTAAAGGTCACTACCAAAGTAAAAGGCGCAAGGGACATTTCTCACAACCCAACAATTAGGTTCTATTCTTTTGTTGCCAATGGACATTTTTAGCATAGGCAGGAAACGTTTGGAATTTGGGATTTCATGACCTACTTCCTATTTATCAATCAATTTAAATATGGGAATGGTCTGATCTTTTGGACATTTCCTGAATAATCCTTTGTTGTTAAAGCTTCTTCCAGTAGTGAGGCATACTCTGGCGAGCACACGCACCCTCATTTATCTAATTGGGGAAAAGCAACTGTTCGCCCAACGTCTGAATTTCCATCAGACTATGAGCTGGTTTTTCGTCGTCTTTTTTCACAGGACTCAATGTTTCTTCTGACTTTGGACTGGTGTACAATTTCAGATTGTTCTTTTCAAGCGTGGAATGCCACTTAAAACTGTGAGGAAAGTTGATTTTCAAGAATGGAGAATGGTTCCTATCACCAGTTTGTTCTCCTACAGAGATGACAGTGATGTCTGGGACCTGGTTATTCTTGAAATGGAATTACCATTCATGTTGACATAATTGGTTCTCATTTTTTATTTTATCGGCAGGTTAGTCTGGGTCCAGATGACCTTGTCTATACAGTCGATCAGAGATGATAACCTCCTCAGGAGATTGTTCCCCAGTAAACAAGTTGTGCCCTCTGGAGTCACAACTATCACTGGGTGTTTCAATCGATTTGGTCCAATTTTTATTTCCAGATCCACAGTCCCTTTGACGGAAATGTCATTCCCCAACAAATTTTGGAGTTGTCCGGGAAGAGCTACAAGGGGAATTTGGTGAGCCCCACACCCCTTCCTGAGTTGAGTTGGTCAAAGGCATTTTTGAACAGGAGAATGGCTTGGGATCTAGTATCCAGCAGAGCTGATAATTCACACTGACGCTGCACCTTGAATGGCACATAAAATCTGCATTCTTTCTCCTCGAGGGTGCAAAGAAAGTGGGAGTTATTTGCCAGCCCAGTGGTTATTTTCTTGATATTGAACTCTGACACTGTGTGATATCAGAACCGGTTTGGGGGAAGGACACCTCCTCAGTTTCAATTCTGGCTGGCATTTTTGGGGTTGAAGATTTTCTTGATCTGGATCGGTTTCCGTACTTATCCTGTCCAACTAAGGGTCTTTTGGGACCCATTTCTCTTTGGGAGGGATCCCTGTGTTCCTAAAGGAGAAGATTTGCTTACCTGAATCCTTCAGGGACTCTGCTCTTTCAAAGGGGATCATCTTGAGCTCCTCAAAAAAGCAGGTTCTTCTTTGGCATCTCTTACTTACCCTTTGGGTTATAACTTCCTGGAGTAGAAGAGGTAAGCCCTAAAGGTACTGAGAGATAACTTCCTTTCGGCTGAGAGGTTTCCAGGGGTTCTGTCTGGGTGAGAATGGAAGCTTACTCTATGGCTTGGCATCTCCCCTCTGGAAGTTCTGATTCAGGGTCTATCTGCGGAAAAAGTACAGGCTGGGAGGTGGAGTGATACTTCTCTCCTGAGGGAAGTTTGGAGTGAGGTTTCATGGGGCAGTACTTACCTGGTTGGGCCCCCCCCCTGGACTAGGGGAGTGTATCCATACCCCAAGATTTGTTTGGTACCTTTAGGGCTTACATAGGTGGCAGGGTCAGAGGGATCATTGTTCTGAATTCCTGCCAGACTACCATTCAATTGGCCCGGTGGCAGGGGGGTCCCTTCTGCCTTCCATTTTGCTTGTTGGCAGGAGAAATATTTGTAGCCCCCCATCTCCAGGTCCAAAGGAGGGGTAGCTCTCACCTCTGCCATCTTCACAGC
This sequence comes from Ambystoma mexicanum, assembly GCF_040938575.1. Lineage (NCBI taxonomy): Eukaryota > Metazoa > Chordata > Amphibia > Caudata > Ambystomatidae > Ambystoma > Ambystoma mexicanum. Next base: position 469,390,072 of record NC_090922.1, read on the forward strand.
AGCAGTGTGTTAGATGGTTTGGGGGTTTCGGGGGTGATTTGACTCTCGGGGGCTTCTGGACCTCATAGGTCCTGGTGGACTGTTCAATTACCCAATCCAGGTTCCTGTGCTCATAAAAATCATGCTCCAACTAAGTCATGTATTTGAGGAGCACATGGAAATAGCAGGCCACAAACTTCCTACTATGTGTGTTCACCCACCGGGAAGTCTGCGCAAATGCACGCTTTAACTCCTGCACAAACTCCCAAGCAGGTGGATCCTCTGCACATTGCAAATTATATGCAATCTTACTGGCCTCTTGTTGGTTTCTGTGTGTCGAGACATTTTTCAAAATGGCCGCCTTATAGTTGGGCTATTTATAATGATCCTGGTCCTCCAGTCTGGCAAAGAAACTGGAGTACTCAGGTGAGAATGTCCATTTTGCAAATGCAATGCAATTCACATTCTGATCTGGAATGATGCCATCATCTGCTCATAAAATTCCAAGTGCTCCCACACCGAATCCGGCATTATTATGATTTGGGGTCTAGAAGCTCTTTATGGCTTGGATCTGTCTGATTGGGTCTTTAACAAAGCCCTTCCTTTACTTTGCTGTCTTTCTCTTCCTCTGCACCTGGGTTCATTCATTTTCTGACTCAGAGCTGCTATTCTGACTCATAGGATCTGGACTCTTCTTGCCTGGACTACAGTGAACTCTCAAGGTCACTTTCCCTGAGATCACTTTTACGCCCAGTATAAAACACAGTTTCTTCATTACTCCTTCCAAGTAGTTGGGGAATCCCCCCTTCCCCTGAAAGAATGGAGGTTTTTAGTATGCCCTTCCTAGGATGAAGCTATGGCTTTTCTTTTGCAGAGAAGCAGGCAAGGTGGTATCTTTGTAATCTTATCTTCAGCCAATCTAACTACCTGGTCTTCTCATCATAGAAGTTTTCATGGTCTGAAGTGCTTGCGATATTCTTTTTAGTCTACCAGGACATGGTTTTCCACCCCCCTTCCTTTATGTGTGGTAGAGATGAATACTCATCAGTATCAGACACAGACTGGCCTTCTGGATCAGTTGGGCTAGGCCTGGGTAAGTCTGACTGCCTCATGTTCCCACATTCTTTGTAAGCGGTTTGCATGAGGTCAGTTCCCATTTGTACATGGGAGGTTGTGGACACCTGGCCTGAAGTCCCTGATGGGAGGGGCATCTCTACTTGACCAGAATGCCATATACCATACCATGATTGGTCAGGGTGTCTCAAAGCCTGATTACATTTTCAATTTAATTTATAAAATTCTCACACCTACCTCTCTGTGTCTTTATTTCATGTTGGTATTCAGAGAGCTGGCTTTTTAATTCTGATACCAAGGCCTGACTAGTCTCGAGCACCTTGCTCTGAGCTACTAATCTACCCATCATTTCCCTTACTTCCTCCTGAGATGTTTCATTTTGTCTTTGGGAGTCCTGCATGCATTATGCATGCATATTTCAGACACTTGTCTTTCAAGAAACAAATCTTTCTCTACCGCACTCCTACCATTCGCTGCCTGTGACAGGTCAGCTTCTGCTTGCTTCTCACATGCCACAAGATCCATGTTCTCTTGTCTCATTACTGGGCATTGCCTGAGAATCTGACTGACCCTTTTCTGCATCCATTTTCACTTTAATGCATCTTGGTCTTTACTCATTTGTACATTTTGTTGCTTTAGAATATTTAAATCCTGAAGCAATACTCAAACTCCTGTTGTGAGTCCATCTCTGTGATGATGAACGGACTGTTTTCCCTTTCCAACGTCTTTATTTGTTGTTTGATATCCATAATGTCATCTAAGAGCCCTCTATTGTGACCAATCTGGTCATTCAATTAGCATTGGAGTTGGCTAACTGTTTCAGCACTCTTTTTGCATGTATCATTCAGTGCAGAAAACTCAATTTCTCACCCTGCACTGGCCTGTAGGTGGGTTTTCGCCTTATTTTCTTAAATTAGTCTTTGTTGTGTTACATCGCAAATATGGCTCTGTTGTGCTTCATCCTCTAACTGTTTAAGTTCTTTCTGCGGCTCTTTCAAAACCTCAGTCTGATTCCACTAATTGCAAGTGGAAATACAAATATGCTGTAAGGTGAGCCATTTGAATTAGTTCTTCACAAGCATTCTGGGTCATGTAAAATGCCTCTAATGCTTTGTGTAATATGCCACCTTTCAACCAATTGTCAGTGCTCACTGAGGTAACTTCCTGGACCATTCTGGTTTGCCAGCTCCTGGCTTTGCCATCACTCCATTCTCCTTAAATGAACAGCTTAGCCAGGAGATGCTTCATGGCATTACTCACTTCTACGGTAGTCATTTTAAAAGGGCTTTTTGGACCTTTGTACAACTTTCTATGTGTTGGGGCAAAATCAACCTGTTCCTGCTTGATTTCCACACACAATGCCAAATAAAAAATCTATTCTAATCAATACGTTTCTTGCATTGGCACTCTACACAATCTTGTTTTACAACACCTATAAACCTCCCAAGAACTCACGGGTGAAGTCTGTGTGGTACATTAACCGAGCAAAAACAACTTTCTTTCCACCTCAATGCTATTATACCAGACTTAATAGTCTGTCACAATGCACTTGTCATGAGTCAAAAGACAGTACGTGACATCTCGGCACGAGCCCCCACTTTGTAATGATTTCTTGGAAGACCACGCTGAACATAGGGAGTCCCTCCCCAATTAAACAAGACCACAATAGATCATTTATTAATCTAGATTTGTTAAGCACTATCTATGACTCATATAGAGCCACATGGATCCCTCCACTGTGCCAAGCATGAGCCAAGATCCAGGCTATAGGTACACATGCCACATTCTCTGTGGCACAAACAAAGCTTCAACACCCAATGCACTTTCCTTTCTATAATAACAGGAAAATATGACTTGATACAATTTAGAGTGAAAACAAAGCACAGTTTTGACTTGAGAACATGCATTTTACATGTGGTCTTTTGTTTAATTTCCTGCACACTTGAAAATGCTTGCAGTTTTGAAAACACAGATTTGTAAAAATACATGTGGCAAATAGCACCCTGTTTCCTTTCACCCAAAAGCAATGCGAAATCGTTCTGCTGTCAGGGTGACTTAGTCTAAGGAGAGAGTGCATATTGTTCAATGGAAATTACACTAGTTTCACTTTACAAAACGCCTCTCCCAGCACCATAAACCCATGCATCAGTGATATGCAGCACCCCACTCTTTAAGGGCCAGGTCTAGGGAGTAGGGACAGTTAGGAATTCAGTTTGGGGCCATGGGCCCCCCTTTGTTTAAATACAAGGTTTAATAAGTGGTGACAATTGGGATTTTTGTTTTAGGATAAGTATACCATTTGTTTAAAAGTACGTTTTGGGAAGGGGTATCAGTTGGAAATTTTGTTTTAGGGGTAAGGACCTTTTTTGTTTTAAAGGCAAGGTTTGGGTATGGTGACAATTATACATTTTGTTTAGTGGCAACGACACCTTTCTGTTTTAAAGGCAAGGTTTGGGAATGGTGACAATTATCAATTTCGTTGTTGTGGCCAGGACATCCCAATTACTTTATTTGATTATAACGTAATTTCCGCTAGAAAAGAGGTTTGGGGTTTCAAACTCCTCCAAACTCTATTTGGGAGTTATTCAATTAACATTCAGTCAAATATGCCAAAAGTCTGCAAAATCCCCCCCCCCCACCCACTATGAAGGGAAGATATTAAGGGAGGCAGATCCCGCATACACTTGGTTTCAAATGGATCAATTCTACCTAGACAGGACCTCTGTTTTGGGGGGTCTCAAGGAAGACAGCCAGGCTCCTAGGGGGAATCTGATCACAGGCTGCTGTCGAAGATATTCCCAGCATAGATTCCTTAGTTGGCTCTACTTAAAAATCAGGGCCCAGTCAGCTGTGGGTTTCCCCAGTTTCTCTCTCCCAGGCAAAGTTTAAAGCATCTCAGTGTGAAGCCTCGTCACCCAAGATGTCAGTCAGCTGTCTCAGGATACCCCCAGTGGATTAAGGGCAGTTCTCCTTCAAGATGTTAAGCAGCTCTCCTTTTCTCCTTCTCTGTCTTTTCCCTTGTCTCCCACCCCCCTTTATAGAGGAAGTTCTTTTTTCTGCTAAGTCCCTCCCACAAAATATTAAGATCTGGCGGTCTCAACCTATTAGCCTCAAATTTCCATTGGACCTCTGAAGTTCTCTTCCCTTCCCACAGTACCATCCCACCTGCTTGTAGGCAGAGGAATGTTCCATGAATGAAGTGAAGTGGAGATACACACCTTCTATCATTTACTTTTTTTAGCTGTTAGCTTTTCCACTCAAAATGTCCCTACGTAATGTTAGTAACTTACTGATAAATGCCATAATAACAGATATTCATGTTCCCCTAGCCATGACAAATAGGTGGAGCTTACTTTCCTTTTGGCATGTTACTGCACGCGTGCACAATGGTCTTTCGCCCTTTATTCGAAAACTAACATAGTTGGGAATATGAAACTTCATAATCAAATAACTAATTGAACATGCCATTAGCTCCCCAACCTTCAGATTTCTAACATTTTTGATGAAGCTAGGAACACCTTTTGTGTTGTAACTAAAATTCCCCAAATCACACTTGAATTACATTAACATTACTCCATTTCCTGAAGATTAGCTTTAAAATGAGATCTGTCACTACTCTGTATGTATTACGATCTCAAAATTATTGAATAAAATGACATTAGTAATGTACATTAATGACCATATATTTACGCAGATAAATAACAGTTTTGTTTTTGGTTCTTGGTCTCATTTCCCTGAAAACACGTCGTTCAGAGCTTCTCCCATCTCTAGACTGAATGGGCCTCATTAGGAGTTTGGAGGTAACCATGGCGCTATTAGCGCCATGGCTGCCTCCAAATCCTTACCGACTCCACCCTGGTGAATGGAGCTATTACCGCCCCATTCCAAGGTTGGCGGGGGTGGTAATTCCCCATTCACCAGGGCCCTTCCCCATTCCCATTTGAGCCCCCATAGGGTTCAATGGGGAAGGCGCTAATAACGGTACCGCAAATTGTGGTACCGTTATTAGCACCAAAGTCCCCTTGCGGGTCTCGTCCTTAACGTTTGGTAAAACCAGGCATTAAGGGCGGACCCACAAAGGGAACTCGTAATAGGGCGGTAAGGGATTACAGGTACCAGTGCCCTTACCGGTACCGGTAATCCCTTACCGCCCACCTCGTAATGAGGCCCAATATTTTTTTTAAGGCTGGCGTAAAAGCATTAGCATTTCGTTCTTTGATAGCTGATGGGCTGAAGAGATTCTTATCTTGCAGCAGATGGCCCACCTCTGTCCTCTGACATCATAAGGCACTGCTGGCCACTGCCATTTTGTCTTGTAATCTGAAGGTGACCAAAATTCAGATCAACGTGTATTTTCTTTATCATGTTCACTCGCCCAGAGCTGGGGCTGTGTTGATCTGGCTGCCTAGCAATCTAGCATGCAGGAGCATCAAAGAGATCTCTCTTGCTGACGAGTAGCCCACCAGATCTGCCATGGGGGAAGACATTTGTGAATTCTGCACCTCAACTAGAAGCATTTGTCTGTCTTGGACTCATAAGAGATTTATTTACATGTGCATCTGAAAACAAAACAGTGTTTTCAATGATTACATGTGTTTCCTTGTGCCGCATTTTATTCATTAAGGTGGCAAACTAAAAGTGAAAGGCTGCTATTCATTTTGTTCATTCACCATGGGCATTTTAAAATAATGTCAGTTTCTGTATTGCTTAATTTTCAGAGTGCACAGCATTTTGATTTGTGGCAGATTCAATGACAAACTTCACTTTTTGTCTCTCAACCAACAGTGTGCCTTTTCCATCTTCTCATACTTCCTTGTGTCATTTTCAGCAATACACATATTTCCTCCAACCAGGCCCATTCGCGGTGTTAGGGTTTTAGGCCTGGCATTTGTTTTAGTGTGCCTTGCCATCTGAATAATGTATTTCAAATTAGAGGGCTCACTGCCCTTTGCTTTAGTGTGCAGGGGCTATCATTAAACACCACAGTTTATAAGTCTGTTATGATGTTTCTTTCAAATTTTGATTCTTCTTAAATGCAAAGAATGGTTTCCCAGATAGAGTGCCTGTGTTGTTCACCAAATGCCAATTCCTATTGATAATACTTTTGATATTATTATTTATAGGACTAAAAGTTGTCACACACCAACCTGTTCAATGGTTCTTTCATATTCGGGCCTCGTCCCTTTAAGCATCAAGGAAACTCGGGTACTCCCTCTGATTAAAAACCCTCAGTAGATCCCTCTGTCCCCACAATCACCGGACGATAACTACTGTCCCTTTTCTGCTGAAAATACTGGACAGAGTGGCATACATCCAAATTCAGACATTCCTGCAGACTAGACCTTCAAAACCTTATGCGTTTCTCACCTAGCACTGCATAAAACCGGACCTCAATATCTTCAAGACAAACTAAAACCCTATCACCCTGCACATACTCTAAGATCAAGCTCAGCCGGCCTCTTGTCATACCAAAAACAAACTCAGTCAGAGTAGGCGGATCATCATTCTCAGCCTTGGCCCCCACGCTGTGGAACGCACTCCCACCCCACATCCGTCTCACTGAAGACCTCATGTCTTTCCGCAAATTACTGAAAACTTGGCTCTTCCCCTAAAACCGACCCCAAACTCAATCTAACTCAAACTGGATAACAGCATCTCAATGACTTTGCCAAATGCTAGATCATAAATAGCAATGCAGCATCATCATCCGAGCAAGAAATCGAAAATGAATAACCTCTATTGATTAGCTAAAAAGAACAAACAAAATAGATTGAGTAAAAGGATCAAACCTGCGAAGTAGATAAAAAGAATAAGCTGTACGAGGGCAGTAAAGTGGCTGAAATTAATGAAATGGACAAAATAAATGTAATGGGCAAGAGGATCAATGTGGACATGAGGAATAAAGTGGATAACAACATTTCAACTGACCCAAACTACTAGATCTTAAATAACATTAGTACCCGGCGAGAGCGAAGCAGCATGCAACACGCATGGCAGCCCCTCAGCCAATGAGGAGGCTCGAAGCGGGGCCATCCCCGCTCCGAGCCTCCCCACGACTGAGAGGCTGCCTTCGCCCCCCCCCCCCCACCGGGGACTCGGGTAAGTCTTTTTTTTTTATTCCCTTCTCTCCCACCGCCCGCCCCAACTTACCTTCTTGTTCCGGCATCCCCTGCAGGGGACGAGGGAAGCCTCCAGCCGTGTGGAGACTCGGAGCGGGGCCACCCCCACTCCACGCCTCCACACGGCTGGAGCCTTCCCTCGTCCCTCGCCTGGGACGCAGGTAGGTATTATTTTTTTTTTCTCCCCCACCATCCCACTCCCGCCCTCCCAACCCCACTTACCTTCTTTTTCATCCTTTTTCGGGAGCGGACGAGCTGGGAACACTTGTGTTCCCAGCGCGTCCGCTCCCGATGGCCGCCATGGAAAGGGAAAATGGACTCAGCAGCGTTTCGGGATGAAAAAAAAAAGCTTTTAGTGCCCCGTTCATGCAATTTTTTCGCTCGGGGCCTTACCTATGGGCCCTGGGGCATTACCTGAGTCGGTAATGCCCCCGACGCTCGGGTTATATTGCTTAAATAAAACAAATAACAATAGAAACAAAGATCCAAGCGAGAAATCGAAAACTAATAACCTCTAATGTAAACTAAAAAGGACAAACAGAATAGAATGAGTAAAGTAGATCAAAGCAGTGAAGCGGAAAAAAATGAATAAATTGTACGAAAGCAGTTAAGCGGTTGAAATTAATGAAATAAATGAAATTATTGCAATGGACGAAAAGAACAAATTGGACAAAGGAGGAAAGTGAAGAGGATGGAAAGATGAATACAGGAGGCGGGTGAGTACACAGACAGATGGCGCGGATTGTATGAGTGCATGGTATAAATAGAAAGTACAGAATAGACGACTCGAGTACATGAGACAGGTGTAGTGCATGGGACAGATGGAGAGCACGGACAGATTGAGTGCGTGCGACAAGTGACATGGGCTGAACCGATAATGTAGGATTAATGAACGAAGTGAGTGGAATGGATGAAGTGGGTGGAGTGGATGAAGTGCGTAGAGCAGATAAGTGCGTTGAGCAGATGAGTGTGTAGGGCGGATGAGTGTGTAGAGCGGATGAGTGCGTAGTGCGGATGAGTGCGTAGTGCGGATGAGTGCGTAGAGTGGATGAGTGCGTAGAGCGGATGAGTGCGTAGAGCGGATGAGAGCGCAGAATGAATGAGGGCATGGAGCGGATGAGAGCACAGAACAGATAAGAGCGTGGTGCGGATGTAGGTCGTGGTGCGGATGTAGGGTGTGAGTGGATAATAGAGTGGAGCGGAGGTAGGGTGTTGAGCAGATTTAGGGTGTTTAGCGGATGTAGGGAGTGTTGGTGTCGAGCAGATGTAGGGTGTTGAGAAGATTTAAGGTGTCGAGCAGATGTAGAGTGCGGTGGTGTTGAGCCGATGTAGGGTGTTGAGCGGATGTAGGGTATGGTGCGGGTGCGGAGTGGGTGTAGAGTGCAGAGCCAGTGTAGAGTGTGGTGCGGGTGTAGAATGTGAATCGGGTGTAGAATGCAGAGCGGGTGTAGAGTGCGGAGCGGGTGTAGAGTGCGGAGCGGGTGTAGAGTGCGGAGCGGATGTCGAGTGTGGAGCAAACGGATGATTAATGTGGATGGAATGGGTGAAGTGGTTGGAAGGAATGGATGAAGTGGTTGGAAGAAACGGGTGAATTAAGGGGAAGAAACGGGTGAAGTTGGGTGGTAGGAATGGAGGATGGATCTGGAAGAACGGGTGATGTATATGGACGAGATGGGTAAAGTATGAGGAAGGAACGGATGAAGTATGTGGACAAAATGGGTCAAATTTATTGAATAGAACGATTTAAGTTTGTGGATGGAACGGGTGAAGTGGATGGATCAAGTAAAAATGTGGTTGGAACGGAGGGCGTATAGGGTTCGAATGGGTGAAGCATATGAGTGGAACGGATGAACTGTGGGGAATGGATGAACTGGGTGGAACGGATGAACTGGGTGGAACAGATGAACTGGCTGGAACGGATGAACTGGGTGGAACGGATGAACCGAGTGGAACGGATGATCAGGGTGGAATGGGTGAATGGGTGAAATATGTGGACAGAAAGGCTGAAGGATGTAGATGGAAAGGGTGAAGTATGTGGATGGAACGGGTGAAGTATGTGGATGGAACAGGCAAAGTATGTGGATGGAACAGCCAAAGTATGTGGATGGAACGGGTGAAATTGTGGAAGGAACGGGTAAAATATGTGGAAGGAATGGGTGAAATATGTGCATGGAACAAGTATAGAATGGGAGAAGTGGGTGGAACGGGTGAAATGGTAGAACGGATGAAGTAGGTGGATGAACGGGTGTTGTGTTTGGAACCCATGAAGTGGATGGAACCGATGAAGTGGGTGGAACGAGTGAAGTGGATGGAAAGTGTGAAATGGGTGGAACCAGTGAAGTGGGAACGTGCGAAGATGACGTATGTGGATGGATGATGCATGGAGAAAGGATAACGTGGGTAGAACGAATGAAAGGAGCGGTGCATAAAATGGTTGGAGTGCATAAAATGGTTGGAGTGCATAAAATGGCTTGGAATACATGGAACGGATTGGAGTGCATGGAACGCATTGGAGTACATGGAACGGATTGGAGTGCATGGAACGGATTGGATTGCATAGAATGGCGTGACCTACATGGAATGGTTTGGAGTGCATGGAACGTTTGAAAAAGCATTGAAACGAACGGTTTTGAGTGCTTGAAACGGTCGTAATGCGTAGAACAGTCGGAGTACATGGAACGGATGGAGTACATGGAACTTCTGGAGTGGGCTCAATCTCAAGCACCTAAGGTAAACCACCATATCACATCTCCACGCTTACTCTCTTCTTTACACCACCACTCAACTAGAACACAGCGATACTATGACACCATTCGGTATAGCTGTTCTCATACCCTCATTTGCCTCATACTCCCGATCACCCTAACTAAACACTGCTGGTTACACACCCCCCAGCCTAGGCGTTCTCCTCAGGCCTAACGCAGCCAGAATCGGTCTGGATAACATCCTGCCAGAAGGAACACATTGGGCGTCATTACGACCCGGGCGGTAAGTGAACAACAATGCCGGTAAAGGATTACCGGCATCGCTTACCGATCCGGACGATTAGGGCATGATTAGCCGCTATTAGCGGCACCATAATTAATGGTGCTGTTAATAGCGCCGGGAGCACGGGTACGTGACCATCCATGCCGCAAATACCGGCATGGCGCAAACAGGGGAACATCACAAGTCAGGCGGACATGCAAACAACGCCCTACTGAAGCCCGAAAAGTACCTTACCGGCATGGAGCTAATTCCGGCATCGCGGACCACCCGTAAACGGCCATGTGCAGTGTTCCCAACTGCCACAGGTGCACACAATCAGCACAGGTGGAGGCAATACAGACTGGGCCAGCACAAAAGGAGCACACCCCATCCCTTCCCAAACACTCCACAATGATTCCAATACTACTAGCAATGCTGGGGCTGGAGGACATGATTGCTGTGGAAATGCTGCCCTAACAACAACAACAACAACTGGCAGCACAGAGGAGACGCAGGAGGAGAAGGAGGGCGAGGCAAGGCCAGCATGCCCCACCAGTGCAGCCAGTGCCACCACGTAGGCAGCCCCCAATCCCTCGCATCAGAGCCAGTCCATTCAACCTAAACCCTGAGCAGATCCACGCCCTCTACCGTCTGGACCAGGACACCATCACCACCATTGTAGATATGATACATGACGACATTGTCAGCCTGATTGAATCACGCACCGCCATCCCACCCCTACTGAAGGTAGTGTCTGTGCTCCACTTCCTGGCCACAGGCACCTACCAGCACACAGTGGGGCACATGCATGGCATATCACAACCATTATTCTCACGTACGCTGAACCAAGTGCTTGATGCCCTCCTGAAGCACACAGGCGACCACATTTACTTACCACGGTCTGCCCAGGAGATCTCAAACACCAAAGTTGGTTTCCATTCACAGGCCGGCATCCCTGGTTGCATTGGCACCATCGACTGCACCCATGTGGAATTGCTGGTCCCACATGCCATAGAGGTAGGGTACCGCAACCGCAAGCTATACCACTCAATCAACGTGCAAATGGTATGTGACTCAAACAAGATCATCACACATTGCTGTGCCCGATACCCCGGATCAACCCATGATTCAATGGTCCTGCGGAACTCCACGATACCACGCTACATGGAGCGACATGCAGGGCAGAGATCCTGGCTTCTCGGTGAGTCGCATGTTAGGTCCATGGAAATGTGATGTGGGTAGGTGATTGGGGTAGAGATGCATACTTCACCTGGCTGAGATGGGGGAGGGAGAGATGCATACTTCACCTGGCTGAGATGGGGGCGTGCATACTTCACCTGGCTGAGATGGGGGGGAGAGATGCATACTTCACCTGGCTGAGATGGGGGGAGATGCTTACTTCACCTGGCTGAGATGGGGGGGGATGCATACTTCACCTGGCTGCGAGTACCTGAGAGAATGGACCATGCTCATACCCCAAAGCAGCCCAGACTGGACCTGACACCTGACCACATAATGCAAGATGAAAGCTGCCCTAACATGTAAATGATGCAGTGTCCCAACCATTCCATAGCCATCTACATGTGCACTGTACCTAATCAGACCGTATCTCCCTCAACACAATGCAGCTACAAGCAATTACCATGGCCAATACACAGCAGCAAATACCATCAACTGAAAGGACAGTCCCCCATTACTGCGTACAAAGGAGTCACATGAGGGCCAAATACATTAATGCACCACTACACTTACACAGAGGTCCAACAAAAGTGCATTTCACCATTTGCTTTGCATAGTGACATCATCATGAGGCTGACATCAACGGTGCCAGGATGAAAGCATACAAATTACTGGACATCAGCCAGATCATGGAAACAACCAGCGTGGACTAACACAGTGCATGAGCACTCACAAGGAACTGGACCCCCCTGCGCACACTAGTCGATGGCACGCACACCAGTCCACAAGAGGATTACACACATACGAGTCACATCGTGTGTCTTCAATCATACATGGGAATGTGGTTGCAATCAGGAAATCAATGCATGCTATGGTGTCATTGATCAAGGTCACATATGATGTGATGACTTACACATATAAATTGTTGCCCACATGCAAGTGATGCAGGCTATCCCTTGAAGAGGTGGCTCCTTACCCCAGTCCGGAACCCACAGAACAGGCCCGAGGAGGACTACAATCGTGCACATACACGTGTGGTAATTGAGCAGACATTTGGCCTCTTGAAGGCACGGTTTCGTTGCCTCAGCAGGTCTGGTGGGGCATTCCTGTACCGCCATGAGAAGGTGGCCAAGATCGTCATGGCATGTGTCATGCTACACAATATGTGCATCAGACGGAATGTGCCTCTGCCCCCTGATGCAGAACTGCAACCACCTGACGATGAGGATGAGGAGGGTGGGGATGGGGTAGCACCTCAGGGAGGCAGCGATGCACAGGAGGAACGTGCCATGTGTCAGACTCTGATCAACCAATGTTTCTAGCACACATGGACGGGGAGTGTGACATGGATGTGGCACACGGAGCACTGGGTGTGTCAGGGACATGGACACTGTAGACTGCTCACCAATAAAGCACACGTACGCAATAAGCAATGTCCACACATGAGAATCATGAGTCACCAAAATGTGTATTAAAGAACCATAACAAAGTGAACAAGCCCTCCACCCCACACACCCTCTTCCCCCTCCCCCCTCGACTCCCCCACACACCTTCTCCCTCCTCCCCCCTCAACTCCCCCACACACCCTCTCCCCTCTCCCCCCTTGACTTCCCAACACATGGTGTGCAGTAGCGCGCACCAGTAGTCCACATGGCACCAGTATGCATGGCTGTGCCTACTGCCCTCCCCCTCTTCCAGCACCAGGAGCCCCCCTGTCCGATCTGCGCAGGTTCCTGCCAGACCGACGCACAGGGATGCTCCTAGTTGAGCTGGCATTTGATGATGGTCCAGATTGTCCTGGCAACTGTGGTGTATGCATGTCCCGCATTGCTGCCACCATTTCCGAGAGGACATTGCGCACTGCTGCCAGTTCCATGCAAATGTCCTTTGAGGTGGACTCGAAGGCTGTTTTTAGGGATGCAGCACAATCCCTAATGTCATCCCTTGCACGGGTACATTCGGTAATATGCTGTGTCAACATCCCTGTGAATTCCTCCTTGCGCCTCTGTATAGCCATGATCCCCTCTTGGCTGGTTGCCACTGGGGTGGAAGTGTGAGCCGTTTCCACCATGCTTTGGTCATCAGGCACAGTTGACGTGGGGCTGAAACTTGCCGGCCATGAATCTCCAGTTGACAGCCCGTGCATGCTGCCGTCCACCACGCTGCATGGGGATAGTAGTGGTGAGTGCAGGGGGCCTGTGGCGGGTGGTGCGCCATGCAGCTGTATGTTACCCTCGTCGTCCGATATGGCTGCTGTGACAGCTGTTTCACCGACTGTGCTGCTGGCAGCCGATGGTGTGCCCTCTGCCAATGCCTCCTGGGTGATGGTGGCTGGTGTGGGTGTTGTTGTGGGGGCCGTGGTGCACATTGGTGCTGTGGCCTCTGTGGTTTTCATGGCCTTCCGCGGTGGTGCAGGTTGGCCTCTGCCCCTTGAGGTTGAGGGGCGGTGTTCTCCCTTCTCGGCCTTGGCCTTCTTCTGTGGTGTGGCATCTTTCTCCCTGGTGTCCTCATCACCGCTGTCAGAATGTGTGCCTTTGGGGGACCAAAGGAGGGAGAGGGTTAGTGATGGGTCTACAGGCATCGGGCATGCATTGGGGTGGCTGCATTGATATGGAATGGTAGATGATTAACATTGGGGGGAGTGACATACGGGTTGCCTCACTCTTGGGTGGGTGATGCATGGAGGCGTCTGGGTTGCAACACATATAGGGTGCATTATGCATGTGGATAAGGTGATGCTCTGCACTGCCTGTAGGCAGTCTTGTACTTATGTGTCTGGTGGACCCTGCTCTACATCATTGCACTGTCAGTTCAGGTGGACATCATCGTGGTGGTATTAGCATTGTTTCATTTGAGACACCTACCTGCATCAGCTGATGACAGGGCTCCTCGCTCCATGTCCCCGACTCCCTCTATTGCCTCGGTGCCTATGGTGGTGGCGCATATCTCCTCCCATGGTTGTAGTTTGATGGGGGACTCCGCACCTCCGCTTGCCACCATCCCAAGGTTGCGGTTGGCGAAGAGTATGCTCTGCACACGTAGACGTAGGTCATCCCAGCGCTTACGGCATTGTTTGGGTGTGCGGGGTGTGGTGCCAATGGCACTGACTCTCTGGGCGACCTCTGCCCAAATCTGCTTTTTGCGCTGCAGTGCTGGACGGGACATGTCATTTGAGAACACCACATCTGCATGTTCCTGCAGTGTCTCCGCTAACATGGTGAGCTCCTCTCTGGAGAAGCACTCCTTGCACAGGCGATCTCCCATTTTTTTCACTGCTTTTGGCATAGTAAAATGCAACCGGTAGTGGCGGAGGTGTGTTGGAGTTCTGGGGGTCAGATGGCTCCTGGTTGTGGTGGATGGCAATGGATTGTGTTTTTAAAGATGGCCGCCGTGCTCTTTCCCGTTCCCGTGCGATGACGCTACTTCCGGTTCCGCGTATTTACCGTCACCGCTAATAGCGGTTACCGCTATTAGAGGTGACCGCCATTAGTGGTCACCACTAATGCCGATGGCTTGGATGCCGGAGGTGCTATTTCCACTACAGACGGTGCCGGAAAGGGGGATTTTTCGGACTTTTACGGCATGGCGGTGAGGTCATTACCGGCATGGCGGAAAGCTTGTGCCCGCGAACTCGTAATGGGCCGCTTTTAGCGGTCTATTGCCAGCACGGACACGGTAATTGTGCCATGCCGGTAATGACCGGTACTTACCGCCCAGGTCGTAATGAGGCCCATACTCTTGATCTCTCAACCACCACACCTACCACTAAGAAGCAGCTATCACACGAATGCCACACCAGCTGCACACATATCCGGTGCTCACACGCACCTTTTGACTCTCCCTATTTCTCTCTACTGACTTGAACTTCGTTTCACGAGGGCATTCAACCTACTAGCGCCTTGAGACCATACCAATGGTACATAAGGCACTATATAAATGAAAAGTAACATAACATAACATAACTAACCACATCCTGAGAACATGTCAATCTGGCTTCCTGCCAGTCCACCGAATGGAATCTTCCCTCCTGAAGAACCAGCTCGATGAGATCAGAGTGTAAGCGAAACCTGTACTTCTCCTTCTCCTTGATTTCCCGGCTGCATTTGAGTTGGTCGACCACCAAATCCTATGCCATAATCTTACCACTGCAGCCAACTTCTCGACAGAAGCCACTAACTGGTTGCCTCCTTTCTAGAGGGCAGATCCCTTAGAGTGTTCGTCAAGAATGCGAGTGACACTCCCCCTGCGCCTATCTCGTGTGGTGTGCCCAAGGGTACTGTGTTTCCCTGACCCTATAAAATATATTCACGAAACCTCTATTTGACTTACTAGACTCCATCGGCATCTCTTACACTAATTATGGCAATGATACCTACATTCTCCTGCCCCTTTCAGCCACCTACTCGGAAGACACTCAGTCCTTAAACAAGGCATACTCAACAATCCAGGACTGGATGCCCACTCACTGACTGATTAATGAAAAGACAGAGATCCTTCTTGTAGGCCCCTCTCCCATGATCAAGAAGCTCAATGCCCAATAACCTCCTTCAATATTGATGGTGCACAGATCCCGGTATCCTCTTCAGTGAAGACACTGGGAGTCCACCTTGATCCAACCATCTTGCGCTAAGTGCATGCCATTGCCTCCTATGCCACATACACAACTAAATTGATTAATGCATTGAGAGCCTCCCTATCTCAAGACAGTTGCCTTACAATTGCCCAAGCTGTTATCGGGTTAAGACTTGTCTACTGCATTGCCCTTTTGCTGGCACCTCAGCACAGAACATTCAAAAGATGCAGGTGATCCAGAATAACACCCTCAGAGCAGCTCTCAATATTCCAAAACAGGAGCACATCTTGACCACGAGAAGAGATGCTCACTGGCTACCAATTCGAGAATGAATCATATTCAAAACCCAATCTATTACACACAGATGCCTCACCAACTCCACTCTACCCAACTTGTCACAATAAATAACCAGAGCTCACTCGGCCAGGCCCCTGAGATCGACCTACTCACACAGACTCGTCCAGCTGAAATTCAAACGACTATAGTGGGAGGTTCAAGCTTGCCCACCTTTGCAGCAAATCAATGGAACTCACTCCTAGCTGTCTTGAGAGCAGAACAATCATACTGGGCTTTCAGGAGGGTACTGAAAACTTGGCTGTTCGCTTAACTTCGCTTGAGACCTCACAAATGTACTGACTCCTTTGTTGACATTTTCTTATGTGTAATTGGTTCTGTAACATCGCCTTGATGCCTCCGGGATTAGCCTGCTTTATAAATGGAAAAATTATTTAATTAATTAAACTCGGGAGTGAGGCAAATCTCTCTTGGTGTATTAGCAGCTAATTTTTTGTTTTTCTCACTACCTCTCTAAGGGTATCCTCTCTGTATAAGTCTATTTTGTATACTGTGCACATGAAAATTTCTCTTTATCTGAACAGTTCCTGCATACACGCAGAACTTATTTATATTTAAACAGCAATTGTACAAACAAACAAAAGGTGTGAGTATGGGGGCAACCTTTGCTCCTGATGTGGCCAATTTGTACATGGGACAATATCAGGGTGACCACCTTTATGCAGATGAAAATCCTTTCAGACAATACATTCATACGTGGCGTTTATATATAGAGGACGTGTTGTTAATCTCGACACGCAATGTCCTACTCCTCGAAATGTTTTTTGAATGGCTGAATAAACGTGACACAAACATCAGATTTACTATAACTTGGAACAATCATTCAATCAATGTTTTAGATCTGTGTATATACGGAGAAGTATTTCAAAAAAGGTAGCAGGCGCTTATCTACAGAAGGTACATGGCATGATAACCTGTTCTGAGATGAGAGTTTGCAGTACACGCTTTTTGCTCACTGTACCTTTCACAGATGGGAAATATCCATTTGCATATCAATCTTTGTCCCGCCCACATGGGCAGTCCAGCACCGAAATGCTATGGTCATTCCTCTCTGAACAAGAGTAGCAACAGCAACCCCATACACGTGTTTCAGCCTTGTTGGGCCTCATCAGTGAGGTGAAGCTGTGTCTCTCTGAGCAAAAAGCAGATGATTTCGAACTCTTAAAGTGGTTAAAAACCACTGAACAGGTTATCATGCTATGTTCTTTTGCGAGAGGGGCGCCTGCTACCTTTTTCTGTATTTTTGGAAGGAACTTGGGGTTGGTCACCCTAAGTTACCTGGGAGCAAGCAGACGTGGACTCCGTGCTCACTGTGCTCAGAGAGGCACAGCTCCACCTCACTGATGAGGCCCAACAAGGCTGAAACACGTGTATGGGGTTGCTCTTGGTACTCTTGTTCAGAAGGAAATTGCCATAGCATTTCGGTGCTGGACTGCCCATGTGGGTGGGACAAAGACTGAAATGCAAATGGATATTTCCCATCTGTGAAAGGCACAGTGAGCAAAAAGCAGATGGCTGCGCACTCGCAAAGTGGTTAGAAACCACTGAACAGGTTATCATGCCGTGTTCTTTCGAGAGAGGGGCGCTTGCTAACTTTTTTTGTATATACGGAGAAGGCCAGGGTCTGAGAACAGAATTATATAGGAAAAAACCAAATCACACTGCCTGCTGTGCTTCTCTAGTTTTCACCCAATAGGACGTAAATAAATACAATACAAATACAAATAAATACAAATGTATTGTACGGTCAGTTCCTGCATGTACGGAGGAACTGTGCAGATGAAGAGACATTTTCCAAACATGTGGACAGTCTGCAAAACAGACTTCTACAGAGAAGATACCCCCAAAGGTTGTAAGTCCAACCAAAAAAAGAGCTGCTAACACACCAACAGAGATTTGCCTCACTTTGAAGATTAAAGAACCATTGAACAGGTTGGTGTGTGTGATGACTTTTCATCCTATAAGTAATACGATCAATAATATCATCAATAAGAATTGGCATTTGGTGAAAAACATAGGCAGTCTATCTAGGAAAACATTCTTTGCATTTAGGAAGAATTAAACATTTGAAAGAAAGATTAGTACAGACTTATGAACAATCTGGAGAAAAACAGTAATTGGGGAGGATTTGGGTCCATCCACCAGTCCAAGGGCATTATAAAGGCGGCCACTGTGTTGCTTTTTAGTGAAAAGCAAACAGACACATTTTTGAACATGGCAGTATCAAATGGTATCTCAAGATGCCCACTAACTGTAACAGCAAAAGGGTCATATATATCATGGAGTGCCCATGTAAACTCCTATACATTGTGAAAACCATACGACCAGTGAAACAACGGATATCCAAACACAGGTCTTGCATATGAAACACAGTATCGGATAAGCCGCTGGTCAAACACTAAAAGAAAACGAGACACACAGACAGGGACCTGAAATGGTTTGTACTGCAAATGATTACACCGAATCGGAGGGGGTGGGGAGATGTAGATAAACATCTCTGCAGACTTTAGCAGTGATGTATATATTGCCTAGATACAGCAAACCAGGGTCTACATTTGTCTGTAGAATGGAACAACCTGATATTTTAGCCCTCCAGGTGTTCTTACACTGGTGCCACCCTGGGTACATCCATGGCAATGTGAGATTCGATGGATGTGACTATTTGGATTATATGAAGTTGCATTCAAACCATATGTGTATATAGAATTGAGATGAATTAAGAATAAAAAAAGATGTCAAATACAGTCTTGACGTACAGTAGGTTTGCAATTTATGAATGTAATGTATTATGCTTTGACGCACGGTGGATAACATTGCTAACACTCATGCACTTGTATCATCTAAATGTCACGACTTTTAAATGTTTTGGAGAACAGCAAACGGTGTAAAACATCCCGTTGGGTGGAGTGCCATAATGATATGTACACTAAGTACTGGCTAAGAAACTTGACATGTATACATGGATACATGGTTGTTAACTTCTGCCAAAACCATTACAAATGTACAATTTAAGTGACTTTCATTTGATATGCTTTGGGGAACAGCAGAATATGCTAAACACACTGCTCACAGTGCTGTCATAATGGTTTGCACATTAAGTACTGGTCAATGAAAGATGCACAATGTGCAAGAACTGCATCTAAAAGAGTTTGCAAGATGGCTGCCATAAAATGTGGCTTGTACTGTTAATATTTGTCTAATCCCCCTCCCTGTCTTCTCTGTTGAATTGCATTGAAATATATAACCCAACATTGTGTGCCCGAGAAATAAATGTTTGCTACAGAAATAGGATGATTGGAGCAGTAAATAATAAACACAGCCTATTCTTTTTTCAGAGTACTCGAATATTTGCAGAACAAAGCAGTGGAATAATGGATACGTTGGACACAGAGCAGATCCATTAAAGCTGACCTAAACACATTACTGGTCTCCGGCACAAAAGCTCCAATATGGCCGCCACTGTGGCCTATAGTAATTCACACGTCGTGCCTAATTGGGATTGTTTCTATGTTCAGCAGCACTGACAGCAGCACTGAATTAAACCGACAGCTGTCATGTCCGCCAAGGACACGGTTAAAGGAACAAGGCTCCTGCTGTCATTGACGCCTGCAGCCAATTAGAGCCTTGGACTGTTGGCACATGCGCAAGGGCTCCAGTTTCCCAGGCCTGCAGTTGCAGCGCGAGAAAATAAAGATTAGTCAAACGCAAATCGTCTCTGTGTGGCATTTCCCCTCCAGAATGCTGTAAGCATAGCTCTCAACTCACACGCTTTTGGCGGGTGTCGCCCGCCTTCTAAACAGCTGACTCACCCGCCAAGCCTCCTGCATGCCCATTCATTTCAATGGGCCTCTCACCCGCTAAAAATAAAATCGGGTGTTTTCACCCGCCTTTGTGACACACATGGTTGAGAGCTATGCTGTAAGTGGCCAGCGCATTCACACAGTCCACGACAATGGCGATGGAGATGGGATATCGGGTGTGATTGAATACTGTATTGCCGGACTAAAATAAAAAACCAAAAACTACAAGACAAAAGCCAGACATTAACAATCCCCCCAGCAAGATGACAGTGCAGGACCAAGAGCAGGAAGAATGCCATGCCTCGGCAGGTCTGGTGGGGCATTCCTGTACCGCCATGAGAAGGTGGCCAAGATCGTCATGGCATGTGTCATGCTACACAATATGTGCATCAGACGGAATGTGCCTCTGCCCCCTGATGCAGAACTGCAACCACCTGACGATGAGGATGAGGAGGGTGGGGATGGGGATGGGGTAGCACCTCAGGGAGGCAGCGATGCACAGGAGGGACGTGCCATGCGTCAGACTCTGATCAACCAATGTTTCTAGCACACATGGACGGGGAGTGTGACATGGATGTAGCACTCGGAGCACTGGGTGTGTCAGGGACATGGACACTGTAGACTGCTCACCAATAAAGCACACGTACGCAATAAGCAATGTCCACATATGAGAATCATGAGTCACCAAAATGTGTATTAAAGAACCATAACAAACTGAACAAGCCCTCCACCCCACACACCCTCTTCCCCCTCCCCCCTCAACTCCCCCACACACCTTCTCCCTCCTCCCCCCTCAACTCCCCCTCACACCCTCTCCCCTCTCCCCCCTTGACTTCCCAACACATGGTGTGCAGTAGCGCGCACCAGTAGTCCACATGGCACCAGTATGCATGGCTGTGCCTACTGCCCTCCCCCTCTTCCAGCACCAGGAGCCCCCCTGTCCGATCTGCGCAGGTTCCTGCCAGACCGACGCACAGGGATGGTCCTAGTTGAGCTGGCATTTGATGATGGTCCAGATTGTCCTGGCAACTGTGGTGTATGCATGTCCCGCATTGCTGCCACCATTTCCGAGAGGACATTGCGCACTGCTGCCAGTTCCGTGCAAATGTCCTTTGAGGTGGACTCGATGGCTGTATTTAGGGATGCAGCACAATCCCTAATGTCATCCCTTGCACGGGTACATTCGGTAATATGCTGTGTCAACATCCCTGTGAATTCCTCCTTGCGCCTCTGTATAGCCATGATCCCCTCTTGGCTGGTTGCCACTGGGGTGGAAGTGTGAGCCGTTTCCACCATGCTTTGGTCATCAGGCACAGTTGACGTGGGGCTGAAACTTGCCGGCCATGAATCTCCAGGTGACAGCCCGTGCATGCTGCCATCCACCACGCTGCATGGGGATAGTAGTGGTGAGTGCAGGGGGCCTGTGGCGGGTGTTGCGCCATGCAGCTGTATGTCACCCTCGTCTTCCGATATGGCTGCTGTGACAGCTGTCTCACCGACTGTGCTGCTGGCAGCCGATGGTGTGCCCTCTGCCAATGCCTCCTGGCTGATGGTGGCTGGTGTGGGTGTTGTTGTGGGGGCCGTGGTGCACATTGGTGCTGTGGCCTCTGTGGTTTTCATGGCCTTCCGCGGTGGTGCAGGTTGGCCTCTGCCCCTTGAGGTTGAGGGGCGGTGTTCTCCCTTCTCGGCCTTGGCCTTCTTCTGTGGTGTGGCATCTTTCTCCCTGGTGTCCTCATCACCGCTGTCAGAATGTGTGCCTTTGGGGGACCAAAGGAGGGAGAGGGTTAGTGATGGGTCTACAGGCATCGGGCATGCATTGGGGTGGCTGCATTGATATGGAATGGTAGATGATTAACATTGGGGGGAGTGACATACGGGTTGCCTCACTCTTGGGTGGGTGATGCATGGAGGCGTCTGGGTTGCAACACATATAGGGTGCATTATGCATGTGGATAAGGTGATGCTCTGCACTGCCTGTAGGCAGTCTTGTACTTATGTGTCTGGTGGACCCTGCTCTACATCATTGCACTGTCAGTTCAGGTGGACATCATCGTGGTGGTATTAGCATTGTTTCATTTGAGACACCTACCTGCATCAGCTGATGACAGGGCTCCTCGCTCCATGTCCCCGACTCCCTCTATTGCCTCGGTGCCTATGGTGGTGGCGCATATCTCCTCCCATGGTTGTAGTTTGATGGGGGACTCCGCACCTCCGCTTGCCACCATCCCAAGGTTGCGGTTGGCGAAGAGTATGCTCTGCACACGTAGACGTAGGTCATCCCAGCGCTTACGGCATTGTTTGGGTGTGCGGGGTGTGGTGCCAATGGCACTGACTCTCTGGGCGACCTCTGCCCAAATCTGCTTTTTGCGCTGCAGTGCTGGACGGGACATGTCATTTGAGAACACCACATCTGCATGTTCCTGCAGTGTCTCCGCTAACATGGTGAGCTCCTCTCTGGAGAAGCACTCCTTGCACAGGCGATCTCCCATTTTTTTCACTGCTTTTGGCATAGTAAAATGCAACCGGTAGTGGTGGAGGTGTGTTGGAGTTCTGGGGGTCAGATGGCTCCTGGTTGTGGTGGTTGGCAATGGATTGTGTTTTTAAAGATGGCCGCCGTGCTCTTTCCCGTTCCCGTGCGATGACGCTACTTCCGGTTCCGCGTATTTACCGTCACCGCTAATAGCGGTTACCGCTATTAGAGGTGACCGCCATTAGTGGTCACCACTAATGCCAATGGCTTGGATGCCGGAGGTGCTATTTCCACTACAGACGGTGCCGGAAAGGGGGATTTTTCGGACTTTTACGGCATGGCAGTGAGGTCATTACCGGCATGGCGGAAAGCTTGTGCCCGCGAACTCGTAATGGGCCGCTTTTAGCGGTCTATTGCCAGCACGGACACGGTAATTGTGCCATGCCGGTAATGACCGGTACTTACCGCCCAGGTCGTAATGAGGCCCATACTCTTGATCTCTCAACCACCACACTACCACTAAGAAGCAGCTATCACACGAATGCCACACCAGCTGCACACATATCCGGTGCTCACACGCACCTTTTGACTCTCCCTATTTCTCTCTACTGACTTGAACTTCGGTTCACGAGGGCATTCAACCTACTAGCGCCTTGAGACCATACCAATGGTACATAAGGCACTATATAAATGAAAAGTAACATAACATAACATAACATAACTAACCACATCCTGAGAACATGTCAATCTGGCTTCCTGCCAGTCCACCGAATGGAATCTTCCCTCCTGAAGAACCAGCTCGATGAGATCAGAGTGTAAGCGAAACCTGTACTTCTCCTTCTCCTTGATTTCCCGGCTGCATTTGAGTTGGTCGACCACCAAATCCTATGCCATAATCTTACCACTGCAGCCAACTTCTCGACAGAAGCCACTAACTGGTTGCCTCCTTTCTAGAGGGCAGATCCCTTAGAGTGTTCGTCGAGAATGCGAGTGACACTCCCCCTGCGCCTATCTCGTGTGGTGTGCCCAAGGGTACTGTGTTTCCCTGACCCTATAAAATATATTCACGAAACCTCTATTTGACTTACTAGACTCCATCGGCATCTCTTACATTAATTATGGCAATGATACCTACATTCTCCTGCCCCTTTCAGCCACCTACTCGGAAGACACTCAGTCCTTAAACAAGGCATACTCAACAATCCAGGACTGGATGCCCACTCACTGACTGATTGATGAAAAGACAGAGATCCTTCTTGTAGGCCCCTCTCCCATGATCAAGAAGCTCAATGCCCAATAACCTCCTTCAATATTGATGGTGCACAGATCCCGGTATCCTCTTCAGTGAAGACACTGGGAGTCCACCTTGATCCAACCATCTTGCGCTAAGTGCATGCCATTGCCTCCTATGCCACATACACAACTAAATTGATTAATGCATTGAGAGCCTTCCTATCTCAAGACAGTTGCCTTACAATTGCCCAAGCTGTTATCGGGTTAAGACTTGTCTACTGCATTGCCCTTTTGCTGGCACCTCAGCACAGAACATTCAAAAGATGCAGGTGATCCAGAATAACACCCTCAGAGCAGCTCTCAATATTCCAAAACAGGAGCACATCTTGACCACGAGAAGAGATGCTCACTGGCTACCAATTCGAGAACGAATCATATTCAAAACCCAATCTATTACACACAGATGCCTCACCAACTCCACTCTACCCAACTTGTCACAATAAATAACCAGAGCTCACTCGGCCAGGCCCCTGAGATCGACCTACTCACACAGACTCGTCCAGCTGAAATTCAAACGACTATAGTGGGAGGTTCAAGCTTGCCCACCTTTGCAGCAAATCAATGGAACTCACTCCTAGCTGTCTTGAGAGCAGAACAATCATACTGGGCTTTCAGGAGGGTACTGAAAACTTGGCTGTTCGCTTAACTTCGCTTGAGACCTCACAAATGTACTGACTCCTTTGTTGACATTTTCTTATGTGTAATTGGTTCTGTAACATCGCCTTGATGCCTCCTGGATTAGCCTGCTTTATAAATGGAAAAATTAATTAATTAATTAAACTCGGGAGTGAGGCAAATCTCTCTTGGTGTATTAGCAGCTAATTTTTTGTTTTTCTCACTACCTCTCTAAGGGTATCCTCTCTGTACAAGTCTATTTTGTATACTGTGCACATGAAAATTTCTCTTTATCTGAACAGTTCCTGCATACACGCAGAACTTATTTATATTTAAACAGCAATTGTACAAACAAACAAAAGGTGTGAGTATGAGGGCATCCTTAGCTCCTGATGTGGCCAATTTGTACATGGGACAATATCAGGGTGACCACCTTTATGCAGATGAAAATCCTTTCAGACAATACATTCATACGTGGCGTTTATATATAGAGGACGTGTTGTTAATCTCGACACGCAATGTCCTACTCCTCGAAATGTTTTTTGAATGGCTGAATAAACGTGACACAAACATCAGATTTACTATAACTTGGAACAATCATTCAATCAATGTTTTAGATCTATGTATATACGGAGAAGTATTTCAAAAAAGGTAGCAGGCGCTCATCTACAGAAGGTACATGGCATGATAACCTGTTCTGAGATGAGAGTTTGCAGTACACGCTTTTTGCTCACTGTACCTTTCACAGATGGGAAATATCCATTTGCATATCAATCTTTGTCCCGCCCACATGGGCAGTCCAGCACCGAAATGCTATGGCAATTCCTCTCTGAACAAGAGTAGCAACAGCAACCCCATACACGTGTTTCAGCCTTGTTGGGCCTCATCAGTGAGGTGAAGCTGTGTCTCTCTGAGAAAAAAGCAGATGATTTCGAACTCTCAAAGTGGTTAAAAACCACTGAACAGGTTATCATGCTATGTTCTTTTGCGAGAGGGGCGCCTGCTACCTTTTTCTGTATTTTTGGAAGGAACTTGGGGTTGGTCACCCTAAGTTACCTGGGAGCAAGCAGACGTGGACTCCCTGCTCACTGTGCTCAGAGAGGCACAGCTCCACCTCACTGATGAGGCCCAACAAGGCTGAAACACGTGTATGGGGTTGCTGTTGGTACTCTTGTTCAGAAGGAAATTGCCATAGCATTTCGGTGCTGGACTGCCCATGTGGGTGGAACAAAGACTGAAATTCAAATGGATATTTCCCATCTGTGAAAGGCACAGTGAGCAAAAAGCAGATGGCTGCGCACTCTCAAAGTGGTTAGAAACCACTGAACAGGTTATCATGCCGTGTTCTTTCGAGAGAGGGGCGCTTGCTAATTTTTTTTGTATATACGGAGAAGGCCAGGGTCTGAGAACAGAATTATATAGGAAAAAACCAAATCACACTGCCTGCTGTGCTTCTCTAGTTTTCACCCAATAGGACGTAAATAAATACAATACAAATACAAATAAATACAAATGTATTGTACGGTCAGTTCCTGCATGTACGGAGGAACTGTGCAGATGAAGAGACATTTTCCAAACATGTGGACAGTCTGCAAAACAGACTTCTACAGAGAAGATACCCCCAAAGGTTGTAAATCCAACCAAAAAAAGAGCTGCTAACACACCAACAGAGATTTGCCTCACTTTGAAGATGAAAGAACCATTGAACAGGTTGGTGTGTGTGATGACTTTTCATCCTATAAGTAATACGATCAATAATATCATCAATAAGAATTGGCATTTGGTGAAAAACACAGGCAGTCTATCTAGGAAAACATTATTTGCATTTAGGAAGAATTAAACATTTGAAAGAAAGATTAGTACAGACTTATGAACAATCTGGAGAAAAACAGTAATTGGAGAGGATTTGGGTCCATCCACCAGTCCAAGGGCATTATAAATGCGGCCACTGTGTTGCTTTTTAGTGAAAAGCAAACAGACACATTTTTGAACATGGCAGCATCAAATGGTATCTCAAGATGCCCACTAACTGTAACAGCAAAAGGGTCATATATATCATGGAGTGCCCATGTAAACTCCTATACATTGTGAAAACCATACGACCAGTGAAACAACGGATATCCAAACACAGGTCTTGCATATGAAACACAGTATCGGATAAGCCGCTGGTCAAACACTAAAAGAAAACGAGACACACAGACAGGGAAATGGTTTGTACTGCAAATGATTACACCGAATCGGAGGGGTGCGGGGAGATGTAGATAAAACATCTCTGCAGACTTTAGCAGTGATGTATATATTGCCTAGATACCAGCAAACCAGGAGTCTACCATTTGTCTGTAGAATGGAACAACCTGATATTTTAGCCCTCCAGGTGTTCTTACACTGGTGCCACCCTGGGTACATCCATGGCAATGTGAGATTCGATGGATGTGACTATTTGGATTATATGAAGTTGCATTCAAACCATATGTGTATATAGAATTGAGATGAATTAAGAATAAAAAAAGATGTCAAATACAGTCTTGACGTACAGTAGGTTTGCAATTTATGATGTAATGCCTTATGCTTTGACGCACGGTGGATAACATTGCTAACACTCATGCACTTGTATCATCTAAATGTCACGACTTTTAAATGTTTTGGAGAACAGCAAACGGTGTAAAACATCCCGTTGGGTGGAGTGCCATAATGATATGTACACTAAGTACTGGCTAAGAAACTTGACATGTATACATGGATACATGGTTGTTAACTTCTGCCAAAACCATTACAAATGTACAATTTAAGTGACTTTCATTTGATATGCTTTGGGGAACAGCAGAATATGCTAAACACACTGCTCACTGTGCTGTCATAATGGTTTGCACATTAAGTACTGGTCAATGAAAGATGCACAATGTGCAAGAACTGCATCTAAAAGAGTTTGCAAGATGGCTGCCATAAAATGTGGCTTGTACTGTTAATATTTGTCAAATCCCCCTCCCTGTCTTCTCTGTTGAATTGCATTGAAATATATAACCCTACATTGTGTGCCCCGAGAAATAAATGTTTGCTACAGAAATAGGATGATTGGAGCAGTAACTAATAAACACAGCCTATTCTTTTTTCAGAGTACTCGAATATTTGCAGAACAAAGCAGTGGAATAATGGATACGTTGGACACAGAGCAGATCCATTAAAGCTGACCTAAACACATTACTGGTCTCCGGCACAAAAGCTCCAATATGGCCGCCACTGTGGCCTATAGTAATTCACACGTCGTGCCTAATTGGGATTGTTTCTATGTTCAGCAGCACTGACAGCAGCACTGAATTAAACCGACAGCTGTCATGTCGCCAAGGACACGGTTAAAGGAACAAGGCTCCTGCTGTCATTGACGCCTGCAGCCAATTAGAGCCTTGGACTGTGGCACATGCGCAAGGGCTCCAGTTTCCCGGGCCTGCAGTTGCAGCGCGAGAAAATAAAGATTAGTCAAACGCAAATCGTCTCTGTGTGGCATTTCCCCTCCAGAATGCTGTAAGCATAGCTCTCAACTCACACGCTTTTGGCGGGTGTCACCCGCCTTATAAACAGCTGACTCACCCGCCAAGCCTCCTGCATGCCCATTCATTTCAATGGGCCTCTCACCCGCTAAAAAATAAAATCGGGTGTTTTCCCCCGCCTTTGTGACACACATGGTTGAGAGCTATGCTGTAAGTGGCCAGCGCATTCACACAGTCCACGACAATGGCGATGGAGATGGAATCGGGTGTGATTGAATACTGTATTGCCGGACTAAAATAAAAAAACCAAAAACTACAAGACAAAAGCCAGACATTAACAATCCCCCCACAAGATGACAGTGCAGGACCAAGAGCAGGAAGAATGCCATGCCTCGGCAGGTCTTGGGTGGGGCATTCCTGTACCGCC
This sequence comes from Ambystoma mexicanum, assembly GCF_040938575.1. Classification (NCBI taxonomy): domain Eukaryota; kingdom Metazoa; phylum Chordata; class Amphibia; order Caudata; family Ambystomatidae; genus Ambystoma; species Ambystoma mexicanum. The sequence goes on from NC_090922.1 coordinate 469,418,407, forward strand.
ATGAGATGGTGGCCAAGATCGTCATGGCATGTGTCATGCTACACAATATGTGCATCAGACGGAATGTGCCTCTGCCCCCTGATGCAGAACTGCAACCACCTGACGATGAGGATGAGGAGGGTGGGGATGGGGATGGGGTAGCACCTCAGGGAGGCAGCGATGCACAGGAGGGACGTGCCATGCGTCAGACTCTGATCAACCAATGTTTCTAGCACACATGGACGGGGAGTGTGACATGGATGTAGCACTCGGAGCACTGGGTGTGTCAGGGACATGGACACTGTAGACTGCTCACCAATAAAGCACACGTACGCAATAAGCAATGTCCACACATGAGAATCATGAGTCACCAAAATGTGTATTAAAGAACCATAACAAAGTGAACAAGCCCTCCACCCCACACACCCTCTTCCCCCTCCCCCCTCAACTCCCCCACACACCTTCTCCCTCCTCCCCCTCAACTCCCCCTCACACCCTCTCCCCTCTCCCCCCTTGACTTCCCAACACATGGTGTGCAGTAGCGCGCACCAGTAGTCCACATGGCACCAGTATGCATGGCTGTGCCTACTGCCCTCCCCCTCTTCCAGCACCAGGAGCCCCCCTGTCCGATCTGCGCAGGTCCCTGCCAGACCGACGCACAGGGATGGTCCTAGTTGAGCTGGCATTTGATGATGGTCCAGATTGTCCTGGCAACTGTGGTGTATGCATGTCCCGCATTGCTGCCACCATTTCCGAGAGGACATTGCTCACTGCTGCCAGTTCCGTGCAAATGTCCTTTGAGGTGGACTCGATGGCTGTATTTAGGGATGCAGCACAATCCCTAATGTCATCCCTTGCACGGGTACATTCGGTAATATGCTGTGTCAACATCCCTGTGAATTCCTCCTTGCGCCTCTGTATAGCCATGATCCCCTCTTGGCTGGTTGCCACTGGGGTGGAAGTGTGAGCCGTTTCCACCATGCTTTGGTCATCAGGCACAGTTGACGTGGGGCTGAAACTTGCCGGCCATGAATCTCCAGGTGACAGCCCGTGCATGCTGCCATCCACCATGCTGCATGGGGATAGTAGTGGTGAGTGCAGGGGGCCTGTGGCGGGTGTTGCGCCATGCAGCTGTATGTCACCCTCGTCTTCCGATATGGCTGCTGTGACAGCTGTCTCACCGACTGTGCTGCTGGCAGCCGATGGTGTGCCCTCTGCCAATGCCTCCTGGGTGATGGTGGCTGGTGTGGGTGTTGTTGTGGGGGCCGTGGTGCACATTGGTGCTGTGGCCTCTGTGGTTTTCATGGCCTTCCGCGGTGGTGCAGGTTGGCCTCTGCCCCTTGAGGTTGAGGGGCGGTGTTCTCCCTTCTCGGCCTTGGCCTTCTTCTGTGGTGTGGCATCTTTCTCCCTGGTGTCCTCATCACCGCTGTCAGAATGTGTGCCTTTGGGGGACCAAAGGAGGGAGAGGGTTAGTGATGGGTCTACAGGCATCGGGCATGCATTGGGGTGGCTGCATTGATATGGAATGGTAGATGATTAACATTGGGGGGAGTGACATACGGGTTGCCTCACTCTTGGGTGGGTGATGCATGGAGGCGTCTGGGTTGCAACACATATAGGGTGCATTATGCATGTGGATAAGGTGATGCTCTGCACTGCCTGTAGGCAGTCTTGTACTTATGTGTCTGGTGGACCCTGCTCTACATCATTGCACTGTCAGTTCAAGTGGACATCATCGTGGTGGTATTAGCATTGTTTCATTTGAGACACCTACCTGCATCAGCTGATGACAGGGCTCCTCGCTCCATGTCCCCGACTCCCTCTATTGCCTCGGTGCCTATGGTGGTGGCGCATATCTCATCCCATGGTTGTAGTTTGATGGGGGACTCCGCACCTCCGCTTGCCACCATCCCAAGGTTGCGGTTGGCGAAGAGTATGCTCTGCACACGTAGACGTAGGTCATCCCAGCGCTTACGGCATTGTTTGGGTGTGCGGGGTGTGGTGCCAATGGCACTGACTCTCTGGGCGACCTCTGCCCAAATCTGCTTTTTGCGCTGCAGTGCTGGACGGGACATGTCATTTGAGAACACCACATCTGCATGTTCCTGCAGTGTCTCCGCTAACATGGTGAGCTCCTCTCTGGAGAAGCACTCCTTGCACAGGCGATCTCCCATTTTTTTCACTGCTTTTGGCATAGTAAAATGCAACCGGTAGTGGTGGAGGTGTGTTGGAGTTCTGGGGGTCAGATGGCTCCTGGTTGTGGTAGTTGGCAATGGATTGTGTTTTTAAAGATGGCCGCCGTGCTCTTTCCCGTTCCCGTGCGATGACGCTACTTCCGGTTCCGCGTATTTACCGTCACCGCTAATAGCGGTTACCGCTATTAGAGGTGACCGCCATTAGTGGTCACCACTAATGCCAATGGCTTGGATGCCGGAGGTGCTATTTCCACTACAGACGGTGCCGGAAAGGGGGATTTTTCGGACTTTTACGGCATGGCAGTGAGGTCATTACCGGCATGGCGGAAAGCTTGTGCCCGCGAACTCGTAATGGGCCGCTTTTAGCGGTCTATTGCCAGCACGGACACGGTAATTGTGCCATCCCGGTAATGACCGGTACTTACCGCCCAGGTCGTAATGAGGCCCATACTCTTGATCTCTCAACCACCACACCTACCACTAAGAAGCAGCTATCACACGAATGCCACACCAGCTGCACACATATCCGGTGCTCACACGCACCTTTTGACTCTCCCTATTTCTCTCTACTGACTTGAACTTCGTTTCACGAGGGCATTCAACCTACTAGCGCCTTGAGACCATACCAATGGTACATAAGGCACTATATAAATGAAAAGTAACATAACATAACATAACTAACCACATCCTGAGAACATGTCAATCTGGCTTCCTGCCAGTCCACCGAATGGAATCTTCCCTCCTGAAGAACCAGCTCGATGAGATCAGAGTGTAAGCGAAACCTGTACTTCTCCTTCTCCTTGATTTCCCGGCTGCATTTGAGTTGGTCGACCACCAAATCCTATGCCATAATCTTACCACTGCAGCCAACTTCTCGACAGAAGCCACTAACTGGTTGCCTCCTTTCTAGAGGGCAGATCCCTTAGAGTGTTCGTCAAGAATGCGAGTGACACTCCCCCTGCGCCTATCTCGTGTGGTGTGCCCAAGGGTACTGTGTTTCCCTGACCCTATAAAATATATTCACGAAACCTCTATTTGACTTACTAGACTCCATCGGCATCTCTTACACTAATTATGGCAATGATACCTACATTCTCCTGCCCCTTTCAGCCACCTACTCGGAAGACACTCAGTCCTTAAACAAGGCATACTCAACAATCCAGGACTGGATGCCCACTCACTGACTGATTAATGAAAAGACAGAGATCCTTCTTGTAGGCCCCTCTCCCATGATCAAGAAGCTCAATGCCCAATAACCTCCTTCAATATTGATGGTGCACAGATCCCGGTATCCTCTTCAGTGAAGACACTGGGAGTCCACCTTGATCCAACCATCTTGCGCTAAGTGCATGCCATTGCCTCCTATGCCACATACACAACTAAATTGATTAATGCATTGAGAGCCTCCCTATCTCAAGACAGTTGCCTTACAATTGCCCAAGCTGTTATCGGGTTAAAACTTGTCTACTGCATTGCCCTTTTGCTGGCACCTCAGCACAGAACATTCAAAAGATGCAGGTGATCCAGAATAACACCCTCAGAGCAGCTCTCAATATTCCAAAACAGGAGCACATCTTGACCACGAGAAGAGATGCTCACTGGCTACCAATTCGAGAATGAATCATATTCAAAACCCAATCTATTACACACAGATGCCTCACCAACTCCACTCTACCCAACTTGTCACAATAAATAACCAGAGCTCACTCGGCCAGGCCCCTGAGATCGACCTACTCACACAGACTCGTCCAGCTGAAATTCAAACGACTATAGTGGGAGGTTCAAGCTTGCCCACCTTTGCAGCAAATCAATGGAACTCACTCCTAGCTGTCTTGAGAGCAGAACAATCATACTGGGCTTTCAGGAGGGTACTGAAAACTTGGCTGTTCGCTTAACTTCGCTTGAGACCTCACAAATGTACTGACTCCTTTGTTGACATTTTCTTATGTGTAATTGGTTCTGTAACATCGCCTTGATGCCTCCGGGATTAGCCTGCTTTATAAATGGAAAAATTAAATAATTAATTAAACTCGGGAGTGAGGCAAATCTCTCTTGGTGTATTAGCAGCTAATTTTTTGTTTTTCTCACTACCTCTCTAAGGGTATCCTCTCTGTATAAGTCTATTTTGTATACTGTGCACATGAACATTTCTCTTTATCTGAACAGTTCCTGCATACACGCAGAACTTATTTATATTTAAACAGCAATTGTACAAACAAACAAAAGGTGTGAGTATGGGGGCAACCTTTGCTCCTGATGTGGCCAATTTGTACATGGGACAATATCAGGGTGACCACCTTTATGCAGATGAAAATCCTTTCAGACAATACATTCATACGTGGCGTTTATATATAGAGGACGCGTTGTTAATCTCGACACGCAATGTCCTACTCCTCGAAATGTTTTTTGAATGGCTGAATAAACGTGACACAAACATCAGATTTACTATAACTTGGAACAATCATTCAATCAATGTTTTAGATCTGTGTATATACGGAGAAGTATTTCAAAAAAGGTAGCAGGCGCTCATCTACAGAAGGTACATGGCATGATAACCTGTTCTGAGATGAGAGTTTGCAGTACACGCTTTTTGCTCACTGTACCTTTCACAGATGGGAAATATCCATTTGCATATCAATCTTTGTCCCGCCCACATGGGCAGTCCAGCACCGAAATGCTATGGCAATTCCTCTCTGAACAAGAGTAGCAACAGCAACCCCATACACGTGTTTCAGCCTTGTTGGGCCTCATCAGTGAGGTGAAGCTGTGTCTCTCTGAGCAAAAAGCAGATGATTTCGAACTCTTAAAGTGGTTAAAAACCACTGAACAGGTTATCATGCTATGTTCTTTTGCGAGAGGGGCGCCTGCTACCTTTTTCTGTATTTTTGGAAGGAACTTGGGGTTGGTCACCCTAAGTTACCTGGGAGCAAGCAGAACTGGACTCCGTGCTCACTGTGCTCAGAGAGGCACAGCTCCACCTCACTGATGAGGCCCAACAAGGCTGAAACACGTGTATGGGGTTGCTCTTGGTACTCTTGTTCAGAAGGAAATTGCCATAGCATTTCGGTGCTGGACTGCCCATGTGGGTGGGACAAAGACTGAAATGCAAATGGATATTTCCCATCTGTGAAAGGCACAGTGAGCAAAAAGCAGATGGCTGCGCACTCGCAAAGTGGTTAGAAACCACTGAACAGGTTATCATGCCGTGTTCTTTCGAGAGAGGGGCGCTTGCTAACTTTTTTTGTATATACGGAGAAGGCCAGGGTCTGAGAACAGAATTATATAGGAAAAAACCAAATCACACTGCCTGCTGTGCTTCTCTAGTTTTCACCCAATAGGACGTAAATAAATGCAATACAAATACAAATAAATACAAATGTATTGTACGGTCAGTTCCTGCATGTACGGAGGAACTGTGCAGATGAAGAGACATTTTCCAAACATGTGGACAGTCTGCAAAACAGACTTCTACAGAGAAGATACCCCCAAAGGTTGTAAATCCAACCAAAAAAAGAGCTGCTAACACACCAACAGAGATTTGCCTCACTTTGAAGATGAAAGAACCATTGAACAGGTTGGTGTGTGTGATGACTTTTCATCCTATAAGTAATACGATCAATAATATCATCAATAAGAATTGGCATTTGGTGAAAAACACAGGCAGTCTATCTAGGAAAACATTCTTTGCATTTAGGAAGAATTAAACATTTGAAAGAAAGATTAGTACAGACTTATGAACAATCTGGAGAAAAACAGTAATTGGGGAGGATTTGGGTCCATCCACCAGTCCAAGGGCATTATAAAGGCGGCCACTGTGTTGCTTTTTAGTGAAAAGCAAACAGACACATTTTTGAACATGGCAGTATCAAATGGTATCTCAAGATGCCCACTAACTGTAACAGCAAAAGGGTCATATATATCATGGAGTGCCCATGTAAACTCCTATACATTGTGAAAACCATACGACCAGTGAAACAACGGATATCCAAACACAGGTCTTGCATATGAAACACAGTATCGGATAAGCCGCTGGTCAAACACTAAAAGAAAACGAGACACACAGACAGGGACCTGAAATGGTTTGTACTGCAAATGATTACACCGAATCGGAGGGGGCGGGGAGATGTAGATAAACATCTCTGCAGACTTTAGCAGTGATGTATATATTGCCTAGATACAGCAAACCAGGGTCTACATTTGTCTGTAGAATGGAACAACCTGATATTTTAGCCCTCCAGGTGTTCTTACACTGGTGCCACCCTGGGTACATCCATGGCAATGTGAGATTCGATGGATGTGACTATTTGGATTATATGAAGTTGCATTCAAACCATATGTGTATATAGAATTGAGATGAATTAAGAATAAAAAAAGATGTCAAATACAGTCTTGACGTACAGTAGGTTTGCAATTTATGAATGTAATGTATTATGCTTTGACGCACGGTGGATAACATTGCTAACACTCATGCACTTGTATCATCTAAATGTCACGACTTTTAAATGTTTTGGAGAACAGCAAACGGTGTAAACCATCCCGTTGGGTGGAGTGCCATAATGATATGTACACTAAGTACTGGCTAAGAAACTTGACATGTATACATGGATACATGGTTGTTAACTTCTGCCAAAACCATTACAAATGTACAATTTAAGTGACTTTCATTTGATATGCTTTGGGGAACAGCAGAATATGCTAAACACACTGCTCACTGTGCTGTCATAATGGTTTGCACATTAAGTACTGGTCAATGAAAGATGCACAATGTGCAAGAACTGCATCTAAAAGAGTTTGCAAGATGGCTGCCATAAAATGTGGCTTGTACTGTTAATATTTGTCAAATCCCCCTCCCTGTCTTCTCTGTTGAATTGCATTGAAATATATAACCCAACATTGTGTGCCCGAGAAATAAATGTTTGCTACAGAAATAGGATGATTGGAGCAGTAAATAATAAACACAGCCTATTCTTTTTTCAGAGTACTCGAATATTTGCAGAACAAAGCAGTGGAATAATGGATACGTTGGACACAGAGCAGATCCATTAAAGCTGACCTAAACACATTACTGGTCTCCGGCACAAAAGCTCCAATATGGCCGCCACTGTGGCCTATAGTAATTCACACGTCGTGCCTAATTGGGATTGTTTCTATGTTCAGCAGCACTGACAGCAGCACTGAATTAAACCGACAGCTGTCATGTCCGCCAAGGACACGGTTAAAGGAACAAGGCTCCTGCTGTCATTGACGCCTGCAGCCAATTAGAGCCTTGGACTGTTGGCACATGCGCAAGGGCTCCAGTTTCCCGGGCCTGCAGTTGCAGCGCGAGAAAATAAAGATTAGTCAAACGCAAATCGTCTCTGTGTGGCATTTCCCCTCCAGAATGCTGTAAGCATAGCTCTCAACTCACACGCTTTTGGCGGGTGTCACCCGCCTTCTAAACAGCTGACTCACCCACCAAGCCTCCTGCATGCCCATTCATTTCAATGGGCCTCTCACCCGCTAAAAATAAAATCGGGTGTTTTCACCCGCCTTTGTGACACACATGGTTGAGAGCTATGCTGTAAGTGGCCAGCGCATTCACACAGTCCACGACAATGGCGATGGAGATGGGATATCGGGTGTGATTGAATACTGTATTGCCGGACTAAAATAAAAAACCAAAAACTACAAGACAAAAGCCAGACATTAACAATCCCCCCAGCAAGATGACAGTGCAGGACCAAGAGCAGGAAGAATGCCATGCCTCGGCAGGTCTGGTGGGGCATTCCTGTACCGCCATGAGAAGGTGGCCAAGATCGTCATGGCATGTGTCATGCTACACAATATGTGCATCAGACGGAATGTGCCTCTGCCCCCTGATGCAGAACTGCAACCACCTGACGATGAGGATGAGGAGGGTGGGGATGGGGATGGGGTAGCACCTCAGGGAGGCAGCGATGCACAGGAGGGACGTGCCATGCGTCAGACTCTGATCAACCAATGTTTCTAGCACACATGGACGGGGAGTGTGACATGGATGTAGCACTCGGAGCACTGGGTGTGTCAGGGACATGGACACTGTAGACTGCTCACCAATAAAGCACACGTACGCAATAAGCAATGTCCACACATGAGAATCATGAGTCACCAAAATGTGTATTAAAGAACCATAACAAAGTGAACAAGCCCTCCACCCCACACACCCTCTTCCCCCTCCCCCCTCAACTCTCCCACACACCTTCTCCCTCCTCCCCCTCAACTCCCCCTCACACCCTCTCCCCTCTCCCCCCTTGACTTCCCAACACATGGTGTGCAGTAGCGCGCACCAGTAGTCCACATGGCACCAGTATGCATGGCTGTGCCTACTGCCCTCCCCCTCTTCCAGCACCAGGAGCCCCCCTGTCCGATCTGCGCAGGTCCCTGCCAGACCGACGCACAGGGATGGTCCTAGTTGAGCTGGCATTTGATGATGGTCCAGATTGTCCTGGCAACTGTGGTGTATGCATGTCCCGCATTGCTGCCACCATTTCCGAGAGGACATTGCGCACTGCTGCCAGTTCCGTGCAAATGTCCTTTGAGGTGGACTCGATGGCTGTATTTAGGGATGCAGCACAATCCCTAATGTCATCCCTTGCACGGGTACATTCGGTAATATGCTGTGTCAACATCCCTGTGAATTCCTCCTTGCGCCTCTGTATAGCCATGATCCCCTCTTGGCTGGTTGCCACTGGGGTGGAAGTGTGAGCCGTTTCCACCATGCTTTGGTCATCAGGCACAGTTGACGTGGGGCTGAAACTTGCCGGCCATGAATCTCCAGGTGACAGCCCGTGCATGCTGCCATCCACCATGCTGCATGGGGATAGTAGTGGTGAGTGCAGGGGGCCTGTGGCGGGTGTTGCGCCATGCAGCTGTATGTCACCCTCGTCTTCCGATATGGCTGCTGTGACAGCTGTCTCACCGACTGTGCTGCTGGCAGCCGATGGTGTGCCCTCTGCCAATGCCTCCTGGGTGATGGTGGCTGGTGTGGGTGTTGTTGTGGGGGCCGTGGTGCACATTGGTGCTGTGGCCTCTGTGGTTTTCATGGCCTTCCGCGGTGGTGCAGGTTGGCCTCTGCCCCTTGAGGTTGAGGGGCGGTGTTCTCCCTTCTCGGCCTTGGCCTTCTTCTGTGGTGTGGCATCTTTCTCCCTGGTGTCCTCATCACCGCTGTCAGAATGTGTGCCTTTGGGGGACCAAAGGAGGGAGAGGGTTAGTGATGGGTCTACAGGCATCGGGCATGCATTGGGGTGGCTGCATTGATATGGAATGGTAGATGATTAACATTGGGGGGAGTGACATACGGGTTGCCTCACTCTTGGGTGGGTGATGCATGGAGGCGTCTGGGTTGCAACACATATAGGGTGCATTATGCATGTGGATAAGGTGATGCTCTGCACTGCCTGTAGGCAGTCTTGTACTTATGTGTCTGGTGGACCCTGCTCTACATCATTGCACTGTCAGTTCAGGTGGACATCATCGTGGTGGTATTAGCATTGTTTCATTTGAGACACCTACCTGCATCAGCTGATGACAGGGCTCCTCGCTCCATGTCCCCGACTCCCTCTATTGCCTCGGTGCCTATGGTGGTGGCGCATATCTCCTCCCATGGTTGTAGTTTGATGGTGGACTCCGCACCTCCGCTTGCCACCATCCCAAGGTTGCGGTTGGCGAAGAGTATGCTCTGCACACGTAGACGTAGGTCATCCCAGCGCTTACGGCATTGTTTGGGTGTGCGGGGTGTGGTGCCAATGGCACTGACTCTCTGGGCGACCTCTGCCCAAATCTGCTTTTTGCGCTGCAGTGCTGGACGGGACATGTCATTTGAGAACACCACATCTGCATGTTCCTGCAGTGTCTCCGCTAACATGGTGAGCTCCTCTCTGGAGAAGCACTCCTTGCACAGGCGATCTCCCATTTTTTTCACTGCTTTTGGCATAGTAAAATGCAACCGGTAGTGGTGGAGGTGTGTTGGAGTTCTGGGGGTCAGATGGCTCCTGGTTGTGGTGGTTGGCAATGGATTGTGTTTTTAAAGATGGCCGCCGTGCTCTTTCCCGTTCCCGTGCGATGACGCTACTTCCGGTTCCGCGTATTTACCGTCACCGCTAATAGCGGTTACCGCTATTAGAGGTGACCGCCATTAGTGGTCACCACTAATGCCGATGGCTTGGATGCCGGAGGTGCTATTTCCACTACAGACGGTGCCGGAAAGGGGGATTTTTCTGACTTTTACGGCATGGCGGTGAGGTCATTACCGGCATGGCGGAAAGCTTGTGCCCGCGAACTCCTAATGGGCCGCTTTTAGCGGTCTATTGCCAGCACGGACACGGTAATTGTGCCATGCCGGTAATGACCGGTACTTACCGCCCAGGTCGTAATGTGGCCCATACTCTTGATCTCTCAACCACCACACCTACCACTAAGAAGCAGCTATCACACGAATGCCACACCAGCTGCACACATATCCGGTGCTCACACGCACCTTTTGACTCTCCCTATTTCTCTCTACTGACTTGAACTTCGGTTCACGAGGGCATTCAACCTACTAGCGCCTTGAGACCATACCAATGGTACATAAGGCACTATATAAATGAAAAGTAACATAACATAACATAACTAACCACATCCTGAGAACATGTCAATCTGGCTTCCTGCCAGTCCACCGAATGGAATCTTCCCTCCTGAAGAACCAGCTCGATGAGATCAGAGTGTAAGCGAAACCTGTACTTCTCCTTCTCCTTGATTTCCCGGCTGCATTTGAGTTGGTCGACCACCAAATCCTATGCCATAATCTTACCACTGCAGCCAACTTCTCGACAGAAGCCACTAACTGGTTGCCTCCTTTCTAGAGGGCAGATCCCTTAGAGTGTTCGTCGAGAATGCGAGTGACACTCCCCCTGCGCCTATCTCGTGTGGTGTGCCCAAGGGTACTGTGTTTCCCTGACCCTATAAAATATATTCACGAAACCTCTATTTGACTTACTAGACTCCATCGGCATCTCTTACATTAATTATGGCAATGATACCTACATTCTCCTGCCCCTTTCAGCCACCTACTCGGAAGACACTCAGTCCTTAAACAAGGCATACTCAACAATCCAGGACTGGATGCCCACTCACTGACTGATTGATGAAAAGACAGAGATCCTTCTTGTAGGCCCCTCTCCCATGATCAAGAAGCTCAATGCCCAATAACCTCCTTCAATATTGATGGTGCACAGATCCCGGTATCCTCTTCAGTGAAGACACTGGGAGTCCACCTTGATCCAACCATCTTGCGCTAAGTGCATGCCATTGCCTCCTATGCCACATACACAACTAAATTGATTAATGCATTGAGAGCCTTCCTATCTCAAGACAGTTGCCTTACAATTGCCCAAGCTGTTATCGGGTTAAGACTTGTCTACTGCATTGCCCTTTTGCTGGCACCTCAGCACAGAACATTCAAAAGATGCAGGTGATCCAGAATAACACCCTCAGAGCAGCTCTCAATATTCCAAAACAGGAGCACATCTTGACCACGAGAAGAGATGCTCACTGGCTACCAATTCGAGAACGAATCATATTCAAAACCCAATCTATTACACACAGATGCCTCACCAACTCCACTCTACCCAACTTGTCACAATAAATAACCAGAGCTCACTCGGCCAGGCCCCTGAGATCGACCTACTCACACAGACTCGTCCAGCTGAAATTCAAACGACTATAGTGGGAGGTTCAAGCTTGCCCACCTTTGCAGCAAATCAATGGAACTCACTCCTAGCTGTCTTGAGAGCAGAACAATCATACTGGGCTTTCAGGAGGGTACTGAAAACTTGGCTGTTCGCTTAACTTCGCTTGAGACCTCACAAATGTACTGACTCCTTTGTTGACATTTTCTTATGTGTAATTGGTTCTGTAACATCGCCTTGATGCCTCCGGGATTAGCCTGCTTTATAAATGGAAAAATTAATTAATTAATTAAACTCGGGAGTGAGGCAAATCTCTCTTGGTGTATTAGCAGCTAATTTTTTGTTTTTCTCACTACCTCTCTAAGGGTATCCTCTCTGTACAAGTCTATTTTGTATACTGTGCACATGAAAATTTCTCTTTATCTGAACAGTTCCTGCATACACGCAGAACTTATTTATATTTAAACAGCAATTGTACAAACAAACAAAAGGTGTGAGTATGGGGGCAACCTTAGCTCCTGATGTGGCCAATTTGTACATGGGACAATATCAGGGTGACCACCTTTATGCAGATGAAAATCCTTTCAGACAATACATTCATACGTGGCGTTTATATATAGAGGACGTGTTGTTAATCTCGACACGCAATGTCCTACTCCTCGAAATGTTTTTTGAATGGCTGAATAAACGTGACACAAACATCAGATTTACTATAACTTGGAACAATCATTCAATCAATGTTTTAGATCTGTGTATATACGGAGAAGTATTTCAAAAAAGGTAGCAGGCGCTCATCTACAGAAGGTACATGGCATGATAACCTGTTCTGAGATGAGAGTTTGCAGTACACGCTTTTTGCTCACTGTACCTTTCACAGATGGGAAATATCCATTTGCATATCAATCTTTGTCCCGCCCACATGGGCAGTCCAGCACCGAAATGCTATGGCAATTCCTCTCTGAACAAGAGTAGCAACAGCAACCCCATACACGTGTTTCAGCCTTGTTGGGCCTCATCAGTGAGGTGAAGCTGTGTCTCTCTGAGAAAAAAGCAGATGATTTCGAACTCTCAAAGTGGTTAAAAACCACTGAACAGGTTATCATGCTATGTTCTTTTGCGAGAGGGGCGCCTGCTACCTTTTTCTGTATTTTTGGAAGGAACTTGGGGTTGGTCACCCTAAGTTACCTGGGAGCAAGCAGACGTGGACTCCCTGCTCACTGTGCTCAGAGAGGCACAGCTCCACCTCACTGATGAGGCCCAACAAGGCTGAAACACGTGTATGGGGTTGCTGTTGGTACTCTTGTTCAGAAGGAAATTGCCATAGCATTTCGGTGCTGGACTGCCCATGTGGGTGGAACAAAGACTGAAATTCAAATGGATATTTCCCATCTGTGAAAGGCACAGTGAGCAAAAAGCAGATGGCTGCGCACTCTCAAAGTGGTTAGAAACCACTGAACAGGTTATCATGCCGTGTTCTTTCGAGAGAGGGGCGCTTGCTAATTTTTTTTGTATATACGGAGAAGGCCAGGGTCTGAGAACAGAATTATATAGGAAAAAACCAAATCACACTGCCTGCTGTGCTTCTCTAGTTTTCACCCAATAGGACGTAAATAAATGCAATACAAATACAAATAAATACAAATGTATTGTACGGTCAGTTCCTGCATGTACGGAGGAACTGTGCAGATGAAGAGACATTTTCCAAACATGTGGACCGTCTGCAAAACAGACTTCTACAGAGAAGATACCCCCAAAGGTTGTAAATCCAACCAAAAAAAGAGCTGCTAACACACCAACAGAGATTTGCCTCACTTTGAAGATGAAAGAACCATTGAACAGGTTGGTGTGTGTGATGACTTTTCATCCTATAAGTAATACGATCAATAATATCATCAATAAGAATTGGCATTTGGTGAAAAACACAGGCAGTCTATCTAGGAAAACATTATTTGCATTTAGGAAGAATTAAACATTTGAAAGAAAGATTAGTACAGACTTATGAACAATCTGGAGAAAAACAGTAATTGGAGAGGATTTGGGTCCATCCACCAGTCCAAGGGCATTATAAATGCGGCCACTGTGTTGCTTTTTAGTGAAAAGCAAACAGACACATTTTTGAACATGGCAGCATCAAATGGTATCTCAAGATGCCCACTAACTGTAACAGCAAAAGGGTCATATATATCATGGAGTGCCCATGTAAACTCCTATACATTGTGAAAACCATACGACCAGTGAAACAACGGATATCCAAACACAGGTCTTGCATATGAAACACAGTATCGGATAAGCCGCTGGTCAAACACTAAAAGAAAACGAGACACACAGACAGGGACCTGAAATGGTTTGTACTGCAAATGATTACACCGAATCGGAGGGGGCGGGGAGATGTAGATAAACATCTCTGCAGACTTTAGCAGTGATGTATATATTGCCTAGATACAGCAAACCAGGGTCTACATTTGTCTGTAGAATGGAACAACCTGATATTTTAGCCCTCCAGGTGTTCTTACACTGGTGCCACCCTGGGTACATCCATGGCAATGTGAGATTCGATGGATGTGACTATTTGGATTATATGAAGTTGCATTCAAACCATATGTGTATATAGAATTGAGATGAATTAAGAATAAAAAAAGATGTCAAATACAGTCTTGACGTACAGTAGGTTTGCAATTTATGAATGTAATGCATTATGCTTTGACGCACGGTGGATAACATTGCTAACACTCATGCACTTGTATCATCTAAATGTCACGACTTTTAAATGTTTTGGAGAACAGCAAACGGTGTAAAACATCCCGTTGGGTGGAGTGCCATAATGATATGTACACTAAGTACTGGCTAAGAAACTTGACATGTATACATGGATACATGGTTGTTAACTTCTGCCAAAACCATTACAAATGTACAATTTAAGTGACTTTCATTTGATATGCTTTGGGGAACAGCAGAATATGCTAAACACACTGCTCACTGTGCTGTCATAATGGTTTGCACATTAAGTACTGGTCAATGAAAGATGCACAATGTGCAAGAACTGCATCTAAAAGAGTTTGCAAGATGGCTGCCATAAAATGTGGCTTGTACTGTTAATATTTGTCAAATCCCCCTCCCTGTCTTCTCTGTTGAATTGCATTGAAATATATAACCCAACATTGTGTGCCCGAGAAATAAATGTTTGCTACAGAAATAGGATGATTGGAGCAGTAAATAATAAACACAGCCTATTCTTTTTTCAGAGTACTCGAATATTTGCAGAACAAAGCAGTGGAATAATGGATACGTTGGACACAGAGCAGATCCATTAAAGCTGACCTAAACACATTACTGGTCTCCGGCACAAAAGCTCCAATATGGCCGCCACTGTGGCCTATAGTAATTCACACGTCGTGCCTAATTGGGATTGTTTCTATGTTCAGCAGCACTGACAGCAGCACTGAATTAAACCGACAGCTGTCATGTCCGCCAAGGACACGGTTAAAGGAACAAGGCTCCTGCTGTCATTGACGCCTGCAGCCAATTAGAGCCTTGGACTGTTGGCACATGCGCAAGGGCTCCAGTTTCCCGGGCCTGCAGTTGCAGCGCGAGAAAATAAAGATTAGTCAAACGCAAATCGTCTCTGTGTGGCATTTCCCCTCCAGAATGCTGTAAGCATAGCTCTCAACTCACACGCTTTTGGCGGGTGTCACCCGCCTTCTAAACAGCTGACTCACCCGCCAAGCCTCCTGCATGCCCATTCATTTCAATGGGCCTCTCACCCGCTAAAAATAAAATCGGGTGTTTTCACCCGCCTTTGTGACACACATGGTTGAGAGCTATGCTGTAAGTGGCCAGCGCATTCACACAGTCCACGACAATGGCGATGGAGATGGGATATCGGGTGTGATTGAATACTGTATTGCCGGACTAAAATAAAAAACCAAAAACTACAAGACAAAAGCCAGACATTAACAATCCCCCCAGCAAGATGACAGTGCAGGACCAAGAGCAGGAAGAATGCCATGCCTCGGCAGGTCTGGTGGGGCATTCCTGTACCGCCATGAGAAGGTGGCCAAGATCGTCATGGCATGTGTCATGCTACACAATATGTGCATCAGACGGAATGTGCCTCTGCCCCCTGATGCAGAACTGCAACCACCTGACGATGAGGATGAGGAGGGTGGGGATGGGGATGGGGTAGCACCTCAGGGAGGCAGCGATGCACAGGAGGGACGTGCCATGCGTCAGACTCTGATCAACCAATGTTTCTAGCACACATGGACGGGGAGTGTGACATGGATGTAGCACTCGGAGCACTGGGTGTGTCAGGGACATGGACACTGTAGACTGCTCACCAATAAAGCACACGTACGCAATAAGCAATGTCCACACATGAGAATCATGAGTCACCAAAATGTGTATTAAAGAACCATAACAAAGTGAACAAGCCCTCCACCCCACACACCCTCTTCCCCCTCCCCCCTCAACTCCCCCACACACCTTCTCCCTCCTCCCCCCTCAACTCCCCCTCACACCCTCTCCCCTCTCCCCCCTTGACTTCCCAACACATGGTGTGCAGTAGCGCGCACCAGTAGTCCACATGGCACCAGTATGCATGGCTGTGCCTACTGCCCTCCCCCTCTTCCAGCACCAGGAGCCCCCCTGTCCGATCTGCGCAGGTTCCTGCCAGACCGACGCACAGGGATGGTCCTAGTTGAGCTGGCATTTGATGATGGTCCAGATTGTCCTGGCAACTGTGGTGTATGCATGTCCCGCATTGCTGCCACCATTTCCGAGAGGACATTGCGCACTGCTGCCAGTTCCGTGCAAATGTCCTTTGAGGTGGACTCGATGGCTGTATTTAGGGATGCAGCACAATCCCTAATGTCATCCCTTGCACGGGTACATTCGGTAATATGCTGTGTCAACATCCCTGTGAATTCCTCCTTGCGCCTCTGTATAGCCATGATCCCCTCTTGGCTGGTTGCCACTGGGGTGGAAGTGTGAGCCGTTTCCACCATGCTTTGGTCATCAGGCACAGTTGACGTGGGGCTGAAACTTGCCGGCCATGAATCTCCAGGTGACAGCCCGTGCATGCTGCCATCCACCACGCTGCATGGGGATAGTAGTGGTGAGTGCAGGGGGCCTGTGGCGGGTGTTGCGCCATGCAGCTGTATGTCACCCTCGTCTTCCGATATGGCTGCTGTGACAGCTGTCTCACCGACTGTGCTGCTGGCAGCCGATGGTGTGCCCTCTGCCAATGCCTCCTGGGTGATGGTGGCTGGTGTGGGTGTTGTTGTGGGGGCCGTGGTGCACATTGGTGCTGTGGCCTCTGTGGTTTTCATGGCCTTCCGCGGTGGTGCAGGTTGGCCTCTGCCCCTTGAGGTTGAGGGGCGGTGTTCTCCCTTCTCGGCCTTGGCCTTCTTCTGTGGTGTGGCATCTTTCTCCCTGGTGTCCTCATCACCGCTGTCAGAATGTGTGCCTTTGGGGGACCAAAGGAGGGAGAGGGTTAGTGATGGGTCTACAGGCATCGGGCATGCATTGGGGTGGCTGCATTGATATGGAATGGTAGATGATTAACATTGGGAGGAGTGACATACGGGTTGCCTCACTCTTGGGTGGGTGATGCATGGAGGCGTCTGGGTTGCAACACATATAGGGTGCATTATGCATGTGGATAAGGTGATGCTCTGCACTGCCTGTAGGCAGTCTTGTACTTATGTGTCTGGTGGACCCTGCTCTACATCATTGCACTGTCAGTTCAGGTGGACATCATCGTGGTGGTATTAGCATTGTTTCATTTGAGACACCTACCTGCATCAGCTGATGACAGGGCTCCTCGCTCCATGTCCCCGACTCCCTCTATTGCCTCGGTGCCTATGGTGGTGGCGCATATCTCCTCCCATGGTTGTAGTTTGATGGGGGACTCCGCACCTCCGCTTGCCACCATCCCAAGGTTGCGGTTGGCGAAGAGTATGCTCTGCACACGTAGACGTAGGTCATCCCAGCGCTTACGGCATTGTTTGGGTGTGCGGGGTGTGGTGCCAATGGCACTGACTCTCTGGGCGACCTCTGCCCAAATCTGCTTTTTGCGCTGCAGTGCTGGACGGGACATGTCATTTGAGAACACCACATCTGCATGTTCCTGCAGTGTCTCCGCTAACATGGTGAGCTCCTCTCTGGAGAAGCACTCCTTGCACAGGCGATCTCCCATTTTTTTCACTGCTTTTGGCATAGTAAAATGCAACCGGTAGTGGTGGAGGTGTGTTGGAGTTCTGGGGGTCAGATGGCTCCTGGTTGTGGTGGTTGGCAATGGATTGTGTTTTTAAAGATGGCCGCCGTGCTCTTTCCCGTTCCCGTGCGATGACGCTACTTCCGGTTCCGCGTATTTACCGTCACCGCTAATAGCGGTTACCGCTATTAGAGGTGACCGCCATTAGTGGTCACCACTCATGCCAATGGCTTGGATGCCGGAGGTGCTATTTCCACTACAGACGGTGCCGGAAAGGGGGATTTTTCTGACTTTTACGGCATGGCGGTGAGGTCATTACCGGCATGGCGGAAAGCTTGTGCCCGCGAACTCGTAATGGGCCGCTTTTAGCGGTCTATTGCCAGCACGGACACGGTAATTGTGCCATGCCGGTAATGACCGGTACTTACCGCCCAGGTCGTAATGAGGCCCATACTCTTGATCTCTCAACCACCACACCTACCACTAAGAAGCAGCTATCACACGAATGCCACACCAGCTGCACACATATCCGGTGCTCACACGCACCTTTTGACTCTCCCTATTTCTCTCTACTGACTTGAACTTCGGTTCACGAGGGCATTCAACCTACTAGCGCCTTGAGACCATACCAATGGTACATAAGGCACTATATAAATGAAAAGTAACATAACATAACATAACTAACCACATCCTGAGAACATGTCAATCTGGCTTCCTGCCAGTCCACCGAATGGAATCTTCCCTCCTGAAGAACCAGCTCGATGAGATCAGAGTGTAAGCGAAACCTGTACTTCTCCTTCTCCTTGATTTCCCGGCTGCATTTGAGTTGGTCGACCACCAAATCCTATGCCATAATCTTACCACTGCAGCCAACTTCTCGACAGAAGCCACTAACTGGTTGCCTCCTTTCTAGAGGGCAGATCCCTTAGAGTGTTCGTCGAGAATGCGAGTGACACTCCCCCTGCGCCTATCTCGTGTGGTGTGCCCAAGGGTACTGTGTTTCCCTGACCCTATAAAATATATTCACGAAACCTCTATTTGACTTACTAGACTCCATCGGCATCTCTTACATTAATTATGGCAATGATACCTACATTCTCCTGCCCCTTTCAGCCACCTACTCGGAAGACACTCAGTCCTTAAACAAGGCATACTCAACAATCCAGGACTGGATGCCCACTCACTGACTGATTGATGAAAAGACAGAGATCCTTCTTGTAGGCCCCTCTCCCATGATCAAGAAGCTCAATGCCCAATAACCTCCTTCAATATTGATGGTGCACAGATCCCGGTATCCTCTTCAGTGAAGACACTGGGAGTCCACCTTGATCCAACCATCTTGCGCTAAGTGCATGCCATTGCCTCCTATGCCACATACACAACTAAATTGATTAATGCATTGAGAGCCTTCCTATCTCAAGACAGTTGCCTTACAATTGCCCAAGCTGTTATCGGGTTAAGACTTGTCTACTGCATTGCCCTTTTGCTGGCACCTCAGCACAGAACATTCAAAAGATGCAGGTGATCCAGAATAACACCCTCAGAGCAGCTCTCAATATTCCAAAACAGGAGCACATCTTGACCACGAGAAGAGATGCTCACTGGCTACCAATTCGAGAACGAATCATATTCAAAACCCAATCTATTACACACAGATGCCTCACCAACTCCACTCTACCCAACTTGTCACAATAAATAACCAGAGCTCACTCGGCCAGGCCCCTGAGATCGACCTACTCACACAGACTCGTCCAGCTGAAATTCAAACGACTATAGTGGGAGGTTCAAGCTTGCCCACCTTTGCAGCAAATCAATGGAACTCACTCCTAGCTGTCTTGAGAGCAGAACAATCATACTGGGCTTTCAGGAGGGTACTGAAAACTTGGCTGTTCGCTTAACTTCGCTTGAGACCTCACAAATGTACTGACTCCTTTGTTGACATTTTCTTATGTGTAATTGGTTCTGTAACATCGCCTTGATGCCTCCGGGATTAGCCTGCTTTATAAATGGAAAAATTAATTAATTAATTAAACTCCGGAGTGAGGCAAATCTCTCTTGGTGTATTAGCAGCTAATTTTTTGTTTTTCTCACTACCTCTCTAAGGGTATCCTCTCTGTACAAGTCGATTTTGTATACTGTGCACATGAAAATTTCTCTTTATCTGAACAGTTCCTGCATACACGCAGAACTTATTTATATTTAAACAGCAATTGTACAAACAAACAAAAGGTGTGAGTATGAGGGCAACCTTAGCTCCTGATGTGGCCAATTTGTACATGGGACAATATCAGGGTGACCACCTTTATGCAGATGAAAATCCTTTCAGACAATACATTCATACGTGGCGTTTATATATAGAGGACGTGTTGTTAATCTCGACACGCAATGTCCTACTCCTCGAAATGTTTTTTGAATGGCTGAATAAACGTGACACAAACATCAGATTTACTATAACTTGGAACAATCATTCAATCAATGTTTTAGATCTGTGTATATACGGAGAAGTATTTCAAAAAAGGTAGCAGGCGCTCATCTACAGAAGGTACATGGCATGATAACCTGTTCTGAGATGAGAGTTTGCAGTACACGCTTTTTGCTCACTGTACCTTTCACAGATGGGAAATATCCATTTGCATATCAATCTTTGTCCCGCCCACATGGGCAGTCCAGCACCGAAATGCTATGGCAATTCCTCTCTGAACAAGAGTAGCAACAGCAACCCCATACACGTGTTTCAGCCTTGTTGGGCCTCATCAGTGAGGTGAAGCTGTGTCTCTCTGAGCAAAAAGCAGATGATTTCGAACTCTTAAAGTGGTTAAAAACCACTGAACAGGTTATCATGCTATGTTCTTTTGCGAGAGGGGCGCCTGCTACCTTTTTCTGTATTTTTGGAAGGAACTTGGGGTTGGTCACCCTAAGTTACCTGGGAGCAAGCAGACGTGGACTCCGTGCTCACTGTGCTCAGAGAGGCACAGCTCCACCTCACTGATGAGGCCCAACAAGGCTGAAACACGTGTATGGGGTTGCTCTTGGTACTCTTGTTCAGAAGGAAATTGCCATAGCATTTCGGTGCTGGACTGCCCATGTGGGTGGGACAAAGACTGAAATGCAAATGGATATTTCCCATCTGTGAAAGGCACAGTGAGCAAAAAGCAGATGGCTGCGCACTCGCAAAGTGGTTAGAAACCACTGAACAGGTTATCATGCGTGTTCTTTCGAGAGAGGGGCGCTTGCTAACTTTTTTTGTATATACGGAGAAGGCCAGGGTCTGAGAACAGAATTATATAGGAAAAAACCAAATCACACTGCCTGCTGTGCTTCTCTAGTTTTCACCCAATAGGACGTAAATAAATACAATACAAATACAAATAAATACAAATGTATTGTACGGTCAGTTCCTGCATGTACGGAGGAACTGTGCAGATGAAGAGACATTTTCCAAACATGTGGACAGTCTGCAAAACAGACTTCTACAGAGAAGATACCCCCAAAGGTTGTAAGTCCAACCAAAAAAAGAGCTGCTAACACACCAACAGAGATTTGCCTCACTTTGAAGATTAAAGAACCATTGAACAGGTTGGTGTGTGTGATGACTTTTCATCCTATAAGTAATACGATCAATAATATCATCAATAAGAATTGGCATTTGGTGAAAAACATAGGCAGTCTATCTAGGAAAACATTCTTTGCATTTAGGAAGAATTAAACATTTGAAAGAAAGATTAGTACAGACTTATGAACAATCTTTAGAAAAACAGTAATTGGGGAGGATTTGGGTCCATCCACCAGTCCAAGGGCATTATAAAGGCGGCCACTGTGTTGCTTTTTAGTGAAAAGCAAACAGACACATTTTTGAACATGGCAGTATCAAATGGTATCTCAAGATGCCCACTAACTGTAACAGCAAAAGGGTCATATATATCATGGAGTGCCCATGTAAACTCCTATACATTGTGAAAACCATACGACCAGTGAAACAACGGATATCCAAACACAGGTCTTGCATATGAAACACAGTATCGGATAAGCCGCTGGTCAAACACTAAAAGAAAACGAGACACACAGACAGGGACCTGAAATGGTTTGTACTGCAAATGATTACACCGAATCGGAGGGGGCGGGGAGATGTAGATAAACATCTCTGCAGACTTTAGCAGTGATGTATATATTGCCTAGATACAGCAAACCAGGGTCTACATTTGTCTGTAGAATGGAACAACCTGATATTTTAGCCCTCCAGGTGTTCTTACACTGGTGCCACCCTGGGTACATCCATGGCAATGTGAGATTCGATGGATGTGACTATTTGGATTATATGAAGTTGCATTCAAACCATATGTGTATATAGAATTGAGATGAATTAAGAATAAAAAAAGATGTCAAATACAGTCTTGACGTACAGTAGGTTTGCAATTTATGAATGTAATGCATTATGCTTTGACGCACGGTGGATAACATTGCTAACACTCATGCACTTGTATCATCTAAATGTCACGACTTTTAAATGTTTTGGAGAACAGCAAACGGTGTAAAACATCCCTTTGGGTGGAGTGCCATAATGATATGTACACTAAGTACTGGCTAAGAAACTTGACATGTATACATGGATACATGGTTGTTAACTTCTGCCAAAACCATTACAAATGTACAATTTAAGTGACTTTCATTTGATATGCTTTGGGGAACAGCAGAATATGCTAAACACACTGCTCACTGTGCTGTCATAATGGTTTGCACATTAAGTACTGGTCAATGAAAGATGCACAATGTGCAAGAACTGCATCTAAAAGAGTTTGCAAGATGGCTGCCATAAAATGTGGCTTGTACTGTTAATATTTGTCAAATCCCCCTCCCTGTCTTCTCTGTTGAATTGCATTGAAATATATAACCCAACATTGTGTGCCCGAGAAATAAATGTTTGCTACAGAAATAGGATGATTGGAGCAGTAAATAATAAACACAGCCTATTCTTTTTTCAGAGTACTCGAATATTTGCAGAACAAAGCAGTGGAATAATGGATACGTTGGACACAGAGCAGATCCATTAAAGCTGACCTAAACACATTACTGGTCTCCGGCACAAAAGCTCCAATATGGCCGCCACTGTGGCCTATAGTAATTCACACGTCGTGCCTAATTGGGATTGTTTCTATGTTCAGCAGCACTGACAGCAGCACTGAATTAAACCGACAGCTGTCATGTCCGCCAAGGACACGGTTAAAGGAACAAGGCTCCTGCTGTCATTGACGCCTGCAGCCAATTAGAGCCTTGGACTGTTGGCACATGCGCAAGGGCTCCAGTTTCCCGGGCCTGCAGTTGCAGCGCGAGAAAATAAAGATTAGTCAAACGCAAATCGTCTCTGTGTGGCATTTCCCCTCCAGAATGCTGTAAGCATAGCTCTCAACTCACACGCTTTTGGCGGGTGTCACCCGCCTTCTAAACAGCTGACTCACCCGCCAAGCCTCCTGCATGCCCATTCATTTCAATGGGCCTCTCACCCGCTAAAAATAAAATCGGGTGTTTTCACCCGCCTTTGTGACACACATGGTTGAGAGCTATGCTGTAAGTGGCCAGCGCATTCACACAGTCCACGACAATGGCGATGGAGATGGGATATCGGGTGTGATTGAATACTGTATTGCCGGACTAAAATAAAAAACCAAAAACTACAAGACAAAAGCCAGACATTAACAATCCCCCCAGCAAGATGACAGTGCAGGACCAAGAGCAGAAAGAATGCCATGCCTCGGCAGGTCTGGTGGGGCATTCCTGTACCGCCATGAGAAGGTGGCCAAGATCGTCATGGCATGTGTCATGCTACACAATATGTGCATCAGACGGAATGTGCCTCTGCCCCCTGATGCAGAACTGCAACCACCTGACGATGAGGATGAGGAGGGTGGGGATGGGGATGGGGTAGCACCTCAGGGAGGCAGCGATGCACAGGAGGGACGTGCCATGCGTCAGACTCTGATCAACCAATGTTTCTAGCACACATGGACGGGGAGTGTGACATGGATGTAGCACTCGGAGCACTGGGTGTGTCAGGGACATGGACACTGTAGACTGCTCACCAATAAAGCACACGTACGCAATAAGCAATGTCCACACATGAGAATCATGAGTCACCAAAATGTGTATTAAAGAACCATAACAAAGTGAACAAGCCCTCCACCCCACACACCCTCTTCCCCCTCCCCCCTCAACTCCCCCACACACCTTCTCCCTCCTCCCCCCTCAACTCCCCCTCACACCCTCTCCCCTCTCCCCCCTTGACTTCCCAACACATGGTGTGCAGTAGCGCGCACCAGTAGTCCACATGGCACCAGTATGCATGGCTGTGCCTACTGCCCTCCCCCTCTTCCAGCACCAGGAGCCCCCCTGTCCGATCTGCGCAGGTTCCTGCCAGACCGACGCACAGGGATGGTCCTAGTTGAGCTGGCATTTGATGATGGTCCAGATTGTCCTGGCAACTGTGGTGTATGCATGTCCCGCATTGCTGCCACCATTTCCGAGAGGACATTGCGCACTGCTGCCAGTTCCGTGCAAATGTCCTTTGAGGTGGACTCGATGGCTGTATTTAGGGATGCAGCACAATCCCTAATGTCATCCCTTGCACGGGTACATTCGGTAATATGCTGTGTCAACATCCCTGTGAATTCCTCCTTGCGCCTCTGTATAGCCATGATCCCCTCTTGGCTGGTTGCCACTGGGGTGGAAGTGTGAGCCGTTTCCACCATGCTTTGGTCATCAGGCACAGTTGACGTGGGGCTGAAACTTGCCGGCCATGAATCTCCAGGTGACAGCCCGTGCATGCTGCCATCCACCACGCTGCATGGGGATAGTAGTGGTGAGTGCAGGGGGCCTGTGGCGGGTGTTGCGCCATGCAGCTGTATGTCACCCTCGTCTTCCGATATGGCTGCTGTGACAGCTGTCTCACCGACTGTGCTGCTGGCAGCCGATGGTGTGCCCTCTGCCAATGCCTCCTGGGTGATGGTGGCTGGTGTGGGTGTTGTTGTGGGGGCCGTGGTGCACATTGGTGCTGTGGCCTCTGCGGTTTTCATGGCCTTCCGCGGTGGTGCAGGTTGGCCTCTGCCCCTTGAGGTTGAGGGGCGGTGTTCTCCCTTCTCGGCCTTGGCCTTCTTCTGTGGTGTGGCATCTTTCTCCCTGGTGTCCTCATCACCGCTGTCAGAATGTGTGCCTTTGGGGGACCAAAGGAGGGAGAGGGTTAGTGATGGGTCTACAGGCATCGGGCATGCATTGGGGTGTCTGCATTGATATGGAATGGTAGATGATTAACATTGGGGGGAGTGACATACGGGTTGCCTCACTCTTGGGTGGGTGATGCATGGAGGCGTCTGGGTTGCAACACATATAGGGTGCATTATGCATGTGGATAAGGTGATGCTCTGCACTGCCTGTAGGCAGTCTTGTACTTATGTGTCTGGTGGACCCTGCTCTACATCATTGCACTGTCAGTTCAGGTGGACATCATCGTGGTGGTATTAGCATTGTTTCATTTGAGACACCTACCTGCATCAGCTGATGACAGGGCTCCTCGCTCCATGTCCCCGACTCCCTCTATTGCCTCGGTGCCTATGGTGGTGGCGCATATCTCCTCCCATGGTTGTAGTTTGATGGGGGACTCCGCACCTCCGCTTGCCACCATCCCAAGGTTGCGGTTGGCGAAGAGTATGCTCTGCACACGTAGACGTAGGTCATCCCAGCGCTTACGGCATTGTTTGGGTGTGCGGGGTGTGGTGCCAATGGCACTGACTCTCTGGGCGACCTCTGCCCAAGTCTGCTTTTTGCGCTGCAGTGCTGGACGGGACATGTCATTTGAGAACACCACATCTGCATGTTCCTGCAGTGTCTCCGCTAACATGGTGAGCTCCTCTCTGGAGAAGCACTCCTTGCACAGGCGATCTCCCATTTTTTTCACTGCTTTTGGCATAGTAAAATGCAACCGGTAGTGGTGGAGGTGTGTTGGAGTTCTGGGGGTCAGATGGCTCCTGGTTGTGGTGGTTGGCAATGGATTGTGTTTTTAAAGATGGCCGCCGTGCTCTTTCCCGTTCCCGTGCGATGACGCTACTTCCGGTTCCGCGTATTTACCGTCACCGCTAATAGCGGTTACCGCTATTAGAGGTGACCGCCATTAGTGGTCACCACTAATGCCGATGGCTTGGATGCCGGAGGTGCTATTTCCACTACAGACGGTGCCGGAAAGGGGGATTTTTCTGACTTTTACGGCATGGCGGTGAGGTCATTACCGGCATGGCGGAAAGCTTGTGCCCGCGAACTCGTAATGGGCCGCTTTTAGCGGTCTATTGCCAGCACGGACACGGTAATTGTGCCATGCCGGTAATGACCGGTACTTACCGCCCAGGTCGTAATGAGGCCCATACTCTTGATCTCTCAACCACCACACCTACCACTAAGAAGCAGCTATCACACGAATGCCACACCAGCTGCACACATATCCGGTGCTCACACGCACCTTTTGACTCTCCCTATTTCTCTCTACTGACTTGAACTTCGGTTCACGAGGGCATTCAACCTACTAGCGCCTTGAGACCATACCAATGGTACATAAGGCACTATATAAATGAAAAGTAACATAACATAACATAACTAACCACATCCTGAGAACATGTCAATCTGGCTTCCTGCCAGTCCACCGAATGGAATCTTCCCTCCTGAAGAACCAGCTCGATGAGATCAGAGTGTAAGCGAAACCTGTACTTCTCCTTCTCCTTGATTTCCCGGCTGCATTTGAGTTGGTCGACCACCAAATCCTATGCCATAATCTTACCACTGCAGCCAACTTCTCGACAGAAGCCACTAACTGGTTGCCTCCTTTCTAGAGGGCAGATCCCTTAGAGTGTTCGTCGAGAATGCGAGTGACACTCCCCCTGCGCCTATCTCGTGTGGTGTGCCCAAGGGTACTGTGTTTCCCTGACCCTATAAAATATATTCACGAAACCTCTATTTGACTTACTAGACTCCATCGGCATCTCTTACATTAATTATGGCAATGATACCTACATTCTCCTGCCCCTTTCAGCCACCTACTCGGAAGACACTCAGTCCTTAAACAAGGCATACTCAACAATCCAGGACTGGATGCCCACTCACTGACTGATTGATGAAAAGACAGAGATCCTTCTTGTAGGCCCCTCTCCCATGATCAAGAAGCTCAATGCCCAATAACCTCCTTCAATATTGATGGTGCACAGATCCCGGTATCCTCTTCAGTGAAGACACTGGGAGTCCACCTTGATCCAACCATCTTGCGCTAAGTGCATGCCATTGCCTCCTATGCCACATACACAACTAAATTGATTAATGCATTGAGAGCCTTCCTATCTCAAGACAGTTGCCTTACAATTGCCCAAGCTGTTATCGGGTTAAGACTTGTCTACTGCATTGCCCTTTTGCTGGCACCTCAGCACAGAACATTCAAAAGATGCAGGTGATCCAGAATAACACCCTCAGAGCAGCTCTCAATATTCCAAAACAGGAGCACATCTTGACCACGAGAAGAGATGCTCACTGGCTACCAATTCGAGAACGAATCATATTCAAAACCCAATCTATTACACACAGATGCCTCACCAACTCCACTCTACCCAACTTGTCACAATAAATAACCAGAGCTCACTCGGCCAGGCCCCTGAGATCGACCTACTCACACAGACTCGTCCAGCTGAAATTCAAACGACTATAGTGGGAGGTTCAAGCTTGCCCACCTTTGCAGCAAATCAATGGAACTCACTCCTAGCTGTCTTGAGAGCAGAACAATCATACTGGGCTTTCAGGAGGGTACTGAAAACTTGGCTGTTCGCTTAACTTCGCTTGAGACCTCACAAATGTACTGACTCCTTTGTTGACATTTTCTTATGTGTAATTGGTTCTGTAACATCGCCTTGATGCCTCCGGGATTAGCCTGCTTTATAAATGGAAAAATTAATTAATTAATTAAACTCGGGAGTGAGGCAAATCTCTCTTGGTGTATTAGCAGCTAATTTTTTGTTTTTCTCACTACCTCTCTAAGGGTATCCTCTCTGTACAAGTCTATTTTGTATACTGTGCACATGAAAATTTCTCTTTATCTGAACAGTTCCTGCATACACGCAGAACTTATTTATATTTAAACAGCAATTGTACAAACAAACAAAAGGTGTGAGTATGGGGGCAACCTTAGCTCCTGATGTGGCCAATTTGTACATGGGACAATATCAGGGTGACCACCTTTATGCAGATGAAAATCCTTTCAGACAATACATTCATACGTGGCGTTTATATATAGAGGACGTGTTGTTAATCTCGACACGCAATGTCCTACTCCTCGAAATGTTTTTTGAATGGCTGAATAAACGTGACACAAACATCAGATTTACTATAACTTGGAACAATCATTCAATCAATGTTTTAGATCTGTGTATATACGGAGAAGTATTTCAAAAAAGGTAGCAGGCGCTCATCTACAGAAGGTACATGGCATGATAACCTGTTCTGAGATGAGAGTTTGCAGTACACGCTTTTTGCTCACTGTACCTTTCACAGATGGGAAATATCCATTTGCATATCAATCTTTGTCCCGCCCACATGGGCAGTCCAGCACCGAAATGCTATGGCAATTCCTCTCTGAACAAGAGTAGCAACAGCAACCCCATACACGTGTTTCAGCCTTGTTGGGCCTCATCAGTGAGGTGAAGCTGTGTCTCTCTGAGAAAAAAGCAGATGATTTCGAACTCTCAAAGTGGTTAAAAACCACTGAACAGGTTATCATGCTATGTTCTTTTGCGAGAGGGGCGCCTGCTACCTTTTTCTGTATTTTTGGAAGGAACTTGGGGTTGGTCACCCTAAGTTACCTGGGAGCAAGCAGA
The DNA here is from genome assembly GCF_040938575.1 of Ambystoma mexicanum. NCBI lineage: Eukaryota > Metazoa > Chordata > Amphibia > Caudata > Ambystomatidae > Ambystoma > Ambystoma mexicanum. The sequence continues at coordinate 469,447,370 of NC_090922.1, forward strand.
CGTGGACTCCCTGCTCACTGTGCTCAGAGAGGCACAGCTCCACCTCACTGATGAGGCCCAACAAGGCTGAAACACGTGTATGGGGTTGCTGTTGGTACTCTTGTTCAGAAGGAAATTGCCATAGCATTTCGGTGCTGGACTGCCCATGTGGGTGGAACAAAAACTGAAATTCAAATGGATATTTCCCATCTGTGAAAGGCACAGTGAGCAAAAAGCAGATGGCTGCGCACTCTCAAAGTGGTTAGAAACCACTGAACAGGTTATCATGCCGTGTTCTTTCGAGAGAGGGGCGCTTGCTAATTTTTTTTGTATATACGGAGAAGGCCAGGGTCTGAGAACAGAATTATATAGGAAAAAACCAAATCACACTGCCTGCTGTGCTTCTCTAGTTTTCACCCAATAGGACGTAAATAAATGCAATACAAATACAAATAAATACAAATGTATTGTACGGTCAGTTCCTGCATGTACGGAGGAACTGTGCAGATGAAGAGACATTTTCCAAACATGTGGACAGTCTGCAAAACAGACTTCTACAGAGAAGATACCCCCAAAGGTTGTAAATCCAACCAAAAAAAGAGCTGCTAACACACCAACAGAGATTTGCCTCACTTTGAAGATGAAAGAACCATTGAACAGGTTGGTGTGTGTGATGACTTTTCATCCTATAAGTAATACGATCAATAATATCATCAATAAGAATTGGCATTTGGTGAAAAACACAGGCAGTCTATCTAGGAAAACATTATTTGCATTTAGGAAGAATTAAACATTTGAAAGAAAGATTAGTACAGACTTATGAACAATCTGGAGAAAAACAGTAATTGGAGAGGATTTGGGTCCATCCACCAGTCCAAGGGCATTATAAATGCGGCCACTGTGTTGCTTTTTAGTGAAAAGCAAACAGACACATTTTTGAACATGGCAGCATCAAATGGTATCTCAAGATGCCCACTAACTGTAACAGCAAAAGGGTCATATATATCATGGAGTGCCCATGTAAACTCCTATACATTGTGAAAACCATACGACCAGTGAAACAACGGATATCCAAACACAGGTCTTGCATATGAAACACAGTATCGGATAAGCCGCTGGTCAAACACTAAAAGAAAACGAGACACACAGACAGGGACCTGAAATGGTTTGTACTGCAAATGATTACACCGAATCGGAGGGGGCGGGGAGATGTAGATAAACATCTCTGCAGACTTTAGCAGTGATGTATATATTGCCTAGATACAGCAAACCAGGGTCTACATTTGTCTGTAGAATGGAACAACCTGATATTTTAGCCCTCCAGGTGTTCTTACACTGGTGCCACCCTGGGTACATCCATGGCAATGTGAGATTCGATGGATGTGACTATTTGGATTATATGAAGTTGCATTCAAACCATATGTGTATATAGAATTGAGATGAATTAAGAATAAAAAAAGATGTCAAATACAGTCTTGACGTACAGTAGGTTTGCAATTTATGAATGTAATGTATTATGCTTTGACGCACGGTGGATAACATTGCTAACACTCATGCACTTGTATCATCTAAATGTCACGACTTTTAAATGTTTTGGAGAACAGCAAACGGTGTAAAACATCCCGTTGGGTGGAGTGCCATAATGATATGTACACTAAGTACTGGCTAAGAAACTTGACATGTATACATGGATACATGGTTGTTAACTTCTGCCAAAACCATTACAAATGTACAATTTAAGTGACTTTCATTTGATATGCTTTGGGGAACAGCAGAATATGCTAAACACACTGCTCACTGTGCTGTCATAATGGTTTGCACATTAAGTACTCGTCAATGAAAGATGCACAATGTGCAAGAACTGCATCTAAAAGAGTTTGCAAGATGGCTGCCATAAAATGTGGCTTGTACTGTTAATATTTGTCAAATCCCCCTCCCTGTCTTCTCTGTTGAATTGCATTGAAATATATAACCCAACATTGTGTGCCCGAGAAATAAATGTTTGCTACAGAAATAGGATGATTGGAGCAGTAAATAATAAACACAGCCTATTCTTTTTTCAGAGTACTCGAATATTTGCAGAACAAAGCAGTGGAATAATGGATACGTTGGACACAGAGCAGATCCATTAAAGCTGACCTAAACACATTACTGGTCTCCGGCACAAAAGCTCCAATATGGCTGCCACTGTGGCCTATAGTAATTCACACGTCGTGCCTAATTGGGATTGTTTCGATGTTCAGCAGCACTGACAGCAGCACTGAATTAAACCGACAGCTGTCATGTCCGCCAAGGACACGGTTAAAGGAACAAGGCTCCTGCTGTCATTGACGCCTGCAGCCAATTAGAGCCTTGGACTGTTGGCACATGCGCGAGGGCTCCAGTTTCCCGGGCCTGCAGTTGCAGCGCGAGAAAATAAAGATTAGTCAAACGCAAATCGTCTCTGTGTGGCATTTCCCCTCCAGAATGCTGTAAGCATAGCTCTCAACTCACACGCTTTTGGCGGGTGTCACCCGCCTTCTAAACAGCTGACTCACCCGCCAAGCCTCCTGCATGCCCATTCATTTCAATGGGCCTCTCACCCGCTAAAAATAAAATCGGGTGTTTTCACCCGCCTTTGTGACACACATGGTTGAGAGCTATGCTGTAAGTGGCCAGCGCATTCACACAGTCCACGACAATGGCGATGGAGATGGGATATCGGGTGTGATTGAATACTGTATTGCCGGACTAAAATAAAAAACCAAAAACTACAAGACAAAAGCCAGACATTAACAATCCCCCCAGCAAGATGACAGTGCAGGACCAAGAGCAGGAAGAACGCCATGCAGGTGACATGCCAGATGCGAGCACCTTTCTCAGGCCACTACCGTTTGACATGCAGGATCAAACATCCTTTGGACCACGGTGGGAGAAATGGCTTTGTCGTTTTGAGAATTATATGATGAACATGCACCTGATCATTTTGCAAGAAGACTACTCATAACCCTGGGGGGAGACGAAGAAGACCTCATCTCCACTTTCCTGCCAGTGGAGATCAAAACGTATGCTGGTCTGAAGGAGGAGCTATGTACCTATTTCGATCCACAGCGAAACATTGATCATGAAAGGCAAACATTCAACACTGCATGCCAACTCACAAGTGAGACCATGAATGCATTTGCGACCAGACTTCGCAAGCTGGTGGCGCACTGTGATTTCCACACATTTCCAAATGAAGAAGCAATACGCCTCAAAATTATTGGCGGCTGCCTATCATCAGCATTCAGGAAGTAGTTGCTGCGAGAGCCTCTTCCTCTGAACACCAAACTGCAGATGGCCAGGACAGTAGCGCGAGCTGATACGCAAGCGACTCCGATGGAAAGCAACAAAGTACCCTCAAGGGAACAAATATATCAGGTGACTCAAGGAGCACAAAACCGCCTCATCACAGGCAATCTCACAAGAAGCCATGTCTCCACATGCAGGTGTTATCACTGCAGGTGCCCATTTCCACATGAGCAAGGCTTGAAGTGGCCGACTTTCTATCTGCGACAGAGAAAATCACCTGGCCGCCGTGTGCAATGCCCCTCAGAATAGGCCCCAAGGACCCAACTACACTCCCACGGGACAGGAACAAATGGCAACCAACACAATGCTGAGACAGGACACAAGCACCAGGCGAGATTTGGTGAGACATGTGTGCTAAAATTACAGGCAGGTCTCTGTCGACCCTGTTTTCAGGAGAGTTTCTATCTGCGACAGAGAAAATCACCTGGCCGCCGTGTGCAATGCCCCTCAGAATAGGCCCCAAGGACCCAACTACACTCCCACGGGACAGGAACAAATGGCAACCAACACAATGCTGAGACAGGACACAAGCACCAGGCGAGATTTGGTGAGACATGTGTGCTAAAATTACAGGCAGGTCTCTGTCGACCCTGTTTTCAGGAGAAAGAGAACCACGTGACTGTGCATATATGATGAATGCAGTGACAACTTCAGCTGAGAGTGACATCAGCATGCTGGTAGGTGATCACCTGGCGAACTTCGCAGTTGTCACAGGTGCCACCCTTAACATCATATGCATCTCGGAGTACAAGAAAATGACAAATTCTACCCGACTAGTTCCATCAGAGCTGAGAGTATATCAATGGGGAGCAAAAGGCCCTGTGCGCAACCATGGAATATTCTCCACGACTCTCTGGTATAAAGGAAGAAAGGCCTTCACAGAACTACGTGTATTGCAGGGTAAGGTCCCCGGAAGCAATCTGCTAGGCCGCCCCACCGCTCTCAAAATGGAGATTGCAGCAGTAATCTACACTTTGCGGCATGACAATTCTGTCGTGCAAGCCTTTCCAGAACTGTTCACTGGTCCGGGGTGTCTCACAGGGTACCCCATAACTTTGCACATTGACAAGTCTGTCACCCCCGTTGCTCAACTCCCAATGAGGATACCTTTTCACCTCCAAGCACAGGTGGAGAGGGAAATACAGTGCCTACACAAACAGGATATAATTGAACCAGCCAGCGGCCCTACACCCTGCGTGTTTCACATAGTAGCAGTTCTGAAAAAGGTACACCTGGTGCATATGCTTTAATATGAGACAGGCAAACAAAGCCATTGGATGCAAAAGACATCCTGGAATTCACCTTGACGACATGATTAGCTTGCTGAATGGAGCCCAGATTTTCTCAAAGCTTGACCTTAACAAGGGTTACCATCAGATAATGATTGACGAGCAATCAAGGTACAACACTACTTTCGCCACACACATTGGGCTCTGTAGATACAAGCGACTCAGCTTTGGAATCTTTTCCGTCAGCAGAGATATTTCAGGAAAGCATAAAAATGTCATTCTTCACATCAAAAACTGTTTCAACTACAGTGTTTGGTGCCACCCCAGAAGAGCATGACAAGGCACTGCACAGGGTGTGCCCTGCGCTAGTGGAAGCAGGACTAACACTCAATCATGAAAAGTGCACATTTCACAAGGCACATCTCGAGTTCTTTGGGCATATCTTCTCGCAAAGAGGGATGAGTCCCGATCCGATGAAAGTCTCTGCCATAGCAGAGATCTCACCAGCGGAAGATGTCGACGGAGTCAGATCGTTTCTCAGAATGGCGAGTTACTGCAGCAGGTATTTACGCGATTTTGCCACCGTTAGTGCCCCACTCAGAGAAATCACCAAACAGGGGCGTGCCTTTCACTGGACTCAGAGTGCCAGGAAGCATTTACACAGATCAAACAGGACATAGCAGCTGTGGAACACATGACATATTTTGATCCAGAACTGTGCACATAGCTAATAGTAGACACTAGTCCAGTAGGGCTAGGAGCCATTTTAGCACAACACTGACAGGGACGATAATCACTGAGACAAGTGGTCGCATATGCTAGCAACAGGCTGTCGGAGGTAGAAACAAAGTACTCTTAGCCAGAAAAGGAGGGACTAGCAGTCGTCAGGAGCATTTTCAAATGTTCCTCCTGGGAAAGGCTTTCAACATTGTCACTGACCATCAGGCGCTAGGGACCATCTATGGAAATCCACAATGCAAGATGCCACTCCACATAGAAAGGTGGGGTTCTCAACTAAAGGACTTTGATTTCACCATAATACACAAGCCAGACAAGCTTGGACAGTGTTTGCAATTCTGTTTCACGGGCGCTCATAACAGTGTGATCTAAGAGGCCACGTGGTGTGGGACATCGCCATTAGCAATATGGTTGCATAGAATTGGGAATTAGGTGGCAGGTTGTTTTGACATTAGAATAATGGTGGTACTGGTCTTCGGTGACCAATATATACTAACTGATGAACAAAGAGGTGTGCAACATGAGGATACAGATGTGCTACAAATGCAATATGACTAAGTATTTGTCTGGGTATGGTAACCCACACGGCTTAAAGGACCTGTATGGATTTCCACTCTAAGGTCTTTGTTTATTTTTTTAATCTGTTGCATTCTTTTGTTTGAAAAAATGATACTGCAATTTGAATTGATTCAAAGGTCTGTAAGGTGCTTTATTCCTAAAAAGGTGAAGAAAAGGCCTGTGGAATTTCTGTCCAATCCATTTCGGTGCTTTGTGACCATCTTCAGGGACAATTTCTAAACAAAACGAATATGCGGAATAAATTCTATGAACATTTTCCAAAAATGATATGTTGTTGGTACAAACTTCAAAGCATATTATATACTAATTCGTAGTTATGCATTCACATTTACCAGGCTTCTGTTTCTTAGCTTGACAATAACCTTATAATTTCTTCAGCTGTTCTGGGACCCTTGGATATGTCTGTAATACATTGTTTTTTTCTCTTAGTGTTTTACATTTCTAAGATTCCTCAGTACATATTTAAACATTATATACAAAGTAAGGTACATGACATACCTTAATGGCTTCTTGGCTGTGTTGCCCAAGGGTTCCTGCTCTGCTGTCCTACATATGAAAGTGTCACTAATTAGACACATTCTTAGAACTTACTTGATTTCTATTAGCAGTACTTAGTATATAGCAGTTATGCTGGCGAAAATTATAGGCTTACCGTCTTTTTCTTGATATAATTTTTGGTAGGGCACCAGGTTCTCTGAGATGTGATTACCTGTGTGCTCTGCTCGTTTTTATTTGGAAATACCCCTCCTGGTATTCCACAAATTTAATATGAGCATTATGGCGGCACAGAATTGGGAACCAGTTAGTAGGTTTTTTTGCACATTAGAATAAAGGTGTCACGGGTCTTGTTAGACTATTATACAGTAATTGATTAACGAAGATGTGTACAATACAAGGAAACATCATGTGACACTAATGCAGTCTTTCCTGTTTTCAGAACATGGGAGTTTAAGTCTGCGAAGACTAACGCAGAGAGGCTAACAGAGGGAAATTCAGTTTCCCTGACACAATAGCACTCAAGTGAATGCAGTACTGGAAATTCACTATGTGTAACTAACAATAGTGATAAGGTATCTGTTTGGAATTATTTCACAGATATAAAGCCACGCTGGGAACGCAATTTTGATGCAAGATGCACATATTGGTCGTGCAAGAGTGCGAGACAAGGTACCTTTCTCCTTGCATGCATTAAGATGTAGTTTATGAAGATGTATGCTCTATTGTTCAAGTCATATTGAGTCTCTGCACTATTTGTTTTGTAGATGAAGTACGGTTGAATACAGAGTAAACCCAATGAAAATGATACTCAGTCATGCAAAAGACCAGGTGAGAACGCATGCTGTATGTATGCCATTTATGGCTTTTAAATAGGTTTTTGACATATTGAATATGGCAAAAATTAACATGGGACGGAGCTGAATCCTTTCTTATTTGTGTTGTAGATTTTTGGAGCACAGGAACCCACAGGTCGCAGATGATATAAGTGGCCTTTGTCCTGATGAAGGCAATGGGAGTGTGAGCATTCTCTAGTAACTCGTGAGGCCGAAACATATCTGTGTTAACATATTTTGAAAATATCAGCGCAAATGTATATACAGTGTGTAATGAGCCAAGCCATAGGGCATATTATATCAAGTCAATCCCTTGTCCAGTAGGCAGGGCTATAGTTGTGGACGAATAGCCATGAAAAATGTATAACAAGGAATACATATAATGTTTAGCCCTTTACTCCTGTGTTTATGTAAATGTCAAAAGAATTGTATTGTATTGTGTCATGTGTGATGGTTTTTTAACGATTTTGATACATAATTTGACTGAAATAAAAGAAACACATTTCCTATTGCAAAAGGTTAAGTGGTCCGTCCAAAATCACCCTGGTCATTGTGTTGTTATACATGTATTGGTACCTGGGAAGTTCAGGGAAAAAGCCAAGTGGTCCTGAATTGGAATTATTGCCCATACATGCCCATGCTGACTGCACCAATATATTACAGTATTCCCATATAAGAACCTACTGATGTGAGCATAGGTGAGTTTTCGGTTGGTAAGCATCATCAGTGTTACCATGAGATTGGGTATGGTTTGTTTCCTTGTTGGGGTGTTGTGAAGTGTGTGCGGTTTCTGGTGCTGTAGAGGTATGGTTGTGTTTAGTTTAGAGTTTGAGAAAGTGTATGCAGAGGGATGATTTTTTAGTATGGTTAGTTGGTGGCAATACATTTCCTACCCCCGACATTCTGACTAAATGTGATCCATATCCCTCCAGTTGTTCATTCCAGTGCAAAGCAATTACCACCCCCACACATTTTCCAGGTGAGATGCATTCACTGTCCCCCAAACTCACTCTGTGCAGCACAATTACTGCCCCCAAACCCATTCCTTTATGTGTGATGCATTTCACAGCCTTGTCAGTCCATTTAAGTGTGATACATCTCCCTCCGCTGTTCATCCTTCCCAGTGAGGGAAGCTTCAGCACCCTATCAAGTTGAGATACACTCCTGGTCTCCAACCGCCCTTCCAAGTGTGATGCCTCTCCCACCCCCTCCTCCACCCCAGTACAACACGCTCCCCACTCTTAAACATCTGGGTGTGTCACAATTCCTGCTTCCATCGGTCTATTAGGTTTGATGCATTTCCCACCCCAATTAATCCGTCTTGATAGGCCCAGCATGATGCAGAAGATAGTGTCTGTTTCACGGTGCAACAGGGGCATAAGGCTTAGCTATACTATTAGACTGGATGCTGAAAGCCGCTAACATGCTAAGTGCGAGAGTGGCTGATTTACACAAATAGAGTGTGTGCTGGATAAGGCCAGCCTATATGGATATGTTAAATGCCAGTAGGACTATAGTATCAGGTTATTCGAATAGGGGGTTTCCCGGAGTACTTTAGTGACTGTATGCCCCTCTTTTTTTGTGTGGTTTGGCTTGTGTTGATGGCGGTCGGTTTCTTTTCTCGGTCTGGGTTCATGTCGGGTGTGTTCTTACCATATTTGGTTTTGCTGGGTTCTTTTTCTGTGTATTTGTTCATTTCGTGGTGTGCAGATGTTGTTTGGTAATTTTCATCCCCTTCAAACCTGAGGAGATGTGTTTATAGAAGTTTTCTGAATTTTAGATTGTCCTCTGTAGTTATTTCTGGAGGGAGTTCCAGAGTTTTACAAATATGCAAGAGAAGGCTGATCTTTTAAGTTTTTTTTCCCATGTAGAGTATAGTTTCTAAGCGAATGTCATTGCCGGATCTAAGTGTTAGTGTTGGTTTGTAGATGGTGATTTTCTTTTGTATGAATTCCACTCCCTGGCCATTTATTGCTCTGTGTTTTGCACATTGTTTTGAAGGCGATTCATTTTTTGACTGGGAGACCCTTTGGGCCTACCAGATCCACACTGGTCTATAAGCGCCCCCAAGACAAACTTCACCATGTAGGGCTGAGCCTTGGCCCACAACTAGGAACAGAAGTTCTCTGCCAATGTACCCAGGTTTCAGACTCCAGTTTACAATTGACTGCAATGTTCTAAACACACCGCCACAGTGCACCTGACCCACCGGTTAGGGCAGGGGTCTGCAACCTTTGGATCACCAGATGTTTTGTCCTACCACTCCCAACAGCCTTAGTCGGAATAGTTAAGGATGAGCGATCATGAGAGTCAAAGACCAAAACCTCTCAGAAGCCACCTGTGGCAGACCCTCTGGCTAGGGTCATTCACCCCCCTGAATCTTAGACAGGTTCCCCGTTGTTGCGGCACCGATACCACCCCTCAATTTCTCCCAGAGGATTCCTTTCACGTACCAAATGGTCATTTGTTGGTGTGCTTGAATAGTCAATTTCTTCTTCTCATGCCTGTATTCCTGTGACCCACAACCAATTTCATCCAACAGGTGTCAACCCCTTTTCAATCTTCCCCATGCCCCTTTTTCCCCTCTCAGGCCTACCACTTCGCTTCTCAACGCTGCCGTCCTGGCATGCCTCAGGATGCTTGCGTGTGAGTGCTACTGTTGATTTTCTTGTGAGAATGCCTGCACTTGTGTTACAGTCTGCTAGCATTTGTTTCTTGTGCTGTCTCGAACCGCTGCACAATTTGATTAGCCTTCCAAGCAGTAACGACTGCTCGTAGTTGAGGTGCTTGAACCTTCACTATATTGTATGCTGAAATATTTTTTCACTACAGGGCCATCTGTGTCAATTGCAGTTCCCCCGAACTACATTACCCATGTCTTCCGGTTGCCCTCAAGTATATATCAGATCTCCTTGTACCCCACAGCCTGGGTGCTTGCGTGTGAGTGCTACTGTGGATTTTCTTGTGAGACTGCCTGCACTTGTAGTATGGTCTGCTCGCATTCGTTTCCTGTGCTGTCTTGAAACGCTGCACGATTTAATTAGCCTTCCAAGCAGTAAGGACTGCTCGTAGTTGAGGTGCTTGAACCTTCACTAGATTGTATGCTGAAACTGTTTTTCAGCTGGACTTCCCTGAAGAGGTGACTATCTCATTTTGACATTCCTTTCTGCAGGCTGAACCTGCACCCACCAACCTGCTGTTCCACCCACCACAATTTAACATAGTCGGAAGGCTGGTGTGTTCCCCAGAAAGCACAGCTCCTGGCCAATCCCATCCACACGCTCTTCCCTCGCTTCCCACAATAAACATTCAGCAACAGCAAATTCCGGTTGTGAAAAAAAGATTTTCTGAAAACCACTTTTGGAATACGGTCAGCTGAATTTGGTAGTTTTTTTTGCAGGTTGCTTTTGTCTTTTTGCAGCGCCGGATTACCCATTAGGACAAGTAGGCACCGGCCTATGGACCCCACTCCTTTTAGGGGCCCAGCGACAACGGATCAAACTAAAGCGGTGCAGAAAATGAAAAACATATTAGGATATCATTTGCGCCTACGGGCCCCCACAGGGTTTAATCCGGCACTGTCTCTTTCTCCTTTATGGGGTGTTCCCCCCACAATTTTCCTGTCGTATGCTACCTTCCTTGTTTTTTTGTTGTTGCCCTTTTAAACCTTTTCCCTTTACCCAATATGTCTTTTTAGGTTGATCTTGTTGAAGTTGACTTTACTGTAAAGGAGGTGATTAAAACACCCTTTTCACATGTCCCCTAATTCCATGAGGGACAAGTCAGAGGAAGACTCGGGAGCCTGGCCTTCTTGTTACAAAAAGTTGGGGGAGGGGGGAGCGCAGATTGAGGACAATGAAAATAGTGGGTTCGATGCTTCCTTTATTTGTCTCCCTCCATACCCCTCACTCCCTTTGGTGGATGAAAACATTGAAGGTGCAAATACGGAAGCACTTATTTTTCTGTCCTATCAAAAGTGCTAATGTGTCTTTGTTTACTCTTCCCACTGTTTATTGAGATACACTTGCCAAAGGAGAAGAGGATGTTAACGCCTTGTGCTTTTTCCACTTTGAAGTTCCATCCGATGCACACAAGCAAAAAGAAACAGGCTCCCCGGGTCCAAGACAAACATCCTCCGCCGAAATAAAGTGCACCCGCAACGCGTCCTCCACTCCTTAGTCACGGTCCCCCCTCCCCAGAAGGTATTACAGAAATACAGATTAAACATATGTTATACACAACAAGACAGCACACCAAATAAAAAGAGAAAAGAAGAAACACCACAATAAATGAAAAAAATAAATGAAACATGTTCTTTGAGCGCTGGCTGCTAGTAGGCTTGGTTCTGCTAACAAATTCTCTGCTCCTATCTGCCCCCTAATTTAAGAGGTAGTCAGAAATAGTGACTACCTCAGAAACACGAGGTTGCAGGACTCCTTCGGGTGTGTCATGTACTAAATAACTTTTTTTTTTTAAAGGCAGAGCCCATTGGGCTCCACGGAAAAGGCACAAGCCACATTGTCGAGAGGCCTCTCAGCCTTGCACAAATAGGGTTAGCTGTCATCCTTACACACACTGACTAAGGGGTCAGCCATCGGGCTCGGGATCACCATATGGGGTCGAGCTGAGGGCAAGAGCAGGAGGGGGTTTTCTGCATGTGTGAATGTGTACCGAGTATGTTTATGTGTGTATTTGCATGGGTGTACGTGTTTGTGAGCAGAGTTTGGTGATGGGTGCAAATGAAGGGTAAACGCCAGTGAGAAGAGGGGTCACCCTGTTGCATGGGTGGGGGTGGAGGTTGGAGAGGTAGGTGAGGGCCATACTGCCGTTGGAAGAGAAGAGATCATGGTTAAAGCAAACATGGTAAGTGTTATTACGTGGCTAGACTGGCCTAAACTGGTGCAGCCAGTCTGGATGTATTTTCTTACTGTGGCATGGAATTTTTTACTGGGCATCAATGGTAAAGTAAACATGAAAAGTGCTAAGTGGCTAGACTGGTGTACATTGGTGCAGCCAGTCTAGATATATGTTCTTACTGTGGCATGACATATTTTACTGGCCATGATAAAGAAAACCTGATAAGTGTTATATGGCTTGATTGGTCTACTTGGTACGTCTAGTTTGGATATAAATAGCCAACTATTGAACAAGGCACAGGTAGGCTTCAGACCCATGAGAAGAACAGAGACAGCACTACATGGGACGACCTAAACACCAATGCAGACTCCAAAACAAACTCAGCACTGATATTAATTGACCTCTCTGCAGCAGTCAACACAGTCAACCATAACACTTGTCAAGAGACTATAAGAAATACAGATCAGCGACTCGGCGCTGCTTTAGATTAAATCTTTCTTGTCTGAAAGAACAGAAACAGTATGGCTAAAACCATTCAAATCTGCACCACAGGACACCACTTGTGGAGTACCACAAGGCTCCTTCTTATTCCCACTATTGTTCAACATCTATATGACACCACTAATCAAATTCATCAAAATACATGGCCTCACATGCTACAATCACACAGACAATACCCAAATCATCTACAAAATCAACAGCAATGAAGAGGAGAACCCTGCGCTAACAGACTGTCTCAAAGAAATCTACTATGGATCAAACCTAATAACCTTAAAATTAACCTGGATAAAACAGAAATCATGATTAAACCTGACAACCAAGGAAACAACCAGGATATCCAATGGCCCACAGAACTGGGAAACCCACCTGAACCATTCAAAGAACGGGAATCATGGGTCTGGGCAGTTTTCAAGGGGGGGGTGGCTTATTTTTCTCAGCAGCTTTCCCAGGGTGTGGTTGGGTGCAAGGATGGCCACATGCACTTCCTGCGCTCATTTTATGTTGCAATAGAAGGACTGTCCCAGGTGTGCACCCTGTGTAATTTAGGAAATATAGGTAATTTGTTCTAGATTAAGACGAAATTATATGTTCTTTGATGCCATTCATTTAATTGATGCATTTTGTTAAAAAAAAAATGCTGCTGAGTGCTTTCTAAAAGAATCCAGTGTCACGTGTCTCTCTCTTTGGCCTCACCGCCATCGACCTCCACGAGTCAGAGAGCCTCTTACTAGGAAAATGCAGGGAAGGCATCGAATGCTCACACAGTACTAGGCAAACAACACCTAGGCGGTATTTATTCTGCACAGTCCATTAACCAGAGCAAATATTCTCAGAGCCTCGGCAGTGGCCAAGCAGTGCCATATGGCGTTTAGTAACTTGCTGAGATAATGTAACTTCCCTTCCCTCAGCCCCTTAGCTCCTTACTATTCAGAAAACATGTCATTTAAGTTCTCTTCACGGTGGGCTTTCACTAGACATCTTGGTACTGGTAATGGGATGTGGCTTTCCCTGACTGAAGTACCCCATGAGTGGCCAACAAGTTTCCTCTGGCAGCGTCTGCTCTCCTCCCATTAAACACGCGATTCCTGTCTAGAGTTGTTCAGGCAGGCCAATATCGAATCCAGACCTTCTTCTCAGTTCATGGCTGTCATTTTAATGTATGTATGTATTTATTTAAACGTGCTTTTATTTTACAGGTTTCAGTCCTGAAGTCTAAAAACGGACAGCACCAACGCATCAGAGTATACTACAGTCACGTATGTACACACCATTTGATGTGAAGTATCACAGAGCATTTGAGACCCTTACACCTGCCAGTACAAACACGTGCATTGCTGGGCGCTGCTTACATAGGTGGTCATGGCTGCATAAAGATGGTTCATTTACCATTCACATGACGTCATAGCAGGATAATACATCATTTCCCTCGCACAAAAGGAATACGTTCAGCACAAATGACAAGTGCGAGCTTGCTCCACTACACGAGGTCGCACACACACGCGCGCACACACACACACACAAACATATTTACAGCACAAATACCAGAAGAGCAAGCTTTCATCACACACAGTGAATTGTTACAGCACAAATGACAGCAGAGCATACTTCCCACACAGAGGAAAGTTGCAGAACAGAGGACAGCAGTGCAAGCTCCCATCACACACAGGGAACAGTTACACAATAAACGGAAGCAGTGCAAACTTCCTTAGCAAACAGAGAACAGTTAAAGACAAATGACAGCAGCGCAAGTTTCTCTCACACGCAGACTAGGTAAGCACAGGACAGGCAGCAGCAGGGGAAGCTTCCCTCACACACACAGAACAGTTAGAGCATTACCGCAGTGCAAGCTCCCCTTGAATGCAGTCAACAATGCAGTCAACAACTGCAACACAATGACAGCTTCCCTCTCACACACACAGAACAGTTAGAGCATTACCCTAGTGCAAGCTCCCCTTTGCATGCAGTGAACAGTTGCAACACGATGACAGCTTCCTGCACACACAGGGAAAAGTTACGGGACACGTGACGGCAGTCCAAGCTTCCCTCACACTGCGAACAGTTACAGCACTAATGATAGCAGCGCAAGCTTTACTTGTGTGCACATCGGTCTGTCACTGCACGCCTGTGGTCTCTGTCTCTTCTTGACCGCTCTCTCTCCTGCATTTCACATTCCCTCTTTCCCTCCAGTTGTCTTATACTACTGTCCCCCATTCTTATTTCCTATCTGTTAACCTCCCCGATTCCTATTCTATTGGCCTCTCCCATTTTCTGCTCATCTCTTGTCTCCTGCCCTCCGTTCTTCTTCCCTCATACTCCCTCAATCTGTTTGACAATTGTTCCATTATATCTCTTTATCCTTCCCTCTACCCCTGCTTTTATGTCTGTCTCTCAACTTGGATAGTGGTGAAGGTGTCCAAACTGTTGTTGAAGCCATTTGTGAATGCAGGGAGAACCAGGGGTCTCTTCCTTGGTTCCCTGGTTGCTATGCGACCCAGTCCAGGGTCTCAGAGAAAATGTGAGTCCTTTCTTCTGCCTTTCCCAACAATGAAGGTTTAGAGAGGGCACTTGCAGGGCTTATGTCACCTTCAGAGGCCTGGGTACCAGGGCCTCAGTTGTATCAGGCCTGGTCCACAGAGAGGTTCCACTACAAATATGCTTTGTGAATGAGAAGAGCTTTCCTCTTCCTTGGGACCTTCTGCCTTCATCTCTGTGACAGAGGGCTTTGGAATAGAGTGCATCCCCATCAGAGCTCCAGGTGATTCCTTCCTGTTCCGAAGTCCAAAGACGAATCAATCTAGGGCCAGGAGTCCCTCCTCCCCCTTATATTGCATGAATAGATGTTTTTGGGCACACACAGTACTTTCATGCTGCTGTACTTTAAAATAAATAGCTGGACACATTCACATGTGTAGGCATTGTGCAGAATTTTGGGAAAGTTTGCAATGAAAATCTACCCATGCAAGATAAGAATGAATAGATGTGAAAATGTGCATTTTGATCTGCATGCTTGGTGTCTCTCCTATCCTGTCGCTGACTCTTGCCACCATCTACAGTACCTGTGGTCTGACCTCAACTCTTCTCTCCGGGCCTTTCCCTCCAAGCTTCTCCACCCCAGAGACTTTGTTATTCACCTTGACACTCCAGATGCTGCCACTGGAATATTCTGCAGCTTCTGCAACTCTCTTTCCCTCACCATTCGTCCCTCCGTTCGGACCCACTCAGCCGGAACACAACCTGAATGCTCTCATCTCAGCAGACATCCCCATCTCCGACCCTCTCACTACACCTCTCCCCTGGTCTGACCACGCTCTCCTTTCCTCTCATCTGTATCTCTTGGGTCCCTCTGCTAAGCCTCTGCCCGCACTGTCAGCCTCCTTCTCCATCATTCGACCGATGAAAAAAGTGTCAGTTTCTGCCTTTGCTGCACCTTTATTCACACTCCAACTCCAGCTACTGACTCGCATACTGACGCAGCTCTTGCTAAATGCAGAGGAGTGGGTGGACATGTTATCTCTAGCTCCCGCCCCCTCACCTCCATCATACAGGAACAGCAGGAGAACAGCCCTATGTGGGACACCATGTACCATCCCAATACTGCATCGAATGTATGAGAGACGATATGCACTCAGACAACCCAATCAAATGTACCCTCACACTGAGAGGGTGGAAGGATGTCTGCACACACCATTTGACACTATAGAGCTAAAAGTGAAATATTGACAAGAGCAGAGTGACGTCATAGAGGAAAGATACTGAGACTCACTGAAAAGATGTGCAAATACTTAAAGAATAAAGAGATAACTGAAGTAACAAGAGACACATGTAATTGAATCTGGAGAAATCATATATGCAAAGAAGATTAAAGTAACCTGCTGATTAATAAATATATATACGCAGAATTGCAAGGTAGATGAGACATATAGAAGCTTGCTGTAAAGGAAAACTTAACATGGCTAGAGAGGCCACGATGGAAAGATGGATGTCAGACTTGTACTAAAACTAATCCAGCTACCTCGGAGACAGACCTGGGATGTAGAGTCAGGAGACGCTGGAAAAACAGCTTCATGTGAGGAATAAAGAGGACTCTATTGGCTTGGGATCAAGGATGCTATTTCAAGGAATAATTGCAAGGCACAAGGGGAGTCAAAAGGATAAACCATGTACGTAAAACCTATTTCTCTTAGCGAAGGAGAAAACATCTGCAAGAGCTAAGTATTAGACAATTAAAGATGCAGAAAACCCATAAAAGATGGAGTGAGCAAGTCTCCAGAGGCCAAGAAGAGAAATGACACCCAGCTCAAATTGAATCAAATAGCAGTAAATAGAAGGTCAAGATGGGCAGATTTTTGGTCTCCTCACACGTGAATCAGTAGTTGAAAACAAGGGCTATTCATTAAGCCCAAACAAAGATAATAGTGTGCCTACGCTCCCTTGAATGTCCCAGAACAGAGAACAGCCTTCGAGGTCAACTACAAAGGAGAAGCCTTGGCTTGGGACCTGATTGATGAGAGACGACAGATTGATTAGGAAATGTTACGCTCACCTGGTATCCACAGGGACGCCACCCACCCGGGTTACTCGCTGGTATGCTTCTCAGCTTTGCCCTTGTGTGGTCTGCGGGGAGGGTACTGCCTGAAAATACAGGAGGACTGTGTTCAAGACTGACCGACCGGGGTAAGTATCCTCCCTCCACCCCCGTATGATTTCAGTCCCTCTGGTGCCTTCTCCTCACCTTGTGGTAGAATTAGGCGTGCTCTCTGTCCTGCTTCTTTGCAGGGGCGCGTTGTCTTTCATGGGTGAGTGCTGTCCAGTTACTTCACTGACGCCGGCCCGTTTGATATTGTTCAGTAAGGTCTTATTGCTGTTCTTTAGTTTTGTTGCTATCTTGCATGCCTTTCTTTGTCTAAAATGTCTCTTTTTTCTCCCTTAGGTATGCAGAGCTTCAGCACGGCGAACTGGCTTGGTTGAGGCCCGCTGGTAAATGATGGTGCATTAAGAGCGCTATGATGCGGTAAGTAAGCGCTATGCGCAGCGCTGCAAAGTCTTGCCTTTGCTAACCTGTGTTTTCCTTCCTTGGAGGTCACTGTGTTCTTCAGAGCGAGTGGAATGTCCGGAGTGGTGCCAGCCGAGAGGCGACCAGCCAGGTAAGCCTTTTGAGCAGTTTGTAATTTGTAAATTTCTCTACTGCTTTCTTTAATGTTGCCTCTATCTTCCTCTTTCAGGTCGTTCTGTCCAGGAGGCGTGCAGGTTCGAGGAAGCTGTTCTCAGTAGCTGCGAGTGTTTAAAGATGAAGACTGCAGGTAAGGTGCTGCTGCTAATGATGTTCCTTTTGTCTCCTTGCAGGTTCTGCTTCTCCAAGGCTCGAGGGAATAGCTGGACACGGTGAGCGTCACATTGCAAGCTGCAAAATAACGTTTTAACGATGCCTCCATGTTGGCTGACAATACAATAAGGTAGTTCCCACGCACATTGTTTTTCATGGTGTATGAGCCTGGTGCCAGGACTGGTCCCATGAGGGCTTTTGAAGAGGATCCCAGGCTCTAGAGGCCCGAGTCCTGACTCCACCTGGCCAATGGGTTTGCCAGAGGGGGTTTTGGGCGAGGGTCGTTACAGGAAAGTGGAGGTGTAATCTGACATTGCTCTAGGCACCTGAGTTTCGTTTTGCTTAAATGCTGCTAACGAGCCTAAGGTCCAAGGTTGGGAAAGCATGCTAACCAATCAGAGGGTCTATGTAGCAATATGCTATACAATGTTGCAAAGACCAACCCGCTGGAAATGTTCTGCTATAATCAGTATTATACGTTTTTAGAGGTGGTTTGAGGTGTGCCCACCAGATAAGGGGCAGCCAATGAAGTTATTAATACTTATGTATACTATATGTACATATGTTCCCCTAACCAATCCCTCCCTTCAATAGGTTTTAGCTTGCCACGTAGGATGACATCATAGATGACGCAGATTGAGGTATAACACCTTTGTATAATCACATTTGGGTGTGAGTGTGTGAATTACTGCCTGTTTTTTGCTAGAATACCCTACTTTATTTCAATGCTGATAAAAAAGTAGTGATTTGCCATATTCTTTGAGTCTGTCAAGTTATTTGGGTCCAAGATCATTATTGCTAATTCCATCTAGCACATGAGATGCTTCAAGGTGCTAGAGCACATAACCTTCACCTTTCCATCTCCAACACCCTGGACATCCTTGCCCCTGTCATGAGGATCCGCATGAAGCCTGCTTCCAAGCGCAACACCTGGTATGATTCCGACATAATCTCTCTCAAACACAAGTGCAGAGTTGCCGAACGGAAGTGGCTTGCTTCAAGCACATCCACTGACAGACTGGCCTGCCGACTGCTCCAAAGGCAATACAGACTTTCCATCCACACCAAGAAGTGGCCCCATATCCAAGCCTGCATCTCTGGGAGCCACCAACAACACGGCTGAACTGTTCAAAATCTGCAAGGAACTCGCCAATTCTATTGCAGTCTCCACTCCTCCTCTGCCATCCCAGGCCCTCTGCACTGCACTGGCCTCCCACTTCACTGCCAACACCCAGGAAATACTGTCATCACTCTCCTCTACTCCCCACCCTCCCACCTCACCTGCTCTCAGGCCTCCCTCGACCTCCACGCCCCTTCGCTCCTACTCTCCTCCTTCTTGCCCATAGCACCGGATGAGGACTCTAAACAAGTCATCTCTATGAAAGTCTCCTCCAAACTAGTGCTCCCCTGCTTCTCCAGAACTATCAATGACAACATTGCCTCCCTCCCTTGATTTCTGCAATAACTCCTTTGCCACTGGTTCTTCCCCCTACGTCTCTCAAGCACCCCTTTATGCACCCTCTCCTTAAAAAGCCTTGTGCCGACCCTTTCTGCCCGGCTAACTACCACCCTATCTCCATTAACCCCTTCCTGGGCAAACTCTTGGAGAAGATGGCAATCTCCCAACTGATCGACCACAATGAATCTACTGGTTGTCTTCACAGCCACCAGTTTGGCCTCAGAGCAGCCAGAGGAATGGAAACCGCCCTTCTGAACACCTATGAAGACTTGCTCTCAAATCTCGATTCCAACTCTCCTTTCATTCTTATCCTTCTGAATCTTTCCTTTGCCTTTGACATGGTCAGTGATGTCACCCTTATAAATCGGCTCCTTGATACCCTTGGCATCATGGACCTGGCACAGACTGGTTGACCTCCTTCCTATCTGACTGACCTTCCCAGGTTCAACTGGACCCTTTCCTCTCCTCCACCCCACTCTCCACCTCTGGCATCCCTCAGGGGTTCTCTCGTCTCACTGTGGATCTTCAGCATCTACCTTACCCTTCTGACCCACCTGATCTCCACCTTCTCTACTCACTTCCAGTGTTATGCAGATGACATGAAGCTCTCCTTCAAACTTGCCTCCACTTCCTCCTCTTCTTCCTCTCTCATTCCTGACTGACTGCTACTCGAGCCTGGTGTGCTGCCAACGATCTCTGCCTTAACGCCAGTAAGACAGAGATCTTTCTGATTGGGACCCCTGCTCCCCCTTCCCTCCTACTCTCTGACCATCCTCCATGGGTCCTTCCCCGTCACACTCTTGTGAGGGTTAAAACCTTGGCATAATCCTCAACTCCTCTCTCTCCTTCTCTCCTCACATCACAGACCTTGCCCAGAAGGTCCACTTTTAGCTGCACCACCTCAGAGGCATTCTCCCTTTCCTCACCTTCCCCCAGAAACTCATTGGGCCTCATTACAACCCTGGCGGTAGCCGTGCCTGTACAACCGGAGTTGCATTTTTTCCGGCACCCGTGAATGGGCAAGAACCAGGTCATGCCGAGTTAGGCGGTACCAAGTACTTGCCCATTTTCGGTTGCCGGAATCAAGGGTTTCCTCATTTCCATTCCGTCCCATACGGCTGAATGGGGATGGGTACATCGGATGCACCGGCACATTCAGAGTTGTGCCGGTGCATCCGACGTGCTGCGCTCGTGGGTGCCTGTCAGTCCGCCAAGAAATACCTGGCGGGCGGTCAGGCACCCGCCACCACAACACGTAGTATGGCAGTCAGGGAACTGCAATAGCGGAATGCATACAGGTACCTTAGTTCCCGGATAGCCAGGGTCGTGATGAGGCCCAGTGTCTCCAGAGCTATGGTCTAAGCTGGACTACTGCAATAGCCTCTTCCTCAATCTACCTTTATCCTCCCTTCGCCCCCTTCAACTAATCCAGGACAGGACTGAAAGACTTATTGTGTATAGGCACGTTATAGATGCCATATCATATCATATCCTTGGCCTCAAGCCATGTGACAGCATCTCTCCAGCCCTAAAATTTCTCTACTGGCTCCCAGCGGCTGTGAGCAGCAAGTTCAAGACACTCTGCATCATCCACAAGGCGTTCTGGGGCCTGGGACCCTGCTAAATCCAACTCTCTATCCCTTAATACCTTTCTGCTAGAGCCCTTCGGTCTTCTAGTTCCAACTGTCGGCAGATCAGACGTTTTTCCAGCAGAGAGTGGGGGGTAGATCTCTCTCTCTTCAGAAGAAGCCTCCCTCTAGAATGGCCTCTCTGCCCCTCTCAGGCCTCAGCCGGATCTCCTTAAGTTCTGGAAACTTCTCAAGACCCTCCTACTCTCTTCTTCCTTCCCTCTCTCTCTCCCCCTCCCCTGGTAATGCCTGCCTCTCCTGCATTGACTGGCTGCCTGGGGCCTCCTGAGTCCCACAGGGCACCAGACCCTCCCTACCCAGTCTACCCCAGCCTAACCTACATGCCTTGAAACACCATTTGATATATAAGCGCTTTAGAAATGCCTAATGAATAAAAATAAATAAATTCACAGCACTCAACCTGTCGAAGTTGTAATTTGGATCTTAAGTTAAAATGCTGCTGCAAATTAAACTTTCATTGAAATGCATTAGTCTAAAGGAGCATGTGGAGCTTCATTGCAGGATATTGGTAATTTGGAGATGGAAAGGTAGGTAAGTCTACAATCAGGGCCCAAACAACCAATAGGCCAGTTAGGTGACATTGAATAATGGGGCTGATGATGGCTATTTACCTGTGGTGCACTCATGCTCCAAAGGACCACTTGTATTCCAACAAGCAACCCTTGCATATGGTTTGTGGAGCATGGAGATAGCCTATCCCTGAATCCCAGGAAAGCCTGCACTTGTAGAGCAGACAGGTTGGGTAAACTTGAGGTTGAGGGCTGTCAGCAGTGGGCAATTGCTACCTCTTCGTGGCTCCTTTTAGTGAGTGAGCACATTGGTAGGGGCAGGCCTACAGCTGCATTAGCCGTACCACCCAGCGCCACCATCAATTTCTCATAAGAAGGAAGACTGTCAGAGAAGGATGGCAAAGAGTGAGTCCAGGAATAGTTTTGTCTGTGCAGAACAACACTTATGCACACCCCTCGCCACAGAAGATGCAAAGGCACGGGTAAGAGCTGCTGATCGAAGAGGGGCTTGTGAAATCAGGGTGCTTGGCAGATGCAGAAACATACAGACTGCCTGGGAGCCAGTGACCATATTGGGCCTGTTCTTTGCAAAGGAGACTTACCTTGGTCCATTGTGTCTGCCACAGAAGCAGGCACTGGCCCTGCTCATGCTATACAAGTAACAATGTATGAGGGAAGCTTGCAATGGCCTGTGCATGCTTTACTTGTAAACGTGTGTTTGGGAAGCTTGCTTATGAAACCACGGGTCACACTCATCTCGATGGATACAGTTCATTGTCGTGTTATAAGAGGGTTGCAATGGCCCAACCTATGCTGCACCTGCACTCGTTTGTGAATGATGCTCTACATTACTAAGTGTGAGGGAAGCAAGCTGTGCCCTTGCCCTTACTATACCCCTTTGTGCAGAAAGCATGAGGTACTCTTTGTGAGGAAACCTCCTCTTACCCTGCCCATGCTGTTTCGTTTCTGATGGAAGCGTGGACTAACCCTGTTCGTGCTGTACGTGTACTTGTTTGGTGCTACATTTGGTCATTAAGAGCAGCTCTAAAGGGTGATGGTGAAAGGGGAACTTGTGATGTGGCAGCATGACACGCATGTGTAGAGGCAGGGATACATTAGGGGGTGGGGTATCAGGTTGGAGAATATGGGGTTGTTTGTGGGGTGGGTTAGCAAAAGCCCTTCCCCCAACCCTGGCTATGCTGCCATGAGCTTTGGGAGAAGTGGGGAGTACAGAATGATTGGACAGGTTCTCTGAAGCGTTAAGGGAACGCAGGCACCTTCCTCTGTTTAACCATCAAGCCAAAGGCTCGCATCCAACAGGCCAAGCTATCCAAATCAGAACATATATGCTCTGTGTTTTTCTTGTTAGGGTGAGTGTTGTGACAAACACAATGAGCAGAAGCAGAGAGCCCAGTGTACATTACATGTTCAGAAGGGTGCCATGCTTGAACCGCTATCACAGACATAGTTCAAATATAACATTCTGTGGTCATTCTTATGTTTCCAAGATGCTCTTTGATTTTATAAACAGTGCTATTAAATCTGCTTTTTTGTCCCCTTTCCCGTTCTCGCTACAGATTCCTTTATAGAAGGAGTGTGTGAAGGGGTCTAGCCCTTGTACTCCGTCTGAAGCCTTATCTTAGACGCCATCTGAGGCACGACATTTGTGTTCTCTTACACAACTTGAAGAAACCACTATTTGTTATCACAAGGATTCTTCCAATCTGTAAATTACCAGACGAGGGCCTTATGTCGCTACACCAATGAACCGGACAAGTACAGTCACAAACTCCCGACAAGTGCTATATGTGACCTACCTTTTTCCTCAACTACTGTTTACAGAGGCTAATCAAAGCCATTTTCCTGACGACACCATTTTTGCCTTGAGAACGACCTGTTTAGGTCGAAACACGTGTCGGTTGTCCACCACCTGATTAAATATTCCTTTGTTAACTACACTTGTGTGTTTGTGATCATAACATGATTTGCTAATAAGATTGTTTTGCATCAATTATTCCTTTTTGGCACTAGCGTGCTAAGTTACTTCCAAACCAATCCTTTTTACTCTTCTAGATCTGGGCTTTGTTTGGGGGAGCCCAGTGGAAGTACCCACGCAGCATGCCGTCCCTTCTAATTCAGCTTCTTTACTCAGGCGATTTCTAAAGTGGAGACCCTAGCGGTAGTCTTCGGCGGACCCTTACCTCCTTAATCTTTGATTTATTTACTCACTCCTTGAATTGTTTATATACTGAGTATTGTACCCGTTACTTAGATGGACATTTCTCCCACTTTCACTACATAAATTGCGTAGTGGGCCTTTTTCTCTAAAGCTCATTCTACAGGTTCCTTTTAAATTCAGAGAGGAAATGAGGGAAAATAGGCAGCTATAAATACAGTCTGACAATGGCACTTAACTTACCACATTTTAATCAGGGATATAAAAATGTCCCTTATTTTTTTTTTTTTTATTGGATATTTGTAAGGCGCCTATACAACAAAAGGTGTTTCAAGACACCACAAGACAAATAAGGGGCGGGAACAATGGAGAAAGATAACAATAACAGTCCTACTAGGCCTTGTGACATTCGGTTCGTGCAAGCAGTGGAGTAACTTTGCTGAAAATGTTGGGGGGGGGGACATGACATCTGAAGAAAAAGTGCCCTAGCCAAATGAATGGGGACAAAATGGTGTGCCATGAAAGTTGGGGGGGACAAATACCCCTGTCCCCTTTAAAATTACGCCCATGCGTGCGAGTGCAGTAACAAGAAGTGCGAAGGGGGGGGGTGTTAGTGCTGGTCTGTGCAAAATGCGAAGGGAAGAGAAGGGTAAAGAGGAGAGAGTGCAAGCAAAAAGGGGGTGAATGAGGGGTGAGAGGGCAGCAGGGGCTAGGCGTGTGCTAAATCAGGCCAGGATGGCAAGTGCCAGAGAAAGCATGGGGTGCAGGGAGTGAGGGTCAGCATGCTAAGTGCGAGGATGGGGTGGACTGGCCGGGGGGGTCCTGGTGACCTGTAGAACTCAGAGGGAAAACAGGCAGCCAGTCACTGCGGCAAATGGGGATGTTAGCAGGGAAGGGGGACAGGGAAGGCAGAAGAGAAAATGAGGGACTTCAGCAGCTTCCAAGACTTAAGGAGATCTGACTCAAGCCTGAGAGGGACAGAGAGACCATTCCAGAGGGAGGCTCCTGCAGAGGAGAGATACCTACCCCCCATTCTCTGCTTAAAGAAGCATCTGATTTGCAGGAGGGTGAGGGGAGTTGACCCATAGAGATTGTCTAGAAGGTAGTAGGGAAGGAGGGAGCTGGGGTCCCAGTGAGAAGGACCTCCATCTTACTGGCATTAAGGCAGAGATCATTGGTAGTGCACCATGCATGAATAGCAGTCAGACGGTTAAGGATGAGAGAGGAGCAAGAAGAGGCAGTAGAGGAAGGCTTGAAGGAGAGCTGCGTGTCGTCTGCATAGCACTGGAAGTGAGGAGATTAGGAGGAGATCAGGTGGGCCAGAGGGGCAAGGTAGATGTTGAAGAGCCATGGCGAGAGGATAGAGCTTTGAGGGACGCCGCAGGTGGAGAGTGTTATAGGGGAGAGAAAAGGGAACCTGGGAAGGACGGTCGGAGAGGAATGAGGAATGATGTCAAGTGCCATTGCCGTGATACCAAGGGTGTCACGGGCCTGTCACGGGTCTGATGTGAGTTCATGTGGTTCCCTATAAGTACATCAGTAACATTTCAGAGTTTCTGCCATAACAAGAGATTGATAACAGGAAGAAGAAATGTCAAAGTACCACTGACAACAAACAAATGTCCTGACAAGAATTCAATTCAATTAGCAAGCACCATTCCAGCACAGGAAAACAACGACCAATTTGCTCATATATTTAAGCCATCTCTTGAATAGAGACCCTCCCATAATGCAAGCAAAGCTGTTTCCCAATTAGACAATCTCATTCAGCAACTTAGTTCAGCAATGTGATCAGCTGAATGTTCTGTGTTCTTTCTGTAAAGGGTTTGTACGTTTTAAAAATAGTCATATGTGCATTTTCTTTTGATGAATGTTGTCTACTTCATATTTGTGTGTGTTGGTTTCTAACTAGTTTCTATCATTGTGTGACTTATTTTGGGGCTTTTTCGCTTTGAGAGCTGGTTATTTTGAAGTTCTTTGGAAAAGTGGGTTGGGCTTTTTAACACTCCATACCAGCACCACCCCATACCACCGTTCCACACCAGCACAACCACTGCACACCTCACCCCATCTCAGTCTCAACATTCTGCACTATCACTCCACAGAATCGCAACCCCCACTCCACACCACCATTCATCCATATGACTCCACCTTGCCACTTAACAAAAACACTTTACTCCACTGCCCAACTACACACCAGAATACCTCACTACACTGCCTTTTGTACAACCCTACTTTACACTGCCATGGCACTCAAATCCATGCCTAGATTCCACACTACCACTCCACACATACACACTGTTACTGCTCACCCCAACCGCCACACCCCCACACCACAACACCCCACTCCACTTCACCACTCCACCACCATGTCCCCTATTCCACACCCCACCACTCATCACCTCCACTCTAAAACCAGTACCACTCCACACCAGCACACCTCTCCACACCACATCACCAGCACTCGATACGACCCCACCACCCTCACTCCACACACCACCAGCACTCCACACCCCACCCCCACCACTCCACACCTCCACACGACCACATCCCATACACACCACCACTACACACCTCCATACTACCTATCTAAACCCCCCACTACTCTCTAACACCATGCCCCACTCATCCCTCTTCCCCACTCACCCTGCTTCCCCTTTGCACCTCTCTACGTGTCCGCCCCTTCCCCACACTACTCTACCCCACCCACCCTTGCTCACCACTCTATAACCCCTCACCTTCCCGCACCCCACCCTACTACAGCCCTATCTCACTCCCCACTATCATATCCTTCTCTATCCTCATGCACTCCCACCTCACCCCACTCTACCATCACCCATCTCCACCTTGCCCCACTACACCCACACCTTCCTGGGCTCACTCCTGCCACCCAACCTTCTATGCTCAGCCGACTTCACACCTGCCCATCCCCAACAATGTACCCACACTAGCTAACCTCTGCCTACACCCACTCATCCCAGCTCATTCCCATACTACCCAACCACCCAGTACACCACCTTCCTACCCCATCCCAGGCCTCTCATCCTTCCATAGCCACAGTTCACCCATCCCTAATACTTCTCTCCTGTTAGTCTCCAAATCCTACCCTCCATAGCTCAACTGTGCCTAAACCTACTAATCTTAGCTCATGCCTGCCTGCCATGCTCATCCCTGCCTACTCCCTTCAACCGTAGCTCATCCCTTCTCCCTGCCACCTTAGCTCACCTCCCCCCCGCCATCCTAGATCATCCTTAACCATTGTTTGCTGAGAAGTACCATTAGTAATAGTGATAGTAAATAAAACCTCTGTCTACTACAGTGAAGAGAAGTCTTTTTACCATGTCCATTACTAATGTTGTTTTTCTGCAAGCACTAATTTGCAGGCATCTTTGTAATTATTGGCTAAGTAGAGCCCAAGTATTACTGCATTTTTACATATGCAAGTAAAATGCAATAAACAACAACAAATGCAAAAACGATTGGCTTTGTCAATACCTATCGTGTTAGGGGAGAGGAAAATGCTGCCTTTTCTAGTAGCCAAAGTACATCGTTTAACAAGAAGAAACAGCTAAAACAAGAATGCTTGTTAAAAGTATGCACACATTCAGACAGTTACTTGCACAAAGAAAAAAACATTAGCAGAGCTAAGTAAAAACATATTAACAGAGGTTTGTGGAAAAATGACATAAAGGGGGACAAATATTGGAGCTGGAAGAGAGAACTAGAGGAAGCATAGGACAAGAAACATTACTCTTTCCCTCTTTCATGCTAAGCTATGCTACGCCAGGAGGTTGTCATACAGTAACATATACCTTGCACAGTCTCTAGGCATATTTGCAATGCCTCTAGGCATTGAGGACTGTCAGACTATATGTTACTCTATTTGTGTATAGCACCTAACTTCCATTGTCATGGCCTCAAAGTGCTTTGGGTTGTTTGGGAGTTCGTCAGACTGTCGTCTGAACAGTACATTGCATAGTGGGGATAAGAGAATGTATAGCATAAGAAACAGATTGGCTGTAGTTAAAAGTCGTATGTTATCGGCAACAGGAGGGTTGTGGTGTTGTAAATGCCCACCGACAACTTACACACATCTATCACTTTTTCTTGGGTTAGTCCCCAGGTGAACTTTCTTACGTCTCTTCCTCACTGTTAGTCTCCAGCTGACTCTTCTTGGCTTCTCTTCTTCCTGGGTGAGTCCCTAGATAACATTTCCTAGCTTCTTTCTCTCATGAATGAGTCCCCTGGGGACTTTTCTTGGCTTCTCTTCTTCCTGGGTGAGTCCCTAGGTAACATTTCCTGGTTTATTTCTTTCATGCATGAGTCCCCTGGCACCTTTTTGGGCTTATCTTCTTCCTGGGTGAGTCCCTAAGTAACATGCCCTGTCCTCTTTCTTTCATGGATGAGTCCCCTGGGGACTTTTCTTGGCTTCTCTTCTTCCTGGGTGAGTCCTTAGGTAACATTTCGTGGCTTCTTTCTTTTATGGCGGAGTGCCCTGGGGTTTTCCTTGGCTTCTCTTCTTCATGGGTGAGTCCCTATGTAACATGCCCTGTCTTCTTTCTTTCATGGATGAGTCCCCTGGGGACTTTGTTTTGCCTTCTGTTCTTCCTGGGTCAGTCCTTCTGTAACATTTTCTGGCTTCTTTTTTTCATGAATGAGTCCGATGGGGCTTTTCTTGGCTTCCCTACTTCCTGGGTTAGTCCCCAGATGAACTTTCTTCGCTTTCGTCTTCATGGCTTAATGACCAGCTGTCTTTTCTTGGCTTCTCTTTTTCCTGTGTAAGTCCCTGTGTGACTTTATGCTATGATGCCTTGAGTTTTAGTAGAATGTGGAAGGTTGGGTGGTGGAATGAGCAGTTGCATGACAATGAAGGGGACTTTGGGGAGCGTGTGCCCTCAGCTGTTTGCAGATGGAATAAAGGAACCAATTTTACACTTACCTTTGTTCCTGGATCTTAATACCTTTCTTGTTAGCCTTCTCCTTGAGATGCTTTCTCCATTTCAGTGGTCAGGGCCTTTACCCTTCCTTTTTCTGCCCTCTCCTTGGGCACGTTCTCTTTCTCCTTGGCAAGATTGTCTTCCTTTCCTTTCAATAGACTCCTTCTCCTTTGTTACTACTGCAGTCCTTCCTCTGGACCACCAACTCCAGCTGTTCATATGGAGCTGCATGTGTCCCTACTGTTTGGGGTGTATGGTGTCCACTCACCAGCATCTTTTTTGGGAGGGTGGTGCCTCTCCTTGTCCCATCCTCCTTCCAGTGGTCAAAGTGTACGAAAAGAAGTAGTGGAAGTATGTTCCCTGCTGGCCTACACCCACTCCCCACAAACCCATCACTAGACCGCCTCCCACACACAATACAAACCCCCAAACACATGCACCTGCTGTTTAAGGGAACGTTCAGTGCAGTGCACTGAAAGTGCAAGTTTCAACTTCTTACTACACTTTTATTTTAAAATGAAACCATTCCGGAACGGTTTAAAAAGTAGAGGAGCACCGCTCCCATCCGCCCCGCTCACTTTGAAGTGAAATCCGGGATGCAAATGGCCTTCACCCTCTTGGTGGGGGGCTCACATGGCCCGTAACGGCCCATAGCCCTTTACTTAGTGAAGGCTGGTGGGCCGTTGCCGCCCATGTCAGCCTCCCGCCAAGGGGGTGAATGCCACAATCTTGTTCTCTTCGCCAGGTCTCAAAATCTGCCTCTCCTTGCAAGGTCTTACAATTTGCCTCTTCCCTCTGGTCATCTTCCTCTTCTCCACGGCACTCGCTAGCTCTGTATCATCCAACTTCATGTCACTGTTGTCTTGGAAGATGGACCTTATATAGTGCAGGACGTGTACAGCCCTGACAGAAGGGGTCACAAAACCCATCTAAGCATGTGAGTGGCGGGGATGCTTTGTAGTTCCAACTCAAAACAGGAAGTCTTCAAATAGGCCGGCCCGATCTTGGATCTGTTTCCTGAGAGGACTGGGGGCCTGCTGGGCTGGAGCTGCTGGTCTCTGTTCCTTCCTGTGGCTGGAGGGGGCCTTCCCCTGGAATTGATTCTGGCACTTTGTTTCGGATTGAAAATGAAAACCACCACCCTTGAAATTCAAAATGACTGTTCTCTGGGTCCAACAGGTTGCTGTGTGCTGTGCAGTCCCTTTGAGGGAATATGGTTCTTATGGGTGTTTACCCCCTCAATATCAATAGTGGGTTCATTATAGGGGACTCTCTCCACTTAGTGGTTGCAGGAGTGAGAGAAGGCTTATTTATATGTCTTCAGGTCCTTCCTTTGGTGTGGGAAGTTTGTCCAGAATTTCTGTTTCTGTGCCACTCAGATCTGCATTTCTACTCGTCCCTCTAGGTTTTAAATGAGAGAGGGTGTAGACCTACCATCACTCTTCCCGAGGCATGTAAAGGACTTCTGTGGGATATTCAAGTCCCCATTGTCTGCAATCCCATTTCCTTAATTTGCTCTGGGATTCCCCTCTGCGGAAAACAGGGCTTATGGGAGATGTAGTCCCTAGTTATTAATCAATTTAGCCGACTTAGATAGCTCAAGCTGGGGTCGTGTTCTCCTTAGTGCTTCCTGACATAGTTCAGAGTGTGGATTTTCTGTAGTTGTCTTCCTCCCAGATCCCTACGTCACTCTTTAAGATCTGGTCCTGATTTGCCTTCTGACCTTGAGGGACATTTTGAGATTGGTGATTTTCCCTATGCGCGGTTATCCAATCCAGCTGGGTGCCTGGCTTGCTCATAACCCTGCTACTTGATCCTCTCCTGGTTTTGCCTCTGACAAATGGCGGGAATTCTGGGAGATGTATTCCTTGAGATGTGGATTTTTGGCAAAAATGAAGAATACTGTAGCATTATATTTAGAGGTTGTATGGGTTAAGTGTGGGATGCTCTGCGATTTGCTGTCTCAGTGATCCTGATTTGTTGTGGGGGAGCATTTTCATGGCTCAGTGTGGCACAGCAGTTGGTTCTTTGATTTCTGGGCTTGGTGATGTTATGCATTTTTATAAAGGAGGATCTGCACATGGTGCTTCTGTTGGTGATCACAGTTTGCATAAGGAGTAATATTTGATCAGACATGTATGGAAGAATTCAGGACATGCTCTGTTTATTGTCTGAGCATTATGGACCGGGCCTTAAAGTCAATTCTGCAGCAGGTGTTAGCCACTGGCAACCGGTTACGCCAGGGTTGACGTGTTCTCTGAGTTTTTGATCAAATAATGTTCTGGTTTCTGCATTGTCCATGTCCTGAAATCAGCATATGAGTTATGTGGCTAGTCCCAGATAGAGGCCATTTGTGTAATCAAGATGAAATGGCACAACGGAGAGCGCTTTTGTTGTTTTTCATGGGGCTGCTAAGGAAGGAAGCATGTGTTTTATGGTTTATGGGTGTAGAAGCAGGTCCGCTTCTTTGGGGTTATTCATGTAAGGACCTGGTTCTTGTGTAGTTCTTACCACAAGCCAATTGTTGCCAACTGGCGCCCCCTCTGTCTCAGGTGACCTTGAGAATCTTTTTCCCCCATCTGCACCTGAAGTCACGTGAATCTTCTAACTTGATTGAAACTAAGAGAACAATGAAATCTCAATGAGCAATTAGTGCCCCCTATCCCTCTTTCTCCCTTACCGTGTGCGTAGTTCTTATCATGAGCAGGTAGAGCGTGGCTATGGGCCCATCCAGGACGGCCAAATGAAAGCAGGAACCCTAAGGCATTTTCCTGTTTTAAAGGCGTTGAGTTTCCTTTGGGTCGTAAGACATCAAGACTTCTACTGCTGTTAGACGGCATCCACGGCAGGTTGATTGATCACCCGGGCAGATCTGTCGATTTTTAGTAGGATTTCGAGGTCATCAGCATCCTTTTAGAAGAAGAGGCAGAAGAATCAAATTAGAATTTGCGGGGGTGTGCGGTATATTGGATAGCAGCGGCGAGTGCAGCACAGATTAGACTTGCTTCTTGGTGAGCAGCTTAGGGCACGGACACTGCTTGTGATCTGATGAGGAAGGAGGTGCACTTATTCAGGGCTGTCGAAGCCTGTTCATGAGCAGCCAATGATGAAGGGGTGGAGAGATTTAGAATTATTAGGGCCTCTGCCCTTTTCTGTTTCTCCTTCCTTGAGATCAAGACAGAGGGAGATCTTTATTCTTTCAGCACCTCGTCCTGGGATAAAGTCATCTTGCTACATCCATGGATTTTGTTGTTTCGTGACACTACCTGTGCACTTTAATCTTTTATTTAAATTTTATTGTGTATTAGACCAAATCATAGACTTTTCACAAAATACATTAAACCATATGCTCTAATCCATATAATATAAAGCATCTTAATCAAAAATAAAAAAAAGAATAACAACACAGAGAAAGAAAAGGAAAAAATTAATGAAAAACAGAAAATAGAAAAAAAACAAATATAACATTGCATAGTTCAATCATAATTAAAAAGAAACCTAAAACAAAAACAAAAAAGAAAACATCAGCTCAAAGGAATTACATTGAAGTAAAACTTCATAGAAAATCAATCATCAATAAAAAGCAAAACACAAGGAGAGACTAACAAAATAAATGCATAAACTTCTTTCATAATCGAATCGACAACCGTGGAAATGCTAGCTATCTAAGCAGATTCATGAGTGAGGACCAAGCAACTTTAAGTCCATCAATAGCCTAGCAATGTCCACTGTTAATAGTGTTTCATTCCCAGAGGCTAACCTTTCCCAAAAACAGTCTGTTTCCAACCACCAGTCCCTATCTACAGAGCTTTAGAGTCTGAGGAAGGCAATCCTTACATAAGTTGCAGATATTATCCCCTCTGCTCTCTGCCTGACATTAATGCCCACCTAAGTTCCTATAGGTGCTAAATTCCCTTTCAGCATTCCAAGCCCCTTATCACCGCTGAGTTCCCTTGCCATGTCTCTGCCTTGATTTATTACGTGAGAGCCCCTCCACGAGTCCCATTAAGACATACTTTTATTTTGATTTTTTATTGAGCATACATGCAGCCTTAATAAAAGTCCTTTGGACATAATTCCTTATATATATTTCCTCAATCACAATACAAACGTATCTATACGTGAGGAGGTATCATACCAAAATGTCGACCATAAGATGGCGACATAACTATTAATGCGCCTTTGCGTGGAACAACAATTCTGACTCACACTACTGCAGCCCAGGGGTCGAGAGGGTGTTTCCTGCTCCCCTTGTTCAGTGTAATGTGAGTCGGGAGTTGCGGAGGTGCCCCTCACTATCCATAGGGTCCATACGATCCCTGGTCCTGTGCTTAGAAGTGGGGAGAATTTGGCATTAAGTGGG
Source organism: Ambystoma mexicanum (assembly GCF_040938575.1). Lineage (NCBI taxonomy): Eukaryota > Metazoa > Chordata > Amphibia > Caudata > Ambystomatidae > Ambystoma > Ambystoma mexicanum. The sequence continues at coordinate 469,480,330 of NC_090922.1, forward strand.
ATATAAAGTATCAAATATTATTTTGTTTTTACAGATAAAAAAAGTCTATTTAGTAAGTCGATTTTGTCTCTCAAAGCAGTCTTTCTAAATTGAACTTTCATGCCCCTGGTGCAGACGAGTGCACGCAGGGGCTGACAGGCAGGGCCAGCAGGAAGACAGAAGACACGGCCAAATCAGGCAAGTGTCTGTGTGTATGTTGAGGTATGTGTGTGCGTCTGTTAGTGTGTGTGCTTCTGTGATGGAGGTTAGGGTGAAGTATTTTGTAGGGAGCGAGCGGGGCCGCAAAGCGGAGGTTGGGGGAGTGAAACCCCCATTTTATGGAGAGAGGGGTTGGATGAAGAGAGGATTGCGGGGATTAAACTCCTCCAAAAAGTGGTATGTGTTGCAGTATTCAATATTCGACAATATCCCATAGAACCATGAAGACAGTTGCTCTGGCCTGTGTTGGTCTCAAGGTGTACTGCAATCATTGCATGAACAAACCCAGGCATATGAAAGCAGCATCCTAATTACAACAGGGTTGGTAACTAAAATACTCCTGTGTCTGCTTTAGTAACAATGTATTACTTTATTAATAATAGGCTTATTTAAGTTACTTAATACTATATTTGCCACATCTTTTCCAGAGGGTGTCACCAAATGACATGTGACATCAACAAAGATCATGTGACATCACTTCCTGGGATGCCATTGTTACCGTGATATCACCTCGGCCACCCCTAACGTTTCAGTGCATTGACATCTGTGGAACTATTCTGTTTTTCAGCAAATCATATTGCCTCCGTGCCCAGGCAATATTTTTCATTGTGGCTGTTAGGGGCTTTAACATAAGCGCTTCAAATAGGGGCTTTGAATGAGGGTCTCTAATGCTGTTCAATGCGTGACATATGAGGATGGATGTGTGTTGTTTGGCTATGTGTCCACCCATTTAACACCCATATCTAAGTCAAATCTATATGATTTTCCTCACATTCCCACCCATCTCCACCTTAAACGACACCGCTTTTTGCACTAATTACCTGCATTTGTATTGTGTGCTGAATTTGTCAGCCATTTTTACTTTCAAAATAGCGGACGCCATGTGTTAATGTTAATAAAAAGTCATTTGAAATGATTGATGCTTTAAAAAATATTTACTGCTGCTTTTAAGGTATTACATATTTTTATGTATTTTGTATTAAAAATAAACAAGTTACTATTTTAGTTACGTTTGGGCTCTACGCGCGTTATAAATTATAAATAAATACAAATAAATAAACAACATTTGATCAAATAAATAACTTGGCATCAGATGTTTCAGGAGAACCCTCACACATTTCAGGTCACCATATCTACAGGGCTGGCACCTGTAAGTCAGTGGCGTGAAATCTGACCACTGTGCATGGCATGATTCTGTCACCTCTGCGCCAGGGGATTCCTTCTGGCTATTTATAGACTTCAGCCCATGTCAAGGCACCCGTCATGGTCTGGATTCATGAGAGGGTGTGATCTTGCGTGAATGAATACATGAATGAACAAATTAATTTCCCTTGCAACTTCCAGCCAACTACGCGCGGCCTGTTGTGCAAAGTGTTTATAAATTAAGTGACACTGGGGGTCATTAAAAAGAGTTTGGAGGCAGCCATGGCGCTTTTAGCGCCATGGCTGCCTCCAAACCCGGGCCCGGTCCCGGGCCCCGTCTGGTTGAATGGGGACTTACCGGGACATTCCGACCTATGCGTACCCGGTAAGTCCCCATTCAACCAACCATTCCCCATTCCCGTTTGAGCCCCTTATTAGCGCCCTGGTCCCTTAGCGGGACCCGCAAAGGACGTGTGGTCGGACCACACGTCCTTTGCGGGTCCCGCTAAGGGAACTCGGAATTGGGCGGTAATGGTTTACCGGCACCGAATTCCTTACCGGTGACCGTTAACTCTTACCGCCCAACTCGGAATGAGGCCCACTGACTGTGCTAATCTTCTAAGAGCATTTTATCGTAGGCGATGTGAAGGACACACTGGGACAGATAGGTCTAGCACGATATGCGCTAAGAAGTTGACAAAATGGCAGAAGTTGTACTATACAAGACCTCTTCACATTCCATAGCATAATGCAAGCTGCTGTGGTCACACACACACAAGTCACGCACACAAGGGGACTGGGATTTGGCTTCAATTGAGGCAACTGAGTTAAGTAAAAAGAATGTGACTGTCTGATCTTGACCAATGATGGCGTAATACTGCACTGTTTAGTAACAAGTCACTGCCAAGAACAAGAAAACTGATCTTGTACAGGGAAATGTCAGGCCAGGGCTGTGCAGGAACGAGTTCCAGGCATAGTTCTTCAAAATCAGACCAAGAATGAGGGGAACAGCAAACCATGTTCTTGGGCAAAGAAGGACGCAAGGAATGTGAGGGGTCCTAATGTGCAGAAGATCATTGTTGAAGCGAAATATGCTTGCAAGTTACTGTTAAATGCTGCAGATAGTTGCCACTGCACAGTTGATGCCTGAGGTCTAAAGGTTATTCCAAGGCACAGAAGAGCCACAAATCCTTAAGGTCCAACACTGAGTAGCTGAGCCTCTATGCAACAGAAGAAAGGGGAACCCCATAAATTGTACTTTACTTGTAGTGATGCCCGCCGGATCAGATAAAGGCTCCTGCATCTTAAATGCACTCTTTTTCTCTCAAAGGGGCATGCCAAAAGCACCCATGTGAAACAGAGTTCATAAACCACCTGATCATTGACTGAACTATAAATGATTAGTTAAAATACTAGTTGCCATCTAAGGATTTGACAGTGGGTGAGTGTGGTCCTACAACAGAGATCCTTGTAGATGATGCAATAGGATTTGAAGACGATAGAGGCTTGGAGTGGGAGCTAGTGCGGTTCGATGAGGGTCCGGGTGATGTGGCCAAATTTGCAGAGTTCTTTGATGAGCCGTGCTGCAGCATGCAGTACACATCTCAGGGGTACGAGGGTTATCCCTGAAAGGCGTTTCAAAAGGGCATTGCCATCATCCGGGTGGGAGAGGACCAAGGCTTGGACAGCTGATCTGAAGTGGTTTTTTGGAATGAAGGGCTTGATTTTATGCAGGAAAAAATGTTGGTACGAAGCTGTTTGTGTCTTACTTGCTATGTGCTGTTTGAAAGAGTCGAACCCAAGGGACTTGGTGCAGGTGGCCAGCTGGAGTGTGAAGCCCTTGAAGTGAATATCAGAGAACCAGGTCTGGATGTCCGGTTGTTGGGTGTTTGATTGTCTTAGGGGATCTCCCTTGCCCAGCAGGAAGTTGACATTGATACCTTCCACATGCATGTGAAACAGAACTATGCTCAGCAGGCTCCCTATGCTCCTGTCCTGAGTGATGGACAGAAATAATGCTGATGGTTTTGGGAAAGGGGCAGTCATTTGTACCTCCTCCACCCATGGGGGAGGAGTTAAAAAAAATGGGTGAAAGGTGTTTTTTTTTTAATCAGAGGGGATCTATCTCACAAGTAAATGTATGGGATGAGAAAGAGGGACGTCGAAGTAAAGGACAGTGGATATGAACCAACTGAACCCATATTGATGGTAGTCTGTCTTTCCCAGCCTATAATCTCCTTTAGACATAGCCAATGTGCTTTTGGTTTTGGCACTTTTTTTGCCCAAGGACAGGGTACGCTGTTTCCAAATTTCTGCCTCTCTTCCACAGTGGTCGTTTTTGTCAGACAGTGGGCCTCATTACGAGTCCGGCGGTAGCCGTGCTGGAAAAACCGGCAAGCTGCCGCCGGTCCCGAAATACCATTCCGCCTCTGTGATTGCCGGAATCACTGGGGCATTACAACCCTGGTGACCGTGTAATTGCGGAGGCAGAATTCCGTAAATCCCCATTCCCATGGAGTCCAACGGGACGCCATGGGGATGAGGACAATGGAAACACTGGTTCTGTCTATGACGGAGCCAGTGTTTCCATTTCGCCTGCAGGCGGGTGGCGAGAGTGACACCTCCCACCTGCAGAACTCGGAATCAGCCGGTCCGGAAACAACGGGGGGGGGGCGGATTTACTGGCACCGTTGTTTCCGGACCGGATGACTCGTAATGAGGCCATGTGTTTCTCCCAAACCTATATGTCTTTAATAGTCTGTGTGGGTTGGTTCGATGATAGGATTGGCAGAGTTACATGTTTGCAGCCACTTTTCGAAGCCCACGCTTATTTCCACTTTAGGAGACGTTTTTCTGCCAAATTTCAATAAGCAAAAAATGTTTCTTTGGAGAGTTACGCACATCCGCCATCTCGCTCCTAGAGACAGAAGGGAGATGTTTAATGTTACCTAAATCGATGGTATTCTATGAAATCTGCAGTTTGCTTGGATGAACTGTGTCATTCCCAGCGTTGTAACTTTAATCAGTACTGCCTCATAAAATTTACCACATAGAGATTAATGTAACTTTCAAAATGATTGAGAACATGAATGTTATTCCTCGGTGCGAATAAACTGTGACAAGAGCTAGCTGTTAGAATCTGTTCATGCATGCTTAATAATAATATGATGATGTTTTATGTAGCGTTTTTGTCTCTTCGAAGCACTGTAAGGAACAGTGCAATGGACGAGTGAAACATTTATCCCGTTGGCTTCGGGAGCTGTTTCTTTAGGTTGATGTATTTATAAAGCTTCGATGCTAAAGGTACGGCTATAGTTTTGAAAGCGTACCTTTTTAACATTTGAATTGCAGCATTGAATGACTGGCACTGCTGTGACAACCCACCCTCTGTGTCCATACATGGACGCACCAAACATTTAGCCAACACAATGGGCTTCAGCATTTTGAAGTAGTAGGAGTTAAGTAGATCAATTTAAAACATTTCATCACTGGTACTCATAGTTTAGTGTACTGGAAACAAAGCATTAAAATGTGGCGACCTTCACATACCATTTGAAATTCAAAAAACTACAAGTCCCATAATTCCACGCAAACCACGGCCCCTCTCTTTCACTACTCAACCCTACCCCTTGTCTCTTTACCCCCCTCTCTGGCTCCACCCACCCTACAGCCTCTATTCCCCCACACACTTCACCCCATTCTATCACCTCTCATCACTCTTTATTTTTTACCCTCTCACTGTGACCCATTCTCGCTCATATTTCCTCTTTCTCGTCATCAATGGCGCCCTCTATCCATGACTTCCTCCCTTGCTCTAATCCCCTTCTCATTCTGCACTATGGTGACCAGACGTCCTGGTTTTTCCGGGACTGTCCCGGTATTTGGTGCTCTGTCCCTCTTTCTCAAGATTATGTTCCCATTGGAAACAGCAGTGGTCACGGTTTTTGGTAGTAGGTCTTCTTAGCTGGCAGGCAGGAATGCACAATCTCACACAGAAGAAATGCTGCATTTTACAACTTAAAATAGTGTTAGTTTGAGATATAATAATTAATGTATGTGTTTATTCCACCAGTAACACTTAAACCCCCTTCTCCTCCAAATGCTACTGAAGTTTAGTGCCTTTTTTTTAAGTTAGTCCTACTTTTATGTTAGTTGCCCTATGGTGCCTTTTTACTTTTTAAATCTGGTTACCCTATTCTGCACCCCTTATCACATCTGCCTTTAAAACTTTGCACTCTCCTCCTTGCACCCCTATGCCTATAAATACAATATACAAAGAACATCAGGAAACAGATGACAGAGATTTGGAAGGGCTGAAATGAGGCCCCTCGTGCCACCCGAAATACCCTGGGAAAGTAAAGTGTCTGATCTTTGGGATTCCGGTGGTTTAGAAAGTAGTGCAAAGCCATTGTTCATCGATCAGTGGGGTCGCATCGCAATGCGCTTTACCTTTCATCTGAAATAACCAAGGAAGTAGTAAAAAAGCTTTAAAAGTAAACGCAAACCCCATGAGGATGTATTTGTTTAGACATTACATGAGCGCTGCTGGACGCACGCGGTGCACCTGCTCTGAGCGTGCAGTCTGCAGCATCCGCTGCTTGGCCGGAAGTCAGTGATTCCCCTCCCGCGGAAGTTTATTAATTCATATCTTTCCTTGATGTACGTCCAGATGATCTCACCCGATCCTCGTTTACATGATCTCAGAGGGCGCTGTCGCCAGAGACCAGCAAGTCCTGAAAATGAATGGTATCACAAGTGATTGTAAGTGATGGATATGGACCAGCGGGTCGATAATGGAGTCCAGGCTCTCTCCTCTCTCCTACTTGATTGGGTGTCTTTCGGCCATTTTGGGTTATTACACGTTAAGTTGTTATGGCTCTGACAACTCTTTCATGAGCCTTTCCCCTCCATTCTAGCCTACAAAGCAGGGGATTAGAGCAAGGGAGGAAGCCATTGATAGAGGGCGCGATTGATGATGAGCAAGAGGAAATATGAGCGAGAATGGGTCAGAGTGAGAGGGTAAAAAATAAAGAGTGATGAGAGATGATAGGGAGGGGTAAGGTGAGTGGGGAAATAAAGGGTGTAGGGTGGGTGGAGCCAGAGAGAGGGGGTATGGTGCATGGTGGGGGTAAAGAGAGAAGGGATAGGGGTGAGTAGAGAAAGAGAGGGGCCGTGGTTTGGTTCAAGCCTGATCTCACCCGATCCCCGTTTACATGATCTCAATGGGCGCTGTCGCCAGAGACTAGCACTCACCCAGTCCTGAAAATGAATGGTATCACAAGTGATTGTAAGTGATGGATAGGGACCAGTGGGTCGATAATGGAGTCCGTGCTCTCTCCTCTCCAATACTTGATTGGGCGTCTTTCGGCCATTTTTTTGTTATTACACGTTAAGTTTTTACGGGTCCAACAACTCTTTCATGAGCATTTCCCCTCCATTCTAGGTACACTGTCCTGAGGTGGTGGATGGAGTCATGTGAATATGTTATTTTAGGTAATGTCAGGGCTTTAAGTAGGCCAGGGCTAGCCAGGGCTCAGCCCTGGTAGTATCCAAATACTGCCCTTTAGTTAGGGCTCTGCATGGCTCTCCAAAATGACTTTCCCAACCATATCTCTTCCTTGCAGTAATGTAAATACAAAGCAGATGACAATACTGCTCTTTGCCAGTTGATTTCAGTATCAGTCATGTTCACAATTACAACATCAGTTAAATGCATTTTGAATTTGGTTGTTTTCAAACAGGTTTGATTATTTCAACACATCATATTAAATTATTGTCAATCCAATGGTGTAAGTAGTGCATCAGAATCAGAGATTTCTGTCTACGGATCAATGGTATTGCATGGTGCAGTGACCTATTTTGAGTTGAAGTTTTATTTTGTATTACACAGCCACAGTAGTGGCTGTGTAGTTATGGTTAAATTACTAATCCCATAGGAAGAGCACTTTTTGGGCGGCTTATAACTTTGCTCCCCCTGGACGAATTCTCACCAAACTTTGCAAAAAAAGTATATGGCCCAATCTGAATTGTTTTGCAAAGCTTGATGAGGTTTGGTCGGGGGGGGGGGGGCAAAGTTATAGAGGGTCCCAAAATTTCTTTTTTTCCCATAGACTGAATGGGGAAAAAACTTTGCTCACGCCTACAGCCCAAACCGCTGGATGGATTTTCACCAAATTTGCGGCGGGAGTAGCGGCTTGGTCCCGAAAGCGTGCTTTTGTAAATTTGGTGAAAATCTGGCCAGTAGTTTTTTTTTAAAATTACCAAAAATGAAGTCACAAAATTAGTGATTTCTATGTCCGCTCTGCGGACACACTTCCCTGTTCGCTCCGCGGACAGTGTCCTGATTGGCTAATCAGCTTGCGTCATGTCCGCGGACATGCGACGTGTTCGCTGATTGGATGGTGAAGAGCATGAAGTGCATCAGATTTTTGGAAATGCCCACCATCTTGGATTCGCAGACATCTGCCGTGTCTGCGAACATCGCAGTAAAACATATTAAAAAACACAACATTGCACTTGTCAAATTTATCAAATAATCTCTGGGGAGGTAAGGGGTGATGAGGATGGGATGGGATATGGCTACAAGAAGCAAAGAAACTGGTGTTTTTGCCGCGAAAGTTCGCGAACAGTTCAGATGGTTGTGATGTCATCTTTGATGTCCTGGGTGTTAGTCTTAGCAGTGCACGGTGGTGACGCTAGTTATGGGGTTGGTTAGCTTACCATAACTGGCAAATTTCTGGGGTTTTTCTGTTTTACTTGGAACCATAACATCCCTTTAACAAAGTTTTTTCACTGAATATGAATATATTATTTTGGTCGATATTTGTAAGCACATTTATTATATTTGATATATATTTTCATTGCATGTATAAAAACTTGATTGGATCTGTTAGGTCACTCTTGATTGCATAGGCCCCACCTCTTTTGAAGGCTTTGTGATTTGAGGGTGCGCCAGACCTTTTTTAGGCCCCACCACCAGAAATGTACATCACAGCGCGCTAGACCCCCTCGATTTCCTATCCCACTTAAAGAACTGGATAATGTAATTGGGTTCTGTAACAGATAGCAGCTGCTCTAATTTTGGTAGCCTCTTAGTCCTAGTGAATAAAGGAAGAAGAGTGGTATGGTTTAGTGGGAGAAGAGAAGAGCTCTGCTTGCAGATACGTTGATGAGTGCAGATGTGAAGAACCCAGAAATGTCTGCAAGTCAGTTTCTAGATGTTTGGATTCAGGTAGGTGTCAGTTGTCAGACGGGTGGACTTTGTTAGGTTCCCAGCCCCTTAAGCAGGAGCATTTCTGTCTCACAGGTGTGTCAGAAGCAGAAACGAGTGTTGCATTATACTTAATATGATGAGGGGTGTATGGTGTGCCCTGGAGAGTATTCGAGGAAGTCATTTTGCAGTGTGGGTGTATCCGGTTGGCCAATCAGTTTGGAGATGAGACTAGAGATTTGAGGTTCGTTGGTTGGGCCAAGAGGTGATGGTGCTGGACACCATGGCTGTTGGAAACTGGGAAATACAACACTGGGTGAGCATGGGATGTGCTGACTCTAGTCCTTCCCTTTGTCCTGTTGATGACTCCTCTAGGTTTTGGTGTATTAGACTGGTCTCGAGTACTGTGGATAGAGGTGAAGTCTGACAGTCGAACGTTGAGTGATATGTACCAGTTCCTAGCCTTCATGAAAGGCTGGTACGTAGCAGTTCCCTTATTCGTTGGACTGCATAAAAAACAACCATATTTCTGTGATTACATGAAAGGAGTTTGTTGGTTACTACCCGGCTCATGCTGGCTTTGTCAATTTGGTCATTAGTATGCCTGTATCATAAAAGCATCCCAACATTTATTTAGCAATCTAGCAAATCTGTGTGCGCCAATGTAGAGGGCATGGAATACCGGGGCTGTTCAAGCAGGTCCCTCTGTCCCTTGTCCTCTTGCCACTGCCACCAGGAATGTGGAAGAAAGTGTGTGCGTAATGGAGCTGGTGGCAGGGTAAAAGCCCCCCCCCCCTGCTCATCTATATCTTTTCTTGTGCACACTGAAGAATTTTAAAAGTTGACTTCTTTGGGAGTTCACCAGGCCAGCCTACAAGCGCTTTAATGAAAGGTTTCAGATTTGAATTTAAGATTTGTTTTAGAGATTAAGGCCCTCATTCTGACTCAGGCGTTAAGGGGTTTACGGCGCCGTAAACAGCGCCGACCCTTAACGCCAGATTACAAGGTTCCCTTTGCGGGATGGCTTTTAACGGCTGCTTTTTTGCAGCCGTTAAAATCCATTCCGCAAAGGGACCTTGGCGATAATTACGGCACCGTAATTTACGGTGCCGTAATTATCGCCTTTCCCCATTCCCATTATGCCCTATGGGGCAAAAATGGGAATGGGGAAGGGGCCATTGGTGAATGGGGAATTACCGCCCCACTCACCTTGGAATGGGCCGGTAATTCCGCCATCCACCATGGCAGAATTGCAACCTTAGCGGCATGGACCATGGTGCTAATAGCACCATGGTCCTCCGCCAAGGTTGTAATGAGGGCCTAAAAGTTTCAGCAGCCCGCCCTATGCTTTTCCTGGAGAGAACCGACTTTAGTGCTCTACTGAATGGTTGGCAGCCTTTAATCGTTCTCCTAGGCCTGGCACTCCCCCTGAAAGCTTACACCAGAGATGGACTGGGCAATACAGAACTCAAGAGATTTACCGACAGGCCTTAATGTACTGCTATGGCCTGGGTAAAACCAGTCACATGAGAACAAAGCCTGATGGGTAAAACCAGTCACATGAGACCAAAGCCTGATGGGTAAAACCAGTCACATGAGAACAAAGCCTGACTATTCCCTGTCAAAAGGGGCTTGTGTGCAGGCCACATGATGAGCGATTGGAACCTTCTGCCTGCCTCACAGCCATGCAAATAATTGTAACCAGCCCCACAGATAAGGGGTGTATAAGCCACTTGTACTCCCTAAACATAGGCAAATATTCCCCAAAAAGAAAAATGGGGAGGACAAATACCCTCAAAGAATAGGAAACGGACACATAAAGAACCTATCCCCCTGTGCTTACCCAAACAGCTGGCTAGATATATTGGGACCAATAGCGCACATACTGCCACATACATTCTATAAATACTATTCTTACTGCCTCATCTGAAGATGTAAAGATGTATCTTATTACAAAAACATTTTTGTCGGACAGTTAAAACATATTTCACTTGCTCACAAAATATTACCATTGGGAAAGGGACTTACTTTTTGACTCCCCAAAAATCATTTACTCCCAGCTCTAAAAAAGCGGAGGTAAAATACTCGAACTTCAAAATGTTATCTGGAGCACTGAGCACAACCTTACATTGGTGTAGTGGTGGACAGACAAAGGCTTTTATAAAGTACACCTACAGTTCTTGGATCCTCATTTTAGCTATAGTGATTACAATAAAAACATGGGGCCTCATTACGAGTCAGGCGTTAAGGGGTTAACGGCGCCGTAAACGGCGCCGACCCTTAACGCCTGATTCCGAGGCCCCTTTGCGCCATGGTGGGTTTAACGCCTGCTTTTTGAAGGCGTTCAAATCCATGGCGCTAAGGGACCATGGTGCTAATTACGCCACCGTAATTTACGGTGGCGTAATTAGCGCCTTCCCCACTCCCATTATGCCCTATGGGGCAAAAATGGGAATGGGGAAGGGTAAATGGGAAATGGGGATTTACCGCCCCACTCACCTTGGAATGGGGTGGTAAATCCGCCATCCACCATGGTGTAAACATAGTTTACACCATGGTAGTAAGGGTACGACCCAGGCGGTAACTTACCGCCTGGGTCGTAATGAGGCCCATGGTATTTTAAATACCACTTGTTTAAAAACCACCTAATTATGAGTTGCAATACCATTGGATACATGGAACATGCAATGCAGTGCCTAGAAAGCTGTGCCATGGGGTAAATGTGAGTTACTTACCCCATGCAGAACTTTCCATGTACTCCATAGTGCAAACAGCACTTGCAATCACAACTCACAATTAGGTGGTGTTTAAAAAAGAGAAGTATTTAACATACAGCGTGGTGGCAACAGCAAAACCATGCAGTAGTTCAAACACCTTGTATTGTTAAAACCAGACCCCATTATGATTCGAGATTGCAAGAGAAATGTTCAGCAGGGAATGCAGAGACAGCACTGCACAGGGTAAACACACATGTATCCCATGCCACAATGTCTATGTACCCAATGTTGTAAATATCCCATGCAATCACAACTCATAATCAGAATACTGCTGGATTCCATTATGAACCTTTAGCAAACACGTGCTAGATTCTATTATGTACAGTTACCACAACAAGGACAGAATCTATTATTCTCAGTTAGTACCTGGCGAGGGCTCAATCAGAATGAAACAAGCATTCTGATTGGCCCTCACCGAGGCACTACCCGGCCGGAAATCCCTCAGCCAGGATTCCATGGCCATTGTTCCCGACGGGGGCATCGCAGCCCCTCAGCCAATGAGAAGGCTCGAAGTGGGGCTATCCCCGCTCCGAGCCTCCACACAGCTGAGAAGCTGCCTTCGCCCACTGCTGGGGACTCAGGTATGTGTTTTTTTCGGTTATTTTTCTCCCTTTCCTCCCACCTCCCCGCCCTCCCTCCCCCACCCCACCCCACTTATCTTCTGCCTCCTTTGTCCACGGTGGGCGGCGTGGCAGCCTCCAGCCGGGGATCCAGGTATGTGTATTTTATTTTTATTTTCCCTCCCCTCCCCTGCCCTCCCAACCCCACTTACCTTCTTCTCTGTCGTCTTTCGGGAGCGGACGCGCTGGGAACACTTCTGTTCCCAGCGCGTCCAATCCCAATGGGCGCCATGGAAAGGGAAAACGGACTCTGTTTTCCCTTTCCCGGCGGCTATTTTCTTGATCTTTTTTTTTCTGTCCCAAAGCGTTTCGGGACAAAAAAAATGCTTTTAGTACTCTGGTCACGCAGATTTTGCAGGCCGGGTTACTAATAGCTTGGCAATGCCCCTGCCGCTCTGGGCACATTGCTTAATCAGTACTACAACCCAGATACCATTATGTCCAGTTAACACAGCAGTGCTAAGTTCCATTTTGCTCAGTTATCACAACAAGGCCAGATATGATTATTCCCAATTAGCACAGATGTGAAAGATTCCATATAACCCATTTAGCATGGCACAGACTCCACTATGGATTGTTGGCACAGTAGTACCAGATTTGAGCGTGCCAATTTAGCAAACAATGCCAAAACCTTGCGTGCCCTTTTTGCACAGCAGAGGTAGGTTTCATTATGGCCAGTAGATGCCGTATGGCTGGATATTATCGCAGCCAGATAGTACAGCCCCGTCAGATTCCATTACTCCCAATGAACTTCAGCTGTGTCAAATTTCATTTGGCTGCTTGGAATAATAGCGCCACATTCCAGTGTTGCCAGTTAGTACAGCACGTTTGCAATCCACCAGGTTCTCCAGTTAGCACAGTAAGGTTAGATGACAATATCCTCAGTTAGCACACTAAGGTCATACTGCACAGCCTCAAATAGCACAGTAAGTCCAGATTCCATAATGCTCAGTTAGAAATACCTTTGCTAGATTCCATCATTAGACATTGTGGAAGGGTGTCTACACTCTTCGCTTCAGTAAGTGGGGAACACTACCAGTTCTTGTGTCACAGGGCCCAGAGGTCAGCCGGAGACTCGGGTAGTTGAGACCCGAACCACAAATCAATGGCCAAGGATTGAGAACTAAGGACCCGTTCAAGTGCTCTCCTCCTGTCCTCCCCATTAAGTGTATCAACTGGTCCAGCTTAAGGTTGTAGCGTTAGGGTCGGATAAGTGAGATTCCATGCATTATACATGTCCTGAGACACCATTATCCTTGTCCACAGATAACAAAGAGGGACACAGAAGCAGGCCTACAGGTGCCTCCACTCCCTTCCCTCCTTCTCTTCTCTTAGTGGGTGACACCTACATCACCTTCTGCTGTTCCTCCCCTACCACTGAATTACTGAGTCACATAAATGAGTGTCTCACTGCCACTTCCACCGTATGGCTCGTGGATGCCTCGTAATACATACTCATCCCGGCCTGAATTGCCTCATTTCTCCTCAAGCCCCCCACATCCCCCACTTTCCAATGACTTCTTGTTTCAGAGTCCGAACCAGGCTTAGACTGGCCTATAGGGAAATAGGGCAATCCCTGAACCAAAAATGCTAAATGCTGGTGTGGGCCAGTTTTTTGGCCAATGTGGTCCAGTTTGATGAGTTACTTCAATATGCGGCTACTAGTTTTGACCATTGTTGCAGAATAAATATCTGTAATATGCACAATTTGCATCACATTTTATCACAAAACCCCCCTTTAGGTACTATTCAATCAGTCTGTCACAAAAGGAATGAATTACCTTTAGCAACTGTGGGCCTGTTTTTCATTGGTGCTCGAGACAATATTATACCCCAGTCCAACCCTGGTCCTGACTGACAGCAACCTCAAACTCCTGCATTTCATCACTCCAAATGCCACAATGGTTAGAGAGCAGCCCCTAAACAAACTATAAAATGAATCCTCCTCTTACCTATCACTCCATTAAAATTCTGATCTCTACCCTTGTTGTCAGCCATCTTGACAATTGCTCTGGCCTCAGAGTACTGAACTTTGGAACTCACAGCTACTACTTCCTCCGATCCACAACCAACTCCTCTATTCTCCTCCGAGGTGGATGGCTGCCCAAGTTCTATCAGTGCCTCTTCAAATTCCTCCTCTTTGTACTTAAATCCATCCACAGACTAACCCTCCCCTACCTGGCCCACTCTATCTGCTGCACGATCCACTCAAGCACTACTCAACTTATCTGACCCCGCCCACTCTACACTCCTTACAGTTTTCACTCCTTTACACTTCTGGCACCTTTCAACTGGACCTTCGCAACCCAGAAATAAATAAATATTGACACTATTAGCCGTAAAGCAACACCCTACTGACCTCGAAGATGCTCCCGCCATCATCCAACATCACCCTGTTAGGCTCTGTCCTTCCTGCTGTTTTTCTGTCTCCCTGAATTACCGACTGAGTGAGGGCATCTGTAGAATGTTGCCGTAAAGCAACAGCCTACTGACCACGAAGACACTCCCCTACCATCATCCAACATCACCCTGTTAGGTTCCATCCTTCCTGCTGTTTTCCTGTACCCCTGAATTACAGACTGAGTGAGGGCATCTGTAGAATGTTGCCGTAAAGCAACAGTCTACTGACCACGAAGACATTCCCCTTCCATCATCCAACATCACCCTGTTAGGCTCTGTCCTTGCTGCTGTTTTTCTGTCTCCCTGAATTCCCAACTGAGTGAGGTCATCTGTAGAATGTTGCTGTAAAGCAACACCCTACTGACCTCTAAGACGCTCCCCTGCCATCATCCAACATCACCCTGTTAGGCTCTGTCCTTCCTGCTTCTTTCCTGTCTCTCTGCATGGCCGACTGAGTGAGGGCATCTGTAGAAGGTTAGGTGAGAGTTGGAATGTTGTGGGATGATTGAGTGTTCTTAGTGTTCCACCTGAGGCTGTGGAAGAAAGCAGCCTGGGTGGTGGGAGCCAGTGGGCTCCCTGAGCTTATATGAGCTAATGAACCTGATGACACCTGAACTGTTAAGCAACTGAATAAGGAAGCTGACTTAACATACCTGCGGCCTTGAGAGTATTTACCTTCATGACACACCCACTCCCTGATAATCCCCTGCATCGACTGTGAACTCAGGCCCGATTCATGGAATTGTTTGCACGGTTCAAAGTGCCTTTGCACTGCTGAAAAGTGACTTTGTACTGCCGACACAAACCCCGATTCATGGAACTGTCCAAAGAGCATGTTTGCTCTGCAAAGTCAGTACAAAGGGTATCAGGTAATATTATCCCCATATATATGGTCGCCGTAAATAATATCGCCGGGAAAAGGTTGCGGCGATATTATATGGGTGACCATATATATGGGGACAGGGGCAAAAAAATAAATAAATAAATAATTAAAGAAAAAACAAAGTTTGGAGGTTGCGGGGTGTCCCCCGCATGTTCCATGCAATAATGTCGCCACAAAAAACGGCCATTTTTCGGCGATATTTTTGCATGGCGAGATTTTTGTGGCGACATTATTACATGGAACCGTACAAAGTCAGTACAAAGTCATTTGTGCAGTGCAAAATGACTTTGCACAGCAAAAATACACTTTGCAAAGTTCCATGAGTCAGAGTTTGTGCAGGAAGTGCAAAGTCACTTTGAACCGTGCCAAAGATTCCATGAATCGGGCCCTGGGTTTATAGCTCTGAAAATGAGTGTAGAGTACGCAAATGCATGCTCAGTTACTGGCTGCTAGTCTGATCCACTCCCATTCCACGTTACATATGCCTCGTCCATCAGCAACTGGGTCCCATATTCCTATTAATATTATAAAGCACCCTTTCCAAGGAGTGTTCTGTTCTAAATCACTATCTAATGACTGTGCTTCTGGTGAAATCACTCTTTCCCACATCACAGATAAATACCAATACATACAAAAATGCATCACACTCCTCCCTTTCCCCTCTCCCTCACAGACACTTTACAGGACGATGAAGAGAGAAAGAGCGTGCAGTGTGGAGATGCGGGGCAATACAGGGAGCGTGCAATGGAAAAGGAGAGAGGCTGGAAGTAGGGAGGGGGGAGAAGGCTTTGGAGAGAGAGAAAGCTAGGGAGAAAGGCAATGGTGAGAGAGGGTGATGAAAATGCAGGCATTGGCGAGAGAGGGGGTTCTCAGAGAGAGAAGGAGTGATGAGAGAGGAGGAGATGGAGAGAGTGTGGCTGATAGAGTAGAGAGTGCAATGAGAGAGTGGTTAATGCAGAGAGAGAGAGAGTGCTACAGTTGTTCCCAGACTACAACAGGTTAAAAGATGCGCCTTCATGCTTGGCTGGTGTACTTTTAAATGTTTACACAATCAGGCTCAGTACACAGTGCCAGATTAAACCCTCTGGAGGCCCATAGGCAGTCAAAATGTCACCTCCCCCCACGCAGATCATCACCTTCCTTTTCTGCACGGCTTTATTTTGATCCGTTGTCGCAGGGCACCTAAGAAGAGTGGGGCCCATAGACCAGTGCCTACTTGGCCCAATGGATTTTTTTAAAACCTTTATTTTTGCTGATACCTACAACACATGCCACAAAAAACATTGTCGGGGTGGGTTCGACCGATACCTAGCTACAGAGCGCGTGATTTGACAACATACATGTCCTACATATCATAGTATTTTCAAACATTTATGAGGTGTTCTCGGACCTAACTTTTTCATTGTCCCTTAGGTAGGAACGTAGTGAGGCCCAAATGTCTTTAGGTCTGCTCGGCGGGGTGACACTATTAACATAACGTTCGTCACTATCCTGAACATACAATAAGTCCCACAGCCATGCCTCCGCAGTGGGGGCTACCTTTGATTTCCATAGTTGTAGTATATTTCTCTTGGCCACTGCCCCTGCTACAGCAACAAATCTATGAGCTTTAACAGAGGTCTTTCCTATATCGCCCAGGAGATATTTGTGTGGGAGAGCTGGAATATATATCCCTGTGATGTCACTTATGTTTCTAGCTACGTTTTCCCAGAAGGCCTTTATGGGGGGACATTCTCAGTACATATGCATAGAGTTCGCGTTGGGGGCACCAAATTTAGGGCAGGCTGCCAGGAGAGTGTGGTCAAACTTGGAGATCTTTTTGGAGTTATATGTAAATGGTTTAGTATTTTAAGCCGAATTAACCTAAAGTTAGAGTTAATCGATATAGCCTTAGTATGCTGGCAGTATCTTGACTATTGGGCTTCTCTATGTTGGTACCAAGATCTCTTTCCCATTTTTGCTTCATAGTGTTCCCTGAAGGGGTGTGTTCTTGGACCACTTTGTACAGTTTGGACACTGAACCAGTAAACCCTTCTTGCATCATTACTTGTAACGCTCACCTGATTCTCGCAGAGGTGCCGGTCTTGACTGGGCGACTACCGTATCTTCAAAGGTGATGTGTAGCACCCGGTTGGCTCTTTGGGCTGGACCTCTGTGCACTGTATGCCTGACGTGTAGAGTAAGATGTCTGCAGATAGAAAATATGGGGTTAATGAACTGGGGTTATTGGGGTGTCCCTATCTCTTTCCTCTTCTCCTCTCCTGTAGACCCCCAAAGGTTAACGCTCTCACCTTAGGTAAGTGAATGCCGAGCTCTCCATCTGCCTCGGGGCAGGGTGCTGTAACCAGTTTCTTCACTGGATAGGTAGCGCAGGCCTCTTGACTTCAGAGGACTGCTGGCCGTCGTTTACTGCACGAACGGTAAGTTTCGAGTCATTCAAATGTCTTTAAAGTCTTTAGTAATGATGTCTCTTGTTTTGCAGGGTTCCGGCGATGGCGGATGACGGGCTGAAGTGAGTTGAAGATGGAGCCCGTGTGATGAATAGAAGCGCCTGGAAGCACGTAAGTAAGCGCTTGTTGCCTGCTTCACGATGCGCTCTAACTGTCTTTTTATTTTGCAGGTACGAGTTCGGAGCGGCTGCAGGGTGCCGGAATACCCACTGGGTTAGATGTGGAAAGGAGTGATGGCACGTGAGTATTAAAGTTCCCCAATGTCTTTAAACGCACCTTGTTTTGTCTTTCAGATGCGGGATGCAGCGCCGAAGGCCTCCGGAGCGTGCGAAGAGTTGGTAAGCTTTTGTCTTTCAGATGCCGGAATGCTAACCTGTTCTTTCTTGTCTTTATAGGTGTTGCTGAAGACTGGATTCAGGATGGTAAGCCTTTTTCATTAGGCCCAGGACTGGATGCAGAAGACACGATGAGCGTTCTGCTGCAGAGGGTGCAGAATAACGCAAAGCAAGATTCATCCACCGGGTGTGGTTTAAATAGCCTCCTGTAGTGCTTAGGTGTCTCCTTCCACAGCCACGACTAGGTAAGAAAAGAGTTCCTGGTAAGAAAAGAGTTCCTGCTTTCCAGAAGAGTTCCAGTGTTCTGAATCTAGGGAGTGGCTCCAGCCCCACCCAACAGGAAAAGTAGTTCCAAACAGAAGGGGATCAGAGGCTCAACTGGCAGGCAAGTAAGCAGCATGGTCTGCTGCAGGTAAGTCCACCCAAGCATTATGAGCCCGGCGCTTCCAGCGCTGGGACTGGGCATATTTATGAGCCTGGTGCCACTGGCGCCAGGACTGGGACCAAAAGGTCCCAATTGGGACTGGTTGGCACTCGGAACCTGGGTTATGGATCTGCTTCCAAGGGAGTTGGGAAAACCCTGACCTTTTGGAAGCAGAGATCATGACAGTACCCCCCCTCAAGGCCCCTCCCAAACCGGGCTTCTCCGGGGGTTTTGGCTTGTCAGGAAATGTTCGGTGAAATCTTTTGATTAGGCGAGGAGCGTGAACATATTCAGCAGGTTCCCAGGATCTCTCATGGGGGCCGTAGCCTTTCCAGTCAATTAGGTAGAATAGTTTAGATCTGGAGATCTTGGAGTCCAGAATGCTTTTGACTTCAAACTCGAGTTCTCCATCAACTAGGATAGGTTTTGGAGATTTGGTTAGTCGGGTTTGAGGTTGCACGGGTTTTAATAGAGAGACGTGGAAGACCGGATGTATCTTCATGTGCGGGGGCAAGTCCAACTTGACCGCTACTGGGTTTACTATGGTAGTGATGGAATAGGGACCAAGGTATCTTGGGTTGAATGTGCGTGGCCCTTTTAGAGATAGATATTTGGTGGATAACCAGACTTGATCCCCTACTTGATAGTGAGGGGCTTCCTTCCGATGTTGATCTGCTCCTTTCTTGTATTGTTCTTTAGCCCTTTGAAGGTGAGAAACAGCTTCCTTAAAGGCTTGGGTGATTTTAGAATGCAGGTAGTCTACTGCTGGTGTTTCAAGATCTTGGAGGGGATCCAACTCCGAGGTTCGAGGGTGACTGCCGTACAAAAGAAAAAACGGGGTTTTCCCAGTTCCCGAATGGACAGAGTTATTGTAGGCATATTCGGCTATCCAAAGGATATCTTTCCAAGTTTTTTCAGTTTGTTGCAGCATGCAGCGTAAATACTGTTCCAGAGTTTGATTGGTCCTCTCGGTTTGTCCGTCGGTCTGAGGGTGGTGACTGGTCGATAGTCTCACATCAATTTGAGCCGACCGACAGCAACTTCGCCAAAAATGAGAAATAAATTGACTACCTCGATCCGAAATTAGAACCGAAGGAAAACCGTGCAGTCGGACGATGTTTTCGAGAAATTCTCGGGCCAGAGTTGCTGCTGTTGGCAAGCCTTTGAGTGGAATGAAATGCGCCATCTTGGAGAATAAGTCCACGATTACGAGAATCGTATTGTATCCGGAGCATGGAGGTAGATCGGTGATGAAGTCCATAGAAAGCGTATGCCAAGGGCGAGGTGGGATGTCAATAGGGCGTAAGAGGCCTGCTGGTCTTTCCTTTTGACTCTTGTTTTGGGCGCATACTCCACAGGACATTATAAAGTCTCTGATATCTTTTTTCCAAAACGGCCACCAGAAGTAGCGCTTGATCTTTTCTGAGGTCTTGGCCATACCGGGATGACCTTCCATTAAAGAGTCGTGATAACAAGAGATTACTTTTTTCTGTAAATCTGTGCTGGGTAGGTATAATCGTTCTTGGAAATACAATAAGTTGTCCTTTACTGCAAAGTCCTTTCCCTGCAGATGCCAATTCTGTATGTCTGCTGGAGTTACAAGTTGCCTGGCTTTATCCTTAACTTCCTCTATGGATTCTGTGGCGATTACACCCAGAATTCTTTGTTCGGGAATGATTGGTACAGGTTTAGGGTTGATCAAGTGTTCTTCCACTCCCATCCGAGAAAGGGCATCAGCTTTACCGTTCTTTGTACCAGGTCGATAGGTAATTATGAAGTCAAACTCGGCAAAGAATAATGCCCAACGGAGTTGTCTAGAGGATTGGGCTTTTGCGGTTTTCAAATATTGCAGGTTTCGGTGATCCGTAATCACAGTAACGGTGTGTCGGGCCCCCAGCAGATAATGCCGCCAAGCCTTAAAGGCAGACTTGATAGCCAGAAGTTCCTTGTCAGTAATCGTGTAATTGATTTCAGGAGGCGAGAATTTGCGGGACCAAAATGCCACGGGATGCAACTGATTGGTTACCGGGTCCTTTTGTGATAGAACTGCCCCCATGGCAAGGCTAGAAGCATCAGTTTCCACGATGTAGGGGAGTTCGGGGCGAGGGTGTTTTAAGATTGGTGCAGAGATAAATTTAGACTTCAAATCCTGGAAAGCTTGTTCCGTCTCGGTAGACCATTCAAAACGTTTGTTTTTCTTTAACAAGGCAGTGATGGGCTGGACTATTCGAGAGAATTCGGGGATAAACCTGCGGTAAAAGTTAGCGAAGCCTAACATGCTTTGCACACCTTTTACGGAGGATGGTGATGGCCATTTGAGAACTGCATCGACCTTCTTTGAATCCATACGCACTCCGCCAGGTGATAATATGAATCCCAAGAATTCAACTTCAGTCACGTTGAAAACACATTTTTCCAACTTAGCGAAAAGTTTGTGTTGACGCAATCTTTCGAGGACCATTTTCACGTGTTTCCGATGTTCAGATTCCGATGAAGAATAAACGAGAATGTCGTCAATGTAAACAACAACACACACATCTATGAGCTCTCTGAGGACATCGTTCATAAAATATTGAAAGGCGGCCGGGGCATTGCAAAGTCCGAAGGGCATGACCTGATATTCAAATAGCCCATACTTGGTGCGGAAGGCCGTCTTCCATTCATCGCCCTCTTTTACTCGTACCAAGTGGTAAGCTCCTCTAAGATCCAGCTTTGTATATATGCATGCTTTTCTGACTTGGTCCAGGAGTTCAGGGATCAAAGGTAACGGATATCTATTCTTAACGGTGATCTGGTTCAGGGAGCGATAATCGATACAAGTTCTAAGGTCTCCTTCCTTTTTTGGAACGAAGAACAAAGCTGAAGAAGCAGGGGACTTGGAAGGACGAATAAACCCATTTGCCAGGTATTGATCCAGGTATTGACGAAGGTGAAGGTTCTCAGTCTCGGTGAGGGCTTAAATTCTACTACAAGGAGGAGTAGATCCAGGTATCAGGTCTATCTGGCAGTCATAAGACCTATGAGGAGGTAGAGAGTTAGCCTGCTCCTTCCGGAAAACATCTTGGTATTCTAGGTATTCGGGAGGTAACTGGGGAGTCTCTGAAGAAATTGCTGCCAGTGCAACACCAGGTGGAGGGTGACAAGTAGAGACACATTCTGGAAACTGGACCGTTCTTGCTCGCCAATCGATCAGAGGATTGTGTTTCTCTAACCAAGGTATTCCTAGAATAATCTGAAACTGAGGGGCCTTGATCACATCGAACACGATCTTCTCATGGTGTCCATCTTGACTTACTAGCGTCACCTCTTGAGTGGTATGCGTTACTGGCCCGGAGGCTATCTCCGTACCATCCACCGTAGTAATGACGTCCTTTACAGCCTTGGGACAAAGAGTTAGATTCATCCTCAAAACCATTTCATGATCCACATAATTGCCGATGGCACCGCTGTCGACGTAAGCTTCAATTGCATGTAATCGATCCGGATTATCAGGGCTAATGAGGACCATAGGTATCACGAAATGCGAGGTCACGGAACTGGTTTTCACGCTCGGCAAGAGGACCTCTATTCTTGTCGGGCGAGGTCGTTTCCCTGCTCAGAGTTTGTAACTTTGGTAACTGCAGCTCCTACTGCCTTCTTGGCAGGTTTCACCGGACAGTCTCGAAGAAAGTGCCCTGAGTTTCCGCAATATAAGCATAATTGCAACTGTTTTCTCCTTTCCCGCTCCCTTTGTGTTAGAGGACCTTTCAGACCCCCTATTTGCATGGGTTCCCCGGAGTCTACTCCTTTGGAAGGAGTTGGCGGTTTGGAAAATACTCGAGCATCAAACTTGGAACGATCGGCCTTCCTGTTCTGCAGTCTGTGATCTATTTGAACGACCAAGTCTATATAATCCGAACAGTCTTGTGGGGGATTCACTACTTGGGCTAAAACGTCTTTGAGCTCTCCACGTAGACCTCTATAAAACTGCGTAATCCTTTTGTCCTCAGGCCATTGAGTTTCCACTACTAGTCTATTGAAAGATGCAATATAAGCCAAAAGGTCTTGATTACCCTGTCGCAACGAAAGAAGCTCATTGTCCAAGGCCTGCCCCTGTGAATGTCATACTAAGCTGAAAGGCTTGAAAATCATGGAGAACCGGATCATCTTGATTAACTAGAGGGATCGACCAGTCTGCCGCATTGCCACTAAGGTACGAAAGTACAAAAGCTACTTTAGCTTGATCAGTTGGAAAGGCTGCTGGCCGGCATAAGAAGTGCAACCGGCACTGATTGATAAATACTGCAAACCTCTTTGGGTCACCAGAAAATCGTTCGGGCGGAGCCAGAGGTACATTCCCAGGTAGGTTGATCTGCACTGGATTCATAGAGGATGTTGAAGGAAGATTTGCCCCTGATGCGGGTAACGGGGTCTGTCCGGCTTGTGACTGTAGCAATTGTCTAGCAAGATCATCTGTTCTCTCCTTGGAAATAATTAGTTCCCTTCTTAGAGCATTTGTTTCCTGACGAGCTGCATGCACTTCTGCCCTTAGTTCCCCAAGTGACCGGGCTAGGTGGTCAGTATCCGAGGTTTCCATAGCGCCGGGGCGAGAGTTTTGCAGTAGGCTTTGCGTTCTGTAACGCTCACCTGATTCTCGCAGAGGCGCCGGTCTTGACTGGGCGACTACCGTATCTTCAAAGGTGATGTGTAGCACCCGGTTGGCTCTTTGGGCTGGACCTCTGTGCACTGTATGCCTGACGTGTAGAGTAAGATGACTGCAGATAGAAAATATGGGGTTAATGAACTGGGGTTATTGGGGTGTCCCTATCTCTTTCCTCTTCTCCTCTCCTGTAGACCCCCAAAGGTTAACGCTCTCACCTTAGGTAAGTGAATGCCGAGCTCTCCATCTGCCTCGGGGCAGGGTGCTGTAACCAGTTTCTTCACTGGATAGGTAGCACAGGCCTCTTGACTTCAGAGGACTGCTGGCCGTCTTTTACTGCACAAACGGTAAGTTTCGAGTCATTCAAATGTCTTTAAAGTCTTTAGTAATGATGTCTCTTGTTTTGCAGGGTTCCGGCGATGGCGGATGACGGGCTGAAGTGAGTTGAAGATGGAGCCCGTGTGATGAATAGAAGCGCCTGGAAGCACGTAAGTAAGCGCTTGTTGCCTGCTTCACGATGCGCTCTAACTGTCTTTTTATTTTGCAGGTACGAGTTCGGAGCGGCTGCAGGGTGCCGGAATACCCACTGGGTTAGATGTGGAAAGGAGTGATGGCACGTGAGTATTAAAGTTCCCAAATGTCTTTAAACGCACCTTGTTTTGTCTTTCAGATGCGGGATGCAGCGCCGAAGGCCTCCGGAGCGTGCGAAGAGTTGGTAAGCTTTTGTCTTTCAGATGCCGGAATGCAGTGTGAAGACCTCCGGAGCGCACGAAGAGTAGGTAAGCCTTTGCCTTTCAGATGCCGGAATGCTAACCTGTTCTTTCTTGTCTTTATAGGTGTTGCTGAAGACTGGATTCAGGATGGTAAGCCTTTTTCATTAGGCCTAGGACTGGATGCAGAAGACACGATGAGCGTTCTGCTGCAGAGGGTGCAGAATAACGCAAAGCAAGATTCATCCACCGGGTGTGGTTTAAATAGCCTCCTGTAGTGCTTAGGTGTCTCCTTCCACAGCCACGCCTAGGTAAGAAAAGAGTTCCTGGTAAGAAAAGAGTTCCTGCTTTCCAGAAGAGTTCCAGTGTTCTGAATCTAGGGAGTGGCTCCAGCCCCACCCAACAGGAAAATTAGTTCCAAACAGAAGGGGATCAGAGGCTCAACTGGCAGGCAAGTAAGCAGCATGGTCTGCTGCAGGTAAGTCCACCCAAGCATTATGAGCCCGGCGCTTCCAGCGCTGGGACTGGGCATATTTATGAGCCTGGTGCCACTGGCGCCAGGACTGGGTCCAAAAGGTCCCAATTGGGACTGGTTGGCACTCGGAACCTGGGTTATGGATCTGCTTCCAAGGGAGTTGGGAAAACCCTGACCTTTTGGAAGCAGAGATCATGACATTACTACAGACAGGAATTCATGTATCGGGGGAGGCTCTGGGAACGACAGCCATTACTTTTTGCAGGCTGCTTTCAGACTATAGTATTGCAACGTGGTAATAATGCCCTTCCCCACTTTATTATGTATAGTTGCAAGTGTCGCAAAACTGCCCTCTGGGTGTAAGTCTGCTATTCTCATTTCTTTGTCCGGATCCCACTTACGCTGCAAGGCCGTATCAAATGTTGGTTTCAGGTCGGGATGATGCCATAGGGGGGTGAACAGCCAATGCAGGTTCTCGCATCCCACCCTTGAAAACAATGCTACCCAGGCGCGAACTGTAGAGTTCACAGGGTCTACTTCCTTAATATTGCCTTTCTTTGTTGTAAATGGCATTGCCTGGATGTTAGCCGGAGCTACATCGAATTTCTCTGCCAGTACATGTGCGTGTTTCTCTGCAGTGTCCCCCCAGTACTTTGCAAAGTGTGTCTGTGCTGCATGAAAATACAATATGAAGTCTGGAGCTGCCAGTCCTCCTGTTTCATATCTTTCACACATCTTGTGCCATTTAAGTCTCACCGATTTCCCCGCCCATACAAACTTAACCGCTAGCCTCTGTAGTCTCTGAAAGAAATCTCTGCCCGGCCATATGGGAATCGCACAGAACATGTACAATAATTTGGGCACTAGCACCATTTTGAGGAGAGCCACACGTCCATACATGGATATTGGTATCCTACCCCAGACAGCCAGTTTGTATTACAGGAGTTTTAGGTAGGGTTCGTAATTGTTGTACAGGGTCTGTCTGTCAGTGGACATTATTATTCCCAGGTATCGTGCTGTTTTGGGGGACCATCTAAATGCTGATATAGCTTGAGACTGCCCTGTAGTTGGCGTCAGTGGAATTGTCTCTGACTTTGCCTGGTTGATTTTATAGCCAGAGTATTTGGAGAATGTATGTATTTCCTGTATTATCGGGGGTAAATGTATATCCGACATCTAACATACACCATTGCGTCATCTGCGCATAAAAACAGTAGTTGGGGATCCCCTGTGATGTGATACCCCTCCACGTGTGTTCAGTTCTGATTTTAGCGGCCATGCCCTCATTTCTAAGCGCAAATATGAGAGGGAACAGAGGACAGCCTTGTTGAATGCCCCTACCCAGCACAAAGGGAGAGGAAAGCTTGTTGCTAGTTCTTACCATTGCTGCAGGGTATATAACTGACGGATATAGCACTTAAACATTGGGCCAAATCCCAGTTTATCTAACATTGCAAACATATGGCTCCATGACACAGAGTCGAATGCTTTTTCGGTGTCTAGAGTAATTGCGGCTGCCTTGGCATTCGGGTCCAATTGCGATGTTATTGCAAAAAATCTTTGCAAGTTCAAAGCCATCGATCGGGTTGAGATAAATCCTGTTTGGTCCGTGTGGATTAGTTTGTTCATGTGCGGGATCAGACAGTTTGCTCTTGCCTTAGCCTATATTTTTGAATCCAAGTTAATCAATGATAATGGGCGGTAGGACGCTGGGATTTGAGGGGGCTTTTGGGGCTTTAGCAGGACTGTTATAATTGCCTCTCTCATAGTACCTGGTAATTCTCCCCTTTCAAGTGCCTCTTCCCAGATGTCTAGTAGTTTGGGGACCATTTCACTAAATACCTTGTAGAAATCGAGTGGAATACCGTCAGATTCTGGTGCTTTGCCTGCTTTTAGGTCCGATATGGCTTGTTTGATTTCCTACGCTGTCAATGGGAGTTCTAGCATTGTCCTTTCTGCCTCCCCCAATTTGGGCAGTGGGAATGAGTCCATGTAAGTGAGGAGGTCTCCTGGAGTCACTGTGTCTGCATTAGCATACAATTTGGCACAGAACATTTTGAACTCTTCGTTAATTGTACTTGGGGCCGTGTGTACATTTCCTACAGCGTCGCGGATACTGGTAATGTGTCTTGATCCCTGCTCAGCCCTGATAAGGGTTGCCATTGTCCTGCTTGCCTTGTTCCCTTCCCCATACCTCCTTGCCCTCACAGGTTGGGTTATGTAGTATAACTCTTTCTCTGCCAGCGTCTTAAAGTTTTCTAAGTGTTCCTGTATTTTTTATAGGTGCCCCTACACTGCGGTTACTGACTGTTGAATCTCGAGTGCCTTTAGTTCCCATGCAGTCTGGGATACGTTCTTCCTTATGTCTCTTAGGGCGCCATATGCTGTCCCCATCAACTGGCCTCTTAGCCACACTTTAAATGTTTCCCAAACCGAACTCTGGGTCTGCACTGTTCTTGTATTGCGCTTGAAAAAGTCCTCTATCTCTGTTCAAAGTGGTTCGATCACTGATTCATCCCTTAGTAGCTCTGGTGGCATGCCTCAAGTACGAGTGGTGCGCTCCATATTTTTTGGTGCCAGCCTCAGGAGGACAGGGGAGTGATCTGACATAGTCCGTGGCAGGATTGAGCTCTGTTCCACCTCTGGTACCAGCTCGGAAGATCAAAGCCATTAGTCATTGCGCAAGCTAGATCCATGTACCCCCGAGTAGAATGTATAGTCCTTTTCGAGGGGGTGCAATTCCCTCCATAGATCTGCAAGGGGTAAAGTGACCATTGCCTGTTTTAGCGTCAATGCCGCTTTAGTGCACGGCCTGCAGATTCCCGTCGGCCGGTCCAACTCTGGGTCCAGAATTAAATTGAGGTCCCCACCCCATATCACGTTTGCCGTTCAAATAGGCAATATCAGTTCCACAATTCAAAGATAGAACTCAGGGCTATCTGTATTAGGGCCATATGTGTTGATCAGTATGATTTCCCTATTGTATACATGTCCCCACACAATTGCATAGCGGCCCTCTTCATCAGTTAATGCTTTGGTCATCTGAAAATTAACCCTCTTATGTACTACTGTGAGAACCCCTCTCGCCATCGAGAAGTAATTCGTGGCTACCTTTATATGATCCCAGTTTCGTGCGAATACTTCCGTAACCTTCCTAGTGGCGTGTGTCTCTTGTAATAAGAGTATGTCAATCTTATGTCTCGTTGCATATGCAAGTATCTTGCTTGCTTTTATCAGGTGTGCCAGCACCTGTACGTTAC
Source organism: Ambystoma mexicanum (assembly GCF_040938575.1). Classification (NCBI taxonomy): domain Eukaryota; kingdom Metazoa; phylum Chordata; class Amphibia; order Caudata; family Ambystomatidae; genus Ambystoma; species Ambystoma mexicanum. The sequence goes on from NC_090922.1 coordinate 469,507,854, forward strand.
AGGTGAGCAGCCTAATCTCCTGCATATCCGATTTCCTTAGTAATGGTATAGTAGGGTTGTCGTAGCTTCTCCCTCAGCTCTTGCGGTATCTTGTTAAATCTGTCACGCTCATTAGCGTTTTTGTTTATGCCGCTTTGTTCCCACTTCTGTCTACCTCCTGTTTTCGTATCAGCCCGTATGTTCTTGGTCCAAGTACCATAGAATGTCTCATTTGCTTCACCTCATGGGCAACTGGCCCAACTCCCTCCCCACCCACCTCCCTCACCATCCCCCCCAATTGGATGGTGTAGACCCCACATATAACTTCAACCTTTGAACTGTTGGGTGGCTCTGTACGGTTGTTCTGCCCTTTTCCACCTGCCAACCAGACCGCCTTAAGGGCCACCGCACCTGTAGTTTCATGTATCCAGGTATGGTAGCTTATCCTGTATTCTCAAGCTCCCAGTATGTTCTCATTTGCTGGGTCCGGGTATTGGGTTCTCATCATTTGGTGATTGCAGAATATTCCTCTCGATGTATCCCATGGCCTCGTCTGGAGATTCAAAAAAATGAGTATTCCAGGCATATTGCAGGCGTAACTTAGCAGGGTACATCATTGCATAGGGGATGGAACGTGCCCTGAGTGCTCTCTTAACTTGATCGAAATTGCCACGAGCAGCCTATACCCCATTCAAGAAGTCAGGGTAGATATCTATCCTGGTAGAGTCATATGTTAGGGTGCCTTTCTCTCGAGACAGGCGTAGGATCATATCCCTGTCGCGGTAATTGAGGATACTGGCAATAACTATGCGTGGAGGTGCCCCAGGTTTCAGGGGGGACGTCAGGACTCGGTGGGCCCTCTCAATCAGGAACTGCTGCGAGAGCTGTACATTGGGGAGGACTGCCCGGATTACTTCTTCCATATCCACCTCCATTGGGACATTAATTTGTTTTTCCGCCAGCCCAACTACCCTGATTTTGTTACGGCGGGACCTAGATTCCAAATCTTCACACTTCATGTGGACTAATTTAAGGTGCTTTTTAATGGTCTCCATGTCTTTGCCGTGGGTGATCACTGTGTCCTCTACGGTGCTTATCCGGTTCTCTGTTTCCAGCACATGTGTGTTTACCTGATGGAAATCTGCTTTAATGGACGAAATGGTACTACCCATCTCATCCAGTTTATTGTTGACTGCTGCAAATCCTGTTTGTATTGCCACCATGTAGGGGTCTGGTGATCCACCTCTAGGTCTTCGTGATTCTGGTGTGGGGGCCCGTGACGCTCCGGTGGTTTGGTCTCCTATGTTGACGTTGGTGAATATGTCCATGGGTCCCTTTTTATTCGTTTTATTTCCTCTGGGCATACTGAGCATGGGTTATATGCGTATGAAAACACCTCACCTGGGCCGTGCCCTGGTGTGATTCCTCCAACCTGTGTTGGGGGCAATGCTTGGCCTTGCGTCTGTCACTCTATCACTTTGAGAGGCACTAATTTACTGTGTTGTAGTCCGCTGCAGTGTCCTTCTCCCCACCTCCACCTATGCTGGGTCACTCTGGGCCTGCCGCCTGCTGTGCTCTGTTACAGGGCTTTCTCCAGCTTTACACTACCCCTCAGTCCGCTCTACTGGGTTTAGAATGTCAGAAGGGGAGAGGTCAGTGCCCCGCGTGCTTTTACCGACTGTTCTCAGCACCACCTCCTCGCGCAACGATGCCTCCCTCGCCCCGGCTCTCGCTATTGCCTAATAGTCTTTTGTTCTTGTTCTTATTTATGGGCTTACAACCTGCGCGTCTCTTGTGCAACCGTCCCCCACACACGTACCTGCCAGTTCTTGTTTAATGAGGGGGGTCAGCCAGCCGCTCGCACACAGCACACACGGCGGCCGCCGGGGAGGGATAGCCCGCGCCTGCTACCACTCACGGATATTCGAGTCCTCCATGCAAGCGGTACCTGCAGGCTTCCATGGATACCTTCTCTCGCTTCTCGCCACCTGTCTCCGCGCTCGGTCGCTCCCTCTGCACCTCTGCTGCACTGTAATAATGCGTCTATGGCCCCTCGTTCGTGCCCGCTACAGCCGTTCCGGATGTCAGCGAGCTTGCCGTGGGTGGGGGAATGACAGCAGGCCTCACCAGCTCTTCTCTCCCAGACAGCCCGTCGGTGTTTCCCCACGGGATTACTCCGTTATCAACGGATGTTGTTTCACTTCATGGGAGTCCGCCTATGCCCCGGCGCTTCAGCTTTCTGGTCGACCGTAATTCTTGGCGACATGCTCCCTGGATTTACAGGATTTTCAGCAGGATATAAGACTCACGGCGCAGCTACTCCTTCAGGCGGCCATTTTCGTTGGCGTCCGACAGCGCCCCCCCCCCCCCATACTTGGCCCAATGGATAATGCAGCGCTGTGACTGTTCAGTATAGACGGAGAGATGCGTTTATTTTATTCTGAACTCTGCCCTGGGTCACACAGTAACCAGGCATTGATTACTCATTGACATGTTCTCCCTGGCCTTGCATTTTAAGATTGGGGTGTTGATGTGTGAATCCTATAATGTCATTGCAAGTGCTGCGGGTAAAAGAAGGCTCGACTCTGTCCATTTAGGAGGATTCCTTTTTCTTAAATAAGCATTATTTCAGCTCACCTGAGAGAACAGAAAGCGTCGCCTATACACTCAAAAGCAAAGAGAAAAAAATATGGCACCCCAGCACCATGGGTCCACCTGGCTGCTTCTAAGCCTGCGCCCACTCTCTCACAGGAGACTTCCACAACTTTAGGACGATGCGCCCCAGCACTGTGCAATGTGGGTGGCTTTTAAACTGCAAACAGAACAGGAACATGTTTTCCATTGCAAAATGAATCATTTGATGCACTTTTTTCCATGGAAGCGGCGCGTCTCCCGCCTTCAAGTTTGCAGAGAGGATGTTACCCCTGCCTTGCAACCCCTACAGACATAAGCAGTCCTGCGGTGGGCTGCCTTATCACCAATGTGAAGTCATCCTTGTTTAGTTCCCCAGTCATGCACTTCCGCACACTGTATTCATCTGAGTTAGAATAAGCTTGAACAGCAGAGTTTAAAATCAGCACACCTGCGTGCACACTTCAGAAGCCCTCACAAAATAAGCGGGCGGGATGGGCGGAATAAATAAGCAGGCCTTTCAAGTGTAGATATTCGTGCTCTAGAGGGGGCTGTGCTTCCCATGCGGGCCCACCCCACTCTGCCTCACTCAAGGGCAAGGCGTCAGCCTGCAGGGGCACGCCTCAACGAGTCGGCGTGAAAAAGACAGAGGTCCCCCAAAAATCAGATGAGCGCCAGGCTGTGCTGTGGAACCGTCCACCAAATCGCTGACCTTAAAACCCAAGACCCGGGTTCGAGAGCTACATTCCGCGTGTATAATTCCGCATACCTTACCAAACATGTAAGTGCATGATCTCTAATACAGGCCTATGCAGTGGTTATGATAATCTGTTGCTTTTCATTATTCTCTCTTCTCTCTATTTCTCTTGTGATGTCATTTTGTTATGTCTGATATATATTAGGTATTACTTGGAGGTGAGTTGAAGTTTTATCTGAAGTTATTTTATATATATATATATATATATATATATTTTGTTTTAACGTATGCTGCACATGGCTGTTCTTTTTTTCTGTTTTCTTTTGTATTATGTGTAAAAGTTTGATTGAACTATCTACACAATTAAAACAAAAATGGGCACCTCCAGGTTGTCACGGGTGGAGAGAGATGGACGTCGCCTGCGCTATTCAGTTTGTGCCCACCCCGGCATGTTGATAAACGAGTTACCAGAAAAGGGAACCCTTCTACAGCCCAGCAGACTGAGTTCGGAAGCAGCCCAACCACATCCTTTCAATGGTCCTGCATGTCCAGTTCAAAATATAACTTGCATGCCTAAAACCCCACTTGTATGCAGTGCATGCTAAAAGCTGGAGATCCGGTTGTCAGGTTGCCCACATCGTTGTGTGGGCGGACCCCTGTTGGGTCCCACAGGACATGACGTCCCGGACGTGACGTCAGAGGAAGGGGAGGGACGAGGGCAGGTTCGGCAGTTCCGCCGATGTATTGAATAAAGGAAGTCGCATGACACCTGGCTCCCGCGTATCATTCCTGCGCAAGCAGGGCCTTCTGAGAGGGGACGCTTCAGGTAGAAGCGGCGCCCCAACACCGGTGCCCACACCTTTCACGGCAAGAGCCCAGCACTGTTTGCATGCAATGAGTTCTGCCGAGGCCAGGGAACATGTATGATTAGAGCATCCATGCCAGCATTCGCGAGATACTGGTGAGGTCTTGCTTTTAACTTTGCATTTTGGGACTTGTAGTCCTGGGTTTCTAAAGAGGACACCTATGACTACAAGTCCAGGAATGCAAAGTGAAATCCAGTACTGGACTAGTAGCTCCCATATGGAATGGTGTATGATGGCATGTACATAAGCTCTCCTATAGAAAGATCATATAAGCGATTTGCTAGCCTGCAGTCAGCATCTAGATGGCTCAGCAGAGTCCACTATGCAGTCGGGGAAGCTCTCCCACCATGACATCTTTATTTCACGGCAAGCGATCAGTAGGACGCAGAGGTGAGCAAATCACGATAAAAGACCTTCCCGTAGCTCACAGCAGGCATGGTGAGGTGAGACTCACCCCCCCTTCACGCTGGCTACTCCCCCCTGCACATCAGGCTGATCACTCATTAGACATCTGCCCCCTCCCCTTTATATCTTCCACTGTGTTTTATGAAGGTTGGGTGCGTAGAGTCTGGTGCTCAACATTCTTTAGACTTCATTCTTTTAACTATGCATGGATATGCTGTGACAAAAGGAACTAGTAGGGCTCTGGCTGCATCCAAAAAAGAGGGAGGGGGGCAGGGCAGGAGGGGTAGGGGGGCAGGGCAGGGCCTTGACATTTTGGTTGCAATCCTTATTGGCTCCTGTTGCATGGGGGCTTGACTAGACAATGCCTGGAATAATAGAAAAAGGCCCTAGATTCATCCCTTACAAAAATACCCAAACAATATATTAATAATTAGTACCCGGCAGGGGTGTGGCTTTGTCCTCATAGCCAATGGGGAGGCTCAGAGCAGGGGCATTACCATACGGTAATCCTGCCGCTCTGAGCCTCTCCAGTGCTGGAGGCCGCCATCTTTCCAGCCGGGGAACAAGGTAAGTGCCCCCACCTGCACTCCCCAACCCCCTTTTGCCTCCAATGTCTCTCCTTTCCCTCCCGCCCACTTACCTTCTTTATTCTGTACCTGATTTGCGACGCGCCGCCATGAAAAGGGGGAACGGACTACCCTTCTCCCGTTTAATGGCAGACATCTTTTTTTTTCTTTTTCGGGAGTTGTGAAACGTTTCATAACTCCCAAAAATATTCTATTAGTAGCCCGGTCCAATGGGCCGGGAAACTAATAGCAATAAGCCCCTTGCTGGGGGTGGCATTACTGCTTCAGGTAATGCCCCGGGGCCTGTGTTAAGGCCCTCGCTTTGCTCTGGCCTGGAACTATGGGCCCCGGGGCATTACCTGAAATGGTAATGCCACCCCCAGCGCAGGGCTTATTGCCTGAGTAAAATCTTTGATCCAACTATTCATGCAAATTAAATATGATACTATTTGACACGCAGATCTCTTCAGAGCACTTTTATTAGTCTTATGGTTGAGTCCTCATTTGCACTAAAACAGACGATTATAAACATAGTTTAGACACATTGAGATTGGCATTAAATTAGTACTTCATAGGGTTCTAAACACTGTTAGTAGGTAAAAATGACATTTTCCTACATGCATACTAGAGGACGTCAATACAACTGTTACAGATGAGGCTTTAATATTCATTTTCTATTGTCACGGTATCCTTTTCTCAAAAGAATTGTATTTCTCAATGACACTAATTAAGCAAAACAGAAATGCAATACTTTGCGCAAGCCCATACCTGTACCTTAAATTCAATACACTTTTCAGTTGCCAGTTAATCATCTGGCTATCACTTCAACGGAATGAATCAAAACCAGCTTAAAATTAGAGGCCATGAGTGCAGTGGGGTGTCCCTCATGAAATGGAGTCATCTGGCAAACCTACTCCCATGCAAAATGCACCTCTGGTCCGTCTCCCCTTTGGTGCTTGGCTCCCTGGTGCGTCACTCTCCTCTGGTAAGTTGCCCCTTGGGTTCTTGGCAGCTCTGGTCCACCGCCCTTCTGGTCCTTGGCTCCCTGCTGCATCACTCTCCTCTGGTCAGTTGCCCCTCGGGTTCTTGGCAGCTCTGGTCCACTGCCCTTCTGGTCCTTGGCTCCCTGCTGCGTCACTCTCCACTGGTCAGTTGCCCCTCGGGTTCTTGGCAGCTCTGGTCCACCGCACTTCTGGTCCTTGGCTCCCTGCTGCGTCACTCTCCTCTGGTCAGTTGCCCCTCGGGTTCTTGGCAGCTCTGGTCCACCGCCCTTCTGGTCCTTGGCTCCCTGCTGCGTCACTCTCCTCTGGTCAGATGCCCCTCGGGTTCTTGGCAGCTCTGGTCCACCGCCCTTCTGGTGCTTGGCTCCCTGCTGCGTCACGCTCTTCTGGTCAGTTGCCCCTCGGGTTCTTGGCAGCTCTGGTCCACCGCCCTTCTGGTCCTTGGCTCCCTGCTGCGTCACTCTCCTCTGGTCAGTTGACCCTCGGGTTCTTGGCAGCTATGGTCCACCGCCCTTCTGGTCCTTGGATCCCTGCTGCGTCACTCTCCTCTGGTCAGTTGCCCCTCGGGTTCTTGGCAGCTCTGGTCCACCGCCCTTCTGGTCCTTGGCTCCCTGCTGCGTCACTCTCCTCTGGTCAGTTGCCCCTCGGGTTCTTGGCAGCTCTGGTCCACCGCCTTTCTGGTCCTTGGCTCCCTGCTGCGTCACTCTCCTCAAGTCAGATGCCCCTCGGGTTCTTCGCAGCTCTGGTCCACCGCCCTTCTGGTGCTTGGCTCCCTGCTGCGTCACGCTCTTCTGGTCAGTTGCCCCTCGGGTTCTTGGCAGCTCTGGTCCACCGCCCTTCTGGTCCTTGGCTCCCTGCTGCGTCACTCTCCTCTGGTCAGTTGACCCTCGGGTTCTTGGCAGCTATGGTCCACCGCCCTTCTGGTCCTTGGATCCCTGCTGCGTCACTCTCCTCTGGTCAGTTGCCCCTCGGGTTCTTGGCAGCTCTGGTCCACCGCCCTTCTGGTCCTTGGCTCCCTGCTGCGTCACTCTCCTCTGGTCAGTTGCCCCTCGGGTTCTTGGCAGCTATGGTCCACCGCCCTTCTGGTCCTTGGCTCCCTGCTGCGTCACTCTCCTCTGGTCAGTTGCCGCTCGGGTTCTTGGCAGCTCTGGTCCATCGCCCTTCTGGTCCTTGGCCCCCTGGTAAGTCACTCTTCACTGGCCAGTTGCCCCTCGGGTCCTTGGCAGCTCTGGTGAGTTACAGGCAAAAACAAACAGAAGCTAAGTGATTCCCTTTTCTGTATACCGTTACTGCCTAAAGTGCAATTTGAAAGTCCAAAATGTCCACGCTTTTGTTTTGCAAGGTGCATCCACGCAGTCAGATTCGGCGTTGAAAGAAGAACGACATGGTAATAATAGCCATGTTACAATCATTGTACCTCCCACCCTAACTAACAACACATATCGACACATAGCTCTGTTGTGTTTTACCTATTCTGGATATGTGGATATTTCCTATATGTATGTGTATGTCTGAGTCTGGAATGTTGGGTATGGAGTGTTCTAGTTGGAATGTTATGATGTGAGTGCCTGTGTTCCTGAATTGTCAGTTGGAGAACTTAAGCTTGGCACAGGGGGACCGGTGGATGCTTCTCTCTTAAGAACCTGTCTTAAATGTAACCTAATGTACTTACCTGTGTATCACAAACCTCCTAAAGCTACCCAAGTCAACTAAGGCTCCTGAGTGAATTATCTAGCCCTTAGACATACAATTTAACAAGCTCCTCCACCAAACAACACGGGTTACACCACAGAAGGTACACCACCAGAAGGTGCACTAAATGTCCCTAAACGTCACCCTAATCCATCACAGGTACACCAACACAACTTTCCACACTCAAGTACTACTCTGACAAATGTCACAGGCAACCACACAGTTACTTTAACACTCTGGAGCGCACGTTGACCACTGCTGCAGACAGCTCACAAAATATCTAAAACTTACACCCCAGAGAGAGCCCCATCCCTTCGGATCTGCCCACATTAACATTTCAACAAAGCAACCTTGCCCTGCCCCCTGCTGCTAAATGAGTTCCCTTCTCTACCTGTTGCAAATCCGGAAGTGCCTAGAAACCATGAAAATGGCAGGCTTTACAGGGTTGAATAACAAAGCATAATAGGGATTAGAAAAGAGTGTCATTCTCCTTTGGTGCAGAGCTCTGGATGGCCCTGGCAACCGGATGGTAACAGTCCCTTGCCCCTCACTATACTCAAATCTCTGGTGCCCTGAATGTCTGGTGAGACTATATATCTGCCTATCAAATCAAGTGATAGTGGTCTGAGGGAGGACCAGTGGAACAATAATGCAATTCTAGGTGATGACATTGGGACCCCGAAAAACAGAGGAGTATGAGGGTACACCATTTTCACAAAATCATAAAATTCAGCCCATATGTTAGGGCGTCTGTTTTACGAAAAGTGTGACCTTAATCACGTCTAAGTACTCCAATTGGTGCAGATAAATCAGAGTGAGATTAGATAATTTGCCCAGGATCACACACGTTGGCTAAATAGTGAAAAGGATGTTAAGCCACTCTGCAGTTTAAGCACTTGGACATACACCTTTCAAGCTTTCCTTGGTACAAATATTTACATTTTGGATTTCAAGGCCTGCAATAATAATGTTTTACAGGGTTGACTTGCAAAGAACACATATTGCAGCAACCTCACAACATGTAAATCCTTGCAGAAACATATTAAGCTAAAAGAATATCATCACTGTAGCTTTATTTTGTACCCCTTGAAAGCAATGCCATAAGTCCTAGTATGAAAAATAATGAAGATTACCGAGGCGTGTAGCGCTGGGAGTCTTGATTCTATTAAAGGCACATAGGCGAGCATTATGCTTTAACTTCTTTAACGCTACTCTCCAGCAGCCTTTCAAATCTTCCACAGTTTTTAAATATAACAAGATAAACACACTCAAAAAAATGTTCTCTTCTTTTTAAACAAATTCGGAACTACCCAGGAAAACTCTATCTCCCATGAGTCCTTTCCTACTAGGGCAGTTTCCTTCTTACAGCCCAACCAATCAGGACCTAGCAGCCCTCTCATGTCATGCCCTGCCTGAGTCCTTTCCTTTTCTTTTTGATGAACTGAACTTAACATATAAAAGCTAACAAATTCACGTTCAAATGTCACAAGACCTCGGAAGTAGCCAACTCAAACGCTGCCATTCCCTCGAAACTAGATGACTCTGCTTATCCCTTAAGCAAACTCTCTCATCTCGCTGTACTCTCACCACATGCAAACTCGCAGTGTCTTCTGGTTATCCTCTGTAATAGAGAAGGTACCATTAGGGTGGGAAATACGCTAGGGAAATAACGCGCTAGCGGCACACTTCACGCCAAATTCCCTGATTCCAACCTCACCACCCTCAGCATATTTCTCTGGGCGGGATAATGCTTGCCTCTGTGTCTTTAATAGAATCAAGACTCCCTGCACTATATGCCTGTGTAATCCTCATTATATGTCAAGACCGGAGGCAGGCATTATGCTTGTTTATAGTTTGTTACTACTGCTGTTGTAAGTGAAGAAACTGGCTTGAAATAAAAGGTGCAGAATGTAGAGTCGCTTGAGCAGTCGGCTGCTTTGAGAATGTCTTGCAAGGATGCCCCAACTGCGAATGCCCTAGATGCCATGGCTTCTCTTACTTAATGCGTGTCAAAGACTAAAGTGCCAATCCCGGCTAATGCTAAAATCTCTTTCACCCATCTGGTGATGGCAGCCACTGCTACTGCACAAAAATGCTCCTACGCTCGATCAGCAGCTGTGTTATGCCCTGCGGTCTAACTTGCGTGGACAGCTTCTCATACACCTTGATACACTGTGATGCACACAATCTAGCGTTGACCGGATAGTAGTATAGTATGGATAAGAGATCGCCTTCGAGTTACCTTTAGTCTGCCTGGCAATGCTAAATGCTACGCCCTCAGGATAGGACACTTTCCTGTCAATCTCTAGTGCCTTGACGTCAGACACCGTTCAGCACGACACTAAGCATAGCAACATGGCTAGCTTTCCCAACAATTGCTTGTCTGATAACTGATTGTTATCTGGCCATCGTGCAAACAGATCCAGGACTTTATTGACATCCCATAACGTGGAGTACTTCGGGGTAGACAGCTTAACCATTTTGAAGACGCCTAAGTAGGCCTGGTGTTCCCCTACCGGGGAGCCGTCCACCTGTTTGTGTCTGGCAGAAATAGCAGATCTATACATTCCTATGGTCCTAAATGCCTTCCCGTCTTGTGATAGGGGTGCTAAGAAATTAAGCACCTGGACTACAGGGGCAGAAACGGGATGAACACCTTGCTGCACGCACTAGCACACCCAATGTTGCCATGCAGCTTGTTCTGAAATACCTGCCATATTCCACCATCCCCCGAAATCCTGCATGCCAGGAGCCAGAGGCTCTGTGTTTGAATCAGAGGATGAGGTTGTCCTGTCCGGATCCGAGAGCAGGTCCTCCTGGGATGTAATCACCCTCGGGAAATCCGAGGAAAGTTCCATCAGACTGGAAACCAAGTGTTTGACCTCCACTCGGGCACTATCACTACTGCTTCTCCCCGCTCCCTGCAGATCTTCGCAAGGGCCCTGGCCATAAAGATAAATGGGGGAAAGGCATAGTGCATTGGGGCTGAGGAACGTGTCTGCCCCAGCACTCCCGGGTCCAGCCTCCAACTGAAGTACCTGGGTAATTGAGCATTCAGGCGGGACAAAAATAGATCTGTATGAAGTGGAACCCACAGGTCTCAGATCCTGCAAAAAGTCTCCCTGTGCAGTCTCCAGTCACTGGAGTTTTGCAGGTAACGTGAGTTCCAATCCACTACCGCATTCTGTATTCCCGGCAAGTACTCCACCGTAATGGAGATCTGATTGCTGAGGCAATAAGGCCAGAAGTCTTTCGCTAGCTCCACCAACATTCTGGATCTGGTGCCTCCCAGATGGTTGATGTAGCAGACCGCTGATAGGATGTCATCCTGAGAAGGATGCAACATCTTGTCCAATCTTTTATCAGCGCCTTGATTGCAATGGAGCCTGCCAGTAAATCCTGGCAGCTGATGTGCAGGGCCAACTCCGCCTACGACCATCTGCCGCCTATTTCCAACTGGCCGCATCTTGCGCTGCAGCCTGACCTGTTCGTGTCTGATTCTATAACCAGGTGCGGTGCATCATCAAAAATGGCGCACCCATTCCATGCCTCCATATTGTGGAACCACCACTGCAACTCTGCATTTGCTTCCTTGTCTAAGGGCACTAGTTGGTGATATCTCAGCCCCTCCTTCAAATGTCTGATCTTCACTCTCTGAAGTGTCCTGTAATGTAAAGGGTCCAGAAAGATCGCTTCTATTGATGATGCTAGCAGACCCACTTATCTGGCTAGATTATGAAGCAATATAACCTGCCTCTTGAGCAGCCCTCTCAATTCCTTCTTGATCGTTATGAGCTTAGGTGCTGGAAGTTCCAGCGTCGCCCCGGTAGTATCTATGATGAAATCTAGGAACTCCATGTCCTTGCTGGGGACAAGGTCTGATTTATCCTGGTTTATGAAAAAAATAGCGATGTGAGCAGAGTGCTTGCTCACTGAACTTGCTGTAACAGCTGTCCCTTGTCTTGGGCTAGGAAGAGAATGTCGTCCAGATATGCGATCATCCTCTCACCTCTCACTTGAATCGCGCTCCCACCGGCCTCATGAGCTTTGTAAAGGCCCAAGGAGCTGAATACAGTCCAAAATACAGACACGTGAGCTGCCACACTTGTCCTCTCCAAAGAAAATGCAAAAAGGGATGGTGCTTGTGGTCATTTGGCACTGTCAGGTATACAAGGTATACATTTTTGAGATCCAAACACGCTTACCAGTTCCCTGTCCTCAGAATGTCCTGGAGGAGATCAATCCCCACCATCTTGAAATGACAGTATACTAGCCAGCCATTCAGACCTTTGAGGTTTATTACTGGCCTCACCTTACCCTTGCTGTGTACCAGGAACATATTACTGTGGAATCCCTCTCTCTGGGGGAAGCTCCTCTCTATCGCACCTTTCAATCTGAGCTGTTCTGGCTCTACTTCTAGCAGTTGCGCTTCTGCTTACGAACATTGCATTGGCAGTGGGGGCTGCGCTTGCTGAGGGTAACCTGCGAATTCCAGCTACTGGCTGTAATACCCAGGTAATGCTTGATAGATTACGCCAATTTTCTAAAAACGGACCTGTCGCCCACCACTGGAGGGTAAACATGCAGAACCTTTTGTGAGCCTTTGAAGTAAATGTAAACACTTATAACAAAATGAACTAGTGGTACAGTGTACCAATGATTGTTTTACACGTCCACCTCTGAATCTATGTGAATGTTAGGCGGAAACCTTCCCGTTCCCTCTGGGACCACTGCAAAAGATTTAGGACTACAGGTGTTTGGCAGTAAACCCACTTGGTAGCAGTCTGTACCACACAGATTCTCTTGGTAGCTGTGGCTGAGCAGTCAGACTTCCCTCAAGAAGAGTTAAGCAGTATGTGGAGTATACAATGTAGGGCAATTCTTCACAGTAAGACAAGCAAACACGCAACAAGGCTCAGTGTAAAGATATTAAGGTATTTATTTATAACGGAACATCTATGGAAAACACTATGGCACTATCACGGCAAACACTTCAATCACAATTACTCTACGAAGAAGAAACAATCAATCCCCCTAACAATATTTCGACAAGTCTAGGTTCTACCAGCATCACTTATTTACAGACAGAGGTGTATGCCTCAACCTAGATGGCACTCTAGTATTAGTTAGGACGGGAGAGAAAAATAAGCAGGTTACGAAATCACCACAGTCCAATACTTCACGGGAAAAATGCAAGGCAAGAAGGCAAGAACCACAATAGATCATAAAGTTCAGAGGCCAGGCCCACTCGGAGAGAGGCAAGGCGATATGTCCCAAAAAGTTTCTTAGTGGAAATGCGTTCGAGTCTTTGTAGCAAATTGTTATCGGCAGATTGAACCAGTTCAGAACAATACGGAGGAGAAAGCTTGGAGGCGACCAAACGGAAAGGAGAGGATTAAGACACCTCACTCGAACCGATCGAAAGGGAAGCCAGGTGGACACGGTACCTTGTTTGTGGAGAGACAGATCCGGCAGGGGCAGTTGTTCCTGGTGGTGGATGCACGTCGGGTCTTTGCCAAGAGTAGAGATGATCTCGTCGTCGAAGAAAAGTGAAGTCCGGTGCACCACCAGGGAAGAGACCAGCCGCGGAGTGCTCCGTCACAAGGCACCACCTTTTGGTCGCGGTACAGGGGTTAGTGGCTATCCGGTTGCCGAGGTGCTCTGCACAGGCAATTCGACCACTGCGTCCTGAGGTGAATAAAAAGCAAAGGGGACTGGTTGTTCCCACCAGTCAGGGGAAGAGACTCTCCGGCAGGGAGATCTCCTCTGTCGTCAGGAAGTGGTGAGTCGGTTCCGCAGGGCTCCACCGGAGGTGTCGTCGTGCAGGTCGGCTCAGCATTACCCTCGTCGGATTCTTAGGTCCTGTGGCGACTTCTGAAGATCCAGTCCCAAAAGCCCTGCTTTTATGCAGAAAACCCCCATTCATTCAGCCTAGCTGTCAATCAACACATGCTAAGTGGTGAGGAGGGAGGCTCACCACTTGGGCCAATCACACCAGAGTGCGACCGGAGTTGGCAAGGCAACTCGGTCCAGGGTGCCTAAACCCCCTCCCACACCTCTGTGGTAACCCAGACAGAATAGCACCACTTTGGAGGGTCTCTGTACAGAGGCCCGCCAAAAGTGGAACAAAGGGCTCGACCTTTGGTTTAGGAGTCACAGAGACGAACACAGATGCCATTTTAAAACCGAGTTCTGGCAGAAAATACCATCCGATAAACTTATTTAAGATAAGTAGACCGGTGGTACGTTACAGATTAACGAGAAAAAGTATCAATCTCCAACAATGGGACGAATCCCATAGGGTTATGTTCGGGGTCGAACATAACAAGTAGTTTCCACTGCCACCAGCCAAAACTCGACGAGGGGGGACGGGACAGTGCCCCCTCGAATAACAGATCCAGGAGTAATCGAATTACCCCTACTAGTACGTCCACAATAAGATGGTTTGTACTAGTTCTGTTAGTAAATTTAGGTCTGGTAAAGCCAATGGTGACTTTACATGCCCGGGGAGACAGTAGTCAGTCCCCGGGTATGGAGTCTATGGTGGGGGTCCGCTATGACGCCCCAGTGTTACGGCACGTAGGGTGCGTTGTAACACACATAGAAAAACATATGAGACCCTATGGAGTAAAAGACCCCATAGCCCATAGAACACATTGACATTCAAAGGAATTACACACATTCATGTCCAAGAGTGGGAGAAAAAGAGTCTCACTCTTGGCAGGATGGAAAAAACAAACTCCCGAAATCCAGCAAAGCTGCTGGGGGACTCACTAGGTTAGGAAATTCAGCCTAAACAGAGAATTCTCCCTAACAGTGAACATTTCAATTCCAAAGCACTGCTTTGCCGAGTAGTCCAAAAGAACCCCAAAAAAACAGCCCGCACAATCCTGGAATTTACTGCACAAATGGTTCTTGAGTAGCCCAATTGTTTAGGAAATAGTCCTATCTGTCAACCCTGGGTGTCAACTCTGCTAAAGGAAGTAAAGCAGATCAATGTGCATCCAAAAATGAAATGCTGCCACACACAAAATTGACCTCCTGATTGATGCAAAGGTTTTTAGAGAATCACTCATTTGCTAGTATGGCGGAGGAGACACAAATAAACGCTCAGTACTTTGAATGATTCCTGCCCAAGTAATACCAGTTACAATTAACAAGATTGTCTCCTAAAGCACATCTTCTGTTAATGATTTATATACTCTCTTTCAATAATAATTCCAAATAAGTCCTTTAATAGTTAAGGATGCAAGGGGAGGAATGCACGTCCCTGACACATGGGGTGAAATTGAAACAAGATTAAGAATATTATCCTTAAAAGATTGGATACTTCAGTCCCCTGCACACCTATAATACCCAAACCAGTCAATACATTGAAATTAATTCAATATAGTAGGTTTACCGATCAAGTACTTCAATGATTATAACTTGAACACACTCAGATACTCAATCATAAATTCGATAACATAGAATTAAGAACAAGAATATGATAAACATAGTCTAATCTTCTCTGCAGAATTTTGTCATTTTCGGTGCTGTAGAATGATCACTCAACAAAAATAAAATGTGTGTTTTCCATCTTTTTTAATGAATTCTGCTCAGTGCGTTTTGGGATTGGAATCCCTTTCTCAGGAGCTATATTTTTCTTGTTCTGTCTGGATGATGTAATATTTTTTACAATTAGATGTCTATAGCATCTTATCATTTATATAGCATAACAGATTAATGTTACTAGCATGTTTATTCTTAATACAAATTATTATTTTTTTAGATTATTATTTCAATTTATAATACCTGATGGAATTCTCACGATCAGTTTATGTGTATTTTCGATTTTTTAATCTTGCCACTTTATCCAAATGAGTAGATCCTATTCAAAGGATCTCTGTAAATTGACTCAACCGTGTTATAACATTTAGCTCATGGGTATCCCAGTACTGTATTAAGTAAAAATAAAGTGTACCTCTTAATGCTGTTAGACGTTCACCATTTGGTTGGAGATTCAAAGAGATACTATGCTGGGAATAACAGTCTATTGGTAAAGCCAAGGGGAACTATATACCCTTTTCTAGTACTTAAATTAGATCTTTCTGGTTAGATCGTTTTAAAGTCACAGAGGTGTTCTTTTTTTTTATCCGCAATTAGTATGGAGCAGCGAAATGATGTACCAATACATTGTATCAAAAAGGTATCTCTTTAAATAGAGATTGAAAGATCTCTTTCAATCTCTTTGAATGGAAAGTGATGACGTCATTGCGTACATTTAGATAGCGTAAATAGAATAATTCAGTCACATCCTTTTTCCTATTCTTTTCTGCGCCCTGTTGCGGAAGTGGTCAGGATGGTTGCGAGTACCAAGTAGGTTCCAGTTGCGTGGATGAGCAAACAACCACAATCTTCCGCTTAAGTTTTCTGTGGCACAGTGATGGTAGGAGAAACGGATGCCACCAGGAACCTGCACTAAGGAATGGCGCATACCTTTCAATGACATTTCACAAGATAACTATTTGTCAAAGACCTTTTCTATGCTATCTTCTCTCGACTGCTTGAACAGTAGTAAGATGGTGAGTAACAACAGGCAGCACCAAGTATTATGTAACTCTGTCTCTTTATATTCATCCGGTTGCAAGATCAAGTGTAGCAGCCCCAGGCTCAGCCTCCCCTTCCCTCCGGTCTCCTCTGCAACCCAGTCAGGTCAAACCCACACATTCTTCCTCCACATTCCACAATGCAAGATGGATCTGAGCTGCTGACATTGTAAACCTTGTTAATTTACATGTTTCTCTATTCCTGCAATACATAACACATACATAACTTAATACATGTTTGATCGTGCTATCATATGTAACACATCTCCTTCCCTTATCAAAGACACGTCTGACACACTCACACATGGTACAGGCTACATTGTCCCTTTCCCACTTGTAGGTGGTAGTAAGGCCACCTTCTCTCTGTTCTATATATCACAATCATCTAATCTTACAAAATTTCACATATTTTCAATGACAAGGTAGGACTTGGAATACCTCATCCACCCCTTTTGCCCATGTCTCCCAAGTTTCACCCTTACTATTGACCCTCTTGGCAATGAAATTTCACGCACCCAGTGATACCTCTCCTCCAACCTCCTTGCACTCTCCACCATCCTCCTCTTCATCTCCTCATCATTTGCTTCTATTTCCGTTGCTCTGTCAACCACCCAGGCCACAGTCTGGTGTTCGGTTTCCGAATCCAAAGATTTTCAAATGGTGAAACACCAGTCATATCATGTGGTGCCAACCAGTATTGAAGCACTCTTTCCATTACAGCACTAATTTCCTGTGGAGGTGCTATCCTCACCACATCGATCAAAGTCCTATTCAAGCATTCTACCATTGCATTCCCCTTTGAGCAATACAAGGCTGTTGTACATGGTGTATTCCATTTGACTCTAAAAAATCAACAATCTCTCTAGCCACAAATGGCAGACCATTGTCCGTGATCAACTTGCGCAGGAATCCTTGCCTCCAAAATATTGATTCTGAAAATGTTATAATTCTACGCACACTAATCTCCTTCACCAAACACACCTGTGGCCGTTTTGACAAAACATCCACTGCCACAATCACGTAATTGCTGTGTGCACCTCTCACTCTCACACACAAGGGCCCCAATAAATCCACTGCAACAACATCCCACACTATGGGCCTCATTAAAAGGTTGCCGGTCCGGTAATAATGATACCGGTATGTGAATACCGGCATCGCCTACCAGACCGGTGCATTACGACCCGCAATGCTGGTGCTACCGGCATCTGCAGGGACCCATTGTGACCGGTTAGCACCTTCCAGCAATGAGCGCGGGCACGCCGCAGCCGTGCCAGTAACACTGGCATGCCACAAGGAAGTGCATATTATGAAGTTCACAGACCTGCACTTACCGGCATCCTGATGCAGGTAAGAATGGTTACCATGATGCTGTTAACACCGGCATTGCGGGGAAGTCATAAATAGCAATCTGCTATGTTGAGACCTGCCGCATGTGCACACAATCAGCACAGGTGGAGGCAATGGAGTCTGACACAGCACAAAAGGCACACACCCACACACCATACCCCTTCCAAACACAAAATGCTACCATTAGCAGTTGCAATACTGGGGCTGGAGGACATGCGTGCACTGCTACTAGTCCAGCAGGCATTGAACCAGGGAATGCAGCGGGGAGAAGGAGGGTGAGACAGGACCAGCACATACCATCAGTACAGGCAGCTGTACCACGCAGGCAGCCACCAATCCCTCGCCTAAGGGCCAGTCCATTTGACCTAACCCCTGCACAGATCCACACCCTGTGCTGCCTGGACAGGGACACCATATGCACAATAGTGGACCTCATCCATGACGACCTGGTAAGCCTCATCAACATCCTGACGGGCATCCCCCTCCTTGCTGACAGTAGTGTCTGTGCTGCACTTCCTTGCCACAGGCACCTACCAGCACACAGTGGGGCAGCTGCATGGCATCTCACAACCATGTTTCTCCTGTGTGCTCAACGAGGTGCTTGATGCCCTCCTGAAACATGGAAGGGACCACATATATTTACTACGGACTGTGGAGGAGGAGAATGCTTCCAAAATAGCATACTATGCACTGGCAGGCATGCCAAACGTAATTGGTGCCATCGACTGCACCTATGTGGAGCTGGTAGTCTGGCAGCCGAAGATGAAGTGTACTGCAACAGGAAGCTCTACCATTCCCTGAATGTCCATATGGTGTGCGATGCAAGCAAAATAATTACACATTGCTGTGCAAGATTCCTGGGATCCACACATGATGCCATGGTGCTGCGCAACTCCATGCTTCCCCGCTACATGGCACGATGCGCTGCACAGCGTACCGGGCTGCTGGGTATGTCCAATGACAGGGCAATGAGGGGTGTTTCCTGGGGGGGACCACAAGCATAGGCAACCTGTCTGCTGGCTGGGGTATGAGGGGTGTTGCCTGGGGGGGGACCACAAGCATAGGCAACCTGTCGGCTGGATGGAGTATGAGGGGTGTTGCCTGGGGGGTGGGGGAACCACAAGCATAGGCAACCTGTCTGCTGGCTGGGGTGTGAGGGGTATTGCCTGGGGGGGACCACAAGCATAGGCAACCTGTCTGCTGGCTGGGGTATGAGGGGTGTTGCCTGGGGGGGACCACAAGCATAGGCAACCTGTCTGCTGGCTGGGGTATGATGGGTGTTGTTTGGGAGAAGGGACACAGCAACCTGGGTGGCAAAACTCTGACCCCAATCACCTCGACAGAATGTTGGACACAGCCAATGGATGCAGATGTGGCATGCCTACACAGCTGTGTGTTAAGGTAAGCAACATACACAGCGACCCCACCCCAGCACATGCACCTTGAACACCATCAGACATGAACCAAAGGTACCAGAATGCACCACCCTGCAGGCACAATGCATGAAATACATGAGCGGAGCAAAGTCCATCACGGGGCATGCAGCCATGCCTGCGGCAAATCCAACTGCCACACATGGAAATCTCTGTCACTGCACCCACCCCACAGGTACACTGCAGACCAGTATACCGGCCCAGGCACCTCAAGGGACACTTCCAATTGCAATGGTGCACGCAAGGAAACTAATGTAATCACCAATCCGTTACCACCACTAACATATGGGCGAGTGGCGCAGGAGCCATCCACAGTACCTCTGCTCCACCATGCCAGTACACACCCAGCCCCATCACAGAAATGTTTGCCGTCACTGGCGGACCATACCACCATTGCCATTGTGCCTTGGTCATATGGGGGAAGGCAGTGATGGACACGTACATGGTGACATCAAGTAGTCGTAAACATGATTAGCAAACCACTGTGTATCATGGAGCACATCAGGCAAAGGTGTCATGATGGACTCCACATGTATAATATATATTTCAAATGCAACACACCCATCAGATGTCAGCACATCATGGTAATTCTCAACTCATTTGTGTGAGTGCTGTACCTGATGGAAAGGTCCCTAAGACGTGAACGGCACACATACCCCCAAGCATTGATCCTGCCTAAGTACACTTACCTGGGTCTTACTATAAGGAAATGTCAAGTGCAGTCATGATGAATCTGTGGCATGTGACCATGAACACTGTACAGGCATTGCACACAAGGAATGACAACAATGTTCACAAATACACTTTCCATTGCTCCTGTGCAGGTGATGCTGGGTATCCCCTGAAGCCGTGGCTCCTGACCCCCATCAGGCAACCGGTCAACAGGCACGAAGAGGACTACAACCGTGCACATACACGCGCACGTGTCAAGATTGAGCAGACTTTTGGCCTGTTGAAGGCCCGTTTTCGCTGCCTCAGCAGGTCGGGTGGGGCACTCATATACAGGCCTGAGAAGGTGGGCAAGATGGTGTTGGCATGTGCCATGCTGCACAACATGTGCATCCGATGCAACGTACCCCTGCCCCCTGACACGGACCTGATTCCAGCAGAAGATGAGGAGGAGGATGATGAAGATGCTGCATATCGACCACGGTACAATGTGAATGAAGGACGTGTTGTACGCCAAACTTTGATTGCACAATACTTTTGATGGACTGGGTAACACAAGGCACTGGGAATGGGGGACACTGGGCACTGTCAAGAAATAAATTGACACACACTCAAAAAGCATGTCCAGTCATGTGTTTTTCTTATGCACACCAGGTGTATTAATTAAATGAAAACTATGTGGACAGGGACCAACGTGGACCTCTACCCATTAATATACAACAAACTGTGTCATGGCTACCATACCTTACGCACGCGCCGGGCCACATGGTAGACAGCAAAGCTTACTGTCCTGGAGTTCTCTTGCATGACCCGGCGTCTGGCTTCCCCTTCTGCAACGTGCTGCTTGACCATATCATGCATGGCCTGCCGGCGCTCCTCCATGCGGGTCAGCCGCCCCTCAAGGTCCCGGATGTATTGTGCAGCTGGTGGTTGCATGGGAGGTGGTGTGTGTCTGGTTCCAGGGCTGCGTGCAACTACGGGCATGTCCTCCGCACAGCTGTGTCCACCTGAGCCAGGTTCAGAAGAGAATTGTGGGGTAGGCAGCATGGTTGGGGTGTTCAGCATGTCCTCATGTCCTGCGGTGTCTGCCTCCTCCAGTTCCTCCTCCTCCTCCGCGCTATGTTGCGCGGATTGTGCCGCCTCACCGAGGTCACTGGTGGCTGTTGACTTTGGCCCCTCCACATCGGTGGCCGCTGGGGATCCCTGCTCATCCACCTGAGGTGTTTTCTGTGGGGCAGATGTTTTTTTGTTGTGACCTTTGTGGCAGGGGTGCCTTTTGTAATGGGTGCCTTGATGGCAGCAGTGTGTCCTTGCTGGGGCGCCTTCCTGGGTGTTGGTGGTAGCTGCTCAGCTAGTTCTCCAGCCTGTGTGCCCTATTGGCTGGGGGGCTGTGACTTGGGAGTGGTGGCTCGCTTCTGGCCAGCCCTTGATGTTGAAGGCCTGGAGGCGTCATCGTTCCCTCGGCTCTGGCATGCTGGTGTCTTTTTTGGTGTAAGTGTGTGCTCCGCCTCGCTGTCTGATCCCGTGCCTGTGGGGGACAGAGAGGCAGGGCATCAGTCATGGGTGAACGTACATCCTACATAAATCAATGCTAGTACATTTGGAGTCCTGTGCATTCTCGTGTACATGTTGGAGGGGCGGCCATGGTGCTTACAGGAGTTGGGGGGGGGGTGCAGTGTTTGGGCATCCTTCTGGTGCAGCCATGATGGGCATGGTGTCTGTTGGGTGGCCTACAGGTGTATTGTGGCTTGTGTGCTGTAGCCATGCCTCAGGGGCTGTGTGTCATGTGTTGTTTAGATGTGGGTCAGATGTGCTTGCACAGTGTGCATTGTTGCATTGGTGTTTACACTGCGTGCATGGTCATGGTGGCTGGGTGGGTTAAGTGTCAATCGGTAGTGGTGATGTGTGCACCTTGCAATGGCATGGCACAGTGATCAGGCCTGCATCTGTACGGAGATGTATATGTGTGTGTGTGCATGCAGATGGTGCTTGTGTTTGCAATTGGGGACTCATGTGGTTTGTGTCAGTGGGGTTTGTTGTGTGTTTTCATGGCAGGGATTTTGCGGTTTTGTAGGGGCTCACTTTAGGTGGGAGGTGATGGGCCCTGTATTTGCACTCATCTACTTGCCATTTGGACTCCACCATTGTACTTGGGGTATTAGGTGTGTGTGGTGACTTTTGTATTACGCTAAGGGTCACTCACCGTCATCGGCCGATGAAAGGACACGCATCTCGAAATGGCCAACACCCTTGATGGACTCCATGTCTATGACATTGCTGCATGTCTCCTCCCAACCAGCCAGCTTGATAGGGGATGGTGCTCCGCCACCTGTGGCCTGGGCCTGGCTGCAATTTGCTGAAAGGATTTTGCGGACACGCAGCCGCAGATCATCCTAGCGTTTCCTGCACCTAGTTGACAAACAACAGCCTCTAAAAACGCATGCTAAATATGCACACTTCGCATATAGATTGCGAATCTTATCGCCAGAAGTGTGTATCCAGCAGGGCTAGCTCAGCATTCTATCCTTCGAGGTTGATAAACCGAATATCATTAATTTATTGGGTAATATCAATAACTGTTATCTAGGGCACGAAAAGTCCAACAGTAGAAACAAGTTAGTAATACTGAAAAAAACACATTTTCTGAGGGATTTAAGGCTATTAACAATACACATGCAACATACTCGTAACTGAACATCATGAGTACACCCGGAACTTTGTGAGTGCAATCCACGCTCTTCCGCTTGCAGGAACTCAAATTAAACTCCAATCTAAAACTTTCTTCGCAAAGGAAACGCAAGTTATTAATTGGGAAAAAGAATTAAAACAAATAAGGCTACAATCGCTGTTGCCAATAATGATTGCATCAATATGAGCACCTCTATTAGGACAAATAATAAAGTCTTAAATGTCATGAACATTCGATAGTTGGGTGCCTGCAGGCATGCTGTGATGCACCAACCCTTCTCACATTCCTACTCACAAGAGAATGGCCTGCACTCTGAGTACTTCACCTGGGGAATGCCCAGTGGCCATACTCAAAGCGTAGCACCCTTACTCACAATACTCATAAGGCACGGTCAGTGGCCATGTCCAAAGCACAACCCCATTTTCATTTTACCCATAAGGCACGATCTAAGGCCATGCCCAAAACACAGCACCCATATTCACAATACCCATAAAGTATGGTCTATGCCCAAAGCACAACACCCGTACTCAAAATACTCATAAGGTATGGTCTATGTCCATGCACAAAACAATACACCAGTATTTACTTTACGCATAAAATATGTTGTTTGGCCATTCTCAGAGCCCAACACCTGTTCTCACAATACTCATAAATCATGATTTATCCCCAACAGCACAACACCCAAAAGCACAATACCCATAATTCAGGGTCTATGCCCAAAGCACAACACCTGAACTCACAATACCCATAAGGCAGGGTCTATGCCCAAAGCACAACACCCAACCTCGCAATACTCATAAGGAATGGTCTATGCCCAAAGCACAACACCCAAACTCACACACAATACTCATAATAAATGGTCTATGCCCAAAGCACAACACCCACACTGACAATACCCATAAGACAGGGTCTATGTCCAAAGCACAACACCTTTACTCACAATAGTCATAAGCACAGTCGATGGCCATGCCCAAAGCAAAATACTCACGAGGCATGGTCTATGTCCATGCACAAAACCTATATTTACTTTACCCATAAAATATGGTCTATGGTCATGCCCAACGCCCAACACCTGTACACACAATAACCATAAGGTGGGGTCTATGCCCAAAGCACAACACTGATAGTCAAAATACCCATTAGTTATGGTCTCTTCCCACATCTTGAAAACGATAAATCATCTCTCTTTTCAGGAAATATTTAAAAACCTATATATTTGCTGCTTAAAGTCCCATTTACTGTATGCCTACAAATATTGGTGTATTCAAACTGTCTAGCCCCAAGATGTCAATTCCCGCTCTAAAGTTTCCCTAAACTATTGATCATCCCAAACACAGAACAGCTCTTCACGCTGCCCTCAGGGCATGGAGTTTGGCAACACCCTTTTACCACTAGACACTGGGGATGGATTGGTTGATTGCACCCCATCAGGGAGAAGGATTGCTCTCTGGACAGTATGCACATGCATAGTACCTGGCATACCCATCCCTTAAACAATTGATGATGGAATTGATGACTTCATATCATCAATGCAGTCACTGGTGATGTAATTTTTATTTTTGTTAGCACATTTTTATTAAAGGCATCACACAATACACATATAGCATAGTCTGCAATAAAATAACAAGGTTCAAACATTTGTATAATAATCCATTTTAGTAACATAGATTGCTGATATAAGGTATGGCACATTGCGTTTGGAGCCTGAATGAGTCAAAGCAAAAAGAAAAAGACCTGCCTTTATAAAGTTCGGGGGCACATATAACATACATTATAAATGAGAAGGTGAGGTAGCGGGTAGGGTCAGGGGTCAAGGGGAAAGATATGATAAGGGTACGATTTTAAACCACACAAAAGAAATCATATTAAATAATATCCTTTGACGTTAGGAAATTGGAAAACATTCTCTATTTCAATTAGTATATATGATGTAATAATGTGGTCGAAGCAATACATCCCTCAATTCTATGTATATTGCATATGGAATGCCACCATATTTTATGATTAACCTGGTCAAACTTCTTCCATTTAGTCGTGATAACTTGAACAGTAATCAAAATGAAAAGATCAAATAGAAGTGATGTGTATGTGTCTAAATGATGTTGAAAAAGAGAACTCCCCTGATATAAAATCTTAAAATGAAAAGGTTCATCTAATTTAAAGATACATTTTATAATGCGCCATACATTTTTCCAAAATTTTACAATATACTTGCATTCCGAAAAAATATGTTTGAAAGAATAATCAGCATTATGACAGTTCCAGCATTTATTATCAAAGGATATCTTACACTTAAAAAGCATAGCAGGGGTAATAGAAATTCTGTGACGAAAAAAGAAAAGAGTGTGGGTAAGATTAGCTGTCACCCTTGTGGTCGAGGTTTTTTTCCAGAAAGATGGCCAACCATAGTCTTCTAAAGTAAGAGAGCAGTCTTGTTGCCATTCTTGCTGCGTTTTCCACTGAGGATTTTCCAGCATGACATTGGTGAATTCTTTATAGGAGAGAGAGGCTGAAAGTTGATAATTATACATATGATTCTGTCTGACCCCACATGATATTCTGAGGGATTACATCAAGGGTTCAAAATCCTCTGTAGTAGCATGCATTAATAGAGTGTATTGGTGATAAAAAGACTTGGGAGTGAGGAATTATTCTCTGAATTCAGTGAATGTTAAATGTCTCTTGATTATAAAGTAGATGTACATATTTAATTCCTTTAAGTATCCAATTTTTCCAACAAATAACTTTGCCATTAATCCGTCTAAGATTGTGAAACCATATGAATGGTGATATGAACTTGGAGAGATTTGCAGAAATTAAATATCGTCTAATCTGTTTGGCTGTAAATTGAACATTTGCCGTTCTCCAACCCTTTTTGGTGCAAGTGATGAGATGTGCATCCCATCACTTCTGCCAAAAAAGATGTGCCCGATTTACAAAGGGCATTTGAATGCGCACATTCATGTGCAGAGGGTTTTGGTCACCAGACATATGAGCAGCGATGTTTCTATGAAAAGGATAGCTTCAATCATTGTTTCCAGTGTGGACGGTGTGCAGCTGAGAACAAGCAGATTTGGGCTGTCTCTGTGGTATGATCCTCCTGGCTCTGGTCTTGTCTTGCATACAGGGATAGGATTGATGTGTGGTGTATTTTAAACATTACACATTGGCAAGACTCACCCACAGTCATCCTGGCTCAAGAGTAATCTTGTTTGAGATGGTGTGCTCAGGTGGGTCTTGGACACATGTGCAAAGGACCCTTTTTTATACAGTCTTGAGTGCTCTCCTGTTTGCAGCATTGTGCTCAGGTGGGTCTTGCATTCCTCAGGCACTAATAGATGGTGTGCGCTGTACTGAACAGCTTGTATTCGATCCTTGGATGGTGCTTACCCATCCTCTTTTGTGTTTTTGGAGGAAGCGTGGGAATGTTAATATAGTGAGTTGCTAAACTGTAGTCATAATGAATACACGTCTTTGTGGTGAATTCTGTGTGCTCACTGTGGAAGCATGAATGTTAGGTAGGGTTGCCAGGTGTAACAAATGCTACCCCTGACAACCTCTTTGATACTGCTGGCACTGCCTGTGTGACTCATGGCCTACTGCCTGGCAAACCTCACATGAGAGAAAAATAATTTTATATGTGATAGGTGTTGTATATATGGCACTATTACAGTACCAGTTGGTAAACTACAGCGGCCATGTTAGAATGGACATTTTTATAATGGGAAAGGTTAGGTTTGTTTTTGTTACATTAGATAAAACGCCAAAACTTACCAATTTTTCCCTGACATTGATACAACAACATCTATGATATAGTACCCTTCGAGATATTGATTTTATTTCGTTTGAAAATTGAATATAATATATTCTACATGCCCAAACTACATAACTAAGCACGATGGCTGTGTCCACCATTTTCTGACCTTTTTACCTTTCTTTTAGGGCTATAAATTGGTGGGCATTAGAGCATTTCGTGTTTGGACCTGTGCAAGACATAGCTCAATGCTTTGATATCTTAAAGTTAGTTCCTCTGTATGTTCATTGATAACAGTAATAAGAGGCATTTAAATAGTAATGTTATTATATTGGTTTGCAGGATTGAAGCAAGCTAATTGGTACACTTATCTGCATAGTGCATCTCCACAATTGATAGAACACAGACTATATGTGTGTTCCCAAACTTTTCAAGTGTACCATCAGAAATATGGACTTCTAACTTGACAAATGTGGACTTTTACTGAGTGGTGAGAATATCTTACAGTATTGCATCAAATTAGTGTGTCTGAAATGTATGTTTTAATACTGACTGTGCCTCACTATGCCCTTATATGTGTATGTTTAACTACATAACCTCCTAATCAAAGGTGGAAGATAACCTATATATATATTTGGAAATCTCTTTTTGTGAGTATAAAAAATTTGTTGATGAGAAGTATAGAATTAGTACTAATTGACTATTGGCTAGTTAGAATTATCTATACCCAGATTGAAGAATTTGATGCATCTTCCTGAAGAAAAGTGTTTACTCGAAAAAACATAGAGACATCTTAGTGACTCAGATTCAAAAGGAAGACAGATGATCGGAACACTCTGTACTTACAACTAATTTTCCAATGTGTTAAGAGGTTGGTGTAAAATTGAATGGTTACAGACAACTGGTTACGGATAATTGGAAATGTGAGCAATCCTGACAAGTGATTGTCATTTGAATGTATGATGTTGATATACATTTTGCGGCTTAAAAATGTGTTCAATAGAAAAGAACACTATACTATATGAATTGTGTTTACTAAACATCAAAACTATCTGTTAAACATGTTTTTCTTGTGTTGAACACATATTTACAGATTGCATCAGTTAGGCAACTTCTATTGGTTCTATGTCCCTTCATTGAATACATTTTTTCAAAGTAATTTTTTCTGAAAAAATTACTTTGAAAAAACTAATTTTTTGAAATGTTTTAGGGGTCCCTTCCACAAGCCCCCCTTCCCTATACTCTTATTCCTACCACAGCCCTATCCACACTCATTGTAACCCTTTATCCCCTATATATTTCGATGTGTTTTTCAAAGTAATGTTTTTCAGAAAGAATTACTTCAAAAAATCAGCTTAGGTAAACCAAGCTTCTATTTACACCTCACATGAGGCCATGACAACATCATTAGGCACTATTCAAATATTACATAACATTACATATATGTTGATTTTCGTGGTAACAGATCAATATGGAGTCCCTCATTATCAGCAAAGTATACTGGTGAGAATTGACACTCTAAAGTGTGATGTAGGAAGTTTGACATTTGCATAAAAGTCTACTAACATAACTTTAATAGCACATGCAACTCTTATAAGATGATCTATCAAAAGGTTTACATGAAATCCCTCAATAACACAGATTTATATTGATGATGAATGACACCTTAAAAATATGATTTGGAGAAGTTCAATATTTGCATAAAAGCTATGTAACATAAAATTAGATACATAGCACATACAACTCTTTAAGATGCGATTTGAGGTATTCAAAATATGGTTTCTTATAATCGGCAAAATATTCTCATGAAAAAAGTGATTCTGCAAAGTTCAAATTTCACATAATTAACGAGCAGGTGGAGTTACAGAAAATATCAGTTCCCTTCAAATAAGTCCAACAGTGCATATTCTCAAAGACAATTTGATACTGAATAAGGGAACACAAAACACAGTCCTTCACTTGTCCATGGCAGAAGTAACTCACACAAACGACGTTCATCGAATATGGGGGCAGGGAGAATGCAGGGCAGTTAAAAATGTCAACCGAAGTTCCAAATCGCGTTGTTTGCTGCATATGTGCCTGGGCTGAATCAAGCTGAGTGCAAAGAGACTTGGTCAAGGTTCTGCAATCTTCATAGAAAAAGACATGGTGACTTTAAGCCAATTTAGCATGATTTGAAAATGACGGTGAAATGAAAAGATACCAACGTGGACATAACATATGGAATTTGAAAGCTTTTGGAATTAGCGCCAATTCCATGGAAACACAATTTTGACAAAGTTGATGGTTTTTTGCCTTTTTTGATATAAACCTTTATCTCGCAGTACATTTCACCATTCCATCCCGATCATACCCACGTTACCGCATGTGGCC
Organism: Ambystoma mexicanum; assembly: GCF_040938575.1. NCBI lineage: Eukaryota > Metazoa > Chordata > Amphibia > Caudata > Ambystomatidae > Ambystoma > Ambystoma mexicanum. The sequence goes on from NC_090922.1 coordinate 469,536,544, forward strand.
ATGCAAGTATAACACTCTGAGGGACGGTGCAGCTCCCTGTTCCTCTTCTGCTCTTCTGACCACCATGCACACAGTCCACTTTGGGCTCTGGCACTTCCAGATTGTTCTGTCTGGGGTTCTGACAGTTACAGTAACATCTAAGAGACAGACAAGCCTCCAGGAGCAACACTCAAGCCAATCATTCAGCCAATTATTAACGAATTTAAGTATTCTTTTAAAGTACCAGGTACTGTCCTCAATGTGGGTATGCTCTTTCCTAGTAGCATTATGTGGTAGCCCTTTTCCTTATCAGCAGTTTACTTTGATAACTCTTCACTAACACCAAAGGTATGCAAACTATCACAATCACCATCTCTACCTACCATCCCTTCACTTACCAGTACAAATATTTCATGCCTTCTCTGCTCTTCCATCCTCCTTCCTCTGGAGAGACTGGGGATTGGAAACTGCCTAGTGCATCTCTTAGTCTGGACTAGTGGTTGTGCACTGAGGCCTGGATACTGTCTTGTGCATTGTTGACTCTTTGAAAGAGGTGGTGGAATGAGGCCATAATACTGCCTTGCCCATCATTATGGGCCAGAGGTTGTGAAGTGAGGCCTTAAGACTGCCTCGTGCATCATTTACTCTGGGCCAGAGGGTTGGGATTGGGGCCTGGATACTGCCTAGCGCAACGTTTCTTCCCAGCTAAAGTTTGTGGACTGAGGCCTGGATACTGCCTTGTGCATCGCTTACTCTGGGCCAGATGTTGGAGATTGAGGCCTGGAAACTGCTCTGTGCATCATTTACTCTAGGCAAGGGTTTGGGAACTGCGGCCTGTATACTGCCTTGTGCAACGTTTGTTCTCGGCTAGAGGTTGTTGGACTGAGGCCTGTATACTGCCTTCTGCATCGCTTACTCTGTGCCAGAGTTTGGGGACATGTAATGTGGCGTTAACACTCGATTCGGCGAGCCAGTCCAAAGCGGCAACCTGGGGTGCTAAAAAAAAGTATTTTCCTTTCTACAACGAGACACGCATCGCATCCCGTTGTATGAAGAAAAATCCTTTACCAACATGGCCACCATGGAAAGGAAAGGCGGGGCACAGTACGGAGCCCCTCTTCCCTTTCCATGGCAGCTGTTCTGCACAGAGAGGAAGGTGCGGCTGCAGCGGCGAGTGCTGCCGCAGTGACAATAAAAATTTAAAAAGCGGACAGGGTGTGGGGGAAGATGGCGAGGGTGGGAGCGGCCATCAGCCGGATTGGAACGCAGGCTTACACCAGCGGTTCAAGCCTGAGTTACTAGCCATCTGATTGGCTAGCTCCCCCCACCCGGGTGCTAATGTCATTTTGAGTCTTTGTGTAAGGAGTTGGCTGGTGGAACAGTGAAAGAAAACGAATGTGACACTGGCTTGGTGGGGCTATCAGCGGGTGTATTTACTGAGGTTGCAGTGTATGGATAAACTGGTGCCAATGAAATTATTATATAACATTGTTGCCCATGGAAAGGTTTCTTGGTGTATATGTGTGTGCCTGTTGCACATTGCCAGTATTATTTTGTAGAGTAGAGGCTGGCTGTACACATTTAGAATGTCTGAATTTTTGTTAGGACTCCTTGTAGGCAGTGTATGTAAATTGTGTACCCTTAATGATGCACATACGAGGGAGGAGGTTGTGTTAATTGTATAATGGGAGCGAATGATGGAGAGGCCTTGGCAACGTTATGATGATATGATATGATATGGCATGATATGGCATTTATAACAATCCTATACACAAGTGTTTCAGGGCGCGATGAGGCAAGGGAGGGGAAACAGAGGCAAGACAGAGACAGCGATCTTACTAGGTCAGGTGACATTGAGATTGCGCAAGTGCAGGGGAGGGGGGAAGGGAAAAGTGCAGGGGGATGGGGGGAGGAGGCAGTGCAGTACAAAGGGTAACAGTAAAACAAATTGAACGTTGTCCCAGTTTGTGGACTGAGACATTTACTTGTGGTCACACTGGGAGGGCAGGCCCTAGCCAGCAAACTCGGTGTTTTGGCAGGACTTGGAGAAGGATTGGTGGGTAGTGATCTGCCTGCTGAATATTGTGGTTTTGCTTCACTGGTGACAGTGTACCGCATTGGTCATAGTGAGGGAAACTGTAGCTCGGTTTGCTGGCGGTATATCGGATTGTGAAGTAGCTGTGCTTTTGTTTAAAACTGTGTTTGATGTAGCTACTTTGGCAGGTGCGCTGTCTCATGTGTAGTAAAACATATTTATTTTTGATACCTGCAGGCTGCCCATGATCCGTGCTACTGTGATAGTGACATAACAACAAGAGAGAAAATCACTGGCCATCAGGGAAAGTCAGAAATTGCTGGACCACTACACTGCCAATCATGTAAGCAGGAACCACCTCAAGGTAGTGAAACTGACCTGCCCGGAAGGGGAGTGGGATGTTCGCTAATAGTCCTATCTCTGAGGAGGACATCTTAGTTTGGGCTAGTACCCAGCAGAGGTATACTGTGACACCTAAGAGCCAGCAAGCAAAGAAGAAGGGCCAATGTTGCCGGGAAGAAGGGCAAGGGGTTGTTGTCAGTCACAGGAGAGGAAAACGACCAACTCTTGAAAGATGGTCGGTGATAAGGAGAACTTTTGTAAGTGGGTCTTAGAGTGTTTCTACTAAACTGCCAACGTTTTTAAAAGCAATAAAGCAAACAAAAGTTGATAGATGTTGGCTACGACATGGGAGAAGGGTTCTGGTGTAATTGGGAAGATGGGAAGTCATGACAGTGGTAATCTATTTGTGGGGTATATTTCTGAAAATCAATTTGTGTTCATATTCATAAACCAAAGCTGCAAGCGATGGGTCATTTTCGAAATACTAGAGTTGATACGCCTACAGACAAATATTAATATATTACTTTCAGGTGTGATAACTGTTCTGAAAATGCGGAGACACTAGGCCGCAGAGAGTCTTGTGGTTAGGGAAGAACAATGAATGGAAAATTCACATTCCAAATCAGAAGACAGGTCAATCATCTGGCCCGCTTGTAAAGGTGCATTTCTTATGAATTTGCATGGTGATTGTTGAGCAGGATGTGTTATTTTGTGTGTAGCTCTGGTTTTCACATACACACATGGACCAATTGAGAAAAACAAATCCAATTCTACATCCTGTGTAACTCTTAGGTCCTAGGATAGCGCTTCTATGACAAACAGGATGTTCATGGCATCCGGGATATCATTATGTCACAGCCAACAAAGAAAGATTTCAGCATAAAAGAACAAATATGCCTAACACTGTTCTTTGGTATACTTCCAGAGAGGAATCAGGATTATATATAAGCCGATAATTTGCAATGGGATAATCTTCTACAGTCATGACAAACAGCAATAGGTGGCACCCAAAATGGTAGCCTCTGTGCCTAAGTTAAAGACTGATGAGCATGAATTATAGCTGCCATCTCACACCTTCCATGGACTCCCAGGCTGCGGATTGTCTAAGTCGTCAGTCTTTCAAATTAAGCTTGGCCAGTAAATAAGCAATCTCCTTCCAGAAGAACTCACTAGCATCTGTATGAAAATCAAGTTGAATTGTGATAAGCTCTTACAGTAGGACTGGATTTGAAACCAAAGGACACCCTAGGAAATGTTGCCAAGCAAGCGTCATATTCCATCGGGCTTGTGAAGGTAGTGTCTGTAATCGCTGTTAAGAGGGCTGAGCAAGAGGTTCTTCGCCCATTCTCTGCACACATTGAATAAAATGTCACTTGATTTAGAGAACAGCTCATGATCTCAGAGTGGACTGTGATTTTCGCTAATATTGGCAACAACAAATATGGTGCAAGGTACACCATAATATTGCATATACCTTCAATACTGGCAGCTAGGTTTTTCCAGGCATAAGATTGATGTTTATGGTCCAGTTCCAGTACTTTAGCGTTGAGACAGCCAGTGGCATCTTGCATTCTAAGTATCCTGTAAATGGCAGTGGAACTACTACCTCCTGTGGAAGTCCCCCCAAAACTTAACATCCAAAGAGAAGGAGCAGGTCACAGAGAAGTAGCAAATGAGCCGCATGAATGAAGGTAAAGGAAGACCAGAGTGAGGGAGCTCAGAATGGAGCGGCAGGAAGAGAAGGGAAAGCTCATGACATAGAGAGAGTAATATGGACAAAGAACGATGGAGTTTAGGAATTGAGAGAAAGGGGTCCACAGGGATGGGGATGGATAGAGAGAAGGACAGAGCACAGAAACGAAGAAGGTGGTAGAAAAATTAGAGACCTCAGAACTTTAGCTTGTGGGAGAAAGATAAACCATATATGCGGCATAGGAGAAGGGAGTGTGCAGGAGGTTGTGCAAGAAGGGAGACGCTCAAATAAGGACCCCAAGAGCGAAGAGTGATTGAGAAGAAACATGCTTGGCAATGGAAAGGAAGAGAAGAGGTTGGTAAAAGGCGTGGTATTTGGGTCCTGGCCCACTGTGTTGGTCTTTACCACTAGGCCCACACTGCCACCCCCCCCTTTTCCCAACAGTCTAGCTGCAAAGAAAGAGGGTTTAGACAAATGGATAGAAAAGAGATAACACAACTAAACAGGAGATGGTCTATCAACCGAGTTCCTGGCAATGAGCTCTCAATAACCATAAGACACCAGGGCATGCTGTAGCCCCAATGACAGAACACTATTAGAAGAATCATTAACCTACCACCTAGTGCCATTACATGTAAACACGCTTTATCCTAATAACTATAAGCATAACGCGATCCTCCCCAATGAACCCTACACAGCCTGCCAAACTCACCCTCAAAGGGGCCACAGAGAGGACCATGTGAGGTGGATATGCAGAGAAGAACTCTCTTACCTCCTGATGCCCCCTGCATGCCCCTATTCTGATCTAGAGCATAGTTATCAGGGATGCCAGGGATGAAGGTCCCAACCCATACTCCTCCCTGCCATTTCATCCAACTACCTATTCCCTTCAGCTGGCAGACCACATAAAACATAATATGACCGTATACATGCAGTACTTTAACTATTTACACATCTTTATGAAAAATAAATATCTGTACAATGCTGCTGCAGTCAGACAATATTACACATTTAGTGGAGTCTATGAGCCTTTGGTGTGGACTGTGTGCCCCTTCTTCTGCTCTATGAATTAACAGTACCCGAATTACAATGACATTCTCACCTGGGAGGTCCCTCAGTACGTGATCCTCTGTTGTCTGCAACTTGCACTCCTCAACTGGTGAAATCACTGCCAAAGCCCAATCAGATCACATTCCCTCTTCCTGGCAGAGGGGCCACCTACTCACTGCTGCTCCTGGTGCGAGATGAGGGACTCTGTGGTGCCACATGCCCAGTTTTGGCTCCACTGTCACCGCCACTGGCCTGGGCTTACACTGTTACTTGCAATGTTCACTTGCTCAGTGGTGCGCTGCAAACGTCCTCACTGTCATGACCCTGCATTCTGATATGCTCCCATGTGGTACCAGAGGAGGTGGGCACACTCAGTACCGCCGCACCCCAGTCACTCAGTTCCCCTTCATTGATTTCATGTAGGAGTGGGCATGCATTGGGGCTCTGAGGCTACAGTGCTCTCACCAGGTCTGCTCCATGGAAGTAACTTAGCTCTTGGTCCTTCCCTGGCCACCATCGGTTTGCCCTCAGGCCTCTGCTCCTGCTGGGCCGCCACCTCACACACCCAAGCAGCACTCTCCTGGCCCTACCCGAACTGGCACAGGGTAGGCTGTCTCCTCAGGCCACTTCATCCGGCTTCCCTGAAATGCTTCGCCTACGCAACCCAGGCTTGGGGATCCTTCACCTCTCAGCCCAGGCCCAGACTTAAACAGGCAAGGAATTACCATCTGACAAGGGTGTAAAAGCCCTGTTTTTTTAAAATGTGTATTAATTAATAAAACAATGCAGGTAATTCCATCTCAGAAAGGGTGATCGTCTAACTAGACCACCTTCCATTCCGCTCCATGCCAAAAACATGGGGGCACATTTGCCCTGCTGCATCAGTCTCCTGATCTGCAGCCCCTGCTCTTCAGTGGCACAACGCAGGTCCAGAGATCACAGGTGCCCTTTTGAAAGCTGCTTTGACAGCAAAGTCACTGCACCACAGATGTTGAATTTAAATCTTCACCTCTCTTCCAAAACTACATAATTATGAGGAATAATTATCCTGGTGGTGGCTTAATCTTTAAACATAAGCCATACTTGAGTTTGAAGTATGGTGGCTGGTAATTCCCATAATTATTAAAGCCACATCTAATCTGCATCATAAATGTGTCAACACTGTGGGCCCAGGCCTGCTGTGGAAGGGCTTTGTGTATTCTACTTAGACAGCCTGTCCCTGCTTGCAAGCAGAAACTGAAATACCATGCCCCTCTTTTTGATCCATTGTGAGGGTGGATAACACCTCTCTCCAGCAAGACAGTCCCTCAGCAGGAAACTGTCCTTGGAAACAGGAATCAAAGGGCATACCAAAACTAAAATGACTATCCTATCACAAGGGTGTTGCATACCAATGGGCCTTCAATGCTATGGGTTTGAGGGGGGGAGTGGTGTAGTCAGACAGAGCTCAGCACATTTGTAGAAGGATTCCACCATCTTGTTTATATCTGTACCACTCCTTCCTTCCTGTCTCCTCCACTTTCTTTAGTCCAAAGCACTTTGTGTATGATGCAAGAAGGCAAAGACCACTTGTCACAAGGCTAGGGATTGCAACCCTCATATCAGGCTTACTTTTGTCCAATCACATGTGGACTTTTGCCTATAAAAGAGCGGGTCTCCCATCCCTACTTTGATTAAATTTTAAACCTTCCAGGACATGAGGAAGAATTAATGTGGGCCTCTTTTGGGACAGTTTAATCTTTCTAATGCTCTCAGCTGTTGAGGTGAAGGAGTATTCCAAGGCGAGGCAAGCCCTTCTCCCTACCCACTCGCATTGGCACACTTGGGGTGACTCTTGCTGAGGACCAGGACCTGTCACTCTGCATCAAGCCTCCCTAGGCTAGGAGAACAGGAACTGTTGTAGAGTCCCTGCAGTGGGTCTCACAGCATCTGGAAAGCCAGTTCAGCCAGTATCCCTGTTCTACTGCATTAGACTAGTCAAACTGTATTTCAACCATGTTCACTGTACTTGAACCAGAGGGAACCACTGGTGCTAGTTTTTGCACTCCCTACAAACCTTGTAACACATCTGTTTTTCATCTGTTAAACTGGCTCACTGCCACATTGTGCCAAGTACAGCATGCTGCCTGTTAAGCTCAAACAACCACCTCGCTGCTGCAGACAAACTCAAAGCGCCACCTCTTTGAACCCTGCATCGGTTCACCAAAGTCAGCGCATCAAACCGATGGACCTCGAGTTGAACTGCTTGAGCATTGCATCATGCATGAACCTGAAACATCTCAAACAGACTTCACCCTCGAACTGACCTTGGTGTGCAATCCAAACTGCACGACCCAAACACTGTACTCAACTCAATGGCACTGAACTCCAGCTTTGAGTCAACAAGATACCATCTTGTCGTGCTTGGTCATCATGACTCGACACACCTGAACTTGGCTGGCGCTGCACCACAGCTGGAAGCCTGGTTCGACACAATTAAACTGCCAAACAATGGCATGAGGTACTTCATGGAGCCCCTGTCCCCCTGGTCCACCTTTGGGACCCTAAAGACCAATTAGACACTTTTGTTGCACCTCTTCCTCCAACATTATATCCTTTTTGAACCATTGTTGCATTCTCTACCCTGAACAAAGTATTCAGAGTTCATCTATGGTCTTGTTCTGCATTTCTCTGTCTTCTTTAATAGGGATGGGTTTTTACAGTATTTCTAATAGTTCTTTGTAGAATTGATTTGTTTATTAACGCATTCATATTTTTATATAGCTTTGACTGGGCATTGTTTTATTTTGGAACTGGGTTACTTTGCTGTTTGAGTTGCTTCTGGATCATATTCACACCCCTTCTGAGAGTATAGCGGTCTCTCAGCCCAAGGTCCCTCAAAAGGCTAAGGAGGTATATCTCTTAGCTGTGCCTGTTTTACCTTTATGATTGGTATCGTTGTTGGTTTGTAGAAATGTGAGGGCCGAGTAGGTGTTTTATCCCCTACTCACCCTTGTAGTCCTGCACAGCAGAAGTCATTTTGTCACAAGGAGGGGTCACAGATAATTCTTTTGGGCTTGTGCAGACTGGTCCCAGGGAAAGCCAACAGGCTTTACAGACTGTATCTTCTCCTGGCACCTCCCTGCACATGCTCCTCACATGCGCAGCCCAGCTGAAAACAGCTCTTCATGCCCCAGTGGCGGCTCGAGGCTGCGGCACCCCAGAGAGGCTTTAACTTGTCCTCGTATTACCTTGCCTCCTCTACCCACTGTTCTTCCCCGGTTCCTTCCAACTGCCTTTATTGCCTCCTGTCCATGAGCCATTCCACTATCATAGGCCAGGGGTGGCCTATGCATTGTCCGTAGCCCAACATTCAAAGTACTCCCCTATGTGAAGGGGATCTTGGTTCCTCCAACAGGAAAGGTAAGGGTTGTAAAACACATACATATATTGAATGAACAATTTGAAACTACCCCTGGTGTTCTTGTCTTTATTTCGAGCTGTGCCACTGAGGCGCATGTACCCCCACCTAGCTGGGCCCTTATTGGGCGAGGGGTTACTCTTAGCTCAATATTTAGGAGTGGGAGGTGAGGAACGAAGTGAAGTAATGGAAAAGGAGAAAGGGAAGAAATTGAGAAGTTTCAGATTTTAACAGAATAATCTTAGAAATAAAGTAACAATGGCACACTACCAGACCCAAAAACAAATACTACCTCAACAATATTGCTTAGGTGTTTTGGTGAATTATATGTCATCAATAAACACCCGTAGAATCACACAAGAACAGGGATATCATAAGGCATGGGCAAAAGGTGCATGTGTTCTGGGCCCCCATTTGCAAAGCTCCCCTCCATTTCCAAAGACAGCACTGTCTGGTGAATTATCTCAGTGCCTTACGTTGAATACATCATTGAGCAATTATGTTATTAAAGTGACCCGATCAATGATCTCGCCTTATGAGAAAGCGCCCGCTTTTTTTTCATCCTACTGCACAGATTAGGATTTGGGTGAAGTCCTTGTCTAGCTGTAATTTTCTCAGAGGCATGGTTAGGTAATAGTTATTCTACCTTTTGCATTCAGTAGTGTACATGATCAGTGGTCATGATTATTACCACACTTGTGTTAATGCTGGCATCTAAAACTAACCGAAATCAGTGGGCAAAAGTCCCAGCTGGCCACTATGCACATTATCTGAGTAAGTTAGAGTGAGGGTTGAGATCATTTTCAGCCTACCAACCAACATTCTAGTGAAGGTGAAATGGGCACCTGAGGTCTTCATGTCTTGGGCAGCCCTTTCTATGAACTATCAGATCATGCCTCTGTGAAGACGGAGATCTGCGGTGTGCCGTGGCAACTCGTGGCAGCCGTGTACCGCTATGGGAGGACGGAGAGCAGGGGTGCGACGGTGTAAAACAAGGAGACCATGCACCGCGTACCAGAGATAGACAAGAGGGAACCCGAGACATACAAGATTGGTGAGCGGGTACGCAGGAGAACCGGTATTCATACTGCGGGTTTCGGTGATGGGACGGAGAGGCAAAGTGAAGCGGGAAAAGAGGAAATTGTTGATGCCATATACACATACCTGTTACCACAGCTTCAAAGGAGAGAAGAACTGTCAGTGTGCTTTCGCTTACACTCAGAGGATGCCACTACCCGGAAGGGATGAACGACAGCCATGACGCGGGATGGGGCTTTGTCTCTGAATGGGGAGATGGACTCCATGAGTAAGGAGGTTCCTGATTGAGAGACAGCCAGGAGTAGGGGTATAAAAAGGCACAGGAAGTGCGACACAATGAATTATCTATCCCCTTACAGGATGGCTGGCAGCAGGAGAAGAGCATGGAGGACTGGTGGGTTTATTCAGAATAAGAGAAGAGAAGAAGCAGGCCCTTACCCCAGAGTGAGCTGAGAAGGCTGGAGTATTCCAGGAGGGTGAATTAACCTTGTTGTTTTGGCAACCCTGTTGTAAAGTCACTGAACAAAGGGGAATTTTTTCAGAACCTTGAGCAGTGTCCTTCAGTTCATCTCACAACCTCCCATAATCTTTAGCACTTACTTTATGGTAATGAGTGGAGTCCCCAAACTTCTTCCTGCCATCATCTGCTAAATTCCAGATCCTTGTTGCACAGGGTTACAATGTGTCTGTGAGAGAGAGTAAGAGGTTTTGACAGTGACAATGTGAGAAAGTGAAATGGAAACTGTCTGTAGAGGTCAGTGGCAAGAGCCCATGGAGGACACCAGGCTGTTTTGTCTTTCTAGGCTTTTTACGTTTGTTGCTAAGACTTCTAATGCTTTGATCTAACTGATCTAACTGTTCTCCTCACTAACGTTCAAATTCTAAATTCTAGTAGACAAAATGTATTCCAACTAAGTCACCCATAACTGGCTTTTGAACACTCCTCCCAACAGACATAAAACAGCAAGACACTGTACCTCTATTGTCCACCTTCCACTGCCAATGCCAATGCATCTTAGCACCATGTGCCTGCAAGGCTTCCCATAGGACAAAAATGCTTATATGCTCCTGACACAGGACATCTAGAAACAGATCCGGACACGCGGCTTGGTGTACTTTGGGTCTGGACTCATCAATACAACAGGAAAGGTATCCTGCATTTTCTCTATCTCCCCATTAACCTAACATGCCCCCTCTCTTTCGGAATGCCTGGAGACCATGTAACATAACATAATGTTAATTCATTCTTTGCAGATTTAAGAAAAATGTATTTTCCAAAGCCTGCAGGACACGAAATCTGGAGCTTGAACACCTGGGCACAAATAAAGAGTTAATTTGGGTTTCTATATTAAAGAAACATCCAAGTCACTAGTCATGACGCACCCATTTGTCATTACTTTGTCTCCCCAGCAGGAAATGTTGGGACTTATTCCATTAACTTTATACCCCGTTTGCCTTAAACATGTCTGATCTCTTCAACCCAATGTTTACAACATTTCACCAGCATGAGATTGTCATGAAGTTAACCTGAATCTGTCAACCAAATCTCTTAAAAGTTCATCCTAACCCAAATTACCCGAATACACTGAAAATGTGGATGTTTTGAGTTTGATTGAATTTATTTGCACAGGCTTAATCTTTACTTAATTCAAAATATATTTGTCCTGGGATGATGTGAAGAAAAGATTCTGAATGCGCATGTGCTAAAATCCACAATGTGCCCTACATGAAATCCTGCTTTCCTCTGCTCGCATTTACATGGGTAACCAGTGCCAACAAGTGAGAATCATAATTATCCTTGGAGCACAGAGTTATATATTTCCGGAGATGTTTCACTTGCAAGAACCATGTAGATGGTGGTTGTGCAGTTTCCTCCATGGTAACAATAGTTTTCTAGCTGCTCCTCATTTCATTACAACTGCTAAGTCAATACATTATCCTCATGGATAATACACCGGTTGCTGTGCAACTTCTTATTAATGCCTTTGCAAAGTATATGAAGGCTAATAGGTTAAAAATGAATGCAGCAAAGACAAGTATTATGAAGATCTGTCGAGTGGAAAAGAGGTGTAGGTTTGCCAGGTTTGTTATAAATACTAGGTTGACAATGACGGACAGTGGGAACATGTTGATGTAACAGCTAATCCAAAGAAGACTTATCATAGGGATATACTGTTGAAGAAAGCACAAATGCTGGGTGCCCAAATGGCAAAGGTTAATGCTAAATATGGCAGATTTACATTGTTTCCTGTGATAGAATATTATATAAGCAAAAGCATACCAAAATTGTTTTATGGGCTGCCTGGATGATTGCAGAAATGGATTACTATGAAGTAATTTTGTGGCGCAGAGTGCTGTACTGTTTGCCTAAGATTTTTACGATCATGGCAATTTGGCATGAGCTAGGTTTACAATCTTTACAAAGCTGTATTAAGTGGAAACAACTAGCATTGCTTTTTACATTTTTTAACACCCCATTGATACATTGTATGCTGAGATGGGTAAAGATGAACTGATGGGCATGAAAACACCATTGGATGATTTAAGAGAATATTATTTGGGGATACTGATTGAGATGCAAATTCAGGCAAAGTGAAAAATGTTGCCAAGCTGTCTGATTGGAGAGATACCCGAGTGTTTCTCATGAAACTATCTCTGTATGGCCATTTGGGGCTGTGTCATAAAGGATAGGCGTTTTGGAACCTTATTTGAATAAAGCTCCGGCTCGGCTTGGCAGTGGAGAGCCTGCTTCATGGGGTTTTGTTTTGAGATAATTTGTGTCAGAGGGGGAATACCATTGGAATTTGCACATTGTAGATATTGTAATGATCTATATACCATGGAGAATTGATATCATTTGTTATTGGTGTGTTCTGCCCTTTCGCGTTTACGGATTTTATATTTTGGAAAAGTTGTTTGAGATTTGGCTATTGTAGGGACTGGAATTTTATGGGGTGAAATGTTATAAACAAAATCATGGGCCTCGTTACGAGGCTGACGGTAGCCGTGCCTGTATCAATTATTTTTCGGCACCCATAAATGGTCAATTACCGGGTCATGCAGATTTTTGCAGACCCGGTAATTGCCCATTTGCGGGTGCCGGTAATGATGGACTCCCCATCCCCATTCTGCCCCATAGGGCTGAATGGGAATGGGACGTTGGATGCACCGGCACCATTCAGAGTGGTGCCGGTGCATCCGACGTGCTTTGCTCGCGGGTGCCGCTCTGCCCGGCAGGTCAGACCTGTCGGGCTGACAGGTGCCAGCGAGCACAGCTCGTAGTATGGCGGTCTGGGAACTACGGTACCAGCATACTTACTGGTACCGTAGTTCCCGGACCACCATGCTTGTAATGAGGCCCCATGTGTTGTTGTTAAGTTTTTAAAAATGTGTCCTTTCCTTTAAGTCTTAGCAGTGAATTTTGTAATTTATTAATATTTATTTTAGAGAATATTGTATGAATTTCAAGGATGTTTATGGACTGTGATGAAATATATTCTTTTTCCTTGATTTACTGTTGCTAAATTCTGTAATTGTTGTTATTGAAAAGGTTTGATTAAACCAAATGCAACTAAATACATAACATTTTTTTTTATCCCAAGCGATAATGACCCCTCCCGAGGTTTACAGGCTATTAGCACATGTGGCCATAGCAATACATGTTTTACAGTTTTGGTGGTGAAGTCAAAAATGTTACGTTATAAGTGAGTAACTAGACAAACTGAGATTAAATGGGATTTTATTAATTTAAGCATTTTAATTGTGACTTGGTTCAACTGTAACAGGTTTAACATGAGCGTGCACTAGGTGTAATGAAAAAGTAAACAGTTTATCTATAAGAATGTGAAAGCATTTTCCAATGTTTTAGCTTTCTCTTTCGTGTGTTAAATAGCGCATTGCAGCCAAAAATAGTCATCTCAGTAAGGAAGTGTCCCGCTGAAAAATAAATTGGCAGGAAATTGCATTTTTGTTACTCCGTCTGCTTCTGAGGCCATAATGTTCAGAAGGCAGTCAATACCAGTAGTTATAGACTGCACTCTAGACATTCTGATTGCCTGAGAGGAGGTCAACAACAAGCTCCACGTGCTAATATGAAATATGGCCTAGTACATGTTGTAGGGTCCCCCGTGCCTCGGGGAACCGTCATGCACGCATGCACTCACTCACACGCACACAGTAAAGGAGGACACGGGACGCGCTGGTGGTCTGTACGCGTCCCGGCGCGAACTGCTGCACGGGCGCGGTTTATTTCAACTGCGCATGCGTGGCCGGGAACGAGGCTCACGCATGCGCGATAGTGGCGCTGGGACGTCACATCACTTCTTTTTTCTAACAACAGAACAAAACAAACCTTAGGTGTATGGAACCCTTATAGTGAAACAGAACAGTAACATGACCATGATAAACGGTGACCACAAGTGTAAGTCACCCCTCGCTCAGTCCCCTGAGTCCAGGACATAGTCTTTAAGATGAGCTGGAGGTCTCCTTCTCCCACGCACAGGATATCTCGATGTGACCGTAGGCAAAGGGCGGTCCGCCTCTGGTGCGGGTCCAGGATCTGATGAGGGGACGCCCTCCTGGGCCTCAGATGTTCCTTCCTGGCCCGAAGGGTCATTCAAGACCTGAGTTTCCGCCGGGACATCCACTTTCTTGTAAAAGGATCGATTGCGGGTAACGGTACCCCGTTCACTGGCTGCGGTCACCATCGTGCCCTTCACATGAGTCACTTGCCATGGGCGTGGTTCAAACGGTAAGGACAACTTTCCTTACGGATGTCGATTCTTGACTAGTACTGAGTCCCCAACTCTCACTTCCTTTTCTTGTAATCCTCTGCGTTCACTCTCCTTCCGGTTGCGCACCGCTCGTTCTTCACAAACTTTATCATTGTCTATGACCCCCGGCCTCCTGTCCTCCATTTCTGGTAACATCCCCCTCGGGCACCGCCCGAAGAGCGCCTCAGCTGGGGCAACCCCTGTGGACTAATGGGGAGTTGAGCGATACACTCGAAGAACCTCCACAACTCTTTTGACAAGAACCTCACCTCTGCTGGCCGAGATCCGCATTACCTTGTTGAGCGTTCTCATCATCCTTTCGGCTTCGCCATTGGCTCACGGCCATAGCGTGGAGACTCTTCTATGTTGTATCCCTCTCTCGTAGATACTGCGCAAACTGGCTGCCAGTAAACGGTGGTCCATTGTCTGAGCAGATGGTATCCGGGAATCCATGCGCAGCGAACATTTTGTCCAACGCCGCCGTGGTGAACTCAGTCGCCGTTGACTCAACCACCTCTACCTCCGGGTACCGCGACCATTGATCGACAGCCACCAAAAAGTACATGCCTCGACCTGTCGAACCAAAGTCCACATGGACCGTACCCCATGGCTTCTCACTACGTTCCATCGAGCTAATGGGTGGAGCTTTGTCACCCGGTGTCGACGTCTGGCAGACCAGACATCTCTTCACAAAGCTTTCAACTCTCGCCTCCAGATCGGGAAACCAGACTTTGGGCCTTAACCTAGCCTTCGTCTTGACGACACCCTGGTGTCCAATGTGTGCCAGCTCCAGCACACACAGCCTTAGCTCCCTCGGGATGACGATCTGCTGGCCCCCGAGAAGCAGTGCATCGTCGGAAATCGACAACTCATCTCTCACCCTCCAGAGCGCTTGTAAGTCCTTCTGTGCTTCCTCCTGGCGCCTTGAGTTGTTCCGCAGCACTTCTCTCCAGTCCCCGCTTCTCACTGCTGCCTTGATGATGCCGAAGACTTCATCATTGGAGGACTCTGTCGCTATGGTGAGTCTCGATAACGCCATGGGAAGTGCACCTTCTACCACTTGACATAGCAGACCCTTACAGTCCACTTCCCCGTTTTCTACTTCTGCGTTCTCTTTGTTAGGGTGACGCGACAAATAGTCTGCAGGGTTATTGGTCCCCGGCCTATATACAAGCTTTACCCCATATTCCATTAAGGCCAGCATCCACCTCTCGATTCGGGGCGGCGGCTTCGATGATGCGCCCGCCAGTATCGGCAGCAACGGCTTGTGGTCGGTGACCACCACAACCGGCTTGCCCAAAATGTACAGGCGGAAGTGCCGACAGCCCCATAGGATGGCCAGTGCTTCCCTTTCTATCTGTGAGTATCTCATCTCTGTACTAGAAAGTGCTTTGCTGGCATAGGCAATGGGTCTCATCTCGCCGCGCTCATCCGGTTGCAGCAACACCACACCTACACCAACGGGGCTTGCATCTACTACCACTTCTGACTCGACGGCCGGGTTGAAGTACGCCATGGTGTCTGCATCTGACAAAGCATTCTTGAGGGCCTGAAATGCCTCTTGTTCTCGGGACTCCCATTTCCACACCGCGTCGTTTCTTGTCAGAGCCCTGAGAGGCTCCGCCATCGAAGCTAGTCCCCTGATAAAACGCCCACAATAGGTCACCATCCCCAAGAAGCTCCTTACCTCCGTGGGGGATTGTGGTGCCGCTGCCTTCTTTATATCTCTGACCTTTGCCGGGTCTGGTGACACTCCTGCAGCCTGAAAGATGAAGCCGAAAAACCCTATCCGGTCTTTAAAGAATTCGCATTTTTGGCGATGTAAAGTGAGACCCAGTTCTTTCAACCTCCTTAGAGTACCTTCCAACCTTCTCAGGTGTTCCGCCTCAGAGTCTGCGAACACTAAGATGTCGTCACTCATGTTTATAACGCCTGGAAGGCCGGCTAGTGCCCCCCTAATAGTGTTCTGAAAAACTTCAGCCGCCGACGAGATGCCGAAGCTCAGGCGCTTAAATTGGTAGAGGCCTTCGTGGGTTGTGAAGGTTGTAATAAATCTGGAGTCCGGGTGGAGTTCCAGTTGGTGATAGCCGGCCCGTAGATCCAGCTTTGAGAACACACGTGCCCCTTGAAGTTCCCCCACAATGTCGTCCAGTGTTGGCGTTAAATGTCTCTCCCTCTTAATCGCGGCATTAGGGAGGCGCATATCAACGCAGATCCTTACCGCTCCTGGCTGCTTTGGTTTGGGAGCGACCACTATAGGTGAAACCCAGGGTGTGGGTCCCTCCACCCTTTCAATAATATCCATGCTGATGAGCAACCTCAGCTCTTCCTCGACCTTCTCCCTGAGATGAAACGGGATCCGCCTATGCTTGAGGGCAACTGGTCTGATGGTGTCGTCAATGTGTAGCCTTATCGAGGGCGCCTTCAACTTCCCGACCCCTTCAAAGATGCCCGCATACTTGTCGAGCAGGCTCTCAATGTCCACTTGATACACCTCCAATGCAAAATGCACCAAGTCGAGGGCTTTTGATGCGGCACAGCTGAGTAACGAATGGGGACTCACGTCCGTGACAAAAAATTGTGCCCTAATGATTCGGTCTCCCTTGGCGACTGGCGTGATAAACACCCCCTTGATGGGCAGTGGGGCATCCCCTCCAAAGGTGAATATCTTTGCTGCCGAACTGTCTAGTGGGGGAGGACCTGGCAACTTCTGATAATGGTCCTCGGCCAACACACATACTGAGGCGCCTGTGTCAATCAAGACCTGTGTCGGCACACCTTGAATGTCCACCATGCATTTGGGCTGTCTCTTCTTTCTAGCCCCAGAGGCCAGGTTTGAGATGAAGAACACCTCTTCATCGTCCTCCTCTTCCTCTTCGGCCAGCTGCAGCCGCTGCATTTCTTGTTCAAGTGCCGCAATGCTCCTTTTCCTTCTGGGTCCACTCCCACTACTCCTTGCTGGGCCTCTCGGCACAGAAATGGGAGCTGGAGCACGACACATCCGGGCGTAGTGCCCCGGCTTGCCACACCGGCCGCACGACTTCGACACGGCTGGGCATTCTTCTGCGTGGGGTAGGTCGTACCCACAAGATAGACACATTGACCCCGACTCGGGAGGATGACGAGTCTCTTGTCTTCTTTGCCCCCACTTGTCCTTTATTCCGGGTGGTTTACTTACGGCAAATGCATCTTCGGACATGCCTGGATGCCTTGCAGCATCCATTTTGGCACCTCTCAAATCCGCCAGCTCATATATTCTGCCACTGTCCAGGATTTGCATCAGAGTCCACCCCGGTTCCCTTAGCACTTGCTTTCTTAACTTTCCGGAGCTACAGCCCAGGATGACTTGGTTCCGTATCATTGACTCATCATTGTCCCACCGACATGTGGTGGCCATCAACCTCAACCTGGAGCAGAACTGTTCCAGGGATTCTCCTTCTCTCTGCTTCTCGCCACAAAACAGAAACCTCTCGTAGTCAACATTTGAGAGAGGTATGAAATGGTTCTCCAGCGCAGCCTTGACAGTGCTGTACGTAACCACCTGTAGGTTGCATGATTCGAAAATACGTAAGACGTCTAGCCCCGCAGAGTATAGCAGCGTGGCCCTCTTCGCATTATCATCGGTGATGCCGGTTGCTGTAAAGTACATCTCGAGTTTCTTAACCCAAAGCAACCACCTAGGCCCCAATTTGGATGGGGGACTAGACACATCAAACTCTTGCATTGGTAGCAGAGACCCTTGTTGTGGCATCATTGTACCTGTCGCAGTTCCTGCCTCCCCATCGCTGTCTGCCATGATTCCAGGTCGCACAGGCACCTCCTGGTGTCACAGAGGCCGCAAACCTTACTTGGGGCTCTCTTGTGTTGTTGAAGCTGCTGCCAGATAGTTGCCCACTGTGTCTTGTCTTGGGTTCCTTTCCTGGAAGTGTCAGTTGTACGGAGAAAAAAAGAGTCGTCCCCGGGTTATGGGGAACAACCAAGGTTCCAAAAATTGATTGAAGTATCTGTGCAGCGGCGCACGAGCACCTTTTCAGGCCGCTACTGCTGCACAAGCATCACGGGATTATTTGCGCCGGGTCCGTGTCTCGCTACAACACGTAGCACTGCCGATTCTACGCTTGCCCTGTGTTCGTGCACACGTTGCCGTGGTGATATCCCATCCTCGTCGCCAGTTGTTGTAGGGTCCCCCGTGCCTCGGGGAACCGTCATGCACGCATGCACTCACTCACACGCACACAGTAAAGGAGGACACGGGACGCGCTGGTGGTCTGTACGCGTCCCGGCGCGAACTGCCGCACGGGCGCGGTTTATTTCAACAGCGCATGCGTGGCCGGGAACGAGGCCCACGCATGCGCGATAGTGGCGCTGGGACGTCACATCACAGGGAATCACCATAAAAATACTGAAAGGTGATTCATTGCAGAACTGAAACAAGTGCGCCTCGCACTGTGCAGCACACCTCCAGTGCAATATTAAAAGAATAATCCTTCTGGAGGACTGAGGGAAGGGAACCATATACAGGATACCACCACCAGCCAGAGAACTGAAATTTAACCCTCACATGCACATTAGGCAGGCCACCGTCAATAATATACTAAGATACAGCTTTCACTGTAGCACTGACACAAGTGCATGTCACTTGGCAGCACGCCACTACTGCAATAAAGAAACATGACTTTCCCTGCAAGACTCATTGGTGGATTTGATTGCTTTATTTCCAAATCAATTCATGTAAGCATTGCATGACACTGCAAGGGTAAACCCAGTCCACTTCACACACATCACCCTCACTGCACTAGCTCATGGCAATGTACACTGCTGAACTGAAACACGTTTACCGCACACAGCCGAGGACACAGTCATCCAGTACTAAAAGATAGCCATAACTATACAAAGGTCAGCTTGTGCTCATGATTTTCTGAATGACGCTCGGATGTTTCGGATGATTCTTGGATTTTAGTAAACACAAATAGGGGCATTTGGCTGTGTCTCTCAGGTGTGGGACAGGTGTAAGGAGGTCCCTAATTACACTCACACCAGAATAAATACACCCCTCAAGGGAAATAAGGCCAAGAGTCTATCTTGTAAGGATAACAGGTTTAATCTTACAAAAAATGGTGCCAAGCAGGATTTTATTTAGGCCAGTCTTGCTGTAGAGGCATCACTGGATATGGGCCATGGCTTCATCAGAATCCATCCTCCTTCCATAATAGCGATGCTCCAAAACCTTCTTTTCTTCTTTGTCGGCAGTTTTGTCAGGGCGTGCTGTTCTACATTTTGCTAGCTTATGCAAGAATGCACTGTAGCTCATGCTTTCATGCTTTCCTTCATTTTGCTACCTATGAACATTTTATGTATAAAAAAAAATTCCAGTCATTCTCTCCATATTCCACTCATTCTATTCCTGTCTTTATTTGGTCCTGTAATTTCCTTTACACCTTATTTGTATAACCTATCCCATTCTGCATTTTGTCTCTTAGAAAATGTAAATCCCATTTTTAGCCTGCATGGACCCTTTGACGGACAGTAGACAGCTCGTGTGTCATTTCGTGTCCTCTGCCAGTGCTAGCCTTAGTGTGAACACCGCGGAAGTGCTCCATTTTTAGCACAAGCCACATTCTTTCTGGGAGGGAAGGGGAGTTTATGACTCATACTGCACTAAGATTTTACAATGCATAGGACCTGACATGATATGTCTATCCAGCTAATAGTTAATTGTGCTTTATATTTAAACAATAACAGCCTTCTTCAGTGGCTGCCCAAGTCCTTCTTAAGTGCCTGCCTATGTCTGTGTGTGTGATTATATCTGCATGAGAGAGCCTTCCCAGTGCCTGTCCTCCCCCTAGTGCATTATAGCACCTAAAAGAGGTCTTGCCTAACTCTAAAGCACTTGGTGGTGTGGGAGGACCTTTGTTCTTTCCCACCATTCACTCCTTTTGTTACTTCTACAGTACCAAACTCATCCCTGACATATCTACAACCCCAAAAGTATCAGTTTGAGTTTCGCTGTTTATTGTATGGCAAGATGTTTTAGATCCCCCATTTCATACCATCATCTTTGCACTATTAGGAACTATATTAACACAACATCAGAGACCCAATTGGCACATGCAGAAGAGGACCAAGAAGAATACGATAAAAGGCACCAGTCTTTTTACTGCTGCCCCCAGCCATGACGGGACCCAATGAAAGGCAAGCGATAGCCAATCTGTATTCTGAACTCCACCTTATTTCTTCATTTGAACATCTAGATTATGGACCACCTCGATTAAGTGGGATAGTGACCCATTATCAGCATCCTCCAGAGGTACAAATGTGCAGCAGCTGCTTCCCAACCTTTTACACACTCGTCCTTCTATGGCTGTTACCAAATCCAGCATATAGCGGTTTTGCATTGTCATGAGTCTCAATGGACGGACCTCTACTTTGATGGCGTTGAACTCATTCTCTGTGTCATTGGCCAGCTGGAGTAGCTCCCATCGAATGATCTGAACCCACTTGGCGTTAGCAGCCGCTTGTATACCAGGTGGCAAAAAATAATTTTTTAAAAATCTCTGCTGCGCTAAAAACTCGATACCCGTCAGGTATTCCTCTGAGCAATGTGGAAGAGTCTTTCGAGATATAGTTTTACCTCTTTGTTCTCAGCTGTTGAAATCTTTATTTTTCTAGCAGCATACAAAATTCTTGTGTGATCTGCAGGTCTTTTTCTGCTTCTTTAGGGGCTGGAGTGGCTGTTGTCACCTTGACAGGCATTTATTTTCCCTTCGGGTGTTCTTCTGGAATTACTAGTAGTACTGAGTGCAGGGTGGCCAGTGAACACCTGCCCCTGCAGGATGGTGAGAGGTGCAAGTAGGCTTGTCGGCCACAAACCCAGTAGTAATCCATCAATGCTGTCGTACCTTTCATCATATCAGGGATCACAAGAGTGTGGTTGCACTGCGTGTTTGCGCCAACAGGAACTGTTCCTTTATTGCTAAAACAAAGTTTATAGTCCATGTCTCTATGTATTCACACTCACTTCTCCATTGCTGCAATCCATGTCAGCCTTGTGATGTATTGGGACCATATTCGCACACACATAGCCTCTACTTGGGCTATTGTTTCTTTGCTGTACTCGATCAGTCCATCTGCCGGGGCACGTCACTGTGGTGCCTTGCCATTTGTCGTTGATGTGCGAGTGACCTCCCAAGGAAAAATATGGTGCTTGTATTGCTGTATTTCGTACTGCCATTGCAGAGCGATGGGTCTAGATCAATGCTCCTCAACTGCACGCTGTGTGCCTGGAATGTGTCCTTTATCCTACATAGTGCAAGATATACCATGCATTGCGCCTCTATAATTGGGACTGGATTTGGAACTAAAACCTTAGAAGCCCCTGACGCATGTGGGATGAGTGCACATACGTAACAGCTTTCATTTATCACATGTCTTCCTGGAGTATGCACAGCGGAGTACCAGCTATAAGATGACTATGAATACTGAATATCAGAAATGGCGTCAAAGCCCAAGCCCTTATATAAATCATACGTCATTCGTTTCTCCCCTTTTTATTCATCTAAGAAAACCTGGCGGGGTGGCCCGCAAAAAGTGAGACATTGTTTGATTCTTTTTTGTCATAGACATATTCATACTAGCATTATTTTCCAACTGTCCATCCCCTTTTATATGGCCACCCCATATAACAGACATACCTTCATACACTCCAACAAACACGACCACTGTCTCACAAAACAATATAATACCAAAAAAGCATAATGCATAATTCCTAGAACAAATTAAATTCATTTTAACATTATCCTTACATAACAGAGAGGTTTGAACACGTCGGTCAGGTATCCTTGATTATCCCTGGAGAGGAGAAAAAAGATTACCAAGAAAGAGAGAGAGACAGAGGGGGAGAGCGGAAGAGGGGTAAAGAGAGAGAGAGGGATAGAGAGAGAACAATAGGGAGAGAACAGGAGAGAGAGGGAGAGAGAGAGAGCAGGAGAGAGGGGGAGAGAGAGGGAGAGAGAGGAAAAGAGGTATAGAGGGAAAGAGGGAGAGAGGGAAAAAGAGAGAGAGACAACAAGGGAGAAAGAGGGAGACAGAAAGAGAGAGAGAGAGAGAGAGAGAGAGAGAGAGAGAGAAAGAGAAAAAGAGAGAGAGAGAGAGGGAGAGATGGAAGAGGGGGTGAGGGGGAGAAAGAGACCATATTCCCACCAGGCCGACCGGGTTCTAGACCTTCAGAAATCTAAAAATAAATTGAAAAAAGATAAAAAATAAAACCAATAAAAAAGAAGAAATGAAAAAAGGAAAAAAAAGAAAAATGAGGAGTGCGCCACTGCACACCACCCTGGCATGGATCTTTTACTAAACGTCTTCTTCTATCCTCACTCTGTCAATTGACCTTTGCAGGCTCTCAATGCCTTGATGAGAGCGACAGGTTCCGCTGCTTGAGCTGAATAGTACATAGGTCATCTTTTCATGATCAGAACTTCATGCTCCCCCCCTTTACTGTACACCACTGCCACCCCTGTGTGCCTCTGTCCGGTCTCCTGTTCAATTGTTTATGACCCATCAACATATAGTATCTCTCCTTCTGTCAATGCACTGTCGCTATCTTTAGATTTACCCTCCTCTTCACCCTCGTATGTTGCACAGTCATGCGTTTTCAGGCCATCATCAGTGGATGCCTCTGTCAAAAATGTGTCCGGATTCACCGTCCTACACCTTACTATATGAGTATAGGTTTGGATATTATAATCTCATATGCAGAGGATCAATGAGTAGTCAAGGTCAATTTACACCTTTTCAAAATGGGGAATAGTGAATGTTCCACAAACAAGATAACAGAGCACCCCATGACAATCGTGGAACTTTTCTCTATTACAAATGTAGCCGCTGTGAGTGCTTGTTTGCACGCTAACCTGCATGACTGAGTCAAGCGTCCCATTATAATAGGCTAATGGCTTGTAGCCCGCTGTGCTCTTTTGGGTCAATACTGCAGTCATTAGCCATCCGTCAGAGTGGGAAAATAAATAAAACTTCTGTGTGTAATCCATAGTTGCTAAAACAGGGCCCGTGCAAATAGCTTCTTGTAAGTCATCAAATTGTCTATTCATTTCTTCAGTCCATTCCAATTTACAGTGTTTTGTCTTCTGTCCTTCTCTGGGACTTTGTAACAGTGGCCTTTTGTAGGCTGTGTAGTCTAGGATCCATTCCCTATACTTGTAAAAGTCCAAAGTTGTGATTTCACCTTGATTATTGGTAGAGACTTCAAAAAAGAAAGTGAGTATAGTTGCCTTGGAGGGTTACTTGAATATTTTGTGTTCATTGATGATGTCACAATAGTATATAAATGAAAGCTTGAATTATCTTCATTCAAAAAAGGATATGGTTGGAATTCACTCTATTTCATTTAACCTTGTTTTAGGCATCCATGGTTTAAGTTCACTTTTCTACATTCAACCGCGTTTGGGCTCCCCAAATTAAATCTTTGTTGCGTCATTCAACATTAGTGTATGCTCCCCATGTTTAATAAATCAACCGTGTGTTCACATGTTCGACTGTCAGATCTGACGGTTTAATTCGACTTTATGGTTGTTTCAGCATTTCAATGTGTGCAAAATATTTTTTTAATTTCAGTTTTCTACAGATCTGAAAGAGGTCTACTGTGGTGGAGAAATAGTCATAGTGGTTCAGGGGACAAACATCCTTTGTTTAACGCCATGATAAGGTGTGGTGAAAGATAATTTTTTTGTGATGTTGACCACTAGGTTTTGCGTTGTGGCAGTTGGTTCTGGGATCTTGTTTGTACTCCAATTTTGCCTTTGCCTGACTTTGTTTTTGGATCCTCTCCCCCTTCTGCCCTCTTGGTCCTTGACTTGGTATGAATGTCGAGGTATTTGCCCTGTTTGGGTTTACTCTGGAATAATTTTGCATTTGTTTATGTTGTATGAACTCTTCTGAAAAAGACGATTTGGGTGAGGATGAGGTTGATGGCTGGGAGGGGATTACTTGATCCAGTTGTTGTTTGTCTAGTAATGATTGAGAGACTGCTTCTTGGTCTGTATTGCTTACTGTATCTGTGTCTGATGATTGTGGTGTTGATGATTGCATTACTGATGGTTAAATAGATGAAGGCTGTTGTTTGTTTTTTATGTCTGGACGTTTATGAAAAGTGTAGACTCTTTTGAATTTATAGTCTAGTTCGTCACATAAGAGTTGTCGCTGTTTTTTTATCTTGATTTGTTTTGAATAATGGTCTATAATATCATCCAATATTTGGTAGTTTTTTAATGTTTTTTCTGGTGTATTGAGTGTTTATATGTCTTCCTTTATTTGAGTGATATCCTTGATTAGCTTGTCATGTTGCTTTTTAGCATTGTGTATCAATCTTTGAATCATTTCTTTTGAGGTGTTGGTCAACAGCTCTTCCCAGTCTTGTAAGCCCTCAATATCATCCTCCTCAAATGGAGGAAAAATACAGATGCGTAGTCCACGTTGTACTCAGCCTACTTATAAATACTTTTCTAAAGTTCTGATCTCCCACCAATGCGATAGTTCCTGTTTAAGTAATTTCTCTTGTTGTAGAAATAATTTGCGCAATGATTGTGTAGTTGCTCCTGGTGCATTTTCCATCTAGATGCTGGGTCCAGAAAATAAGAGTTCAGCTTCCTCATCTCTTTGTGAATCATTTCTCAGCATTTTTTGTTTAATTTATTTATATCCAATTCTGGAGGCTGCCTGATGTGTTTGGACAATGTAAATACGAAATAACCAGCCTTTTGGCAGCACTGGCGCTCTCCTTAAGTTTTGGTTATATGGTATTTATCTTTTTAGTTCAAAATAAAGATTTCAAAAGGTGCGCTGCTAACTGTGACTGTTTGCCCTGAGGCTGACCAGGGGTTTGGAATAGCTCAATACTTGTAAAAGTCCAAAGTTGCGCTTTCACAGTGATTATTGGTAGAGACTTCAAAAAAGAGAGTATAGTTGCCTTGCAGGGTTACTTGAATCTTTTGTGTTTATTGATGATGTCACAATAGTATATAAATGAAAACTTGAATTATCTCCATTCAACAAAAGATATGGTTTAAGTTCACTTTTCTTCATTCAAACTTGTTTTGGGCTCCCCAAAATAAATCTTTGTTGCATCATTCAACATTTGTGTATGCTCCCCAGGGTTAATAAATCAACCATGTGTTCCACATGCTCGACTGTCAGATCTGAAGGTATAATTTTACTTGATGGTTGTTTCAGCATTTCAATGTGTGCAAAATAATTTTTTAAATTTCATTTTCTACAGAACTGAAAAAGGTCTACTGTGGTGGAGAAATAGTCATAGTTGTTTGTGGAACAAAAATTGAGTCCTTTGTTTAACGCCATGATAAGGTGTGGTGAAAGATCATTTTTTGTGAGGTTGACCACTAGGTTTTGCCTTGTGGCAGTTGGTTCTGTGATCTTGTTTGTACTCCAATTTTGCCTTTGCCTGACCTTGTTTTTGGATCCTCTCCCGCTTCTGCTCCTCTTGGTCCTTGACTTGGTATGAATATCGAGGTATTTCCCCTGTTTGGGTTAGGATCCATGCCCTACAATATTTACATAAATCCAAAAACTGCTGTATTTCCTTGACAGTACTGGGCCTAGGGGTGTGACATACTGCTGCCGCCCCATCTGGTAATATCTTTTTCGCGTTTGCAGAAATAAGTTGCCCCAAGTATAGTACCTCCTGTTGGCACTATTGTAGCTTCTTTTTATCTCCCTTGTACCCTTTGCAAGCCAGCAATTGCAATAATGCAACAGAATCCCCCCTGCACTGATGTTCATTTTTACTACATACCAGCAGATCATCCATGTACTGGATGATTACCACCCTGAATATTTCCAAGTCAGCATGCAGTACTCTATTGAAAATACTTGGACTTTCACAGTACTCTTGAGGCAATCTTGTGTGCTCGAAGCACCCTTGACCATGCGTAAACGCAGTGAGATACCATGAATCAGGGTGGAGTGGGATTGAGAAGAATGCATTCTTCAGATCTACCCCTGTTAAGTACGTTGCTGTCTTGGGAATGCTACATAGGATCGTTGACGGATTTGGAACTACCGGAAACTCCCCCTGCACCACGTCATTTAGAGGACGCAGATTCTGGATCATCCTCCAGCTACCCCCTGTTGCTTTCTTCACTGGGTACATGGGCGTATTACACAGGGACGTGGATGGCACAATGATCTCTTGCTCTAATAGAGCCTGAATCATGCCTTTTATCGCTTCCTCTGCTTTCCTTGACAACGGGTACTGCCGCACCCTTGGGAGTGACGCTCCTTACGTCAACGTAATCGGCACTGGGGTCACATCTCTTAGTAACCCAACACATGAGGATTAACAGTCCATAATTGTGCTGGCACATATCGCATGTCCTCCTCTAAAAATAAAGACGGGGTCACCACTGCCATCAGGGGGCGCTGTACCTTCCTATACTGCACCATGATATCACAGGGGATGCAGATTTCTAAAATGATTTCCCCATTTTGCTCACTGTCCTTAATAACTCCTCATCAGTAATGTCCTTCAATTATACTTTCGGGTCTACACATAGGGCCTCATCACAGCAGATTCTGAGCTGGGGGCAACTCTGAGCTGGGGGCAAATCCGCCGCAATATTTCCAATTTTCGGCGCTATTACACCGCCGAACATTCCCCATTGGGCCCAATGGGGAATGGGGACTTACCGTTCCGCCAAACCCGTGATCTAATAGCGCTGGGGGGTTTGGCAGTTGGGCTAATAGCAATGGCGATAATACTGCTGGGGTTAGCACCCAACTCGTGATGAGGCCCATAGTACCATGCGCTCCCGTCCTGGTCTGTTCCAATCAGGACTACTCTTTTGTCTGGCACTACTAGTCCTTGCAAATGTAATTACAATATTGTCCCCACCACCATATCGGGTGGCACCATGGGTCAGAAAATAAAATCTGTGGGCACTCGCCAACATTTTGTCGCAATTTGAGGCACTGCTTTTGCTAGTATCTTCATGCCATAGACAAATATGTCTGGGACCACAGAAACTCCACGGACTACTGACTCCCTTGCCATTGCATTGATAATAACCATTGCTCGAGCTACACACATCCCTGGAGTGGAACACACTACCCCTTGATCTGTGAATGATATAGTTACATTTAGTTTAGTGAGCAGATCCCTGCCCAACAAGTTAACAGGGGTACTCTCTGAGTATAACAAGGGGGCTCATACTACCTTCTCTCCCACTTTTATATTCAGCTCCTCAGTGTATGGAACCATAGAAATAACCCCAGAGAATCCCTGCATGTCTGCCAAGAGTTTTACCTGATAATGGAAAGTTTGCCTCCACAATGCATGATTTAGTTGCACCTGAATCTACCATAAATATAAATTGCTTGTTTCGTATTTATGCCTTCACCAAGGGCTCCTCTTCAGGGTGTGCGGTTGTTAATAGAATTGGACACGCAAGTGCTCTCTGTGGGCTGTCCTAATCAGAATATGGATTTGTCCCCGCGAATGAAAAAGGGCCGCCCCCGCCACTGTAATAGGGCTCCTGTTCCCCCTGCCATCCTGCTAAACTGTGTTGCCTCACCCTGCTGTGGTTGTTGCCCACGTTGCCCTTGCCTGTCATCCCCATAAGGGAACTGATTTTGCCCCCTCGAAGAATTGTGGGTGTCCCATTCCCATTCACTGTACTGTTCCCAATCCTCCTCCCCGGGGCCCTATCCCCCCAAACCCCCCTGCTCTTGGTCCTCGAAATCCTTTCCTTCCCCTTGGTGCTCATTCATACTGCCACTGTGGGTTGGGGCACTGTCCCACCCACCCCATTGTCCGTGTCCTTCACAATCTGTTGAGTGTCTCCTATCTTTTCCCCCTGAGCATGTGCCATCACTGGTGCTTGGACGACAACCTTATTTAGTTTTTTCCCACTAGTTTTGCCTCGTCCGTTTGCCACTTCTGGGCAGTCTCCCTGTCCCGCTCCTTGATTCTTTTACAATGGTGGACTATTATACTTTGTATCTCCGTCCACCCTTAGGCTTCAACTCCCAAAATGTTATCTAGTGCATCAGGGGTGTTGCTAGGTCTGGAAAAGATCCAGGGCTACGCTAATGTCGGGACTGGCGGGATTCGGGCTGTAGCCTTTTGGTCATAGTCCCTGAGCTTCTATCTGGGGCTACAACCGAAAGACCCAGGGCTATAGCCCCCTCAGTCACCCACTAGCAACGCCTCTGTAGTGCCTTCTGGTCCTCTTTTGGTAATCCCCTCTTTACGATAAAATAGAAAAATGGTACCGAATGGTCCCATTTCCCTCCTTTCTCAACTTTCCACATTTCCTCTAACTTAAGAATAAACCTAACTGGGTCCTCATCATCACCCATCGTGCACTGCATTAAAGAATGTAAGTGAGGGGCATCTGGGTATCTTTCATATCGCATCCCATACCCTTGCCCTTACCTCATTAAAGGCTGCTCCATCATGTTCATTAGCTGCAGGACTAATCCCAGGGTACCCAGACCTTGCCCATATGTCCCCAGCCTGGTCCCCAACTATGGTGACCAGTAAATTCTTAAGGTCTCCTAGTTCTAAAGCTACCCCTGCTGTTTATTTTTCAAATTCATAGATCCATTTACTGACTCCGGCTGCAAGCTGGGGGAGAGCTTTAATCAATGTATTTTTGTCCACTTGAGGCCACGACACATATTGCGATATCCCTGCTCCTGTATGTATAGGAGGCATCTGCATGTCTGTTTTGTTTTCAACCCCTTTTTTAGTATTTTTCTGATCTTGTACTACCCCCATTAAATCTCATCTATTTCTTGGTCTATCCCTTCTCACTGCCTCTTGTGGCGGGGATGGGTTTCTCGCAGCTTCCTCTCCTTGATCTCTTGCCCTGCCACTTCATTATTTCTGCCACCTTGATCTTCCCATTCATTTTCCCCTGCTTGTTCTACTTCTTGTCCCAGGACCGTCCATACCCTCTCCCTATCATCTTTTTCAACACAGACATTTCTTATTGCCCCTGGGTTGAGTCTAACCAAAAAATCTCCTGACTTCCAATCCCCTATTTTCTGCACCGCTACCCTTATTTCCGGTAATACTTCTTCTGGTTCTTGTAATCTGACCACTGGCGTAACAGGGGCCCCCGCAGCCCCCGCGGTGCGGGGGGGCCCGTGGTGTAGGGGGCCCCACCAGCACATGGCTGGGAGGGGGCCCCAGTTAAAAAAAAAAAAAAAAAAAAAAAAATGAAAATATTTTTTTCTAAAAAAAAAAAAAGTTTCTTTTGAAATTCACTCTGCATTCATAAAGAACATTTCTGTAACAGAAATAATTTCTTTATGAAGGCAGAGTGACTACAAAAAGAAACTTTCTTTTTGAAGTCTGAGGGCTCCCGTACCCCAAGACCCTAGGCTGGAGGCCTCCATGTCATGGGGTGGGGGAGGAGCCCTATGCCTTCAAAAAGAAATTGTTTGTTTTTGAAGCCACTCAGCCATCATAAAGAAATTATTTTGATTATGGTTCGGTCCTTAACTGAAATAATTTCTTAATGAAGTTATAGTGACTTAAAAAAGAAACAATGGGGCTCATTCTGACCATGCCGGTCCGGAAACAACGGTGCTGGTAAGCTTACAGGCACTGTTGTTTCCGGACCGGCATATTACAGGTCTGCCTGGTGGGGCTGCCGTGCCCAACAGGTCTGACCCTGCCAGGCACAGCAGCCACGGTAGGCAGACCTGTCACAGAAGCACCGGCACCGTTAACAATGGTGCAGGTGCTTCTGTGTCCCCATTCCCGTGGAGTCTGGGGTTTAACGAAATTACCAGCACCTGATTTCCCAGCCGCCGGACTTGAAATAGCACGGTGGCACCGGGAAGTCAGGCCATAGTAATTTTTATGGGTCCGGCGGCAACCCGCCGGTAGCACCGGCACGGTTACCGCTGGACCCGTAATGAGCCCCAATTTCTTTTTTAAGTAATAGGGCCCCCCTCAACTCCATGAGGTGTGCATGTATTAGTCTATGGTGAAAGGGTGCACACTCAAATGTATAGCTTGCTGCCTGTGTGTGTATGGTGAAAGGGTGCACACTTAAATGTATGGGTGGCTGTGTGGGTGTGCCTGCATGGTGAAAGGGTGTACACTTAAATGTATAGGTGGCTACCTGTGTGAGTGTATGGTGAAAGGGTGCACACTTAAATGTGTGGATGACTGGGTGTGTATAAGGTGAATGGTGTGTGTGCTTGTGTACAGGGGCACAAGAAAACCTTCATTTCGGGGGGGCTAACTCTTCAAATGTTGGGAGAGGCGCTAACTTCACATGCGGTGGGGAGGGGGAAACTTATTTGTGTGGGCGCATCCAAATTATTTACGCATTTTAATGAGACTATTCTAGTGCAGATTCAATGTTACAAGCAGTTAACTCTCTCTTATAAGTCTCCTGTTCCCTCGCTACCCTTCCAATCACTCCCCTGGCATGCAAGTACTAAACCCACATCACGATTTCAATTGCCTAAACAATGTGGCATTTGAATGCAGCTACTAACAGTGAAATGCTTTACGTTGGTAATTGCTGGGTTCTTGTTAACAGCAAAAACCAGGTGCCGTTTAAAATCTGTGTCCTGTTCGGTCTGGCAACTGCTCTAAAGGTTAGCCAAGTTGAGTCAATATAGCCCAAAATGTCAGGGGGAGTAGTGCTGAAGCCCAGTTAACTCAACGGTGTTGCGCTACTACTTGTGTTTAATGCCTTGCTTACTCCTAGCCCTATTCTTCCTCGTCCCAGTACTTATATACGAGGCAGTACGTGTGTTTGAGGCACTCTGCCTCATACAAAAGTACTGGGAAGAGGTAGAGGTACATGGAGGTAATGCCTGATTTAGCTACCTGTAATCTTCATCACTCCTAGTCCCACTGTTTCTCATCCCAGTACTTACCTATGAGGCAAGGAGCCTCATACGTAAGCTCTGGGACAAGGAAGAGGGACGCAGAGGTAATTCTCGGCCAAGGAGCTGATTGTGGAGGTTGGGGTAGTGGGTGGGAGGGAGAGTGGATGTGTGGGGGGGCAGGATTGTGTGATAAATCATAATGGTTGTCCATGTCCAGGCTAAGCAGGCATGATATGTGGTATTAGTGGCTAGAGAGGCATTTTGATGCAGCCAGTCTAGTCATTCCTCAGTTTGGTATGACTTTCTTTTAACTGGACATTTCTGATAAAGTAGTCCTGCTAACTTTAATTACCTGGCTAGATTGGCATTTGGGTGCTGTCAGTCTAGCCATTTCTTACTGCATCTGTGATAAAATGATATGATGTAATTCAAGTCATTTATAACGCGCCTGTACACAAGTGTACACAAGGGAGGGATGATAGAGGGAGGACAAGACAAACGATCTCACTAGGCCTTGTGTCATTGCGAGAACGAGAAGTGCAAGGGAAAAGGGAGCAGGGAAGTGCAAGTGAGAGGGGAGGGGAAAACAGGGCAGCAATGCTCTCAGTAAGTGCAACCAGGGCAGAGCAGCTATTGGTTGTGCAAGGAGAACAATGGACTGCAGGGTTACAGTTACAGCCCCTAAGTGCATGGTAGGCCCGGAGGCAGTGCAAGGGTGACCAATCAAGAAAGAGCCTGAACTCAGAGAGACTCTGAGGGTAGCCAAGCAGCCAGTCAGTACAGCAGACAGGTAGGTCAGGTAGGTCAACAGGGGGGAGAGAGAGCGAAAGCAGCAGAGAACAGGAAAGCTTTTAGCTGCTTCCGAAACTTCAGGTTGTCCGCCTCAAGTTTGAGAGGGGCAGGGAGGCCATTCCAGTTGGAGGCACCAGCAGAGGAGAGAGGTCTACCCCCACTCTCTGCCTGGAGAAATGTCTAAGCCTTAGAGAGTTGGAGGTAGCTGAGTGAAGGGTTAGAGAAAGAAGGTATTTTGGAAGAGAGCATTGGATTTAGTGTGGGCACTGGCCCCAGAAAGCCTTGTGGGCAATGCATGGTTTAAGGGTAACCATGGAGACGATGCGAGGCGTCGTGGTCACGAGGAAGCACGTCGCCTCGCATCGTCTCCATGGTTACCCTTAAATACACAATCATTCACACCGCAAGCGCGCTGGACGCTGCACTTGCGGTTGAATCGTCTTACAAACCGTCAGGTAAGATTTGACACTCCCTAGGATTTCTAGGATTGATAGCTTAGTCTGAATTAGTGAGGGATCTACCCCTGGTTCTAAAACTATAATTTATTCCAGATTTTCACGTTTTGCTAACAAGCGATGAGGTTAACCAGGCGTTCAGAGACTCAATGAAGGTATGGAGTATCTGTAAGCTTGTTGAATTACTCACACACCCTTTAGTACCGTAGAATACTAATTGAATTGCCTTTCCTTTTGCTTCCAATTCTCCACACGGATGTGTTTTCGCGAATGGGTACGTGTTTTTCATTCGTTACATTTAAATGAATTTTGCAATCTTTATCAATAATATTGTTAAAATTGTTGTTAATAGAATAAATATACAATATATTATGTTGAGCTGTAATACTGCCCTGATGAAGGTTTTCACCGAAATGCATTGGCACTAACACCACAGTATTATGGACAATTTTCGATGGATGCTCTATGTGTTATCTATTAAGAAGATTTTCATCCAACAATTCAGAAATGTGCATTAAACATTTTCTGTTTCGCATTCATTTGATTAAGAAGTTTCTGTTACTATGAGCATTTATCCAACAAACAGCAACCATTTATTGGGGCTAACTGAGAAGCGCCTTTCCTAACGAAGTGGATCCACTTTGTTTTTTGGAGAATATTGGTTTGAATAGATCCCGGTGCTAAGGGATCCTTTGGACTGGCTGCTCCAGGCTAAAGTATTTTTATAGATTCTCTTCTAATAGAGGTATAGACATTTCTTACTATCTAGTGGTGCCCTCCTCTCTTTCCTTATTCATCTGTATATTGCATTAAAACACATATTTATATCTTTTTCCTAGTGCAGTGTGCGGCATACCCCTTCAGCAGCACGTTCATGCGTATTGTGCAAGCGTGACAGTCTAGGCCGGCCCAGAGTGTGGCGCAACCTGTGATTTGTTGCCGAGTTGGGGGGCCCCCTCAGCATGGCTCGCAGGGGGGCCCCCACATTTTGTGTTATGCCACTGAATCTGACCAACCTTTACTGCAATGCTCCTAACTCGTTGTTTATATCTGCTTGTGAACCCCCTGAGTAAACTGATGATACAGGTATGTAAGTGCTTGTGGATGGGTTATATGGAGGTGGAGGTGCAAAAGCTCTTGAGTTTCCCCCCATAGTCGCTAATTCTGATAATCCTGTTGTTGACACTCTCTCTACCACTGGAGGCTTATAGACTGGATTTGTATACCCTACTGCAGATTTAGGCGTTACCGGGCATATCCTCTCAAATTGGATCTCTTTTTCTTTTTCCTGATCTTCCATATCCTCGAATGATCGCCAGAGATCTAGAATCTCTTTTCTTTTTTGTAACCTTTTCCCCTTATATTTTGCTGCTAAAAAGATGGTCATTTTTTCTAGCATGTTTCTGTTATGGGAGCCCTACTCTGCCCAAGAGCAGTACCTACCCCCTTCCTTTGTTTCCAATATCCATTGTTTATGAAATGTGTCTATACTTTCATAATACTTAGAATCCCTGCCCTGGAGGTGATGGGCCATAATAAAATCCCATCCCAGGTCTGTTACTGCATTCCCTTGCAAAATGCCCCATCTCCAGAAATACCTGCACAGGTTGTCTACGCACATTATAGGTACGTATAACCAATATGATATATGTTGATTACAATTATATACAAATAAAATATATGTTGATTACACTCATATACATATAGGTCACTTGTTTGACACTAGGAATTTTTGTTATAAGACGATTTAATCACTGTTTTGTTCTGA
Source organism: Ambystoma mexicanum (assembly GCF_040938575.1). Lineage (NCBI taxonomy): Eukaryota > Metazoa > Chordata > Amphibia > Caudata > Ambystomatidae > Ambystoma > Ambystoma mexicanum. The sequence continues at coordinate 469,570,749 of NC_090922.1, forward strand.
CGCGATCCATGTAATATTTATACATAAATAACTCCAGGCGTCTTCACGTCTATAATCCTCCTAATTTTAGAGTACACGATCACGAGATGTGCCATTTAACAATATAACACTAATCGATCACGCTCTCCTGCATACGATTAGTAACCACAACTACGTTCAAGCAAATGTATCCCGTTCCCCCGTTGCCATGGGGGCGCGGGACGCGAGGCGCCAACGCATCGACAGCTCCGTTGACACGTTGTGATGCCACGCATGGTCGCCTTGACAACTGAATAACATTAGGGCTCAGAAGCGCATGCTCGCGGGCGGCTTCATACTGCAGCAACGTTGAAGAAGGAAGGTAAGCGAACGAATGCTGAGCTACACAGATGTTTATCTTGAGGCTAGTGATCTAGAGAGTAAAAACGTGTTTATCTTTACAGCCCTCAATACACATTTGTAAGGAGTGATTCAAAGTCAGTAAGGTAAAAACGTTATCATTTTAAGTTCTTACAATTCACCGAACAATGTACTGTGAACTATATACTGACCATAGCGAGATATATTTGTTTCTTTTTTCTTTTTCCCTTGGTGAACTCACAGTGACAAGGCTCAGAAAATAAGGTACATCCTAATTTCATTTCACATTTGTATAATACCTATAAAACGGTATTCAAGATGTTTACTGTGACACTTTATTTCTGTTTTTTTTCCACTTTGAAATCGTCCATGGATGAACATGGTATGTACTTTATGGTTTATTTGTATTTTGGCAATATTTGCGTTTCTGTAAAATTGGGTTACTGCAACTAACGTTCTAACATATGGCTTGATTGAAGCCCTGAAGATGGAGAATCACTCTGAAATGCATCGGCTTTCTAGCCATATGTAGACAGAGGAACTGGTTTCCTACGAATATAGGCCAATTTCAACATAAATCTCATGCTGAATTAAATTGGTTATTTTACTCCAACCATGAAACCACATGACTGACTTTACTTTTCATTTGAAAGCAAATACTAATAAGGATGCACGATTGTAAATATAAAACGAAGGAATTCATATGAACATTTATAAAGAGAGAAACACATAGCTCAATCTTGAGCACGTTTTTGAGAGCACCAAACATAGCTGGGTGAGCACCCCCACCTTTTTGCTGTTCTGTACTATATGGGTCCTGGTGTCAAGGGATTGGCAATAAAGTCTCCCCAACACAGGCTATGCCAATGAGGCAGGCTATGCCAATAAGACAGGCATTGGTTTTCATGTCCACCTCGGGATTCAATCAAAATCTGAAATGAGCCATTAGATCCTTGTAGAAATTAGAAAAAGGGACAGGAGTAGGCCGAGCTAGCCATATGACCACCAGTTTCTAATAAATAAGGAGGCGCTCTTATCAAGGTTCCCAGTATTCATGATGCAGTTGCAGTGGTTATGTATCCACAATGGTGTATGTAGCACCATTGTAATGGACCATCATCATTTTAGTGTCCTGGTCTTCCATTTTAGCTGGTAGAGGTTCTAAGAGCCAGCTGCTATCTTCACTTTGACAAGGGTTAGATTTTTGGGTCTTGAGGATACCTAGTTCATCAAGAACAGTTACTTTCTCATGTAGATAAGCAAAAATGGCAGACGGGTCTGCAAGGAGAGGGTCTTCTGTTTCCAGTCTGCCTTTTGTGGAGATGTTTACATGGATCCTATTCACGTTCCTGCTTTAGAGGGATGGAAACTGTAAAGGCTAAACCTTGCATTTGGGATCCATCTTGTCTCTTAAGATGAAGTTGTGAAGAAATGGTCCACCCATGAGAGAGTCTGGAAGATGTTGACCCTGAGACTAGGTATTGGTAGAAAAAAGGAGATTGAGGTTTTGGGATAATGAAGGGTATTGGTTTGCCAGCTAGGTAAGTGCAGATAATGCTGTCTGTATCCTTTAAAATGTTCACTTAAGGTTTCTGCCCAGCATCTGCATGGAGAGAGGCATATTTGGAAGAGGATATTCTGAACTCTGGTAGGTTGGAACAATTGGTTGGAATCATGGTGCGCCATTTAGATGGAAGTAGATATCGGTTGGAGTGATGATATATCAATAAGGGGTAATGCAATACTCTGAACTCTGGGCCCTCAATATCCTTGCAGGAAATTATACACAGCCATATCAGCGCTGTCTTGTTTCAAGGGCGGTCAGCCAGTATGTCACCTTGTGTTCTTTGCTTGGTGGAAGGGGCATCCTCCACCTGCACTGCCTAGTCTGTAAAAAAACATCAGGTCAAAAAAGGGATGCTATTGGAAAGAGCCACAAGTGATTATTATTATTATTATTATTATTATTATTATTATTATTATTATTATTATTATTATTATTATTATTATTATTATTATTATAAAATGTATAAAGCGCAAGCTAAGGAACAAGGGCATGTAGGCGCTAGGGAGATCAGCCAAAAACAAACAATTGCCACACGTTAAACTAAAAGAAAAGGAGATTGGAACAGATGAGTCTTCAGTGCTCTGCTAGAGGGGAAATAGTCAAACAGTGCTCTGAAATATAGCGGAAGAGCATTCCACAAGCTAGGGGCCAGGACTGAAAAAGAACGGCGACCCAGTCACTTACGATGATATTTAGGAATGTTGAGAAGCACATGGGATTCAGAGCACAGACCTCTTGCTTTCCAGTGCCTTTCCAGTTTCTTTTTGAGATAATGAGGCCCGACATTGTGCATGGGTCGGTGAACAATACAGAGGATCTTAAACTCGATCCGTACGGCCACCGGCAACCAATGCAAATGATGTAAAAGAGCAAGAAAAGGAGTCAGACGAGGGACCTTAAGCACTGATCGGGCTGCTGAGTTCTGGAGAACTTGCAGCCGCTGAATCTGGTACGTACTTTGGCTGCCCGAAGTAGATATCATTACAGTAATCTAGGGAGCCCATTATAGTAGATGTCACCAATGTAATGTGGTGTACAGAGGGAAGCTGGGGAAGAATTTTCCTCAATGCTTCCAGTTTTCCAAAGCCTGCACTACAGATGGCAGAAATCTGGGCTTCACGTGATCTGCTTGGAAGAAGTTTCACTCCAAGACTTTTAACAGAGGCTCATGGGGCTGGACAAGGGCCAAGTGACTCGGGCCAGTATTGGGAATTCCAGAGATGGGTCCTCCCACAAGGCCTGACCACCAGTACCTCTTTTTTATTTCCATTTAGTTGTAGCCAATTCGCCGACATACAACTACTAACTTTCTCCAAACAGTCTTGCAGTACCTTGGGTGACGCAGCTAGAGAAGAGTCCAGCCGGCATATCAGCGGTGTGTCATCAGCATAAGAGTAGAAGAGTACTGCGCATTCTGTAATAAGATCGGCCAACATTCGAACATACACATTAAAAAGAAGAGAGGACAAGGTCGACCCCTGCGGAACTCCACAAGGTAACTCCATAAGAGGAGAAAGACACGCTTGAAAGGAAACTGAATGAGAGCGGTCTTCCAAAAAAGATATCAACCATCAACCATACAAGGAGGGAAGCGGTAACACCTGCTTGCTCCAGTCTAGTGAGTAAAATGTAGTGATCTACCATGTCAACAGCCACGAGAGATCAAGGAGAATAAGTACTCCAGTCTCTCTGCTGTCCTGAAGCAACGCAAGATCATCTAACAAAGATATCATTGCGCACTTGGTCCCCATCTTGGGACGAAAGCCAGATTGAAAAGGGTATAGGCAATCATTCTCTTCCAGATATTTAGAAATCTGATTGCTAAAACCCTCGAGCCAAATCATCGAAACAGGCATAACATTGATATTTATAAGGGGACAAAATGTAGCTTAGAATAGGTTAAGAACTTGACTACTGCAACTAGCCAACAGGAAGCGTAGAAACACACGTCCTAGCTGTTTCTGGTCTTATTTGTACCATAATAAAGTGGGGGACTCCTCCTCGTTCCCCCCAACTCATCCCCATTATTCTATGTATGAATCTCAAACTTACCATCTGAAGTTTTGTGTTAGAAAAAGTGGTAAAAAATCGGCTAAAAATTATTTAGCAAAGTTAAACTCAGGAAAAGTAAGGAATACCGCCAGGAATATTTAACCAAGACAACACTCGTAGCCAGAAATGCACATTTGAGAGGAACAAACACTTTGCCCATCATGACCACCAACAACATGTTGTGTTTCTGCTGGAGGACATCTTGAGAACATGGATTTAGTATAGGGAACCATCTTATAGCTCCAAAAGCAGAGCATGGGCAGAGACACGATCCCAACCTGATGTAAAAATGAAAGCCCTGAGTAGGAGCAAAGTCTTCACCATTCCTGCTGCAAGTATGGGTAGAAACCCAGAAGTGCAGGGGTTCAAAAGAATGTAATCAAAAATGGTGGAGAGGACGTGCAACGAATTAGGCTATATCATCCAAAGTGTTACTAAGATACAAACAAGCCTTCTGGCTGGTGTGTTGTAATTGGGGATCTCCAGAGCACAAAAGCAGGCCGAACGCCCACCCTTTCTAGGAAGAGGGTGATTAATTTGTGTAAAACGAATCGAGGCCCAGATGTAGCAGTTTGCTCTCAGATCCCTTCCTCCTGTAACATCTCAAGCCATATAGAAGCTGCGCCTAGGAGAAGATAGACCTACATAGTTTCCATACCATGATGAAGACGAAATCTTACATTTGAGAAGAAGCTAATAAAAAATGGTGGAGGTAGCGTGCAATGAATGAAGCTGGGTGATCCAGGGTGCTACTAAGGCACACACAGGAGCGGGGACTAGTATGCTGCAAATAGTGAGCCTCAGACAACTTAATCACTCACCCTTTCTGCAAAATGAGAGAATGATATGTGCAAAATAACATTTGGAAAAAGAAGAAATCCTACATGTGAAAAGAATCTAATCAAAGATGGCAGAGATGGCATTCAACGAATGTTGCTGGGTCATCTGCAGTGCTACTAAGACACACGCAAACACAGGCAGTGGCTTGCTGGATTCAGTGAGCCCCAGACCAAGTGGGCAGTCTTCACTGCTCCTCCTTACCATTTGGGGCTCTGCGGACTGACCCACGCGGCTTGGGAGAAGAGACTGGCCAAGGGTTGAGCCTCCTTGCCTCTTTACCGTGATCGCATCACACGGACGTGCTTTGCAATGCGGTTACTGTTAAGGTTCTGTGTGAATAATGCCAGCAAGTCTTGCCAGAAAACAAAAGCATCCTATGTTTCACAAGGCTTTGGTAAGTCTGACTGTACATATATCAAATGTTTACAAGGAAGACACAGCCCACAGTGTCATTGTAAACCCTCCCTGTCTTCCAAGTATCATCACCATAATTTAGTGAGTAAAAAGCCCACTAAACAGTTCATAATATTTCATATACAACTACTAATACGAATAACAGTTAAACAGCATAAAACAAACATACATCAAAGCCATGCAAATGCATAGAGAATTCATGTATAACTTCAAAAGGAATCCAATATTATCTCAATGATATAGAGAATGCCCCCACCTTGACCGGCATAAGACACTGCAGCACATGTTAACAGATACAACTCAGCTGCCTACCCTTTGGCACCACACCAGCCATGACACTGCACTGCTGACACTGCTGACACAAACCCTGATTCAAGGAACTGTGCAAAGTGTACTTTTTGCAGTGCAAAGCCAGTGGACAATTCATTTTGTAGTGTAAAAATGACTTTGCACTGACTTCACACTGCAAAAATACACGTTGCACAGTTCCATGAATCGGGGTTTGTGTCGTCACTTTTCAGCAGTGCAAAGTCATTTTGAACCGTGCAAAAAATTCCATGAATGGGGCCTACGGTGTCCTACTACAGAAGGGTTCAATGCTGGCAAATGCAGGGTAACTGGGTGTACTCTTTGCAACCCACACACTCATGTAGCATTCTTTTAGTACATTCCAGTTACCACTTTTGACTCATTGATTATAGATTCTGGATTCTCCCAGAGATGGAGCAGGTCCAGCATCGCAAATAGCATAGATGTGAATCATGGCCGAGATGCGTGGAGCACAGCAAGGATGTCTTCCAAAGCTCTCCTGCGTTTAGCCAGGCAAGGGGCGCGCCTTCTTCCGAACCAATAAAGAAGAGCAGACCGTTAGGAGCAACATCTGAATGATCGAGTTCTCGACATAAGGTAGTAGAGTGGGTGCTAAATGAGAGACCTAGGGCCTGATCACGAGCGCGTCGGTAATGGTAAAACGTGCCATGTCGGTAATTGCTGCAGCATTTACCACATCGCACAAGTACGAGTGACTCACCACGGGCAGTTATACCGGACACAAAGGTGGTCATTACGACCCGGGCGCAAAGGGATACCGGGCACCAGTAATGACACCAGAGCCGGTAATCCCTTTGTGCCCTATTCCGAGGTCCCTTTGCGGGTCCTTCCTTAACGCCTGGTTTTAGCAGGCGTTAAGGACGGGACCCGCAAAGGGACTTCAGAGCTAATAACGGTACCGTAATTTACGAAACCGTTATTAGCACCCTCCCCATTCCCATTTAGCCCTATGGGGGCTCAAGTGGGAATGGGGATTGACATTTTCAATGGGGACTTACCGGTCCTGCAAAGGTCGGACTAGACCGGCAAGTCCCCATTGCACCAGGGCGGACACGGTACCGGTAATGGCGCTAGTCATGGCGCTAATAGCGCCATGACTAGCACCAACCTCGGAATGAGGCCCAAAGCTTTCAAAAATCATGGATGCAGTACAGCACCCACACAACACCGGGTGTGGAAAGTGGCATGTGGCATTTACTGCACGATTGTGACTCCCATTACAGGGAAAAAAGACGCATGCAACAACGCAATAAATTACCGGCATCAGAAAGCAGGCAGCAACAGTAATGAGCGGCAGGTGAAAGAAAAGCATTCACGGGTGCATGTAATCGCCCATTTCTATTAAAGCTGTCTAAACCGCATTGAACATGTTTAGCTGACGCTACAGCACTGAGGTTTTCTAAATCAGGACTGCATCGTTAGACAACAAAAGCATGCCAGTCTACTCTTTGGCCGATGAGGGTGCCTGCCTCGAGGTTTGCTATAATAGTCCGTTTGCAAATAGGGAACAGGGCAGGGCGGACAATACACAACCCTGCCTCACACCCATTGTCACATGATTAAACTTTCTCCACCTGGGCATCAACGTACCAAGTGGCACAATGCATGCTCAAGCAGTGATGCTGAAATGAATGTTCCTAAAGTGTCTGAAACACCCTCGTACAGAGACGCATCGAACGCGGCCTTTGAATCAACAAAGGCCGTGCACACTGCCTGCCTGCCAATGCACAATGCCTGCTTGCCAATGCACACTGCCTGCTTGCCAATGCACACTGCCTGCTTGCCAATTCACAATGCCTGCTTGCCAATACACAATGCCTGCTTGCCAATGCACAATGCCTGCCTGCCAATGCACACTGCCTGCTTGCCAATGCACAATGCCTGCTTGCTAATGCACACTGCCTGCTTGCCAATGCACAATGCTTGCTTGCCCAAAACCATGTGTTTCTGGATAATCAAATTCAGAGTATACATTTGATCAGGATGCTAATAGCTTTATGGAAACCCAAATGTAGGTGAGTTACATTATTATCTAGGCACAAAGACTTAGGACCAACAGTACCTTGACGTACATTTTTGCCAATGCGATAGTAGGTGTTATTGATCTATAATGAAAAAGTATCCCTCTCCCTTACCCCTTTTAAATTAGGCATCATTTCAGCCTTTTTCCAGCTGCGGGGCATCTTCAGTTCCCCTTTTAGGTTGTTAAACACTTTCAATAGAAAATAAATCCAAATAACTGTTTCAATCTTGAATACAACACCTGTAGACCATCGAGACCCTTCTTATTCACAAGTGGCCTAGCCTAGCCCAGCTCACAGTATAGAGCACACATCCCCTAGAAGCCTGATGGTCCCAGTAGACTCAGAAGACCGTGGGAAGCATATTTCTGCTTTGCAATAAACTTCTGCGGCCTTTGAAGCCACGACTCCCAGAGGCCTGCTCTACTCGTGGAGTCTGTTTTCCTCAAATCACCGTGTAAGGCACATCTATTGTTGTAGGTCCACTTCACAATGTCTGCATAGCTCCAGAGTATTTTGGCATGTTATTGCCCGCTCAGAGACCAATAGGTTAACAGCAAACCTTTAATCATGAAGGACAATCGCATAATTGTGAACCTTTTCTTTATCTCTGTGTAACAGAGCAAATACGGGAGAACCGTATGCTGTCTATAGACGAAGACTTAAACCATTTTTGTTTACACAATTATTCCCCCAGTCTTTTCTGTAATGTCCCACTTCATTTCTGGGGATTATAGTGAGCTGCAATTCAGCGCTTAGATACCAGTATGATATCTACACAAATACCCAAATAAAATAAAATAAAACTAGATTTGATGCAATATCACTAAACTGTTATCTCCCCACTCAGCCAAAGACTGTTCCCCGCTACCTCTGGGCAGAACACACCAACACATTAGCTTTGAAATCAGCAGATTTACACGTCTACAAAGAAGCTGTCATAAAAGGGAGGGAGATGAATTGTTTCAACATCTTTAATTGTTGACGTTTTAGAAACAAGGTTATGTGATAAATCTTTTTGATTGTGAATACTACACACACATCAGCTTGCTAGTCCGTCCTACATAAGTAAGGACTAATCAGAAAGGACACTCATTTCAGTGAATCTACATCACCATATGAAGTCCTGAAACACCAATGCTTGAGTGGAGACACTATCTACCCCTGGTATGGCTTTCACCTCGGCCAACTTTCATTTTACTGTTCCAGCATAAAACATCATTTCCATACACCCACACATCTAGGGGTCAGGCACAAGACCTTCATTAGCCTCTCAATGCATGGCTGACACCAGAATACTGGGTAGGGCTAGAGACCACCGTCCACAGGACCACGGCCAATAAGAACGTAGAGCAAAACATCAACACAGTCATCAATCTACCTCACAACATAAGATCTTCCTTCTTTATCACCACACCAGAAATCAAACCAAACCATCTCAGACCTCGCGTCAGTGATAACTCTGTCCCCACCCTAATGTTGACCCTCTACTCCCCCGCTTGTAAGACTCCAGTAGTCATAGAGTTATCATCGAAAATGGGTTCCCTAGTGGAAACAAAGATACTATAGAATGTCAACTGACCCCGGCTGAGACAGACTGCCTTGAAATAGCACGCCCCGTTCAAATTACATCAACCTCAGATCGTCAAATTACATCAACCTCAGATCGTCGCACCTTTACGAAAAACCTCCTTCACTACCACCAGGAAACACAGATGGCAGATTTATATCAACACTTGAAAACAGGCCAGATAATAACCGACGTAATATTCTTTTCACTTAGACCTCCACATAGTCTTCAGTTTTAAAGACCTACTTTCAATAGAACTGGGGAACGTCCATCGAGAGTGGGGAAGGAATCACATTCTCTGGTTCTGTTATAGTAATAAACAAAACTTCCTTTAGCATTTAGAATGCAGCAACGATTCTAATCATGCCTTCTAAATAAGAGTCAAACTTCTCTCTCACCTCTGCAAACTAGGGGCAAATGTCCATCCGGTGAACATACTGTTGCACAGAGCCAATTGACCAAACACCCTAAAAGTACTTCCAGTCCAGTCAACACTAACAATGGTGGCAACATAACTAATAACCAAACAACAAGGGCTAGAAATCTGATTGTACCCAATAGCACGAACACACTCAAGACCCAACCAACAGGCAAAGGAGCGAACCAGGTCACACCTGACTTGTGCCACACTGAGGCAGACTTCATTGATGCGTAACATTTAAAGAAAACGAAAAAAACAATTCTATTTTGCAAAAGCAATATATGTCGAATGTTATGGTTGAATATCCTATTTCAACATGTCAAGGTAAGTGGATGTATGTTAGATAGTGTTAGTTTGGCATAATTCATACTTTAGAGCTTACCTCAATGTAAACATTTGTTTTAAGTGAGTTGTCTACATTTATGTCCCACATTTACAGCCATGTTCACACATGGAAATCGGGTTCTGATTTGAATCAGTTGTACCATACTTATTGATGGTCATGGGCAATAAAGGCAACTGTTAAAGGGTTATCTCTGCATAAAATATTCAGGTGGGGAACAGTTGCCTCCTGACTTACCCCAGCTTAGTGGTGAAGTATATTGCATGCATAGTTAATAATAGTTTTACACAGTATTAATAATTCTTGCCTTGATATTGGTGTAGACGCTCTAGTGGTTGCCAAGGAAAATGTTTTAGGGGGTTGTGACTTCCCAAAATAGTTGAGGAGTGGAGTTTAGAAAAGTGAATAAAACCAGTTTTAGAATAAGTTGGAGAAGGCTTTTTAGGGTGCAGGGAAAACAATCGCCTCATTGGCCACATTTTCCTGGGGACTTTTTCACATGCAACCGTTCCAGTAATAATTCAGAAGAACGAAAGATGTTAGGCTTCTGTGAGGTTTGTAGATGCTCTCCACCTTTTAAGAAATGCATTAACAAATATGTAGGTTGTTCATGAATAGCTCGCTATTGGTGGAGGTTCTGTATTAGTCTGAGTCTCAAAACTAAGGCATGACGAGTGTTGAATTATAATGAAAATAGGTGTAAATAGGTAGGACCCCATGTTAGAAAGTTTGGATATTCCAATAAAGGCTTGTGTGATAGAATTGTATTGATATATAAGTATAACTCAAGAGAGCCATAGTTGCAAAGTTTGAATACAGGAGTAGTCCCTTTGTGTATCCTAGATCCTAGATAATGGGCCTCATTACACGGATGGTGGTAAGGGTTTGCCGGTAGCGGTAAGGGTACCAGTGCCAGTAAACCCTTACTGCCTTACTACGAGGTCCCTTTGTGGGACCCTACCTTAACGGCTGGTTTTACCAGCAGGCAGGTGATTACCGCCTTCCCCATTCCCATTGAGCCCTATGGGGGCAAAAATGGGAATGGGGAAGTGCCATGGTGAATGGGGAATTACCGCCCCCACACACCTTGGAATAGGGAGGTAATTCCGCCATTCACCATGGCGGACTCGGTAAAATACCGGCGACAACCATGGCGCTAATAGCGCCATGGTTACCGCCGTCCGTGTAATGAGGACCAATGTGTACACTAGCACGTTTTTATGAGGAAATACAAACAGGCATCTTTACAGAGTAATCGGTAAGCGCTGCTTCTTCGCGCTAAATCTGCAAAAATTGCAATTTATCCCTCCATAATTGCACACGGGCGTTCGTGGAAGCCCTGAATCAAAAATCGAGTGCCCAGATTTGTCTCGCCCTAAAGGAGCACTCTTTATGTGCCTTTCCTGCATCCAGGTACACGAGGTACCAAGCATGTCCAAAATGGCCACCTGTTTCTGCATGGAGCCTCATCGGCCTAGCCAGGCTCCCAACACCAGCCAATGCCTCCTGCCGATTGGCTTCAGATCGTTCTTAACAGCCATTGATTGCCGGCAGGCATAGCTGGCCCACATTCTCCAAGGCACACTGAATCAAGGCTACTGCCTGTTATATGCCTGTTCGATGCTGTTCGACTGCCTGCGCCGGACCGGACCACCCGTTGAGGTAACATTTAAAACCTTCCTTGTTGCCCCTTCACCGAGGTACTGCATCTTTGCAAGACGCTTCGGCCTGCCCACTATTGTTCAACCGGTACTCAGAGCTGTCCACCGGCATACTCAAGTACAATCTACTGCCACAGATCTACTCACCTATGTCCTGTAATTGACGCTTGTATGCTCCCTCCTACACCCCCACTCTCGAGATACGCGAACCTCCACTTCACCCAATGTCTACCCGACCACCTCCTAATCCGTGTCCCCCTTTATTCTGAGGCATTCTGCAACCTGTTCCCTGAATGTGCATTGCCTTGGCTAAAAGTGATTTTGACTACCATTGACTGTGTATTGCCCTAGCTAAAATCGTACCTGCCTACTGCTGATTTTACACTGCCTCAACCAAAGTGAACCTGCACACTGTTGATTGTGCACTGCCATAGCTAAAAGCAAACTTGCCTACTGTTGATTGTGTATTACCCTAGCCAAAATCATACCTGCCTACTGTTGATTCTGCACTGCCTCAGCCATAGTGAACCCGCCCACTGTTGATCTTGCATTGCCCTAGCTAAAATCGAACTTGCCTATTGCTGCGATGCATCTCCTCCTAGGTGCACATCCACCATGCTCTTTAGGGCGCTCCTTATACTGTACCACATTCTGCCCTTTGAAGCAGCAATTATCACCCAGCTGCGCACACGTCCGACACGGCCGACACACCTTCAGCCATCAGTCACCTTATCTCTCCCAAGCCTTGTCCCCTCGACCCCGCGCATGGTGACCCCCACAATGGACCCTATGCCACCCACCATAGGCCTCCAGCACCTCAACACTGACATTAACCCATACTTCAATGACCCAGCCCTCTGGCTGGAACACTTCTCTAGTAAACCCACTCCGAATCAACCGTGTTCCTTATCTCTCAGAAACAAAAGATTAGGCACCAGATTCCGCATACGCCCCACCCGTAGTAGCCTCCCCAAGCAAACACGATACACACCACCGTGCTCACCCACTGCACCCACCAATTACAAACCCCCCTCTACAGAGGTAAAATTGCCGGTTATCAAGGGCGCCCTCATCAACGCCAGATCCCTCCCAGCGCACGCTCTAGATATAGCAGACCTTATAACATCTTCAGATCTCGACTTCATTGCCATAGCTGAAACTTGGCTTCATGCCGCATCCGGTCCTTCCTTATCCCTTGCCCTACCACCCGGCTTCGGCATCATGAGATGTGACCGCACCTCTGCCTCCCACACCAGAGATGGTGGCCTAGCCATCATTCACAAAACCACTCTGGATTTAAGAGTATCGACCAACACTAAACTCGAGTCCGCTGAACTACTATCAGTCAAACCCGCACTAACACCTAATCAAACAGCCACCCTCCACCTAATCTACAGGCCCCCAGGCCCCGCACCATCCCTTGTCGGTGAAATCTCTACCCTCCTCCTTGACAATGCAAAAACTAACTCACAAATTATCATCCTTGGAGACCTCAACCTACGACTTGGCGACCCCAAAGATCCTATTGCACTAGACTTGGAAAACGCCCTTTCTAACTCTGGCTTCACCTTGCACATCCATGACCCCACGCATTCTAAAGGCAGGACCCTTGACAGGCTAGCCAGCTCTAACTGCAATATCAATGTCCTGGCCAATACCCCTTGCTTATGTTCAGACCACCACATCATCACTTTTAACATTGAAGCTTCCCCCTGTATTCCGACCCTGATAGCGCCTGCTCTCCCGACTAGAAACAAAAAGGACATAACCAAGGAGAAACTTCTCCCTCTGCTAGTCCCTTCGCTCAAAGCAGCCACTGACTCCTGCAATGACCCCACCATTCTAGCTGACATCTAGAACTGCAGCATGCACACAGCTATAGACTCTATTGCCCCCATCAAACTGAGGAAGGCCAAACCACGGGCACACCTTAACTCTTGGTTCACACCACAGTTAAGAGTACTCCACAAAACCAAACGCTGTGCCGGAAATCATTGGAAAAGTCACCCTTCTGACGGGCACAAAGACGGTTTCTTCTTGGCATCACTCACCTACAAAGCAGCCATTATAGAGGCGAAAAAAGAGTCCCTCATTAATCGCATCCTGCAAGCTGACTCCAATTCTAAGGAACTCTTTAAGATCCTAAAAGAGCTCGAAACTCCCGTTAGCCACCCCCCCCCCCCCGACACCTGCATTAAAGATAGCAAATGGTGTGCTAACATTCAGGCAGCGTTACTGAATAAAATCACCACGCTTCAATCCAAAATCATAGCTAAACAAGACAGCCTGAAACTGGACAATCGCCCTCTGACCCCAGCTGGGGCCCTCTCCTCTGACTTGCCCAATGTCAAATGGTTTGCCTTCTCACCGCTCACCACTGCGGAGGTGGAAAACATTATCCTGAGGATCAAACCGTCCAACTGCCAGGGTGTTCCCTGCCCTGCCCCAATCATTAAGGAATCTGCCCACGATTTGGCCCCATTTATCACATCCTTCTTCAATGCCTCCTTTAAAACAGGAACTGTCCCTGACAACCTTAAGGACGCATGGGTGATCCCCTTGCTCAACAAACCCTCCCTTGACCCTAGCATACCTACCAACTACCAACCTATTACTACTGTCCCGTTCCTGCTAAAAATCCTAGACCGCGCAGCATACCTGCAAATCCAAGAGTACTTAGAAGCCAATAATATTCTAGGTCTTAGACAATCTGGCTTCCGCCCCAGACACGGAACAGAGACAGCTCTACTAGACTTAAAAACTCAAATTGAAGTTTTAAAGGACAACGGCAAACTTGCCCTGTTACTTCTACTCAACCTCTCTGCGGCATTCGATTTGGTCAATCATCAAATCTTATGCAAGCATCTTCACTCTGCCGTCCATTTCTCTTCATTAGCTATGGCCTGGATCAAATCATTCTTGAGCAATAGATCTATGCGGGTCTTTTCTCAATCTGCAGCTGCAGATCCTTCCCCTATTCACTGCGGCGTCCCCCAGGGCTCTTGCGTGTCGCCAACACTCTATAATGTTTTTACAAAACCGCTCTTTGATGTACTTGACTATCTGGGTGTCTCTTATACGAATTATGCTGACGACACCCAGATACTCATTCCTATCACTGGAGACTACTTGGCTGACACTAAGGCCCTGAATGACGTCTACCTAGTCATCCAAGCTTGGATGGCACAACACCAGTTATGCCTCAACGATGACAAGACTGAGCTCCTCATCTTGGGCACTACGCAACGCCTTAGTAAACTTGAGCCGTCTTACCAATCGTTTATCAACGATGGCAACACCATCCAAGTTTCGAAAGACACTAAAACCTTAGGCGTCTACCTTGACGCCACCTTATCACTATCCCGACAAACAAATGCAGTCAGATCTGCTTCAGCATACACTTGTAAACTCATTACAGCCTGCAGGCCATTTCTGACCACCCCAAATACGGACACACTAGCCAGAACCCTCATCATGGCCAAAATCGACTATGGTAGCGCCCTCTACCTAGGAACCAGCCAAGAGAATCTGAACAAATTGCAAATCTCCCAGAACAACGCCATTAGAGCGGCTCTAAACATCGGAATCTAGATCCATTCTAGACTGGCTACCTGTCAAACAGAGAATTTCACTGAAAGCCTTAGGCCTTAACCACAAATGCCTAGCCAACCAAGCCCCCCCTGTATCTCTGCAGCCAGCTATCCCGCCACACCTACCCACCCTCAAAGAACTGCCCAGACCCACTGTTTAACTATCCCTAGGTTCAAACTACAAAAAGCGGGTGGATCAAGCTTCCCCGTCCTAGCTTCCAAGCTTTGAAATGCCCTCCCCCTCAACATCAGATCAGAAGAATTCTTTAGTGCCTTCAAGTCCAAAACGAAAGCCTGGCTCTTCAATCAGCCTTGAAATTCGGATTTCTTATGTACCTGGGAGCCCTGTCCCAGTAAAACACCAGCTCTAATCTCTACTCTGTAAATGATGTATATTGCTTTATGCTCTGAATACTTGCACTGTATCTAAAGTTTGAATATATGTATGCGCGTTATGTAACCATGTCTAAAGTTGCGCCCTGATGCCTCCGGGCCTGACGGTGCGCGTTACAAATAAAACAAATACAAATGCAAATATTATATGCAATATAGATTCTCCATCTGTTCCAAGAAACAGGCACATATCCAAGCTCGCATCTCTGGGGCCACAAACCACACGGCTGAACTTTTCAAAATCTGCAAGGAACTTGTCAACCCTACTGCAGTCTCCACCTCTCCTCTGTCTTCTCATGCCCTCTGCATGGCACCCACTTCACAACCCAAATTCAGGACATACTATCCTCTCTCTGCTCTATCCCCGGATACCGGATGAGATCACCAAGACAGTCTGCTTTATGAAGGTCTCCTCCAAACAGGTGCTTCCCTGCTCCTTTAGAACTATCAAGAGCAACATTGCCTCTCTCGCTCCCTCCTTGGCTGAGTTCTGTAACCACTCTTTTGCCACTGACTCCTTCCCATCATCCTTCAAGCACTCCCTTGTACACCCTCTCCCAAAAAAGCTGTTGCAAACCCTTCCTGCCCAGCTAACTACCACCCTATCTCCACTACCGCCTTCTTGGGCGAGCTCCTGGAGAAGTTGGTAATTTCACAATTAATCCACTGCACTGAATCTGTTGGTTGCCTCCTTGACCACCAGTCTGGCTTCAGTGCAGCCAGAAGCACAGAAACTGCTCTCCTGAACACCTGTGAGGACTTGCTCTCAAACCTCAACTCCAACTCTCCTTCCATTCTCATCCTTCTTGACCTGTCCTCTGCCTTTGACACAGTCAATCACTCCACCCTCTTAAATCTGTTTCATGATACCCTCAGTTTTACGGACTGGACACTGGATTGGTTGACCTCTTTCTATTCAAATCGGCCCTCCCAAGTGCAATTCGGCCCTTTTCTCTCCTCTACTTTACTCTCAAACTTGCAGCATCCTTTAGGGCTCCATCCTCTCGCCATGGCTTTTCAACATTTACCTTTCCACCCTTGCCCACCTGATCTATACCTTCTCTCCTCATGTCCAGTGCTACGCTGATGACACACAGTTCTACTTTAAGCTTCCTTCCTCTTCCTCCTCCTTTTCCTCTCTCATTACCAATTGACTGACTGCTATTCAGGCATGGTGTGCTTCTAATGATCTCTGTCTTAACGCCAGTAAGACAGAGATCCTTCTCATTGGGGCCCTTGCCCCTTCGTTCCCTTCTATCTGCCCGCCCTCCCTGGAACCTCTCCTCTCACCCTCAGGTTAGGCCAAACATGTTGGCGTTATCTTCGCCTCCTCTGTCTCCTTCCTACTTCATTTCTCTGACCCTGCCAAGAAGGCCCACTATCAGCTTCACCTCCTCAGAGGCATTCTCCCTTTCCTCACCTTCCCCCAGAAACTCAATGTCTCCAGAGCTCTGGTCCTCTCCATGCTGTATTACTGCAACTGCCTCTTCCTTAATCTCACTCTTGCCTCCCTGTTCCCTCTTAAAATAATCCAGAATAGGACTGCAAGACTTATCCTTGTCATCAAGCCCAGGGACCGCAGCTATAAATCCATAAAATCTCTCCACTGACTCTGGGTGGTTGCAAGGATCAAATTCAATAATCTCTGCATCGTCCACAAGGCATTCTGGGGCTTGGGACCCAGCTTCATCCAACTCTCTCTCCCTAAATACCTCCCTGTTATAGTCATTTGGTCCTCTAGCTCCAACTCTCTGCAGGTCTGTTTCTCCAAGCAAAGAGTGGGGGTACTGCCCCCTGCCCATCTCCATCTTGAGCCTTAAGTTCTGGAAGCTTCTCAAGACTTTCCTTTTCTTCTCCTCCTTCACTCTCCCCCTCCCTTCTTAGTCTCCACATGCTGCTGCGACTGATTGCGTGTATCCATTATGAGCCTCACCAGGGCCAGGCCCCCCTTGACCAGTCTTCCCCCACATCCATCCTAAAACTAATTGGCCCTCATTAGGACCCTGGCGGAGGACCATGGTGCAATTTGCACCATGGTCCATGGCGCTAAGCTGCCAACTCCGCCAAGGTGGTTGGCGGACTTACCGCCCCATGCCGACCTTGGCGGGGCGGTAAGTCCCCAAACCCCATTTTACCCTTCCCCATGCCCATTCTTGCCCCATAGGATATAATGGGAGTGGGGAAGGCGTTAATTATGCCACCGTAAATTACGGTGGCGTAATTAACTACAAGTCCCGTAGCGCCATGGATTTTTCCGCCTGCAAAAAGCAGGCGTAAAAATCATCCATGGCGCTACGGGAACTCGTAGTCTGGCGGAGAGGTACGCCATGCACTACGCCGGCGTAAAACCCTCTCCGCCAGGGTCCTAATGAGGGCCATTCAGTTTTATATTACAGGTGGATGGGAGAGATCTATATACTCGGAGAATTGGTGGCATCCAAACCTGCGAGCAAGAGAAAAGATCGGGGGACCCAGCCAGATGCCCAGTCATAATTCATGTTCTATGTTTAAGAATTGCCTTTACAGAAAACTCCCCCATCCTTGTTTTTTTTGTGCAAAATGCCCCCTCTTGTTGGCTTTTTGATTGTGGATAAATGAGCTAAGAGTCAGAGTACTCTGAACAATAAAAGACAAATGGACTCCTGACCTACGTGTTTAAAGGGCCTGGGAGACGTGCTGCAAGGCAGCCCAAAGGACAAAATAAAGTACAGACTAAATGGAGAAAGTCTGTGGACTTGGAAGAAGGAGAATAAAGAAATCGGATGGAAGATGTGTTGATGAAAGATGAATGGAAAAAAGAAGATAAACACTAAGAATATTTATGAGGAAGACAATGGGAACAAGGAAATGAGATGGAATGGGAGTAAGGAAAAAGTGTTCAGTAAAAGCCAAACGCAAACAATTTGTGAAAATGGGCTGGTGGGTTCCCTCAAGGAATGATTTTCTCTTGATTCTCGTAGTGGATGTAATTAACTGATGTATACAGTTAGTTTAAAATTGAGTGGGTAATAGAGGTGGGATTCAGATAAAAGCAAACAAAGGTATTCTTTAGGGATACATGCATGTTTAGAATAGGAGAATACAATATGCTATTGCTGACTCTGTAGAAATGTTTTATGATGCATCCCAAATGTAAATAAAATCACTGTACTGAGGGGGGTGATTAGGACAGGAATGTATAGGTACACTGAATGTGGGGGAGGGTGGACATTGGGTGTAGTGACCATGTATTGAATAGATGTCTAAATACAGGCCAGAGGGGGGAGTATAGAGGAGGTGCTAGACTTGCTAGACCCCACACCCCAAATTGAATGCAGATAACTTGTCAGGCTGATCAATAGTTCCAGTATTGCAAAAATCAGAATTGTAGCACTTTTTAGGAAAAAAGCACACTTTAGGGTGGCAAATATTCTTAGGGTGAGAATGACCCACGCAGTTGAGGATATCTCGGGTATTACACATATATTATGAATATCAAAAATCTAGTCTGAAAACTGAACAGAAACCGAGTTATGACCCCAACTCCCCATTGGTAGCTGCACAGAACATTCAGACTACAGTAAAAGTCAACTAAAATTCAGAATGGCTGCCGGAAAAGAAGATGGTGGGAAGAAACATCCAAAGTCATGCAAAGATAATTGAATAATTCTTTTGGCAGCAGTTCAGTATCAGTTCATGGATAGTTCACTGCAGCTGAGGCATATTTTTAGAATTTCTTGGCAGCAATTCTGACATTGATGGGACAGGGAGGCCAGTTAGCGGTCTGGGAAAGTAGCAGTTAGATGGAACAGCTGCTTGAAATAGCAACAAATGTGCTGAGCTCACGGCAAGTGAAACTGGCATGTCTAGACAATTTGTTTCTTGGCACGCAATGAAGGGTTTATAATGAGTTCTGGTAGGATCTCGCACAAACTTAATTAGCCTATATGGCAGTCAAGTGAGGCATGGCAAGTTATGTCATGTGGACCTGGTGAGTGGCAGTTAAAGCCAGCCAATCACAGGCAAATAAGGGCTTGTGTTCTCTGGAAATTTTAATCAAGATTTCAATCAGTGATCTAATCCAATCTGAAAAACGATTGTCCTTATTGCGAGTTTGGCAGTGTGGTTAAAAAAAGTGGCAGTAGTTCAGACACTGACACATTTTTGGGCAGTAGCAGAATTACTGTGTGAGAAGGGGCCCGGAGGGGTAGCGGGACTACGCGGGATCGCGGCATGGGGCCGCGATCCAGCGAACGCAGCCCTGTCCCGCCCGCTATCCCCGGGACTCTACGGGATCGCGGCAACGTGCCGCGACATGAAAGGAGCGGCCCCCTCCCATCCAGCCTTACCTGAACCCGCCAAGGGTAACGCCGCCGCGGCCTGCAGCCCGGGAGACGGGTTGGTGACGGTGTACCCGCGGGAGGTACAGGCGGTCGCGGGGAGCCGGCCCACACGGCCCGCCGAGCGTCTCTCCCCACCAGGAAGGGAGAGAAGGGAGAGACGGCTTGCTCGGCGGGGCGGGCCGCTCTGGGGCGGCCAAGGAGACAGAAAAACATGGCGAGAGGGAGAGACTTCAAAGGGGGGGAGGGACTTGCAGGATGTAATGGCCTGGGAGCGGGACTCTTCAGGCAGGCGGCAGAAGCAGCCCCTCTGGGAAACCACGGCAGCCTTTAAAGGAGGCGGGACATGGCAATACCAGCCAATGAGAAGTCTGATTGACAGGGAAGCTTTCCATTGGGGGGGAAGCAAGTCACTCACATCCTATAAAAGCCCGGGAACTAATCCAGCGTTTGTTGTTGATTTTCCTAGTCATACGAAGAAGACGAGGAGAGAAGGAACAACTGGTGGGCCTATCCGGACAACAAGGAGACTTAGGAGGGCTTAATCCTATACCTGGAAGACTGCCTAAGAGTGGAGTAACTCTCAAGGAGTTCACGGACTATATTTTCATTAGTTTAAAATCACCTGAATAAAAGTATAATTTCAGCAACCCAACCCTGGTCCGGGTCTTGATTTCTACATTGGCGACGAAGGTGGGATCAGCGACAACGCGATGGATAACCTAATTAAAACCCTGACGGATGGCCAACAGCAGCTGCAGCAGTTAATACAGCTACAAACACAACAGGCAGAGGCTGATCGCCAGGCGTTCCAGCAAGCCATCCAGTTACAGGGCGCCCTACAGACCACGGCACAGGACAAACAGCATGAGAACATTATCAGGCTCACAGATGCAGTAACCAGCACGAGGAACCAACCCATGGTACCGTCCACCCTACTCCAGAAATATAAGGAGGGTGAGGATCCAGCCTTTTTCTTCACAAGTTTTGAGAGGATTGCAAGAAATGCGCAATGGCCGCCTGAACGCTGGGGACAGTATGTGGCTCCCTTGTTATCTGGGGTAATGCAGGGTGCATATCAGGCTGTGAACCCCAATGGTGTCACTCCATATGGGGAAATTAAAGCAGCTGTACTGGACCGTCTAGGCCTGGATGAGGAGGCCTATCGCCTTCAGCTAAGGGACACCAAGTTGAAAAACGGGGAGAGTCCCAGGCAGTTATATTACCGCATTAAAGACCTGACGGAGAAGTGGATGCAATCCCCTACCCCAGCCAACCAACCCCTCCTAGATAAAATAATCCTGGAACAGTTCGTAGAAGCCTTGCCAAGCCCAATGCAAAGATGGGTTAGGCAACACCACAGGCCTACATTGGCGGAAGCCGTGGACATTGCATCGGCTTATCAAAAGGCCGGGTACAGCCGCTTCCCCTCAACAAGTATACCAGGAAGGATGACATCGCCGAACTTTGAACATCAGATACAAAAAGGCCCAAAAGTGGCACATACCAGATGGAGGCAACCGGAGGAGGTCTTCAGGAAACTAGAAGAAAGGAAGACTGGATATGAGGAGAGACAGCCACCCATAATCCCGGGAGTTCGACAACCCCAGTGCTTTGAGTGCGGTGAATGGGGTCACATTGCCCGGTTCTGCCCCAGAAGGAAGACCACAGAACCTATGGAAATTGGCTACATGAAGCCACACCCGGAAGTACGCAACCCTGGTCCATACATCGTGGATATAAGAGTGGATGGACGACCGACCCGGGCGCTGCTGGATAGCGGAAGTCGACAAACAGCCATATCTCCCACCGTGAGTAATAACCCTAATTTACCTAACCTTTCTGTACCGATAAAGTGTATACATGGGGACATTAAAACATACCCGATGAGAGAGGTACAGATAGAGGTAAACCATGAAACCGCTCAATTAAAGGCTGCCGTCCTTCCTACTCTACCCACCCCAGTGGTCCTGGGAACCGACCTACCCCACTTTAGTAAAGCACTGGATGAAGAAAGAGCAAAGAGCAACAGAACCTCGACCATAGGTGACTCTAGAAACCCCCCCGGACATAAAAGACGGAACAGGCTAGAGTGGTGCCAAGCCAGTTACATGACCCGACCCATTAACTGGCAACCCGAGGATCATGAGGACTCCCTGAGGGGGGAAACCCTAACTGATCCCACCCTTCGGGTAGCCCGTGAGAGAGCGGCCAATGAGAATGATCCAGACGTAACAAAAGGACCTGGCTTCCTGTTCCGTCATGGACTATTGTACAGAAAATATAAGGCGGACGATGGGACTGTAAAGGAACAATTGATATTACCAAAACCCCATAGAATGGTCATAATGCAACTGGCCCACAACCACCCCTGCGGCGGACATATGGCCTCCCTGAAAACGCAGCAGAACATACAGAGACGGTTCTACTGGCTAGGCATATACCGTGAAGTATCCCAGTTCTGTAAGGCGTGTCCCACTTGCCAGCTAACAAGTGGCGTCTTACCAGCAAAAGCCCCTTTGCAGAAAATGCCCCTCATTAACGTTCCTTTCCAGCGGATAGGCATGGACATCGTTGGCCCTATAGAACCCGCATCCCGTGGATACAAGTATCTACTAGTCATCGTTGACTATGCTACGCGGTATCCAGAGGCTTTTCCCTTGAAGGGAACATCAGCCCGACAACTACGCGACCAGCTCATTCCCTTCTTCGCAAGAGTAGGCTTACCCTCGGAAGTTATCACAGACCAAGGGACCAATTTCATGTCCACCTTACTTCGGCAGGTATGCGAAAGACTGCAGATACATCAGTTACGCACCTCGGTATACCATCCCCAGACCGATGGCCTTGTCGAAAGGTATAACAAAACGATCAAGAAAATGATACGGAGAGTGACCGGGTCCGATGGGAAGAACTGGGACCGTATATTACCCTTGGTCTTGATGGTATTACGCGACACCCCACAGTCGTCTACCGGTTTTTCTCCATTCGAGCTCCTTTTCGGAAGACAACCCCGAACCATCTTGGACCTTGTAAAAGAAGAATGGGAGACTTCGGATGAGATTTCTTTAACAGAGTACACCGAAGAGTTGAAGGAACATTTGACAGCACTCCGATCGATGGCCGAGACGAATCTGGGACACGCACAGACAAACCAGGAGAAAAACTATAACAAAGGAAGCCGGATGAGAACTTTCCGAATAGGAGACCAAGTACTAATCCTACTACCCACCAGTACTAACAAGCTATTGGCCAGATGGAGAGGTCCTTATGAGGTTAAGGAGGTACTTAGCCCTGTGACGTATCGGATCCACCAACCCGATTGTGCCACACCAGACAAGGTATACCATGTGAACCTGCTAAAAGCATGGAACGCGCCTGTATTGGTAGCCACAATGGATGCTGGTGAGGATACCTCAGAACAAAACGTGAATCATGAACAGGGCAAGCTAGAAGACGTGCAATGGGGAACCATCTTGTCTCCTTCCATGAGGTCAGAACTTTTGACCAGGCTGTCTCCCTTTGGAGAAGCGTTCTCGGCCTTACCAGGGAGGACCTATTTAATCGAACACGAGATCAAAACCGATCCCGGACATATTGTTAGACTAAGACCCTATCGTATTCCAGAAGCACGAAGGATGGTTATCCGAAACGAAGTAGAAGAGATGCTCCGTATGGACATAACTGAACCCTCAACCAGCCCGTGGTCATCCCCGATAGTGTTGGTACCAAAGCCCGATGGTAGTGTTAGATTTTGTATGGACTACCGACAATTAAGTACGATCTCCAATTATGAAGCCTATCCTATGCCACGAATGGACGAGCTGTTGGAAAGGCTAGGATCCGCCAACTTCCTAAGCACGCTTGACCTAGCTAAGGGTTATTGGCAGATTCCCTTGAAATCCACGGACCGGGAAAAGACTGCCTTTACCACTCCCCAAGGTCTATACCAATTCAAGGTTTTGCCATTCGGGCTACACGGTGCACCAGCCACATTCCAGAGACTGATGGATGTAATACTACGTCCCCATGAGAGTTATGCTGCGGCTTACTTAGACGACATTGTCGTGTATAGCACGACCTGGACAGAACATGTACGCCACTTGGAACAGGTGGTGTCTGAGTTGTTTAAGGCAGGCCTACACATTAATCCGAAGAAAACAGTGATAGGGGCACACGAGACGAAATATCTGGGACACTTGGTAGGCGGAGGCACGATACGACCACAATTCTCGAAAATCCAGGCCATCCACGAGATACCTACTCCATCCACGAAGAAACAGATCCGTGCCTTTTTGGGTTTCATAGGCTACTACCGTAGATTTATCCCAGATTTCTCCTCAGTGGCAGCTCCACTAACTGACGCTTTAAGGAACAAAGGGTCTCCCGATTTGACCAAAAACACCGCTGCTTTGGATGCCATCGATGTCCTGAAGCAGAGGATCACCTCAAATCCAATACTCCGGTGCCCCGACTTCCATAGACAATTTTTCCTTCAGACGGACGCGTCAAATCAGGGGCTGGGAGCAGTTCTTTCACAGGAACAAGGGGGCGAACTTCAGCCCATCTGTTTCGTGAGCAGGAAGCTCGTACCTCACGAGGAGGCCTATTCCACTATTGAGAAGGAGTGTTTGGCCATCAAATGGGCGGTAGAGACCCTCAGGTATTATCTCTTGGGTCGCTGCTTTACGTTGTATACTGACCATGCCCCCTTACAGTGGCTCGCAAGGCATAAAGATACCAACCAGCGGGTACTCAGATGGTTCCTGTCTCTTCAACCGTTCGATTTCGTTACCTTACACAGACCTGCGGGTTTCCAGCTGGTGGCCGACTATCTGTCCCGGAACCCTCCCTTGCCCGATCGGCCAGGGTTTGTGATGGGGAGATGTGAGAAGGGGCCCGGAGTGGAGGGGGTGCCGGGAGGGGTAGCGGGACTCCGTGGGATCGCGGCATGGGGCCGCGATCCAGCGAACGCAGCCCTGTCCCGCCCGCTATCCCCGGGACTCTACGGGATCGCGGCAACGTGCCGCGACATGAAAGGAGCGGCCCCCTCCCGTCCAGCCTTACCTGAACCCGCCAAGGGTAACGCCGCCGCGGCCTGCAGCCCGGGAGACGGGTTGGTGACGGTGTACCCGCGGGAGGTACAGGCGGTCGCGGGGAGCCGGCCCACACGGCCCGCCGAGCGTCTCTCCCCACCAGGAAGGGAGAGAAGGGAGAGACGGCTTGCTCGGCGGGGCGGGCCGCTCTGGGGCGGCCAAGGAGACAGAAAAACATGGCGAGAGGGAGAGACTTCAAAGGGGGGGAGGGACTTGCAGGATGTAATGGCCTGGGAGCGGGACTCTTCAGGCAGGCAGCAGAAGCAGCCCCTCTGGGAAACCACGGCAGCCTTTAAAGGAGGCGGGACATGGCAATACCAGCCAATGAGAAGTCTGATTGACAGGGAAGCTTTCCATTGGGGGGGAAGCAAGTCACTCACATCCTATAAAAGCCCGGGAACTAATCCAGCGTTTGTTGTTGATTTTCCTAGTCATACGAAGAAGACGAGGAGAGAAGGAACAACTGGTGGGCCTATCCAGACAACAAGGAGACTTAGGAGGGCTTAATCCTATACCTGGAAGACTGCCTAAGAGTGGAGTAACTCTCAAGGAGTTCACAGACTATATTTTCATTAGTTTAAAATCACCTGAATAAAAGTATAATTTCAGCAACCCAACCCTGGTCCGGGTCTTGATTTCTACATACTGCCACCTTTACTACACCCTGAATTCTGAGTGTGGAGGTAAAGTGAAGGACTCACCTCCAGAATAACTCTGAAGGTAAATACCCCACTTACCACCAAAAATAGGTGAATTTGCCACAGAGAATTACAGCTCAAAGTAAAAGTGCCAAAACTTTCCATGGAGTCCTACGAACTCAAAAAATAGGGTTTTACCCCATCATACCACAACTCGGAATCCAGTGGTAATGCCATAGGACCCAGTGACAGTAATGGTAAATAATCTGCCAATTAACCACCAAACTCACTTTCTTGATAGTTAGTTGGAGTATGTTTTGTACTTACAAATGCAAACATGATTTCCACTTTTGTGACTTTCTATACTGCCGAATTTGTTGCAGTGAAAAATGAATTTCATTTTCATGAAATTGACATTTCAAAATGGTGCTATCAGCTTTATTGATTTCTTTCAAAGGAAATGATCTTAATAAAAGCACACAAATCACATGAGAAACATTACAAAACAGAATAAAATAACAGTAAATGTTGTTTAATAATAATGGCCTTTTCAAGAAAGCAATAAACAGCACAAACCATTCTTTTCGCTTGTAGCATAAAACCAGGAAACAATGCTATGTTAGTATATCTGCTGCCAAAAGCTCAAAAATGGGACTCAAAAACATTATCCTAATATCTCTGAAAAACATGGACAACAAAAAACTGGGTCCAATCATCCCTAGACACACCATGGCAAGAACATTTCTTTGAGCAACATTATTATAATGCTTTTTTATAGTTCAAACCAATCTCCGGAGCAAAAGCGTGCTGTATAGGCCATTGAGCTAAACACTGGTAGTGAGAATTTAAAAAGTCATCAAGTAAACAGATGCAATAATTATCACAGTACAACATAGTAATGGGGATGTGCACAAGATAGCCAGAATCTAGGTTATACCAAGTTGTTGTTCAGAGACTCAGGTCTTCAGTTCTTTCCTAATTTGAAGGAGATTTGGAGCAGTTGTTAAAGCCACCAGAATGGAATTCCAGAAGACCTGAGTGTAGCATCAGAAGGACCGTTGGCTAGTTTTTTCCTCGTGAGCCAGTCTATTTTCCAGTCTGTTTATGGTTTTAATGCAATATGACAGTGTGCCATCTGATGTTTTTAGTTTGGCTATCAGGTAGGCTAGCGTACCGGCAGTAGTTGCCATGTAGGTGAGGCATGTGGGTTTGAACCAGATCCTAGCCAGGAAGGGGAGGCAGTGTAAATTTTGCACGGTAGGGTTGAAGTGGCCACATTTTCTAGAGCCAGTGATGAGGTGAACTTAAGCATTGTTAGGCTTAACAACCCTTTTAACTTTTTGCTAGTAACCAAATCGGGAGATTTACAAAAACTAAAATAATGGGTTAAAAAATATTTCCCCAAATCTCATTTTTGATGTTCTAGGTTCAAGACACTTATCCCTATTTATAGCGGCCCTATGTTGGGTGCCATCTGTCCTGTTCTTCAGAATACCCTGCTTGCCAGAGCGCAATCTTGACAACTCAGGATAACATAATGCCCTACTGCAGCTGTTGCAGGTTTGCTGGTAGAGATGCTTTATGGCAAGAGGTTCCATGTCATTTCGCCCACACCTTTTTGTCCTACGGGTGTTTTGCCACAGGAGATTTGCTGAAAAATGTCATCGATGTTTTTCTAAAATTATTTTTGGGGTTGCTCCCACCCGAGCCCCCCCCAAATTAAAAAAAAAAAATGTTTACCTCCCCCGACCCTTTACTTACCCTTTCCCACCTCCACCCAAGATTCCGATGGGTATTTTCAGCAAAACTCCCGTGGAAAAACACCCATTGGAAAAACAGGTGTCGGAAAAAGGACATGATACCATGACAAGAGTACCCTCTGTCCATGATCACCTGATAATTTTACTATTGGATGGAAACATTGTCAAAGAGCTACCCCAGAACCTCTACGAAGCAAATTTGTATTTTGCTTGTGTAAATGAGCAACATTAAAGGTAATCAATAACTTCCCTGTACAGTACTATCACTACAACAGGCAGTTGCATTTGCAATATAGGTCTCTTTATGCTCATAAATAGAAATGTGTATATATGTTTAACACTTAGATATGTAAATTCTGTTGTAGAGATAATATCTGATTATCACAAATAACAGAGTATAACAATAATCAATCCCTGATACAAGCAATAGTGTACTTGCATACAGTCCTAGCATTCTACCTTTTTCCTATTCACCTCCAGGAAACTAAATCCTGCAGCTAATCTGCAGTGGGTACAGCCACCTAAAATATGGCATAGTAAAACTAAGGCTATACTCACAGCAGTGTTGTCAGTTAAGGAGAATCAGTAACCATTTGATGTTATCTCAGGCACTGTAAATCCATTTAATGAATGGGCAATGATTCTAAGAAGGGCAATGTCCTAAAAGAAATCTAAATCCATGGGGCAAAAAAGAGGTACACACTAGCAAACCACCTTGTGGGCTCCTCTCTTCCATCCACCAAACCATGAATGGGTGACTTTATCCTGGCCAGAAGAAGTGTTAGGGGATTTGAAATATACTAAATGCCCAAACTTGTACTGAACCTCAGATTAGTACTTCCCCAAACATCAGTGAAAGATCAAGAGCTAACCTGATAACATTCAGTGTGTGCTCTTTTAATTTCAAAACAACAGAATAAAAGTAAAGGTTAAAAAATCAAATACCTGCTTTCAAATGATACAGGATAAAAAATGGAATTGAAATTGACAAATTGGCAAATGACAATACTTTACAATCAGCATGAAGATTTATGTTGCCCTAGGCCTTTCTTTAGAATAGGCAGTGCTACCATCTTACCCAATCCCGTCCTATTACCCCTGCCCATTCATGGAAATAAGTTCTGCTCTTAAAGATCAAGGAAGATTTTTGCAACTACTCTCCTTTTGGCATGCTTTAAGTAGGATTTAATCAGGCCTTCTGTTAATCACATGATACCTACCAGCTAATGATGTCTTCACTTTTTCTTGAACATTGTAGTGCATAGTTCAGTTCAGGGATCGTAGTGG
The DNA here is from genome assembly GCF_040938575.1 of Ambystoma mexicanum. NCBI lineage: Eukaryota > Metazoa > Chordata > Amphibia > Caudata > Ambystomatidae > Ambystoma > Ambystoma mexicanum. The sequence continues at coordinate 469,599,390 of NC_090922.1, forward strand.
TATAGTGTCTTGTGCCACAGTTCATCGTTTAGCTCCCCTTCCACGTTACTACAATGAAACCTTGAGCAGGTTAAATGATGTGATCTGTTTTTACTTTGTAATTGACAATTGTTCTCTAAAAGACGATGCACAATTCTGCTTCTAATAGTGTTTACTTTATATGAAGGATATGGCATATCGAAACTATAAACAGGATATCACTCAATGTTCTTAAGCAATGTTATAACACACAGTGTTGATAATTAGTCAGAGTATGATTTGTTCTTTCAGAAATGTAAACATGATTTCTATTACTTATTTTTAACCTCTATTGCCAAATGTTAAGCACTGAATATTTATTTTACAGAATGAATATTAAAAAGGGTACTTATGAAGGATTTGTTTGTTCAAGAGTATAATGGCATTTTAGAATCAGTTATTATGAAGTGTTAGTTCAGTACAGCTGTTACATAGGGCATGCTTTTTATACTAGGCCTCTGAATAATTTTATTCACGTTATACAAATATAGCAGCGCAAAGCAAACCACATATAGGCCTCTTTATGTGTTCCCAATCAGAAATAAAATAATACCTTTAAAGCAGTGTGTATGTATGTAACATGTCAAACCAAATAGTAGCCTGGAATTAGTTATACGCTGTTCATGTGTATTTTGTATTGCAGATATAGAGTGGAGAACAAGAGCTGGAATGTTTCTTCAATTACCACTACCTTTAGGTCCATGGTACAAAACTTGCCCCTCTAAGGTATCAGGGGGTTTCCGTCTGATACTACTCACACAGACACTTAGTCTCTCAGGTTTCCAGTGTCCCCATACTTCTGTCTTGCATTGCGCAATTGGAGTCAGGATATTGTGTTGATCTTCTGGATGTGATGGCAAGTTAATTCATAGGGCTCATATGCGCTGACCCTCCTAAGCGTGTCAACATGCAAGACCATAAAAGATTATGTGGCTGGTCGATTTCATGGGCCTTAACCATACTTTCTGTTCTGGGGCTCTGGCATAGTAGCTTGCTGGAGGGGGGTGAGTGTAATTTATTTAGGTCACAAGCACACTTACCCTCTGGGGTATTCCTATGTGTAGGGGGCCTTGGACTAATGAGTCTCTCAGAGTCCTTTTTTGGTTTGGGGAATGCTTGGCCAGCTCACACATTGTCAATGTCCCTGGCCAAACCTCCTCTGCGAACACCAACGCTTATGTCATTCATTTGTTTTGGTCACTTTCCCCCTTTTAAGTTCATGGATAACCACGGTTCACTATGGTTTTGCCATCATCAAACATGAACAGGGTTCATGAATGGCCATGTCTTGTCCATGGGTTTGATCATGGTTAACCATTGACAAGCCTGGATGGTAAAAGGCTGGGGGGCAGACCACGGACGAGCATGATTTGTTGGTGTAAATGGTACCATGGGCAAATATGGTTCTTCATGATCATGCATGCAGATATTGGCTAACCACGGATTACCATGAGTAACCATGGTTGACATAGACATTTAGATGGTCTGGCCTGTTTTGTTTATCCCTTTTTATTTTACATGTGGCTTTTGAACAATGTGTGCTTTAAAATAAAAATTATATATGACCATGGATGACCATGATTAGCGAAATATGCCACAGAACAAAGTTGTTGCATGTGCTGTTGCCTGCATATAACAAACATCCCTACAGAGACATTTGCAGGATCAGCAATACCAGAATATCCCCTCCAGACAATCAATTACTGGGAAAACAGATACCATGTAAAAACATGAAAAAATACCTCTTATGCCAGATCAGGATTTCCTGTTAAATAACATTCAGGCCTTTCAAGAACCCTAACAATATTAGAATGATTTGAATGAATCGTATAGTGGAAAGAGCTCAACAGTATTAGACAGAAATATATGTTAGTATGTGCACCCAGAATTAAGGTTGAAATGTATTAACCATAAAATATAGAGATGAACAAAATGGACAATCCAGGTCCATGGAATATGGACGTAACATGGATATATTAAACTGAACACAATGAAGCTTGATGATGTAAGTACTGTATTGCATGACCTTGTATGCCCCTCTTACATGGATAACGACCATGAACGCAATCAGCATGATTCAAAGATAATCCATGGACAAATATATCAGGGACAGACAGGATTGACATGTTTATACATGGAGTACTCTGTTTATCCATGACACCATGGACAACTGAAGAATGGGGTTTCATTGCCTAGTTCCCATCCTAAGTGTTTCACTCTCTTGTGACCTTACTAAACCCTCTCCTTTTTGTTTTCCACTCTCTTCTTCTCCTTCTCTGCACCGGTGCACCTGTTGTTCTCGCTGACCTCTCATTTCTATTTCTCCTCTTGTTTTGTCTACTCCTCCGAATGAGTAAGTGCTGCCCATTCCAAGAGTCAATCTCCTCATCTCGTCCTTTCCCTTAATCACCTTCTTTCCAGTTTCCTCTTCCACCCTTTCCTTCTCAAGGCCCCTCTCCTTTCCACACAGTCGCGGCTCTCTCCCCTTTTCTCTCACTTCCAATTTCTATCTGTGTTTTGCCTTTTATCTTTCACTCCACCTTCTATAACTTCCCTTGAGCTCTGCCCCACTGGATCAACCTGCCTCAGGTTGTAGTTTGCCTCCTCCCACCTACAGAGTGGCCTCAACAGACCTACTGAGGTTTGTTTCACAACATTCCTGCACCAAATGCAGTCTGGACCTTTTCCAGTCATATAGCATTAGTTGGGATGCCACCTAACTTCTGCCTCACCCGGCAACATAGTGGGCTCCTAAAACTTTACCCCAAAGACGTCTCTTCTCTCAAGGACAAGACAGCCCACAATAAGGGTAGAATAGGAGGAGGTTTACAGTTATGGAGGTTCCAAAATACACTGATGTATACCGTTATCCTTTGCGAAAATAGGGAAAACCTGGCTATCTCAGAGATATATTGAAGTCTTGTGAAATGGGGACTGATCCTATTACAGGAGCAGACATTATAAACTATATCCGCAAAATTAATGCTCTGCCGATACTCTGTGTCCACCGTCCAGTTTTAGTGATCAAAGATTTAACCTACACTCTGAGTCATTGCTTAGCAACATTTTACAATCCCTCCTTCCAAACAGGCATAGTCCCAAATGCCTTTAAGCAAGCTATCACACAACCCCTTTTAAAAAAGAGAACACATGACCCAGGGCTGATGGCCAATACAGGCCCATCTCTATTTAATCCTTAGTGGCCAAATTTATTGTAAGACAATCCGTGGCCCAACTTCAGGATTGTAGAGAATAGATTAACTTCATCCATAATAGGCCATCAAAACTCCGCACTAAATGAAGCACTGAAACCACACCAGTGTAGACTAAGGGATCCATTCTTAAAATTGGTCTGGATGATAAGTTTGGATGCTCACAGGGGTAATTTGCCCATTTTAAGACTAAGAATGGGTGTCGTGCAGAAGAGTCTTAAAAGCACATTTCACTGATGGCTGGAGTTGTGGGAAGTGGCCTTTTAATGAAGGCTCATGTATTATTGAGGGCACCCATTTAGAGGTCTGCTTGGGAGGTGGGTGTTGGTGACAAGAATGGTTGTCACGGTTGGCTTTGGTGATTAGGAACTGGTGGTTTGTGACACCCAGTGTCATGATTTTCAGGGGACCCTGGCTACTTGGGACAGGTATTTGGTGTTGTGAAGACAGATCCAAAGAAGGTGAGCATATATATATATATATATATATATTTTTTCTTTTTTTTTTTACAGGGCCTGAGGTAGCAGCCCTGTAGTTATGGTTAAGTTGCTCAACTCATAGAAAGAGCACTTTTTGGGAGCCTTATAACTTTGCCCCCTTTGGACAAATCTGCACCAAACTTTGCAATGTGTATGGCCCCTTCAGAATGATTTTGTAAAGTTTGGTGTGTTTTCGTACAGGGCGGAAATGTTATAGGGGGCAGTCCCAATATGTGTGGAAATCCCCATAGATCCGATGGAAATACATTTTGGCTCACGGCTACAGCCCAAACCACTTGATGGATTTTTACCAAGTTCACGCCAGGAGCAATGGCTTGGTCCCGAAAGCGTGCTTTTGTAAATTTGGTGTAAATCTGTCCAGTCATTTTTTATTTTTTTAAATGGCCAAAAAGTAGGTACAAACAAATTAGTGATATCTGGGTCCGATCTGCAAACTCATTTACTGATTCGGAGTCCGCAGATGCCACTGGGCCAATAAGAGAGCAGCGTGATGTTTGCCGACATCATACGTGCTCGCTGATTGGTCAATTAGAAATGTGAGGTGCGTCAAAACTTTTGAAATAGTTGTCATGTTGGATTCGGGAACAGCGCCGCCAGTCTGCGGACATCGCAGTAAAAACATATTAAACAACACAACCTTGCACCTGTCAAGAAAATGAAACAATGTCTGGGGAGCTGAGGGCCAATGAGGATGGGATATGGCCATAAAAAGCCATAAATCTGGTGTTTTTTCTCCTACGGAGATGTTCGGGACAGTCCTGTGATATTCGCGAACATCTCAAATGCAGTGAAAAGACATTTTTGGATGGCTTATAAATTTGGCGCCACTCAATAAAACTGTGTGAAATTTTGCAACACCATGTTAGACCTGACCGGAAATGGTTCTCAAAAGTTTGGTGCTGTTTCACCAAGCGGTGGCAAAATTGGAGGGGGGCCCCAAATATTTGAAAGGCTTATACATTTTGTGCCATTTGACAAATCTGCACAGAAGTTTACAAAAAGATTGTAGACACAGATTTGAATGTTTTTGCAAAGTGTGGTGGCATTTTGTCAGGAGGCGGCAAAATGAGAGGTGGGGCTCAACATTTTTACATGGCTTATAACTTTGTTGCTCTTTGACGAATCTGCAAAAAGGTTTTCAGAAAGATTACAGACCCAACCTTCAATGCTTGTGCAAAGTCTGAATGGATTTTTCAAGAGGGGGCTAAGTTATATGACTATTTTTTGTACATACATTTTGACACTTTTCAAAAAAAAAAACATAGATGGATTTGCAGCAAACTCGTGCAACAAGCATTATCAAGGACCTGAAAGCATGGTTTTGCAAACTGTCACAATGTAGGTACAAAAAACAGTGATATATGTTTGGTGACTGAGGTATAGCCTGTGGCCATGGGCAGTGATGTCATCTTTGATGTCCTGGATGTTAGTCTTAGCAGTGCACGGTGGTGTGCAAGTTATGGTTGGTTTGCTTACCATAACTGGTGCATTTCTGCGGTTTTTCGGTTTTACTTGTAACCAAAATGATGGACATTACATTTTTTGGTATTTGTATGGACTCTGGAGAGTGCAACCCTCAAGCACGGTAGTACATGCTGCTGTTTTTCGGAAATATATATATATATATATATATATATATATATATATATATATATATATATATATATATACTCTTTGATAGTGAGATAACTGGATCCAGCAGATTCCTCTGGAGAATGCCTGTGGTAGCTTGTTTGAGAAAGAGACGTAGCCAGGATACAGGTTGGCCATGGTTAGTTCATCCCTGGGCGACTACGAGAGAGCAAGTCTGATGGTGACAATGCTTGTATGTACAGGGGATGCCATGCTGGAAGCAGATGTGTTGTCATCAACTTTGGTGAAGATGAAAAACCCCATTGAGTTATAAACAGCTGAGGTAAGTAGTGGCTTTGCTGTCATTCTATGTGTGCTGTGTTTTAGTAATTAGAACCAAAAATCAAAGGTGTACAGGTTATCATGGTTTGCTCGGATCATACGTTCTTGAAGAGGTTTACGGTGATATGTATGCTTTGTGTACCAATTGAGGTGTAGCGGAAATCAAACGCTGGACTGGAATCTTGGGTGAGGTTAGTTTAGTCAATCTTTAATAGCAGCACTGCACAGGGAACCCAGCAATGGACATCACACAATCCCCAAGCAATTCCGACACTGTCTTACCCAGCGCCTTTATCAACAACTTTAATATGCTTTCAGCACATTGACTTCAATGAAAGTGAATGGAGGATTCTACAATTTCATAAAGGGGAATTACATTCCTAGCAATTGGCACAATGGACTTCTATGCGGAAACAGGCAAGCCTGGTCTCCCAAGATTACTGCTGCCACCTTCAAGAGATATCAATATCAAAAAAGATGTGTGTTTATAATACAAGTAAGACTTACTTTTTCATCGTTCATTTGAAGCTGCTTCAGTTGATAAACATTAATATCGTTTTGGCAATGTAATCAAGGTTATGAATAAGTGTGCTGAGGTAGTGGAAGGCTAGCAGGCAAGTAAATACTGTTTCATTGTGGCAGGTTTCTTTTCTCCATCTTGACTGCAATCATATGATTCAAAATGGTGTTTCGCTAAGCTGCGCAAGGACTGGATGCTGGCTATAAAGGCGTTGTTCTGTTGCATCAGTATACTCCTCTTATTTACATTTAATTTCACCTACAACTACATTTCAGTATCCAGTAATTATAATGAATACAAAACAGAGAGCGCATTAATAACGAAAACACTAACAACGAAAAAATATTGAATTAAAAAATATATGTATTTGGTGGGGTAAGAGGTTAAATTGGGTGGGTTGGGTTTTAGAGTGGGTTTAAAAGCATGGGGAAATGGGGTTCTTGGGGGGACACCCCAAAAATTATTTAAAAATCAATATTGTTTTGTTATTAAAGTTTCGTTATTAATTCATTCCCTGTAATTTCGTTTATTATAATCACATAGAACCATATATTTCCTATCTACATTCTTTATGGATTCATTTCCATACATCTGCATTTTTCATCCACAGAGGTGATGAAGACTTTCAATTCACATGCGCTCAATGTACGTATCTACACTTTGGTCCGTGTGATGGTGTAGGGGCCGAATGAGACAGAAATAAGAATAAGTGTGAAGTGAGTAGACATGTCTGAGGTTCCTCATAATTTTGAAGAAGATTCAGCACTATGTACCTTCTTTTATGGGAGGAGGAGATGTAGATTACCCACTATTAGTGTGATGGGTGGCATGCTAGCCATTGACATGCTCATTAGTGCTTTTTTAGTGTATGAGTGCATGTTAGGGCAGAGATAGAATAGAATAGAATACAATAGAATAGAATAGGCATTTATGCAAAGATGCAAAGACTAGCTAACTTAACATAACGACAGAGAGATGATTGACAGCCTTATCATGCTTAAACTTAAATCACTGAAAGCAAGACATCCCTGTCTAAATTGCCAAACACACACAATAAGAGTGTGCATTTCTGCGAACAAGACTACTAACCAACCCCACAAAAACTTCAAAAAACGTCACCTCTCCTCACACAACTCTCACACTCTAACTAAACACAACCACACCTCTTAAACCACAGCAACCCGCACGCACTTCACCACACCCACCACAACAACAAACACAGCACACAGACCCTCACACAACAGCACACGACGGACTCCCACCCGATACCACAGCAGAAGCTCAGCAAACAGTGTTAACTGAACTGAAGCTGCCAACAGTACATCACAGCTCCCTTGCTCCTCTCCAAACTTTGTCCTTCTAACATGCCCTAACCTACTCCCCCTCTCTTTCAGATCCACCAAAGCGCCAGGGGACCACTCCGGTGGTGATAGTGCGCAGTACAAATATCCTTTAACATTAACATTTAACATTTCTATTGTGCATATCCAAGGAACCAAGCAAAAAGGAGCATCTTGGGCAGATGATATGTAAAAGAATTCAAGCAGCAGTAGAAACGAACATTACTGGAAGAGATAGGTTTTGGAGCTCCTTCTTGAAAGTCTCCAATGATGCAATTGCATTTATGAATGAAGCGCGAAGCACCTGTTTACCTGTGCATGTATTTTTGCGAATTCCTGGGTCACAAATGCTCAAGGATCAAATTTCCTTCAGTGCAGGCAAAGTGTGTGCCCCATGATCAGTAGCTCTCAAGTTCAACATATACTCAGCCGAGCATTAGTCCGACATCCTGCAACAGGTCACAGTATAAGTAGCCAAAAAAACGGATTACATGGAACACTTACACATGAGCCGCGAGATGTGAAAATGGGTCCCGAATCTACCCCCAATTTGGCAGTATTAAGGCACATCAACATCTTCTTTAAATTAGGACATTAAATGTGTGCTTTGCAGTGCACAAGTTATAGGTTGCAGGTGCTTCCTGGTTTCGCCTGCATAATCGCCCTTTGTCAACAAGCAGCTAAACACCTATTCAGTGGCCACGTAGGAGCTCATTTCGAGTGTGTTGTAAATCTGCCAAGAGTCTGCTGAGGAATGCTTCGCTATACGGCGACGTAGATTGGTAGATTGACAATACACCACCATATCATGACCTTTGCGCTGGTGCACTGGTATCATGGCATATCACACCGACATGAACAACGTAAGGCTCCCTCTGCCATCGGAGTATGTGGCGGTAAGACCGCCAGCACAAGTGACATCAAACCATTTCTGGCAGCAGTCAGACCAATGGCAGAAGTAACTTCAAACTCTTTCCGGCCGTGGTCAGACTGCCAGCAGAAGCAACACTGCCACTAGCACTGGTCTTCTTGTATCTTTGTTTGGTGCGCCCTACAAATTAATAAACAAACAAACAGGTCTCGAGCAAGTTCCCTGCATGAGAAGAGAAGGCGATTACATAGCCCAACCAGGCCCATTCCCACACATCGGAAATGACAGGTGCAAGGGCTCACGGTTCACTGATACAAAATGGCAGGTGCTGGTGGGCAATGTGGTGTCAGTAGAGGCAGGAATCCCTGGTGCAGAGATGTACATCTCAAGTAGCAGTGAGAAGAGGGACGTGTGGATGGGACTGGTCAATGCACTAAATGCTGTGTTCACTGTGCCACGAGAGAAGGAAGACCTACATAAGAGGTGGAATGACGTCAAGCGTGGCATGCGCAAAGAAATATCTAAGGCGCAGAAAGCCAAGGACAGCACTGGTGAGGGGGGACCAGAGAACATTTCATGGACTGACTGGGAGCAGAGGTTGCTCCCACTGATTGAAGTGGGAAGTGTGACAGGCCTAAAGTGGCCACTAGATACAGGTGAGTGGAGACTAACGCATCCTGCCATACAAAAATAAACCATGGACACACATACATGCAACTTCATACGGGTGCAACATGTACACATGTCAAACAACCTTACCCCCATGCCAAGTGTAAAACCACTCACCTTCCGGAAACACCCGTTAGAGAGGTATCTACAACGCAACACACACACAGATACAAACATACTGCATGGCCACAAGCTGATGCCATGAATGTGTGCTTTGCCCAATGCAGGCAACACAAAACAGCAGTCCAGTGGTCATAATGCTGCACAAGCCAAATGGCAGGGAGGAAGCGGCAAGAAGCAGTATGCTGCAACATCAAAGCACATGGTCAGCACCTTTGGCAACACCATACATACAACACCATTCATGTCAGTGACAGCGGTGCAGACCCAGTAGCCTTAGCCACAGTGGATCATGGTAGCTGTACTGGTACCACCCGACTAACACCAGCAGGCCTAATGTCACAGTTGGGGCAGCTGAGCAGGAGGAAGAGGTGGCCCCTGCTGATCTTGTGGCCCAGGCACCATGCAGGAGGGAAAGGATGAAGATCTGCATTCTCAAATGACCAGGCTGAAGATTGACCCATCACTCTGCCTCAGACATCTACCACACAGCACACACCCACTACACACGACAATGTGAAGATCCATGGGCAGACAGCCCTGTTGGCTGCAGGCCAACGTGACCTCGTCCATAAGGCCAGACGACAGTCTGATGCAGCTGAAAAACAGCTGCTCATCCATGAGAGGATTCTGTAACAACTGGAGCACCACATCCAGCCCCTCACACAGCAGAATGAGATTCAGTCATCACTCAAGGAATCTCTGGACGTGCACACATCAGCCATCATGGGCCAACATGAAAAGGCAAGAGTGGAGCAGGTGCAGTCCATAAAAAGCAGGAGGCAGGATCAAAGCAATGCTGCACTAGCAGCATCAAACAAGGGATTTATATGTGCTGTGTTGGCTGTTGGTATTCTGCAGCGTAGCATTCATCTAGATATTGTTCACTGTATGGAGGTCACAAACAGGGCTCAGGAACATCTGAGAACTGTGCTTGACAGACAGGATCAATCACTCCAACAAGCCCTTTACCGCTGCAGCAGGAACAGTCGTCCACATCTCATGTGTCAAGCACAACATCCCAGCAAGCAAGCCCACCTCACACCACACATGCAGCCACGCCACTCTCACAGCCCCATCTGAAGGTATTGCAGAGGGCCAGGGATCACCTGCAAAGAAGAGATGCGGGAAGTGAACTGACCACTGCATCGTTCATAAGAGTGCACGGCACGGTTCACAGAGAGATTTGCATCGCATATGTATGTGAGGGAACATGTGTCATTCTTGTACCCAGAGCCCCAGTTGGGCAGGATACTCACAAGGCCAAGATGTGGTAAGTGAAGCAACTTGTCTGCTGTTGGGTCCCCTATCCCCAGTTGTGCCTCATTCTCACAAGGCTAGGATGTGGCACGTGAAGCAACATGTGATGGGAATTGACCTCGCAATGCCATATGAGGTGTACAGAGATGACACTCCTGGAGGGGAACACGCGAGCACAAGTGGTAAGTTCCCATACCTTGTGCACACGTCCACTGTAATTAATGTAGTCCTTCTATGTGGCAACCAGTGTGCACGAAAAGTATTACTGCACACTTCACTACCTACTGGGTGGGTACCTTGGGATGGGATGGCAATGTTGAGTGGTTGTAGTGCAACCCCTCATGCATGTGCACCTCGCCATATTGCCCCATGCAGTTATAGATCAATGTGGCCATTTGTCGGATGGAAAGGTCCGAGGTGTGTGCAGCTTTCAATGTCACTCTGCATACCTCTAGAAGATATCACATATCAGTGTCTTTTGCATGGCTGTGTATATGTCCGAATGAGTCAGTGAACCCTCCGCTGCTATCACCTGTTAAATCCTCACTGTCTTCATCCGCTGGCAATAGCACACCCTTTCGGATTGCAATGTTGTGTAAGGTGCAGCATATCAGGATGATGCTGCACACCTTTCCAGAGGCACACAGGAGTGTGCCTCTGGTACTATGCAGGCAACGCCATCGGTTCGTCAGCACTTCAAATGCACGTTCTTTGACATTGCGTGTTCTTTTGTGTGCTCGATTGTATCGTAGGTGTGCATCACTTTGTGGATTGGGCACAGATGTCAGTAGCCATGGCCTGCATGGATAGGCAGCATCACCTGTGGGTTAACTGGGAGACACATCTGCATGGTTATGTTGTATTTGTGGCATGCTAATTGCCAGTAAAGTACAGTTATGCCCAGCTTGTGTCTTAACAGTTATCTATCAGCCATGCCTTCCTGTTGCTCAAGCTACCCATCATTTGTGGCACACTACTGCTCTGCATTGTCATGGTGTCATGTGTGGATCCTGTAAATCTTGCACATATGTGAGAGAGTGTCATGTTTGCATCATACACAGTCTGGATGTTGATGCTATGGAAACCTTTTCTATTTTGAGACATGCATTCATGTGCCCTGGGATATGAACCCAACATGCATCCCATCAATGACACCTACCACGTTGGGTAGGCCAGCCACACTGTGAAATTCTGTCTTCATGCTGTTGATGGTGGGGGCATTGTTTGGGAATTTGGTGTGCTCCCCCACACGTGCAATGATGCTGTCCAGTACGTGGAGGAGGATGCCTCTGAATGCTGGCTGTGCGATGCCAACTACACATCCCACACAGTGGCACGGCACAATATTTGGGGACCCCCCAATGAGCCATGCTGGGGTGGCCCAGACGACCATGTATGTGCAATGTCCATGATGATTATGCCGCTGCAGGAGCATGCACTTCTCCAGGTGAAATATGTAAATACTTGTTTTAATCAATGCTTAAATGTTTCAACTAACTTATAAAGAAGGGATTGATGTCTGGTTCTCAAATATACCCGCTACCAGTGCTGGCTGGTGAGTTGTTTTATTGGAAGGTGTAGATATTTGCCACAAGTAGGCAAATGTTACAGACCATAGCGTGGGAGTCCACACCCAAACCAACAAAAACGTGTTTGGGGATCATGGGGAGTTATTCCCCCTCCCCTGAGAAAATGTTGTGAATAATGGGTTTAAATGGTGCATTATGCAGCACACTTTCTATGAAAAACTGGTTAAAAGACCATACAGTTGGCAATCGGTTTTGTAGGGCAACTCATGCTAAAATACAATAGGTGAAAGTCATCAAAAGTGCACAGGCACATTTCCCAATGCATTTTCATGCCTTTACCTGCAATATATGCCAGTATAAATAACATGTTCATGCTGGCTGTGCCCATACATTTCCATGTAGGTTCTACCAACATATGCCAGCATTCCCATATAAGGGCATACTCACGTTTGCTTTGATATGTTTTTTGTAGCATCATTCTGGCATTATGCCAGTACTCGGATGTAAGAACATACTCCTGTTGGTATGGCCATTAAAAGTGACATGCCACAATAAGAAAACAAGTCGAAACTGGTTCCAATGTAGACCAGTATAGGCACACTCATCACGCTTGCTTCATCATAGATTTTCAGTTAGTAAAAAGTCATGCTACATTAAGTAATATGTAGGCCGCTACACCAGAATGTCAGTCTAGCAATGCAATACTACTTATCATGCTTGATGCCCAGTAATAAATGTCATGCCACAGTAATCAATGGCTAGACTGGCTGCACCAAAATGCCAGTCTAGCCACGTAATAACACACATGAACTTGGCTTTGCATAAACATACCAGTAAAACATGCCAGGTCAATTAAGGATGTGTCAACAAATTATCTAGTGATCCCTATCTTCCCAGGGCCTTACACAAACACACAAACACTCACACTCAAACTCCCATTCATCCCCTTTCACCCACTAGTCACTCACTCACACATACTTTCTCACATTCATTCACACTGCATTCTCCACACAGGCACCCAACCACACAGAAAATTCACAGACACATGCAATCACATTCATACCCATTCACCCACCAGACACTCAAACCATATACCTTCTCTCACATACACTCACAATGGCAACCACCCACCCACCCAGAACATTGATACATGCACATACAAACAATCACATTCATACTCATTCATCTAGCAGTCACTCACCCATATACCTTCTCTCACATCCACTCACACACTATTCTCTACGCAAGCACCCACCCTACCAGAACATTCACACAAACACACCCAGTCACATTCGTACTCATTCACTCACCATTCACTCAATCCTAAATCTTCTCCCACATCCACTCACGCAACATTCTCCACACAGACACACACCCACCCACCCAGAACATACAAACACACACTATCACATTCATACTCATTCACTCAACATTCACTCACCCATAAACCTTCTCTCATATCCACTCACACTGCATTGTCCACACAGGCATGTGCCTACCCACCAAGAACATTCAAACACACACTATCACATTCCTACGCACTCACCCACCAGTCACTCATCCATAAACCTTCTCTCACATCCACTCAGACTGCATTCTCCATCCAGGAATGCACCCACCCCCTCAGGACATTCAAACACACACTATCATATTCATACTCATTCACCCACTACTCAATGACCCATACACCTTCTCTTGGGTGCACTCTCACTGCATTCTCCACACAGGCATGCACCCACCCACCCAGAACTTTGAAACACACACTATCACATTTTGACTCATCCACCCACCATTCACTCACCCATAAACCTTCTCTCACATCCACTCTTACTGAATTCACCACACAGGCACTCACCCACCCACCCAGAACATTCCAAACTCTCAGATTCATACTCATTCACCCACCACTCACTGACCCATATCACATACCTAATTCTGACATGCACCTCACACACGCAAAATACTCAAGTTGTCTTACCAGTTTTTCCTGCTTGAGCTTCAGTGCGTCACTTGGATGTACGTTAAAAAAACGCATTCCGAAAAGCTCGAGTTTCAAATGTGAAGCCGACTTGGTCGCAGTTTGAAACTCAAGCTTTTGAGAATATGTTCTTTTGTCCTCTGCTTTCCCTTTAAAGTATGTGGGGCACACCCCTGCAACCCACAAAGACCATGATACCGAACTAGGAGAGCAGGGGGCATGCCCGCAACCCCCGCTCACGTGGTTTGAATTTTGGGATTTTTTTTATGTCGCATTATTTTGGGGGAAAAACCGAGTCACTCCAGGCCCCTGGCTCCTCCTAGCTGCTCACAGACAGGAACCAGGATGCTGGGAGCTTCCTGGTTCCTGTATATGACAGTACAAGAAAGCCGGAGGAGAAGGGCTAGGAGTTGTCATGTCAAGCTCCGACCCCTACTGAGCGCATACTTCTTGTGTTGCGAGTGCTGGTCCAGCCTTCACCCCGATGGGTGAGGACTGGGCTGGACCCTCCCTAGACCGGGTGTGGCAGGGCACCCACAGCACAGGGGCTCCATGGACAGCTGCTACGCCAGTGGTCCCACAGAGGTCTGGAACGATCCCACTGGCACAGAAATGCAATACACTCATCACCTTTAGAATAGGAGGAATGAATGTGACAATGTTGATCTGCACCTCGAGGTCAGCAGCTATACTATCTGTCAGTTCCATGATGGTCGAGTCTGTATATGCTGAGTTTGTGCTCAGTTTACATCACCTGGAGACATGCCCTTCAGAGATGATTAAATAGGTACTGATTCATGGAAAAGTGCACAGAGATCCTGCAAAGCCCACGCACCGAGAATGCCTCTGTGTGAGCCTGCATGCAAAGGTTATTCTGTGCATTCGCGTATTCATGAAATTGTTCAAGCAAAGTGACCGTACATGCAAGTTTCAGCTGGACCACCCCGATACACCCCCACGCAAAGCAAAAAGAGCCAGATACAGCTAGCTTGGCGTGCTCCTCAGGCACAAACACATGCACCCTTAAAACAGTATGTGGGGTCCCCCTGCAACCCGGTGTGTACCTTGGGGACCCTGCAAAAGGTCCCCCGTAACTATTACCGGCACCCCGACAATATGCGTACAAATTTCTGTAACTCTGGTTAAACTCTAAACTTCTATCGGAACTCCGACTGCCCACATGCACCCCTAAATCCACCATCCGATCTTACCTCAGTGCGGTAATTCCTCTGCGCAAGTATCTGTACGCCTGCCTTCGGGTGGTGGTTACATGGATAGCTTTGTGTGGTAATTTCCCCGACGTGAGGTTGCATGGTCAGATCCTTGAATACGATTTTACCTGCACAGTTGTGGGCGTTGCGATCGTCATGCGTGTGCCGTCCCGTGTAAGGCCACATTTTCCCATGTTCTTCCCCATTATGCGAGTTCCGCCCCTACTCTGGTCTATGCGCAGGCCACGCCCATGCACTGGGAGGTGTCTCGCACAAGGCACACGACTGCTCGCAAAGACGTGACAAGCCTGCTCGAAGTACCTGCAGAGTATTTCCATGAATCGACAAATGGGATTTTGCACAGGATTTGACACGCAAAGTCCGTAGTTACCGTGCAATGTATTCCATGAACCGGGTCCATAGTGTTCGGCTCAGTCTGTCGTGTACTATGTTTGGTTCTCAATGTCGGGTGTCAATTTCAATTTACCAGTATGCATGTTTATGTGCATTACATGTTTTTCATAAAAAACCACTATCTGTAATTTCCCTGGGTTGAATCCAATGCTTGTCATATAGTCCAGGGTGCAGTTTATTGATGGGCGTACTGTTGTTTGCATGTTCTACTTACCCTGTTAAGGTTGCATTCAGTATGCCTGTTCCCATGTCCTTGCTAGCACATTGTTCCCAACAAATTTGCATTTCACTTGCTGCACTCACCATACATGGTGTATTGCATTTCCATTTGGTTCTGCTCATTTTTAGATGAGTGGATCATATGTTCATCTTCATATGCCCCCTCTCAGTCCTGTGCTGCATTATTTACAACAATTTCATGGCATAATTACGCTGGAGGGATTTCCTGATGGTATATCACTATTATTCCGTCAGCGTTTTGGCAGCCCCAATGCCGGATTGACATTAGTTACGTAGGCGTACATTACACTAGTTTCCTTCGATGCGTGATCGATGCGTGATCAGCAGAAATATGGTGATTTTTTACTACTGCCACTATTCCAACCATTTTTCAGCGGATGCGTGGTTGTAATGCACTTTCTGCCACACTCTAAATTAACTTCTCAGTGTTTCAGATCCCCCTTGACTGCCTGTCCCTTGGTAATAAGCAGCATTTAACTCCTTGCCAATTTCCTCCATTTCCATTTTAATTTGAGACCTCAGACCTCAGTGCCTCAGACTTTCCCAACAGAACCTAGTTACTATGACAAGCTACTGACTGCGGCTTTCAACTAAGGGCAACCCAACCCCTTAATCTCTGGACCTAGTGTAGAGGAGGAGCCAAGTGCCTCTACTGGAAGTCCCGCCCCTATGTTGCCTATATGTTGGGAACCGGAAATTGCAACATGCACAATACCAGTGAGGGTACCTATACCACGAATAATCCTTGAAACAAGGTATCCATTGAGAAAATCCTATCTGATGTATCCACAAAGAAATGACAGCCTTCTGAAGGAAGTTCCACAAGAAGTGTGAAGACGAATGAAAGAGAAGACTGGTGACGTCGCATGAGGCAGAAATGAAGTACCCAGAAGAGATGCCAATGAAGAAGATGAATAGGGCGTATAGAATCTGATGGCGAAGTAAAGAATTAAGCAACATTCGTGAGCAAAATGAAGATTGCACTTGCGGAAAGTACTGAAGAAAATGCAAAGCCGTTTTATAATTGTACAGATCCAGTAACTCAAGTAGTCTACGTAATCATCAGTCTCGCTATACGTAGTGAATAGACTGCAGGCAATGCTGAAATAAATACATAAGTATTTATAGAATCTGGATGTTCTACAACACATTTTCACAAACTTGGACCCCGTGAACAGAAAGGCTGAAAGTGTGTTGCATTTGAATAAACAGCTGATGGCAAAGGAAGATTCGAGAAGGCTTGTCTAGCCCAGTGTCAAGAGTTGGGGCCACCAAGAACCTGGTTATCTATCTGAGAAGATACAATGAACATGAAAAGCAAGCCATGCTCCTGTTGAGGTATAATGGGAAAACACTAGAAGTGCCAGGTTGTGTTCATTTAATGGTATTAAATACATCAAAGGAGCTCAAAACACAGTCTCCTGTCACATGGTCAAGATGAGAATAGACTTGGGGTGAGCATCACCGAGACCAGAAGATAAGGTCGTGCTCACACTGCCTTTTATTCTCAGGTGCAGTAATACTTGCAAGGCCGACTTCAAAGAACTAATTGAATGACAGACAGCAGGAGTGATAATGGATGTTGGGCTAATGTGGTGGGGAGGCATGACCAAGCCAACTCTACAGTACCTGCGGTACCAGCTTGCTTGCTGCTAGAGAGTAGAATATTCCAGAAGGGTACAAGCGTGCCAACCAACTGTAGAGGGCCACGTAGCAGAGAGCCCTTTATTTTGAAAGCCAATAAAATGTGTATTTTAATGACGCCGAAGATGACTTGCACTAGGGGTGGGCATAGCTGTCCACCTGACCGTAGAGCTCCCATCCCAATCCTGTCCCCCATAGAAAGTATACTTAGATGTTCCTTCTAAGCCTATCACATGCCCAAGTAGGTTTTCTTATTTTGCCACGTAGTATGACATCAGTGATGATGAATTTTCATTATATAAATGTTGTTTTTATTAAATATTTGGAGACTCTTGATTGAGAATACTTGTGAGGCATCCGTAGATGTCTGTTGCACTCGCTGTTTTAGACAATGGCAATTAAAACAAATAAGTTTTGCTAACTTCCTGAGTCGGTCTGATTATTGATATATGAGTAAGATCTGCATCCCCATCCATCTCAAATACTGTTACCTCGTCTTAAAGGGCCTACAGGTTCCTTGGTATCAGAAAGAGGATGGTTCAGGCCTGTCAGTTAGTAGGACTTTAGCATTTTCTGACAATCGGACACCCTTCGTCATCCAGCCGCAGGATCACAAGGTTTCCTGTGGAGAGCAGCTGATATAGAACTCTTTCAAGAAAAACGATGCAGGTAGGACGGTCCCTCTTTCACGAAATCCCTCCTGGTTTCCACAGGCGCTGAGCGGACTAAAGGCGACGGTGGCCGATTAGAGGAGGGGTCGATACCGAGGATCTTGAGTTGAAATGCAAATGGTGAGTAGACGGAGGGGACTGGCAAAATAAGGGAATGAGGATTGTGGTGATGTAAAAAAATATTGGGGGGGTTGTTTAATATATGATGAGAAGTGTTTGAACGACGATTGTTCTGTAAAGCCAGGTTTCCTAGCTCAAGGAGCTTTAGAAGGAGTAATTTCAAAATCCAAGTGGGTACTTAGGTGGCATATAAAACTGGGTTTATGATAGGGAATGACTCAAGCTCCAATCAGAGTATTTTAGGGGTTAAGAGAAAAGGAGTATCATGATGAGATATATGTAAAGTCGACTAGTTTGTCTGTGTATTTTGAAGTGGAAAGGAGAAGTGTCGAAAAGCGACAAGAGAAAAATGTGAGGTTAAAGAAGAGACAAAAGTTGTTATCTATCTTTTAGCCATTGTCAGCGCTGACTGAATACGTAGACTGAAATAATTGAGAAGTAAAGGCTTTGAGCGGCGAGTGTTGGATCGCGCTCATATTTGTTGTTTTTCTGAAACGTATTTGTGTGACTAATGGTAAGTGTTGACAGTCAATGGAGACTTGTCACAATGGGGGATGTTACTCCACTGATACACCTGTGCAAGGTGCTGCCAAAACACACACTCAAGCTTAAACAGTATAGTGCGGAATGGGCTATGGGTACAGCATACAAGATGTTCATGCCATGGCTACAAGGGGGATCACTGTCAAAAGCAGTTTTGAAACACATGACCACATACTTGCACACTGCATACACAGGGAAGAAATTGGAAAAGAGGTTAGCTTTTTTAGGGCTCTGGAAGATGTATCAGGAGGAACGGGAAGACCCACCTCCTGAGGACTGGATGCTTAATCAGTGCAGGGAGGAAGGTGATGAGCCTTCTGCTCCCCTTACCTCGCCCGAAGTAAATGGCGATAGTACAAAAGATGAAAGATTGTACCCGTTAAGAGAACTAAAAGCGGTGACAGAATATAGTAATCAGATACATGAACCACCTGTTTATAGTAGTGATGATAGCCCAGAAAAGACTAAAGGAAAGGAGGTGATCTTTAAGGCCTTACAGGATAGAGAGGAAAAGAGTGAACGGCCGAATGTATCAGTAGAAATAGAATGAGAGATTAAGAGATGGAAAGGAGAAAAGGAGAAAGCTGATGAGGTAATGCTCGTACAGAACAAATGGATGGTTGGACAGATATTGCTCAAGCTCGATGGGAAAAGTATCAAGGAAGTCAGGAAAAAAGAAGATCAAGACGAACAAGATAGAAAAAACAGGGAACGAGAAAAATGATTGAAAGAAGATGAGCACAAAATAAAGAGCAGGCAGAGGTGAGAACAGACATATCAGGAGGAGGAGCAAAAGAAAGTAGAAAGGGCAGAAGAGCAAAGAAAGTATGATAACAGACAGAGAGCAATTGAAGAACGAGACAGGCAATAAAAGAAGAGAGAAGAGGAGGAAGCACAGAGATTAAGAGTTACAAGATTGCAAAGATGAAGGGAAGAAGAAGAGCGTAGAGCGAATGAAAGAAGGGAAGAGAAAAGACAAGAAGAGGAAAGAAATGGAGCGAAGAAGGAGGATCACATTGAGAAAGAATTAATGGAACCGAGTCCAGTAACATCATGGAGCCATATAGAGACGTTCCTCCCGTTGCAGTGAGCAACGGCAGGACCATCTAAGATAACCCTAGAGGAGTTTCTCCTGTCGCAGGGAGCAAAGTAAGGGCCATCTAAAGTTACATTAGATGAGAATTTCGAGATAGGAAGTATCGGAGATGGGATAGATAAATTCTATGAAGAGCTGAGAACAAGAGGTGAATCGTGATGCAGAGGAAACACTGATCTATAGTCGCCCAATCACAAGGCGAAGAAGGAAGTCCATTCAGTCTCAAACATAGAGCCTTGTCATTAGACAGGCTGTCCTTACATATGGATGAAAGAGACGAGAGTCATACTAGTTGGGGACTAGATATGTCAGACGAAGACAGGGAAACCTTCCGTGGGGAGGAGGGAGATAGTGCATGCGCTCCTGAGGGATGTCTGCAGACAGACAAGGAAGTGAAATGGTCTGATATGGAACATCTTAAAGATAGGACGCCAGATCCCATGGCATAAACAACAACAGGGTGTTCCTGTGTGTGATCATTTCAAGTTGATTTCTAAATTTATTTAGCATTAAAAAATGCTACGTGATTTAATCACGTTGTTCGTCATGTACGTGGTAAGTGTGCTAGTAATATAGTATGTTGATCTGTGTTGAGTCAGTAGACCACAGTTCGAAAGGAAGGAAAAAGAGTGAAAAGAAGAGATTTAAAAAAAATGTTATTAGTAAAGAATGCAATGAAATTAGTGTGCAAACATTTCAAGGTAAACAACAATGAAAAAACAATATTGACAACCTCTAATGTAGAGAGATATATAGACACAGCAGCAACAGAGAAATAAATAACAAGATAGCTCAAACTTGAAATTTACAAAAGAAAATATTGGACACTTAAATGTTAACTTGTAAACATTCTTTGAACACAAATTGACATTCGAGTGCCAATGCACAATAACACACATGTATATCTGATTGACGAAGCATTAGACAACTTGCTACCTGGCCCTGGCTAACTCAAATATGTATATATAGAAATGTCACATCAATTTCCACCAGTGGCCAAGAGGCGACCAATTTTTAGTTTACATCGGGCATATTGCCTGAAGTTTGGAAAAAAGAGTGCAATAGAATCATCATCCTATCTTAGACTTGTGACTGAATGCCAGAAAAAGGCTGATAAAGGAGACCAAAATTAATGAAGTCCAGGGGGATTTTGCACATCCGTATGTATTTTAGGGATGGCATATAACCTAGGGGTTGAGCCCTGAGAGATGTTAAGAAATTGAGCTTCCTTTTCTGAGATCTGTGTGTGTTCCAGTGCATAGTTAGTGAATCCAAGAGGATTCTGTTGATTAGTTCTTTAGTGGGGTCCTTCCGAAGCGGCGATAACTGCCAGGGATGTTAGGTAAGTCCATGACCATATTATGGTACTGATCTAAGTACATAACAACAATCCCACCACCCTTATCTGCTGGCTTAATCACAATCTGCAAATTGGTGACCAGAGATCGAGAGCTTGTCTTTCTTGATGTGATAGATTACATCTCATTGGAGTCTGTTTGTTCTGAAGTTGCTTTAGGTCTTTGAGAATACATTTCTCAAAGGTTAACAGATCTTTCGGCATTATATTATCTTCTGGTGCGAAGGTAGATGGCGGGCATAGCCCTGTGTCACTCTCTGGGGTAGTGTCCTCTCGTTCTTGAAAGAATATTTGTAACTGAATCACACGGAAAAATGTCTTAATGTCAGTGTGCAAGCGAAACCAGTCAGTGGGGAGGATAGAGATAAAGGTTAACCCTTTAGCTAGAACTAACATTTCTGAAGGAGAAAGGGTGAATTTAGAGAGGTTAAAGATCGGGTGACCTAGCGGTTCTGTGGTTGTTTGTCTGCTGCTTCTCCTGCAGAAGCGCAGGTGTCTTTGATATGTTCCCCATTGTTGAATCGAGGTGGCGCGTTCTAGATGGTGGATAATACGGTGGGGCGTACCCAGAGCGACCTATAGGATGATCGCATAGCGAGAAGGGAGAGTCGCCACCGTATGTGAACAGGCTGAGGTCATTGCCAGGTAGAAGGCAATCAGAAACCATTGCACCCACTACGGCAGATGATGGGAGCCAACCGCGGATTTGTGTTCACGCAGTTCCCTTTTTTTGGAGAAAGGAGGGGCCAGACCACAGTATATCCCCTGGCCTCAAATGGATAAGGATAATTTAAGATGTAAACTTCCTACTTTAATGGCGGGTGCAAGAAAATTGATTTATGAGCTAGAGAAAATGACAGGAGGTATACTCTGGCAATAGGGGGCATTAAGGGTCTCCTATGAGCCATTTCTGGGTAAAGGGCTGATGACATTTGGAGAAGAGCAGGTTATTCAAGAGTCACAGCACAGAACACAGCTCATGATGGAGCGCCATTTAATATTTGTAGAGCAGATGTCTGCCGAGCGCTCAGCATACAGTATCCTGATCCGTCAGATATGGGTGCAATTATGGCACATAAAATGAAAGATGACAAAGATCCCCTTGCTTACATTCAAAGTATTCAGGAACACTGGACTTTGGAAGTGTGGGAGCCGTGGGGGAAATCAGTGCCAGCATTATACCACATTCGGTGTCAGGGATTGCCAGACCAGGTGCAGAGACAGCACAAGAAATTAGTGGGAATGGAAGCGTAGCCAATGGGCAGAGATACAGTTGACTATAGCGCATCACTGCCAAGTGTTGCAAGAGAAAAAATAGAAGAAGGAAAATGCTAGAAAACTTGAGGAAGCTAAGTTGGTTCAGAAGAAATTGTCAAAGTATGCCATAGATGTGGCAGTACTGACAAGCAGAGAAGGGATGGGAATGCAGCAAACAGTGGGAACATCGCAGGCAAATAATCAAGGTCAGATGGACCAAGGAGGGAATGGGTTTACACCGTGAGGCAGAGGAATGGCCTACAGAGGAAGTGGTGGCTTGCAGAATAATCAGGGAAGTTTACAAAATAACCAAGGGGGGTTTCAGTATTTGCAGAATGATAACCAAAATGTGCAAGATTTAATCAAGGGGGGGCTAGTCAGAAGAGCTCCTCCTGTATGTTGGATATGCGGAAAGACAGGGCACATTGCGCGAACATGTGGGAGCCAAGGGTATATACAGAATGGGGAATTCTCAAAGGGGGGTAGCTTATCCTCCAGCATATAGCTAAAAAAATAGGGATGGGTTCACCCAAGATCAGACAGTGTATCAAGCACAAGCACTGCAAATGCAACATACATTGCAACCAAAGAAAGCACCATTGAATCCGCTGCAAGGGCAGTCACCACATGCACCCATGCAGATACAGCAGAATGCAAACACAGCACAGTTATTGACTCCTGGGGTAGGGGGTGTCACTGTGGTGGGAGGAAGTCTTTTACGGGTACTGGGATAAGTATGTACCCACAATAGGACAGTTTACAGGGCGACTTAATGTGTTCAGTGCTATCGGTGACACCAGACCCTCAAGAGGAACCAAAGGTTGATGTTATCATAGGAGGCAAATCTTTTTCTTTTTTAGTAGACACAAGTGCATCTCGCTCATGTATACAAGAGGGAAAATATCCATTATCAGGATATGCCATGAATGTGCAAGTCTTCTCTGCAGCTACAAGTAGAATTTCTTTTACTGATAAATGACCAGTCTCCATAGGAGAGTGTGACATGCCTGTTCCATTATTGTATTCAAGGCAGATACCGGTTAATATTCTGGGCCAAGATTTAATGACAAAGCTAAATATGACAATTTCCTTCACTGATGAAGTCATAGTGTGCTCCACTCCAGGTATACATTATTTAAACGTGGGCAAATTTATAATGGCATTTACAGGGCAAATGGCTCTGCAGGGAATGCCATTATAGCCAGAAGTCTTTCTTTATGGGGTACATATTTTGTTGACATGGCCAATACTTGATGAGTTCTTGTTCAGGCCACATGTACCTATGCACGAAGAGGGGGACAGACTATTCCGCTAGAGTTACATGAAGCCATTGAGCAAGGGGAATTGGCCATGCTCGAAGGAACCGATGATGAGGGCAGGCCACAGAGAACAGTTATCGCCATTGGGGGAGGGTATGGATTCACTGACGTCACAGACAAAGATATGCTCAGAGATGATCCATCAGATGATGAAGTAGTATTCGAGATGAGTATTACATATCGGATCAGAATAGAGAAAAGAGAGGTCCCACAGCAAATGATGATAATGCGGGAACACCCAGCATATTTTGATGAGGACTTGGAAAAATGCCAACCTCTTTATGGACTACAGGTCCCTATGACATAGGCCTATTGAAGGGGGTAGCAGAGGTTAAGATTAAGCTGAAGCCAGGAACACTTTTACCCCGAGGAAGACAGTACCCCATGTCATGAGAGGCGGATGAGTGTATTTTTAAGACCATATCAGCCATGATGGAACAGGGTATCTTACTGACATCAGAGTCACCATGTTATACCACTGTGTACCCTGTGAAGAAATCAAAATAGGGGTTGTGGAGATTAATTCAGGACATGAGGCCAATTAATCAGATTGTAGAGTCAGAGTTTCCTCTAGTGCCGAATCTGGTGACGATACTATGTAGTCTCCCCACAGAGGCGCGATATTTCATGGTGATTGACTTGAAAAATTAATTTTTCTCAATCCTGTTGCATAAGGACTCCCAAGACCTGACATCATTTACGTTTGGTCAAACTAAGCTGAAGAGCACTCGTTTGCCCCAAAGATACCTTGCGTCTCCATCGATCTTTAATGGGGTCCTGCAGATGGACCTAAGCAATATTGATTTGCAAAGTGTTCTGCTGCAGCACGTAGATGATATTTTGGTTTGTAGTACAACAGAAGATGAGTGCAGGCGAGATTCGATTCAGTTGATAACTATTCTAGCAGAAAATGTATATAATGTGGACAGGGAGAAGTTGCAATGTTGTCAAGAAGAAGTGTTGTGTATCTCACATGAAGGGAAGAAAGTCACACCTGAAAGAGCTGAGGCGATTATGAAAACAGCAAAACCACACACGATAAAGCAAATGCAGCAGTTTTGGGGATTGTGCAACTATGTTAGAGCATGGGTATTTGATTATAATTCATATACAAGACCTCTTTTGCAGGCTCTGAAGAAAGTAATAGTGAGCAAGGGAAAAATAGAATGGACTGAGGAAATGGAGGGCAGGTTTGAAGAATTGAAGAAATCAATTTGTACAGCTCCAGTTTTAGGAATTCTCAACTATTCAGAGGAGTTTTTCTTATTTCCGCACACAAATGGGACAGTTATGAAAGCAGTGCTTACACAGACTGCCACACCGGGCTACAAACCTCTGGCATATTGTAGTGGGATTTTAGATCCAGTTATGAGAGTACACTATCCTTGCAAACAATCACTGGCAGCAGCTGTGTCCACCATTGAGAAGTCTACCAGCATTGTGATGGGTGTTCTATGACTTTATTTGTTGAGCATGCTTTGTTTTCCATTTTGGAGAAACCTAAGGGTACATTGACATCTCAGAAGGCTTCTGTGTATGAGGTTGTTATTTTGAATCCTGCAATTAAAATAGTCAGGTGTAAAATAGTGAACCCTGCCACATTTGCAGCTGAGCCTGTGGCATACGGTGAGCATGTGTGTGATTGCTCCTACTACAATGTGTTCTATGATTTTATCTCAAGAGTAAAGGAGAATGCTCTAGCAGGGAGAGGTTCTCTTTATTGACGGGTCTTCAAAAATTGATCAAACTGATGGGTAAAGGCCTTCAGGTTCAGCTGTGGTAAGGCACCAAGCTAATGGGGAATTTGAAGTGGTAGCAAGTACAAGACTACATGTCAATTTTCGGCGCAAGCAGCA
This sequence comes from Ambystoma mexicanum, assembly GCF_040938575.1. Lineage (NCBI taxonomy): Eukaryota > Metazoa > Chordata > Amphibia > Caudata > Ambystomatidae > Ambystoma > Ambystoma mexicanum. The sequence goes on from NC_090922.1 coordinate 469,625,049, forward strand.
GAATTGGTAGCGCTTTTTATCGTGCTCAAGAAACACGAAGGGCAGGAAATGACAGTGAACAGTGACTCCGCCCATGTGACATCAACCGTGCACACAGGGCTAGCACGATGGAAAAGGAGGAGCTACGTCTGAGCGGACGGCACTCCAGTGCAACATGCAGCATTATTGGACAGGCTTATCAAGGCACCACAACTCTCAGTATCCATCCCAATAGTAAAATGTGCAGCACATACTAAGCAAACTGACTTTATCTCACGCGGGAACGAAGCCGCAGATGAGGCCAAAATGGTTGCATATTCATCAGATATTTCAAGTTTTGATACTCTGAATGTAAAAGAAAAAGTAGTCATGATTATGACTTATAAAAGAACGGTTTCATCATTTGTCAAGAACACAGTTGATGGAGGATCAAGGAAGTGCTCTACAGGAAGAGCAAGAATTGTGGAAATGAAGGGTGTGTTCTTTATCCACCTCTAAAGCATTGTGGTGACAGTAAAGCACTGGAAAGCTGGTGATGCATGTAGCCTTATTAAGGGTAGCGCTTTAACAGCTGCACTACCCTGCGCATGCAACTAGGGAAAGCCTTGCAGCAGCTATTGCGGAGGACTGGTTCATACTGAACCTGTTAGAACACGTTGCCTTTTATGTAGTAAATTGCATCTTATGTCAAAAGTTTACCACTGGGCACACACAGCGAACTATCAGAGGAGTGATTCCTTGACCAACCAGTCCTTTTCATCATTTACATATTGACTATGTTGATATGCTGCAAGTATGTAGTGGATATAGGTATATGATAGTGGTGGTGGTGTGCCCCTTTTCGAGATGGATTGAAGCAGGTCCATGTACACACCCTGATGCCACGTCTGGTGTGAAGATTTTAGTTTGAGAAGTCTTTCCTAGATGGGGAGTATGTGAGGTGCTGAGATCCGACAATCAGCCCCATTTTGTTAATTAATTATTTGAACAGATTAACCTATTGCTTAGTATAAAACACAAGTTTTCTTCGGCTTATCACCTGCAAGTGAACAGGATATGTGAGAGACTCAACAGCCTTCTCAAAGAGATAATTGCCAAGTTAACATTGACACTGAAGAAGGGATGGCTGTATTGTGTGCCCCTTGCATTATATGCATTAAGGAATCAGCCTGGGTCGGACCACCACCTCACAGCCCACGAGTTAGTGACAGGGAGGTGAATGAGAATGCCCTTTGTCTCCTCCATCAAGGAGCAGAAGTGATGCCCAGACGACTGCAGAATTGTTAGGAAAGGAGTTAAGTATGTATTTGACACATATGACCGCTAGTACCTCTGTAATTTCACATCAACTCAAGTGCCAGGAGTGTCAGTCTCAGGACGCAGATGAAGACCATTCAGCAACCCGAGACCAAGAACTTTTATCATTACCAAAATTGTTTGTGGGAGATGCGGTCTTAGCTTGTAACTTCACAAGGAAGTGGCACTAGCCCCGGTTTGGCGGACTGTTTATCATTGAGAACATTACTGCCTCAGCAGAAAAAGTGCAAGAAAGGCACGCCTGGATCCACCTGCGCAACGTGAAGCCGTATGCTGGTGAGACTGATGCACCCCCAACCGATTCAGAAGCAAGACAAGAAGAAGTAGCTAAGCACGTGCAGACTCGATTGGTGACGAGGAAGAAGGACGCTAAGATTGCTGATTAAATAAATGCAAGTGTGCATTTGGACTGTCGCTCACCCGGACACTCTTTATAGTTATTTCAACAGGAGTGCTTAACAAAAAGTTCTTGAGCCACAGGAATCTTTGAACTGAACTTTAGAAAGTGTCAATGTGCTAAATATGCCAGATCTCAATTTTGAAATCAATGATTGGAAAAGGGAGCAGTTCCCCAATTCATTCCTCAATGATTTTCTCTTTGTTTAAGACTCATGGTTCTATCAAATGTTGTTGCCCATAGACTACTTATCCCTATCTTTGTATACCTACTTCATGTCCATCCTTATCTTTTTTGGCGTAACACTAATATCTGTGTGTATATATACAAGATCCTAAGAATCGTCCTGCAATTAGAATGTTACTTATGGAGATAATTTAGCGGATCCGGCAGCTACCTGAGCATTTAACGAGGCTGCCTGATTAAAATGTTTCCCTTCCTTAAAAGTAGTACACAGGCACAATGTGGACTGTTGAGAATAGTGCAGTTCCAGAAAGTGAGAAAACTCGACGACGTGTGAAGAAACGCCATTGGTGGGGTCTCATGTATTGGTGCATAATATATGCTTGCTCAGCATTTATTATTGTTTTTCTGATTTCACTAATCCATATTGTCTACTTCATTGGTCCCAAAAAAAGTAGGGGTCCCTTTGATACTCCCCACTCCAATGACTTATGCAGAATTATCTGATGCAAAGAGACCAAGGCCATATGTGATTATCCCTACACCAGTGACACATGTGAAGTCACATATTTCTGTGACAAGTTCCTATGAGTCCCCCTATCGGAAGGACTGTTTTTGATATACTTCATGATCATTATGTACAAACTCATTTGGCAAGAAAGAGACCCAAGAGAAGCGCAAGGGAAGATGATTATGAGTTGAATAATTATCTAGACAGTACAGCACATTTGGGAAATAACATGTGGTGTCAGCACATTAAAGAGGTGGGAAAAGAACCTCTGAGGACAGTTGCTATGTTTGTGCTCTCCTACCTTATGCTATGGGGAAATCCAAGGTATTCATAGTTATAGAAATAGCAGTCCATGCATCCCATTGCCTGACTCACCTGGCACTCTTCCATACAAGAGGTCAGTTCCACGGTCGAACAGCATACTTGGTATGGATGACCGAATGATCAGCTCCAGAAGAAGATGATTACATCCAAGATTTGAAGACAAGAGAGAGACCGCACACTAAAGATCATGTGATAAGATACGAACAGTCTGGAATGAAGGGAGCAGGAATCACATGGGAAATAAACAAGAAGCTTAACTGCCAAAGAAAGAATGATGAAGAAATATAAAGATGCAAGGAGAGAGGCCAGATGTAAATCTGGGGAACAGTGCTTTATCCGGATGAATGGGAAGAAGGCATAGTTGTATGCAGAGCGGTGTCAGTAACAGGACATCACAAACCAGTTATAGATTGTGTAGAAAAGAGATGCAAACCTCTCTGGCCAAGCCTGCAAAATTGCTCACATGGGTTGAAGACAAAGGAGGCCCGTTGCAGATAGTGCCTCTGGCTAGTGCAGAACTGTGCTTCAGAAACAATGGCACAAGAAAAGTTGGAGAGAATCAGCAATGCTTTTGAATCTTCGATGTACCAGGAATGAAGGATGGAACAGTAGTAAGAATGGACCACTACTGGGCCTGTGGATCCAGAGCATACATGAAGCTGCCCAAGGATTGGGGAGGACAGGGTTCTATAGTACTTGTCCATGTTCCGGCATTGGTGATTCCGAAAAAAGTGACCTGAACATTGATGAGTTTCCAAAAGCAGATGTTCAGCTGAGAAAGAGGAGATCAGTTGGATTCCTCAATCTAACAAAGAGGGAGAACTATTTCTCAGCTAAATCGATAGAAGCCTTTAATTCTATTTCGTATGAACACATATTGTTCAGTCAGACTTCAGAAGTATTTGCGACAATCTTCATGCCAGGGATCCAGACGATGGCAAATGCCAAATGGTTACAGATTACCAGATGGGAGCTCCTGCAGACGATCAACACTATCATAAAGGGATTCAATGCTATCAAAGAAGAGCTGAGAGCCCTAAGATTGATGACTCTCCAAAATAGATATATCTTGGATATAATTACAGCCATGGATGGTGGTGTTTGTGCCAAAATCGGAGAATCATGTTGCACATTCAAACATTCTCACGATGAAGAAAATGGGACCTTGACAGAGGTCATAACAATGCTGATAAACGTGCACATCAAGATGGAAGATGAAGTGGAAGATATTGCAGATGCCAATATGTTGGAAACCAGAAATTGCGACATGCGCAATACCAGTGAGGGTACCTAAACCGCGAAGAGTCGTTCAAACAAGGTATCCATTGAGAAAACCCTATATGCTGTATCCACAAAGAAACAACAGCCTTCTGAAGCAAGTTCCCGAAAGAAGTGTGAAGATGAATGAAAGAGAAGACTGGTGACGTCACAAGAAGGACAAATGACGCACCCAGAAGAGATGCCAATGAAGAAGATTAATAGGCCGTATAGAATCTGATGGCAAAGTAAAGAAATGAACAACATTTGTGAGAAAAATGAAGATTGTACATGTGGAAAGCACTGAAGAAAATGCAAAGCCATTTTATAGTTGTACAAATGCAGTAGCGCAAGTAGACTAAGTACTCATAAGGCTGGCTATACGTAGTGAATAGACTGCAGTTGATGCCCCCTATGTATATATAAGTGCGTATAGAATCTGGATGCTCCATGACACATTTTAGCAAACTTGGACCCCATGAACAGAAAGGCTGAAAGTGAGGTGCAGTTGAATAAACATCTGACGGTGAAGGAAGATTTGAGAAGGCTTGTCTGGCCCAGTGTCAAGGGTTGGGTCCACCAAGAACCTGGTTATCTATTAGAGAAGATACAATGAACTTGAGAAGCAAGACATGCTCCTGTTGAAGTGTAATGGAAAAACACTGGATGTGCCAAGTTGTATTCATTTAATGGTATTCAATACAATGAAGGAGCTCAAAACATGGTCTCCTGTCACATGGTCAAGATGAGAATAGACTTGGGGTGAGCACCACCGAGACCAGAAGATAAGGTTGTGCTCACACACCCTTTTATTCTCAGGTGCAGTAATACTTGCAAGGCCGAGTTCAAAGAACTAATTGAATGGCAGACAGCAGGAGTGATGATGAATGTTGGGCTAATTGGGTGGGAAGGAATGACCAAGCCAACCATCCAGCACTGGGGTACCAGCTTTCATGCTGTTAGTGAGTAGATTATTCCAGAAGGGTACACGCGTGCCAACCAATTCTAGAGGGCCAGGTAGCAGAGAGCCCTATAGTTTGAAAGCCAATAAAACCTTGTGTATTTTTAAGACGCAGAAGATGACTTGCACTAGGGGTGGGGATAGCTGTCCACCTGACCATAGAGACCCAATCCCAGTCCAGTCCCCCAGAGAAAGTATACTTAGATGTTCCTTTTAAGCATATCAAATGCCCAAGTAGCTTTTCTTATTTTGCCACGTAGTATGATGTCCGTGATGACAGAATTTTGCTATATAAATGTTTTTTATGAAATATTTCGAGACTCTTGATTGAGAATACTTGTGCAGCGTACGTAGATGTTCATTGTACTCCCTGTTTTAGACAATTGCAATTAAAACAAATACATTTTGCCAACTTCCTGAGTCGGTCTGATTATTGAAGTATGAGCAAGATCAGCATCCCCATCCATTTGGAATACAGTGACCTCGTCTTAAAGGGCCACGGGTTCACTACTATAACCCTGTAGGCAGGGGCCCCCAAAGCGTAATGTTGAAATCCCCTACAAGCCCTGACACATCTTCAGCTGGCCCTCCCCATTAGCAGGAAATCAGGCCGGTGCAAGTGAAAAGGATGCCGGGCCAGAAATAAGAAGCAAGTGGATGATAGTTTGTTCACGTACATCCCTGTAAGGGTCTATCAAAACGTTCGCATTTGTATTGCCAACACCTAGGACCTGTAATTATTTTTAATTACAAGCCAAATTGGGGATTATGAAATGCACATCAGAATTCGAAACCTGAACGCCTGTGCATCCAAGCACGCCAGCAAGGAGCCTTTTCGGATTTTCCCATCTGAATTCCCTCTCCTCCAGCAGGAGGTGGCGATGCCACACAATCCCATCACTGCATTACGCCTGCGGGATGCAGCAGGCTCTACAGAGCAGGGTTCCCAAAACAATAGACATAGAACCCACCTATGACCCTGTTGTCTTGGCAGAAACTTTAGTGGACGACTTTAAACGCTTCCAAACGTCCCTGGACCGATTTCCAGGAACTAACCAGTGTGTTTATCTTTGTGTGCTTTGTCGCCTAAAGCAAGCTGTTGCAGGGGATTACAAATCCTGAAGTGAAAGTGCTTTAGGGAAAGGTCATTCTTCGCATGCTCGTTTGAGACACACCTAAAAGCTAACCTTAATAATGGGAGCCTAAGCAAACACACCCTGAAGGGGAACTGGCAGAGATCTCAGGCATGACCTTTGGAATTGCCTGACTATTCCCATCACTGCCATCGAGATCACGATACTTCAGCTTAAATTAAGAATTACCAACACATACCCTCTTTACCGAAACTATAAAGCGAAAGAACGCCTAACAATCCAAAATGGCGCCACAAGCCTCATGAAGAGTGAGCATTATATCCGCCTCTACCCAAAGTGCATGCGTTTAATTTACTGATCCTGGGACAGTTGCTCAATGGAACTAAGGGGCCATAGTTATGTTCTTGCTTTTTCTCTTTTTGTGTGCCCACAGTGTCTCTGCTGGCCGAAAGGCTGCGGAGGAAGGTACTAATAATGTGTTTTGTGTGTTCATGCATTTGACTGTAGTCCGCCCTTCTGCTGGTTGCTGGTATAGAGGGGTTCATTGACAGAATTTAGAAATGTGGTAATAGATCTGGCCAGGACGCCACAAGGACCCTTCCCCATCAGTCAGAGATGGGGATCAGGGGTTCTGAATTTGCAGGATCAGTAGGTAGGCTGGCCTGTCCTGTCTCAGTTCAATTAGGGCTCACGCTTGGAATGTGTGAGGCCTTGGAGAGGTCTAAGGCTGGTGGGTCTGGGGCATTTACCCCCAATTCCTCCTCTCCTGTGTCCTCTCCTTTTTCTTTCCTGTCTCCATGTGGTCCATGGGGCAGCAGCCTCACCCTCTTCTTTCTCTTCCTGGCTCACCCCAGAGCATGAGGTGGTGGAAGACGATGCACGGACTCAACTTGAACCTAAGGGCAAAGTCATCCACACAGCAGATATTCCAGTGGTTATTTCTGACTTCAACCATAACCATGGGCTATGAGACTGTGTCCTGTACCAGCTGAAGCCTGCTTCAGCAGTTCCACCATCAGCAAAGCCAAAGCTCTCTGTGGACTTGGCAGTGCAGGACCTGCTCTTACCAGAGTAGAACATCATATATATGTTCTGTCGCTCAATTATTTACTCAACAACACTCTTTAGCGGGGGAAGGGAGACAGAGTTTCCCCTGACAAGGCAAGTTAATCCTGTGCCGGAGAACCAGATGGGCCAAACCATCGTTACTTCAGCAGACACTTCCCCTTCTGGCCATGTGGACACAGAGGAATACGCCTTATAGAATGTCAAGGTAGGTCTTAACCTAAAGATCTCCAAGCAGGGAAGGACTGTCCTGACCTTCTGGGAAAAATGGAGCTGAAGTCAAGATTCAATCCAATCATAGTCGCAAATCTATTGCCTTGGAGGATAGTGTTTTTATGGCTGCTCATAGGAGGAGGCATCTTAAAGGCTGGAAGATATATGCATTACAGAAGAACAGAGTGCTTCCCATACCTTTCCTTTAACTTCTGTGTTCTGCTCCTCTTACTTCTAGGTGAGACAACTTGATCTAACCCACCCCTTTTTTCAATGGGAGTAAGTTTCAAGCTACAGTGGAAGGGTGTTTGGGAAAATGTCCCACACCGCCTAAGAGTTCTCAGCAGTTCTGACTATGTGTGAGGGGATCAATGATGAGCAAACATTGGGGCGGGTCGCAAGGGCAGAGCGGCTAAGACCCTTTTACCAGCAATGGAGGGTCTCTATTGTGGATCAGTAGTATCTGGAATATTAAGAGCTCTACAAGATGAAGTTTCCTTCTTATCCGTCCGGAGCCAGGGCTTGTATCAACCCCTCGTTCATGTGATGTGATCAGGAAAAGTGTTCTCTGTGATCTGGAACTTGTGCAGAAAGGGGATTGCTGCTAGTACTTTGAGAGGAAAGTGCCTTAGCAGCCCGGTATATGATTTTGTTTGTGGAAAAACCTTTGCGGGGGAAGGGTGCTCAAGCAATCATCAACCCAAGTAGAGTCTTTATGTAACTGCCATTTCGGGAGTTACTGCAACTTGCCTACATACTGTAAAGACTGGAGGGGGTATCTGTACTCCTGCTCTCTATGTGGCAGAGTAGAAACACTGAGGCCCCCAGCCAAGGTTCTCTATTTGGTAGCTTGGATGATCAACCAAGTCGTAAGCTCTCAGGAGGTGATGCAGGCTCGTTCCTAAGTATAGTGTAGTCCCCAAGCACCCACAAAGGAATGTCCACACACTATGTTAGTGAAAACACATTTATTTATATAAATAAGGCTTTGATTATGTACACATACAAAACACACTTTGTGCTCAGGCAATTCTACAATGATAAATATATACAGTCTCTATGTGGTACCACAATTACTTCTTTGATTCCATTAAAATGCATCAACTGTAGACAGTTTCAAATGACATACAAATCAATTAATAATGTTAAACAACAATAGACTTGTGGCGGAAAACAAGTTGGTTAAATAATTGGCAGAATACTGGGCCCCTACCACTAGGCACAGTTCTGTGTGAGGATCCCCACACCTGGGCAACTTGTAAATAAAGAGATAGAACAAGCATAGTCCATACATTGCTTTAGCAGAGTCTTATTTCCCTCTATCAATGTTCTACTACCCCATGGTACCTGGTTTAGCAGATTCCGATGACGGGTCGACGACGGACGACGGATCCTTCTCTGAAATGCTCTACTACACCAATGTACCTTGATTAGCAGATTCCAACGACGGGTCGTCGACTGATCCTTCTTTGAATGGTCTACTACCCCAATGTACTTGGTTTGCAGATTCCGACGACAGGTCGACGACGGATCCTTCTTGAGTGAACTCCCTTTAAGTCAGGAGCCACAGATCGTCGAGATTCCTCATGGGATGGGTAAACAATGGCATCAAGGCAGCAGCTTCGATCTGGTGGTGCTCGTTGACGATTGAGCATGGATGTCCTGAGGGATGATGTGTGCGGTGCACCTCGATGACGAGAGTTGTTGCTGCACATAGTCAATGAAATCTTTGGCCCAGCAAGGGTGTTGAATCGTTGTCATCAGCGATTGGGACTCAACCACAGCTGGCTTTTGGATCTTCATCTCTGTGGTCTTTGGGTCGCAGGAAACCCACCAGCAGTTTCTCCTCGGTTCGTCAGCGACCTTGACTTTCTCGGGCAGGACAAATCGGTCTACGGTGATGAGCAAGGGAGTCCTGGATTTAAATGTTTTAGGCAATGGAGAGGTGCGGCTCCGGTCGTCGGCAACACAGTATCAAGTTGTCCCCACTTCTGGGCAACATGACTCGATGGGTTTACAGTGGTTATGGCGGTCCTCCGAACCCTGGTCGACAACGGTGGATGGAAGGTCCAGGTGCTTCTCATCAGTTTCCTCAGTGGTCCCCATCTCCGGTCGACAGTCTTTTGGAGGCTGACGTCCAGGGAGCCTTGGTGAAGGTTAGCTTGTGCACAATGGTTCCTTGTAGCTCGGGAAGAGGTCTCCTAGCCTTGCCAGTGTCACAAGTCTCTCCCCTTCTCACCTGTCTTTCCTGTTTGCTTGCGACCTTCTTTTGTGACTTCCTCCGCTTGGTCCGGGATTTATATAAGCCTGCACGCGGGTCTTCAGATTCCAGCGTGCTTCGTTCAGATTATCCAGGTCGGAACCAGGAAGGAACAATGTCTGCGCGCAGAGGCACGGAACCCGTGGCTCAAGCGTGGGCGAAAATCCAGGAAGTTTGCTAAGTTAAGGGATGAAAGGAAAAGGAGGAGGAATCAAGGAACCAGGAATAGGGAGATCAGGAAAATAGCCCCGAGCGAACTCTGGCAGCACACGTCCAGCTACGGTGAGCAGTAGCGTTGAGACGCGCAGAGCCGCGGAGGCGTGTCTGTTTTGTAGAACTTAGAGCGTGTAACGCAGAGACTGGCAAGCAGCATTCCACATCAAGCGGCCATGTAAGAAGGATTACTGAGTTAAATCCCCTATGTGTCAGGGTCCAGAAGGGACGCAGATGGCGGTTCATGACAGCCAGGTCCTCTCTTGGATCAGTTTTTGCGACAACAGCTTTTGGATTGTGATGAAGGAAAGCAGCAGCAAAGCCTTCTTCTTCCAGCTGGGTTTTCAAGATCAAACATCAAGTTTCGACTTCAGCTTCTGAACAATTTGCATCAGTGAGATCTCCCCAGATATACTGTTTTGTCTCTCATTCAATCTGCTGGGTCACACTCAGGCAACCAATCATCCAGAAGGGAATTCAGGCAGGCAGGCAGGCAGCCAATCAGGCTCACAGTGCAATCAGGCCATTCTCCTCCCTCCAGACACTCACAACAAGGAATGTGTATTGGGACAAGGACCCAGCCATTCAGCACTCCACACTGCATTCAAACCAGTTTTGGGCAGGGCTGTCTCATTCATTGTGTTACATACCAGAAACCAGACACCCATAGCATGAATTGCATTTTGGTTACACACTCCATTCACCCAGGTCCCACCCCAAGGGTGTACCCACAACATAGAGTCATTGGGAATGCTCCAGCCAGTCTGGCCTGGACTTCCCCACAATAATATATAAGGAACTTCCACCCAACAGCCAGTCAGGGGAAGGGACAGAGTGAGGGCTTGCCAGGACTTTGGGAAAACAAGGTAGCAGGGAATTGAAAGCAAGACGCCACAGGGGCCATCTTATCTCCTATCAGGAATCAACTGATTCCAATGGCAGGGCCTGGGTATCCCAAAATGGAGGTTACTCAGAGCACCTGTCAAATTCAGCATGGAGCTTCAACCAGCCCATACCCTGCTCTGAGGACCACGCACAGGTGCCCAAAAACATACACTAGGGGTACAGGCCTGTTCCCCACCCATGGGTGCCATAAGGGTATCCCAAGGGTCTGTACACCAAACCAAAAAGTGGAAGAGCTGCACTGCCAGGAGTCCCGCATTGGACTCCTGTGTAGAAAATAACACAGAAAACACATGATAAAAGGACTGCAGGACAAAGACATGGGGCCCTATCCCTCCAATGCACTTCCAGCATCACACATACCAGCTGTGTATGAAGTAAGCAATCTGCTTGCTTGAATCTGTGACAGAAGCAAGAGGGACTGGAATGCTTGCAGGATCAGGGCAAACTGGTCCCTGCATGCTTTCTGCCATGAATAGGACTGATGACATCATTCAAAAGGTAACATCCTGCAGAATGCAGTGGCAATGTAGCAGGGCATTTCCCAGAACCTGGGTGTGTGGCCCGGCACAGCGGAGTGGTTTAAGAAGGAGCAGGTGTAGTTGCGTGTCTATCTAGGGTGACCTCAACACATGTCATACCGAGCTTGTGCTACTAACTTCATGGAGCAATTAACGAGACACAAGATTGGTCCAGAATTCCAAAGACCGCAACTCTCGTACCCATAATTTCCTTCTAAAGTCATTGAGTAGAGTGTGCCAGCTAACTATGTAGCCACTTAATTAACAAGCACCATAATATTGTTGCAAATTAATATTTGCACGACATAGTCTTATTCAATTGGGGCCCTGGTCACTGCACCTCCCCCTGGTACTAACAAGTTCCCGGAGGAGGCGAGGTGTACTGACAATAAAAAACAGACTGACTGTTGGTTGTGCCATTTGCAGGATGGTCATCCAGAGTCGTGTCCCACTTATCCCCAGATCACAGAGGATGTTTTTGTTTCCTTATTCCCTAAAGAACATGGAGGGGACCTTGCTGTACACTTAGATGTCACCTGAAACAGGTGTTTGTCCTGTTGGAAACAAAAAAGTCAGGCCTCCTTGTCCACCGTAACATCTGAGACTCCTTCATATGCATGTGATTGTGCCTTGAGAGATGGCGAAGAGGACCTAATAATGACTACTCAAGGTATCGCAGATGGCTCCTGAGGCAGTGCAACCCAGCCCTTAAGCTCTGCATCTGACCTGTGGAATAGCTTGAGGTCCAACATGCCCAGATTCTGGGTGGTGCTGTGCCCATGTGCTCTATCAATGCTGAACACCCTACAGAGCCCAGGGACACCCAGATTGGTCCTAGTTATACAGAGACGGTCGAGGCTGCTCTGAAGTGCTCGTGGAGACCCGGGAGAGGTACAGTCAAATAGCAATGCTCCATTAAGAGGAAACATCATACACTGCATGTGCCCTTAGTAACCATGCAGGAAATAATGGTATGGTACTGATTGGCATCAGCAGGTAATTGCTTCTGATAGGTTGGCCAAGGAGGAAGGTATGATGGAGCAAGCCGCCAAATTGATAAAGTAGGTCCTGGACTTCCACAGCCACTATGCAGTTCAGCTAGGTGAACCTGGTGTCAGTGCTGATACTTCGCTAACAAGACATCCCAAAAACTTGGCTGAAATCAGCCCATATATCCAGAGGAACCAGATCGCGCCCATACCAAGGTCGGTCAAAAGACAACTTCAACAAGGTCTGGGGGCGTGGCCTGAGCCCATGGAGTGAGGTCGTCTTGAGACGGAGCTCCCGTTACGATCCGTGCACATATCCGACTTAGAGACATCCTGGCGCACGCTGCAGCGGCCTGAGTGCAGGGTAAGGAGGAAGAAGTAATCCTAGAGCGGCTGAGCGAAATCCCGAGCAAAAACAGAGCGTTTACATAGTAAAACGCCCGATTGCAAGAAAGCCCGGCGAAAATCCAAGATGGCGGAGGGAGCCGCGACCTCGAAGTAGAGGGAAGATCCCCGCGGTGATACGACTGGGCCAAGGAGCAGACCAGCCAGCAATCCCGTGGTAACCGACCACCCCTCGTGGGGAGGAAAACAGAAAACAGAAGCCAACCGCAGGAAAACAGGCACGGCAGGAAAAGGACGCGGGTGCCTCAGCGGGGGAAGGAGCGGCCCCGGAGGAGACAGACCCCGTGGAGAGGCTGACGGGCGCGGACAGCGAAAGAGAGGTCGCCGCGCAGTGGATTCCTGACGGTGGACGAGCCAGTACCCGTGGCAGGACCTCCGGCTCCAGGTCGCTGACTGAGCGGCATAGGGGAAAGGCCTCCCGGTGCCGGCGGAGAGGCCACGGAGCGAGGGGGAGGCGGCCTGCTTCCCTGGACACCAACAAGCACCAGGCAGGACTAACTGCCGCCATTACATCACCCCCAAGACAAGGCAAAGTCCGAGCCCCCGGTGGACCAACATGGCGCCCACGCAATAAAGTGAAGGGCTACGGTGCACGACCCGTAGAAGGCAGAGGAGGGGCCGGGTCGGGAAACTCGGGGACCACCTCATGTGGTACATCTAGAGGCAGACATCAGGACTTGGTACTAGCATTCCGCTTTGGAAACGCCACCCCCCACCTTTGGCCCAGCTGCCCACGGTATCGAAAGGGGATAAACACACAGGGGCACAATGCCAAATAAGAAAATCGAAGGGAAGGCCAAGCAGAGTAGCATGGACACCTACACCAAGACACCAGGGCAAAAACAGACAACGTCAACAGACATGGAAATGGCTGCAGCTAGTGCACCTCAACCGACAGAAGACGCAAACGAGGGCACAATCATAGGAGCAATAGCTGCCATGAAGGCATCTCTTGAAAACAAAATGGACGCTGCAATAGGGGCCCTGAAGGTGTCGCTAGAAAACAAACTGGATGCGGTGATAGTGGATTGGGGCTCCTTCGTCAGGATACGAGGAACCTGACGGAGAGGGTGGGGGCGACGGAGCAACAGGTGCAGCAAAACACAGCAGGGGTCGCCACAACACGGGACGCAATTAACAGAAGTATTGCAAAGAGTCAAGGCCCTGGAACGGAGAGCGGAGGATGCAGAGGGCAGAGCTAGGAAGAACAATATCCGTGTAATTGGATTTCCAGAAGGCGAAGAAGGTAACGACCCTACGGAGTACATAGAAAACATGCTCCTTCAGGAGGTAGGGGCGGGGGAGTTGTCTCAGGGCTTTGTGGTAGAGAGGGCACACAGAGCACTGACAAAAAGACCCCAACCGGGTGCGCCTCCGAGACCGATAATTGCCAGGATCATGAACTTCAAAGACAGAGACAAAATACTGGCATTCTCAAGGGGGGGGAAGATCGTCAGACACTCCTCTAAGATCACAATATACCCGGACTATACAGCCTTGGTCCAAAAGCAGAGAGCACAGTTCGGCCCAACGAAAGAACGACTCAGGTGTGCAGGGGTGAGATACATGCTGTTGTTCCCTGCCAAACTTAAGGTGATACACCAGGGTAAAACATGCTTCTTCGATTCGACGGAGGAGGCCCACAGGTGGATGGACGTGCAGAGCATCCCCCAGCTGAGGCAGAGAAACGCCAACAATAACGCAAAAAGACCCTGATAAGGCGAAACGAGAGAGAGAAAACGCAGTCACGCGCAATGATACCAAACAATTGATAAACAACTAAGCCGGAAGACAAGTATAAAGGAGCGATCAACCTCACTTCAGTCAAGGTTGGCTGAGAAAGGCGACGCCCCCACACAGTGAGAGCGATCAACAAGTTTAGATGCCAGTTTTAAGGCATCACACCGCTGCAAGTCGGCCCCTTCCAAGGGAGTACGATGAGGGAAGCGGTGGAGCCCGAGCAGGGGGAAGGGTGGCTGGGCGTTTGTTCAATAGTTTTCATTTGGGTTAAATACGTTGAGTGTGGTGAATGGACAGCATATGGCGCAGGCAACAGGGAAACGACCGCAAAGGATGAAGGGGAGATACGAGTAGAAGGTAACCAGAATTATATACAGCAAGTGGCAAAAGATGACAAACATGGCCGCACCAGACAGGGGGGCCCCGCAACAGGAACCGTAGGAGACTCCCATACAGGGAGAGTAGAGGGCAGGACACGGAGACACGGCTGTGGGACGAGGAAGCCAGACCACAAGAAGAACAATGGGGCTAGATAGCACGACAATAGTCACCTGGAACGTGCGAGGCCTTAATGCGTATGTCAAGAGACTTAGGGTCTATGCATGGCTAAACCAAATGAAGGTCAAGATAGCGATGCTCCAGGAAACACACCTAACCTCACAAAAGCAGGCCAAGGTGAACAAGAAATGGGGAGGACAAACATACAGCGCCACGTATTCGAACTATGCACGGGGAGTACTGATATGGATTGCCCCGGGGGTCCCGTTTCAAATGCTCCGGCAGGAGTTGGACTCGGAGGGAAGGCTGGTGCTGGTAAACGGAATGCTGGACCATAGGGAAGTGTGCCTGATCAACACCTATGCCCCGAATTGTGACGCAGCTGACTTTAAAAGGTTGGTGCCCAGGCTGGCCCAGTACAGGGAAGCGATGTTCATCTGGGCCGGCGACTTCAACTGCACCTTGAACCCGTTGCTGGACAGGTCAGACGACAGGCACAGGAAGCCAGCGCCCCCGGCAAAGGAACTGCACAGGACCCTAGAGGGATTACAACTGGTCGACATCTGGAGACAGGTACATGGAGAGGGGAGGGGGTACACACACTACAATGCACCGCATGGGACATTTACACGGTTAGACTACATATTCACGGGCAGGGAATCACTACATGACTTCACAGAAACCACTATCAAAGCACGCACACTCTCCGATCATGCCCCAGTATTAGCGACATGGGCACACACCCACAGGAAATCCCCGATACCAACCTGGTGGCTCCGGGCAGAGGCCCTAAGAGAGGGAGAGCTGGAGGAATACCTCCAGGAGTACATAGAGGATTACTTTGAGCAGAATGAGGGTAGCGTGGAAAGTAGTTCCACACTATGGGACGCGTTCAAAGTGGTGATAAGAGGAGCGGCAATAGGCAGGACAGGGGGATTAACGGGGGCAGCTATGAAAGAGCTCAGTGAACTTGAGAAGGTGATAGAAACGGAAGAGCGACGAGCGGGAACGGGAGGGAGTGAGCCCCGAGAGCTAGTGGAATTGAGGTCAGACTGTATGGTACTCTGGGAAAAACTGGGGAGGCTGAACTACGGGAGGTATCTACAATGCCTACACACGGAAGGGGATAAACCCAGTAGACTTTTAGCGTGGCTCACTAGACAGGAAAACAAAAGAGACCCTATAACAGTGTTAGAAGATCATGCAGGGAAAGAGATCAGAAACCAGGAACATATTAACGACCTATTTGCCCAATTCTACGAGCGACTATACGCCCCGAACCCAGAGATAGATCCAGAGGACATAGTGGATGCACTGGCACAAATTAGATTACCAAAACTGGCAGAAGAACAGGCTCAGTCGTTGGACGCACCTATCACGGTAGAGGAAATAGAGGGCGTGATTATGGAGCTCCCCACCGGGAAGACCCCGGGTCCGGATGGAATCCCGGGGGAGTTTTATAAAACATTCAAGAGTACCATCTCCCAGAAGCTACTTGACGCGTATCAAGGCGCATACGAGAGCAATCGGCTGCCACCCAGCATGTCCGAATCGACGATAGTCCCGATCCTAAAACCGGGGAAGCCGCCCAAGCAATGTGCCTCCTATAGGGCAGTCTCCCTTATCAATCAGGATGCTAAAATTCTGACAGCGGTGTTAGCCAACCTCCTGAAACAAGTTGTGCCCACCTTGATCCATTCGGACCAAACGGGTTATGTCCCAGGGAGAAACACGCCGTGGAATCTTCGCTGACTGCACCATGTACTAGAAGAGACAAATCAAAGGCAAGGCGAGAGCGCGATAGTGTCCCTGGACGCTGTCAAAGCGTTTGATTCGGTGCGTTGGGAGTGGCTTGTGAGCGTACTCGCCCACTTCGGCATTGGTGAGGGATTCCTCCGGTGGATCAAACTACTATACAACGATCCTAGAGCAAGGGTGAAGACAGGGCGATTCATCTCAAGGGAGTGGAGAATACATAGGGGAACCAAGCAGGGATGCCCACTGTCGCCATTACTATACATTCTGGCCCTAGAGCCGCTCGAGGCCTTCCTTAGAGCGGAATATGGGGACACCGGGATAAACATAGACGGGGTGCTCCATCAAATCTCGCTATACGCGGATGACATGCTGTTATTCGTAGAGAATCCAGCCGCCAATCTACCATGCCTCCTAGAGGCGATCGGGGCATACACCAGATTATCGGGCATAGCAATTAACAAGGACAAATCCCTGGTACTCCCTCTGGCGGGGCTAAGGCGGGTCCCCCCGGGCAGCCTCCCGGACCTGGGCCTGACATGGGCACGGAACTCCTTCAGATACCTCGGAATAGAAATACACCACGACACTGCTGACACCCGTAGGAAAAACACACTGGCGGCACTGGAAAAAACACAGAAATCAATGGTCTTCTGGGGAACACTCCCGCTGGGGTTGATGGGGAGGGCGGCCCTCCTGAAAATGGTGGTGCTGCCGCGCCTGCTATATTACTTCACAAACATCCCATACGCTATTCCCAGAGCCTTCTTCAACAGATTAAATATGATAACACGGAATTTCCTATGGGGAGGAGGGAGGAACAGAATTGCTATGGAGACTCTCCAGAAAGACTACGAGGACGGCGGTATCAGGCTACCGGACTTCGAAAAATATTACCTAGCAGGACAGCTGCAGTTCGCAGTCAAGTGGCTGGGAGAGGATGAAACAATAGACACAATTGTCTTTCAGCCAGCACTGAAACGATACTATTTGAGGGAGATCTTGTGGCTTAACACGCCCCAGCTCAAGACCCTGCCGAACATGCTTAAGATCGAAGTGGGGCTATGGAAAAGGGCATGGAAACTCCACGGTATGAAAGACCCGTGCTCGACACAGATCCCCCTGGCGGGCCTCCTAGGGGGAACACGAACATGCTAGCGATGTACCGAGTGCACTGGGAGGCCAAAGGTGTAGCACAAATTGGAGACCTGAGAAGAGGGGAGAGGTGGGCAGACTTTCAAGAAATAGTGAATGACCACGAGATACACGAAGGCCAATTCATCCTTTACAATTGCATAATACGAAACATCAAAAAAAGATGGCCAAAATGGATAGACCCGGAGGAAGAGGAGATGACAGAGTTAGACGTATGGTATGACATTTCAGAGGGAACCCACACAACCTCCAGGTTATATGAACAATTGTTAAAAACAGCAGACCCGCAAGGATCAAACACGAGGCGACGTTGGGAGGAGGAACTCCAGAGGCCATTTAACGATCAGGAGGCCCCCACTCACGTGTCTTATTAAACCAGGTTGCTCGGCAACGCGCCGATGCAACGAAGACAGTCTGCTTTGAGCAGACGCTGAGAGAACTTCTCCGCTTCGTTCTTTACATATGCACCTGCTCGCCGTACACGGTGGAGCAGCCTGACCTCTGAAACATAGATTTCGCCATTACTCACCTACATCAGACTTGCCCTGATGAAGGAATTTGTTATATTCCGAAATGCATTGGCACAAAAATAAGTCTTCAGAGTGATTTATGGCAATCTCTTCCTCACGAAGAACAATTTTGGTGGCTACTAGTCACTTCTTTCTATAAAATAATTTTCAACATTGAAAAATCACTATATATTTGACTTTTGTATTTTTTCAAGAATTGGATCGAAGGAACTATACATAGTGAAATTACAACTAATATACAACCCAGTATGGGATTCCAGAGAGCGGCTGTATGATTGGGTTTTCACCTAATCTTTGTTTCTTGCTGTATTTTTTGGGTTTGGGTGTCTCCAGGCCTTTTTCAGCCAGCTCCTGCATAGAGGATCTAACTTCCTAACAAAGACTTATCACACTAGAGACCTTTGATAACGCCAGAAGGACTCGATACCCCTGTGGTGCCCACTCAAATTTGCTTATTGCTGTTTTTACCCTGAGTGCAATCATACTACATACATTGATCTCAAAATAATTACGTGCCCTGATTTCGAAGGCCTCCCTTTTTCTCCTTTTTCAGCCAGAGGATTGATAATTGTATAATCATCTATGAACAAGTCTGAGCATAGCCAAGATTCCTGTATCATAAAAATTCCATGAGTACATAATATATCAAGTACTGATTTTTTTCGTGTGAAAAGCATGTGTCCACGAGTGTTCCAGGAAGCAAGACTAGTGACGAAATGTTTGTCATTAGGTACTCTCGTTGCTTCCCGTTAAAAGGGCTATTAGACGCCATGTCCATTTGTTACCATCCTCCTTCTCACCAGACATCCTTCGAGCTTTATCATTCATGACTGTTATCTGTCTACCTAAGTTATTACACTTTGTTCCTGGTGTTATTTTCTGGCTCATTAACGATGTGGCTTGAAGAAGATTTCTCCACTGCTTTAAAAAATATGGGCCTCATTACACGGTATGCGGTAACCGTGTTGCTTTTAGCGCCATGGTTGTTGCCGCCGGTATTTTAAAATGTCCACCTTGGTGGATGGCGGAATTACCGGCCTACTCCAAGGTGAGCGGGCCGGTAATTCCCCATTCACCAAGGCACTTCCCCATTCCCATTTTTGCCCCCATAGGGCTCAATGGGAATGGGGAAGGAGGTAATTACGGTACCGCAAATTGCAGTACCGTAATTAGCACCAAGGTCCCTTTGCGGGCCCGTTCCTTAACGGCTGGTAAAACCAGCCGTTGAGGTCGGGTCCAGCAAAGGGACCTTGTATTAAGGCGGTAAGGGTTTACCGGTGCCCTTACCGGTACCGGTAAACCCTTACCGCATACCGTGTAATGAGGCCCAATGTCATAGCCCATTTTTAGAAAAAAAAGTTTGATTGGGCTAACACCAGCTGCAAAGTATATTGGAGAATAAGAAATAACACACGTTAACTGACCCTTGGAGGCATCTTAAACTCAGTAAAATCAATATCTTCTGTTGTAATAACTGGCAGATTTGGTAAAGGATACACTACGGATAAGATGGCTGATCTATTCAGTTCCAGGGGAATGATTGTACTGAACACTTTGGGCCTCATTACACAGTATGCGGTAACCATGGCGCTATTAGCGCCAATTTTGCCGCTGGTATTTTACCGTGTCCGCCTTGGTGGATGGCGGAATTACCGGCCTACTCCAAGGTGAGCGGGGATGGTAATTCCCCATTCACCAAGGCACTTCCCCATTCCCATTTTTGCCCCCATAGGGCTCAATGGGAATGGGGAAGGAGGTAATTACGGTATCACAAATTGAGGTACCGTAATTAGCACGTAATTAGTAAAACCAGCCGTTGAGGTCGGGTCCGGCAAAGGGACCTCGTAGTAAGGCAGTAAGGGTTTACCGGTACTGGTGCCCTTACCGG
This sequence comes from Ambystoma mexicanum, assembly GCF_040938575.1. Lineage (NCBI taxonomy): Eukaryota > Metazoa > Chordata > Amphibia > Caudata > Ambystomatidae > Ambystoma > Ambystoma mexicanum. The sequence goes on from NC_090922.1 coordinate 469,645,207, forward strand.
TACCAGTAAAGCCTTACCGCATACCGTGTAATGAGGCCCTTTATGTATAAAGAAGGAGGGGGATTTACAGTCTCATGGTTCTGCTGCTGCTTGCTATTTACATGATCCTATTTCTAAGTCACTACCTCCTGCCACTGAATCTTCATTTTCCTCTAGCCCTACTTTCGCCCCAATCAAGCTAATTATTGTATTATCCGATACGTGCCCCATCTTCCAGAATGCAATTAGAGACCAGGCAGTTGACTGAAGTCTGGAGGGTAGCTGGCTTGAGACATTTTTCTAAATTGTTTATTTCTACAAGTGTGGATTGTTTTTTTCTTTGCTCGCTTGGAAGGGGTATTCTGATGGTCTTTCTTTCTACAAATTTCCTTGGAGGAGGAGTGGAAATTGCAGTTGGTCAAATGTCCCATAGTACGATTGCTAATACCGGATCAACTATATCACCACTTTTGCCATCGCTGGAAATTGGCTATTTTCTATTAATGGAATTGAATTAAACGCTTGCTGATTTAGCTATGTTTTCAACCAGAGATGTTGCTCAATATGTACCAATGAGTCCCATTGTTTGTCCATATTGAATTACGTCTTCTGACATGCCACAAATAATGACCTCAGCATGACGTTAATACAATCTGAAAATATTGGCTTATTGGAAACACGCTGGTCATGTCACTTGCCGTAAGGCTTTTATCCAGTCTCTGGGTTATGCTCAGGTTGTCGTTGCTATTTGGAATAGTGGAAACATTTTGATCAGTTACGATAGATGTGATTGCCTCGCCGTAGGAACTCGCTACTCTCACGTATCACAGTTGACTATAACAGAGTTCTAATAGAAAGTTGTTATCGAGTGTGGGGCTAGGTGGTACACCAGAAAGCGCAGGAATATCCTCACAGATTCTTTCCACCCAATTTCAATGGGAGCTGAAGTTTCCAAATCGCAAGCCTTGGGGGTTTCCCAGTCCGAATAAAGTTTTGCAAAAGTCTATCAATCTCCTTGAAGACATTCTTTGGAATCCTAACGGGAAGCATACTCAGGATGTAATTTATCTGAGGCGTTAAATTCATTTTAATACAGTTAATTCTGCCCCAGGTTTACTACTTCAAAAGACGCCACCTCTCCAACTTCCCGGATTAACACTTATCATTCTCCACTCGCCATCTGTGCAAGGTTGCTGGCTCTAGTGATGAACATTCCGATCTGGTGTCATGGGAGTGTGGTGCAGTGTCTCAACTGGATCCTAAAGCCCTGTTGTCTTCTTAAAGATGTAAGTCCAAAATGGCCAGTGCACTCACTTCATTTTTGCAGGACTGCTTGTGCGATCTCTCGAGTCGAATGGGTACTGATCCTTATTTGCATCCAGATCCGTCCATTTGGAATAACCCAGCATTGAAGTTCCAAGGTAAATCCCTCTTTTGGATTGAATGATTTATGGCTGGTGTAAAATACTTTAAAGATTTATTTGAAGATGGCAATTGGATTTCGTATGCTCGTCTTGCACAATTACATGACATGGCAAACTGTTTGCCGAATTCATGAAACTGAAGATTATAATTTCAGCTTGTGTTGAGATGCCACAATTGACTGTTCAAAGTGCCGCCTGGGCAGCTGTGGAGACATGCTCGAGTGCAGCACACCCCTCTTCTACCATGTATGGTTTCCTAAAGGCTACAAGCGTGCAAAAGCGTGCCAATCGCAGTGCCAGTGCGTAAATTGCAGCGAAACCCGTGCACAGCGATTCATGGAAGTCCGTGAGCGAGGAAATTCCAGGATAATACTGCGTGGCGCACGCTGGCGCACACGTCTTCAAATCACGTGCGCTAAGCGCACAGCGAAAGCGCACATAGCGCGGCGCACACAACAAAAGTAGGCGTAACACGGGGCGTGACACGCGGAATGAGGAACAACGCGTGAAAATGAGGGCATCATGGGGGAAGGACAGGAGGCAAGTGCGTGGAACGCCCACACGCTCGCCTACAACACGTATTCATGGAATCGAATAGGGCAAACCAGCGCACGGGCAAAGACGGGCACAGGCCTAAACACGTCCGCCACACGAAGGCAGGCGGTAGCGTCCCTGCGCATGAAAGAAATGTGCGCCAAAATGTGCGCTAACAAAAAGGACGTATATACAGCCGTGATGAATGTCCCATACTGTGGCCCTCTAGGACAAATGACGTGCAAAGAGGTACGCGACAAACACTGACACCTACTGTGTGAAAAATAGCGTGTGCGTGTATTTCGGGGGTGCGTGGGAAGTTTCACAAGCGATAGGCCTTGGGCGAGCGGGGTACGTGTATTTCAGAGGTTCGCGTGAAGTTTCACACGCGATAGGCCTTGGGCGAGCAGGGTACGTGTATTTCAGGGGTTCGCATGAAGTTTCACACGCGATTGGCCTTGGGCAAGCGGGGTACGTGTAAATCCGGGGTGCGCGGGAAGTTTCACACGCGATTGGCCTGGGTACGTGTATTTCAGGGGTGCGTGGGAAGTTTCACACGCGATTTTGCTGTCAGAGCGGGGAACGTGTATTTCGGGGGTGCGCGGGGAGTCCTACACGTGAATTGGCAGTGTGGGTCCCCCCAGGTGTCCCCTCTACCCCCTCCATGACCCCTGCAGGCAGCCCACACCACAGGGGACTACCCTGCACCCCTGGTCATGTCCCGCAGGCAGCCCATCCACCATGGGCATGCCCCCCAGCCAAGGCACATGTCACCTTGCAATATGATCAACAACTCATGTCCCCCTGCACCACCACCCGCCAGCAGTCAGGGGCCCCTGCCAGAAGGCCCCCACTCATGTCCCCCTGCACCCCCACCCCCCAGCAGTCAGGGGCACCTACCAGCAGGCCCCCACTCATGTCCCACTCATGTCCCCCTGCACCCCCACCCACCAGCAGTCAGGGGCACCTGCCAGCAGGCCCCCACTCATGTCCCACTCATGTCCCCCTGCACCCCCACCCCCCAGCAGTCAGGGGCACCTGCCAGCAGGCCCCCACTCATGTCCCACTCATGTCCCCCTGCACCCCCACCCCCAGCAGTCAGGGGCACCTGCCAGCAGGCCCCCACTCATGTCCCCTTGCACCCCCACCCCCCAGCAGTCAACACCTGGCAGCAGGCCCCCACTCATGTCCCCCTGCACCCCTACCCCCCAGCAGTCAGGGGCACCTGCCAGCAGGCCCCGACTCATGTCCCCCAGCACCCCCACCCCCCAGCAGTCAGGGGCACCTGCCAGCAGGCCCCACTCATGTCCCCTTGCACCCCCACCCCCAGCAGTCAGGGGTACCTGGCAGCAGGCCCCCACTCATGTCCCACTCATGTCCCCCTGCACCCCCACCCCCCAGCAGTCAGGGGCACCTGCCAGCAGGCCCCCACTCATGTCCCCCAGCACCCCTGCTCCCCAGCAGTCAGGGTCCCCAGCCAGCAGGCCCCCACTCATGTCCCCCAGAACCACCACCCCCCAGCAGTCAGGGGCACCTGGCAGCAGGCCCCCACTCATGTCCCACTCATGTCCCCCAGCACCCCCACCCCCCAGCAGTCAGGGGCACCTGGCAGCAGGCCCCCACTCATGTCCCACTCATGTCCCCCTGCACCCCCACCCCCCAGCAGTCCAGGGGCACCTGCCAGCAGGCCCCCACTCATTTCCCCCAGCACCCCCACCCCCCAGCAGTCAGGGGCACAGGTCAGCAGGCCCCCACTCATGTCCCCTTGCACCCCCACCCCCCAGCAGTCAGGGGCACCTGGCAGCAGGCCCCCACTCATGTCCCACTCATGTCCCCCTGCACCACCACCCCCCAGCAGTTAGGGGCACCTGCCAGCAGGCCCCCACTCATGTCCCCCAGCACCCCCACCCCCCAGCAGTCAGGGGCCCCTGCCAGCAGGCCCCCACTCATGTCCCCCAGCACCCCCATCCCCCAGCAGTCAGGGGCACCTGGCAGCAGGCCCCCACTCATGTCCCCCAGCACCCCCACCCCCCAGCAGTCAGGGGCCCCTTCCAGCAGGCCCCCACTTATGTCCCACTCATGTGCCCCTGTACCCCCACCCCCCAGCAGTCAGGGGCACCTGCCAGCAGGCCCCCACTCATGTCCCACTCATATCCCCCTGGACCCCCACCCCCCAGCAGTCAGGGGCACCTGCCAGCAGGCCCCCACTCATGTCCCCCAGCACCCCCACCCCCCAGCAGTCAGGGGCACCTGCCAGCAGGCCCCCACTCATGTCCCCTTGCACCCCCACCCCCAAGTAGTCAGGGGCACCTGGCAGCAGGCCCCCACTCATGTCCCCTGCACCACCACCCCCCAGCAGTCAGGGGCACCTGGCAGCAGGCCCCCACTCATGTCCCACTCATGTCCCCCAGCACACCCACCCCCAGCAGTCAGGGGCACCTGCCAGCAGGCCCCCACTCATGTCCCCTTGCACCCCCACCCCCCAGCAGTCAGGGGCACCTGGCAGAAGCCCCCCACTCATGTCCCCCTGCACCCCCACCCCCCCAGCAGTCAGGAGCACCTGCCAGCAGGCCCCCACTCATGTCCCCCAGCACCCCCACCCCCCAGCAGTCAGGGGGCCCTGGAAGCAGGCCCCCACTCATGTCCCACTCATGTCCCCCTGCAGTCAGGGGCACCTGGCAGCAGGCCCCCACTCATGTCCCACTCATGTCCCCGAGCACCCCACCCCCCAGCAGTCAGGGGCCCCTGCCAGCAGGCCCCCACTCATGTCCCCCAGCACCCCCACTCCCCAGCAGTCAGGGTCCCCAGCCAGCAGGCCCCCACTCATGTCCCCCAGAACCACCACCCCCCAGCAGTCAGGGGCACCTGGCAGCAGGCCCCCACTCATGTCCCACTCATGTCCCCCAGCACCCCCACCCCCCAGCAGTCAGGGGCACCTGGCAGCAGGCCCCCACTCATGTCCCACTCATGTCCCCCAGCACCCCCACGCCCCAGCAGTCAGGGGCACCTGCCAGCAGGCCCCCACTCATGTCCCCTTGCACCCCCACCCCCCAGCAGTCAGGAGCTCCTGGCAGCAGGCCCCCACTCATTTCCCCCTGCACCCCTACCTCCCAGCAGTCAGGCGCACCTGCCAGCAGGCCCCCACTCATGTCCCCCAGCACCCCCACCCCCCAGCAGTCAGGGGCACCTGCCAGCAGGCCCCACTCATGTCCCCTTGCACCCCCACCCCCCATCAGTCAGGGGTACCTGGCAGCAGGCCCGGACTCATGTCCCACTCATGTTCCCCTGCACCCCCACCCCCCAGCAGTCAGGGGCACCTGCCAGCAGGCCCCCACTCATGTCCCCCAGCACCCCCGCTCCCCAGCAGTCAGGGTCCCCAGCCAGCAGGCCCCCACTCATGTCCCCCAGAACCACCACCCCCAGCAGTCAGGGGCACCTGGCAGCAGGCCCCCACTCATGTCCCACTCATGTCCTCCAGCACCCCCACCCCCCAGCAGTCAGGGGCACCTGCCAGCAGGCCCCCACTCATGTCCCACTCATGTCCCCCTGCACCCCCACCCGCAGCAGTGCAGGGGCACCTGCCAGCAGGCCCCCACTCATGTCCCCCAGCACCCCCACCCCCAGCAGTCAGGGGCACAGGTCAGCAGTGCCCCACTCATGTCCCCTTGCACCCCCACCCCCCAGCAGTCAGGGGCACCTGGCAGCAGGCCCCCACTCATGACCCCCTGCACCACCACCCCCCAGCAGTTAGGGACACCTGCCAGCAGGCCCCCACTCATGTCCCCCAGCACCCCCACCCCCCAGCAGTCAGGGGCCCCTGCCAGCAGGCCCCCACTCATGTCCCCCAGCACCCCCACCCCCAAGCAGTCAGGGGCACCTGGCAGCAGGCCCCCACTCATGTCCCACTCATGTCCCCCAGCACCCCCACCCCCCAGCAGTCAGGGCCCCCTGCCAGCAGGCCCCCACCTATGTCCCACTCATGTCCCCCTGTACCCCCACCCCCCAGCAGTCAGGGGCACCTGCCAGCAGGCCCCCACTCATGTCCCACTCATATCCCCCTGGACCCACACCCCCCAGCAGTCAGGGGCACCTGCCAGCAGGCCCCCGCTCATGTCCCCCAGCACCCCCACCCCCCAGCAGTCAGGGGCACCTGCCAGCAGGCCCCCACTCATGCCCCCTTGCACCCCCACCCCCCAGTAGTCAGGGGCACCTGGCAGCAGGCCCCCACTCATGTCCCCTGCACCGCCACCCACCAGCAGTCAGGGGCACCTGGCAGCAGGCCCCCACTCATGTCCCACTCATGTCCCCCAGCACCCCCACCCCCCAGCAGTCAGGGGCACCTGGCAGCAGGCCCCCACTCATGTCCCACTCATGTCCCCCTGCACCCCCACCCCCCAGCAGTCCAGGGGCACCTGCCAGCAGGCCCCCACTCATTTCCCCCAGCACCCCCACCCCCCAGCAGTCAGGGGCACAGGTCAGCAGGCCCCCACTCATGTCCCCTTGCACCCCCACCCCCCAGCAGTCAGGGGCACCTGGCAGCAGGCCCCCACTCATGTCCCACTCATGTCCCCCTGCACCACCACCCCCCAGCAGTTAGGGGCACCTGCCAGCAGGCCCCCACTCATGTCCCCCAGCACCCCCACCCCCCAGCAGTCAGGGGCCCCTGCCAGCAGGCCCCCACTCATGTCCCCCAGCACCCCCATCCCCCAGCAGTCAGGGGCACCTGGCAGCAGGCCCCCACTCATGTCCCCCAGCACCCCCACCCCCCAGCAGTCAGGGGCCCCTTCCAGCAGGCCCCCACTTATGTCCCACTCATGTGCCCCTGTACCCCCACCCCCCAGCAGTCAGGGGCACCTGCCAGCAGGCCCCCACTCATGTCCCACTCATATCCCCCTGGACCCCCACCCCCCAGCAGTCAGGGGCACCTGCCAGCAGGCCCCCACTCATGTCCCCCAGCACCCCCACCCCCCAGCAGTCAGGGGCACCTGCCAGCAGGCCCCCACTCATGTCCCCTTGCACCCCCACCCCCAAGTAGTCAGGGGCACCTGGCAGCAGGCCCCCACTCATGTCCCCTGCACCACCACCCCCCAGCAGTCAGGGGCACCTGGCAGCAGGCCCCCACTCATGTCCCACTCATGTCCCCCAGCACACCCACCCCCAGCAGTCAGGGGCACCTGCCAGCAGGCCCCCACTCATGTCCCCTTGCACCCCCACCCCCCAGCAGTCAGGGGCACCTGGCAGAAGCCCCCCACTCATGTCCCCCTGCACCCCCACCCCCCAGCAGTCAGGAGCACCTGCCAGCAGACCCCCACTCATGTCCCCCAGCACCCCCACCCCCCAGCAGTCAGGGGGCCCTGGCAGCAGGCCCCCACTCATGTCCCACTCATGTCCCCCTGCAGTCAGGGGCACCTGGCAGCAGGCCCCCACTCATGTCCCACTCATGTCCCCGAGCACCCCACCCCCCAGCAGTCAGGGGCCCCTGCCAGCAGGCCCCCACTCATGTCCCCCAGCACCCCCACTCCCCAGCAGTCAGGGTCCCCAGCCAGCAGGCCCCCACTCATGTCCCCCAGAACCACCACCCCCCAGCAGTCAGGGGCACCTGGCAGCAGGCCCCCACTCATGTCCCACTAATGTCCCCCAGCACCCCCACCCCCCAGCAGTCAGGGGCACCTGGCAGCAGGCCCCCACTCATGTCCCACTCATGTCCCCCAGCACCCCCACGCCCCAGCAGTCAGGGGCACCTGCCAGCAGGCCCCCACTCATGTCCCCTTGCACCCCCACCCCCCAGCAGTCAGGAGCTCCTGGCAGCAGGCCCCCACTCATTTCCCCCTGCACCCCTACCCCCCAGCAGTCAGGCGCACCTGCCAGCAGGCCCCCACTCATGTCCCCCAGCACCCCCACCCCCCAGCAGTCAGGGGCACCTGCCAGCAGGCCCCACTCATGTCCCCTTGCACCCCCACCCCCCATCAGTCAGGGGTACCTGGCAGCAGGCCCGGACTCATGTCCCACTCATGTTCCCCTGCACCCCCACCCCCCAGCAGTCAGGGGCACCTGCCAGCAGGCCCCCACTCATGTCCCCCAGCACCCCCGCTCCCCAGCAGTCAGGGTCCCCAGCCAGCAGGCCCCCACTCATGTCCCCCAGAACCACCACCCCCAGCAGTCAGGGGCACCTGGCAGCAGGCCCCCACTCATGTCCCACTCATGTCCTCCAGCACCCCCACCCCCCAGCAGTCAGGGGCACCTGCCAGCAGGCCCCCACTCATGTCCCACTCATGTCGCCCTGCACCCCCACCCCCAGCAGTGCAGGGGCACCTGCCAGCAGGCCCCCACTCATGTCCCCCAGCACCCCCACCCCCAGCAGTCAGGGGCACAGGTCAGCAGTGCCCCACTCATGTCCCCTTGCACCCCCACCCCCCAGCAGTCAGGGGCACCTGGCAGCAGGCCCCCACTCATGTCCCCCTGCACCACCACCCCCCAGCAGTTAGGGACACCTGCCAGCAGGCCCCCACTCATGTCCCCCAGCACCCCCACCCCCCAGCAGTCAGGGGCCCCTGCCAGCAGGCCCCCACTCATGTCCCCCAGCACCCCCACCCCCAAGCAGTCAGGGGCACCTGGCAGCAGGCCCCCACTCATGTCCCACTCATGTCCCCCAGCACCCCCACCCCCCAGCAGTCAGGGCCCCCTGCCAGCAGGCCCCCACCTATGTCCCACTCATGTCCCCCTGTACCCCCACCCCCCAGCAGTCAGGGGCACCTGCCAGCAGGCCCCCACTCATGTCCCACTCATATCCCCCTGGACCCACACCCCCCAGCAGTCAGGGGCACCTGCCAGCAGGCCCCCGCTCATGTCCCCCAGCACCCCCACCCCCCAGCAGTCAGGGGCACCTGCCAGCAGGCCCCCACTCATGCCCCCTTGCACCCCCACCCCCCAGTAGTCAGGGGCACCTGGCAGCAGGCCCCCACTCATGTCCCCTGCACCGCCACCCACCAGCAGTCAGGGGCACCTGGCAGCAGGCCCCCACTCATGTCCCACTCATGTCCCCCAGCACCCCCACCCCCCAGCAGTCAGGGGCACCTGCCAGCAGGCCCCCACTCATGTCCCCTTGCACCCCCACCCCCCAGCAGTCAGGGGCACCTGGCAGCAGGCCCCCACTCATGTCCCCCTGCACCCCCACCCCCCAGCAGTCAGGAGCACCTGCCAGCAGGCCCCCACTCATGTCCCCCAGCACCCCCACCCCCCAGCAGTCAGGGGCCCCTGGCAGCAGGCCCCCACTCATGTCCCACTCATGTCCCCCTGCAGTCAGGGGCACCTGGCAGCAGGCCCCCACTCATGTCCCACTCATGTCCCCCAGCACCCCCACCCCCCAGCACTCAGGGGCACGCACTCAGGGGCACCTGCCAGCAGGCCCCCACTCATGTCCCCTTGCACCCAAAACCCACAGCAGTCAGTGGCACCTGGCAGCAGGCCCCCACTCATGTCCCCCAGCACCCCCACCCCCCAGCAGTCAGGGGCACCTGCCAGCAGGCCCCCACTCATGTCCCCTTGCACACCCACCCCCCAGCAGTCAGGGGCACCTGGCAGCAGGCCCCCACTCATGTCCCACTCATGTCCCCCTGCACCCCCACCCCCCAGCAGTCAGGGGCACCTGCCAGCAGGCCCCCACTCTTGTCCCCCAGCACCCCCCCCCAGCAGTGAAATGGCGATTCCATGACACAAACCAAAAGTCAACTATGTACATCAACACATGTCCGCCACACGAAGGCAGGCGGTAGCGTCCCTGCACATTAAAAAAATGTGCGCTATCAAAAAGCACGTATATACAGCTCTGATGAATTTCCCATAGTGTGGACCTCCAGGACAAATGACGTGCAAAGGGGTACGCGACAAACACGGACACCCGCTGTGTCAACAATAGCGTGTATTTCGTGGGTGCGTGGGAAGTTTCACACGCGATTGTGCCTGGGCGAGCGGGGTACGTGTACTTCAGGGGCTCGCGGGAGGTTGGGCTCGCGGGAAGTTGGGCTCGCGTGAAGTTTTACACGTGATTGGGCCTGTGCGAGCGGGGTATGTGTAAATCTGGGGTGGGCGGGGAAGTACAGGAGGCAAATGCGCGGAACGCCCACACGCACGTGCCAAAAAAGACACGTGAATCCGGAAACACGTACGCCAGCAGGAAGCAGGCGTACGTGGACCCACGCAGCATAAAAGTGCGCGCAAACAACAAGCAAGCTCAGACGCCAGGATGAACATACCGTTCCTAGCAGCAGTGGTTGTGGGATACCGCAGGAGGAGGAGGAGGATAGTCAGGCCCAGAATTTTCACACCCAGAACCAGCCTTTTTGGCATGCCTGATGACCAGGTGTATGGGAGGTACAGGTTTCCACCTCACATAATACTCAACCTGGTCAGTGAGTGGGAGGATGACCTCACATCACCCACCCTCTGCTCCCAAGCACTCAGCCCCCTGGAGAAGGTCCTCAATGTACTGCACTTTTTGGCCAGCGGATCATTTCAGCGGACAAGTGCCATAGTGGGGGGGTGTCACAGGCCACACAGTCACGCTGCCTACACCAGGTCTTGGCCATCATGACTGCATGCCCATCAGTGCGCAGGCACATATACCTTCTCAGAACACCTGCAGAAAGGCAGGCTGCCGTCCAGGATTTCTACGGGAGGCACAATTCCCCAAAGTCCTAGGTGCCATTGATTGCACCCATGTGGCCCTACGTCCCCCCAGGGCATCAGAGCACATCTATAGAAACCGCAAGCACTGGCATTCCATCAACGTGTAGGTAGTATGTGATGCCAAGGGAATCATCACCTCAGTATATGCCAACTATCCAGGGTCCACCCACGACAGTTTCATTTACAGTATGTCAACCCTAAACCGGGACCTAGAAGCTGGGCGGCATGGCGATACATGGCTGCTTGGTGAGTATAAATGCCACAGCACATGCATGCATGCCAGATACTGAGTAATGTCACAACCCCACTAATGATACCCATCACCACCTCCCCAGGGGATAGTGCCTACCCTCTGAGCACCCACATAATGACGTCAATTCAGAACCCCACCACGCCACCCGAGCTAAGATACAACACAGCCCATATTGCAACCCGGGGCATAGTGGAGCGCACATTCGGAGTGCTCAAGTCACGCTTTCGCTCCCTTGACCGTTCTGGTGGGCAGCTGTTATACGCTCCCCCAGTAGTGTGCAGGATCATAGTGGCAACATGTGTCCTGCACAATGTTGCAACATGCCGGGGCCTGCCGGTGGACATGGTGGTGCCCCCACATCCCCAACCACATGCACGCCCGCTGCACATGGGAGGGGAAAGGGCACGGGGTGAGGCAGCCCGAACACAGCTGGTGGCTAATTACTTCACTTAGAATCACACCCATGTGGAGTGCACACAGCCCTGCCACATACCAGCTGACAATCAATGATGATGACATGAAGGACAGTCAACTGTCACAACCATACCATCCTGAGATTGGTCACCTGGAAGTGTCACAATGTGTGCATCCCTACCTACAGAAACACCACCAATGCTGTGTCATCAAAAAACAAATATGCTGCTAAATGCATGACCCCCTTGCAAAATACAACATGAGAACAGTTCCATGTCACCCAACCCCTTCCCAGCACCGCCACCCAACACACCATGGCATGTCATGCTATGTGAGAGCAAACAAAGCAATCCCAAAAACCTGACACAAGTGTCACAAAGTACAGTGTCCTTAATGGAAACTGGCCACACACAATATGCTCCTAGTAATGGTGAACTAACAACACACATGACCAAATACTTACCAACTAAACAATGCATCTAGACAAGTTCAAACATTTCTAAAACATGACAGTACTAAGTTAAAGTAGTCGTAGTCATACAACCTGAATATGCCACCACATCGCCCCCTTCAAACTGTAGTCTTGCAGCCTTCAAAACCGGTCTGCGTACTGCATACAACATGAACTCCATCTCCAAAGTAGACGGCCTTGTGAAGACATGAGGAATGAACCTGCAAATTCAGAGGGAGACATGGAAGCAAAATCATACATTAATACACCATGCAGTGTACAATACAACAACAACATACACAAGGAATGTCTACACAGTATTGACTACAGACTGCCCACACAGCTCATGGGAGCCCAATTTCACTGTGTACATCACTGTCACTTGGTCACACCCTTTGCAAGCCCATGGAAACGGGAAGCAGGAGGGGTGTGTGTCTCATGAACCCAAGCATCTAACCCAAACTCAGGACAAGCCTGCATGTGCCCAGCCGGAATACAGTGGATGCCCACGGGAGCCACACAAGGCAACACACTGTAAAATTATTATTTTTTTAAATCAAAATTCAAAATTCAAAAATCAAAAATCAAAAATCAAAAATCAAAAATGGCCATGCGGGGGACGGGGGGAGGCCACCCAGGAGGTCCGAGGACAGGGTGCGCACCAACTGCCACCTGTGTGGATGTTGGGGAAAAAAAACACCTCCATGGGCTCATGGCCTGCACGGCTATGCCAATGTGGGAGAATTGCTGCCGTCCCTCTCATGACCCTCTGCTGCTGCACCAAGAGGTGGTGGTGCTATGGGAGGCAGCCCACGCAAAGCCCTGGCATTGTCCTCCATGGCAGCAAGCATGCGGGTGTGGAAGGTCTCGTTCTGGAGGAATATAGTGCGGAGATCCCCATGCAACACCTGACGTGATGCCTGGATCTCCTCCCGACTGCCTGCATCTCAGCTGAGAGCGTACTTGTGAGGTGCTCCAGCCACTGTTCTGCCCTAAAATTAGCGGAAGTCTCAAGCTCAAGAAGAGTCTGCCTGAGGTTATGGAGTTCTTCACTCAGGGCTTCCCTGTGGGCCAGGGACTCTATTGAGATGGATTGGCGCAGAGTCTCCAGTGCCGCCCGTCGGTCCCTGTTGGACGCCAACATGTCTTCCCTGTGTGATTGGCAAATGGAGTCTGTTGCCTGGTGTAGTTGCTCCATCTGCCTTTCAGGGGGGATAATGGAAGTGGCCAGCCTCTCCATTGCCTGAGCCATCATTTCAACTGATGCTGACTGTTGGGTTGCCATAGCGTACATGGAGTTCTCCCATACGCTATTGCCTGGTGGCGTACGGCCACCGCGTCGACGGGCACCACACCTGTTTGGGCCAAGTTGATGTGCACCTTGCTGTGCTGGCACCGCCTGAGGCTGCAGGACTGCATTCCCCCTCTGATCTGCTGGCCCAGAAACAGGATCAGATGCTGTGGAGTGTGACCCTGCATCCGTAACCGCCAAAGGCGCCTCTACCAACACTGACATCCCCATAGAGGGATCTACCCCTGGTGCAGGTGGTTGGCCAGAACGGAATCCTGCCAGAAACACTTACCTGTGACGGCACATAGGTCTCATCATCCGAATCAGCACCTGAATAGAGGTCTGGGGAGGTGCACCCAGAGACACCTGGAAAGTATGGTCTGCAGGAGGATTTGGTTCTCACCCACCACCACACCACATTCCCTGCTGGTGCCCGGTCGTGCCTGGGATTCCTCCTGGGTCTGCACCATCTCCTGAACCTCAACAGCATCAAGTGCGTCATCCCCTGCAAAAACATGAAAGAGAAAAAATGGAAACAGGCATTAGCACCATAGCACACAAATAGGCCTGTCAAGCTACAGAACCAGTACATGATTCACACATGTCCCACATGACTATAACCCTCCCATGCCTGCACTGTCACTGAGTAGTAAGGGGAGGCAAAAGGCAGACACTGATGACACCAATATGGGAGAGCAACACATATGCTGCATGCTGGGTAGCACTGCCATCACACATTGGCCTGTGAGTGGCATGTCCAATACACATACATGACACATGGCAGCACACAGATGGCATTTAGCATAGCCATGGTACATTTGACAAGTACAGCCATATGTCAGAGATTGAGCACTGTCACCCATCCATGTGAGATGGACATGATGACATGAAAAATGGCGCATACTGGGGCTAAGTACACATGTGCCACTCACTGCAACACATGCAAGGTACAAGAATACAGTAATAGTTGGCTGATCTATTTTTCCTAACATTGACATCGCAGGAAACATCTGTCATTTTCCACATGCAAACAGGCACTCATCTAAACATTTGTGCTGGCCAAAACTCCATCAGCCTGAAAGGTCTCATTGTGTACATAACCAGGTAAAGCTTTGCCCCAGTGTGGCCAGTAAACAATGACCGAAGCATATCACATATGTCACAATATGGTTGATAAATGTCTAGCAAAAAAGGGGAGAGTGGAAAATATTATCCTGAAGGCACACTTACAAATTCTGACCAATGTAGTTGCAAGATGGCAGTACAAGGTCAACTGCACAATTGTGGACCTAATAGGATACTGTGGGCAGAAGGGATGCAGTCATAGCCAAATACAATGCACGTGATCCCATGTGAGGAAGGAAATGGGTGACCCATAACACTCTGGAGTACACACCCTCACCTGGCACTCAATCAGAACTCGTCACCCTAAATACATACACATGCACTACACACACACGCATGGGCACTCACCGGACAATGCTTCGCAATCAGGTAGTTCTCCCACACCTTGGATCTGTTCCTCTGTGACGAAGGACCCAGCAACAGACTCATGTTCAGTGAGTTCGTTGTCCTCTTGTGGAGACCCACCGCCAGTCACCAGAGTAGCGGCATGATTTGAGGCCAGCTTGTCCTTTTGCTTTGCTTGTAGCAATCATCATCTGAGCGCCTCACAAATCCAAGGGCACTTATGTGGTTGGCGATGGTCTGCCAGTGTGCCTTACGTTGACCAGGTGTGGTCTTGGACCCTGCAGTCACCCCCATTTTGTGGCTATGTTGCGACACATAGCTCATAAGTGCATTAAGCTTCGTGTCATTAAAGCAAGGCTTCCTTGACCTGCCGGAGTGTGTAGCCGTGCATGGGGTCTCAGCCTGTCGTGCCAGAGCACCCTTCTTCCTCTTTTTAGAAGGTGGAGCCGAGCCAGAGTGGCTAACGCCGCTCTGGTCAGTAGGGGCAGAATCACTGGTAGACTTGGTTGTTGGAGTGTGCGAATGCACATTGACCATAGGACTTGGTACAGGCATTGTCTGAAGTGTGATGTTGGCAGAGGGAACATCAGTATGATGGACCAGGACCGACACTGTCCTGGCTGGGAGAGTCAGAACTGGGGCGGATGGAACTAGCTGCAGCTGCCCCTTCAGCCTCACCACCCTGCATACTTGGGGCAGCAGATGACATAGCTGCCCCAGATCCACGTGCCTTGGTGACAACTTGCACCGCCACACGTGGCCTAGATTTGCTGATCTGGAAGTCAGCCAGGGAGTCATCCTGTGCCAGGTCAGGTGCCACAATGGGCTGGTCCAACAGGGGCTGAGCTGGGATGATCTCAGTCACGTTTCCCTCAACCATAGGGGGGGGGAGCATGGGTGTCCCTGATTGGTCCTCCACACATGGGGGTCTAGGGGCACCCTGCAAATCCTGGCCACGTCCCCTACCGTGCCCGCCACGTCCACCTTTTGAAGGTCGGCCACCTTTGCCTCCCTTACCGCTTGGTCGCCTCCCAACCATGGCACTGATGTTGTTGTGCATATGGGAGGAGCAGTAAACTATTGTCTTGGGCAATTGGGGGTCAAAGGGGTAGGGTACTAGATGGAATTCGTACCCTAGTGCTCTAACAAGGCTGTCTGTGACGCCTGGGGGAAGATGACGGGTCACGCAACACACAGGCAGCCCAAAAACAAAAATAAACGTGCACGCAACCCCTCGTAGACCACGTGCGTGGAAAAATGAACCTGCACTATGCTGTGGCACCCAGAAACACAAAAATAAGCGTACGCGTAATACACGCAGCCTACAATGACCTCTGAAGGGGAGTGCGACACACGGGGCAAGCACAGTTGCTAAGTACGTGCGGAACTCACCGTCTGCCTGGAATAAGAACGTGAAAAATACGCACGTGTGCGCGTTGGCAACACCCCCGCCAAAAGAAGAATTGTACACTGTCTGAGGAGACCGGACAAAAGGAGAAGTGAACACTGTTTGAGGAAACAGGCCCAAAAAAAGTAGAAAAATGAAAGCTGTCAGAGGTAACAGGGAGTACGAACTTGAAACGCTGTGAAGTAATCGCGTGTGAACCGACAAGAAGTACAGAATTCACCCACTCGCTCTCCACGAAAAGCACGTTCAAGAAAATGGCGTTCTACACGTACCTTTTAAACCGGCCCACACGTACACGTCACTTACGCGTGTACGCGTCCTTTCCTCCAATTTCACGTGCTGACACTCGGACGTGCAGCTTTTCCACGTGTGCTCTGTCATCACGTGCTATGAGGGAAACACCCGCGTGTGTCACATCACAGACACGCTTACGCGCTAAGGGCCTTTGGTCCAATGAAATCGCGTACGTGCGCTGACGCGCTTACGCGCTAAAGCCCTTTCCTCGAATTACATGCTGACATGCAAGATTTTCACGTGCCAAATCACTCCGTATCAAGCTGGCCACGCGTTCACACACGGAAGACCACGCTCCTGCCCAGAAGGCCAAATTACTGCCACCCAGAGCCCCGAGCACGCTCCCACCTGCCATCTGCTGCTGCCTGATTGCCTGCTGCCCACGTGCCCTGCCATTTGCTGCCTGCACGTTAGCCCGGGGTGCTGTTGCTGTGACCACCCCTGCTGGAACCGAAGACTCCCGACTGCTATTCCATCGCTCCACAGCCCAGCCCCCGGACCCAGTTGCCCACCCACACCTGCCTCTGGGGTTGCCATGTCGGGCACTACACCATCTGGCACTACTGGCAACCCCCAGCCAGAGAGGCAGAGGGCAACCAGATTCACTGCCACCAAAGGTGGTGTCCTGGTGGAGCAAGTCCTGGGGCAGTATGATGCCCTCTTCGGAAGTTTGCCCGCCGACAAGGAAGGACGGACTCGGATCTGGACGGGCATCATGACTGCCATCAACGCGGAGGGGGTGGCAACCCGCGACATCAAGCACGTCAAGAAGCGCTGGGAGGACTTCAGGTCCAGGACCCTCCACATGACGCGGCGCCTCACGGAGGGGGGCTAGGCACGCATGAGTAACATCCCGATGAGGGTCCTGGAACGCGTAGGCCCAGCGCTCCACACCCAGATCCTTCGGAGGCAGACCCGTCTGGAGTTGAGCGGTAAGTGGCCAAGCATTGCTGTGTGAGACAGGGCATGTTGCAGAGTGCTGGTAGTCTGATGCTTGCCTGTATGTGTGACATAGGCCATGTATGGATGTGTGTGTACAGGGACCTCATGGTCATGCATGTGAGACCAGTTATGTGTGAACCACATGGTTGGTGCATGTGTTTTAATGCAACATGGGGAGCTCTATGTGGAATGCACGCATGAAAGCATGGCTGTCTCTGTTCCTGGACATGGAGGGGGGTGAGGAATGGGTGCTGATGTCATGTACATGTATGGTGCACATGTGTGTGTGTGTGCCTGAGAAGTGTGTGTGTGACTTTGAAACGCCATGGATGCATGTGACTTTGAAGGCAACATCTTGGTTTACAGGGGCCCTTCTACATGGATGTTGATGTTGATTGCAGGCGTCAGGACTGTTTCTGCATGTGTGCGACGCAAGGCCCAGCCACCCTCCCAGGAATTACCATCATTTGGGAGCAAGGGGGCTGGTGCTGCGTCTGCCACAATGGCTGTGGTGGAAGGGCCGGGTGAGCCCCCACAGGGGCTTCCAATGGCAGAAGACGGTGTGGAGACATCCAGGTTGGTGGTCTCCACAGAGGAGGAGGAGCCTGCTACTGAGCCGCACATGGGGCCTGGTGGGTGTAGTACCACTGGTGCAAGTGGTGCAGTCCAGGGCCAGGGTCAGGAGGCAGCACAGGTCACCGCAGAGGGGCCTGTGCATGTCGCAGTCCTTGAGCCTGTGACTGCACCATCATGCACCAGCAGGGAGGCCCCGTCCCAGGGCCGTCCGCAGTTAGGGGAGAGTGCCATTTCACCTCCCTCTCCACTACCTGCGGGCGACGAGTCCCGCAACCGTATGGGATCCGTCCTGGTGGGTGTCGCATTGCGCACGCGTGTCATTCCTGATGACGTGCGTTCTTCCTGGGTGGAGAACGCACGCCATCACGAAAAGCAGCGTCGTGACGTGGCACTGCTGGGAGGGGCCCTGGTCGGTGGGTTCCTACATGTGACGCGCACTCTGGCGGACCTCTCCTCCTCTGTGGAGGCTATGCGCCGGTCGTTCTCCACATCGTCTTCCGGCCCAGATTCCACCAGGGACCCCTGTGGACCTGGCCTGACCAACACAGCCAGCTTGGTGGAGATCCCATCCCTGCCACAGTCGGGAGTTGGCGGTCCAGCAGAGGTGGACACCACAACTGGAGACCAGCAGATGGAGGATGTGCAGGCACCATCGGACAGGGCACATGGACAGCAGCAGCAGCAGGAGCAGGTGGGAGCAATGATGGCTCGGGGCCATCAACATCAGAGGGGCAGGCATCGGCCGGAGGGCAGGAGGACCCTGGACGGGAAGTGTCTTCCATGTGGCAGCGGTTGGGCCATGCGATAGATGTGGAGCGGCAGCGGGTGGAAGAGGCACGGCTCACGATGGTCAGGGCGGAGAACTCCATGCGTAGGGCCCTGTGGCGGGCCGAGTGCCTCGAGGCCATTCGCAGGGACCTGGAGTTCCAGATGTCATCGTCCCTGCGAACCCTCGGGGCCATGGAAGAGGACCGCCTCCGGGACATTGAGCAGGAGTTCGATGATGCCCTGGCCCGGGACATCAACATGTGAGCCCTTGGACTTGCCCGCTGCCCTTGTAAATAGTTAGATAGTGTTAGGTTTCCTTTGGTTTTTTCTTTATTTTGGTTGCGCTTGGACAAAGCACCACGTTTCTGTATATAGTTTTTCATTAGGTAGTATTTTTGATAGGTTTCATTTCTTCAGTTGGGATCATGGACCCTGGATTGTTCATCTGTATATAGTTCACTATTGGATTCATCTTTTTTTTTTTGATTTCCCCATGGAGCAATGGTTTTCACTTTTGTTTTTCTCTTGGATTTGCTTTGTTGGAGTGTGACTTTGGACACCTTTCCTTTGGATTATGATTTCTTGTTTTTCATTATTTTACGGACATGCAGCTTTTCTTTTTTTATTCCCATTGTTGTTTGTTTGATTTTAATTCCATTCATGTTGCTTTTAATACATTTTTTCTTCATACTTCGATGTGTGGTATTATCTCATTGGTTTCATGCATGTCATGATATGGGTTTTGACATTCACTTGCACCCATTGTGTGTGTGTGACGGACATGTGTTCATTTACATACTTGCCATTGGGGTTGTATCATGTAATTGGCATTTCTATGTGGGTGGATGCAATACTTGGGTGGGTCTTTGGCATGTGGAGGCTGGGCATAAATTGTGATGACGTGTTGGCTGGGGGACATGTGTCGGGGCCTGCTGGCTGGTGCCCCGCACTGCTGGGGTGTGGGGGTGCAGGGGACATGTGTGGGGGCCTTTTGGCAGGTGCCCCTTAGTGCTGGGGGTGGGGGTGCAAGGGGACATGAGTGGGACATGAGTGGGGGCCTGCTGGCAGGTGCCCTGCACTGCTGGGGGTGGGGGTGCAAGGGGACATGAGTGGGGGCCTGCTGGCAGGTGCCCCATACTGCTGGGGGGTGGGGTGCAAGGGGACATGAGTGGGGGCCTGCTGGCAGGTGCCCCGCACTGCTGGGGGGTGGGTGTGCAAGGGGACATGAGTGGGGGCCTGCTTGCAGGTGCCCCACACTGCTGGGGGGTGGGTGTGCAAGGGGACATGAGTGGGGCCTGCTGGCAGGTGCCCCGCACTGCTGGGGGGTGGGGGTCGCTGCGCCACTCTGTGCCACGGCTGCTTTTGGAGGCTAAAATCCATGAATACGCTGTGCGCGGATATCGATTTTAGCGCACGCGGCTGGCACAGACATTCGCACACGCACACTGTGCACCAGCCGCGTGCACCACTTTTGTGCGAAATTCTATGAATTACCCTGTAAGTGATTATTCCCTCACTCCAAAGATACAGCCAATAGTGCAAAATTCTCAAGTGTCTCTGCCATGACAATATCACCTGACATACTGTCATGCTCAATTTGTAGAATCAACGCTGTAGTACTTGTACTTCTCAAATAATAATGCATTTATTTTGTAAAAGCGATACACCTGGTGTTTGCATGCAAACTAACAGTACTAAGCCAATACTTCTTACCAGAGTCAGTTGTTGCCTCCACCGAATGAAGAGCAAAGAGGATGCACCACTAAGCAACCAGCCCATTTTTGTCGCGACAGAATATAGAATGCAGTCTACCGACTGCTCTGACACTTAGCCTGCACACTTTGCGTGTGCTTCGCGTGGTGCCGGACCTTAAGTAAAGGTCCAGGTGGAGTAGTACGTGGCGTAGCTCAGCAGTGAAAATTCAAATGATCCAGGTGATTTCCACCAACAGCGAACAGAGAGCTCCTGACTGCCAATTTCCCTCACACTCAGCCCACACACTTTGTGTGAGCGGTCCACATGGTGGCATAGCTTAAGTGAATGTCCATGTGGAATAGGGTGTGCCATGGCTCAGTGGACTTCTAATGATTCAGGTAATATCCACCAGCAGCGAACAGAGAGCTCCTAACTGCTGACTGCCTTTAAACAAGGGCCTCATCACAAGTTGGGCGTTAACCCCGGCGGTATTACCGCCAGAGCTATTAGCCCGACTGCCAAACCCCCGGTGCTATTAGCACCAGATCACGGGTTTGGCAGAACGTAAGTCCCCATTCCCCATTGGGCCCATTCGGGAATTTCCCATTCCCCATTGGGCCCAATGGGGAATGTTCGGCACTATTACCGCCGGCGCTATTACCGGCACAAAGCTGGGGGTAAATCTGCCAAGCCCGTGATTTGGCGGACCCTTAACTGCAGCGGTAATAGCGTTACCACCGCATTTGAGGGTTACCACCAAACTCTTGATGAGGCTTGGTGTGCACACTTTGTGCATTGAGGAATAATATAATGTTGGCATGACCCATTCTGGGAGGGGGGTCTGATTAGCAGGCCTCCCTTTCAGAAACAGAATTACCCACATCATTTAATTAAAACACATTTTTAAAAAAAGACTTGTGTGCCCTCACAAATGCCAGTATGTCACGTTGTGGGATCCATGATTCTCCAGTGGAGCAACACGAAAACCATCATTACCAATCTCCCAATCTCTGACTGTCATGAAATGTCCAGCTCTATGTAATATACGAAGGAGGAGGTCCTACCGATGGAAGGAGGGAAGTAACCATGATTCAACTTCTGACTTGATAAGATTGCTCTTTCATCATACTCACAATTTATTTTCGTTTCTTCTGAATAAGCCCATCCATGTTCTTATTTTTCATGAACAATATATGGGTGAATATTCACATGTTAATCAAACTTTTTCTCTATTTAAATTTTTTGTAAAGAGAGGTTGAAGGTTGTTTTAGTTTATGGTACCTATTGGGCAATGTTGTATCTGTGTTTTGTATGATTATATTACAAGCGCCTCTGTGCTGAACAAATAAGGATGATGACAGACTGACCTCTGCTTGAGCATTACAAGAGAAAAATACTTTTTGCTCCTATTCGATGTGGAAACGGGTGCCTCCATCACTAACTTGTAGAGCTCACCTATGTATACGCCTGGAAGAGGTGGGTGTTAATTAGGTCGCCAAATTAAATATTTCTCTGGTCACTGAGGAATGAGGGAGATATTTACTACAAGTGGATCAGTGTGTCAAGTCACTGAGATTTACCTCTGGCTCTGAAAGTCACAGAGGTGTGTGTGCTTGATACAGAAAGTCAGCGAGGTGTGTATTTATGATCTAGAACAGAGCATAGCTAATCAACAAAAAGCAGGAATCTAAAACTCAACAAGATGACAGGGGTCATAAAACGTTTTTTGTGAGTGGTAAGTGCGGTGGTTGCAGGGCAAGAAAACCTCAATCCAAAAGGTTTCAGTGATGACTGAACATCGCAACAGAGGTGTGATGTTGCAAGCATGAATGGCGCATGCGCGAGGCCTCGTTCTGGGCCACGCATGCGCATCAAGAATAAAGAACACCCGTGCAGGCAGTTGCCGCGGGGATGCCGTAAGGCACACACGCGTGTCCCGTGTCTCCTTGTGTGGATGCGTGTGAGTGAGTGCGTGTGCGGTGCTGCCCGAGGTACGGGCCAGCACACAACATCTGGCGACGAAGCGGGATGCGAATCGAGCATTCCCCGAACCCAGCGCGAGCAAAGCGGATCGATTTTTACGCAGGACACGGGGCAGTAGCGGCCTGTAAAGGTGCTCGTGCGCTGCTCACATTTCACAGAAACCACAGTGAACTAATTTTTTTGGAATCCTGACAGTCATCCAAGACGACTGTCCCTCAAGCTGTGGTAACTGGACAGGTCCGCGACCACGTTGATCCACACTACGCAGCGGCCTGAGATACGTCGACAGTCCGCACAAGTCAGGTTTGCGGCCTCCAAACCCTAAGGAGGTGCCAGTGCGACCTGTGAACATGGCGGAGAGTGACGAAGATGCAGGGACAGCGCTGGTGGCGGTAAGGAGGAGACAACAGGGATCGCTGTTACCCATGCAAGAATTCGACACATCGGGTCCACCCTCAAAATTGGGCCCAAAATGGTTGCTGTGGATAAGAAAATTGGACATGTACTTCACCGCAACAGGAGAAACCAATGATGACGCAAAAAGGGCATCTCTACTATACTCCGCGGGTATGGATGTCCTACGCATCTATGAGTCCCTTAACCTGCGAGTAGTTACCTATGATGCGGTCAAGACTGCCTTAAGGAATCATTTTATTCCGCTGTCCAACGTGGACTATGAGAGATTCCTGTTCAACAGTGAAAAACAGCAGGAAGAAGAGTCGCTTGATCAGTTCTGCACCCGCCTAAGACAAATGGCCACGACGTGCAGATGGGACAACGAGGAGTCCATGATTAGAAACCAAGTCATCCAAGGCTGTGGCTCAGGCAAACTCTGCAGACAGGTGTTAAGGGAGCCAGGGTGGACTCTGACACAGATCCTGGACAGCGGAAGAATATATGAATTGGCAGAGTCGAGGGGTGCCACAATGGACATGGCAGTGCGTCCCAGCAGGTCAGAAGAGGTGTTTGCGGTAGGGAGGCAGTCCGCATCAAAGAGTAGGTGGAGTCAGAAATGCCAAGAAGCAAGCCCGACGCATGGAGTGGCGCCCATTTGTCAGTATTGTGGGTACGATTTGCCGCACTCCGAGGAATGTCCCACCAAATCCAGATCCTGTGGCAGATGCAACGGACTCGGACACTATGCCCGGATGTGCCGCACTCCTGCACCGGTGCCTACTCAAAGGGGTCCGGCCAGGTTGTTTGGCAGTGGGTCGAGGGGTCAAAAGAGCATTGCGACAGTGGAACAGGATATGCAGAGGCTGAACATGGCCGAGGAGGAAGAAGAGGAGGACGAGGTGTTCTTCATTTCGAGCATAGCCACAGGGGAAAGGAAAAAGAGGTAGCCCAAATGCATTGTGGACATCCAGGGGGTCCCTACACAAGTGATGATCGACACAGGAGCCTCGGTATGTGTGTTGGCCTCCGATCACTACCAGTCGATCCTGGGACCACCACCGTTGGATGTCTCGAGGGCAAAGATCTTCACGTTCGGCGGCGACACACCGCTCCCCATCAAGGGTGTCTTCATGGCGCCCGTTTCAAAGGGCGGCAAGTCCATAAAAGCACGATTTTTCATCACCGACGTGAGCCCCCACTCCCTGCTTAGCTGTGCAGCGTCGGAGGCACTGGACCTTGTGCATTTTGCATTTGCAATCTATCAAGTAGACATTGAGCAGCTGCTAGCCAGATTATCAGGCCTTTTCGAAGGAGTGGGAAAGGTGAGAGCTCCTCCTGTGCATCTACACATCGACGACACCATCAGGCCCACTGCTCTCAAACATCGAAGGATCCCGTTCCATCTCCGGGAGCAGGTGGAGGAAGAACTCTGCTCACTGGTCCGAATGGACATCATCGAACGGGTGGAAGGCCCAACGCCCTGGGTCTCACCCATAGTGGTGGCCCCCAAGCCAAAACAGCCGGGAGCGGTGCGCATTTGCATCGATATGCGCCTCCCAAATGCAGCTATCAAAAGGGAGAGACACATTACGCCCACTCTCGATGATATTATAGGAGAACTGCAAGGGGCAAGAGTTTTTTCGAAGTTGGATTTGAGGGCGGGCTGTCATCAGCTCGAGCTCCACCCAGACTCACGTTATATCACGACGTTTACGACGCATGATGGCCTCTATCAGTTTAAGCGCCTGAGCTTCGGCATTTCATCTGCGGCAGAAGTTTTTCAGAACACCATCAGGGGGGCGCTCGCAGGACTGAAAGGTGTTTTGAATATGAGCGATGACATCTTGGTGTTTGCAGACTCAGAGGCGGAACACATGAAGAGACTGGAGTGCACGCTGAAGAGGCTAGAGGATTTGGGGCTTACCCTACACTGTGAAAAATGTGAATTTTTCAAAGACAGAATTGAGTTCTTTGGCTTCATCTTTCATGCCAGCGGCGTGTCGCCCGATCCTGCAAAGATCAAGGACATTCGGGAGGCCGCAGCACCCCATTCCCCAACGGAGGTAAGGTGTTTCTTGGGGATGGTGAACTACTGTGGGCGCTTCATTAAGGGTTTGGCCTCTCTGTCGGAACCCCTCAGAGCGCTGACCAGGAACGATGCTGTCTGGGCGTGGGAAAGAAAAGAACAAGAGGCATTTCAAGTCATCAAAAATGCCCTGTCCGACGGAGACACCATGGCGTACTTCGACCCCACCGCCGAGTCCGAGATCATTGTTGACGCCAGCCCGGTGGGCGTAGGTGCTGTGCTAATGCAAGCGGACAAGAGAGGGGACATGCGACCCATTGCGTATGCGAGCAAGGCACTCACAGAACAGTGCTACTCGCAAATAGAAAGAGAGGCCTTGGCCATACTGTGGGGCTGTTGCCATTTTCGTCTCTACATCCTCGGCAAGCCGGTCGTAGTCGTGACCTATCATAAGCCCCTGCTGCCTATCCTGGCGGGGGTGTCATCCAAACCTCCACCCAGAATCGAACGATGGATGTTGGCCCTCATGGAATATGGGGTTCGACTGGTGTACAAACCAGGGACCAATAATCCAGCGGACTATCTGTCGCGACACCCAAACCCAGAGAGCGTGGGACAGACCAAGGAGGTGTCTGCTTGTAGAGGGCTGCTCTGTCAGGTCGTGGAGGGTGCATTGCCGGTGGCCCTGTCCAGGCTCACCATAGCGACGGAATCGTCCAAAGACGAGGTGTTCCACATCATCAAAACGGCGGTTAGAAGCGGCGACTGGAGAGAGGTGCTTCAGAACAATGCAAGGCGGCAGGCTGATGCCCAGAAAGACCTTCAGGCGCTGTGGAGGGTGAGGGATGAACTATCCATTTCCGACGACGGACTACTGTTGAGGGGTATGCAAATTGTGATCCCGCACACCCTGAGAAATCGTGTGTTGGAATTAGCTCACATAGGGCACCAAGGGGTGGCCAAGACCAAAGCCCGGCTTCGACCCAAGGTGTGGTTTCCTGAACTCGAGGGAATGGTCGAGCTGTTCATAAAAAGGTGTCTGCCGTGTCAGGCGGCGAATCCCAGGGATAAAGCTCCACCGATCTGCTCAATGGAACGGAGCGAAAAGCCCTGGGGAACCGTCCATGCGGATTTTGGATCGACGGGTCGGGGCATGTACTTTTTAGCAGTGGTAGACCAATGGTCCAGATATCCCGAGGTGGAGATCGTAGAGTCCACCGCCACCGAGTACACCACTAGGGCCCTGGACAAAATGTTTGCGACCCATGGCTTCCCCGAAATACTATGCTCAGACAATGGTCCCCCGTTCACGGGCAGCCAGTTCGCACAGTATCTCAAAGCGAGGGGCATCCATCACCGGAGAGTATCCCCGTTGTGGCCGCGTGCGAACGGGGAAGCTGAAAGGCTCATGTGCACGCTCAACAAGGTGCTGAGAATATCCGCAAGCGGAGGAGAGGACCTCCCGAAGAAGGTTGTGCAATTCCTGTGAGAGTATCGGACCACGCTGCACCAATCGACGGGCGTGGCCCCTGCTGAAGCGCTTTTTGGGCGCTGCCCTCGAGGCATGATACCGGAGGTAGAAGGAAGAATACCTGGGGTCATTAACAATGATAAAGTGAGGGAGGAGCGGGACGCCCGCAACCAGAGAGAGAGTGAGAGGAGAGGCCTCCAAGACAAAGAAGTGGCTGAAGGTGATTGCGTGCTGGTGCGGAATCGTCACCCGGAAGGCAAACTATCACTACCTTACGAACCCCACCCGTGGAAAGTCATGCACTTAAAAGGAACCATGGTCATGGCAGCATGCAACCGGGGGACCGTCACCCGCAATAGGTCCTTTTTCAAAAAAGTGGACACATCAACGAGGGACAGTGAACCGGACGAAGGCACCTCATCCGAAGCGGTCCCCAAAGGTCAGGCAGAGGACGCTCAGAGGGAGGACGTTCCACTTGCAGATGGTCCCGGCTCGACTCAGCACAGCACCCCTCGGTACCCTGTGCGGGGAAACCGCAGACTGCTGGCTTGCCTCGGACTCGGGAGACTGAGCCGAGGGTACAGCAGCCGGCCGACCCATGTTGGGTTATATGTTTATGTTTACCAGGTATATGGTTCATTGTGGTTGATGTTAAATTGTTTTTGTTGGAAAAAAAAAGGGATGTGATGTTGCAAGCATGAACGGCGCATGCGCGAGCCTCGTTCTGGGCCGCGCATGCGCATCAAGAATAAAGAACGTCCGTGCGGGAAGTTGCCGCGGGGACGCCGTAAGGCACACACGCGTGTCCCATGTCTCCTTGTGTGGATGCGTGTGAGCGAGTGCATGTGCGGTGCAGCCCGAGGTACGGGCCAGCACACAACAAGAGGCTTCCCATTCTAATGTGAGGCACACCTATGCAGCATATCTTCCCTGCAGCTCGGCAATATTGTAGAGTGATTAGCACACTATTGTAAAGCACCGAAAGTGGTCTTAAGGTTAATGGCCACAGGCATTCCACAGAAGGTGCTTTCAAGCGTTTCCTCGAGATTTGGACAGGAGATCTCACAGGAATTGCTGCGGAAGTGTGAAATTAGAGACACTTGCAGTGTGATGTTTCAATCACATGTAAGGTCAATGTAGCACAGCCAGGATTGTAATAGTCATATAGTGCTCTCTCACAGTCTGTCCCTGAGGATGCTGCCAACATCACCAGGGTGAGCGATGATGTCTAAGCAACGTGAACTGTGATGCCATTGATAATAATGGATCAATCGCATTTGCAATTTATGGCTCAATGGTTTCCTGACTTTGCAGTGTGAACTGTTGCAATTAAACAGACCACACCACTAGTTGTTATGTTATGTTATGTTATTTTGCATTTATATAGCGCCTTATATACCATTGGTATGGTCTGAAGGCGCTGGTAGGTTGAACGCCCTTGGGAACCGAAGTTCGGGTCAGTAGAGAGAGTAGCGAGAGTCCAAAAAGTACGTGTGCGCACCAGGTATGTGTGCAGCTGGTGCGGAATTCATGTGGTAGCTGCTTCTTAGCGGTAGGTGTGGTGGTTGAGAGATCAGGAGTATGTGTTCGCTCTGGTCGGAATTATCCAGACCGAGTGTGGCTGCATTAGGCCTGAGGAGAACGCCTGGCTGGGGGGTGTGAAACCAGCAATGTTTACTTAGAGTGATGGGGAGTGAGCGGGAGATGTTGATATGAGAACAGTTATACCGAATGGTGTCATAGTATCTCTGTGTTCTAGTTGAGTAGTGGTGTAAAGGAGAGAGTAAGCGTGGGGTGTGGTATGATGTATGCTCTTTCAAATGTTCCCTGCATTCCAAAGCATATTATGTACGTCACGCAATTCCGTGCGGACAGGTCCGTTCTATGCATTTTTGTTCATTTCAGGCGTTCAAGATTGTCCTACACATTCATGTCTGCTCGACATACTCACGCACTCTGGTTCACCTTGCGTGCTCTAGTCTATCCTTCATTCTCCAGTGTGCCCCACGCATGCTCTCATGTGTTTCATATGCATGCACTCCTGTCCTTCTCGCGCATGCACTCCAGTCTACCCCGTGCATGTACTCCTGTCTGCCTACGCACTCATCCGCTCTGTATACTCGTCCGCTCTGTATACACATCCGTTCTGTACGCTCATCTGCTCAGTATGCTCATCTGATCGACACACTCATCTGGTTTACACACTCATCCGGTCTACACACTAATCCGCTCAACATACTATTCATCCGCTCTACATACTCATCCATTCAGCATACTCCTCCGTTCAGCATATTCATCGGCTCTACAAATCCATCTGCTCCATGCGTCCAGTTGTATTAAAGTTATATGTTACTTGTTTCTGTGGTGAACTGTTGCAACCTGAAAAGGGATAATGCAATGTTTGCCTTGCATTTCATGTGAGTTACTGCAGAAAACAGTATATGTTGAACATTGAAGAGGTCATGCAAACCCACAAAAGAGGCCCCATTGCACCTATTAAATGTCAGAATAAGGTCAAGCAGGACCATAAGTAATGTCCACTTGCACCAGGGAGTGGTGACAGTGTCATGAACAGTGCTTACCCCACCCCCAGAAAAAACAGAGTGGATGAAATGACCCTTCTCCAGTCACTTTCCCAATGGCACAGTTCAGAATTGAAATATCCATTCTCCTAATAAGCTGCAAACATTAACCTTTTCAGGGATTCCCACTGCTCTTGCCAAACAACATTGAAACTCAGTGCCCCCCCCACCCGCCCCATTTTAAGAAATGCTGTGGGTTCGTAAAGTGTAGCCATCTCAGACCTAACAGCTTTGTTTCACCGAAGCAAAGGGGGACCCTTCATAAGACTGTCCAACAAAGTGATGCACAGTGTGACTTTAGTCTGTCACAATATTGTGGCACTACCCAGATATGCAATCTGTTCAGGGTGCTAATGGATCGATGATAAGAAAAATACATGAATGTAAAATAGAGGCCTCTCAAATAAGCAGAAATTCCTATGAGAAACAAGAATTGGAAATGCTTACAGTTTGGGCTTTTGTGTACGCATGGGAAAGGCACTTGCCAGGCTACCATAGTGGTATTCATTTTTTTTTCTGGTAGCAGGTGCAAAATGGCACAAGTACATTTGAAGAGCCTGGCGATTGCCTAATATTTTTACACAACCAAAACTTGACTTTGCCAATGCTTGTTTTACATAGGGCTTCAGTGAAGGACACAAATAGTGCTTATAGAGTGTCAGAAGGCAGAAGGCAGACTTGGTTAAGACATTTGTATTACACCATTAGCGTGTTTAGAACACCAATGAAGTTGTTAACACTGCTTTGAAAAAACGCTGGTAGGCACTTTGAGTGGAACGTTTGATGGTAAGGCTTGATTAAAGAGTTCCCATGAGGAGGTGTTTTGGCCAGCCAGGGGCAGGAACTGGGTGGGGGTGGCCATAGGCATTATCATGGCAATGGGCAGTCAATAGGTCGGCAAATAATCAAAGAAAACCTGCAAGCTTTGTGCCCCTCCTCATATGCATTTTCTCTCGATCTTTATTCTAATGCAATAGTTTCGGCCTATGGGTGGTGCTAAAGCACCACCTAATGGCCCAAACTAAAAAAGCACATTCCCTAGCAGCTGAGATGATTAATGCTGTGAGCAGTGGTGTAAGTGAGTCTCTGCTATAGTCCTGTAGGGGCAGAACAGCGCCTTCCCTGACAGCACTCTAGTTGAATGAATGTTGCTCAGACACATCCATGCCCACTCACCACCCAAACGTGCTCTAGAGTCCAGCCTTATTGGTTAACAGTTAAAATGGACAGGAAGGGGAAGAAAAATGCTCACGGGCTGTTAGTCATCTCACCGCCAATGTAAACACATGGTGCAGGCATTGAGGGGAGGGAGACAATGGCTGGCAAGGGGTGCCTCCTATCTCCCCTAGGAATGGGCTTGCAGACCCCCATGTTTTTCAAATCCCTGCCTGCAGGAGTATGGCAGGGGCTGGTCAGCCAGGGAACCGCTTGATTCACGGCAAAGGGCGCCAGACCCCTGCCTCCTGCTATGCCACTCCATCTCGTTGCCCTATGGGGACCCTTTTGGAAGAGTAAAATAGCTAGCAATACACGGTACTTTGACATCTGAGATGGCAGCACTATCACAAAATGGCTCCTATTGCCAAGTAGAGAGCCTCGCCTTGTTGGGGGAGGGGGTCGAGGGTGGGGGCACAGTGAAACACACAGTTGAGTTCTATTTTCCAGCACCTTCATGACAGCGGATAGGTACCGTACACAGTGAAGGCTAACATTGTAACATATGGCAGGGTCTGGTCAGTATCCTGAAGCACACACCTGTAGGTATTCTCTAGGTCATCTCTTTTTGAACCATCTGGCCATAGGAAATGCGTCCTGGTTTCCCATGTGGTTGAGATTTGCTAGACAGTGAAGAGAGCATTGTCAGCGTCCTGATTGGGTTAGTCCCCTCCACAGCATTTGCCACTGTTGACGACCATATCCTGGCACCTGCATTCTGCAGGGTAGGGTGACGGTGTTGAAACAGAGTGGTTCCAGCGTCCCTAAAATAAACCAGTCTGTATTGCTCCCACACCCTACATCTAAGTCACGCCTCCTTATCTGGGAGCTCATACAGGATACATACCTATCACCCATTCTAGTCAATCCATTTAAATGCCAGCTCACCCTTATCGCCTGGAACTTTATGTTTCGTGTTGTATAGAGGCGCAGCTCACGCCCAGTTTGAAGGGGACTGTGAGCCACCACTATGCGTGTTGTAGTTTCCTCATAGGCGTCAGTGAATAGTTGCATGCAAGCTAGCTAGAAAGAAACTCTGTCAAAACGGAGGTCATTGTATCATCGAGCCCTGGGCCGCTGACATTTCGCGTGGCTGCGTGCGAATCTGCTGTCTGCAATCTCTCATGTGAAGAACACGTTAGGATTCACTTGGATTTAGTGAGCCTCAAATACAGCTGGTGGTTATAATTTCCGACGTCTCCTTTGTGTACCTTTCTTCTCCTGAAAGAAGTTGGCGTCCATTACGCTGCCGCTTAGTTGGAAATTCCTATCTCTGGACATGCCTTCTATAAGAACCCATTGCTTGCAATATCTCAGACCACCTGCTGTTAAGATTGTACAATCACTGACGTGCCTCTACAACTTCTTAAACTCCGGTCTAACAAATCCTGCATAATGACCAAGAGGTCCAGAAATCATCAGCAATAAGCTCCTGTTGCTTTGTTGCTTTACCTCTGTGCGAACACTGGGGGATTCTTAGCAACTCCTCATGGCTGTTCCACCTTCATCTAGGCATGGAACAGTTAGGAGGGCCTGTTCTATCGTACCCTCAACACTTTGAAATTCCTGCCTTTGTCCTATCCATTTATGGAGGAGCATCTGTACCTCTGCAAAAAATTGAAGACCTCCCTTTTTCCAAATTGTGTTTTCAGAGGCTTTTGGTTATAGCTCTGGATAGAACCTCAGGAGCTACAACCAAAAGGCTAGCTAGCCCTGAGTCGCACAGTCCCAACATTAGCGCAGCCTTGGATCTTTTCCAGCCCTAGCAACACCCTTGGTATTTGTTATGTTACTAAAGATGCATAAAGCGCACATGAACTAACTAATGGACTCTTGCCTAAGACTTCGTGTAATGCGTGAAAATAAGTAGATAGGTATCAATGAGGTCAGGCCTCCTGGGTAAACAGCCAGGTTTTCAAAAATGTCAGAAAAGTCCATTGGTTCTTGACTGCTCGCAAGGCTATAGCATAGAAGTTGCACAGCAAAGTCAGCTGGGCCGAGAAAGAGCACCCTCCCTTGGCGATTTCTTGAAAGTGTCTAGCACCATAGTGTATAAACTGAACGTAAAAAGCTTCTTAATAAAATGGGGATTGTGCACAACATGTTCAGTGGGCCGCACAAGCTGCCTTGAATTAGACAGATTTCTCCAAGGGCAGCGAGTGAGTCTGTCAGTTTGCACGCAATTGCATTCTGAAGACGGTGTCTGAAGACGGTGTTCAGGGTCGGTAATAGGGCATACAGTTGTCGCGGGTACCAAGAAAAAGTGGCCACAGTTACAAATGGCAATTCATTCTTTCTGTGACAAACTGAATAGTATGCAAGGTGGAGTTTTTTGATAAAATGCGAAGCAAGTGGTGCAATTTAAAGACTATTTAGCAACAATGTTCAAAACTACTAGCCCCATAGTGAAAAAACTCATCAAACTGGGCCACATTGGCCAAAAAAGTAGCCCACTTTGACCCAAAAAACGGGCCCTCACTATGTCCGGTCCTGTGCATCCTGATCTGTGGGAGCTGCTGACCCCACAGACCCCCGAAAGCGTTTGGCCAACAACTGTTTTGAAAATCAGCTGAAAACCAAACACCATCAAGGAAAAGGGGAAGTGGAGAAAATAACAACAGACTTCTGCTTCCTGGCTACGCGGAAATCTGCAGGGAGAATGGAAGTACAGCACATTACTATTCTCCTTAAAACCCCAGACTCTCCCAGCAATTCCCATGCAAAAACAACATGTACCTGTATCCCTCCTCTGAAGGCTGGAAGGAATTATCAGTTCTGAAAGTAGTGAAGACCACCAACCTAATCACAGTCAGAACTCTTCCTGGATTAGATTTGTACTTAAAATGTATTAGTCTCTGCAAGTTAACTGTAGGAATGTAAGTTTTGTAGGGAACTGATTGGAGTCACTGTAACATCTTTTGATGTTCAATAACCTGGCTTTGAGTTCAGTAACATCTTGCACATTCAAGTTTTAGTTTTAGAACTAAGGGGACGTACTAGCCCCTGCAGGGGGCGCTCGAGGGACGTCCCACATAGCGTGGGTGCCCCTCTGGCAGCCCCCCCTGCCCGCAGGGAGGTTCCCACCCCTTCCGCTTTGTCACGGTGGGGGAGGGTGTCCCCAGGGGCGGGCATTTCCGGCCGGGCCCTGGGATGGCCCACAAATAGGGATGAGGACTGCAAAGGCGGCCTTCTGTTGCAGTTCTCATCCATTGAATTACCCACCCGCCCTCACCCAATGACAGGTTAGATAGCACAAGTGGATGGAACTGGGGCAGGAAGATCCAGGTAGGTTAGGGACAGGGAGGTAGGAATTGGGGCAGGGTGGACAGAGGACCGGAAGGGAAGAAGCAGTGTGGTAAGGAGGGTCAAGGGTCGACTTGATTAGTAGAGTACCAGCAACCTATTTTAACAGACAGCGAGGGGCAAGGGGGGACAAAGGAAAGGGTTCCAGAGGACGTCGACTGCAGATGCTTCCTAAAATTACATGTTCAGATTACAGCGAGGTGTAAGTTCAAACGAAGGTAGTTTAATTTGCTTCTGTGCACGGTACAAAATTGAAGACTTCAGAGGACTGTAGGGTGGGAGTAGCGACAGGATGTTAAGGAAGACCCGCAGGTTTCAATTTGCATTCTATTTTCATGTTTCAGCGGACATCGGGGTGTAAATTGGTGCAAAGGGCAGGTTTGATGGTGCTGGTGGCAGGGGGGACATTGGTTCCAAGTTTGTTGTCCAATTTTGGGCATTGACTAGGGGTTGGTCAGGAATAAGGGTTTTAAAATGTTTAGCATGCTTCAATTTGTATTAATTTTCTTTCAGAGTTCGAGGTGTAAGTGGGTGAAGGGATTTGTGGAATTTGCAGGCTTTATCTTGTACTAATTGTTCCTTTCTTGTCACAGGCGGAGTTAGGGGCAGTCCTAGCTGGGGAGGAGTTCGCCACGGCTTGAACCGTGGGCGGTTTCCCGATGGCCGTACCCGAGCCAAAGTCGGATGACAGGCATTGGATCCCTATGGACACTGGAGACTCCTCACCTTCATGTGCAGTGGCCCGCGGGAGAAGCACTTTGTGCAATCTGGCGAGGATGTCCGGTGCCTTGCAACATGCATGGAGGCGGCAAGGGGACACCGGAACAGTCAGAAGATGCCCCACACTTTTTTGGGGCTAGCACTTGTTGTGTTATAGATGGTCATGAACCATGGTGCTTTAAGGCTGGGACTGGCCCCCAATTTTGTTGTATGCTCCAATAAACTGTGATCTGTGTTTCCAAAATGTAAAATGTTGTTGGACTATTATTCACTGACTGATCAGGTTGGTTTCCAAGGGATGTCATCTATACATGACAAGGGTGGTGAGGGGGTGGGCAGCCGATGGGGGCTGACACCGCTATGTTTCTGTCAGGTAACTTGCTGTGTTTTTAGTTGCCTTTTTTACAATAAGTTATACTTATATTTCATTCCTTATTGATATTTTCCACCAACAACTTGCTTTGCTTTTTATAAACACCTTTAATTAGCAGATTGAAAGATTTTAAATGAGAAACAGTAGGGCATTCGATTAACTGCATGCGTGTAGCAGTAACACTTTCTTAATATAAACTCAGCACTGAACATTGTCACATGCGCATTGCTGTTAAACATTTCCTAGTTTAAAACATACAGCACTGCACCCAGCCGCAAGCGCCTAACAGTTAAGCATTTCTTGATAAACTCACAACACTGATCTTTGCGGCATGTGTGAAACAGTAAGTGGGCCTCATTACGACCCTGCCAGTCCGGAAAGAACGGTGGTCGTAAAACCGCCGCCACCGTTCTTTCCAGACCGGCTGATTAAGAGTCCTGCAGGCAGGAGGTGTCATTGCTGCCAGGTCTGACCTGGCGGGTTTAACACCAGCCGCCTACCGACAGACATGCAAACACCGGCACCATTACAGCATGGTGTAGGTGTGTCCACTTCCCTATTCCCATGGAGTCCTATGTTGTCATTGTTGCAAAAGAACATGCCAGCTCTAAGCATAAAAGCATAAAAGCAAATGTGCCTTGGTTGATTAAACACCTAGCAATATTTTGCTGAGGACAAAAACAGAACTATTGTCCCATATTGCCCTAGATACCAAACCAGAAAAAATTACCTTGGCATTTGGAAGTAGTTTCATTACTGCCTGAACCAAGTTTTCTAGATCTTTCAACAAAGTAGGGGCACTGACATAGCACTGACATAGCCCAAATGCAAAGCACCATAGTGCAGAACAACCACATGTGGACTATTAACCCTAGCCATATCTTCACAAACTTCTAGCATTGCCTGCAAATTGAAACCAGGCACAGTGCTCCACACCACCTTCACTCCTTTTACATCAAAATTGCTAGCCACATTCCTACATCAGCATACTGCTCGAAACCATTGACAAACATATCTCCATGCACCAACACCAACACCCTGACTTTCTCCACCTCTGCCATCCTCACTACACACAGCCTCTCTCAATACAAAGCAGAACCTCAACACCTGATTGATTCTACAATTCCAGTGTTGTTCATGAAATATTCTATTATTTCCTCCCTCAGGTCCTCCCTGAAAACTGTGTCTTTTAGTGCTTCAGCTCTGATTCGCCAGGTTGGGATCCTAGCCCTTGGAGGCAGGTATTGCCATGTTAGAACCAATGGGGAGTGGTCCGAGAGGACTCTCGCCTTGTATTCTGGTCTCACTATTTCCGCCATCATCTCCTGTGTGGCGAACATATAGTCTAACCTCGTGTGCAGGTTCTGTGGGGGTGAGCAATGCGAGTACTGTCTATCATGTGGGTGGTGTAACCAGTGGTGTAACACAAAATGTGGGGCCCCCCCTGCGAGCCATGTTGAGGGGGCCCCCCCAACTTAGCAAAAAATCAAGGGTCGTGCCACACTCTGGGCCGTCCTAGATTATTACACTTGCGCAATACGGAACATTAATGCTTTGCAATAAAAAATGCCATGCCACAATGAAAGCATGCACAACTGGTTGCACAATGTAGACCAGTGTAGTCACGTAATAACAATATAGTAAAGCTTGCCAGGCCACATTTAGACATATCTAGAGTGGTTGCACCAAAATGCCAGTCGAAGCAATAACACTCATCAAGAAGAGAACACAGATTCAAGCCCTTGTCTCTGTGACCTCTAACAACACGGCCAAACTCTTTAAAATCTGAAAAGAACTGGTTAATCCTGTTGTGGTCTTTACCTCTCCTGTTCCCTCCCAAGCCCCCTTTATGGCTCTGTTTTCTCACCTCTCTGCTAAAACTCAGGACATCCTGTCCTCCATCTCCTCTTCCTCTCCCCCTTCCTCTCTCGGCCCCCCTTTGGCCATCTCTACCTCTCTTCCTCTTTTCTCCTCTTTCTCTCTGACAACACCTGACCAGATTTCTAGACAAGTCCGATCTATGAAAGTGTCATCCAAACAGGTGCTATCCTGCTCCATCAGAACCATCAAGAACCATATTGACACTCTCGCTCCAGCCTCAACCAATTTCTGTAGTCACTCTTGTGCCACTGAAATGTTCCCCTCTCCCGTCAAGCACTCCCTTATGCACCCACTCCTCAAGAAGCTGTCTGCCGATCCTGCCTGCCCGGCAAACTATCGCCCAATCTCCATCACCCCTTTCCTGGGCAAACTGTTGGAAAAGCTGGCCATCTCCCAGCTTACTCTTCACACAGAATCTGTTTGTTGTCTCCATGACCAACAGTCTGGCTTCAGAGCTGCCAGAGGCATGGAAACTGCTGTCCTGAACACCTGTGAAGATCTGCTCTCTAAACTTGATTCCAGAATTCCTTCTGTCCTCATCCTCCTTGATCTTTCCTCTGCTTTCGACACGGTCAACCATGCCATCCCGATCAATCCTGATCAATCGACTCCATGAGAACCTGGGCATCACGGATCAGGCCCTTGAGTGGCTGACCTCCTTCCTTTTGGACTGCCCCTCCCAGGTCCAACTTGGTCCCTTTCTCTCTGCCCCATCCTCTCACTCTGGTTTTTCAACCTCTACGTGGCGCCTTTGGCCCACCTGATCTCTACATTTTCCTCTAACTTTCAGTGTTATGCGGATGACACTCCGCTTTCCTTCAGGCTCCCCTCAGACTCCTCTCCTCTCTCGCTCATTCTCGACTGTCTATCCGCGAATCAGGATTGGTGTGCCTCCAATGATCTCTGCCTTAATGTCAGTAAGATGGAGATCCTTCTCATTTGGGCTCCTGACCCTTCGTTCACTCTCTCACTCTGGCTGCCCGCCTTGGGCCCTCTTCCTTCGCCTTGATGTGAGGCAAACAACCCTGGTGTAATTTTTGACTCCACTCTCTTTCTCTCCTCACATCTTGGCGTCGCCAAGAAGTCCCAATACCAGCTGCTCCTCCTCAAAGGGACTCTTCCCTTTCTCATTTTCCCCCAGAAACTCACTGTCTCCAGAGCCCAGGTTCTCTCTAGGCTGGACTACTGCAACAGCCTCTTTCTCTATCTGCCTTCCTCTACTCTCCTGCCCCTGCAACTATTCCAGAACAGGACTGCAAGACTTATCCTTGGCCTCAAGCACAGGGATCGTATCTCTCCAGCCCTGAAATCTCTCCACTGGCTTCCAGTTGCTGCAAGTATCAAGTTCAAGACCCTTTGCATCGTCCACAAGGCTTTCTGGGCCCAGGGCCCGCACTACATCCAACGCTCTCTTCCAAAATATCTTCCTTCTCGAGCCCTTCGCTCAGCTACCTACAACTCTCTAAGGGTTAGACGCTTCTCAAGGCAGAGATTGCTGGGTAGATCTCTCTCCTCTGCAGGTGTCGCCCTCTGGTATAGCCTCCCTGCCCCTCTCAAACTTTAGCGGACCACCTGAAATTCCGGAAGCAGCTCAAAACTTTCCTCTTCTCCTCTGCTTTCTCTCTCTCCCTCCCCTGCTTGCCTACCTGACCTACCTGTCTGCTGTACTGACTGGTTGCTTGGCTACCCTCAGAGTCTCACTGAGTCCAGACTCTTTCTTGATCAGTCACCCTTGCACTGCCTCTGGGCCTACCATGCACTTAGGGGCTGTAACTGTAACCCTAAAGTCCCTTGTTCTCCTTGCACTACCCAGAGCCGCGCTGCTCTGACTGCACTTACTCAGAGCATTGCTGCCCTGTTTTTCCCTCCCCTCTCCCTTGCGCTTCCCCCCTCCATTTCCCCTTGCAGTTCTCATTCTCGCACTTGCACGATCTGAATGACACAAGGCCTAGTAAGATTGTTTGTCTTGTCCTCCTTCAATCTTCCCTCCCTTGTCTTGTCGTGCCTAGAAACACTTGTGTGCAGGCGCGTTATAAATGACTTATATCATATAATTTGAGCACAGATGCCCAGAAACATATACAATGCTACAGTAAGGAACGGCTATACTGGCAGCACTCAAATGGCAGTCTAGCAAAGTAATTCAATGGGCCTCATTACGACCCAGGCGGTAAGTTACCGCCTGGGTCGTACCTTTACCACCATGGCGTAAACTATGTTTACGCCATGGTGGTTGGCGGACTTACCGCCCCATTCCGAGGTTGGCGGGGCGGTAAATCCCCAATCCCCATTTACCCTTCCCCATTCCCATTTTTGCCCCATAGGGCATAATGGGAGTGGGGAAGGCGCTAATTACGCCGCCGTAAATTACGGCGGCGTAATTAGCACCATGGCAGGTTAGCGCCATGGATTTTAACGCCTGCTGAAAGCAGGCGTTAAAATCAGAATCAGGCGTTAAGGGTTAACGGTGGCGTTAACCATTAACGCCTGAGTTGTTATGAGGCCCAATTAGCAGGACTGCTTTATCTGAAATGGCCTGTTAAAAAAAGTCATACCAAACTGAGGAATGACTAGACTGGCTGCACCAAAATGCCTCTCTAGCCATTAATACCACATATCATGCCTGCTTAGCCTAGACATGGACAGCCATTATAAGTTGTCGTACAATCCTGCCCCCACCCCCACACCCACACATCCCCTCTCCCTCCCACCCCTACCTCCAAGTTCAGCTCCTTGGCCCAGAATTATATCCACGCCCCTCTTCCTTGCCCCAGAGTTTACGGTTGAGGCTCCTTGCCTCATAGGTAAGAACTGGGATGACGAAGAGTGGGACTAGGAGCAATGAAGATTACAGGTAGCTAAATCCGGCATTACCTCCATGGACCTCTACCTCATCCCAGTGCTTGTGTATGAGGCAGAGTGCCTTATACACAAGTACTGTCTCATACACACTGGGATGAGGAACAATAGGGCTACGAGTAATGAAGATGACCAATAAGTAATCCAGGCATTAAACACAAGTATTGGTGCAACACCATTGAGTTAACTGGGATTCAGCACTCCCCCCGCCCCCTTGAAATGTTGGGCTATGTTGGCTTGACCTGGTTGACCTTCAGAGCAGTTGCCAGACAGAACAGGACACAGATGTTAAACGGCACCTGGGTTTTACTGTTAACAGGAACCCAGCAATTACTAACATAAAACATTCACTGTTAGTACCTGCATTCAAATGCCAAATTTTTTAGGCAATTGAAATCGTGATGTGGGTTTAATACTTATTTATGTATGTATTTATTTATTTATTCACATTTTTGAAGCGCACAACAGCCCAAGGGCATTGTGGCGCTGGTACAGATGTACATTGCTGGTTACAAGGGAAGGCATAGTGGTTACACTGAACATTTGCATTTATGTTAGATTGCACGCTCAATGGTTACATTGACATTAGCAATTACGTAAATTTACGGGTTCCATAGTACATAGGGGATGGCATATACAGTGCAGCTTGTGAGATCACCTGGTGAAGAGATATAGGGTGATGGGGAGTGGTGAGGGTTATATGAAGAGCGTGGTTTTGAGAGATTTGCGAAAGGCGAGCAATGAAAGTTCTGCTTTGAGTGCGTTGGGGAGGGCGTTCCAGAGCTTAGGTGCTATGTGGGGGAAACCAATGCCTCCGGCGTTGGCTCTTCTTATGGGAGATACACAGAGTTGGTTTGCATGGTGGCTCCTTGTGGGGCGGGCCGAGATGTTTTTTGACTGTAGTTTCTGATAGGTAGGCTGGGGCAGAGAGATTGATGCATTTGTGCCTAAGGGTGAGAATTTTGAAGTTGATCCTTTCCTTAACTGGGAGCCAATGGGCCTCGCGTCTGGCCTGTGAAATATGGTCACTTTTAGGTATGTGTAAGGCTGCGCGGAGCACATTATTTTATACTGTTTGGAACCTATTGATGTTTTAGTAGAGGTGCCTGCTAGGAGGGCATTGTAATAATCAAGTCTAGCTCCTATTGTGGCTGTGGCGATGGATAAGCAGTTTTGAGTGGTTAGAAAGGGTTTTATGGCCGTTATAAGTTTTGTGGTGAGAGCAGAGGCTGAGGAGATGGCGCTAACATGTCTTGTCATAGATAGAGTGGAGTCTAAGTAGACTCCAAGGGTCTTTACTGATGTGGAGACTGATATATTAGTGTTGTCGATGGTGAAGTGAGTGTATTTAGTGTTTAGTTTGGCGAGGATTTCCTTAGGGCCTAGGATGATGATCTCTGTTTTATCTCCATTTAAGCAGAGACCATTGATAGCCATCCATGTTTGGATGGTGGCATATATCTGGAGGAGAGCTTCTGCGTCACAGTCATATTCACCAGTGAGGGGGAGGAGGACTTGGGTGTCATCGGCATAGTTTGTGTATGCTATGCTGAGCGTGTCCAAAAGGTCAAAGAGCGATTTGGTGAACAGGTTATAGAGGGTGGGTGCGGTGCACGCCAGGGGCGTGATTGGAAGGATAGAGAGGGAACAGGAGACCACTCATTCTCACAGCAGTCCATAATTGCGTGCTTTCAAGCTTAAAGAAGAGAGTTAACTGCTTGTAACATTGAAGCTGCACTAGAATAGTCTCATTAAAATATGTAAAGAAATTAGAAGCCCCAAACAAATACATTTGCCCCTCCCCCACTGCCCCTGAAGTTAGCACCCCTCCCAACATTTGAAGGGTTAGCCGCCGAAATGTAGGTTTTGTTGCACCCCTGAACGCAAGCACACACACCATGTACACACACCCAGCCATCCATACGTTTAAGTATGCATTCTTTCACCATACTGGCACACCGAGGCAGCCATCCATTCATTTAAGTGTGCACCCTTTCACCATACAGGCACACCCAGGCAGCCACGCATACATTTACCTGTGCACCCTTTCACCATACAGGCACACACACCCAGGCACACACCCATACATTTAAGTGTGCACCCTTCCAGCATACACTCACACACGCAGCCACCTTTACATTTAAGTGTGCACCCTTTCACCATACAGGCACGCCCAGGCAGCCACCCGTGCATTAAAGTGTGCACCCTTTCACCATACACTCACAGCAGCCACCTATACATTTAAGTTTGCACCCTTTCAACATACTCACACACGCACACGTCATGGGGTTGAGGGGAGCCCTAACACTTCAAAAAGAAATTTGGCCTCATTACAACTATGCCGGACTGGAAATAACGGTGCTGGTAAACTGTTCTTTCTGGGCCGGCATCTTATAGCTCTGCAATTGGTTGCCGTCTTGCCCGGCCGGTCAGACTTGCCGGGCAGAACGGCACCCACCCGCATAGTTTTCACAGAAGCACCGGCACCGTTGCTAACGGTGCCGGTGCTTCTGTGGTCTCCATTCCCATAGAGTCCGATAGGACTTTATGGAAATGGGGACTTAGCATTTGCTAGCGCCTGACTTCCCAGACCACCGAGGTTGTAATCCCTGGTGTTACCGGGAAGTCGGGCGCCTGTAAAGCATTACAGGTCCGGCAGCAACCTGCTGGTAGCACCAGCACGGTTACCGGCAAACCCGTAATGAGGCCCATCGTTTCTTTTTGAAATCACTCTGACTTCATAAAGAAATGATTTCCCTCTAAGGACCGAACCATAATGGAAATCATGTCTTTGTGATTTCTTTCTGTTACAGAAATTATTTCTTTATAAATGCAGTGAATTCAAAAAGAAAAAAAAGCTTTTTTTGCAAAAGAAATTGTTCTTTTTTTTTCTACAAGTGGGGCCCCTCCCAGGACATGTGCTGGCGGGGCCGCCCGCACCGCGGTGGCCCCTTTTACGCCAGTGGGTGTAACTGCCACATATCCTCTAGCCAGAGATCTGTTAACAGGGTCTTTAGGGCTTTGGCAGCAGGAGCGGGTTTATCTGATTTTATGTCTGACCTATCTACCCTTGGGTCTAATGTACAGTTAAAGTCACCTCCCCATATCACCGCCCTCCCTAGGTATGGGCTCATTTTGCTGATTAGGGTCTTGAAGTAAGCCACTGTGTCCTGATTCGGAGCATATGTATTGATAATGCATATTTCTTTATCTTCTATCAGCCCCTTTATTTCCACCATCCTCTCGTCCGCATCTATTGTGGTCTGTAACAGTTGGAAGGGGACATGCGGTGCTACCCAAGTAATCACCCCTCTGGCGTAAGCCGAGTATGTTGCACCAATAATGGTCCCCTTCCATTTCCTCTAAATCACCTCTTGTTTCTCCTTCGTGAGGTGTGTTTCTTGTATTAGAGAAATATCTATTTTCTGCATTCTTAAATACATCATAATCTTGTTCCTTTTCAGGTAACTATTGAGCCCCCTGACATTTCAGGTAATTATCTTAAGGTTCCCCCATCTTCCAGCCATATCCCGTCCCCTCCATTGTCCTTCCCCATCCTCTGCTTTAAGCGCCAATGTGCATGTGCATAAGCACGTGCCCCAACAAATAAACTACCCTAACTAATAACACTGCAACTCCCCCAACTCCCCTCCCACCCCCCTCCGTCCCGTCCCCAACTGTTGCCCAGCTCCATCCCTGGATCTCAGGTGTTCCCGAATTTAGTCCTATCCCGGCTTACCGGTACTAGAGACTCAGCAGGTGGCCACCCCACTATCGGTAGCCTATCTATACTAACTTCTGGGGTGTGAGAGTGGGTCCATTGTGCCTCCTACACACATGCCTCATCATATTGCGTGCGCTCAAATTCTTCTGCCCACGCCTGGCTACTTTGCAATCAGCGGGGCCGATGCTATGTTCTAGTCCTAATGTCATAGTTATGCAGCAACTCAGTCTCTGGAGCCACCATTTCACTTCTCTGTGCTGTACTCCTTCTGCGTGTCTGTCCCAGAGGGGCAGTTCTGCATATCCAGCCATTACGTCTCTGGGGTGTCAAAAAAAAGACCCTGTTCTTGTGGAACACTTTCAGCTTTGCAAGGTACATTAGCATGTACTTAAAGCCAGCGCCCGCAGCTTCTTCTTCACTGTTCCATAGTTCAGCCTCTTCCTCTGC
The DNA here is from genome assembly GCF_040938575.1 of Ambystoma mexicanum. Taxonomy (NCBI): domain Eukaryota; kingdom Metazoa; phylum Chordata; class Amphibia; order Caudata; family Ambystomatidae; genus Ambystoma; species Ambystoma mexicanum. The sequence continues at coordinate 469,688,371 of NC_090922.1, forward strand.
ACCAGGAGAATGTAATCTGAGTATGCTGTGATAGGAGCGGATGCTCTGTGTATTATACCTCCTTTCCGGAAGAATTCCAGGATCTTCTCCCTATCTCGGTAATTCCAGGCGGAGGTTTCTTCGTCAGAGCTCTGTGAGCTCTCTCCACTGCAAACCCCTGGGTGAGTGCCCCACCCTCTATTTCTTGGAGTAGCATGGTCTCAATGTAGTCGGTGGGGTTAGATACTTCTTCTCCTTCAGGAAGCCCCACAATGCGTATATTATTCCTTCTGGCTCGTCCTTCCGCTTCCTCTGTTCTGTTTTCCAGGTTACTCACTTGCTGTCGCAATATGTGGATCTCCGAGGCATGTGACGTGCAGGCGGCTGTGTTCAAATTGGCTTCCTTCTCCAGTTCGTCTGTGCATTCCGCTATTTTCTTTGCATCTTGTCACAGTAGATTGACATCCTCTTGTGGCGCTCCTATTTTAAGGTCCAATGATGCTTTGATTTCACCCCTAGCTGCCTCCAGTTTAGTTTCCCATGCAATTTTCAGGTCCGCAATTGTGTCAAGGATTTGCTGATCATTTCGCGCTGGTCCTGCATCCGTGTGCGGGTTCTTGTCCTTGTTTCTGGCTTCATGGGATGATTAAGGTGTTCTTGCGAATTGATCCATTGTCGGTTGTTTCCCTTTAGTTTTGGATAACTTGGACGCCCTCCTGACACTTCCTAGTGTCTGCTCACCAATTTTGGGGTTAGTCTTGCGGGCCCTCTTTCCAGTCTATGCCCGTTTGGTGCTCGGGTCCATTGGAGGACGCCCCCAGGACCTGCCGAATGTAGTATGCGTATCCTAGTATTAGCGCAGAGACAGATGCTCTGTTGTGGGTGTATTGAGCAAGGATCTGCAGTCTCTAGCTGTGCCTCCCAGGCTTGGTTTTGGCCTTTGCCCTTCCTTAATCCGGGTCCCACAGGCATCCCTATGCTCGATCCTCCGTTCCGTGGATGATTGCTTCAGTTTTCACATGGTATTTCACCGGATGACTGTAGGATCAGTAGAAGCTCAATGAAGGTAACGTCCTCCTATATGGCTCCTTAGCCTCACCCTCCCCACTGCCACACAGTTCATGATCCTATTCCGACCTGCTGACATCTATTGCCATCCTCACACGTTCCTGGGGCAGTAGGCTGCGTCAGGAGGTGCCACAGCGTATATCTGTCCCCAAATTTAGGAGACTTCAGTATTCATCACACTCAGGTGGGGTTCCTGCCCTTATCTGCCACTATGAACCACCTCTTGCTGCCAGGGGGCCCCTCAGTGCTCAATCCGCGCATACCAGATGTTGAGAGGCGGCTGGCAGTGTCGTGTTCAGAATGTCCTCACATCAACATGGGGAGCCCCCATAAACAGGGCTTCCCCATTCCTTCTCGTGTCTCACTCCATGCAGCCAACGTTATTATCTTCGTTAGATTGGGCGCCCCCCAGGTTGTGCTGCCGCACTGGGCAGTGTCTCTCAAGCAGTATGTGCTCACAAGCACTCCTTGTAGACCTCTTGCATCTGTTGTTATTTAGGGCAACCAGTATATAATGCGGGCACTCTGCCTCCTTTGGATCAGGCTACCTCTCCGCACCATGCATCCACTGTTGAGTAGTCATACCAACAGCATTGGCACTCAGCCTCACAGCAAGCTGAACCTGATGCTGCCGCCCTATTCGGGATACGTTCCTCTGGTACAAATGTATCGCCATCGGCACAATTGCACTGTCAGCTGCTGAGGCGCAGAGAGCCCCGTGGCCGGTCCGCCCACTCCGACACACAATGCCTGTGTCACAATGTTGCACCATCCGTGCCTGGCCCCATCAGCACGTCCCCTGGATTTTCACTGCAGCTTGCTCCTGAGACCATACAGAAGATCACACTGCTGCCCATGCAGCAGATTTCCGTGCTGGCCGTGTTCCTTGCTCGTTTCCGATCAGGATGTCAGGAGCAGTCTGATGCTCTTAACGAACTCAGCCGATTCTTAACTTCTTTCCAGTCACCTCCATAGTAATTTCGGGAAACTCTGTGATCTGCCCAAGCCTGTCATTTCCTTTGTTCACCAGGTGGCCGCCATCTTCCCCACCGCTGCAGTGGATTCTTCGGAATCTTCTTTGATTCCTTAAATGTGTCCTCCTGTGCTCTGAGGCTTCCCACACACGTTCTTCAATTTTGAACCAGTTATGTCAATTTTCACGCAGTTTCTGTTAGGATATTGTGCGGATCTGCAGGAGCCCCAGTGAAGACCAGTCTGCCTACATGGCTCCTTAGCCACGCCCCCCACCTGTAAAACAAGCTTACTGTCGTTTCTCCCATCTGCTATGATGAAGTGTCACTTGCAAAGTTGTCTGCTCTCCAAATTTTTATTTACCCATATTATTAACTGCAATGTGCAAACTGTTAATTTCTTCATTGATTCTATCATTTGTGTAACCACTGCCACCTACTTCTCCACATTTCAACCATAACAGCAGTTAATGCATTATAGTGCATAAGATGTACATAAAATTTCCTTTCTATACATTCTGCATATTTAACATACATTCTATAATTTCCACTTCCTTTACAAATTATTATAATAGTAATCAGACACAAGACACACAGCTATCTAACAAAGTGTCATTTCATGTTAAAAGATGGGAGAAATAACAATATAATTATGGAAAAAGGCTCTCTAGTGTGCTCTACAATGGCAAGCACCCAGGATGAGTACATGCATCTTTATTTATGCACACAGATAGCCAATATCATTTGAAAGGCTCCCAGCTGAAACAACACCACTTCCTCTACAACTGTTCTTCCAATCTAGACAGCTCTCTCATTCCAACAGCATTCAACTATGCACAGGTGCATTCATGTCTATCACATCATCTACAACTGTGTACAATGTTGTAAAGCAACACATACAACATCTCCCCCTTCCCTTCAGTCTGCAACACAAGCACCAGATTCTTCCCTGCAACCCCTACTTTATTTCAGACTCTCCCATCTCCAAGCACCACATAATCACCAGGTACTTTGCTAATGACCTACTGAGTAATAAGCTATTGACCCCACCAAATTCTTCTGCTTTATTTCCCACACCTTCACAAATGCATACATTGAATACTTTTCCGTATACTTCCTGCCATTTACCCTGTAAAAATAGCAAATAAAGCATAGGATTATTTCTTCTATCTCTTAACATCCAATAACACCACCTGTGCTCTGTGCGCTTACTATTGCACTAATTTCTAAAGCACATTCAACTAACAGATTCTAAATGAAATATACAGAATGCACATAGCCAAAGGAAAGTGCATGTGCATGCTATGCACAGTTATCAGAAAGCCTACTACTGCAAAAACAAAGACATCCATGTCTACATTAACAACAGTGCTATTAACACACATATTTACTAACTTCTTTCTTTCACAATTGCAGTGAAGACCACTCCATGGAAAAGCAGCAGCATCTGAAGAAACCTACTCTTTCCATCCAAAAACGTAAGTGCAGCACTGCCATAATGATCTAACTGTTACTCAAACACTGTATAATTCTAGTTTTCTAGAACAAACAATTGTACTAACCCTGCAACATTAGATTCAGTATTAGTGCTTCCCCTCACCAGCTCCATACTTTGTATTGTAATCTGAACACCAGTATAGTAACACACAAATACAAGAATAGCCTTCCCAACCTGATGTAGCAGCCCATTGCACAATCACACACCTTTACATACATCCTTACCATCATACTCAGATATGTATGCACAAAGCACTCACAAGATCCCAACCCACACTTTCTTTTTTTCTCCAACAGACCCAAAAGAATGCCTACCAAAAAGCAACTCCATAGAAAGCAACGCAAAAGTAAAAGAAATCAAACTAAAACTCTCTAAAATAAGCATCCACCTCTAGCAGAATGTGTACAAAAAGTTAAAACAAAACAGCGAATACAGTCATTAAGCGAAACAAAACAAGCTTCCAGTACAGAAACTTTGCCTCCTCTTTGAAAATGTAAAACGAAACAGAAAGTGACTAACAACACTGCGGCTACCACTAGTGCTAACACTGCACCTATAAATCGTGATGTAGTGATAAGTAAGCATACCAATAAAATTATTTTACAATTTTCCGTCACAGAGTCCTTCAGAACCTCATAAAAACAGGAGAGAAATCACGCACAACCCTTAAAACCTACCGTAGAAAATTAATCCTATAAGCTCTCATAGACAGTGCAATCCTTTTCAAAAGGATATTATTTATTTTAGTTTTAAACAGAATGAAACCACTAACAAAACTCAGTACTGAACTACAAAAAAGGTTTCTCAATAAATGGACTATCAACAAAGATAGCTTCACAAACATCTGTGGAGGTGAATGGAGTCACACCACGAGCACAGAACCATATTTCAATGAAGAAGCATACAAACAAAACGAATAAACCCAATTGCCATACATAGCAGTGGACGAGGGTATGAAAAACTTAATAATACCATTATGGAACGAGAAACACTGCTCACAAAAATATCCCCAGAAAACTCTGTATCAATTCTCAATTCTGCTGAACCAATACGTCCAGTGTACAAATGGCCGTGCACATCAATGTGTAACATAGCCAAAGAAATTTTCAAATCTTTACGCCAGTTCTTCAATCAGTATGTGAAAGGCAAAGACAAATTCAAAATTAAACTACTATAAAATATGCACTCCTGTCCAGTGCGCAAATACACAGGACCACAAGGACATTCATTAGCCTGCATTTGTGGACCTATTTGCAAAAGCACCTTCCACCATATAAAAATGATATCAACACGTCATTCAACTATAAGAAATATGGTCCATAAACTGTACTATGCCAAACATCCTGCTTTAGCACTAAATACCAATCTTCTACATGCCAAACATGGTACAGCCAAACAACTACTTGAAGAAATAGAGCATATCCAGAGAAAATATTTTGGAACTGAAAGCCACTTACAGAATGCAATAGATTTACAACAGACAAGCAACAACTGTACAGATAGCAACTTTCTTTTACACACATACAAAAAATAAATATTAAAGTTTAAAAGTACATCTGCTAAAGTACCAAACTGTGTGTGTGTGTGTTGCCACAGGACTTTTTATAAAAATAGCACAAAAACTGTAGACATAATGTACAAAAGAGAAGACAATGAAGATTCCAAATGGTTTCAATTAGCGCTCTATCTTATAGCAGAAAACAAAAACGGGATTACTGACAACTTAATACTTTGCAGATACTGCACTGCAAAACTTGACAAAAACCAAACATCTTCACGTACTATCACAAATAACTTGGAATTATTCCCATTACCAAAACCGCTGTAACAACTCAACTTACATGAGAGCATCATAATTCAAACAGTGCACACATTTCAAGCAATAATACGCCTTCAACCAAAAACAGCAAAACTACCTCCCTCTGAATTAGTTGAATTAGTGAAAGGCATTTGTGGCAAAGTATTTTATTTGCCATTAGATCTCAAAGAAAATGTACACACTCTGGGAGTGCAATGCCCAATAGATCAATCTTTAATTATCTTAGTAAATGGCGTACATACAAAAGACGAAAAAAGTTTGTAACAACTTGTGGACTTACATAAAGTTAGACAAGCCCTGCAATATCTAAAAGACAAAAATAAATACTACAGAGAAATTAATATTGAAGAACACCTGAGGGAAACCACTGAAATAATTCAACAGTCATCAGAAACTGGTCAATTTCAACTTCTAGATGCTGCTACGGAATCCAATATTTTAGACCATTATACAATTCATCCATTACACTCTAAAGACACCATAGATGATGCACTGGAAACGTGCCAAATGCGACAAGCCAAAGGATCTCCAATCAGCATATGGGAAAAAAGTATAGAAGCATGTGCCTTTCCTCTACTCTTTCCTACTGGGAAAGGAGGAAGGTAAGATGATAGAGCCACACATATAACAACTTCAGAATACCTCTCTTTATGAATGTATTCTGAAGACCCCTGATTCAGACAAAACGTGTAATACATATTACACCTTCTCTTTGAAAGTGAACTAGCAACTCTATGATACGGAGTTGCACACAAATTGAAATCAGGTACCCATTTTCAAAATATATCAGCTACGGAATTATTACAAAAAGTGCAAGAAAAAGATGAGATTTTACAGTCAAGCATTACAAATCTTCTTGCAAACATGCGTGGCACAAAAGAATACGGGTTCAGACGTCACAGAGATGTACACTGTATGATAAGAAACCTTGGCCTACCCACTTTGTTTGTGACATTAAGTTGTGCAGAATATGCATGGGAAGAGTTACACGATTTCCTACGCATAGCAAACAAAAACAAAACAAACATAGATATAAAAACACCAGGAGAACACGGCTCTCTAGATCCTGTAAATGTATCAAGATATTTCCATCATCACTTCATTGCTATGCTACACTTAATTGGTTATAAAACTGTTCCTCCCCTCGCAAAAGTGCAACACTTCTTTTGGAGAAAAGAATACCAAGCCAGAGGAGCACCACACATCCACATGCTTTTGTGGAGTAAAGATGCGCCTAAATTTGGTCAGGACAGTCATGCCACTGTTTTGCACTTCATCCAAAAATATGTGACTTGTGAAATCCCTTCACAAACAACACATAGGGGGTTATTCCGAGTTGGGCGGTAAGGGATCCCGGGCACCGGTAAGGAGACCGGTGCCGGTAATCCTTACTACCCTATTCCAAGGTCCCTTGGCGGGGACCATAAGGAACGTGTGGTCTGACCACATGTCCCTTATCGTTCCTGCTAAGGGACCAAGGCGCTAATAATGGGCTTGCTATTCGCGGGCCCATTATTAACACCTTCCCCATTCCCATTCAGCCCTATAGGGGCTCAAATGGGAATGGGGAATTGTTGGTTGAATGGGGACTTACCGGGTCCTCCAGGGTCGGAATGACCCGGTAAATCCCCATTCAGCCACACCAGACATGGACCCGGTATGGGAGGCAACCATTGTGCTAATAGCACCATGGCTACTGCCCAACTCGGAATGACCCCCATAGTGACCTTCATGCACAAATTTTACAATTTCAAAGATGCAAATGTGGGAAATATTGCTGTTACAAATATAAAAATAAAGGAAAATACTACACCAAATACCGCTTTGGTTTCCCTAGACCAGTTTGCACAATATGTCACCACCTACTTAACCAAAGCAGAGAAAACAGAGCTTCAGGACCTCTGGGATGACATATCATCTGACAAACACTATCACAAATATTGTACAGCTTTGGCATAAAAATGCTCTCTCATAGAGAATGTGGCTGCTATGAAGCTGCAGACCATTTGACCGGTACTGTATTGTATGGAAAATCTGAAAATATAGTATGGCTAATTCTTGGTCCTGCTAAATCTAGAAAAAGAGTTCTCAAATCATATGAGGACATAGAAACAATAGCCAAAAATGATCCCAACAGCCAAGACATTTTGAAAAACAATTTACTGGACACATACTACCCAAACAGGAGTACCACTTTGGAAACTATGTCCCTATACCACGTAGCCCAAAACTTTGCAATCAAAAATTACATTAAACCCGATGAAAAGAAAGGTTGATACAGAGTGGCAAATTGTGAAGGCAGCTTAGTGAAACTTACCAAAACAGCTTAATTGATCATATCAAATTGTCATTAAAAACTCCTCAACATAAAGAACTGTATTACATGTCCCTGCTACATCTTTTTACTTTTAAGAGTTACTAGATACCTATGACTCCTATGAAGATGCTTTCAAAGCAAATGAAAGCACTATAAAAGATGTAAACTTTACACAGTACCAAACAATGTTGCACAATTAACAGCAACATGAAGAAGAATTCCAGGCCCAACTAGATGTGGACACTCCTGGCAGTAGTTAACCTTCTGTATCAGGAAGGCAAGAACCACTTGGACAGCCACTAATAGCAAAGGAGGCAGAATTAGCCATGACAGAAGTAGAAAACACCATGTGTCAGTGTGAGCAATCTACAGAAGACTTTTCTGTACTGAAATCACAACTAAACAATGAGCACCGTAGCATTTTCCAAGAAATAACAAAACAAATTGAACATGGTGTGCAACATGAAAGTAAAAACTGTACCTGCCACGACTGCAAACCTATACTACTATACGAGAGTGGTCAAGCTGGTTCAGGCAAAACATTCTTAATCAAAATCATCAGCAAGTTCCTCCAACAATTGACAAACAACAAACTGTCAGCTATTGTAACTGCCCCCACAGGTTTAGCTGCCTACAAAATAGGTGGTGTGACTTTACACCGATTAGTACTCCTTCCAGTAGAACACCAAAACAAATGAGACTATTACAAAGTTTCTCTAGAAGCAGCAATGGAACTACGCAGAGTTTTCAAACAAATAAAAATGCTGCTAATAGATGAGGTGAGCATGGTCTCCAATCTAATATTGGCTTTGATTCACGTCAGATTACAAGAGGTCCTCAAAACAGACTACGAAGAGCTCTTTGGAGGAAAAACACATAATTGTTTGACGAGATCTTCTTCAATTAACAGCACTGAAAGGTGAACCTATTTTTAAAACCTTCGGGCACAAACTGTGCATAGGAAATGTCAACCTTTGGCAACATTTCCAATACAGAGAATTAATTGAAAACATGTGTCAGTCTGCAGACCTCACATATGCCAACATTAAAAAAAATAATAGAGTTGATGTACTATCTCAAGAAGCACAATCTATATTAAAAACCAGGCACATCCATGCACTCTATGGCCATAACTCATGTGCTACTAATGTCATGGAACAATTAGCACACAAAAATGTCAATTGTATGTCCTTGATGCCAACTCTTGCAAGCTGTTCAAAATGTAATGAAACGATGTTAAAAAAAGAAATGCAACCAATAGTTCAAATTGGCTCCACAGACAAACTGGATGTACATGGTATGACACTACCCATGTGTCAACAAGCCACAACAAGGCTAAACAATTTGCAAAACTCTATCTCTAACACAGCTGGTTTGGAGAAAATATTAAAATTAACTTTAAACTGTAGAGTAATGCTTAAACAGAACCTTGACGTGGACCAAGGACTAGTTAATGGAGCACTTGGTACAGTTGTTGGCTTTCAAACAGACCCACGTGACAACAACATTCAATTTGTCAATATTCTCTTTGACAAACTATCCAAAGTTAAATGGATAGGACGCTCAACAGCCTGCTTCCTTCTTTTCAAAGACATGTATGTACGCAGAGAACAATTTTCTCTAACTCTAGCATACACAGTCACCATTCGCAAATCGCAAGGTCTTAACCTAGATAAATCATTCATAGATATTGGTAGCACAGTCTTTAAAGAAGGCATGAGCTATGTAGCACTATCATGCTTACGTACACTTGACAGACTATTTCTAATCAACTTTGATGCAAGTAAAGTAAATGCTGATATTTCTTGCATTCTAGAATACAATAGACTGTGTTCACTCTAACCCCCATCTAAATACCTATCCTGTTCTGCAAAAAGCAAAACATTGTAAAAGAAAACTACTTGAGACTCAAACTATGCAGGATGTCACAGCAATTCCTCCAAAGAAGGTAAAAGAAGCTAATACTTCATCAAGGATGACAACCAAAGAAGAATCTACTGCTCAAATTAATTCAACTACCTCTTCAAAGAAGCAACGCACACTCCGAACAAATGACTTGGACACAGAACTGTCAGGTCCGTTCAAATTTTCAAATACAACTGGTGTAAATTGCTACGCAAATGTAGAAATCAATATTCTATTCCAATTGCCACCAATTATTGACAACATTTTCTTACACGGTGCAGACCAATAGTGTTTGCAAATGTTAGTCCTTCATAGAAATGCAAGCAACAATCTGGAATAAGGCAGGAATTGGACTACTCTGCTGCAATGGTCAAATTCACTATAAACTCATAAGAAGATCCACAAGAATTTCTAATGTACTTACTACAAGTTCTAGCAAACAAAAACATACCTATAAATGAAATCTTTCAGATTTCATACATATGGAAACATACATGCACTCTTTGCAGGTATGGAGTACAAGAAGAAGTTCCTAATGAACGCTTTGTGTATGTAGCCATACCTAACTGTGAATCCATTCCATTTCAGCAACTTGTACAAAATGCAAACCATGGCAGATTATGTACTACCTGCAATTCCAATAATCGTTCCACCTTACAAATACAGACACAAAGTAAATACGTAATAGTAATGCTTTTACGTTATGATACAGATGGTACCAAAAACAACTGTATACTGACTGGATTCACACATGGTCAAGTATTACTTGGTAAGAAAACCTTCACAACAATAGGTACAATCTACCACTCAGGAGCCACAACCTAGGCAGGTACACTGCATATATAAAAAAGAATTGTGGATGGTTCAAATGTAATGCTACTACCATTACTCTAAAACAGAGATTACCAGCAAATCTTGTAAACGCTTACTTAATATTCTTAAAACCAAAATTTAATAACTAATCTGTATGAACATAAACAAAACTTGAACTTCAAAACTATGACCAGTTAGAATACGCCAACAGGTATCTAACTGCCCCAAGATTCTGCAACGACCAAACAGATAAATGAATGCCATTAAAATGAAACAAGAAATAAACAAATAGAATACACCAACTGCTATCTAATTGCAACAATAGTACCACTAAAAATAAAAAACCATACACCTATTCAAATCCTCCTATTGAAATCAATGAAAGAAATATATTGTACCACAACGTAGAAAGGTTTTTTTAATCCAGCATGTTTTTTTTCCCACAGACCCAATGATTTAATCAACAAACACAGGAACTGAGCAAATTGCACAGTACACTGGTTTGAACTATAGTACTTCTAAAGTACTAACTATGAGGGTCGACAAAATACAGAAATGTCTACTATGCAATGCAATACTCATTATAAACTACACTAACATGTGATTTTTTCTTTTATCACAGTGATTCAACAAAAATGTTTGCTCCAACTACCCATGTCAGGAAAACACTGCATACAACCACAACAAGTTAAACAGTAAGTATATAATAATTGGCTCACAAACACCACATCATAACACACCCATTCAAGCAAACACCTGACCATAAACCACAATCCAAAATGTTTGCTTCCATGGGTATCATATGCTGCAGCGCTTGTTGACAAACACTACAATCTTGACTGCATGGCCTGGCCAAAACTCTTCATACAGCCTCAACAAAAGAAACAGTAAGTATATAATAATTAAACTCACAAAGACTGCAACGTAACACAGCCATGCAAACGAATACCTCACCAATAAATACAACCCAAAATCCGTAAAGTCTTCAATACCAATATCCTGAAAACAATCCAACAAACAAACTAACACACATCATCTACAGTATCCTATAAACACTATTATACTACTGTCAATCAGTACTCACATTTTTGAAAACATATACCCTAAGCAGCCCACATACCACAGTCAAAATCTTTGCTAACATGGGTGTGTTATGCTGTGGTGGTTGTAGCCAGGGCCTAGAGTCTTTGGTGCATGGCCAAAGGCCTACGGCACTTCGGCCATGCACCCAAGACTCTAGCCCCTGGCCACAACCACCACAACATAACACACCCATAGAAGCAAACACCCACCAAATGACCATAACCTAAAAATATAACACATCCACCTCAAAACCTATCCACTTCAATTAACATTCTAAAATAATAATTACAACCAATGCACAAACTCTTCAATACATACCCTCTTCACCCAATGCTCTACTAAAGACCCAAAATCAAACATCATAGTAAAGTAAAAAAGCCAGTAGGGCGCCCAGTGTTTGGTATGTCCGCAGACAACCACAGTGACCGCAGACACCGCAAACACATGAAGGCCTTCTCCCACCTAAACAATATAGCATTTGACCCATATCTTACTCCCCCAACCTCTCCAAGCACTCATACACACCAACACACTCCCCAAAATTGGATTTATGCTCACTTCCACGCTGCGCTGTCTGTGGATGTCCGCGTATCCAATATGGCAGGTGCATCGAACCAATGTGATGCATCTCACGCCTCATCCCAGCCAATCAGAGAACACATGTGTTCGCGGACATGACACAAGCCGATTGGCCAATTGGTGTCCTGTCCACGGGGCAAACAAGGAAGTGTGTCCATGGAGCAGACATAGATATAACAAATTTCTTTGCCTTACGTTTTGGTCATTTAAGAGGTTTACTATGGACAAGCGAATCCTGTGTCCCGAGACTCTGGGTATGGGGGCAGGGGGGAGGGTGGGTGAATACATCAGGGAATTATGGCTTCCTTTTGAATTATGGCTTCCTTTTGGAGTTTTTGAGGGCATTTGAGGACATGTGCCCAAAGTTGTTGATTTGAATATGCTCTCTGTTGTTCTTAAAAACGAATAAAACTGAATTAAAAAAAACATAACTATTGGACGGATTTACACCAAATTAACAAAAGCATGCTTTCGGGACCAAGACCCCGCTCCTGCCATACATTTGGTGAAAATCTGTCCAGCAGTTTCGGCTGTAGGCGCTACAGAATTTTTTTCCCATTATGTCTATGGGAAAAAAATTAATTTTGGGACCCCCCCTATAACATCCCTTTAACAAAGTTTTTCCAGTGAATATATATATGTATATGTCATTGAAAAAATCTTTGTAAAAGGGATGTTATGGTTACAAGTAAAACCGGAAAAAAAACTCTGAAATTCACCAGTTGTGGTAAGCTAAGCAACCATAACTGGCGCCACCACCGTGCACTGCAAAGACTAACACCCAGGACATCAAAGATGACATCACAAATGTCATTGATGACATCACTGATGACATAACATATCTGTGCCTCTTGTTTTTGTTCACTGACATATATAGGCCATGTGGTTTTGTTCACTGACAGTCAGAATATTAAAATTGAAAAGGTGCTATATATCTAGTCGTTAACCTTATCATATGCTCTTAAAGTACGTTCCTTAGGGTTTTATCTCAGTTAATGGTGCCCATACATGGGGAAATAAGCAGGCCTCAAACACACAATTAATTTGTATACATGAAGATAAACTTTAATCTTATTAACATTTTCTGATGATGCTGTTTCTTTCTTCCTTACTTTAGTTTCCCTGTATGTGCCTCTGATTTGTATGCCTTGTGGTTCTTCATATGGACTAGCACAGGTGTAGTAAGTCTTGAATTGTTAGCTAGTTATTACATGTTTAACATTACTCAAAACTTGCATAAGGTAGCATTAATTATTGTACTTTCCAATATTACACAATTATAAATATTGTATTCTATGGTGCATGCTGCAGCCATTGCCTATGTTTATATATGATTAGGTTCCTGTATTAACAACAACACTCCAATACAATGTTGTTTAGATGAGTACATTCTTTAATACAGTAAGTAGTTCATAATAGGTCTCCCGATCACCCCTGACATCTTGTTACCAACATTATAAACACAACCCCTTGTAGGGACTTTTTTGATCAAAATTAATTTCACATGTGATGTCATCAGCAATGTCATCAAAGACTTTTGTGATGTCATCTTTGATGTCCTGGGTGTCAGGCTTGGCAGTGCACAGTGGTGGCACAAGTTATGGTTGCTTAGCTTGCCATAACAGCACATTTCTGGGGGTTTTCTGTTTCACTTGTAACCATAACGTTCTTTTAACGTTTTTCCCATTGAATTTCTGAGGTTTTTCTTAGTGCAACTTAACCATAACGTCCCTTTAAAAACGTTTTTTCTGTGGATTTCATAGGTTATTCTTGATGCAACTGAACCATAATGTCCCTTTAACAAGGTTTGTTCATTTAATTTCATGCTACTGCATGCTAGTTTTCACACAATTTACCAATGTCATACATACACCAATATAGCAAAATCTTTCTCCAGTTTAGAAAATTTCACCTTAAAACTCAGCCATTTCCCACCTTCTAGCCACGTTTTTTGCTTTTTGCATTTGTCGAGGTCCGCAAACGTTTGACCTCATTGCGGACTTTCCGGACTGTGTCACATGACTGCACATGTGCGTGCAGCATGAATACATGTTTGTGAACATGTCCACACTTCGCGATCAGGTCCATGCTTCGCGGACAGTTTGGAACTGCACTTTCTACTGATATGACAACTTTCAACCTCAAAATGTACCCTCACACAGCTCCTACAACTATTCTTACTCATTATCCACTAACAATCTACCACACAGCACATCTTTAGAACAATATTAGCAAAACTGCTATTTATCTTAAAAGTGGCATCATCTACTGCCATCCCTTCACCATCACCACTACCAGCTGCAGGACGAGCACAACAAAAAAACCACTGCACTTCCATAGATAAACAAGAGGAACAAGAAAATGAGGTAGAGGAAGTACCTACCTGTACCACCAAGAGACAATCATGGATGTAGCAGTTCTTTACCACTGTTGGGAATGTACCAAAGGTGAAAGATAACAAAGTGAAATGCACTGAGTGCAACGTTGTTCTCAGTTGCGGTCTACATGGACAATACTCCTATGGGACCACATCCATGTGCCGCCACACCTAATCCAACCACTGTAATGCTCTCAGAAAGGCTGTTCCCTTCTTAGGAAGTAGTAGCCTGTCTTCCTCCACTTCATCTTCATCAACCAGTACTATAACCACACAGCCTAGTTCTGTGGGACACAAAATTCCAACAGCTACCCTGCAAGCAATAAAAAAGGATGTTGATACATATATTTCGAAGACAACAGTCCTCTGTATATACTGCAACACACCACTCTGCATGGGAGAGCAATTTCAAAGTGCTTTGAAGCTGTAATCAAAGAGCATGAAAAACACTGCCCCCTACCTTAGGTGTAGACCACATGCTACAACTTCCCCTGTTCACCTGCCCCTCCATATAAGTGCTTGATGCCTATTCTCTCATTTCCTGCCCCATCTTACATCGTGACATTTTGTGGAAAAAAACAAAAACAAAACAAAACAAAAAACGTTCCGGTAGGAACCACCTCTCGCAGTTAAAAAATAAAACTAACAAAGTCATTTTTATAAAATTCATCTACTTTGCATGTTCTATAAACTCAATAAGATTCTATCAGCAGAACTTCAAAGAGCAGCGCGGCACTGATTACCTTTACCCACCCCTAATGCTAATATCACTATAATCTCGAATACACAGCATAGCCAAATGTACACGGTCATCACCACCGTCATAAAGTTATGTTATGCAGAACAAGGAAGTTAAACACAAAAATCCACAACAAACACAAAAACTTTGTTTTTACAGAAATGATAGAAACATTTTATTTTGAATAAAACATCAGTAGTGGGGGCCGTAAAAATACTTTTCATTTTGACACAACACTGAAAACATTCCCTTAATTCCACAAAACGTGGGTTAACTTTTTCGAAAACAGTTCATAGTCACATCGTTTACATTTTCATTAAAACTCACAACTGTAATCTTCTAACGCCAAATCCAATCAACGATTCATCAACGTAAGTCTTTGTGTTCACCACCAAAAATTATTTTCCATAAGCGACGATTAAGCTATGCACATGCTGCTCCATTACCCAGGACAACTTGCTGCTTTCTAATTGAAATAAATGCTATACCTTCACACTTTTCTAGAACCTAAATGCGACCATGTTGCTTCTTGTTACTGCAACAGCAAAAGGACAAATTTTTGTCAGGCGATCGTCCCACACAATGTTTACGACATATCCGTTGTTGATAATTATTGTCCAAAAATTGTTGAAAAAAACGTCGTCTGGTAGACTGAACCAGTGACATGCACACAGCGGAAGTATATAACTATGTGAAATAGAGGACGAAAAACTAATTTCATTAAAGACTTTACAATTCAGTATACAAATACATTCATATTTTGGCTATAAATTAAAGTTTCTCGTAACATGTACTACGTCTACTCTTGGCGGCAAATTCAACATTCATGCATCAGAGCGTTGATCATATGGCAGACAATTCACTTTCCACACTTCAATAGCTTTCACGTAAAATGTTGCTTATATTGCATTTTTCTAATCCATTTTTCCAATGTTGTTCACGATGAACCGCTTCACAGCACAGTTTTCTAAAATACAAACTTTACTTTCCAATGTCTGCTTTTAATATAGTGAATCTTATCATTTCTTTGCGGATTGCCAACACATTTACTCCCACAAATTCTTCATCCAGTGTTTTGAAGGCCACATAACAATGCCACCCCTCATGTACCATTCACAGCGGGCCGACTCAGTTTAATTTCTGGAAATACATGTCACACAGCCATGTCAATAATACAATGATCTTCACTTTCATCCTTAAATCAATCACCAATGGTGTCTCCACAGTACCATTGCTTCCCAGGATCGATCCTGCAAAGTTTGGTGAGGTTTTGTCAAAGAGGGGAAAAGTTATAGTGTGGCCACAAAATGTGTGGTTTTTCTCATTGAAGCAATTGAAAAAATATTCTGATCAGGCCTACAGCCAAAACAGCTGGATGGATTTTCACCAAATTTGCACCAGGAGCAGCGACTTGGTCACAAAAGCATTCTTTTGTAAATTTGGTGTAAATCTGTCCAGTAATTCATTTTAAAACAGCCAAAAAGTAGGTAAATAAAAAAGAAGGATATCTGGGTTCGGTCTGCAGAATTACTAACCTATTCAGTCCGCAAACGTACCTCTGATTGGCCCAGAATATGGTGTGATGTCCGCGGACATCGGACGTGCCAGCTAATTGGATGGTGAAGAGTATGAGGTAAGTCATATTTTCGGAAACGCCCACCATGTTGGATCCGCGGACACCAGCCGTTGTCCACGGATAGCGCAGCAGGGTAAAAATCTGAAAAACACATTCTGGGTTATTTGGTGGTGGGAAGAATGGCTGGGGGTTTGGGGGAGTGGAAAAAAAATGATATGGGGCTATTTTTGTAGGTCGGGCAGGTGTTGTGGCAGTCCGCTGACACTGTGGTAGTTTGCGGACAGTGCTGCGAACGAACAGTTTGGGAAACACATTTAGAATTATATGGTGGATGGAAGAGAGTTTGGAAAGGGTAGGGTAGTGGAATAAAAGTGATATGGAGCTGTTTATATAGGTGGAAAAAAGGGTTTGCAAATGCCACGGAGTCTGCGGTCAATTTCAGTGTCCGCTGACATCTTTTCAATTGCTGGGGGTTTAGGGCGAGTTATATTAGTTGACAGTGTATGGCACCTACTTGTTACAGGGTTAATTGTATTGTGGTGGTTGTGGCCACCACAGTAGTAATATGTGTATAATAATTATAGGTTATGTAGTAGGAGTATGGCCAGAATCACCACAGTAGTAATATGTGTATGGTATTTATAGGTAACGTAGTGGGAGCATAAAGTGTTTGTAATACGGTGGAATTATATAATGTAACTGTATGTGGTACTTATGATTGTAGTTCAATTGAGGATAGTGCTTATAGAATATGTATTTGATTATACTTGGTATGTTTACTTAGTTCCATAGCATTGTGAAGCTGGAATCTCTGGTTCATTTTCTGTGGAAAAAACAGTATCATTTGTTAAGCAGGATAGTTTAAAAGATGTAATTGCATACAATTTTACATATACATTTACTTTTTTAGACCCTCATAAACAGTACATTCTAAGTACGAGGTTTGGTACAACATTAGTGTATGACACACTGCTGTTGAAATGACATTAAATAATCATTGGGTCATTGGGAAACAAAATCCATACTGGATTTTTAAAAAAACAAGTTCAATTATGTGAGTATAAGTTTGATGGTATGTTTTCTTGAAGTATGTTGTGATTAAGGGAATGCTTAAAATAGTTAGCTACCTGTTGGAGTATTCTAACTACATTAGAGTTCAGAAGATGTTTGGTTGTATAAGAATTGTGATGGCGTATTTGAAGTGTTTTGCAATTAAGGCAATTTTTTAAGTAGTTAGATACCTGTTGGCCTATTCTAACTATATTGACTTTTAATTGTGGTACAGTTTAGTGACTAAATTTGGGTTGAAGGAATATTAAGTAGGCATTTATTAGATTTGCTGGTAACCTATGTTTTGGAGTAACGGAATTGCCATTACATTCAAACCAACCAACTAATTTTTTGACATATGCAGTATAGTTTCCTAAAGTGGTTGTGGCACCAGTGTGGTATATTATACCTACTGTTGTGAAGGTTTTCTTTCCAAGAGATTCCTCGCCGTGTGCGAAGCTTGTAAGTTTACAGTTATTTTTGGTACCATCTGTATTGTACTTTAGAAGTATTAGTATGACAGATTGGCTATGTGAGTTCATTTGTACGGTGGAACGATTGTCTGAGTTGCAAAAATTGCATAATGTGCCATGGTTTGCATTCTGCAGAAGTTGGTGAAATGCAATGAATTCAGAATTTGATCATAGATACATATAGAAATCGTTCATTAGGGTGTGCTCTTGTGAAACATAGTTGCAGAGAGTGCATGTATGTTTCCACATGTATGAAATTTGGAAGATTTGCCACTTCCCTCCTGGGCTCCCATGAGCACTTGTACATCCGTACTGCCCCTTTTTTTATGCACATCTGTCACTGCACAATTCATATGAGCACTATGTACAATGTTTTGGTATGAGTATGGGAAATGTAGCTGTAAAAACGTTTTAGAACATGGTTCAGTGGCAGTTGGTGGGTGGAAGTTTAATATGTTGATAGGCTATGTGTAGATTTTTTTTAAGTGATTAGTGGATAGATGTGTGAATGTGTAATTCAGGCAATGAGGGAGCATTAAAAACATAACAGTAAAAAGAGTAGAATGGCTATTTTGTGTGATGGTGTGCATGTGCATTCGAGGTTTTCTAATAAGGCACGGGCTAGACAGGGGAATGCAGAGACTGTGGATAGTTATAAACAGCAATGGATTATGGTGTTTATTGTATACTAGAGAGAAGTATTTCAGACAGAAATTTGTGTCTATGCTTTGTTCTCTTTCTCTAGTATACAAGTGTCCATTATTTCCATTAGCATAGTAGAAAATGCTATTGGCAATGTTGGAGACTCTCACTGAATCTAACGGCTTAAATGAAAAATGTAAAGTAGATGGAATCTATAAATGTATTTTTTTGTTCTATTTTTTGACTGTGAAAGGTGGTTCCTAAAGGAACCTTTTTTATGTTTTTTTTTTTTGCAGGACAGCCCAGAAAGTAAGGTGGGGAGGGAAATGAGGGAAGGTGCATCAACCACACATATGGAGTGGCAGGTAGATAGGGGAAGATGATACGCATGTGTTCAATCTAATGTAGAGGGCAGAGTTTCACTTCAAAAAACACTTTGAAATTGCTCCCCCTTGCAGAGTGGTGTGTTCCAGTATGTACAGAGTACTGTTGTTTTCAAAAGATATAGGTCAACAGCCTCTTTTATTGCTTGCAAGGTAGCTGGTGGGATTTTTTGACCCACAGAAGTAGGCTGTGTGGTTACAGCATTGGTTGAGGAAAATGAGTTAGAGGAAGACAGCCTACTACTTCCTAAGAAAGGATCAGCCTTTCAGAGAGCACTGCAGTGGTTGGATTTGGTTTGGCAGCGCATGGAGGTGGTCCCGTAGGAGTACTACCTAGGTTGTCTGCGAGTGAGTAGTGAATTTTACTTTGGTAGCTTTAGCCTTTGGCACATTTCCAACAGTGGTAAAGAAATGCCACAACAATGATTCTCTCTGGGTGTTAGAGGTAGGCACTTCTTCTACCTCACCATCCTGGTCTTCTTGATTGTCTTTTGAAGTATTGCATTTCTTTTGTTATGTAGGTCCTCCAGCTGGTGATGGTGGTAGTGGTGGCTCTTGGGGAAGAGGGATGGCAGTAGCTGATGCTATTTTTATATAAATATCAGTTTTCCTAATATTCTTCCAAGTATGTACTGTATGCTAGATTGTTAATGGATGATGAGTAAGACTAGGTGTAGGAGTTTTGCAAGGGTAAATTCTGAGCTTCAAATTTCCTAGTTGAGCTGAAAATGCTGTTCTGAACAGTTTGTGAAGCACAGGCCCGTTCGCAAAGTGAAGACATGTTCGTGAACACATCATCATGCCACGCACGCACGTGGTCACGTGACCCTGTTTGGAAAGTCTGCGATGTCGTCAGTTGTTTGTGAACATCGACAAACTCAAAACAGTGGAAAAAGTTGCAAAAAATGTATAGAAGTGTTCAAAATGCTGCTAGAAGATGAGGAATGGAAGAATTTTAAGGTGAAACTTTGTAAATTGGAGGAAAATGTTGCTATATTGGGGTAAGTATTATATCAGTAGGTTGTATCAAATGAAGGTGCACTGGAAATTCACTGAAAGAACTGTGTTACAGGGACTTTATGGTTAAGTTGCACTAATAAAAACACATGAAAATCAATGTAAAAACGTTGTTAAAGTGACGTTAAGGTTACAAGTAAAAGTGAAAAACCCTTGAAATTCACCAATTATGGTAAGCTAAGCAGTCATTTCTCGTGCCGTTTCCGTGCACTGCTGAGAGTAACACTCAGAACATCAAAGATGACGTCACAAATATCATTGAACCCAGATAGCACTCATTTTCTTGACTTACGTTTAGCCCATTTTAAAGAAGACTACTGGACGGATTTACACCAGATTTACAAAAACGCGCTTTCAGAACTAAACCAACCCTCCTGCGGAAAATATTGGTGAAAATCCGTCCACCGGTTTGGGCTGTAGGAGTGAACAAAGATGTTTTCCATTATGTCTATGGGAAAAAAATGTGGGCCCCACCCCTTAATTTTGACCCCCCTGACGAAACCTCACCAAACGTGCCAAAGCAATTCAGAGCGGGCCATATACTTTTTCTGCAATGTTTGGTGAGGATTCGTCCAGGGGGAGGGAAGTTATAAGATGCCCTTCCTACGGGTTTAGGAACTTAACCATAACTACACGGGCGCTACCTCAGGCTGTGTAATGTGTATACATATCTATGCTTATATATGACAGTAGTTGCATAATTGACATACTTAAGTATTATGAGAAAGATGCAAGACTTTAGCATCAGCGCATTTCGGGCCAATAAGAACCGTTCTTTAGGCGCAATGATATGTGATGTCCTAAAATATGGAAGGTATTCCAATTGTTATTTCCAATAGATATATAATTAAAGGAAAAAAAAGTGAATCTATGGATGTAATGTTGAATTTACTTCTTCAAAAAGAAATCCCAAATTCGCTTCTATGTGTAGTTGGAAATTCATAGTTGTACCTTCATAGTACATCCATACTTAGGTGAAAGGGGGTATGTGTTAAAAGTAAATATCACATGTTATTTGCTTGTGTTTACTACTATTTGAACAGTAACAATGTTCCTAAATTAAGACTGACTTCTATTTGATCGTAATCATTTACTTAGTCTTCTTTTAATAATTTCAGGACATAGATGTCATCTTGTTTTTCATGCTAAAAGCATTCTTCCTTTAATGAAGCCCATACACTAAGCATTAGCAGAATAGATATTGTGGTGTAAAGCTAAAGTACAATGTTGTTCATATGTAGTTTGCCAATATTGAAACTGCATGCCTAGTGTCCGGATATAAGAGTCCTTGAATGTACTATCGACACTTTCAGCTAGTCCATCTAACTAAAATTGATTATTATCAACTAACTTGGAAGTAACAACATGTAAAATTAGATATTATTCCAAAACTAAATGACATTTTGGACTTGTCATGAAATCCTTACTGTATGCCCGTTCAGACATGCAACTCTTAACTCAATTTGTAAAACCTCTCTTACTGTTAACTTTCCCCTCATTTAGCATTACAGTAACTGAAAGTCATGTGATAGTTACCTTTCTGTATAACGTTAACTGAAGCTGAGATTTGTGGATCCATATGTCAGCCATTTTGGTATGGTATTACGTGCATTTGCCAATTAGATATGCTACCTCTGCTACATCGCTGAAGCAGCGATTCAGTTTGAATGCAAAATAAAATTGGCATTCGGTGTTACATTCCTTGTTACAAACATATGTAGAAAATCTTTTCTTCGCTGTATATTTCACAAAAAGGAAAACTTGTTGATCTCTGTGGTGTAGATGAAGAGTCCCCAAAGCATGTTATGAAACATTATAGATTAGTGTGTCTCTTTTAAATGGCTTAAGAGTAACATGAAATCATATCACAATACTTTTCCTGCTCAATGTTTATAATGTTGAAGTCACTGGACTTACCATCCGGGCACATTTATGTAATGTGCAAGTACATATTAAGGTATTTAATAAATGATACAAGGACAGCAAAAACACATTTGAGGAAGTGCTAAAACTCTCATTGAATTATCGATTTATGCTTACAAATATATGTTATGATGATAACTTTAAATTATGTATAAAGAGACCAATTATTGTCAAACTAAGATCAAGGTCAATGATCTGACAGAAAGTACATGGAACACTTATCAAGACATTTTTGTCTCCCCTACATTGAAATCCCAAACTCTAAATTCACAGATCGCATATAATGAAGACAATCTGCAGCAAGCACACTATTGGCAGGTGTGATTCAGAGTTATTACCTGGATGACAGACATAATTGTCATTAGACCACTCTTTCCTGAATTAGTGCGGTTCGTGGCACCAAGAGGCTACTTCAGAGGCAAACCTAATGCCTTAAAAGGAGATGGTGCAAAGCTAACATAACATTTCCAATGGCAGCATGCCAAAGAGGAAAGAATACCTACAGACTGTTCACTTGATACAGGCACAGCAAGCAATTCTTCCAGCAGGGAAAAGGCAAGAAAAACTATGAGACAATGCCAAAGGACACACAGGTCCCTGAGCAATGGCACACTAAAGACACCTGTACATGGGTTACAAATGGGGAAAGGTTCCAGTTATTAATTATAGCTTTTTTTATACAGTCTTAGAAAGATTTGCAAAAAGTGCCTTTTAACGCGAACATCAAAATGAACCCATTGTTTATGGACATCTACAGACAACCTGAAGACCTGTTGCCTAGGAATACAAATATCAGGACTGACTTTCTGGGGTCGAATGGCCATCTCTGATTGACACAGTCCACTCATGACCAGTTTCCTTCAAGCGTCCACTTATAGCACAGACACACTCTCTGCATTAAGGGATGCTCTCAGAAAGTTGTAGTCCTACAACTCTGTCTACAGAAACACTCACCTTATTGGGGTTGTGGCCCTATTTGAGAGGGTAAAATGTAATGGCACATAATTTCATGCAAAAATGTCTCTAGGACTGTAAGGCAGAATGAAAAGGCAGACTGAAAAACGAATAGTCAGGAATATAAACATAGAAATCAAGTTGGTAGCCACATATGGTTACTCCCTGATCCTAAATGAAAATGTTGCACAGATAGTAAATGCAGTCTGGAGAAATACTAGCAAACTTGTTACTAAAAACCTGCCCTGCAGATAGAGAGGGAGAGATAGAGAGCGATAGAGAGAGAGAGAGAGAGAGAGAGAGAGAGAGGAAGAGAGAGAGAGAGAGAGAGAGTGTGTGGGGGTGTGTGTGTGTGCAAGCATGGATGTGTGTGAATGCATGTGTACGTGTGTTGTAAAGGCAGAAGGAGTATAGAGAACTCCTACTTCTATGTTTATGGACTTTTAACGCACCTTAGGCCTAAGTGCAAACAGGCGCACATAAAAACAAGAACAAACTGCACAACATGAACCCTAAAAACACATCGAATAAGAACCCTAGGACACAAGTCATAAAACACAATAAAGCAATAAAAAACCATCAGATAACAATAATCATACAAAAATAAAACCAGTAAAAGCAGGCAAAAGGATCAACAGGATAAATAAGGATGACCAGGACAATGTTAAAATACTTCTGTAAAAAACAATGGGCCTCATTACAAATCGCCCAGTATGGAAACAACAGTGGCGGTAAACCCACCGCCACCGTTGTTTCCATGCCGGGCGATCACAACTCCTGCAGGCGGGAGGTGATGTTCCCGCCAGGTCTGACCTGGCGGGTTTAACACCGCCCGCCTTCAGGCGGACGAGGAAACACCGGCAGCATTACGAGATGCTGCCGGTGTTTCCATGATCCCCATTCCCATTGAGTCCTATGGGACTCAATGGGAATGGGGATTCACACCATTCCGCCTCCGTGATTCCCGGAAAACCGGGGTTGTAATGCCCCGGTAATTCCGGGAATCACGGAGGCGGAATGGTAATACGAGTCCGGCGGTAACCAGGCGGTTTACTGCCGTGGTTACCGCCGGACTCGTAATGAGGCCCAATGTCTTGAAAGTTCTCTTAAAAGAAATGAGGAAGAATCCAATCTTAACATACAAGTCAACTTGTTCCAAAGAGGAGCAATAAAATCAAGTAAACACTTGCCAGCCCTCTCCAGTTTCACACGGGGCACCATGAGCAGATTGCCCAATCGGATCTCAGCAGGTGACTTGATTAATGCTTCATCTGCAGCCGGCTTTTGAGGTACAATGGACTTTTGCCAAAAATAAATGTATGCGTAATAGAGAGGATCCTGAAGTTCAGATTCTAATTCATAGCGAGGCAATGAAGAGCCTTACAAGCAGATGTAATATGTGGTCTTCTGTTGAGATGTGAAACTATTCCTACTGCACTGTTCTTGTAACACTTGTAGCCTCGCCATGTTTTTCTAAGCAGTACCAACAAGGAGATTGCCACAATAATCAATTTTCTCGCCAATTGTGGAACAAGCAGAAATGGCACAGTTCTCCTTGGTGATAAAAGGCATAATATGGCAAAGCAACTTCAGGTAATAACCTGAAGAAGACATGACAGCATTAACATAGTCCATCATGGACAAATCCATCAAATTTCTTTTTTTCATTTAATCCATTTGGCTGCAAATATATGCAGGGGGAGACCACCTCCCCCATGCCCTCCCGCAGCTGCCCCTTGTCAACCCACCTTAATTATTACCCTTACCCACACCCCACATATATTTGTGAGCAAGTTCGGCCCAAAAAGATTTGAAGGGTTTGGCATCGACCGAATCTCCTGCGATGAAACCTCCCTATGCAAGATGGGTTATTGGGAATGGTGTATGAGATTGAGGGTGTCCCATAAGCAGTCGGAAAGGCTCCAGCATGGTGTTCTGTGTCATTGTTCATGATGGAGGATAACAGCTCAGAATATACTTTTTGCTCAAGATCACAAGGCTGACCTGTAATAAAAAAATCCCTTTCCTGTGCTAATTGCTTCTTTTTATCCCTTTGGTTGCAATTCTAAAGCTGTAGGTGTATGATGTTCTCCTCGCCACAAGAATACACTGTAATAAACCCATCCAATCCCACTACTGTATTGACTACTGTGCTGATGGATTTCTTCCTCATGCTGGGAAAGCAAGAGTTTAGAATAAACTGTTTTCAAAAGACCACATGCCTGCACTGCATTGAATCCCCTAACCTCCATCCGCTGATTCCTTTTTTAACCTCCTTGTGGAAAAGAAGACCTCACAGTATACACCTTGACCAAGTGACCATGTGGTGCTTATATCACCCATTGTTTATTGCTTGCTGTTCCCATAAAGCACAAGAGCTCACAATACACTCCTTGTTAAAGATCCCAAGGGTACCCTGTAATAAGTGTCTCTATTTCCTTGCACTTATTTATTTACTTTTGTCCTTGTGAAAAGGAATAGCTGCGTGTCTATTGTGTTTGCCCAGGATCACAAGGCTGCACTGCAAGAAACCCCTCCATCTCTAATGATGATTGTTTCCATATCCCACTATGTATGCAATAGCTCTCAATATCGTATATTTCCCAAGACCAAAAGGTACTATTTGTTACATTTAAAAACAACCCACCCTCTTAGATGCCATCTTTGTAACAAAAATCATTCCATGCTTTAAATGCAATACCAAATGACACTTTTTGTTTTATAAATTAGTTGTAAAATCTGATGAGTACTGTTTTCCTGTCTATTTCAACAATACCTATACGTGATAGTTTATATTTTTGAGAGATTTTATTAAACGAAATGTCACTACATTGCAGACAGACTCAACCAATAACATGTTCCATGCCAATCTTCAATCATGCAGTTTAATAACTGCAAGGTCAAAAGCCATTTCTAATGTTTGTTGAATAACATTTGTATGTATGGAAGTTTTTGGTGTCCCTTAAGTCCATAGTAAAGCACTATTATTGCTTTTTTATGTTCCAGTTCAGTTGACATCTTCACCTCTCCTTCTCCTTCTCCTTCTTCTTCTTCTTCTTCTTCTTCTTCTTCTTCTTCTTCTTCTTCTTCTTCTTCTTCTTCTTCTTCTCCTTCTTCCTCTTCTTCTTCTTCTTCTTCTTCTTCTTCTTCTTCTTCTTCTTCTCCTTCTTCTTCTTCTTCTTCTTCTCCTTCTTCTTCTTCTTCTCCTTCTTCCTCTTCTTCTTCTCCTTCTTCTTCTTCTTCTTCTTCTTCTTCTTCTCCTTCTTCTTCTCCTTCTTCTTCTTCTTCTTCTTCTTCTTCTCCTTCTCCTTCTCCTTCTTCTTCTTCTTCTTCTTCTTCTTCTTCTTCTTCTTCTTCTTCCTTATCTTGTTCCTCTTTCACCTATTAAAATAAACATCTAGAAAATAAATCTGGCAACATGTTTTAATTCCCTTCTTCCTTTGTTTATGCCCTTCACTTTAGAACCAGATGCTGGCCACATCTTATTGTTAACCCACGCTGAATCTGGGGGCTATAAATCATGACCATTGGGCAGCATCTGGACTGTGGGCCATATGTTGTGCGTCCTTGAATTACACTATCTTGCAAAACAAAACTGTGCTCCTATAATACAAATTCAAAGATTAATTCACTGGCATGGGCAAATGTATTAGTAGGTAGGGAGGTGCAAAGATATGCATGTGGGATAGCAGCACAGGGCCGGAATATGAACGACGTGTTGTTTAGTCATAAAGAGTCCTTTCGAAGCATAAAAAGTGTTGAACCAATGGGCCTCATTCCGAGATTGGTGGTATGACTGCCACCAATAATGGGTCCGGCACCGGTGTAGTTCAATGGGGACTTACCGGTGCAGTCCGTCCCTGGCGGGACCGGTTAGTCCCCATTGAACATGCCATTCCCCATTCCCATTGAGCCCCCATAGGGCTCAATGGGAATGGGGAGGGCGCTAATAACGGGCTTTCGGCTTGCAAGCCTGTTATTAGCGCCTTGGTTCCTTAGCAGGACCCGTAAGGGACGTGCGGTCAGACCACACATTCCTTACGGTCCCCGCCAAGGGACCTTGGAATAGGGCAGTAAGGGATTACCGGCACCGGTCTCCTTACAGGTGCCCGGTATCCCTTACCGCCCAGGTCATAATGAACCCCAATGTTTGGTGGGGCCTTCTACCAACTGAGTAATGCCAGTGAGAGAACTAATGCGAGTAACAATGGAAGGAGGTTTATGAGGAAGTAACGTGTGGTGGAGAGGATGTGTGGAGAAGCCTTATGTAGTAAGTAAGATGTGAATAGCAGCATTGTGGGATGGGGTCGATGTGTGTGTAGAAGCCTTGTATGTGGCAGGTGTGTAAATGTGTGTGGGGGGGTAAATATGTGTTGTTAAGCCTTGTGTGCAGGGGTGTTTAGTAGCTGTGTGTATGGTGGGGGACGTGTGTGTGTGAGTGTGCGTGTGCATGCATGTGTGTGTGTAGAATCAGTGCAGTGGGGGCAGATAATTGTGATGAATAGATGAGAATGATCGGCTGCAATGCATTGAAGTGTTTACCCTGCAAAGACCTGCGACCTCAGCGGGACAGCTAAAGCCTTCTCAGTCTGCATGCCACATAATGTATACTTTATAATGTAATTGCAGAAATCACTTGCTCCAGGGTCAGTTAGTCACGTCCATACACACTACTCTAACAACCTTTTTTGTGCAGCATTCCCATATTATTTGGCCACCTCCCATGCCCAAATTCTGTTCTCCTGCCAGCCATCCTTTATTTACTAACATAGTGAAACACACAGCACTCCACATCTAAAAGATGTTACATGTAACATCATCAAACTAGTAATCTATGCCAAAAATAGTGTTATTGTCCTGAAATTGCAAAGTTACAATGTATCATGTAATGTCCTCCTTGTGCAGTGCAATGTACTGTTTTACCATTTATGCCCAGACTTCAGTCTGCCAAACAGTTGGAAAACCTAAAGTGTGTTGAGGTCATGACAATGACAGTTAGGCGTTATACATATATCACATAACAAAAATAGTGCATCATTAGATTGCATGTCACAACTCAAATTAAATATACACACAGTCATAATGGTTTTATATGGTAAAAAGCAGTGATTCGTTCACTATAACATGTCATATCATCCTGCAGCTGAAAGTTGTCACGTGCAAGGAAAATGCACACTGAACAGACATCTTATCAGGGGGATGACACACTGAAGTCCATGTGGACGTCAGTGGATGTTTCTTTGCCGGAAGTGGGGTTTGAATTCATTGTGTTTGTGTCCTTGCCACACAGGCAACACTTTTACAAACACCTGCACCAGTCAAAGTAGGATTTCGGAAACTTACAAGCAAAAACCATGCACACAGAAAATATGCACACGGCCAAGACAGAACACATATGAGAAAGACGCCCATGTCAATGCACACACACAAACATAGCCAAAACGGTGCATTTTCATTAGTCTGAGTTGTCATCTCTTCGACAGCTTCAATTACCCCTCCTGAACACCTAATTTGCACTTTCCATTGCTCTTTGTTATGTCACATTAGCCGAATTCGATCTAGCCAAGTTAGCACATTATGACCAGTTTGCATAAAAAGGATCGGACTTCAAAACAGGTCATCACCTCCAGTTCAGGAGGAAGGACTATCTTACCCTTCCTGCCAAGAGTTAATTCTCAAGACCCATTTCTGGTGAATGAAAATCCTTCCACCTCTGAGGACAAAGATACTCTGCATGGACCCATCAAGTGATGTGGAAAAGGACACCTCGATGTTATTGTATGAAGGACTGGATGTGGTGGTTCGCCTATTACAACCACCAACAATCCCGAGAACACTGATGTTTTCTTATAAAAACCCAGGCAGATTTAGGCAAAGGGTTTATGAGCAGGACAGGCCGAGTAGGCCTAATTTGAACAATCCTGAAACCCATGTATCCACATGACAAGAGGGGGTGTATGGTATATTGGGTCTGGAACTCATTCTGAGAACAAACTAGAATTGTGTTTTAAATAGGTCCAATGTTTTAGACCTTTTTTTTTTCAAATATGTCGACTCTCAGAAATCGTTATTCGAGTTCTTTAGCACTGACTGATTTTCCGGATTTTAACAGGACAGATTTTAAATTGTTACATGTATGATCGAAACTTGTGTTTGATTTACTTCTTTCCGAAATGCAAGCCTTAATAATGGGTTACGACATATTTAAACTTCAGATGCCACCTAAGAGGGGTGTTTCCTTCTCAGGGTACAGAGCAAGAACCCAGGAAGAGAGTTATACGTTGAGAGCCTCTGTAAAACAAAAACCACTGAGGGGAGTACAAAAAACAACTGCCCTCAGGTGGAGAACTGGTCATGGGTCTCAAAGTGTTTAGCTACAGTTAGAACAGAAGGAGGGATTAGGCACTAAGCATTGGAATCCAATTTGTTTGTAGCTTCATGGAACATGCAGGGCATTACTCACTCTCTGCGGAAAAGGGTCTAGACTTCTTAAAAAATGTCATATCATCAACCTGCAAGAGGTCTGCTTGAAAGAAGCCACTTTAAAGGATGGATACAAAACATTGATCCAATCTTATCTACAGGCGGTTAGAGGGTGAGCATACGAGGGTTTGTTAACAGCTATTAGGAATGACCTCAGAATGGAGGGTTATCAGTTGACCACGTCCCACGCTAGGATTTTAGCTGTGTTTTTAACGAGTACCCCAGATTCTCATGACCCTCGTGTGGTCCTTCATGTTATCAATCTTTATTGGAACTACCAGACCTTTTACTCTACGGATTTGGTGCATGGCGTTGCAGAATTATTGGTAGGATGGTTTAGTGGTGATAATGTGGGAAATGTGATAATCGCGGGTGACCTAACTTGAAATTTTGACAATATGATGCGCCAAACACTTTACTCTAGCAAGGGGAAAGACCCTGGGTCAACCGCTAACACTAGGAGATGGGGGAATCTTATGTTGTGGTGGAATTTATATTGTTTAATTTTGGTCTTCTCTAATAATAGTTTTCTGGAGAAGAGACAAATCAACATCTGCAATAAATTATATATTTGTCACACAGCATTTGTTGAACAAATGCAGAGGGATTACGATCTTTGACACTACCCAACGTGATCTCCACCTTCTGGGGAGTGCATTTAGGGGCCACAATCCGACCAGAGGTACATCATCGGCTGTGAATATGCTGGTTAATTATTCTGACAATTGCCTTATTTGGCGACCTAGGGTAGTAGAACGATTTAATGAGGATCTTACATATCTCTGCGGCACCCTATCCATGGAGGAGAAAATCGATCTATTCTCTTCTTCCTCTTTTTCCTCTTTCTTTTGAGATAATATTTCAAAGATTCAGGAGAAAAACTACGGTTGTGGGTTCACAGGAAATGACAGGAAAACGCACTCTTATGATAGGATGATCCAAGAAAAGACAAGGGATCTTACACGCCAGTTGCATGCACTTAAAAAGAATATAGACTACCTGGGTATTTGGCTAAAAATGAAGACCCCCAAGCAGACCTATAAAAACTGGCTGAACGACCACAGAGTACTACTATAGCAATTAGAGGGGGGGAAACATGCTAAGAGTGCTAACAAATAACGATTCACTTTCTTTCTGGAAACTCATAAATGAGGATCCAGGCTTTCAAGAAAGCAAACAAATGAATCTCATCTCTGAACAAACATGGAGGGACTATTTAGAGGGCTTATATTATGCGGTCAATATTCCCAATTGGGTGGAAAAGACCTGCTTCATCTAGCCATTCTTAATGCTCGCTCTGCAATCAAGCACTCTGCTGACATCTCCCTCCTCCTCAAAGACCTTGACATCAATATACTCGCTCTTACCGAGATGTGGTTCAATGCCAGCTTAGTGAATGCTTTTGACTCCCTTCTCCATGATGGCTACAAGATCATCTCCAAGCCTCGACCTAACCATGCTGGAGGTGGGGTGGCCCTGACCTTCCCTCAGTGGGTCCCTTCTTCCCTCGTACCCACCCAGCCATACCCATCCTTCGAGAGCCTGGTCTGCAAGCTGGTCATGTATCTTACCTCCTCCCTGACCATTCCCACTATCTATAGGCCACCTGGCTCTATCACCCTGTTCCTCTCAGAATGGGCTGATTTCTTCTCCTCTCTCCTGACATCTTCCTCTAAACTCCTTCTACTGGGTGACTTCAATATCCACCTTGACTCCTCAATCATGGCGTCTATTCTCTTTCGTGACCTCTGCACTTCGCTATCCATCTCCATTCTCCCCTCTGGTCCTACCCACTCGGCTGGACATACTCTCAATGCTTTTATCCACACTGATCTTTTTTTTTCTGTCCCACTCACTACCCCCTCTCCTGGTCAGACCACTCGCTCCTATCCTCTCACCATGGTTCTCTCGGCCCTCTCACCACACCTTCCCCAGCTCCGCCAACCTCATTCACGGACGTCCGCCTGATGAAATGAGTGTCAGTTGCTGCTTTCGCATCCACCTTCATCCCCCACTGTCCCCCCACTGCAGACTCTACCTCTGACTCTGCTCTCAGCAACTTCCTTCTCGCCATCACTAGCACTCTCGACACTCTTGCCCCAGTCTTGGGGATCTGCCGGAAACATGTCACCAAGCATAACACTTGGTAAGACTATGATCTAGCAGCCCTGAGGCGCAAATGCAGAGCTGTGGAACGTAAGTGGCATACCACAAGCTCATCTTCTGAGAAGATGGTCTATCGCCTT
Source organism: Ambystoma mexicanum (assembly GCF_040938575.1). NCBI lineage: Eukaryota > Metazoa > Chordata > Amphibia > Caudata > Ambystomatidae > Ambystoma > Ambystoma mexicanum. The sequence continues at coordinate 469,720,266 of NC_090922.1, forward strand.
TTCCAAAGACAATATCGTCTCTCCATTTGTTCCAAGACGAGGGCCCACATCCAGGCTTGCATCTCTGCAGCATCCAACAATATGGCTGAACTGCAAGGAGCTAGCCAATCCTTCTACAGTGTCCACCTCGGCTCTTCCTCTTCCTCTTCCCTCTCAGGCTCTGTGTACTGCTTTGGCCACCCACTTCACTGCTAAAACTCAGGACATCCTGAGCACTCTCCCCCCCGTTCTCCCTCCCAGCCCCCTGAAACCCTTGGCTTCCCATCCTCCATCAGCCTTTCTGCCATCCTTCTCTCCTATTACATCAGACAAAGTCACTAGGGTTGTCTGCTCTATGAAGGCCTCCTCCAAATAGGTCTCCCCTGTTCTTCCAGAACTATTAAGGACAACATCGGCTGCCTTGCCCCTGCACTTACTGACTTCTGCAATCACTCTTTTGCTACTGGGTCTTTCCCCTCTTCCCTCAAGCACTCTCTTATGGGGCCCTCCTGAAAAAGCCTACCGCCAACCCCTCATGCCAGGGTAATTACCGCCCGATCTCTATCACTCCCTTCCTTGGGAAACTCCTAGTGAGGCTGGTCCTCACCCAACTGACCAAGCATACTGAGGTTGTAGGTTGCCTGCACGACCATCACTCTGGATTCTGAGCAAACTGCTCTTCTAAACAGCTGTGAAGAACTGCTCACATCTCTTGACTCTACCTCTCCTGCTGTTCACATCCTACTCGATCTCTCCTCTGCATTTGATATGGTCAACCACTCCATCCTCCTAAAGTGGCTCCACAATAGCCTTGGTATCTCGGAGCAGCCACTGGACTGGAAGACCTCTTTCCTTACTGACCATCCCTCACAGGTTATCCTGGGTTCTTTCTCCTATTCCACCTCTATCCCCACCTGCGGTGTTCCCCAGGGCTCCAACCTTTCACCCTGGCTCTTTAACGTCTATCTCGCTCCGGTGGCTCACAATATTTCACTTTCTCCCCTCACTTCCATTGCTATGCAGACGACACCCAACTCTTCTTCAAACTTCCTTCTGATCCTCTCCCTACCTCCTCGACCATTCCAGACTGCCTATCTGCTATCGAGTCCTGGTGTGCCTCTAATGATCTCTGCCTCAATGCCAGCAAGACTGAGATCCTTCCTATTGGGACACCTACTCCTTCTTTCCTATCTTCACTCTGGCCACCCTCTATGGGCTCTTCCTCTTCTCCTAAATCAGAAACCAGAAACCTTGGAGTCATCTTCGACTTCTCTCTCACTTTCCTCACTCACATGCTGGACCTTGCCAAGAAGGCCCATTTTCAACTCCACCTTTTCAGAGGTATCCTGCCTTTCCTCACTTTTCCTCAGAAGCTCCATGTTTCTGGAGCTCTGGTACTCTCTAGGCTGGACGATTGAAACAGCCTCTTCCTTAATCTACCCCCTTCCTCACTATGTCCCCTCCAGGTTATCCAGAATAGGACTGCAAGACTTATCCTTGGCCTCAAGCCCAGGGAGCATATCTCTCCAGCCTTAATATCTCTCCACTGGCTCCTGGTTGCTGCAAGGATCAAATTCAAATCCCTCTGCATCATCCACAAGGCTTTTTGGGGCCAGGGACCATATGTCTACAACTTGCTTTCACCAAATACTCTCCCTCTAGATCGTTACGCTCCTCCGGCTTCAACTCTCTGCGTGTCAGGCACTTCCCTAAGCAGCAAGCTGGTGGCTGATCTCTCTCTTCAGCTGGCTCCTTCTGTGGAACAGCCTCCCCCTTCCTCTCCATCTTGAGCCGGTTCTCCTTAAATTCCAGATGCTCCTCAATACTTTCCTCTTCACTTCCTCCTTCCCCTTCTCCCTTCCATGCTAAACCCCACAGTCACTGAGATTGGTGGCCGGGGCCCTTAGGTGTCCTTCTGGGTCCCGGCCTTCCTCCAATCGCCCTCAGCCTCTAGCCTCTCCCTAGCACTTGCCTTTGGGCACCCACTGGCCTGTGTTTCTCAAAGGCCTAAACTTACTGTATTGGCAGGTGACCACTCTTTCCAAGTGGTCCCTTACCTGTTGCCTGCAACTAATTCCATGGCACTTCCCCCTCTGTGGAGCTCCTAGCACTTACCCTCTTCCCTCGTCCCCCTCCCTCTCTGTGCACTTGCACGTTCCGAATGCTCACAAGGTTTAGTAGGACTGCCTCTTTCCTTCATCAGTTTTACTCTATTTGCCTTCTGTTCCCATGTTCCCTCCCCCTTTGCCCTGCGGGTGCTTTGAAACACAGTTTCCTGATGCATAAGCACCTTACAATTGCACAATAAATAATATAAATAGTCTTGCGAGGTGGAAACAGTTCACAAGGACTTGAACAATTGATAAATAAGGCCAACCCATCTAGATCTGTGGGGCCAGGTGGTCTCTCGAACCTTGTTTTGAAGGGAGACAGCAAATTATGGCCCAATATCCTTCTAACGCTATTTTACAATATATATATATATGTAAAACAAAGACCGAACCAGTCTCTTGGAAAACCTCCTTACTGATACCAATTTTCAAGAAGAGGGTAGGTTGTCTCCTCTTAACTATTGTCCAATAGCCCTACTGGATGTCGAAAGCAAAATATTTTCTGCAATCATTCTTAGGGCTTTAAACACATGGACTTCTGAGGCAGACACGCTGGATGAAAACCAGGCAGGGTTTCCGCAGGGCTGGGTATGCAATTTAATTAATTCCTGCTCTCAATCCTGCTGAAGACTAGATGGACTGAGCGGGGCTCACTATATCTTGCCTTCATAGATCTCTCCTCGGCTTTCGATAGGGGGAGTAAGCATATGCTCTGGAACAAAGTGAAAAACTGGAAGGGCCCTGATAACATCTTGGATGGGAGGGATCACATGTCTGAAGCTGTTAACACCAACAGGGGACTCTGACAAAGATGTGTGCTGGTCCCAGCACTTTCAATCTATGCCTGTTGGATGTGGGCAATCACATTAGACAATTTAGAGCTTTCCCTCCATGTATTGGGCCTCTCCAGTGATCCACTATCTTGCCTACGCTCACAACTTGTCACCCTAGATCAGACCCCTATAGGTCTTCAGCATAGCTTGGATGCCTTGGCTACATACATGACAAACCATGAATTGTTTATTAATACCCAAAAATTCAAAATCATGTTATGTACCATCAAAAAAAGACACTATATCATGCTGATCTCGCAAAAGACCCATTGTAGATATTTGCCTTTTTTTTGGTCTTTTGTCAATATGTGTAAAATAGTTTAATTTCTTAGCCTCCAAAATTGCTCTACAATACCCTCTAGCATTGATCGTCTACCGAATCTTGGCACTGTCTGGTTGTTCTACTTTCAGCACTCCAAATTCGTACCCAATCTTTTCAAGGTGACCAAATCTTTATTGAACCACCATCGTCAGCCTTGCTATCCAGTTCCAAAGCACGCACATGGGGGTGTGCTAACAACTCCAGAGTGCTTGTAATGTTCTTTACATGTTGGTTCTAAGTGGTTGGTTCTAAGGTTCTTGGATGCATGTGCTTGTGTTTTCCCCTAAGTGGACTTTTTACAATTCATTTGGGAGACTGGAAACCCAATGCAAAATGGCGCTGTGCAAGAGGAGAGAAAAGCAACTTGACTCCCGCTAAAGCCATGCACAAACAAGCCAAACCAATATGACCCGTTACACTAAGCAAAACAAAGCGCTTTCCTGTCCTAAATGGAAGATGCACTTCATGCTCTTAAAAACACAATTGTACTTTGCCTTGCTGCACAGCTGGTTGTTTCGGTAGCTGCACTGTTGCGTCAGTTCCATCGTGGTGCCTTTGTTCCCTGTTTTCAGGGCCCACGTCCCATCCAGAGAAGTTTCTTTGATATTCCTCTCATAAATACTTGCTTTGCCAATCCTATACGTAGGACTTAACGTTGCCCCCAACCTAGTGTCTCGGGGGGTCTTTTTAGGTTACATTGATGAAGGTATGCGTGTTGTTTCTCACACCTTCTGCTGCCGTTTTCCACCTTGATTAGGCCAATGGGAGAAAACGCTGCACAGTTCTCACCTTTTCATGGGTGCTTTGCCAAATGTATGACATAAGTTTTGAATTCAGCCTGACAGTCCTAAAGCCGAGACTTGTGAATTGCAGGACTTTTCTATGATTGAGGTACATGTCAGTGTGTTGGATAAAAAACTGTGCATCGCCCTTCCCCTCTGACAAAAGTGTTTTCCACAATTATGCAGCACTCCTGTGAAAGCGCTTTATAACTGTGATAAATAAGTGAAGGAATAACACAATAATCAGCAGCATGTAAGGGTGAATTATGGTAGCTATCCTGTTCAGGCTGCGTATTAATTGGAATAAGTTTTACTTAGTGTGTAATTTTGGATACATTTTAGATTTGCATTAGGTAGCAACATAATCAGCAGTAGCGTGGCTACAATGTTATTGTCTGACGTACAACTTGTAGTGCTTAGATGAAGAATGTTCGCCAAGGGAAACTAAATCTTGAATCGTGTGCATGTGGGGATTCGAGAATGGTTTAAATTGCAGACACATTTTAGGATTTTGGGGAACATGGGGTTCACTGTAGGCACATGGAGAAATTGCAGAGTGCGGTTTTAGCTAATTTGGGGTTTGTATGAGCCGCAGAGTCGTCTTGCAGGAATGGTTTTCGTCTGGCTTGGAGAGCTGGATGACGAGGTCATGGAAGGGGATAGGTAACAAACCGCATTTGGGCAGCTGGTGATAGCATCACAAAGAGCTGAATGCGAGAATGGAATGAAAGGCCATCTGGCTGGGTTTTATGGCCAGATTGGATTTGTAGATACAAATGGTAATCTTCCGGAGAGCATGTAGGCTTGTTGTTACATGGTGGGTTGAATCGGGGGTTAGTAAATAAAACACATGTGAGAGGTGCTTTAAGAGCTGAGCTTGTCCGGTGTTCTCAAGGAAGATAAGAAGGATGTGTGCTCCAGGCTATATGATCTGAGATGGAAGTTGCAAATAAGGTAGCGTGAAGGAATGTAGGAAGAAATATTCTGAGACGCTGGTGCATTTGGGTTCATAAGACTTTTACTGCTGGTTCAAAGGAATGATTATTGTTTCTCTCCCTCCTCTTGATTTTGAAGTATTTATGAAAAGCCTTGCACATCACATACTGGGTTAATGTTTCTCTGACAAAGGGGACAAGTTAACTGTTGAATTGTTTTGAGTTAATAAACCGATTATATTTTAGGATGTCATGACTGTCATGATCTCTGCTTCCAAAAGATCAGGACTTGCCCGACTCCCTTGGAAGCAGACCCATAACCCCGGTTCCGAGTGCCAGCCAGTCCCAATTGGGACCTTTTGGACCCTGTCCTGGCGCCAGTGGCACCAGGCTCATAAAGATGCCCAGTCCCAGCGCTGGAAGCGCCGGGCTCATAATGCTTGGGTGGACTTACCTGCAGCAGACCATGCTGCTTACTTACCTGCCAGTTGAACCCCTGATCCTCTTCTGTTTGGGACTACTTTTCCTGTTGGGTGGGGCAGGAGCCACTCCCTAGGTTCAGAACACTGGAACTCTTCTGGAAAGCAGGAACTCTTTTCTTACCTAGGCGTGGCTGTGGAAGGAGACACCTAAGCACTACCGGAGGCTATTTAAACCACACCCGATGGATGAATCTTGCTTTGCGTTATTCTGCATTCTCTGCAGCAGAACGCTCATCGTGTCTTCTGCTTCTGATCCTGGGCCTAAGGGAACAAAGGCTTACCATCCTGGAATCCAGTCTTCAGCAGCACCTGTAAAGACAAAGAAAGAACAGGTTAGCACTACGGTCTTCCGTGGCAGCGCATCTCTTACCTGGTCCATCGGCTGTCACCAACGCCTCGCGCTGCATTCCGGCATCTGAAAGACAAAGGCTTACCTACACTTTGCATGCTCCGGAGGTCTTCGCACTGCATTCCGGCATCTGAAAGACAAAAGCTTACCAGCTCTTCGCACGCTCCGGAGGCCTTCGGCGCTGCATCCCGCATCTGAAAGACAAAAGAAGGTGCGTTTAAAGACATTGGGCAACTTTATTACTCACGTGCCATTACTCCTTCCCACGCCGAATCCAGTGGGTATTCCAGCACCCTTCAGCTTCTCTAAAGCTCCGAACTTGTACCTGCAAGATAAAAGGAACAGTTAGTGCGCATCGTGAAGCAGGCTACAAGCGCTTACTTACATGCTTCCAGGCGCTGCTATTCCTCACGCGGGTTCGATCCTCAACTCTCATCAGCCCGCCATCCGCCATCGCCGGAACCCTGCAAAACAAGAGATATCATTACAAAAGACTTTTAAGACATTTGAAGTGCCCAGAACTTACCGTTCGTGCAGTTAACGACGGACAGCAGTCCTCTGAAGAAACTGGTTACGGCACCCTGCCCCGAGGCAGATGGAGAGCTCGGCGTTCACTTACCTAAGGTGAGGGTGTTAACCTTTGGGGTTCTACAGGAGAAGAGAAAGGGAAGAGGAGAGAGGCACCCAATAACCCCAGTTCATTAATCCCATATTTTCTATCTGCAGACATCTTACTCTTCGAGTCAGACATACAGTGCACAGAGGTCCAGCCCAAAGAGCCAACCGTGTGTTACACATCACCTTTGAAGATACGGCATTCACCCAGTCAAGACCGGCGCCTCTGCGGGAATCAGGTGAGCGTTACAGAACGCAAAGCCTATCGCAAAACTCCCACCCAGGCGCTATGGAAACCTCGGGTACCGACCAGCTAGCCCAGTTACTTGGGGAACTAAGAGCAGAAGTGCATGCAGCCCGTCAGGAAACGAATGCTCTAAGAAGGGAACTGATTATTTCCAAGGAGCGAACAGACGATCTCGCTAGACAATTGCTACAGCCACAAGCCGGACAAACTCCGTTACCCGCATCAGGGGCAAATCTTCCTTCAACATCCTCTACGAACCCAGTGCAGATCAACCTACCTGGGAATGTACCTCTGGCTCCGCCCGAACGATTTTCTGGTGACCCAAAGAGGTTTGCAGTATTTATTAATCAGTGCCGGTTGCACTTCTTATGCCGGCCAGCAGCCTTTCCAACTGATCAAGCTAAGGTAGCTTTCGTGCTTTCGTACCTTAGTGGCAATGCGGCAGACTGGTTGATCCCTCTAGTTAATCAAGATGATCCGGTTCTCCATGATTTTCAAGCTTTTCAGCTCAGTATGGAAAAACTGTTTGCAAGACATTCACAGGGCCAGGCCTTGGACAATGAGCTCCTTTCATTGCGACAGGGTAATCAAGACCTTTTGGCTTATATTGCGTCTTTCAACAGACTGATAGTGGAAACTCGATAGCCTGAGGACAAAAGGATTACGCTGTTTTATAGAGGTCTACGTGGAGAGCTCAAAGATGTGTTAGCCCAAGTAGTGAATCCCCCGCAAGACTGTTCGGACTATATTGACTTAGTCGTTCAAATTGACCACAGACTGCAGAACAGGAAGGCCGATCGTTCCAAGTTTGATGCTCGAGTATTTTCCAAACCACCAACTCCTACCAAAGGAGTAGACTCCGGGGAACCCAGGCAAAAAGGGGGCCTGAAAGGACCACTAACACAAAAGGAGCGGGAAAGGAGAAAACAGCTGCAATTATGCCTCTATTGCGGAAACTCGGGGCACTTTCTTCGAGACTGTCCGGTGAAACCAGCCAAGAAGGCAGTAGGAGCTGCAGTTACCAGGGTCACAAACTCTGAGCAGGGAAACGACCTTGCCCGACAAGAATAGAGGTCCTCTTGCCGAGCATTAAAACCAGTTCCGTGACCTCGCATTTCGTGATACCTATGGTCCTCATTAGCCCTGAACATCCGGATCGATTACATGCGATTGAAGCTTACGTCGACAGCGGTGCCATCGGCAATTATGTGGATCATGAAATGGTTTTGAGGATGAATCTGACTCTTTGTCCAAAGGCTGTAAAGGACGCCATTACTACGGTGGATGGTACGGAGATAGCCTCCGGACCAGTAACGCATACCACCCAAGAAGTGACGCTAGTAAGTCAAGATGGACACCATGAGAAGATCGTGTTCGATGTGATCAAGGCCCCTCAGTTCCAGATTATTCTAGGAATTCCTTGGTTAGAGAAGCAAAATCCTCAGTTCGATTGGCGAGCAAGAACGGTTCAGTTTCCAGAATGTGTCTCTACTTGTCACCCTCGACCTGGTGTTGCACTGGCAGCAATTTCCTCGGAGGCTCCCCAGTTACCTCCTGAAATCCTAGAATTCCAAGATGTTTTCCGGAAGGATCAGGCTAACTCTCTACCTCCTCATAGGTCTTATGACTGCCAGATAGACCTGATACCTGGATCTACTCCTCCTTGTAGTAGAATTTATGCCCTCACCGAGCCTGAGAATCTTCACCGCCGACAATACCTGGATCAATATCTAGCAAATGGGTTTATTCGTCCTTCCAAGTCCCCTGCTTCCTCAGCTTTGTTCTTCGTTCCAAAAAAAGAAGGGGACCTTAGAACTTGTATAGATTATCGCGCCCTGAACCAGATCACCGTTAAGAATAGATATCCGTTACCTTTGATCCCTGAACTCCTGGACCAAGTCAGAAAAGCATGCATATATACAAAGCTGGATCTTAGAGGAGCCTACCACTTGGTACGAGTAAAAGAGGGCGATGAATGGAAGACGGCCTTCCGCACCAAGTATGGGCTATTTGAATATCAGGTCATGCCCTTCGGACTTTGCAATGCCCCGGCCGCCTTTCAATATTTTATGAACGATGTCCTCAGAGAGCTCATAGATGTGTGTGTTGTTGTTTACATTGACGACATCCTCGTTTAGTCTTCATCGGAAACTGAACATCGGAAACACGTGAAAATGGTCCTCGAGAGATTGCGTCAACACAAACTTTTCGCTAAGTTGGAAAAATGTGTTTTCAACGTGACTGAAGTTGAATTCTTGGGATTCATATTATCACCTAGCGGAGTGCGTATGGATTCAAAGAAGGTCGATGCAATTCTCAAATGGCCATCGCCATCCTCCGTAAAAGGTGTTCAAAGCATGTTAGGCTTCGCTAACTTTTACCGCAGGTTTATCCCCGAATTCTCTCGAATAGTCCAGCCCATCACCGCCTTGTTAAAGAAAAACAAACGTTTTGAATGGTCTACCGAGGCGGAACAAGCTTTCCAGAATTTGAAGACTAGATTTATCTCTGCACCGATCTTAAAACATCCTCGCCCAGAACTCCCCTACATCGTTGAAACTGATGCTTCGAGCCTTGCCATGGGGGCAGTTCTATCACAAAAGGACCCAGTAACCAATCAGTTGCATCCTGGGCATTTTGGTCCCGCAAATTCTCGCCTCCTGAAATCAATTACACTATTACTGATAAGGAACTTCTAGCTATCAAGTCCGCCTTTAAGGCTTGGCGGCATTATCCTATGGGGGCCCGACACACCTTTACTGTGATTACAGATCACCGAAACCTGCAATATTTGAAAACCGCAAAAGCTCAATCCTCTAGGCAACTCCGTTGGGCACTATTCTTTGCCGAGTTTGACTTCATAATTACCTATCGACCTGGTACAAAAAACGGTAAAGCTGATGCCCTTTCTCGGATGGGAGTGGAAGAACATTTGATCAATCCTAAACCTGTACCTATCATTCCCGAACAAAGAATTCTAGGTATAATCGCCACACAATCCATAGAGGAAGTTAAGGATAAAGCCAGGCTACTGGTAACTCCAGCAGACATGCAGAATTGGCATCTGCAGGGAAAGGACTTTACGGTGAAGGACAACCTATTATATTTCCAAGTACGGTTATACCTGCCCAGCACAGATTTACAAAAAAGGTAATCTCTTGTTATCACGATTCTTTAATGGAAGGACATCCCGGTATGACCAAGACCTCGGAAAAGATCAAGCGCTACTTCTGGTGGCTGTCTTGGAAAAAAGATATCAGAGACTTTATAATGTCCTGTGGAGTATGCGCCCAAAATAAGAGTCAAAAGAAAAAACCAGCCGGCCTCTTACGCCCTATTGACATCCCGCCTCGCCCTTGGCATACGCTTTCTATGGACTTCATCAGCGATCTACCTCCATGCTCCGGATACAATACGATCCTAGTAATCGTGGACCTATTCTCCAAGATGGCGCATTTCATTCCACTCAAAGGCTTACCAACAGCAGCAACTCTGGCCCGAGAATTTCTCGAAAACATCGTCCGACTGCACGGTTTTCCTTCAGTTCTAATTTCGGATCGAGGTAGTCAATTTATTTCTCATTTTTGGCGAAGTTGCTGTCGGTCGGCTCAAATTGATGTGAGACTTTCGACCAGCCACCACCCTCAAACCGACGGACAAAGCGAGAGGACCAATCAAACTCTGGAACAGTATTTGCGCTGCATGCTACAACAAACTGAAAAAACTTGGAAAGATATCCTTTGGATAGCCGAATATGCCTACAATAACTCTGTCCACTCGGGAACTGGGAAGACCCCGTTTTTTCTTTTATACGGTAGTCACCCTCGGACCTCGGAGTTGGATCCACTCCAAGATCTTGGAACACCAGCAGTAGACCACCTGCATTCTACAATCACCCAAGCCTTTAAGGAAGCCGTTTCTCACCTTCAAAGGGCTAAAGAACAATACAAGAAAGGAGCAGACCAACATCGGAAGGAAGCCCCCCAATATCAAGTAGGAGATCAAGTCTGGTTATCCACCAAATATCTACCTCTAAAAGGACCACGCACATTCAACCCAAGATACCTTGGTCCCTATTCCATCACTACCATAGTAAATCCAGTAGCGGTCAAGTTGGACTTGCCCCCTCACATGAAGATACATCCGGTCTTCCACGTCTCTCTATTAAAACCCGTGCAACCTCAAACCCGACTAACTACATCTCCAAAACCTATTCTAGTTGATGGAGAACTCGAGTTTGAAGTCAAAAGCATCCTGGATTCCAAGATCTCCAAATCTAAACTATTTTACCTGATTGACTGGAAAGGCTACGGTCCCCAAGAAAGATCCTGGGAACCTGCAGAATATGTCCACGCGCCTCGTCTAATCAAAAGATTTCATCGAACATTTCCTAACAAGCCCAAACCCCCGGAGAAGCCCGGTTTGGGAGGGGCCTTGAGGGGGGGTGCTGTCATGATCTCTGCTTCCAAAAGATCAGGACTTGCCCGACTCCCTTGGAAGCAGACCCATAACCCCGGTTCCGAGTGCCAGCCAGTCCCAATTGGGACCTTTTGGACCCTGTCCTGGCGCCAGTGGCACCAGGCTCATAAAGATGCCCAGTCCCAGCGCTGGAAGCGCCGGGCTCATAATGCTTGGGTGGACTTACCTGCAGCAGACCATGCTGCTTACTTACCTGCCAGTTGAACCCCTGATCCTCTTCTGTTTGGGACTACTTTTCCTGTTGGGTGGAGCAGGAGCCACTCCCTAGGTTCAGAACACTGGAACTCTTCTGGAAAGCAGGAACTCTTTTCTTACCTAGGCGTGGCTGTGGAAGGAGACACCTAAGCACTACAGGAGGCTATTTAAACCACACCCGATGGATGAATCTTGCTTTGCGTTATTCTGCTTTCTCTGCAGCAGAACGCTCATCGTGTCTTCTGCTTCTGATCCTGGGCCTAAGGGAACAAAGGCTTACCATCCTGGAATCCAGTCTTCAGCAGCACCTGTAAAGACAAAGAAAGAACAGGTTAGCACTACGGTCTTCTGTGGCAGTGCATCTCTTACCTGGTCCATCGGCTGTCACCAACGCCTCGCGCTGCATTCCGGCATCTGAAAGACAAAGGCTTACCTACTCTTCGCATGCTCCGGAGGTCTTCACACTGCATTCCGGCATCTGAAAGACAAAAGCTTACCAGCTCTTCGCACGCTCCGGAGGCCTTCGGCGCTGCTTCCCGCATCTGAAAGACAAAAGAAGGTGCGTTTAAAGACATTGGGCAACTTTATTACTCACGTGCCATTACTCCTTCCCACGCCGAATCCAGTGGGTATTCCAGCACCCTTCAGCTTCTCTAAAGCTCCGAACTTGTACCTGCAAGATAAAAGGGACAGTTAGTGCGCATCGTGAAGCAGGCTACAAGCGCTTACTTACGTGCTTCCAGGCGCTGCTATTCCTCACGCGGGTTCGATCCTCAACTCTCATCATCCCGCCATCCACCATGGCCGGAACCCTGCAAAACAAGAGATATCATTACAAAATACTTTTAAGACATTTGAAGTGCCCAGAACTTAACCGTTCGTGCAGTTAACGACGGACAGCAGTCCTCTGAGGTCAAGAGGCCTGCACCCTTATCCAGTGAAGAAACTGGTTACGGCACCCTGCCCCGAGGCAGATGGAGAGCTCGGTGTTCACTTACCTAAGGTGAGGGTGTTAACCTTTGGGGTTCTACAGGAGAAGAGAAAGGGAAGAGGAGAGAGGCACCCAATAACCCCAGTTCATTAATCCCATATTTTCTATCTGCAGACATCTTACTCTTCGAGTCAGACATACAGTGCACAGAGGTCCAGCCCAAAGAGCCAACCGTGTGTTACACATCACCTTTGAAGATACGGCATTCACCCAGTCAAGACCGGCGCCTCTGCGGGAATCAGGTGAGCGTTACAATGACTGATTACAATGAAACCACATGCAAAGGGGATTGTTTTAAGTAAATGTGTCCAGTGGGGTTAGAGAATAAAGAGGGATTGGATTTCTTTGTTTTAGGGTTATCCAATGGGTTTTTGTGGTTTGACTTTGTAACAGAATATGTGTAATTATAAAAATGGTTTCAGTGTGTATAAAAAGGTGCAACTTTGTTGAGTACTGTAAGCAACTGGTAGTGTTCACCTTCACGAAGCTGACTAACCACTTCCAGCTGTTTACATTTAATTAAACTTACTTTTCTAGCAAAGTGCATTCCCTCTCCATTGGAGCTGTTTTTTTGTATTGGATTTTGGAGTCACATTCCTACATTTGGTGACCCGCGACGTGATCGTCAGGCCCTCTGCTGTGGTTGCCCTGCACACACACTCGGCTGTGGCTCCTATCTGCAGTGATCAGTTTACGTGCACATGAAAAATGGCCTGCTGTCACCAAATTGATTGAAGACCTCCCTGCTCACTCAGCTAACATGCCACGGTCCAGCTGTGCAGGTTCTTTGAAAGGGCACTGCTTCGGAGAGCTTTGGAGGGCATTTATTTACATTAATGCATAATTGTGGGCAAACCAAGGCGGGTAGAAGGAAAAGTTATTTTTTAATTTCTGGTATAGGACAAGAGGCATATGGAGTCAGAGAGGTTGTTGAGTTTTATCTGGAGTCAAGAGGTTCATTGAAACCGAATGAAAGTGAGAGCTTTGACATATGAAAGTGATGGTATGATGAATTGTTATATGTTGTGAGTCCTTTTTTCCATGTTTTACTTTGTTTATTATTTTTGGTAGTCAAAGTAGTGAGAGACGACCTTATGTGGTCGGAGGAAAGACAGTGGGCCTCATTACGTGATTCGCAGTAATGCAAAAACGAGTAGACATCCCGGTATTAGCACCAACGCTGAGACCGTGTCCCTCCGTACCGGCATGTGCACGGGCATGGGCCCCTTCAGGCTGGCAATACCGGGATGCCACTAACAGGAGGACATTACAAGTCACGCGGACATGCACCTACTGGCACCCAGAAGGCAGTAATTATGGTTACCGCGATGCCAGCATCACCCGCATCGTGGACCACACGTAAAGAGCAATCTGCTGTGCACCCAACTGCCACAGGGTCAGTCTAGAAAAATAGATACCTCTCACATTTGACGGCAAACGTATTTTGGTGGCCGTGGGCCAACCGTCTCATGCACGATATGACAGACATATAGGTTTCCGAGTTTGCCAATGAACGACCATTTTGATGTAACAAGGATCGCCATTTTGTTTTCTAACCATTGCTCATTGCTTTCTGTTCTTATTGCTTCGCAGCACATTTTCTGTTTACACTGCTTGACTGTAAAACATTGTTGTCTGCACGTGAAAGGACAAGGCCGCAGGGCCACGAGGATAACAACAGTTTGTTGAAACACAACGTAGGCAGCGCCAGGAAAGAATGCCCGGCTCCCTCCCGAATGTAGCCTTGAAGCAGAGCTGCAGGGCATTTAATCATTTCGCAGCTGCCAGGGAGTCTCGTTATATGGTAGAATATGTTAGAATAAAGCAGCTAAAGGCTTGAATTATGCTCTTCTTATGGCCCCCCTTTACTGAGCCCTGTGGAGCTTGTCGGCTCTCAGGACACGAATAGCACCTCATAGATAGCAAGGTCTGGAATGCGACTGTTCCCCCGTATGTAGCTCGCTTCCAAGAACAGAAGCACTGTTCTGTTCAACAACTGAAAGATGCCTCCGCACTTGCAAATTGCATATTGTTACTCGAATAGATATTTGAAGGTGTCATAATTGTCGAAAGTGTCCATCATCACACCGAGTTCAAAGAAACCCAACAAAGAGGGGTGTTAAACATGTCATAGCTGATTGTATGATATGCATTTTGTATATATGTAACTGATGTACGTAATTCACTCTCTTGCGTCCCTCGAGGTCTAAAGATACACGTCGCGGGGCGTGAGAACGAGTTGGCCAACTGAGACTATTTGCTTTGCAATAAACCCTAGCTTTGGGAATACAACCTTGTGTCTGGCGTATCTATCGTGTGTGGTGACTCGCCTTGTTTCCATAGACGTAAGGGACCCCTGAGGGCCCCTTTCAACAGGTGCACACAGTTAGCACAGGTGGAGGCAATGGAGCCTGGCCCAGCACAGAAGGAGCACACCCACACACCACACCCCTTCCTAAACCAAAATGATCCTACTTTCTGTAGCTAATTCGTGGCTGGAGGACATGCCTGCATTGCCACTCCATGACCAACAACTACAACCGGCACAACAGAGGAAACGCAGCAGGAGAAGGAGGGTGAGACAGGCCCAGCAAGTCCCACCAGTGCAGCCACTGGTTCCACGTAGGTATCCACCAATTCTTCGCATCAGGGCCAGTCCTTACAACCTAACCCCTGTGCAGATCCACACACTGTACCACCAGGACCGGGACACCATCACCTTCATTTTGCACATGATACACAACAACATAGTCAGCCGAATTTAAATCCACACCACCATCCTCCCTCTACTGAAGGTAGTAACTGTGCTCCTCTTCCTGGCCACAGCACCTACCAGCACCCGGTGTGGCAGCTGCATGGTATATCACAACCCTGTATATCACACATGCTGAACCAAGTGCTGGGTGCCCTCCTGAAGTACGCAAGGGACTACATATCCCAATCACAGAATGCCCAGGAGGTGAATGACAAATAAATTGGCTTCCGTGCATTGGCAGCCATGTCTTATTGTATAGGTGCCCTCGACTGCACCCATGTGGAATTGGTGGCCCCTCATGCCATAGAGGTGGTGTACTGCATTGGTAAGCAATACCACCCGATCAATGTGCAGATGGCATGTGACCCCAGCAATATCATTGCACATTGCTGTGCCCAATTTCACGGATCAACTCATGATTCTATGGTGCTGAGGAACTCCGCGCTACCCCGCCACATGGAGCGACATGCTGCACGACTTGTCTGGCTGCTGGGTGAGTCTGCTCACAGGCCCATGGCAGTGTATGGAGGAGGGGGAGAGATGCAAGATGCAAACTACACCTGGGTGAGAATGTGGTGGTGACAGGACACTGCCCATAATGCAAAACACTCTCCCCTAAACATCCCAACCTGAAAATGACACTGAAAATGTCAACCCACTTACCCTTGCAGCACAACAATGCCAATATGTCAGACTTGCAAGCAGCCTACACGCCTCAACATGTCCACTGCACATCATCATACCATGCTCCCTGCAACACAATGCAGCAACATGCATTGAGTAAGCGTAATGTACATGACCGCATCAAAGCACCACATCAGTAATGCATCCATGAGTGCGCATGAATACATTCCAACCAGGGAATCCACCGATTGTCACTGGCCCTCCACCACATGGCAAAGTGAACCGACGTATGCAAAATTAAATACATACTTGTGCCAACACTGCACGTAAACACACCTACAAAGTAGTCAACATCACCTATATGAGTGCAATTTCAGTGGTAGCCATCCACAGTACATGAGTACGAGCATGCAAGTGGACACCCTGCATCATTAGGGGAATGCTACCTACAGCTGTGGAGCATACCACCAAACACATAGTAGCACAACGAAATGTGTGCATACATCACGGTACATGTGCATGGCGTCATTAAAGGGCTGCAAGCATGAGAGTGCAAAGTACATGTGACATGGTACACATCATTCTAAAGCTACAAACATTGGCTGACCTGAATATTGTGACATCACCTGCCACACAACCCTCACATCTGACCACGTCATGGTCCCTCTCACTCCATCTGGTTGTGTAGTGAGTCCGATGTCAAGGCCCCTCAGTCCTGTATGTCACACATGCCCTACACCATATCGTCGCCAAGTAGTGAACAGGCCAGATAGTTGCGCATATGTGTAGCCAATGACTAACAACGTGATATCCTTTGCGCCAACATGAACAATGGACAGGCTAAGTACAGATGGCATGGAGGAAATGCCCTCACTCATTCCCGTACCCGTGTTGTGATTGAGCAGACCATTCACCTGTTGAAGGCGCGGCTCTGCTGCCTCAGCACGTCTGTTGGCGCACTCCTCTATGGGCCTGAGAACGTGGATAAGATCATCATGGTCTGTGCCATGCTGCACTACATGTGCATCCGGCGGAATGTACCTCTGCCATCTGACATTGACCAGCAAGCCGCGGGTGTGAATGAGGATGAGGAGGGAGAAGATGTCGCATGTCGGCCAGGGCGCCATGCACCAGATGGACGTGCAGTGTGCCAATCAGTGATTGACAATTTTTCATGTGGGACAGGGATGCAGAGGGTGCAATGGTGGCTGTACTCTGGGCACTGGGATTGTGTACATATGGACACAGGGTGTGGTGGTGGATGGGCACTGTACACTGTAATGCATTGAATGAACACATGCCACATAACCAATGTCCACTCGTGATATCTTTTTTCCACACAACAGGTGTTTTGAACAGTATAATCAAGCATAGTATGTTGGCCCTCCAAAGCACCCCTTCCACCTCCCCCAACCACTCTCCCTCCTCCATAACACCCCCACTCACACCCTCCCATTCCCCATAACACCCCCACACACCCCTTCCCCCTCCGCCTCCCCCACAACAACCCACACATGATGTGCAATGCATACATTTTCCGAACAAGAAAAAGATGGAAACAGTCCACATTGACTTCCATAACAACCAAACGATCCAATTAGTTATGTCTACCAAAAAACAACTGGCCAAATGGGGCTTCATCATAGAACAAATCTAAGTAACAAGATTCTTGGCTCTCAAAGAAAAGAAATTGGATACTAACACCAGACCTCAGGCTGCCCCAATCCATTGCAAATACGACCAACAGCAATCTTTAAGTAGACCACGAACAACTGAAGAACCATACCAAACAGGAAATGACAACCTGCTTAGGCAAACAAATTCATACCAGGAAAACAGAATGACAGAAGTATCAAGGGAGATAATCTCCCCAACGTATCCCAACAGAACCAGAAGCGAACACCGAAGCACACAAAGGAAAACCTTTCTATAACAACCAATCGCAAATGGAAATCTGACAACTGAAATAACTTTACCTTCATGGAACACGAGAGGGTTCAAACATCTCCTCTCAGAGGGAGCTACAAACCAACAAGAAATGGCTATAATATGCCTCCAAGAGACTTGGCTATCGACAGAAGTTGTCTGCGATGGGTTTTCTACGTACATGAACCGGCAATCACCATACAACAAGGCAGACCATCATCCGGTATGATAATCTTGACTAAGATAGACCCCAACTGATCAAAAAGAAAAACATCCACCCATGGGCCCAATACATTGTCATCTGTATTTTGACCCTGTCATCCAAACCAGAGCAACCTCCAAACAAAACACACTTAACAATCTTCAACATCTACTGGAACGCAATAGCAATGACTGAGTTCATAGACGCCATCTACAATGAGTTCGACAAAATACCAAACTCGTTCGTGCAAACTGAGTTTGTAGTTGCCAGTGATTTAAACATCCACCTTTACAACTCTGAAGGAATCCGTTTAGATATCCAGAAAATATCTCCAAGAGCAAGAAAATGGATCGAGATCCGAAAACTAATACTAACAGAACAACCGCTAAACATACAAGGTCAAATGCCGCCAACATGGTCCAGTGGAATATCAAAATCGATTATTGACTGACAGGGTAATTCATAGAATTTCGCACAAAACTGGCGCACTCGGCTGGCGCATAGTGTGCGCATGCGAATGTCTGCGCCAGCCGCGTGCGCTAAAATCAATTTCCGCGCACAGCGTATTCATGGATTTTAGCCTCCAAAACCAGCCGTGGTGCAGAGTGGCACAGCGACCCTGCAACAGCGCCAGTTACGCCCCCAAGAACGCCCCTAGCGCAAGGAAAAGCCATCAAAATCCCAAATCCAGCGCAAAGGGCTGCGCTAACCCTGGACCAGTTTACAGGGCTGCCAAACAGCAAGCGGGGAACGTGTATAACTGGGGTTCGCGGGAAGTCTGACACGCGATTACAGCAGGGTATGTGTATTACGGGGTTCAAGGGAAGTTTCACACGCGAAAGGGTCCTGTGCGAGCGGGGTACTGTATAACTGGGGTTTGCGGGAAGTCTGACACACGATTACAGCAGGGTACGTGTATTACGGGGTTCAAGGGAAGTTTCGCACGCGAAAGGGCCCTGTGCGAGCGGGGTACGTGTATAACTGGGGTTAGCGGGAAGTCTCACACGCGATTACAGCAGGGTACGTGTATTACGGGGTTCAAGGGAAGTTTCACACGTGAAAGGGCCCGGTACGAGCGAGGTACGTGTATAACTGGGGTTTGCGGGAAGTCTCACACGCGATTACAGCAGGGTACGTGTATTACGGGGTTCAAGGGAAGATTCACACGCGAAAGGGCCCTATGCGAGCAGGGTACGTGTATTATGGGGTTCAAGGGAAGTTTCACACGTGAAAGGGCGCTGTGCGAGCGGGGTACGTGTATAACTGGGGTTCGTGGAAAGTCTCACACCCGATTACATCAGGGTACGTGTATTACGGGGTTCAAGGGAAGTTTCACACGCGAAAGGGCCCTGTGCGAGCGGGGTACATTTATAACTGGGTTTCTTGGGAAGTACCATCGCGATTACAGCAGGGTACGTGTATTACGGGGTTCCAGGGAAGTTTCACACGCGAAAGGGCCCTGTGCGAGCGGGGTACGTGTATAACTGGGGTTCGCGGGAAGTCTCACACGCGATTACAGCAGGGTACGTGTATTATGGGGTTCAAGGGAAGTTTCACATGCGAAAGGGCCCTGTGCGAGCGGGGTACTGTATAACTGGGGTTTGCGGGAAGTCTGACACATGATTACAGCAGGGTACGTGTATTACGGGGTTCAAGGGAAGTTTCGCACGCGAAAGGGCCCTGTGCGAGCGGGGTACGTGTATAACTGGGGTTAGCGGGAAGTCTCACACGCGATTACAGCAGGGTACATGTATTACGGGGCTCAAGGGAAGTTTCACACGTGAAAGGGCCCGGTGCGAGCGAGGTACGTGTATAACTGGGGTTTGCGGGAAGTCTCACACGCGATTACAGCAGGGTACGTGTATTACGGGGTTCAAGGGAAGATTCACACGCGAAAGGGCCCTGTGCGAGTGGTGTACGTGTATAACTGGGGTTTGCTCGAAGTCTCACACGCGATTACAGCAGGGTACGTGTATTATGGGGTTCAAGGGAAGTTTCACACGTGAAAGGGCGCTGTGCGAGCGGGGTACGTGTATAACTGGGGTTCGTGGAAAGTCTCACACGCGATTACATCAGGGTACGTGTATTACGGGGTTCAAGGGAAGTTTCACACGCGAAAGGGCCCTGTGCGAGCGGGGTACATTTATAACTGGGTTTCTTGGGAAGTACCATCGCGATTACAGCAGGGTACGTGTATTACGGGGTTCCAGGGAAGTTTCACACGCGAAAGGGCCCTGTGCGAGCGGGGTACGTGTATAACTGGGGTTCGCGGGAAGTCTCACACGCGATTACAGCAGGGTACGTGTATTATGGGGTTCAAGGGAAGTTTCACATGCGAAAGGGCCCTGTGCGAGTGGGGTACGTGTATAACTGGGGTTCGCGGGAAGTCTCACATGCGATTACAGCAGGGTGCGTATATTTAGGGGGTGCAGGGGAGTCCTACACGTGATTTGGCAGTGTGGGTCCTCCCAGGTGTTCCCTCTACACCCTCCACAGACCCTGCAGGCAACCGACACCACAGGGGACTACCCTGCACCCATGGTCATGTCCCGCAGGCAGCCCATCCACCATGGGCATGCCCCCCAGCCAAGCCACATGTCACCTTGCACTACTGATCAACAACGCATGACCCCCTGCACCCCAAACCCCCAGAAGTGCAGGGCACCCGCCAGCAGGCCCCCACTCATGTCCCCCAGCAGTGCAGGGCACCTGCCAGCAGGCCCCCACTCATGTCCCACTCATGTCCCCCAGCACCCCCACCCCCCAGCAGTGCAGGGCACCTGCCAGCAGGCCCCCACTCATGTCCCCCTGCACCCCCACCCCCCAGGAGTGCAGGGCACCTGCCAGCAGGCCCCCACTCATGTCCCCCAGCACCCCCACACCCCAGCAGTGAAATGCTGATCTCATGACACAAACCAAAAATCAACTATGTACATCAACACATGTCCGTCACACACATACACTGGTTGGCATTGCTTGTGTAAACCCATATTTTCACATGCATCAACCCAATGAGCGAATCCAACACATGGAAGTAAAAAATGTAAATGTATTATGTACATGGAATCAAAAATGAAATGAAAGCATACCAAGATATGAAACATGAAATGAAAAGCATGTGAAAAAGATGATTGACTGAAAATGATAACCAATCCAAAAAAATTTGAAAGAAAAACAGTCCAAAGTCACCCTCCAACAAAGCAAATCCAAAGGAATTTTTTTAAAAAAAAACTCCATTGCTTCATGTTCATAATACAGAAAATAAGAGAAATCAATCCATAGTCCAACTATTTACAATCCATTGCCCAGAAAAAGAAAATCCATTGCTCCATGTCCATAATGCTAAACAAAAAAACAAAAAGGAATACATGATGAAACTATATACAATCCATTGTCCAAGGATGTAGAGGGTCCATGATCCCAACCAAAAAAATTAAACCTACCTACCTAAAAATACAACTATATAGAAATTTGGGTGGCATTGTCCATTGACCACAAATAAAAGGAAAACGAAAAGGAAACCTAACTCTAAAAACTATTTACAAGGGCAGCAGGCTAGTCTGACAGCTCACTTTTGGATGTCCCGGGCCAGGGCATCATCGAACTCCTGCTCAATGTCCTGGAGGTGGTCCTCTTCCATGGCCCCGAGGGTTCACAAGGACGATGACATGTTCTCCAACTTCCTGCGAATTGCCTCGAGGCACTCGGCCCGCCTCAGGGCCCTCCGCATGGAGTTCTCCGCCCTGACCATCTTGAGCCATGCCTCTTCTGCCCGCTGCCGCTCCGCATCTATAGCATGGCCTAACTGCTGCCACACGGAAGACACTTCCAGTCCTGGGTCCTCCTGCCCTCTGGCCGATGCCTGCCCCTCCAATGTCGAAGGCCCCGAGCCATGATGGCTCCCACCTTGTTGCTGCTGCTGCTGTGCCTCTGCCTGTGCCCTGGCTCTTGCTGCCTGCACATCCTCCTCCGGCTGGGGTGCAGTTGTTGAGGTGGCCACTCCTGCTGGATGTCCGACTCCGACTGTGGCAGGGATGTGTCCTCCACCAGCCTGGCCGCAGGGTCAGAGGCAGCTCCACAGGGTACCCAGGTGATACGTGGGTGGGAAGATGGCATAGAGGACGACTGGGGCATAGGGGTTCAGTTGAGGAGGGGGTCGGAACAAGGTCCAGAAAACAGAGGAATCCGGCCCTGGTGAGCTGTCCCAGTAGGTCTACGCAGTCAACGAGCCATCCGAGAAGACGTGCAGTCTCCTCATGGAAAGACTGCAGGTCAGCTCGCATGGCCCGTTGACGCAACACCACCCCACCCAGGACAGGCTCAACCTGGTCCCGGATGGCCACGTCCGCAGGGAGAGGAAGGCCAGTTGTTGTAAGCGGATCCCCTCCCTGAAAAAGGACGTAGGCATCGCTGCTGGTGCGGGATGATGCAGTCACAGGATCGGGAACAAGATTACACACAGGCACCTCCGCGGTGGCCTGTGCTGCCTCCTGTCCCTGCCCCTGCACTTCACCACTGACACCAGTGGAATCCCCACCTCCACACCCCGTCTCTGTCCCTTGCACGGCCTCCTCCTCCACCAAACCCCCCACCAACCTGGATGACTCCGTGCCATCTTCCTCCGTCGGACCCTGTGGGGTCTCAGCTGCCCCTTCTGCTGCTGAGGAGTCCAACTCTGACCTCCGTCTCTTGGACCTTCCCTCGGCAGCTGCGGCATGGGACGCGGCACCGGACTCCTCACTCCACGACAAGATGACAACCTGGGAGGGGAGCCGGGCCTTGCGTCTCTGGCTGGCGGGATGATCCCTGCCGCTGTGCTCCACAGCACCCTCTCTGCCCTCTTCTGCAGTTGACGCTGCATACAGGGAGAGATAAAACAGAGACATCAGGGCACTGTACAATGGACTGATACACACATGACAGATGCACATGACTGGCATTGTTTAACTACAGACACGGCATCACACTCCACGACACACATGTCATTTTAACTCACACACATGAACACTTCAACAGCAACATTGCACCAGGCAGCACCATCCATACACATACAACAGCATGAACAGGCAAAGGTGAGCCTAACATCACATGAAACACAAGGAGTGCACTAGACATGCACACACGCCACTACATTTACATGCATGTCTACATCTCCTCCAACTGTTGCAGTGATGAGATCCCCATACATGTCACATCTGCCATTCATCCTTCTTAATATCAGTGTCACGTGCATCCTTGTTACATCACATTTGCACACTTGTCAGATACACATACATACACATGTACACAGTGCAGATACATGCATTATGAACCACCATCCATGCCACAACCATGCCAATGTACATACACAGAAATTCAAACATGTGTGCTCCCACACATGCATTCGCCCAGCATGCTTACCAACACATACACCATCAATGTGTCTCACAACTGAGAGGACTCACATGTGGCTGCCTCACGCCCATGTTCATACCAATCCCTACATGCCCCTACATAAACACATGTGCAATCTGCACACTTCTGGCACATCACGACACGCACAGCGTACTATCACCATGCATGTACACTTACCGCTCGACTCCAGACGGGTCTGCCTCTCAAGGATCTGGACGTAGAGCACTGGGCATATGCGTTCCAGGACCCTCATTTGATGGTTCGACAGCTGGCCCTGGCGCCCCTTGGCATCCGCTGCCTTAGCGAGGCGCCGGGCCTTGTTGACGGTCCTGGACCTGAAGTCCTCCCAGCGCTTCTTGACATGATGTAAGTCGCGGACTGCCACCCCCTCCGCGTTGATGGCAGTCACAATGTCCATCCAGATCCTGTACCGTCCTTCATTGTCGGCGTGCAAACTTCCAAAGAGGGCATCATACTGCCCCAGGACTTGCTCCACCAGGACACCAACTTCGGTGGCAGTGAAGCTGGTGGCCCTCTGCCTCTCTGCCCCTCTGGCTGGGGGTTGCCAGTGCTGCCAGATGGTGTTGTGCCGGACATGGCAACCCCAGAGGCAGGTGTGGGTGGGCAACTGGGTCCTGGGGCTGGGCTGTGGAGCGATGGAATCCCAGTCGGGAGTGTTCGGTTCCAGCAGGGGTGGTCACAGCAACTACACCCCTGGCTGACATGCAGGCAGCAAGGCACAGATCGCCTTGCCCCAAACAGGTGTGGTGCCCACCGACGCGGTGGCCGTACGCCACCAGGCAATACCGCATGGGAACAATCCATGTACGGTATGGCAACCCCACAGGCAGCATCAGTTGAGATGATGGCTCAAGCAATGGAGAGGGTGGCCACTTCCATTGTCCCCCCTGAAAGGCAGATGGAGCAACTACAGCAGGCAACAGACTCCATTTGACAATCACACAGGGAGGACATGTTGGTGTCCAACAGGGACAGACGGGCGGCACTGGAGACTCTACGCCAATTGATATCAATAGAGTCCCAGGGCCACAGGGAAGCCCTGAGGGTAGAACTCCATCACCTCAGGGAGACTCTTGTTGACCTTGAGGCTTCCACTAACTTGAGGACAGAAAAGCAGCTGGAGCGGCTCACACGTTCGCTCTCAGCTGAGATGCAGGCAACTCGGGAGGAGATCCGGGCATCACGTCAGGTGCTGCATGGGGATCTCCGCACTATAATCCTCCAGAACAAGACCTTCCACACCCGCATGCTTGCTGCCATGGAGGACCATACCAGGGCTTTGCGTGGGCTGCCTCCCATAGCACCACCACCTCCTGTGGCAGCACCACCTCCTGTGGCAGCAGCAGAGGGTGATGAGAGCGACAGCAGTAGTTCTCCCACATTGGCATAGCCGTGCAGGCCATGAGCCCATGGAGGTATCTTTTTTCCCAACATCCACACAGGTGGGTGTTGGTGCGCACCCTGTCCCTGGACCTCCTGGGTGGCCCCCCCAACCCCCACATGGCCATTTTTGATTTTTGATTGTTTTTATTTTTACAGTGTGTGGCTCCCTTTGGGCATCCACTGTATTCCAGCTGGGCACATGCAGGCTTGTCCTGAGTTTGGGTTAGATGCTTGGGTTTGTGAGTTTCCAAACTCCTGCTTGCCGTTTCCATGGGCTTGCAAAGTGTGTGCCCAAGTGACAGTGACTTACATGGTGACGTTGGACTCCCATGAGCTGTGTGGGCAGTCTGTAGTCAATACTGTGTATACATTCCTAGTGGATATTGTTGTTGAATTGTACACTGCATGGTGTATTGCTATATACTTGTGCATCCATGTCTTTCTCCTAATTTGCAGGTTAATTCCTCATGTCTTCACAAGGTCGTCTACTTTGGAGATGGAGATGGAGTTCATGTTGTAAGCAGTGCACTTAGACATTTGCGTGGCAGCAGCACTGTACAGTTGGAAGTGGCCGATGTGCTGGCATGATCAGGTTGTAAGACTACCACTACTTTAACTTAGTACTGTCATGTTTATGCTATGTTTGAGTTTGTGTAGCTGCATTGTATTGTTGGTAAGTATTTGGTCATGTGTGTTGTTAGTTCTACATTACTGGGAGCATATTGTGTGTGGGCAGTTTCCATTAGGGACACTGTACTTTGACACGTGTGTCATGTTTTGGGGATCGCTTTGTTTGCTCTCACATAGCATGACATGCCATGGTGGGTTGGGTGGCGGTGCTGGGGAGGGGTTGGGTGACATGGCACTGTTGTCATGTTGTATTTTGCAAGGGGGTAATGATTTTAGCAGCATAGAAGTGTGTCTTTTGATGACACAGCATTGGTGGTGTTTGTGTAGGTAGGGATGCACACAATGTAACACTTCCAGGTGACCAATCTCAGGCTGGTATGGTTGTGACAGTTGACTGTCCCTTATGTCATCATCATTGATTGTCAGATGGTATGTGCCAGGGCTGTGTGCACTCCACAGGGGTGTGATTTTAGGTGAAGTAATTAGCCACCAGCTGCGTACAGGCTGCCTCACCGCGTGCCCTTTACCCTCCCATACGCAGCGGGCATGCATGTGGTTGGGGATGTGGGGGCACCACAATGTCCACGGGCAGGCCCCGGCGTGTTGCAACATTGTGCAGGACACATGCTGCCACTATGATCCTGCACACTACTGGGGGAGCGTATAACAGCTGACCGCCAGAATGGTCAGGGGAGCGAAAGCGTGACTTGAGCACTCCGAATGTGCGCTCCA
The DNA here is from genome assembly GCF_040938575.1 of Ambystoma mexicanum. Lineage (NCBI taxonomy): Eukaryota > Metazoa > Chordata > Amphibia > Caudata > Ambystomatidae > Ambystoma > Ambystoma mexicanum. The sequence continues at coordinate 469,746,253 of NC_090922.1, forward strand.
CTATGCCCCGGGTTGCAATGTGGGCTGTGTTGTATCTTACCTCGGGTGGAGTGGTGGGAGTCCGAATTGGTGTCATCATATGGGTGCTCAGAGGGTAGGCACTGTCCCCTGGGGAGGTGGTGATGGGTATCATTAGAGGGGTTGTGACATTGCTCAGTATCTGACATGCATGCATGTGCTGTGGCATTTATACTCACCGAGCAGCCATGTATCGCCATGCCGCCCAGCTTCTAGGTGCCCGGTTTAGGGTTGACATTCTGTAAATGAAACTGTCGTCGGTGGACCCTGGATAGTTGGCATATACTAAGGTGATGATTCCCTTGGCATCACATACTACCTGGACGTTGATGGAATGCCAGTGCTTGCGGTTTCTATAGATGTGCTCTGATGCCCTGGGGGGACGTAGAGCCACATGGGTGCAGTCAATGGCACCTAGCACTTTGGGGAAGTGTGCCACCCCGTAAAAATCCTGGACGACAGCCTGCCTTTCTGCAGCTGTTCTGGGCAGGTATATGTGCCTGCGGACTGATGGGCGTGCAGTCATGATGGCCAAGACCTGGTGTAGGCAGCGTGACTGCGTGGCCTGTGACACCCCCCCACTATAGCAGTTGTTCGCTGAAATGATCCAGTGGCCAAGAAGTGCAGTACATTAAGGACCTTATGCAGGGGGCTGAGTGCTTGGGAGTACAGGGTGGGTGATGTGAGATCATCCTCCCACTCACTGACCAGGTCGAGTATTATGTGAGGTGGAAACCTGTACCTCCCATACACCTGGTCATCAGGCATCCCAAAAAGGCTGGTTCTGGGTGTAGAAATTCTGGGCCTGACTATCCTCCTCCTCCTCCTGCGGTATCCCACGACCACTGCTGCTAGGAACGGTATATTCATCCTGGCGTCTGTGCTTGTTTGTTGTTTGCGTGCACTTTTATGCTGCGCGGGTCCACGTACGCCTGCTTCCTGCTGGCGTACGTGTTTCCTGATTAGCGCGTCTTTTTGGTGCACGCCTTAGCCCCGTACGATTCCATGAATACGTGTTTTGACCGTGCGTGTGGGCGTTCCGCGCACTTGCCTCCTGTACTTCCCCCGTGATGCCCACATTTTCACAAGTTGTTCCCCATTCCGCGTGTCACGCCCCCTGTTCCTCCTACTTTTGTTGTGTGCGCCACGCTAGGTGCGATTTCGCTGTGCGCTTAGCGCATGCTGTTTGGAGACGTGTGCGCCAGCGTACACCATGCAGAATTTTGGCGCACATCGTGGGATTTACACGTGCACGGACTTCCATGAATCGCTGTGCGCGGGTTTCGCTGCGATTTTCGCACTGGCACTGCGATTCGCACGCTTTCGCACGCTTGCGCTGAAAATTTCAGCGCACATTAATTCTATGAATTGGCCTCTATATTTACATCTCTGAAGGAATAAAGAACAACCTCATTGCCACAGAAAACTCAACAAATCGAGAATTTCTCCCTCAACCTTCCAGATCTTGAAATAAACAACGGTCTAACGAAACTAAGAATAAAACAGCACCAAATGACCGAACTAGTATCTAAATTTGAAAGATCATCGATACCTGACCATGAAAAACTCAACTATGAATGGGTACACAGAGACTACCAGACCTTCAAAAGCACCAATTCCATTGTTATACATAAACACGCATTCAATACGGACATCAAAGAAAGGAAAAAAAATGCTTTAAAAAAAAATACGCCAACTGAAAAAACTAAACACAACAGCAGCAAATATCGCCACAAAAAAAGAAAAACAGAATTATTCCAACTCTATCAAATCAGCCAAGGGATTATTGCAACAAGCGGACGCTGAAGCTATTCTAGCGGCAATGAAAGGGAAAAATACGAAGCAATTATGGTCCCTCCTAAACGGAAACAACAGAACAACAAATATGATCCAAGAAGTCGATCCGGAAGTGTGGACTGCACATTTCAACACTTTATATAACATCAGTACACCTGTACAGACTATCCAACAAGAACCCATCTGTCCACCGTGGAATCTAAAATGGGAAACTGAGGACATCATTCGAGCCATCAGAACTCTAAATCCATCAAGAGCACCAGGCCCTGACGGACTGTCAAACGAAATCCTGAAGGCTGCACCGGAAACCTGGGCTAGCCTATTTTCCCATCTGCTCCTTATCATAGAAAAAACTCAAAAAATCCCAAATAGCTGGACGTTAGCCATCTTGATCCCAATTTTCAAAACCGGTGACAGAAAGAACCCACATAACTGCAGACCCATAGCCTTACTCGACCCGCTAGGAAAACTTTTTGCGAACTTTCTATTGAAAAGACTTACCGATTGGGTAGCAAATAACAGGAAACTAAAAAAAAGGCAAACACGATTTGTAGGCAAAATTGGAACCAACGTCAACCTGATAATACTGAGCCTTCTCAAATACGAAGCTGCACTGAGAAATCAACAGGTTTATGCAGTTTTCATCGACCTAAAAATGGCATTCGACTCAGTAAATAGAACAAAACTATGGACTAAATTAATAACATGGGGCTGTCCACCAGCAATTCTTCATCCAATCAAGCAACTATACACCAAGACCTCAGTCCAAGTCAGGCTAACAAAACATAGGAAAGTTACACAACCGATCAATACTTTCAACGGTCTTAAGCAAGGATGTCCCTTAGCTGCCTGCCTCTATAATTTATACACTTATGACTTTGTCAACTCAATCAAAGATCCACTTGCAAATCCACCGAAACTTAACAATGAATCAGTTCTATCATTAATATCCGCTGATGACATCACAGTCATGGATAAAACCCCATCAGGTCTACAAAAATCTCTGGACAAAGTAGGAATTTACATGAAAGCTAATGAACTTCAGATCAACATAAACAAAACCAAAGTAATGAACTTAACAACCCAAATAACAAAGAAAAACCGAAAAGACCCAAAGTTCTACCTCGAAGGCAAAGAAATTGAAACAACAAATGTCATCAAATATCTAGGGGTAATGATAAATGCGTCATCCACGGAACAACAATGGAAAATGCACATCGAAGACAAAGCTAGATCCCTAGCCAGACTGGGTCGGTTCTATCACTGCAAATTCAGGACATATGCCTTCAAATCAACAATCACTTTCTATAAACAAAAAAGTTGTCGCCATATTGATGTACACTGGCGAAACCCTAGCAAACAACCAAGGACTGAAATGGCACCTCTACGAAGCAATATTATGGAGAAAAACATTGGCATTACCGAAAAGTTTCCCCATGACAAGGATCCGATTCGAATTGGCGTTGCAATCCTTACAATCCATAATACTTTGGAAACAGATGGATCTTTACAGAAAAACAATAAGCCACAAAAAGATCCCAGCCATAGAAATATTGAAAAGCAAAAACAACGCACTGAACGCAACGGTTCTCCAACAATGGACCAATACGATTAAGTCTAAAATGGAAGCTGAAGGCATTACCGAAGAAGCGCTAATTAACAGGCCACAACATGCTAAACTAACACTACAAAGGAACGACTGGATAAAATCTCTCGAAGACCAGACTAACTATAAACACCACCAAGTATGCGAAATAGACATAAGAGCTCTACATGAACTTCCTCCATACTTGACCTGCTTTCCAGACCGACATACCAGAGATCTCTCCTTAAGGTTCCGATTGAACATCCTACCAACTCAAGACTATCTGAGTATCACTCAACAGACAGAAATTAAATCCGCAGATTGCCGTTTCTGACAGAATGAGGGAACCAAAGAGACATTGTTCCATATCATTATGATTTGCCCAGCACTACAAGTAAAAAGAAATCTATTCAAAGAATTCTTCAGAATATCCAAAAAACAGGTGACCACAAAAGAACGCTGGAACCAACTACTAAAAGTTTAACGGCCATCAAATTTTGGATCGAGATCGAAAAGAATATGAAAAACTAAACAAAAGTTTCTGAACGATTCTTTAAAAGACCAATATAATGAAAAGTTTGGTTTACCAAACATACCATTTAAAAAAAAATGCATGTCATTGTATGCAACTAGAGTCAGCACATGCAGGCTGCCCCTGCTACTGGCAGCCTCTCTTGGCATCCCCGGTGCCTGCATATCTGAGCGCCGCGTGGTGCGTGTTTATCGACACATGGGGCTCATTTGGGTGGAGCTGGCAGGTGTGCAGGAAGATGACGCTGTGCTTGCATGAGCCTCTGTTGGTGCAGTTCGCTGCACCACCAAGGTCTGTGCGATCCTAGCCAGGACCTGGGTAACTGCTGATAGCCCCTCGCATATCAGCTTGGTATTCCTGTTCATGGCCCCTGTGATGGCCGCAGTGTTCTCACGTGCCTCCTGCCTTGTCAAAGTACTGTCTGCAACATATTGCTTCACAATGTCCGTGAGCTGATGCTGCCGCCCCTCCATTCGGGACATGCGCCCCTCTACGTCCCGAATAGCTGTAGAGGTGGAAGGGGCTTCTGGCATTCCCCGAGTATTTATTCCTGGTGATTTGTCACCACAGATAACAGAGTGTTTAGTGCACCTTTCCCTTTTTAGACTGTGGGGCTTAATTCAGGGACAAGCAGTTCAGGCTACAGTCATTGTGATCAACGAGCAAGAATGTACAAAGAATGAAAAGAAGGAGCATGAGAATGTACGATGTAGCCTCAGACCACAGTTGACAGTAGAAGGTTTTGCTTGTTTGCGCGACAAATGGAAACATAGGGTAATTACCTGCAAAGTGATATGAATTAGGGGGTTCACTGAAAAGGAAGTAGCAAAAACTAATGAGGAATGCTCAGAGATTTGGAATATCTATGTGAAAATGTTGTCGTGGCTGAAGCCACAAGAGAAACCTGTTAAGATTCAGTTATTTACACATTTCTCCTTATGTTTTAGGGGCATGGGCACTATACCAGTTGAAGTGAACGTAAATTGTACCAAGACTTTGCGTGTTGCAGACTTTGCCGGTCGGACATCTGCTATTCTCAATAGATATTGGGTCTGTGGAACCCTGGCGTATATTCAGCTCCAACTGGCCTAGAAGTGAACTGTCAAAGGACAGAAAATGGTTGAACTTTTGAGAAAATATACCCAGAGTAACTATCTTTTATCAGCTTCTTCAGAGCCTTTAAAGAAGATCCCTGATAATTTTAGATTCTTTAGTCAGACTGACATGATCTCTCCCGGCTGTGGGTGTCCATACCAAACTCTAAGTAGCTCCAGGTCACCAGGTATGAATTAATTCAACTTGTCAATCACTCTGATCTGCTTGAATCTGCTTTTAATGCCATACGTGGGGAGATGAGGGCCCTGCACCTCATGACACTTCAGAATCGGTACACCCTAGACCTTCTGACCACAATGGAAGATGGGGTATGCAAAAGGATAGTGGTTTCATGTGACACATTTGTGCCGCCCAATGATTTGGACAATGCGACCCTATCCCATATGATTAAACCTTTGCATAATCTACGTGTGGCCATGGAGAGAGAGAATGGAATAGAAGATGATACGTGGCTAGATTTAATTTCTGCCTGGGTTCCAACATGGCTGAGTCTGACTGTGAAGATGCTGATGCCCATTTTTGTTTTTTAGCTTGTCCTCTTCTGTTCCTGCCCAGTAATTTTGAGATGCTGTTTTGCCAAGCTACCTCGAACAGCCACCATGATGTCAGTTACTCTGTCTTTGGGTAGAGCCACACCATCTCAAACCATACAGGAATGCAAACTGAGTCAGGTATGAATATAGGGTTTATTGATACCCTGGTACTGTTTTATGTCCTCCACTTGATTTAGATGATCATGTGGAATGTTGGGTAGATTGTGGGGGAGAAATGGGGACTGGTTGGTTTTGCCTTGTACGCTGAAGGAATATTCTAGAAATGGAAAGAGCATGCAGGATGTTTGTTGGGTTTGGGTGCCCAAAGAGGATTGAATCAAGGAACAGGGAATTCATTTAGTAGTTAATGAATTAACTAATGGGGGAATGTTGGGGTGGACATTTGAGGTCCCAATGCAGGAACAAGGTTTATGTTACGCAAGTTGTACTAGGCCATGATGCAGCTGTATTAGATGCGCTGTTGCAACTAAATATGTGTTTTTGTGTAGTTAAATGAATTGGAATAAGTGTTACTTAGCATGCATTTTTGGATACATTGTAGATTTGCAATAGGTAGCAACATAATTAGAAGTAGCCCGGATACACCTTGAAGAGCTTAGAAGCAGGTTTCACCCAGGGGAAATAAATCTTGCACAGTGTTTGTGTGGAACATGGGGTTGGTTGTGGATACATGGAGACATTGCAGAGTGCGGTTTTCACTTAGTTGAGGTTTGGATGAACCGCAGAGTCTTTTGGTTGCAGGAATGGTTTTTGCCTGGCTTGGAGAGCTGGATGACCGAGGTCATGGAAGGGGGTAGGTTTTAAACCGGATATGGACAACTGGTGATAGCAAGGCAAGAAGGGAATGAGAGGTCATCTGGTTGGGTTTTATTGCCGGATTGGATTTGTAGATGCAAGGGGCAATCTTCCTGAGAGCACGTTGGCTTGTTGTTACATGGCAGGTTGAATTTGGGGTTAGTTAATAAAACACATGCAAGGTGCGCTTTAAGGCCAGAGCTTGTCCAGTGTTTTATGGGATATCAATGAAGATAAGCAGGATGTGTAATCCAGGCTATATGATCTGAGGTGGTAGTTGCAGGAATGTAGGAAGAAATAATCTGAGGCGCTGTGCATTTTGGGTGATGAGAATTCTACTGCTGGGTCAAGGGAATGATTATTGTTTCTCTCCCTTCTGTGGTTTTTGAAGTATTTATGAAAAGCCTTGCACATCACTACTGGGTTAAGGTTTCTCTGACAAATGGGACAAGTTAACTGTTGAATTGTTTTGAGTTAATGAACAAATTATATTTTGAGGATGTCATGACTGATTACAATAAAACCACGTATAAAGGGGATTGTGTTTAGTAAATGTGTCCAATGAGGTTAGAGAATGTAGCAGGATTAGATTTCTCTGTATTGCTGTTAGCCAGTGGAATTTATGCGGGATGACTTTGTAACAGAATATGTGTAATAATGTTAATTGTTTCACTGTGTATAAAAGGTGCAACTTTGTTGAGCACTGGAAGGAACTGTTCATTTTCAGCTTCACAAAGCTGGCTAAGCCCATCAGGCAGATTATATGTAATCAAACTTCCTTTTCTGGTAAAGTGCATTCTCTCTTTGTTGGAGCAGATTTTTTGCATTGGGTTTTGGAGTCACATTCCTACAGTACAGCCTGTAAATAAAGCTAAACATAAACATGGTTTATTGCCAATGACAAGTAAATGTTGCCTTTTCTTCCATATCACTGGGATCCAATTTTGATGTAGCACCAGGTTATACTTTAGTCACAGCTTCTGGTGTCTTCTTCGGATAAAACTTGAAAAACAGACTCATCAACTAGGGTATTTGTAAAGGTAAAGGGTCTGGATAGCCCTTTTGTCTCCTCTGTCGCTCCCACCTAATTTCTCCCAATCCAGTTTCCTCATCCGATTTGTTAAGTAAACTAGCACCCGGAGTCCGGGTTCCAGCCAATCAGTAGCGCCGGAGCACAGGTGTTCTTTTATGATCAGAGCTGGACTTCGCTCCTTCAGTCTCTCCCTTTGAAATATCTACATGGAGGTGATTGTTTGTTTGTTTGTTTGTTTTATTTAGTATAGCGCTCCAGACCCCGCTTAAGGACAGGTTACATAGTTACAGTATATAAGCAGTTATACAATTGTGGCGTTAATATGCCATATATAGTATGTGCAGGCAGGAAGTAGGAAACATTTCAGAGTATGTACAATATATACAGTTGGTACTGATCTTAGTATATCTGTGGATTGCCTTCTCCAGAAACCAACTAATGACTAGTCTTCTGAACAATTGGAAGGATTTGGTCAGTTTAATACTCAGTGGCAGGGAGTTCCAGAGTTGAGGGGCGAGGACAGTAAAGCTCGAGCCCCCGCTCTTTTGGCGGAGAATCTAGGCACGGTGAGGCAGAGAGTATTGGATGATCTGGTGATTCTTGTGTTTGGCTTAAGGGAGAGTTTGTTGGTGAGGTACTGGGGGCTAGGTGGTTTAAGGCTTTATAGGTGAGGCAGAGGGTTTTCAGGTCGATTTTTTGTTGAATAGATAACCATTTGCAAGATATTCTTATATGGGAGATGTGCTCTCTCCTGGGAATATTTAATGCTGCTCTCAGCGCATTATTCTGGAGGATCTGAAGTTTCTTGATTATAGCTTGGTTGGCACCAGGGTAGAGGCTGTTGCAATAGTCAAGCTTCGAATGTATGAGGGCCATCGCCAGAATGAGGCAGCTGTTTGTAGATAGAAAAGGTCTACAAGCCCTGATTAATTTTCCTGTGTAGGTGGTAGCTGAGGCGGTCATATTAACTTGTTTGGAGAGTTTGGTATTGGCGTCAAGGTAGAAGCCTAAGGTTTTCACATTATTCACAACTGGTATGATGTTGCCATCTATGATGAAGTTGGAATAATCGGGGTTGAGTTTCTGTAGGTTATTGGGGGACCCGACCAGGAGGAGCTCGGTCTTCTCATCATTCAGGCAGAGGCCATGTGTGGCCATCCATGCCTGAATGATGGCAAATATTTTGTTAATCCTGGTGGCGTCAGTGTTGTAGTTGCCAGTGATGGTGAGGAATATCTGGGTGTCATCTGCGCAGTTGGTGTAGGTGATACCCAGATGGTCGATTTTGTCAAAGAGAGGCTTTGTAAAGATGTTATAGAGGGTAGGGGAGACACAGGACCCTTGTGGGAGACCGCATGTGATGGGGATGGCACAACCGCAGGATCCACTGGGGCACAGATTTGCTTCATCACTCCCAGCAGTTTTAGGAACTGGACTGTCAGGAAACCGATTGTTTTGTGTTTCACGCCAACTTCAAAATGTATAGCTCTTAACTGAGACGACATAGTCCATAAAAATTGTTGAAGGTTTACTTTGAGCCCTTTTTTTGGAACTCTGAGGAACTGCACTATGAACAGGCCCTAAGGAATTGCACATAGAGGGTGCACACTAGTGTCTCTTTTAGGTTCCACGTGATAATGTCCCCGAAAAATGTTGCCATGCAAAAATATTGCAGAAAAATTGCAGTTTTTGTGGAGCCATTATTACATGGAACATTCAGGGGACACCGCCACAACCGCCGAAACCTTCTTTTTTTCAAGGGGAGCGGGGGACACCCCCGCAACCCCTGTTCCCCCTGTCTTTAAATATATGGTCACCTATATGTCACCACAAACTTTCACAGGCAACATTATGTACGGCAACCATGTATATAGGGACATTAATACCTGATACCCTTTGCATCTAGTGTATCCTACTTTAGCCTTGTGTAAATAAGTGATGGATTTCAATAAGATTTGTTTGTGGAACTTCCTCTATGACATTATATCGGCACTGTGTTTATCCAAATTACAAGCTTATCTGTGCAAGACTGTACTAGAACTCCATTTTCTGGTGACGACGATAGACCATCAGCATCATGAACTTATCTAAGAGAAGTCAAAAGGCATCTATCCCTGCAAAGCTGGATCCAGGGGTGTGCACAGAACCCATACAGGAGTGGGAGATACCAGACACAAATCTACAGCCCTCAGTGACATTAATGTTCTGAATTGGCACATTGGAAGGTGTTCACTTATTTTATATTTCTGGTACCATTCTATAGATTTTTTTCCATATGGAAAAACATACGATTTCAAACATTTCATGAACAGTGACCTGTTCTATTCGGTGTGTTGGTACCTATAATATATTTCCAGAATCATATCTCTAAAGATGTCTGTGCACTGAGGACTAAGCATGTTCCCGTCCCCAGATAGTCATCTTTTCCCTGATACCCTGCTTCCCCTCCTCTTCAGAAATTCTGCAAGACTCCCATAACTCCCAAAAGGAGAAGCAGTGTGACCCTGACCCCAATGGAGTGATTCCTGTATAAAACACACATCAGAGCACTGAAGCTTTATTAAGGAGTATATATGATTCACAGTTGCAAATATTTGAATGTCCAGGTGAGTTTTGTGAAAATTGAAATGAGCACCTGGCCCAGTCTACATTATTCACATAGTGATTGAAGGAAGCATCCCTTCTATCATTGATATATTTGTCAAATATAAACATTTGTTGTCATTCCCGAAATGCTCTTTGATTTTATGCAAAGCAGCCAGTAACCCTTGTTGGAGCTATGGCCCCATCTCCTTTTCCATAGAAGTATTTTGAAATAGTACAATAAGAGTCTAAGAGACTGGCCATCTAGGACAGATATCCTCTGTCAAAAAGTAATTTGAAAGGTCGTTCTAGATTTCAATAATGTTCTTTGCTGAGTAAGACAAGTGTCACAGTCTTACTATGACTGCAATATATACTGGAAGTGATGATTAGAAATGAACATTGTAACATTTTAAAAGGAGACCGTTTAGAATGGTAATGCAATTAAACAATGTACTTTATATTTGCTTCTTTTGCTGCAAATACACACCACTTTGTCTCTAAGATGCCCTTTCTTCGTGGAAAGGGTGGCACTCATATTAAAACCTATAATCTGTTTCGTCTGTGAGCACCAAGGCAATGTTTCATTTTGCATGCTGAGCACTGATCGGTTGATGGGGTGATTGAGCCAGTGCATTTGTTACAGAAAGCACAAACACTAATAATTAAAAAAATATCGAAAATAAACGCAGTTGTAGAATCGGCACCCTGGTCCCCTGGTCCCTTACAAGTTCTGTCGTTGCCCCGGTATATCCCGCAGAGCCTATCTGGATCCACCTTACCTCCCCCATACGCAATGCATCCTTCGTGTGATGTGACATTCCTGCAAGGCACATATTATTCCAATGTATGTCTGCAAGTACCAGGCCGGACATTACCTTGGAGATGCCTCTGTCTCTGTTACTCGCATTTCACTTGTAACCTTAAAATAACAGCATGCCCCCCTCCCCTTACCTCTTCTTCATTGTATCTGTGTTTTTTCTCCGGACACGCTGCTGTCAGCAACGGCTGGGGCGTCTCTAGCAAATGCACACCATACCATGCAACTCTTGACCATAAAGAGACAGACTACAGAGACAAAGAAGGTAGAGAGACGAAAGTGAGAGAGTGGGAGGGGAGGGTGAGAGAGACACACGAAGAGAGAAAGCGAGAAAGACGGAGAGCGAGAGAGAAAGAGATAGAGCGAGAGAGAGTGAGAGAGAGAGCGAGAGAGAGAAGGAGAACTGGATTGACGTATTTGAAGCTGGGTACTGCTAGTTCTCTATGTTTTCCTAGACAAAGAACTGAATGTTGTAGTCATTCTGATGGGATTGTTCAGGGATACATTTTTAATTCACCAGATTTCAAGCGAAAATCTGAAAGGTCGTGCATCAAACTTGGCTTGCCTCTCTGCACAGCTTCCTCCAAAGGCTGCCTAATATTCAGCATGCCCCAAACTCTGTTCCCTCTCGTTTCTAAGTTCATCCTCTCCTCTTGTTGGCCACCGCAGCCCTCTGCCCCCACCCACAGTATTTGGATTGCAACCAACAACTACCTCACCGATTCCTTAAACTCGTTTCTTTCTTCTCACAGGAAAACATTTTAAAAATAGCTCTTCGAATTGTATAGGATACGACATCCATCACAGCACGGTGACAAGGCAGCTTGATCACGTGGGCTTGAAAGAGCATGGCCGCTGTGTGACACAGACAGCATCTTGACCACCTCTAACGCTGACTTTTCTGTGGTTATCCTTTCCCAATCCAAGATGGATGACATTTCTGGTAAAGATGGGTAGAGTGAACCACAGACACCCCACAGCTGTAACACTGACACCAAGCCGCCATCTTCTCATTATAAAAGAAACCAATAATGAGGACGCATTGTCAACTTCCTTGCGCACTAAAAATAAAAAACGACTTAAAAAAACACAGGTTGTCTTGCAGCCTTTTCATTTCGATTTTCTGGTAGCTGTATGGAATGATGAGCATAGCTCAGGATTCGTGCGCTTTGAAATCCATTGGGCCTCATTACACGGTAGGCGGTAACCATGGCGCTATTAGCGCCATGTTTGCCGCCGGTATTTTACCGTGTCCGCCTTGGTGGATGGCAGAATTACTGCCCTACTCCAAGGTGAGCGGGGGCGGTAATTCCCCATTCACCAAGGCACTTCCCCATTCCCATTTATGCCCCCATAGGGCTCAATGGGAATGGGGAAGGAGCTAATTACGGTACAGCAAATTGCAGTACCGTAATTAGCACCAAGGTCCCTTTGCGGGCCCGTTTACCAGCCTTTAAGGAACGGGCCCGCAAAGGGACCTCGTAGTAAGGTGGTAAGGGTTTACCGGTACCGGTGCCCTTACCAGTACCGGTAAACCCTTACCGCCTATCGTGTAATGAGGCCCATTGTGTAGGCACATCATAAATACCCAATGATTACAATAAATAAATAAACCAACATGCTTATCTGATTGGATAAAGAATCATTTCCTCTGTAGTTTGAAGCAGAGCAACTATGGTCTGATTGGTGGATCTGGTCCCTCAGCCCAATGCCAGGAGACAGTGCTCTAGGAAGACCACCCATGGAGCAATGGCTGTGCTTTAGTTCCCCTTTCTGCAAAGCCGATGAGCATTTAGAACCAGGGCAGCTGCTGCTGTTAAGCCAGCTGTGTAAACTCTGTGCTTCCATATACTTCTCAAGCAGAGAGAGGCTATTTCAGTCTTTCCTAAACTCACTGTGCACTTCAATTAGCAGCATGGCATTTCCAGTGGGACCAGGAGGCTATTCTGGGCTCTGGGAATGCCCAGTATAGGGTTGAGTTGCCCCACCTCACTTTTGACCATCTTGTGTGAATGTCAAATATATCTTACCACTGATAAAGGTGGAAATTGGCCTCTTTATTCCGCTGATCTGCTGGAAATCGAAGGGATGCTATTTTTCAAATGCATATTCCGGTATTGGTTTGGGGTGAAGAAGACATGTGTAACCTCATTCTGATGAGGGGTTGTGATCTTGAATGGGGATTGTAATGGATAATGGGAATGAACCAGAGACCTTGGACTGGTGATGGGGAGAGAAAGGAAGAGTACAAACTAACTCTGTGAGCATCGGCTAGTGAGGGGGGTGGGAGGTGTCCACTCTGTGAGATTCTCGTGCTGGGTGCATTAGGTGGATTAAAACAGCAATGATTTCAGTGGTCTGAATTTAAGTCAATCTGTGTCTTGTTTCTGGGTAATTGGAAAGCATTCCACAGGGAAGAGCCTTGACGGTGGTGGGATCTACCACCAAAATGTGTTTTTTGTTTTGCACTGCCAAATAATACATGCAACAAGTTGGTGGTAGATCTCTTTCTTCGGCTGGGGCCTCTCTCTGGAACAGCCGCCCTGCTTCTCTGAAACTTGAGGAGAACCATCTTTGTTTCTGGAAGCACCTCAAGACCTTCCTCTTTGCATCTGCATTCTCTCTTCCTCTCCCCTGCTGATCTCTTCTGTTTCTGCACTGGGCACCTGACTACACTCTGAATTCCGGCCCAGACCCCTGCCCACCCAGCTGCATACCCGCCCTGCCTCCTGGCAACCCCTTGCACTTGGGTCTGTATCTGCACCCCTGCATTCCCCTTACCCGCACTTATTAGACACCCGTTGTCTGCGCTAAATTCTTGCACTTGACTCCTGCTGGCCGCACTACCTGTTGTTGTTTTGATTTCTTGTTCAGTACATCCCACTCCTCCCCTGCACCTTGCACTTTCCCCCTCTTCCCTCTGCCATGCACTTGCGTGTTCTCAATCTCACTGGGCCTAATATGATTGTTGTTTTGTCCCCCTTTGTACTCCTCCCTTGCCTCGTCGCGCCCTGAAAAACTTGTGTATGGGCGCGAAATAAATAAAATATCATATCATATCATGCACATATATGCCCAAGTGCCTATTGATTACGTTCAGGTGCCACAAAGGATACCACAGAGAAGGCAAAGGCAGAATACAATGTACAAAAGATAGCAATCCTGGCTGGACACCCATGAGGAGACATGTACTTGTCAGCCCCCACCTGCCCCGATCAGCCCACCAAGCCCCTCAGACACCTACAAATACACTGGTGTCACCTCCCCCATGCATTATCAGCACCATGTGTACACTGGTTTTAAAACTTCTGAGACGAGGGAACATGTTCTAGGTGGTGGCACTCACCACTGGAGGACAATGAGGAGATGCCGCTCCTGGTGTCTCATGCTTCGACAATGTGGCAAGTATACCTTCCTCCCTCCTACCCCTACCACTACCCGCATCACCTGCTCCCCAAACTGACACCATTGGCTGTACCCTCCTAATCCTCATGATGGCAAGAGTGTCAGCCATGAAGGAGGGCAATGAGCAAGTTCTTCAGAATGGGAGGGATCAGGTGGCAATGTTCATCTCCATGGAGCAGGTCATTTCCTTGAGGAGTCAACCACCGTAGCAGGAACCAGCGGCTGGCTACACCCTGAAAGAGGCCATGTTGGTCAAGGCTTGTGAGACCAAATTGGGGCGGGGGCGTGATGCTGAGGGCCTGTACCTCGAAAGCCCAGAAGGAACCTAAGGCAGCGGAGAAGCAAACCTCCTGATAGATCACTACCCACATGAAGGGCTCATGCAGCACCTTAAGTGTGGTACAGTGTGTAGCCCAGTCCACACCAGCTGACAGATGGATAATGGCAGTATCTGGCAGACTCTTTCGCCATTGTCTTCTATTGCACTGGGACAGCGCACCATCATCTGCTGTCCCTTCCACCACCTCCAACTCCTCTCCTCTGCACAGCATTCCCTAGACCGCCCTCTCTGCAGAGAAGCACCCAGAATGCTTGTGGCTGACTCACCACCCTGAAAAAGCCCCAACGCCTGAAAAAGGGGCATTCACTGCCCCTTCCCCACCTTTCTTGAACTATGTTTCACCACTCGGTACATGCATTTAGAGAACCTTTGAAATGCGTTTGCCAATGCCTTATTGGGAGAACTCTTGAATATTGTATGACACCCCAACGCCAATTTGGAGAGGATTTGACCCCCCACACATTTTTCAGAAGGTATGGCTTTTGCTTGACCCCATAACCCCTCATTTGGTGTACCTGTGGACTTTGAATGACCCATTCTACCCATTGGAGAACTGTTAGATTTTATTTGGACCCGCCACTGTGGCGAAGGCTTACATTTTGTTTGACCCTCCACACCATAATTTCGACAACATGCTGATATTATGTGTACCCTCTTTGGCACACTTGTGATAATCTGGGTGCCATATGTCTGTCTGCCCCATCATCACGCTTACCGCCTTTTCCCTCCTGGTCATGGCTGTACTATGCAACATGCAGCACAGTGATGCCATCTGACCAGCCATGTCAGGCCTGTACCATAACATTCCCCCAGGAATCCCAGTTCTATTCTGTGGTTATGTGTGTGAAGCACCCTGGGCCAGGCGATAGAGACAAGGAGCAGGGACCAGTCTGAACCTGTTGTGTAATAAATAGTAAAGCTTCTTTATTCTTCTTCGTTACAGTTGCAGGTAGAAATACAGGAGCACAGGGGATGCGCTTCCTTCTGTTTCCCTCTCACACTCCAAGTTCCGAGCCGCCATCCTTGGAACCTGAGCACCCCAAGTTCCACACACATCATCGCATTCCACACACCTCACATCACAAGCACTCATCATGCACAGACACCGAACAACAACAGTGTGCCTGTGGGTAGTAGTCAAGTCTTTTTGTCACAGGCTGGCGTACCAGTGTCACTACCACAGTTGCTGGTGTATCCAGAGTTCCCTGCACAAAGGATGGAGGAAAAGGTTTCTTTTGGTTCTTTATTTTCCTTTTCTTTCTTGTGTTATGGTTTGAATGAAGAGGTTTCAGTAATGGATGTTGTGCACACAGGACCATTTGCATATTTGCTTTCCCTCGTGTGCCTCCCAGGATAATTAGAGAGAATGGGTCTGTTGGGAATATGACATTTTACTCTAAATGCCACGCCCTGACATCGGGAAAGCACGTGAGGATTTTTAGAAACGCTGGGCTGTGTGATTCCAGTGGCTGTGCCACTGGACACAGGAATTAGCTGCTTACCCGGAAGTGAAACACAGGAAGCTATTGCTGTATCAATGGGTTCTGGGTCAGCCCGCATGTCCCCCCAAGACTGAGTGAATTGCTGGTATATACCGCTGGTAGGTGGTGAGTACTAAGTGTCACTAAAATCTAGGGCTAAAAGGGCGTGGGCACCATCAGCACAATCCTCCTCCGTTGGTGACATTCTGAGGGGCTGCCTGTGGGGCAAACTCAATGGGCTGCCTGCCGCATCTCTCACAGAGCAGTTGCAATCAATATGGACATTATAGTTAAAAAGTGTCCTGTTGCTCCTTTCATGATGTCGGGATTGGTAGTTCCTGAAACACAGCGCTTAATTACATGGCAAGAAGAAATGGACATTGCAGGCACAGGCCACGCGCCAGTTGGCGCCACCACATTATTATCATTTGCACTGCAGGATGTTATATTAACTTAAAAATAGCATTCCAGGAAACCACCAGGGGGCGCAGATGACATGGCTGCCTGAGCCCTCGTCTTCCTCGAAACTCACACAGGAATGGCGGTGTGCTTGCGGTAACCCAGTCCCATTCGAGAAATAAGTAGCCGACATCCAGCGGTCTAACAGATGGAATCGGCGAGGGTATTCCTCCGAACGCAGCCCAGACCAGCCTACACCCGAGAGGCCCTACCACAGCACTCAAGAACTTCTGAGTGCACAGTCAACCCCGCCCGACGTGAAACACAGTAGATCGCCGGGGAGGGGCCATTGTAACGAACGCAGCAAGAGCGGGACCCCCAACACCCACAGACGAGTCACAAAAATGGCAGCCTGATTACACTGTTAACAACTGTCCAGCAAGTCAGCACAGAAAGCGAGAATAGAGGCACCGCCCGGGGACATTGCACGGGGAGCACTCTGCAAAAGGTCAGTGCCCACAGAAAGAACGGGGGGATAGAAGTGGGTATTAACTGCACATAAACGGGAATGCGCTGTGAGCGGTGAATGTCACACGGCCTGGGAGCGCCTGCAAGACTTGGCCACAACTGCCCCCCAAGACCACCCGGGCACTCAAACAACTCAGCACATTGTCGGAGAGGGGTTGCTGCGATTCAATCTGCAAGAGCGGAGCTCCTGCCTCCCCATACTAGCCTCAAAGATGGCGGCCTCATTGCGCCGTTTCAAACCGTCCTGAGAGCAAGCACTTGGAGCGAGGTGGGAGGCATTTCCCAGAAACACCGCAGGAAAACGCCCTGTAAGAAGTCGGTGCTCACGACCATAGTTAGGGGATAAAATCGAACACCATCAGCGCACAGTTTTGGTTGTGTTGGGAGAGCGGCACAGACTCAGAAGCACAATTAAAGCCTTGCTGCAACTCTCCTCCCCAGACCAACGGGGCGCAAGGACAAAGCAGCACATCAAAGCCAGAGCGACAGTGCATACCCAGTGCCAAACACTGAACAAACCCTTTGTAACCATAGGCCAACCACCTTAGGACAGACACTGAGCAGCGGCACACACCCCCAAACACTACATACCCATGCATGAAAGTACAATCCACTGTCACTGCAGGCATCTGGCGCAGAGAAACAAAGACCAGAGCAGGCACAAGCGCTTTGATCAAGGGGCCGGCTGCCATCTGAAACGGTTAACATATCACGTAATTGCACATAAACTACAGGGGTTTCGCCGCACGAGCCCAAGCATGGCAACCCCACCCCCACAGGTCTGCCAATCATATCAGGAGGCAATCAAGAAGCATCCAAAAAAGCAGAAGTCCTGCTACTCCTTGAGGAAATCAGGTCAATGAAGAGCGCCATGGCAACTATAGTCAAAGCCCTGCAGGATATTCAACAAAATCGAGGACAAGGTGGAAAGCCCTGGAAAACTACCAGCCTTTGAGTGACCTGGTAGAAATGAAGGCGGGGGGTGCTGCCAGGACTTGGAGCAAAGAAGTTTGTACTTGGCGGCCAAGGTAGACAACCTCAAGAATCGCAAAAGGAGATCCAATATACGCATACAGGGCCTCATTGAGTCACCGAATTAAACTCTTATCAAACCTGGAAAATCAAGTGAAAGCCTTGGTCAACTCCCTGTTTGCCAACCACTAATGCCTGACCTGGAGTTTGAAAACAGTGCATCGGGCAGGAGGCCCCCCAAATGGTCCGAGGTCGGGACTAGCAAAATGCCACCACTACAGGCACAAAATGGAAATTGTGCAGTGGGCGAGAGAACAGGAGCACATTGACTTTGAGGGCTCGCATGTTAGAATCTTTCAAAACCTCTCAGCAGTTAAAAAAAAAGGATTGTCACTGATTAACTACATGGCTATGCAAACAAAAGATCCACTATAGATGGGGCTTCCCCTTTTTGCTATCCTTTGAACACTGCAATGAGGAATACTGGTTGGTCGCCGCGGAAGAAGCAAACAGTGTCCTACAGTGCTTAACAACGGGAGCTAGTGGGGTCGAGATGGAGGAACTTCCGTCCTCCTTCCGAATCACACAGATGACTAGAGCGAACGATCAGACATAAGCAGACAATCCTACTTCCCAAGGACAATGAGGAGTGCATCTTGGCTTGGGAGTGGGACATCTTTGAAAAGGTGATGCGTCCACCTTTGGATGAAGGCCTGACTATTTTCTTTTCTTTCCTTTTCATACTGGGTCTTTACGTGTGGTTAGCAAGCTGCAAGCGTTGATTTGAAGCAAGTAAGATATAGTTAACCAAGTTGTGAGTTTTAAGGAGTCCCCCTCAATGGGGCACTATGTTTTTTTCTAGGGCGTCTCCAGTTACAAGGAGCAATTTCTTTCTTTGCTTTTTGCAGTTTAGCAGGGAGTCGGAGGGAGAAAGGGGAGGGAATGCTCGATAGGAGGGAAGGCGAGGGGGTTAGAGACGAGGGAACTTCAGCACAGGGTACACTTTCAAAGAACTGCACACAACGCATTTACATGGATGGCACACCTGAAGGGAAATAAAACCCTCAAGGCCACAGCTGCTATGGGCATGAGAGGGTGAATACATGCACTAGGAACGCGGCCAAACACTAGATCATCTTTAAGCTATGGATTTGGTGAATAACTCAGTTCGGTTTGGGTCCTTCAATGTAAAAAGCCTCATCTCACCCCAAAAGCGATCAATGTTGGTAAGGGCATTTAACCCGTCAAGCCTAGAAGTCCTATTTGTGCAAGAAACCAAATTACAGAGAGGAGAGGTATTTGTACTAAAGGTAAAGCAATATGGAGGAGCCATTTGGGCATAGGGACCTGCAAAAAAGGGAAGTGTAGGCATGTTATATCTGCATCAGTGAGGTTACAGATCACACAAACTCACAGAAACATGGACGGGAGGTACCTGGTGATCAACAAGGTCATTCAAACGAGAGCAGTAACATTGTGCTCGGCCTACGCGCCCAATAGCCAACAAATCTCATTCAGCAAAGAGCTCTTTGCTTTCCTAGATAACTGGAAAACAGGGGCACTGATTTGTGGTGGGCACTTCAATATGGTGATGGATCCTGCTCTTGACTGGGTTTCATATAGGGAGGGAGCCAGTCCGCCCCGATGGAAAGGGCTTTTCCAACCCCTTTTACAAAAGCACTTCTTGGTTGACTCGTGGAGATCCTGTCACCCACAAACCAGAGCATACACGTTTTAATCTCCCCCACATCAAACATTCACCCACATAGACTACATCATTTTGGTGGCGGCACATGAGCATAACATCGCAAAAGCAGCCATTGAATTAGTAGGTTGGTCAGACCACAACATGAGCACCATAGACCTAGATCTAGGCCCGAGTACTACGAACGACAGAAGCTGGATATGCAACGACACGCTATACAAAGACCAGGTCTTCAGGGATTCACTCTATGTCAAAATTACAGAATTCTTTGAACGAAATAACACGGGTGATCCCCCCGAACCACAGTGTGGGAAGCAGCAAAGGCCACGATGATGGGGCTACTGATATTGCAGGGAACCTTTGTAAAAAGTACTAGACTGCTGCGGGAGACATCCCTTCGGAAAGAAATAAGACATAAAGCAGCAGACCGTCAAACGGGGTAGGAAATCCAACAGATGCACTGGCAGATATAAGGGAGTTTAGACAAGAGCTTAAAGAATTATGGAGTGGGAAAACATTGATGCAGCTTAGGTAGGTAAAACAAAGGTTTTGTAAAAAAAAGGGACAAGGCTCACACATTACTAGCAGCTAGATTAAGACGGCAGAGAGCCGAAAGAGCAGTGTACAAAATCAGAGATCTAAAGGGGAAAACGCTGAACAAACCAACTGAAATCACGGCTCAGTTCACCCAGTTTTATGAACAAATGTACTCAAAGCACAGATATGGACCAACTGTGCGTCCCAATAGAATTGGAGGAAGAGAGTGCCACATTCTCAAAATTAAAGGCAGGTTCAGTCCCAGAGCAAAACAGCTTTACCCCAGCATTTTATAAAACCAACAGCGGGGCCATAGCACCCTTCCTGACTCATCTCTTTGATGACATCACAGAGACGGGTCAGGCCTCAGAACCTTTCACAGAAGCAAATAATTATCATTATCCCCAAGGAAGGGAGGGACAAACTCAAGAGTGGCACCTACAGGCTGATCTCTCTGATAAATGTTGATGCCAAAATCTACGCCATCATCCCTGTTTATAGGTTAAGCAGGGTACTGCCAGGGTTCATACATCGTGACCAGGTAGGCTATGTGGAAGGGTGACAGGGATCCGACAACATCAGCAAGACTCTGGATCTAATGGCGTCACTAGACGCTCAGGACATAGGTTCCACCCTAGTCTCAGTGGACTCTGAGAAAATGTTTGACAGGGTTGAGTAGCTGTTCATGCTAACAGTGTTGCGAAAAGCTAACCTGGGCACACGCTTGTTTAGAGGTGCTCAGGCTCTATATCACAACACAAAAGCAAACATAGTGGTATCTCCCCTTTTTGCCTTGAGTCGAGGGACTAGGCAACGCTGCCCCTTATCACCTTTAATTTTTGCACTGGTTTTGGAACCACTGGCCCAAAACATGTGAGAAAACACTGCAATTACTCGAATCAATACATTTGGAAAGGAATACAAAGTGGCGCTGTTCGCAGACGATGTCTTAGTATATCTGACTCACCCAACCCAGTCCGTCCCAGCTCTCCTCACTGCAATTGCCAAATACAGGACCCACTTGGATTTTCGCATTACTTATAAAACAGATATCCTGCCGCTAAAGAATGGCGGATCCTTCTCAGAAGACCTATTAAGATGCTTCGGCTTGAAGCAAAAACATGGAAATATCTGATGTTTTGGAGTGACCATCACTAGGCGGTTAGGAGACCTGTACCAGGCAAATTTTGCCCCACTTTGGATGGCAATTAATAAAGATATCCAAAAATGGATGACGCTGAAACTCTCCTGGCCGGGCAGGTTCACAATGATCAAAATGAACGTTCTTCTGCGGCTTTTCTTCCCTTTTCAATCACTCCCAGTGGCACTTCCATATACATACCACGTTGATGTGAAGCACTCTCTCTTGGCCTTTCTGTGGGAGGGGAAAAGACCCCACATTGCCCACAAAACAATGGGCCTCATTCCGAGTGTGGCGGTAAGGGGTTAACAGCGCTGGTAAGGATGCCGGTGCCGTTAACCCCTTACCACCGCATTCCGAGGTCCTTTAGCGGCTCCCGCTAAGGGCGGCTGGTAAAACCAGCCGCCCTTAGCGGGAGCCGCTAAAGGACCAGGGAGCTAATATTAGTTATTAGTTATTAGCTCCCTCCCCATTCCCATTGAGCCCTATGGGGGCTCAAATGGGAATGGGATGGGTAAATTGAATGAGGAATTACTGGGTCCTCCAAGGTTGGAATGGCCCGTTAATTCCTCATTCAAGGAACCTGGACCCGACCCGAGTTTGGAGGCAGCCATGCCGCAAATACCGGCATGGCTACCTCCAAACTTGTAATGAGGCCCAATGATTCTTCCAAAGGACAAAAGGGGCATGGCATATCCAGACATCTATGAGTATTACTGAGCAGCAAAACTTCGTGTGTTGCTAGACCATATGAGAGAATCAGGAGAAAAGCAATAGGTACACCTAGAAAAGGGATATCCTGTACCAGTCACACTGGGAGAATGGTTATGGGTCTCGCAAAGGCTATTACCAAGAAGAGTGTGCAAACACCCAATCCTGGCAAATATGTGGTCCCTCTGGAAAAATAAATCAGACATGAGCGGTGTCACCACATGGCCATCTCCCTTAAGCTGCATCTGGGCTCCCCCGGTTTGAGATCTCATGGTTGACCCAATCCACTTTCAACCACAATACGAGCAGGGATTTGTCAGGGTGGGGCAGCTGTGGACAGATGGGGTCTTTCTGACCAAGGAGGAGCTAGAGAGCGCTCAACAGGGTCAGCAGATCCAACTATTGCTATACCTACAACTAAAAAGTGCACTGACAGATCCACAGTGGAACAAACAGCCCCAGCGACAACAGACTCCATTTGAGAGCGTCCCTGAACACCCACCAGGTCTCCAGTGGTTGATAGCGAAACTCTACAGTGCTCTGTGGAAAAGGGGACATCTACCAACACCACACACACAAGCTCGGTGGGACAAGGACCTGGGGTGGGACGGCAACCTAGAGGGATGGGCCGCAGTCTATTGGGCGTCTGGCGCTCAACAATTTCGGTCCAATATAACATTCACAACAGCAGATTGCTCATGCAGTGGAACCTCACCCTCCAGAGACTAGCCAAAATGTACCCGGGGGTAATCTGTACTGTTGGTGAGACTACTCAGTGGTTAGCAATTACTGGCACCAATGGTGGGATTGCTCCAACGTTCAAACTTACTGGACGGAAATCCTCGGCTGGATCCATGACATAGAGGGTATCGTGAGAGCAAAACCCCACTCTTGGTTTTTTTTTGGTATTAAGCTTGTGGATGACCAGTACTTAGTGTTAAAACATATGCCCAAAAACCTACTTCTAGCGGCTCAGGTGTGTCTAACGATAAGGTGGAAGGGAAGTTCGCGACTGACAAAAAAGGAATGGCTAGCAAAGCAAAGGAGACATATGACATGGAAAGTCTTACAGCAACAGTATTAGAATCGCACTCAGATATAGACGCAGTGTGGCTCCCTGCCGTATCTCACACTAACTTGAATGGCCGCCCAGATCACTGCAGTCCCAAAAGCTGCAAGTCAAAAACTAGATGAGCATTTACTACGTGCTGAATCCTTTTGTTCTCTCACAGTTTTTTAATTGCAGGGGAGGGGGAGAAAAAGGTGGCGGGGGAGGGTGGGCAGGGGAGAAAATGCAAAGTAGGCTTAGAATGTTCATGATGATCAGAGTAATTTGCTCCGCCAGGTTCGAGGTTTGAATATCAGAAGGAAACCGAGAAGCTGCCTAAACATGTACTATTGTTTCAATATAACTGTTTCTTTTTGTTTGATCTCGTATAATGACTGGCAGATGTAATGCAATGTAATTACTGACCATATTTTTTCAACTTCAATCAAATACCATTTTCACCCAAAAAAATGGTTGACACTTTCACACAAAGCATAATGTTGGCAAGTACGGGTAGGGGTATCCCAGATGGCCGCCCCATAAATCTCAAGACCGTTGACCAATGCTGTCGAAACTAAATAAAGCAAGCCCTCACCATGCTTGTCCTGGCCATTTTAGAGGCTGAGGAGACGTGTGAGAGCCGCATCCCATCACCATTGTGGATGCCACTTCATAAAGGTATGCGTAAGGCCACAAGTATTAGGCCAATGATGAAGATAGTCAAAGAGCATCTGCCATTTTAGTTTTGGATTTCCGATCTTCGCAACACTTGGCTTGTTTGTGTACAGTTGTGATGTGTGTTAACTGACGCAGTTGCAGACTTTGAAGACCACTGGTTGGAAGTTCCCTTTGTCACGGGCCCAGAACGTGCTTTGTAACGCAGTCGTTATTTTGACGGCAGGTTAGTAGACGGTCTTCTTCTGAAGTGGACTTGTTGCATTGCTAATGGAAATAAAGACCCTTTTCAACCTTTTAGTACTTGTTTTATCTGCAGTCCTTTGCCTTCTTGATGACCAGATGTTGCAAAGTCAGGAGACATGGGAGGTCATGTTACATATCCGTTGGATCCGTAAGAAGCGAAGAATAGGTGGTTTACACTTTTACCACCATCTTTACCAATTCACCGGATTTTCAACAATTTGTTAGTCAGAGTTGGGGAGCAGGATGGACTTTACATGTTTGCTTGCTCTTCCCGCTCCAACTGACAAATGCGGCTGCATTGCGGGCAGCATGGATTTTCATGCTGATGGTAATGCAATGGACTGCTATGGAATATGGCTAAAATTACCACCTGCGAAAAGCAGGTGGATTCCATTGTAAACGCCTCCCGTGATCGTTTTTTGTGAAAGACATTTCCACTCATCCAAAAATGTATTGTAAAAGTAGTGGGCTGTTTATTTACATCACACTTCTTGCCAAAGTCCGGCCTCTAAGTGCCAGACCGGGTATCTAACCCAAGCTGCTCAGTGTTGTCTTGCTTTGAGGATAAGCACGTTGCCCCTGTGCTATCAAGCGTAAAGGCGATTTTGCCTTGGTATTACTATTCATTTTTCCATTATGTGGTGGTCAGAAATTGCACGGAGGTGACCTTTTGCACTTGGGTAGCCCCCTAAATGCCTTCAAATGACAACGAACCGCAATGGTTACTATTTCTCATCCAAATCGCGGAAGAGGTGCGGTACGTATCTGCGGCAACGCGCCTTTTCAAGAGTTGATTGTGTTGCTATTAACATCTGCAGCACGGAAATACCTACATGTTTACTGAGAAGGTGTTCTCCTTTCATCAATATGCTTTAAATTATGTTTTGGTGGCACTGCCAAATGCTGGGCATCTACAAGAGCAGAAAGTAGAAAGCATAGACTGTGGAAGGTACCCCCGAGTCAATCAAAGCATTTCTTTGAATGACACTTTAGTCCTAATTACTATGTTCATGTCCATATCCATGAGTATGTTTACTTTAGTTTTGGCTATTGTACACCTATTAGCCAAATCTAGTGCATTGGAGTACAGCGAGGGGAGGGATGGGGTATGAGGAGCGACACACAGCTTGTGAGTGTTCCTAGGGATTCATTCACCCATTGACTGCCCATGACCATTACCGCCACATTTAAGGGTCTGCCAGATCATGACCTTGGCAGATTTCCCCCCAGCTCTGAGCTGGGGGGAAATCTGCGGCAAATTTGCAGATTTTAGGGGCATTTACTGCCGGTGGATTTCCCCAATGCGGAATGAGGAATTCCCAAACGGGCCCAATGGGGAGTGGGCAATAAATAACCATTCCGCCAAACCCGTGATCCGTGGCTAACAGCGCCGGGCGGTTTGGCGGTAGGGCTATTAGCGCTGGCGCTAATAGCGCCGGCGTTACCGCCTAACTCGTGATGAGGCCTACACAGCCTCATCACGAGTTTGGCGGTAACCCTTAAATGCAGCGGTAGTGCTATTACTGCTGCATTTAAGGGTCTGACAGCTCATGACCTTGGCGGATTTCCCCCCAGCTCTGACCTGGGGGGTAATCCGCTGCATATTTGCCGATTTTTGGTGTGTTTACAGCCGGCAGGAAATCCACCGGCAGTAATAGCATTAATTTTCCCCATTGGGCCCAATGGGGAATGATGAATTCGCGAATGGGTCCAATGGGGAATGGGCACTAACCGTTCCGCCAAACCCGTGAACCGCCGGGGGGTTTGGCGGTAGGGCTAATAACACCAGCGCTAATAGCACTGGCGTTACCACCCAACTCGTGATGATGTCCTGCCTTAAACTTTATCCGCTTCTCCGCCGGGAGCCAACGCAGTGCTCGCAGCGCCAGGGAGATGCTCTCTCTGACCAGCCTTCATCGGCGCCCGGGCTGCTGTGCTCTGTATTCTCTGTACTCTAGCTACCGGAATCTTGGGCAGGCCTAAATAGAGTGTGTTACAGAAATCTAGGCCGCTTGAGATGAAGGAATCCACCCAGCTTTGCGTGCCCCCCATGTGGCCGAAGGCGGGGTTTGGCAATCACTGGGTCAGGAGAGAGGGATAGGAGATCATGTGGGGCTGTGGAATGCAGGAAATGCAAAAGGGGGCGATCAACTTCACCTGAGCCTCATTCAGAAGCGACCCACCGAAAAGAAACACGCTACTCTGGGAGTCATGAATGGTGTTTACGATCAAGTGATCCCCACACAGTTTGGGAGTCAACATTACTCGTCAGCCAAGTGTGGCTTTGACGACATAGTGAGCACACAATTGTGAAAATAACCTGTGCACCCTATGGAACACATTGTTTTTTGCACTGAGGAAGGCCGGGCTCCCCGGAAACAGTTTGAGCCTGAGGCCGAAACTTGAGTTGGCCCCGAGTTCTCGCACATTTAAATGACTTACATGCCAGTAATCATTGGTTACAAGTTTTTTCTGTATTTTTGTTTTTCATTAGTATGTATGTAGATTTACAACTTATGTTTTGGACACAAGTAGCACAATATTTATTATAGTGGTGCCGATGGGCAATAATTACCTGTCATACTTTTTAATAGGATTTATGCATTTTACCTTTGAGGTATTTGTAATGTATGTTGGATGATTGAAGTTAGAAAGTGGATGGATGTTTGACA
The DNA here is from genome assembly GCF_040938575.1 of Ambystoma mexicanum. Lineage (NCBI taxonomy): Eukaryota > Metazoa > Chordata > Amphibia > Caudata > Ambystomatidae > Ambystoma > Ambystoma mexicanum. Next base: position 469,772,946 of record NC_090922.1, read on the forward strand.
TTATGGTTTTGGTGGGTGGTTTTGTTAAAAGGGAAAATGTGTTCAATTGATCATTTTGAAATTAGTTTATGATAATTGGTTATACAAAACCTTCTGTCCATCCGACTTTGCTTATGAGACATCCATATTTTGTATGTGTTGAATACATTTTATATCCTTTTATGATGGTGTGCCCTCTTTGATCTTTGCCTAATTGCTTATGCATATGAATGACACATGGGTTGTTTTTTGTTAGCCTGCACCCTGGTTCTTGCATTCTGTATTCTCTGCAATCTACTTACTGCACTCTCGGGCAAACCTGAATAGAGTGCATTACATAAATCTAACCTGCTTGAGAAGGAAATCACCATCTGGATTTTCTGCGTAAAGGCAAAGAAATCCAGAAGACGTTTTAAGGTAGCCAGATTGAAGAAACATGCACTAGAGACTTGAGATATCTGGCGCTCTACAGGTGCGAGGAGTCAAGCCATCATTCTAGGTTCTTTACTGTAGGGAATGGTATATGACAGCTCCCAAGATCTCAGGGCCAAACGTGGGAATTTCTAATGCTAATTCCAATGGCCATTCACACTCAAAACACATCCTTGTGGGATCTCTGTTGCTGGCTTTATCAAGCAGTAGTATCAAACTTTGTGATCTAAGTACTTGCCAGGTTTATTCAGAGTTCATATCTTAATAGAGCTCTAAATGTGATACTGGTGTTATAAGCAGTACTTGTGTCCTTGCACTAAAGTCCTGTTAAAAACAAGCATTGGCAAAGCCAAGAGTTTTGGCTTGCCTATAGGTACTGGGTAGGCGTTTGCCAGGCACTGCTATCATATACCCTGGTACTTGCACCGTTTTGCAGCTGGCTGCCTGATGTAAAGGAGGTTTTGCCCACGTCAGGATATTTTACAGTGCACTGGCGAGGCTATCCACCTGTGGTTGACAAGTAAATTCCAATTCAGATAAATTAATCATGTAATTCTTCCCGTGTTGACTGTAGTGCATGAAGTTTGTGTGTTTATTATAGTACAAATACTGTAGCATTTTCATGATCTTTTGGGCCAATATATTGATCACTTATAAAACCAAGGTTTAAGTGCATATGGATTAGCCGAATATGATGGCGAATAGTTGCTTTATTTAATAAATCATGTTCCAACCTTCAAAAAACACACTTATTAAAAAAACAAATAAAGCACCATTTAAAATATATTCTATACTTTTATTTCTCTTCATTGTAATTAATGAAGCATCTTTATTTAAAGCATAAAAGCCAGAAATAGAGCAGATTTAACCAAAATGAAGGGACCAAATGTGCAGAGGATTGTTGCATATTCAGTGCCAGTTAAAGTAGGAGGCTTCACAAATGCAAAAGGACTACCTTTGTGAATCAGATGCATTGCATTCTCTATCCAGTTGCAAAGTCGATCTGGCCGAGTTTCGAAACTTTTTTGCAGCTCACATAGAAATGTATAAAATGGTTCATGTCGGCTCATGCAGGACACAAGTTAAGAGGAAATCTGAAATGCGTGAACTCCATCTCACAACTATTCACCCCACCCAAACAAATGCTGCTCACTTTTCACTTATCTTAGCCACTCCTTCTCGCCAATACACAAACATATGCAACTTATCATTCGTCATAAAATATCAGATAATATTAAACTCAGGACTCAAGTCGTTAAAAAAAGAATAGGGGGGGACTATGACATATGCAATGGGAAGTAAAATAACAGGAACTGAAAGTATCTATGCACATTTCTTTCAGTTTTTCTTTTCACAAACTGAAAAAGTGCACATTGCATATAAACATTCGCCAAAAGAAAATATTTTCCAGTATTGTTGCAGCCTAGGTATAAAGGATGAGCAACTTTTATGTCTAAGAATCTGTAACAAAACATGCAGTAAAGAGCAGATTACAATGTAAGATATTTTGCAGCTGTGTGATAGCAATTTGTCTGGTCTAATTCTATTCAGTTTTGCAAACTGAAGTCTATATTTGCCTTTCTGAGTTCATGTTGCATTGTATTCAAATGAGAATGTCCAGGTATTCGGCAAGAGCCAAATAGCAAGAAACTATTCGGCCGGAGCCGAATAGCTTTATTTCAGCCGGAATTCGGCTGAATACTTACTCGAAGCCGAAGTTCGGTACACCCCTAATATGGATCAATATTAGTGACACTATGATTCAGGCGACAGCTCAGTGTGTCAAGCACTTGTTTCAGAGATCTTTCTCCAGATGCCAGATTGTAGTACCAAATTCTGGCATGACAAACTCTGGCTTTCCTATGTCAGAGAGTGAGGAACTTGCATACACATATACTTTGAGCATATTAACATTGACTGTGTTACAAAACAATACACCTGGATTAGATCGCACTAGCCATTGAAATAAACATAGCATTACTATGGTGCCCATCTACAGCTCTGTTCCTCGTGAAGAGGGTTGTAAAGATTAGGCAGCAGCCCCCAATGTGTCTCAGAAGAGGAGATTAGATAGCCCCAGTTCAAGACCAAAATGTTGAGGCTCATATTCCAGCTTTACCACCAAATGATTCAGTGATCTTGGACAAATAATCCTATTTCACTTTAGAGTATCGTGTTGTTCTTTCTGGTGAAACTATTTAGGCTGTTGCCTGCTCTTTGAGGAGAAGTGGTCATAGACTGAAAAGAGCCGGCCCAAAATCACAAGCCTGTGGCAAGTTTATTTTCAGATCTGCTTATTTGGCCCAACAAACAGTTGACTTTTTTGTATAATTCAAAATGTTGTTTTGCAGGTCAGAAATAACAACTCTGCGTTGGGTGGGTTAGAGCTTTAAGATGCAATCCAATGTTAAAACTCAGATGAGATGGTCACATACATTTGCATTCTGGGACTTGTATTCTTCCCTTGATGGTGGAGAGAATAAAAATAATCATTCACCTTTAGCGTAACAGGCGTCTTTATAGGGTTTTGGTTGTCTTTATGTCGGGCTTTTATGTGATTTGTGTACTTTCCAAGTCCACAATACAGTGCAATATTTTAGTTCATGAAAGTCAAACATTCACAAATATTTGCACTTTGCTCTATGACAAGAACTGGTAAACAGTTGTGTCAAGTGCCGCCATGGCACACTGGACTCAAATGCCAGCATCATCTCTTAATTAAAGTGTGTGATCCTGAGCCAGTCAACCTTTCATATTTGCCAGTCCCTAAATATTTTCAAATGATCAGCGTAACAGTGATTTAGTTGTCCGGGTACTCTCTGAAAAACCTCACTCATGGTTTAACAGGCGATAGTGTGACTTGATATACAAAGTGATCATGAATATGCTGCACACCACAAAGGCACGTGTTTCTTTGATCAATAGCAGCACTTACACTTGAAAACCATGGCCCTCTTCCAATCCCAGCGCAAGTCCCGATCTGTGTACATTCCTGGGAACTTCCAATCTGTATCCGCCATCTATGCCATGGTATGTTGACCTTTCTCGTTGCTTGGGATCTGTTTCCTGCATTCAAGCATGAGCACTTTTATTTTCTGCAAGGCGGCTAATCTGAGTTTTGTTTGTCTGTGCTGGGGCATGTGTTCCCTTTTCCATACAGCTACTGAGCTGTGTCCTGCCTCTACCCTGCGGACGGACGGTATGTCTTCCTCAAGCCTGTCATTGTTAAAAAAAAAGTGCCCTGTATCTGTGCTAGAAGACATGTGCCCTGGTCGTGGACGTCTGATATTGCCCTTGCAATGCCACTTGTTTATTATTCTGATTCCAATAAGGATGAAGAGAGAACGGGGACTTTAAGTTGATACCCTTGCTTATTGCTTTACCAGAGATTCTGGATCTCGTAATTTCTTTATTTCGGGGGTGCCCCAAAGATGTCTGTGCACCGGGCCCCAAAATTTCTTAAACTGGTCCTGATAAGAGGGGTAAAGATGAGGAACCTTGAAGAGTTGAGTGGCACATGCACTGGTCCGATACAGAAGGGAACGCCTCTGAACATGTGAGGCACAATGGCAAAGGCCAGGGGCACCGGGTAGGGGCACAGGCACCATTGAGAGACATGGTGGAAGGGTACCCGAACAAGTGAAGGACACTGGGAAAAAAGAGGTTTGTCGACCCAGTTGAGCAGCACAGAACACACAGGTATAGAGTAAGGGGCACATATTTGGGGGATAAGTGAAAGGTACTGAAACAGATGAAAAAGGCCTACCATGAATGAGGGGCACAAGTAAAGGGAAATAACAAGGGGGAGGGGCACATGTGAATGGACCTGCCAGAAGGTGATGGCACTGGTAAAAGTGAGTGGAACTGGCTCCAATGACAGGGAACGGGTAAGTGAGAATGGCCACAGGGGTCGGGCACTGTCGCAGATGAGAGGGATTGCCCCAGTGAGGGGCATGGGCTAGGGCACTGGCGCAAGAAAGGAGCTCATATAAAGGCCACTGGTATAGTGTAGAGCAGCATCACAGTTGACATTTGTGTAAGTGTTATTAAAGCTGACAGGAATGTCAGCAATGGCGGCGCTACCGGATCCTCGAAGGAAGCTGCCGGAAGCTCCCACCATGGCTCATCTCCAGTTGCAACAACCGTCAGAAGATTCCCACACCCGGATGCCAGGGTGTGGAAAGCCCAACTTAATGCGTGCCCGTAATACCCAGAGTCGCTCAGGTGCGAGGAGAATGAGATTATGTTTTGCTTGTTCTGTGTCCAGGCGGTTGAGGGCTGTCAGACTCTTTGCCAGAAGCCGCGGGTGAGCAGCCAAGTGTTTGTCGTCTTTGGGGAGGCTCGCCTTTAGGAATAAGGCGGGAACAGCACAACCTGTAGTTCCAGGGCCCGGCGTCTTGCTTGACGAGAGAGTTCTTAGGTGCAGTGGGGTAGCAGTAAGCCAAAAACAGATATTAATTCCTTGCAAAGTCGACTATCCTGATAAAAATACGAAAACATTGTTCGTTCAATGAAGACCTTGTTGAGTGGGGGTGGGGGGGTTTGAAGAATTTCTTTTAGAGCTATAGGGCCACCTCTCTGGACACGCTAAGTGATGAAAACCTATCCTTCTGTATTTTATAACACCAAGTGAGGCCCTAGAAAGATCTTGCCGGGCAAAGTATGCACAAAACCTACGATCTGCAAGAAGTGACTGCAGATATGGCAGTGTTTCTCATTCCCTGCACTCCACCCCCGCTGCGACTCATACAGTCTAGACACCTAACCTTTCTAGTCTGCCACAGAGACGTTGTGTGTGCCAGGCTCAGCACTCCCACACACTTCAGGTCAACACCCATGATAAAGGGACAGTGAAGCACCCACTGATCGAGCTGGACTTGAATGGGAAATGTTTAGGGATCTACTGTCTGAAGGCAGAGGAACTGTTCCATACTTGGGTTTGCAGCTTTGAGGGATTTCCTATGATGGCTTCCATTTCAGGAATCCACAAATACTTGTGTATGCACCCTTAAAGCTTCTGTAAGTGAAAGATTTTAAATTCCTAATTGGGAATAAGACCTATCAGTGTGGTAGGAGGGCATTAAATAATGCCAGAGGCCCTGTGCTTTACCATAGCCGGCTGCTCAGGGCATTACTCGGTCATTGCTTACTAGTGTGATAGCCCATGTACACAGGCCAAAGTGCATGAGGAGAGAAATGTTCAGAGTATTCCATACATCTGGCCTTATATGTTTCCTAAGGCAATAGCTTCCTCTAGCGGTGACAACAGGCGAGGCAGGCACTCTCTACTGTGCATGACTGCATCGGACAAACATCCATCTGGCCTTTTATTATATTTTATGATTTGTCCATCGATTTTGATTGAGAGAGGACATTTTTTAAAGCTTGTTGTTTAATATGATAGTGCAACTCAAAACAAAAGGACCCTTCTCTGCCAAATTCAATGAAGGTGGCTGCGGGGACTGCCCCCACCCAAGACAAATGCAGTTATTGAGCCGCTGAGTACCTGAGCCACTTACACTGCAGGGGATGCCCCTGCTCTGTCAGGGTTGGGCGAGCAGTCTTGTGATGGCACAGCAGCACAGGCATCTGATGTCTGGCTGGTGCAGCACATTGGGGGAGGTGCAGCTTGGGGTGGCCTGCATACAGTACTTTGTGCCATTGGAGGCAGGGCAGTTTCCAGACAATATCATGCATAGGGTGAAAGACCAGAATACGCCCCACCCCCCACATTTCTCCTCTACTGCTACCCAGCACTGCACTCCCTCTCCAAAATAATATCATAATTGCAATTTAAATATTGTTTCATTGCCCAGTGCCTTAAAGTTAAAAATGTATAAGAAGACAACTTATAAAACAATATTTTTACACAGTAGTTCATTCTCTGCCTCATGTTTTTGTTTGCTGTCTAAATGAAGGGCATTCGCCTTTATGTTGCTGCCACAAAGGCGTCTATTGCTGCTGCGTGATCTAGATTTCCAACACTCTCGCTCTCATTCGATCCAATAGCTCCCTTCAGTTGGTGAACACGGGGCTCCGAGGCCGTTCCAAATGCTCCGTCAAAAGAAGGGAAGATGGATATGAAATAAAGGGAAAGAGTCAGGCGGTTGTGAGAAAGAAGGCCGTTCCCAGCTATGTCAAGCAAGGTTAGGTTATAAATTATGCCTTGAAACTACTTCAAAGCGCTGTAGGGGGAAGATCAGAGAAGGGTAGTGGGTCTCTTGCTTGAGAAAAACTGCTCGAATCTTATTTGCTCAATTTCTTCTGATCACCTTTTACCCCCAAAATGTAGATTAAGAGTTGGTTTCAGGCAAATTGGGGTGGGGATAGTGGGGGGTGTACCTCCACATTCTGTGGCACAAAATGCAATAAGAAAAAGAGCAAATCAAATTTGAGCATTTCTTTGCAATCATTGCATCCCCAGAGAAGTAAGTAGGCTATGAGCTGAGCGACAGTGGGAGACCTATGGGTGGGAGACACTCAGGTAGCTTTTACGCAGCTGCAGGCATCCACGGGCATACACAGCGGCCAATTCCTAGCGCACATGACCATTTCAAAAACAACAATAAAAGGTGGGCAGACGTAGACGGAGTCAAATTAATTAATGAAGATATGGAAACCATGCTAAACGTCTCGGAGGGTGGGCACGCAATTTCACGGCTGTATGAGATCCTTATTGGGGCCACCTCGAAGGAAGAAATGAGATGTAGAAGCGGGTGGGAGAGTGAGCTAGGTAGGGCCTTTGAGGATAAGGAGTGGGACAATATCAGAGAATTCGTCTCGGGAGGATAGCTCAGGGGCAACGTGCTCGCCTTGCAAGCAAGACGACACGGAGCACAACAGGTTAGATCCCTGGGTCCGCGCTTAGAAACCTCCTGGTATTAAGCACGTTATAAATAACCTGTCATATCATACCATAAAAAGGTTTTGAGAAACGCTAGACTTCATATGCTCCAATTTTATATAACTCAAAGGGCATACCTTACACCCTATGCAATAGCAACATTTAAAGGAGCAGGAAGTCAGAAGTACCCCAAATGTAATGCAGAAAATGCAGGCATCACACATATGTTTTGGGAATGCGCTACTATACAGGAATGGCGGGTGGGGGCTTAGTCTTAGACGTGCAGTCACCCGGAGCATGTATTCTCGGGCAGTTTAAAAGAGGTACAAAACAAAATCTAATGTGTGAGATCAAAGACCTTTGACCTTATTTATGCATTAGCAAAGAAGAGTATTGCCATGATGTGGAAAGCTAAGGTTGCCCCAAATTTGACCAGGTGGTGGGAGGACTTGAGAAAATGAACAGGAGTGTGGGAGAAGGCGATAAGGGTGCAAAAATTGGAACCAGGTCCTGGTCTTATGCAATGGATAACTCACCACGGATTCGGACTCAGCTCAGAAGTGACAGACTACAACGATGCCAGATCATTGAACCTGCTGCCTATATGGAACACTTTACAAAGGCCAGGTGGGGGAGCAGGTGGGGTTTGTTGGGATGTGGAGGTTATGTTATGATATGTTGTGTAGTTTGGTATGATAGCAATGTGCCCCGAGTGGGATGTTAAGAAAAAACAATAAAAGATATTTAAAAAAATAAAGTAGGCTATGAGCTGAAGTAGTCAAGTTGCCACATGAGTTGCATGTCGAACAGCCTCCCTGCCTCTCTCAAACTTGAGCAGAACCACCGCTGGTTCCAGAAGCAACTCAAGATCTTCCTTTTCACTTCCACTTTCTCTTTTCCTCTCCTCTGCTGATGCACCTGACTGCTATGTGCACTGGTCACCTGGTCAACCTCTGAACCCACTCTCCTGCATGTTCAGTTGCCCTTGCACTGCCTCTGGGCTTCCCAGCACTTAAGGATCTGTATCTGCAACCCTATAGTCCCTTCTCTTTGCATGTATGAGCCACCTTCTGGCTGCACTTCTGAGTTAACTGCCTGCACTTCCCCATTCCCCTCCCCCCTGGTACTTCTCCCCTTCCCTCTTCCCTGCACTTGCATGATCTGAATGACGCAAGGCCTAGTAAGATCATTATTTTGTCCTCTTTTTGTTTGCCCCTCCTTATCTTGTCGCACCTAGAACACTTGTGTACAGGCGTGTTATAAATGCCATATCATATCATATTGAAACAAAGTATAATGATGTGAGTGCATGAGTATTTAATGGGAAAACATGGTATATGGTAGCGTACCTGAGTATAAGATGACCATTTCTAGAAAGTGTAATGAGCACTTAGGCATTTGGTTGTAATAGACACCTAATTGGGGGAATTTCTGTGCATATAATGTTAAGATCTGGTAAATAGTTGCATGCTGAATGGATAGCTCATGTGCAGCATGTTGGTTTTAGGCATGGGACAATGACATGTGTCACGTTTGGAACCCTGATGCCACCGATTAGGCCCTTCATTATTCTGAGGGCAATTCATTGAATAGAGTGGGTGATAATAACACTGATTAACACAGAGCTTCGAAGTCGTCCTAATCACCAAATTATAGTTATATGATGCAAGTACAATGCAAACATATTGAAATGCCTAGTAAATTGTGATAGTTGCTTTTGTATGATCTCAAATGTTGGCCATTTGTGTGAATACCTAGCAGTGATGCACGTTTCTTGCTGTATGATGACAATACCTTTAATAGGTTTATGTTACAATATCCTGGCAAAACCTATGAAATGCTGGTAACTTGGACATGCAATTGTACTGCTAGGCAAATCATGAATGCACATGGGCATTTGATAACCATACCTACAGTAGCAAGAAAGAAAACCTTTACACTAGACACTGTTGGGGTGGTCAGGAAGCATCCCCATGATTGCGAGGGGTTCATGTTGCACGTGCCGTATTGATGACGGGGTTATGGTATCGAGTGCAGTTAATTATGGATGGACTATGTTACTTTTAGTGTCACTGTTGTTTAGAATTTACCCATAAAAGATGTTCACGTATATAGAAAGATACAATATTAAAACTGCAAATGCAACATGAGCACAATCTACACACGGGTGCTTAGCAAAAAACATGGTAGTTGGGGCTCTCTCACAATATGCATTGTGATTTTTAAACTGACTTTCTCAGGGTTTCAGACGGCAGAAAATGAATAAATCAGTAACTTTAGCCTTGGAGGTTAGCTGCTGCACATGAATGTTAAGAAGCAGGAACCTTCGTTGACGGAAAGAAGAATGAGCCATCTAGTAAGAAGGTCAGCTTGCAAATAGGACAAGGTTCATGATTTAACAGTTCCGCAAGGGAACATATGTTATCTCGCTCATTGTATTGAAGTCACGTAGAGGGGGCTGATCATTTGTTTGGGGTAGTAATCAAAATGGGGCCTGAGGCCAGTGTTTACGCCAGTTAATTGTTTTTACACATCAAAACCAGAGGCTGTATGTTCTGGAGGAGTGATCGCATAAATTACAATGTCTTTAGAAGCACCAGGAGTCTGGGACAGTTGAGATTGCAATCAGTAGTTCAAAGAAGATCCTATTTATTTAGGCCATCCTCTATTTGCACAAATATGTAAGCAGACCATGTGCAATCACACTTAAAGTTAAAGGCACTAGGCCAATTATTGCTAGTAATGAATTATGTTTCAATACAGATGGTTAACCATGTACTGACGTCGTGGCCTACTACAGACGAATCCTAACAAATGGTGTGTTCTGAATATGATCTGAAGATGACAATCAAGATAAGACTGGCCGATGAAAATTGAAGAATTGGGAAAAGATGGGATTTCTTTGAAGAGGTTTCTGTCCAATCATGTTTGGGGGGGTAGGCTGCAATAAAGTATTTGGGAGTGTTGTAACTGCTGCAAAACTGTATAAAAGATGTCAACTAAGGTGGTATTGTTGAGACTTGGGTTAGTTTGGTCCTGCAACACCATCTTACTGCTCCACAGAGCTTTGTACAATAAACTTACTTTATTTACAACCATGTGCTCACTTCCTAAGCGGTGGGCCTGTTTGGGTTGAGGTGATTAAAGGCCCAGCCGCACAACACATGTAAAAACTTGTAGCTTTGCCATTCATTGTTGCTACAAGAATTGTTTTCTACCTTTGCACATACATTGTATCACAGTAAATAAAACAAAGGAAGTAACCCCCTTAAATCTAATCCTCTCAGCCTTCACCCTTACATTTTTCCAATTTACGGCCCTTTGCTAAAACTTAAAAGGCAGCAAAAAACATAATGTGTATAAATATTATTTTTTTCTCCATACTTACTCAAACTGTTTCTGCTTTCCAGTGAAGATCATAGGTTGGCAGATGACTCCTGGTCACCTGAGCCATGTGGTTGCAGTCCTGGGCTTTCGTTTTACAGATCAAAGTATTCTGGGAGCTTGAGTCTTTTGTTTCAACAGGAAGCACATACCAGCAAACAATGATTTTCAAAAGTAGCTCCAGTTGTGTTCAGATGACATTCAGTCACTCATTTGATCAGTATGTGAGGGGGCATCAGACTGCTGAATATCAGACACTAGTATTGAGCACGGCAAACGGCCGTGGTGAATGATTGATTACATGGGAATCCTCATTTGCCCCACATCAAGGCCGAACGGCCATGGATGAAGGTTACAACACCTGTACAAGTTCTATGAGATTTGCTCAAAAAGAATCCAGCGAATTCGATTTGATTGAATGTTTTTTTTGTGGTAGGTCTTGCTGTAGATATATGCACTGGGGAGACCTCTCACAACTCCCCAATGTAACGCCCACACATTAGTTGTTAGTTGTTACCCTTAACCCACCCCCGCATATATTTGTGGCAAAAGGTGTTGAAAGAAATTCGATGAATTCTCCCACAGCAAAACCTCCCTATCCCAAGTATTATATGGGAGAGCGAACAATCCTGCCCTTCAGCATGTAACTCGACACATTGTTAAAGTGTGGAGGAATGTGACTCGATGTATCGGGCGAGGTAGAGAACTGACACTTGCCCAACCTCTAAGGCAAATATCACTGTTACCAGAAGTTAATAAAGTTGGTGTGCTTGGGAGATGGGCTTGCTGTGACATACTTATTCTTAAAGATGTGCTTTGTGAGGGAGGTGTGGGAGCTCGAGTCTTTTGTTTCAACAGGACAGCACATACTAGAAAACAATGATTTTCAAAAGTAACTCCAATTGTGTTCAGATGACATTCAGTCACTCATTTGATCAGTATGTGAGGGGGGCATCAGACTCACATCAAAACCAGAGGCTGTATGTTCTGGAGGAGCGGTCGCATAAATTACCATGTCTTTAGAAGCACCAGGAGTCTGGGACAGTTGAGATTGCAATCAGTAGTTCAAAGAAGATCCTATTTATTTAGGCCATCCTCTATTTGCACAAATATGTAAGCAGACCATGTGCAATCAGACTTAAAGTTAAAGGCACTAGGCCAATTATTGCTAGTAATGAATTATGTTTCAATACTGATGGTTAACCATGTACTGACGTCGTGGCCTACTACAGACGAATCCTAAGAAAAGGTGTGTTCTGAATATGATCTGAAGATGACAATCAAGATAAGACTGGCCGATGAAAATTGAAGAATTGGGAAAAGATGGGATTTCTTTGAAGAGGTTTCTGTCCAATCATGTTTGGGGGGGTAGGCTGCAATAAAGTATTTGGGAGTGTTGTAACTGTTGCAAAACTGTATAAAAGATGTCAACTGAGGTGGTATTGTTGAGACTTGGGTTAGTTTGGTCCTGCAACACTATCTTACTGCTCCACAGAGCTTTGTACAATAAACTTGCTTTATTTACAACCATGTGCTCACTTCCTAAGCGGTGGGCCTGTTTGGGTTGAGGTGATTAAAGGCCCAGCCGCACAACACATGTAAAAACTTGTAGCTTTGCCATTCATTGTTGCTACAAGAATTGTTTTCTACCTTTGCACATACATTGTGTCACAGTAAATAAAACAAAGGAAGTAATCCCCTTAAATCTAATCCTCTCAGCCTTCACCCTTACATTTTTCCAATTTACGGCCCTTTGCTAAAACTTAAAAGGCAGCAAAAAACATGTGTATAAATATTTTTTTTCTCCATACTTACTCAAACTGTTTCTGCTTTCCAGTGAAGATCATACGTTGGCAGATGACTCCTGGTCACCTGAGCCATGTGGTTGCAGTCCTGGGCTTTCGTTTTACAGATCAAAGTATTCTGGGAGCTTGAGTCTTTTGTTTCAACAGGAAGCACATACCAGCAAACAATGATTTTCAAAAGTAACTCCAGTTGTGTTCAGATGACATTCAGTCACTCATTTGATCAGTATGTGAAGGGGCATCAGACTGCTGAATATCAGACACTAGTAATGAGCACGGCAAATGGCCGTGGTGAACAATTGATTACATGGGAATCCTCATTTGCCCCACATCAAGGCCGAACGGCCATGGATGAAGGTTACAACACCTGTACATGTTCTATGATATTTGCTCGAAAAGAATCCAGCGAATTCGATTTGATTGAATGTTTTTTTGTGGTAGGTCTTGCTGCAGATATATGCACTGGGGAGACCCCTCACAACTCCCCAATGTAACGCCCACACATTAGTTGTTAGTTGTTACCCTAAACCCACCCCCGCATATATTTGTGGCAAAAGGTGTTGAAAGAAATTCGATGAATTCTCCCACAGCAAAACCTCCCTATCCCAAGTATTATATGGGAGAGCGAACAATCCTGCCCTTCAGCATGTAACTCGACACATTGTTAAAGTGTGGAGGAATGTGACCCGATGTATCGGGTGAGGTAGAGAACTGACACTTGCCCAACCTCTAAGGCAAATCCCACTGTTACCAGAAGTTAATAAAGTTGGTGTGCTTGGGAGATGGGCTTGCTGTGACATACTTATTCTTAAAGAAGTGCTTTGTGAGGGAGGTCTTGTCTCCTTCCTAGACTTACACCTAACCTATGGGCTCCCTGAAACTGAAAGGCATCATTATATTTAAATCACCCACACACTTTGAGCTCAATTGACTGTTCCCCTCTGGAAGCTAACATCCTACCAGAGCGAATAAGCAGGAAGGCCACTTCCATAATGTATCAATGTATAACATCTTTCTCATCTCGTGACTTGCTTGACCTACAGCATAGATGGGAGATGGATGTGGGTGTCATTGAGCCTGAAGATTGGGATGAAGTAATGATGTTCCCGTGGGAGGTAGCAATCTCCTCCCAATTTAGATGAATCCAACTTAAAATACTACATCGAACGTATTACTCGTGCACGCTACTCTTTAGATGTGGATGGGCGGCTCACCCATGATGTTTGAAAGGCGACGGTTCAGACTGAACTTTTTTCCATAGCACATGGGAGTGCCTGCAGATTCGCCCCTTTCGGGAATAGGTCCTAAACAGACTGTCCACGGTTATGGGTGTACCTATACCGGCTGAGCCCAAGTTGATGTTGTTGTGGATATGGGGATCTAATTCCTATGTTTTTTTTCAGAATCTCCTGACTCTGCAGCCCTGGTCAGTTTCTGAGGTAGCTCGATTAGTTTCAACACAAGTCCGACGTCCATCTTTTCATCATGGCCACATTAGCCAAGTTATGATTTCTTCTGCAGCATGCTTCTATATGTCTCAACTATCTAGTGTTTCTGCATGTATACATTCACTTCATCTCTACTCACTTATTTCCTAGGTGCATTATGATTCCTTCGTATGTGATTACATGTGTCTCTTGTTACTCCAGTTACACTTTTACTCTTTAAGTATTTGTATATCATTTCAGTACGTCTTCGTGTCTTTCCTTCATGAAGTCACTCTGCCTTTGCCCTATTTCACTTATAGCTCTATGATGTCCAATGGTGTGTGCAGACACTCTACCACCCTCTCAGTGCAAGGGCACATGTGATATGGTTGTCTAAGTGCATATCATCTCTCATACAGTCGATGAGGTATTGGGATGATACCTGGTGTCCCACATAGGGCTCTTCTCCTGCTGTTCCAGAATTAGTCAGGTGCGGGGGTGGGAGCTAGGGATGACAAATCCACCTGCTCCCCTACAGTTACTGTTCACGGCTGCCATCTTGGTAAAAAGGAATATAGCTATGATATGGGGTAACCCGGATATTCCTAAATATAGTAAATGGGTATCAGACATATATATCTGCATGTCATATGAAAGAAGAGTATACAATGCAAGGGGGTGCCCGACTAAATTCCTTAGGTTATGGAATAAATGGGAGCAAGCGTCTTAAAAGGGTTGTTACATATAGGGTGAAATAAGGAGGGAGAATATTTGTGTTTATGAAATAATTTGCTTCTTATACATTCGGAACCCTGGGTTCATGTCAATCATTGTGCTTCTTTCATTTTCTTTTGTTATGTGTTTTTTTAATACAATGAATACAAAACGATGTTAAATGGAGCGGCTCCCGGATCTCCCAGGTGAGAAATGAACAGACAGCCTGCTGCGCTGCTTTCCACCAATTGTGCAACGGGCCAGTGCCCAGTTTGCCCGCCCATAGAAACGGGCTTGAGTGGATAATTATGAAGGTGGGGTTGTAGTCTGCTTCTTTTCCTATAACCCTGGAAGTCGGATGATGTGTTTGTATTTATTTCTACATTCCCAAGTTTTCTGGTTTTTGAACAGCCAACAATTCACCCTTCCACACAGAAAGGATTGACTCTCCCTGCCCTGACTGGAAAAACCAAAGGAGACAGGTTCGATTCGCCAGTAGAGTAACACAACCATTTCACACTACAGCATATTTTACCACAATAACCAAACAATACTGAACCACAACATCCTACTTAAAGGAATGGTGCGGTCAGAAATATTATTGGCAAAAAAGATGGCCAATAATAAAACAAATGTCTAACATATATATTTTTTTAAGTCCCTATGGAAAGTATTGAGCAAATGAAGCTCAAACTTTAAAATTGGAAGCACTAGGGGGCATCCATTTTGTGATTTCAGGCAGCCTTCTCAGATCTGCCCTTTACGGCACTAAACAAGCAGCAAAAGACCCCTACTGGGATCTTTTGCTTACTGCAGCCTGAGCAGAGCTGAGGAGGCTGTCTTCACTTTCATTTTACGTTTTCTGTGCTCCCCAAGCCCAGGGAAGCACAGAAAACGTAAAATGAAGGCAAAAAGCCGAGGCGCACCAAATAAAAATATAACGTTGTTGTATTTGTGATTGCTGTGGTTGGAAAACCACGGCAATCACAAATACAACAACGTTGTTATTCTGACAGCGGCAGCTTTCGCGTGGAGTCTCCTGGGCTCCCCCAACCCTGAGGGAGTCCAGGAGACTCCCAGCAAAAGCTGCTGCATTCAGAATAACAACATTTTTGGATTTGTAAATACTGTGGCATTTACAAATCCAAATCGTTGTATTTCTCACTGCGGCAGCTTTCACTTGGAGTCTCCTAGACTCCCTCAGGGTTGGGGGAGCCCAGGAGACTCCACGCAAAAGCTGCCACAGTGAGAAGCACTGTGGCATTTCTAAACACCAATGTTGTGTTGGGGGAGCCCGAGAGCCCCAAAGTGAAAGCTGCTGTAGGCAGAAACACCATGGCATGGAAACACAACCGTGTTGTGTTTCTGCCTGCCTTGGCTTTCACTTTGGGTCTCCGGTGCTCCCCCAGGGGAGCACCGGGGACCTAAAGTGATAGCCACGGCAGGCAGAAACACAACGCAGTTGTGTTTCAAAAACGCTGCAGTTATTCTTTCTAAGTTTCTCAGGCTCCTCCGGCTCGGAGGAGCGTGAGAAACCTAGAAAAATAAACTGCAGTGTTTTTGAAACACAACAACGTTGTATTTATGTTTGCGGTAGTTTCAGCTTGGAGCCCTCTTGTCTCCAAGCTGAAGCTACCGCAAACATAAATACAACGTTTTAAAAGCTGCAGTTTTATCTTTAAGTTTGCCGGGTTCCTCAAGCCCGGAAAACTTTTTTTTTTTTAAATTAGTACATACCGAGATGCAGCTGCAGCTTTCCTGCCTGTAGTCTCTGGTCCCCGTCCTCCGAGTCCGGCACCAATGAAGCAAAAGCCACCCAGTGGTAGCTTTTGTTTACTACAGCTGGCTGGCTGTTGCCTCATTAGTGCCGCAAAGGCAAGCACTAGGCGGCATCCATTTCACAAAATGGATGCCCCCTAGTGCTTGCAATTTTAAAGTTTGAGCTTCTTTTGCTCAATACTTTCCATAGGGACTTAAAAAAAAATATATTTTAGATATTTGTTTTATTATTGGCTATCTTTTTGCCCAATAATATTTCTGACCGCACCATTCCTTTAACGTGTGTGCGTGCGCGCTGTGCCCCTATTGCTATGAGTTCGTTCAAGCAGCAACACGTCACCCACTTAAACAAATGAACGCATTCTTTTGTAGAGATCCAGGGCAAAAACCCAAGCATTCATGACGGTCACATGTGTATGAGTTTTGGAAAATTTCACCCAGCTGTAGACAATTGAAATTACGTGTTTTATCATCTGCGCAGGCTCCCGGTTCTCCCGATTTTTACCTGCAGGAACTTTTCTGAACAAAATAAATAAAAGGTTTAAAAAAAAAAACGACATTCTGCCATGTCTTAGTTTTTACAAGGAAGCAACTCTACCATATCCAAGGCAGCTAAAATTCCAGTTAGTAGCAACCTGTACATTGTTTGCAATGCCATGCGTAAGGATTACATTGCCTCGTTTACATTGGGCCTCATTATGAGTATGGAGGCAGCCATACCCTTAAAAAGGGCATGGCTGCCTCCATACCGGGTTCCGGTACCGGGTTCCTCCAATGAGGACTTACGCGGCTATTCCAACCATGGAGGACCTGGTAAATCCTCATTAGAAAAACCCAAACCCATTCCCATTTGAGCCCCCATAGGGCTCAATGGGAATGGGGAGGGAGCTCATAACGGGCCCGTTAATAGAGGCCTGTTATTAGCTCCCTGGTCCCCTCGCAGGACCCGCTAAGGACGCCTGGTTTTACCAGGCGTCCTTACCGGGTCCCGCAAGGGAACCTCGTAATAGGGCGTCCCGTAATGAAGGGTGCCGGTCCCGCACCGGCACCCTGCATTACGGGAGCGCCATGGCCACAATGAGGCCCATTGTCATTTAAAAAACAGTTTACATTGGCTTGTGTACTTGGTGCTCCAGTGTGGCTGTGTCTACTTATATGTGCTATATAAAACACATCATTAAGTAGATAGTTTTGGATCAAGGAAAGCACTCTAAAGTGTTTCAATCCTCTGTAAAGTACAGTAAAATAATAAATAATAAAACAAAAACTAGGACCATAGACTAGTCAATTTTAGATATTGCACTACAACATCCTCCTAGGGCTCTTGTTGTTGCCAGTTCCTGCAGTAAATGCTTGTATTCACATTTCCTGTACATCCTGTAGGGGGGAGCAGGCTGGTTGATGCTTCTACCTCAGAACCATACATTGGGATAACAGTGCGCCACATCTGTGAGTCAGGGATTAGGTATGTTGTGCATTTAGTAAGATCCATCAAATAAGTCTTTCACCCCTCTTTCTCAACAGCCCATCCCTACCATCACCACTCATCGCCAACCACGCCGCTCAAAAGCAACATCATGGACACCGCATCGCAGCAACCTCATCAGAGTTGCTATACACCCCATCACCACTCCTTTATCCACCACTAAATGAAAACTGATGTTCGCCAACGTTCACTCAGCAATCAACCATGCAGCAGATATCGTTTGACCTCATCACCTCACATGACTTGGATGTCATCTTCATTACTGAGATTTGGATAACATTCGCCTCCACTCACATCCTAGATGCCCTCATACCTAACAGCTACATACTTCTACAATACAGTCCAAACAAGATCGGTGGCGGCCTCTCCATCTTTCACAAAGCATCATGGACATGTATCCAACTGGACATTATCACCATTGGCTCTTTCGAAAACCTTTCCTGCCAGTTCCCGAACTCCCCAACAGACACAGTCACTTTTAACGTCATCAACAGACCACCCAGGTCCAACACCTCCTAAAGACTTCACAGATTTGGTCACCACCACGTCTCTCGTGCATGCCATCAAAATCTACCTCAGCGACTTCAACATCCCTGGCGACTCAGCAACCAAGTCAGTTGGCCTCATTACAAGTTTGCCGGTCCGGAAACAACAGTTTGCCTTCCGGAGCTGCTGTGCCCAACAGGTCGGACCCTGCCGGATACAGCGGGCACGGTAAGCAGACCTTCATGGAAGCACTGGCACCGTTATTAACGGTGCTGGTGCTTCCATGTTCCCCATTCCCATAGAGTCCTACAGGACTCTATGGGAATGGGGAATTACAATTTACCGTTGCCTGACTTTCCGGAACGCCAGGGATGTAATCCCCCGGTGTTACCAGCAAGCCAGGCACTGGTAAAATGTACAAGTCCAGCGGCAACCCGCCGATGGCACCAGCAGGGATAGCGCTGGACTTGTAAAGAGGCCCAATGAAGTAAGATCTCCATTGCCTACTCGGTACTCAGAACCTCCCACAGCACATGAATGACCCAACTCACAGGCAAGGTAATATCCTCAACATCATCATCCCCACCCTCCATCACAGCTCTCTAATCACGCTTGAGTGGTCGTAAAATTTGTGCTAAATACAGACGACTAATCACCACACCACTGCCACAGCCACCTGCTACCAAAACACCATAGCCAAGGCCAACAATGACATATGAGCCCTCTCCAAAGCATTCCAGCACTGAATCAATCCCACCCACCGATATCATTGACAAATCCTCCTGCTTCTCAAGAAACGTACACAGGACCCTGATGTACTCAGCAACTACCGCCCCATCGCACATCTTCCCTTCCTCAGTAAGATCCTTGAGAAAGCAGTAGCCATTTCTCCAATTCTCCAAAGCACTGAAGCCAACTTCCTCCTTAAGGCCTACCAATCCGGCTTTAGATCAGATGCAGCACAGAAATGATTACCATCAAGCTGATCGACAATGCCCATAAATTCCTTCATGATGGCCATCTGTGCCTCCTTGTACTCCTTGAACTCTCAGCAGTATTTGACAGAGAAGACAACCAGGCACTCACCAACAATCTATATCGCCACTTGGGGATCAGCGACATCTTCCTCAGCTGTTTCAAATCCTATCTTGCTAATCACCGCCAGTTCTTACAAATGCATTCCACCAGATCACCAACTCTACCCATCACCTGTGGAGTCCAGCAAGGATTCATCCTCTCACCCCTGATCTTCAATATTTACATGGAATCGCTCAGGACCCTCCTCGCTCCACACAACATCCACATACACCAATATGCAGATGACACGTAGCTCTATCTCAAGACATCCTCCATCAAAGACATCCACAGGCTCAATGCCTGCCTCACAATGAGCCGGTGGTGGATGTCCAGTGCTTACTTGAACCTTAACTCCTCCAAGAGTGAATTCCTACTGCTGACCAACAACATTGCTTCACACCCCAGCTTGCCACCTGCACCAAGTCCCTTGGGTTTGACATAGACAGACACTGCTCCTTCAAGCAGCACACAGCAAGGAAGACACAAACGGGTTGGTACCAACTTTCTGTCCTGTGGAAAATCAAACTCTTAATCCCAGGAAACAACCTCAGATCTGTTGTCAGGCATTGCTCCTATCCCACATGGATGATGGCAATGCTCTTTTGGAATGCCTTCAAACAACTACCCTGGAAATCCTGAGATGTGCTCCGCATGCTGCAGCATGACTCATCAAAGGACTTCGACCGCATCACCCGACTCTCATTGAGCTGCACTGGTTTGTGCTGCAACCCTGTTTCAGCTTCAATTCCTGCTGTATCATCTACAAGGCTGTCACCTGGAAGTCCCAAGCTACCTCAGTGAGAAACTCAGCATCTCCGAATGCCTATGAGTCACCGGGAGTAATGACATGTACAGACTTGAACTCTACTGGTGCAGAAAGGAAAGACCCAGAAGACAGGCCTTCTCTGTCTATGCTAAGACTCTGGAATCGTCTCCCATTTATTTATATATTTATTGGTCACTTATATGGCGCCTATACACTTAACAAGCGTTTCAAAGAACTCCATCGCAGGGAGAGTGAGTAGTTACGCTAAATTGACATTCTTAATAGGCATTGGAACATTCAGAATGGGCAAGTGCTATGCATTTAGAGGTACAACATAGAACAAGGAGAAATACAAACGGTTTACAACATATGACATAATTATTGTACGTGCCTGATGGTTGTTTCAATAATGCAAGAGCCATACATAAAGAAAGGAGAGAGGGGGAGGGAAGGGTAAGACAAACAGAGCAATGAGACAAACATAAGTGCCCGACAGCATTTTTGATAGTGATAAGTGCATGAGACATGTAGGAGGGGGAGGGGCAGCAGGGAGAGGCACACTAAAACACAAAATCGAAAGTGGCTGCAGATGTAAATTCACCTAGTTTTAATTTTTAGCAGAAGCACACAAGACACACAAAAATGAAAGTGGCTGCAGTCACGAGAAATCAAAATTAGGCGAGCTGCCAACTCACAAGTAAATCTGAAGGGATGCATGGAGTTCTGGTGGGCAAAGCACGTGGGGTCACAGTCTGCCTCCAAAGTCCAGGAGACACATCATGATGTGTTGTGGGAATAAAAGAGGAGGGGTGCTATCCTGTCCAATCAGGCCCGGATAGGGCTAGACAGGTGGCCATTGTGCTGGGCCTTCGTGACGGGGCTGGCTTTTCAGCCTGACGGCTCCCTATAAACAATGATATGGAGCTGAAGGCCCAGTCAGGAGTGATGTTTAGGCAGCTCCATGGCAAGCCTTGGAGGCACTCCAGTGCCGAGGATGAGGGCAACCATTTGCAGAAAGTAAATTTGCACAGAAAGACCCACCCAGCAAGGGTGGCAAAAAGCACACAAAGCATCAGGGGGCCGTGGTGCTGAAACGGTTCTCCACAGATGGATGTGTAGAAGAATATCAGACTCGCCCCCTCGGTTCTACAGTTCAGGAGGGAGCTCAAGACCACCCTCTTCAAGGAATGGCTCCTCCCTAAAGTCTAGGTAAATACACCCTCCACTTCCTACCCTACCTGAGACTGGGTGATCTGCTCCCCACTCTTCCTTCCCCTGGTTACTTGTAGATCCCTTGCTGACAAATTAGCTGTCTTCCCTCACTCCCATTATTAGCTCCCCTCTTCCTTGTTTTCCTGTTTCCCTCACCATGTTCTTCTACCTATGATTGTGAAGCACCCTGTTGTTACCCTAAACTAGGTCCATGCCCAATAAATACCCTAATAATGATGATGTGCTCCAGCCTTGAGTCAGTCAGCAATTGGGTATAATGTGCCCCACGCACAGGTCAGATGATTATGTATGATTTGCCCCTTCCATTTGTCAGGAATTGGGTATGATGTTCCCCATTCACGAGTAGGAAATGAAGTATTATGCACCACAGCTGTAAATCGCAGATTAGGCATGATGTGCCCCATCCATCAGTCGGGATTAGGTATGATATGCCCCATGCATATATCGGGATGGGGTATATTGTGCCCCATCCACTAGTTGGGGTGAAGTAGGATGTGCCCCATCCATGAGTCTGGAATTAGGCATGGTGTGTGCCATTGATGAGACGGAATTGGATTTAATACACCCCACACATTGGTCAAAGGGTTAACTATGATGTGCCCTATCCATGAGTCAAGGATTAGATATGATGTGCCCCATCCATGAGTCGGGGATTAGGCATGATGTGCACCATCCATAAAGAGGAGATTAGATATGATGCACCCCATTCATGTTCCAGGGATTAGGCACGGTGTGTGCCATTCATGAGTCGGGATTGGATTTAATGCACCCCATCCTTTGGTGAAATGTTTAAATGTGCCCTATCCAGGAGTCAGGGATTAGGTATAATGTGCCCCATCTATGAGTATGGGATTAGCTCTGGAAACCTCATCCATGAGTCGGGGACTAGGCATGATGTGCCCAATCCATGAGACAGGTTAAGACATGATGAACTCATCCATGAGTCAGGGGTTGGGCATGGTGCGTCCCATCCATGAGTCAATTTTTGGCAGGATTTGAATATGGCTCCAATGAAAGGCCTCCCCCCACTTCTTGTTATCACATTGTGACACCGGCCTCCCCCCCTCTGCCGAATGTGCTGAAGGAGTGAATGAATCCTCGGCTTTAGCTGCCCACTGGGATGATGGAGGTAGTTTCTTCAGTAACATTCTGTTGCTCCTGAAAAACTCAACAATCCCTGCACCAAGAAGCCCCATCTGACTGCCCGTGACTCACAAGAGCACTTGCTGTCCTTTCTTGTGAGCCTTAAATATGATTGTTTGAAGTGCCAAAAGTTTCGTTATCTATCATCCCTGTGCCTTTTGCGAAAATTGTTGTGTATATCACCTTGTTAGTTAATTGAAACGTGTTTTGTTGTGCAGTAAATACAACACTATTTAATGATCTGTTACTAAATTGTTGATAACATTTTTCACAAGATCTTCCCTGATTGCAAGTTTCAATATACTGTGCAGAATATAGGGTCTATTGCTCATTTCACAGAAAGCATAATGTGTATTTTCCGATGCATTTAATCAGGGTGCAAAATTTGCACTAGCAATTGGCTAGTGCAATAAGACATTGGGGGTCATTACAAGTGTGGCGGTCTGGAATATGGGTGCCGGTCGCACCCATATCGGCACCCTTTTCCGGCACCCATTTCCAGACTGCCACACTACAACCCTGTTGGCGGGTGCCGTTGCGCCTGGCAGGTCAGACCTGCCGGGTGCGACTGCGCCCGCCTGCAGGGTATTTACAGAAGCACCGGCACTGTTAACAACGGTGCCGGTGCTTCCGTCTCCCCACTATGTGGTCCATGGGAATGGGGATTAACATTTTCCAGCGCCTGACCTCCCGATCCGCCAGGATGTGTAATATCCTGGTGGCACCTGGAAGTCAGACGCTGGCAAAGTGTTGCGAGTCCGGCGGAAATCCGCCGGAAGCACCGGCAGGGTTATCACTGGACTCGTAGTGAGGCCCATTGTGTGCTGTGTGTATGTGTACAATTGAGGTGGCAAGTGCCTTTATTTTAAAAAATGTGCAATTTGGTGCTTCATTTGCAGGCTGGTGATCCATTTCCTGTGTATTCCTGGGAGCGGTGGATGGACAGCCAGGGGTTAAGTTCTTTTTATCTCTGTTTGCTGCAGTAGCATCATCAGATTCTATTGATCGCACTGCCAGTACTGTTGCAACCCATTCCTTACATCAGGGGGCAGTGCTGTGCCATGGTACTTGTGTAACCTGGGAGGACCCCGCTGTGAGTGACAGTTGAGTAAGACAATGACAGCGCGGAAACTGACAGATGTTTAACGTTGGGACCGTTAGATGATCTCTTTAGGCAGTGGATGACAGGAGGTTCTGGTGATTCAAAGCTTTATTCCTTGTCCACCGCTCCCTTCATGGTATTGGTCATGTATTACTCCCTTCCATGATCCATTGCTATGCCCAGACCGCCCGCTCCGCTCGAGCAATTCCCATCTCCTCTCAGTCTCACAAAGGAGGCAGATGCTACTGCATTCTGGAAAATTCGGCCTGCCACAAAATCTCGCTGGACACTAGATCCAGCAATATCATCCTTCAAGTGCCCGCTGCATTGAAGACCTTGATTTACTACCCCACTAGCTTCGTACCCTTCTGTCATGCCCCCCCAGTCAGCAGGAAGATGTCTCTTGAGAATATTTGTTTTAAGTCCCCGTTCCCCGACATACCCATGGGTTAGTTCTGGCGAAGGAAGCAGAGTTAGGTCTCAGAGCTAGTGGTTATTCTTTGAAGAATACCTCTCCCTGCATGGGAAGGGTGTCCCCTGCAAGCAATGCTTCAATAGTAAATAAGGGTTCTTCTTTTCCATATTTACTGATTTTTGCAACATAAACACTGTCAGAAATCAATCTGCTTCCTGTCTGAATTTATTTAGTTTTTAAAAAAACAGGAAAACAGGTTTGTTCTACTTGGTTTACATGCTGTCCATCATGCATTGCAAGCCAAGGGTGTTGCACACTAGCAGCATAGTAAGTGTACACTTTGTATAAAAAACAGTAGTGTTCTTCAAATTGCTGACAACATATATCGTAGGTCAGCAGCAATCACAGGAGCAACCATTTGCTGTTATTATGGAGCTGACATTGATGTGGAAAAACACAATTCCATGTGTGTCTTGCATAGCTGCGCGTGTGTTTTAATAAATGCCTTTTTTTCATTCGAATAAATGCTTAAATATACGGGTTGCAAATTATATTTTTATATGACAAATAATAAATGTGGGCCAATAGAGAAAAAAATGGTAAAATAATAAATATGGATAAATACAGACCGAAATGACCAAAGAATAAATACCATAAAACCGGGAGCCTTAATTATAAAGCTGTGTTTGGATGTCCCTCTGTTGATAAAGGAGACTTTGAAGAGCGAGAAATAGCCAGGGTGTAGCCCCTATCACTCTTAGCAAGATTCATGTAGGAATGACAGACTAATTGAACGACAACATACATGTGTGACAGGGAAAAAGGCAACGGATCAGAAGGCCCATCATGCCTACGAATAAGACACGTGTGGGGTACTATTCTCTCACGCTGTGGGTTTTCAGGAACTTCCAAAGCAACCCCTGCAGTTTGCGGGTGACATGGTGTGAGTTTCCCCAAACCCCCAAAGCATCCCCTATAGTTTGTGGTTGACATGGTGTGAGTTTCCACAAACTCCCAAAGCATCCCCTATAGTTTGTGGTTGACATGGTGTGAGTTTCCCCAAACCCCCACAGCATCCCCTATAGTTTGTGGTTGACATGGTGTGAGTTTCCACAAACTCCCAAAGCATCCCCTATAGTTTGTGGTTGACATGGTGTGAGTTTCCCCAAACCCCCACAGCATCCCCTATAGTTTGTGGTTGACATGGTGTGAGTTTCCACAAACTCCCAAAGCATCCCCTATAGGTTGTGGGTGACATGGTGTGAGTTTCCACAAACTCCCAAAGCATCCCCTATAGGTTGTGGGTGACATGGTGTGAGTTTCCACAAACCCCCAAAGCATCCCCTATAGTTTGTGGTTGACATGATGTGAGTTTCCACAAACCCCGAAAGCATCCCCTATAGTTTGTGGGTGAGATTGTGTGAGTTTCCACAAACTCCCAAAGCATCCCCTATAGGTTGTGGGTGACATGGTGTGAGTTTCCACAAACCCCCACAGCATCCCCTATAGTTTGTGGGTGAGATCGTGTGAGTTTCCACAAACTCCCAAAGCATCCCCTATAGGTTGTGGGTGACATGGTGTGAGTTTCCCCAAACCCCCACAGCATCCCCTATAGTTTGTGGGTGAGATCGTGTGAGTTTCCACAAACTCCCAAAGCATCCCCTATAGGTTGTGGGTGACATGGTGTGAGTTTCCCCAAACCCCCAAAGCATCCCCTATAGTTTGTGGGTGAGATTGTGTGAGTTTCCACAAACTCCCAAAGCATCCCCTATAGGTTGTGGGTGACATGGTGTGAGTTTCCACAAACCCCCACAGCATCCCCTATAGTTTGTGGGTGAGATCGTGTGAGTTTCCACAAACTCCCAAAGCATCCCCTATAGGTTGTGGATGACATGATGTGAGTTTCCACAAACCCCCACAGCATCCCCTATAGTTTGTGGGTGAGATCGTGTGAGTTTCCACAAACTCCCAAAGCATCCCCTATAGGTTGTGGATGACATGATGTGAGTTTCCACAAACCCCCACAGCATCCCCTATAGTTTGTGGTTGAGATTGTGTGAGTTTCCACAAACTCCCAAAGCATCCCCTATAGGTTGTGGGTGACATGGTGTGAGTTTCCACAAACTCCCAAAGCATCCCCTATAGGTTGTCGGTGACATGGTGTGAGTTTCCACAAACCCCCAAAGCATCCCCTATAGTTTGCGGGTGACATGGTGTGAGTTTCCACAAACCCCCACAGCATCCCCTATAGTTTGTGGTTGAGATCGTGTGAGTTTCCACAAACTCCCAAAGCATCCCCTATAGGTTGTGGGTGACATGGTGTGAGTTTCCACAAACCCCCAAAGCATCCCCTATAGTTTGTGGTTGACATGATGTGAGTTTCCACAAACCCCGAAAGCATCCCCTATAGTTTGTGGGTGAGATTGTGTGAGTTTCCACAAACTCCCAAAGCATCCCCTATAGGTTGTGGGTGACATGGTGTGAGTTTCCACAAACCCCCACAGCATCCCCTATAGTTTGTGGGTGAGATCGTGTGAGTTTCCACAAACTCCCAAAGCATCCCCTATAGGTTGTGGGTGACATGGTGTGAGTTTCCCCAAACCCCCACAGCATCCCCTATAGTTTGTGGGTGAGATTGTGTGAGTTTCCACAAACTCCCAAAGCATCCCCTATAGGTTGTGGGTGACATGGTGTGAGTTTCCCCAAACCCCCAAAGCATCCCCTATAGTTTGTGGGTGAGATTGTGTGAGTTTCCACAAACTCCCAAAGCATCCCCTATAGGTTGTGGGTGACATGGTGTGAGTTTCCACAAACCCCCACAGCATCCCCTATAGTTTGTGGGTGAGATTGTGTGAGTTTCCACAAACTCCCAAAGCATCCCCTATAGGTTGTGGGTGACATGGTGTGAGTTTCCACAAACCCCCACAGCATCCCCTATAGTTTGTGGGTGAGATTGTGTGAGTTTCCACAAACTCCCAAAGCATCCCCTATAGGTTGTGGGTGACATGGTGTGAGTTTCCACAAACTCCCAAAGCATCCCCTATAGGTTGTCGGTGACATGGTGTGAGTTTCCACAAACCCCCAAAGCATCCCCTATAGTTTGCGGGTGACATGGTGTGAGTTTCCACAAACCCCCACAGCATCCCCTATAGTTTGTGGTTGAGATCGTGTGAGTTTCCACAAACTCCCAAAGCATCCCCTATAGTTTGTGGGTGACATGGTGTGAGTTTCCACAAACCCCCAAAGCATCCCCTATAGTTTGTGGTTGACATGGTGTGAGTTTCCACAAACCCCCACAGCATCCCCTATAGGTTGTGGGTGACATGGTGTGAGTTTCCACAAACCCCCACAGCATCCCCTATAGTTTGTGGTTGAGATTGTGTGAGTTTCCACAAACTCCCAAAGCATCCCCTATAGGTTGTGGGTGACATGGTGTGAGTTTCCACAAACTCCCAAAGCATCCCCTATAGGTTGTGGGTGACATGGTGTGAGTTTCCACAAACTCCCAAAGCATCCCCTATAGTTTGTGGTTGAGATCGTGTGAGTTTCCACAAACCCCCAAAGCATCCCCTATAGTTTGTGGTTGACATGGTGTGAGTTTCCACAAACCCCCACAGCATCCCCTATAGTTTGTGGTTGAGATCGTGTGAGTTTCCACAAACCCCCACAGCATCCCCTATAGTTTGTGGTTGAGATCGTGTGAGTTTCCACAAACCCCCAAAGCATCCCCTATAGGTTGTGGGTGACATGGTGTGAGTTTCCACAAACTCCCAAAGCATCCCCTATAGGTTGTGGGTGACATGGTGTGAGTTTCCACAAACTCCCAAAGCATCCCCTATAGTTTGTGGTTGAGATCGTGTGAGTTTCCACAAACCCCCAAAGCATCCCCTATAGTTTGTGGTTGACATGGTGTGAGTTTCCACAAACCCCCACAGCATCCCCTATAGTTTTTGGTTGAGATCGTGTGAGTTTCCACAAACTCCCAAAGCATCCCCTATAGTTTGTGGGTGACATGGTGTGAGTTTCCACAAACTCCCAAAGCATCCCCTATAGGTTGTGGGTGACATGGTGTGAGTTTCCACAAACTCCCAAAGCATCCCCTATAGTTTGTGGTTGAGATCGTGTGAGTTTCCACAAACCCCCAAAGCATCCCCTATAGTTTGTGGTTGACATGGTGTGAGTTTCCACAAACCCCCACAGCATCCCCTATAGTTTGTGGTTGAGATCGTGTGAGTTTCCACAAACCCCCACAGCATCCCCTATAGTTTGTGGTTGAGATCGTGTGAGTTTCCACAAACCCCCAAAGCATGCCCTAAAGCCTGGGATTTGAGAGGGTGTTTTGGATTCCCAAATTCTCTGTTAATCATTGTTTTTTTTCTGGGGCCCGCAGTTCACCCAGTATATATATGGGGGGTAGGTTTCATTCAAACCCTAGATTCCTCAAATGAAAAATTAAAGGTGCACATCATGGTGCCCAGAGCACAAGTCCTCAAGAACGCGGGGGGACTCATTAACATATGCAATGGAAATTGAGGTCACCATCAATGCTACATGTTCAATTGCTTTGCAGACTCGAAGGAAGGGTACAGCACAAATGGGTGTTTCCCACTCCTGAAAATAGCACAAGCGAGGATGTTTTCATTTAATTCGTTTGGAAAAATACAAAAGGTGTGCACGCTTTAATTAGTACTAAAATATTCCCTGAGAACCAAGTCCCAATAGGGCCCATTTTGTCATCAGCTGCTGTAACCCTTCTTCTGATCATATAGTCTAGGGGTGCAGTGTTTGAGCATCAATCAAACACCTGTCAACCTTTAGAAACAAAAATGTGGGTGAAACCAGAAGATGTTCGTTTTGCGGGTGTAATATCCATTGAGGGCCATTTGTATTTCTGAAGAGCCCTAAAAACTTTTTCGTTCACTCAGTAATTTGTTTTTTTTCCCGAGGTTTGTTGGTGGGGTTTTGTTTCCCCTTTTTTCTGCTTTTTTTCTCTTTTTCTCATCACCAGTTCTCGAGCCTCTCTATCTCTTGTTGTTGTGGTCCTCTGCTTAGGGCCCGGATACCCTCGGGCCACTGTTGTGCTTTATAAGTAGTTATAATATAACATAACACTGTTGGCCAAGGGGAAATGTGGTTAAGGGAAGTGAGTCAAGTGACTCAGTCGCGGGCGTAACCCACCAAAAGCGGGTGAGTTGACAGGTATGCCAGCCTGGCAACCGCAGTTCGAATCCCCAGCATCTAAACTATTGTGAACACACAGTAAATTGCCAAAATTATATTACACACACAGAGCAATTTTGGCCCCTATTTATTTCCGGCCCCAAAAATACACAGGGGCGGTGTCTGCCTGCCCTCTGAAAAGATTGGCGTACCCGCCCACCCGAGTGTGCCCTCAACTTGTGCCTTGAAGGTGCCTCTGACTAGAACTCTTCAAATGTTAGGGCTTGAGCTGATTTCAGTGGCAGTGACTGAGTTGGCAGAGGCCCATTATGGGTGCCCGTTCAGTAAATGCGAACTGTGGTGCTGGCACTGCACATTATGAGGAAGAGGATCCCTAATGGGATCCAGAGGTTTATTTCTTAGTGAAAAGGGGTCAAAGGACTATATGTTTCCCTTCAGGGAGCAGGCGACCAAAGTAGCTGCTTTCAGTATGTCTAAGCACTGTGGGGCCGATTCATGGAGTTACGTGCAGAAATCGCACAATGTCCGCCTGCCGAAAAGATCACTGTGCGATTAAGAAAATCTGCGTACAACGCGTATTCTTGGAATTGTTTGCGCAAGTAACTTTATTGGCAAGTCGGGGATGGAACGGTGCCGACACGCCCACATGCAAAGCAGGAAACTGCACCCTTCAAACAGTGAGTGCGGTACCCCCTAAGCAGGCCTGCGACACAGGGAGCATGCACAGGGTCACTCGTAACTGTATCCAGCACCCTGACAACATTCAGATGAAAAAACCCAACTCAGCAATTACTCAGGAAAAGAGTGAGCAAACCCACGTAAAATGTTCCTGCACCCTGTGATACATGATACAGCGTACGCGCACCCCTACATTACTTCGGAACCCTGATTGAGTACACGCACCGCGAAATACGACATGCAATCCCACCTGCATGCTGAAAATCCTACGCGCAAGTGTACTTACACCAGCCTTCAGGTAGCGGATCCTATGAAGGAATTGCGTGGCATTTCCTAGCCAAGACGTTGCACAATCGATTCCATGCATACATCTCTTGCTGTGAAATAGTGGGCGTGCGAGGCACTGCTTGCAGGCCATCCCTCGGAACGACCACTTCTTCACAAGTTAATCCCCATTTATGTTGTTAAGCCCCCTTCCCTGCCCTCTGTGCGGGCCACGTCCACCCACTGCTCAGAGTCTCGCGCAAGGCCCTCGGCGGCATGCCAGGCCAGCTTGAAATCCACGCAAGTCCTGGAAAAGTCCTGCACATTAAATTCCATGAATCTACAAACGGAGTTGGGCGTGCAGATTGGGCGCAAGTAGTCTATTTTCTGTGCGAAAAATTCCATGAATCGGCCCTTGTGCCTCAAGAACAGCCCACACTGGGTCACGTATCGTCGTATATGTTGGCTGAACATGAAATATGATGTTCATTGGCACGTGCATACCCACTGGATGTGTGTGTGTATCTAAAGGTGCATTTCTTTGATGAATTCTGTTCCTGGTTATGCCAGCACTATTCGATATCGGTGGCTGGACCGCCATACAGAAGTTCAACACAAAAAACACTGACGCAGTTTTGGGCTTCTTTATGGTGGGAGAACGCCACAACAGGGAGGAAAGTGAGGGACAGGTAAGTGGGGCCAGCGGATTAAGGTGTGTGGGCCATGGAACGAAAATGAGGGGCCCATCCAAAAGTGAGTAGAGGAAGACAGGAAAATAGAGAGCAGCCTTCACGGGGTGCGGGGTGGCATTGAGTGGGTGGCTCCCCTCAGCGTTGCACTTTGGGAAGTTAGCTTTGGACCCAGAGTCGCACAATGTATCAATAAAGAGAAGCTATTGATGTACATGAAGGTACTCATGTTATGATTATAGTGAATGTCGTTTGTATTTATCATAACATTGTTTTGCGGGGGGGGGGTGTATACTTATGTATGTCCTCTGCTGGACACCTTCGGGTAGCACGCTTAACCGTGCATGTCCTGACAGCATTTTTACTTTTGGCTATGAGGTGGCACTTTAGCGTCATTTATGTGCCGAAACCAATGCATTGGAGTCAATCAAGGGAGAAATGGCATATGAGGAGGGACACAATGCTTGTAGCTGTTGTTTGGTTATTTACACACCCATTGACTGCTAATCCCTATGACCATTCCCACCCACTTCCTCCTCCGCCCCGGTCAAAACACACACCCCTGGGATCTCCTTGAGCTAACTTTTTTAAGCCTCAAAATCAAACTTGGCGCTCAAAGTGCCTACTAGGGTTTTTTCAAGCAGTCTTCTGAGAGCTAATGGATTAACTGGTGCGGTAAACGTGCTACTGGTTTAATAAAAATGTCTTAACCAAGTCTGCCTTCAGCCACTTGATTGATAAGCATTATGTGTGCCCTTCACTGAAGTTTCGTTCAAAACAAGCATTAGCAAAGCCAACCGTTTTGACTTGTGTATAGGTTTTAGATAGGCATTTGCCAGGCACTGTGTCATACGCCCAGGTTTGTGCTTTATTTCAAACTGCCACCATTCATGGCCAGTTAGCACCATAATGGCAATGCCTGGAAAATACCTTTCCCATATCCAAAACTGTTGCCATTGGGAATGCTTGTTTAAAAAAGTGGTCACACAGTGATGAAGGTGCTGATAGGATGCTTGCTGTAGTACCGAGAGGTAGGGCCAGGAAGTCTTTACAGTGGAGGAAGCAGCTGTGATGTGTTTTTTTTCTCTCAGTGCTTGTGTTATTGGTTGGAGAGATTGCGTAGTGAGGTGGGTGAGCCCAAAATGTTTGTTACATTAAGACGTTTAGAGTAAGTAGACCTCCTGTGCTCATGGGCCGCGCCAGCCTCTGACTACGGAGGGTTGAAGCCCTCCGCCTTGTAGGCAGAAGACATCTTTCCATGTGTCGCCAGCCCGTAGCTCGGATAGCCTACGTTTAAACACTTGTTAACGTGTGGCAGCCGCATCAAACATGCAGAGGACAAAAGCCTGCCCATGTGATATCAACAGACTCACTTTGATGAAGCCAAAGTCTTAACTCATTGGCTCAGCTTTTAGATGGTTCACACTTCCAAGGATTAGCATAGCATTATGAAAGTAAATATCCTCTGAATTGGGGTGATAGGAGCGACTAATGGTCAAAAGTAAGGTGAAATTGCTATTCATCCAGTTAGCTGGGCTCAGGGAATTGGGAGGGAAGTGGGAGCAGGGCAGGCTGAAGATGTGCCAGGGCTTCTGGGGGACCATTTATTTTTGAAACACCCTTGGAGTGCTTAAATCAATAATGAAGTCAAAAGAATGCAGTGAGGTGGTTAAAAGCTGCAAATTATCAGTATGGTTCTGTGTCATAAGACTGCCAACATGGGGGCAGCTATCTGGGGGCCCATTTCAACTGCTAAAGTTGAAAGGCCCAGACGCCGTCCCTCAGTGAGGAGACCACAAGCACAATGGGTTCATTGGCCGCACAGAGGCCCCACTCAGTATCAGCTTTCAATCACACAGCATCCCCAGAATGTTGAAGCTGGCTCCGGCCCTGCCTGTGCTTGCCTTTTTTTTTTATTGCGGTTGTGTTTACTCACATAAACCGTGAGGGTGTTTGTTGACAAAGGTTGTTTTCCAGCGTCCGTGTTCTATTTTTCATGACGTGCTGCGGAACTGTCACCGCGCCACCGCGCATTGGTCACACGAGGGCAATTGAGCAGGGCCTATGGGGCGGGAGCGGCACATACCTCACTGAACTGGTAAGCCACAAACATAGACATGAGACAAACATAGAATAGTAACGTTCTGTACCTGAGAGGGCCAACCAGACCCACGAGTGACTCACTCGCTGGAATGTTGCCGTACTTGCTGTGCAGCCTGTCAGGGCGGAGGCTGTCCCTGTGGTGACTGCATGTGCATGCAGGTCTCACTAGAATCTGCTGCATAATCCCCTGAGGAAGAGGGTGGGCTTAAGTTAAAGGCGCCATTGCTGCCCACGCCTGCAGTGACATGGACCCCCCACCTGCATGGCCTACCGCTGATCCCCAGGGAGAGGCCCAGACAGCACCTACTGCCCCAGACCTGCCACGCATGCACAACCCATTTCTGACAAGAGTGAACATTGGGGCGCCTATCTGGTCTACCCTGGTGGAAAAGGGTGAAAATAGTGAATACTGGAATCAACATCAATTTTACGGCATCAGCCACGTGCTGGGAGATATTGCTTGATGTCCAGGGGCCACCCCGGGAAGCCTGCGTCAGCAGCCAGTGTCGCACCCCGCTCTGTGGCACACAGAACCTTCGGCTGATCTATGGGTAGCTGGAAAAAACAAGTGGCCTCGAGCAGGCGTAGGTTGGGAAGCAAAAGAGGCCCTGGAAATAATGTTCAAAGTAGCCCCATATTACACATTGTCAGCAAGCCCAACCCTTTTCCTATGTGAAAATAATAAAAGGTTACCACACAGAATAGGTCCAGGGTGAAGAGGCCTACCGGGAAATCTCCAGAGTTCCCTCTAGCCAGTGTACCCCGGGCCGCGAGAACACCCCAAGCCTGCCACAACCTGGCCCCCTCCGCACCCCCCCAAAGGAAATTAGTGTACCCAGTTTATACTCTGATAACATGCCCATTGGAGGGGAGAGTGAATGGCATGGAGAGAAAGACCCCTTCAACACCCCTGCCATCCTCGTCAGAGCTCTAACTGAGCCTATGGAGGCCCGAGCGGGACAGTCCTGCTGAGTGGAACGCAGTACTTGCTTGAGCCGGTAAGAGGAGGTATGTCCTATGTCCTTTTTGATATACGTGGATCCTCGAATAAGTACACTGACAGGACATATGGATCAATGGTCACGTGTGTCAGTGCGTGTGGAAGAACCAACTCACACGTTGCCAGTTCGAGAGGCAGCTTGTCAAGGAAAGGCGGACGTTGCATCACTATATTTATAAACATCCTGTTGGGAACCTCAGGACCCATGGGGCATGCCTTATCCAGATGCAAACCACTGATAAATAAGGAAATGAGGGGCTCTAGCCCCATCTTCTATATTATGGAGCACCAGCCGGTATATTGTTTTGAGGTACGTGAGGCAACACAACAAGGTGATGGCTGGAAGGTTTTGATTTAATCATAACCACGAGCACAGCTCTGGGCAACCCTCCAGACCATGTTTTTTAGCCTGCCAAGCCATTAACATTAAATAAGGGGAAAGTCCACATGCAAATCAGGCTTGGTCCAACCCCCAAAGGAGCAGTCCAAACCGAACTGCTAGGTTACATCCCTTCTGCAGGAGACCACAAGCATCCCCAAACATGTTTCAGCCTTGTTGGGCATCATCAGTGAGGAGTAGCTTGGATCTCTAAACCCAGCAAGCTCGGACCCATGTTTGGGCATACCCGTCCCACTCAGGGTGACTTAAGCAAAACAAAAAGGTGATGGGTGGAAGGTTTTGAATGAATCATAACCACGGCCACAGCTCTGGGCAACCATCCAGACCATCGTGTTTTAGCCTGCCAAGCCATTACAGAAGGTGAAAGACCATATGCAAATCAAACTTGGTCCCACTCTTAAAGGGGCAGTCCAGCGCAAATGACTAGGTCACATCCGTTCTGCACGAGACCACAAGCAACCCCAGTCATGTTTCTGCCTCCTTTGTTACTATCAGGGAGGAGTAGCTTGGGTCTGTACGCCCAGCACGTTCGGGACCCACGTCTGGGCATGGGACCAACCCTGATTTGCATATGCTCCTTCCCCTTTTGTAATTGTTTGGCACGCGAAGAACGATGGTCTGGGGGGTTGCCCAGAGCAATGCCAGAGGTTAAGATGAATTCTAAAACTTCCAGCCATCACCTTTTTTTTTTTTAGTTTTGTGAGAAAATGTATAATTTTGTCTCACACTATTTACGATTAAAGTTGTAGCATGCCTAATTTAATGTTTTGAAGTTTTTATATATGTGAAATACGCCTATCTTTTAAAAAATATCTTTCTCAATACAGTGAGATACGAGGAAAGAAAAAGAAAAAGGGACAAAGAAATAGAAAGGAGAGCGAAAAAGGAAAGACAATGGAACAGAGCATTAAAGATGAAAAGAAGGAACCAAACAACGACTGAAGAAAGGAAATGAAAGAGAAGAAGAAAGATGAAGGGAAGAGGGAAAGACAGGTGGAAAGACAGTCAAATTATGATTCCAAATTGTACGAGTTGTGAATTAAGTAAAGTTAAACAGTGAAACTGTGCCAAGTTACAGAAAGTACATCAAATACAATTGTAGTGTATTTTAATTGTGGTTCAAGACAGCCTGACACGTGTTTCGAGCGAAGCTCTTCCTCTGAGGCAAAAGATCCTTGTCCAAATGAGTACTCAATTACTTGAAGTAACAGATATTTAAATCTACTGTAACTTGGCGAAGTTTCACTGTTTAACTTTACTCTATTCAGTTTCCCTGTGGGGGCTTGGTCAAGGCACCCACAACTTAACAGTTGAACGCTGCCGTGTGTTACAATCTTGAATTTAGGCAATAGCGCTGGATCTGTCAGTGGCCTTCCTTGACCATATTCTTTGTCTTACTAATTGTGAATTAGTCAAGGTCAGAATTGCATCATTGCTCTTCTAAATTGAAAAGTTTTTGCTGTAGCCAAGATCATTATTGATACATTGTAACACAGCCATTGCTTCTCCGTCTTGTAGAAAGTGTACGGGAGTGATGAATTTGAATCTATTATTGATACTCTTAGAGAGTGGCTGCGAGAGCGGGCCGTTTCCCGCTGCTGGAGGTTGGACTATGCACTAGGAGGGCAGGTTTTGCTAAAAGGGCCCACAGCCCCTAAGTGGAATGGAGAGGCTGCACGAAGGGACTGTTTCCTGCTGAGAAGGAGCTCATCTCTTGGGAACCCCCTCAGCTCCTAGAGCGGGGGGGGGGGGGCGTGCCACGTGCTAATTTGCTGGTTGGGCTGGCTGGGCACAACATGATGTGCTGAGACAGTGAGAGTGTGAGACGCAACACGTGCCTGCAGCAGGCGGCAGTCACACAGTGGGCACCGCTGAGCTCCACACACTCCTCTGGTGACTTTAAAGTTCAAGCAACTTAATTGAGCAAGTCGGATTCTGCTGCTCTGTGCCCCCACCCCCACCGGCATTTCAATTACAGATTTGTGCATGTACACGTGTTCACTCTAGTGCCAGATTGTCTGGCTTCAAGGGAACACATTCTTTTTTATGACAGGAAAAAAATAATTGTGATTGATTGGGCCCCTGTTGTCCTGGCTCTGCCTCAGAAAACATCAACCAATTCGGAATCAAAAGTCTGTTGCGATGCATGCAGCAGCTTCTGTGAGCCAACGGTATTTGGTTGATTTGAATTTGTTGGCGTGTCTTCTTCAAGGCTCTTCTGCAAGCAACAGTCAAGATCTGCACGAGGCCCCATGTGCTGCTCTCTCGAGGATTAGCATGTTTTTGTTCATCTTACCTACCCAGTCCCTCTGATCTAACTGGCCACGCCGCCTCCCCCCCAGTGTACCTCAGGCCCTGACTAGGTGACGTCCTGAACTTGGAGGCTCACAGATGTGCTGCCGGCAGCGCCCGGCACCGGTAAGTAGCAATTTGCCTTATTTTCTTCTTCTACGTACTGTTCAGGAGCAGCAGTGAATTGGATTGGGACTAGCCCACATTAATCCCGGTTTGATCTGCAGCCAACTTCTGCAATGACTTAATGTCACATTTATTGTTGGTCGCATTAAGCAGATTCTCTGAATCTGCCCCCCTGATCCCATGTAATACTTTCACTCGGACCCACATGAGAGTGTGGCCGTGGGTTAAGATAGAGACTGCCCATGCCGACGGCCGTGAACAAAACAGAACAGATGCTGTCCCGTCATCTTTGTGAAATGAACACGGACGTGGGTCTTCACTAGATTGCAACAGACAATATTGTTCAGTGGCCGCTGAGTTCTGACTTTTTAAAATGTGCTCTTTCCCAGCCTCTCCGCCCTATTGAAGCCTTCATGCCTCAGGTTGCTATTGATGAACTTAAAAAAAGGGTTGACAAATACCTAGCCTTAAATTTGACAAAGGCTTTCTCTCAAGCTGTTGGAAATCAACATTCATTGACTATTGCGCCAAGCTGTCCAAGCCTTAAATTTGGCAAATTGGGACAGGAGGGTGGCGTCCTACCACACAGGTTTATGTTACTTTACATATACATTTTCTGCAAAGATTTCAACATTTAGCATGCTTAGTATCAGTGGAGCTGTATGGTTTAGCTCCCTGGTATCAATTGAGAGAGGAGCAAAAAACACATGTAGAGTGAGTCTTAGCTTATTTATTCAGCCAAAATCAAAAGTGAGCAGATTCAATTCCGCATAGTATTTTTTAGTTTTTTGACAGAGCCTGCATGTTATTTGGCAGACGTATTAGCAAAACAAGAAAAAGCAAAGGAACAAGACACAAGTATGTTCAAATCACTTGTAAAGGAACATTAACATTACAATATACTTACACAAAAGCAAAACAATTATTTAGCAGTGAATGCTTCTGGGGTTGACCTCTATGTACATCACATTCAAATACTTTAAATGTTTTATAGAGCAACCACCACGTAATATCATAACAAATGGGTGAGCTGTAAGAAATGGGTTCAAACAAACTGTCACTGGTATATCGTTCTTGGAGTTTTCGAGGTGTTGGGAGGTAACCTAGTCTTTGGTCTACGTCTAGATGTAGATCAAGTTTTGGTGCGGGACGGGGGTGGCATGTTGGAATGTCACGTGACGTTTCGGCAAAAAATCCTTCTTCATGAGCCTTGACCGGGTCTCCCTGAATAGAGAAACAAAGTGAGGACTCAATTAGTGTTGCGCTCGCCTAGCTGTTGGTGCCAAGTGGCTACAATACTGGCATGTTATAAAAACTATTTAAAAACCCTGAGAGATAGAGAGTGTAGGAAACTTACACTATCTGGTAGCTTGCGAGGGCCAGACACTGACCTGGACAAAATGAGGTAGGGTGCATCTTCCGATGGCGGAGAGGCGCACGGGCTGCCGTCGTGTTGCTGGAAGGCGTGGCTTCAGTTAACACACATGGCTTATGGCGGGCTCAAGAATAAGGGAAACCAAGAATAATGGGGACCCGTAAACTGGCACAGATGTATCAAGCCCAGATATGGTAGAGAAGTCATCAAAAGAAAGTTGTGTCAGGGTCGGCAGAGGAAGAGTACCTAATCCACTGAAAGTGCTCAAAATAGAAGGTCTGAGCTGGGCAGGAGCCAGGAAACAAATGCCTGCACGGGAAGAGTGAAGGAGCAAAGAACAAAAATTGTAGATTGAGGTAAAATGTATATAGAAGCCCATATTGTACTAGAGCTCTAATGTGGTTGGCACAAGACAGGGAAAGAAGTCATACCTGTTTAGTAGGTTGTGAAAGTGCCCCGCTGGAGGCGCGGCATGCCCAATTAATTTAGTAACTTCAAACGGATTGCAGTTCTCGGATCTGCAAGTGGGAAAACAAAGGGAGCAATGTAAGTGGCCGTCTGGCACCAACCACAAGGGTGGTGGCCGTGTTCGCCAGTCCTGCGGGCCAGGATTGTGGCAGGTTTAGAATGTAGATGAGGGAGGGGGCCAAGCTTACCTCTGGTTTATTTGGAAGTGTGGGTAGTGAATGCACCATCGCGGCGGCTGTGAATGAGGTACAGCTCGCTCCGCGTTAGAAAAAGTGCTGTGTGTGTGGCAGAACGGCACATGCACGGGAGAGTAGTGCCCTCAAGGTCCGTGCGTGCGTACAGGCTACGGTCTCGCGGTTGTCATGGAGACGCAAATACATGCATCTTGGACAGCAGGGGCAGAGGAAAGGGGACCTCTGGTGGGTACATGCTCTGCCTGTTGCCCTAATGGTGTGGAGAA
This sequence comes from Ambystoma mexicanum, assembly GCF_040938575.1. Lineage (NCBI taxonomy): Eukaryota > Metazoa > Chordata > Amphibia > Caudata > Ambystomatidae > Ambystoma > Ambystoma mexicanum. Next base: position 469,812,054 of record NC_090922.1, read on the forward strand.
ATATGAGAAAGGGTTAACAAGGAGATGTGTTGTGACCTGGACCGCATGTGTGCGAGTGCACGTGGATACAGCGGATCCAAGCCGCAAGTTGGTGTAGTAATTTGAACGGGGTGTTACGCCTTATAGTGGCGAGGGGACACAGCTGTTCTGCGCCGCTTGCTGAGGGTGGAGGATATGAAGAGCTGCCTCCTCTTGTTTATTCTAGGTCAGTCCAGTGTGTACTGCAGTACACTCACAACATCCTCTGTGTGTAAGCTGCCCTATCATCCTGCTGGAGTGGTGCTAGATGTGCAAAGTGAGTTCCAAGTGTTCAGCAGGTCAAGGCAGTTGTCAAAGTGAAGTGCAAAAGTCCACAGGTACAAATACACAGGGGTACAATGGATCAAAGTGTCAACCCCTTGCAGCAATTCAGACAGAGTAAACCTTCTTGTTGTGATGAAAGCAGACAAATATCTGAGCACATTTAGCTGAGGGTACTGGGAGGGAGGAGTAATCCTCTAGGGTGATCCTAGTGAGTCAGATGTAATGGGCAGGGTACTGGCAGTCAGAGTGACTAAATGGGGTTAGTGCAGTGAAACCTAGAGCCCGTCAGATGGTGTGTAATAGAGGGGCTGCAGTGTAGATCCACTTCCGACTATCTCATATGAAGGTGGTGGGCATAGCTTAATTGAGGCCCCTTGTTGTATATTTTAATTTAAATATCCACCAGGATTCCTTGTGGATTAGTGCATTGGCAGCGTTGATAGCGTTAAGGACTGTGTCCACAACCCACCACTTCATATCATCAACCCCATGTTGATACTCTAGATAGTGTGATACTAGGGGTGCTGTGTGGACCCTGCAGCGGATCCGTGACCTATGCTCGCCTATCTGTTTATTCACTTGTCTCTTGGTTCGGCCTACATATCTCAGCCCGCAGGGGCATTCGATTATGTAGACCACGTTGGTGGCTTTAAAGTTGGAAAAATGTTTGATTTTCCATTCTTGTTCCTCGATCATGAAGGACGTGGTCTTTTTAGTCAATTTGCAGACGTTGCAGGTGCTGCAGGGGTGGTGTCCCACAATTTCTCGCATGCTCCATAGTTCAGACCTTTGAGACTTTTTGTTTAGTCTGGCATGAGTTAGCATGTCTTTGAGGTTTTTCCCCCGTTTTAGTGCCTTCATTAGATTGCAACAGACAATATTGTTCAGTGGCCTCTGAGTTCTGACTTTTTAAAATTTGCTCCTTCCCAGCCTCTCCGCCCTGTTGAAGCCGTCATGCCTCAGGTTGCTGTTGATGAACTTAAAAAAAAGGGTTGACAAATACCTAGCCTTAAATTTGACAAAGGCTTTCTCTCAAGCTGTTGGAAATCAACATTCATTGACTATTGCGCCAAGCTGTCCAACTGATGCGCCCTGTCTCCAAAAAATAAACACACCTGCCGAATTCTATGATATACGTCGACTGGAGACTCAATGTCCACCAAAAACTTGCTGCTGTGAAATGGACTTCTCGTAAGTCCGAAATACAGACAAATCCAAGACACTTACATCCCCAGCATGCACATTTCCATACATTGATTCTTAAATGCAGAGAGGGCAACCATCCAGTTTATGATTTAAACAGGCAAAGTGTCTTAAACCTTTTTGGAGAAGTTGATGATTTGCGTAACATTTCTACCTTAGACATTGACCAGATAGAATTTCTTACTGATTGCCCTCTCTCCATAGTTAGACTCTGGATTCCTTCTGGTGTGGTGTGGCAGTCTATATGGCGTAGCAAAATGCTCCTTTTTAACATGGGCTTTTTGTTAGCAGAAAACCCTGAGAGTGCATCAACAAGATCTAAAATATCCAAAAGAAAACCAAACATTTATCAGGGCATTACTCGAGAAAATCGAGAACTTCCAAGAACCGTGAGCTTACATCAATAACCATCAAAATGTACTAGTATAACAGAGTTAATCATTGTAAGTTGGAACTCTAGAGGCCATGTTCATCTAAATTCTTCATTTAAAGATATGTCTGAACTTAATCACATCATAGCACTCCAGGAGACATGGCTAATCAAACCGCCAATATGGGACAATTATGAATTGTCCTTGATCTCGGCTGTTCCTAGTGGAGGCAGACCATCATCTGGCCTTCTCTTAGCGGTAAACATCAAGTCAGGTTTTTCTATCGTGCCATGGACCTCTGTTGGGGCGTATATTCAACTTGTCAAAATCACAACAATGAGAAGACGTTCGCTCCAATTAACATCTATAGTAATGTTATTGCAATGAATGATGAGACCTTCTATGCTGGCCTCTTCGACATGCTCCACCACATTACACTAGATGTCATGATCACACACCATCATTGTGGGGGATCTAAATTTAGACTGTTGGAATGATAAGTGCCAAAGTCAAACAGTGTATAAGTGGATGTCACTCATGCATGAGCGAAACTATTATATGGTCAATGGTGCAGTTCAGGGAGATGTGCCAGCGCATCATATGTGGCATCGTGGACCGTGCACTAGCACAATTGACTATATCTACGTCGACCACAAGCTCTTTCAAGCTGTAAAGTCCTTAACCATAAAAGATCACTCAAAGGGCGATCATAGTCTTTTGATTCTGCACCTTGACTGGAATTTCACATTAAAACAAAATGAGGAGTACTATTATGGCAATCTAGCAGTTAACAGTGCCCGTTCTCGAGTGAGATGGAATTCGATAACAGTAACCCAATTTGAGCACGCGGTTATTGATAACTCGAAATCCATGCTACAAAACCAATACACTGATCTACTGCAACCCTTTGTAAAAACATTTACGATTCCTCATCATAACATCATTCGCCATTCCCATGCATTTGACCACGAAACTCACCAAAGAAGGGCCGAATTTAGAAAGATCAAAAGACAAATTTTGACCTCAGTATCATCGACTAGGTGGCAAGATTTAAAATCCGCCAAATGCAAATATAAAAATTGGCTGCGTGGTCGGAAGGCTATCTTATATCAACAAGACAGCGAATCTATGGCGCATGCAGTGCGCGATAAACATTCCTCTGGAATGTGGTATTTTCTAAACAATCATACCTGTCACCAGCAAGCAGATGCTCAAATTAATGGTGTGACTGAACAAGTTTGGATTGCCCACTTTTCAGCCTTATATGCTGATCCACAGTAAGCTGCTCTTCCTTATGAGCCAGTCTCGACATCGGGCTGGCAGTTAGACTCCTCTTATGAAACAATACATGGGGTCATACAGAAAATCTGCTCCTCCAGAGCCGAGGGTCCAGATAGGCTTTCTAATCAGATGTTCAAAGCAAACCCCCACAAATGGGCACACATACTTGCAACTATTTTCAAAGATATATTGTATATGAGATATATACCGCTATCATGGAAGACCTCTATTATTATTTCCATTCTTAAAAAGGGCGACCCGTCTGTGCCCTCGAACTATCGCCCAATAGCGCTCTTGGACGCTCCGGGCAAGATCTTCACTAGATTGGTTCTGCGAGAGTTTAATGTTTGGACAGGGACCTGTAATTTGCACGATTCCAATCAGACTGGGTTTATGGCGGGAATGGGAACCAACATCAATTTATTGACCCTCAACTCCATTAAAGCCCAATGTCATGAACAAAAGCAACACTTTTTTTTGCAGTTATTGATCTTAACGCTGCTTTTGACTCAGTTAGTTGCTATATACTAATGAACAAGCTACGAAGAGACCGTTGTCCCACTGCTTTATATGACATTATATATTCTTTACATCATGACACATCCGTCCAGATTCGTATCACCTTGGACGGACTACTCTCGAAGAAAATCACTACTTCTAGAGGATTAAAGCAAGGGTGCTCATTGGCCTCTACTATTTGCAACTACTTTATACATGATGTTAGAGTCCCTCTGTCAAATGTTACATCAGATTCACCTAAACTGAATAATCACCAGATTCAATCTCTCATGTATGTCGATGATCTTGTTTTAATTTCTAGGACTCAGGTTGGGCTCCAGCGTTTATTTGATGCTTTCCAGGACTACATTCAGTCAAATGAATTAACAATTAATATAGCTAAAACACAAATTGTTCAGTTTTCGCCTGGGCGTCATGGTCCGTTGACGTTTGTCTGGACCATTAATCGTGTCCCGGTTATGGTTGCACAAAATTACTGTAATCTGGGAATGCACTTTGAAGGGAAAAGAAGGGCACAGGGCCAGTTGGAGTGGGAGGAGACCAAGTTATCCTCAGCCATATCTCAAGCCCGTATCATCATGCATATTATGGCAAATTTTCTATTTTGCCCACGTGGCATTTTTGGACCAAGAAAATTATACCGGTATTGTTATATGGTCTTGAAACCATGCCGAGTGACTCCCCTTTCAAATTTACTCAGTGGGAAGCTAAATTCTGGCAGTCTGTTTTACACCTGCCTCAATGCACACCGATGGCTTGGATAAGATATGAGCTGAGGCTGCTTTCGCTCCAAGCTCACTATAACTGGTGACTCTGTTCTTTATTCAAGAAATGCTTGATCTCAACAAAGCTAAATGTGTTGTTGAAAACATTATCACAGTATATGTTCTCGGTTAATTACATATTTGTAAATAACTGGTTTGATCGAGTCTATCGCATATTAGCTAAAGCTGAGATCCCTCTTGAACTTCTGCTTTGCAATCTGGATAAAGCAAAACTTAAGATCTACCAGACTGATTGGATAACTACCTGTGACTTATGCCTCACCTTTCGTGATATCGATACACTACGTTTTCCCCCAAAGAAAGTTGGCATTTTGCCACCATATTTGATACGCTGTCCTTCGCTCAATTATCGCAATGGTATACTCCGTCTTCGCTTTAACCTGTGGGTCATTGATGACATCAACGCAAAGCGTAGGCTTGTAAGTATAGATAAAAACATCTGTCGTTTTTGCGATGACGGTTTCACCCCAGAAACTTTGGCACGTTTGATCACAGAGTGCGATATACTACGCCCCAAAAGAGAAATGTTTTTTACACGACATTGTAAACATCTGGGGAGTATATTCCAACACGAAAGTTGGTCATTACTTTGGGCTGTGGCAACATGTCAATTCAAATTGCAGCTATCAACTTTCTACATAGTTTAAATCTAGAAGAGAACGTAATGTCTTTAGAATTGACACCTTATGTTCTAATAAGCAACACTGTGTCACGATTTGTAATAGTATTGTCTGGGGTTCGATACAGCATGCCTAGCAAGAACCTAGTCTTCAATTAACTAATTGACTGTTTGCTGGAGCTCCCAGAAACTATTTCGACTGTTATGTTGTACCTTCGTTGATGCTTAGACTTGATAATTAGCGTTCCAACCAAAAAAAATGTTTTTTTTTTAAAGATTATAAATAATTCACCCTGAGTGTGATATGTATAGTTTTTTCTCCTGACCTTACTGACTCACTGATGAAGGTTAGTTGTAATTTTGTGTGTCTATGGGCCTCATCACGAGTTGGGCGGTAATGTGGCGGTAAATTACCACCAGTGGTATTAGCCCTACCGTCAAACCCCCCGGCGCTATTAGCGCCGGATCAAGGGTTTGGCGGTAATGGAATTCCCCATTCCCCACTGAGCCCATTCAGGAATGCCCCATTTCCCATTGGGCTCAATGGGGAATTTTCGCGCTCTTGTTTCCCGCCGGCGGTAATAGCGCAAATTTTCGGCGGATTTCCCCCCAGCTCAGAGCTGGGCAGAAATCTGCCTAAGCTCTGATTTGGCGGGCCCTTAAATCCAGCGGTAATAGCGCGACCGCTGGATTTAAGGATTAACACCAAACTCGTGATGAGGCCCTATGTCTGAAGTTTAACTTTTTCTAATTTTCCATTCTTTGGGCCTCATTACGACTCAGGCGGTAAGGGGTTTACGGCGGCGTAAACAGCGCCGACCCGTACCGCCTGATTCCGAGGTCCCTTAGCGCCATGGAGGTTTTAACACCTGCTTGTTAAAATCCATGGCGCTAAGGGACCTTGATGTTAATTACGCCACCGTAATTTACGGCGGCGTAATTAACGCCTTCCCCACTCCCATTATGCCCTATGGGGCAAAAATGGGAATGGGGAAGGGTAAATGGGGATTGGGGACTTACCGCCCCGCCAACCTCGGAATGGGGCGGTAAGTCCGCCAACCACCATGGCGTAAACGTAGTTTACGCCATGGTGGTAAAGGTACGACCCAGGCGGTAACTTACCGCCTGGGTCGTAATGAGGCCCTTTGTCTTTATGATTAAGGTTGAATTGTTTTAATGCATCTTTGTTTAATGATTTGTATATTTTATAAATTTGAAAGGTTGATTTATTTCAGCCAATACAAATAAAAATTAAAATTTAAAAAAAATGGCTTTTATGGAGACTGTTTTAGTTGATTTTGTAATAAGTATGAACACATGATTCCAAATCTACAATCGCAACTTGTTCAAACGTGTCTCTGAGGTTGCCTCTAGATTTCCGACGGGCTCCCATGGCGCTACTTCGGCCCCAGTGCTGAAGTGGCCTTTCACTCATACTAAAGGATCGATTGCGCCACCCGAGCAGAAAGAAAGCAGCTGAGGCGGACGAGCGCACAACGCCTTGGAGGGTGTGTGTCGTTCTGGCTGCCTGTAGGCCTGCGCGTAGCGCACCAACAGCCATGAATTATGAATTCCCCTTCACTCCCACGTCATTATACCTTTCCTGTTACTGATACTGAATACACCGGGTTTATCCACACATGAAACTCTAGCATTTACTGCGCTGAAGATGAGAACCCTTGGTCCTTTTATGAGTGCCGCGAGGCGAGAAATGAATACCTGCGCATCGGATGCTACGCTATTAGCATTCGGCCGGGCAGTTTCCATAAGTCTCTGGGAGGCATTCGAGTGAAAGTAGGAGTCATTCAAAGTTACGCTGACTGGAAAACGTGCTGAGATGGGAGAACTGCGTGGCCATACCTCTCAATGCCCAAGGAAGATCCACCAGCGATTAGGAGCATGCGTGAGTCTGGCGACTCCGATGTTACTTTTGTTTTCAATCGTGTCACGGGGGATGGTTGATTATGTGGCGTGTATTTTTCAGTAAATGTGCTGATTGCCGTCCATTGTAGCACTAACATAGAAGTGGCACTGCAAGTGGCATAGTGGGTGGGCATTCATGGAGGGATGGACATCTTTCGATTTTTTCGACAAGCCCTCGGGTTTCTGGCACAATATTAGAAACAACACAAAGAAACTGAAAGGAGATAACCTTTTTTTTGTTGTTTTTTTTTTAAAGTGCTTTTTACCAACGTAGTATTGTATTAGCAGTACAGTCTCATGTCAGAAGCAATGCTACTGGTTGAATGCACGGCTATCCGGGTTCAAGTCTGGTGTTTGCAGGCGTGTGTTGATGAAGCAGTTTAATTTATGTGAAGGTGATTTTCTATGGTGATACGTGCCTCTCCTATGCTCTGACTGCAGCAGGCACCCTTATGGAGATATGAATGGATGGGTGTTCAGCGTAACAGTGTATAGACATGCATGCACAGGGTGAGTTTTTGATGTTGGGTGCTTTAAAGGGCTGATCTGCAATTCATATTTAGTGTGGGGTGTGAGGCATCAGACCTGCCCGGGATTGTTTAAATTCGTGGTGTTCCGTCTATGCATGCGCTGTGTTCTTGCTCCTTTGCATTGATATTACTTTTCACGCCTGCCCAATTGTGTTCTGCGTCTTCTATGCATGCCTACTTGCTCTATTTACTTTGTCGGTGAGCGCAGGTGCTTTTGTCTGGTTTCTTACTGTACTCTACTGTGGTGGCACGTCTATTGTTGGGTATAGAGTCGACAGTCAGTGCACAAACCTAACATCTTGGCTGTGGATACATGCAGTGAGGTTGTTGTTGTTGGTTTGCGTGAGCATCCATGTTATGTGCTTTTGGTTTTATGTCAAGAGTGGGTAAGAGCTCCTGTGAGTGCAGAAGGTGCTTTTGTAGCAATGCAGTTTGTGTTGCAGATGTGTATGGGTGTGTGTATACATGGGACCCTATGGGAGCGGGGACCCGGAAGCACCGGCACCTTTGCTAAGGGTGCCGGTCCTTCCGAGAAGGGTTTGCCTACCATGACCGCTGCGCACGGCAGGATCAGACCTGTCCGACACAGCAGCCACGGCAGGCAGACTCAGATTTTTCCGATCCGGAAACAAGGGTCTTACCGGCACCCTTGCTTCCGTACCAGCAAACTTGTAATGAAGCCCAATGTCTTTCAGGCTCTGGGAAAGTAGATAGTTTCTTTATGGGATTTCACACCTCATGTTGCTGGTCAGCTCTCGTCCTCAGTCTCGTCTGGGGTCTAGTCACGTCTTCTTGTTCGTTTTCTTCTTGCTCACCTTTGTCCGACAGGGGGCCGTGCCTAAGTATCTCTTCACCACACCCATATGCATCCCTGCCTATTGCCTCTTTTGAGTTCAAAGGTCTCTGTGAGCCCCCCTTTATCCAGACCTTTGACCTCGGCCTATTGGGCCTCATTCCGAGTACGGCGCTAACCAATGGCGCTATTAACGCCTTGGTTGACGTCGTACCCGGACCGGCAGCGCCTTGGTGGATGGTGGAATCACCGCCCCATTCCAAGGTTGGCGGGGCGGTAATTCCCCATTCACCAAGGCTCTTCCCCATTCCCAAATGAGCCCCCATAGGGCTCAATGGGAATGGGGAAGATGCAAATAACGGTGACCGTTCATTACGGTCGCCGTTATTGGCTCGGATGCCCCTTTGCGCCCTCGACTTTAACACCTGCTCAAAGCAGGCGTTAAGGGCGAGGGCGCAGAGGGAACTCGGAGTATGGCGGTAAGGGAATACCGCCACCGGTCTCGTTACCGGTGGCCGCTATCCCTTACCGCCATACTCGGAATGAGGCCCATTGTCTAGCTCAGTCACCCACCTCATGAAATTTGGTTTTAACCCCATCCTCCCCAGGACCTTCATCATGAAGGGCCATTCGACCCTTCTCAGAGTCTAACGCAAGTAGGCATGCATCCAGACCCCCCTGCTGTGCCCCATGAATCAAGTTGATGGTCTTTCTGATATTGTCCGACCCCTGTCTTCCCCTTATAAATCCCACCTGATCTCCATGAACGAAGAGCGGCACCCCCCACCTCCCTCCAGTCTTGTTCCCAAAATTTTAGCCAACATTTTTACATCTCTGTTGAGGAGGGAAATGGGCCTGTAAGAGGAGCACCTAGTGGGGTCCTTTCATTCCTTCGGGATCGCAACAATAATTGCCGCCATCACCGAGGGGGGGAGTGGTTCACCTCCCAGGCATGCGTTGAACACTTTTACTAGGAACAGGGCCAACAAGCATTTGAATTATTTATAGAATTACATTGTGAAGCTGTCTTCCCCCGGCACAGCCCCCGACTTCATCCCGGTGATGGCCCTCTGAACTTCCTCTACTGTTACAGGTTTCTCAAGGTCTTCCAGCATCTCTTTGGGGAGTCCCGGAATTGGTAGCCTCCTCAGGAATTCGTCTATTTCAACCTCCTCCCCCTCCCATTCTGACGAGTATAGGGAACTGTAGTATTTTACAAATTTCCACCCATTGCCCTTAGCGTCATATAGGCACCTGTTCTCCTCCGTCTTTATAGACCCTATGCTCCTCCTCTTCTCCTCCTCTCTCAGTTGCCAAGCCAGAATCCTATCTGCCCTGCCCCCTTCTCGTGATATTTCTGCTTCAAGAATTGGAGTTTTATTTCTGTGTCTTGCATAAGGATTGCTCCCAATTGCATTTTATATCGTCAAAGCTCTTTCGCCTTGACGGATGAAATATATCATCCTTGGATGCCACCTAGTTGTATCTGCTCTATTTTCCTGCGGAACTTATCCTCCCTCTCACCCCGTTCTGTCTTTTTCTTGGAACCTTTTCTCATCAGGGTGCCCCGAATAGTTGCCTTAAAACCCTCCCAAACGGATTGGATTCTCACCTCCGCTGTGTTGTTGAAAAGGAAGTACTCCTTGATTTCTCTAAGCAGTTCCTGCTCAACCGCTTTATCCTTCAGCAGGAAATCGTTGCAGCTCCAGCTCCCTCGAGTACTGCCTGTTCCTCCCATATCCACTAACACCTTTACCATATCGTGGTCCGACCACGGGATCGGGGCAACTCGGGAGTCCCAGAGCTTTTCCTTCAAGTTCCTGTCCATCAGGACCAGGTCAATAAGTGAGAAGGAGTTGTGGACCGCTGCGTAGTAAATAAATGGGATGTCCCCTTCAGGTATTGGGTGTAGGGAGTCACAATACCCCAATACCTCATTAACCTCTTTGAAGCGTACTGAGTAACCAGGGTTTATCCTGCTTAATTGTCCCACCCCCATTCTCTTACAGTCTCTCAATGGATACATTACCATGTTAAAATCCCCTCCTACCGCCAAGTGCCCTTCCGCAAATTCGAGTGATTTATCCCTGACCTTCTCCCAGAATCCACATTGGTGTACGTTCGGTGCATACACTGAACCAATCGTGAGCTTAATACCGTGTGACTGACCCTTCACAAACACATACCTCCCATTCGGGTCGGCCAGGACGGAGGTGACTGTGTAGCCCAGCCGAGTTGCAACTAAGTCCGTGACCCCCCGCCTCTTCTTGACATCAGGGGCCATTATCACTTTGCCCACCTCCCGCAAGCGTAAGTTGGGTCCCCCCCCTTTTCCAATGTGTTTCCAGGAGACACATCCAGTTCAGTTTAGCCCTCTTGAACTCAAAGAGTACCATGGATCTTTTGGAAGGTGTATTAAGCCCCTGGAAATTTAGGGAGCCGATGCACATCTCACCCTGACCAGAAATCACATTTTTCCCAACTCATCACTTTGCTTCCCCGCCCTCTGAGACAAGTATATACTTGGCACCCTCCTAACTGAGTCCCCACACCGCAACATATTTTGAAGACATACAGCCCCTGAACATTAACAGCCCCACCCTCCCTCTGCCCTACGGCATCCAAACCCATCCGGATCCATCTGCTCTGACGGGATTGAATCACCAGTGGTCCTCCTCCCGCTGGGACCGGCTCAACAATGCACTTGAGTTTGAGCCCCCTTCTGTGCACCTGTTTCCAAATACAATTAACTTACCTACTAATCATCCCCCTCTCCCTTACTCTGTACATCTAAATCCAGCATACTATTTCCTGAAACCCTCCACCGGTTCAAGGCGGACTGGCCAGCGGGGACCCGAGCTTCCTGAATTTTCTTGAGCCCGGGACTTTACGTCTATTCAGACCCTTTATATGCCATTGCCTGTCATCCTGGCTCTTGTCTTCTTCAGCCCCTTTCTGTCCATCTCCTTCCATTAACTCCACCGTGACTCTTCTTATGTCTTCCTTTTGTAGCTGAAGCCCTCAAATTCAAAAGACAGTAAGAAGGGGAACCCCCATCAGTATCTCACCCCCTTCTCCCTGAGCCGCTTCATCAAGGGGGAGCACAAATGCCTTTTCGCCGGTGTAAATGCAGAGAGGTCTTGGTAGATTGTCAACTTCGTGTCTCCCAGGGACACAGAGTCCAGTCCCCTCGCCTTCTCCAGGATTATTTGTTTATCCGGGTAGTTATGGAAGTGTGCGAGCACTGAATGTGGGCCCCTCCCGGGAGCTCCAGCTCTATGGACCCTCTCCAGTTTAGGTTCATCCATGTTCTCTCCATGTTCTCATCTCTGAACACCACCTTCACCTCCTCATGGATGGTTCTCCTTAGATCACATTCTGTTTCGCCTTCCCTTTCTGGGATGCCAAAAAAACTCAGATTGGTCCTCCTCTCTCGGTTTTCGAAATCATCCATCCTGAGGGCTGCCTCCCCTTCCCTTCTCTCCAGCTCCGCCAACCTCATGTTCATCTGGGTTTCTATTGTGTCAACCGCCTGTAGCCTTTCGTCCATACTGTCGATTCTGACAATAATTCTATCTACTTTTCCGCCTATATACACTCTCATTCCTCTGATCTCTTCCAGGAGGGAGGTGATATCTTTCTTAGTGCACATGGCGTCGCTCCCCGTGTCCGACATGCTGAGGTGGGCTGTTTCGCTCTCCACCTCTCCTTTATGATATTCAAAGAGGCCAAGTTTTGCCTGCCAGTCCATGTGCGGGCTGGGACTCTGTTATCTGCTGCTGGACCATGCCTCTTCCTTCAGGACCCTTATTTTTGGCCCGTCCTTTAGTGGGGTCTGTTGCACTCACTTCTTCCGGGGATAGCCTCTGCCGGCAATCTTCCTCATTCTGCTTCACTCCGCGGTCCAGGTCCTGTGGTGTCCATGAGAGGGAGAAGCCAGCCAAGTGGGTACACCTCCTCAACCCCCCTCTCAGGCATGGGGCTACTATTTGTTCTTGGACCTCCCTTCTCGGCCGATGTTGGCAATTCATGTTGCTTTTCCCTGAAGTGGGCACACACCCCAGGAATGTACCCTAGGGGCCCTCGCCTCATTTCAAATCCCTTAGGTTTCTGGGGGGTTATGGTCACTGGTTTGGCTCACCCTTTCGCAACATCTTCAGTTTCACTCTGTCTGATCAGAGCCCTCTGCTGGTGGGGGTCATTGGAGGGAGTCCTCCTCCAGGCAGGCACATGACCCAGGTACGGACCTGGCAGCCCACACCTTCCCCGGCACTCCCTGCGTTCAGCTGATTTTTAGGCCTCCTGCACTTCTTGTTCGGGGCGTCCGCGGGTCTATTTCCTTTCAATGTGTTCTACATCCAGAACTCATTCCTTTTCCCTTCATCCAACCTCACCTTCTTCCAATTTGGGGGGGCCGGGGCGCTCCCCGATTCTCCCCCACACCTCACCCAAGCAGACTGTCACTGTTTAAGCCTCCTGTGGGCCCCTTCTCCTTATAGAGGGGCTTGTGACCCCTCTAGAGCCACCTGGTAGAATGACCTCTCAGTTCGTCTAATGTCCATAGCACTCCTGTGGCGGTGCCAGAGTGGTTATGGTGGGCCCTTTGCACTGTCCTGTGCACTGTCCGGGGTACCCCACCCACAATGTTCTTTAGCACCTCTTTTTCCCAGCTCTGGGTGCCCCAGTCATCAAAGGGTTTCCTCCACCTCCTCTGCCATATCCCCTGCACCAGTCCCCTTATGCTTCCTCCTGTCTACAGGGACTGCCTCAGTTATAACAGCCTCCTTCTCCCCTTATCAGGGGACCGTGTGTGGCCTGTGGCTGTATTGGGCCAGATTACTCCACTCTTGCCTGGGAGTGTGCCTATTTGGGTACCTTGTATGGTCCATTATACCATGCTCTTGTTACAGCCCTGCTCCTACTTCCCAAGGCTCCCACGGGGGGGCTGCCATCCCCCCGCTACTTCACCAGCACAGGGGTTCTCCTGCCCCCGAGCGAACGCTGCTCTGATATGGGCCACTCTCCCTCCAGGCGGTCCTGCTCCTCGGCTACAGCCGGCAGGTGGGGTGGGGGGGTTGCACCTCCACCGGGCAACGATGTCGGTTTGAACAATAAAAGGGGGGCACCAACTCAAATCCCCGCTGCCCTCAGATCGTCTCCTTCGGCCTCTCAGGTGCCGGCACCCCGCGATGAGGCCACGTCCCCTCTCCGACGGGGAGAAACACTTTTGGTTTCATCTGCTACTTCAGCAGATACGTTTGTTGCATTTCCAGGCCGATTTTGACTGTGTTTTCGCCTGCAAGTGCCACTGGGTTTCCCCCTCAGTTGGCAGTTTTGTTGATATGGGGGGGTTGAAATGTGGGGGCTCAAACCACTTTTCCTTGCCCCTGTGATGGGAGAACTACACTGCGGCTTGCATCCTCAGCGTGCCCCCTGGTGGCTTCCATATTCTTCATGTCAAAATGCATATATTACCTATTGTAGCTGTTGGTCATGTGGAATGCATGTCTGCTTCCTGTCTAATGCATGTGCTGTTACTGTTGCAATGTTAGTTTGAACGCTTTTGCCTTCTCCAGCTCGCATTGTCCTAAAGTACTGCTGTACCTGCAGGGGATAAGGGTGAAACGGTTGTCTCAGTGAGAAACATCTCTCACCTTTGCGGTATTAGTGCAGGGAGGGGCAGAAGTTATAGATGACGTAGTCATCTGCCTCCGATAACTCCCCCCTCTAGTCGAGTCCTCAACCACACTGATTCTTCTGCTCTCCCCAGATAGGGCTCTTTGGGTATCCATATTTGAATTACCCCCCTCAAGCTACCTCCACGTTTTACGTGTTCTTCTGGACTCCAGGGCATGTAGTAACGTTCCCCAGTGGAGTAACAATTTACCCAGTGCTCAATGTAACTGTGGGATCTTGAGGATATGTAAATACCGACCCAGGAGAAGTGATAGGGCTTTTCATTGTTTGGGCACAGGGAAGTCATCCGTTTGTATATACTTATGCACATGAATATCAAAGTTTATTACTATTTTTCTTCCTACTGCCTTTTTGGCAATCTTTTTGCATTGGCCTATTGTTACTCTAAAGACACAGATAGCTAGTACTACTTGTACCAGTATGGGCACTAGTATTTTGAATGCGTTAGCCAACCAGGTGGGTATCCACGAGAACATGTAGGTTAAACAGTCTCATCCACAATGTCTTCCACCTCTTTCACCATTTTTGTGTGCAGTTGTTTCAATGTGTCTATTGCCTCTGTGAGGGTCCCATTTTCCACATCATGGGCAGGTGTGTACATACAGCAGGTTTGGCCAATTTTTGCACACACGCCAACTTCCAAGGCCGTAAAAAGGTCAAGGCCATACCTGTTTGGGAGAGTCATGAGCCTGACTGCTCTCAGCTTTTCCCTTATGTCATTGAAGCATTTTACAGTTGTATTTATGGTCTGCAGTAGTTCCAATTAGGTTATTTGCAACCATTTGGCATTCACATGTGCCTGCAACCCGGCATTAAAGAAGGATGTATAGAACATTTCTGGTCTACTGAACAATGAATGCTCGTCTGGTATGTCATCATACACCTTTGCTGCTTTTAACAAGTTATAGTTCTCTCTCTTTGTGCGTTTAAAGGTGAGGGACCTCTTACTTCTTAGGTGTGCGTTCATCTGTGAAAAATCACCAATTTGCACTTCCCTCTTGGGCACCACTAGGGACGGTGCACTTATTGCCATTAGAGAGCACAGGACTCCCCAATTTGGTGGGAGCTGCATGTACGCTCTGGAACCACAGGCCTAATAATGGTCCATTAATACCACAGTGCATACTTTCATTCCAGGAACATCAAAAATGCTTTGTTTTCTCCTATTTTTAATGTTCCCATATTTCTTATGGACAGAGTGGCATTCTTCAAAAGGTACTATGTGTTATGGGACTCCTTAATCATCTGCCCACAATAGTATTTTAGTGTGTTTTGTCCATTCTGTGAGGCACTCTTTATTTACCTTTTTCACAACCACTCGTGGGTGCTCTACAAGCACCTATGCTTTACAGCCAACCAGCCAATCAGTCCTACAACCCAGTCTTCTGTGGTAAATAACCATCCTTCTATTTCTAACTGGCATCTCTCCCAACACCCAGGAATTTCTCTTCCCCACTTGTCAGTGCATTGCAAAAATTGGTGGTCTTCTGTTATTATTTCCCCTCTTCTCAGACCTGACAATATGTAACATATTACCTCATGTTGAGTTTCAACATCGCTCATCACAGACACTTCTTTTATGAAATTATCCTTACATGGAAAATCTTCCTTTGTCACCCAATGCATGGAGGCACTTCTGCCCTGAAATTGCACTCTGGTCATGCATGCTGCGAGGTGTGTCAGGTAGTGCGCTACGTGTGCATATACTTCAGTGTCTATGAATATTCTCAAGGTGCTCATGGCCTAGGGGATGAGGGAACACACAAAACAGCTCTCATCCGATGTCTCTCTCCCCCCTGGGCTCATATGTCTATACCACATATTGTTCGAGACATGAGCAATATTATCAAAATGTTGTCCCAAGAAGCGTTGATCATAAGGATTTCTTTTTACCCTCCTCCCTGAAGTGCTATGTTCAGGATATTTCCCAGGGGTCATTTCATTTGGTATTTCTATACGTATTATACTAGTGTTAACATCATGGAAAACGTGGAAGGTTGGTCTTGTCTTACTGAACGTGCTATAGTGCTGTACTGTGAAACAGTAAATGAAATACAAACACACAAAGGAGGAAAATGCTGTTCCAATCATAATAGCTATTGATTTGGACTTCGGTGTTAACATGCATCCGAGCATTTTTCTAAGCAACAAAAAGTAATCTACATTACTAAACAAGTGGCATCATTTCTTAAGAAAATCTTCCTTTTATCGTGCACAAATGAATGTCCACACTGAAAGCATCCTTCAAAAAAACAATAAAAATTAACATTCTCTTCTTATAAACTCTGAATGCTTTTCCAAAAATATTTAGTAAGATGAACAATTCAAATGTTTTTAGCCATTTGAGGACCAACGCAGAGGGCACTTACTTAAAAGAAAAATATGTTTGGGATTACTTGCGAACACCAGTTTTTAGACAATACTTGTACAGGAAAGTCTCTACGCTTATGTTCTTTCTTGCTGCTGATTCGCTCTGGTGACAGATCTTGTGTTTGGTCTTCGCAGGTCTTCTTCACCTTCGGGTTCAGTATTTGCGGACAGGTGGGTCTCACCTCGATATAGTTTGACGTCACTGAGATGGATTCATGTTCTTCTGCCTTCGATTTTGACTGCAGATGGAGTGGCAGCTTCCACGATGTAAGGTCCTTGGGGCTTGTGCCACTTCCGAATGAAGATACGGCACAGCACCTTGTCTCTGGGATACAACTTTGTCAGTTTGTTCATGTGTTTCAACTGTGTTTTTTGAGCCCCCTGCTGTGTCTCCACCTGTCGAGACATACATTAAAGAGATTCCATAATAGCTGTCAAATAATCATGCATTTCCTTTCCCAACACAACCACAGCATTCTCAGCGTCAGTGTGAGCCCATGTGGGAGGAGCAATGGGAGTATCCGTTCTGCATCCCGTCAACAGCTCATGTGTAGTCAGGTGATGATCAGAGCCTGGCTGATTGCTTAGGGCTAATAGGGATATAGAAAGGCAATTTAGCCAGCTCTTTTTCAGAGTGTCCTTAACTTTGGCAATTCGTTCTTTTAAGAGGCCATTTAGGCACTCACAAATGCAATAACACCTGTACCCCATAGAGGAATAATTCAGAATTTAAAGTCAACCCTCGTGATGCTTTCTGACCATGGAATGCTTGTAGGAACACTCTTGCATTTGCATGATGTATGCCTGGTGTCAAACATATTATCCCTTCTTCCATAAACAAAATGGTCATGTTTGGCTTACTCATTAAGTCCCTCCCCAATATGTTAACCAATGTTTTCCGAGAATACAACAATGGTGCAGTCATGATATCGACTCCCACTGTGATTGCAAATGTTTCTGTAAATGGAAAATTTGTTATAGCCCCAGAAAACCCCTGAGCGTCCATTGACGGTTGTGATAGTGGAAACCCTCCTTCTATGACGCAAGACCTTGTTGCGCCAGCGTCAACCAAAAAAAAGAGAAAATCCTATCCCCTATTTTTAATCCCTCACAGGGTCCCTCTTCCGGGTCCGGAGTTGCCGATAGTACTGGACACATCAAACCTCCCTGTGGTCTGTCCTTTGAGGGAAGATACTTTTCCCTGTTCCTGTAAAGGTGTTACCTCCCACCACTGTTGCTTTCCCTATCACAGGGACTGGAGTCTGTGGCAATATGTGCCTGTCCCATTGACTAGACTGTTGCATTTGCATTTGTAATGGATTCAGTGTTTGTAATTGTTGTCATGCTTGTGGCTGTCTCAGCTGTTGTATTTGGAGTGTCTGATGCTGTGGTGTCTGGGGCCTCTCTGGCTGCTGTTGTTGTTGTGTGTTATGTTGTGGGGGCTGCTGCTATGGGATTTTGTATGCGTCTTGCTTTTGCTGTCCCTGTGCGTAATAGTGTGGAGAATACGAAGGCTACCTCTTGGGCCAGAATGCTGTCATCTGTTGTTCATTGCCCTACTGCTCCTACATGCTCGTGCATAATGGCCTGTTTTCCCAGACGTCCAAAACTGTGGTGCAGAATTTCCAAATCGTTGTCCCATTCACTAACCCTCCTTTGTATCCGCCTCTGAATCTGTATCCTCTTCCCTTCAGTGCATACCCCGTACTCCTGGGATAGTAGTTACTTTCTTTTCTCCCTGCCGAATAACTGTTCGTCCCCTGCTATTGATAATCCTGGTCATCATTTTGTCCCCCTAAGTTCGTTATAATTGCTCCTTCTACCTTTATTTTGGACAATTTGTTCTGCACCAATTTAGCTTTCTCTCTTTGCCTTTCTTCCACCTTATTTACCTCCCTCTCTATTCTCATTTGACAATAGTGGACAATGTTCAACGATCTCAGGCCATGGTTTAATCTCAATCCCTATGAGACCCTGACATAGAATTTGATAAAACACAGGTGTATTTTGTCCCAACTCTCCTTTATTTAATTTATTTATTTTATTGGTTATTTATAACGTGCTTATACAGAAGGACAGTGTATCAAAGCGCCATAAGGCAAAAGGGAATGGAACAAGGGAGCAGTAAACATAGAAATTGACAATGAACAAAAAGAAATAAAGTAACAGTCCTACTAGGCATTGTGACATTCAGAGTGTGCACGTGCAGTGAAGAGAAAGAAGAAGGGTGTGGGTAGTGGGTCATTTCTATTAGGGGGGTTAGAAGTGCCAGAGGTGTCTGTTGGAGGGAAACAGGTAAGTGCATGTGCAGAGACATTCCAGTTGCTGGGGGGTCTACCGCCCAACAGGTAAGTGCAGAGTGGGGCAAGCAAGCCGACAGGCAGGTGTGTGGACCCAGAGGGCAGTGCAGGGTGTGGGGGGATGCTGGTGGTAATTGGGCAGAGGGCCATGATCCTACTGGGCTCTTGAGAAATCAGGCCGCCAATCTCAGCAATGGGGGGGTGTTAGCATAGAAGGGGGAGAGGGAAGAAGGAAGAGGAGAAGAGAAAGGTCTGGAGTAGTTTGTGGAACTTGAGGTGGTCCAGTTCCAGAGGGAGAGGGAGACTGTCCCATAGGAGGGAGCAAGCTGAGGAGAGGGATCTGCCTCTAGCTCTCTGCCTGGAGAAGCGTTTGACCACCAGAGAGTTAGAGTGAGAAGATAAAGGGGTTCTGAAAGGAGAGTATTTAGTAACAGAAAGCTGCCAGGCCCCAGACAGCCTTGTGGATGTTGGTAAGGAAATGTTATCCTTGCAGCAACCAAGAGCCAATTGAGAGATTTTAGGGCTGGAGATATACGGTCCGAGTGCTTGAGGCCAAGGACAAGTCTCACAGCCCTATTCTGGATTAGTTGAAGAGTGCAGAGTGAAGAGAGAGGCAGGCTGAGGAAGAGACTGTTACAGTAATCCAGCCTGGAGAGGACCAGAGCTCTAGAGACATTGAACTTCTGGGGTAAACTGAGGAAAGGGAGAACACCTCTAAGGAGGTAGAGTTGAAAGTGGGACTTCTTGGCAAGGTTCAAGATGTTAGGAGTAAAGGAGAGAGAGGAGTCGAAGATGCCCCTAAGATTTTTGGGTCAGGGGAAGGAGAGGGATGTAAGCCCATAGAGGGCGGCCAGAGAGCAGCAGGGAGACGGAGAACAGGTGCCTTACTGGCATTAAGACAGATATCATTAGAGGTGCAGCAGGACTGAATAGCACACAAGCAGTCGGGGTTGATAGGGGAGGAAGAAGAGGAGGAAGAAGGGAGCTTGAAGAAGAGTTGTGTGTCATCTGCTTAACACTGGAAATGAGGAGAAAAGGCAGAGAGCAGGTGTGCAATAGGTGCAATGTAGATGTTGAAAAGGCAGTGTGAGAGGTTGGAGCCTTGTGGAACACCACAAGTGGAGAGAGTGGTGGTGGAGAAGAAGGAGCCCAGGAGCACCTGGGAGGGGCAATCAGTGAGGAAGGAGGTCAACCAATCCAGTGCCTGGTCTGATATACTGAGTGTCAGAATAGAGTGGTTGACCATGTCAAATGTGTAGGAGAGGTCAAGGAGAATGATAATAGCAGGAGAGTTAGATTCAGGATTTGCAAGCAGTTCTTCACAGATGTTCAGGAGAGCAGTTTCCATGCCTCTGGATGCTCAAAATCCAGATTGATGGTCATGTAAACAGCCAGCAAGCTCAGTGTGTTGAGTCAGTTGGAGGAAGACCAACTCCTCCAGGAGTTTCCTGAAGCAGGGGGTAGTAGAGATAGGGTGGTAGTTGGTCAACCAAGAGGGGTCCACCGAGGGTTTTTTAAGGAGGGGGTGCATAAGGGAGTGCTTGTGAGAGAAAGGAAAAGAGCCTGAGGCTAAGGAATGGTTACAGAAGTAAGCAGAGCCCAGAGCAAGAGTGGTGATGTTGTCCTTAATGGTTCTGGAGGAGCAGCCTTCATAGAGTGGACTACTCTAGAGACCTCATCCGTTGTGATGGGAGAGAAGGAGGGGAAAGTAGGTGGGGGTTGAAGAGAGGCCAAGGGAGGCAGGCGGAGAGGGAGGATGGAGGAAGGGGAAGGGGAGAGAGAGAGGTTAGAATATCCTGAGTTTTGGAGGTGAAATGGGTGGCCAGTGCAGTGCAGAGGGCCGGAGAAGGGAGCGTTGAGGTGGAGACTGCAGATGGATTGGCTAGTTCCTTGCAGATTTTGAAGAGTTCAGCCGTTTTGTTAGAGGCTCCGGAGATACGGGTCTGGATATGGGCCCTCTTTTTGGAGTGGATAGAGAGACGATATTACCTTTGGAGGAGGCAACAGGCCGGTTTGTCAGAGGATGAATCCAAGGTCTGCCACTTCTGTTCAGCAACTCTGCACTGGGCTTCAGAGTGGCTAGATCGAAGTCATACCCGGTGTTACGCTTGGAGGCAGTTTTCAGGCGGATCCTCATGACAGGGGTGAGAATGTACCTAAACGCCACTTCTCTTGAATTTCTTGGATACATGCCACTGGATCCTCCTCTATCTTCATTTTGCATGTCATACACTGGCATAACAGAGGCCCCCGCGGTGCGGGGCCCCCCGCTAGCACATGCCTGGGAGGGGGCCACACTTGGGGGAAAAAAATGGAAAAAAAAGTTTTTTTCAAAATCCTTTTTTTTTACATTTCTTTTTGAAATCACTTTGCCTTCATACAGAAATTATTTCTGTAAAAGAAATGTCTTTATGAAGACAGAGTGACTACAAAAAGAAACCTTCTTTTTGAAGTCCGAGGGCTCGCCCTACCTCATGACATGGAAGACCCAGGCTGGAGGCCTCCATGTCATGGGTTGGGGGAGCCCTATGACTTAAAAAAGAAATAGTTTACTTTTGAAGTCACTCTGCCTTCATAAAGAAATGATTTCCGTTATGGTTCGGTCCTTAACAGAAATAATTTCTTTATGAAGTCAGAGTGATTTAAAAAAGAGACAATCGGCCTCATTACAAGTTTGGTGGTAGCCTTGCCGGAAAAACTGGCAGGCTGTGCCAAGCTTGCGCTTTTTTCCGGCACATGCGAATGGCCAATTACCGGTAATTGCCCATTCGCTGGCGACAGAAAAAAATGCTCTCCATTCCCATTTGATCCCCATAGGGTTCAATGGGAATGGGGAGCTCGGATGCACCGGCACCATTCAGAATGTTGCCGGTGCATCCGACATGCTCTGCTTGCTGGTGCCGGTACGCCTGCCAGGTCAGACCTGGCGGGCGGGAAGGTACCCGTGAGCAGAACTCGTAGTTTGCTGTTCTGGTAACAACAGTACCGGCAAGCTTACCGGTACCGTTGATACCAGACCAGCAAACTTATACTGAGGCCCAATTTCTTTTTTAGTAATAGGACTCCCCTCAACCCAATGACGTGTGTGAGTGTATTGTGAAGGAGTGTACACTTAAATGTGGAGGTGGCTACTTGTGTGAGTGTATGGTTAAAGGGTGCACACAAATGTATGGGTGACTGGGTGTGTGTGTTTGCGTGTACGGTGAAAGGGTGCACGCTTAAATATATGAATGGCTGCCTGGGTGTGCCTGTATGGTGAAAGAGTGCACACTTAAATATAAGGATGGCTGGGCGTGCATGCATGTATATGGTGAATGGTGTTTGTGCTTGTGTTCATCGGCAAAACAAAACTTACATTTCGGGGGCTGATCCTTCAAATGTTGGAAGAGGCGCTGACTTCACGGGTTGTGGGGGAGGCAAACTTATTTGTGTGGGGGCATCTAACTTCTTTACGCATTTTAATGAGACTATTCTAGTGCAGCTTCAATGTTACAAGCAGTTAACTCTCTCCTTTAAGTGTAAAAGCACTCACTTATGAACTGTAGTGAGAATGAACAGTCTCCTGTTCCCTTTCTACCCTTCCAATCACTTCCCTGGCATTGAAGTACTAAACCCATATCACAATTTCAATTGCCTAAAAGATTTGGCATTTGGAAGCAGGTACTAACAGTGAAATGCTTTACGTTAGTAACGGCTGGGCCCTTGTTAACAGCGAAACCCAGGTGCCATTTAACATCTGTGTCATGTTCTGTCGGGTAACTGCTCTGAAGGTCAGCCAGGTTGAGTCAACATAGCCCACATTTTCTGGGGGTGAGTGCTGCAGCCCAGTCAACTGAATATTGTTAAGCCCCTACTTGTGTTTAATGCCTAATTACTTATTGGTAATCGTCATTAGTCCTAGCCCTATTCTTCGATGTCCCTGTACTTGTGTATGAGGCAGTACTTGTGTATGAGGCACCATGTCTCATACACAAGCACTGGGATGAGGTAGAGGTACATGGAGGTAATGCCTGACTTAGCTACCTGTATATTCATTACTCATAATCCCACTCTTCCTCATTCCAGTACTTACCTATGTGGCAAGGATCCTCAAACGTAAGCTCTGGGACAAGGAAGAGGGACGTGAAGGTAATTTTGGGCCAAGGAGCTGATTTTGGAGGTTGGGGTAGGGCATGGGAGGGAGAAGGGATGTGTGGGCAGTGGGATTGTACAATAAATCATAATGGTTGTCCATGTCCAGGCTAAGCAGGCATGATATGTGGTATTAGTGGCTAAAGAGGCATTTAGGTGCACCCCGTCGAGTTATTCCTCAGTTTAGTATGACTTTTTTTAACTGCACATTTCTGATAAAGAAGTCCTGCTAAGTGTAATTACCTGGCTAGATTGGCATTTGGGTGCTGCCAGTCTAGCCATTTCTTACTGCAGCATTGTATATTTTTCTGAGCATCTGTGATAAAATGATATAATATAAGTCTATTATAACATGCCTATACATAAGTGTTTCTTGGTGTGACAAGCAATGGAGTGAAGATAGAGGGTGGACAAGACAAATGATCTTACGAGGCCTTGTGTCATTCAAATCGTGCAAGTGCGAGAATGAGAAATGCAAGGGGAAAGGGAGGGGGGAAGTGCAAGAAAGAAGGGAGGGGAAAACAGGGCTGTAATGGTCTGAGTAAGTGCAGCCAGGACAGTGCGGCTCTCAGTAGTGCAAGGAGAAGAAGGGACTGTAGGGTTACAGTTACAGTCCCTAAGTGTGTGTGTGTGTGTTTTACTTTTGAGGCCAGGAGCAGTGCAAAGGTGACTGATCAAGAAAGAGCCTGGACTCAGTTAGACTCTGAGGGTAGCCAAGCAACCAGCCGGTACAGCAGACAGGTAGGTCAGGTAGGTCAGCAGGGAAGGTCAGGTAGGTCAGCAGGGGAGGGAGCGAGTGAAAGCAGAGGAGAAGAGGAAAGTTTTGAGCTGCTTCCGGAAAACATCAGGTGGTCCGCTAAAGTATGAGAGGGGCAGGGAGGCATCTGCAGAGGAAAGAGATCAAACCCCCACTCTCTGCCTGAAGAAGCATCTAGCCCTTAGAGAGTTGGAGGAAGGGCTTGAGAAAAAAGGTATTTTGGAAGAGAGTATAGGATGTAGTGTGGGCCCAACCCCAGAGAGCCTTGTGGAGAATGCAAAGGGTATTGAACTTGATTCTTGCAAACACCGGGAGCCAGTGGAGAGATTTCAGGGCTGTAGAGCTATGATCCCTGGGCTTGTGGCCAAAGATAAGTCTTGCTGTCCTGTTCTGGATTAGTTGCAGAGGGCGGAGAGAGGAAGGCAGCTTGAGAAAGAGGCTGTTGCAGTAGTCCAGCCTAGAAAGAAACAGGGCTCTGGAGACAGTGAGCTTCTGAGGGTGTTCAGGAGAGAGGTTTTGGTGCCTCTGGCAGCTCTGAAGCCAGACTGATGACCATGGAGACAACCAACAGATTTAATGTGGAGGGTAAACTGGGAGATGGGCAGCTTTTTTTCAAGAGTTTGCCCAGGAATGGGGTGATGGAGATTGTGCGATAGTTTGAGGGACAGGTAGGATCGGTAGATGGTGTGTTGAGGAGTGGGTACACAAGAGAGTGCTTAAGGGGGAAGGGAATGTTCAAGTGGTGAAAGAGTGATTACAATAATCGGCCAAGATGCAGCGTGGGTGTCAATATGGTCCTTGATGGTTCTGGAGGAGCAGGGGAGCACCTATTTGGACAGCACTTTCATGGATCAGACTTGTCTAGAAACCTTGTCAGGTATTGTCAGAGAGAAAGAGGAGAAAGGAGGAGGAGAGGTAGAGATGGCCAAAGGGAGGCCGAGAGAGGAAGAGGGAGAGGACGAGGAGATAGTGGACAGGATGTCCTGAGTTTTAGCAGAGAAGTGAGAGGCCAGAGCCATACAGAGGGCCTGGGAGGGAACAGGAGAGGTGGAGACCGCAACAGGATTGACCAGTTCCATGCAGATTTTAAAGAGTTTGGCCCTGTTGGTAGAGGCAGCAGAGATCCAGGCTTCAACGTGTGCTCTCTTCTTGATGAGTGTTATTGCTTGGATTGGCATTTTTGTGCAACCAGTCTAGGTATGTCTAAATGTGGCCTGGCATGCTTTACTGTAATGGTATAATGTGTCTACACTGGTCTACATTGTGCAGCCAGTGGGACATTTTTTCAACGTGGCATGGCATTTTTAATAGCAACGCGTGATTTGCATGTATTGGATTGGTTTTACCCTACAAAACAATGGCAAACACTCTGGCTTTTTAGCCAATTTTTCTCAGAAAGTGTGCTGTATATTGCATTAAAACACATAGTTATATCTTTCCCCTAGTACAGTGGCTCGCAGGGGGGCCCCCACATTTTGTGTTACGCCACTGGTGTCATAATCGCACTCATGTCTGATGTGTCTGGGTATGGCACCTTCAATGACCTCCAACTGGCCCCTCTGCAGTTGTTAAAAGGAGAGCCATCATGTGCGTTATTCTGTGCCGTCACATCTGGGTAACCTGCCCTTTTCCATACATCATCTGCCTGTTCCCCCAACATTGAGACAAATAAACTCTTTATGTCCCCTAGCACCAGTATCATACCTTCTGTCCTTTTCTCCAGCTCATATATCCACTACCCTGCCCCTGCTGTCAGTGATAATAGGAAAGTCACCAAGTTGTTCTTATCTGCTTGTGGCCATGGAATATGTTGTGCTAGTCTCTTCCCCTTTTGGAGCAATGGTAGCAGCGGCAGCCCTGCCTTGGACACAGGCACCACTGTGCCCTTCATCCTTTTTGGCACTGCCGTTATGCGGCTTTTTTTTATCAACGGCTTGGCAAGTTCCTCAATCTGTTGACATACAGTGTTTTCCTACCTGTATTTACTGGGAGAAGCTCTGGAAGCAATGGAGCTGCGCTTTTGTAACATTTCCTCATCCCGCAAATCTTATAGGAGGGTACTCTATTCTTTTGTTCTCACTTAGTTGAGGGGCTTGTGCTGCCTCCTCTTCCTCATCATCCCCTTGACCCTCCCACTGTTCTTCCTCCTCCTCTATTTCTCCCTGCAGTACGCTGCAGATTCCTTCTCTCACATACACTCCTATCTCAATTTCATCTATTGTGTTTCTACCAACATCATGTGCGGTCCCCTTCATGCTTCCTTCTCGTTCTCTGTCCTCTGTCACACCTCTACTAATGCTACTATTAACTTCTCTCTGGTACTGATCTCTCCTCCCCTATTCATCCTCTCTCTCCACGGCCTTCATGTTTTCATTGTCAGTCTTTTGTCCATCTATTTTAAACAATATCTGTCTTCCCACTCATTTGTCTGGTGTTACTGCAGCCTCTTTTTCTCCTCCCCTTATGTTCTTCACTCTCTTCATCCCAAGCTGCACCATTTGTCATTTTCTATTTGGGCTGCTAATGTACGTCTGGCATCACTTTCCTTTTCTCTCTCCTTTATTTCATCTCCGGCTTCGGGGGGCCACATATCGAGGACTGCTATAACCTGCATCAGCTTGCAATGGATATAATCCTGGCACAGATGAATATGGAGGACGTGGTTGAAGGGGAGAAGGCACTGTGGGCCTCACACACCCATCATTTCTCTTCCACCTGTATTCTCTTTCTTTACTTGTTCCTCTTCCTCAAACATTTTTCACAATTATTGTATGCTTAGTCTGCTTTGTAATGTCTTTTCCTTGTGTGTGACATGTAGATATGTGTACATATGCTGCAGCAGATGCCTTGAGTGTGTCCCTTCTTGAGTCCACAGCTGGACCATTTTGCCAGCCGTGTCTTTAACCCACTGCACATCTTTCATTTTTATTGGGGAAGTGATTTACACAAATGAACAATGGGGGTGTCCGACATTAAAATAACAGAATCCAACTCACCACAAATTCAACAATCGCTGTTTTACCACACTCTCACTCTTCTTCTCCCGTTCATGTACCCTTTTCCCTCCCAACACTTTACGATATCAACAAAATCCCTTCTGAATTCACACCAACAATACACAAACTCAATCTAAACCATACTTAGCTCAAACAATTCTAACTGCTACTCTACCAACACATAAAAAACACCTCTATCATATACAAGGTGAAAATATCATCAATAAAATCTATCTACACAGCTGTCTTCCCTTTATGCAGGCTATCTCCTCCTTTAAGGAGGGGATTGGTCGTGTTTCTCAGGCATTTACAAACTGGTCGATTTTTGTCATGAGGCCTCAGCACCTGTCCCTCCCCTGATTGTCAGGTGGCCCGGGGGGGCATGTGGGTAGACAGACTAGGGAAGCCCCTCAAGCCATTCAGGCATGCCTTGGGCACCTCACATAATTATTTCCTGTTCTCTGCATCCTGTTATCTGCCACTGCCCGACATGGTATGGTACCAGAACCCACACTATTGAAACTCCTATGACCTCTTATTAACACCCAAGTAACCTAACTGTTGAAATAATTACTGACGTGGCTGGCTGATCAACATTGGATTGCATATCACTGGTCTAATTTAATATAACTTTATTATCTCATTTTATTGCAGGGAATGCCACACCGATCACTCTTTTCAGTATGCAAAGCTTTTATAAATTTTAAAACACTTCTATGAATTTGTTATCATGGATCATTATTTTTCAGGAACTTTATTTACATTTGTTATATTTTTTAGGGGTTTTTATCAATGTTAACAATGTTTGCTGCTATTGTATGTTATTGTACATCAATACATGCAGGTTTGCACATATTTGCATAGTTTGTACACCTGAGTTTTCAAGGTTGCACACTTTTGTGCAATCTGTTTATTTAATAGAATTTGTATAATCTATCTACCCTTTGTCTAGAACGGACCGATCCGTTTGTTCACTAGATCCCTCTTTAAGGGCCCTAGGCCTGTCTGGGCCCGGTCAGCTTTGGTTTACCCTGGTGTGCACGTGCTGCTGAGCTGTGCAGCTGCGCAGTTGGGTACCTGTGTTGCTCTGCTTTCTCGGTAGGCCCGATTGGCTCCTGTAGACTCATATATAAACACCTGTTCAAGTGGATTAATCTGCTAACGGGTTGTTCTGGTATATCCTGGTGGGTGTGTACTGAGTACGGGACCTACTATGACTAAACGCAAGGCAAGGGATCTTCTCCCGGCTGAGAGCAAGAGCGAACAGAGCCAAATTGGCCCAAAGACGCAAGGGGCTCTTACCTCCCACCAAACCACCCTGAATGAATATTTAAAACAAATGGCAGGGAAAATTGAAGAGTGAATTTTGAATACTGAGAGGGCGATTGAAGTAGCATCAACCAATACACGTGATCTGGAGGGCATATTAACAGTCTCATCCCAACCCAACCTCAGCCCCACAGAGGGGGTCTCTTTGTGTACATATGAGTGACCGTCCTTGAGGGTTGCAGCAGAGCACCTGTTAGATTTTCCGCTGTTATATCCAGTGTTAGACAGAGAGAGCGCCATAGAGAGTGGCACTGAGAGTAGAGTTGCATTCATTGTCATGACAGGGAGATAACAGCATGGACTCAGTATACAGTCATTTTAAAATCCTGGAAGAAGTCTTAGATAAGAAACTGGCCCCTGTATTGAACGGTATTTCATCACTAAAAAACTCCCTCAATATTTCTTTGAGCATCCTAGATGATTTTATTAGAGGGATGAAGAAAGATGTCCTGGATCTCAAACAGGTGTTTTCCAGGGGTGGGCTGGGAACATAGAGAGGCACTGGAAATAATGTTATAAGTGGCCCCATAGTAGACATTATCAGGAAGCGCCACCTTTTTTTCTATGAGAAAATGTGGAAATCCCTACACAAAAGGGGGCCATGATGGTGCAGGGCTCAGAGGCCTACTGGGAAATCACCAGAGTTCCCTACAGGCCAATCCGCCACTGGTTGGTTTATATTTCGCTGACATTCTGTACCCGAGGGCAGCACATGAATGTAACATAAGAGTCCACCTTTTGACATCACCAACAATCTATGGAATGTTTGGCATTTGTCTTTAAACCTATTAACTGCTAAGGACGTGCCAGTCGACGTCCTTGTGGCACCAACTAACTAGACTAGAGAAAAGCACCCAGCACCATAAAGTGTCCAGAATGCATCTAAAGCCCCCCTGCTTCGATAACAAATGTAGCGAGGTCGCATTTCTCCTGAGGAAATTATTCGGCTGAATAAACCACAGCACGTGCCCTCTTAAGCTACATGAGTTGAAAGATAAACTGTTTAAATTCAAAACAATTTGCAACCTTTTCAAGCCGCATTTCAACCAGAAAAACAGCTCTCGCGTGGCCCAATTGATGTGTCCAGCCCACATTTTACCCTGCATTGTTGTTAAAACGATTGCCTGTTTCCTGCTGCAAACTTGCAAAACATTCACCCACTGCACTGCCCTGCAAAGGAAGCTTTCCGAAGAATCGGTATTTCAATGTCAGGGCACCCTCGGGGAATTTGTCATAGTTGAAAGGTCTGGGCGCCACTTTCTAGTGAAAACACTGCCTGAAGCTTCCCCTCCACCATGCCCCCTCCCCGCCCCTTGTGAACACCCAGTCTATTCCGGAGCTGTGAAGTCAGTGGGAGGTGGGAGTAGATTAAGCCGCCAGTTTTTACATCGCACGAGGCACTGCACTTGTAAAAGTGAGCTACACTGCACTTACAATCTCGATTTTTGCGTGTGATTTTTACATTGCGCAAAGTAAACAATAGATGTTTAATCAAAAAACAAAGCGAGGCTACATTGGACAGACGGATCGTTGGATATACAAAACTGTGACTTATGTTTTTGCATTGACCACCCACTCCGGTGCCTACCCTTCCCGCTGGCAAACGTTGACACCCTCTGAAGTGCCAACTAACCCGGAGCAAACAGAGCGCCCATGGGCCTAACTAACGTCAAGTCACAAGTCATGCCCACCATCAATAAAGGGCCACATTTGGGGCCCCTCCGCAGTACATAACCCCCCAGAACGTGCATGCTAGCCATAAAAACTCTCAAATCCCCTAAAGACTCGTCTCACTGGAGCACTTAGGCACCAGAATCTGGGCCAAATCTGGGGGCAATTGTATGTTGTTAAGGCGCTAGAGAGGGATTTTATGTGCATTTGCGCAGCTGGGGCTTGGGGTTCGCTGGTGGAGGGTGTGGGAGATGGGGAACCTCACAAGTAAATACAGGAAATGCTGAGGAGCAGGGAAACTGGGTAGGGAGGGGTATGGCACAGTAAATGGGGAAACACCCCCAGAGCAAAAGTACGGCGAAGGGGACTTATAACCAGAAAACAAAAAGGGAATAACCCTGAAGTCATTCACTAGGAAAACGTGACTTCAACACTATCAGATGGAAACTAATTAAGCGTATTGCAAATGTAGTGGGTGAGGGTGGGATCCTCCTCCCATGAATATGATAAAAGACAGAGGAGAGTGGGAGTTCCTCCGGCTGCTGGCTTCAGGATCTTTTCACAACCCGAAGTCCTTTTTTTAGTTAAAAAAGTAGTGTTTTCTAGTTGAAAATCTGTCGGATAATTCTGATGAGGACCCTGTTTTAAGCGGCGGGCTAAGATCCCCATTGCCTACATATCCCTATCCTAAAGTTGGTAATGGAATCATGAAAGGTGTTTTGGGCACAGCCAGACCCAATAACATAACACAGCCTAACAGGGCTCAGTGACGCAAAAAAGAGCACCAAAGGAAGCCATGCTTCAGTGGAAACATTGAAATCAAGTTACCTCAATCTCTATTAAAGCCACTAAACACCTGTGTGTTGGCCTCTTTATAAGTACAAGGAAAACCGGATTGATAGAAAGATAATGCTGGATACACAAAAATAGTGGTTAACCAAATGTTGTTTGCCCAAGCCAAATTTAACAAAGCAAAAGGGTTGCATAATCAAGTTTCCTGGTCTTTTTACTTTAACTGGCCCCAAATCTTTGGGATCCGGCATTCATTTTAATGGAAACCATGAATGATAGTAGCAATGGAGGTGCAGGTTAATATAGATCACTGGTCCTGGAACCACCAGCTGGTGAAGTGTAACTTGCAAGAGCAGATCGTCCAGAAGTAAGGTCGCCAAGGCTGCCATTTTCTAGAAATCTCCCACCAGTCCCATAAGCAATAGAGGAATGCGTAGGCTTGGTTGGACTACCATGGCACTGACATTACAAACATTTAGCGGCATTTACCACTCATTCTAGTCAGAAAATTGAAATATGCCTGATGTTATTCTCCCTCCCCAATGTCTCTCGATTTAAAGTTCAAGCTAGGAAAACATTTCCCTGTTGGAGGACTCGTGTTACAACACTAAAAGGTGTGGGCTATTGACTAGAGTGTTCGCCCATACCCTTATTGCCTGTAAACGGGCAATGCAGTACAGAGACTGTGAGGGCAGTGGGTCCCTGCACAGCACCAGTGAGCATATTTAAGTGTGAGGTCACCAGTTATGGTAATGCGTGACATATTTCATGTCCTTAGAAAAGCTGAAGGTGTACATTGATGGTTATGTTATGTATCACCTTTCCTTTTGCATTTTCGTACCGCTATTTCTTCTTAAGAAAGGCTACAGGTTCCCCTTACTAAAGCTTAAACTGTGTTACTGCATGCCACACCTACCGAATTGAATAGAGTAATAGTCAGAGCAATAGGATCATATTAGCTATAAGATATTGTTGTTTTCCATGCACACTTTAATAGAAGACCACATAGAAACACAGGCAGCCTCGGGCAGCACAGATGCCGTTTCTAGCAGATTGGCTTCATGGATTTCCGTTAGAAGGATCCGCATAAAACGAACACCTCAAGAAAGCGCGCTCTCCGTGTACGTACGTTTGACCACGCAAACTAAATACGCTTCGTCCCAATTGCAACAACGTAGGTAAACTCCTAAACGTGCACTGCATTTTTGATAGACAACACACGTTTCTTAGCCCACGGATTGCCACCACAGTGCTAATGTTGGTCTTTGGTGTACATTTTTGTCGCCTCAAATCTACCCCCTGGTGTGCGTGCCGTGTGCTGCTACCCAACGCCACAGCGCATACCCACTTCTATAATTAAAGAACAGCTCTTAAATACAATTTGCATTTGATCAGTTTGTAACAAAGAAAACTATTCTGCCAGATGTACTGTGATTATCTGCGCAAACTGGCTTTACACATCGAGCAAGCTCCCGATTTAAAGTTTGCTACAGTGAGCCGTTACGTAGAACAAAGGACGCCCGTATTTGCAGATTTATCACATGTATAATAAAGCTGTCGTAGTGGGGGTACCTCGTCGCAGGCTCAGGGCAAACAGCACGCTTTATGGTCTTACCCTTGGTGTGCAGGGAGAGCAACATGAGCAGGGACACATGGAGCTGCCAGTTGGCTCCTCAGGCCGGCCCATTGCACCTATGCTTGTTTCCCCGGGGCTCGCCTTCAGTTCCAGGCTGCTTCCGTTCACAAGAGGACCTTCACATGGCTGTGTCAGATCCTGAGGGGCCTGCCAAGCAAACTAGGTCATGTGTGGTTTTGTGCCCCCAACAATGCGCATGTGCGACCCGCCAAGGCATGGGCAGAATCATCACAATGCGCACCAATGTATGTATCCTTCCTCCCCCAAGAAAAGAGGCCCTATGACCCGAGGCCTACCAGGGAAACTGCTGGTGTCCCGCTGGGACAGTCTAGGCCTGGTGGTGTTCACCTGCAGTGAGGCCATTGGCAGGGACATGGCAGCTCGAGTTGTTACTGAGGCACAGTCTGAACTCCAGACTGAGCCCCAGGAGAGCATGAAGCTTATAAGGCCAGCAGACCCCATGCACATTCACCAGAATAGGGTTGGATCACAGAGGAACGAGGTAATAGGGTCCAAAGAACAAAAACAACGCACATTTCCTAAACCGGTTGCACCCTTAAGTACATCGGCACCGCAGGCAGTTCAAGTTGTAATTGATCCCCTGCCTGAAGCTGCACCACTGGTGGGAGTTACGGGCGTCCCAACTTTGGTGGAAAGGGTGGAGGAGACAACAATCTCACTAATGTACAAACCTCACACTGGATTAACACTCACTTACCTGGTATGAAGATCAATCCTCGAGGCATCCTGATGCCAAGAAGGGCATCGTAGATAGGTAACGCTGCTAAACAGCGAGAGGGTGACTGTGTGATAGTTACAGTAGTAACACCAGCCATGCTGGACTATTTAGTCTCCACGCTCGGCCCAGCTAGATATACCATGAAGAGCATTAGCAACGTGAGTAAATTCCTTCCTCTTGCTGCCTTCTATCACCCTCGCATACTCTTTCCCCAAGTTCAATGCTGGTCGAGTGAGAGGTGGTAAGAGGGAGGCGAGGGGTAATTTACCCACCTAGTATAGGTGCAAGTGGCGCCCAGAATGAGAGTTGGGCAGTCATTACAGCGACCCGCTTTGAGACACTGTCAGGTATTGAAGAATTGGACTGACTAGAGGCCCCAGAGTTGGGAATTCAAAACCCCTCGGGGTCAGATGAGGGCTCTCAGCAGGTTGGAGAAATGTCTGCGCACTCCTTAGAGAACGTGGTCATAAACCTCAGTTGGAACATAGCGGAGTCCAAACTTGAGAGGATTGACCTAGTGTCATATATGTGGTCACAGAACATCATTTATTTACAGGAAACTTGGGTTGTGGAACCTGTATGCCTGGATGGATTTGTCTTACTCTTAACCCCAGCGTTCAAGAACAAAAGAGGTTACGGATATGGGGGGGTGGCAACCTTGATCAAATCATCCTTAAACTATTACATTGGGGTGAGGGAAGTGAACCCTCTATAGTATTCAATATGTCATTGTGACTCCTGAATGGGGGGTACATTGTTGTTGGTTAATTTCTATAATAGCCCATATGCCTCAGAAGTCAATCGGCTCAGGGCAATAAAAGATTTGCTTGAGTCTACCATCTTAGAACTTTTGAACAAGCACACGGTTTTGGTCTTGCCGACTTAAATGTGAAACTGGGTAATGGGATTCCAACTGACCTTGTTGATGTGGGTGAAGATTTTGCATATGGGATTGCCTGCCTGCAGATTCTCGACAATTGTGTGTCTGGTAGGGGTTTACAAGTGAACATGTAGCTTATGGAATGGGGATTAAGTTCTTTGAATTGACACACACACTCCAATATCCCTGGTAAAATTACATTTGTGAGCACCCAGGGGTCATCAACTATTGATTATCTTTGCATGCACATCCAACATTGGCATTGAATCGAGGATTTTAAGGTTTCACAGGAAATTGTAAGTGACCATTTCACTCTGAGGCTGGTGTTAAGACAAGATGCTGTTGTCCTATCACAGTTGGATTTATGTGAAATTAACCCACATTGTAACAAGATAAAATGGGCAAAGTGTGACCCAATAGCGGCCCAAAACAAAGTGATGTCTAGTCATTTGAAACACATCCTGTGCATTCTTAACCAGGATATTCATTCAAATCGGATTATTCTCAGTTCAGAAGAACTGTGGAGGTCTTTGAATGACCAATTCCAGTATAATTATAAGCATAGTAAAAGGAGGCCATCCAGTTGATTTTATGACTTGTGTAATCTAAAGGGGATTCTAAGAAATAAGGACAGCACCAGGGGAGAAGTCATTAGGGCTAGGCAAATTATAAAAGGTCAGTAGAACTCAGGAAAGATTTTTTGGAGAATGAAGCATGGGACGAACTTCTAGCCGTCTCCAACAAAGATTCCAAGATGTTCTGGGGCTTTGTTGCAGGAGGCCCACCCCATAGGAGAGTGGAAACCTACAGGGAAAATTATGTGAGAGCAAAATACTGGCAAATAGTATAATAAGGTGATCGTCGTAGGCTCTGAAGGACCAGAAGGAAGGTTCAGCTCTAATCGTAAGAGGGAGAGAGTTCCAGCCTTTGGCAGCCAGAACTGGGAAGCTGGCTCCTCCCGTCGCCTTCAGTTTGTATGTCTTGATATTGAGGCAGCGCGAGTAGAAAGATCTAGTGGGTCTGGCTGGTTGATTTCTAGAGACTTTGTCCGACAGAGATTTAGGGGCAGAGTTTGACAAACATTTATGAGTGATAACTAGAGTGCAGAGCAAGATTCTATCGCACACAGGGAGTCAGTGCACATCCTGTCTAATGCTTGATATATGGTTAGACCTGGGGATGTTTAGCGCTGATCTCAGGATGTTATTCTGTACGACCTGTAGTCTATTAAGATTCCGTTCTGAGGAGCCTAAGAAAAGAGTATTACAATAGTCCAACTTTGATAAGACTAGAGCCCTGGCTAACATGATGCAACTGTTGGGGGACAGTTATGATTTGCAGGCATTAATCATCTTATTGGTATAAGCAGTAGTAGAGGCAGTGGCGCTTAATTGTTTATTCAATGAGAGAGTAGAGTCTAGATATACTTCTAATGTTTTGACCTCCTTGTAACGCTCACCTGACTCCCACGGAGGCGCTGGTCTAGTCTGGGTTGCTGTGGCCTCTTCGAGCGTGATGCGCAGAACTCGGAGCACCGACTGAACAGCACCCTCAAATCTTGCTTGTCTGGCCCGTAGGAATATCCTTCTGCAGATGAGAAAGGGGATTAACAGTCTGCAGAATAGTGTGCTTGCTCCCCCCTTCTCCCCTTCGTTCTTCTCTAACTTCCTCCGAAATCCCCGGTTGATCCCAGGGGGGCCCTGAGAGCTCAGCATGAAAAAAGAATTTTTTTTTTTTTTTTTTTTTTTAGATTGGAAGAAATGGGCAGGGGTGGCCTACATGGGCGGGCTGAAGCATGAAACTGTCTCAGGCAACAATGAAAAAGTGGCCCACAGTTGTAAATGGATATTCATTCCTTTAGTCACAGACTGGGCCTCATTACTACTATGGCGGACCAGTAACAACGGTGCTGGTAAGCTACCGGCACCGTTGCTACCGTTCCGCCATAGTAAGAGTTGTGCTCGTGGGTGCTTGACAGCCCCCGCCAGGTCTGACCTCAGCTCGTCGGATGCACCGGCACCGTTATTAACGGTGCCGGTGCATCCGAGCTCCCCCTTCCCATTTGAGCCATATGGGGCTCAAATGGGAATGGGGATCTACCGGCACCTTCGAAAGGGCAATTATCATGTTCGCCTAACTCGGCATGACCTAGTAATTGCCCATTCGCGGGTGCCAGACCCGGATGCAACTCCAGTGGCAGCCGTGCCGGTTTTACCGGCACAGCTACCGCCAGAGTAGTTATGAAGCCCACTGTTTCAATAGTACCCAAAGGGGTGCTTTGTGTTAAAATGTAAGTAAATTGTGATATATTCAGCAACAATGGTCAACATTACTAACTGCATAGTGGCCCCTCACCCATTATGGAGGAGCTAAGGAGCCAGCCCAGTGAAACAGTGAGCACTCCCTCAGCTGCTTTATCCAGCTAATGGAGTGCTCCTGGGCTGGCTGAACTGTCAAAGGGAAACACTGTTTCCCTTTGACAGTTCAGTTTAGTTCCCCAGCCGCACATGCTCACTGAGCCATGCAAGTGCTGGGGCGTTTTGCTTCGCCAGCATTGCATAGCTCATTGGAAATGCTGGCTGGGGCACTGCATGTCTGTATGTCCGAGGGGGAGCTCCTGCGCCTCCTCGCACATACGGACAGAGCAGCTGGAGCAGCACCCACACACAGGCCAATGCAGAAGGTACGTT
Source organism: Ambystoma mexicanum (assembly GCF_040938575.1). Lineage (NCBI taxonomy): Eukaryota > Metazoa > Chordata > Amphibia > Caudata > Ambystomatidae > Ambystoma > Ambystoma mexicanum. Next base: position 469,848,369 of record NC_090922.1, read on the forward strand.
TATGTTCATTGTTTTTATTTAAACATGTGTATGGATGCGTTATGAGTGAGTGTATGGTGATGGATGCTCATGTGAATGATAGAGTGATTGCTGTATGAATGTGCAGCGCCTTGCATATACACATAATCATGTTCATTGTGTTAGGACCAGTGGGGCCCAGGGGACAGGGATGGTATCTTTTTACCGGACATCTATCATTCAAAACCCTCTGCCTTGTCCACAAGGCTTTCTGGGGCCTCGGTCCAAAATACCTTCAGCTATTCCTCCGCAAATACCTCCCCTCTCGAGCTCTTCACTCCTCTACCTCCAACTCCCTCAGGGTCAGTCGTTTATCAAAGAAACGAGCTGGGGGTAGATCTCCGTCTTCAGCTGGGGCCTCCCTCTGGAACAGCGCCCTGCCACTCTAAAACTTGAGGAGAACCATCTTTCTTCCTGCACTTATCAGACCTACCCTGTCTGCTGCCTTAAACGTAGCACTTGCAAATTGCTGGCTGCACTACCACTGTTTGTTGCCTTTATTATTTATTTATTGTTATTTATCTGTTTCTCCTCTGCTTCGCACTTTCCACTTCTCCCCCCTTCCATGCACTTTTCCCCTCACACTTGCGCGTTCTCAATGTCACTGGGCTTAGTAAGATCGCTGTTTTATTCTCCTCTGTTCCCCTCCCTTGCCTTGTCACGCTCTGAAACACTTGTGTACGAGCGCGATAGAAATAAAATATCAATGCCTGCCCCCTGGACTCCCAGCAACAATTGCAAACTGTTTGGCTATTTACCCATTTTTTGTTAAAAGTATGCTCTACAATGCAACATTTTAACCCATTATTTAAAAAAAAATTCACAGGGGGAAACCCCCCCGAACCTCCCCTTAATGCCCCTCCACTTAAAAAAGATTCACCAGCCGCCACTGGCCCTCAGACTGTGTTGGGAACGGGATGGGGGAACCGAGGGACTATGGTGGGAGCACAATGGGCGGGAACCATGGGATAGTGATGGGAGCAGAGTGGGGAGAGCCCTGGGTGTGTGATGGGGTGGGGAAGAGACCAGCGACTGGGTAGGAGTGGGATGAGGGAGCCCAGCGACTTTGCTGGGAGCAGGTGACGGCGCGCAATATATACTGTCCATTTGGCATTTCTGGGGGGTCCCGACCTGCCCAAATTTTGCTCAGGGGGGCCCTGGCCAAAAAAGTTTGAAGACCACTGCCTTATGGTTTGAAAGGATGAACTCTCCATCCTGCTTCTGGTGCAGGGGCGCGTGTTTGTCCAGTTACTTCACTGGTTTTCAGAATGGCGCTGGCAAAATCCACTTGACTTTTCCGAGCGGAACGCCGTAAGTATGAAGATTACAAAAGTTCAAGTGTTGAGCTTCCTTTTCTGTTGCCTTCCTAACCTGTGATCTGTCCTTTATTTCAGGTGCAGAATGAAGGCGATGCGTTGAGGGATTGAATTGCCGATGGTAAACTCAGGTGAGTTAGCGATGGGGGCGATCCCTCTTAATGTCTTTAAATTCCTCCAGTAATGTCTTTTGTCCTTTCCCCATAGGGGCCGGGGTGCGGTACCTGCCAACGAAGCGGCGCCGACCCGAAGTGAGGAATGGTCCACCAACAGAAGACCGGTAAGTGTTATGGCGGAAAATTAGGCTTTCCTCATATGTTCCTTCTGCTCACCTTTTGTCTCTTCTTCTCTCCCCTAGGCGCAGAGATGTGGCGATCGGTGCAGACAGTCGCGGTGGAGCCAGAAGAACTCCCGAGGACAGATAAGTGAAGCGCGGCGCTGCAGCGAGCAACGCGGTGCTTTTAAATGAAAGTCTTTTCTTAGGAATGCTGGCGTGAAGGTTCCGGATGCAGGTAAGAAGTTTGATAAAAAGGAATATCCTTCTGCAGATGAGAAAGGGGATTAACAGTCTGCAGAATAGTGTGCTTGCTCCCCCCTTCTCCCCTTCGTTCTTCTCTAACTTCCTCCGAAATCCCCGGTTGAAGCTCACCTTATGGTTTGAAAGGATGAACTCTCCATCCTGCTTCTGGTGCAGGGGCGCGTGTTTGTCCAGTTACTTCACTGGTTTTCAGAATGGCGCTGGCAAAATCCACTTGACTTTTCCGAGCGGAACGCCGTAAGTATGAAGATTACAAAAGTTCAAGTGTTGAGCTTCCTTTTCTGTTGCCTTCCTAACCTGTGATCTGTCCTTTATTTCAGGTGCAGAATGAAGGCGATGCGTTGAGGGATTGAATTGCCGATGGTAAACTCAGGTGAGTTAGCGATGGGGGCGATCCCTCTTAATGTCTTTAAATTCCTCCAGTAATGTCTTTTGTCCTTTCCCCATAGGGGCCGGGGTGCGGTACCTGCCAACGAAGCGGCGCCGACCCGAAGTGAGGAATGGTCCACCAACAGAAGACCAGTAAGTGTTATGGCGGAAAATTAGGCTTTCCTCATATGTTCCTTCTGCTCACCTTTTGTCTCTTCTTCTCTCCCCTAGGCGCAGAGATGTGGCGATCGGTGCAGACAGTCGCGGTGGAGCCAGAAGAACTCCCGAGGACAGATAAGTGAAGCGCAGCGCTGCAGCGAGCAACGCGGTGCTTTTAAATGAAAGTCTTTTCTTAGGAATGCTGGCGTGAAGGTTCCGGATGCAGGTAAGAAGTTTGATAAAAATTCTTGGTTTTCACATTTCTCTTCTCTTCTTTCCTTACAGATGTTCCAGGATCGAGACGGGCGTGGCTGGAGACCACATGCAGGAGCAGACACGGTGAGCGTTCAGCTGCTTGGATGCAGAACAACGCAAAGCGTGAGCTACTGTCTGGGCGTGGCTTAAATAGCCCCCAAAGTAGTTCCAGGTAAGTATCCTTCCCTGGCCACGCCCGAGTGGCAAAATAGTCCCGATGAAAAAATAGTCCCTTTCAGGTCTCAGGGAGGCCTGAATCTTGCAGCATGGTTTGCATCAGGTAAGTGCACAAAACACCTTCCTATATGAGCCTGGCGCCTATGGCGCCAGGACTGATGTCCAACATGAGCCTGGCGCCAACAGCGCCAGGACAGAGTCCAAAGAGCCCCTATAAGGGGCCGCTGGGCTTTTACCCTGGGGCATGATGCCTGCTCCCGGGGGTGCTGGGCCTGGCCTGGTTCTCCGGGGGTAGGCATCATGACAGCAGTCCCCCAAAGGCCCCTCCCAAGGTCGTTCCCTCTGGAGGTTTCGGTTTGTTTGGGAAATTCCGATGGAACCTTTTTACCAGCCGAGGTGCATGTACGTGGTCGCTGGGTTCCCAAGACCTTTCCTGAGGCCCGTACCCTTTCCAATCAATTAGATAGAAAAGTTTTGATTTTGAGATTTTAGAATCCAAAATGTTCTTCACCTCGAATTCAGGCCCCCCATCTATCTGGATTGGTTCTGGTGGCTTTATTAATCTGGTTCCTGGTTGCACTGGTTTCAAAAGTGACACATGAAAAACGGGGTGAATCTGCATGTTAGCTGGTAGATCGAGCTTGACTGCCACTGGGTTAATTATAGCTTTGATCGAGTAAGGGCCCAAATACCTTGGATTAAAAGTTCGAGGTCCCTTGAGCAATAACTGTTAGGTAGCCAAACATACTTGATCTCCTATTTGGTATGGAGGCGCCTCACTCCGATGCAGATCCGCATTCTTTTTGTATTTCCCTTTCGCTTGTTGCCAAAGTGCAGTTGCATCCTTGAAGGCTTGAGTTATCGTGGAATGCAAATGGTCCACTGCGGGCATTTCAAGGCTCAGAGGTGAGTCCAGGTCTGAAGTACGAGGGTGATGTCCATATAGGGTACAAAAGGGGCTTTGTCCAGTTCCAGAGTGTACCGAGTTATTGTATGCATATTCGGCCACCCATAAAATATCCTTCCAATTACCCTCCGATTGGTGCAACATACATCGTAGGTATTGTTCAAGGGTCTGGTTCGTTCTCTCTGTCTGACCATCGGTCTGTGGGTGGTGGCTGGTTGAGAGTCTTACGTCGATTTGTGCCAGTTGACAACACTTTCTCCAAAAATGAGAAATAAACTGGCTTCCCCGGTCGGAGACTAGTATGGACGGGAATCCATGCAAACGGATGATATTTTCGAGAAATTCCTTGGCTAGGACAGAAGCTGAAGGTAATCCTTTCAACAGAATAAAATGGGCCATCTTGGAAAATAAATCCACCACAACCAGAATAGTATTGTATCCATTACAAGGGGGCAGGTCCGTGATAAAATCTAGTGACAAGGTGTGCCAAGGTGCTGGTGGAATGTCTAAAGGCTGAAGAAGACCGGCGGGTTTTGTCTTTTCACCTTTGTTTTGGGCGCAAACTCCACAGGACATCACAAAAGATTTAATATCCTTTCGCCAGGAAGGCCACCAGAATTGTCGTTTAATTTTTTCCTCAGCTTTGGCAATGCCAGGATGTCCTTCCATCAGGGTATCAGGATGACGGGAAATAACCAGTTCTTTCAATTCCTTTTCTGGCAGAAATAAGCGTCCTTGGAAGTAAGGTAGGCCATCGTTGACCGAAAAGTAAGACCCCCTTTGGATCCAATCCTGCAAGGCTGTAGAGTCCAGGAGTTGTTTTACCTGTGCTTGAATGTCTTCAAGGGTTTGTAAAGAGGTTATCCCCAAAATTCTTTGTTCGGGAATTATCGGCACAGGTTCTGAGTTTGTGTCTATTTCTCCCATTCCTATTCGAGATAGCGCGTCCGCTTTGCCATTCTTACAGCCGGAGCGGTAAGGGATTACAAAATCGAACTCAGCAAAGAACAAAGCCCATCGGAGCTGACGTGACGATTGAGCCTTGGCAGTTTTTAAATATTGTAAGTTTCGGTGATCAGTGATCACGGTGATGGTATGCCTGGCGCCAAGAAGATAATGCCGCCAAGGCTTAAAGGCGGACTTAATGGCTAATAATTTCTTGTCGGTGATTGCATAATTTACCTCAGGCGGCGAGAACTTTCTGGACCAAAATGCTACGGGGTGCAGTTGGTTGGTTTCAGGGTCTCTCTGAGACAGGACAGCTCCTATGGCTAAGCTGGACGCGTCGGTTTCGACTATATAAGGGAGATCGGGACGCGGGTGCTTCAAAATAGGTGCGGACGTGAATTTAGCTTTCAATTCCTGAAAGGCCTGTTCGGCTTCCTCGGTCCATTCGAAGCGTTTATTTTTTCGCAAGAGTGCAGGGATGGGTTGTACCACACGTGAAAATTCCGGGATAAATCTGCGATAAAAATTAGCAAAACCAAGCATGCTTTGGACACCTTTCACCGAACTAGGTGATGGCCATTTGAGGATGGCATCCACTTTTCGTGAGTCCATTCGGACCCCTTTAGGTGTCAGGATGAATCCAAGAAACTCAACCTCGGTGGTATGGAAAACGCACTTTTCCAGCTTTGCAAACAGTTTGTGCTGGCGCAATTTCTCAAGGACGCCCCTGACATGCTTTCTGTGATCAGATTCCGAAGAGGTGTACACAAGAATGTCATCGATATATACGACAACACAAACATCGATGAGTTCCCAAAGGACATCGTTCATGAAGAATTGGAAGGTAGCAGGCGCGTTGCACAACCCGAAAGACATCACCTGGTATTCAAATAATCCATATTTTGTAGGAAAGGCCGTTTTCCATTCGTCGCCTTCTTTTACTCGCACCAGATGATAAGCCCCCCGGGGATCTAACTTGGTGTATACACAAGCGTCCTTCACCTGGTCAAGAAGTTCAGGGATCAGAGGCAGAGGGTAACGGTTTTTAACAGTTATCTGGTTCAATGCGCGGTAGTCGATACAAGTTCTAAGGTCGCCTTCTTTTTTGGGCACGAAGAACAAAGCCGAGGATGCCGGAGACTTTGACGGACGAATGAAACCATTGGCTAGGTATTGATCTAAATATTGTCTCAAATGCAGATTCTCAGGTTCAGTAAGGGCATAAATCCTGCTACAAGGGGGTTGTGCACTGGGCACCAGATCGATTTGGCAATCGTACGATCTGTGGGGAGGTAACGTGTTGGCCTGTTCCTTTTGGAAGACGTCCTGAAAGTGTTGGTATTCCGGAGGTAGTTGCATGGAGACAGAGGTTACAGACGCTAGACTAATCTTCAGATTTTCTGGGTAGCAGGATTGTGCACAATCCGGGAAGGTTATTCTCTTTGCTCGCCAATCAATTCGAGGATTATGTGTCTCTAACCAAGGGATTCCGAGAATAACCTGAAACTGTGGAGGCTTGATTACATCAAACACAACTGCCTCCCGATGGCCGTCCGGACCTATAAGTGTCACCTCAGCAGTGGAATGTGTTACCGGTCCAGAGGCAATTTCGGTTCCATCGACTGTGGTGATGACATCTTTGCTGGTTTTAGGACGCAGAGGGAGGTTAATCCTAGAGACCAATTCACGATCCACATAATTTCCTATAGCCCCACTATCGATGTATGCCTTTATTGCATGCAACCGCTTAGGCTGTTCCGGATCTACGAGGACCATTGGCACAATGAAATGCGAGGTCTGAGAGTTAGTTTTCAAGCTCAGCTAGCGGACCCCTACGCTTGTCGGGCGTGGTCGTTTCCCGAAACAGAGTCTTCATGGTTTTTATCAGCGGCTCCTACCACCTTCTTGGGCTGTTTTGCCAGGCAATCTCGTAGAAAGTGTCCAGAGGACCCACAATAAAGACATAATTCCATCTGCCGTCTTCTTTCACATTCTTTTTGAGTTGAAGGTCCTTTAACCCCTCCGATTTGCATAGGCTCAGAGACATCAGCACCCTTGGGGTTAGCATGGGTCTTGACCAACACCCGGGTCTCAAACTTGGACCGATCTGCTTTTCTGTTTTGAAGTCTGTGATCCAATTGGACCACTAAGTCTATATATTCTGTGCATTCTTGGGGAGGATTTACAACTTGGGCCAGGACATCTTTAAGTTCTCCGCGTAGACCTCGATAAAATAACGTGATTCTTTTATCCTCTGGCCACCCAGCTTCCACAATTAGTCTATTAAAGGTTGCAATGTAGGATAGGAGGTCCTGATTGCCCTGTCGCAGGGATAGGAGTTCGTCATCCAGAGCCTGCCCCTGAGAGTGTCGAGCAAATAACCTTTCCATGCTTGCTTGAAATCCTTGAAAATCACGGAGAATCGGGTCATCTTGAGTAACCAGTGGAACTGACCAATCGGCAGCACAGCCGCTGATATATGACAATACAAAGGCTACCTTGGTCTGGTCATTAGGGAAGGCCCCAGGTCTGCATAGGAAGTGCAAACGACACTGATTCATGAATACGGCGAATCGTTTGGGTGGGGCCAGCGGCATGTTTCCAGGTAGATTAATCTGCACAGGGTTACTGGGAACCACAGGAGCGGGGTACCCCCCGGCACCGGGTAGAGGAATGTGTCCAGCTTGACCTTGCGAAAACTGTCTAGCCAGGTCATCAGTTCTTTCCTTTGATACAATCACTTCCCTCCTGAGAGCATTAGTCTCTTGACGAGCGGGGTGTACTTCGGCCCGTAATTCCCCCAGTAGTTGGGCCAACTGATCAGTCTCAGAAGTTTCCATAGCGCCTGGGTGGGAATTTGTAGGAAGGCTTTGCGTTCTGTAACGCTCACCTGACTCCCACAGAGGCGCTGGTCTAGTCTGGGTTGCTGTGGCCTCTTCGAGCGTGATGCGCAGAACTCGGAGCACCGACTGAACAGGACCCTCAAATCTTGCTTGTCTGGCCCGTAGGAATATCCTTCTGCAGATGAGAAAGGGGATTAACAGTCTGCAGAATAGTGTGCTTGCTCCCCCCTTCCCCCCTTCGTTCTTCTCTAACTTCCTCCGAAATCCCCGGTTGAAGCTCACCTTATGGTTTGAAAGGATTAACTCTCCATCCTGCTTCTGGTGCAGGGGCGTGTGTTTGTCCAGTTACTTCACTGGTTTTCAGAATGGCGCTGGCAAAATCCACTTGACTTTTCTGAGCGAAACGCCGTAAGTATGAAGATTACAAATGTTCAAGTGTTGAGCCTCCTTTTCTGTTGCCTTCCTAACCTGTGATCTGTCCTTTATTTCAGGTGCAGAATGAAGCCGATGCGTTGAGGGATTGAATTGCCGATGGTAAACTCAGGTGAGTTAGCAGTGGGGGCGATCCCTCTTAATGTCTTTAAATTCCTCCAGTAATGTCTTTTGTCCTTTCCCCATAGGGGCGGGGGTGCGGTACCTGCCAACGAAGCGGCGCCGACCCGAAGTGAGGAATGGTCCACCAACAGAAGACCGGTAAGTGTTATGGCGGAAAATTAGGCTTTCCTCATATGTTCCTTCTGCTCACCTTTTGTCTCTTCTTCTCTCCTCTAGGCGCAGAGATGTGGCGATCGCTGCAGACAGTCGCGGTGGAGCCAGAAAAACTCCCGAGGACAGATAAGTGAAGCGCGGTGCTGCAGCGAGCAATGCGGTGCTTTTAAATGAAAGTCTTTTCTCAGGAACGCTAGCGTGAAGGTTCCGAGTGCAGGTAAGAAGTTTGATAAAATTCTTGGTTTTCACCTTTCTCTTCTCTTCTTTCCTTACAGATGTTCCAGGATCGAGGCGGGCGTGGCTGGAGACCAGATGCAGGAGCAGACACAGTGAGCGTTCAGCTGCTTGGATGCAGAACAACGCGAAGCGTGAGCTTCTGTCTGGGTGTGGCTTAAATAGCCCCCAAAGTAGTTCCAGGTAATTATCCTTCCCTGGCCACGCCCGAGTGGCAAAATAGTCCCGATGAAAAAATAGTCCCTTTCAGGTCTCAGGGAGACCTGAATCTTGCAGCATGGTCTGCATCAGGTAAGTGCACAAAACACCTTCCTATATTTGTCCAACATGAGTCCAAAGAGCCCCTATAAGGGGCCGCTGGGCTTTTACCCGGGGGCATGATGCCTGCTCCGAGGGGTGCTTGGCCTGGCCTGGTGGTCCGGGGGTAGGCATCATGACACTCCTTTGCAACTTTGATGGTGTTTCTGTCAATGTTGAAGGACGTGTACTGAGGGTCAAATTTGTTTAGACATGCTTGGGATCCAATGATCAAGAGCTCTGTCTTCTCATCATTGAGACACAGGCTGTGGCCCGCCATCCATGCCTGTATTTCAAGGTAGATTTATTTTATCAATTTTGAGTCATTTTCATAACAACCAGTCAGCGTAATTCGTACAGGTGACACCCATGTTATCAAGACGATCAAAGAGGAGCTTTGTGAAGATGTTGTAGAGCGTCGGAGAGACGCATGAACGCTGTGATACTCCGCAGTAGATGGGGACTGGAACTGCAGAGGATGAGGGTGCGAAGACCCTGGTAGTTCGGTTAGATAGAAATGATTGGATCCAAGTCAAGGCATTTGTGGAATAGGCAGCGGCTGTGGTTAGGTGTTCTATAAGGATCTGGTGATCGACAAGATCAAATGTTGCAGAAAGGTCCAACAGCAGAAGGGTGGCCAGATTGCCTTTGTCTTTGGCTTCATCCATTTGGATTTTTAAGTCCAAGAGGGCCATTTCTGTACCGTGTCTCGGTCTGAAGCCAGATTGGAAGAGACCTAGTAGGTTATTATCCTCTAAGTGTTTTTGGATTTGGAGATAGGCCACTCTATCCAGTATTTTTAAGAGGAACGGGACAGTAGTAATAGGCCTATAATTGGTCGGGATGCTGGGGTCTAAGTTCATTTTCTTTAGGAGGGGCATATCCCAAGCCTCCTTGAGGTTGTTGGGGACTGAACTGGCATTGAACAAGGAGTTAATCACAACGGCAGTGAATGGGGCTAGGCCTTTGGCGCCTTCCTTCATGGCTGGGGCAGGACAGATATCTCCCTGGCACCTTGACGGTTTTAGGCTTAGGATGATATTTTCCACTTCATTCGGTGTGACTGAGGAGAAGAAGAAGGGAGGCAGGAAGGGGGGTAAAGGTCCAACTGGATGTTAGTGTTAGAACTATTATCCAGACAGTTTTTTTTTGTCTCTATTTTATTTTGTAACATTGTATTTTTGTCAGATAAAGCCTTCTGATTTTTGGCACACCAATGCGTATCCTTGACGCATGCTTCTGTTGGTGGAGCTGGCCTCTCCAGTTCCCAAAGAATGCTGAAGAGCTCCTCGGTACCAGATTTTGCATTTAGGATTCTGTTATTGTATGTCTCTTTTTTGGTGTTGAGGATGGCCGATTTATATGAGGCAAAACAGCGAACACTGCATTGTTAGGAGTGGTAGGTGATTTTCTAAACATGGCTTTGGCCGCTCTTTTGGTATTGCAGAGGGTTTTTAGTTCAGTCGTGAACCATTTATTAAGGTGGGCTGCCGGTTTAGATTTTTTTATTTTGATAGGGGTGATGTTGTTTATGGCTAGTTCTAGGATGTCATTGGGCCTCATTACAAGTTTGCTGGTCAGGTTACAACGGTACCGGTAAGCTTGTTGATACTGTTGTTACTGGACCGGCAAACTATGAGTTCTGCTCGTGGGTGCCTTCCTCCCCGCCAGGTCGGACCTGTCGGGCATACCGGCACCCGCGAGCAGAGCATGTCAGATGCAACGGCACCATTCTGAATGGTGCCGGTGCATCCGTCCTCCCCATTCCCATTGAGCCCAATGGGGCTGAAATGGGAAGGGGGGCATTTCTTTCTGGTGCCCGCGAATGGGCAATTACCGGGTCTGGCGGGCCGTAATTTATTTGGTAAAAATTACTTGGTAATTGCCCATTCGTGGGCGCCAGAAAAGAAATTATACTGACGGCAGCCGTGCCTGTTATACCGGCACGGCTCCGCGGGTATTGGAATAAGCCCCATTGTTTATGTCAACCAGTTTATCTGAGTCAAGGTCGTTGTAGTTGGGTGGATCCAGGATAGCATGGAGCAGAGGTCGTAGGTTTTGAAGCGTTATGTTCTGGTTATTTCTAGATAGATTTGGAGGGGCAATGGTGGAACTGGGATTAGGGGGTGCAGTCTCCTGAATGGAGAAAGAGATGCAATGATGGTCTGACCATGTTTTGGGTCCATTCTGGAGAATTGTGGTAGAGCAATTGAGGTCTGCCAGCCAGTCCAACGTTCTGCCCTTGTTGTGCGTGGGCCCCTGGATACGATGTTTGAAACCCAACTGTGATATAGAATTGTCCACAGAAGTAGCGTTAGTGTCGTTAGGGTCGTGCAGGCCTAAATTGAAGTCTCCAAGCAGGATAATTTGAGAGTCTGGTTTGGTATTTTGATTCAGAAGGTCTGTAATGTCTTCCTCAAAAGAGGAGATGGACCCTGGGGGTCGGTAGATTAGATGCAATAGGATCGTACAGGTTGCTGAGAGGGGGAGTTATGCTGATGGGAGGCAGACATGGGAAACGGCTCTAAGACCAAGGTGGGTTTTGGCTATGAAAGCTACTCCCCCTCCTTTGCCAGTGTCTGTCTGACCTGATGATGGTGTAACCCCCAGGGAGAGCTAGAGAGAGGGCAGGGCCTGTTGTCTGGTGCAGCCAGGTTTCAGTGATGGCGAGGATGTCTAGGCAATTAGTTGAGATTAGAGCAGCAATATCGAGTGCATGTGCAACTAGTGACCGTGTATTGATGAGGGCTCCTTTGATGGTAGGAAAGGCTAGGTGAGGGGCTACCAAATGCTGGGATGTAGGTAGCAATAGGTTGGAGTTTTTTAAGGCTCTGTAGTCTCATCCAGAAGGGTGGTGGGCAGAGTGGAAGTGGTTTTGTTTGAAGGAGGCCGACCAGTAGGCCTGGTGAGGGTCTTGCAGTTTAAGAAGTGAGATCCTAGTCTCTTGTTTCTGGAGCTCACTGGGCAGAGTATCAGTAGAGTGGGTGGCAAGGTAACGTGTTGGATCCATTCTGCAGGGCTGAAGGGGCTGCTAAGGGTGCCAGTATTATGAATGCGATAGGCAGTAGTGGAGGCTTTGTGTGATGTGTGTGGGAGGAAGGGTGGTAGAAAGTTTGTTGCTGCAATGAAATGGAATAGACGGAGGATAGTGGCCATGGTGAGCGTGACTCTACGTATGGAGACCATGAGGGCGAGGGATGTGCTAAGCTAGTAATACAGTTGAATATCACAGCTAGAAATCACAGCAGGCTAAATATCACAGCAAGATAACACAGCTAAGTAACACTGCTAAATATCGCTGCTAAGTAACACTGCTAAATATCACAGCTAGAAATCACAGTAGGCTAAATATCACAGCGAGGTGTCACAGCTAAATAACACTGCTAAGTAACACTGCTAAATATCACAGCTAAAAGTCACAGTGGACTAAATATCGCGGTAGGCTGTTTTGACAATTTATTTGAAGACTCACAGTAGGCTGAATATCACAGTAAGATAACACAGCTAAGTAACACTGCTAAATATCACTGCTAAGTAACACTGCTAAATGTCACAGCTAGAAGTCACAGTAGGCTAAATATCAATGGGAATGGGGATTAACACCATTCCGCCTCCGTGATTCCCGGAAAACCGGGGTTGTAATGCCCCAGTAATTCCGGGAATCACGGAGGCGGAATGGTTATACGAGTCCGGCGGTAACCAGGCGGTTTTACCGCCTCGGTTACAGCTGGACTCGTAATGAGGCCCATTGTTCTTATGGCAAGGTACACTGGTGAACGAAAAACCTGCCTTAAAACTTCAATACTGCTAAATGTTCCTAGCAAATCCAAATGCAGGTATTTATGCATTTGAGAAAAGGAATATGTGAAGATGGAAAAGGCACATGTTTTGGGTGAGAGACAAAAAGTGGCATTTGTCCTTGAAACTGCCACACATCAAAATGTTGTGCACCTTGAAAGTTAAGCAACACAGAAACGGATATCATGTTGAATGGGAAGGTGGGTGCATTTCACAGCTGAAGTCACAAATACATGGAGTTAAAAATGTTGCTGAAGATGAATATGCACATGGCTAATGACAATATGAACAGCAGGATTTCATTTTCTAATGCCCATTCATAAACCAATACTGTGCAAAGCAAGTTGAAAATTCACTGATTCAAAGTGCATTGAACAATAACAGAAAGATGCAATGCTGAACTGGGAAAATGAATGCAATAATTGAAATGGCTATTTTGTTTTCAGATGCAACATGTAAATCCCCAAGAAAAACATGCATTTATTTTAGGTTGCTGGGCAGATCTTTCAAGTACTTTCGCCCCATTGCAGGTCTGTTTGGCTCCTCATATAGAGCCAGATCTCTGTGAGACCTCGACACAAGCATACTAGGTATTAACAATGGGCTGATTGACCACAGATCCAGCCTGGGTGGGTGACATGCTTAAAAATATATACTATTAGATCACAATTGTGGTCAACTCAAGTATACAAGGACAAAATGGCAAATGCCAGCACAACCTCATGATGTCAGAGACCATCTGGTGACAGAGATACAATCTCTGCAGTATCCCTTAGCTCAGCTTTTGACTTCACAAGAGCGATTGATCAGTTTATTGCAGGCTAAATTAACATTGAGCCCAGAGACTGGGGCACAGCTGCTCTGGACCACATGGTTTCAAGGAAAAGGAAGAAATGAAACTTCATATTGTATATGTTAGTGAGGTGTTCATAGACTTACATTAAAATAACCTTTACACCGTGATACTTACAGGGATGTCATTTTAAACTATTTTCAAGATGATGCTGTTGATTTCATTTGTATGTGAGTTTATGATTGTTGATAATCCTGTGGCAACCTAAAAGGTGTTTCTAACTGCCCCGAAAATGTTTTAAATCTGAACGTTTGGGAGCTAATGGCTTATTGAATTAGATATCTGATTAGGAAATGTCACTTTCTCATCTATGTTAGTTTTTACATAAAGGGCGAAAAACCGTAGCTTGCATGTGCAGTAACTTGCCGAAATGAAAGTCAGTTCCACCTATCCGTTATGGTTAGGGGAACGTTAATATCTATATATTATGGCATTTATTTGTAAAATTACAAAATATTGCCATGTATAGACATTTTGAGTGACAAAGTTGTCATGTAAAACAATGTAAATGATAGAAGGCGTGTACCTCTTCACTTCATTTCAAGCATAGAACTCAAAGGGCCTATTGACACAGAGGGGTGGAACCTTGAGTGTAGGAGAGAACCGTAGAGTTCCAATGACAATTTAAGGCTAATAAATTGACACTTCCTGATCTTAATATTTGGTGTGAGGGATGTATACATTAAAACTCCCTCGATCTATGGAGAGGGGAGAGAGGGGGGAGAGACAGAGAGAAAAATCCTTCCCAAAACCATCTTGTAGTGAGAGCTGCTAAACATCTTGAAAGAGAATTACACTTAATCCACCTGTGGGCATCCTGAGATAGCTGTTTGCCCTTACTTGGGCGGAGTGGCCTAAAATTGATGGAGCATTAACTTTGCATGGGAGAGAGAAACTGGGAAAGCCAAAGGATGACTGGGCCTGGTTATTAAGGAGAGCCATTTGAGGGGTGAAAGCGGTGACAATCTCTGACTGAAGCGACCAGACCCTGTGCTGTCCTAAAGGGAAGCCCTGCCATCTTTCCTGGGTACCCAGCAACAAATGTTTCCATTGTAAGTAGATTGATGCAAATAACAGTATATGTGAGGGGACCTGCCTGCCTTAATATCTTCCCTTAATCGTGGGTGGACGCAATAGATTGACGCAGGGGGAGCTCAGAGGAGTTTGAAGCCTCCAGCCTCTTTCCTAGTGGAAAGTAAGTTATTGCCATTACAGTAATTGGGTGCATTTATTTTTCCTGTCAACCCCAGACTTCTCTAAAGAGCAGGGGTGTATTTGTCCCAAAACTAGATTCCCCACTGTCACCACTCATTAAACCTTGCCTTAGAAAAAAGGGATGTTCCTATCCCAAAACTAAATTCTCAACTGTTACCACTTCCCACACCTTGCCTTTAAACAAAAGGTGTTTTTGTCCCAACACAAAATTCCTAATTGTCACCACTCCTTAAGCATTGACCTCAAACATAGAGGTGATGCATATAACTGATGCCTGGGCTTTGGTGCTGGGGAGAGAAGTGCTTTGAAAAAGTGAAACCAAGTATGTTTTCAAAACTGCTAGCATTTTCAATTGTGCATGGACACTCCGCGTATCAAGTACTGGATGTGTAATATTTAACTTGCTTTAGAAACCAAACTATGTTTTGTTTTAAATCTAAAGGATATCAAGTGATATTTACCTGTGTATTACAAAAAGGAACAAAGCGTTTTACCTTGAAGATGTGTTTTGTGCCACATAGAAGGTGGCATTTGTAACCATTAAAGGAAATTATTAATTGAACCTATACTTTAAATAAACATATATTCTCCCTATACCGCGGCCCGGTTCTTGGTTCATTGTTGGCAGACGGGGAGGGATCTCCATGGCTCTATATGAGTCATAGATAGGACTTGCTGAACCCAACATAAATGATAGATTGAGGGCCATCTTAATGTAGGGGAAGGGACTCCCTATTGTGAGCGTGGTCTCCCCAACAGATCTTTACACTGATGACATCCATACATTGGAACGAGGCCACACTCCTCTTTGGGTATTTCTCACAGTACACAATAACATATATCAAAAAGGTTGATGTCCAATTTTCAATCGTTATAGGCACTTTGGGCCTTAGTGCCAGCTCCTTCTCCTTTGATCCCTCCTTCACCCTCACTGCCCTGTATAGTAGCTTAAATACACCCACAAATTCCCCTGCCCAAATGTTCTCTTTGATGGCTACCATTAACTGCTTTGTGATACCTATATAAGGTAACTTCTTCAACCTCTCTTTACTCTCACTTGCCCCTGCAGTGCTCACCTCTGCCACCGCCAGTACCTCCTTGTCCGGCACCTGATCTCTCTGTACTTTTACCATTCCCACAATCCTCATCTTCATTCTCATCAGTGCCCCTGCAGCCCCTAGCCATCCTTCCTTCCAAAGGTTCACTCTCCCCCACTCCTTTTCGATACCCACCTCGTCCCCAACCTGACTCACACAGCCGACCATTCCCTTCCTTGCTCACCTCTTGACAGTCTGTCCAGGTCACCCAATTGCACCATCTTGGCCGCATAATCACCACTTCTCCTTTCCTTCCTAATGGGACTCCTACTGGGGGGAGAAAACACAATGGCAAAGCCTCTCTGACAGTTAGCCTGGCCATTGGACCTCCTTCTAGGCCACCTTTCCCCCACAGCTGCCATAGCGCTGTTGTCACCCACCACATCTTCCAGCACCCCCCTACCAAGCATCTCCAAACTGTCCTTTTCGTCACAGTCTGCATGACCTCCTTCCTCCCATACCAACCAATCTTCCTCCTCCCATCCTTCTTAACCACCATATATTAATCTTGGTCCGTGAGCCCACTTGGGCCAGGAAGATCTTCCTCTCACTAGCAAGGGGTGTCCACCCCAATGCTTCTGTGACATCTTCTTGCAGGGGCCGCCCATCCTCTGCCCTATCTTGTGCTGTGGTAGGGGCCGTGTTGCACCCTCTAAGCTGTTTATCAGCGCTGACAGGAGATACCGTCCAGATCCCATCCCTATCATCACCTTCTTCTGCGTTAGGGGCCATGCTGCACCCTCTATGCTCCTCGCAACTGTCTGGGGAGACTATACTGGACCTAACCCCTCTTCTGCCAACTGCTGGAGAAAAAGTCCACCTCCTCCCCCCTGCACTGTTCTGCGGCCCTTCTTCCCCTGTGCCCTCCTTAAGACTGTCATGTCCTGTCAAGTCCTGCTCCCCTTCTCTATCCTGATCCTCACCCCCTCCCTCTCTTCCCACACTCTCCCGCAAACCCTCATCCTCCCTACCCTTAGCACTTTGCCCATCTTCCCGTATTACTGGATGCACCGCCCTCTAACCGCCTGCCGTGGCATGTCCACCCTACCTTTGCTGGCCACATTCCCCTTTTCCTTAGCCCTACCTTAATCTGTCCACGCAGGCAGGCTGCAAGTCACCACGAGGGCCCTGTCCGAGGCCGCCCTGCGCGGGGGCCTACCCCCCTAGCTTCCCTTTCCCCAGTTTCCTCTTGTACTAACCCCTGAAGCTGGGCTGTTGATGCCGTACTCATGATACTCAGTGCCTCCTGTAGGGCCTGAACGTCCACTAACCTCCCAGACATGGTACCCCTACTCTCCCACAACTGCAGAAAACTCCCCCCCTTCCCCTTTATCCTAGTGAAAGGTCTCCTAACCCTAATGACCCCTACTTATTTAATTCACTGTCTTTATACTGTGAGTGTATTTCCTATGCTATATCTCATATTATTATCATTTTTCCTTTCTTTTTTTATTTGTCCCCACCCTTTGCCCCCCAATAACCCTCCCCGACACCTAACTGCACCCTGCTGGTGACAACCTTATCCTCTTCCGGTCCCAAGGCCTGGCCAGGCTGCCAACATCATCCTAAACCCCACCAGCGGGGTGTCACACTGCCACCTGGTAGCTATCCCCCCAGCACTGCACTCCCTGTCCTCTGCTGGAACTCCTTCACTCTTAGCTGAAACCAAGCCGAAAGCAGTCATCCTGCACCCCCCGCCCCCACCCACCCCAGACCTCAAGTCCCCACCACATCTCCGGACCAGCAGGCAGCCTGGGCCACTGTCCTTTTCCTACACTTGGCGCGCCTAGAACCCGCTGCCTGCGAAACAGGCAAGATGGCAACAATGGCTCCTGCTCTCCACTGGAGCGAAACGCTCTGCATCCCCCACTAGCTAGTGCCCTGCAGGCCCACGTGAGGAGACAGACACCCAAGTATGCCCCTGCCACCTAATCTCTATTATTTTTAATTATTGTTATTATCTTCTTTTTTTATATGCCCTACCTGCTCACCCTTAAACCCTCCGAAACGCCAACGAACCTGGCCTACCACCCAAACGCAGGGAAGGAACAGGAGCACACGATGGTCAAAAGTGACACCAGTCCCAACCGTTGCTTGCTCCCGAACCTTCCCTGCCCCCTTTTTATACTGGGAAAGGGGGCACTCTGTCCCCAGCCGTGCTTGCTTCCCAGTGCAGCTCCCAAAGCACCCTGGGGGGAAGGCATATGCGTACCCCAGGGTCCCCCATTTTACATGAAGACACGTTCACCCTCTATGAAATCACTTCTCATTGCATATGTTAATGACTCCCACACTTTAATATTTAAGGACTTGTGCCCTGTTGACACCCCTTCTGCTCTGCTGCCCATCATGCTATGGAAACATGCCACCAATTTCCCTGTGGTTCCCTATCCTCTAGGATCCTCCTAGCTGTGCAGTTCAGTCCCCTTACCTCTATATGCAGACAGACAGAGAACCCCAATAGGGCCTGAGCTCTCCAGCAGATTTATACCGATTTGGCCTCAGTCACCGACCGCTTGAGCTGTGCTCCACTGTTGTCATTTCACATTCCACCTCAATTAGTCACACAGACAAGTGCCGTTCCCAACACTACCCTGCACATTTGAGCTGTGCCTACCTTATTGTATTTAGATGCAGTCAGCAGTGGACTACTAATGACTCAAGACTCAAGCACAAGCGGGCCCCCCATGAACGTAGGCCACAGAGCCAAGAGCAGCTGCACATGCTGCACTGACCCACCGCTGGCCATGCTACTCTTCCATTTCGGTGGGAGGCAGGATGTGAGGGGGCAGCCAGAGCCTCGTTGCTCCTCTCCCATGTCTGATGGGGAAGGAAAGCTGAAGAAGGACTGGAACTTCGAATGGAAACGAGATCTGGTGCACACGCAGCTCAAGGCTCCGTCCATCTTTAAATGGTAATAATAATTTTGGGAAATATACAGGCATACTTTGGAAGAGGTGGGTGGAGGTAATGATATGTTATGATATGGAATTTATAACGTGCCTATACACAAGTGTTTCAAAGCGCGACGAGACAAGGGAGGGGGAACAGAGGGAAGACATAGACAACGATCTTGCTAGGCCAGGTGACATTGAGTTCGCGCAAGAGCTGGGGAAGGGGGAGGGGAAAATTGTGAGGGGAAAGGGGGAGGGGCAGTGCAGTACATAGGATAAAGAGTAAAATAAATAAAAACAATAATTAAGCAGTGCGGCCAGCTGGTGGCAAGTGCAAGGGTAAGGACAGACATCAGGTGTCAAGTGCTGGTAGGGGGCTGTAGGGATACAGAAACAGCCCCCAAATGCAAGGGTTGCCAGTAAGCAGAGCATTAAGGGGCACTGGTCAGCTCATATGCACATGCTGGATGAGTGGGGGACCAACAGCAGGGCATGCTATGCCTCTGCAAGAGGCAATGAAGAAAGTGAAAGAAATGCGCGACCAGGAAAGTACATGGCGCTGCTCCAAAGGGGCTTGAAGCGCCAAGGCATAACAGGGCGGAGAGGCCGAGCCCCGCCCCCCATCCCGCCTGCTGCCTCACTAGAAAAGGAAGTGGGGCCAAATACCATGGCCCCTATGAATGGTACCTGCGCAGAGGGAGCAGCCTCTTTGCATGTCCGCTCCTACTGCAACGAGATCAGCGTTGTCTCTCTGCTGCAAGCCAACTTTGTTGGCCCAATCTAAGGTGAGTGGGGTTGAGGGTCGGGGTGCCTTTGAGGCCTCCGTGGGAAAGGGGCACAGACACTGCCTTGACGGGCAGGCCTTTTGGGCCTCAACCTCCCTCCCCATTTGCCTTTTCCCGGCCCAGGCCCAGCATCAAACAGTTTGCGTGGGTGCTAGGTGGTTCACTACAGCGGGTTTTCTTGAAACGTTAAGACAGTGCCTTGTGCCCAGTTGGGGACTCATTCACCACCTGTTAGTGTTAACGCAGCGCACCTGTGTGGAGTGCTCCAGTGGGGAAGCAGGCCCAGAGGATATGGGTTGGTATGATATTTTGGTTGTAAGGGGGAGCATCGTGCGAGGAGCAACCACAGTGCAGGAGTGTGGAAGGCTTTGATGTGCAGTTCAGTTACTGGGGGCCAAAGCTATTAACAGCATAATGCCAGTGTCATAACACAAACTGTGGGGGCCCTCCCAGCTCGGCAAAAAATCACGGGTCGCGCCACTCTCTGGGCCGGCCTATATTATCATGCTTGCGCAATATACACGAACGTGCTGCTGAAGGGGTATGCCGCACATTGCACTAGGAGAAAGATATAAATATGTGTTTTAATGCAAAATACAGCACACTTTCTGAGAAAAATTGGCTATAAAGCCACAGTGTTTGCAATTGTTTTGTGGGGTAACACCAATCCCATACATGTAAATCACCAACAGTGCACAGGAACATTAATGCTTTGCCATTCAAAATGCCATGCCACAATGAAAACATGTCAAACTGGCTGCAAAATGTACCTATACTGGTTGCACCAAAATGCCAGTCAAAGCAATAACACTCATCAAAAAGAGAGCACACATTAAAGCCTGCGTCCCCGCGGCCTCTGCCAACACGGCCAAACTCTTTAAAATCTGCAAGGAACTAGTCAATCCTGTTGCGGTCTCCCCCTCTCCTGTTTCCTCCAAGGCCCCCTGTACGGCTCTGGTCTCTCACTTGTCCGTTAAATCTCAGGACATCCTGTCCTCTATCTCCTCTTCCTCTCCCTGTTCCTCTCTCGGCCCCCTTTGGCCATCTCTACCTTTCCCTCTCCTTTTTCCTTTTTCTCTCTGACAACACCTAACGAGGTTTCTAGACAAGTCTGATCTATGAAAGCGTCATCCAAAAAGGTGCTCCCCTGCTCCTCCAGAACCATCAAGGACCATATAAACACCCTCGCTCCAACCTTGGCCAATTTTTGTAATCACACTTTAGCCACTGGGACGTTCCCCTCTCCCCTTTAGCACTCCCTTCTGCACCTGCTCCTCAAGAAGCCATCTGCTGATCTTACCTGCCCATTAAACTATTGCCCAATCTCCATCATCCCTTTCTTGGGCAAACTCTTGGAAAAGCTTGCCATCTCCCAGCTTACTCTCCACACTAAATCTGTTGGTTGTCTCCATGCCCATCAGTCTGGCTTCAGAGATGCCAAAGGCATGGAAACTGCTCTCCTGAACACCCATGAAGATGTGCTCTCTAACCTTGCTTCCAGCATTCCTTCTCTCCTCATCCTCCTTCTTTCCTCTGCTTTCGACACAGTCAACAACGCCATACTGATCAATTGACTCCGTGAGAACCTGGGCATCACGGATCAGGCCCTGGAGTGACTGACCTCCTTCCTCTTGGACCGCCCACCCCCCTCCCAGGTCCCACCTGGTCCCAATCTCTCTGCCACTTCTCTCTACCTGTGGCGTTCCGCAGGGCTCTATACTCTCTCCCTGGCTTTTCAACCTCTACTTGGCCTCTTTAGCCCACCTGATCTCTACCTTCTCCTCTAACTTTCAGTGTTATGAGGATGACTCAGCTTTCCTTCAGGCTCCCCTCAGACTCCTGTCCTCTCTCGCTCATTCCTGACTGTCTATCCGCGATTCAGGATTGGTGCATCTCCAACAATCTCTGCCTTAATGCCAGTAAGATGGCATTTGGACCCTGGCACCAGCTTTCCCTCTCTCACTCTGGCCGTCCTCCTTGGGCCCTTTTCCTTCACCTTCCTGCGAGGCAAAAAACCTTGGTGTCATCTTCTATGCCACTCTCTCTTTCTCTCCTCACATCTCGGATGTCACCAAGATGTTCCACTACCAGGTGCTCCTCCACAAAGGGACTCTTCCCTTTCTCACTTTCCACCAGAAGCTCACTGTCTCCAGCGCCCTGGTCCTCTCTAGGCTGGACTACTGCAACATCCTCTTTCTCATTCTGCCCTCCTCTACTCTCTGTCATCTGCAACTAATCCAGAACAGGACTGCAAGACTTATCTTTGGCCTCAAGCCAGGGATCATATCTCTCCAGCCCTGAAATCTCTCCACTGGCTCCCGGTGGCTTCAAGGATCAAGTTCAAGACCATTTGCATTGTCCACAAGGCTTTCTGGAGCCAGGGACAGCACTACATCCAACGCTCTCTTCCAAAATACCTTCCCTCTCTAGCCCTTCGCTCAGCTACCTCCAACTCTCTAAGGGTTAGACGCTTCTCTGGGCAGAGAGTGGGGGGTAGATCTCTCTCCTCTGCTGGTGCCTCCCTCTGGAATGGCCTCCCTGCCCCTTCAAACTTGGGCCGGACCATCTGAAGTTTTGGAGGCAGCTCAAAACATTCATTTTCTCCTCTGCTTTCTCTCTCTCCCTCCCCTGGTGACCTACCTGTCTGCTGTACCGTCCAGTTGCGTGGATACCCTCAGAGTCTCTCTGAGTCCAGGCTCTTTCTTGATTGGTCACCCTTGCACGGTCTCCGTGCCTACCATGCACTTAGGGGCTGTAACTGTAGCCCTGCAGCCCCATGTTCACCTTGCACTACCCCAGCTGCGCTGCCCTGGCTGCACTTACTCAGAGTATTGCAGTCCTGTTTTCCCCTCCCCTCTCCCTTGCACTTCCCCCCTCCCTTTCCTCTTGCACCTCTCGTTCTCACAATGACACAAGGCCTAGTGAGATTGTTTGTCTTGTCCTCCCTCTATCTTTCCTCGCTTATCTTGTAACGCATAGAAACACTTCTTTACAGGTGCGTTATAAATTACTTTTATCATATCATTTTATCACAGATGCCTAGAAAAATATACAATGCCGCAGTAAGAAATGGCTAGACTGGCAGCACCCAAATGCCAATCTAGCCAGGTAATTACACTTAGCAGGACTACTTTATCAGAAGTTCCAAGTTAAAAGAAAGTCATACCAAACTGAGGAATGACTAGACTGGCTGCACCAAAATGCCGCTCTAGCCACTAATACCACATATCATGCCTGCTTAGCCTGGACATGGGCAACCATTATGATTTATCACACAATCCCACCCCCCCACACACATCCCCTCTCCCTCCACACCCTACCCCGACCTCCATAATCAGCTCCTTGGCCAAGAATTACCTCCACGTCCCTCTTCCTTGTCCCAGAGCTTATGTATGAGGCTACTTACCCCATAGGTAAGTACTGGGATTGGGAAGAGTAGGACTAGGTGTAGTGAAGATTACAGGTAGCTAAGCCAGGCATTACCTCTATGTACCTCTACCTCATCCCAGTACTTGTGTATGAGGCAGAGTACACAAGTACTGCCTCATACTTAAGTACTGGGACGAGGAAGAATAGGGCTAGGAATAATCAAGGCATTAAACACAAGTAGTGGCGCAACACCATTGAGTTGACTGGGCTTCAGCACTCCCCCCCCACTGACATTTTGGGCTATGCTCGACTTGGCTTACCTTCAGAGCAGTTGCCGGACACAACAGGACACAGATGTTAAACGCCACCTAGGTTTTGCTGTTAAGGGCCCTGCTATTACCAACGTAAAGCATTTCACTGCTAGTACCTGCATTCAAATGTCTCATTTTTTAGGCTATTGAAATCGCGATGTCGGTCTAGTGCTTGCATGCCAGGGGAGTGATTGGAAGGGTAGAGAGAGAATAGGAGACCTAAAGGAGAGAGTTAACTGCTTGTAACATTGAAGCTGCAATAGAATAGTCTCATTAAAACGCGTAAAGAAGTTAGATGCTCCCACACAAATAAGTTTGCCCCTCCCCACCACCCGTGAAGTTGGCACCTCTCTCAACATTTGAAGAGTTAGCCCCCGAAATGTATGTTTTGCTGTGCCCCTGAACACAAGCACACACACCATTCACCATATACACACCCAGCCATCCATACATTTAAGTGTGCAATCTTTCAGCATACAGGCACACCCAGGCAGCCATCCATACATTTAAGTGTGCACCCTTTCACCATACAGGCACACCCAGGCAGCCACCCATACATTTAAGTGTGCACCCTTTCACCGTACACGCACACACGCACAGGGAGAATTCTCATAAATGGCTGATTTCCCTTATCTAATGAGTCCCTCAGCAGCTTTGCTGGATTTCTAGGATTTTTTTTCACCTGGTAAGAGTGTGAGCCTTTTTCCCACTCTTACATGTGTTTTGCCATGTGTGTTTTTACCATTTTGTGTGTTCTTGGGCTCTGGAACCTCACCTACTCCACGAGCACCACTTTTGTGTGTGTTACACAGCACCTTCAGTGCAGTGACACAGGGTTGTCTTTGAGACTTCCCACTGACTCAATTTTTCTAGGGCTGACTACTGTCCCCCAGAAACATGTAAAGTTGCCATTTACTTTATGTAGTCACTTTAAACCACTTTAAACCACAGACCCAGTACACCCCACCTTACATGGAGTATTGGAAAGGGTTAACTCTTATGCCTTTTTGTCTGTGCCTCTTGGAGTCTTGTTTGGCTCCCTTAACATTAAGACTTGGCTGGTGGCAGTGGTTACTACCCTAACTTTTCTACCGCAATTATCTTATATAAACGTGGTAATGTTTTAGGATATTATATTAGCCTCGAACATAAACCCACTTGGCCAAATACATTTTATTTTGGTTCCGGCCGGGTTTATTTGCCATTTCTTTTTGTTAAAGTCTTTCTCGTGTTTTTCTCTGCGCGCCAAACTGGGGATGATTCCTTTGTTCGCTGTCTTTTTGAGGGCTTCTGCACAGAAGTCCTCCTTATGGCGCCTGAAAGTCTAGGTAGGAAGGATGTGAGGGAGGGGTCTTTGGATCCCTGCCATGGTTTCCCTTGGTAACCCAAGTCGCACTCCTGTTTGATAGGCTAAGGGGCGGCCCTTGCCAGGACAGCTACCCTGCTGTGTGATTGACAGCCAGGCTGTATGAATGGGGGAAAACTGCATAAAAAGCAGATCTCTGGGACTGGAAAGGCAGAGTCGCCACTGGAACGAAAGAACCAATGAGGAACTGGAACAAGAGGACCCCTACCACGACTGAACTGCCTGGTGAAGTCCTGCTGCAGGTCAGAATCTCCGAATCCGACAACAGAGAAGATCCTCCAGGAAACTTCTTCCCTTGAGCTGGTGAGACCAACCAGTTCACCCAAACCACAAGCTAGGACCCCTCCTCTGGTCGAATTTGCTGTACAGAGCTACAGTGGGCCGGATATCCAGGAAGGTCGGACCCTGCTTGGGTTTTAAGGAGCGCACCTTTTATTCGTTGTTTTGCTCTGCTGCTGGCTTCTCCCTTGGGTGGCGCAGGACCCTGCAGTCCTCCTACTTCATGTCAGTCCTACAGTCGCTTCAAGAACCGTGAGCCTGCAGGAACCACCAGGAATGTTCGCCGCAGCCCCAGCTCCCTCTCCGTTTCAAGGTGCTGTGCAAATCCGGTTGCTCGTTACGTTCAACCGCGGTAAAAGTGTTTTAAATCTTCTGCCAATCCGAGGGCTTGTCCTTCTCTTCTCTTTGAACTAACATTTCTACCAACCAACCTCGTCCGGAATCTGTGCCACAAACTTTACCGCAAACTACCCTGAACTGTGTGAGCTTGAGCAAAAGACTTTTGACCCATTGACTTTGGCCCTAAGCATTTTCTAGCTGATCTCCTCACTGTAGTTTCTCTTGTTCAATTACCGTGAGTACTTGTGGTTTGCCTATTTTCTAATAACTTCGTCTTTCCCTCCCTTTTAAATTGCTGGAGTGTGAGGTGCAACCTTGTGTGGTTGAGCCAGCATCTGAAGAATCAGATCTGGAAGAAGACACTGTCTTAGTTGGAGATCTTGACCCTGATGACCATCCTGAGCTGCAGTCTTTACTGGCAGAAGGTGGACCCAACAGGGCAGACTTTAGCAAAGGACAGAGAGAGTGTCCTACTCTTGAAGGTCTTCGACAACAGGCTGCTAACCGACTTGATGGCCAAGAAGTTGGGAAGCACAGGTTGAGCTAGGAAGATGGACCCTTCTACAGTGAACTGACTGAGTCTATCCCTGGGGACTGCAAAGGAATTGTGGTGCCCCTTGATAACAGACTCCAGTTCCTACAGTTAGCCCATGAGATACCTTTGCCTGGTCACTTGAGTTTCAAGAAGACCAAGGAAAGGCTCTCTCTCTACTTCTACTGGCCTAAGATGGGTTCAGAAGTTGACACATTCTGTAGGAGCTGTCACACTTGCCAAACCTCTGGCAAGAGTGGATCCAAGAATGTTGCACCCCTGGTGCCTCTCCCAGTGGTGGGAGTTCCTTTTGAGAGGGTGGGTATTGACATTGTCGGTCCCCTTGACCCTCCCGCCTCTTCAGGGAACAGGTTTATCCTGGTTGTAGTAGATCATGTTACAAGATACCCAGAAGCCATACCTATGAGAGCTGTTAGGGCTCAGGCTGTGGCTAAGGCTCTACTTGGTATTTATTTTTACCAGAGAAGGGTTTCCTAAGGAAGTGATATCCGACAGGGGATCCAACTTTATGTCCCACTACATGCAAGCCATGTGGAAAAACTGTGGAGTCACTTACAAGTTCTCGACAGCCTACCATCCACAGACAAATGGACTGTTAGAGAGGTTTAATCGTACTATGAAGAGCATGATAGGTGCTTTAGAGGAACCCCTTAAGAAAAAGTGGAACCTTCTACTGCCATGCCTTCTCTTTGCATACAGAGAAGTCCCTCGGAGGGAGTGGGTTACAGTCACTTTGAAATTCTCTATGGCCATCCAGTCAGTGGTCCATTGGCCCTGATCAAGGAGGGGTTGGAGAGTGCTCCTTCCCCCAAGCCAGTCAGAGTGACTGACTATGTGATACCTCTCCAGAGGAGAATGTCACACATGATGGCAGAAGCAAGTGATAACTTAAAAGCAGGTCAGACTCTGGTCAAACATTGGCATGACCAGAAGGCCAACATGGTTGAGTTTAATCAAGACCAGCTGGTATTAGTTATGGTGCCAACAAGGCAGAGGGCCTTGAAGGACAAGTGGATAGGACCCTTCAAGGTTGTGGGTCAACTTGGAGAGGTGAACTATTTGGTGGACTTAGGCAGACCTAAGGAGGCTCGCAGAGTCTTTCACACCAACCGTTTAAAGGCTTATGTCTCGAGACCAGAAGTGGGAGCTTTGCTTCTAGCTTCAGCTCAAGAGGAAGAGGACAGTGAACCTCTACCTGACCTCCTCAGAGGCCAACCTTTAGATGAACAGATAGAAGGAGTTAATCTCTCTTCTCAGCTGACTTTTGAACAACGGGAGGAGTGCAAAGTTCTGTTGAATCAGTTTGCCTCCCTGTTTTCACTATCACCAGGCCTGACCCCTTGGGGCCAGCATGATATTCTCACTGGTGACTGTTTACCTGTCAAAGGCAGGGGTAACAGAATGTCAGAACATGTGAGGTCACCTTGGATATGTTTTGCAGGCTCTTGAGCAGGCCCACCTGACCATAAAGGCAAGCAAATGTCAAATTAGACAGAATAAAATGGTCTACCTTGGTCATGTGGTAGGAGGAGGTGAGATAAGGCCATTGCCCAGCAAAGTACAATCTGTGCAAAACTGGGCCACCCCTACTACTGAAACCCAAGTGAGAGCTGTCCTAGGTCTCACTGGGTACTACAGGAATTTCATTGAGAACTATGGGGCCAAAGCCTCTCCCTTGAATATGATCTACTCTCCAAAAGTCCCTAAAAAGGTTAGATAGTGCACTCAAGCCTTTGAAAGCCTGAAGAGAGCCCTTTGTCAAGCTCCAGTCCCAAGAGCTCCTGATTACCACCAACCCTTCATTGTGCAGACAGATACCTCCAATATAGGTATAGGTGCAGTCCTTAGTCAACTGGATGAGAAAGGTAGGGAGCACCCCATTTGCTTCATCAGTAGGAAACTGAAGGAACCAGAATCAAGGTGGGCAACCATAGAGCGTGAATGTTTTGCCTGTGTGGTCTTTGAAGAAGTTTAGACCATACTTGTATGGATCTACTTTTGTGATTCAAACTGACCACCAACCCTTGAGATGGTTAATGCAAATGAAAGGGGAGAACCCACAACTTCTAAGATGGTCAATCTGCCTGCAAGGGTTTGATTTTACCACTGAGCGCAGAGCAGGATGTCACCACCAACATGCCTATAGTCTCTCTAGGATGTTTATAACCGACTAGAGGTAGAGATTCATCCAGGAGTGGATTATATCCTCCTGTCCCTTAGTCTGGGGGTGGGAGGCGAGTGTTAGGGAGAATTCTCATACATGGCTGATTTCCCTTACCTAATGAGCCCCTCAGCAGCTTTTCTGGATTTCTAGGATTTATTTTTTTCATCTGGTAAGAGTGTGAGCCTTTTTCCCCCTCTTACATGTGTTTTGCCATGTGTGTTTTTACCATTTTGTGTGTTCTTGGGCTCTGGAACCTCACCTACGCCATGAGCACCACTTTTTGTTTGTGTTACACAGCACCTTCAGTGCAGTGACACAGGGTTGTCTTTGAGACTTCCCACTGACTCCATTTTTCTAGGGTTGACTACTGTCCCCCAGAAACATGTAAAGTTGCCATTAACTTTATGTAGTCAGTTTAAACCACAGACCCAGTACACCCCATCTTACATGGAGTATTGGAAAGGGTTAACTCTTATCCCTTTTTGTCAGTGCCTCTTAGAGCCTTCTTTCGCTCCCTTAACATTAAGACTTGGCTGGTGGCAGTGGTAACTATCCTAACTTTTCTACCACGATTATCTTATATAAACGTGGCAATGTTTTAGGCTATTATATTAGCCTCGAATATAAACCTGCTTGACCAAATACATTTTATTTTGGTTCCGGCTGGGTTTATTCGCCATTTCTTTTTGTTAAAGACTTTCTCGTGTTTGTCTCTGCGCGCCAAACCGGGGATGATTCCTTTGTTCGCTGTCTTTTCGCTGGCTTCTGCACAGAAGCCCTCCTTAAGGTGACAGAAAGTCTAGGTAGGCAGGAAGTGAGGGAGGGGTCTTCGGACCCCTGCCATGGGTTCCCTTGGTAACCCAAGTAACACTCCTGTTTGATTGGCTAAGGGGGCGGCTCTTGCCATGACAGCCACCCTGCTTTGTGATTGACAGCCAGGCTGAATGAATGGGAGAAAAAGCATAAAAAGCAAGTCTCTGGGACTGGAAAGGCAGAGTCGCCACTGGAACAAAAGAACCAATGAGGAACTGGAAGAAGAGGACCCCTACCATGACTGAACCTCCCGGTGAAGCCCTGCTGCAGGTCCGAATCACTGAATCCGACGACAGAGAAGGTCCTCCGGGAAACTTCTTCCCTTGAGCTCGTGGGACCAACCAGTTTGCCCAAACTACAAGCCAGGACCCCTCCTCTGGTCAAATTTGCAGTACAGAGCTACAGTGGGCCGGATAGCCAGGAAGGTCGGACCCTGCTTGGGTTTTAAGGAGCACACCTTTTATTCGTTGTTTTGTTCTCCCCTAGGGGGCGCAGGACCCTCCAGTCTTCCTACTTCATGTCAGTCTGACACTCGCTTAAGGAACCGTGAGCCTGCAGGAACCACCAGGAACGTCTGTCGCAGCCACAGCTCCCTCTCCGTTTCAAGGTACTGTGCAAATCCGGTTTCTCATTTCATTCAACCACGGTAAAAGTGTTTTAAATCTTTTGCCAATCCGAGGGCTTTTCCTTCTCTTCTCTTTGAACTAACTTTTCTACCAACCAACCTCGTGCGGAATCTGTACCACAAACTTTACCGCAAACTGCCCTGAACTGTGTGATCTTGAGCAAAAGACTTTTGACCCATTGACTTTGGCCCTACACCTTTTATAGCTCATCTCCTCACTGTAGTTTGTCTTGTTCAATTGCCCTGAGTACTTACCTGTTGATTTGCCTATTTTCTAATAACTTTGTCTTTTCCTCCCTTTTAAATTGCTGGAGTGCCATTTTGCTCCCACTTCATTTTGTGAGACTAACTTGTCTGTAATTTAAGGGAAGTGGTGTGGTGTATTTATGATTGTGATTTCTTGACTTGCTTATAATAGTGAAATGTTATACAACTGTTGAGTAAATAAATATATATTCTTTTACTTAGAAACCTGAGTCAGTGTTTGCCTGAATCATAGTAATTGCTGTCCTTTGTGTAACTATTTGATACTGCTCACTTACTCTTGAGATAAGTCTGGCTGCTCTGCTACTGCTACCACTTAAACTTTGTAGTACAGGCTTGTACCAAAGGTGAAATTGTACTGTCACTTGTAATCTTAATTGTGTGTGGTGTTCCCAAAGGGTACTGCATACAATTCTGCCTAACACACCCAGCGACCCATACATTTGTGTGCACCCTTTCACCATACACTCACACAGGCAGCCACCTATTCATTTAAGTGTGTACCCTTCCACCATACACTCACACACGCACATGTCATGGGGTTGAGGGGAGCCCTATTACTTCAAAAAGAAATTGGGGCTCATTACGGGTGTGGCGATAACCGTGCCGGTGCTACCAGCGGGTTGCCGCCAGACCTGTAAAAAATTACTGACGCCTGACTTCCCGCTGCCGCCGGGCTCTTCCAAGTCCAGCGGCCGGGAAGTCAGGCGCCAGTAATTTCAGTAATCCCCGTTCCGGTGGAGTCCCATAGGACTCCATGGGATTGGGGACACAGAAGCACCGGCACCGTCGTTAACAATAAAACAGAAGCAGTGGGACACAGGACCTATGCCCGAGGTCCCTGGGGCATAACAGTATGGTATGAAAGCAAGGTCACTGTTTTTCACCCCGCTTTTACGCTCCAGTGGATTTTCCTGCTATTTTGCAGGAGGAGTAGGTAATGGAAGGGATAAACATGTCGTTAACGGTGCCGGTGCTTCCGTGACGGGTCTGCCTACCGTGGCCGCTGTGCCCGGCAGGGTCAGACCTGTCACGCACAGCGGCCCCAGCAGGTAGACCTGGAATATGCTGGTCTGGAAACAACAGTGCCGGTAATTTTACCAGCACCGTTGTTTCCGGGCCGGCATGGTCAGAATGAGCCCCATTGTTTCTTTTTGAAGTCACTCTAACTTCATTAAGAAATTGTTCAGTTAAGGACCGAACCATAACGGAAATAAGTTCTTTATGAAGGCAGAGTGACTTCAAAAATAAACTATTTATTTTTGAAGTCATAGGGCTCCACCCCACCCCATGACATGGAGCCTTCCAGCCTAGGGTGTTCCATGTCATGGATTGTGGGTGAGCCCCCAGCCTTCAGAAAGAAAGTTTCTTTTTGTAGTCACTCTGCCTTCATAAAGAAATGATTTCTGTTACAGTTACAATTCAAAACGAAACTTATTTTTTGTTGAAAAAGAATTCTTTTTTTTCAAGTGGAGCCCCTCCCCTCCCAGGACATGTGCTGGTGGGGTCCCCCCGCACCGCTGGGACTACGGGGGCCCCTGTTACGCCAGTGCATAATGCCCCGCCGGCTTTGCGGCCTCAAAGGGTTGCTCTGGTGGATTTGAGTCGCTGGAAGTTTAGGGGCCATCAAGGTGTGTGTGCTTGTTTTGAACAGCATCTCTTTTGTCCCTGTGTTGGCAATGTTTGGTGGAGTGCAGGGTTTCCGAGGATGGCGTAGCTTTGTGCACCTTTTGCCTCTGTTATCAGCTCATTGTGATGCATTCTTACACATAACCTGGGCATTTGTCCATCTATGCACCAACACATTTGTGCTCATTCTCTTTGCCCCTTTCCATATCCCACCCAGTAAGGTGCAGAATGAGACATGTCTTCTTTGTTGGCATAAAAAAGGCTGCAGATTTATTTTCACAACACAATAAACTCAAAACACTGCAAACAAACTTTGTGAAAATAGTTCTGACGGTGCTGCGACTGCTCCGTGTCCAAAACTTGCTTCCCCCTTTCCCAACCAAGTCCACAGTAGGCCAAAGCTCCCCCAACCTTTCTTGTCTGAGCCCCGCCCACCCTTGCAGGTGTTCCTGGTCTGAGGGAGTGACGTTTATACCGGGAAAGCTGAGCCCTCATTGCTACCACCAGTTCCCCTGCTGCTTAGGCCCCCAAGAAGCGATGGTCCCGAGAAGAGCAAAGACCCTTCTGGCTTTCCCATGGCTCATTTGGAGTCTGTATCTTGCCACTGGTCGCCAAATCACTGCCTCGCCGTTCTGCGACATCAACGGCCAGGCATTACCATTCTGCCGTTCTCTAAGCAGGGTGGGTGGGTGGGAAATGAAAAACAGGTCCTTTGGTGCGGCGGGCGTCCTTCTGTTCGAGCTGGATTCTCCTTCAGCAGGACGCCGGCCGGCTTATATGCAGCCTGGCACGGCCCCTCCTATTGTTGCCTTTTGCAGGCATTTCCCTGGGTTTGGCGCGCTTCCCGGCCCTCAAGCTGCACTCCGCACACCTCCCCCTTAACCAGGGAGGAGGGAGGAGGACCCTGCCCAATTATTAGGGCGTGTCCTCCAACTTTTACGTTGTCACCTCCATAACCTGGGCATTTGTCCATCTTTGTACCAACACATTAGCTCTTTCTCTTTGCCCCTTTTGATATCCTAGCAAGTAAGGTGCAGAATGAGATATGTGTTCTTTGTTGGCATAAAAAAGGCTGCAGATTTATTTTCACAACACAATAAACTCAAAACACTGCAAACAAACTTTGTGAAAATAGTCCTGAAGGTGTGGCGACTGCTCCAATTCCAAGACTTGCCCCCTTTCCCAACCAAAGTCCACAGTAGGCCAAAGCTCCCCCAACCTTTCTTGTTTGAGCCCCGCCTGCCCTTGCAGGTGTTCCTTTGCTGGGGGAGTGCTATTTATTCAGGGGATGCTGAGCCCTCATTGCTATCGCTAGTGCCCCTGCCACTTAGGCCCCCATGAAGCGCTGGTTCCGAGAAGAGCGAAGACCCTTCTGGCTTTGGTCGCCAAAACACTGCCAGCCAAAGGTGGGTTCACGCCCACTGTGTCTCCCCCTTTGCAACTTCATAATTCCAGCAGCTTCGTGCACAAATTCCAGTAAAACAGATCCATGCCCAATGATGACAAATGCACTCCATCCTTCAAATAGTATTCAGGGGATTTCAAAATGCCTGATCTGGGGAAAACCTCTGCGCCTGCAAAATTTTGCCATTGCCCCATTCAACTTTCTCCTCGACTTTTCCACCGCTGAATGACTCTCAGCGCCCCTCCATTCCTGCCTTGGAATGATCTCCGACCTCAAGATCTCAGTCTCGCCCAACTATGAGGACAATTCCTGCAATGAAAACATCATCTCCCTCATTAAAGCCCTCCTCCCCAAGCTTGTCAAAACATTGCCACCTGGGTGTATAATCAAGACATCAGGCCTGTGCTGCTTACCCAGCAATTTGTTGATGTGCCCTTGCAGCTGTGCCCATCTCATTCCGGGCACCAAATCCGGTACTCGCCAGCGGTCAATTCCTCTCTTTCTGCAGTCCAGCTTGCCCCAGCTCTAGACACAAATGAATGCCCCACTACCCAGATGGACCGTCTCCTCCTCCAAGCAGCTGTTAGTTGGAAGGAGATGAGAAGGAAGTTGTTAACACTACATTTTGTCCGGCCTGATGTACCTCCTAAAACACCCAGACTTCCATCCCCCGATTCTCATGATTGCTTCCGGACCCAGGCCTACCTCGGCCGCTGATGTGGCTGCAGCTTTCCTGAAGGAGTGGGTACCAAACACACCTCCCGTTGCCCCCATCTTCTCCAATGCCATGTCCATTACCCTCCTGAATTGAAAACCGGCTAAAGGCCAACCCGTCCCCGTGCAAGAAAAGGGGAGACTCCGCACCCGCCAGCTGTCTTCCCTGGAGATAGGCCGTCAACCCTGCTACTGGACACACTAAGCTCCCCTGGATGTTATAGAGTGTGACCATCCTCCCTTTCCCCTTTTGATCGGTCTTGGACCTTCTTAGGTAAATGCATACCCGTTCTTTTGTTGACTGTACATCTTCCAACCTTAAAAACCCAGAGCCCCTTCCCTCTTTATTTAGAGGCAGCAGCTCGCTTACTCTAAAGGCACCAAAGAAGGCCAATGTAAAGACCACTGTGAACAAAACCCTCTCTTTTCTGCTATGGCAAACAGACTATAGGCTTTCAATTAAACTGTGCATCTTTACAATATTAATGGGACTCCTTACATCTGGTTTCCTCTCTCTCTGTTTAGCCAACCCTTCATCACCATCAAAATGTAGTGCTCCTTGGTGGGGTCGGACTTCCCCCCGAGTTTGAAATAATGCGCTATTGCTGCCAAATGATAAGACATCCAGGATCTGGTTTTCCCAGACCGCCAGCCGCTTCCGACAAAAGCGCGCACTGGCACCCCCCTCTACCCTTCAGTCGACATTTTGCCTTGAAAGGCCATGAACCGATCCCAGCACCCCTTGTATCTTCTTGCTGTGCCGGGGGGCAGAGCGGTGTGGAATAAAGAACTCAGATCCCCCCAATCATGCTCCACCACAGCGCCTTGAATGGGGTCATCGTCTTGCTGGCCTCTGGACAGTTCCCCCAAAACTTCTCCCACTGTAAACGAGAGAGAGTCAGCGGCCATGTTTTTTACTCCCGGAATGCGTCGAGCTCTCACTTCTGTGTTCAATTTAAGTAGGCTTTTTGTGAGCTCCCTTTGATGCAGTAAATGCATCGGAGGGACAGGGCCGTATCCTTGTCCTTTACTGTTTTTATCGTGTGTTCTGTTGTGTTCTACATGCAGGAGTTCATGTGGGACTCCTAGCAGTGCAGCTCTCTCCTTGGTTTTGGTGAACCGACCCATGGGATACCCTTATTGCACCCATGGGTATGGGGTATAACCCTGAGCCCCTAGTGTATGTTTTTGGGCACCTGCGTGTGACCCACAGAGCAGGGTACGGGCTGGTGGCAGCTCTGTGCTGAATTGACCGGTGCCCTGAGCGTCCTCCATTTTGGGATACCCAGGCCCTGTCATTGGAATCGGTAGATTCCTGATGGAGACAAAATGGTCGCCATGGCCTCTTGCCTTCCATCGCCTGTTACCTTGATCTTCCCAAAGTCCCGGGAAGCCCTGACTCTGTCCCTTCCCCCTGACTGGCAGTTGGGTGGAAGTTCCATATATGGTAGTGTGGGGAAGTGCTGACCAGACTCGCTGGAGCCTTCCCAACGAACGTATGTTGTAGGTACGCCTGTGGGTGGGACCTGGGTGAATGGAGTGTGTGACGAATACGCATTCTATGTTGTGGGTGTTTGACACAATGACTGAGACAGCCCTGCCCGAAACCGGTATGAATGCAGTGTGGAGTGTTGAATGGCTGGGTACTTGTCCCAATACACATAATTTGTTGTGAGTGTCTGGAGAGAAGTGAATGGCCTGAATGCACCATGTCCCTGATTGGCTGCCTGGCTGCCTGCCTGCATGAATGCCCTTTGCCGTGATTGGATGCTGGAGTATGACCCAGTGGCATGAATGGGAGATCAACAGTATATCTGGGGACCTCTCACTGCTAGGAATCGTGTTCAGAAGCTGAAGATAAACTGGAGTGAAACTGAAGCTTAACTTTGAAGCCCTGCTGGAAGAGAAGAATTGCTGTTGCTCTCCTTCACAATCTGCAAGCTGCTGTGTCTCCAAGAACTGACCCAGAGAGGACCTGGTAAGGCGCCCTCTTCCCGAGCTACGAGGGACCATCATGCACCAGTTGATCTTTGCCAAAGCTCCCTGGTAGACAGACCTATGACAGGCTGCCGACCGGAGATGGGGACTGCTGCGGAATCCCAAAGAGAAGCGCCCGGACTGTTGTCCGCCACTGTAGATGACCGCCGTCGCTGACTGGAGCCATCGTGCTCCTGTTTGCCTAAGAAACTTCATTTGATCCACGGACTCTCTCGTCTGCATCGCCGCCCGCTTTATCCCGCTGGACAAGGCCCGACCGTCGATGCGCCGAGGAGCATCTGCCGGTGGGTTTCCCACCACCTAAAGACCATAGAGACGCCGATGGGCCACAGTTCTTCATCATCTCTCTGCGGTCCAGAACTATCGACACCGAGGTGCCCGCGACGCCTCTTCCATGCAGGATGCCAACGCTCTGTCGTCGACGAGCACCGCTAGGAACGAAGCTGCCACTTCACCGCCGTAGTTCACCCTATTCCCCGTCGGACGTTCGACGACCCGTGACTCCTGCCTTAAAGGGCTCAAGAAGAGCTGTCGATTTCCTGTCGACGAACGCTACAATTCCAGGTACATTGGGGCTGTAGAACTATTGTAGAAGGAAATAAGACTCATAGAACCGTATATGGACTGGGCTTGTGATACATCTTTGCTTTACAGGTTGCCCAGGCGGGGGGAACTCCACACAGGACTGTGTCTAGTGGTATGGGGCCAGTATTCTGCCAATTGTTCAACTATCTTGCATTCCTTCCTCTCTCTACTGCTGGTTTCCTCTTTATTGATCTGTGTGACATTTTGACAGTATCGTTGATGCACTTTAATGAGATCTGATAATATTTGTGGTACCACTGTAGAACTGTATATATTTACCATTATTGATTTCTGAGGACAAAGTGAGTTATTGTGATAGTGTACATAACCTTGAATAATAATTCTATAAAGACTGTGTTTTAACTAATACAGTGTGTGAACATTCCTTCCTGGGTGCTTGGGGACAATACTGTACTTAAGAATC
Organism: Ambystoma mexicanum; assembly: GCF_040938575.1. NCBI lineage: Eukaryota > Metazoa > Chordata > Amphibia > Caudata > Ambystomatidae > Ambystoma > Ambystoma mexicanum. The sequence goes on from NC_090922.1 coordinate 469,884,618, forward strand.
AGGCTGCATCACCTCCTGAGAAGCTAGGCCTTGATTTGCTCGACCATAGCTACCGAATATAGAATCTTGGCTGGGGTCCTCTGTGCCTCTCCTCTACCATATAGAGAGCAGAAGTGCAGACACCCCCCTCCAGTCGTTACACTCTCTAAGTAGCTTCAACACCCTTGTGTTGCTGGACGTCCGCTGATTGATGATCTGGACCACTGCCAAGTTATCTGACCAGAGCACGACCTTCCTGTTATTCAATTCCTTCCCTCACAACTTGAAAGCAACTACGATAGGGAACAGCTCCAGCAACGTGATGTCCCTGGTAATCCCCTCCTGATGCCAAGCAGACGGCCAGGCCTGGCCCGCACCAATTGCTCCCCAAAATGGCCCTGAATCCGTGAGAGCCCGATGAGTCAGTGAAGAGCTTGAATTTCTGGCTAGTGGCCCACTGCTCCCTCCATAGCATAGCAGTACCCTGTTGAACTCATCCAGAAACCCATCCCACATTCTGAGGACCTCTTTCACCTCGGCCCCCAGCCGCACATGCTGAGATGCGTGTCGCAAACCCACTGTTTTGAGTTCAATACTCCTGGTGAACACCTTCCCTTTCGGGAAGAGCTTGCCCGCAAAGTTAAGGTTACCTGCCAATGATTGGAGCTCCCTCACTGTAGCCTTAATCCTGCCCCTCAACTCCATGATTATTTCCTTCAGCTTCATCACGTTGTCCGTAGGCAGCCTGCACCTCCTTGCCACTGAGCCGATCTCGATTCCCAGGAATGTATGCTTTGTGAGTGGACCAACTGTCTTACCCTTGGCCAACGGGACCCCCATTTCCTCCATCAAATCCTGGAACATGCTCATGAGCGACCCGCACTCCCCCGTCCCCTCTTTCCTGATGAACAAGAATTTGTCGAGGTAGTGCATTACTCCTCCACCCTGTGCTCTCTGCTTCTGAGCGAACTCTAAAAAAGTACTAAACTTTTCAAAGTAGGCGCATGAAATAGCACCGCCCATTGGTAAGCACCTGTCATAAAAGTACTCATCTTTTACCGTGAAGCCCAGCAAATGATAGCTCTCCTTGTGAATCGGTAGTAACCTAAAAGCAAACTCGATGTCAGCCTTCCCCATGAATGTGCCTCTCCCTGATGACCTCACCAGCTCCACTGCATTGTCAAATGATGAATAATGGCCCCTGCACATCTCTTCAGCTATGCCGTTGTTAACCGACGCACCCTCAGGGAAGGAAAAGTGCTGTATTAGGCGAAACTGACCCTCCTCCTTCTTTGGTACCAGTCCCAAAGGTGACACTATCAAATTCTTCAATGGCAGGGAGGTGAATGGGCCCGCCACCCTCCCCAGCTTGATCTCCTTAGCAACCTTTTGTGCAACAACCTCAGGCATTCTCAATGCAGACTTCATATTGTCAGCTTCCTGTTCCCCACTGCCCCTTTTTAAGGGATCCTGAACCCCCACCTGAAACGTTCCCAGAGCAACTTCGCATTCGCACTGTTGTGATAAGAATTTAGAAACGGAATCAGCTTATGCAGGAGTAACGGTGTGGACAATTGGGTCTCAATTATGCTTAGCCTTCTCTTTGGGTTTAGCACTACTCCTTTGCTTCCCCTCGCTGGAAGGAGAGCTGTGGTCCCCTGAACTTCTGCCCCCTGTGTGCTTAAATCTACATGCTTTGCCAAAGGGGCAATACCCGTCCACAAAGTTCCAGCACACCGCCTGCTCCCCCTGATAACTGGCACGACTATTCCAGGAAGAACCCCCTTCCCCGGTACCCGTACGATTCTCTGAATTTTGAAAAATGAGGCTTCTCGCCATGAGCCTTGTCCCCTGTCTCCCTTGAAGGTACAATTTTTTCAATGTACCCCCTCACATCAACTTCATCCCAGGATATCGCGGGCCAAACCTGCATTTTGAGTCTGAAACCCCTGTCATACTTTAGCCAGGCGTCGCCGCCATAGGTCAAGTACAATGTCTGAATGTACTGCTCATAAGCAAACAGAGCCCCTGCATCCTGTGGGAATTTTTCGATCATAATGGAAGCCAGCATCCTAAAAACCGCCAACCAATTGTGGATGCTCTCCTCCACCTTGGGCCTCTCCCTATTCTTCTTCTCCCTCTCTTTCTCAGATAACTCCTGTAAGCCCATCCCCACAGGCTCCATGTCCAACAAGCTAAGGATCGCAAAAAACTCCTTCTGCCAAATCCTCTCCTTATAGGCCAATGGAATGTGCCAAACCAAAGAGTTCCCGGCTGCCCGTACAGGGGCAACACCCAGCATTGCCCTCCCATACTGCGTGGCTTCGCCCCACAATATACCCTGTACTTGGCTGGCTGTTGGCATTGGTATTGGCTGCAGCAACTGACTGCCCCCACCACCAGGGGTTTCCCAAGACAGTGCTGCCCCTTGAGCCCTCCACGCCGTCACCTGCGCTTGTGAACCTGCTGGTGTTGCCAAAGCCTGTTGCAACTGACCAACCCCCCAATGGGATTCCACTGGACATTGATGAAGCTTGATTCGTGCCCCTGGGGCTTGGGACACCCCATGCCCCCCAGCCTTATATTCTCCCCCTTCTGGTGAATAACCTCAGCATTTCTACCGACATGATTAAATGCATTTACATTACCGCACATCACTTGACCATTACCCGCATTTCCCCAAGCACTGCATGAACATACCTTTCACCTGCTCCAAGGACGCAGTTCCCTCTGCTGCTACCACTGCTGAGTTTGCCACAGGAGCACTGGGTGGAATGCCACTATCCCTTGGAGCCTCTGCAGGTTAAGATCGCTGAATTAGCCACAGGCTGCTCCTCCCTCCCCTTGCCTCTTGCCCCTGTCGCTTTACGCTTCTTGGCCCCCTCTGCCTGCTGCACTTTCGCCTTAGCGGTCAGATTCGGGTTCCTCTTTGCTGGTAGTTCCTCCTCTTGGCTAGGCCCGCTTTCCTTCTTGTCCTCAATGGCCTGGATCGACTGCAGAGCCTCCTCTGCTGAAAAGTTAGGGAACAGAAGTGGTGATTCTGACCTTTGACTAGGCCCTGATGCTTCATCGCCCAGATGTGTTCCAACCAACTGTAACTAGTTTAGCCCATGCTTGGCGGCTGCCACATGTGCCATCAATATGAACTGCTACAGATCTTTATCATGGCAGCAAAACCCTGGCATGCCCTGTGCTTGTGTGGACATCTTTCTTCTTTGCGGCAGCCTCTTATTGCCCGCACCACCGACTCTTTTCCTTAGCAGCAGCCTCCGGGCACTTGCACTGCAGACGAGTGTTCTATGGCAATACTTGTTCTTCTAGTGCAGCAGCCTCCAGGCACATGCACTGTCTATGATAGATCTTCAGCTATAATACCCAGGCACATGCACTGCTTAACACTTGACTTCTGCAGCAACCTTTGGGCAATAATTGTAGCGTTTTAGGCTAATCAATGTGTCCAATCAATAAGTCAACAACTATGAGCCTCTTGCAAAACGTATTAACCCAGCCATGGGGTGGATTCATCGCTGTAGCTTGTGCTACAGATACTGGGTGAAGCCACCGTTGAATACAGCAGGGGGAGAAGATAGAATGTTAGCCAGCTCCTGCGCTGCAAAGTTTTTCTCCTTACTGTACAAGCCAAGTCTTCCCCTTTGATTGCACTGTCCAACTAAAAATCACCCATCTGCGGCATCGGCGGCCACGGTCGTCAGCTTTTCCATGTGGTAACTTTTATAATAAGGAAATTACCCCGATCCTCTTAATGATTGTTCCCAACGTGTAACATTCAACAAACTTTCACCCAACAGCAGTTTCGGTGACCCGGGAAATCTGTGTTTACATGCAGCAACTTTAAAATGCAATTCACCCAAATGCGGCCCGGGCCTCAATGTCCCCTCACCTCGCGCTGCTTGCAGTTACTTCGTCCGCCATAGGATGGTCCCTTGCCACACCGCTCGGATTTGTCCACTGTAGCTCCATGCTCACGGCTACACTGGTCCGCCTTTCATTATCTCGCTGCCGCTGCTGCTTCTTCCGACGCCACTCCTGGCTCCCGGACACACCAGTTCAGCCTTATGGCCCCTCGCCGCAGCGTGCTGCTTCCTCCTGACGCAGCTCCTCACTCTCCACCACACCGGCTCCACGCGCCGGCCCCAGAGCCCACACACCGCGGTCTCCTCCACTGTGCTCAAGCTTCAGCTGGGCTGCACTCCTTCCTCCTTGTAGCTCTGGCTCAATCTCACTGCTGGAAGATCCTTAGCCTCTTCTTCCTCGTAGCTCCGGATACTCCTACAAAACAAAAGAAAAGGAAAAACAGGTCCTTCGGTGCAGCGGGCGTCCTTCTGCTCGAGATGGATTCTCCTACAGCAGGACACCGGCCGGCTTATATGCAGCCTGGTATGCCCCCTTTTATTGGTGCCTTTCGCGGGCATTTCCCTGGGTTTGGTGCACGTCCCGCCCCTCAGACTGCATCCCGCACACCACCCCCTTAACCAGGGGGAGGGAGAAGTACCCTACCCACATTATTAGGGTGCCTCCACCAACTTTTACGTCGTCACCTCCACACTTGCTGCATCCATACTGCAATGGAAGGAATGTGATCTTCCACAAATGTTTTACCGTTTACAGCAAACAAATACAATGAAGCTTTAAACAGCATGGCTTTAGATACTTGAATCTGCATTTTGACTGAACTAGTAAACACATAAATGCATTTTAAGATGGATAGCACGTTTTTATTGTGCCAGCCACAGGGTCTGTAATGGCAGCTCGGCTCATTCCTTTATCGCTGACAGGGTATTGCAAAGGGGAATCCAATAAACAGTGAGGTTGAGGTGTGCCAGTCAGCGGTAGCGCTAAAGCATATCAAAAGACAAAGGAAAAGAGGAACAACCTATACACAGTGGCTCTAGCTGCTGCAAGCTTGTGGAACAAGAAGGCACCTCAAACCTACTACAATTGAACAACAAAGAACAGTTATTGTTCCACTGGTTAGATGCGCTGCTAGATCAAGTTCTGAAAGCAAGCACCAACGGAATACAGATCGCGATATCACGAGTGCCAATGTCAGACCACCTTCTACTAACAAATCATTTAGTTCAGGATGGTCATGTGGGTCAATTATTTCAGGTATCACCACCTCCTCGTCAGGTCCTGGTGATTGACCAACTACCTCCACCTCAGTGGTAGGTGAGTTAGGGGGAATGTTTTCTTTCCCTCTTTTAGATTTTCTTACTCCTTTAGCGTTGGGTTTCCCCTTTGGCTGGCGCATGGCATTGGTCGTGGCCAGTGCTGCCCTTGTTTGAGACCTTGTGCAGGGTCTTTCAGCTGTATCTCCCACAAGCCCTAAAGCTCTGAGATCATTTCCCAGCAAGACCTTTCCTGGGACATTCCTCTGTATGCTCACTGGAATTCTGACTGCTGTACCATTGATTGTAAGAGTAACAGGTATTACTGGGAACATGAGAGGTGGGCCATCAGCCAACTTAGTGGGGCCAGAGGAGCTCTGGCAACTTCCTCTGGATCTATCAAAGTAGAATCGACTACAGTTCGACTGCACCCACTATCCATAAGAGCTGGAGTATCTACTCCATTTATCAGCACACTGTCTTGAAAGTAGTGCTTGGTATTGTCTGGAATCCTAGCATAAGCCTCTGAGACTTTAGGCTCCCAGGAACCCAGGGAAACTAAAACTACCTCAGCTTCGATCCCACTGGGGAAGGAGTCTGAGGAGAAGGATGCCCCTGTAATCTCTTCTTCCTCATAGGAGGAGAAGGCCAGATTAGCAGAGTGAACCCCAAGGTTTTTACCTTACATCTGGGATCCCCCTTCACATGGTCAGTTGCTCCACAAGCAAAACAAAATCCACAGGGTCTGTTTACATAGCGAGGCTTACTATAAACAGAGTTCTGTTTTGGAGGCTGACCGCCACTACAATGTAAGTTCTCTTGTGTCTTACCCTATTTTTTTCTTTTGTGGCCCTTATGGGAGGACGTTTTATCAGTTTTTCCACGCTCCTTATCTTTGGACTTTTTCCCCTCCTCCTGCTTACCAGAATGAGTCTTGTCCTTATGGGACACTCTATGTGACACCCACAAGTTTGCTGCTATGGCAAGTTTCTCAGGATCTATCTCCTTTGAATCTGCCAAGTGCTGCTTAAGCTCAGGGGAAGAAGATGCAAAAATGTGTTTCAGCATGACAAGACATATCATACCTTCAATGGTAGAAACCTTATAACCTTCGACCCAGCCAGTCAAGTTTTTTAAGGATTCAGTTAGATAAGATACCCAAGTTCTACCTTCTTTCTTTTTGTACTCTGAATCTTTTAAAGTATTGGGCAGGAGTCTTTCCAAACTTTAAGATGAGAGTTTGTTTCAACATTGCAAAACCTGTTTGCTTGGCTTTTGACATTTCCATAATGGCACTACAGCCAGTGTGCTAATTAACTAGGCAATTTTATCAGCATTGTCAACTTGTTAAACTTCACATGCATGCTCAAATGTATTCAGCCAGTCCATAATGTCATTCTTTCCCTCATACACACTGAGCAGATCCTTAGGAAACCTTGGATGAGAGGAAGCCCCCAGACCCATGTCCAAGACCCTTGGATCCATTGGCAACCTGAAGCTCGGCCAGTTCCAACTGGTGATCTGTGTCTTTCTGTTTTTCTGCCTGCTCTATTTTCAGTTTGGTCATGTTAAATTCAAGCTCCTTCTGCCTAAACAGCAGTTCCTGCTTCTTGAATTCAAGCATGGCCTCACCTTCAGTACTGGCAGAGGAAATCCTAGACATTACATCCTCCAAATCCTCCTGGGTCCCATGAACAAGTGCAGGGACAGAACTATGTGTTCTGCCAGTGGGAGCAACCCCACCTCATCTGTACTGTCCACAGGAGCTATGGCACTAAACTTAGCTTATTGCCAGTCCATGATTCTTTGGATCATTTCCATTTTTATGTTTTTGAGCAGATACACTTCTCTCAGCACACATCCTTCTCAATGTTTCAGATTTAGAAGCATTTAAAGTTAGCAAGGTACTTGTTTCCATATTGTTAGATAGGACAATGGCCTTTTTCAATACTACTACAACAATTCACTATGTGTCCTGGAAGGAATATTGTTTTGGTCATTCACTTTCCCGCGAATCCCAATGCTTTTTCAGGCTTCCGCATGCCTTGTGTGTGTGCCTCCAGGATGTGGGCTGGGATGTCCGGTTCCAATACACATCCTGGGTGCCAGAGAGTATGTAGTGCCATGAATGCCTGGGAAAACCGTGGGAAAACCGTGGTCCGTGATTGGTCCACGTATGGAGTGTGTGTTTTTGAGCAGATCTCCCATTGGGTCCTCTCCATTTTGGCGCAAAGGGAACTTTGGATAAGAGGATGCTGAAAACACCACTACCAGGTCAATCTCACTGAACAAAGGATAGGATCCAAGTATCCTGCAACTATGAAGCTGAGTCGAGGAACCGCTGGTGACCCGCTGGAAGGTTCGCACCCTGAGTCCGCTGTCGTCCCATGGAATCCCTCTGCATCAGGTGGTCCTAGAAGGTCTGTGAAGATGCTTTGACCCATTGGAATAGTGGGACCAACTATTCTCGGCGCCTTCACCAAAACCTTCAAGTAATCTTTCTCAGAAGTGTCCCTGGGCCAACCAGTGGGCTGACCTGCTTACACAGGACCTTTGCTCTGTCTCTGCCATCATTTTGAGGAGGTCCTCAAAAGTTGCTATACTGCTATCTCTGGGTCCACAGCACCCTCACACCGAATGTTGTACACTTGGCATTCCCAGGTCTGAAGTTAGACGAGTGTGCCCGGACCGGAGTAAAGTTGGTTACCATGTTGCCCTTCTGCGGCAACGTCCTTTGCAAGTCTGCTGCATTTGTGACCCTCTTGCCCCTGAAGCCTGAAGCAGTGAAACTGGGTCAATTCATCCACCCGGAGCAGAGAAATCGCCACTGTCCCATTTGGGAATCGTTGCTGTCTCTCAGGAATTAAAAGGTGCTGTGAAGTCAGTTTTTGCCACGTTCGAAAATGCAAGCAAAGTGGACTGACCTGCCAAAGTTTGGGTCTCCTTGCATCAGGGACCGGTGAGTAATCAACACCACAATCGGTGGACCCTAGCTCAAGAGCCCATTTCTATGCACAAGTGGCCCCTGGAGGCCCCTCTCCTGTCTACTGCTATTGTGAAATAGCGACTCCATCCCGAACTCTCAAACTGCCTCTACCTTCAAGTGGAGGTCCTTCTTTAATAGTGGGGACCTATTCTTTATCGCCTCATCCACCTTCTCGAGCTGCTAGAGACCCCTGAAGAGACCCTGTTTTGCCCATTGGAACAACCGCATGCGTTTGCATTGCATGTACTATTGAGCACAAGGCTCCCCTTTTCTTAGGGCTTGGACTGCCTCTTAGTTAGGTGAACTGTTGATGTCGAACTGGGCCTAAAGATTAACTGCACTGCCTGTTTCCTTCCCATCTAGGTTGTCGACATATTTTGTGCAGTCACCTCTTTAGACCCCCCTGATCTTGTATATATATTGTATTGAGTGTGATGTATTGGTTTACTTAGTGTTACTGTGATTCTTTGCTATGGTCTATGTTAAAAAGGCTTTGTAATAAATGTGTCTATATTTTTGATATAACACCTGTCTGAAGTAATTTGTAAGTATCCTTGCTCTGTGTGCTCATTGAGGTCCTTCAGTCACCCTCACCCTTCCTGAGACTTAGTGTTGACTGCCTGCCATAGCTACCCTGATTGGTCTGGCTTGTCCAGAGGGTACCCTGTTCCAAGAAACTAGGTTGGCCTTCTGAACCTCTGCCCCTCCTGGTCAGAGTTCAGAAATCCTTCTTAACACTAGTCTCTTTAAAATTACTGACCCAGCACACACTATCTTCCTATAGAGTGCTGTAGGGGTTGCTTAGCTTCCCCTGAGTCAAAACACTCATGTAACAGTAAAATAGTACCCGTTCCTACTTTAAATGCCTGGTGGCAGTGGTTTAAATCAGCTACAGTGATTTTTCCTGACTGCTAACAACGGTAGCTAAAAATCGGGTCAGCCATGTTTTCAATATGGCGCCCAAGACCTATCTGTAAAAACAGACTCGGTCATATTTTTTCGCCATTTCTTTTCGGGAAGGTCCTTCTTGTGTTTGTCTCTGCACGCCAAACCAGGTTTGGTCCCTTTGTTCGTTCGCCTTTGGCGAGCTTCAGTGCTGAAGCCCTCCTCTGGCGCCTGAGTGTCTGGGGTGAACAGATGTGAGGGAGGTGCCCGAAACGCCCTGTGCTTAGTCTCCTAGGAGACCTGAATGCACTCTGGAGTGATTGGCCGGCTGGCTGTCCGGCCAGGACAGCCACCCTGCTGTGTGAGTGACAGCCAGTCTGAAATGAATGGGGGAAAACTGTTTAAAAGCAGGTCTCTGGGACTTGGAAAGCAGAGTCGACCACTGGAAGGAAAGATCCGGAGAGGAGAGGAAAGAAGAGGACTGCTGCAACTCCTGGATGACCGGTGAAGCCCTGCTGCAGGTCCGAATTGCCTGAAACTCTGACGACAGAGAAGCCCTTCAAGGTTAACTTCTTCCCTTGAGTTTGGTGGGAACAACCAACTCGCAAGCCACCTGGACACCCTCCTATTCTGGTCGAATTTTCATCAAAGTGCTGCTCAAGAACAGCGAGATCTGCTCGAACTGCCAGGAACAACTGCCTCAGCTATAGCTTTCTTCATTGACAAAGTACTATGCAAACGCGGTCCGGAAATCTTTTCGGCCATCGAGAAAGTGAATGAAACTTTCCTCAACTACGAAGGTTTGTCCTTCCCTTAACATTCATCAAACTTTTTCGCTTAGCCAAATTCATTGAATCTGCGTGGCAAAGACTTAACCGTTACTTAACAGAACTGTGCTATCCTATACAAAAGACTCTGAACCATTGATTTTGGCCGAGACCTATAGAAAAGAATTGCTGGTTCTATTTAACTGAAACCCTTTGCCCTGCCTATGTATGTCTTTGGGCTGTCTATTCTTATAACCTTGTCTTTTCCCTCCTTTATTAAGTATCTGAAGTGCCATTTTGCTCCCACTTCATTTTTTGGAGCTAAACTTGTTCATTTACTTACAGGTTTACGTACATGTTTGTGGTGTGTTAGTGTGTGATATTGAACTGCTTATGCTAGAGTAATGTTTTCTAATTGACTGAGTAAATAAATGTTTATTCTTTTACCAAGAAACCTTGAGTAAGTCTTTACTTGAATCACTGTATTCGTTGGTCCTTTGTGTAACTTGTTCTACTGCTCACTTAAACTCTTGAGATAAGTCTGGCTGCTCAGCCATCGCTACCACTTTACTGTGTAGTTCAGGCGTGTACCAAAGGTGAAATTGTGCTTACACTTGTAGTCCTAATTGCCTGTAGTGTTCCCAAAGGGTACTGCAGGTGATTCTGCCTAACAATATTAAGTCATTTTACAATTGTACAGTTGCAGTACCGCAAGCAGACAAAGTTTTCTTGAGGCTAGCTACGTAGTGAATTAGATTGCAGCGATGCGCCAAGGTATTTGCATAGGAATGTATGGACTACAGATATTGCAAGACACACTTTTAGCAAAGTTGGGCCCAGGAAAACAGAAAGTTTTTTCAGTGGGGCGCAGTTCTGAAAATAAGATAATAACGAAGGTGAATCGAAGATAGGCTTGGTTGGCCCAGCTCCATAAAATCATAGCCACCAGGAGCCTGGATGTTCCTGCAGAAGCTACAAACAGTGTGAAGCAACAAACTCCTAATTGAAGTGAGATGCACGAACATTGAAGACGTCAGAGGTTCTTCGTTTAATAGAGTTTAATACAACAAAATGCTATGAAACATGGTCTCCAGACACTTGGCAACATGGAAATTGACACTGGGATGAGCTACATCGAAACCAAAGGACAGAGTATGCCTATACTCCCTTTTTTTCTCAGGCTCAGACAATATTTACAAAGCCAATCTTCAAAGAGCTAATTGACTGGCAGACAGCAAGAGTGATGATAGATGGTAGGCTAATGAGGTGGGAAGCTATGGCTATGGCCATTCCACCAACACCTGGGTGCCAGACTGTGTGCTGCTGGCATAGGTGGAATATTACAGAGGGGTACGAGGGTGCCAACCAATTATAGAGGTTCATGTAATAGAGAGCCTTATAGTTTGTATAACCAATGGGACGTCATGTATTTCATGACATTCATAGTGATCTGCACTAGAGGAGGGCTTAGTTGCGCACCTGATGTTAGAAACCCAATCACTCTCTCTGACCAGTATGGAACGTATACCTAGATGTTCCTTGTAATCCTATAACATTTCCATGTAGGTTTTTGTAGTTTGCTACATAGGTTGAACATCAATGATGATGAGTTTTTAGTATATAAGCTACATTTCTTTATGAAATGCGTTGAGTAAGAGGATCTAGCGTGTTCGTTGATGTTCGTTGTACTCCCTGTTTTAGATAATTGAGATTAAAAAAGTTTACTTTGCCAACTTCCTGAGTCAATCTGATTGTTGATGTCTGATTATATTCTGCATCCCCATCTATCACAAAGTATTGCTGCCTCGTCTTAAAGGGCTTGTGTTGGGTACACGAGTTCAGTACCTGTTTTGCTGAACTTGGAGGACGCCCGAAGAGGACATGAGTAGTAGGCAAGTTTTTCAGCAGGAGTGGGGGCAGCAAAGGGGCGGAAAACCCTTCTTGTTGTGTTGGTAACTCAGGCGACCGAGCAGTGCCTAACCTCACCTCCTCCCTGGTATCCTAGCATGGCGGGTGGCTGCACGGCATAAAGAGGAAGGGCACCACCCATGGTCAACAGCTTATGGCGTGTGCTGGTGGGAAAGAAAAGCATAACGACACTCCCTGTAGCCCATCAGCAGCATGGGCCAATGTGTGTTGCCCAGAGCAAGGCTCTGGGAGGTTCGGGGAGTCGTTCCCCCTCCCCGCTTGCTGCCTCACTAGTGAGGCACAGTCAGTAAAAAGAAGTGGGGCCATATACCATGGCCCGTATATATGGTACCTGCGCAGGGGGGCCGGCCTCTTTGCACCTCCACTTCCCCTGCAGGAGGATCAGCATTGTCCCACCCAACCCACCCTAACATGTAATTTCTTTGCAGGTTATCTAATGAGTGTGTTTTCTGTAGCAGGCGGTAACCGGTAACTCAGGCGATCGAGCAGTGCCTAAACTAACCTCCTCCCCAGTAGCATAGCACTGCGGGGGGCACACAGTTTAAAAGGAGGGGCACCCCCATGGTCGTCAGCTTACAGCTTGGGCTGGTGGAAATGAAAAGCATAACAGCACTCCCTGTAGCCCATCATGGCTCTGCCCAATGTATGTTGCCCAGATCGAGGCTCTGGGACAATTGGGGAGTGGTGGCCTAAGTATGCTGGAAGGGAATGGATAAGTAAAAGAGTTCTGACTGGAAATAAATGAAGAAACAGAGAAAGGTGAAAACAGGGGTGCCAAGGAAGGTTTAAACAAGAAAAGTGCTGCTGATCGTCTGGGATTGTAATAATATGATAGTGTGAAATGTTTAAAAATAAATTGCGGCCTTGTTATGCCACAAATGAGGAAAACTGGTCTGGCCTCAGTTATTTAGCTCTGGGGGTGGGGGGGCTACAATGGGATATTATGGGCCTCATTACAACACTGTTGGTACGGTAACAACAGTGCTTACCGGCACCGTTGTTACCGGACTGGCAGAGTACAAGTTTGCGGGCTGGGTGCCTTTCCCCCCACCAGGGCTGACCTGGTGGGCGGAAAAGCACCTGCTCGCAGTCTTTAACGGTAGCACCGGCACCATTATGGATGGTGCCGGTGCTACCGTCCTCCCCAATCCCATTCGAGTCAAATGGGACTCGAATGGGAATGGGGAGTTCCTTTTTTCGGCGTTTGGCTTCAAGGACTGCTGGGGATGTAATGCCCGGTGATTCCCCATTGCCAGGCACCGGAAAAAAACATGCCTCTGGCGGCAGTCGTGCCTTATTTACCGGCACGGCTACCGCTGGGGTCGTAATGAGGCCCTATGTGTCTGGGCATGTGGGGGTCGAGCAGTACCCGACTGCCCCTTTTATAAAACTCTTTGCAGCATGCTAGAGAGCTCCTGATTAGACCAAATTCTGTTAAACAAACCCTGAGTTGTTTATATGGCAGAGGAGAACAGAAAAGAACAGGTGGTGATTTAGCCAATTCATTCCGTGAGCATTGCAAGTTGTCATGTCAACGAGATATTCTGCTTCTCCACGCCCCTTTCTACTCTTTGCTCTTGTAGCAATGGTTTTGAAACATATGGTGGCACTTTGCGCCACCAAAATGCCCCCAAACCAAAAAAAGGCAACTCAAATGGTCCATCTAATTATCGCCCCATACCCTTGCTAGAAGGGCTAGGAAAGGTTTACGCAAAGGTACTAGAGGCTCAGCTAACAGATTGGGCAGCTGAAAATAAACTGAGCCATGTCCAGGCTGGATTTCGCAGAGGTATAGACACAATCCACCAGATTTTCTCGGTAGCTTTCCTCGTGTATAAAACCACGCAACAGAAGGATATGTCACTATATCTCATCTCTATAGACGTGAAAAGAAACGTGTTATTGAAATCATTGGCATCCCTGGGAGTTAAAAGCGAATTACTAAAAGCTATGAAGTCCCTTCATACAAACAATGCGTCAACAGTGAGATGGGGACAGAGGCGAAAGAACAAGTCGTGTCCTGTGACCAGGCGCGCACGCCACAGGTGCATCTGGCCCCCTTTGGTATGTTCTCTACTTATCAATAATGCTGCAAGTCACCTGATCCTACAGGCTGTAGGCAGAGGTGAATTCCCAAAATAAAAAGTGGGGGGACTCATTAACATACCAAATGAATGTGGCATCAACAGAAATTAGCATATCAAGGTGCCCTCTGAAACACTGGGAGGACTCCGTCCACCCGCATGCACCCTCGACTTGACCCCTGGCTGTAGGTGCCACTACACTAGGTAGTGAGAAACGTTGCTGTACTCTTGTCTACTACACCGCTGGGTCTCAATAAAGCCTTTAATGAATGTGTCTACTTGTGTAACATTAAAGAGCTCACAATGAATTAATCAAAAATCAAATCAAGAGAATAATATGCAGTAAGAGAAAATGACCTAGTTTATGTTTGGACCTCAAAGGCGTTGCTATAGAAAGCGTCACTCACTTTGATTACCGGGCATCGGGTAATTGGTGTTCACAAAGTTTTGAAAGTGAGCAGATGATGAGGAGACAAACTGCAACTACCTTTGGTATTTCCAAAGGCCCTGGCAGAAGCATGTCAGCCCCAACTATAGAGGTATAAAGGACTCAGATCCAAAGGGGAGTCCTCTATGGTGCTGAGGTCTGGGGGCACAAGCGGACTAAACGATGATCAGTTATTGAAAATGAACCTTGTGAGTGTTGCTGGCCTTGCCCCAGGGTCCACCGCATGTAGCACCAGAATGGAATTTGGTCACAGTGGGAATGAGTAGGCTGTCTGGTTAAAACCAGTTTTCTTATGGATTAAACTATACGCTCATCTTGATTTAAGCCAGAAGGTCCACTTCACCATGAACATTTGGCCCATGTGAAAATCATTGACTACATGGCTGTGACTGACCAATTGCTGACCTTCCATTCACGTTCCAGCCAAATTAATACTTGGGAGTAGCGAGTGCATGCAGTTTGTCACCAGGTCACTTTTTATGTCCAAGGATTTGATGGCAGAGGCAAGAGAAGATTGACATTTGGGAGAAGGTTACAACACACTGACTAATCCCCAGCACCGACGTATGGGTGTTGTTGCTGTTGACAGTATGATAGGTTATTTATAACGCGCTTAATACCCACAGGTTTCTAAGCGCTGACCCAGGGATCAGACCTGTGTTGCTCTGTGTCATCTTGCTTCCAAGGCGAGCACGTTGCGGCTGAGCTATCCTCCCGAGACTTTGGTGCCCTATGAAGGGGCAGGAGCATGCATGGTCCTTGCTTAAGGCATGTTCTTCCCCTTGTGGTGAGATTTCACCAGCAACTGCCAGACTGTGAAGGAAATGATTGCCATTGCCCAGCAGTCCAGCTCACACTTCAGCCATGCTTATAGTTCAAGAAACGCCACAACAAAACTTGACCACTGCAATTAACACTTGCTGGATTTTGAACTTGTTGGACGGACTAGGGGACAATGCAATGGCATCATGAATTATTGCAATACTCACAGCCAAGCATTAGATGGGGCATTCGTCACTCCGAGACATGTGTAGCTACTGTGTGCCGACTGTTGTGTTCGACAACCATTTGACGAGGCCACCAAGGGTGTTAGTCGTGACTGTACATCACTCCATGTGGTACTGTCACTGCTGCCACCCAGAGAAATACATGTGATTGCAGTTATTGCATAGTCGATAGATCTGTTTCCTGCTCTTATTTAGCCGGGATACCCCAGAAAACACTCATGTTTGCGGCTCTTGTGTAGCAGCCAGAACCTGACACTCATGTTTGCGGCTCTAATGGTTCTAAAATTACAAGAGCAAAAACAGAATATTTGTAGCTAAAACGCTAATGGAATCACATATTACAGTCGCCAGCAGTCAGTCACTAGAGCTATCCCTTTCATAAACACAAACACCACTACCACACTTCCGGGAAAGGCCTGCCGCTAGGGCATGACTTCCAAGTCACCCGTGGGATGCCACTTCTGGAGCGGGACTTCCGCTAGGGCGGGACTTCCGGGGTAACGGGCCGTTGCCCCCTGTCAAGTTTAATTGCTGATGAACGGTATCATCGTACACTACTCATAATCACAAACACCACTAAGCAATCTAGCTTCACTTCTTTGTGTGTGGCCTTCCAGCATAAAAGCAGTTAGGTGCAGAGCTCTGGCAGCATGAAAGACTAGCTCAGAGTTGACATTGGCAGGGGGCCAGCGTAGAACGTCTATGACTATTCCTACAAGCACAGGTGGTCATAAGACTTATTAAAGAGAGAGGGGAGGTGGGCACCACCTTTGTTCAATACTGTATTATGAAAGAGCTGTTGGCAACGGCTAAGGCTGTGACACGCTCTGCTCTGCTGCAATGCTCTGCTGTGCTACAACGACTTTTCTGGTTTTCGCTGCACAGCGTGCTCTTTGGACAAACGGCAGTGAGCCTTGCGATTTCTTCTGAGTCCTGCGCTCCTCCCACACTTCCCAAAATCCTATTTACTGCACGGACCTGCGCTTCATGCGTGAGCGCTTCTTGGGAAAGGGCTGTTGGCATGGGCTGTCTAAGGCTGTCTTGGGGCAGCTGGGGGTAGAGGGGAAGCTCTTTTGTGAACTATTTTTGCTCCACACGGATTATATGTCCTATGCTCACTATTCGCTAAAAACTAACATGCTGACAACAGCTGTCTTTGGTAAGACCGCTTCTCGCCCGAGTCCGCACACACAGAGGCGAGTATCAAAAAAAGCTATTGCTCTCATACCTGTGAACACTAAGACCTCAGCTGTTGCTGACATCCGTGGATTCTGCGTTGTACACAGTCCCATTAAGCCTGTGCTAATTTGATGCCCATGGCCGCAACGATGATAGCGCAGACCAATGAGTCCTCCTCTAGATCTCATAGTAGAGATTTGACGACTATGGACTCCATGAGTGCGGACTCTATGATTGTAGCAGATTACAGTGATACACTGGGTGAAAATAACATTGGAATCAATGAGCTTAATTCCACCCAGAATCTGAGAGTAAAAATGGGCGTTATAAGTCTAGTCTCAAACTCTGTCATCAAAAGCTAAGTTTGCACCCAACTTCAAACTAACTGTTCAGTTATTTCATTAAATGAAACCTTTTCACCTTCTGATGATTCAAACTTCACAACTCCAATGGCGGCCATTTCGCTGCCTGCCACCATCGGCTTAGCTCATGCACCTATATCTGATATATCATTGCATGAAAGTTATTCGGAATCAGCTAGTATACAGAACCTGTCACGGTCTCCTATTCTGTTTAATCATGAAGCGGGTGACTATTAAGCTTGTGAATCTCCGGCAGTGTCCGTTTCATTTGTTGCTCCCACTCCACGTAGACCGACCGCACCCCCGAAATATACAGATGACATGAATCAACATCTGATGTTAGAAATTGCCCTCATAAATATGGTCTTAACTAGTTTAGTTTGCCTATTTGAAACACTGGACCACAATCCATGCAAATCAAACAAATTATGGACTGGATAGCCAAAGAACCTTGCATAAAAATGTATGAATGCCCATTAGTAAAAGAACCTATTCCAAATGACCCAGTCAACTGTTCTGATTCTCCTCAACCTAAGGTACAAAAACCAGTGATACCATGAGCACTGCCCATGTTTGCTACCGTTATTCCACATATAGTTGAGGAAATGACATGTTCTGGGGTGAGTGAGAGAAACAACTACTAGCAGGAGCCCACTTAAATGTCAGAAGGATGTTGCCTTGCCAGCGTATGGTATCTTCCAACCAGACCAACAACAATGCCAAATTGATAAAGGTGGTAAGGAAAAGGCGGTAAGGAACTCACAAATGAAGAAATCTAAAAACATGAAATCCATAGTCGTCAACAACATATCAACTTTGAAACAATTCATAAGAACAATCGTTATATCACAAAAGCAAATACAAAATGCCAGTTTGCCAGTTGTAAAGAAATACAAAAATGTACGCAAGGATGAAAAGGATACTGCACTACCTGAAAAAGCATCTACTGCCAGGGGAGTTGCTAGGTCTGGAAAAGACCCGGGGCTAAGCTGATGTCGGAACTGTTGAGACTGGGGGCTAGCTAGCCTTTTGGCTGTAGCTCCTGAGATTCTATCCGGGGCTCCAACCAAAAGATCAGGGGCTTTAGCCCCCTTAGCCCCCCCTAGCAACGCCCCTGGCTCCTGCTGTCTATCCACCCTTGGATGACCTTTTAACTGCTATCACGGCTGCATCAAGCACAGCTTCAAGTGTCCAGAAGCAACGAGAGAAAACAACACCGTCTGCTGTAGATCCGGATGTGTTGGCTATTGAACTACCAAGTAAAGAGATTAAAGATGCAGTCGATGCGTAGCTGGCCTCTCAAAAGAAACAATTCCCATCACAAATGACCAATAACAGACAAATGAGTCTACAAAGGTCAACGTTCTGACTTCTCGTGAAAATTCATTTAGGGAAAAATCATTGCCCAATGACATAGGGACTCACCCACATCAGCCAAACGAAGCCCCACTCAAATCATCTGTGAGATTGCATCAATATATAAAGGGGCCGGAGCCACTAATGAATCGCACTAATAGAGGTGGTTACCTCAACAACAACAAAATAAAATCAACACAACATACTGTAATTATGAAATGTCGCCCGCCGCCTCACAAACAATTCACCTTATGTAGAGCTAATATATTGAGCATTTTCGAGGATATCCCGGCATTGGGTGACATTACTTCGGTCGACATAGACCAAGTTGAATTTCCCGATACCCTCGGGAATTGTACTCAATGCTATTTGGCTGGCCAACGCAGACCTATTCATATTGTGATTTGCAATCCTGCAAGATTTCCAGGCTAAGGACACTCAAAACACATCAAGATATAGGGCCTCATTATAACCTTCGCGGAATGGGTTAATGGGCTCCGCTAATGGAGGCGGACCCGTTAAACCCGTTCCGCGAAATTACAAAGTCCCCTCGTGGGACCCGGTAAGGACGCCTGATAAAACCAGGAGTCGTTACTGGGTTCCGCGAGGGGACCTGGGAGTTTACAACGGGCCGGTCGTAATCGGCCCATTGTTAGCTCCCTCTTCCATTCCCATTGAGCCCTATGGGGTCTCAAATGGGAATGGGGAATGTCCAGGCCCGGGTTCCCTGAGGGAGGAATTACCGGGCCCTCCGAACTCAGAATGGCCCCGTAATTCCCCATTCAGGGAACCCGGTAAAGGAGCCCGGTTTGGCAGTAGCCATGGAGCTAATAGCTCCATGGCTACTGCCAAACTCGTAATGAGGCCCATAGTGTGGAGAACAGTAAATGTGTCTGCCAAAATTCAGTCTTACAGATGACTAAAACAGTACATCAAGAATAACCATGTAGCAATTCCGTTGAGGGAGTCCCGAGAAAGCCCCAAAACACAAGAATAATGAATCTTGCCAGTAGGAATACTCGTCGGCATGCCCACCTTGAGAGCTCATTCGAAAATCAAATTGATGAATTCGATATACTTGCCTTCCAAGAGACATGGCTCATCCATATTCCAATCTGGAACGACCATAGTATTGCCCTCTTACCAGCAATAGCCGCAATTAATAGCCGTCCAACCACGGGCCTTCTTGTGGCGGTGAAGACGAGCTCTGGGCGTATATTACACCCTTGGCACCCCCCCAAACAAATGTATGCAATTGGTGAAAATCCTTTGTAGTGATCATGTTTTGGCACTTGTAACTGTCTATAGAAACCCTGCTGGCATTTCAGATACTCGATTTTATAAAGACTTGGAAAACATCTTAGATACAATATCGGTTGACCCGTCTATTACTAACACTATCATTGCAGGTGATCTGAACCTGCGATGCCTCGATAAAATGACAAAAAAGTGTCCAAGCACAAATAGATGGACATCTTTAATGGACGAAAGAGGATTCATAATGACATAGGGCTGCTTACCAGGAGAATGTTCCGGCGCGTGCTATCTGGAGTAGAGGCATGTCAGAAAGCTTGATTGATTTCCTTTATGTTGACAAACATCTATATAATATGGCAGACACATTTGAAGTGATCAACCAGACACACAGTGATCACAACATGCTCTCTCTACGCTGGCACTGGAACGCTGAAAAACCCTGGAGCCAAGAGAGTGGTACCCACATAAATTGATTGTGAACAATGCAAGGACACGTTTTCAATGGAATGAAAATAAATGATTACAACTTAATGACATTCTTTTGAGAAACCTTTCCAAGCACGACAACACCTTGTACACAACGGCCCTTACTCTTTTCAAGATTGATAGCAATATGCCCTCCCGGAACCATCCAAAGAAGGCCCACTGTTTCGATGCAGAAGTCAAAGTAAAGAAAGTAGAATTCCGACGACTGAAGAAATCCATCAAGCTACTACCTGAAACAGAGAGAATGAGAGCCGTACCATCTGCCAAATGTCAGTATAGAAACTGGACACGCAGCCGACGCGCAATGCTATACCAACGTGATGGCGGAATAATGTTGCGAGCATCAACAACTAAAAAACTGCACTAATATGGTATATACTCAATCAAGCAACACAAAACACCCAAACAATAGCCCAGATTAATGGAGTAACGGAACAGCAGTGGACAAATCACTTCCTTGCCTTATATGATACCTCTGCTTGGAACATTGTTCAGAAATTGCCTACATTATGTTCACCCTGGCTCTTACAAGTCTCTAAAGAAGACATTCAGAATTTCATTAAGAAATCAAGTGGTTCGTGGGCGGCAGAGCCGGGTGGCTTAAATAATGCTATGTTAAAAGCGCATCCGCACAATTGGTCTATAATCCTATATAACATCTTTATTAACGTCATTGAGAAACAAAGTATCCCTGACTCCTGGCGTAAATCGGTAATAGTTCCGATCTATAAAAATGGAGATCAGTCGGTAGCAGAGAGCTACAGACCAATTCCATTGCACGACGTAGTGGGCAAAATCTTCGCCCGGTTTGTCCTACGTGATCTTAACTGGTGGACCCTACAGTCCGGTGAACGAGATCCTCACCAGACTGGATTTGTGGCGGGAATGGGAACATCTATCAACCTAATGTCATTGAATGCCATCAAGCATGGAGTTCCGTAAAACAAATCAGCCACTATATCTCGCCTTCATTGATTTCCATGCAGCATTTGATTCAACATCTAGAGAACTTCTTATTGACAAACTACGGAAAGCAGAATGAATTTCACATTGGGACCACAATTCAGATCCGATTAAATGCTGAGGGATTGCTATCAAGATCGTTACAGGTTGCAAGAGAGCTGAGGCAGGGGTGTATTCTTGCCTCGGCCCTCTTCAACTTCTTCATCTCTGACATGCCTGAGGCATTTGAGAACATATCTGCAGATGCTCCAAGATTGGGACAAGAAAATGTATTATTGTACGCCGATGATTTGGTGTTAACTCCTAAAACCTCCATAGGCCTGCAAAACTTATTGCACTATCATCTTACATAGACGTTAATCAACTCGCCATCAACACCAGAAAAACTAAAATCATGCTCTGCAATGTCCCAAAGATAGGTAGGAACAAATTTAGGTGGACTTTGCAGCGAGCGGAATTAGAATTGGTAGAGCATTATACGTATCTAGGTATGCGTATTGATAACCAACCACATAATTTAGCGCACCTACAAATACTGGAATGAAGGCTTACAACTGCGATCTCACAAACAAAAATAATACTGTACAAATATGGCAAATTCTCATTACTCCCAGCTATCACATACTACAATCAGAAAACCACGCCTGTATTATTGTATGGCCTGGAAACATGGCCTATTTTGAGTAAAATGACTCTACAGAAAAATGAGGCCAAATTCTGGAGACAAACATTAAACTTGCCCCAATGTCTACCAATTGCCCTACTATGTTATATAGTGCTGTGTAGCCTGGCCACAAATAAAGCTAACCATGTGAAATATGCCCTTGCCCGGGGAACAATTAGGGA
Source organism: Ambystoma mexicanum (assembly GCF_040938575.1). NCBI lineage: Eukaryota > Metazoa > Chordata > Amphibia > Caudata > Ambystomatidae > Ambystoma > Ambystoma mexicanum. The sequence continues at coordinate 469,906,281 of NC_090922.1, forward strand.
AAATTACACTAAGTGGCTACGACAACACTGCCTCTTATGGGAATGTGAAAAATGCAAGAATCTTGTCTTGAGTGTGCAAACCAACAACTCACGGAAATCCTGCCAAATTGACTCAATGAACTAAATAATTACAATTCTTCGACAATCAATGAAGTTTCTGAGCGTGGCTGGATTGTATACACCAATAACATGCTCGGAGGCACCAAGTTGGACCAACCGATAATTCCAGCGATGTGCAGTTTGTGGCATTTTAGTAAAAGTAAACAAGAGGTGTCCAGATTGATAAGCCAAAGTAAATCATCACATGCTCTGGGCCCCCGACGGGCTGTGCAATCTCTTGATAAAAACTGACACTGAACTGTGGACTAACATCCTACACCATCTATTTTCCTGCATTGCTACCGCCCAATCACTTCCTCGGTCATGGCGAGATAGTATCTTGGTCCCTGTATTAAAGAAGGGCCCGCACACTGACCCATGTAACTATCGACTCCTGGCTATGTTGGATGTTCCATCTAAAATATTTGCAAAGATTCTGCTTGAAGAGCTGACAGCTTGGGCCGAGGCAATTGCAGTAATACCATGGAACCAAACAGGGTTTTGCAAGGGTTGCTCCACATCCGGCAATGTATTGGCACTCACCACCATAATTCAACAGGCTTGGCTGATTCAGAGAGGTCCAATGTATGTGGCATTTGTCAATTATAGTGCGCCCTTTGACAGTGTCAACCGTGGAAGATTATGGGGAAAGCTGGCTAGTTGGAGGATCCCGACAGGCTTATTGAAGATGATCATGAAGCTGCACGAGGAGACACGAGTTAAAGTACGGCTTGATAGCAACGGCAGTACCTCTTGTTGGATAAACACAAAATTGGGCCTCAAATGAGGTTGCACTTTGGCTGCATTGTTATTTAACCTGTATCTTTCTGACATGGGCAAGCACTAACGAACTATAGATGCTTACCACCTCGCCTGGTTAATCAAGCAGTACAGTGGTTTGGCTATGCTGATGACATTGTTATACTTGACCTAACACCCGGCGGCTTACAACTTACACTAGACAATCTCCTTTCTTTTTCTGAAGCAAGCTCTCTAAGAATAAACACCACTAAAACCAAACTTATGGTGTTTAAACCACTACACAAAAAAGCGACATCCGTTGCTTGGAATTTCAAAGGGGTCTCTATCGAAGTCTTGAATTAATACACCTACTTGGGCTTCCTGTTTGATGCTAAACTAGTGGGCACTCCACACATGAGTAAGCTTAAGATTTGCAGTGCTCAAACCTCGGGAGCCATACAGGCATTTTCTTCCAAAGGAGGGGGATACTCAGTGGGATCTGTGGTCAACCTATACAAGATGAAGATCGCACCTATCATCTGCTACCCTGCAGAGGCATGGGCTCTCAATTCTACGGAGACGCTCTCCAGAATTGAGTCGATAACCCTCAAATGATTACTAGGTCTACCGCTTCATGTGTCACTAGAAATGCTGTTACTTGGATTTGGCCTATTGCCCCTAAGTAAACGTATCATGCTGTTGAGTTTAGTCTTTTACTGGAAGCTAGACCATGCTGCGAGTGGTACTCTCATGGGCTTGCTCTATGAGGTGATTCATACAAAGCTCGAGTACATGAAATCCTCATCTCTGGGAGCTCTTGAACATTTGTTGAGCGATGGTTGGGGTAACTCAAAATGGACCCCATTGAAATGAACCTTGGCCATTACAAACGTACAATGAGTAGGTTGCTGGACGTACATATTCGAGATCAGCCGATAGTTGACTTGGCCTCCAAATCGACTGCTGAGTGCTTCTTCCCATATATACTGGAACGACAGTTAACAGCAAATTATATACAGATCATTATCGGAATTCACCTGTTATGGGTCTATTAACGTTGTAAATTCAACACAGTGAACACATTTGAGATCACTGGCTGCTGGAACAATCTTGAATGAAACTTTAGACTCTGCCAATTTTGTGGTGAATTGTGCATAGAAACAGTGCGACACCTACTTTTTGATTGTGGTGCAATGGTGGCCCTGCAGCGGAAAGCGATTATAGCCTCTGGCCTTCAGATGATAACAAACCCTAACAGGCTTTGGGACCTATTTATGTCTGGGAATCATGAGAGATGCTTAATAAATATTTCCAGGCTATGAAATGAAATTGCCCAGATAGTAACAGTAATTGAAACATTAAACAACTGTCCAATGGTGACACATGGATGTCTGTGAATGCCCACTTTCATTTTTTCCTTTCCCTCCCTTTTCTTTACTTTATATGATGTGATGTATTAAAAAGTTATTAATTTAACTACATAATAATAAAACATTTTTTAAAAAAATAGCACTATTATAAGGGAACACCCTGATAAGTTGAGAGCACTTTGGAATACTGTGCCCCCAGATAGAAGCTGGCAGCCCCGGTATGTGATGGAAGCACCCTGGCATGTGAAGGCAGCAAATTAGAGGACATTCAATTCCCTGGCATAACCATGTTGATCTAATTTGAAAACTAAGCCATGCAGGTCGCGCAATATTTAAATCTGCTAATTATACCTCCTGACACAAGCTACATGTTGCCCAGTGTGCAAAACGACCATTGAGCAGATTGGGCTCTCCACCGCCCACCCACCCCCCAAATATTGGGTTATGTTCACTTAGCATGGCTGCCCTACAGAGCTGTGGCAGGACACGCCAGGACACAGACAATAAAAGGTGCCTGTGGTTGCACAGTTAACAAACGCCCAGCAATTACTAATGCAAAACATTTAATCGTTAGCAATTTCATTTGTCTACTTACATTTTTGGGCAATTGAAATCGTGATGGGGTGTTAGCATTGGCATTTAAGTGGAGTGATGGGACAGGTGGGGGGGCATGAGACACCTGATTCTCAGAGCAATCCTTAAGTGTGCGGTTTGAAGGAGAGAGTTAGCTGCTTGTAACATTGAAACTCCACCAGAACAGTCTGATAAGAATGTGTAAACACGTTAAATGCCCCCACACAAGTAATACTGTCCTCCCGACAGTCTCTGAAGTTAGCCCATGTATCAACATTTGATGGGTTAGCCTCTACCCCACCCCTCCACCCCACAAAATGTTAGTCTAGTTGCAGCACTGATGAATGCTAATGTCTCCGCTTAGAAAGCCCCTTGTCCCCCGCGGTACAAATATTGTTCTGCTGTGAATCCAGTGAACAATTTTCTGATGGGCACACATGTATTTGCTGCTGGAGACTTGTGGTGGGTTATTATGTTATGTTATGTTAAAGGATTTTAATACTGTGCACTATCACCACCGAAGTGGTCCCCTGGCACTCTTGCAGATCTGATAAGCAAGAGGGTGGGGTAAGTTAGTAGGGCTTAGTGGGAAAAGGCTCAAGAGAGATGTGATGTTCTGTTGGCAGCTTTAGTCTGGTTTACACTGTTCGCTGAGCGTTTGTGTGATTTTTGTTTGGTCTGTAGCTGTCGTGTGCTGTTGTGCAATGCTTTGTGTGGTTTGTTTCATTGTTGTGGTTGTGTGGTGAAGTTTGTGCGGTTTATTGTGCAGTATAGGTATGGTTGTGTTATGTTTTAGAATTTGAGAGGTGTAAGCAGAGGAATGAGATTGTTTAGTGGTGTTTGGTTAGTGGTGTCCTTCCATCGTACCTCCTACTCTATGGCCGCCTGTTATATGCGTCCCTGCTAGCGTCATGTATTATGATGCTCTGGAGGGACGGGAGGTCTCCCTCCTTATTCTGTGTATAGTTGTCAGTTGTCTGAGGGGCTATCTAGATGCAGTGCCTCCCTCTTCCCCCACCCAGTATCCTGGATGATTTATTCCTGCACCCAGTTTGCCCTTGCTCTATACGGTTTTGCAACTACCATCTCTTACTTCTGTCTCTTCAGGGGTGCTTCGGTATGAAAGGGTGCAGTCAGACCTTTTCCCTGTGCTCTCGATCTACCTGGTCCCTGTGCTTTTAAGTTTGCTTGCCACTCTTTCTCTTCTGACTCTTTTCCCATCTGTGGTATCCCCTCTGTCTGTGGTTCATCATAGGGTGCTCCAATCTCCCTCTTTAGACCCCGTTAGGGCCATCCATAGGGACCTGAGTCTCCCTCCCAACTCCCTGCACTTGTCGTTGTATGCTTTGGTCCTCCCTCTTGTGTGGTGTCTGTTAATTCCGAGCAGTGTTGGTGTTACTCTTCCTTTTTTTCATCCGGTTCTGAGATGAACAGTCAGGTTTTTAGGGGTTTTCTGAATTTTAGATGGTTGTTCGTGTTTTGAATCTCTCTCAGGAGGGAGTCCCAAGTTGTTGTCGATAGGCAAGAGAATGCTGATCCGCCAATTGTTTTCCTTGAGTACTGCTTTGGTTCTAGGCGGATGTTGTTGCTGGGTCTGAGTATTCTGGTCGGCTGGTAAATTGTGATTTTCTTTTGTAGGAATTCCGCTCCTTGGCCATGGATTGCTCTGTGTGTTATGCACATTGTTTTGAATGTGATTCGTTTTTTGACTGGCAGCCAGTGTAGCATCTTTAGAGCGGGAGTGATGTGGTCTCTTTCGTGATAGTTTAAGGAGGAGTCTGGTCGCTGCGTTCTGTATACGTTGCAGTTTCTTCAGTAGACAATCGGGCATTCTGAGGTATATGCTGTTGACATAGTCTATCCAGGACATGATGAGGGAAATGCCGGCTAGTATTTTGTGCGTAAAGGAAAAGAATAGTAGAATCTTTTTGATGGTGTGTAGGTGGAAGAAGCATTTCTTGATTATTGCGTTTACTTGCGGTTCAAGTGTTAGCTCATTGTCCATTAGTATTCCAAGGTATTTGACTATTTTTGATGGCATGGATGCTGTTCCTAGTTCTGTTGGCAATGGGATGTATTGGTTGCTTTGAACTGTGGCAAACTTGTAAGCACTGCATCATTTCACGAGCACCATTTTATAGCGTTATCTAAACATGAACGGTTTTAAACAGTATATTTGGGAATGTGGGCTGTTAGATTCACTATTTAGCCTCATTTTATCAAAAGATATTCTGATGGGGTTGACCCCGAAGGACCCCATGGTATATTTGAGCAACCTACCACTATGAATTGTTCCTAGGCTGCTTTTGGTTGCAGGAAATATTTGCCATGCTTGAGTACACTTGCATCATGGCCAATGGTCAAAGTGGCTGCGAATGGTGCTCCTCTACTTTAAACAATTATTTTTTACTGTTCCTATACGTTTATTTAAAAAATAAACCCTTCTGGAATGTTTTTAGTTTTAAAATAGAAGTTTAGGAAGAAGTTGAAACGTGCACTTCAATTCACTGCACTAAACATTCCCTTAAACAGCAGGTGTGTTTCTTTGGGGGTTTGGATTGTGTGTGGTAGGGTTGTGGGGGCTGCCGGTCAGCAGGGAACTTAGTTCCACTGCTTCTTATTGCACACTTTGACCACTGATCATTGCAGGGCATTGAGTTCTAAAGATCCCCATTCAGGAGCCTTAAGAACTGGGCCCAGAGAACAGGGGCCCTCCCACAGTGGCAGAGCCAGGAAGGGGGCAGCTGGCCCACCTGCCTCACCCTGGTGCCCAGTGCGCCCCCAGCCCAGGGCCGTCACAAGAGGGGGGGCAGGAGGGGCAAACAGCACTGGGCCTCGTGCTTTCAGGGGGCCTTGCGGCCCCCTCTCCTAAGTGGAAGGCAGCACATTCCCCCGTGTCCTTTATTTACATGGGGACTGTGCTGTCTGCCCCTGCAATGATTTTGATGTTTGTTGCAAAGCCGTTTGGCTCCGCAACAAACAGCAAAATAATGGGAAGTGAGCACTGCTGCCTCCCGTTATTCAGCTGACAACGTGCACATGCTGAATGACAAGAGAGGGCTCCTCTCCTGTCAGTCATTGTGTTCACGTTGCTCAGTGTGAACACGTTGACTGATAGGAGAGGAGTTCTCTCCTGTCAGGCAGCATGTCTACGTGTCGGAGTGAGGGCCATCCGGTCCCCCGTGGCTGCACGGGGGCTTTTCACGGGTGCATTGATGTAAGGTAAGTGTTTTTTATTTTAATTTAAATGTGTACATATGTGTAGTATATATGTGTGTTTAAATCAAATGAGTATGTATATGTGCATAAATGTGTGCTTGTATGTTGGTGTTTAAGTTGGTGTCAATGCTGTGTTTGGTTTTATGTATGCGTGCATGCAAGGAGTTGTGTGACTGGTGGATGAATGCATGGGGGAAAGTGTTGCATTTGCCCCCACCCTGAAATTTAGCAGACCTGCGGGCCACTTAATTAAGGGTTGGGATTATGGCATCACAGGTGCACCTAGGCTAAAATGGTAGTAATTTCAGGGCCTTTTCTTAAGCCCAGTCCCCATTTAATGACTGTCTTTTTGTGTCTGTCCACGGCTTTGTTGATCAGCCCGGCAGGGGCTGGATGATAGTTTTGAAAGCGGATAGTGAGTGGGGCCAATGTGGGGCCAATAAAACCATTGTGCTGTCGGTCTCCCTACTGAGGCATGATGTCTGGGTCTTTCAGCTTTTGCTGTTGAAATGGGCCTCCAAGCAGCTGTCCACATGTTGGCAGTCTTATGACACAGACACCTACTGATAATCTGCAGCTTTTAACCCCCTCACATATGGTGCACAGACAGCCTGGACATACTTTCTGTGGAATGGCATGTTAACTGGCTGGGAGTGCGTACATGATAATAATAGCATATATTGGTGCAGCATGCATGGACCACATGGGAACAAATTGCATGAATATATCTTTATACGAGCATATGTTGTGTGGGAACAACCAGCATGAATACATCTTTATACTAGCATATGTTGTGTGCAACGGCGGCATGAAATGTATTGGAAAATGTTCCTGTGCACGGTTGGTAACTTGCAACTATTGGGGTTTTCCATGTGCTTCCATACAAAACTAATCTTCACACTGAATCTGTTGGTTGTCTCCATGACCATCAGTCTGGCTTCAGAGCTGCCAGAAGCTACTCTCCTGAACATCCGTGAAGACCTGGTCTCCAACCTCGATTCCAACACCCCTTGTGTCCTCATCTTACTTGAACCCTCTTCTGCCTTTGACATGGTCAACCATGCCATCCTGCTCATCCGTCTCCGTGATAACCTGGGTATCACTGATCAGGCCCTGGCTTGGCTTACCTCCTTCCTCTCCGATTGACCCTCCCAGGTCCAACTTGGATCGTTCCTCTCCTCCATCTCTATCTCTACCTGTGGTGTTCCCCAGGGGTCTAACCTCTCTCCCTGGCTGTTCAACCAATACCTGGCACTTCTTGCCCACTGCATTGCAGCTCTCTGCCCCAACTTTCAGTGCTATGCGGATGACACTCAACTCATCTTCAGGCTCCCTTCTGCCGCCTCTTCTCCTTCTCTCATCTCTGACTGTCCGCCATCCAGGAGTGGTGCGCCGCAATGATATCTGCCTTAATGCCAGTAACACCGAGATTCACCTCATCGGTACACCTGCTCCCTCCCTTCCTGCTACTCTCTGGCCGGCCTCTCTTGGCCCTCTTCCTGCTCCCACCTGTGTGGCTAAAAACCTTGGGGTCATCTTCAACGTCACACTTTCCTTCTCTCCTCACATCTCTGACATCTCTAAGAAGTCACACTACCACCTACACCTGCTCAGAGGTATTCTTCCTTTCCTCTCCTTCCCCCAGAAGCTCACTGTCTCTGGAGCTCTGGTCTCTAGGCTGGACTAATGCAACAGCTACTTTCTAAATCTTCCTGCCTCTACTCTCTGCCCTCTGCAACTCATCCAAAACAGGACTGCGAGACTTGTCCTTGGCCTCAAGCCCAGGGATCTTATCTCTCCAGGACTGAAATCTCTGCACAGGCTCCCAGTGGCTGCGAGGATTAAGATCAAAACCCCCTGCATCGTCCACAAGGCCTTCTGGGGCCTGGGACCTGAATACCTTCAACTCTCTCTTCTTAAATATCTTCCCTCTCGAGCTCTTCGCTCATCCGCCTCCAACTCCTTCAGGGTCAGTCGCTTCTCCAAGCAACGAGTTGGTGGTAGATCTCTTTCTTCTGCTGGGGCCTCCCTCTGGAACAGCCTCCCTGCCTCTCTGAAACATGAGGAGAACCATCTCCAGTTCCGGAAGCACCTCAAGACCTTACTCTTTGCTTCTGCTTTCTCTCCTGCTCTCCCCTGCTGATCTCCTGGCTGAATCTGAAACTGCACTGTTAACCTGGCTACCTTCTGATATTGGGCCCAGGTCCCCTCCCCGCCAGTTGCACACCTGCACTGCCCCCCCTGGCAACCCTGGCACTCAGGGACTGTTCTGTATCCCCTACAGCCCCCTACCAGCACTTGACACCGGATGGCTGCCTTTTTATTTATTGTCCTTATTTATCTTACTGTTATCCTATGTGCTACACTGTCCCCTCCCTTTTCCCCCCGCACTTTTCCCCTTCCACCGCCCCTGCACTTGCGCGATCTCAATGTCACCTGGCCTAGTAGGATCGCTGTCTCTGTCCTCCCTCTGTTTCCTCTCCCTTGCCTCGTTGCGTCTTGAAACACTTGTGTGTAGGCGCATTATAAAGGCCTTATGATATCTTAAACTGTATGGATTTCTACCCAATTTTACAAAGAAAGTGCTGTAAAATGCATAAGTGTAACCCAATGTTTCAAACATGTTCTTGGGAGTGAGAAACCCCCTCAAATAACCCTTGTTTGGTTTGGGCTCCCTCACTGTGCTCTGCCGATCCTGCATGATTGGCCCAAACATTTAAGCCTCTTCAGGTCAGAAATTCACCAGCCTCCCCTTTACATCATCCATCTGTCACTGTGTATGATCTGTGTTTTATTGCACACACAGGGGCAGGGTGCCCCTTAATGCTGGCGTCATGCACCACATGCCATCCTATATATGTTTATGCCCATGATACAAAAGTTAGTCTGGCGTAAACCTTTCTTCAGTACAGAAATCTAACTTTGCTGTAGTTGATTGGCAGTTGTAGTAGTAAACCATATTTGGGTTCCTCCACACAAACTCAAGGGGTGCTGCTGCTGGCCCAGTGCGTACATCAAAAGGGGGCCTCACCAAATGCTTTGCCCCGGGCCTCACCCACATCTTGTGACAGGCCTGGCCCAGCCTCCCAGGGGCGCCCCATTATCCAGCCCACTGACACCAAAAGTTGCCTCCGCTACGGCCCTTCTCGTGCCTGAATGCCACGCAATACGCGTTCTGCGGCCCACAAGAGCAGCAGCAGCGGCGCCTGGTGCTGCGGCAAATCAGCAGTAGGCAGGCTTCCTATCAGCTAGACACGCCCTGTGCAGACAGGGGACGGACGAGGGCAGCAGACACACGCCCTCTGTGTGTTGCGAACCCGGGGGCTGTCTGCCGTGTATGCACTCACAACAACTTCCCCCGCTCCAGGAAGCCGAGTCACCCACCGCGCCAACAGACCCTCGTGTCCTGGCAGTCCAGTGACTCGGGACAGAGCCTTCCCTGAATTGGAGGTTTCCTCAGCCCAGCTCTTGCAATGCGCCACGTTCATATCTAGGGGGGGCGTTCTCGACCTTTCCAATACAGCCACCCCAACCCCGAGTGGCGGAACAGTCCCGTATTTCGGTGACAATCATATTGAGCATTAACAACGCCAAAGCTCGGTCCTTGCTTGTGTAGCACCTGAGGCTATGTCGGTACTAGGACCCGCAGGCAGCTCTGCTGGTACGCCGCATTCCTGACCTGTACCAGCACACCTCCCGTTTAAGCGGTAGTGCAGGTAAAAGGCTCGGTCGAAACCCCTCAACCCAGACCTACAGCACTCAATCGCTCGGTTCTTTTCCAAACAAGGGGCCAACACGCCGCTCGGACAATGCATTTCAGTTTCTTCTGGCGTAGAATTAACACGATAGCTCAGTGGGTTAACGCATGTCATGTACAGTGTTTCTGTACATGGTACACAACATGCGCACGGCGCGACAATGGCACGAGGTGCATAGAGCAGAGCGGCGTAGCCACAGCGGCTTGAAGATAAAATACAACGTGAAACAAGCCATGCACTCCAGGAGCACCCACTGCAACTCAGCCATGAGCAGCGAGGCATCCGAAAAACGGCAGCCCATCCGAACACCCCTTTCCTCTAGAATATACTCGAACACTTCTCTCTCCTTTACAGTCCAACCGCGCTACCCACTCCATGTGTTGCCGTCGTATTCCAGCACGGTGCTTTTGATAAGCGTAGCACCATAGCTGACGAGGTCAGACAGCCTGTCCTACGCTACATAAAAAAGTGAACAAATAAAATAGAATATCACGTCAATCGCGCGACACCAGTGGAGGAAAGTTGGTAGACACCTGCGCGAGCCGGAATCCGAGAATCAGCAGTCACTCGGCATGCACACTTTCAAATGTTTGTTAAGCTGAAGTGGGGCTCTACCGCGAAATAAGAACCAAAATTAAAAAAAAACGATTGCAGAGAGCGGTGGCTGAAACCCCATCACTGAACTAGAGCGGGGAGCCTGGTGCTGCCCGCAGGCCGGCCCAGAACCCCACCCTGCCACGGAGGGATGATGTCAAACTGAGCAAATAACACCAAGTTACACATGGAGCATTAAAAACCGAAAGAGTGAAAGAAGGAGGGTGAGGCCGACAAGTGCCGCTCTTGGCATCGTCGCTGGCGCCGGACGTGCCCTAGGAAGCGCGCGGCTTCCTCTCCCCCCTCCTGCCCTCTCCCGGTCATACGGAGGGGGGTGGCACGCACATGGGCCGAGGGGGTTGGCCCGTGTTTACAACATGCCTTCCTGCCTCCCAGGCCAGGCGAGCGCACACGGAGATGCAGGGCAAGGGCGAAGCGACAGAGGTGGCCATCCTGGGGCCTGGCGCGAGCGCTAAGCACGGCGCGTCCAACGACAACTTGCGCAAGTTTCGCCGGCGCCAGGCGCTGGTGGAGGAGAAGAAGGCGGTAGCCGCCTGCAGCCTGGTGCTGGCGCTGCTTGGCATCGTGCTCATGGTGCTGCACACCGAGCTGCTCTGGTTATGGCACTGCCAGGTAAGCGCAGCCGCCCCAAACTTTCTTTCCAAGTACTTGCGGGCTTCGTAAATATGTGTCCGGTTAACTAAGCATACTGCGCTTAGCTGGTACTGCGCTTAGCTGGAAATCCCTTTGCAGCGCACGCACTTCAAATCGGGAAATAGACCAGACGTTGCCTTGTGTCTAAGCACTGGCAGTTTTGACAGAGAAGGGGGCTGAGGCACACGTGGGTAAAGTGATCTGTCAGGACACCATCAGATGGCTAAGTCTGGGAGTTAACACACTCCTCCGAATTATAACCACAGCCGAGAGAGAGACCCGTGGGGCCAGTGGCGGCTGGTGGCATTTTTGAACTGGTGCGGTGTAAATGTGCCAAATTTGCAGGAGCGGTCGAGCTCAGCGAGGGAAACTGAACCAAAACAAGGGGACACGTGGGAATTAACCCCCCAACAAAATAAAATAATGTGTTAAAAATGTGCCTTTAGAGCGCTTTCTGTGAAAATTGGGTAAAAAGCCATACAATTTGTAATCAGTTTTCTTTAGTAGAACATGAAAAGAAAACAACAGCTGCAAGTCACCAACAGATCACAGGAGCATTTTCCAAATCATTTTTGTTATGCCTTTGCCCACAACATATTCCAGTATATAAAACATGTTTATGAATGCTGTGCCCATACGTGTCAATGCACGCCCCAGCAATATATGCCAGTATTACAATAAAGGACTCCCAGCCAGTAAAAAATGCCATGCCACAGAAAGAAAGTATATCCAGCCTTGCTATACAAACATAGGCCAGTATAGCACGTAATCACACTTATGTCTGCTTTTACCCTTGTTGCCCAGAAAAAAAATGCCATGACACTCTAACAATGTCTGGCCAGCCTGGAACCACACATCTAAGCAAGTCTAGCCACGTAATAACACTTATCATGTTTGCTATATCCTTGATGCACATAAAATTTGCCATGCCGCAGTAAGAAAGGATATCCAGACCGGCACCACTAATGTAGGTCTAGCCTTGTAATAGCACTTAGCATATTTCCTTTACCCTTTATAGCAATTAAAACATGTCCTTCCACATTAAGAAAGTATATGCAGACTGGCACTATTAGTAGTAGCCACTATCAGCAAACAGGATAAGTGTTATTACGTGGCTAGACTGGCCTACATTTAATTTTGGTATAGCCAGTCTGTATATACTTTTTTGCTGTGGCATGGTATTGAATGTAGGTCATACCGACCACCTAATAACACTCATCATGTTTGTTTTACACTTGATGCCAAGTAACAAATGGCAATAAAATACATCAGACTGACACTATTAGTCAGTAGGTGTGTCTACGCTTTTAGCACAATAATGAGATGCACTGCAGCCTCTCATTATTATATGCTATGTTTGTTTCAGAGCTCAAAGGGCTCTGCATACAAACAAGAAAAAACAGGATAGTGGCGGATGCACCCCTGTTCAGAGGCAGGAAGCCCAGTACCTCATGCAAATAAAGCACAAGAGTGGACTGTGCTGCCTGCCACACAGGCTAGGGAGTGGGCCGATGGTGTTCCAGGGTCCTATGAACTCACAAACAGTGTTGCAAAATAGTGCCTCATTAGATTAGCCCTCCCCTCTGTTTGTGCCCATCCCTCCTTTTGTCCTTGCCCTCCCCTCTGTCATTTGCCCATCCCTCCAGTTTTTCCTATGCCTGCGTTTTCATTGTCTGATACAATGTTTACAAACTTTTACCTCATGGTTTTATTTTCTATTTACACCGCCTATCTTTTTCGTGCCATTTCTTATTATGTATATTATTTATCTTTCCACCTCATTCCCTCCATTCCTCCCTTCCTCTTTCCTTCCCTCCCTTCCTCTCTCCCTCTCTTTGTTCCTTCCTTCCCATTCTGTTTCTTTCCATAGCTCCAAAAACTATCCACAATGCAGTTTTTAATCTTCTCGTAAACCTTTACAGTATCGTCCTTGCCATTCCCCGTGGTCTTTCTTTCTCAATAATCCTATATTTCTCATCCGTACTTAATTTATTTCGGTAGCATTCTTTCCTTGTTTTCGTATTTATAAAGGCAGCATCTTTCCACAAAGGCCCTAATCAATGACATAGTGTGAACTCCTAGCATTTATTCCACAATCCGGAGGGTAACATGTTGAGTGAATGGATCCCTTGCATCATCACTCATCCATGACAGGTACATTTAGTGCTTTAAGGAGGATAGGGATAAGAAATGCAGTGGGGGACGGGTCTAACGGGCCATGAACAAACATCTGCGCAGGAGGCCTAAGAATCGCCTGGTGCAGCCTAGACTCGCAACTAGGTAAGGAACCTTCAAAGGATGTGGGATGGTATTAGTACTTGGGCATAGTATGGCAGTGTATGGCAAATGCCCATACAAGAGCTAAAACTGTTGTGTTTGCCAATTCTTGTTTTTAACAGGAATTCAGTGCATGTTACAGGTGAAAGGGCACACATACTGCTCATAAATCAAGTGTTGATGGCACACTTGGTTAAGATAGTTTAATTAAAAGAGGAGCTAGTTTATAGCTTCAGTGGAGCCAATACCTTTTAGAAGGCTGCTCCGGAAGCTGCGAACTAGCCCAGAGAGAACCCAGGGTGGTGTGATTTTGGTGGAGAAGGGCAGGCATTGAGTGGGAATGACCATAGAGATTAGCATGGCTATGGGTGGTCAGTGGCTGGGTAAGAACTAAACTCTCGCCTTGCCTCAGTTTCCATGCCAATAGTTTTGGCTTATATACAGCGCTCACAGCAAGTTCCAACCCTCCCGTTCTCATAAAGTAAATTCATGGCTCTTAGGTACCGGTAATTCATTTTATTAAATCATTCTAACGGCAAGCCTTCAGTACAATAAGTTGCAAAAATCAATGTATAATCAGTATTATACATTCTCTTTAGATTATTGAAAACAAATAATCTAACTAAAAAAGTCTAAACCTGACTGGTTATTCTGAACAGGGCTCAGGACCCCCTCCACACTGCTGGAGCAGTGCTGGCTACAACCCAGGTGAGGCAAGGACGAAGCCCACAATTCCGCAGGCCCCCGCAGCCCTCCGCGCACCTCACCACTAAGATCGAATTTTCAAGGGATCTGAAATATATTTCCCACGGAGCCACCCTGTGCGTCCAGAATTGCAGCCCATTCAACTGCGACCGCTCCTCACAGTTTTGCTTTCTCAGGCGCCACTGTCCTCGAGGAGGCTGTGATACTCACAAGATGGCCGCCTGCTTTTCGTCGTCCACTACGATGTGCTGCCTCAGCCCCACACTACCACTGCAGGCCTGACCTGATTGGCCCTGCTCATTGCCATAAGCCTATCACCTTTCGCCGGCAGGCGAACGCTGGCACGCCCCTAAGGCCGACCTCAAGGCTTCTTGTCTGGAGCCTGTCGTGAGCCAAAGGAGCCAGGGGCCAGAAACGCTGCCCGACTCCTGCCACATTGCCGCAACATATTTGGGTAAGTGTCTCCCACACCCAGCCATCCACGTAGTATACTACCTCTGAGCCACTCGCATCGCATCTGCATCGTCAACCTAATTAATGCATTTGTAGTGCACTCGCCACTCAACGTCTCCTAACCCATGTGTGTGTAGTCTACTCCGGTGCCATTTATTCTAGTCAAACTTAGTCACTGCTGCTGCCTTACGTCTCCACTGGCCTAAGTGGCCCACCAGAACCTTGGCGCTACCTAACTTAGACTTTTGTCTCACCTTGGTCTCAAACTCCACCACATTTACGATATACTGCACCTAGGGTCGCCATTAGACCCTGCCCGATCTGTGTCTTAATCTGTGCTGTGCCCTATGGTCGCCATCAGACCTCACTTGATTTGTGCCTCATTTTGTGATGTGCCTTATGGTCGCCAATAGACCACAATTGACCTGTGCCTTAATCCGTGCTGTGCCCTATGGTCGCCATCAGACCTCATCTGATTTGTGCCTCAATTTGTGTTGTGCCTTATGGTCGCCAATAGACCACAATTGACCTGTGCCTTAATCCGTGCTGTGCCCTATGGTCGCCATCAGACCTCATCTGATTTGTGCCTCAATGTGTGTTGTGCCTTATGGTCGCCAATAGACCACAATTGACCTGTGCCTTAATCTGTGCTGTGCCCTATGGTCGCCATCAGACCTCATCTGATGTGTGCCTCAATTTGTGTTGTGCCCTATGGTCGCCAATAGACCACAATTGACCTTTGCCTTAATCTGTGCTGCTGCAGATAGCACCTCACCTGATTTGTGCCCTGACCTGTGCCCCTGCCCCATGGTTGTCATTAGGTATAACACTGCCCTAGCCACTTTATATACTTCAATGTGCTTCTAGTTGCCCTGACACACTCAGGTGACACACTACCTAGCTAGCCTTCTACACTTGCCTAGTTTGCCACCGCTTTGCCCACATAGAACCTAGCCTACTGGTACTTGCCTAGTTCACCTAACTGCCAATATACAGGTCTCTCTACAGACTGCTTAGACCTCTCTGGCGCCGAACCACTAGCTACATGCCTTTGCATACAACCTAGTCCACGCCCATAGTTTGAACTTGGACTTGCCCACCCCCCGCCCTGCTCCTATAACTACTAACCAGCCACCGTCACAAAGAGATGCCCCCACTAAAAATAAACAACCTCCCTCGACTCAACCAACTAGTACCTTATCAATAATTGGATCTCTCATTAATGCAAGATCCATGGTCGCCCATGCTACTGAGATCTCGGACACCCTAACTAATGAAAACTTAGACCTACTAGTTATAACTGAAACATGGCTCCATGATGCGGCTGGCCCTCCCATCATGCTAGCTATACCTGACGGCTACCAACTACTAAGAGTCGATAGACCTAACACTAAAGGTGGCGGCCTAGCCATCATTCATAAAGCCACTTTACCTATCAAACTAGCTACTACCCAGATATTCCCATCTTGTGAACTCCCTACTGCCAAATTGCACCTCTCTTGTAACCGGACTCTCACCTTGCATGTTATCTACAGACCACCTGGACCATTAGGAACCTTTGAAGACGACCTAACCAGCATCATAACTAACAATACTAAAGACCACGCTCAAATACTATTACTGGGAGACTTTAACCTGGGCTTTAATGACAGCAACGACAAACATGCCCTATCTGTCGCCTCACTCCTGAATGACTACGCCCTAACTCAAAAAGTCTCCTCTCCTACTCATGCCAAAGGTAGAACCCTAGACTGGGTTGCTGATCGGAACTGTAACATCAGCATTACCAACATAATACCACAATCCTGGACCGACCACCACTTAATTGTATTCAATGCCTCACTAGACCTTATCCGACCTAAACCTATACTCATGGCCCCGCCACTCCCCACCAGAAGTAAAAAAGACATCATATCAGAACAACTCCTACCCCACCTTCTCCCTACTCTTAATAACTTAGACAACATCACAGACCCCACGTCGCTTGTAGAAGCTTACAACAGTTCAATGATCAAGGCACTTGACTCGATTGCCCCTACCAAGCTGCGCAAAAGCAAACAACTCTGTCACCTTAACAACTGGTTCACGCCACACCTGAAAGACCTTAGAATCCCCCACTGACGAGAACAAAACTAAATTAGCTACCCTCGCCAAACAGTATAAAAAGGAAATCATAAGCACTAAAAGAAATACCTTCAATGATAGAATCTCTAAAGCCAAATCAGACACTAAGGAGCTATTTTCCATCCTCCGTGAAATGGAAACACCCATAACCCCACCTGACAACATTCCTAAAAATAAGCCCTGGTGCACTAATATACAAAATGCCCTGGCGGGTAAAATTAGCTTGCTCCAATCCAAAATTGCTAACAAAAAAGCTTCCTTTCTCCTGCCAACAGAACCCATATGCAACCTCAGCTCCTCCAAAACCAATCTAACACCCCTCACCCATTTAGCTTCAGAAAAATATCCATATTGGAGACAGAAAAAATCATACTATCTCTAAAACCCTCCAACTGTAAAGGAGACAACTGTCCGGCCCAAATTATAAAAGATGCAGCTCGCGACCTAGCACCCTTCATTTCGAAACTCATTAATGCATCCTTTAAGTCTAATCTAGTACCTAACAACCTCAAACAATCCTGGGTGCTTCCCTTGCTAAAAAAACAAACACTTGACCCTGCTATACCAACTAACTACAGACCCATCACTACCGTCCCTTTCCTACTTAAAATCATAGAGAGTAGCAAACCTGCAAATCCAGGACTACTTAGAAACTAACAATTTACTAGGATCACGGCAATCTGGCTTCCGTCCCCTTCATGGTACTGAAACAGCCTTGATTGACCTCAAGACCCAAATTGACGAGTTGAAGGACAATGGTAAATCAGCTATGCTACTCCTCCTTGACCTATCTGCGGCCTTTGACTTGGTAGATCATGCAGTCTTATGCAATCACCTAAGCTCGGCCGCTCATTTCTCAAGTGATGCCGTAACCTGGGTACAATCCTTCCTTGCAAACCGGACAATGAGAGTCTTCTCCCCCTCAGCAGCCGCTGATACCATACAAGTTTCATGCTGTGTTCCCCAAGGATCATGTGTTTCTCCGACGATGTATAACATCTTTACTAAGCCCCTGTTTGATAAGTTGGACAGACTGGGTGTTGTCTACACTAATTACGCAGATGACACTCAGATTCTAATCCCCCTTTCGGGTAACTTCTTGGAAGACACGGCCTTAGTAAATAAGATATATCTCCTCATTCAGGCTTGGATGGCATCCCATGGCCTCTGCCTGAACGACGACAAGACTGAGCTACTGATCCTTGGCTCAGCGTTGGCCATCAAAAAACTTGACCCTAACTATGCCTCATTTTACATCGACAATAACGTCATCAAAGTGATGCCTGCAGTCAAAACCCTCAGGGTTTATCTTGACTCAGCGCTCACCTTCAAAAAACAAACGAACTCTCTAGCATCCTCCACTGCATATACTTGCAAATTGATCCGAGCATGCAGACCATTTCTAACTGAGACTAGTTGCATCACATTAGCCAATGCTCTCATCATATCCAAGCTGGATTACTGCAATGCCCTCTATGCAGGTTCTAACAAGTATATCCTTGACAAACTACAAACTCTCCAAAATAACACTATCAGAGTAGCTTTAAATATTCCTAACAGAGCCCACATCTCCACCTCTAGGAAAAATATCCATTGGCTAAAAATCAAAGATAGGATCACCCTCAAAATACTTTCCCTCACATCCAAATGTCTTAACAACATTGCCCCCCCTTATCTGGCCAACAGAATCCACAAGAGAACCTCAAACCGTCCCACTAGACTGACTAACGCCTTCACCTTAGTGATGCCTAGATACAAAAAGAGTACAGCCGGCGGCTCTAGTTCCCAATCATAGCTGCGCAAACTTGGAACAAACTCCCTTTGGATCTCAGAATGGACCAACCTTACTCTAGTTTCAGGCGAAAAGTCCTCACTTGGATTCGTGCCAATGACACTTAGCTTGACCTCCCCCTCCCATATAGACACTAGACGTCTGCAACCAGCTGAATGACACCGATCAACTAGACTGAACCGTAGTTCTGCATTTTTCTTTCCTTTCTGCGTTCTTTGTACACTTACCTTTGATCTAATGTGAACTGTATAAACTGCACTTTTCCTGATCTAATTGTGAACTGCTTAAATTGTATTCCTCCTGTAACTAAGTTCTTAAGTAATCTTGTACTGTTTGCGCCCAGCTACCCCGTCGGGTTTGGTTCTGCGCTATACAAAATAAACAAACAAACAAACATTGACATCCACTGGTGAAGAACCTTAGGGTCACCAATGACCTATTCATTAAATGTTAGCACTAAGAATTCAGGTCAGGGCCCCAAACGAAAGCGCCAGCCGCACGCCAATGTATAGACCCTGCCGAGTTGGAGCCCCAGGTAGCGCAGGCCCCTTAAAGCCCGGGTTACACGTAGCCACTGACACATGCCAGGAAGGGGGAATCTAAAACACCAACCTCCTTTTATAAATATATGCAGATAAAACCCATTTCACCAGGGGCTGAAGGTCAGCCTGCCTAGGGTTAGCACCTGCCCGGATTTCGACTGGTTTAGATGCAATGAATCCTGATTTTATGTGTCTCGTGGCCCAGCAGCAGTCTGAGATTCAAGAAGCATAAGACAGGGACGTTGCAGCAGGAGCGGTTTGTGGCATTTGACAGTGTGTGTCAGCCAGGGCTGAGTGGGCTTCTTGCAGTCTTCCTCAGAGCTGTGATTTACACGGCTGTTGTCAGAAAAAGGATGCCCAGCAGGCAGCAATTAGTGGAAACGGGGTCATGGGGGCAAGTACACCTCCAGTGACTCTTTCATATGCGAAGTACCACATCTGCATGCACAGGGCTAATGTTGGGGCTGGTCATTTTAGTGGACCATATGCATTTTCAAGGCATGTCCAGACAACAGGTCTCACAAGCTATTTGTGAAGGACTAGGTCAATTGTATATTCATTAAAAAAACGTACAAGCTTACCTGCTTGTTTGAAAGCTCAAACAAAATATATTTTTTCAAAACCTCCCCTTTTATTGACACTTTTCCAAAACCATATGCTGCCTACCTGTTTTAAAAAATGAATTAATTAAGCAGACTTTATTAATAATAGAACCAACCCATAGTGGACTTCAGACACCTCCTTGGGGCATTGTCATGCATGAATAGGGACCCCAGGCATGCCCCCTTTTTGCATTCTGTCACTTACAGCTCTTCAATGATAAATGAGAAGCAAAACTACGAATACCAGAATGCAAAGAAACACTCAGCACAGGATGCACTACTCACACCTGGCCTACATGGTGCTACGGAATATGCACCTGGTATCCAGTGATAACGTTGTAGGAAATAATAAAGAATGAATTTACAAAGATGAACAACTATTGAAAGAAATAATAGAGTGGGTAAAAAATGCATAAAAGCAGAAAAAATATCGAAATACAGAAAAGAAAATATAATGATAGGGGTGGGGTTTAGGTGTAAAAAAACAGATTTAGCTCAAAATTGGGATAAAGGGGAGGGAGACCAGGGGAGTTTAGGAGTAGGAGAGGTAAGGGAGGTTCAGGGCTGCCACCTGAAAATAGGTATTTTTATAATGTGCACTGTAACATGCATGTCAATATTTTTTCATGCAATATTTATTACACTTTATAATTGTACGTCACTGTTATTTCTGCAATAAAATCACAGTGAACCTTAAGAAAACTCCTACGTTTGCCTCCTCAGGTTAGTGTTGAATATCTGTATCTGGAGTTTAACATCAAAAGCATTTGGTACGCATATATCTGTCAATGTGTCATGTCCTATGTAAAAGCAGTGCGACGTTCAACTGATACAATCTTTGTTCCATATGTAAAAGCGTATCTCAGTCTTGAAGGGAATGTGTTAATTAGTACTATTGGTACCATACAAAGACTCCATCGCACATGATCCCTTGGGTGTGTCCCAGGTTCTTTGTCGTTGTCAGTCTTCAAAATGAGACTTAAGAAAAAAGTACATGACTTTTGCCATGAACCAAACACAGTAAATTTGGCCTCAAAGAGGTTAAGTGAGTGGTACTTGGATGAGTATTTGAGCAGAGATTCGCCTCCCAAATATAATGTTGCCTATCCAAGTACTGGTACCTTCCGGTCCTATTTGATGATGAAATGTAAACACTACTGAAGCTTTGGAGACAAAAGGTCACAGAATGGGAATTCCATATACCTCAAGGAACTGTCGCCTACGTGGAGTCAATGTTGTTGAGTCACTCCATCATCTTATTATGTGTTGTGAAAGTTTAACTGAATTGAGATCCAAGTGTTTTAAATCTTATAATAATGGAATTGTGATGTCAGGCATATCCGATCAGTGGATAATTTTCATGAGAGGAAACGATATTAACCTGATATATTTTATTGTTATATTTTATTTGCGGATTGTGGCAATTTTAAAATGCACTGAATGATATATATTGGAAATGTAAATGTTTTTAGATTTTTGTATCAATGTTGTTTGTCAATGTGTTATACAAAGCCGATCGGCTAGATGTGCATCTAATAATAATAAATAAATTGTACGTCACTGTTATTTCCGCAATAAAATCACAGTGCACCTATACAACTGTGCTTCACAAACACCATATCGAGAAAGGAGGCAACGATGGGAAAGAAGTTGACTAGTGGGCAGTGTTTGCTTTTTAACAACCAATGTCAATCTGCATTTGCTTTGCGGTTCACACATTTGGGAAAAGTTGATCTACAAGTCATCGAATGCAAACCCCTGTTAAATGAACAGCGAGGGCTGGATGGGAGGTGTCAGACATGCTATGGGACCACGGGAGGTGTCACACACGCTATGGGACCACTTCTCAAGCTCAAAGATTTATTGCGTCTAGTCCCTTCTCTGTAGACCTATCAAGCTAATCAATTTCTAGTGAGGGTTACACCATTCATGGATTCCCGGCCCACATCAACCTGCAAGCATGCTTCTAGCAGATCTGCATTGCAATTGGGAACATTCCATTTCACTATTCTGTAAATGAGCAAGATGTCTATAGTACTGCTGCATGCGGTGTAGCCAGGATTGTCCAACAAGTGGGGCCTGACGCTAATCTAGCTGGGCCCACCGTAGTGACATTAACATCTGTAAATGCCCACACATTGTGGGCTTTACAGATTTTGGGTGGGCCCTGCCCACTCAGGCCGTACCCTGTCTAGGCCCATGCCAAGTGCTACAACAACGATAAAATGGGGAGATTTAATAACAGGCAAGTTTCTGTAAAAGGGCTAGAAGGGCAGGGAAAGCCGGCTGCAAGTCAGTGTACCCTTCTCAGCCTCTTATCTCATCTCACAAAATTAATACGATTCTGGTGGAAAATAATATCTGCCAGGCTCTTATGACTGGCCTCTGCCTCTAAAAGGTTGGTAGCGTTTGCAAATAGTCAGCTTAATTTTAGATGTACCTTAATCAGCTTTTAAACTGTGTTGCTCCTATGAAATTAATTTGCTTGGGCAATATTGGCAGCATATCTTCAAAATGTCAATTGGTTTAATTGGTGTGCGCATTATAAAGTGGTTGAAGAATCACTCTCACCTTTTCTCGCTATGAATTTCTTTTGGAATGTCAGCGTGGTTAATGTGTCAGCTGTGGTGATTCATGTGGAACCTGCAGCTAGATCTCTGCTGCAGGTTCTTAATCCACTGAGCTATTCGAAGGATTTACTGACTTTCAAAGCTTACAATAAAGCTTCTAGGAATAATTTATTTTACAGCTGCTTTTAAAACTAAGAACGTTTTTTTTTAGAAAGGAAATGAGTGATGCCTTCTATTGATCTGGCAAGATAGAGAAGTGGGTTAATGCACATCTTGATCAAATCTGAACAACTCAATATACACCTACATAACCCTGCCTAACCTCCAGGATTGACCCGGATAGCTCGGATTTTTCGAGACTTTTTCTGTGGCGAGAGAGAGAGATCTACAGATATCTGGTGTGCACGCTTGGCTCAGTGGTGGTGTGGGAATAAAGCTACAAAGCATGGACCCCCTACCGGCAATCGAACCTTTGCAATGCACAGTGTCGTCAGCTCAGTGAGAGGAATGTTCCCATCTCACATGTACAATATGTGGCCAGGTCCTTAAGGGGTGGACTGGTTGCAAATCCTAGCTTCATCTTTTAACTAGAGTGTGAGATCCTTGACAAATAAGTTTATACTTCTGTGCCTTATCCGTGGCACATCTAATGTGAACTACATAAGCCCTGTTTTCCATCAGAGTCATATTGAATATATGTATATATTAAGATATTCCCAGATGAAATACATTCAAAATGATGACTAAAAGTTACGATTGTTAACGTTTTTTCTTCATAGTTAAAAATGTTGGCATGAGTGTGTGTTTGTGCTATTATACCCACGCCTTTTTTACCCTGAGATATGACAATGGCAGAATGTTTAATATCTAGGAGCGTTGTTAGGCGCGCGCCCCAAATACCAGAAACGTCAGAGTTTTTGCTTTGAACTGTAGGCAGGTCTGGCTGGACATCAGCGGATGCATTTGTGTCTGAACCAGCTCAGCTTTTCATCATTCCAAGGTAAAAAATGTATGGCATATCATTGGTTGATGTGTCATTTTAGCCATGCATAATTAATTTTTCTTTTAATAATGCAGATTGCCTTTTAAAAAACAAATATAGGTCACTTAAAAACATAACTGCTGGCGAGATTTTTTTTCTTTCCCCTTGTAGTATCTTTGAAAGTGGTGTGTCAAGGGGTGGGGCTTCTAAATGTGGGCGTGGCTAAAAGTCCGGTTTTTGCCACAAAGCTGGAAACCCTAAACCTGCCAGTGAGAGATGCATTTCCAACTGTCACATTGCCTACGGTCCTGCGTAAAGTGAGCTTCCTGTGTATGAACAGATGACAGTCAGGGCTGCTGCTAATGTGGCACATACAAAAACACTCTTAGATAACATGCATGTTATACAGCTGTTTATGCTGGATTCCTCCGACTTCTAAGCACTTTAATAGTTGGTATTATTACTCAAGTTATCGACTTGGTAAGGCTGAAAGGCTGAGTTGGCCTTGCCAAGACTGGTGCTTGAAACATGAACACATGGGTCTGAGAATGGCGAGTTCCAATCGCAGCACTATCTTGCCGAAGGAATTTAACATCCTTAAGTCAGGCCTTCTGTCTTCTCCAGGTGAGTGCCGCTTACATTCCTATCCCAAGTGAGTGCAGAGCCACTCAAGACTAACCAGGGGTTCCAGCTTGCCCGATCTTCCATGATTGCCCGGCTAGAAGGGGGCAACTTCTCATGCTAAAATTCCAAAGAGTAGACACGAGCCACCCAAAGAAACCTTGGCAGAGCCACAAACAGAGCAAGGCACAACAATTCCTGCACTCACTCCGGTGATGCAGAGTGAGGCCCAAGGCCTTGTGTTTAATGCCCGAGGCGGTCTGAGGCAAGATGGCCTGGGCACTTACCCAGACCTCCATCTACATGCCCAGCAGAAATCTGAAATCGGGACAGACGCCCAAAGAAGGCATTAGGGCCTTTCAACCTTTGCAAAAGAAAGGGGCCTCAAGCCTCGATGGCAGGGGTGTTGCTAGGTCTGGAAAGATCCAGGGCTACGCTAATGTCAGGTCTGTCAGGATTCAGTGGTAGCTAGCCTTATGGTTGTAGCCCCTGAGCTTCTATCCGAGTCTACAACCAAAAGACCCAGAGATATAGCACCCCCAGGCCTCCCCAAGCAAAACATCTGCAATATGTTAATTTCTCCATTTTCGTTCTGAGGCTTAAAATGTGCTCTGTGCAGCGCTCACATTACAAGCTGCGTTTTCTCTTCCCGCTGGAGTTTACAGAAGTTTTACCACCTCACTGCCTTCTAACACTGTTTCCTCCTAATCAGCTGTTTGCTGACAAAGAAGGGTTTAGAGATCTTCAGGGAGCATTTAGTGTTTAAGCTCACTGATGGCTGTCAACCTTGTGATAATCGGCGGCAATTAACCTTATATTGTAAATGAATGCACCCACAGGTGCCTCCGACTGTTTTCACTCTAAGTTGAGGGGCTCAACCATTATGTTGAAATGGGCCCCCACGCATCGTCAGCCTGGGCCTGATGACACCCCAAAGAGAAGAGAGGAGAGGGCGATGCCGATGGAGAGCGCTAGAAGCCATGGCAGAGCCAAGGGGAGGGCACGGAGGCGGGTTTCCCCCCGAATCTCCCATGGTGCCCAGTGCACCCCCCAGACTCGTGCTGGGCCTTATTATCCGCCCCACGGCACCAAAAGCTGCCTCTGCTACTGGCTGGGAGCGACAGGAGCCCACACCTGGTAGACCCCATGCAAGAGACAAAGCAGAGTAGAGCCTGTTCAGAAGGAAGCTGGAAACATTTAAGCATTCGGCTCAGGGTCTTTCCATCCGCTACTGTAGGAGTGGGACCCAGCCAAGCCACAGCAGCCGGAAGCCCAACCGAGAGAGGCGCATGACATAACTGCAGCGCTTACAGCTACCGCCATAGCCATAAACGTTGTGGTTGTTCAATGTTTCTTCTGTTCCTGGAGCACTGGCCATGGAAAGGTCAGTGGTAGCATTCTTTAGAACACAAGAAAGCATCCCCACTCTTTAAGGACAATTTTTTCACTCCCATTCTCTATATCCACGTTTTACATTTATCTTTCGTCATTGTACTGCTTTTTTTGCTTCTCTATTTTTATGTAAATATTCGCCCCTTTCATTTTTCTTTTCTGCTATTGCACCTTACGTTTTTTCAGTTTGCTCTTCTTTCTTCATTTAATTGTTTTGTCTCTTTCTTTCTTTCTTTCTTTCTTTCTTTCTTTCTTTCTTTCTTTCTTTCTTTCTTTCTTTCTTTCTTTCTTTCTTTCTTTCTTTCTTTCTTTCTTTCCTCCCTTCTTTCTTTCTTCTTTCTTTCCTTCTTTCCTTCTTTCTTTCTCTCTCTTTCTTCATTGACTTTTGTAATGTGCTTTTAGCTGGCAATTCTGAACAGCATGGTTGTGGACTTCAAATACTGCAGGGTCACGTGGTTTGTTTACCTGTTAATACCACTTTTTTGCTCACAATAATCCGATTCTCTTCACCGGCTTTCCTTGCAAGTCAGTGTCAACCCCAGCATTGCTCCTTTCACGCATAAATGCCTGAAATCTAAGTTGATGAACTCGAGGCTGATCTCCCGCCGTTCCAAGGGCCCGTACCTGGAACAGCTGGCCCTTTGCCTTGAGATTCCAACCGAACAACCTAAGAATTGAATACCCATCTCTTTCAAACATATTTGAGCATTTAATAGGTCGTTTTTATGAACTATATATAGGATCTCGTGTCCCGCAGTTGTAGGCATTCTGGGGGGGCGAGTCATATGAGAGGCTTGAGGGGTTATTGTTGTGGCCTGAATGAACACGCTAGGCCAATGCGAGGTCGATGTCTTTCTTGACCTCTGTTAAGACTTCTGGACAGTACACAGTTACTTCACTTTGCCTGGGCAGGAAAATACAGGTGTCACTAGGGCCGGCAGCCCGAAGTCTCGCGAGACCTGGACTCCACATACCTCCTTTTGTTGAGCAGCTTGGTACTACCCAATGACGAAGGCCACAAATTGTGCAGGTCTCTTCCTCTCGCATTGAGGACGGTTCTATCTGCTCTCCTCACTCTGCGGCATCATCTCAACCTCCTCACTCTGTTCAGTCTGCACCTAGTCTTCTGCCAGATGCATCTCTTCCTGCTCTTTTGGGCTCTCGGGAGTCTCCCTCCTCACTTGCCCCTGGTTCTCCAAGTTCGATTTATCGACAAGTCTCTCTCTCTCTCTCTCTCTCTCTTTGTTCCCCAGTTCTTGATCTTCCTGTTCATTGGACTCCTAGGACCTCCTCTCAAACAAGGCCACTCTCCCCATGTTCCATCTTCTCCTATCCTGAGTACACACATGGTTAGGCCATCTTTGCAGTACTCTAAGGGGTCTGTTGTACCTAGACCCAGTCACAGGATCCTTATGTGGTAACTTTATTTTGACCAAGTCACCCTCCTGGACACAATTCTTTTGCTCAACTCTTCTTCTGTCATTCCAGTCCTTCATCTGTGTAGTACTTTACTTCATTCTCCACACTACAGCCTCCATATCTATGGTGTCTGTCGCCCTTAGTCTTGACAGCCAGGTGGTATGAGTGTAGACGCTGGTCTTCTCCCCCTCAACATGCGAAACGGGCAGACATTCATGGTCCCTTTGGTGGTCAAGCGATGGGCAACTATGGTCTCCTTGACTGTCCTTTATGGGTTCATGCCGGCCACTGTGTCCAGTTGCAATGCCCCTTTGATGAACCTATTGGTCCTCTCCACGAGCCCATTGGCCTGGTAATGATATAGTGCAGCTTTCACTTGGCGGATATTTTTAACCCTCATGAACCTTTCCATCTCTCTGGAGACAAGTTGGACACCATTGTCGGTGGCAGTTTCATTCAGAACCTCCCTCTGAAAAATGTCCTTGAGGACACACACGACTGTGGCCGTCGTGATGTCGGGCACAAACTAAGTTTCCACACATTTCGACAGATAGTCAACCACAATTATCCCGTACATGTGCTTCGTTGACATCACCTCCAAGGGACCAATGAAGTCCAGTCCCAGTTTGTGCCAAACACCTTCCGGTATCTCAGTTGGATGCAACAGAGCTTGTCTGACGGTCGGCATCTTGCCACTGTTTATACACTCATGACACCTTTCCACCAGGACCTTTATGTCCTGGTCAATGCCGGGCCAACAATTTGACTCTTCCTCGCGTCACCTTGTCATGTTGCTTCCCAAGTGCCCGCATGAGCCCTGCATATGATGATCTTCCTCATACCCACAGGCAGAATAACTAGATCACCGCTCATCAACAGCCCCTCGCTCTAAGAAATGTCATCGGCCACCTTCTGGTATTGCCTCAGGACTTCAGGATTCACTCTTTCCTGACCCAGTCCGTGAGTTTTGCCATTATTGCATTGCTTGCCATTCTCTCTTTTCAGTGTCCCTCACTCATTTCGAGGAACTCATTGCTTCTGATGTCTCCTAAGGATGCCACTACGCACTTGTCCTTGAGGAAGTTGGTTGATGCATCTCTTGCCTCAGGTAGCCTGGACATATAGTCTGCTTAGGCATTCTTCCACCCCACAATGTTTACAATCTTGTAAGTGTACTCTTGCAGCTTAGCGGCAATGGGGGCAAGTTGAGGTGTAGACGTTCTTGTCCCACCCGATCTCAGCATGTGAATTAACAGTTTGTGGTCAGTGACCAATTGAAATTTCGTTCCTCACACGCATGTCCTAAATTACTCCATTTCCCAGGTACATACTGGCATCTCCTTCTCCACCATGGAATAGTTATTTTCTGTCTGGGACAATGCTTTCAATGCAAACACCACAATGCGTTCAGCATCACCCCTCTTCTGGGTCAACGTCGCCCCCAAACCATACGAGCATGCATCGGTAGTTATGATGGTCTTCCACAATGCATTAAAGGGCTGTAGGCAGAGGGCGTTGGTGATACACTCTTGACATCCTCAAACGCCTTCGACTGCTCATGGCCCCAATTGTACTGGACGCCTTTCTTCAGCATCCCCTCATGGGTGTGGCTGTCTCTGAAAAGTTGGGAACGAATTTCGCATAATATTCCGCCAGGCGTAAAAATGACCTCAGTTCTTCTTTGTTGGCCAGTGCTGGCACTTTCACGATGGCCTGCAACAAGTTCCTTTTCAGGCTGATTCCCCTCTGGAAATCTTGTAGCCTAGGTACTCAACTTATTTAGCTTTGACCATGCACTTGTCAAAGCGCAACCTTACCCATCCTCTTGCAGTTTGCTTAGAACTTTCTGATGTACAATGTTGTGAGTCTCTAAGTTTTCCGCAAACATCAAAATGGCATCCTGAAAGTAGGATGCATTGCCGATGTTGCATAGCAGGGAGTCCATCATGCGCTGAAAGAGTGATGCAGCCGATGGCAGGCCAAACGGCATGTGGGTAAACTGGCAAATACGGGACAGAGTTATGAACGCAATAAGTGGCTTCAACTCTTTATGAAGGCGTATATGGTGATATGCGTCTCTCATGTCAAGTTTAGAAAAGACTTTGGCCTCCCTTTAGACTGTGCAAGTCGATGCTGCTTTTTTATCAGGACTAACGGGCTCAGCCATTCGGACGATCCCACAGTCTTGATCGTGCCGTCCTTTAACATTTTCTCCAGTTGTGCTTGTAAAGCCCTCTTCACCGTCGCTGGTACTGGTCTCACTTTGTGCTTTACCAGAAACAGCATCCTGCTTCAGCGCTATCCTGTGCACGTAATTGTTAATCTTACCCAGCTTATTGGAGAATAACCAGGGAAATTCTTCTCTGGACACTGATGCGCCACCTGTGATCACTGATAGCACTTGGTCGTCCTCGCTGGGGTCTAGCCTGATCTTTAACTTGGCTTGGCCAACCCGACCTAGCACAGCCGGACCCTTCTCTGAAAAGTGGACTCTGGTCTGCGTCACTCTTCCTTTGAACTCAACTGTGCCCAGAATGTACCCCAGCAGGCTCACAGTGGCACCTCCAAGACCCTGGGTTTGTGCTTCATTGTCCTCACTTCCACCATGTCCTTGCCAATCATGTTCTTATACGTGCTAATCAGTAGTATCGTAAGATTCGAGCCAGAGTTGCCCATCACACTTGTTTAATTTCCATCGACCTTGGTGGCACATTGCGGTTTCTCTCGTTTGGTCATCCTGCTGTCCACCATGATGATGGTCGGGCACCCCTCTTCATCTGATGACACATCGCTCATCACCTCTTCACTCAGTACCGGCACAGCCATTTTCTTACCCCGCCATTTGCAAGCTATTGCTATGTGTCCAAATCTCCTGAAGCACAAACACGCTTTATTCCTAGCTGGACATTCTCAGTCATTCACCAGGCGGCGGGTGCTGGTGCACCTATGACACTTTGGCGGTTCACGGCTACCCACTTTTTCTTCTCTGGTCTCAGGCTGCACTTATCTCTCCCCCTTGAACTGCACATCCAGGACTGGGAGGCTTCCTGACAACTCCTTGCCCCCTGCACAAGGTGTCCTCTACTGCCCTGGCGAATGTAATGGCCTTATCCAGTTGCAACTCTTTCTCCAAAATTAATTTGTCTTCAACTTTACGATTTGCTGGTGTGCACCATCAACATATCGCAGATCTTGTCTTCAGCGGTATCCCCAAAAACACACAACGCCACCAGTTCCCTCACCTTAATGACGTAGTCATCCACTGGCTCTGCAGGCTCCTGCTTCCTGCTGTAAAATCTTATCGCTGTTTGAGGCATTGGTCCATCAAAATCTGTGAAACTACTAACTGTTACCAACTACACTTACTTGGGGATGGTTTTTGAAGGCATATTGAAACCCATGAAACACCTTAGAAATATTGAATGAAAGCTAAGATCAGCAATGTCGCAGGCCCAAATTATTTTGTCTCGGTATGGAAAATTCTCCATGACTACGGCTGTGTTATTCTAGAAAATGAAGGTCATACCTACCATCAATTATGGCCTGGAAATAGGTGTTCCTCTGTTCACTCAAATCTTTGATAGATGGGAAGCATAATGTTGGCGTTGAGTACTAAAGCTACCCCAGTGGCTTCGCTATGAGCTGGGGACAACCTCTTTAGATGCTGTCTATCACTGCTGATTATGTGCTCTCTTGTGAAAATGTCTAATTTCCACTGATACAGAAATTATGTTGAAAACGTTGTCAAACTATATGTTCTCGACACAAATTTCTTTCATACGAAATTGGTTGATAACTACCTATCAGATTTTATCACATGCGGATATACCAATTGACATTTTCATTTCAAACCCAGATAAATCCAAACAGAAGATCTATCAGATGGATTGGATTGATAATCGTATTAAATGTCTACAATACAAAGCAGCTATTAGTCAGCAATTTCCTCCCAAATCAAGAGGAGTGATGGAGAGGTATTTATCTAAAGCACCATCCATGCACTATAGACATTCAATTATGCGTTTTCGTTGTCATATATGGCTGACCAGAGATCTATTATGTTTACGCCAAGTATTGGCCATGGATCAAAATGTCTGCCGTTCTGCAATAAATGTGATACTCCTGAAACACTTGAACACCTGATTGCTCATTGCCCTATTTTACTCACTAGGAGGCAACAACACTTCTCCAAATTCTGTCAATATTTTGGGATGATGGATCAAAATCAGTGCAGTCTTTTATCTTTGGTTCCCCACATATGTCTCTTCAGCTCGCCACTGTACATTATTTGATCTCATTGCAACTGGATCTAAATTCATTCTAAAACTAATGTCAATTATGAGGCTATGCTATCAGAGGTTGATGATAACTTGGCTTATTTTTCAGAGGGACATAAAGATGGAATGAAATAATTTTTCTTTTTACTGATAGAGTCATGATCGATATCAACATAGGCTGCAGTTGTTTGATATAGTATTTTGTTAGGATTTATTTTTTAATCTTCTTCTTTATTCTTTTGAAATGATGAATTGAAGAATGTATAATTCAGAAATGTAAACATGATAATATCAATTGTTTTATGTTATTGTTTTCCTTCTTGTAATTCTATGTTATATGTTACATGTTATTCCTTGTTAATTGTATTAATTTTATGATAAATTGAAAGTTGATTTCATTCTGCTGTATCAATAAAAACATTTTTTAAAAATTCTTATCCTGTGCAGCACAATGTTCTCTTTACTTGAGAACCTCTTTGCATTCCTCCTCACAGCTTCTTTGTACAAATCAAAAACAAAGAGGTGATGGCTGGAAGGTTTAGAATGAATCTTAACCACTGGCATTGCTCGGGGCAACCCTCCAGACCATCGTTCGTCACCTGCCAAGCCATTACAGAAGGGGAAAGACCATATGCAAATCAGGCTTGGTCCCACCCCAAAAGGGGCATTCCAGCCCGAACTGCAAGGTCACATCCCTTCTGCACGAGACCACAAGCATCCCCAAACATGTTTCGCCCTTGTTGGGGCTCATAAGTGAGGAGTAGCTTGGGTCTCTAGGCCCAACAGGCACGGGACCCACGTCTGGGCATACCCGTCCCACTAGGGGTGACAAAGCAAAAACAAAGAGGTGATGGCTGGAAGGTTTAGAATGAATCTTAACCACTGGCAATGCTGTGGGCAACCATCAAGACCATCGTTCTTCGCCTACCAAGCCATTACAGAAGGAGAAAGACCATATGCAAATCAGGCTTGGTCCCACCCCAAAAGGGGCAGTCCAGCCCGACCATCCCTTCTGCACGAGACCACAAGCATCCCCAAACATGTTTCGGCCTTGTTGGGCCTCATCAGTGAGGAGTAGCTTGGGTCTCTAGGCCCAGCAGGCATGGGACCCACGTCTGGGCATACCCATCCCACTCGGGGTGACAAAGCAAAAACAAAGAGGTGATGGCTGGAAGGTTTAGAATGAATCTTAACCACTGGCATTGCTCTGGGCAAACCTCCAGACCATCGTTCTTCACCTGCCGAGCCATTACAGAAGGGGAAAGACCATATGCAAATCAGGCTGAAATGTAAAGCCTCACCAGGTTATAATATATCAATTCATTATCAATACATTTGAATAAAAATGCAACCTTATATACTATATGTATATTCTATTCTAATGCATACAATGCAGTTTAAGATAATCTAGTAGTTCTGTAGCTAACTTGCAAGATAAACAATATATAGACAAACATGACACACAGCACAGGGACTAACACAGACACCGGGGGGGGTGGGGAATGGGTTCCTTATATATATATATATATATATATATATATATATATATATATATATATATATATATATATATATATATATATATATATATATATATATAATTCTAGTCTTGATTAGGTATTGCATTATTTAAATAATCTACAAAAGATTTCCATTTCAATAGATGTTTATGCATCAAGGGTCTAGATATTGCGTTACATTTTTCCATCCTGTGAATATTACAAACTGAGTTCCACCATAATTTAGAGTGTACACCTTTGAGATGTTTCCAGTTTGATGTAATCGTCTGGATGGGAATAGCAAAGAATAAGTCAAACAAATAACCATCGTTTTTACGAATAGCAGGTTGGATTATTTCGCTCCCAAGATACACAACTTCAAGGGACATACAGAACTGATGTTGGGGTGGAAAATGTGGCGTCGAGCGTGTCGGATGATGGAGGACCCATTCCCGTGCTCCCCGCAAGTACCGCTGGTCGCTTTAGCAGGAGGGGACAAGCAGCTGAGGGTGATTATCAGAACGGTGTCCAGTCAACTCGTCGAAAAAAACTGGTCGACTGCAATTTGGTCGACGCAATTTGGTCGAAAACCAAATGGTCACATTTTTTTTTTATTTATATATTTATTTTTCGGGTTTTCGTTTAGTTAAAAAAGGGGTTTTTAGAGAAAAAAAGGGGGTTGAGGGGGGACCCCCCCCCCCAAAAAAAAGGGTTAAAATAAAAAAAAAAAAATTTCGACCATTTGGTTTTCGACCAAATTGGTTCGACCATTTGTCTGGTCGACCAATTTTTTTCGACCAAATGTCTGGCAACCATCAGAACCTACTGGGAATCGGTGGGGCTGGTAATGTTAGGGGACATCTGGCAAGAGGGGACCATTAGAGATTTCGAAGAATTTGGGGAGGAGGTGGGATTACATACTGGCCAATATGTTACATACCCTAGGATGTTTCAGAAAATTTGGAAAACCTGGCCTGAAACAGTGTTGGCAGAGGAACCAGATGCTACTGTGGGGGCAATATATGACATATCGGAAGGGGGGCATGAGATTTCTAGATTGTATGAGATGGTGATGACCAAGGTGGGGAAGGAAATGACACATTTGAGACTTGATTGGGAGGAGGAGGTGGGGGTCCCAATGGGAGGTGGGATGTGGGAACGCACCCTGGGATATCGCAAAAAAGTGTCAAGAAACGACAGACTTAAACAAATACAGCGGTACATAACGCATAGAGCATACATGACCCCTCTGAGGATATCCAAGTTCCGAAACGCTGGGCGACAGGCGTGCCCTAAGTGCGACATGGAAAACACTGACATGACACATATGTTTTGGTCATGCCCAGTAATCGAATGTTTCTGGGGTGAAGTGGCACACAAATTAGCGACAAAAGGGGTCACGCTTGTCATAGATACGGCCTGGGCCTGCTTGCTGGGAGGGTTCCCCAGACCACAGAAACTTAAACATGTTAAGAAACTGAGAAACTTGGCATACGTGTTAGCAAAACGGAGGATCACCATGGGATGGAAGAAGTGCCACAAGCCACGGGTGGAGGTATGGTGGAAGGAGTTACAGAACTGGGCGGAGGCCGAAACAGTAGTATGCCAGGAGGCGAGCAGCATGAGTGGGGAGGAAGAAGTGGGTACCTTGATGGCATGGAAATTATTAATAGCGGAACTGTTCGGATCTATATCAGACCCAACGGAATCCGAGGATAGTGAGACCCGGCCACATGTAGCAGATGTTGAACGCGGAGTACAAATAGGCTCATAATGGAAGGTGGGACTTGGGGAGCAGTGGCAAAATAGAAATGCAAATAGTGTTTAATGGAATTGTTGTAAACTACACTGCGTGTTGGGTTTGTTTGTATTGTTGTTTGGTTTGAATAAAATTAATTAAAAAAAAACTGTATTTGAAAAATGTATCGAAGGATTTCTCCAATCTTTTTCCAGAAAGCATTAACATAGTAACATTCAAAGATCATATGCTTAAAGGATCCCTGAGATCTTGCACAAGTCCAACAATTATTATCTTGAGAAATTCAACATCTAAAGAGCATTAGTGGTGTTATAAACACTCTGTGGTGACAGAAATATAACGTTTGCAGAAGGCTGGCCGTGACAATTACCTTAGACATACTTGTCCATATATACGAGACCATCTAGATTGTAATATGTTGGGAAGGCAGTCTTGATTCCAAGCTTCTTGACATTTAAATAGAACACCATCAGTTAATAAAGAGGAACATGCTTTGTAAAACATGGACACAATATCATTAGGATTGGATAAATGGAGTAATCTTTGAGCTTGAAAGTGATTAGAATTAGATAGCAACAATTCATAGTTTTCCATAATCGCATTAATTAAACTAATATATTTCAGGATAAAGGTTCTTGGGGCTTGCAATTTCTTTGTAAACTCATCAAATGTTAGGAGGTTTCCTTGGACAAATAATTGTCCTATATGCTTGATTCCTAAATCAAGCCATGGTCTCCAACAAATGACTCTCTTTTAAATTTTAATTAGGGGATTCATCCATATATATTGGGATATAAACTGAGAATTATCTGTTTGAGGCAGAATTAAATATGAGCGTAAGTACTTAATAGATATATCAATACTGCTGCTAGGAAAACATCTCTTATAATTATTAATATAAGAACAGCCTAAGAGGGCATGAGGTGAGACCATAGCCTTTTCTACGTGCAACCAGTTAGGTATATCGATATCATTTAGAGAGAAGCATAACCGAGTCTGTTTTAGTAAGAAGGCACAGTGATATTTTCTATAATCTGGAAATCCCACTCCTGCCTTGGATTTAGGTTTTTTAAATTTATATAACAAAATCCTTCTTTTCTTCTTACCCCATATAAATTTAAGGATATAAGAGTCTAAAGAATGAAAGAAAGATGTAGGAATAGGCACAGGAAGCATATAAAGAAAATATAATATAACAGGTGACAACATCATTTTAACCGTTTCTAATCTTCCCCACCATGAAATATAGAGTGGTGACTATCTATTAGTTAGCTCCTTCACTTTGGTAATGATGTTGGCTGTGTTAAGTTTATTGATTTTCTTAATTGAAGATGAAATTTGAATGCCTAAGTACTTAATATCTGTTGGGCACCATTTCATTTCACAAGAGTAGAGCAATGATGACTTGTACAGTGTACGTTAAGAGGTAGTATTTCGGACTTGTCGTATTAAGTTTGTACCCTGATGCATGGGAAAAATGTGGGATGATACAATTTAAATGTTGTACGCACATTTCAGAAGTTCTTAATAAAAGTAACACATCATCAGCATAGACTGCTGTATTGATCTTAATGTCTTTAAACTGTATGCCAACTATGTTATCATCTTGTCTAACTGCTTCTAGGAATGGTCCTAATGCTAATATAAACAATAAAGGGACAGCCCTGATGGGTACCTCTATGTAAAGGGAATAATTGGGACATTTGACTATTAACATAGATTGATGTTTTGGGATTAGAATATAAAACACTAATCATAGATATAAACAAATCAGGGATTTCATGCCAAGAGAGGGCTTTAAACATATAGTCCCATTCGACTCTATGAAACGCCTTCTCTGAATCTAGCATTATTGCCATTGGTGAATAGTCTAATATTTGCAGAGGACACCCTTCCTTTCACATACCCTACCAGGTCATTCTTAATCAAATTAGGAAGAAGGGGGCTGAGTCTGTTGGCTAAAATGTTCGCAAATATTTTACAATCTGTGTTTATAAGGGAAATAGGTCTATAATTTTGGCCTAATTCAGGGTCTTTATTAGGTTTGGGGAAATACTATCAGCATGGCTTCTGAAAAGGAACCAAAGGCTTGTTTATTAGTAATAAAGTATTTGAATAATTCATTAAGCTGGGGAACCAATGTATCTTTAAAGTGGGTGAAATAATCAATAGAAAATCCATCTGGGTCTGGAGCCTTGCCCTTTTTGAGATTCTTAATGGCGTTATGGATTTCACTGAATGATATGGAGTCATTTGAAGATTTGAAGTTTGACATAGTGTAAGCCTTACGATAAATATCATTAAGGAAATCAGAAGTATGGGTATTCTCT
Organism: Ambystoma mexicanum; assembly: GCF_040938575.1. Lineage (NCBI taxonomy): Eukaryota > Metazoa > Chordata > Amphibia > Caudata > Ambystomatidae > Ambystoma > Ambystoma mexicanum. Next base: position 469,942,633 of record NC_090922.1, read on the forward strand.
GGAGATTTGTCCGAGGAATATAGGTGCTGATAACATTTTGAGAAAACTTGCATAATGTCTTTATCTGACATGACTCTGGTGCCATTTTGATCCTTAATAACCGTGATTTTTGCTTTATCTTTTTTGAACTTGAGATAGGATGCCAATGCTTTGCCTGATTTATTCGAAAACATAAATCTTAGATTTATATTTTAAAAGATTGGCACACAAGTATTCAGTGGTTAGATTATTATATTGTATTCTGAGTTTAATGATATTTTGATGAGTCAGGGAAGAGTTGGCATGACTATACTGTGATTGTAAGATTTTAATTTGTTTGAGAATATCATCCATTTCTTTTTTAAGTCTTTTCTTTTAGGCTGCCATGTAGGAGATAATATGTCCCCTCATTGTTGTTTTAAAGCAGTCCCATTTATTATGAATCGGGGTATCATTAGGAGAGTTCTCTGCAAAAAGAATGAATGTTGCTGATGAATACATTACACAAAATCTTCATCCTTTAAAAGGGCAGAGTTGAATCACCATCTATTGGATTTATGTGTGTTTTGAGCAGTGGATAGTTTGATCTGGACCAACGCATAGTCAGATAAAATGATATGTTCTATTCTTGCCTCTATTAGATAATTCGTCAGAGATTTAGATATGAAAATGTAATCAATCCTTGATAGTGAGTCTTGAGGAGGGGAAAGAAATGTGTAATCTAAATCCGAGGGATGAATAATGCGCCAGGCATCCATGAGTCCTAAATCTGACACAAAATTAGTAAATTGAAGGTGAGACCTGGTTATTCTAAATCGAGGTTGTCCAACATACGGCCCTCCAAGCCATTTGATGTGGCCCGCGGGGCTCAAGAGAGTCTGTGGATGCGATTCATTTATTTATTTATGCAATGTTTGTCGGGTATGGTACCCGACCAACATTGCAGAAATAAATAAATAAATCTGGTTGTGGCAAAAGAGCGGGACGTTGGGAGGACTGTTACTGCCTCTGGTGACCCCTGCAAGGAGGCACCAGAGGCAGTTACAGGCCTCAGCCACGGCCCGGTTTATTTATTTATTTAGGCAATGATTGTCGGGTCCGTGGACTCGATTAATTTATTTATTTCTGCAATGTTTGTGGTACCAAACATTGCAGAAATAAACAAATTAATAAGGTCCATGGACCCGACAAACATTGCCCAAATAAATAAATTACTGCCCACTGCAAGGGGGCACCAGAGGCAGTTACAGGCCTTAGCCACGGCCCTATTTAGTTATTTATTTGGGCAATGTGTTTCGGGGCCGTGGCCGAGTGTGTCTTTGTCTCTGCACCAATGACTTTGCCCAGATTACCAGGGCTCAAGTCGAGGGTACGTGGGTGGACTGAGTCCACCCACATTTTAAGAGGGTGGACTCAGTCCCATTGAACCAGAACCATCAGATTTGCAGGCTGGATAACTCACCACTGCACTAAATAACCTGGTGAAAAACGACTAAGGTGAAATGTCCAATTTCGGTACTGAAAAATTCAGGGAAAACCTTTGTATTGGTTCTTGGAGTTTACATGTGCACATTTTAACGTGTTGATTTTATGGAAGGTGAATGCCTTTTGTCTTATGCAATTTGGGTGGTTGTGAAAAGCCAATTTAATGAAATATGCATATTTCAATTTGAACTGCAAATTTCTGAAGTCACATCACATTGCAAAAGAGTTTACCTTTTTGATATGCGGGCCGAGCCATGTGCAAATGGGCGGAGTCGTGTGTGACTGTGGGCGGGGCATACATCTCAGGGTTTTTGATTTTCAAATGGAGGCAGCCACGGCTTGGTTTATTTATTTATTTGGGCAATGTTTGTCGGGTCCGTGGACCCGATTAATTTATTAATTTCTGCAATTTTGGTACAGGTATCCGACCAACATTGCAGAAATAAATACATTAACCGTGTCATGGCAGAGGGGCGGGACGTGGGGAGGACTGTTACTGCCTCTGGTGACCCGCATAAGGGTACACCAGAGGCAGTTACATGCCTCAGCCGTGGGCTGTTTTATTTATTTATTTTGGCAATGTTTGTCGGGCCCGTGTCTTATGCCTGACTCCCACATGTCGGCTGTGAGGAGCCATCGTGAACCACACACTATGCCCGGTTTGCCACTCCGCGTTAAATGGGTAGAGGAAGGAGATGGCCCGTTGTGGTTTGGCCGACTGGAAGCCTGACCGCAGGTAAAGATCCCAAGAGGGAACACTGCAAACACAGTTTGCTGCAAAATTACCCATGCCCTTTCCTGGCCTCATGGAGGCTGGGCATGGGGACCCTGGCCCTAAATGTTGTCGGGTAAGCAGAGGCTGGCCGTACCTCTTACGGAGCATGTGGCCGTAGGCCAGCCATGTGGAGTCTTGGATATCCGGGTGCTGGCCACATCTTCTAGAGTTGGGAAATGTGAAGTATCCACAGTTGCCTCTGCCAGGTTTTACCTTCAGACCTTTTCGCCCTTTCACCAGCACTACAGGCCCAGTGTGCCACGAAGGGCAGGCTTCAGCAATTCTGTTCCGCCCAGGTCCCTGCGGGGAGGCCCAACCGATTAATTTATTTATTTCTGCAATGTTGGTCGGATACAGGTACCTGACCAACATTGCAGAAATAAATACATTAACCGGGTTGTGGTAGCAGTGGCGTCACCATTAACACAGAAGTAATGAATGTGTGTTACAGAGATAAGCTGGCATATGTTTTGGGCACACTGCACATGCTCAGGCTGCATCAATCATGCTTTGTACAGGACAATGCTGGCCTAAATTGGGAACAGCCAGCCAACATGTTGTTACAGAGGCATATTTTGGGCACAACCAGCATGCCAATATGTTACATCAGTGACAGTGCTGTCTTACACTGTGGACACATTGATCATTAAAATGTGTTGTGTTCTACAATGTTCTTGTCTGCTGCTGGTGACAAGGAATGTACATGTTCCCCTTTAGAACTGATTGTAAACTTATGGTTTTTTTGGTTACTTTTCCTGCTGTAAAATGCACCATTTCAGCCCCATATTTGGAAAACAAATCTGTGGGGGCCCCCCACAACCCTCTCTAGATCCTTATAGCGCCCTCGCAACGCTTCGTCACCCCCACTATTTCAGAGAAATATCAACACATACACACTGGAAGAAATCACAAGAAACTAACCTTTGATCACTGCTCTGGACACCAAAATCTATCTTTGGGACTGCATGGCTATCACTGCCTGTGAGGCTATTGTGTCAAAGGTCACACACCATCGCTTTTTAATATACAGCTTTGGTTGAAGTTATTGACTTTTGACTCGCTGGTCCACCGGGTGACAAAAAGTTAATGCTTCGGCCCCTCATTTAAAAAGGTTGGACAAGCCTGTTCTAAATCATACATTAGATTTTTTATCGAGTATAGGGTCTATGATTTCATTGAAATCTCCACAAACAATTAAATTATTGGGACAAGATTTAGATATGTGATTTCTTAAATTAGTCCAGAAACCTGGGTCAGCAGTAATGGGGCCATAAACATTAAGAATAGAGTATTCTATGGAGTCAATGAGGATTTTAATTAGGACCCATCTTCCGACATTATCTGTCTCTGTGGATAATATCTTACATTGAAAGTGTTTGTTGATAAGAGTGATCACTCCGTTCTTCTTCCCATCTGCTGCACTTGAGAAAACATGGCCTACCCATAATCTCTTCAATTTGGCTGCCTCATCTTGTGAGAGATGGGATTCCTGTATGCAAGCTATGACTGGTTTCATTCTATTGAGGTGTGAAAGAGTTTTTTGACGTTTGACTGGGTTATGTAATCCTTTGACATTCCATGTTACAATGTTAATGTCAAAGAAGTTACAATAAAATGATTATGTGTAAAATAGTCGTTCTAGTCATAAGCAAGTGATCTAAGAAGCTGGAGGGATTGGAACAAGAGGGAATGGGGAAGACAAACATGAAAAACATGGAGTTTTGCAAAATACATAAAAGCAAACTTGTAAATGAAGTAGTAGTGGCTAACTGGATACAGCCACTCCAATCCATGTTGAAAATAGAGTCAATAATGGGCGGGGGAGGAGCACCTAATACAGATGTACCTCTCTGTGCCCCTTTCCGACAAAGAAATCATTGTAAACGAACGCCTTCCGCGCTCAACCTATATTCAGCTGTGCAGTCTGGAGGTATCCATCTCTTCTTTCTTGTGACTTTGAATGAAACTGTATAGGTCCATTGGTTCTTGAAATGTATACATCTGGCCATTAAGTGTGACTTTAAGGGATGCAGGATGTATGACCCCATATCTGAGGTTGAGCTGCCTCAATGCTGGTCTAAAGGCTAACAGTTCTTTCCTTCTAGCTGCTGTAATATTCGACGCATCTTGGGTGACAAACATTTTGGTGCCTTCCCATATAAGAGTCTTCTTTGTTTTAACTCTTTCCATTATGAGTATTACATGGGTATAATCCAATAGGGCTAAGATCAAGTTTCTTGGTGCATTGCGAGAGGGATTTCTCGGCCCAATGCGGTGAGCTCTCTGGATATTGAATTGTGAAGATGAGGGTAGATCCAGGAGAGTTGGAAGAATGTGGTAAAAGAACTGGGTGGGGTTATCATTTTCCATATTTTCAGGAAGACCAACTATACGTATGTTGTTCCTCCTATTTCTATTTTCTAAGTTTTCAGTCTGTTTTTGCAAGGATAGAACTGAATTCTCCAGAAACCGCACCTTCCCAGCAACATCCTCGGCATCACTTACTCTTCTTTCCACTTCTGATATTCTGGATTCGAATGTGGACCACTTGTCATCAAGCATTTGTAGTTTGGCCGTTGTGGCTTCCATAAAGGGTTTAAGTGACTTGATTTCCATTAGGATGGCATTCACAACTGGATCTAGTCAATCCTCCTTAGGTGTGGGAGAGTCACTCTTCTGTCATTTGAGAGCATTGCTGATAGATGGGGATATTATTTCCCCTTTTTAGAAGACATGTTGAGGTAGGATTGATGCTCCTGGGCTAGTAGAATTCTTGAACAAAGACGGAAAGAGTTCCCTTTTGTAATAAGACAAAGGGGGTCATTAAGAGTTGGGCGGTAAGGGTTAACGGTCACCGGTAATAATGCTGGTGCCGGCAAACCCTTACCGCCCTATTCCGAGGTCCCTTAGCAGCAATTTGCGGGCCCCGTTATTAGCACCTTCCCCATTCCCATTGAGCCCTATCGGGGCTCAAACGGGAATGGGGAATGGTTAACTGAATGGGGATTTAACGGGTCTGCATAGGTCAGAATGTCCCGGTAAGTCCCCATTCAGCCAGACCGGACCCGGACCCAGGTTTGGAGGTAGCCATGGCGCTAATAGCGCCATGGCTACCTCCAAACTCGTAATGACCCCCAAAGAGTCATCTATACCCCCTTATAGGTCACTATGGAGTTGCTTTTTACTAAAATCTTGGCTTGAGCTAACTAGATGAAGGAGTCTTTAATTTCCTTGTTGATGGTAGAGGTTAATTCCTAAAACCTAATATCCACTAATCAGGCAGCAGAAATGCAGAGCTAGTTTGGCTCTTACAAATTAGTTATGACGACTTCATGACAATCCAGGTTGTGTGTATCACATATGTAGAGAAAAGCCCTCCAAGAATTTAATTTATTCCATTGTCAACCTGTTACTGGTATTGACTAATACTTATATGGAGCAATGCTTCATGGATTTAAGAGGATTGTCAGTCACACATGCGCATATAAGCACCTCACAAGCTAATATCTATGAGGTATCGACGTTCCTTATTAGATTTCCGGAAGTCCATATTCACAATTTAATTATAATTACAAACAGGTTAATCACCGTAAGTATGAGTAAGAAATGGTCCTCAGCACTTAATTTCCTTTATGAGATCATACTGTATAAAGGAGTTATAAAATAACTCTGTATTTCATTATGGGAGTCTTTTCATATATTTGATTTGTCCTGCGGTGTTATGTATTAAAACAGTGCTTTTGTGGAGGTTTACCTGTGTCGTGAAGCAAACATGCTTCCCAACGACTTCGGGATCTCCGAGCCCCGAACGCTGATCAGCTGACGCGGCAAGCAGCTTCAGATGCAGCGCAACTCCGCTGCGTCACAGGCCGTGCCTCCTCACGACGCCACTCCTCTGTATTTCCTCATACACGGTCGCTGAGCTCCTACAAAGCAACGGCAGCATGTAATGGTCCCACCACTAGTAAGTAATACACTTTATATTCGTGCAAGTTAGTGCCTGCACAAAATCAGTATCTCAGATAGATGTTTATACATATCAATTAGTGTTGACAAGCAAAGAGGAATACCGAAGGGACAGAGAAGTTTCTATCTGGCCCTACCTCTCTAAATCACTAGCAGGTGGTAACCAGTTTCCTTTGTACTTCTTTTTGGAGGAGACCTACTTGATTATTGGACCTCCAAAGAATACGAGGCTGCTACAGGATTCGGACTTGAAAAGTGCATATTGCGCTGAGACCAGCGCTTTATTTATTTTATGTACAATGTTTATAATGCGCGAATCAGGCCCAGAGGTATTGAAGCGCAGAACATAAAATGAACGTAAAAAAGAGAAGTTGCTTGGAATAAAATGCAGGGAAATGAAAACGTTTTCAGCTTTTTTCTAAACACTAAAATGGAAGGGGTTAATCTGAGATCAGAGGGAAGATTGTTAAAAAAGCGTAGAATATAAACCGAACAACGTGTTTGCAAGTTCTGAGCAGACTGGCTATATAATTTTTAGGCGAAAAAATGTCTTTACATCTGCACCGCCTAAAACGTGAAATATGTCAACCAAATAAGGTGGTTGAGAAAGAACAATTGCTTTGTAAGGCAGCCAGAACCTGGAAGCCAACAGAAGTCAGTGAAGTGCAGACACAATATTTGAAATTGGATCATACTTTCTTTTGCCGGCAACAAGTCTTGCTGCAGCGTGAAAGAGGGTCTAAGGAAGAAGCACCAGAGAGAATTGCATTGCCACCATCACTGTGGGAAAGCACCAAATCCAGTACAACAGATCGAAAAAGCTCTGAAGGACTAGAACGCTTAATACGTCTAAGTAGTGGCATTTTGAAGTTGGATTTCACGATAGTATATACTTTCATGGTCAGCCTATCACCAGCGTAGAAGCGAAGGTATTTTACTGCTTGAGAGAGCTTGAATGAGTTATCAAAAGAAGGCAATGTAGAGAACCAGAGTTGGACGGAAGAACATTTATTAGGACCAGCAAAGAGAATAAACTCTGTTTTCGAAGCATTGGATTTTAAATTAGTGTGGCACACCCAAGCCTCAATGTCTACTAGCCACCATTTTGAAAATAGATATATCAGCTTCGGAAGAAATGTTCAATTAAAGCTGGATGTCGTCAGCATATTGGTAAATATTAATCTTCTATGTATTTATTGACTATATCACCTGAGGGCTCAATCTAAAGATTTGTATGAATGGGCAGGAGAATCGGCCCCTGTGGAACCCCATTTGGGACTGGAAGAGTGGAAAAACACATAAGACCAGAAAAGATACTGTGCCTGTGTGATGAAAGCTAAGAGGCAAACCAATCCGGTACCACAGCTCCTAGGCCCACCACACCTCCTAAGCCCACCACACCCCCTAGGCCCACCACACCTCCTAGGCCCACCACACCTCCTAAGCCCACCACACCCCCTAGGCCCACCACACCTCCTAGGCCCACCACACCTCCTAAATCCACCACACCCTCTAGGCCCACCTCATCTCCTGGGCCCACCACACCTCCTAAACCCACCACACCCCCTAGGCCCACCACACCCCCTAGGCCCACCACCCCTCAAACCCACCACACTGCCTAAGCCCACCACACTTCCTAGGCCCACCACACCTCCTAGGCCACCACACATCCTAAGCCCACCACACCCCCTAGGCCCACCACACCCCCTAAGCACACCACACCCCCTAGGCCCACCACACCTCCTAAGCCCCCCACACCCCTTAGGCCCACCACACCTCCTAAGCCCACCACACCCCCTAGACCCACCATACATCCTAAACCCACCACACCCCATATGCCCACCACACATCCTAGGCCCACCACACCTCCTAAACCCACCACATCCCCCAGGCCTGCCACTCCTCCTAGGCCCACCACACCTCCTATGCCCACCACACCTCCGAGGCCCACGACACCTCCTAGGCCCACCACACCTCCTAAGCCCAACACACCCCCCAGGCCCATCAAACACCCTAGGCCCACAACACCTGCTAGGCTCACCACACACCCCAGGCCCACCGCACCTCCTAAGCCCACCACACCCCCAGACAAGACAAGGAAGGGTTGACAGGAAGAGGACAAAACAACGATCTTGCTAGGCCTTGTGTCATTCAGATCGTGCAAGTGGGAGGAGGAGGAGGGAAGAGGAGAAGTGCCAGGGGGGAATGAGAGGGTAGGGTGCAGTGGCAAAAAAAGTGTTGGGCTGCAGATACAGTCCCTAAGTGGATGGGACGCCCAGAGGCAGTGCAAGGGGCTACTTGTCATGCTGGAGCCTGGTGTCGTGAGGTTCAGAGGGTGGTCAGGTAACCCGTTAGCGCAGCAGACAGGAGCATCAGCAGGGGAGAGATAGAGAGAAAGCAGAAGCCAAAAGGAAGGTCTTGAGTTGCTTCCGCAATCTTAGGTGGGGCTGCTCAAGTTTGGGAGAGGCAGGGAGGCTTTTCCAGAGGCAGGCCCCAGCCGAGGATAGATATCTACCCCACACTCTCTGCCTACAGAAGTGTCTGATCCTCAGAGAGTTGGAGGTGGATGAGCGAAGGGCTCAAGAAGGAAGATGGTTAGGAAGGGAGAGGTTGGATGTATTGTGGTCCCGGGCCCCAGAAAGCCTTGTGGATGATACGGAGGATCTTGAACTTGATCCTTTCAGCCACCAGGAGTCAGTGGAGAGATTTCAGAGCTGGAGAGATACGATCCCTGGGCTTGAGGCCAAGGACAAGTCTCTGAGTCCTGTTCTGGATTAGTTGCAAAGGACGAAGAGCAGAGGCAGGCAGATTTAGAAAGAGGCTGTTGCAATAGTCCAACCTAGAGAGAACCAGGGTGTGGTGTGCCTCATGGACACCACCTTAATTATTATATCTCCATCAAATAATGACAGGAAAGAGCCTGCATGTCTGAACTTCTTAATTCTCATATCATAACTGACTCCTCTCCATGCCATTCCTTCCCAGGCTCTACCCTCAACAGTCCACATTCTATTCAGCTATACAACACCTCCCCCTTGCTTATCAGAGAAGTTCACTCTCCCCATCAGTCTGACAGGTTCACCTCTACATTTGTTCAATGAGGCGTACAGGCTTGCGTATAGTCCTTTGAGAGCGCCTACTACCAAACAAGGTGGCGAATGTCCAAAGTCTTCAAGTGACAGGAGATTGACAGGTTCTTCACTCCTCCTTCCCCATACAGTTCTTCATTTGAGTCATCCTGTGACATAACCCCTACAGGTTCCTCGTTTCTCCCTGTTTCTTCTTCTGACTCCTCCTGGGACATTGCATGAAAAAACAAATCATCCTCTATCTTCCCTGTTACTGCAAAATCCTCTTTCACAACAGGCGCTATGGGCCTTTTGACAGCCATGACTGTTAATGACTCTGGGCCATGGCTGGATCCCACCTTCCTCCATTGTTTCTGCCTGCTTAATACAACTTCACTTACACTCACTAGCTTCTGATTTTATTCCATTTTCCACTTTCGGGTTATCCAATCCACATTAGCCTGCAGCCTTCTTTCTTCCATGACCATGTCCCCCTCCCATTTCCAAAATGCTTCGTAGTCAGATCCTTTCTTTTATTTAGTTTTACTCCTTTGGTACTTCGCAGCTGGGACTGGCGCATTTTCACATAGCTACTAGCCCTAGGCTCTATGTTCTCCTTCTCCCAGTACAATCTTGCATCAGCAAATCTCACCATGCCACACTTCCTTCTTGGTAGCAATTGTACACTGGATCTCCATGTTGCCAATATTGGAGCCTCTTCTTTGCACATGATCCAGAAATTATTTCTCTGTCCACATCTCACACACATCCGACCAATAGCTGGACATCTTCCTCTGTGCTGGAAATGCAATCCACATCTGTAGCACTTCTTCTCCAGTTGACTCCTATCTGTACCATACCATGCACTTTGCTGGGTGAACAGGTCTGAACATCGGGATTGTCTTTGTTTATTAGCTCTGATAATGGTATTCAACTCACTTCTGTTTTCCATCCTGGCCACCTGCCTTTCTATTCTTTCATATACTCGTGCTAACTCCAAGACTTCCTTTAATGTGAGAGGCACTCTTAGAAGATGTCTTCGAAGTTCTGATGACGTACAGCCTTCAATGATTCTCAGCCTAATTGCCTCATCATCACTAAAGCTTGCGAATTCGCAATATTCTGCCTTTCTCTTCAATCGTAATGCAAATTGGTCATTTGTTTCATGTGAACTCTGTGTGCACTGGTTGAATGCATACCGTTCATAGTCCCGATTGGGAGAGACTACCAAACGTTCACCAATTGCAGAGACCAATTTTTGATATGTTGGTCTTTCCTGAGCTGGAATGCTCATCACCACATTTTTCACCTCCTTTCCTACCAAATTCATAAATGTGTCCATTTTGTTTGAGGCATCCTGGTTTCCTGCTGCTTTCAAGAAGTTCTCAAACTCTTCCATCCATTCCTGCCATCGTTGCCCCTGATCTTCCTGTGGCTTAAGTACAAATGGGTCAGGGCAATGTAGATAGCCCACCGGAATCCCACTTGTAATATTCAGGAACATGGTTATTCACTTCTGGCAGTTGTTTTGCTCTTTTTTTTACCAGCAACTACCACCTACCCATGCACACCGTAGTTGCCCTTGTTGCTTGACTGCACAATATTCCTTTATCGGTCGATATTATTTCATCTGGGCAACTTTCATTTGTCCAGTTCTATTTTGTTGATCTTGTCGTCTTTGTTTTGTCTACCCAGAGGTACCCAGTTCACAGTGTCTGTGCAGTATGTTAAGACATTATTGAAGTGTTGCAGTCTCTATTCTGTCCAGGATGGGAGACCAATTTCCTAGCAGTAATCTTCTTTTAACACTCCACTACTTCCCTTAGAGACCTTTGGCCTTGCAGCTGAAAGCCATGTTAACATGTATTTGTGCTTATGATACTGTGTGAAAAGATGATTCCTTGCACTTCTTGAATACAATTTTGGATGCACTAACAGCAAAGATCTGTGGTGAAAAATTAATTGGAGGCTGTACAAGTTGTTGGTATTCTTCACCTTTGCTGTTACTGTATTGCTCTTCTACTCTTCGTTTTGTGTTCAGGTTTCCTGGTTCTTTCTTTACACTATGCTCACTTATTTCTTTCTTTCTTGTTGTATGAACACTCTGTTTTAATGTCTGTGCAATATCATGAATATCTTCCAGTATTGTTCTTGCTTTATTCTATCTTAATGTTTATTTGGTTGCAGTCAACCTGTTGCACCAACTTTCTGATTGTTCTTTGGATAATGTTGCTTATTTGTCTTGCATTCATTTCTTTGTGAAATTCCAGCATATCATTTTGCTTGCATTAATTTGTTATGTTTTATTTATATTTGCTGTCTGTTAATTATGCTTATTGTGCCACTGGAATAATATATTTGTGGATAATCCAGACATCCTTTGTAATTTACTCCAGCTATATTTATAATGTTCGCTTTCATTCTGTTTCATCAAAACGTTTTGTTTCGGCTACCGTATCATGAATCATGTTGCCATGACAGCCTTTACAATTTTCTTCGGCTGTACACAAACATGGCGGCACGTTTTTGAACGTTCTTAAGTCCTTTCCTCTGATGTGCTTGACGTCTCTTCATACGTTAGCCATATCCTACCTGGCGCTCACGCTACACCCTCAAGTAAGTTCGTTGCTGCCTGGGTTTTGAAATATGCGTTCCTCTTTTTTTCTTTCTCACCCCTCCTGAACTAATGTCCGTGTTACCAAAAATATCTGTTACACTCATGTAATTATGCTAGTCACCCTTTAATGCTTCCACTAATATCTGTTTCTACGTGTGTTATGGCATTCTAGCATTACCACCTAGTTATATGATTGCGACTCCTGGCCCCGTTACGCCGCGCATCTTACCACATCATTCTTTGCTCCATCCTTTATTTGGTTGCACTCACACCACATCGCTTTCCTTTCAATGCCTTCCTTTAGTTTTGCTTCATAGAGTCCCAGCCAGTGACTCTGACACCTCCAACAGTCTTAGACTAATATCACAGTTCCAGTTTTTTCTTTTTTTTTTGAAAAATGCCTTTCCTGCACAACAGCCCGTTGATAATCTTCTCCTTCATGTATTCATGGATGCCATATTAGCAAGTCATACAAGTCAATTCCACACAATGTTGCTCCTCTGTTCTTACTCTTTCCTTCCTTTGGCTTCTGTTTCCTTTATCTTTATTTCTGTCTTCTTATTAGCCACTTCCACTGTACCTTTTCAAATAGTTTCACAGGCTGCTTTCTCTTGACCATCTCTATAGCTCATCAGTGTTCCAGTGTGTCAGTCACTACCTCATCGCCAATTGTTGTGTGCCTCATGGACACTACTTTAATTATTATACCTCCATCAAATAATGACAGGAGACAGTCTGCATGTCTGAACTCCTTTATTCTCCTATCCATTCCTTCCCAAGCTCTTCCCTCAACATTCCATATTCTATTCAGCTATACAACACAGGTCTCTGGAGACAATGGGCTCCTGGGACAAAGTGAGAAAAGGAAGTATACCTCTGAGGAGGTGTAGCTGGTAGTGGGCCTTCTTAGCGAGGTCCGTGATGTGAGGAGAGAAGGAGAGGGTGGTGTCGAAGATGACACCAAAGTTTTCCGCCTAACAGGAAGGTGCAGGTAGAGGACCCACGGTGGGCGGCCAGAGTGAAAGAGGGAAAGCAGGAGCAGGGGTCCCAATGAGAAGGATTTCATTCTTACTGGCATTAAGGAAATGATCGTTGGAGGCACACCATTCCTGAATCGTGGATAGACAGTCAGGAATGAGCGAGAGAGCAGAGGAGGCTGAGTGGAGCCTGAAGAAGAGCTGAGTGTCATCTGCATAACACTGAAAGTTAGAACAGAAGGTAGAGATGAGGTGACCCAGAGTAATGAGGGATGATGAGGGAGCCAAGTAATGGTTGGAGAGCCAGGGTGAGAGGTTAGAGCTCTGGAGAACACCACATGTAGAGAGAGAGGTGGTGGAAAGAAAGGACCCTAGTTGGACCTGGGAGGTTTAATCGGGGAGAAAGGACCCTAGAAGGGGGTGTGCGTGCCATGGCTTGGAGTGCACATGCCATGGTTGAGGGGGTGTAAGCATCATTGCAGGTTTGCATAGCATGGCTGAGTTGAGTGTACCAACCATGGCTGACAGCATGAGGAGAACAGGAGTGAAAGTGTAATTGTGGACTTTGTAGTTCACAAATAGCCACCAGTTCACAGCTTAATTTTAAGTACCGTGATGCAATTGGCTTCTTAATGTTGATGAGGGCTCCTGAAATGTGATCTGTCAAGAGCACAGTAGTCTAGCTATAGATTATCTTGAGTATGTCCCCACACATTTGGAAAAGGTCAAAATGTACTAATGGCTTCCCCACCACATGAGGTAACATACAAAAAGAATTAACGGTGCAATCGCTTTTCCTTCTCCCTTTATAGGGAACCCATAACGAGACTCATGACCCACTGTGTCTGACCCCAGCTAATGGTGCATCAGAGACAGAAGCTTCTCATGAGGCATTGTATTTATCCTACACCGATAAAGGTGTATACATGGAAAGTAATCACAATACACTGGGCCTGTCCCCACCACATGGGATAAGAGACAGATAGGATCATGGCCCATCAGATTACAAGACCCACGGCGTGGGATAGGCAGGAAAGACTCATGCAATGTCGAGTCTGTGCCAGGTGCTGCAGAGGCAGAGGGGTTTATGATTGATTGTGCCTGGCCCCCACTATTTGGATGAATAGACAGAAGGAACACAATGTCTATACCTCGACAATAGCCCCACATTATTGGAACTCCCTTCCTATTACAATTTGTTCTTCTCCTTCTTTACCTGTCTTCCGCTCTTCACTTAAATCGTTTAATCTGAGCAAAGGGAGTAAAATAACAGTGTCAAAGACAGTAAATATGCAATCACCATAAGACTATGTGGGGAGGGAGCAAGGGGAGCAAAATAACAGTGCCAAAAAACAGTAAGTATACTATCATGGTCCTACCAGGCATTTTTGGCATTCAGACATGCACGTGCAGTGAAGAGAAGTGCAGGAGGTACAGAAGGGAAGGTGGGTGGAAGGGAGCAAGGTATGGACAAGTGATGGTGGGAGCCTGGGAGGGAAATGCAAGGGGAGCCAAGGTGGAGGCCAATGGCAAGTGCTAGGGTGGAAGAGTCCCACGGGTGGGATTCACAGCCGCCAAGCAGGGGGCCTGCAAGGGCAGTGCTGAGGGGGTGGGGGCGCTGGTGTTGACTCAGTAGAGGACCTGGTAAACTGTGAGATTCTTGAAGGACCAGGCTGCTAGTCCCAGCAGCAGTTGGAGTGATTAGCAGGGAAAAGGAAAGAGGGAAAGAGGGAGAGAAAAGCAGAGTTTTGAGAAGTTGCTGGAATTTAAGGGGGTCCGGCTCAAGTCTGAGGGGGGCAGGGAGGCTGTTCCAAAGTAAGACATCAGACAAGGAGAGAGACCTGCCACCTACTCTCAGTTTTGAGAAACGTTTGCCAAGCAGAGAGTTGGAGTTAGAGGAGCGAGGGCTCTAGCAGGGAGGTATTTAGGGAAATTTGGAGATAGTGTGGTCCAGGCCCCAGAAAGCCTTGTGGATGATGCAGAGGGTCTTGAATTTGATCCTTGTGGCCACCGGGTGCCAGGGGAGCGATATTAGGGCTGCAGAGATGCAGTACCTGGCATTGAGGCCAATGCTAAGTCTTGTAGCCCTATTCTGGATTAGCTGAAGGGGGCGTAAGGAGGAAAGGGGGAGATTGAGGAAGAGGCTGTTGCAGTAGTCCAGCCTAGAAAGTACCAGAGCTCAGGAGCTGTTGAGCTTCTGGGGAAAGATGAGAAAAGAGAGAATGCCTGTAAGGAGTTGAAGCTGGAAGTGGGCCTTCTTGGCAAGGTCCAAGATGTGAGGGGTGAAGGAGAGAGTAGAGTCAAAGATGACCCCAATGTTTTTGGCTTCACAGGATGGTGAGGGTAGAGGGCCCAAGGAGGGTGGCCAGAAGGTAGGAGGGGAACAAGGTGCCATCTTAGTGGCATTAAGAAAGAGATAATTAGCCACACTCCATACCTGGATTGCGGTCAGAGAGTCAGGCATGAGAGAGGAAAAGTGGGAGGTAGAAGTGGGAAGTTTGAAGGAGAGCTGTCTATCATCGGCATAACACTGGATGTGAGAACAGAAGGGGGAGATGAGGTGAGCAAGCTAGGCGAGATAGATATTGAAGAGCCACAGTGATAGGACAGAGCCCTGGGGGATGCTGCAGGTAGAGAATGAGGTGGTGTAGGAGAAAAGGCCCAGTTTCAGCTGGGCAGGGCGGCTAGGGAGAACAGTCCAGCTCCCAAGCCGTGATGCCGAGGGCATAGCAGAGGTGTTTTATGAGAATAGAATGGTCAACCGTGTTAAAAGCACAGGAGAGGTCGAAGAGAATGAGAACAGCAGGAGAGTTAGAGTGAAGATTTGCGAGCAAGGCTTCACAGGTGTTTAGGAGAGCAGTTTTCATGCCCGGAATACAGATTGATGGTCATGGCGGCAACCAACAAGTTCAGTATGAAGGATCAATTGGGAGAGGGCCAAAGTATGTCTGGAGGAGTGGATCGGACTTGAAGGAAGGATAGTAAGAGAGAGAGAGTCACAGAAGCCACAGTACTGTGAAGTGCCTGATTCAGGAGAGTTGTGGTGGGTATTGAAGTCATCAAGGGTTGGAGATGGAGATAGAGGTCAAGAGGGAAGCAGTGAGCTTGTCTCATTCAGGAAGGAAGAGTGGGATAGGGCCAAGGGGGCTGTAGATGTTAGCGAGGGTGAGTGAGAGAGTTTGTGAGATTCCTGGCCCACAGATAAAGCATTCAAAAGAGGTGTAGGATTCAGTAGGTATGATAGAGGCCGGGACCCACTGACGGAAAATTAGCACCACTCCATCTCTGGGCAGGTTGGGCCTGGTTTTGGAGAGGAGTTTGTCACCCTCAGGAAGGAGAGTGTCAGGAGCAGTGATTGAGCTGGCATTGAACCACCTCTCGGTACGGGCGAGGACATTGAGGTAAACGTCTTCAAGAAGAAGACAGATGTCAGAGGAGTGTTTGACAGCAGAATGAGCATTCAAAGTAGCTAAGTGAAACTGATTGCCAGCTTTTTACGTTTTCCGAGGAGAGGTGCAGGGGCGTGGTACTCCCTTTGGTGGTGGTGGAGAGGTTAGCAAGGAGGAGTAGCAGGAGAAAGGGGGAAGTTAATAAGAGAGGGCAGGTGCAGGTCAGGAAGGAGAAGAGTAGGTTCAGAACGTTCGCCATGACAGTGTCATTATGACAAACATTAATGATGCACTTAGTGTATGAGAAGTATGCCAAGAGAACTTCTCATCTAGTGCTGTCATAAATGGGTGAAGAAGGAAAAGGGGAGAGGGTGGAGACCAAATGCATAGTCCATAAATCAGGAGAGGGGACAGAAAAAAGGAACTTAGTACAGTCTGCCTGGAAGTAGCAGTGACATAGGTGTCCGCAATAGGTAGGTTTAGAGGCCAAGAGAGCTCTTTTAAGCTTTTCTCTTCCAGACCATGTGAGAGGGATAGGATAGGTGGTAAGGGTAGCAGTTAGAATAGATACGAGAGATAGAGAGCGCCATGTGAGTGATGGGGAGGGAGGAGGGAACAGATAAGGGAGCTGCACAGTGCATAAATAAACTCACCAGGGGGCCGAGTAGCCAGCAGGCACAGAGGAAGGGGGTCCTTTAAACCGGATATGAGCAAGGTAGCAGGCTAATCTGTACCCAGACTGGGTGAGCACTAGAATGCAGCAGAAAACAATACCCAAGTCTAAAGGCACATCTAGGTTCAACATTCCAAAAAAACTTATGGCTGTTCGATACACCTTCTGGATGTTTCTGAATGTGAAGGCGCAGTCTCACCATAAGAGGCGGGCCTTCAAATCTTATGGACACAACTGGAGGTTGTTTGAATTACAGGTTTTGTGTATCTGTGAAGGGATGTCGTTTCTTTGGTGGCACGACTCCCAGGTAGTTTAAAACTGCAGGCCGTAATTTGTATCTGCACTAATAGGTCTCTGTCAGGAAGCCAAGAGGAGACAGGTGACGGGTATGAGTTTGTAGTGCTTTCCTGGCAACCAATATGTCTCCATGTTCCCGGATCTGCCTTCCGCCAGGAATTCGTCATACACATATGTGGGCCAACCCAGCACCTCAGCATCTGAACTGGTAAACACAGCCATAGCTCAGCTCACTCTAATGCTTTTCAGACTCATTATATCATTAATCAGTCCTGCTGGGAATTCTGTCGTCATGTACCCCTCTGCACCCCATGAAAGGTCCTGAGGGAAGTAAGGAGACCCATCTTGAACTGACAAAACCCCCTTGGCCTCATTCCGAGGTTGGTGCTAGTCATGGCACTATTAGCGCCATGACTAGCGCCATTACCAGTACCGTGTCCGCCCTGGTTCAATGGGGACTTACCGGTCTAGTCCGACCTTTGGGGGACCGGTAAGTCCCCCTTGAAAATACCATTCCCCATTCCCATTAGGGCTCAATCGGAATGGGGAGGGTGCTAATAACGGTATCGTAAATTACGGTACCGTTATTAGCTCTGAAGTCCCTTTGCGGGTCCCGTCCTTAACGCCTGCTAAAACCAGGCGTTAAGGGAGGGACCCACAAAGGGACCTCGGAATAGGGCGCAAAGGGATTACCGGCACCAGAGTCATTACCGGTGCCTGGTATCCCTTTGCGCCTGGGTCGTAATGACCCCCCCTGACTTGGTCCCCTATCACTGTACACCCACAGGATCAGCAGCAGCAGTGACCGCCCCCATTGCAGCGTCACTGTGCTACACTGAGCCGTGGCCCACAGCCAAGGGCAAAAGATCTCTCTGCAAAGATCCTCAGATTACTGAGTCTAGCTACAATTTCTGCAATATATTAAACGCACCCAGTGGTCGAGGTGGACGGGAGCTTTTGGGAGTGGTGTTCCTCTACTTTTTTTTAATTAAGTGGCACTGTTCCTACACTTATATTTTAAAAAGAAACGGTTCCGGAATGGTTTAGTTTTAAAATAAAAGTGCAGGAAGAAGTTGAAACTTGCACTTCAGTGCACTGCGGCAGTGGTCACGCTGCCAGAGGTGCGGCGTTCCCTTACCATTTGTGAGCTGAGAACCATTCCTGAAACATCAGGCGCATTTGATTTTTGCTTCCTTCAAACCTGTGACCTGCTGGATCAGCTCCAACATCACATCATGGTGAGCTATCTTGGCAATGTTGGAGTGCTGTTATTTTTTATGTGGCCTGTTTGGACAATATCCATTGCCAAACCCTATCATAGCCCTGCTACCATAGTAATCAGAATTGTTCTTTTGCATTTAAGCAACTTAACGTGAAAATATTGCAGGCACCGCTGTACAGCAATTAAAGGCATGGTCTAGTAAAAATTTTTATTGTCCCAACGGGTCGGCCATGTTTTTTTAAGCCTAAGTGGCTCGATTTTAGAAAACTTTCCTATGGACCTTACCCGAGTTTTCGACCATTAAACGCTAAAATCTTTCCTATGGACCTTACCCGAGTTTTCGACCATTAAACGCACGCGAAAACAAGCACCAGGGAGCCGCCATTTTCTGATAATCCTATCTTTTCCCCGATCGCCCTGGCTGACCTGCTTTTGCAGCACTAAATC
This sequence comes from Ambystoma mexicanum, assembly GCF_040938575.1. NCBI lineage: Eukaryota > Metazoa > Chordata > Amphibia > Caudata > Ambystomatidae > Ambystoma > Ambystoma mexicanum. The sequence continues at coordinate 469,961,528 of NC_090922.1, forward strand.
AATTCCCCCGCCCCTGAGCCTGACATTATCAAAACATTCATATTCCCCACCTCTCTCCGTGACGTTACTGTGCTGCGTAGGCAAACGCGCCCAGTCGTCTTCTGCACGACTCCACACAGAACCCGGAAACCAACACAGATCAACTCACAACACAGCGCGCCACAATTCGGAATATGAAACTGTACTTTACAATGAAACAGCAACACGGTACATTTGGTAAAGTACATTTATTTGACATTAAATGTTTAGAGAATATTCAGCAATTGCCATATGAACTCCGGAAGCCATTTATTTTCTTTTATCTGTACCCGCAATAACTGTTCTGTTTCATCTTGAGTCACGCGGTGTTCCTTTATGGTACACAGGGTGTTCATTTTCGTAAAAAGAATCACTTTGGAAGCGCGGTGAACCGCAAGGCTGTTCCATCAAATAGGCACTAGTCCAGCCTAAAGGTTGTTATGTTGCTTCTAGCCACTAGTACAGCGTAAGGGCATGTGGGCCCTTGGCGATCGTCCCATAATATGGTGATCGTCCTCCAGTTGTTGACACGAAGCTGCAGGTGTCTGCTGAAGAATCCATCCGCCGGTGTCTCAAACAGATGGCAGTGGCAGTAAGGGATCAAATACCTGTTATGAAAACAAAAAAATGATAATTAGTCTCACTAGCCGAACTTCATTAATATTACTCATTTTATTTATTACGGCCGATCAGAAACTATTTGCTTGCAAGGGTAATTCAATGGAGTATGTTCGTCTCTAAAATAAATGCGAAAAGTAATGAGATAAATCGAGGCCAACACACAATGATAAACGACAGTCTACATGCGTGAGGAATGATATGATATATGATATGGCATTTGTAACGCGCCTATACTCAAGTGTTTCTAGGCGTGACGAGGCAGGTGGGGAACAAGGGCAGACAGACAACGATCCTACTAGGCCAGGTGTCTTTCTGATCGCGCATGGGGATGGGCTGTACAAGGTTAGTTGAATACAAATTAAATAATAGGGCCAGCTGGTGGCAAGTGCAAGGTAAATGCCGGGAGAAGGGGCTGAAGGATACAGAGACAGTCCCGTAGTGCAGGGAAAAGTGGCTGGGCCATGGAGCGAGATCGTTGAGACCAGTGGACCTGCATGCCCATGTGCCCACTACAAACAGTTTTACTTGCTTTTCAAAGCTCTTCATTCATTCATTTATTCATGCATCCATTCATTAAATCTTCATTCCGGTATAAAAGCGTGTAAAGATTTACTTACATTATATTTGAAATTTCCATTGTGTCTCTTCGTAATGCAGTCTGTAAAACGGACCGTGCTCTTAACAATGATTTTTCATATACTGACCTAAAACTGAAACTCGGTCTAGTTTCTGAATTTTCTGCCTTATCGTCTCTTACGTTATTGCGCACTCCCTTCAAATGTAGTTCTTTCGGCATGGTCCCTGTCTCAAGGTCAAAAAACAATAGACCCTTATACTTCGAGTGCGACTTGTGGGCCTCATCTGGGCGCTGTCCTTCGCATTCTTTATTTGCAACATCACGTAGTATAGGCATCTATGAGAACTTGAAGTTTAGAATCCGTCAATGTAGTGCGCCTCAATGTGCAAATGGGAACTGGCTTCTCTCCCAAATGCCACGGCCCGCTTGGCTGGCGCGTTCTAAGTGCCCCAATTTTGTCACCGTTGTCTGCGAGCTTTGCAGCCCAAATTGAGACATTTAATTATTGGCGGAAGGTCAGGGAAAGTATAAAGTACCACAGGAGTTGAGTTAAAAGTGAGATTTATTGTTTGTTTGTTTTGTTATTTGCAATACGCAAGCCTCCCCTCCGTTAACAGCGCGCAGCATTTACATTTACATGAGATGAGACATGAGAAAAATATATACATACACATATGTGAGGTGAATAGAGAGAATTCAAAGATGACACCCAGCTTGTTCGCCACCCATGATGGTGAAGTTAGGGGTTAGGTTTACAGGTACACTGTACAATAACATTTATTTACAAAAAGACAATCGTATTGCAATTATTTAAACCGGGATTTGTACTTCACAATCAGCTGTGCATCGGGTGGGCATGGCACAGTCGCAATGTTTGGTGGCAATGGATCACTGCTCTGTACAGAAACGTCCAAAATTCCATATCTGTGCTTCTCTAACACAGCAACAATAAGGCCTTTCACAAAGCTGAAATGCATTTCATCATAGACTGGTTTGATCACCCATTGCTTACTTCGTTTTGAAAACACCTTAGTGTAGCGAGACATCCTTACTTTACCCCTAGTCCTAGATTGTTCACGTCCAACATTGCTGTTATGGGCCAAGACCGCTAGTAGAGTGCGATGTTTCATGCCCTGAAAGCTAAAATGCAAGCGCTTTGGCCTGTACTTTAGGCACATATTGTGGAACACCTCCAAATCTCCTGTGTGACAGAATTCTGTCAGTCCTCTCAAATCTCTTGATAGAGTTTTGTCGAAAACAATCTTCTCAATGGCTTTGTGTGTCGGTGAAGATGGAATCAACCACTTCTTCTTCCGTGCCTCCTCTGGGGACAAAGGGCCATGTTCACATTGGTGGAAATGTTCATTTGCTGTCCAGCGGTGAACGTTGGTACAGTGGTGCATCAGTGACCGCCATTTTTCAAGTAGTATTTCCACTGACCCCTCACAAGTTTTTGAGCTCCACCAAAGATGGTTGGTGATAGAATGTGACCACTGCAAAATACTTTCAAAACCTTTTTTTTTCCCTGCAGCCGAGATTTTCTTATTGATTGATTTAGCAAGATGCCATACGTCAAATTGATGTTTAATATGTGGGAACTGCTCTCTCATTGTCTTGGCAATTGAAACGTGTCTATCCGTGGCTATGAGGTCGATGTGCATTCCCCTCGATTGTAGATATTCCACTGATTTTATAAAACCTAGTTTCTCCATGGCCACTGAGGATGTACATTGTGTTACCTGCACGACCACCAAACTCACAATTTTCTTACTATCCATGTCCTGAAAGTGGTAGGTGCAGTACTTGGCAGAAAATCCAGGGCTGTCGCACTGTCCATTGCCGACTAGCCTGAATCGTTTGCCTTCGAATGTACTTGCTAGAGACAATTGTTCAATTTTCCAAGCATCACTAATGGCCGGAAACAGATAATCACGTTGGTATATGTAGTACAGCGCTTTAGAAATGAAATGGAGTCCCACAAACTGAAAGAAAGACTCTAACTTTCTAAAACTGGAGCCACTAAAAAGTGATGCAGCTGCACACAGTAGATTGCCTGCTGGCATTTATTTTCCCCAGCATTGGTTGTGCAGACCATGAGAACCTATGATTTAATCTACAGGCGGCATTTATTTTGACGTTTCTGCCTTTTATTTGACGAGTCACATTAATCAATGGCTTCCCACATACATTCCCTCTAATGGAACGCACACATTTCAGCATACTTATAATTTCCATCAAACAACTGTCGAATACAATGTATTTGCTCTCTTTCATTATACTGTCATCCTGCGTCAACGTTGTTTCGGCCTTTGACGTTGTGGAGATTTCAACACATTGGAAAGTAATATCGCTGCTATCAAGTATTGTTGCGTCTATGGATGCTGCGGCTGGTTCATTCTCTCTCATTTCAACATCTGCTAATTCAACATTGATGGGAGAACACAACAATGTCGACATGTTTTTTGGTGGCAATTTTTTGGCGGGTGTAGATTGTGTAAATTGATCTGCAACTACTTCAGAGCTATCTTCAATACATTCAATAACATCTTCTTGTGGTGGTCCGGTCGCACTGTAGCTATGGTCCAATGCAACTTTGCTGTAGTCTCCAAACACAGCCAATTCATGTTCTGGCCATTGGACATGAACATCTCGAGCCTGAACACGCCTCGCCTCAATTAATAGTTCCTCCATAGTGTACATGGTCTGGCAAGCCACATTTCTCATTCGCTTCACTGTCTGTGTGTGTATAGTTCTGACGCCCACGGGTAACTGGAGGAGAGATTAGAAAAGGGATGTTCAGTTTAAACACAAGATGGAGTGCAGTAGAATTGACTGGAAAAAAACATAAAATAGTCCCCACCACAAAAAATGTTTTAAAGTTATTAACTGTTTGTAACTAACCTTTTTTTGTTTTTTTTTCTTTGCAACTTTTTTTGACTCGACCTTCAACATCTGGACGCTGTAGCTCCGATTCGTTTACGCATGTCCTCCCTTCCTCTTGCGCTGCAAGGACTATATTTTCTGTATCCGCATAGACAGCACGGAATGAGGTTCCATCGTCTCCCTGAAACATAGTACTTTCATTACTATGTATCAAAATATTGTTAGCATAAAACACACGTGAGGACGAACACACAGGTACATCTCAATAGCCAAATATGATTTAAACATTGTGTGCAACAATCAAAGGACAAGTATTCGACCAGTGATGATCTATTTCGATGGAACTGTCAGTATCCATACCTCTGGCTCTGCATGGACTGCCATGAATGGTTGTATTGGAGAGGAGGCATCCGCATCTCCCTGAAACACAGTACTTGCATTAGTATGCTTTTCAATATTGGAAACACAACACACACTTGGGGTCGACGGCACAGGTACATATAAAGAGATAACCGCAAATGATGCATTGTCCAAAAGAATGAAGGAAAATCCAAATATGATCACATTTCATCGACTTATTTCAACGATTCCTTTACATCTGCATCATCTAAATGAGATGTTGTGATTGTGGTGGAAGCTCTGTCGTCTCCCTGAAACACAGCACTTGGATTAGTATGGTTTTCAATATTGGAAACATAACACACACTTGTGGTCGAACGCACAGGTACATATAAGGAGATAACCGCGAAAGATGCATTGTCCAAAAGAATCAAGGAAAATCCAAATATGATCACATTTCATCGACTTATTTCAACGATTCCTTTACATCTGCATCATCTAAATGAGATGTTTTGATTGTGGTGGAAGCTCCGTCGTCTCCCTGAAACACAGCACTTGCGTTAATATGGAAGAAAGTATAGCAAATGGAATCACGTTATACGATCACGCATGATGGAGCTGTCATTATCCATACCTCGTGCTGCTGAAGAATATCTATGGATGTTGCAAATGTAGTGCGCACTTCTGAAAGCTGTTGCGCCGATTCGTATACTTGAATGTCAGGCTCTGCATCAAGTGCAGGGGTTGACGCTCCATCAATTGCCTGAAACATAGTACTTGCATTAGTGAGGATTACAATTGCGAAAACATAAAATACACCTGGGGTCGACAGCACAGGTACATATCAACGGCTAACCACGAATGAAACATTGTGTAGAACAATCAAACGACAAGAATTCCAGCTCTTATGATGACGCTGGATGGAGCTGTCAGTATCCATACCTCCTGCTGGTGAGGAACATCTAGAAACGTTGTAGATGTGGCGGACGCTTCAGCATCTCCCTGAAAGACAGTACTTGCATTAGTATGGATAACACTAATTATAACTGAAAACAAACACCAGTGAACGATAACTAAGGTGTATATTAATTGGAAAGCAGTAAACAAACATTCTGTAAAATAATTACACGATAGAATAAAACTATTACTTGACATGCATAAAACAAGTCTGTAGGGGATTAGCCTAGTAAGATTACCTGATACGCGCTAGAAGTGGTTGATAACTGCGACCACGTCAAGGATGTAGAATGTTCTTGCTTCAGATTCAAGGGATAGTCAAGAAGTTGTAAAGGTCAATTAATGATTGATAATGAAATGCCAATATTAAAAATAGCCATGTAAGCCGACAGAATACCTGAAAAATGCTCAATACAGCACAGTTCCCTCTCCCCATATATATATATACATTGCGTTTGTGGGTTATGAAATCGAAAAAGAATATATTGATAAATGTCATTATTCAAAAAATTATACACTCATATCAATATCGAAATTATTACAAGGGATAGAACACCTACAATATCTATTAATCCATTCGGCTACACACCACCGCAAGGCCTAAAGCCAAATCCGGACACTTGATTCACCGGTGGCGGAATGTGGACGAATAGAGTGGGAATAGCGTTTTCGCGCAATTTCCGTGTCGTTCGCCGTTTATTCTTCTTTGTTACCCAAGAAGTTGTGTACATGTCCAAGGAAAAGTGCCGGCTGCAGATGCGGTATCGATCACCCCTCTTGTCTTCTAAGACTTGTTGGACTCTACTTTCCAGCTCATCCAGTGGATATCCGCAATGTCTGACCCATTCTCTTATTCGATCAACAGTTTTCGGGAATACATGCATTGTAGTTCCTTCAGATTTCGCATGGGTCTTCGAAGGGCAACCGCTAATCGAACAGGCAGGCATTGTTGATGAATCTGAAAAGTAAATATCGACATTATTATACAATCTTCAAGAGTAAAGATTTGATACAAAAGTAAATGAATCATACAATGATCAATGCAAGGTTTGTTTTGGTCGCAGGAACTATACCAGTTCATTATGTGCTGCTTAGTATTTGCATAAGTTGCAGAAATGTATAATTGATGTGTCTGAAATCTGAACATGTGACTCGTTCCTTGGATGTTCTGTCTTGCACGAGAAGGAAACATGCTAACATTATTGACTGGACCCCCGAAGGATGCAATTCAATCACAATAGTCACAGATGAAAATAAATAGATCTATTGATAGCATAGCAATGGAAACTGAAGTCAATACCAATGAGACCAATGAACATAGCACTATTTTGTACTCTACTGGAAAATAGATAGAAATTTAAAAATCTGCAAAATATAACCAGGATACATGGCCTTACCTTGACCAACAAACAGTTGGGTTCAGCAAGCAGAGCAGTATGTTGCGGGAGAATAGGTGGATGGCCACAGGTAGCGCACTGATGGGTATGCTCGAAGCGGTCGGTCACAGAGTTCAGGGATAGCACGACGACAAGCAGATTAGCATAGATCTCAGTGGTTCCCAGGTAGCACGTTCAAGAGTTGAGTTGCAAAGCACAAAGATGTTCTCATGAGACATATCGAGTGGTTTTTAAAGTATTAGAAACTGGGGTGTGTTTGTGAATGAATGACGTATGTATGTCGTGGTATTAGGGGGGCGGCCTGCCTCGGGGGAGGCCTGTCTGGAGACACGGGGTCTGAGGAGGCCATGTGACCGATGGCCCCTTGGCGTGGGACACCTTTTGAAGTGTACATGCAGTTTGGCACCTTGGCCTTTCGCGCCCCGGACAGCCCCCCATGCCAGCGCTCATCCCCGGGTGTGAACCGCCTTTGATACAGGGGGGTGGGATGGATAGCCCTGGGGCGTGCAGATAAGGCACAGGAAGACTGCTGAATGGAGACACACTTATGTGGATTGCAGGGGGGGCGGCCTGCCTCGGGGGAGGCCTGCCTGGAGACACGGGGTCTGAGGAGGCCATGTGACTGATGGCCCCTTGGCGTGGGACACCTTTTGAAGTGTACATGCAGTTTGGCACCTTGGCCGTTTGCGCCCGTCACAGCCCCCCCATGCCAGCGCGCATCCACCGGCGCAAACCGCCTTTGATACAGGGGGGTGGGATGGATGGCCCTGGGGCGTGCAGATAAGGCACAGGAAGACTGCTGAATGGAGACACACTTATGTGGATTGCACGGGGGCGGCCTGCCTCGGGGGAGGCCTGCCTGGAGACACGGGGTCTGAGGAGGCCATGTGACCGATGGCCCCTTGGCGTGGGACACCTTTTGAAGTGTACATGCAGTTTGGCACCTTGGCCTTTCGTGCCCGTCACAGCCCCCCATGCCAGCGCGAACCGCCTTTATATCAATATACAGTATATCGCCTTTATATCAATGATAGTATATCGTTGCTTATCAATAACAAATGCCACATACCGGAGATTCTTGTGAGCACAGACCCACACTTCAACCATTGTATTATAGTGGCCAAAACCCTAGGGCCTGTATAATCCAATGGTAATTGTTAGTATAGATATATGTGTGACTTTTATAGAGGCATAACCTACTGAAAGACTTTTAACAAGTGTTATTTAGTGCATGCATTATCGAGAATATGTTATGTTAGCGTTGATAGATAGTGACCACCCTACACAGGTGTCTGACGTCCATCCTTGAATGGAGACACACTTGATTCTTTTAAAAAATCGAGACAAACGTTGTTAAAATATATGTGGTGTTTTATTTTGTATCTTATTTTCATGACACAAAAATAGAAGACTTCAAAGGTTATACAGGTCAGGTTGCAGCACAGCGAGAGAAAATCCCCTGTACTGACCGCTGTCACTCGGGAACGTTTCTCTAATGGCACGAACGGCACAGGCGGGTATCACTCTTCGAACGTGGTGTCCAAGCCTCCCGTGAAGCCACCATGTAAAGGAACGATAGGCCACCAGCCTGTACCACCTGTGAAAAGGAATGAAACAAACTGTTTTTAAATGACCCAGATAAGTTTAATAAATGTTTGTTGTCAATGACAATTCTTGTAACTAATGGCATTTTACACGGACAAATGCTATCTAGACAATGCACACTATTGAATGACTTACATGCGTTACAATGATATGTAGATGTAATTTTAGATATAGTAGAAGAACATGAAATAGGAGTGGCATGACAAGCAGAGTATACTTACTCGTTACTCGGATTACGAGGACGAACAGTTGCTCGAAGTTCGTGCATAAGCACCATCATTATTCTCAACACGGCCCGTGTGAGGCAGGCTGCCCTGAAGTCTGGCAGCTCGGTGATGCATTGCGGTCGTGGCTCGCCTTCCGAAATGTAGGCCAGGCATCCGAGTTTTCTCGGCAGCAGCAGTTCTGGTCCTCAGTTGGCATTAGCTCGCACCGATTGCATGTGCACCAGGTCGAGACGCCGTCCATTCGACTAGGCCCAGGCTCTTCATCTGTTGATTCGTCCTGCCAACTGCCGTCCGAATCCCCATCGTTTTCGCGTGCTTCCCTTTCCAGTAGTTCCTCCTCGGTATACTCGGGCTCGTACATGTAGGGCATTATTGTAGCCATTGTGTGTTAAACAAACTAAAATAATTTATAGCGGTGGTACTGATATCTGTTCACACGGGCTACAAGCGGCGAAGGTAGCTGACCAGAGCACAGAAACGAGTCACAGAATACTCAAAGTAACACAGAGAGAGTAATGGAATCGAAAATCGGCTGCTGTGTGTTGTGAAACGGTCTGTTTATACTTATTGAGGAGAGAGGCGTCCTGCCATTTCCATGGCGACAGTCATTAGCTGAAGCGCAGCGAATGTTGACACGAGACGTGCTTTGGCGTTGGGAAATGGGCGGTACGAGTCTGCTGATGACAGGCTCAGGTGCGGGGGAATTGATTTAGTGCCGCAAAAGCAGGTCAGCCAGGGCGATCGGGGAAAAGATAGGATTATCAGAAAATGGCGGCTCCCTGGTGCTTGTTTTCACGTGCGTTTAATGGACGAAAACTCGGGTAAGGTCCATAGGAAAGTTTTCTAAAATCGAGCCATTAGGCTTAAAAAAACATGGCCGACCCGTTGGGACAATAAACATTTTTACTAGACCATGCCTTTAAGGGGTAGGTAGCAGGGGTGGCTTTAATCTTTAGCATGCCCCTTTAGATGTGCGAATAATGGGTGATTAGGAAGGGGGGGTGCATGAAGCTGCATACTGTGGGCACAATGAATAAAGGTAATGGGGGTCGTTTAAAATGCATTCAGTAGTTTCTTGGACTGTGTGTCTTTCAGCTTTTACGCTGCGTCGGGATTGCCATCAGGGAACCTAGTTCCACCACTTCCTTTCATACAATTCGACCACTAAACACACCACGTCCCCAGAACAGCATATACACCACTTAATCCCCCAAAATGAAGGGACAAGAGTGTGCAAAAGAAGAAAAGGAGAAGATGCAGCACACAATGGCACAGTCTCTCTCTCTATTCTTTATTGGGTTTGTCTCCTCGGCTAACGTATCCTTTCTTTTTGTTACCTCCTGTAGCACTGTTGGTGTTTTGTGCTCCTGCCTTTTCATCTGGGCCCGGAGCCCTGTGGTCCTATTATTTTTCCCATGGGCTGAACTCTCCGGAGGAAAATCTCCCTGTGGTAGGAGACCCACAACCTCTGTGTTTGGCTATCGAGAGACAGTAGGTTATCGACAGGCGTGGGGCTCATGACACAAAGCATGAAGGCAACTCCCCCAGCGGCTCAGTAGCGGCCAACTGGTCTTTAGCTTGGAGTCGCTGATGCATAGTACCATGCCATGCACTGGAACTGAATCTCAGTGACCCATGGGGTGCTCTTAGTTGCTCCGGTTTGCCTGGAAATACAATTTTGTAGCAATAAAGAGGATAAACCTGAAAGTTCACCACAACTTCCATGAAGCGCAGACCCCCTCTGGGAGGTCCCCTCCCTAGCTTTGAGTAACAGCACACCTTTTCCAGAGTTATTTTTAACATCGCTAGCAATAGAATGTAGTCTATGTCTGTCAATTATGCCCTACCTTGTAGGAAATACTCAGGCTGAGTGACATCTATCAGGGAGTGTCTTGCAAAGAACAAGCACCTGGCATTGGTTAAGTATTCCATTGTTGTGTTAATCTTAAATCGAGATTTATTTGTCCCCTGTGCTGGCTGTGGCTGAATTAACTTGAAGCATATTACGTGTCTGGTGCAGTGGCGGCTAGTGAATGTTTTCATTGAGAGAAGCCTTAAACATTCCCAATGAATATGTGAGAGTGACTGAACGTAGCGAGGGACCTCGAATCAACCAAGAGGGAATTGTGGGGGGCAGAACAAATGTAAAAAATGGGTTAAAATTGTGCATTTAAAAGAACACTTTCTGTAAGAAATTGGGTAAAAAAAACACATAATTAACATTTAGTTATGAACTCTCATGCTATGTTGGGTAAGACAAAAAAATCCATTAGATACCAAGTCACCAACAGCGCACTGCAGCATTTTGCAATGCATTTTCATTATGCTTTTACATACTATATGCCAGTGTAAAACAATATTCCATGCTGACTGTACCAATACATGTTCATGCTGGCTGCACCAATATATGCCAGAATGTCCTCATGAGAATATTGAGCTTATGGCCCTTATGAACGTGCACATGGAATGGATGGGATTACACCAGAATAATTCTAAATCCAAATAACTGAACCAACTCAGGACGATGGCAAAGTACTGTTTTATTAGCAATTATCTAAAACAGGGAGGTTACAACGAACATCAATGTAGTACTCTCAGTGATCCTCACAAAAAAGACAATTCTTATAGTAATAATGCATTAGAGTGACATCATACTACGTGACAATAGTGACAAATCTATCAAGGGTCAGGATTGGTTAAGGGAAACATCTAGATATACACTTGTATAGGAGCTAGGATTGTTATTGGCTGTCCTTTATCAGGTGGATAACGTATGCCTACCCCTTAAAACATGTCACTTTAGAAACGTTCGGTACACAGTTTCTCATTGGTCTTACGAGCTATAAGGTCCTACTGACTATAAAATCGGTTGGCACGCTTGTGCCATGTCTGGAACATTCAGTTCTTTTAGCAGCACGAAAGCCCAGACCCAGGTGCAGGGCGATATAGGACATGAAACTACCTCACCACCCAATTAGCCCAGCATCTCTCATCACCCATGCATTCTTTGTACTTGGCCTTGTAAAGTATTCTCGTCTTTGGGAAGGCACAGGAGTGAGGGCACTTGCTATCGTGTCTGGAACTTCAAGCTTAAGCTCTATTTCCATCCTTGGCTTGCGTGACAGTAGACCACGATCTGGCCCATTTGGCAGGTTTTTAAATGTTCTAAATTAACTAAAACTTGGCATCCTTTGTGTTCTTTCTGGCACCTTAACGTGAGCCGGTCATCCTCCGTACACTCCTTCTTCAGAGTAGATAGCTGACCTCGATTTCTACAGTCTTGACTTCAGGCCAGGCAGCATCGCCATGCAGCTTCATGAGCCTGCTATTCGGCTGCGATACGGCTTTCCATTCTCCCTTCATGGTTTATGGCTTACTTATTTCATTATACCAATGTCCAGTTTCTGTACAATGGCGGATTTGCCTGCATTCTATTTACTACATATAGCTAGCCTCTGTGATGACTTGATCTACTTTGTGTTTCAGAGTCTGTACATTTATTGAACTTCTGTTTTCTGCAGCCCTTTGTTAACGGGTAATCTTCTTTTGCACGTTTAATTAGTCTACTTGATTCTTTACTTCGTCGTTCGCCCTTTACGATCCATATTTTGTCTTTAGTGAATATCGCAGGACGTTGTGCACACTTTCTTATGACATCATCACACGCTCAACTCTTTCTCATATTCCTTCAGGGAGTTTCTCATGCAGGTTGTCAACACTTCGGAGGTACATTTGATATGGTTATCTCACTGGGTATCTCCTTTCAAATACTTACTGCAGTATTGGTACAATACCTGGTTTTAGGCAAGGCACGATCTCATGTCTCCAATACAGGGGTGGTCAGGAGCCAGGATCTCCTGCAGATGTACACAGCTGCTCCTCTTCAACATGCTCATGTATTCTTTGCCCATAATGCCAGTAATTACACTGGCTGGCTCTGCCAATGTATACCAGTATCCCCAAGAAGAAACATGCTCATTTTGGCTTGGCATTTAAAGTCAGTAGAAATGCTGTTAAGAAAATATGTCTAGAAAGTTTGTATCAATGTAGGCCGCTGTGGACATGTTAGAACACTCATTATGTTTGCTTTGCCTTTGAAATCAGGAAAGAAAATGACATGACACCGTAAGAAAGCATATCCTTGCTGGCTGCACTAATTCCCTTTCATATATATGAACACATAATTTTCACTTTAGCACCATTAAAATGTCATGCCATAGTATGAAAACATGCCCAGGCTGATTGCATCAATCTAGGTCAGTATAGCCATTTAAAAATGTTGGCTTCATGTTGGCATTGCCTTAAAGCCAAGAAAAATGGCAAGCCACAATAATAAACCATGCCTTTGCTGGCAGCTCAAATGCACCCTCCCATTTAAGAACACTCGTCATGTTGGCTTCATCCTTAATACCAGTATAACATGCCATGCCACAGTTTTTGGCAGCACCTATGCTCCCTTGTAAGACCTGCAAGAACACTCATCATGTTGGTGTTGCCCTTAATGTCAGTATAAAATACCATGGCACAGTAAGAAAACACGCCTTTTTTGACATGCTTTGCAGAAATGCCCCCCGCCCCAACCAATGTAAGAATACTAATCATGTTGGATTTGTCCTTAATGCCTTTGTATGCCATGCCATAGTAAAAAAAACATGTCTTTGCTGGCTGCACAAATGCCCATCACCCCATATGTAAAAACACTCATCATGTAGGCTTTTCCCTTAAGGCCAGTATAAAAGGCCACACCACAGTTAGAAAATAAATCTTTGCTTGCTGCACCAATGTCCATCCCCATGTTAAAACACTCATCATGATGGCTTTGCCCATAAAACAAGCATAAAAAGCTATGCCACCGTAAGAAAACATCTCCTTGTTGGCTGCCCAAATGCCCTCTCCAGTATGTAAGAAAACTAATCATTTTGGCTTTGCCCTTAACACCACTGCACAAATGTGCAACCCCCTCCCATATGTAAGAACACTCATGTTGGCTTTGCACTTAATACCTGTATAAAATGCCATCCCACAGTAGGAAAACATGTCCTTGCTGGCTGTGTGCACCATTGGCCCCCCCAGGCCTCACGCTTCCATGCACATTTCTACACATTCAGACAAGCAGTCACAAACCCAGACTGCTTCTCTCAATCAAACGTTCACACACGCACCCAGAACATTCATACGTCTTCAAATTCACACATTCACACAAGAAGTCCCACACCCATACAGATTCTCTCAATCATTCGTTCACACACTCACCCACCTTCTAATTCACACTCAAACCCATACACAGCATTAACACTGCACCCCCATAGGTGCACTTACACAGACAGCCCCTTGCATAGATACACATCTGACATCCATGCACACATAAAAACATGCTTTTTTCCATACTTGTTTCCCTCCAACAAGACGAGGCTCTTCAATCCAGGCCTCTGACTCTGCCGCTCCACGCAGACAGGAAGCAGGAAGAGCTTCCTTGTTGCTGACGTGGACCTCCATCTCCCCACCACTGATACATTAATGTGCACAGAACAAGAGCACTCCCTACGCGCACTGATGCTTGCAGTTCGCCAATGGGCCAATACAAGGTTGGGTAAGCAGGACACCCTGGCGTGCATGGCCTATTGGGCTTGCGCACTGGGAACTGAAGTATAAACGTCTATCACGTCTCCCTTTACATTTTTGTGGGTCCTCTATAATGGGTGACAGACACCCGACTGTCCATTATAGACAAGCAGCCCCTCGTCTGTGGACCTCAGTGACAAAAGGCTTGCGATGTTGGGACACATTTGCTGAAGCAATTTGCCTCTAACCACGATTGTAATGTTACAGGACATGCATGCTGACATTTGTTTTTTGCAGGAGACTCATATTTTGGCAGATGAAATTTCCAGGTTGGAAAAGGAGTGGGTTGGTTCTGCTTATGGCTCTTCCTTTTTATCAAGATCAAGGGGTGTGGTTATTTTGTTTCGGAAGAAATTACCTGTTAAAATTTTGCGAGAATGAGCTGATAAGGATGGTAGGATGATTTCCTTGTTGGTTGAGATTCAAGGGGAGTTGTTAACGCTGTGCAATGTGTATGCTCCTACTGTGGACGATGGCTCCTTCTTTAGGATGGTGGCGCAAACCCTCTTAGATTTGAATAATTCCAATATTCTCCTTGGGGGGGACTTTAATACTGTGGTTGATCCTGATCTGGACAGAAGTCAAGTCCGGAGAGTACTGCGTTGTGATCATCATCACCGGGCGCTTAGATCACTCCTGGTGGAGCACAATCTGAAAGATGCGTGGCGCCTGGGGAATCTGGATAAACGCCAATACAGTTTCATTCTAATTCACATGGTGTGTATTCTAGACTGGACATGATTTTTACGGGTGGGAATGTATCGGAAAGTGTTGTCTCTAGTGGTATTCGAAATATTTTATTGAGTGATCATGCCCCCGTTGAGATGCATTTCAGACTTAAATTTCAGTGTAAAAGAAGTCTCTCATGGAAACTGAACACCTCTATATTGTTGGATGAAGATATTTTAGATCGGATTGTTTCGGAAGCAAACTATTTTGTTATGGAGAATCGTTCACAAGAGATTAGTGTGGCAAACACGTGGGAAGCCTTTAAATGCTGTATGCGTGGTGTTTGTTTGGGGCTGTCTAGCGGTAAACGGAAAAAGGAAGAGGGTAAGAGGCGTGATCTCGATAAACGTATTGGTGAGATCTCTCGGGATCTGATGCTTGATCCGACTAACTCTGCGAAATTGACAACTTTGAAAAAGCTTAAAAAAGAAATGGAAGACTTTTTGTCGCAAAGGGCGGAGCGTGGTCTGTTCTTCTCTAAATGTACATATTTCGAAAAGGGAGAGCGTTGTGACAGATGGCTGGCTTACCGGTTGAAGAAACGGATTTCAGAGTCAGCTATTGCTTCTTTGGTTGACCGGGAGGGTAGAATTACATTTGATCCTAGAAAAATTAATTCCATTTTCCGTGACTTCTATGAGAATCTATATGGTATTGAGGCTGGTATAACAGGTAGAGGTGAGGACTTCATTGAAAATTTGATTTTGCCTAGGATTCAGGATGTTGAACGTGATCTTCTTGGTGGTATGATAACGGTTGATGAGATCAAAAGTGCAATTTCGGGGCTGAATGTGGGTAAATCCCCGGGTCCAGATGGCCTCCCTTGTGAGTTTTATAGGATCCTTCCGAACTCGGCCTTAGAGCTCTTGAGAGATATGTTTGTTTCTAGTAAACTGGATGGGCACTTGCCTAACAGTACTAACCATGCGTCTATTTCGGTCTTTTTGAAAAAAGGTAAGGACTGTAATGATCCTGCTAGTTATCGTCCGATAAGCCTTATCAATACCGATAATAAGATTCTTGCCAAGGTTCTTGCCATGCGTCTGGTACAGTTCATGCCCATCTTGATTGATGAAGAACAATCAGGATTCATGAAAAATAGACGTACGTCCAGTAATATCAGGAGGTTATTGCTTACTATGGAAATGGCGGCTAGAACGGGCTGCAATGCTGCGGTCCTATCGCTTGATGCGGAGAAAGCTTTCGATAGGGTCAGTTGGGATTGCTTGTTTTCGGTTCTCAGGAGGATGAATCTGGGTGAGGATTTTGTTTCTTGGGTTGCTCTTCTATATACCAATCCTACGGCAGACGTTAAGTCTAATGGGGTGATATCGGAGCCTTTTTGTTTGAATCGAGGCACGCGCCAGGGTTGTCTGTTTTCTCCACTGTTGTTCATTCTGGCGATTGAGCCTCTAGCGATATGTATTAAAAATTACCCGGATTTGCAGGGTGTTAATTGTTGGGGTCTCGTGCAAAAGGCTTGGCTTTATGCAGATGACCTCTTATTGGTGCTGCAGAATTTGGAAGAGTCACTGCCTTGTCTGATGAGGATTTTGTCTGATTTTCACGTTTGCTCTGGATACAAGATCAACCGCTTGAAATCAGAAGTATTGCCACTGTCGAGTGGGTGTGATAAGACTCTGATTACGGGGCTAGGGTTTACTTGGTGTGATGTGCGCATGCGCTATTTGGGGGTGTGGTTGACGCATCCTGTCTCCCTGATGGTTAATGAGAACATGGGTGCAGTCATCCGGGATTGTAAAATGGATTTGGAAAGGTGGTCATTGCTTAATCTTTCCCTGTGGGGTAAAGTCAATGCCCTGAAAATGAATTTGACGCCCAGAATTAACTTTGTCACTAGTATGCTTCCATTGAAAATTAAGAGTGGATATTGGAGAGATCTAGACCGTTTAGTTCAGGAGTTTTTGTGGGACCGAAAACCGCCACGACTGAGTCTTTGGAAGTTACAGCTTCCGGTCCATTTGGGTGGCTTGGGTGTTCCGAATTTTAGGGCCTACCATTTGGCCTTTTCTGCTCATTCTTTTGTTCCATTTTTGAAAGGTGATGACAGCTGGGCGGTGGCGGAGTCGAATGCTTATGGGCCGCTAGGCCCTGCATCCTTGTTGACCACTAATACTAGGATTCCTGGTGGTGGCTTGTTGGTGACGTCCTTTTTGCGCAATTCATGGACTGCTATTTGGTCGTTACTAGGTCGGGATGCATTTAAGTGCAGATGTGCCTCTATTTGGCTGAATCCTAGGATTAGGGATAACTCGAGGACTGTTTTTTGGCCTGAATGGTTCTTGATGGATATTAAATGGGTCTCTGACTTGGGGAATGATGATCGGTGGTTGACTGCTGCTGAGTTGAGAGAGAGATGGAATTGTGATGGTTTGTCTGACTCTGCATATAGACGCCTGAAGAGGTCAGTGGGTGAAGTGGACTGGTCTGACTCTTTGGATGTGGGTATTTTTCTGGCTGATCCGAATGGGAAGGAAGGTGGTTTAGCCAGTAGGCTGTACAGGCTAATTGTATCACATTATCAGAGTAATGAGAATTTGCGGAGAGTTTGGAGTGAGAGAATTGGGTCGGAGATTGATATTGATGACTGGCAGAATATGTGTGGTAATGTCTCCTTGTGTTCACTGTATCTGAGTGAGAGGTCTCGGCAAATTAAGATTCTGAATCGAGTTTATTGGTATCCTGAAACACTTCATAAGAGGGGCATGATTGATAATGATGACTGTTGGGGATGCGTCCAGGAAGTTGGGTCGCTGGAACACATGCTATGGAGTTGTGTGCGTGTTAGAGATTTTTGGAATGAAGTCTGTGGTGTGTGTGACAGGGTTTCTGGTGGAGGCTCTGTCCTGGATTTTAGGACGGTAATCCTTGGTGATGATTCTGGGTTGGCTCTTAAGAAATTGATTTTTAGGGCGTTCATTGTTGCCAAAAGGTTGATTCTCAGAGGGTGGAAAGGTCGGGTCCCTCCTTCCTTTGAGGAATCGATTCAAGAGATGCACAATCTGTCGAGGACGGAAAAGCTGCTTTACAAGTTGAAATGTAAATTGTCTTCGTATGAGAAGATCTGGAATGTGTTTAATGATTTCTTCTAATTTTGTTTTACTGTTTATCTCTTCTGTAGCTCTAATTTGTTGACATGTTACTTTCTGTATATATTGTAAATAAATAAATAAAACAATAAAAATTCATTGGTTGTCTGATAGCTGGCACTGTGCAAGCTCTTTCAGCAAAAACCTGTCCTGGCTGGCCCAACGCATGCCATTGTTAGCTTTCAACAGCACACATGTGTTGTTCAGGCCGAACCCTTTATTCCAACCACTTTCCTTTGCCTTCATGTCTGCCCATTTTACAAAGGAATGTCCCACAACCCATTCTTTTCCCACGCACTCACGAAAGAGAAATGGCGGTTTTGCACATGTATTCTGAAAACAGCAACATAGACACATATACAGCTGAAAGTGGCAGTTCCCAAATGCTATACAAGTCACTCCACACATCTAAAAACGCCTTCTGCCAAGCCCTGACCTCTCACTTTGATGGGTGCCACTTTTTTACACACCTCTGTCTCTTAGCAGTGTGTATTGCCACAGCCCTTGGGTGCCAGCTACTAGAGCCATATGTACTACGTGTAGATGCCAGGCTGCCAGCACCCCATGCCTTTCTGCACTCAGGCCAAGCCCCTCTAAACATGCTGTTGTGGCTGCACCTGGAGGTAAGGGATGGATGATAAGGACTGTCTCCCAAGAGAGCTCTCACAAAGACTTCCCACGGGATTGCTTTAAAGTGTAATATGGTGAGTGAAGAGGAGTCTGAGGGGACCAATAGGCAACTCTTGCTTTGTGGCCCTATCCCATTGCAAGCCCTTGTCCAGACCGCTGCCCGGTGCCGGTCCTTACCCAGTCTCCCTAGTCTTAAATTCCTGCCCTCTCACGTCTGATTAGTCTTGGAGGTTTTTTCAGCTACACCTCATTGCCTCCCCATGACATATCCTCAATATGCAGTGTTTTGTAAACGGTATCCTCCTTTCTCCTTGCTACCAGTTCACTTTCCCCAGTGCACCCAAAAATGCTAAGACCACCTCTGCCCTCATGAGGGCTGCTTCAGGTGTGTTCTGGCAAGTTGCTCCTAGATGTTCAATCATTCGTTGCAGCGGTGGCAAAATCCACGGGGGCTGTTGCCCAACCTCTCGCGTCGATCCTGATAGGGAAACTTTTATTTGGATCCTTCTCCCCTTTCAGTTTGGTGGGCTGCACTATGGAAGACCTTTGGGCAGCTGCCCAGTTCTTTAAGAGGGAGACTAAATCGAGGGGGGGTAAGGCGGCTCAAGTTAATGGGCGTGGCCTAAGTATGGGTGGGTGTACGTAGGCCACGCCCCCTAACTAGAGCCCTTCGCCTATTAAGGGTGGGGCATGGTAAGAGTAAGAGACCTGGGGCGCACTGGCATTATTACCTTTGGTGCACCCGGCCCCGCCTTTTTGGTCCAAATCACAGGCTCCAATCCCCACTGGGGGTTTCGGAGCCTGTGATTAAGAAACAAAAGGAGAGGCTGGGAGCACCAAAGGTAGGACACCAGTGCACCACAGCTCTCCTTGTGTCTTAATGAGGGGCCAACATTCAGCAGGATGTCCTTTTATTCAAGGATCCACATGGTTAAACCCTCAGGCAACCCTTTAACCATGCAGCTCCTTGAGTGAAAGCACTTCCAGCTGGGTGTTGGCTCTTTACTCAGAAACAGAAGGAGGGCTGGCAGCCCGTTTAGCTGCTTGGTTAAAGGGCTGCCTGCAAGTGTTTTTGCTTCCGATTAGAAAAAGGAAGAGCTATCAATGCTTTTTCTTTTTTGTAATCCAAAGCTCTGACACCTGCAGGCAGCCCTGTAACCATGCAGCGCTTCGGCTAAACAGTCTGCCTGAGGGGACGGCATAGCTGGGGCTAGTCAGGGATGAGCCCCATTAGGGCCCTGGCGGGGGAGCCATTTTGGAGACTGCTGGGGCTCTGCCCCGGCTATCCCGGCCCACTTAAAACCCTGCAGCTACCAATGTATGGGCTTTGTTGTTCTCTTTAGCCCATATTAGCAAGGAACCCATTCTGTATTTTGTATTTGTATTTATTTATTTATATTGCGCAGCCTGCCCAAGGGCATCAGGGTGCATGTTTGGAAAGGTTACAGTGAAAAGTTACAGAAGGCAGTTACATATTACATAATATATATACATAGAACAAAGATATATACATACATTTACAAAGGTAGTCAGTCGGCTCAGTATATAGAGAGGTAATCGATGGGGCACAGCGTGCAATAGGTGTCTACCAAGGGGTGGCCGAAGCTTCGTCTTGCTCATAGAGACAATGTTTTGCTCTGTTTTTGAAGGATTGAAGGGAGGGGACATTCCTGAGATCATTGGGTAGTGAATTCCAAAGCTTCGCTGCTAGGACTGGGAAGCTCGACCTCTGGCAGTCTGAAGCTTGAAGCTAGGAATGATGAGTGTGTGTGCTTGTGCAGATCTTAGAGGTCTGGCGGCTGTGTGTTGTGTGAAGCGCACTGACAGGTAGGCCGGTGCTGCATTGTTCTGTGCTTCGTGACTTAGGACAAGTGTTTTGAGGGCGATACGCCGTGAAATGGGGAGCCAACGTATGTTGCGTCTATTGGATGAGATGTAGGCGCGCCTAGGTATGTTAAGAGCAGTCTGTCTTCTGGTGGTCTCAACCCTCATGGGGCCACTTTGTAAAATAACAGCTGCCTGCAGTTTTAAACTTCCCTTGGGCTTTAGGCCAGACTCCACGCCATTAATTCCATCTGTTTTCCATCCACTGCCACAAGGTCCCTCAGCACCAGGTCAAAGGGTGTCATCTCTTTGTCTACCTCGGAGTGTCCCTCTCTGATT
Organism: Ambystoma mexicanum; assembly: GCF_040938575.1. NCBI lineage: Eukaryota > Metazoa > Chordata > Amphibia > Caudata > Ambystomatidae > Ambystoma > Ambystoma mexicanum. Next base: position 469,982,406 of record NC_090922.1, read on the forward strand.
TTCACTTACTGTAAATGAGAAAGAGCATCACCGGGCGTGTTCTGTATTCCCTTAATGTGCCCAGTCCTGAACTCCATGCCAAAGGTGAGACATTAGTATTCTGCATGAATAAAACCAGTGCCATGGACAGCTAGCAGGGGGGATGTTCAAACCTTGGACTGCTGACAAGATGGCAGACCTGAAATTACCCTTTTGTATCTGAACGTTTTTTGCCAGTGGGGCGGGGAGGCTACCATTTGAAATAGCTCGAACACCATAATATTCTTCGGCTCCAAAGGGTGGTGCCACACCTGGGGCCTGTGTTGAATGCACCATGAAGACCCTAGCAAGGCACCGAAACCTTCTCTTCCTGATGTATCTACATAGGCCTCTAATTCCATGCTAGTGACCCATGGCTATTGCCAAATTTATTGTGCAGTCATTAAAAAAAGCAGAGAAATTCCAGCCACATCCTCAAATGCACCGTATGTACTGATGTCTACTAGTTCTCATTGCTGTTGCCAAGGCTAGTCTCCCGGCAAAGAGGCGCCTAACAGGTATAATTCTGAGGCAAAGTTCATTTTGCTCAATAATGACTGGACGGGTTAGAGGGAAATGTTGAGCTTGGCCAGCATTTTCCTAATTTCTACTAACAATACTTCTATGTTCTCGTGCAGTAAGTGAGAGACTCCAGCGACTGAATCTAGTTCCTTCTCCAGAAAGGTTGCTGAGGCAGAAGGGCTCCGGTTATTTTCCTTTAACAATGAAACCCCAGAAATCCCCAGTTAAACCATTAAGTCCAGCACACCTCTGTGTCCTCAGGCTCTATGAGCAAGAAATCATACAGGTAGTGGATTGAATCTCCAAGCGGCACTGTCCGGTGTCACACCCATTACTGTGCTAAACATTCAGAAGCAGGGCATGACGCATGGGCATAGCAGCCATCATAGAACACTGCCCCTGGTGGTGGAAACTATGTGTACTAAAGAAGTCTGGTGTACCGAAAGCAGCCTGAAAATGGGCTCTATAGCTGTCTTGGCTAGCAGTGTGCCTTTACCTGCCACGCTTATGTTAAGATGCATATGTGGCTGAGCAAGCCGCTGGTCCAGCCAGTCATTCACAGAGACTCCCTTGGGATAATATAAATGGTGTAATACGCTTGTATTTACCCTTCCCCCTTTTAGGCTCTAAGCCCAACGGGGAAGTGTTGAAGTCAGGGGTGCCAATACCAATGTCTCCTCTAGTCTGGCAAATGTGTGCTCTTTCTCAATTATTTCTGCTGCCACCTTACGTTTCTTTGTAGTAGCTTTTTGGCTCCTTACTTGCCAACGTCCCAGTGGACCCTGGTATGACGTTTTTTACATGAAAGGGGAATCCCATGAATCGGGTGGTCCTCTTGTCATTGGGGTATTCAGTTAGCCATTGATTCAATACGTTTAATTCAGAGGGAGAGTGACCTTTTTTCAGGTTGTTAGGGCTAGAAACCACTAAAATACACCCCTGTGTCCCTGTTCTTCTGACTTGATGGCCTACCAAGAGGTACAGGCATGCTTTAATGTTTACGTCGGCCCCTAGGAGCAACTGCAGGCATTAAAATTGCTACCTGGGTGGACCAGAAGTTTCCACAGATATGAGCAGCTTGGAGTGTGGGATTCAGCCAGCGATCCGATCAACCTAATTGGGTAGCTCCCCCGCCACGGGCGCTAATGTTTGTTGTGCTCATGGGCAGTGGGGAACAAAGGGAGGCTGATTGCCTGTGTTGCTAGTGACGGGGGACGAACTGAATTCACAGACTATAAGCTATCCCCCTCACTGTGCCCTGGCCCTTGTGGGGTGCTTGCTTGTAGATATGAGCAGGCGGTTGTCGACAGCATCCCACATGCAAGCCATGGAAACTGTGTTGTTGCTGACAATGAGCTCCTCAGGTGCTGCCCTCACTGGAGTTGAGGGAACTACAGCCTGAGAAATTCTCAGTGTCTAACCCTCCTGCTGTTCTTTGAGTTCCAGTTGCGTTTTTGTCATCATGTTCATGAGTTGTAAGCAGTGCTTTCAGTGGGCTGGGGCCAGCCTAGGCCAGGCCCGGCTGTCTCCAAAGAGTGGGACTGAACCGGGGCCTAACTGGTACCCCCCCCGGTCCCACTGCAATATTGGTGGGACATATTATCCTGCCACGGCCACTGCCGCAACGGTAGATTCGCCCGCCATTAAGTCAGGCAATCTGACAGAAGTGCCAGCCATCCACGGCAACGCTGTGGCTGGCTAGCACTTCTGTCAGTCACTGTAAATTTCTCTGGTGACCCCTCGCGTGGGGTCACCAGAGGAAGTTACTGTCCTTTGTTTCCCCACCCCCTCCCCAGGTCGTCGAGGCATCTTTAACCCTCAGCAACCTAGGGACTCCTCGACATATTTCGAGGTTTATAAAAGATGTCTTGAAAAGTACACAATTCAAGCCAGCTTTTATAAAGCTTTGCCGACAGGCAAAAACTTTATAAAAGATGGATTGAATTGTGTACTTTTCGAGCCATCTTTTATTAACATAGAAAGGTTTTAAAAAGATTGCTTGAAAAGTAAACAAACCGTAAGGTATGCACACAAATATATATAAATGTTACGCATTTGTGTGCGTACCTTACTATGGTTTGTGTACTTTTACTAGTACACAAACCATAGTAAGGTACAAACATAAATATATAACATTTGTGTATATTTGTGTGCTTACCTTACGGTTTGCGTACTTTTTTAGGCCACGCCCATCCAACAAGTTACCCCCCCACCCCAAATGGGGGCCCCCCTCGAGTTCTTCCCCTACTTAAAGCCCTGGTTGTAAGATGCACTTACACTGCACTGCTGCACCACATCCCTCTGCCTTCCTTTTTTCTGGGCCTCTTGGGGTGTCTTGCCCTACCGGTCTTCCTGGGACCCTTCTCAATTTCTGCTGCGTCATGAGGCGAGGGACCACGTTGCTGACGGCTTACTGGGGAGAGCTTGCGAAAGGGTGTTTTGGCTCGGCTTTTGTACTGTTGGCGGCATCAGCGTACCACACGGCAAACATTCCCACAGCACAGTCGGCGCACCTCCTCTGAGCTGCTGCCTGCCAGGATTGCGTCTCCATCTCGGAACGTTAGGTCCCATCAATGACCTTTGCACAATAACTGGGAACCTCAACGGGAGAACTAGGACTCTGCTTCATGGTCTATGTCCTTCGCATCGCTGTTGTTTGCAATCCTTTAATTGCACTCAGTTTATCGACCTCATTACAGGCGATGCACACTTATTACCTTTCCATGGGGCAGATTAAAAAAAATGAACTCAAATGAAAAAGCACAGAATGTGTGTTTTTTCATTTGCACTCTTTGCAAAAATGTGCAGGTCACCTTATTGTTGCAGGCAACATTTAGGTGGGGGCTGAACAATAGCCCACAGATGTGCTGGCAGGAAACTTGCATACGTTAGTGTGATTAGTGTGAATTATAATGATAAATTGGCTCCAAGCAAACACGTGCTTGCTGGAAGCACATTTCACAGTCACAGGCCTTAGGAGGACCTGCACTGTGAAATGCTACAAAAAATGAAAATTGCATTTCTATCCATGTTTGAAGGATAGGAATGCAAGTGGGAGAGTAGCGGTTCAGAAGACTGCACTCCCACTTCAAAGAAAATGCATGGGTAGCCAGTCATTGCATCGAATACAAAGCATTGAATGCCAAAGGCATGGAAAAAAATGCATCGGAAAAAAATGCATTGAATGCATTTTTTTCAAAGGTAAAGCTTTTATTTTAATTATAATGGGTTTTAAGGGGTAAAAAAACAGGGTTCGGAGGGGGACCCCCTTAACCCCCCATTAAAAAGAAAAATGAAACAAAATGCATTTGATGTTTTTTTTCGTTGCTCTTTTTTAGATGCTAAGGCATTCGATGCAATCACTATAAACCAATGCATGAGAGGTTCAGAAAGGAAACTTTCATGCATCGCTCCGTTCCCGTGCCTAGTCCAAAGAGGCACTGGGGAAAGCCTTTGATTTTTGTGCATTTCGAAAGCACATCCCATTTGTGTAAAAGGATTGTGCCTTAATATGTATAGCAACGTCCCCTTGTGCAAAAGTGCACAGTGTGAAAAAGTGCATGTGAATGTGCTCATCTAAGATGCATACATTCAGATGCCCTTTGTGAATTGGGGTCCACCTTTGTAGTGCAAGTGGGGAAATGCGCTGGGGCGTCTCCATACTTGCCAACCCTACCGATTTAGGCGGTAGGATACCGCTTTTGAAGCAGTCCTACCGCCTACCGATTTTTTAACACCAAATACCGATTTTTTTTTGTAAAAAAAAAAATAAAAAAGTTTTTTTTTTTACATTTTTTTTTTTTTTTTGCCCACGCCAGCTCGGGGGAGTCTTTCAAGGGCTCCCCTGAGCTGGCATACCGGGAGAATGCGCGGCATGCAGGCTTTTAATGTCAAAGGCACCCACGGCGGTGGGCTAAAGCGCCCCCTCCGCCGCGGGTGCCTTTGGCAAAAGGCGCCATTAGCCCCCCACCACGCCAGCTCGGGGGAGTCTTCCAAGGACTTCCCCGAGCTGGCGTAGCGGGAGAAGGCGTGGCATGCAGGCTGTTAATGTCAAAGGCACCCACGGCGGTGGGCTAAAAGCGCCCCTCGGCCGCGGGTGCCTTTGGCAAAAGGCGCCATTAGCCCCCCACCACGCCAGCTCGGGGGAGTCTTTCAAGGACTTCCCCGAGCTGTCATACCGGGAGAATGCGCGGCATGCAGGCTTTTAATGTCAAAGGCACCCACGGCGGTGGGCTAAAGCGCCCCCTCCGCCGCGGGTGCCTTTGGCAAAAGGCGCCATTAGCCCCCCACCACGCCAGCTCGGGGGAGTCTTTCAAGGACTTCCCCGAGCTGGCATACCGGGAGAATGCGCGGCATGCAGGCTTTTAATGTCAAAGGTACCCACGGCGGTGGGCTAAAAGCGCCCCTCCGCCGCGGGTGCCTTTGGCAAAAGGCAACATTAGCCCCCCACCACGCCAACTCGGAGTCTTTCAAGGACTTCCCCGAGCTGGCGTAGCGGGAGAAGGCGCAGCATGCAGCTTTTAATGTCAAAGGCACCCACGGCGGTGGGCTAAAGGCACCCCTCCGCCGCGGGTGCCTTTGGCAAAAGGTGCCCTTAGCCCCCCACCATGCCAATTCGGGGAGTCTTTCAAGGACTTCCCCGAGCTGGCCTAGTGGGAGAAGGTGCAGCATGCAGGCTTTTAATGTCAAAGGCACCCACGGCGGTGGGCTAAAAGTGCCCCTCCACCGCGGGTGCCTTTGGTCAAAGGCGCCATTAGCCCCCCACCACGCCAACTCGGGGGAGTCTTTCAAGGACTTCCCCGAGCTGGCGTAGCGGGAGAAGGCGCGGCATGCAGGCTGTTAATGTCAAAGGCATCCAATGCGGTGGGCTAAAAGCGCCCCTCCGCCGCGGGTGCCTTTGGCAAAAGGCGCCATTAGCCCCCCACCACGCCAACTCGGAGTCTTTCAAGGACTTCCCCGAGCTGGCGTAGCGGGAGAAGGCGCAGCATGCAGGCTTTTAATGTCAAAGGCACCCACGGCGGTGGGCTAAAAGCGCCCCTCCACCGCGGGTGCCTTTGGCCAAAGGCGCCATTAGCCCCCCACCACGCCAGCTCAGGGGAGTCTTTCAAGGACTTCCCCGAGCTGGCGTAGTGGGAGAAGGCACAGCATGCAGGCCTTTGATGTAAAAGGCGCCCACGGCGGTGGGCTAAGGGCGCCCCTCCGCCGCGAGTGCCTTTCACAAAAGGCACCATTAGCCCCCCATTACGTCAACTCTGGCGAGTCTTTCAAGGGCTCCCCCGAGCTGGCGTGATGGCAGAAGGCGTGGCAGGTGCCTCATTGTCATTGAATGCACCCGCGGCGGCGGGCTCATCCAATGACAATGGGCTGCTGACGCGCCCAATTCCTATCATTACCTCCTCGCCTGACTATTTTTGAAACTTTAAGATTCCTACAGATTTTTGGTCACAGAATGTTGGCATGTATGCGTCTCCTCACTTGCAGCAAAAAAAGCTTTGAGAATCCGCCCTTATGTCTTTCTTCTAGCAATCCCCAGGATTGTGGTGTGTCTTCGACGGCAAGATGGCGGTTTGACTGAAAGGCAAGCGGCGCGTTAATAGTGCATGCCTGAAGTGAACATGCGTTAACATAACTGACATGACGACTTATCCATCTCCTCCTCTTGAGCTTTTGCCCCATCTCAGTTAATTGCCACTTGTAATGATTCCAATACCCTGACCCCATTCCCAAGGGACGACGAAGAAAGTAAATCCTGTCTGGCTTTTTTGACTTGCCTAAAACCCATCATCAAGAAAACCTGTATACAACCTGTTCAAAGTGTACATAAAAAATACTGGAGCTGCATGCCCTATTCCCAACTACCCCTCTCACTCACATTCCCCTTCACGCTCCCCTACCTACACTCCCCAATACCGCGACCCTACCTGGTATGCGGACCTTCGTCCACACCACCTGCCCAAAATGATGCTTTACCACTATGCTATCAATACTAAAACAAAGAGTGAAATAAAGGGCATCTTTTGATCGCCATTACTGTCAGTCATTGTTCCCTACTGCAGGCAGCTCTATGCACTCTCCTCTTACTAATCACCCACCATTCACACCCCTTAAGTGACATGCCAAACGCCATAGCCACCCCATTACCACACACAGCTGTGTCTGCAGCAATGCAATATTAAGCAGTTTTAAATGAAGAAGACACAAACTTGTCGCTAAAGGTGCGGTTCTGCGTGATGACTCAGAAAATCTCCCGTCACAGGAAGAAAACATGTCATTGCTGACTGCACAAAGGCTTACCCAACTCCCACATCACCATGTAAGACTACTCTTCAAGTGGACTTTCCCCTGAATGCCAGTAAAACATGCAATGCTGCAGTAACAATGCATGTCCTTGTTTGGCTGCACAAATGCCTCCGCCCATCAATTAAAAACACACATCAAAGTGGTCTTGCCGCTTATGTGAGTAAAACATGCCATGCCACAGAAAATACCCAGTCTGCCCACTGCCTTGCGATATAAACCCACCACTCCAACCCCCCCTTCATGAAATAACATTCATCAAGTTGGCAATGCCCAAAAATGCCAATAAAACATGGAAGAAAATGTCCATGTTCCAGTGCCCCTTGCCCAACCCCAACCTTGCAAGCACACATTTATACCCATTCTCCCACAAGTCGCTCACCCAGTGGTGGATGGAGTTTTTTTTAAATTGAAGGAGCATAAATATTTCCCATGAATATGCCAGAGCGACCAAGCATAGGTTTAACTCATGCACTATACAGCACACTTTCTCTGAAGAAATAGACAAAAGCCAGAGCGTTTGTGTTAGGGGAGTTTTCCTAAAGTCCTACTGGCAGTAAGACTTTAGTAAGCTATTCCAGTGGTTTGTAGATTCCCCAACTCGTAGTATCAGTCTGTACTAACTACGACCTTGATAGAGTGGCAGAGCAGCCAGGCTTATCTTAAGAGGAAGATGTGAGCTGTAGGTAAGTTCTCTGAATCTTAGACAGGCACTGCAAAGAAGCGCGTACACTTATATTTATATACAAGATACATATTTATTATATTTACACCAGAACCACTTTAAATACTTCAGACGTTTACAATAGAACACTTAGGAATACTAGATAGGAAGCGGAGCTGTGAGGCTGAGGTGTGAGCCAGTCTGACCACATCATTTTGTCCGGAAGGTGCTATTTCTTCTACCTGACACCGCGGAGCGGTGAAGCGGAGCTGTGAGGCTGAGGTGTGAGCCAGTCCGCAGCAGTCCGCTGCAGACGCGGAGACGCGCCCGAATGGAACCCGAGGTACGTCCCCCCGTGGATATCCACGACCCGAAGGCTCTCAACCCCACCCCAAAAGACCGACGCCCGGCAAAGACAGGGAAATCGGGGCGTGGGAAAGATATGAGTCCGGGTAGAAGGAGGAGCAAGTCAGACTCGGTACACAGACTCCCCCCGTCCCCGTCAACATGGGACCCTGTAGCAATAACTCCAAACATCAAAACACTCAAACAGACCCCAGAGGGTGTGGGCGAATATATTCCCGACAAAAATGAAGATAACATACCTGAGCCTAGCGGGAACTTGGACGGCACACACAGCTCAGCGGTCCAGCTGGAAACGGGAGGGACGTCGCACGGGCAGAAATGGCCCGAGCCCAGGCCCGTGGACCCAGAGCACCCAGGCGGGGAGCAACGAGAGGAAGGCAGGGTCCAGGTGACTTTGGACCAGCGCATAGGTGGACCCCCCTCAGGTTCGCGTAAATCAACCGTTAGCCGGCAAGGATCAGGATCGCTCAGCGCAGACCCAATGGATGAAGGAAATGGGGGGGCCCGGTCGAGGGTTTCGGTGAGAGGCTTTGAAGTGCCCGACCCCAGCCGGCGTTTGTGTGAGGGGAAAGAGGTGAAAAAAGCAACGCGGAACACAAACCAGGAAAAAGAACGAACTATGAATGTGAGGACACATCAGTCTCCTAAGAGACCAGGCATAAACCCAGAAGCCCGGAGGAGCGCAGCCCTCAATTGCGTTATAGCAACCGGAGGGTTAGGGGAAGGAAAAGAGACAGCGGAAACACTAAAACTAAAAGAAATTATGGGAATAACCGAACAAAGAGAATTCCCACCACATTGCTCGACACTCGGAGCTAAGTCAAATCCAAGGAGGGAAAAAGACAAAGTGGCCATGAAGAGCTTTACCGGAGAGAATAAACACGACCAGACATTAAATTCACTTCAAACTGAAGTGATGCTCCACAACACCTATGGGGAGGCAGAGACCAGCGACCTAGACGAGGAAAAGACTAGGGCAAAGAGATACAGCCCAGCAAAAGTCCACGAAGATAAAGGGAAAGGATCGAACCTGGAGAGTGAGTCAGACCTAGAAGCAGAAGCCACAGACAGTGGCGACCAATTGGAGCGAGAACTGGACGACTCCAATAAAGAAACGGACGGAGAACAATTGAAGGCAGGTGTGGGGGTCTCAAAAAGGAAGAGAAACAAAACTAATATTCCATCTATCGTGAGATCCCAAGGAGCAAAGAAAAGAGTAACCATGAGATCTAGAAAACACATGGGACTGGGGGCACAAAATCTAACAAAGGGGCCCAATAGAGGAGCCCCTATTTCTAAAGGGCTCCCCAACCACTTGTCGTTCCAATCGCTCAAATCGTTCTTTACCCAACAACATAAAAGAAAACAGAGCGCTGATACTGAAATATCAGATGCGGAGATGCTGGAACTAGTATCTGAACCCCAGCCTGCTCTAAAACAGAAAAGTACAGACCCAGCCATCAGAGTAACAAAAAAAATAGGGTCTCCTAATAGGCCCCAGAATGAAATGACCAATAAGCTAACAGTCAATTTACCCAGGGAAGCGGTAAAAACAAAAGAGTCGGAGGCCCCCGAAGGTAGACAAATGGACGCACAGGGTCAGTCCATGAGAGACCCCGAGAACAAACAAATGGAAAGCCTCGGCGATGCAGGCACAATAGTAATAGAGGAGAGATTGATGGAGGACAATGACAAAGAAGAAGTGTGTCGATTAGAGATAGAGACTGATAGGACCACGGACCAAACTGCGCAGAAGAACAAGAACAAAGAAGAGCATCGGGCGTGGACGAAGCCTCACTTAATCTTTGGCCAACAAAACGCTACACCAAGAAGGAAAGAGGCTCTCCCTAAATTGAACAAAGAGACGGCTGGGAGGCGGGGTGGTTCCCCCAGCTCGGGGAGAATCACTGATAGAGGCCAAGGATTATTAGAAGAAGGGGCCACCTTTGATTCAGTAGCCCAAGCGAGAAGTTCGGAGAAAATACCTACCCCCCCCGAAACAGAGACGACTCAGTGAGATTGCAGTGTCATTACATAACGAATCATCGAACAAGAAACCAGACATGATCGCTATCATGTCAGCGATGACCGTCGTTTTAGCGCCATTCTGTAAATTATACGAGTCAATCAAGGGGAATGTACAAGACAACACGGCAATCCTATCTAATACGATGCAGAAATTGGCCCAGATGGAAACCCTTTTCCGAGAAACCAGTGAAAAAATGCTCAATCAACACAACCACTGGGCATCAAAATCCGACGCTGTCGAAAAAAAAATGGAGTCCATAGCCCGTCAGCTTGGACAAGCATTACCAGGACTTACAGGACCAGAGACATCACAGGTTCCATCCATCTACAAGACACTGTGGGAAAAAAAAATTGAAGTACTGGAAAAGAAAATCGAGGAGATGGAAAAGTGGAACAACGAACTGCAAGTAAAATCATCTTCATGGGGGGCTCAAGGGCATGAAGAGGGGACACGCCCTCAGAGAAAAGAGAACATTCTGCTTGTATTAAATCAAGGCAAACAGGAAGAGAGCCAGCGGCAGATGCCACAAAAGCTCAAAACCCCAGTAAGGATGCAAAAGGAAACAAGAATCAACTTCAAGAATCCCACGAAGCAGAAAACTGATCCGGCCCGAAGGGCGGTAGAGGAAGAGGATCTAATGCAAAGCAAAAACCACCAAGAAGTCAACCAGCCCAAATCACCAATAACAGTGGAGGAATTCTTAGAATGCTCGGACCTAATGAATATATCCACCTATTCGGAAAACGAGGTTGTTGAAATTTATGAACCAACTGATGGACTGCGCGAAAAAAAAGAAAATAAAGACGCTTTAGGAGGAAAAGAAACCTTGACCCCGTCAACTAATAAAGAGAAAGAGGGACAAATCAGATCAGAAGAACCCAGCCCCAAAAGCACCTCAGGGCAAAGAGCAAAGGATGACAACCCCCAATGTGGGGTTAAGAAAAAAAGAACGACATCATCCTCCTCCGCAGTTTCGAAGGGAATAAAAGATGGGCGGGTCAGTCCACAAAAAGAACGCCTAGACAAAGACGATCTTGAAAGGAGAAGAAAAGGTCGAAAAGTGACCAGAATATTTAAACTTGAACAAATAGCATCAGATAAAAATGTTATCATCCTAAACAGACCGACTGTTCTACAAATTACAAAGAAAGTAAAAAGCTTGGAAAATATCTCAACGACAGATCTAGTGCTGGTGGAGCCCTATCATAGGGAGAAGAGGGCGAAAGCGTTTCTCCACCTGAAAGAAGCGGCCATTAAAGATATTAATGACTCGGCATTCCAAGAACTGGATCAAATGGGTTTCCGCTTGACGGAACTAAAGAACAGAAAGGGCACCCAAGACCGAGACGAGGGAAGGGTGGAGAGGCTTAAAACACATCACCATTTTAGATCAAGAACGGAAGAACTATACCGAGACAATCTATACACATACCCACAACAGAGACAAGAACACCATAGACAAGAGTACAAAGTGAAGGGTCAAAACCGGGGAACTGAAGTAGGGGAGAGGGATGATATAAAGCTACAACGATATCACAGCAGGACCAGATGCGGTATTCTCCGAGAAGACCTAGAGAAGATCAAAGACTAAGGGGCCCCCCTGGCAAAGCCGACCAAGAGCAACGACACCATACGAGGACGGTCTGTGGTAGTCCCAAAGAAAAATGGGAGAACATCGAAAAACAACCAATGGGACCATGGAAATGGCTAATGACGACCTGGAATAAAAACCAGGCTAAATAGCAACGACCAGGGGCGGTTGGAACCAATGACAACCGCAAGGAGAGAATAAGCGAACACTCCGGGAAGGTCACCTTCACCCTCGGGTCTTGGAACACGAGAGGACATATGCATCTCACGACACCAGGAGACGTGGACCTAAGCCAGTTTGACATCTTATGCCTGCAGGAAACGTGGCTGATGAAGCAACCAGCCCTAGATGGGTTCTCCGTGATGATCGCACCGGCAGTCAAAGGCCTGATGGGAAGACCATCATCTGGTTTGCTCACAGCGATAAAATCGGGCTCAGGCCTAACAGACCCAACGATGTGGAAACCGTCATACGAAACACTAATAATTCTAACTACTCAGGAGGAAAAAAACCCAAAATCTGTAACTACTCTGCAAAAAAGGGTGGCAATTATTAATTGTTATTGGAATCCTCAGCGCACAGCCACGAAAGCTTTCTGTGACAACATGAGTGCCCTGATCGACCAGCTTTATGAAGAATTTGAGAAAATTGAACTCATCATATGCGGGGATTTCAACGCGAAATGCATTGAACCCACGGCAAACATGAAATGCCCCACTGATTGCCGGGGACTAGTCGACCCTACGTTAAAGAGAGGAAAGGCCTGGAATAAAATTTTGAGCTCGAGAAGCATCCAAAACGTGGCCACACTGTTCCCCAATCAAACGAATCTTCCAACATGGGAACGTAATGATTCTAAAGCAACCTTAGATCACATTTTTGTGTCTAATGGTCTCACCAGGGATTTGACTAGTTTCATGGTCCAACAAACGGCCAATAGTGATCACAACTTATTGAAATGCACATGGCAGACGCCTAAGAAACAGACTAACTTCTATGATTGGGCGACCGAGGTCAATCCACAACAAACCCGACTTCGTCTGAAGGCACAAGACATTGAAAAAATTAAACGAGCGTGGGATCAGATCGAGGGCGGCGACCCCAAGTCGGACACCAAGCAACGACCAAACTACTTGCCCTTGTTAGTGGCTTACCAAGTCAAGGTTTCAAAAAAGAAAAATGAAATAACCATCAAGGCCCACCAGTATGACAAAGAGCTGGTGACTAAAAGAAAAGTGGTCCGCAGATTGTTAAGAATAGCAAAGAAATCCAACACAATAGAAGATTGGAAGAGCTGGGGCCTAGAACAACGAAAATGCAAAAATTGGCTCAGACAGCAGCGAGCCTTGCAATATCAAAGAGATGCAGAGGTGATGATGTCCAAACTATCCGCTAAAAAAACTAGCGAATTTTGGGCCCTCATAAAGGACAAGAACGCGGACCAAAGGACCATCACAGCAAATGCAGTAGCAGAAGAAAGGTGGGTGCAGTATTTCACAGCCGAATTCGAGGGACTCCCTGGTAACACGGAAGTAGGGACCCATGACCACGCAATACCATGGGTAGACCTGTCCAACACTGAAGATATTGAAACCGCAATACGGAACCTGAAAACATCCAGAGCTCCAGGACCGGACGGGCTAACCAACGTAGACCTTAAATCATCTCCGGTGGAATGGGCTAAGTGGATCAGTAAAATATTTGCCCAATGTACCAGAACAAAGTTGTTGCCAGAATCTTGGCTAAGAGCTGTGATCGTCCCAATCTACAAGAAGGGCCCAAGGCAAGAACCAGCAAGCTCTAGGCCAATAGCGTTATTGGATATCCTGGGCAAATTATATGCCTCCCGCCTTCTGGACCACTTTCGAGACTGGGAGGAAAAAAGTCCGGCTAAAGACCCACTCCAATCAGGATTCCAAAAAAAGGGATCCACTACCATCAATTTAATGGTGTTAAATATTCTCAAAGCCAGAATTAAAGAAGGAGCACCGAAGGTCTACTTGGCTTTTGTCGATCTCTCAAAGGCCTTTGACATGATCGATAGGCCCACCCTATGGGCTAAGCTTCAAAGCTGGAAGTGTCCAGCAAACATCCTGGAACCCATGAAGGCCTTAAATACAGACACAAAAATGCGAGTCAAACTGAACAATCAAGGCGCCCTCTCAGGGGAAATTCCGGTGAGACGAGGTGTCAAACGGGGATGTCCGCTGGCCCCTGCCTTGTTCATAGCCTTTTTAGGGGACTATCAAGCAGCTGAAGCGAAAATCCGGGCATTTCCCCCGAAGATAGGGAAAATGGAGATCCCTCGCCTAATGTACGCAGATGATGTTATTCTCATCGATCAGACCAAAGTGGGACTGCAAAGAAAATTACAGAACCTCGAAAAGTATATTGAGAATAACCACTTGGAAATCAACAAGACAAAGACCAAAATCATGGTAATGGAGAAAGTGATCAACAAAAGAACAACCAAGTTAAATATATTTCTTGATAAAACCAAGCTTGAAGTTGTAAAGTATTTCAAATACCTGGGGATCAACCTGGACAGTTCAAAAACAGAACAGAGCCTGCAAAGCCAACTATGGGAGAAAGTCAAACGTCTCACAGCCCAAACAAGAGCGATTGACCGCAAATATGGTAAATTCTCCCTGCTTAAGTTCCCGGAAAAAGGACTGAGAACCGTAATTATGAGAGCAAGGCTCAACCTCTTGCCCACCAGAGAAATCATAGCCATTGGAGGAGGCGGAGGATCTAAACATTGCAGATTATGTAAAAACAACGATTCCACGGAAACACTGAAACATCTGGTGATGGAATGTGTGAATACGAAGAAATCTAGAAATCTGTACCTCCCTCCGCGTGACAATAATCTATGGATTTTTCGAAAAGATGATCTGTGGAATAGACTGATCTCCGGTGAAAACAACAAGTGGTCGCAAGCCTTAGCCAAACTCATCGACCTGGTTTTTGACCAAATCAAACAGCAAAACTTGGAAGATGATCTGCCACAGCAGCAGGCTTGTGACTAATGGTGGAGCCTTGCTCTAGGCGACCTTGCTAGGTGTGATAGACAAAGCAGCATGGCCGCATTTTACTGCTACCAAGGGATACTGGCATTTTAGACTATTGTGAAATTTTGACAAAACTTGGTTTTTACCGAGTAAAGTTCAATAAAAAAAAAAAAATAAATAATACACTTCAAAGGGCCCTTTCACTTTTGTGTTTGTTCGCACTTATAATTGTAGCAATGTTAGAAAGGGAAAAGACAAGGTTATCTTATTATCGGTAAAGAGGCACTCTTGTGGTTTTCAACAGGTCATACAGTAATGCATTTACTCTGCAAACACATATAGAAAAGTCAATTAAAGGGAGGAAAATAAGTGGTTAGTGCAATATGAGCTTAGTTCAAGGTTCCAGAGATGGTTTCTTCGCCTGGCAAGTCTTTAAAGTCCAGAAACACAACCCTAGCTAAGGGCAGTTCGAAGAGGGCTTGAAGTCTTGGCAAACAGCGAATTATGAAGAGTTCCTGTGGATTTCTTCCAGTATCTAAAGGTATTGAAGCAGCAAGTTAGCAACTAACAAAGGAGACCTGAAACGGGAGTCCAGAAGGGGACACAAGCAACAGCTCGGGTCAGAGGTAAGAGGAGGTTGCCCTGGACACCTCTACATGAACTCCAACGCTCTGGAGCTACTTCTTGGATTCAGGTAAGCAATACCTTTTTCCCCACAGTACCTTGCTTTGAAGAAAGTGGGTTGGCACCTCCTCGATGTGGCAGCTCTGGACCATACCTCCGGATTTCTTGGTCTGGTGACGAAAGGCAGGACAATGGATGGTGTCTCTCAGCAGCAGTCTCGAGGGAGGACCTGTAGCATGACTTTCAGCAACTTCTTCGTTCACTCTGCGGTTTTGGCACCTTTTCAGCAGCACCAACAAAGGACACGGATCGCCTGGTGAATCTTTGCTTCCTGCAGTCCCATACTGTGGTGAGAGGGTCTGGGCAAGTTGCATCAGATCTCTGGAGTGTCCATATGGGCTCAGCACATATTTGGATGGATTCAGCCTTTCCACTATGATGCGCTCGAAATGGGCAGCAGGTCTCCTGGTATTTGGGTTCCGCAGCTCTGGAAGCTCCTAGAACCTCGGGAGATGGCTTGTTTCAAAGTGTGCTTTGGGATGCGTTGTTCCATCATCCAAAGGGAAGGACTGGTCCTCTTCGGAGATCCTCTGTTGCATAGAAAATGGGGTCAAGACAGCAGTGGTCACTTCATGGTCTTGCAAAGGGTCTGCAGGCATCTCTGGTTGTCTTCTTCTTCAGTTACTTCTGTTTCTAGTGGTAGACCTGCTTTACACGCCAGAAGCCTCACCTTTTGCACAGTTCCAGCACACACTCCTCGGCAATCTCTCTCAGCATTTTACAGAAAGGGGTGTTTGGCTGTCCAATCAGGAAAGCCAGATGCCCTATGGGAGCTGGTACTATGCAGGCACTCTTGCAGACTGAGGTCAGGGGGTGGAAGACTCCTCCCCCACTTCCTGCCTGCCCAGACACTCTGGAGCCTAGATGGGGATACTTAATGGTTCCCGCCAAAGGCAAAACACACACACAGACCTCCCCCTCCCAGAATGGTAGAAGAAGGCAGGGTCGGCCTGGGACAAGAAATAGACCCGGCCACCCAAAAAGAAGTGGCCCACCCCTCGCCTCACGACCCTTGATCTCTGATGTCATTACCAGAAGTGATGTCATTTGACCCCACCCCAAAGTGAATCCCGGGAAGCGATGAAACACAACCTTTCACCCCTTGACAAAACAGGAAGTGGCATCAAATAGCATTGTTCATAAGTACACTAAATTCCTGTGAATCCAAGTAGACGTCCAAGGCCAAATGATAATATGTTATTGTATAGCACTTACGCTTAAGCTCTTTTTTATAGAACAAATGTGCATACAATATCACCCAACCTGTGTTGGTACTCATTTATTGACCTATGAAGGATGAAATGTTTTTTGGAGGAAAAACTAAAATAGAAAAAAAAATATATTTATTTTTTCAAATTTATTTTTTCTTCCAAACCGGCCCTGGCATTGCCATAAACTGGCCCCCACTCCCCAGGGACGATTTTGGCCCAGCCGAGGGCCGAAAGGCCAAGGGGCCAAACTAACACTGGAAGAAGGGCTAACAAAGAACAACCACAATGTTAATGGTTATAAAAGAAGGGAGGTCCCAAGTTGGTACTTGGGTGCCCTCTATTGTGCACTACCGGGCTATGGACATAGCCTGCGGTATAATAAATACACAATAGTTTCTTAGAACACGTCCACTGCTACCAGCCATAACTAGGTGAGTGTCTATGTGACTACAAAGTCACAGGAGCAGAGAGAAGGGGGATACAAAGTATCCCATTGGCACTCCACTTAAGGTAGTGTGTGCCAATCTCTCAGACTATAGAGTTTTGAGAGAGACACTGAGGATCTCTCTATCCTTAAGAACTGTAGTTACTTAACGATATAGAAAGATCATCTTAAAGGAGGACCCTAGGGGTCCACAGCACTGCCCATAAGGAGCTGTGTGCTGCAGTGGTAAAACACAGATGCCTTTAAGAGCTGTGGAGCAGGCAGACTCCATAGTACAGGTGGATTACAAAGAATAGAGTTCCAAAAGACCAAGCCCATGAGAATGAATGAGTGGAGAAAGGCTCAAATCGTTCAGGATTAAAAGAAAAAGGTTCAGAAGTCCATCAAAAATGCTGGGAGTCTCTCTAAGAGAGGGGATGAAGCACAACAATGACACATCTCCCTAACAGTCTGCAATTGGTTTTGTACAGTAACTCCAATACAATATTCGAATACATGCAAGTCATCAACAGTGCACAGTAACATTAATGCTTTAATTAATATAATGCTTTGCCATTAAAAATGCCATGCCACAATAAGAAAGCATGTCCAAGCTGGCTGCACAATGTAGGCCAGGCTAGACACGGAATAGCAATTATGTTTCCTTTAGTCTTCATGATGCCCAGTCAAAAATGCCTTGCCACACTAAGACACACCTAGACTGGCTGCACCAAAATGGCAGTCTAATCATGCAATGACACTTATCATGCTTCCCTTATCATGGATGCCTAGAACAATATGCACTTCCACAGTAAGAAAAGGCTAGAGTGAATGTACCCAAATGCCAGTCTCTCCAGGTAATAACACGTGTCACGCTTGTTTTATCAGAGATGCCCAATACAAAATGTCAAGCCACAGTAAGAAATAGCTAGACTGACTGCACCAAAATGCCATTCTAGCCAGGTAATATCCCTTATCATGCTTAGTTTATTATAGATGCCCAGAAAAATATAACATGCCACATGGCCAGTGTAGCCACTAATAAGACATATGATGCTTGCTTTATCATGGATGCCCATTAAAATTACGTTTTAGCACACCACACCTTGCACTACCTCTGCACGTTCTCTTTCCCTGCCACCCTCGACTCCAATCCCCAAAATCAGTTCCTCAGTCCAGCATTAAACACAAGCATGCACACATTCACACACCATTCACTTGCTTATTTACACATACCCCCATTCATCATAAACTCACACAGACACCCCGCCACCCATACACCCAAATATCATACACTCACTCATACACATTACATAACAAACATATACACACCCTTGAATGCACACATATTTACAAAAAATACATGTTTCTTTCCTTTTTTGCTGAATCTATTGCTCCAAGGGATTCCTCTGCGGGCAGGCCCCTGACTCCGAGGGTCCCTGCAGCAGAAACTAGCACCCATTTCCGACATGCGCAGAGGAGCTAGTGCCATGTCCAGGGGGGCACAAAGACCCTCGCATTTCAAAAATAAATCATTTCTTTTTGAACCGCTCAGGCTTCAGAAAGAAATGATTTCTGTTATGCAAAAACGTAATGGGAATAATTTCTTTCTGAAGTCAGAGTGATTTCTTTTTGAAGTTTGAGATCCCCTAACCGCCCAAGGCATTGGGTACCAGACCTCTCACTATGCCAAAGCTCTTAGTGCTTTCCCTTTGTAATAAAATCTGGTGGCCGAGATTCTGAGGCCTGGTGTGTTGTGGGTGCTGGAAGCTGTCTTAAAGTAGAAACAGTGACTGACCCACATTGTAGTCCAAAACATTTAACAAGCTGAAGGCTACAGACTCCTGCTAAAACAACTCTCTTCCAAAAACAGTGTAGCTGGTCCCTTACTTTATTCATGCCCTTTCTGTATAATGTTGCTTCAGATGTAAACTTGTTTATATCCCACTCAATGGATTCAGGACTTCGCATGGGGGTTCCACCTATAGGCCCCTTTTAGTAACCAAAATGCTTTCAGGATAACACGTCATACCATAATTTGGCATCCCCCAAAAAGAATGGATGAACTATGTATGAAGCCAGAACAATTAAAATGCAATTAAATATACATTGGGAAATTTCTAAACAGATACATTTAAAGGGTGCACGTGTGTGTGAGCATGTGCACATGCTCCCGTGTGTGTGGCCGTGTGTGTGTTTGAATCAATGGCTTCAGCGAAATGAGAGAACATTTTACAGAAAAGAAGTATGGTTGGAGGCACTATGCAAATATTTGCTTTATTCAATTCATATTAAAAAACACAATTCCAGTCGGGGAAGAGAAAACGTGCAGACAACACTACAGGAATCACAATGAATCAGTAGCCAGTATTAGAAATGGTTTTGCATCAACAAAACAGCACAATGCAAATGTACTGCAATATCCAGTCTCTGACCCAATTTTACAGTGCAGAAAAATGACATAACAAATCTTAATTGCGGTTGGTTGCAAATTGCATTGTCAACATTGTGGCATCTTGCGAATCTCAAGAGGAAAGGAGCAAGGGTGCTAACTCTCTCAATTGGGGAAAAAATAGAAAGCCAGAAAGTGCTGGATGGAAGGGAGGCTTTTAATAAATCATAACCACTGGTATTGCTCTAAGCAGCCTCCTATAGCATCGTACTATTAGATCAAAAGGACACAAACGACTAGACTGCTCCTTATGGTCACAGGATCAAGAATGATTTGCATATGACCGGTCCTCTTTTGTAATGGCACAGAGAAACCTAAAACGATGGCATTGAAGGGGCCCAGATAGTGGTTATTATTAATTAATCATTAATTGCATCCATTACATTTTGATTTTACTTCTCTTTCCTCTTCAGAATTACATTTCCCATGTACCAAGCCTTAAATAGATCGACATAATAGATTGTTTGAAAATGATTTGCACTGAACATCTTTTGGTTTATGCCCTTGCTTAAGTGATCTGTTTACAAATATGTGTCAAAGCATTTCATCCACCTTAAACTGATAAAATGAGTAAAGCTGAGTTGGCTCATGTCTACCTACCTTATTTAATAAAGTTCTTTTCATGAACCTGGGACCACAAATGTAACAATATTGATGACCTACAGCCCCCCCCCCCAAGCCCCCATTTTAGGACAAATAACATGCAGGTTTGCACAGAAGAACTATGTATTAATTACAAACATATAATAAATCAATAAAAAGATAATCACACTATATATCTATGAAATCCCAATGTCAATGGTTACTACAATGAAAATGATCAATACACTGGTTGGATCCATTTTCAATGCTACATTTACTTTAATGTAGACTTTTGTAAATACGCACATCGGCATCTATACATTTGGTTTATCCTAAGCACACATCCAACCATGGACTGAAAAATGTTTGAGGGTTCGGGATATAGCTTTCATTTGAAAATAAACAAAATGAAATTGGAACATCCCTGCCTATCTAAATATCTCTACTTCTTATTCATCCAAAGGAAATACCTCCTCTCTCCCCAGTAGACATGCAAGTATCTCACGCAGCATTCCAGAAAACAAAATATAAAAGACAAGCTACTTGATCATCCTGCAAATAAATCGCTTGCAAAAGGAAAATGTATGTTAACAAGAATGTTTGGTAGATTCCCTTCAGTCATGTCTCTATTGCATTAAGTTGTAAAACTGTACATTTCTCATTTGCAATGGGCAACTTAAAGGTGGGAAAATGCGTAGCAGTTAATAATTATTTCCCCGTATTCTTGAATGGTTCAGTGCTAGTAACAGAACTCTTCTTGGTGATGTAAGCAGGGAATAACTTCAATGACATTATTTTATTATTTTCCTAGCTATGTACACAGTGAGATATCCTTTTGACTCCCGAGATAGTTCTGCTGTGCTTGCGCATTACACAGAGAATGAGTCAGGGGATCTCCCAGTACACACACCATAAGACCTATTTGATGAAATCTATATTTCCAAAAGCACTCATACTTCTGAAATAATTACTAATTTCCCAAGATGTACTGTCAGTTTATATACTCTCACTCCTTAGTACTTTCATGAATGAAAAGGGCTGGGATGTAATCTGTTCTCCTTTTGAGTATACTTCCCTTAAGTTAATAAATTTCCCTTTAACATTATACTCACATAAACATTTATTTTTGCTGTCTCACAGACAGCTGGGCAACCTCTTAAGGAAGGGTTCCCTTCTCCCTTTCTGGTAATACATCAGTATCAGTCAGCAAGATGGGGTTAGCTTCCCACCACAGAATGGTTTCACCTAAAGTGCACTGCTTGTAATCCAAAATTGGTCCCAAAGAAAGCATTCTATTCTATTCTCATTTCTGATATTGCCAATTCTCCTTTCTCTTCTTCTTCCTGACAATCAGTCATCCAGTCAGTGAGTCAGTGAGTGCGTGTTTCCAGAATACATGGGTTTGGCCTTTTCTAGATTAGGAATCCCTCCCTATAGAGGTGTGTATCATTTCTCTAATGTGATTTGTCAGTGTATGTGATTGGACAATGTTCCAAAAGTGGCATCATACTAAGCCATCTCCTTCAAACTCATTGTACATATTAATGAAGATGGTGCTCTACTTGGAGTAACTTCTAAACCCATTTTCTCTCCCACGTGATGTGATTTCTTCTCGGACACATCATATGCCTCACATGTGATCATGTTACTAATTAGTTTGTCAGATTTTTATCACTCAGGCAAATCAAATGATGCTTGTCTGATTTCAGCATGACATATTTGTATTTTATTTATTTATTTCAATGTATTCATTGAGCATTTTACGTCAAAGCGCTGTACTAATATCACTTACAGTAGAATGCAACATTAGTTACAATTAATAAAATCCAGTTAGAGAAGATGTGATTTGAGAGCATAGGAAAGAGTGGATAAGAAGACATACAGCACAAAGAAAAAGGAAGAGCATTCCTGTGTAATGGAGTAAGTAAACCAAAGGTACGAAACCGAGACTGGGCACATGGGGGACGTGGAAAAGTTACGAGAAAAAGAGCTTGAGAACCAAATCGATGTGAGGGACTATAGAAAGAAACCAGTGAGGAAGGTTAAGGAGGAGCCAACCCATAAAGAAATTTAAAAAACATGCAGGAAAACTAAGATGAGAATGAAAAGACAACCATCCAAGAGACAAAAGTGATGAAGAGATAGAGTCACAGGGTGAAAGAGAACAAAAGATGAATAGAAGAATTGAAATTAGATTTAGGAGAAGCTAAGCATGAGGTTGGCAAACCAAAAAGAACACAAGAGCAATACAATAAACAAGAAAAAGTTAGAGATGAAATCAGATGTTTAACAGCATTAAAGGTAAGAAATAGCCTAGCCTTGAATATTAAAGAGATGATACCGACACGAACGTGAGAGAAGTGAGTAAAGGAAAGAATCATTAAAGGAAGATCAGTAAAGGAAAGATCAGAATCAAGATATAGTCCCAGATTATGGGCAGAGGTAGAAATAGAAAGTAAAGAAGGAGGAAAAGAAATAGAAGAAGACGGAGAAGGTGGAGGAATAGTCATAGCAGGAAAAAAGTGAGAATCAATTTTAGCAGAGTTTAGAACAAGATAGTGATGAGCCACCCATGGTTTAATAGCCAAAAAGCAAGATGACAAGGTATTGTGGATAGCCAGAGCAAAGGAAGAAAAGGAAAGGAAAATTTGAGTGTCATCAGCATCAAAATGGTGAGACATGCCAAACGACGAAATAATAGAAGCCAGGGAGGAAGAATAGAGAGAAACAAGAAAAGGACCAAGAGCTGAACGCTGAGGAACCCCATGAATAAGAGAAAAAGAAGCAGAAGATGTACCTGCCCAAGATACAGAATAAGTAGGATTAGATAAGTACTAACAAAACCAAGAAAGAACAGACCCAGAAAATCCAAAAGACGAGAGAGAAGAACGTAGCAAAATGTGGTAAACATTACTGAATGGAGTGAATAGATCAATCATATGATATGTGTGTTACAGATTTTTGCCATTTGCTCTCTGCTACTTTCACCCAAAGATTCTATTCCCATCTAAGAATACCAGTCCTGTTGGCACGGGCGCTAGATATATAAATCACAAATGCAAACCGTTCCAGCGCAAAATTATCCACATTTGCCTAATTTGCATAATTAAACAAATACCATAAAATATTGTTTTATAATCAGCTAATAGACCTTTTCACACTGAATGATATAAAAAAATGTAAGCTTCTACAACATTACCTTCAAAAGGTAAGAACAAAAATGTGATTCCATCTGTAAAATGTACATATGGCATTTTATTCTTTACATATAAGGGGATGACTCGCAATATGAAATGGCATCTCCAGTTCCTGCCTATAAACAGAACATTTGATGTCACGTAATATTGTTTCCTTTGAAGCTGAGAGCTGTGCCTTTTATGACTCCTAAGAATGTGGTCGTCATGGGACTAGTGTCAGAAGGCACATTGAAGTTCATGTTTTCAGGGCAACATGTAGATATAGCTCAGCCCCCTTGAGTGATTTCACGATCTGTCAGTCCCATTTAACAGACTCCAGGACTCCAAAGGTGTGAATTGATTTCTTTCAGGAAGGACATGAGAAGATCTGCAGACTTGGATGATAGGCCACTGCTGGCCACCGCTCAGAGACTATTCTTTGTATTTATAAGGAATTTGTCTTCTTCTAAAAGATCTGTTTCTAGAACAAATGCACACATGCCACAGCACTACCCAGTAGCCATTTCTGGATCACTGAGCAATGCATTCTGGGAATGCATATTAGCTCAGAAGCATGCATTTGTGTTCCATGTGAGAAAAGTGTCTTTGTCTTATCTCTTGTTGGACAGTACTATTTTAGACATTGCTTAATCAACTAAAGACAGAAAGCTCTTAAGGATGCAGACAACCATATACACATTTCACCCTCATTGGGTATCATCAGTGTGGTGCTGTTTGACATCCTTTTCAATGGAGAGTTAGAGCCATATTTACAAAACACCATATATCACTTATAAACAGTTTGCAAAACACGCATACATTACAGATGTAATCTGCATTTTGAACCCTCAAGATTTAAAACATTGATCTGTGAGAAAAAACAAAGGCCCTCATTAGAAGTTTGCCGGTCTGGAAATAAGGTGCCAGTGACAATGTTACTGGCTTGTTACCAGCACCTTTTCTACACCGGCAAGCTACAAGTCTGCCGGTAAGGGCAGTGAACTACCAGCAGGCCTGACCTGCCAGTAGTTCAAGCCGCTACCGGCAGATAAATCACTGAAGCAGCGGCACGTTACTAACAGTGCCAGTACCTCTATGTTCCCATCCCCATGGAGTCTTATAGGATTCCATGGGAATGGGAACTTACCCTTCTGTCGCCGCCCGTAATATCCCGGTATTACCGGGATATTGGGTGGCGGAAATGGTAAGCAGAGGCTGCCGGTAGGCCGCCCATACTACCGGCTAGCGGTGTCACGGTATTAGTTTTATGACAGTACAATAACCTTCTTGCCAAATGACGGTATATCATGGTTATCGCGGTATAGCAGGTGGAGTTAACTAATCTTAACCAATATTTTCTAAAAGGTCATACATTGTCAGATTTATCATCACAAACAAAACCAGGCACCCAGGGCCAGAATTGGGCTTTTCAATATACTTTCCACTGAAATGCCACCCCTTGCTTCCACCAAACTCAAACACATGTGTGGAGAGGAGGAGGGGTGGGGGGAGCCCTGCTGCGACTGGCAAAGCAAACTGAATGGCTTTTCTTAAGTGGTCATTTAGGCATTTAGCCCCCCCACTGGCTACTGGTGAACATGTTGCCATTTTGATAACCTGCATGCCACAGATCAATGGAGTCTGATGGTAGTATACGCTTGTGCGCATACACACGAACACGCACTCTCTCTTTACGTTACAGCCTTTAGTTTACTTGCGGGCCAATTGGTGTTCAGTAATCATGGACATGTTACACCTTGGTATGGCAGCAGGGAATACCCACAGAGATGAGTAAATTTCGCAGTTTGACTTATTATATGTAAATTCAATGATGGAACCAGGGAAATCCCCCATTGTCATATGTTTAGAAAACTTTATCCATTATAAATATATAAACCTCAAAGCCGCCAACCCAAAATAAACCCTTTTCCTTCTTGGCACTGTATTTATTCTTCCTATTGTTAACCTATTGATTTTGTGTCAAGCATGTGTGGTTTATGGAATGGCATTTAAAAATTGCTCCAACTGAAACTACTTGGCAGACGGCACATCCAAGACTGCAAGACCAAGACTGCACAGCACTTGCTTACTGCAGCCTTTCCAAATCAGATTGAAAAGCACACTTAACGGTATGAACTGTATACCGGTATAAACAATGTGACGGTTATTATTGTTCAATTAAGTGGTTCACGGTATCTTTAACGGTATACCGTAATACCGTTAAATCCCTACTACCGGCGGCCTACCTGAAACCTCCTAATGAGGATCTAAGTATGGCAGGGACCATTCCAAATGTATCTATTTGTGCAAATCATGGCATATAGCTCATTCTTCATTCTCTCTGGATATTTCACGCAATATATTTGAAATTACGCTACCTTATGAAATCACAGTATGACGGAGTTGTACAAGAGCTGCTCAAAGAAGGGATAATAGCCCTCATTATGAGTTAGCCGCGTAAGTGCCACTGATTCTGTAATTTCGGTAGCACTGTTTCCGGCAACCGCAACGACAGAATTACTGGCACATCACAACCCTGCGGGAGAGTGCAAAGTGCCTTGCCAGAAACGGTGGCAACGGCATGATGCAAACACCAGCATGTCTTACTTTTGCTAGTGTTACTGTAAAAACATCTGCCGAAAACACGGATTCCGCCATGCAAACAACATTAACACTGTTGACAGAGTGCCCAATGACGGAAACACCACGATGGAAACACCAGGACTAGAAACATCGTCATGACAGGAACTGGAAGCTCGCTGGTGGCCATTTTGAAAAACACAATCCATATTAAATCAGCCACTTCTTGTAGCCACCTACTCACTAAAACACTGGCATCATGTCAGGAGCATTCAAGGCACGTGTCCCAGATGTCCGTCAAAGGAAGCTGCTTTTTTTCTGAGCCAGAATTAACTGTACTAACTGACACAATTATGGCAAATGCAGAACAACAAACCAAAGGAGAAAATCCAAAATATGCAAGGAGGTGACCCAGAAGGTGTTGACTGTGAGCCATGTCTCCCGCAACACTAAAGATTGTCCAAGCAGTGGGTTGACCCCTGTCTCAGAATGCATAACCTGCTCTCAGCCCATAGGAGGAAAGGCCTGGCAACCGCAGGAGGGACGACTGCCGTAATCAAATTAATGTCCTGGGAGGAGTCATGCAGCACAGTGCTGCATCTTAAAGGCATCAAGGGAGTTGGAGCGGCAGAGGCCAGTGCAGTGATGCAAGCAGAGGGCGGTGGGTACAACGAGCCACAACCAAACAATAAAACTGAGTTGACAGTGAAATGCAGCACACACAACATGGAGCCAGATCCAACTGCATGACACAAAAACACAGCCACTACATGCAATGACCCATAGTCCTGGGCTGTAGTCCAGGGAAACACAAGCATTGCACTCAGTAAACATGTGAACACATATATGGGCACATGAGTACCGGTCATGTGAACAAAAAGACAACATGAGAAGTAGCACATGCACGAAGCACACACCTGACCAAAGTGGCATGCCTGTACTATGACCAACGTGCCCCTATACCACACACACATGCACGCATGCATCAAAGTTGTCGTGACATCCAGACACCATGTAGAGGCAGAATGTCACACAATGACGTAACTGTATATTGCAAGTCTGTTGCATGACACAGAGGTGATTAACTAAATGCCCATCGCATCCTCACAGGCACCTCCTCTGACAGTTGCAACGGTTGACCCTCAACATCACAGCCACCCACGCAGAGGAAGAGGATCACAACCCGTGCCAGCACAGCCCAGACAGTGCCAGTCACAGCAACGCAGCCCGTGGCCCAGAAACCTGCCTCTCTCATGCAGCCAACAGCCACTGTGGCCCAGCCACCTGCCCCTGTCGTGTAGCCGACAGCCACTAAGGCTCAGCAGCCTGCTCCTGTCATCCAGCTATCTGGCCCGCGAAGACAGCACTGGCCACCCAACACCAGCCACCTACATATTCGGGGACATCTATAGAGGATAATAATGTTCAACAAGCTGAGGACAGCACAGAGGGGTCACCGGACCACCCGCCATACCATCAGCCAGCCTTCAGCCCCTCTGACCTCCACAGCCCACCTCCACCACCGATGCCCAACATACGAGATATGGATTCACTCATTCGCAGGATCGAGCAGAGGCACAATGAGATGACCGACCTTGTGAGGCAGCAGCTCACTGAGTCCTGCATAATGCGCGAATGTGTGCAGTCCAGCAACCGGCTCTGTGTCCGTGCCATAGGCCACTCTACCTCCACCATGGTTGTGCTGGCACAGAGGGTCCAGGAGGGGAATGCGGGCATCTCTGCACTCACAGAGTCCCTCACCCATACCCTGCAGGTGGCCCTAGACTGCGGGGATGTTCAAGGATCCGACGTCCCCCCTCCACCATTACCATGCCAGCAGCCCAAGGCGCCAGTCCCTGCAGCTGTCAGGATCAACAGGACATCGCAAGGCCTATGAAAAAGTGACTGTGATCCACAGCATCACTGACGCTCTTTGATTTGGGGGATTGTTTGGGGAGGGAGTGTTTGGGTGGTGTGTTTAGGGGGAGTGTTTGGGCTGGGTGTGTTTGGAGATGGAGTGTTTGGGGGCGATGTTTGGGGTGGGTGTGTTTGCGAAGTGAATGTTTGGGGAGGGAATGTTTGGGGTGGGTGTGTTTGGGGAGGGAGCATTTGGTGGGGGAGTGTTTGGGTTAGGTGTGTTTGGGGATGAAGTGTTTGGGGAGTGGTGGTGGGTCATATGGTGTATCATGCAAATTGTTCTGATCAATAAATACATATAGTTATGCATATGAATTCAATGCCTGGACCTTCATTATTGGTGTGGTCTGCTTTTTTTGGTGCTGCGTGTCACATGGGGTGAGGGCCATAAGTTGTGTGCAGTGGATGGGTGATCAAAAGTAGTTCTCATTAATTTCCTATCAGGCTGCTTCTCCCTGACATCCATGTGTACGTGTCATTGCATATCTTGAGCTGCATCCCTATCTCCAACATCTTCAGCGTCTGCTGGTGGCATGTCCATATCCAGGGGCAGGGGTATGTTGCATCTGATCCACATATTGTGCAACATCGCACAGGACGGGACTATCTTCCCAACCTTCACTGGCCGGTACATGAATGCCCCCACCCCTGACCCGTGCAGGCACCGAAAACATGTCTTCAACATTCCAAAGGTCTGCTCAATGGTTGTCCAGATTTGCACGTGTGCACGATTGTAGGCCAATTCCTGCTGATTCTGGGGCCTTCTCACAGGGGTAATCAACCACGGCAGTAATGGATAACCTGAAAAACCTGCAAGGGATGGGACACAAGGGGAGCCATTACATGCAAGTGACTGGACAGTGCTTACATCTATGGATGTGTGTGTGAGACACTTGCATCTGGGAGTGTGAACTGGCGGGGCCTCATTTGACCTGAGGTACCCTGTGATAGCCAATGCTGGACATGCTGTGTGTGCAGGGTTTGTTAACCAGAGATGGGTTGCTGGGGTTAGGACAGGACTGGCCACTGACTGGTCATACTGTGAGTTACCCATATCCCTGCATGTTGGCAATGTCCGGGTTGGACGTTGACCTGCCACGGCTGTGACTGCACACAGTGCAGGGCACTCACAATGCAGATTTCACTGTCATCGAATTGCATGCACATCACATGTAGGCTCACATGCACAGAATGCATGAGAGTGCAATCCTCACTCATTCTTCAAAACCTGGTATGGAAGAAGTGTTACTTATTAGCCGCCTTAGATGTTGCCGCACTTTACACCTCCATAGATCACATGTTAGCTATCAAGGCAATTGAATATACATTTTGAGAACATTCAGCCTCATATATTCAACATGTTCTAATGATTAAGGAGTTTTTGAGATTCACGCTTGGCTACAATGCTTTCTTGTTTAATGGCACATACTATCTCCAGACAAAGGGAATTGCAATGGGGGCAGCATGTGCTCCTTCTTTGGCTAATCTGTTCATGGCTCACTATGAGGATAAACATGCATTAAACAGCAACCACAATGTTGAAAGCATTGTTATGTGGAAATCATACATAGGTGATTTTATGATTGTATGGAATTTGGTGAATATACAAGATTCTTGAATACAAACAAGTTTGCACTGTCCTTCACGGGACACTGTGATGCAGTATAGATACACTTTTTGGACTTACACATCTACAGTAGAGACAACCGAATTGAAACATCCATATACCGTAAGAGTACAGAAGTTAACTTAACATTACATGTTAACAGTTGTCACAGAAAATCAAGAGTCACCAATATTCCCATGGGTGAATTCTATCGGGCACAGAGAAATTGTAGCGAAAATGAAGAATATAGAAAAGAATGTGAACTCCTGACCCAGAGGGTTTTGAGGAGTGGGTACTCTGCGAAAACAATAAACATGGCACAAGACAAAATCAAAAGTATCGACAGAGCAGACATGATAGTCTGTGCACTAAAGGTCTGTGTATCAAAAGCCCAAGACAATAGTGGCTTCATTAACATAATCATGCAGTCTCCAAAGACTCACACACATTGCATAAAATGATGCTGAAACACTGGCACCTGCTGCATATGGACAAAGATGTATCACCTTACATTGACAAGAGACCACAATTTGCATTCACTAGATCACAGACATTGAGAAATAAACTGTGTGCATCTTTATTAGACACCAGTAGAGTTGGGAGTGGCTCAGACTGGCTAACAACAACAAAGGGTTTGCACAAGTGTGGAACTTGCAGTATGTGCACATTTGCTCACACTGACTGTAACAGTTTTCGACACAAGTATGAAGCTGAGATCCATATCAATAACTTCATCAATTGCCAGACAACTTTTGCGGTATACGCGATTATGCATATGTAACACGCTGTACATAGGTAGTACTATTAAACAGCTTTGTAGACATATTCGGGAGCACATTACCCATCTTGGCAGCCAAGACCAGAAACTACCCTTAGCCTTACATTGGCAAGAGAGACATCAAATGGACAACAGATAAGACCTTAGATTTATTGGGCTGATGAAAGCCAAATGCAACAAACGAGGAGGTAATCTCACACTGAAACTCCGACAGATGGAATCTAGATGCATCTGTCTATTAAGATACGACGGAGGGGTTAAACAAAGAACATGAAATGTATATGTTTTTGCAAGAGAAATGGAACAGCAATAATGTCTGGAAGGGAACTAAGACCTTTAACTGTATTTTATGTGGAGCAATATTAGTATGACGTGTAAATATGTGTTGTAAAATAACTGCTAGCAGCGTCTCTATTATAATAACCCCAGACTCAAGGTGCATAGACCTTCAGGAATGACTGCAGACCACACCTTGTGTAAAATATTATTCTGCAACCAGTATGTTGATTTGCAATGGCATATATCTTGAGGACGTGGTCTATAATTGATTTACGAACATATCACCTCATTTCAATATTTCAGAAATGGGGGTTAATGAAGAATATTAACCAGAAAAACGATTGATAGCTATTCCTGTCCACTTGGGCTAGGCTGTGTCCATGTGTCGCTATGTCTCTGAATTTTAAGATATAGTGGACCATATCCTCAAACCGTATCACTATACTTACAGATACAATTTATGGGCTAGAAATGGCCAACAAATAACAGGGACTGGGCAGAATGTGCACTACCATTACCCATATTATATATTAGGGCAGCGGATTGCCACATCATTTCATTCATGTCACCAATTAGTAAGATTCAAACTCACTAGAATATCCCATCACACGGCAGACGGAATGCTAGCCCTCTACCGATAATACTAACCATGCACTAACAGCACTACAGTTCCTACATGGCATTGTGTCTGGGAACGTGATGATGTCATCACACATGCACGCGAATCTCACGCACTATACAATAAAAACGCAAATGGCAGCCGCGTACGACATGCATGCGGACCGCAACAAAGGTGATTCCAAACAGGACACCTTCTATTAAATGTAAGTACCCAGAGGGGATGCCACTATCTTTTATACAATAGGAATGGGGTTACCACATCCAGTGCCTTTACTAATATCAAACACATTATTTTAGGAGCAGAATCCAACGAGGGTGACATTTATACAATATATATACAATAACTACATGGACGCGGTAGCATCCATGTAGTTATGGTTAAGTTGGTGTTTCCATAGGAAGAGCATTTTTTGGGTGGCTTATAACTTCGCTCCCTCTGGACGAATCCTCACCAAACTTTGCAAATAAAATATATGGCCCACTCTGAATTTGTTTGCAAAGTTTGGAGAGGTTTGGTCCAGGGGGAGCAAAGGGGGGTCCCAAAACTTTTGTTTTTTCCCATAGACATAATGGGAAAAAACTTTGTGCATGCCTACAGCCCAAACCGCTGGACGGATTTACACCAAATTTGCGGCAGGAGCGGGGGCTTGGTCCCCAAAGCGTGCTTTTGCAAATTTGGTGTAAATCCGTCAAGTAGTTTTTTTTAAAATGACCAAAATGTAAGGCAAAAAAATGTGTGATATCTCCGTTCGCTCCGCGGACGGACTTCCCGGTTCGTTCCGCGGACAGTGCCCTGATTGGCCGAGCGGCTTGCGTGATGTCCGCGGACATGCGACGTGTTCGCTGATTGGACGGCGTGGTGCGTGAAGCGCATCAGATTTTCTGTGGCTCCCACCATCTTGCATTCGCGGACGACCGCGGTGAAACTTGGATTAAAAATTGTATTTAGTGGAGTGTGTTGGTGTGTAAGAGTGTTTGGGGAGGGTGGGGGAGTATGAGATAGGTTCAATGTTCTGTTTTTTTTATGTGCTAGACACTTTTATTGTGTTTGATTTTTCTGCGGACAACACGGCTGTTCTGAAATGTTCGTAAATAACAGAATGGATTCGGTGTCAAGTTGAAAGTGTTCTCAGAAGACTTGTGGGGTCCTGGAATGTTCGCAGGGGGTGTCCTGAAGACGTTGTCTGTATTGTTCGTTGTCAAGCTGAAAGTGTTCTAAGAACACTCGCGGTGTCCTGAAATGTTCGTACATAAAGAAAATGGGGGTGTTCTGAGGACGTTGTCCGTATTGTTCGCTGGCAAGTTGAATGTGTTCTAAGAACACTTGCGGTGTCCTGAAATGTTCGAAAATAAAGAAAATGGGGGTGTTCTGAGGACGTTCTCCGTTTTGTGAGCCTGCTTAGCTGTATCCAATGAGGGAATGGCACAGAGAATGAAGTAGAAATGGTAGAAGGGCTGTCTAAGAGTTATGCGGTCTGCGGACAGGGCGTGCTACATCCAGGGTTTTCCAGCAAATCCAGCATGGAAAGAAGACTGTAGGGATCAGCCAATCAGATGTTGAGGTTGTGGATTTGTGTTCAAAGAGACTGTGTGTAGTGAAGATGGCAGAAGTGGAGAAAGTCAGGGTGTTGGTGCTCGGAGATATGTTTGTGCATGGTTTACAACAGTATGCTCAATGCAGGCATGTTGCAAATAATTTTGATGTTAAAGGAGTGGAGGTGGTGCGGAGCACTGTGCCTGATTGCAATGTACAGGGAATTGTACAAGTTTGGGAAGATATGGGCAGGATCAACAGTCCCCATGTGGTAGTTTTGCACTATGGTGCTTTCCATTTGGGCTATGTCAGTGCCCCTACTTTGTTGGCAGATTTGGAACACTTGGTTCAAGCAGTAATGAACATCCTTCCAAATGCCAAAGTAATTTTTTCTGGATTAGTACCTAGGGCAATATGGGACAATAGTTCAGTTTTTTGTCCTCAGCAAAACAATGCTAGGTGTGTAATCAACCGAGGCATGTTTGCCTTCATGCTTAGAGCTGGTATGTTCTTCTGTAATAATGAGAATATTAATTCCAGTAATGCTGTTTATTTTAAAGAAGATGGCATTTCCTTATCTTTTATGGGAAATGCCATTCTGTTTTGGAATGTAAGGGTTGCTTTGGAGAAGGTTGTGTGAAGAGTTTAGGAGTAAAGTAAGAAAAATAAAATACAAAATAACAGGTGTCTGTCAAGCATCTGCAAAAAACGTCTCTTTTCAGAGCCAACCTCAAAGGGAAATGGGGCACACTATTTAAATTTACATTCACCACGCTCAGATTTTCGATATGTCCGCGGACATGACGGTAGTGCGCGGACATCGAAATCACTAGCTAGGGGTTCAGTATGTTCTATGTTACATGTATATAAAGTCAGGGATATTATGGTTAAGTTGTGCTACTAAAAACATGAAATTCAGTAAAAAAACTTTGTTAAAGGGACGTTATGGTTAAGTTGTGCTACTAAAAACCTATGAAATTCAGTGAAAAAACTTTGTTAAAAGGGACGTTATGGTTAAGTTGCGCTACTAAAAACCTATGAAATTCAGTGAAAAAACTTTGTTAAAAAGGATGTTAAGGTTAAGTTGCGCTACTAAAAACCTATCAAATTCAAGAAAAAAACATTGTTAAAGGGACGTTATGGTTCAAAGTAAAACCGAAAAACCCCTGAAATTCGGCAGTTATGGTAAGATAAGCAACCATAACTCACGCCACCGTGCACTGCTAACACTAACACCCAGGTCATCAAAGATGACATCACAAATGTCATTGATGACATCACTGATGACATCACATGGCTGGCTCTCCCTTTTTTCCTTTACTGACATAACTAAGCCACATAGTTTTCTTCAGTAACAGTCAGGAAGTAAAAATTGAAAAGGTACTATATTTGTAGATTTAGGGTCAAGTCATATCATATGAAACATATATATAGCGGAAGACACTGGCTTGAAAGAGAGCAATCCTTTCTGTGCATGAAGATAATCATTAGAGTTATCAGCACTTTCTCATAGTTTTATTTTTATTACTATACCTTCCCTGTATATGCTCATATTTGTATACATTGTACTCACACTCCTTTCCTTAGGGTTCACTGACATCATTTGATACACATACATACAGTAAGTAGCACCTTTGAAACAGAGCAATCATTTCTCTGCATCAAGATAATCAGTTAGGTTATGAACTCTTTCTGCTACTACTTCTGCTTTTTTGCTTACTTCTCTGTCCCTGTATATACTCATATTCGTATGTGTTGTTGTCTCTTTGTGTTTTGTCTGTATTAAGTGTAATTATGTATTAAGTGGGTTTTATTAGCTACTTATTACATGTTAGATTATGCATATTGCACCTTCATCATGTATACTTCACACACTGCCTAAGTTTCTGCATGAGTTGCTTAGTATACTGCATAGAACTTCATAATAGAATGCTATTTATATCAATGCATTGCTTAATGCACTAATTAGCTCATGATATTTATTCAAATGATCCTTCACACTTTTTGGTCAACATTATAAGAATCCCTCCTACAGAGTTTTCATGAAAAGTAAATGCACATGTGATGTCATCAGTGACATTTGTGATGTCATCTTTGATGTCCTGGGTGTTAGTGTTAGCAGTGCACGGTGGCGCGAGTTATGGTTGCTTATCTTACCATAACTGCCGAATTTCAGAGGTTTTTCGGTTTTACTTTGAACCATACCGTCCCTTTAACAAAGCTTTTTTACTGAGTATATATATATATATATATATATATATATATATATATATATATATATATATACATATATAAACTATTACAACCAAAAAAGGAGTGCTGAGCCTAACAATGGAGCCGGTGCTTAAGGGTTACAATGGGCAAGATTCATAAAAAATGGAAAAAACACATTCATCCTTCAGGTTGTAACACTACAAAAAAACCTACTGGATGTATGTAGTAAACACCCAAGCACACGTGACTCTGCTTACTTCCAAAAAAGTATACCTTTATTCACTTTAAAAATACAGTACACAGAAATATAGATAAATATTTCATCACAGGCATGTGCATCATGCCTGCACAAATGGCAACCAGGTGCTCTAAAAACACACACACTCACCCATCCGGGTGGAGAAAGCCACGCGTTCCGCCTGTTCTCGCAGGCTTTGTCAGGCTAGAAATCCGATAATGCCAAATGCATCAAAGAATTTAAAATAGGCGGCTAGAGCGGCCTGCTGTTTCTCAAACATCACGTGTTCTCGAGGTCATGTGACCAGAGCTCTCTACGCTCCTATGCCAGAGAGAATCTCTCAGAAAAGCCACCATATTGGAATAGCTAAAAATCTGCCGAAATTCCGGCAATAGCCCTAGCACCTGCCAGTGCAGCTAATTAAATGCGGCATAGACACGTCTGTCATGTGGAAAACAGCAAAGCACACCATTTCGCCTTCTCGCAAAACATTAACATAATTAAACTTGTGCATTTTTCAAAATTTACACCAGTGTGTCTATTAGTATAATAATGACCACTGGCTGTTAGAATAACAACCAGTGGTCATGGGCCCCAGCAGGGGATATGTGGTGTCAAGAGAATAAGCATCAATGGCAAGCAGCAGAACTCTTACACCTGTACTCTACCCACAGTCTTACGCAACCCAATGGGCTCGAGAGTGTGGTATAGTGGTGAAAGAATGATCAAATAAGTATGCAAGTGCATTAAGGGACATGATGATCGTAGGAGCTCCAAAGAGTACACTTCAATCTTAGTATCTCGTTGGTAAGGCTAATAAAATGCTAGTGCATTATAACAGGAGGTATCTAGATGTTGTCCTTCTTGAAATAATCAACAAAACCCAACAATGAGGTCAGAATCAAATTTAAACAGAACTACCTGCATCAAACCCTTCCACAAGACTGTGGATCGTAAAGGCTACAAATAGACCCAGACGATCTAAACCCAAAATCAAGTTTGTAAAAACATATACATC
This sequence comes from Ambystoma mexicanum, assembly GCF_040938575.1. Lineage (NCBI taxonomy): Eukaryota > Metazoa > Chordata > Amphibia > Caudata > Ambystomatidae > Ambystoma > Ambystoma mexicanum. Next base: position 470,018,218 of record NC_090922.1, read on the forward strand.
TTTGAATCTGTGTTGAGTCCTTTCGGTCTTAATGTGTCTACTTAACATATAAGGGTAGCCTCCGCTTGCCTAAGTTTGAGTTCACGATTACCCAATCTTTTATGGGAGGGTATGTGCACCAAGCCTTGAAAAGACATGTTGTTCACATCCCCATCATGTTTATCCTTAAAGTAGCCAGTGAGTGGGTATGTTACATCGCCATTTTTGATCGCCCTATAATGCTGCAAAATACGCAGTTTGATCGGTCCTATGGTAGAGCCACACATGCATGTAATGGCATATACTACAAATTTGGTAAGGCATGAAATCTTATGTTTATGCGTCCAAGTGTGGCTATTACTGCTAACAAATGGAGTTTTAGATACATGCTTACACATTTTGCAGCTACCGCATTTCCAGAAGCCAACACGTAAATTGTTATTCAGCAAATGTGACATTTTGACTTTCTCAGTAGGCCTCATGCTAGGAGATAGCATATTTCTTAAAGTTGGGGCTTTACGAAAAGTAATACTAGGAGTGGCATCTAGCACTGGTTTAAGGTCTATATCTGTGAGAAGTATTCCCCAATGCTTGCTCATGATGAATTTCATTTCTTTGGCTTGATTGTTAAACCCTGTTATGAACCGAATTTTGCTAGGTTTGGGTTCTTTTTTGATGGTAAAGAGGTTTTGTCTAGTAGTGTTTTCAGCCTTATTGAAACAGCCTGAGATAGTATTTTTGCTATAGCCTCTATTAATGAATTTTTGACCTATATGTTTGGCTTCTGATATATAGTCTATATTGTTGCTACAAGCACGTTTGGCTCTCAAAAATTCACCATAGGGGATAGATTTGATCAATGTTTTCAGGTGGTGACTATTAGCATGGAGGATCAAATTGGAGCTGGTGGTTTTTCTATAGAGTTTGGATGTACGATTGTTATTGAGTATCTGAAATTCTACATCTAGGAAGACTAATTCCTTCCTACTGCATACTGTGGTCATTCTCAGTTCTAATGTATTGTCATTAAGAATATTAACATATTGTTCTAGTTCTACTTCCGAGCCGTCGCAAATGAGAAATAGATCGTCAATAAAACGATACCAGACAATAATATGTTTAGTCAAGTGCTCCAATTTTTCCGCCCAGGCCCTCTGAGTCTCCCACCACACCATGTATAGATTGGCGTAAGTGGGGCCATACAGGATATTGATGTTTTTGAAGGCTTGCTTATGAAAGACTTTAAAGAACTTTCCAGCAAAATACCGTCCATACTCAAAAACCTCAACTATACTCAGCTTCAAGCATTAGAAATTCTGAAACTAGACCACTCCATCGTCATACGTCCATCGGACAAAGGTGGAGGCATAGTTGTCATGGATAGTGACAAATATGAAGCAGAGGCAATGAGACAACTGAATAACATCGAAAACTACATACCAGTCAAGAAAGAAATACTTATGGAAACTAATTGCCTCTACTATAATATGCTTAAGAATTGGTGTGACTTGGAACATATTGACAGAGATGAATATTTCTATTTGAAAAATCCTCATCCTACTACCCCTCTCATTTACTTTAATCCCAAGGTCCATAAAAGTACTGTTGACCCGCCTGGTCGTCCTATAGTCTCTTCTATGGGAAGCCTATTGGAGAATACTTCCAAATACCTGGACCATTTTTTTTCCAGCCTTTTGTGACCAGCCTAAATTCTTACATATGAGACACCTCTGATTTATTAACCAAGCTTAACAATGTTAATTGAAAACCTGAATATATGCTGGTTTCCTTAGATGTAGTCTCCTTATACACCTCTATTCATCATGCTGCCGGTATAGAAGCATGCACATTCTTCTTAGATAGTAGGTCCATCAGCTACCGCCAGAATAATGACATGCTCCTGCTAATGCTTCAGTTCTGTCTTGAACATACTTTTTTTCTGCATGACACCCAGATTTACAAGCAGACATAGGGGACGGCGATGGGGTCCTGAATGGCCCCCACTTACGCCAATTTATACATGGGGTGGTGGGAGACTCAGAGGGCCTGGACGGAAGAATTGGAGCACTTGACTAAACATATTATTGTCTGGTATAATTTTATTGATGATCTATTTCTCATTTGGGACGGCTCTGAAGTAGAACTAGAACAATATGTTAATATTCTTAATGACAATACATTAGATCTGAGACTTAGCACAGTATGCAATAGGAGGGTATTAGTCTTCCTAGATGTAGAATTTCAGATGCTCAATAACAATCTTACATCCAAACTCTCTAGAAAAACCACCAGCTCCAATTCGACCCTCCATGCCAGTAGTCACCACCCGAAAACATTGATGAAATCTATCCCCTATGGTGAATTTTTGAGAGCCAAACGTGCCTGTAGCAACAATATAGACTATGTATCAGAAGCCAAACATATAGGTCAAAGATTCATTAATAGAGGCTATAGTAAAAATACTATCTCAGGCTGTTTCAAGAAGGCTGAAAAAACTACTAGACAAAACCTCTTTACCATCAAAAAATAACCCAAACCTAGCAAAATATGGTTCATGACAGGGTTTAACAATCAAGCCAAAGAAATGAAATCGATCATGAGAAAGCATTGGGGAATACTTCTCACAGATATAGACCTTAAACCAGTGCTAGAGGCCACTCCTAGTATTACTTTTCGTAAGGCCCCAACTTTAAGAAATATGCTATCTCCTAGCATAAGGCCTACTGAGAAAGTCAAAATCTCACATTTGCTGAATAACAATTTACGTGTTGGCTTTTGGAAATGCGGTAGCTGCAAAATGAGTACGCACGTATCTAAAACTCCATTTGTTATCAGTAATGGCCACACTTGGAAGCATAAACATAAGATTTCATGGCTTACCAAATTTGTAGTATATGCCATTACATGCCCGTGTGGCCTACACTATATAGGCTCTACCATAGGACCGCTCAAACTGCGTATTTTGCAGCATTATAGGGTGATCAATAATGGCGATATGACATACCCCCTCACTGGCCACTTTAAGGATAAACATGATGGATATGTGAACAAAATGTCTTTTCAATGCTTGGCGCATATACCCTCCCATAAAAGATTGGGTAATCGTGAACTCAAACCTAGGCAATTGGAGGCTACCCTTATATGTAAACTAGACACATTAAGACCAAAAGGACTCAACACAGATTCAGAGATGTATTTGTTTTTACAAACTTGATTTTGGGTTTATATCGTCTGGGTCTATTTATAGCCTTTAAGATCCACGGTCTTGTGGAAGAGTTTGATGCTGTAACGCTCACCTGGTATCCACGGGGATGTCACTCAGCCTGTTCTGACCTCTTACGACCTCAAACCCTTCCCTGGAGTCTACTCGAATGGAGACTGGGCCTGAAACATAGGATTGGTAGAGTTTAACTCCCTATCGTCTCTGTGTGCTTGAACCCCTTCTTCCCCGGGTCCAACCCTTCCCTTTGATCCACAGCTCACCTTGTTTTCTTGGAAAGTGTGCTCTCTGTCCTGCTTTCAGCGCAGGGGCGCGTTGATTGATGCAGGCTCGTTGCTGCCTAGTTACTTCACTGGCAAGAGTCTGACAGGTAAGTATAATGAGTCTTTTGAACAGTTCTCTAACTTCGTTCCATTCCTTCCTTAGATGATGGCCGGCGTCCGGGGATGGCGACGTGCTGCTGAGATGAGTAGCGCTGAAGGTGAGTGAGAGCGCCATGCGCGATGCAACCCTTTCGTATTTGTAATGAACAGAGTTCTTTTTCTGTGTCTTTTAGGTGCCGCAACGTTTTCAGCGTGGATGCGGGTTATGAAGAAGAAATACGGTAGGTAAGCGCGGTATGTGGTGCCTCTAGATGTTTCCATGCTAACCTGGAGTGTCTCTTCCCTCTTGCAGATGGATGAGAAGTTCCAGAGACAGAGTTCCCCCAGAGCGGCTGGGATTCAGGTAAGCGTTTGAAGCTCGTACAGTCTTTAAAAATAAGCAAAGATTTGCTGAATGCTTACTAATGCCTTTTTTCTGTTCTTTTCCCTTTTCCTTACGAAGTGGCGTGCCGGGATGGGAATGACACCTCCGAAGATTCCCGCAGAACAGATGAAGCGATGAATGATGGGTAGAAGCGACGCAAGGTAAGGCTGTTCCTAACAGTGTTCTTGTTCTTGCAGGAGCTGAGCGCAGAAGAAAGATGCAGGCCTACTGGAGACCGATCCGAACACGGTGAATGTCACGCTGCAATGTCACGCTGCAGGTGCAGAAAACACAAAGCATGTTTCTCAGCCTGGGCATGGCTTAAATAGTCTCTGGATATCCCAGGTGTCTCTGGGCTGAACCACACCCAAAAGACTAGACTGCACATGCATTTCTGGGAACCGAAATATGTGGGGCAATCCATCTTGTCCCCATCAAAGCACTACAAGTCCAATCCCCAATGTTATCCTATGGGAGGGAGTGAGCCTGGTGCCACAAGCGCCAAGTCTGACTCCAAGTGGGTCTTTGGAGGGATGGAGAGGCCCTTGAGGGCCATGTAGGTGATTGTAGCCTGGCTCCAGCCTGACATCTTGGAGGGCTGGGGGCATGAGGGGAAGGAATCATGACAGCACTCCCCCCCAAGGCCCCTCTCAAGGTGGCTCTTCTGTCTGGTCCCGGTTTGTTTGGATGGTTTTGATGAAATCGTCTAAGCAAGCGAGGTGCATGGATGTACTCACAAGGCTCCCATGTCCTGTCTTGTGGCCATACCCGTTCCAGTCTACTAAGTAGTATAATTTGGATCTGACGTACTTTGAATCCAGGATTTCCTTGACTTCGAATTCTGGCTCCCCAGTGACTACTACTGGCTGCGGTGGCGTTGCTACCCGGGTCCCAGGTTGAACAGGTTTATGGACAGACACGTGGAACACAGGATGAATCTGCATGTTTGACGGCAAAGCTAGAATGACCGCCACAGGATTTATCACAGAGGTGACGGTGAATGGACCCAGGTATCTTGGACGGAAAGTTTGGGTTCCTTTAATGGACACGTGTTTAGACGCCAGCGAGACTTAGTCGCCCACTTGGTAGTTGGGGGCCTTTGCTCGGTGTTGATCAGCAAACTTCTTTTGGCGATTCTTAGCTTGAAGTAGGTGTTCAGCTGCCCTTTTAAAGGTTTGAGAAATGGTTGTGTGCAAGGTTTTGACTGCTGGCATTTCCAGGGTTGTAGGAACGTCCAACTCAGAAGTACGTGGGTGCCTGCCATACATGGTATAAAAGGGTGTCTGCCCAGTGCTGGTGTGTAGGGAATTATTATAAGCATATTCATCTATCCATAATAGGTTGAACCAGCTTCCTTCAGCTTGGTGTAACATGCAACGCAGATACTGCTCGAGAGTCTGATTTATCCTCTCAGTTTGACCATCCATTTGGGGATGGTGACTGGTGGATAGCCGGATGTCGATCTGGGCCAGAGAGCAGCATTTTCTCCAGAAGTTAGATACAAATTGAGTACCTCGGTCTCAGACTAAAACTGAAGAAAACCCATGGAGCCGTACGATGCCTTCAAGAAATACCTTTGCCAGAGTGGAAGCATTTGGGAGCCCCTTGAGAGGAATGAAATGTGCCATTTTTGAAAATAGATCCACGACCACAAGAATAGTGTTAAACCCTTGACTGGGTGGTAAGTCAGTAATAAAATCGAGGGACAACGTGTGCCAGGGTGCTGGTGGGATTTCCAATGGTTGTAATAGCCGAGCCGGTTTCTGCTTGGATGACTTGTTTTGAGCAGACACTCCATAAGATATGATGAATTGGATAATGTCTTTACGCCACGTGGGCCACCAATAATTTCATATTACCTTGGCTAGGGCTTTAGCGATTCCGGGTGGCCCTCGATCAAGGAATCATGATAACCGGACATGACTTGTTCTCGTAGTTCTAGGTTTGGTAAGAATAAACGATTCCTGAAGTAGGGCAACTGATCTTTTATCATGTAATGTTCTCCTTGTGCACTCCACGCTTGTAATTGCTCCGGACTCATCAGGTTTTGGATTTCTTCATGTAATTCTTTCTGAGTTATGGTTGCTGTGATTCCTAGGAGCTTGTCACTCGGGATGATTGCTATTGGGTCAGGGGTCTGATACCCTTGCTCTTCCACCCCCATACGGGAAAGGGCATCAGCCTTCCCGTTTTTCACCCCTGGTCGAAATGTACTCACCTAGTCATATTGAGCAAAAAAAAGAGCCCAACGTAGTTGTCGTGAGGATTGGGCTTTTGCCGTTTTTAGGTACTGGAGGTTCTGGTGGTCAGTTATTACGGTGATTGTGTGTCTGGTGCCCAAGAGGTAGTGCCACCATCCCTTAAAGGCTGACTTAATGGCCAGGAGTTCTTTGTCTGTGATAGCGTAATTGAGTTTAGGGGGTGTGAATTTACGCGACCAGAAGGCAACAGGGTGTAACTGGCCCGTTTCGGGTCCTTTTGTGAGAGGACGGCTCCCATAGCGATGCTTGAGGTGTCCGTTTCCACTAGGTATGGGAGATCAGGGCGAGGGTGGCGTAAGATTGGGGCAGATGTGAATCTTGCTTTGAGTTCCTGCAAAGCTTCCTCGGCTTCTGTTGTCCACTGGAACATTTTGTTGCTTTTCCTTAGCAATGACGTGATGTGATGCACGATTTGCGAAAATCCTGGGATGAACTGGCAGTAGAAGTTTGCAAAACCCAGCATACTTTGAACCCCCTTGAATGAATTTGGGGATGGCCAGTTCAGGATAGCATCTACCTTGTGTACATCCATTCGGATTCCATTTGGGCTGAGAATAAAGCCCAGGAATTCCGTCTCGGAGACGTGGAATGAGCACTTTTTGAGCTTGGTGTAGAGCTGGTGTTGACAGAGTTTCTCCAATACGGATCGGACATGTTTAACGTGGTCCTGCTTTGATGCGGAATATACTAGAATATCGTCGATATACACTAGAGCACAGACATCAATCAATTCCCGTAGGACATTGTTCATGAAGTATTGAAATGCTGCAGGTGCGTTGCAAAGGCCAAAGGGCATTACTTGATATTCATACAAGCCGTATTTGGTGCGAAAAGCAGGTTTCCATTTGTCCCCCTGTTTTACGCGAACAAGGTGATATGCCCCCCTCAGGTCTAGTTTTGTGTAGATTTGGGCATCTTTGACTTCATCAAGCAATTCAGGGATCAGTGGCAGGGGGTAGCGTTTTTTTAAGGTAATCTGGTTCAGTGTGCGATAGTCGATGCATGTTCTCAAGTCCCCCTCCTTTTTCGGTACGAAGAATAGAGGACTGGCTGCTGGAGACTTCGAGGGACGGATGAACCGTTGGCCAGGTATTGGTCAAGATAGGCCTTCAGGTGCTGGTTTTCTGGTTCCGTGAGTGCGTAAATTCGCCCACAAGGGATTTGTGCGCCAGGTATCAGGTCGATTTGGCAATCGTATGGTCTATGCGGTGGCAGGGTATTAGCCTGTTCTTTCTGAAAGACATCTTGAAAGTCCTGGTATTCACTTGGTAGGGTGCCGATTGCCACAGTCGCAAGCGTGGAGGTTCTGGTGTCTATTGGTTGTTTCTCTTGGTGATAACATGTGTGGGCGCAAGTCTCGGGAAAGACCGATTCTTTTGCTCGCCAATCGATTTGAGGATTGAGAGCTACCAACCATGGCATTCCCAAAATCAACCGGAACTGTGGTGCCTTAATGAGGTCGAAAACGATAGATTCTTAGTGTCCATCCTGGCACAGAAGGGTTAAAGCGGCAGTGCATTGGGATACTGGACCAGAAGCTATTTCTGTGCCGTCGACAGTGGTAACAGTGTCGGTGATTGATTTAGGGCGTAACGGAACCCCCATCTTTGCTGCAAGATCCTGGTCGATGTAATTCCCAACGGCTCCACTGTCAATGTACGCTCTTACTGCCTGCATCCGAGATGGTTGTTGGTGATTGATCAAGACCACAGATAGTGCAAAATGGGAGGTCTGTAGTTCACTTTCTTCGCTCGACAAGTGGACCCCTACACTTGCCGGGCTGGGGAGTTTTCCGATTCCTTGATGGTATCTTCCTTGTCCGTGGCCCCTACCGTCCTCCTTGGTGGCTTCACGGGGCACTCTTTAAGGAAATGACCTGACCTTCCACTGTACAGACATAACTGCTGCTGTGTCCTTTTATCCCTTTCCGGTTTAGTCAAAGGGGATCTGACCCCCCGATTTGCATTGGTTCTCCTGAACCTTCCGTTGTGCGGGCAATATTGTCCTTTGAACGCACATACATAGGGCGAGGGTCCGGTCTGGTTCGATCTGCTCTTCGGTCCTGCAACCTATGTTCCAGTTGAACAACAAGGTCAATGAATTCTGAGTAGTCTTTCAGGGGGTTCACTACTTGTGCGAGAACATCCTTGAGCTCCCCCCGCAACCCCTGATGAAATAACGTGGTTCTCTTCTCCACTGGCCATTCTGCTTCAACTACGAGTCTATTGAACGTGGCTATGTATGTTAATAGGTCTTGATTCCCTTGGCGTAGGGACAGAAGTTCGTTGTCTAATGCCTGCCCATGAGTACGACGGGCGAACAGCTTTTCCATCTCCTGCTGAAAGCCCCTGAAGTCATGCAGCAAATGATCGTCTTGGGCCACAAAGGGTACAGTCTGCGGCGCTACCACTCAGGTAGGATAGCTCAAAAGCGACCCGTGATTGGTCATTCGGAAAGGCCCCTGGACTACAAAGGAAGTGCAGGCAGCACTGGTTCATGAACGCTGCAAACCTCTTGGGATCCCCGTAAATCGTTCGGGCGGGGCCAAGGGAACTGCCCCAGGAAGGGTTATCTGAACGGGATTGGCTGATGGTGCTGGCATCGAGAGCACGCTTCCCGGCAATGGTGCAATGGTGCATGCCCTGCTTGTGACTGGAGAAGTTGCCGGCTTAAATCATCAGTGCGTTCTTTGGCTACTATCAGCTCTCTCCTCAGGGTGTTGGTCTCCTGCCTGGCTGCATGTGCTTCGGAACGTAGCTGCCCCAACATGTGGGCTAACTAGTCAGTTTCTGACGTTTCCATGACGCCCAGGTGGATTTTGATGTGAGGCTTTGTGTTCTGTAATGCTCACCTGGTATCCACGGGGATGTCCCTCAGCCTGTTCTGACCTCTTACGGCCTCAAACCCTTCCCTGGAGTCTACTCGACTAGAGACTGGGCTTGAAACACAGGATTGGCAGAGTTTAACTCCCTATTGTCTCTGTGTGCTTGAACCCCTTCTTCCCCGGGGTCCCACACTTCCCTTTGATCCACAGCTCACCTTGTTTTCTTGGAAAGTGTGCTCTCTGTCCTGCTTTCAGCGCAGGGGCGCGTTGATTGATGCAGGCTCGTTGCTGCCTAGTTACTTCACTGGCAAGAGTCTGACAGGTAAGTATAATGAGTCTTTTGAACAGTTCTCTAACTTCGTTCCATTCCTTCCTTAGATGATGGCCGGCGTCCGGGGATGGCGACGTGCTGCTGAGATGAGTAGCGCTGAAGGTGAGTGAGAGCGCCATGCGCGATGCAACCCTTTCGTATTTGTATTGAACTGAGTTCTTTTTCTGTGTCTTTTAGGTGCCGCAACGTTTTCAGCGTGGATGCGGGTTATGAAGAAGAAATACGGTAGGTAAGCGCGGTATGCGGTGCCTCTAGATGTTTCCATGCTAACCTGGAGTGTCTCTTCCCTCTTGCAGATGGATGAGAAGTTCCGGAGACAGAGTTCCCCCAGAGCGGCTGGGATTCAGGTAAGCGTTTGAAGCTCGTACAGTCTTTAAAAATAAGCAAAGATTTGCTGAATGCTTACTAATGCCTTTTTTCTGTTCTTTTCCCTTTTCCTTACGAAGCGGCGGGCCGGGATGGGAATGACACCGCCAAAGATTCCCGCAGAACAGATGAAGCGATGAATGATGGGCAGAAGCGACGCAAGGTAATGCTGTTCCTAACAGTGTTCTTGTTCTTGCAGGAGCTGAGCGCAGAAGAAAGATGCAGGCCTACTGGAGACCGATCCGAACACGGTGAATGTCACGCTGGAATGTCACGCTGCAGGTGCAGAAAACACAAAGCATGTTTCTCAGCTTGGGCATGGCTTAAATAGTCTCTGGATATCCCAGGTGTCTCTGGGCTGAACCACACCCAAAAGACTAGACTGCACATGCAGTTCTGGGATCCGAAATATGTGGGGCAATCCATCTTGTCCCCATCAAAGCACTACAAGTCCAATCCCCAATGTTATCCTATGGGAGGGAGCGTGCCTGGTGCCACAAGCGCCAAGTCTGACTCCAAGTGGGTCTTTGGAGGGATGGAGAGGCCCTTGAGGGCCATGTAGGTGATTGTAGCCTGGCTCCAGCCTGACATCTTGGAGGGCTGGGGGCATGAGGGGAAGGAATCATGACAGCACTCCCACCCAAGGCCCCTCTCAAGGTGGCTCTTCTGTCTGGTCCCGGTTTGTTTGGATGGTTTTGATGAAATCGTCTAAGCAAGCGAGGTGCATGGATGTACTCACAAGGCTCCCATGTCCTGTCTTGTGGACCATACCCGTTCCAGTCTACTAAGTAGTATAATTTGGATCTGACGTACTTTGAATCCAGGATTTCCTTGACTTCGAATTCTGGCTCCCCAGTGACTACTACTGGCTGCGGTGGCGTTGCTACCCGGGTCCCAGGTTGAACAGGTTTAAGGACAGACACGTGGAACACAGGATGAATCTGCATGTTTGACGGCAAAGCTAGAATGACCGCCACAGGATTTATCACAGAGGTGACGGTGAATGGACCCAGGTATCTTGGACGGAAAGTTTGGGTTCCTTTAATGGACACGTGTTTAGACGCCAGCGAGACTTAGTCGCCCACTTGGTAGTTGGGGGCCTTTGCTCGGTGTTGATCAGCAAACTTCTTTTGGCGATTCTTAGCTTGAAGTAGGTGTTCAGCTGCCCTTTTAAAGGTTTGAGAAATGGTTGTGTGCAAGGTTTTGACTGCTGGCATTTCCAGGGTTGTAGGAACGTCCAACTCAGAAGTACGTGGGTGCCTGCCATACATGGGTGTCTGCCCAGTGCTGGTGTGTAGGGAATTATTATAAGCATATTCAGCTATCCATAATAGGTTGAACCAGCTTCCTTCAGCTTGGTGTAACATGCAACGCAGATACTGCTCGAGAGTCTGATTTATCCTCTCAGTTTGACCATCCATTTGGGGATGGTGACTGGTGGATAGCCGGATGTCGATCTGGGCCAGAGAGCAGCATTTTCTCCAGAAGTTAGATACAAATTGAGTACCTCGGTCTGAGACTAAAACTGAAGAAAACCCATGGAGCCGTACGATGCCTTCAAGAAATACCTTTGCCAGAGTGGAAGCATTTGGGAGCCCCTTGAGAGGAATGAAATGTGCCATTTTTGAAAATATATCCACGACCACAAGAATAGTGTTAAACCCTTGACTGGGTGGTAAGTCAGTAATAAAATCGAGGGACAACGTGTGCCAGGGTGCTGGTGGGATTTCCAATGGTTGTAATAGCCGAGCCGGTTTCTGCTTGGATGACTTGTTTTGAGCAGACACTCCATAAGATATGATGAATTGGATAATGTCTTTACGCCACGTGGGCCACCAATAATTTCATATTACCTTGGCTAGGGCTTTAGCGATTCCGGGTGGCCCTCGATCAAGGAATCATGATAACCGGACATGACTTGTTCTCGTAGTTCTAGGTTTGGTAAGAATAAACGATTCCTGAAGTAGGGCAACTGATCTTTTATCATGTAATGTTCTCCTTGTGCACTCCACGCTTGTAATTGCTCCGGACTCATCAGGTTTTGGATTTCTTCATGTAATTCTTTCTGAGTTATGGTTGCTGTGATTCCTAGGAGCTTGTCACTCGGGATGATTGCTATTGGGTCAGGGGTCTGATACCCTTGCTCTTCCACCCCCATACGGGAAAGGGCATCAGCCTTCCCGTTTTTCACCCCTGGTCGAAATGTACTCACCTAGTCATATTCAGCAAAAAAAAGAGCCCAACGTAGTTGTCGTGAGGATTGGGCTTTTGCCGTTTTTAGGTACTGGAGGTTCTGGTGGTCAGTTATTACGGTGATTGTGTGTCTGGTGCCCAAGAGGTAGTGCCACCATCCCTTAAAGGCTGACTTAATGGCCAGGAGTTCTTTGTCTGTGATAGCGTAATTGAGTTTAGAGGGTGTGAATTTACGCGACCAGAAGGCAACAGGGTGTAACTGGCCCGTTTCGGGTCCTTTTGTGAGAGGACGGCTCCCATAGCGATGCTTGAGGTGTCCGTTTCCACTAGGTATGGGAGATCAGGGCGAGGGTGGCGTAAGATTGGGGCAGATGTGAATCTTGCTTTGAGTTCCTGCAAAGCTTCCTCGGCTTCTGTTGTCCACTGGAACATTTTGTTGCTTTTCCTTAGCAATGACGTGATGTGATGCACGATTTGCGAAAATCCTGGGATGAACTGGCAGTAGAAGTTTGCAAAACCCAGCATACTTTGAACCCCCTTGAATGAATTTGGGGGTGGCCAGTTCAGGATAGCATCTACCTTGTGTACATCCATTCGGATTCCATTTGGGCTGAGAATAAAGCCCAGGAATTCCGTCTCGGAGACGTGGAATGAGCACTTTTTGAGCTTGGTGTAGAGCTGGTGTTGACAGAGTTTCTCCAATACGGATCGGACATGTTTAACGTGGTCCTGCTTTGATGCGGAATATACTAGAATATCGTCGATATACACTAGAACACAGACATCAATCAATTCCCGTAGGACATTGTTCATGAAGTATTGAAATGCTGCAGGTGCGTTGCAAAGGCCAAAGGGCATTACTTGATATTCATACAAGCCGTATTTGGTGCGAAAAGCAGGTTTCCATTTGTCCCCCTGTTTTACGCGAACAAGGTGATATGCCCCCCTCAGGTCTAGTTTTGTGTAGATTTGGGCATCTTTGACTTCATCAAGCAATTCAGGGATCAGTGGCAGGGGGTAGCGTTTTTTTAAGGTAATCTGGTTCAGTTTGCGATAGTCGATGCATGTTCTCAAGTCCCCCTCCTTTTTCGGTACGAAGAATAGAGGACTGGCTGCTGGAGACTTCGAGGGACGGATGAACCGTTGGCCAGGTATTGGTCAAGATAGGCCTTCAGGTGCTGGTTTTCTGGTTCCGTGAGTGCGTAAATTCGCCCACAAGGGATTTGTGCGCCAGGTATCAGGTCGATTTGGCAATCGTATGGTCTATGCGGTGGCAGGGTATTAGCCTGTTCTTTCTGAAAGACATCTTGAAAGTCCTGGTATTCACTTGGTAGGGTGCCGATTGCCACAGTCGCAAGTGTGGAGGTTCTGGTGTCTATTGGTTGTTTCTCTTGGTGATAACATGTGTGGGCGCAAGTCTCGGGAAAGACTGATTCTTTTGCTCGCCAATCGATTTGAGGATTGAGAGCTACCAACCATGGCATTCCCAAAATCAACCGGAACTGTGGTGCCTTAATGAGGTCGAAAACGATAGATTCTTAGTGTCCATCCTGGCACAGAAGGGTTAAAGCGGCAGTGCATTGGGATACTGGACCAGAAGCTATTTCTGTGCCGTCGACAGTGGTAACAGTGTCGGTGATTGATTTAGGGCGTAACGGAACCCCCATCTTTGCTGCAAGATCCTGGTCGATGTAATTCCCAACGGCTGCACTGTCAATGTACGCTCTTACTGCCTGCATCCGAGATGGTTGTTGGTGATTGATCAAGACCACAGATAGTGCAAAATGGGAGGTCTGTAGTTCACTTTCTTCGCTCGACAAGTGGACCCCTACACTTACCGGGCTGGGGAGTTTTCCGATTCCTTGATGGTATCTTCCTTGTCCGTGGCCCCTACCGTCCTCCTTGGTGGCTTCACGGGGCACTCTTTAAGGAAATGACCTGACCTTCCACAGTACAGACATAACTGCTGCTGTGTCCTTTTATCCCTTTCCGGTTTAGTCAAAGGGGATCTGACCCCCCGATTTGCATTGGTTCTCCTGAACCTTCCGTTGTGCGGGCAATATTGTCCTTTGAACGCACATACATAGGGCGAGGGTCCGGTCTGGTTCGATCTGCTCTTCGGTCCTGCAACCTATGATCCAGTTGAACAACAAGGTCAATGAATTCTGAGTAGTCTTTCAGGGGGTTCACTACTTGTGCGAGAACATCCTTGAGCTCCCCCCGCAACCCCTGATGAAATAACGTGGTTCTCTTCTCCACTGGCCATTCTGCTTCAACTACGAGTCTATTGAACGTGGCTATGTATGTTAATAGGTCTTGATTCCCTTGGCGTAGGGACAGAAGTTCGTTGTCTAATGCCTGCCCATGAGTACGACGGGCGAACAGCTTTTCCATCTCCTGCTGAAAGCCCCTGAAGTCATGCAGCAAATGATCGTCTTGGGCCACAAAGGGTACAGTCTGCGGCGTTACCACTCAGGTAGGATAGCTCAAAAGCGACCCGTGATTGGTCATTCGGAAAGGCCCCTGGACTACAAAGGAAGTGCAGGCAGCACTGGTTCATGAACGCTGCAAACCTCTTGGGATCCCCGTAAATCGTTCGGGCGGGGCCAAGGGAACTGCCCCAGGAAGGGTTATCTGAACGGGATTGGCTGATGGTGCTGGCATCGAGAGCACGCTTCCCGGCAATGGTGCAATGGTGCATGCCCTGCTTGTGACTGGAGAAGTTGCCGGCTTAAATCATCAGTGCGTTCTTTGGCTACTATCAGCTCTCTCCTCAGGGTGTTGGTCTCCTGCCTGGCTGCATGTGCTTCGGAACGTAGCTGCCCCAACATGTGGGCTAACTAGTCAGTTTCTGACGTTTCCATGACGCCCAGGTGGATTTTGATGTGAGGCTTTGTGTTCTGTAATGCTCACCTGGTATCCACGGGGATGTCCCTCAGCCTGTTCTGACCTCTTACGACCTCAAACCCTTCCCTGGAGTCTACTCGACTAGAGACTGGGCCTGAAACACAGGATTGGCAGAGTTTAACTCCCTATTGTCTCTGTGTGCTTGAACCCCTTCTTCCCCGTGGTCCCACACTTCCCTTTGATTCACAGCTCACCTTGTTTTCTTGGAAAGTGTGCTCTCCATCCTGCTTTCAGCGCAGGGGCGTGTTTATTGATGCAGGCTTGTTGCTGCCTAGTTACTTCACTGGCAAGAGTCCGACAGGTAAGTATAATGAGTCTTTTGAACAGTTCTCTAACTTCTTTCCATTCCTTCCTTAGATGATGGCCGGCGTCCGGGGATGGCGACGTGCTGCTAAGATGGAGTAGCGCTGAAGGTGAGTGAGAGCGCGATGCGTGATGCAACCCTTTCATATTTGTATTGAACTGAGTTCTTTTTCTGTGCCTTTTAGGTGCCGCAATGTTTTCAGCGTGGATGCCGGTTATGTTGAAGAAATGCTTTGAGTAAGCGCGGTATGCGGCGCCTCTAGATGTTTCCACGCTAACCTGGAGTGTCTTTTCCCTCTTGCAGATGGATGAGAAGTTCCGGAGACAGAGTTCCCCCAGAGCGGCTGGGATTCAGGTAAGCGTTTGAAGCTCGTACAGTCTTTAAAAATAAGCAAAGATTTGCTGAATGCTTACTAATGCCTTTTTTCTGTTCTTTTCCCTTTTCCTTAGTAAGCGGCGTGCCGGGATGGGAATGACACCGCTGAAGATGCCTGCAGAATAGAAGAAGCGATGAATGATGGGCAGAAGCGCCGCAAGGTAAGGCTGTTCCTAACAGTGTTCTTGTTCTTGCAGGAGCTGAGCGCAGAAGAAAGATGCAGGCCTACTGGAGACCGATCCGAACACAGTGAGTGTCACGCTGCAGGTGCAGAAAACACAAAGCATGTGTCTCAGCCTGGGCGTGGCTTAAATAGTCTCTGGCTATCCCAGGTGTCTCTGGGCTGAACCACACCCAAAAGACTAGACTGCACATGCAGTTCTGGGAACTGAAATATGTGGGGGCATCCATCTTGTCCCCATCAAAGCACTACAAGTCCAATCCCCAATGTTATCCTCTGGGAGTGAGTGAGTCTGGTGCCACAAGCGCCAAGTCTGACTCCAAGTGGGTCTTTGGAGGGATGGAGAGGCCCTTGAGGGCCATGTAGGTGATCGTGGCCTAGCTCCAGCCTGACATCTTGGAGGGCTGGGGACATGAGGGACAGGAATCATGACAGATGCATGTAGTTCTGTTTAAATATGATTCTGACCTCATTGTTGGGTTTTGTTGATTATTTCAAGGACAACATCTAGAGACCTCCTGTTATAATGCACTAGCATTTTATTAGCCTTACCAACGAGATACTAAGATTGAAGTGTACTCTTTGGAGCTGCTAGGATCATCATGTCCCTTAATGCACTTGCATACTTATTTGATAATTCTTTCATCACTATACCACACTCTCGAGCCCATTGGGTTGCGCAAGACTGTGGGTAGAGTACGGGTGAAAGAGTTCTGCTGCTTGCCATTGATGCTTATTCTCTTGACACCACATATCCCCTGCTGGGGCCCATGACCACTGGCTGTTATTCCAACAACCAGTGGTCATTATTATACTAATAGACACACTGGTGTACATTTTGAAAAATTCACAAGTTTAATTATGTTAATGTTTTGCAAGAAGGCGAAATGGTGTGGTTTGTTGTTTTCCACATGACAGATGTGTCTATGCCGCATTTATTTAGCTGCACTGGCAGGTGATGGGGCAATTGCCCGAATCTCGGCTGGTTTTTAGCTGTTCCAATATGGCGGCTTTTCTGAGAGATTCTCTCTGGCACAGGAGCATAGAGAGGTCCGGTCACATGACCTCGAGAACACGTGATGTTTGAGAAACAGCAGTCTGCTCTAGCCGTCTATTTTAAACTCTTTGATGCATTTGGCATTATCGGATTTCTAACCTGACGAAGCCTGCGATAACAGGCGGAACGCGTGGCTTTCTCAACCCGGATGGGGGAGTGTGTGTGTTTTTAGAGCACCTGGTTGCCATTTGTGCAGGCATGGTGCACATGCCTGTGATGAAATATTTATCTATATTTCTGTGTACTGTATTTTTAAAGTGAATAAAGGTATACTTTTTTGGAAGTAAGCAGAGTCACATGTGCTTGGGTGTTTACTACATACATCCAGTACATCCAGTAGGGTTTTTTGTAGTGTTACAACCTGAAGGATGAATGTGTTTTATATATATATATCTATATATATATATATCAAACTAAACTGTATCTCAGTGAAGTGCACTTGTATGTCAAAACACACTCCCACCATACAGCTTGAAGCAAAAGCACTCAATCCCAAAATAGTACTAAAATGTAACTTTTATTCAATAAAAAACACTAAAAGAAACACAAGTCAGCCTGGACGTACAAATTGTTGCTTGGCTCCATAGCCGTAGTGTTAGCGTCACGCGTTCCGTCCCAACCCGGGGACTTCTTCAGGCTAAATTTGCAGCCTAAGGCTTCTGAGCTGTTTATCTAGGGTCAAATAGGAAGTAAAACCTACTTTTTCATGATCAGGTGATCAATCTATGTTGGTCTCTGTAGATACTAAAAACTGGCAGCCATATTGGACTAGTCAAATTGTATAAGCTTATACTCTTTTTAGTTCAATAATTCACTACGTGTTCAAATAAAACATTTGATGCTCAATTATTTAGCGTTAGATAACATTCCCATTTCTGCTGTTTAAATATCAAATTTGTTTTAATTGTTTGGCTCAAAGATAAAATATCTCACAAATAACAAAAAAACCTATGCATTGCATCATGCATGGCTAGACTGCGGAAACCGCAACTTAGAGGACTCTAGAATTGAGCTGCAGCTTATAAATCTCTTACAATATACAATAAAAATGTCTTGTATATTACTCCTTACTCCCTAGTGGGCGTCTTTTGTTCCAGTCAGACTTTTAGTCTACCATCCAATGCCTCGAGGTCTCACTCGTATGTATTCTCACACACATATTCAATGTGCTGGCATTGTATGGTCACTATGCCATCGAAATGCACTATGGTAAAATCATGCTTATCACGTTCTTAATCACCCAAAAATGGTCATTCCACATAAGTTGTACAGCCCCAGTGGGCGTAACAAATTCTATTCCAGAAAGCAATTGGGTCAAACATTGATGTTATTTCTACTAGGCTGAGTTGTACCATAGTCTGAAGTATATGGACCATAGTAAACAGCTCGCGAAAAAGTGCAAATGCAAGTTCAAGATTAATTCCATTTAAAGTATTAACGCATATTAAAACCAATATCAAAACACAATTCACATTCACAGTTATAATTGCAGTTTTAGGATTTTTGTTATCACTTGAAAAAATGCAAGTGCATCCTCAAGTATTTCAAATATTCCCAATCCTTTGACAACAATCGTCATCTATTAGATACATCTCTAACTAAAGTGCCAATGCATTTTAGGACCAATACAAGTGCAATTCTTGATAAAGACACATTACATTGCAATAGCAACAGCCTGACTGAACCACTTGATTCTGTTTAACTGACATTTTCTAACAGGTTCTTTGAACATTGAGATTAGAGGGATTGGTACATTGATAGTATGCCAGGAAGTATTTGGGAATTATTTTGTCTTCATCCTCAGAAGACGAATACAGAGTCTATCCTAGTGCAGTCACCACTCCCCTTGATAGCCGTCTCCTCCCATGTGATCCTTTGCCCTAATACCACCCCCAGGATTAGGATCAGGTAGCAGTTGCCGTTCCTTGGTCACATGGGGGAGGCTTTAGGCTGGGTTTGGTGATGACTCCACAGGATTCAACATAGCCCCTTGCAGAAAGTCAAAAAAAGTCACCAGTAAATGGCTTGTGACTGTCTCACTGCCCTCAAGCATGCTGCAGGCAGAAGACAACCTGGATTTAAATCCATGAATCCCTAGTCAAATAAAAGCTCAGTTGAGCCCCTGCCGCATTTTACAATGCCGCTTTGCCGGGAAGCAATACATACATGCTTTCAAAAATTAACCGTAACTCAACCTCTACTTCTTCTATGAAAAGGTGCAAAACCACATAACAACCAATGGCCATTCCAGCAACACACTTAGCACAAATGCAAACCCTCTTCCCCAAATATACCAGTTTAATGCACGCAGCTCAGCACCTGGTCTACTGGTGGCTGCTTATTATGTGGCCCTCCAGATGTTTTGGAATACTACTCCTCT
The DNA here is from genome assembly GCF_040938575.1 of Ambystoma mexicanum. Taxonomy (NCBI): domain Eukaryota; kingdom Metazoa; phylum Chordata; class Amphibia; order Caudata; family Ambystomatidae; genus Ambystoma; species Ambystoma mexicanum. Next base: position 470,037,343 of record NC_090922.1, read on the forward strand.
AATCACTGGATAAGGCTGATGGGAGTTGATGTCTAAAACATCTGGGTAGCCACATGTGTAACTATGACCCCCCCTACTCAATAGTAAAAACAATGGCTCAAGTATCCAGGTTTGGCCTTCTAGACTGGTCTTTGCCACTATGGACCATGGCATCCTCCTCCAGCAACTAATGCCAGTGGCAAAATGAATAGACAGCTTCCTTGGGTGATTCCACTCTTTCTTCACAGACCAGATCACACACTGTAAAGCTAGGAGACTTCTTATTACCACCCTGGCCTTTATTATGTGGTGTGCTCCGGGGCACTCCAAATCCTCAATAATCTTCAATATTTACGTAAGACACCCAATGGAACTCCTGGAAACCTGTACACCTCTGATGACACATAGATATCCCAGTACCTCGCAGAAGTAGAAAACCAACTCAGCACAATATAGAAGGATCTGTTGGCCATAGAAGCATGCATTGGAAAGAAAGATACTAATACTTAAACATCTTCAGTCCAACATCTACATGTTGTGCCCTGTACGCACCTTCTTTCGTGCGAAGGAATGCCAGGAACCAGGAGTGCCCTGGGATGCTAACCTCAGCCTTGATTGCCTGGTGAGTGCAGTGTGTGAAGGACCCTTCATCCAAATGCCCAAAATTCCTGGTATGTGTAACCACAGAAAACACCCTATAGCTGTGGATGTGCTAATCAACTCCAGGCTTAGTTACATTAATGCCCGACAGGACTGTGTGGTGGATCAGAAGGACACAGACTCTGAATTTCCATCTCACTGATATTTTATTAACTAAAATTGTTGAAATATCCTAACTTTCCCTAGGCTAAAGGACTTCCCTGCCTAATAAAACTAACTAGGATGCTCGTCAGTCGCCAGTGAGAGTCCAAATCAAGTTCAGTCCACTGTCCAAAAAACTAACCTAATCTGATGCTACCACTATTTAGAGTAACTGAGGAATAGGAGAATTACTCTCTTTTCCTGTTACGTGGATCTTTCACCAGAAACCGTTCAACCAGTTTACAACAGTTTTTGGTATTTATTTTTATCAAATTGTACAGTTCCGATATAGGGCTTTTCTAGGTCTTAACCTTCTCAGTCATTTTATTGTTCCTTCTTTCCCTTTTATTTTGATCTTGTTTAATTCTACAATAATTAGTCCTTCTATCATTCATTGAGTTTTCTTCTTTCTATTTTCTTAAACTTATGATTTCCTCTTTACTGATTGTCCATTCTTTATCTTGACGAGAACAAATGTAAGAGTTCCAGTATTGACTCTTAGTATCTTCGTGTTCTCTTCAAACTTTATCTTCATTATTCGAAATAGAGATGTTCCAATAATGATTCCCACTCTCTTTTGGTAGTTTTAATACTTTATCATGACTGGGACGAGTATGAGCATTCCTGTAATGATTCTCACTTCCTTCAAGTATTTTCAATACTTTATCTTGACTGGGATGAGTATGAGCATTCCAGTAATGATTCTCACTTTCTTTAAGTATTCGCAATCCTTTATCTTGAGTAATAATGCATGGTCACACAATCCATTTAATACTTGGTTTTGTACTCAAGCTGTTGCAAGGTACCTTCCAGTTGTTCACATGTACTATAAATCAATCTATAAGATTTGGCCGAATTCAACTGGTCCGATCACATTTTGCAGCATTGTTTTCTGAATTTTTCACTCTAACATTTTGGGGGGAGACCTCGCACACCCTACTTCCCCTTTCTATATACCTAACCCCAACCCACCACCCTTTTTAGTTTGTGGTTTAAAAAAGATTGAGACATATGGGAAAATTGGATTTATCCAGTTTGGTTGTCGAAAAAGTGGGGAAACCTGAATAAATAGGGAACCTGTTATGGTTGGAAAACAAGACTCCAAACGCAACAAGCAAGCACTGTTCTGAGAGTTAATAAAATGCATTTACAATTCGTTTGTTGTGGTTTGAAATAAGAGGTAGTAAGCATTCAGATGACACCATGCTGTCTCCATTAGGGCACTAAATAATCACACTACAGTAAATGAATGGTGGTGAAAGTCAGAAGAAAGGAATTTTAGAAGCTGGGCACGCCTCCACTTAAGTCCTGTAGTGGCAGCTGTAATTCTGGCTTGTGTTGACTCAGGCAGCTGCATTACGATGACATACGTGATTACAGTTGGGCAGAGACGCCAAGTTTGTATTACTGGTGAGTAGTAATGTCAGAACTAGACGGTAAAATATGGTATAAGGAACTCTGTAAGGTACATTAATGAAGGCAATAGCAAGTCACTGAGGAGTTCTGAGAGCAAACACAGAGGCCAACGGCAGAGTTCCTTTAGGAGGTCACATAAGTCAGAGACGACTTGTAAGATCCTTATTAGAGACAGCACTGACTACTTCATTGCTTTTAGAACACCGGTCACATTATCTTCCCCTTCACTCTGATGCAAACGATCTTCCAGTTGTTGCAAGGTAGAATACATGTTGAATATGTTTGTGTGGAAAAAACACATTATGCATACTTTAATGAGCTGCAAACCAACAATGTTCTCAGTTTAATAAAAATGCATTGAATAAGCAGCATTGAGGTTCATAATAAGTGGAAGGACGCTGATAGATCTCGCTCCCCTGTGTTAAATCCAAGCAATTAGCCAAGTAAACACACTACTATAAATGTCTCCTTGTTAGTCAGCTGCGACTTGACAAGACACATGAGTGCAAAAAAAAGCAATTGGAAAAGATAATTGTTATGAAGAGGTTTGATAGGTAGTGGCAGGTGGCAGTAAGTACAGAAGCACACATGTAGGTAAAGGGTCCTTCTTTATTCTTTTCACTGCAGTTCCAGATGCATGTGTTTGCAGAGGTACAGTAGCATGATGGAAGAATGATACACCAGCGCCCAACCCAGGCAGTCACCTTCCAATTGACTCTTTAGAACCCTTGGTTCACAAGATGCTGCCCAGGTCCCAATAGTGACCTCAGCCATGACATCACACGCCAGACATAATCCACAACACACCTTTCCCCTTAAGGGATACAGGACAAGCCACAACACACCTTCGCCCATAAGGGACACGTTGTGACGGATCAACTTCCGGGGCACCAGAGGTCCAGGGATGAATATCAGTTTCTAAACCATCAATCAACCCCACACCTCTGATACACCAGAAGGGATCCGAAAAGGATTGGAATACGAGTGAATTATAAGACCTCCTTGTGGATCGTTGGTTAGTTGCAACACAATGAAAATACAATTATTACACAATGATAAAAGGGACTCTCCAGTTAAGGTTGTATAAAAATATATACTTTATTATTACTACAACAGACACTTCTAGCACACTACAAAATACAACCCACCCTGTAAAGGAACACAGAGGCCAGGCAGTTTCACGAAGGAAAGGGATGCACTCTGGATACTAACAGGAGGGTAACTGGTAAAGCAATCAGTCTTACTGTTCACGGTTATTTGGTTTCAGCACCAAGGGGGAAAAGGGTCGTAACTGTGTCTAGGGGACTTCGGAGAAGGACCAGGTGGGCAGAACCACAGTGTAACTGGTGCTTAAGAAGTTCTTGGTGCTCGACAGCGTCGAGGTGGTTCCAGGGTGCTTCGCAGCCCTTGAGACAGAATTCTTGGCGGGAGACAGCTGCTGGTACCAGGTGGCAGGAAGTTCGGCAAGCGAGGCTGGACGGACGTCTACAGGCTGTCCGGCACAGTGGCTCAGGGCCAAGATTCGTTGTCTCTGTGCTGGTTGGTGGATCTGGAATGCTGGTCAAGGCATCTCAGGGCTTCTGGTGACTGCGGCATGACAACGATCAGCAGTGCAGCCGGATGTAGTTCGAGGACTCGACTGTCTCGAAAATATCCTTAAAAGATGGATGCAAGATGATGCTTCTGTGACACTCCTCCTAGCTTCTTCGCAGGGCTCGTGTCCTTTCAAGGCGGACGGACCAAAGCTCAGGAGAGTGTTTGCAGGCAACAGCTTTGTCCTTAATTCAGATACTCTCTGGCACTTCCCACCAAGGACTCTTGCTGGCAGAACCTAGCAGTGCACGATGTGTGCTGGATGGGTACCAGTTCTGGAGCTACTGGATGGGTCCTCTGAGTCCGGTATCTCCCTCTGTTCTCTGGGAGATGTTTAGGGGAGTGATCTTGCTTCCCTCTTGGAACTTCTGGCATTCCTTCACTGCCGGAAGATGTAAGGTAGACTGTACCTTCAGCTCGGGTCCAAATTAGCCCTTCTTACTCCTTTCGAAGTCTTCAGATGATCTGCTAAGTGAAGGGTTCAGCCCCCTTTTAAATCCAAAAGGGCCCCAGTGATTGGTGTAGGCTACGCCAACCTTAAGGAACCAATCCTAGGTCCCCACCAACAATCTTTTGTTCTGCCTGAGGCCAGGACCAGAAGTTCTTTGCAACACGACAGACAAGGAGGTGACAACATATACCCACCCATCTCCCTGTCTGTAAAAGATCAATGTGTCTCTCTGGTTAACTGAGCCCTCTGTGACACTTGATTTAAGCGCAGGGTTCCCTTGAAGTTTGTGCTGGGAGCAGACTTCCTGTCTCCCCCAAACCACATACTTCTCCCCTCTGAAAGGGGTCAGCTCTGCAGGGGTTTGCTTACAGTAAATAGTGGACACAGGCATGCATTTCACTGCCTTTCATACAGAGCGGTGGGAACTAGCTTCAAGTTGACACATTGCATAACAAAGGGGTGTTATCCCCACCTTTCCTGTTGTTTATTCTGGCAACCAAGCCCCTTCAGGCTTGCTTCAATTATCTCTCATTAGTATGCACTGCCACCAGCCGCAGGACAAAGGAAAGCAGAACCATGGGGCCATTGATGTTTAAATTAGGCTGCTCATGCGGAAAGAATGTGTACCTTCCCCCTCCTTGAGATGATTTGATGTACCTGGGGCTGTCAGATTCCAATTGAATATGACAGTGAAAGATGGTACCTGTAGGCTGTGCCTTCCCAGAGTACATGTGGCTATGCGTTTTGTTTGTGGGAAGCAGATGGACTTTATGTGGAATGACCTCGCACAGTCCTCGGAGGTTAGTCTCCCATCATTCCTTTTCACTATTAAAAAATCAAAAAAGGCCAGGCGAGCGCATTCTCCCAGTGTGGATGGTCGAATTACACACACAAACATCACACATTCTTCCCATAAAGGGATCTAATAAAAAGGACAGCCAGCGCCCTAGACTCACTAGCACTCACACTTCCTAGAAGCCCACTGCCTAAAACATCCAAAACGCCCGCAGGAAATGGATCACAACATACATGGCACGCCTTCCCAATCACGCACCTCGTCGGCATATAAGATTGTATGTGATGTCACAAAACATTAAGTGACACTACCCTTAGAACGCTCCTCCCCCAACAAAACACTAAGTATATGTAGCACTTGTCCACCAAACAGTATTCGAAATACCTTAACTAACTAACTTAACAGAGGATACCACAAAAGAAAATAGGTAGAAACAAGAGAAAATAGAATGGTGGTGCAACAACCACTAAAACCCACAGCACCCACTCCCCAACACAACCAAAGATAGATAACACCACGTCAACAAAAATCCACTTGGGAGATCCCAGAACGGAAATCTCCATTTAAACACTACCTGGACATGACAAGCATCATATCCAGCTGCCGCAAATCTGCACACAGATAGGGTAAGCCAACACAACACCCCACGCCACCCTAGGTACCACAGGTCATGGAACAAAATGAAAATAAGCACCCCTCCAACTGTCGCTTCCAACCCTGGAGGACAGGTAGCTCCTTGACACCGCACAAATTACACACACAGTGTAAATCGAAAAAACGGATCCAAGATTACCCACAAATAAGGGTTTGGTGCCCTCGGGATTTAGCCCCACAACAACCTTAAGGAGGGTTTAGTTCCCCCTCAACACAAAACAGGGTTTAGTGCCCTAAAAATAAAGTCTTGCCCCCCCCTTGTGCAAGGGTATAATTCCCTAGCTATATCTCCTCACCTACACAAAGACAGCCCCTTAGGCGTTTCGGTTACTCATTAACACACAACTGGGTTTTGTTCCCTAAACATACATTTGCGCCCCCCTTGGGCTCACTGAGACGACCCCCCCACCCCCTGGCAAGTTTCAGCATACTGCCTCCCTTGGGCAAGGGCTGAGTTCTCTAGTTCTAGTTCCTACATAACACAGTACGCCCCCCTTGGGCAAAGGGTTTAATTCCCTTATTAGACCATGAAGCCCCCATGGCCAACCAAAAACACTGACATACCACCCTTACGCACTGGCGAAGGGTCTCTCACAGCAGACGGAACTCAAAAGTCACCCGAACAATGGCCCTCGGTCGTTGGACCAAAATGTGAGAAAAGCCCTAAGGTCAATATACGAACCCATAGGTCATAAATTCACATCCTCAAATCGAGCACAAGTCAGAGACCAGTCACATCCAAAACAGGGCTCACCATCCTTGACACAACACAGCGAGGAAAACTAGTCGAGGCATACACATTCCCACTAAAAACTTTAGCCACGCCCATCGCATGTTCTCCTGCCAAAAAGAATGCTCAACAACACAATGCAGGACAGATAAGATCATCATATCCCCTATCATTAAGAAAGAACCAGAAATTAGTCATATGGAGTTCAAAATCCCGTGCAGGTGCGCACAACCTAAACACTATTCATACGCCACTGTTCTGTTATACACTCTGCTCATATGAAAAAGCATTATCTACTGATTACATATCACACACCAAATGACCAACAACCTTAGACACCTTGTGAGGAAAAAAAAGAACTGCAGGCATTTTACACTGAAATGTATGAATGGTCTGAGCAGCATCAGTTAACTGCATAGCGTCCACAGTCTGAGAAGGGGCGTAACAAATTGAAACATCAACGCTGGAAAAGTTCACCTGTGGTGCGACTGCACCTTGCACACACAAACAGCCCTGGTGTGCCTAGCTGCTGCCTGCCCATTTCTGACGATTCCGAAACGAAAATGACAATTCCACAGAGAAATTTCCTCAGGTGCTCTGCTGACTGCTCGCTGTTCCTTTCTTCAGGTGGATAGCCTGGAAGCCACATGACGTCATCATTTGAAATCGGGGAAGACCGGTGAAGGGCTCCATCCCCCGTGCCATGCAGGACCCTAGCGATGGGTGTCTCATGGCTTTACTGTGAGAAACACAGCTGGTAGATGAGGCGGCTCCATTTTCAATGCTCTGCCCAGCCAACTCGCAGAACAGAGGAGGGCACAGATCACAACTGCTGGTAAGGCATTTCGCTGCCCTGCCCCCTCAGCAGAGGACTTTTAAGGCTCTCAAGAGTGGCAGCCTCAATGTGATACTTCCAGCGGCACTCTCCCGCTCCCAATGCGGCTGGTATGCGGGCTGTGCAGACGCCGCCACAGCCACCTGGGTGGTGGGCTTACCTCTGTATGGGGGACTGTGCATCTCCTCTCATCCCGCTCCCCCGCGGCAGGTCTCCAGATCTCAGGCTTCCCCTTTCCATATCACGGAAGACAATTCATCACCAATATTATGAAGAGGTTTGATGGGTAGTGGCAGGTTGCAGTAATTACAGCAGCACACGTGGAGGCAAAGGTTCGTAAGTACCCAAATTGATCTTTTACAATTGATCGTTTTACCTTTTTGACCTACTAATTGCTGTCCTTTTTTACCTTCTTATAAGTAAACAAGAAAAGAGGATCCAAGATTGGAACCCTCCCGTTAAGACCTATAGTAGCTGGCACTGACAGCATATTTGATCCTTTATCAATATACATTGATTGACTATTACAACTGGTGGTTCAGAAGACTCCAACATACCTTAAAGATACTTCATATTTTCTTAACTGCATCCAGGAGATTACTGCATTAAGCCCAGAGTGTATATTTTTCAGCATGGATGGCTGCAGTTTGTACACATCAATTCCACATGAGGAAGGGATTCAAGCAGAAGAGATCCACAATCTGTTATGAAACTGTTGAGCTTAATACTGAATAATAATAACTTCAGATTCCAGGGAAAATTTTACCTCCAGGCAACAGGAACCTCAATGGGCTCAGCAATGGTCCCGGTCTATGCGAACAGCTTTATGTACAGATTTGAATACATGCATGTATCAGAAAATCTAGAATGGTCAAGCAAAATATTACTATGGAAACGGTTTATAGATGATATTTTCGGCATCTGGTGTGGCACAATGGAAGAATTAACCATCTTCTTCAACTATCTGAATTCAGTACACCATAGTATCAAATTCACCATGGAAACTGGTGCTCCCACCCTACATTTCCTTGATGTCTGCATGGAAATCAAAGATAACCGGATCAGTACTAACATCTACTACAAACCTACAGATGTAAACAATCTCCTTCATTTCACAAGCTTTCACGCCAAATCTATGACAGGAAGCCTACCATACAGCCAAATCTTGAGGCTCAAAAGGATCCTTTCAGATCCCTCCGGACTTGACACTGAATGCACGGAATTACGGGCCAAATTTGAAAGGAGAGGCTACCCAAATACAGTCCTGGAGGAGGCAAGAGAGAGGTCTTCCAATGTGAGTAAAGAACATCTGCTAAAGGATAAAGAAACTCCACTGCTCTATATATCCAAATACTCAAGACAAAGTTTTCAAGTGGGGAAAATCATTAAAAAACATAGGAACATCCTACAGAGTAACCCACTACTGCATAAACTGTTCCCCAAGTCACCAATGATGGCCTTCAAAAGAGGTCGTAATCTAAGGGACAAATTAGTCAGAGCAGAGATACCTCTAAAAGATCAACAAATGTTATTAAAGACACGGAAGAAAGGTACATACCCCTGCCTGGGATGTAAACACTGCAACAACGTGATCAAAGGAGAAACCATTGCTCATCCTCAAACGGGTAAAAAATTGAAACTGAGAGACTGTGCCACTTGCACCTCAACAGGAGTGATCTACATGATCAAATGTCCATTTGGCTTACTTTATGTGGGCCAGACCACGAGATCATTTAGAGATAGAATCACTGAACACAAATCAAATATCAGGTGTAACAACACAAAATCCCCCTTAGCCAGACATTTCACTGAGAAGAATCACGAAGTGGCCCAGGTGAGATTCCAGGTTCTAGAAATAGTCAAGAAACCACACAGAGGGGGAGATTACCAGTCCATCCTCTCACGGAGAGAAAAATGTTGGATACACCTGCTAGACAGTCTGAATCCAAGGGGCCTCCTCAATGAGTTCTCCCTCAAATGTTTCATCTAATTAGGATTGTGACTGAGACAGGATTATAGTCATTATGAATGCCATAGAATTGGGAACGGGGGTGGAAAATATGTTAATCTTACTCAGGTCCGGGAAATGTTGACCGGCACACCCTAAAACAACTATGTAAAATGTAGTAGATTATCGGGCACATAGGAAGTAGTATTGACTGCCAACCAGTAATGCTTAGGGATCCTTGATTGTGCAACATTTGGAAGTATATATGTAAGATTGACTATTATCATGGGAGAATTATCCATCACTCATGGGTAGACTCTAGTCCTGCCTATCTGCTTATGACATTCACCACTGACCCTCTCCCTGGTTGCTAAATGAGTTTGCATGTATTATTTTTGCCATGTCCTAGTGAATGATTCAACATATAAGAAATTATCTTTTTATGTCAACTCACAATTTATAAGAATCTTTGATTGGTATCGATAACCAATTTTTCCGCATTTGGAATAACACATGTAGGACTGGACATCACTAGTGGAGTGCTGCTGTGTACTCCCGCATGGCCCATGGTCCGACTTTTATGTTTATGGCCTTTAACTACTTGCCCCTACAAAAGGCCTTTCAATTAAAATTAACATGTGGGCAGAATCGCCATTGTTGCATTGACTAGTAGCTTCATGCAATGCTTTAAATCCTTTACTCAGATAGTGAGCCATACTGCATATAACTCCACTAGAACACACAAGATGGAGGCCAAGGAACTCTCTGCCTGACTGTGCCACGAACCCTCAATGACATCACGAATACTTCTACGGAATCCGTCTTCACTTTCTATAGTACTTACTCCATACATGGGGGACAGAAACAAATGCTAACCACTGGCGTTCGGCGAACTGTCCCGTTCTCGGCAGAAACCCACCAGGGAGCGCGCAGGGGTCCCGTATCCACATGAGGACACACGCATCTCTGACTCAACACGACTCGAGATAACAGCACACCGGAGAACTTGCATTTGTGCAGAATCAGTAAGAAGATAAGGGTTACATACATTCACTTGAGGATAGGGAGACTTCTCTTACCGGTTCACCAACTGTAATATCAACTTAATATTTCTCATAGACACATTCTGAACAGAGTGTATCTGCCGCAACTTGAGAGATCTATAACTCGAAACCTAAGAATAACTGGGAACTATCATCCATAACGACACTTGGAAGAATAGAACACTGCACCCTATGTATATCGGTGAGACGCTTCATATTTACTGCATAAGCTATCGATATATATATCCCCTGGTTTGATGCACTCTACCATGCTCTATCCTTAGGAGATCTATGCTCTGCAAAATAATCTTGACCTAAGCTGCTGAACATTGCTGAATATTGCACCTGGAAACATAGATTTAGAAGTCAGTTACAAGAAGTTTCACACGGACTAATCACAAGGTATATTTTGTTCAATAATTATACTGGACCATTATCAATAGATATGGAGAGCACTATTGTTCTTTGGTGGTCATTATGATATAAGAAGCAGTAACACGCTCATATCGGCTCATGAGCATATACAACAGATACACTGAATTCAGTTGGATTTCCATCTTGTGAGTAGATACTATAAAAACATTAAATCTATAGATATTCTCCTTGGAGCCATTTCTTAACCCGCCATGCAAAGATGGCTATGATGCTACATACATTTTCTAACTAATATACCCCCCTGGAAAATGCCACTAAAAATTGTGATGAAGACACTCTAACTAGCTTGTTCACCCTTAGATATATTTCTGCATCTGTTATGTAATAATTATTCAACTAGTGACTATATGGCAAAATATTGATCCCTTTTCTATTTTTCTATATTCTTTCTGTATTGAAATTTAACAGTTCAATTGAGGCTCAGCAGTGGCCTCAGCCATGACATCACATGCCAGACATAAACTACAACACACCTTCCACCTTAAGTGGCACAGGACAAGCCACTACAATAATCATTGCCTCAATTAAATGTTTTGGTGGCAGATGAATTCTGAGAAAGCTATCTTGCACACAGTGTGCAAACTCTGGCATCAGACATTGTGACATCAACAGTCACACCTGGAGAAGCCAAAAAGGGTGCTGGAAATGCAGGCGAGAACACACATTGTACCACCTTTGTTTCTCCAGCCACCCCAGGCCCTTCCCCGGTGCCGCCCCATGCCCTGAACCCTTCCCCCACTCCCAAAGACATCCTGCACCCTTCCCCTTGCCTCTCCCTGCCTACCCACTTACCTGCTGGGCCAGAGTTTTGTGCTTTGGTCCCAGTGCTCTGTCTCCCCCACGGCCACCATAGACATAGAAAAGGGACTTCACTATGGCAGTGGCCATCTTGTTGTTTTTACTGGAAATTGGGCTCACGCAATGTGCGCAGAGTCCAATTCCAGTAAAAAAAATAATAATAATAAAGCTATTGGCTCTCCAGATGAGCCTCGAGGTGCGAATAGCAATCACCCCAGTTTATGGAGGTGAACAGGGCCAATAACAACCCTGCGCCCTCCCCGAAGCTCTCTCTTTGCTTGGGCCTGCCTAGACTTGGGTTGATGCCTGTTACCGGGCCTGTATGCCCCCCTAAGTGGGGGTGATTGATTGCTACAATCAACTGGAAGGTAATAGGTGTAGTGATTGAATGTTCTTATTACATTACGTTATTATGTTACAGTTGACCTGTAATAACAATATTACGCACAGGCATTTATACAGCTATTGCAGGCTTCTATAAATAAATGAGAAATTACTGTGACATCACTGCAAGAATTAGTCATTACGCTCTAACCTCACTTTGGGAACTGACATCATATTATGACATTGCTCCAATAACTTTACATGACTCTGTAACATAACCCAAGGAACCTGACATCAGACTGAAAGCTTACTGCAGGAACCTGATGTCAAAATGTGACATTACTCCAAAAATATATGATTAAACTGTGACATCAATTCGTGAACTGACAGCGTACTATGACATTGCTCAAAGAACTTTACAGGGAAATGTATCATCAAGCAGGAACCTGTTTTCAGTCTGTAGCATCACTTAGAAGCTCGAAGTCAAATTGTGACATTACACCAAAACCACGTAATCAAACTGTGACCTCGCATTCTGAACTGACATCAGGCTGAGACATGTCTGCAAGAACTTGACATTGCAGTGTAATTGCAATCCAGAAGTTTGATATTGATTATGACAGCACCCTAGAAACCTGACATCTGGCTAAAACATTGCCCCATTGATCGGACATGTGATATCACTTACAAAACCTGATGTCACAGCATGAGATCATTCCGGAACCTTGATCTCAGGCGTACTCCAAGAAGATGCAAAGAATTGGGTCAGCACACCAGAAACCAGACAGCCAACTATGACCTCACTCCAGGAAGGCATCATCTGACTATAATATCACTTCAAGATCCTGATAACGATTTTTTTTGAAGTCCCAGGGATCTCCCTACTCCATGGCATGGAAGCCTCTAGGCTGGAGGCCTCCATGTCAGGTGGGGGGAGGGGGGCTTTACGACTTCAAAAAGCAATAGTTTCTTTTTGAAGTCACTCTGCCTTCATAAAGAAATTATTTCCATTATGGTTCGGCCCTTAACGGAAATAATTTCTTTATGAAGTCGGAGTAACTGAGTGACTTCAAAAAGAAACCATTTCTTTTTTAAGTAATGGGGCTCCCCTCAACCCCATGACGCTTGTGTGTGTGTGAGTGTATGGTGAAAGGGTGCACACTTACATGTATAGGTGGCTGCCTGTGTGAGTGTATGGTGAAAGGGAGCACACTTAAATGTATAGGTGGCTGCCTGAGTAAGTGTATGGTGAAGGGGTGCACAAATAAATGTATGGGTGGCTGGGTGTGCATGTCGAGTGTATGGTGAAAGTGTGCACACCTAAATGTATGGGTGGATGCCTGGGTGTGCCTGAATGATGAAAGAGTGCACACTTAAATGTATAGGTGGCTCCCTTTGTGTGCCTGTATAGTGAAAGGGTACACACTTAAATTTATGGGTGGCTGGGTGTGCATGTGTGTCTATGGTGAATGGTGTGTGTGCTTGTGTTCAGAGGCACAACAAAACCTACATTTCGGGGGCGGGGATGTTAACCCTTCAAATGTTGAGAGAGGTGCTAACTTCACGGGCGGTGGAGGGGCAAACGTATTTGTTTGGGGCATCTAACTTCTTTATGCATTCTAATGAGACTATTCTAGTACAGTGTCAATGTTACAAGTAGTTAACTCTCTCATTTAAGCCTGAAAGCTCCCATTCATGGACTGCTGTCAGAGTAAGCAGTCTCCCATCCCCTCTCTAGCCGTCCAATCACTTTGCCGGCATGCAAGTACTAAACCCACATCAAGATTTCAATTGCCTAAAGAATTATGCATTAGAATTCAGGTACTAACAGTGAAATGCTTTACATTAGTCATTGGTGGGCTTTTGTTAACATCGAAACCAAGGTGCCGTTTGGTTACTTATTGGTAATCTTCATAACTCATAGCCCAATTCTTCCCCGTCCCAGTACTTGTGTATGAGGCACTTTGACTCATACACAAGTACTGAGATGAGGTAGAGGGACATGGAGGTAATGCCTAGCTTAGTTACCTGTAATCTTCATTACTCCTTGTCCCACTCTTCCTCATCCCAGTACTTACCTATGAGGCAAGGAAAAGGGATGTGTGGGTAATTCTGGGCCAAGAAGCTGATTTTGGGGGTTGGGGTAGGGGGTGGAAGAGAGAAGGGGATGTGGGGGGGGGGGGTTGGATGGGGATTGTGCGATAAATCATAATAGTCATCCATGTCCAGGCTTAGCCGGCATGATATGTGGTATTAGTGGTTAGAGAGGCATTTTGGTGCAGCCAGTATAGTTATTTATTAGTTAGGCTTGACTTTTTTTGAACTGGGCATTTCTGATAAAGCAGTCCTGCTAAGTGTAATTACCTGGCTAGACTGGCATTTGGGTGCTGCCAGTCTAGTCATTTCTTACTGCAGCATTTTATATTTTTCTGGGCATCTGTGAAAAAATAACCATCCATGATAAGTGTTATTGCTTCGATTGCCATTTTGGTGCAGCCAGGCTAGGTATGTCAAAATGTGGCCTAGCATGCCTTATTGTAGTATCTTATTACGTGTCTAGACTGTTCTACATTGTGCAGCCCGTTGGACATGTTTTCATTGTGGCATGGCATTTTTAATAGCAAAGCATTATATTAATTAACACATTAATGTTCCTGTGCACTATTGGTGACTTGCATGTATTGGAGTTTTTGGTTGGTGTTACCGTACAAAACAATTGCAAACACTCTGGCATTTTAGCCAGTTTTTCTCAGAGAGTGTGCTGTATGATGCATTAAAACGCATATGTATGTCTTTCTCCGAATGCAGTGTGCAGTGTACCCCTGTAGCAGCACGTTTGTGCGTATTGCACAAGTGCAGTAATCTAAGCCGGCCCGGAGTGTGGCGCAACCCGTGATTTGTTGCTGAGTTGGGGGGGTGCCTCAGCATGGTTTGCAGAGGGCCCCCCAAAATTTGTGTTACGCCACGGGCCAGAATGGTTTCCCTTGGTAATTGTTTGCCACCAGGCAATGACTTCAGTGCTAATGGAGTGGGTCGCGCTTCTCAGATCTCTGTGCACATTTTGTGGTTCTCCATCAACACGATCAGGATCCCATCAGCTCTGGCATAGACACGGCAAATGCAGTGCTCAATTGTTTCCGTTGTGGTAGTGAGAGGCACGGTAGGACTGGGCCGTGACATTGTTTCGGGACCAATGAAAAAGCGACCCACAGTTGCAAATGGCAATTAATTCCTTTTGTGGCACTGTTTGAATAGTAACCAAGTAAGATGCAAATTGTGCATTTTAAAGAATATTTATTCAGCAACACTGGTTAAAACTACTAGCCGCAGAGTGAATTTACTCATCAAACTGGCCAAAAGTGGCCCACTTTGACCCAAATAACGGGCCCACACTGGCATTTTGTATTGCCCTAGAGGCCAGCCCGAGCCTGGTGAGAGGGTAGAGGCCTGCAATAGAAGCAGTGACTGGAGTGACTGCGGCCGCAGCCCGGGAGCGTTTCCCATTGGAGGCCCTCGGTGCCAAGAAGTAAAGGATGTGAACAACAACAATGGGCACGCTTGGAAGCTGGGAAACACAGCGCAGAAGAATCAGCCAGCAGAAAGAGTACATGGAACAGGAAGCAATGCCGAGAACAGCTTCTGCGCGGGGATAGGGATACGGCACCGGGAACACCGCTAGCACGAATAGAGCAGAATCACACAATAGCTTCCCAAAGAGCCAACAATGCCCTGACATTAACGCAATAACCCCCGCCCAATTCACAGAATTGTCATGGGAGCACTACCCGATATCGTGCCACATATATAGCAATGCCACACCTTCATTGTGAACATTCGACCGTTACCATAGCAATAGTGCACTGTGCAGTGCCGCATCCCAAACATTACCATAGCAATACTGCACTATACCGCGCCAGATCCAAAACATTATCAAATGACTACTGCACTGACAAGTTCCACGCGCTGCCACACTAAAGTGCAAAGGGCAATGCACACAGTATTATGATAGGACTACCACCTGCATTGTGCCAAACCTACACCACCACATTCAAAAACGGCACTCTGGTATAATGTGTCAAACACCCAGCATTAGCATGAAAATGCTGCACTGTGGTGCGCCAAATGCACAGCATTACCATGAGAATGCTGCACTGTGATGCGCCAAATGCACAGCATTACCATGAGAATGTTGCACTGGGATGCGCCAAACACCCTGCATTACCATGAGAATACTGCACTGTGATGCGCCAAACGCACAGCATTACCATGAGAATGCTGCACTGTGATGCGCCAAATGCACAGCATTACCATGAGAATGTTGCACTGGGATGCGCCAAACACCCAGCATTACCATGAGACTACTGCACTGTGATGCGCCAAACGCACAGCATTACCATGAGAATGCTGCACTGTGATGCGCCAAATGCACAGCATTACCATGAGAATGCTGCACTGAGAATGCTGCACCATGAGAATGCTGCACTGTGATGCGCCAAATGCACAGCATTTGCCGCAGGAATGATGCACCACAGCCTGCCAAATCCATATCTTGACCACAGAAATGCTACCCGATGAGGAAGCAACCAAAGCATTACCAAAGGACTTGGCTTCAGAGAGGGTCATTTTTATAAGAACCAGTGCCTCCATGCTGGGGAACACCAACGCTTACACTTGTGCGTTGCCGGCTCCTGCATGCAATTTTGATCTCTTTCAAAGCGGAGTAGAAAAGTGAGTAATAAAGCACCGCAAACTTGCTTTCACGCTTCACTTTTACTCCCTGCTTTGAGAGAAATAAAACACTCCCTGCAAATTGCACTCAGCGGGTGCCATCTTGTAATGAATTCCAGTGGTCTCCGCCTCATCAGTAGCAAGTGCTAAACCAAGGTGTATCCTACTGGAATCTTTTGGTTTTACGCCACCTTGAAAAGGTCATGCAGGTGTAAAATCATGTGCTCTTCTGAGACAGAGGAGGAAAGCAAAGTGAGGTGCTATCTCCACTTTGCTGCCCTCCTTCACCTCAGGAAAATGAGCTGGAGCAAAGTAATTGTACGCTTTACTTTTCCGCACCACTCATTGTAAAATGTCGCCCATTGTGATTCAGTTCGTCTTAGTCTTTATGCTCCCTGCTTCACAACTTCTTGGGAGACGGATTTCAGAAGCTGGTGAGACCGAAAATGCTTCATAAAAAATGTACAAAAAAAACAAAGCATCTTGAAATGAAATATTTCAAGGGCTCCTACTACATGATCCACAGCAAGAAAAGGTGGTACCCAGTCAATTTATCGAAAACATTACAGAGTGGTACATTTCAGCGTGGACTATAACACCAAAAAACACTGAAAACATTAAATATATATATATCTGATGAAGAACTCGTCCGTAGCCCATGTAGAGTCTTACGTAAAATCAAAGACGCTGATTGGGCAAAGACACTAGACACTGCAGCCAAACTACAGCTTACCTCACATCTGCCAAGCAACACCCTGAAACGAAACAAACTGCAACACCTAATAACACCTAATAAAGCAATTTCCGAACAGACAGGCTCGTAATCTAATTTTACGCGCTCGTCTAAACCTATTAAAAACAAATGAAATACTCCATATCAGAGGTTTCGCACAATCTGCCAGTTGTCAATTCTGTCATGAAATCCCACCACCGTCAAAGGAAACAGTACGACATCTACTGATGGTCTGTCCAGCAATCGAGGCAATCAGACATCGATATCTTCCACTTATGGTGTGCTTCGACATCTTACTAGAGGAAGAAACATGGTGGTGCAGGCTCATTGGCGGTGATAGAACAGCCTGGCAAATTGCCACAGCAAAAATCTTAGAATACATTGTAAACAATTTACTCAATGTCAACTTGTGATCACAAGTAAAAGTCGCATACAAATACAAATGCAAATGCATACAAATAATTGCAAAAGACTTGCTGAAAACAGGATGTACAACATAAGAAGATGGTGAGAAAAAGCCGAACGATCAAACATTATTGTAAAAATCTAATTTTTTGATTAAACAATAAAAAAACATTTTTATATATATATATATATATATATATATATATAGCGTAGTGGGGTAAGGGGTTAAAATGGGTTGGGATGGGGTTCGGGTTGCGTTATAATGGTGGAAAAGCGGTGGACCCCCTCAAATAAAAATAATAATTCAGTGTTTTTCAGTGTTTTGACAGCAATGAAATGTACCACTCTGTAATGTCCGTCGGTAAAATCACATATAATTGAAAAGGTCCTCCTGGCTCCATCTGTCAACATCACCTAGCCAGCAGATCACAAAGCTTTCACATAGTCACGAAGGTTTTAACCCATCCTTTGCCAACTGGGATTCCTTTGCGTTGATTGTTCATGAGGGAGAGGAAGGACTAAAAGTAACCATATCACCAGACATGCTTTGCTACGGAGCCAGGCTCTCTTCCCCATGTGCGGACGTGCACCCACAAATTCTCAAGGAATAAGTCCTTTGGAGGCATAGGATCCAATGTGTTCTGGAAGGGTGCTGTAATTTGAATGAGCGTGGACCCGGAGTATCCAGGTCAACACAAACTAAACTGTATTCTTCTCCTACACCCTGGGGTCCCAATGCATGGAAACAATCCCCCACACACTGAGACTAGGAAAGCAGCTGGAACGCAGGCATATCGCCAATCTAGCATCATTTCTAGAAGATGCATCCACAGCATAGTGTCTGCTCTATAGATTTCCCAGGTGGTGCATGCCAGAAGGTGGCCACTGATTCTCTTTAGCCATGGGTCAGTGAGCACAGACATACTCTGGAGAGACTTTTCCATCCAAACCCCTCCCAGCATTGAAAACACAAGGCAAATCCAACTAGCGGTGGAAGCTTTAGACGCTGATTCAACTCTGGCTGATGCTCTATTGGTTGGAAAAAGCTGACGAGGCAATCAAATAAAGTGATTCCTATCAAGGTAGAATTTCAGTGGACATTTTACATCCAGGGTATGGAGGCAGAGAAAAGATATTCACATGGAAAGGAGGTAGGATTGTCAAGACACATTTAAGCAAAATGATATCAAGATCCTTGAAACAAAATTGGTAGAGTGGATGTGTAGCATCAACTTGTCCTGATGGAAGACCTTGTTGGATCTAGAGGCGGACTAGACTTAAAATACGCTAATGCACTTTGCCCAGAATTACATTGTTTTCAAAAAATGTTATATTCATGTTTTGCAAGGAAGCTTCAGATGACTCAGAACCAAACAAAGGTCCCACTGGAAGATATGACATTTGACAGGAGGAGAGAGGTGAAGGTGGTGGAAAAATGTACATTTGACAAATCCATTGGACATGAACGCATTCCTAAGCCGTATTTCTTTAGGCTCCTCTACCTGCAAAAAAGAGTTCTGCTCATATAATTTTTCACATTTGAATCTTACAGATGATTAAAAAAAGGCCAATCTTAGAAATTTCGTCAAAGAGCCAAATAGCAAAAGCAAAGCCAATAATCTCGTACTGAATTGTACCGTTTTCAGCATGCACCTTTCCAGATTTTTGAGACTACAATCCCCATGAGCCATGCCCACTATTCCCTATGCTGGCTAGGGCTGATGGGAGTTATAGAACAATACATCTGGGGAGCGAAAGATTGCAGACCCGTATCACAGAG
The DNA here is from genome assembly GCF_040938575.1 of Ambystoma mexicanum. Classification (NCBI taxonomy): domain Eukaryota; kingdom Metazoa; phylum Chordata; class Amphibia; order Caudata; family Ambystomatidae; genus Ambystoma; species Ambystoma mexicanum. The sequence continues at coordinate 470,056,792 of NC_090922.1, forward strand.
GATATCATCCCAACAACAAAGACATCAATGGTACCAGCGGAGAGACTGTGATGTACGAAATTCGACACCTATGAATATGAGATGAGTGTTAAGGTGCACTGTGGAACACTCCTGTGTTTCTGCTGTCCCTTCAGAAATAAGGGCAGTGGAGTAAACTAATAGGTGAATGCTTTTAACCAATCAGTCCTAGAGAGTTGGGTCCTATGTCCATTGATGATGCAAAGGCCGCCACGTCGACTGGGAGATGATCCTAGTCTTAAAAGATGGCTTCATGAACTGAGGAGTTCCCCTACCACTCATGGGGGGGCATTAGCTCAGAGCATCTGCTTTGATATTTAAGTGCAAGCGATGCAAGGAACTAGGGTACTTATTAAGAGTTTTGCAGGATGAATTACACAAAATATAACTGAATTACCTGAAATTGTTACCTTGGTAAAAGAGGATGTAATACATTAGCTACAGATGCTGGTAACATATTACCCCATTTTCCACAGAATACGCAGAACTGATAATGAGGACACAGGAGGGAAACCCCTTCAGGGAGCGACCCTCTTCCAGATTTCTATTTCTAATAATTGCCTTTTAGAGTACGCACTATCACTTAAAATTCACCCTAGAGGAAGTGATGAGCCTGATGACCATATAAAGCAATGTTAACTTGAAGATTTCATTGGGAGAAAAGACATGTTTTGGTTGATTTCCGGAATGACAGGAGATATGAGATCATACAAGTATCGTCCAAGAGACTGCTGCACAGCTTGCGGGCTTGAGCAGAGCAAGGTCGGCCGCTTTCAGGAAAACGCTTGTATGAATGTATCTCTAATAACAGAGAGGAAAGAGACCATAGGGTTCATGTTGCAGCATATAGTCACACTGTGGTCAAGAGAAAGACAAAACATTGGGCCTCATTCTGAGTTTGGTGGCAAATTGGCATTAGATAAGCTGAATTACCGCCAAACTCGATTACTGTTACCATCACTTTGTCCCATGGAGTTACCGCAGGATTACAAGTGGCGGTAATTCCCCATTTGTTGGAGTCCATAGGTCTCCATGAGGATTTACCACTGGAAAAATTACCATGCAGTAAATCTGCCGTCTTTCGGAGTACAAGTGAAAATGTATCTCCACGTTTGGCTAAAGGTAAATCTTGCCCTCTTCCGCCAAACTCTTAGTATGGCAGTGCAGCAATGTGGTGGTAAAGCAGTACTTTTACCTTCACCCCCATACTCGTAATGAGGCCCATTGTGGGAAGATAGTCTGCAGCCAAAGAAGGGACTGAATATCAGCAGAGGTGTGATCTGTCACTTTAAGAGTCAAGCGACGGTGAGCAGTGGCATTTTAGAGCTTCTGCATTTTCTGCATAGAGAATTTTGGACTGCCAAGGTACTAAGGATCACCATAATGCAGGTATGCTGAAATGTAATTATTGATCATAACATCAACTGAAAAGATAAAGACATCCGGCCTACAGCCGGCCTACAGATGGGTGTGGGTTTCGATCTGCCTTCTCATGGTGTATAGAGAGGTAGTATTATCAGTGCATCTCTTGACTCCTGACTACTGCGGCATGATTCACTAGCAGGAAAGCATTTAAGACCATAAAGGTTGATAACTGCTCTAGTCAGTGTATGGGGAAGCGTGAGCCTGAGCGTTCCCACAGAAAATGTTTAGATAATCGTCTACAATGCACCATGCAACGAAACTTTGAAGAGTCAACATTGATGAACATTTGGGGAGGGTGACAAAAATTATATCCATAATTCTAAATTGGGGAGCCCTTATCACATGCGCTGGGTAAGTAATTGTTAAAGACATCAATGTCTGAATTTATGAGCAGCAGCTAAAATATGCTGATGCTAAACACAAGATATTCATTCTCTAGCCGACACATGTTCCGACCCGTATATATAATACCAAAAGGGTACCTGGTGTGATTCTATGGTCCTCCAGGTGAGTATACACGTTAATAACAAACAATGGACCAACAGATAAGTGATGACAGGATATGTATATAATCACACATGTTCACCAATACATAATATTTATTTAATTTTTTTAGTCACAAACAGTTCATATTTTGGGTCACAGAAAACACTCACACAACTTTTTCCACCACTCAAACTTCATTCATAACTCATAGATCCCATATTCATACCAAAGAACTATACTTCACATAGGTGCCTATTGTCACCATAACAGAATACAAAATATATTCAAAATCAAAACTCATTTGTTTTACAGATGTGTCCCTATATGTAAATATAGGGGATATATGTCTGTCTGTCGACGCGTGTTTCGGTTGCAGTTCACTGTGGGTACAGAGTATCTTGCCCCGGTCTTTTAGCCAACCTTCCTCAGGACAGAGGACAACTGACAAACACACATTGCCTCTATGATGGATGGGATGAGCTTTGTGACCACCACAAGTGTTTCAAGTGGTGAGACCGTTATGGTAGAGTCAATCCCCATACAGGTTCTCTCTCTCAGGAAATGGCACAGTGTACCCTATCTAAATCAGAGCTCACCAAATCACTGGCCTTCGAGCTGGTAAAAAATAGAATTCCCAGAGTCTTAGGCTTCTTGTTGCGACACTACGGTGATGTAATCCCTCTCGCATGGTAAATATTCCCGATACGTGTAATTCTTATAGCTCTTCTATCTCGGTATCGTTCCCGTTTACTCGCACCGGTGTATCTTCCCGCTACGTGTTCCGACCCTCCTGGGTCCTTATCAATCTCAAGTTGCAGAGTTAAGTTACTTGATGAGGTGAGTTGAGGTTGTGAACTGCTAGATGAAGTGTGTAAACCTGATGGTCGAGGATAAAATCCTTGAAATAGTAGACATCCTGGTTAGGTTAGATGAGAAGCTTGTGGGTTGAAGTCCTTCAAGTCAGTCGATCAACCAATTGCAAGGAGATCCCCTGTGGTAGAATATCTTCTGCTAATGGAATATGCAACCCTAGATCTCTGGTGGCCGTGTCAGGCCCGCCAGGTGATCCTTGCGGCATGCACCGTCATTTGGCAGAAAGACACTGTGCCGACTTTCCCATACAGCAACCACCAGCACTGCTTTATCAAGACATGCCACACACTAAGGAAATTAACTGGAACATGATACTGTATTTCAACGGTGTCTATCTTGCTTGTGTCTAGAGCACTGTTGTTTTAACTTGTTGGTAAACATTTTTTATGTTGAAGGCCTATGACCTATCGGGCCAAATTAATGTGTAAAAATGAATTGTTTCTAAATAAGTCACTTGCAAAAGAAGGATCCACACAGGATTGGTTTGTACCGCAAATAATAAGACAGATTTATTTTTTGTATGAAATAACTAACTACATTGCCTGGGTACTTACTATACAGCAGAAGAGAGGAGAGTGTGACCAAACATAGCCTTGATGATTTCGTGTTTATTGATATTTATGCCCCATGGACGTTCAAGGTTTACCAGGAACCCTTATGATTAACTGAATTTACGAAAGCCAGCAAAAATATGGTGGTGCTAAACACTAGATATTTAGTCTGCAGCCGACCCGTGTTCCGACCCTCCTGGGTCCTTATCCAGGCAATCTCAAATTGCAGTGTTAAGTTACTCGATGGGGTGAGTTAAGGTTGTGAACTGCTAGACGAAGTCTGTAAACCTGATGGTCGAGGATAAGATCATTGAAATAGTAGACATCCTGGTGAAGTTTGATGAGAAGCTTGTGGGTTCAGACTATCAACCAATGGCGAGGAGATCCCCTGTGGTAGAATATCTTCTGCAAATGGAATATGCAACCCTAGATCTCTGGTGGCCGTGTCAGGCCCGCCAGGTGATCCTTGCGGCATGCACTGTCATTTGGCAGAAAGGATATCCCTGCAGAAGAAGGTTGCTTAGTGAACAGAGAAAATATGGTGAAAGTGTTGATGTACTTGAATGAAGTAATCCCATGGTGAACCTGAGGTATTGTCTGTGGTTTTGCCAGGCTAGAACATGGATGCACAAGTCATGCAAGTCCATTGACTGGGGCCAGTCATTTCCCTGAATTGCAGCCAGAGACAACGTTAATCATGAGGGACATTTGCAGGTGGGACTTGGTTGAGATTGTGGAAGTCCAAGTTTGGAAAGGACACTCACGTTCTGAAAGGTGAGGAGATGTGCGGTGTGAAAGCAGTCGACACTTTACTAATGCTCTATCAAGGGGGAATCTCTGTACCTTTCCAGTCAATCCTGGATAGAGTGGCAGCATAAGCAAATCCCTCTGTGGTTCTGCCTGAGGGAGGTGGAGTCCACACTGCTGAAAGCAGCCAAATATCTTGGGTAGTGAGTCACTGGGGCCTTTTTCAGCTTCAGAGCGGGACGGACGCTTGGGTTTCCCTTGTATTGAAAGCCGAAGTGGCAACAGCAGTGGCCTTTTTGTGTGAAATGTAGTTCACTGCCTGAATTACTGACGAGCCTTTGCCAGTTAGAAGGCAGCGATCTGATGGTTGCTTTGAGATTTTGCTGTGAGCATATCCAATTGTTACTGCTGGAGTAACATCAGTTGAGGTGATGCAAATCTGTTTACCATCCATCAGCTTGTATTTGACGCCTGTTAAAGGTTTTAACACTTGAGTATTGGTGTCTATGTACCTGCCACGTTCCACCAGCTTTGTGCCTTGGCAGTGCAAGTAAAGTAGGCAGCTTGTTCGGTGCTGTTGTCGGCCTTTCTCTCATCATGTGGCTTAAAGCTAAAAGAAAGACATTTGCTATCAACTGTGCAAGGAAGCCTGGCTGTATCCATTGTTGGAGCACCTGTTATCTCCATGCTAAGGTCCCAAGGGTCCCCACTGCACCGCAGGGGGAGATCAGGAATGGGGACTGCAGTAGCAAAAGGGTGGGGTTAAAAGAGACACTCTGGAAGTACTGAAAGATTACTGACCTCAGCAGGCCACAGAGGCTCCTGTACAAACCCTTTGGTCTCTTGAAACTATGGATGGGGCTTGCATGGTCCAACCAACTGGGAAGGCTGGGAAATGAAGTAGGCACCCTACTCTGAAGCCTGGACCAAAGGTGCTGTGGGCGGCAGTGCTAGGGGTGGGCATCTTCCCATGCTTCCTTGCGTGTCTGTTTGGTAGCAATGTGGAGTTAGGGGGTCACCTAAAGCACCCACCAACTCTCTGGAACAGAGACTCGTTGTAAAAGGCCTCTTCCACAGCAGCCAGGCTGGATGGTGCTATGGGAGAGCAGTGGTCCCGAATGCAGTCACTGGACTCTGAAGTGCCATGGCTTTCAAACTGAAGCATACTGGTGGCACACTGGGCACGTCAAACCGGGGGATATGCTTTGATGTGCATTCAGGTTATATTACGGCTTCATTTTCTCAGTCCTTTTGCGTTTGCAGTTTGCCCATCTCAGTACACACCCAGTTTTCAAATCACAGTGCAGCCCCCAGCCTGACGTTCAGGGTTTGCATAATCCCAGTGTATTCCAACTGTGATGATCTCAGTATATTCCTAGGTTATCCAAATCCAGAATATTCTCATTTTGAAACCCTGAACATACATTTAAGTTTACTCATTTATATTGTGCACATTGCAAACACAATAGTCTCTTGGCATCAAGGGGCGCAGTGCTCCTAAAGAAAGGTAGAGAAGTTAGGACCGTCTATAGAAGAGGTCTTGGCAAAGGCAAAGTGGGATAGAAGAAAGGGAGAGGGAGTGAAAACTGCAGTGAAGATGGAGGTTAGAAAAGAAACAAGTTTTCCGGTCCGGGAACTACGGTACCGGTAAGCAGAACCGCAAACTATCTGGATCAAGGAGGTCCGTAGACAAGGGACCACAAAAAGAGAAGCTCCTGCCTCCTTTATTCCTGCAGTGGCACTTGATAGTTGGTAGCGGTGGATTTTGTTTGTGGGTAGCAAAGAGAGTGTGAATGCTCTTTAAAAGGAGGTATGGCATCTTGCACTGGATTCTGGCGACTAGCGGGAGTGAGAGTAGGCTTCGCAGATGGGTAGTTTTTTTAATAACCGAAGATCAAAGGTTCTCGACATGGTTAAAGGCACAGAGAGGTTGTGTAGGACCTGCATGGACAAGTTACCAGAGTAGGACAATTGCAGTGAATCATCCTATGGCACGGCCAAAGATGATTCTGTGCTGTGTTGGAGGCAGCGGCGGCCTGGGAACCAAAAGAGGCCCTGGAAAATAATTTTCAAAGTGGCCCCATATTGCACAGTTTAAGCAAGCCCAACCTTTCTCCTATGAGAGAATTTGGAAATAAAATAGGATACGGCACAAAAGAGGGCCAGGGTCCGGAGGCCTACAGGGAAATCTCTCCCATTCCTTCTAAGCCAGTCCACCCCTGCATGGGGGCTTTTCTGCACTAGGTTGAGGAGACAGTTATCTTCCAAAGTTTTTGGTGCTTGGTAGAGACATAGGATTTTGGCTAACCGGGGATTCCAGCAATGGATCGGATTTCTCCAGGATCAACGCAGTCCAGGGAAGTTTGTTTTAGTAATGTGGTGGACAAGAAGTATTTCAGTGGGCTAAATGCCAATCCGGTTGCCAACAATCTGTGGGGGTAGCTATATATTCCAACTAAATGTACAGGTTATTACCATTTTGAAAATCACATTACTCAAAGTAGCACTGTGACATTCTCCTTAAACATCTAGTTTGGCAATCCCGATATATGCCACGTTTTCACAATTCCAGCATCTTCCCAGTTTCAATGTACTCCCAGTTTCACAATCCCATTTTAATTCCAGTTTTTATGACCCGAGAACATGCCCATTTCGATCACCGCATTACATTCACAGTTTGAACTTCACCAGTACTTAGTATTACGTTTTTTTCATTTTGTAGAATCTACTGATTTGAGTAACCCAGTATTTTCTTATTGTGCACAGGATCTCAGAATACAGAATTTAATATTTAGAGCCACATATTCTGTTGTCGACCATGCCATCATATTTACAGTGTGTACAGCCTGAGAACACTTCCAGTATGCAATCCCGAATGTCCATGATTTAATCAATTCTGAAATGGCTGAGGGAGAAAAAAACGAAAGTTATTTGTTCCAAAATAACTTTCCGTGTTTCATTCCGCTGTCATTTCAGACAACCTGCTCCCACCCATTCCCTTACTTACCCTGTCGGCAGCGCACTTCGCTGTGTTCCTGCAACACCTGCTCCCTTCACTTTCTTGATCAGGAACCGGCGTTCCAGAGTCCTTTTTTTCCCCTTTTCTTTTCAACTTAATTTTTCAGAAACAGGGACATCCCCGCAATACCCGAAGCAATTACAGTGAACAAAGGTGCAGGGGACACCCCTGCAACCCCGCTCTCCTTAAATCTCGCGTTTATTTTTTTAATTCGATCTATATAGATCGAATTCCTGCAATCAGGGCCGTCACGAGGGGGGTTCAGGGGGGCCAAACTGCCCCAGGCCTCGCGCTTGCTGGGGGCCTCGCGGCCCCCTCTCCTAAGTGGAAGGCAGCACAGTCTCCCGTGTCCTTTACACGGGGACTGTGCTGCCCCTGCAATGATTTTGCTGTTTGTTCCGAAGCCGTTTGGCTCCGCAATAAACAGCAAAATAATGGGAGACAGCAGGGCTCAGAAGTGGGCTCTGCTGTCTCCCGTTATTCAGCTGACAACGTGGACGTGCTGAGTGACAAGAGAGGACTCCTCTCCTGTCAGTCAGTGTGTTCACGTTGCTCAGCGTGACCACACTGACTGACAGGAGAGGAGTTCTCTCTTCTCAATCAGTGTGTTCATGTTGTCAGCGTGATCACACTGACTGATGGGAGACAAGTTCTCTCTTGTCAATCAGTGTGTTCACGTTGCTCAGCGTGACCACGCTAACTGATGGCAAAGGACTCCTCTCCTGTCACTCAGTGTGTTCATGTTGTCAGTGTGATCACGCTGACTGATGGGAGAGGAGTTTTCTCTTGTCAGTCAGTGACTGATGGCAAAGGACTCCTCTCCTGTCAATCAGTGTGTTCACGTTGCTCAGCGTGACCACGCTGACTGATGGGAGAGGAGTTCTCTCTCGTCAGTGTGTTCACGTTGCTCAGCGTGACCACGCTGACTGACTGATGGGAAAGGAGTTATCTCCTGTCAGTCAGTGTGTTCACGTTGCTCAGCGTGACCACGCTGACTGATGGGAGAGGGCTTCTCTCCTGTCAGTCAGTGTGTTCATGTTGTCAGCGTGATCACGCTGACTGATGGGAGAGGAGTTCTCTCTTCTCAGTCAGTGTGTTCACGTTGTCAGAGTGATCACGCTGACTGATGGCAGAGGAGTTCTCTCTTGTCAGTCAGTGTGTTCATGTTGCTTAGCGTGACCACACTGACTGATGGGAGAGGAGTTCTCTCTTGTCAGTCAGTGTGTTCACGTTGCTCAGCATGACCACGCTGACTGACAGGAGAGGACTGCTCTCCTGTCAGTCAGTGTGTTCATGTTGTCAGCGTGATCACGCTGACTGATTGGAGAGGAGTTCTCTCTTGTCAATCAGTGTGTTCACGTTGCTCAGCGTGACCACGCTAACTGATGGCAAAGGACTCCTCTCCTGTCACTCAGTGTGTTCATGTTGTCAGTGTGATCACGCTGACTGATGGGAGAGGAGTTTTCTCTTGTCAGTCAGTGACTGATGGAAGAAGAGTTCTCTCTTGTCAATCAGTGTGTTCACGTTGCTCAGCGTGACCACGCTGACTGATGGGAGAGGAGTTCTCTCTTGTCAGTGTGTTCACGTTGCTCAGCGTGACCACGCTGACTGACTGATGGGAAAGGAGTTATCTCTTGTCAGTCAGTGTGTTCACGTTGCTCAGCGTGACCACGCTGACTGATGGGAGAGGGCTCCTCTCCTGTCAGTCAGTGTGTTCATGTTGTCAGCGTGATCACGCTGACTGATGGGAGAGGAGTTCTCTGTTGTCAGTGTGTTCACGTTGCTCAGCATGACCACGCTGACTGACAGGAGAGGAGTTCTCTCTTCTCAGTCAGTGTGTTCACGTTGTCAGAGTGATCACGCTGACTGATGGCAGAGGAGTTCTCTCTTGTCAGTCAGTGTGTTCATGTTGCTTAGCGTGACCACACTGACTGATGGGAGAGGAGTTCTCTCTTGTCAGTCAGTGTGTTCACGTTGCTCAGCGTGACCATGCTGATTGATGGGAGAGAAGTTCTCTTTTGTCAGTCAGTGTGTTCACGTTGCTCAGCATGACCACGCTGACTGATAGGAGAGGACTCCTCTCCTGCCACCCAGTGTGTTCATGTTGTCAGCGTGATCATGCTGACTGATGGGAGAGGAGTTCTCTCTTGTCAGGCAGCATGTCTACGTGTCGGCTGCGTGGATGCTTTTTAAGGGTGCATGGAGGTAAGGTAAGTGTTTTTTATTTTAAATAAAAAGTGTATATGTGTATTTAAATTAAATTAGTATGTATATGTGTATGTATGCATGCATGCATACATGTTGGTGTTTGTGTCAATGCTGTGTTTTGTTTTATGTATGCATGAATGTTTGGAGTTGTGTAACTGGTGGATGAATGCATGGGTGAAAGTGTTTTTTTGTGAGTGTGTGTTCAGCACCACCCCTAAATGTAGCCGCCCTGGGGGCCACTCATTAAGAGGTGGGTTCATGGCATCGGAGGTGCATCTAGGCTAAAATGTCAGGGGGGAAAGGGGACTAACACTTCAAATGTTGGGAGAGGCGCTAACATCAGAGGCTGTGAGGAAGGGGCAAACTTCCTTGTGTGGGGGCACCTAACATCTTTCCACATTTCGAATGAGACTATTCTGGTGAAGCTTCAATGTTACAAGCAGCTACCTCTTGCCTTCATTTCTGAAACGTCACACTTAAGGACTGCTGTGAGAATGAGATATCTCACGTCACCACTTCCCTTCTAATCACTCCCCTAGCATGCAAGTGCTAACCCCACATCACGATTTCAATTACCTAAAAATGTATGGATATGAATGCAGGTGCTAACAGTGAAATTACTTCTCATGGCCATGCTAATCCCTATGGCAATTCTCACCCAGTTCCTGCCTTCCCCACCCAAAACACCTTCTCACTGGAACTCTTGAGCTACCTTTAAACAGTGTTTCCTCAAAGGAGTCTTCTGAGAATTCATGACTTCATTGGAGTTGTGAGCAAGTAACTGGTGTAATAAAAATGCCTTAATCAGGTCTGCCTTTGGCCACTCAATTTAAAAACACCCTGCGTGTCTTTCACTGAAGTTCTTTTAAAAATAAGCATTGGCAAAGCCAACAGTTTTGGCTTGTGTACAAGTATTAGGCATTTATCAGGCGCTGCTATCAGCTGCTCAGGTACTCAAACCATTTTGCACTGGCACTATCAATGGCCAGTTAATGCCAATACAGAAGTGCCTTTCCCATGCCTACACGAACGCCCAAAGTGTTAGCATTGCCAGTGCTCTTTTTGCTTTACCCTTGATGCACAGGACTATGCATCAAGGTTAAAGCAAACATACTTCTTGGCTAAATTGGCCCACATTGAATGTAGGCCAATCGAGCCAGAAATAAAACTTATGGTACACAGTCAGCCTGGATATACTTTCTGTGGCATGGCATTTTTACTGGCTGGGAGTCCGTACATGGTAATAATGGCATATATTGATGCAGCCTGCATCGACATAATTAGAACAACCAGCATGACTATATTTTTATACTAGCATATCTCGCGTGGAAAGGCAGCATGAAATGTATTGGAAAATGTTCCTATGCACAATTTGTGATTTGCAACTATTGGGAATTTCCATGTGCTTTTATACAAAACCATTTGCAAACTGTATGGATTTCTACCCAATTTTGCAAAGAAAGTACTGTAAAATGCATACTTTTAACCCAATGTTTCAAACATTTTCTTGGGAGTGAGAACCCCCCTCAAGCAACCCTTGTTTGGTCTGGGCTCCCTCAATGTGCTCTGTTGATCCTGCCTAATTGGCACAAATATTTAAGCCTCTTAAGTTCAGAAATGTACCAGCCTCCACTGTACATCATTTGTCACTGTGTATGATGTGTGTTTTAATGCGCACACAGGGGCAGGGTACTCCTTAATGATATGATATGGCATTTATAACGTGCCTGTACACAAGTGTTTCTAGGCGCGACAAGGCAGGAGGGAGAAACAAAAGAGTAGGACAAAACACAGATCTTACTGGGCCTTGTGTCATTCAGATCGCACAAGAGCAGGGAAGGGGGAGGGGAGAAGTGCCGATGGTGGGGTAGGATACAGAAGTGCAGGAACAAAGAAGAAACAAGAGTGCAGCCAACGGGTGGCAAGTCGGGGTACTCATAAGTGCAGCCAACGGGTGGAGAATAAGAGCAAGAGTGGGGACTGTAGGGTTACAGATACAGACCACAAGTGCAGGGGAGCCAAGAGGCAGTGCGGGATTGCAACAGGACAGGCAGGGCACTGGGCCCAAATTCAGAGCTTGACCAGGTGACCAGTGCATGGATCAGGCAGGTGATCAGCAAGGGAGAGGAAGAGAGAAAGCGTAATCAAAGAGATAGGTCTTGAGTTGCTTCCGGAACCAGAGATGGTTCTCCTCAAGTTTCAGCGAGGCAGGGAGGCTGTTTACAGAGGGAGGCCCCAGCCAAAGAAAGAGATCTGCCCTCAACTCTTTGCTTGGAAAAGTGACAAAGCCTCAGAGAATTGGAGGTGGCGCAGTGGAGAGCTCATGCCATCCTATATATATTTATTCATATGATAAAAAGTTAGTCTGGCATGAACCTTTCTTCAGTAGAGAAATATAACTTTGCTGTAGTTGATTTGGAGTTGTATTAATAAATCATATTTGGGATCCTGCACACAAACTAGAGTCTCCTGTTTGCGGATGTGCCGCCGCTGGCTGAGTGCAAAAAATTGTAAGGGGGCCTCACCAAATGTTTTGCCCCAGGCCTCACCACATCTTCTGACAGCCCTGCCTGCAATCCCTAGTGCATTTTGTATTATCCCAGTATATTCCTAGTTTTATAACTCTGATATTTGTCCAGTTTTAAAGTTAACAGTATATTTGTCTGGTTGGCAACCCCTTTGATTTCTTACTCTGCCTTGTATCCCAGTATACACAGTTTGAGTGCACTCTCACTCTTGTTTACCATACAATTACAACATGCTCCCAGCGCACCATTGCTTACTCTTTCGTGAGCTTCTACTGCGCTGTTACATCATTCTGTTCTAATCCCAGTTTACCATTAAACAATTTGAGAAAAATCCCAGTATCGAAAAGTCAAACATATTTATTTTAGTTTATTTAAAAGATTTCAATAGCATAAACAAAAACCACACTACATGTTTCAAAACGTTTTACAATAGTCTAAAAGAACAATGAATGAACCAAAAATATACTGCCACAAGGGCATATAACCAACAAGGTTTTGTCACAAATCATCAAAAAGGGGAACTTACAAAAATCATGAACTCCCCCGAAGAAACATTTCTCCTGAGGGGCGATGCCTGCACCTAGTTCTAATATACATGCCAGGTAGGAACATTCCAAAAAGAGACTGTCTAATAAGAAAACGCACACTTGGAAAATGTCCAGCAAAGTAGAACTTCTATACATAGCTCTGTGCGCTCCTCTCTGTTACCAGATGTGATTGTTAATTTCTCAGCCAGATTGACTTGAAATCCAGAATGAGGGGCTGTGAACACAAGACCAAGTGATTTACATTGAAGATGGGCTTCTAAAAGAAGCCAGTGCAGCTGTAGCAAGATAGGCGTAATGGCATAATATCTCATGGCCCCTGTGCTCACCCTTGCTGCGGCATGCAGAGCCGCCCTCCCAAGAACTACCCGCCTCCAGCTCCTCCTTTCTCCTGGCCAGAACCTGTGCACTATTAATGAAATCATCTTTTATTACGCGCTTAATACCGGCGACCAGTCTCTGCATGCGGGGCCGGGATTCAGACCTGTTTTGCTCTACGTTGTCTTGTTTCAAAGACAAACGTGTTGCTCCTGAGGTATCCTTCTGGTCACGGCCCACACGCTGTGTCATCATTGTGACATCTCAGGAAAATATTTTCAGTTAGTCCACTGAAAGGTATCAAAACATGAACTGTGTGAGATTTTATAACTGTACTCATAAGGCGGCAACGGTTTCTCTGTATGTGTCTGAGAAGTTAGTGTATATTAAATAATGACATTGGATGTGAAAAGTGGGCACTACCAGCGTGTAAGGCTTCAGCATATGTCTACTCTGCAGCTACTGTGTGTGCCAACAATTGTGCGACTAAACAATCCAAGGTATGCTGCTGCCCCACATTTCTAGCTGGAAAGGATCATCATAACCACACCCCAAAGTTTCTGTCTGAGCTATGCCTTCGGCAGTAGTTCATCACCCGCCCAGTAGATCGGGGTCAGCCTTTGTTTACTTCCCCGGAGCATGGGGGATTGTATCTAATAGATGGAAGTTTCTGGAAAGTAAGCCTTTTACAGATATATAGTGTCAGAATGTGCTTCCATTATAAATAGGCAGCAAGTCGTATTGTGTCAGCATGTAGGCCAGTGGCTGTGGTCCTCCATGCCGATAACAACCCACCACCCAAGTTAAGGACCCAAGCAAAGCTAGTGCCCCTTAACGTGATCGGGTGGTGGTGCCATTTCTAACAGGCTATACCCGTTGACATGGGCAACAACTCCATATTGACCCAGGAAAAGCAGATTCGGGTGCTAATATTATGTTTAATACAAAAAAGGGAACCTTACCTTTTGCATCTGTGTAGCTACGATACCCTGGATAAGTCCATTTTCTGTCTTGATTAGCTTGATGTCATCAGCACAGAAAAGGGACTTGGGGGGAATGACTACACAGACACAAAAGTTAGGTTTTAAAAAGAAAAATAGGGACGCAAAAAGTCACATTACCCACATCTGCTGTGCATAGGTGGCTAATGGGGCTGCAGGAGAGATTTGCGGGGGGGGGGCTGGGAGTTATGCAGATTAAATACAGCCAGTGTTCCGAGCATCTTCATTGGCTGGCGCCTCTGCTCAGGGAACTAATAGGTATCATTACTTGGCATAGCATAATGCTTATCATTGTGTGGACCTTGGAACAATGAAACACCATGGCGGCACTACCAACATTCAAACCTGTGATCTAGCGATAGCACCTATCCCAGCAGCGGCTCCTCAATATGCTAAACTACGTCGCAGTCGTATGGCATGTTAAAGTGTGTTATTTTGCACATATTGAAATTCACCACACTAATCAATCGATAAATGTTATGTCTTCGAATGTTCTTTTCAACAGTCGAAGTCCAAAATTGGTATTCCTGGTAAATCAGTGCCTTTAACTGTTTCCAACATATACACAATTGTTTCCCTTGCTTACATCTGACATGGTAGTGTGGAGAATGGCATGAGGGGCATGTCTAATCCACATTCCTTGCCGGATTGCCTTGCAATGAATTGCGCAGACTGGCCTTCCCTTCTGCGTTACTTTTCACATTGAATCATGCATATTTTGCCTAACATGTTCCTACAGAGAATTACACACACCCATAGAATGTTTATGGTTGCACTTGACAACAATGAATGCCCAAGCAACTCTATAGCTTTAACTCTTTTAATAAGATCTGGTTTTTCGAAAGCAAATACTTTATTAGCTTTCATATAAGATAAGGTTGTCAACAGTTTTTTAGTGGCACCTTCTGAAGTTACTGCTTGAAGTACACAGACATTTGAATGGGAATATTATTGAAAATGAGCATTTACCCACTTTTAAAGACGGTGTAAAACAGATTATTTATGGGAGAGTCTGCTCCCAGAATGTTGCATATTTAGTAAACAAGTTCTGGGCAGCGGGGTTCTTAAAAACAGTGCTCTTGCCTGGACATACTACCCTAGCACTTAATGGAGATGAAAATATATCGATGCTGTCACAAATGGTGTCAATAATCCACAGAAACCATAGTCTTACAATTAATTATAATTATAATTCTTTTTTTATAACGCGCTTAATGCCATAGATAGGTTTCTAAGCACGGGATTGGGATTCGAACCTGTGTTGCACTACGTTGTCTTGCTTCTAAGACAAAAGCATTGCCCCTGAGCTGTCCCACCTCACCTCACAAGGAAAGTTCAACGGGATTTTAAAAAAACAGCTGATTACGAGTGGCTTGATATCCTGTGTAGGTTAAGGTGGGGTCACTCCAAGAGCCATCCCTCCCTTGCACTCTCGCTCTCTCGTCTCCACCCTAGCCTAGACTTCCCTGGTGTGATGGTAGACTTGAGATATGTAACCTAACTGTCTAAAAGCTTGTTGGCAATAGGTGAAGTCCTAAAGGCAAAAAGCCTTATTTAGCTATCTCCTTCTGGGGTTCTAAGGTGGCAACCTAACCTAACGATTCCCCTAGATATGTTGCCAAATAAGAATTATATTATGCTGGGGCTGATAACAGACACCCTGGTCCTTCCTCTCACCACACGGCCCTATCTCTCTCCATTCCATGGGTTTTACTACTCCTCTCTCCTCCCTTTCCTAATCTACTCACACGTCCCCTCTCCTTCCTCTCTCTCTCTCTCTCCTGTCCCTCTGATGTTCCACATTCACGCTATCTCCTCCTAGCTCCTCTGACCTCACTGCACCTCACTCTACTGCTCACACCGGCCCACACTCTACTTCTCTCAACCCTCCTCACTCTACCACTCTCACCCCTTCACTCTACTACTCTCACCTCTCCCCACTCTGCTACGCTCACCTCTCCTCATTGTACTGCTCTCACCCCTCTTATACACTCTATCTCACTATTCTCACCCCCTCACTTCTCTTCTACACCTTTCTCCTTACACCCCTCACAACCCCATACTTCTCCTTCAACCCTCCTTACTATCCCTACTTTCTCCCATTATCCATCCCTTCTCACTCTACCAATTACCCCCACTCCCCTACTTCTATCTCCCACACTAACCCCAATACTACATTTGCTCTCACAAACACTCCCTCACTCACTGCTTTATTCCCACAAACTGGTACCAAACTCTCTCATTACGAATATCTCACCTGAACCCCATGCCAACTCTGCCAGCAACTCTGCCAGCAACTCCTCAAAACTCTGCTCTGCCATCTGTCCTCCCTCTGGTCTCTCTGGTTGACCTTCACACCTCCTGACCTCACCCCTACCTCTCACAGTGTGCCTTTCACTTGCTTCCCTTTTATACTGTGTGCCTTCTGCTTCAAACCCCCATTGGCCGAAGTGCTCACCTGGCTCTGTGGGCCAGTCTGTGCCTGCCTTTCCCCCAGGGGCTGGGTCACACTGGTAAAATGCTTTAAAGAACCCTCTAAGACCCTCCCGGTTTTCAGCACGTATTTGGTTAAAGTCTCCCATGGCCTCCTTGCTGTTTCACTGGCATGTTTGTTTTTCTTTCTCTGTGGTGAGTGGTTTCCTTGGTTGGCATGCTGCAAACTTGTTGTAGTGAAGCGTCAAAATGCATGTCAGTATCAGCATTTCTGATTTGCTGTTCCCCTGGCTCCAGTACAGGTTTTCTTAGTTGCTCCCAGGTTTATTCTGGGAGTTGCGTTTCTAAAGTAGAAAATAGAGAACACTGGCCAGAAACAATACGGAAAAGCACTCGATGACAGAGAGCAGTACCACTAAGCACATTCATGGGACCAATAATGTGGCTTAGGGATTGCCCTCCTCCCGCTCCCAGACCCTGTCACGCTGTATGTTATTATAATAGGTTGCAAGGCTATGAGGGCACAGGGACATGGAATAAAACCAAGAGAGAATAGAGGATTTATCATTTGTGAAAAACAACAAAATTGGAGACGTCATGACAGATTATGCATCAATGAGCACAGCACACATAGGATTCATTATATCTTGTCACTTGAAGTACGCCATGATGTTTCTTTAATTGAATTTAGGGGCACGTTAATGGGAGGCAATTGTACTAAAGTGGTAATTGCTGATATTCTTTTGTGGAATGATATAGAAAAATTGCTAAGATGTCCTAATTTACCTAAAAAATAGTTTGTTTCTATTAGATAATTTGTGTGGATAGGTAAAAGGTTGTCAGGTTGAATTATGTTATTTGTTGATTTGCAATTCTCCTGTATTCAGCAAAGAGAACAATTTTTTCATTAGTATACTGTGGCTCATACAAGACATTTATAGAATACATCATGAATTAATTTGGAAACACAAATTAAACGACAATAGCTATAACTCCTATAGAAAGTTGATATTTTAAATTCTGTTTTTTATCTGTTTTTTTCCTTTTTGTTTCTTTTTTTAACATATATTTAACTGTATTATATAAATGTGAAATAATGTATAATGTTGTATAATGTTGAGAGGTTGAATATTTCAGCCGAGTCAATAAAAAAAAAAACTCCTATGCAAATATTAATAAAAACCATCTAATCACTTTATAAACTGCAGTTGATAAACTCCTCATAACATAAACAACCCATCATGCCAAGCCATTACAGAAAGGAGAAAGACCATATGCAAATCTGACTTGGTCCCATTCCACAAGGGGCAGTTCTCCCTGAACTGCTTAGTCACATCCCTTCTGCACGAGACCACAGGTAACCCCAGACATGTGGGCGTCATCAGTGAGCTGTAGATTGGGTCGCTCTACCCAGCAGGCATGGGACCCAAGTCTGGGCATGGCCGTCTCATGCAGGGTGACTATAGCAACACAAAAGAAGTGGTGGCTGTAAAGTTTTGAATTAATTGTAACCTCTGGAATTGCTCTGTGAAACCCTCCAGACTACCATTCTTCCCCTGCCAAGCAATTGCAGAAAGGGGAAAGACCATATGCAAATCAGGCTTTGTCCTATCCCCAAAGGGCAATCCAGTCCAAACTGCTTGATCACATCACATCCCTCTGCACAAGACCACAAGCAACCTCAGACATGTTTCGTCCTCATTGGGCATCATCGGTGAGGTGTAGCTTGGATCTCTATGTTCAGCAGGCACAGGACCCCCTTCTGGGCATGCCCACCCCACTCAGGGTGACTATAGGAACACAAAAGAGGTGATGGCTGGAATGTTTGGAATTAACCTCTGCCATTGCTTTGGGTAACCCTCTAGACCATCACTCTTCACCTGCCGAGCCATTACAGAAAAGGGAAAGACCATATGCAAATCAGGCCTGGCCCCACCCCAAAAGGTGGAGTTTTGTCCGAACTGCTTGGTCACGTCCCGTTTGCATGATATTACAAAGAACCTCAGACATGTTTTGGCCTCATTGGGCATCATCAGTGAGGAGTAGCTTGGGTCTCTAGGCCCAGCAGGCACAGGACCAACGTCTGGGTGTATCCATCCCACTCGGAGCGATTATAGCAACACAAAATAGGTGATGTCTTTAAGGTTCAGAATTAGTCTTAAGCTCTGGCATTGCCTTTTTGTTTGATGGGAGTGTAGTCCAAAACATCTGGAGAGCCAAAGGTTGCAGACCCCTGGAACTACGGGGTTGCTTCGTACAGTGCATAGTCATAATATTGACTGTTTATTTGGCATCATTAGAATAAATTCCATCTTAGCTCACTCGTGACGCATCACTTGTGAGCCATGACCTTCTCACCTCACATATAAGTGTAATAAATCGTACCACATTGTTTTTGGTGAGTGGAAAGGGGAGTCTTGGAGAGTGCCATGCAGTATTCTGGGCAGGAGGCATCAAAGAATTTGATTATTCATACGTTCCATCATGCAAATGTCCGGCAACACAATGGAAGATCTTAAGGCACAGAAATCCAAGTAAAATGGTGCTATTGCTTCCTTTAAGATTAAAGTGTCGGTTCTCAAATCCTCCCTCTGTACGTTTTGGTCAGTAAGACTGCATTGCTGGTTGGGGAATCCTCACCCCAATTTGAAAGACTAAGTTCTGCTCCTCTGCCGAAGGGGATTTTATTTTGGTGGTAGGGGGTGTGCTGCTGCATTTGGCTCGATCATCATTCACCTGGACAGATGCATGTAATATCATGTAATGTAGGTGGTCTTGTATAGCGCCCTTCTGCCACTGTTGGGGTCCTCACTGCACTTGTCAGGCACAGGGAGGTTCAGGTTAGCATCAAGGCTCTGTGTCAGAGCTGCGCATGTGAGGCGCTCCCAATGCTTTCAGATGAAAAAGGTGGGGGTTCCCTAACCTGTGACCACCAAGGGGCATGGCTTAGCTTCAATTATTCAGTACTTGTTGAAATATCAGCGGCTCCATCCTTTCCACTTGTTCCGACTTTGGGACCCCTGTCCAGGAACACTCAGGCCCTGATTTATAGAATTTTTTCCCCACTGACAAGTTACTTTGTGCAAAAACCCTTAAATCGATTCATGGAGCTGTCTTTGCGTGCTGTTCTGGGGCCTTGCAGGGACTTTGCACAGATCCGTCACATCTTTGCATGCAGCCGGGTGCTCTGCGCGACACTCCACGCAAAGTGTGGGATGTGCCTACGCAAAGGAAATAAATACGGAATGCAACATACATATTCCCCCATTCCCTATGCAGAATTGCGAAGCACAAGGACTTACGTGGGTGTGTCAAGGGACGGTCTGTGCAAAGAAATCGCACGACGTACATTGTGCAAACACAAGCGTATTCATGGATCTGATTGTGCAACGTCACGTCAGGTGAAGAAGCATGCAAAGCTAGCAATGTTACCGCCACATGAAAGGACCCACAAAGTACAAATCGCATTGGATCCAACGAGCAAAGGTAAGGTGGGATTAGGAATTTAGGGGTGCATGCACACAGGTGGGGTGCCGATTGCAGATAGGGGTGTTTATATGCAGGTTAGCGGGGTGCAGCCTTGACTTATGGGAGTTTGCACGTGGATTTACCATGAACTGGCTTCACTTATGAGAAATGATACACATATTGTCAGGGTGCAGTTAAGAGTTACGGGGAACTGTACGCAGTGTAGCCGGGGTGCTTGCTGCATTGGTTGCGCAGGGGTGGGCCCCAGTATTGCCGGGGTGCGTGATGTTGCGGTTGAGGACTGCGCAAAAGTAGGAATATGTGGCTAGATTTTCTTTGCGTGAGGGCATTTTGTGGGCGTTCCACCGGCAAATCGAATTTCGTTGCCCATCAGGTTATTTTGCCCCTCGAATTCCATGAATACACGTATCGTGCAAAGAAATCTTAGCGTGCCGGGATGCACAAAGTTGATTTTGCCATGGGGGCGGGGGTGGTGTTTGCAGAAAGTTTGTGCGTTTTCTATAAATCCGGCCCTCGGTAGCTTCAGTGTTCTGATTACAAGTCTTGATAAGCATGAGCCCTAGGGAGGAGTAAGTGTGGAGACATGATCATGGCTCAACCAGTGAATGGCTGACTCATAGGGAACTAAGACAATTTCTGAGGGACTGATGGCTCTAAAGGTCAACCTGGGGCCATTCTACTTAGCCCCAGCCTGGCTCTGGCCTTGAAAACATCTTTTATTACTTCCGGAATGGAGAAGCTGCTTACGTGTGTCTTGCATGTCTAAGCTGGCATACAACTCTACTCAGATAGCATTCCTGTGAATTTCTTTCAAAGCAACTTTAAAACTGAGTCACAAAATACATACCATTCTTTACATTGTCTTTTGTTTGGCGTGTTTGTCTTTAAGGTTGTCAAAACAGTAAAAACCCAGAGGATTTTATTTAGGTTCACGTCTCTTGGCATTGCAAATATATATAAAGACACCCGCACCTCACGACACTCCATTGCTATGCTACGCAGGCGCTGGCTGCACTAAATGAGAAAACGACAGTCTCTGCTGCCCGAACTACACACTGTGGAGGACTGCAGCAGCCTTCCAGATTAGATCACGGCTGCTGCTGCCTCTGAATTCTCCTCCTGCTCTTGTGGTGCCATGCCCATAGGCCCTGCTGCCAGTGACCGCAGCCTGCCAAAATGCTGAGGTCAGGGTTCCCGACATAATTTCAGAGTCAAGACCCTGCACACTGTCACTCACACCTGTGGCATTTGAATCTGGTTTTGGGAACACGTTTGGTATTGTCTGACACATTTCTATCTGCGGACATAATAATAAACTTGATACTACAGATAGGGACTGACAAGGGCAGTCAGCAGTGTGAGCAGTGAGCGCTGTTCGAGAGCGCAGTATTTCCTCACTTTCTTTTGGAGGCGTGTGCTGAGAGGCGTGTGCTCTGGTGAGCCTCTGGCACTTAACCACTACCCTCCGCGAAGCGGACCGCGAAGGGACTGACAAGGGCAGTCACCAGTCCGCGGTCGGCGGGAGGAGGAAGGAGAGGTCTGCAATCAGCGCGCGTCGAGGGAAGGGCTTTTCTTACCATGTCTGAGCTGGTGCAGAGAGCCAAAAGGAAACCATCGGTGAATGATCCCGAGCCGAGAAATCTACGGAGCAAGAAGCAGCGATGTCCAGAGCTTCTAAATAGCAGTTTTGCCGATGCAGCCGAACAGGTAACAGAATCTGGCCTTTCGCCGGATACACATCATCACCTTCCCCTACCAACACCTTTGAATAATGCAAAGACTCAATCACAACACTCAGAGTGTGTCTTCAGTTTCCCCACGACTGAGGGGAGGGGGGAGGAAACCTCCACCTCGGGGAAGGGTGTTATAGACTTCTCTATGACTAACAAACTACCCACGCCTAAAACTTTGCCCCATGTGGCAAAAGGGGGAACTAGGGAACCCCAAGCGTCACCCAAGACAAGCCAAGTCCCACGGTTGGAACCCCCCCCTATTAGACTAGAGAACCAGCTAAGTCCGCTCGTTTCGGAGAGAGAGCCAGTGGACGACAACGGGAGGAAGGGGTCCTTGGGGGCAGGCCCACCCGATACGCCTGCTATGGGGGGGGAACAAGTGAAAATAATGATACACACGATGGGGGAAATGGACGACCTGCGAACACCGCCAGGCAGCGAGGAGACCCCCCCCTCCCACATCATCAATTGAGCTAGAGGCTAGCTCCGTAGCTCTAGAACTTAGTCCCTCTACCTCCCTGAAGAGTCTGGTGCCAGCGGACAGGGTGAGACCATTGTCGCCTCAAGGGGAGGCCAGTTTAATAGACTCTCTAAACCCCCAGGACCACAGCGCCTCGGCTACTACAACTTTCTTCAGCCCGGTAGCGCTGTCCCAGCCGAACACAAGTCCATTCCCCATCGCTTCTCCTGTGATCATCCTACCATCGAGTCCTCTATCTGATAGAAGGAGGACGGATCCCTCTGCTTACCTAAAGACTCAGGGGAATCTAAAGAAAACGCTCCCCAAAAGACCAGCGCGCCCAAAGGCTCCGTACAAGAGAGGGGGAGTAGGAGGGAAAAAAACTCAACATCTGAATCCCCCAAATGCAATGATTACCCTCAAAGACTTTTTTGGCAAAAACTCGCGCCGCGAAGGGCGGGGACAGCAGGAATTCTCTGATGCGGAGCTGCTGGCCATAATGGAAGACACGGCCCTACATCTCTCAAATTTAATTCTACCTCCCAAACGTAAACCTCAGGCGGAAGAGGTTTCCAACATGACGGGGATAGCGAAGCTACCCACCGGGCCGGCAAATGTCCTTCCCAGTAAGTTGTTACCAGGGCTTGAGTTTGGGCCTGGCGAGGAAGGAGACACTCAGGCTGATCCGGATGCGAGAAGAGTTCCTTCAGTGATAAGTGACGTTCTGGAAGTTGCACCAAGAGAAAAAGAGTGCTCTTTAGCTGTTAAAACCCAGGACCCCGGTCGGCAGCCCCAGGAAGTTCAGGATAAGGACAGGAGGGGCTCGCGGGAGAGGAAGGAGAAGCCCTCGCCCCTTCCTGACTCGGAAGAGGGGGCAGCCTCGTCGTTTAAATCATTCCTCCCTCCGCCGCCTCTTGATTCGATCTTCCCCCCTTCCCTTAAAGGAGTCAAGGAGACAGGGTTAGGAAGCGGATTAGATAAATGCACCGGGAACGCATCGCATTTGAACTCCCCTGTGCTTCCTCGACGGAGGAGCGAACTAACTGCCAAACCGATGCCAGAAACACCTGGGAAAAAGCTAGACCCAATGACGATCTTGTCCACTGTCACGATAGCATTGGCTCCGTTTGGGAAGCTGTACGAATCGATCCACGAAACTCTTAAAGATCAAAACACTCTAATAGCATTGATGCACTCTAAACTCATCTATCTGGAGGGCTTCGTGCTGGCCCATAGGACTTGTGGACTTGACTTTCAAAATCCCTTGAGTAATAAGAGACCTCAACATGCGGACGGGGACCTGATTGACACGTCAATGGTGCCCAAACAGGTTTCCTTAAGTAATCAGGAGTCCCAAACGACGGAGGATGTCTGCAGTTCAGCTGATCTGAGGGCCATAAGGGAAAATACAATCTTCCCCCAGCCCCCTAGGATCGAGGCAGTGTCAACAAACCCACAAACAAAGAACTCAGCAGGCACGAAAAACGGTGTGGTAGTTCTTGACCTCCCGGAAGATGGTCAGATTCAACCTGCAGAGAAGGGATCCAATTTTGCAGCTTTCCGGATCCCGTCAACTTTTGAAATCTTTAAGCATGTAGGAGTTCCCTATCCGGCCCAAGGAAGAAAAAAAAGAGCCCAGAGGGCGGCCAAACCAATGTCAACGGAGTCGAGGAAAACAGCAAAGCTGAAACCGAACAACACAAGAGAACCAAGGATGGCAAATGACCCACCGCCAGTGCAAAATAGAAAAGTGTTCAAACTAATGCCAGCCGATCAAAATCAGGAGGATCCCCCTGACTCGGAGTCGGTTAGCGACTTAGATTCAATTGATCTTATCGACCTAAGCATATACTCGGTGGAAGAGGAAGAGATAGAGCTGTCGCCCCCAACCCAGCAAAAACGAAAAACCCCAGAGACTCGTGAAAACAGAGCTGCGGAAGAACCAAAAACAAAAGCCCTCCTTATGGACTCGTCAACATACACCCCTCGGGCAAAGAACAAGAGGAACTTGAGCCAGACCTCTAAGACAGGTCCAGAGGGACTGAGAACCAAGAAGGATAAATTCTCACACAAACCCATGGAAGAAAGGCGCTCCCCCCGGCCTATCACCAGGAAAAAGTGTGATAGTGACAACAAAAGAACTCCTGTAGTTCTAAGAGAGAGGTCGCCGAGGGAAGCAAGAGACCGTAAAGAGAGAGCTAAGGCTGGAAGAGCTTCCACAGCAATTCTAAATCCGCATTATAAATCACGAGTCCACGAGCAGAGGAGGAATGAAAGGGGAGACGGGTCGGAGGGGGTCTCACGAAGAGCAGCTGGGGATCTAGAACCTCCAGGAAAAAAAGAAAAGACTACCAGGATCTTCAAACTCCAAAGGGTCCATGAAAAACAGGACAGTTGGATCCTGAACCGTAGAGCCCTGGCAAAACTATTTAGCGAGGCTCGTCTCTCACAAATCAACATTACAAAGGAGATTAACATTCTCGAGCCAAATCCCAATGGAAGAAAAGACAGCTTGTATCTCCACATTGACTCAAACTATATACAGCAACAGATCTGGGGGGAAAGGTCTAACCTCTTGAAATTGGGCTTCGAGCTGCTCCATGTCGCGGACGACATTCTGGGGCCCAAACCATCCCAAGAGGGTGCTCCACGAAAAGCGACAAACTATAAGGTGAACGAACGAAATTACGGTCGCCAAAGGCCGATCTCGCAAATCACGCGAAGACACGAACTACGAAGCGAAGAGGGGGGCTTCACTAATTTTGGCAAGTTAGAGGACACCCCACTAGCAAGAAAGAGTTTCCAGCAACTATCTACCGGAAGAAGCAGAAATGAGAGGGAATGGGAACAAGACGAGAAGTCGATACCTTCTACTCGTCGAATTTTCCATCTAGTTGAACATCAATTGAGTGATAGAGGGGTTCGCAAGATGCCTTCACGCGATCTGCAGTCCTCGAATTTCATCGATCAAAACGGAGATAAGCCAGAATCCTGCAGAGGTCCACAAAGAAGCAAGTAGCCACCACAAGGGCTAATCACGGACTTCTTTGGGGATACCAAGGCACCGTTGATATGGGATCCCCCCTCTCTAAAACTTGGGTCTTGGAACACTAGAGGCTACAAACATCTGACTGTGGAGTCAGACGTCGACCTCACAGGTTTCGATGTGTTGTGTCTACAAGAAACTTGGTTAAGGGAAAAACCCACTTTGGACGGTTACCATTTGATTCACTCGCCGGCCCTTAAAGAAAACATGGGCAGACCCAGATCAGGGCTTATTATCGCCATCAGATCGGGAAGTGGCCTTTACCTGAAAAAGATAGTCAAAACAACAGAGTTCATACTAGCGGTAATCCTTAATTGGAACACTTCCCGCAACGTGGGTGATAAGGCCCCGCAGCGTGAGATTCTACTAGTGAACACCTATTGGAACCCTAAACGGGTGACCTGTGATAATTACATCAATCAAATGGAGACGATTATCGATGATTATCTAATATCGAGCACTGCCAACTACACGATCTTGGTTGGCGACCTGAACGTCGACTTAACCAAAGGATTAAACTCGGCTACGGAAAGATCTCGCAGATGGACAAATCTAATAAAGACTAGAGACATACATAATCTGCTACAAAGAGTACCCCCTAATGCAAAGGCTATTCCAACTTGGGAGAGAAATAATCAAACGGCCATCATTGATTACATCCAGGTATCAAGGAGCTTTTTAGCAATAAAGGAATCCTTTGAAGTGACCAGGACCAAATACAGTGATCATAACATCGTGAGTTTTTCTTGGGCCTCTCCGAGAGCAGAAGTCCGCTACACAAATGCAAATTTAGAAGTTAACCAAAGTGGCACACGACTGAAGATGTCCGTATCTGCAATAGCTCAGTTGACACATCTGTACAAAGAAGAGAAAAATGGGAACCTTATTGGGGCCAAGGCATCAACAGATTATGTCTCAGTTCTCTCAACATTTGCCTGTAACAAAGGAAAGAAGCAGCCAATAGCAAAGCCATTTAATCACGTATTCAACCTGCAACTAGTAGAACGCAGAAAAAGGCTGAGAAAATTGAAGCGGGCAGCAGCTATCTCGGACTCTCCAGGGAAAAAAGAAGAAGCAACTCGGGCGACGATCAACTACAAATCATGGTTAAGGTCATCGAAATACCAGCGTGCTCAAGATGACGCTGAGCTCATGTTACGAACTATTTGTGGCAAGAACGCGCGAGACTTCTGGTCCCTAATTAAGGGGGACTCGAAAGTCCTGAATCAAGCCCTTCAAAACTCAATAAGCGATGCAAGTTGGGTAGCTCACTTCCTAGACCTCTATGGGGTTCCATCATCATCTAAAAATCTACCTATTCCAGCTCAGCAGACAAAAAAGATCGTGTGGGCGGTTCCGACAGATATCGAGACGATTGAGTGGAAAATCAAAAAACTTAATAGCTCCAGAGCTGCCGGCCCGGATGGCATCACGAACTATGATCTGAAAAAAAATTTGAAAGCATGGTCAATCTTCATTAAAGAGGTCTTTATGGCATGTGTCAAGCTCTCTGAGATCCCACTATCATGGAAGAAAGCTCTAGTGGTACCTATTTTCAAAAAGGGCTCTAAAGACACTCCATCGAATTATCGCCCAATAGCGCTGCTAGACTCCATAGGCAAAGTTTTTGGAGCTCTATTGTTGGACAATTTTCAATCTTGGATACTTACATCAGCCCTCCATGATCCGTTACAGGGAGGATTTGTGAAAAACATTGGCACGACGGTAAACATATTGGCTCTGAGCACACTGAAAGCCAAGGTTTCAGAGGGTCGGCCTAAGATATATATGGCTTTCATTGATTTGGTCCAGGCTTTCGACCGTGTGGACCGTGGACTACTCTGGGAGAAATTATATCATCATGCTTGCCCATCTGAGATTCTGGATCCAATAAAGGCCCTGTACTCAGAAACTTCAATGCGTGTACGGTTAAACAATCTGGGCCGTCTCTCCTCCGAGATCAAGACAGAGAGAGGCGTTAAGCAAGGCTGCCCATTGGCTCCGGCCTTGTATAACGCCTATATAGCGGATTACAAGGAACACGAAAAGAGAGTATGAAGCTTTCCCCCGACATTGGGAACAAGCAAAATAGCGCGCCTGCTATATGCAGATGATATTATTCTCATGGACCTTACACCTATAGGCCTCCAGAGACAGATCAACAATCTTAATGCCTATCTCAAAGAAAACCATCTCCAGATGAATTTCGACAAAACCAAAATAATGACGTTTGGAAAATCGTCGCGTGATGCGGAGAAATTCGTCTGGGCAGTAGACAACCATCAGCTGGAAAAAGTGACCAACTTCAAGTACCTTGGGATCATCTTAAACAAAAGCTTAAAAGAAGTACCAATGCAAGAGAACATACTGACTAAAACTCGCCTTCTTGTAACCCACGCTAGAGCGGTAGCGAACAAATACGGCCGTTTCACATTAGTGCCAGTCCTGACCTTCTATAGAATGAAGGTAGTCCCCACTTTGACGTATGGAGTCGAAGCCCTACCCAATTTACCATCGAACTTTTGGGAAAAAGTGGAGGGACTTTTTTGGAAACACCTGCTCAATCTGCCACAGTCGCTCCCAATGGTATTAATAAGGAGAGAGTTGACACTGCAATCGCTGAGCTCCATTGTGGCTCGAAATGAAATCATGCTCTATCGAAAAATGCTACTACCCTCTCCGCCGTTGATACTAAAGGAAATACGTCAAGAAATAATAACAGGGTCGTGCAAAATGCTGCTGGACTGGTCACTAAGAATGACAACCCTCCTAGATTGGGCAAACAGCTCCAGTGACGAACTCATTAACAATCCGGTAAAGGTGAAAGTGCGCATTAAGGAGCAAGATTGGATCGACACATTGGAGAAGGCATTGACCTCGAAACTGATATCCGACCTACCCCCAACTTGGCAGAAAGTTAATTCTACTAAACAATACTTGTCGAAATGTCCTGACAAAAAATTACGAGAGTCCTTCCTGCGAATTCGATTGAACATTATTCATACAAAGGAAGTTCTGTTAAGAAGGAACAAGTCGGGGGAAAACGGGTGCAGATTCTGCGAAATTGGGGACGAGGTGGAAACTATTAAGCACCTGCTAATGAACTGCCCGGCCGTGCTGACAGCACGCACACTACATCTCGGTCCCCTATTCAGAAATCTGCAGTTCTACGATGAAGAGGAATGGTGGTGTCGCCTAATCAGCGGAGAAAAGACGGCCTGGGTCATAGCAGTGGTGGGCTTTTTCCGTGCTATTGGCCTAATAACTCAATAAGGAAGGGACAGCAAATGGAAATCACGGCTCGAAAATCTTCTCTCTATTACCATTGTGGGAGATCTGAGAGAAACATCATGACTTTTGCATTTTTCCCCGCCCTTATTTCTCTCCTTATCCTCTTTGTCTGCTGTTCTCTGTCCTCTCTTCTGACTGTGAGATCCCTTTAACACCAAGGTCTTCTTCTTTCTCTCTTTTTTCTTTTCTTCTTTTCATCTTTTGGCTTCAAGGACTCAAAACCTTGTAAAAATTGTTTTATACAATTAAATCAAGTAAATAAAAAAAAAAAATAAAGATATATTTAATATTGTCGTGTCAAATCTATAAAACAAAGTGTTCGTTTTGGTTCTCAAAAACAAAACATCAATGAGTGTACCTTAAAGCACAACTAGAACTTAGAAATGATGTGGTCAAGTAGCTACACAGCCTGCTCCACTTTAGCAAACTGTGTGATCCTGGGCATCTCAGTTATTCTCAAAGTGCCTTACTTTTCCAAATTGCCAGTACCCAGTAGTGACTTAGTTGACCAAGTCCACTACTGAAAGCATCAGTATGGTATTGATCCATAAATAATAATAATAATAATAATAATAATAATAATAATAATAATAATAATAATAATAATAATGTGACCATTCATATATTGCCCACCACAAGGTTTTCCCTCTATCACTCTGGCCGCCCTCCTTGTGCCCTCTTCCTTCACCTTCCTGTGAGGCAAAAAGCCTTGGAGTCATCTTCGATTCCACTCTCTCCTTCTCTCCTCACATCACAGAACTTGCCAAGAAGGCCCACTACCAGCTGCACCTCTTCAGAGGTTATTCTGCCTTTCCTTACCTTTTCCCAGAAGCTCACTGTTTCAAGGACCCTGGTTCGCTGTAGGCTGGACTACTGCAACAGCCTCTTTCTCAATCTGCCTTCCTCTACTTTCCGCCCTCTGCAACTCATCCAGAACAGGACTGCAAGACTTATTCTTGGCCTCAAGCTCAGGGACCGTATCTCTGCCGCCCTGAAATCTGTCCACTGGCTCCCGGGGACTGCAAGGATCAAGTTCAAGACCTCTGCATCGTCTACAAGGCTTTCTGGGGCTGTGGCCCGCACTACATCCAACCGTCTCTTCCAAAATACCTGACTCCTCGAGACCCTTCGCTCAGCTACCTCCAACTCCCTGAGTGTCAGACACTTCTCGAGGTAGACAGTGGGTGGTAGATCTCTTTGCTTTGTAGGAGCCTCCCTCTGGAATGGCCTCCCTGCCCCTCTCAAACTTGAGCCGGACCACCTGTAGATCTGGAAGCTGCTCAAGACTTTCCCTTTCTTCTCTGCTTTCTCTCTCTCTCTTTCTCCCCTGCTGACCATCCCATCTGTTGCACCAACTGGTTGCTTGGCTACCCATAGAGTCTAATCAAAGAGGTGATGGCTGGAAGGTTTAGAATGAATCTTAACCACTAGCATTGTTCTGGGCAACCCTCCAGACCATCGTTCTTCGCCTGCCAAGCCATTATAGAAGGGAAAAGACCATATGCAAATCAGGCTTAGTCCCACCCCAAAAGGGGCAGTCCATCCCGAACTGCTAGGTCACATCCCTTCTGCACGAGACCACAAGCATACCCACACATGTTTCAGCCTTTTGGGCCTCATCAGTGAGGAGTAGCTTGGGTCTCTAGGCCCAGCAGGCACGGGACCCACGTCTGCGCATACCTGTTCCACACGGGGTGACAAAGCAAAAACAAAGAGGTGATGGCTGGAAGGTTTAGAATGAACCTTAACCACTGGCATTGCTCTGGGCAACCCTCCAGACCATCGTTCTCCGTCTTCCAAGCCATTACAAAAGGGGAAAGGCCATATGCAAATCAGGCTTAGTCCCACCCCAAAAGGGGCAGTCCAGCTCGAAACTGCTAGGTCACATCACAGAGTGTCACTGGGTACCAGGCTCCCCCATGATCAGTCTCTCCTGCACTGACTCCGGGCCGGCTGCGCATTTAGGAATTGTAACTGTAACCTCTACAGCTCCCTGTCTCCTTGCACTTACCCAAAGCCACGCTGCGTGGCTGCACTCACTAGAGCATGATGCCCTAGAGCATGATGCCCTGATTGCTCTTTCCCTTTTTTCCCTCTCCCTGACACTTCCCCCTCTCCCTTCCCCCGTACTTGTACGTTGTCGCACTTGCACGATCTGAATGGCACAAGGCCTTGTAAGATAATTTGTCTTGTCCCCCTCTGTCTCTCTCCCTCGTCTTGTCGCGCCTAGAAAAACTTGTGTACAGGCACATTATAAATGGCTTATAATGTCATATCATGCATTTTGCAGCAGGGCAATGTTTGTCCTAGTTGTAGTATTTTTCCCTGGTTCAGAAATGCACTAAAATAAGATTATTTGCACTAGTACCAATTGCACTTGCAACTGTACAAAGTTTCTATAATACCATCCATTTTGGTATTGACCGTAAATATGCAATTATGGTAGACACGACTTTAATGCACCCTGAAAATCTATATTTACAACCTAAAATGATATTTACTTTTGAATGATATGGTGCTTTAAAGATTATTTTATGGCTCTACTCATCTGTTTAAGGTTATGCCAAGGGAAAAAATGCACTTGCGGCATTGTATGAAACCTGGGCATATTGGCCACATTTATTTCCAGGCCTATTTTTGTAGCCAGTCTGCCGTCAGGTGCTTTTCTGGCAGCTTTCAAGACATCCCACATTAAACCATGGCTCAGAAAACCCTCCCTTGACCTCCTCCTACTGGCCAACTACA
This sequence comes from Ambystoma mexicanum, assembly GCF_040938575.1. Classification (NCBI taxonomy): domain Eukaryota; kingdom Metazoa; phylum Chordata; class Amphibia; order Caudata; family Ambystomatidae; genus Ambystoma; species Ambystoma mexicanum. The sequence goes on from NC_090922.1 coordinate 470,087,708, forward strand.
GACCTATCTCTAACAACCGTTTCACAGCCAAACGAATTAACCAAACAGCCTACTCCCAGCTTTGCCTTTTCACTGAATCCATCCTCTTCCTTGACTTTGCCCAGTTCGGCTTCAGACTCCTACAAGGAACTGAATCATCTCTAGTCTCCCTCTGGGATGGCCTGAAAAGAACCGCAGCCTCAGATAGCTGTGCCACACTTATGTTCCGCAACCTCTTGGCTGCCTTTGACACTATAGACCACTGCACCATCCCGGACAGGCTCCACTCGCTCGGCATTAAGGCTACAGGATTGATGTGGATATCTTCTTTCCTCATCGGCCGATCCCAAATTATCAACGTACCTCATTTTCTCTTCAACCCCATGCCCTGTCATCAACGGAATAGCACAGGGTGCCACCTCGTCCCCCCTGCACTTTAACCTCTACCTGAGTCCCCTCCCTACTCTCATTCGCTCACATGGCCCAACCTGCTACAACTATGCAGATGACAACGAGATCATCTTTAAAATCCCTAAGACCTCCTAAGAACCACCCAACCCCCTAACCTTGCCTCATAGAAATAGACCACTGCATGACGGCTAACTACCTCCTCCTCAACCCTGGAAAAACTGAAATCATGATCTGTGGGAAGACTGTTCTCTTCCCCCAATCCTCCATGTGGCCATCCTCCCTAGGAGCCTCATCCCGCCACACCCAACTCAGTAAAGAACCTGGGATGTACCATGGACACAGATATGACACTTTCACACCACATCAACTCTGTGGGCCACATCACAAGTTGGGCGGTAATGCGGTGGTATTACTGCCGGCGGTATTAGCCCTACCACCAAACCCCCGGCGCTATTAGCGCCGGATCATGGGTTTGGCGGTAATGGAATTCCCCATTCCCCACTGAGCCCATTCGGGAATGCCCCATTCCCCATTGGGCTCAATGGGGAATTTTCACGCTCTTACCACCGGCGGATTTCCCGCCGGTGGTAATGGTGCAAATTTTCAGCAGATTTCTCCCCAGCTCAGAGCTGGGGAGAAATCCGCCGAAGCCCTGATTTGGAAGACCCTTAAATTCGGCGCTAATAGCGTGACCGCCGGATTTAAGGGTTACCGCCAAACTCGTGATGAGGCCCTGTGTCTAAATCATCACCTTTGCATTCTCTGACACATCTTCCCCTTCCTCTCCTACCCTCACAGAGTCAGAGCTATCTCGACTATCATCCTCTCCCAGCAAGACTAAGCTAACTCCCTTTATGTGGGCGCCCCTTCATCTCAACTCAGAAAGCTCCAAAGGGTCCAAAACACTGCAGCCAGGCTCATCCTAGCCCTTGTGAAGAGATGGGCCCAGTCAGCAGTGGCAGGCCAGGGGAAGTCCCCTGACCCAAGAACGCAGGAGACCGAAAATGTAACAAACTCGTGTTTTATTGACCAAAATCCATATAAAACAGGGGCCACATGGGTCAAGTCTCCATGCAACTCAGTTTGCTTCAGGCTTTGACAACAGGTTTTAAATGAATGTAATGTCACAAATAAGAGATACATTTCTGAAACCTCAGATGAGATAGGATTGGGTAAATAGTATGGCTAGATATGTATTCTACAAAGGATGGATAATCTAATTGGTCAGGCCATGTTGGGTAACTCCTCCTGGGACCACCTGCAAAAGGATACATGATGGAATATGTCACCAGGGTATTCAGTGATTGGTGACTGCAGCACTGTTAAGGTGAGCTTTAATGGAGGACAGTGATTGGCCAGAGATGGCTTTCTCAGCCTTGGCATCTTTGACAGCTACCAGAACATGAACACAGTAGGGGGTGGTGAGAACGGTCCCAGGGTGCCATCTGTCCCAATAATGTTACCACTCTCTCACTCCCCAGGCCAAAGCCAGGATATCTCAACTATCACCTTCATACTGTATTGTATGTTTTGTCCCCATGAAATGGATGGGAAGGAAAATCCCTGTCAGCCCCTGCCTGGCTCTCATGAATAGGCATTCTCTGCCAACTGTGTGAAGATTATTCTGCTCAATAATTTATGAGGATTTTAGCCCTTTTTGCTGTGGGTGTTATTACTCCTTTGGTCTCTGGAGACTTATTTGAGCAACGTTCCCCTCAATGTGAGCTATTGACAACCTGCCCTTGTAGCAACATTTGTTTCCTTGTTTTCCTGATAGGGTATGTTCACCATTTGGGGCTTGTTTGTTATCCATGCTTTTCCAATTGCGATAAAACAAACTGCCTTCCACTGCTTAACCTTGGCAAGGCCACGCATCTTTTTATCTGGATGTCCGGGCTTTGCTCTTTGCTGGCTCAGCAGGACTGGGTCTCACTCCCTGCTGTGTTAAGACTTCTCAAAGTCTCCAATTCACCTAACATAGCTGCGTCTTCCATCTTGGTTTACATGGTCACTCATGTTAGTTACGTTTAGCTCCAAGCAAACAGTTATATGTATTACTGTGCGACTTGCATTTCAGCAGAAGAGAGATAGGGTGTATGTGATATCCATCTTAGTGATTGTAAGCGTGTTCTTCGTGTCTAAGAGCAGTTTGACCTAGTGTCTGTGTAGCTTCATGCAGGGATGCATGTGTGCTTCATGTCTAATGCATCTATGTGTGTATGTGTGCTCAGCCATGATGTCACTTGTCTCTTCATGTGTACAGCTGATTTAATTGCCCCATTGCCTGCAGATTCATTGCTTCAGTGATGTCATCAGTTATGGTCTGTAGGGCTGCTTCCGTGAGTGGCATCTGTCACTTTGGCGATATAATGGTGCGGAGGGGGTAGAGCCGAGTAGTGATAGGCACCGTTCATGTCTGTCACACCAAAACAGGGGCCGGGCGTGCTTGCACACTCCGCCTCTCTACACTTGGCCCCAGAGAGCACAATACACCTGCCCTCCGTCTCCTCCACGGGCTCCCTGTCGGCGATGGTCCACCTTCAAAGCCCTGCACAAGACAGGTACAGAATACCTACAACACAGACTCACCCCTTACAAACCCAACAGAAACCTGTAATCAGGCACTGCAGCCCTCCTTGTCATCCCTCCCATCAAATCGACCAAAATAGGGTATCCTCCTTCTCCGTCCAGGTTCACTCAATATGGAACGCGATTTCCCTGAGCATACGCCGCTGAGAGGATCCGCTTGCCTTCCGGAAGACCCTCAAAACCTGCTTTTCCCCCTGCACCCTAACTAATCCATTTTGCCCCTGTGGTTATTTTAACCCCCTGTCAGATAGGCCGAGCAGCAATGAGCCCCTCAAAGAATGTACTGAGCGATGCAGAGAATACACTCCAGCAGACCACAGGGCAGGATCCACGACCACATCAATGAAACAAGAACCCAGCCAGGACACATAGGCACATATGGCACTCCATGTCGATAGAAGATAGCCACAGGTACAGCCACCCACCTTCACGCATCTGTAATCATACGCTACTTGAAGACACATCGCACAACACCTCTGCCATTAGAATGCAGCTATGACCCATGACAACAATTCGGTATAGCTGGACAGATAATCAATCTGCTGTATCCCATACTCTCCAGACAACCTCACAGCCCCATCCACAAGCCAGCCCGACATGGGTCGCTAGCAGGAACTTGACCACCCCTACCTACGTACTAGCTAAAATGCACACATGCATTCTAAACTCCTCTGATGACTCTCTCATACCACAGACTTCAGTCCCCTCAGGCGTTTACCTACAGCACTTATCAATGGGAAAAGGCACTATACAAATGCCAAATTACATTACATTTCATTACTATGCTCAGCACTGTAATTGAACACACACCCAACGCTACCAGCTAGAACGGAAAAGCCTGCTACTTTTGGTTTGCATGCAGCCTTTCTTATAACAGTCTTCCATTTGTGTACTTGCCATTTTTCCAGGTATGTTGAGTGAGGCACAGACAGATATAACATGATCTGTGCAGGATCACAAAATAATGAGATGTTGGATCCAGCTGGTTTAGTTACAAATTCGACACCTCCTGCTATAACAGTTTAACAAGAAAGAAATGTTCACAGAAAAAAATACGTAAATTCAGCACTCCTACCCAAATATATTTATTATGCACTTGGGTTGAAATTATTGTCATTTCTTTTCTTGTTTACCGAGATGCAAGGATGGGGAAAATACTTTCGGCTATTAGTGTTGTCTCTTAAAGACACAGCCCCCAAGAAAGGGCCCCTACCCACCACATAGTGTAGTATCATTTTTAGTTTCTAGCAGGCTCGGACTGGCCTATAGAGCAATAGACCCATGGCCGAACCAAAAACACAAAATGCTGCTGTCGGCCAGTTTTTTTGTGGTCTAAGTGGGCCACTTCTTTGGCCAATTTGGGCCAGTTTGATGAGTTAATTCACTCTGCGGCTAGTAGTTTTAACCTGTGTTGCTGAATAAATATTCTTTAAAATGAACAGATTGCCTCACACGTTCTCAAGAAACTTCCCCTTGGATACTATTCCAACAGTGTCACAAAAGCATAGAATAGCCATTTGGAACTGAGGGCCACTTTTTCATTGGTGCCCGATACAATTTCATGGCTCAGCCCGACCCTGGTTATTAGGAAGCGCTTTTAGCATCATCTATAAGCTGAAACTTTTGCATTAGAGCACAGATAGGAGTGAGCTGGGATATTTTTTATGGGGGGGTGTTTGGTGCGGTTTGGGGTATGATTATTTAAGTAAGGGGAGGTTGGGGGGCAAAGCCCCCCCCATAAAAAAAAAGAAAAAAAAAAGGAGTTTTTGGCGATGAAAGGGTGGCGATGAAAAGTCCCACGATGTAAAAACATTCGGCGAAATAACGTAGAACCATTCAAAGTAGCATCAACATGTGTGCACTGTATAGAACCCGCCTGTGTTATTTGTAAGTAGTCCCTGAGAGTTAATGGCTTAACTGCAGCTTTACATTAGCTCCCAGTGTACTATATGTCTTACTCAAGTGTGCATTCATCCACTTGATTTATAAGCACTATGTATATTCTTGCATGTGTTTCTTGCACTGAAGTACTGTTAAAAACAAGTATTGGCAAATCCGACATTTCTGGCTGGTGTATAGATCGGAAAGGCATTTGCCAGGCACTGACATCATGTGCTCAAGTACCCCCACCATCTTCCAGATGTTCCCATTTTATGGCCAGTCACTACCATTATGACAGTACTTGGCAAATGCCTATCCCATGCCTACACCAAAGTCAAAACAGTTGACTTTGCCAATGCTTGTTTTCGGCCGTTCTCTGGAACAATCATGGTTCCCAAGTGAGAATGCCATGTATGACCTACGCGGCAATTCCGGCTAAGGGCCGAGGCTTTGGTGTCGTGTACACTTAGCAGAATCACTATGGGCTCAAACTTTTATCACGTAATCCACTTTTATGGAGTAAGATACATCTCTGCCATACAACCTTTAGCTGAACTGCAATATACAATGATTTCTGCAGGGTCGTCTTTCAAGAGGTACTGCATTGTGCGCCCACTAAAACTGGATTACATGGCACCAGGACACAAGCTAAATCAACACGACAAATATAAAACATTTTTTAGGATAAACGGGCATGATCCACTCTGAAAGTCGGAAGAGCCCAGCAGAGAATACACACCTGAAAAAGAAATTCTGCAGACGACGTGTGTTCGAAAATGATTGGAATTGTTCCCCGGGTTCAAGGTCAAATGAAGGACAGGAAATGCTTTGAGAAACCATTTGAGAAGCTGATAAACGTGATAGCAGAGCCGTGTCTCATTGGACGTCTAAGTTTCTATTAATGTACATATTTATTGGAATTTGTAAGAGTGGGGGCAGAGTGAAGAGGGAAGTTGAGAGCATTCCAAATCATAGGAGCAAGAAGGGAAAAAGAATGGAAACAGGAAGGGGTGCAGGGAGAAACGGCTAGTGGAAATACAGGAGAAGGGCCTAGAGTGCGAGAGGGAGTGTAAACCAGAAGCAGGAACAAGCCATAATAATGCAAATAAAAGGAAACCCAAAACAGCAAGAAATGGAAAGCTGGCCACGAGCGGCTAAGGAAGTTCAGAGCGAGATACGGGGAAGAAACTGAAAGAGAAGACGAAGAGCAGAATTGAAAATGGAGTTCAGGTTGTGAGAGAATGGAAGTCGGAACACCAAGATGGAGCAAAGAGCAATAGTCAAGTCGAGAGAAAATGACCATGAACTGAGAAAGGGAGAAAGGTAGTAAATAGATAACGACAGGAAGAATCAATGCGAACTGACAAGGAAAGAAAGGGATCAGAAAAGACACCTACAACACAAACATGGGACGAGAAAGAAGAAGCCCTTGCCATGTTAGAATCAGGAGAAAAATCGAATGGCATTTGGACTGCTCCAAACTACAGCTCTCAGGATTTGGTGTTGTCAGATCATAGTAACCATCTCCCAGCTATGGGACATATTGCGATGGAAGCATTTTGAGCCTGAAGTTACCCTTCATTTAGGGCTTCCTGCTCTAAATGTCTTAGCTGTGTCCTGTGGTGACATGCTTCCATCACAGGACAAACAAAGACAATTGGTCTGTTTTCCCTTTTGGTTGTCACATGACCAGACTCTATGATCTGCAGGGAATCTAAATTAGGTGAGATCGGAAGATTAAAAGGGACCTAAACTTGCAGTGGGAGAAACACTGTGTGAGCTGTGGCAGAGACGACATTTTTAGGTAGGAATTCATCAAAGTCCCTAAAACCTTTGCAGCAACTTGGGGGTACATGTGCCTCACTTCGACAAACTAAATGAGATTTGTTTCTGCCTTGCTGGGAGATAGAATTCCTTATCAGAGATGGGGGGACAACCTTCCTCGTGCCCTAAAGTAGTTGCTTTGCTTGGTTGAAATCCTGCTAGCCTGCCAGGAGACGTGTGTGGTAAAATATAGCCCCTTAATGCCAGAAATAAAGCGGCCAGAGTGATTTGAAGGAAACTGGCTAAGGTTGAGTCCCATTGATGTCTCACGCCAGCAGAGAAATGGTGATGTCAGACATGAAGCCCATTGAACCAAAAACAGGCCTAGATCTCAATTGAAGCAAAATGTGCTTGGAAGTTCATAAGCTTGAATATATGCGCAATGATTTTCAGCAAGGAAAAAGAAAGACACGTGGCGGAAAGGAGGGTGTCATAGACTGTGAAAAGCCACCATTTGAAATGGAGTTCAGAGAAATGGCAGCATGTGGCATCAAAGTTACATAATACCAGATTTTGATCCAGAAATCTCAAGTGAAGCCAAGCTTATTGCATTTATAAGAAATAAAAGAACCTCCTTTTCCTCATTCCAAATGACAGTATGCAAAGAGAAGTGCCCACTTGGTTTCAGGGTGAACATGGTTTTCTCATATAGCTTGCATGTTTATGGACAATCCAGAAGTGATACTCATGTCTTTTGCAACGTTGAGATTAAAGAAATACATTACACATGGACAGAAGGCCCGGAAGCCTTATACAATGCTTCATGTAAAATGCATTGTGTGTGAGTTGAAAGCCATTTCTTGCAGAATTGTACATGCAGCTGGGCATTTCAACTGAACTGGAACTTTAACCTCAAAGACCTTTCCTCTGCTTGTTCTGGAGAGGGAGGTCAACCATCAATCAGGTGAATTGCTTAAATAAATACAAAGAAATACATAGTTCGAGATGGGAACCATGGTGGAAATAGATAAAGACCTGCTTGTTTTTTCAACAGGCGCGACCTTGAGGTAACAACTGACATAAAATGTGCATTAAGCTATAGCCAGGACCCTTGGGAAGCCAAAGAGGGATAGGCTAAGATAAACACGAGCCAGCATCTGGCTGGTCACATGTTTAAGGTTAATTGAAACTTAAAAAAGGTGGGCAATCATATTATGTCCATGGAGGAAAGGCAAATAAATTCTTAGCGGCCAAATTAAAGAAACAGAAAACCCGGAATTATATAGTTGGCCTAAGAAATGAAAAAGGGGATGTGATCAAAAAAGAGGAAGAAAAACTGGAGATAATGGTCCAATTCCACGAAGAACTCCTACAGGGAGCAAACCTAAATGCAACAGACCAGAAATCCTATCTACAGGCTACTCATCTACCCCAAATCTCGGACAAGGACACAGAAATCCTGGGGAGACAATTCACAGCCCAAGAAATCAATTAAGCTATCTCTTCATTACCAAGGAACAAGGCCCTGGGCCCGGACGGCTTCGGAAATGTGTACTACAAAACATTTTGAACGCAACTACTGGGCCTCCTCACCCGACTCTTCAACACAATCAGAGACACCGGATCGATCTCCCCAGATATGGCAAGATCCTTAACAATCTTGAATCTGAAACCAAACAAGGAGCCCACCGAATGCTCAAGTTACCGCCCGATCGCACTTCTAAACACAAATGCAAAACTATATGCAAAGATAGTAGCAAATAGGCTATCGCAGGTCCTCCCAGACATCATTCACAAGGATCAAGTAGGGTTTGTCAGGGGAAGACACACCCAAGATAACGTCAGAAGACCCATAGATGTAATCGAATGGGGGAGACGCACAAATCAGAAATTCGTGATAGCGGCCCTAGACACTACACACACTTTCGACAGCTTGGACTGAGAATACCTGCAGATGGTCTTGGAGAATTTCGGGTGCGGGACACAATTCAGCAAGATGATCGTGGCAAACTTTCAACGCCCATCTACATCATTCCTGATAAACGGCCGCAACTCAAAAGAAGTGGCTATACAGAGAGGTACGCACCAGGGCTGCCCCCTATCCCCACTAATATTTGCAATGGCTATGGAACACCTAGCAGAGCGATACAGGGAAGACCCTGTGCAAATCAAGGAGACCCCGCAGAAAATAGCATTATATGCCGATGATGTGATGCTCTATATGGGAGACACTACGAATACATTACCAAGAGCCGTAGGGACACTGGAAGAATTTGCCACCATACCCGGGTTTACAATCAATTACAATAAATCAAAAGCACTGAACATAAAGGAAGACACAAATACAATAAACAGCATGAAGCAGAAATTCCCCCTGAAATGGGAGAAAAACACCCTAGAATATTTGGGAGTCCATCTAGCAAAGAAATTCGAGGACCTATACAGGGTAAACATCCCACCCCCCTTTGGAAACAACTAAAAGCAGACCTGCTGAATGGGATAACCAGGAACTATCGTGGTTTGTCAGAATAGCAGCAGTAAAAATGACCCTTCTCCCCCGCCTACTATACGTGACCAGTTCAATACCCGCCGAGATCCCGCCACAGTTAATCAGAGAACTTCAAAACGCAATATATAGCTTCATATGGGTGAAAAAGAGACCCAGAATACAGAGACGCATGCTGACCCGTTCCCTGCTCCTGGGAGGCCTGGGGGTCCCAGATCTGTGCAGATACATCATGGCAGCACACTTGGCCCCCATACTCCAGTGGGCTAAACCAGCTGACACCAAAGGATGGAGAGACATAGAACAAGCATCCAAACAGATCCCGATAACAGCGCTCCTGGCACTGAACCCCAAGGCCCGCGAAGCAGAAGGAAAATTATTAGGAGCCACTAAAACAGCCCTGAGTAACTGGGACAGAGCCATGCAAATGAAAAAGATCAAACGAGGCTGGGCCCATTATCCCCAATAGCACATAACATCCACTTCACCCCAGGCATGAAGAAGATTTTTTTTTGGGAGGGATGGAAGGGTGCAGACACCCTGACATTGCAGGACATGTACCAAAACGGTAACCCAATCCCTTTCTTAGACTGCAAAAAGAAATTCGATCTGGGGGAAAACGAAAGGTTCAGATACATGCAAGTATGACATTGGATCTCCCACACATCAGTGAAAAGGGCGGGAACAAGAGCCCCAATAGGCTTGGAACTAACAATGCAAGAGGGGGAACCAAAGAGGGGGATAACAAGAATCTACAGGCTGCTTGATGGGGCACAACCAATGGACAACCTAATATATAAAGAGAACTGGGAAAAAGACGTAGGAGAGTTGATAACGGAAAGAGAGTGGGACCAGATATGGACAAGAGCCCATATATCCTCCAAATGTACAGCAATTAAAGAAGCTACATATAAATTATGCTACAGAAGATATATGCCCCCCACAGATTACACAAAATAAACCCAGAGTATCCCCCAATCTGCTGGAGACAATGTGGAGGGAGAGGAGATCTATTCCACATGTGGTGGTCATGCCCCAAGGCAATTTCCCATTGGAAGGAGATACTGGGACACATCAAAGACATTACTGGCAGGTATTTACTGCTCTCACCTAAGGTGATTCTGTTATGAGCAGAGGCAGCGGGATTATACGCAGCATCGGGACACATGGCCACCCTAATAACACACTTATTATCAGCAGCACAAATGGCATTGGCACAACGGTGGAAAATGCTAGAGGGCCCAACGACACCATGGTGGTGGGTGAAAATATGGGGAGTAATGGCAATGGAGAAGGTAACTGCCATAAGAACAGGGACATACCAGAGATACTTGTCCATATGGTCCCCTTTGAGAGACTTTGTGGGAGACAGGGAAGCCCATTTCTATAAAACGTGGACCCTCAGAAATATATCGATCACCTGACAATCCAGAACAGGGAGAGAGAGAGAGAAAGACAGCACGACGAGAAAACCAGAAGGAGACAACAAAGGACTCAAGAACCCAGTAAGAATGGCCATGGGGGTGTGGGGGTTTGAGGGAGGGAAGACCTAGGGGGGCAAAATTGAACAAAAAAAGGGGAAAACCCCAGAGACACAGGACAATATACGATATAGCAACAAGAGTAAATAGGACTGTGTTGTAAGAATTGCAATGTTGCACTTACGAGGCTTGGAATACGTTATCGCCCAAGGGAAATAAATCTGTTTAAAAAGAGAATAATGGAAAAGAAGGGGGGGAAATTAATTGTTTAATTGTTATACTCAAGAACTTACTTAAGAAAGAAATGAACACTGACTGTAAGAAGAATGCTTAATAAAATACGACACTGGTTTTCTTATGCATGCTTGTAACTTATGCTCTTGAGAAGAAAATAAAAAAAATAAAGTTTGTAAAAAAAAAAGGTGGGAACTAGGAGAATGAGCGAGGCCTGAGAGGCAGGGGTTTAATCAGTAGAAAAATACATTTTATTGCATGAAGAGTGCATCGTATAAGCCACACAGCTCTTTCCAGACTTTTATTTAAGGTGACAGACATCTCCTTTGAACCATGCCAAAACAATTTTTGTGTGATAAACATAACCGAAGTTATTAAGAAAAATTTGATTTGGGTCTTCCCATTATTCAGAGAGATTTGAAAGTTGGTTTGAGGGTGAAAGACAGAATTAGCGTTTGTATGATGAAGGGTCATATTTTTCACTGATGCGACTCCTGAGTAAACAAAGAAAAACAGTATCTCTGCATAGGAAGGGTGTGGCCATTTTGGATTAGCATAATCTGATTTGCCTTAAAATGTAGTTCTTAAAAATATATCCATACATGTAAAGATTTGAAAAATCAGGGTACTTGCCATGATGATAGATTTCAGAGTTTAAACATGCATAACCCACATGTCAGTTTGGGATGACAAAACGTTCTCCTCCCTTAGCTTTCCTAACCTACCCCCCTTAACTCCTTGTCCTATTAGCACACAGGTGGGTGGGGACAACCAACCAATCCCTTCCGTGGGAATCATAACAAGTTGTGATGTCATTTGCCCTATAAGAAAACCAGTTTGCATCCAAACTGGGCTTTTTCCACTTTATTCTGGGAGGTAACCTACTACTGAACTCTTCGGAGAAACACTGAAGCAGGGAGGCACCAAATCTTGCATTGGAGACAGGGACAAGGAAACATAGAAGCTGACTCGGATCCCTTGGAGGAGCAAGAGGGGACTATCCTTGACTAACACCCTTGCTGTCCCAGAGGTGCCCTGCTGTTCCCTGATGCCCAATACAAGGCCTCTCCTGTAAGTAAAACTATCAAAAACCCATAGACTGTGTAGGCCCTGCATTTTCCCCAAGTACTGCTCTTGTTATTTCCCCATAGCAAAATAACCTGTTTATCTGTGTAGACCATTAGCATATTTAATTGAAGTAAATAAATTAATTCCCCTATAGAAATCACAGGATGTGTTTTGTTAGCATTCAAAACTAACAAGCTCCTCCAAGTGTGTTTCGAGCCAGGATGACATAAGATTTGATTAACTATTTGTAAGAAAACCCCTGACTTCGGTACAGAAAAGGGGGTCCTGAATTCAAAAGAATTAACCCCAAAACCCGGTTTCCAAGTGAGTGTGCAGGGTGCAAAACGGAATTCCCCATTGATCCCCCTTCATTTTAAATCAGAGGTGTGGAGCCTTGTATTTCCTTTGCATGTGTGGTGGAAAAAACAAATTGTCCCCTTTGTTCCCATTGTGCTCTGACCCAAACCACAAGGCCCTTCCTGTTTGTTTCATGTGTGGCAAAACTATTTTTCCCATTGCTTTTCTTTCCCTCATATTGCGTCTGTAGTAATAAGTGCAAAACTATTTCTTCCATTGCTTTCCTTTCCCTGATATTCCATTTTCTATCAGAACCCAAAACGATTTTCCCCTTGTGTTCCCACTCCCTGCCACTGGCCTTCAATTCAGAGGAGTCAAGTCTAATTGATGGTTGGAGGGTGGGGATTGCTGGGAGAAAAAAATATTAACACCAAATAAGCAATCACTGGGTGCCTTGAATTGTTCTTTTTCTGTATTGGTGAGTGATTTGAAAAGAAAGCTGCGGGAAAATGTGACTGCATATCTTAATATTATCTCTGAGTTGGTGCCATTATGGAAGTCCTTTTTTGGTTGCCACAGCATTGGTGGCTATGTTTGTCAAATCTTGTTTCAATAAATTAATAAATATATATTCTTACTGCACACCAGCCTGGTTCCTAGTCCATTGTGACACCTGGTATTTGTTGAGGCTGGGTGCGGAACGGGTTGGAGGCCTTACCTAACTGACCTAAAATAACAGTGCTTTGTTCTGCGCCACCTTGCTTGGGGGGAAAGGAACTCCCTGAGTTGAGTGTGACTGTGTAATAAACTGCGACATACCAAAGGTACTCAAATTGCCTGGCTGTGGTTACATTGAGGGCATAGAGAGCCAAGATAAGAGGGAAACAAATATGTATCTCTCACTGCCCCATTGAGTAAATCCCAAATGAGATACAGTTACCGTCACAGGTGGTGGCTGCTAAAATTGTGCAGATCTTATCCATGTTCAAAGATCATGGTCGATGAACACTTATACACAACAGTTTGTCACAATGTGCACGCTCCTCTTTGGGCTGCATTCCAGTCCTTTGAATGATATATGTAGTGGCCCATGGACTACTGCAGAATGCAGCTGCTCGATTGCTCCTACGTGTCTTGCACTTCAAGCATACAGTATCAACACTCTGAGTTTTTTTAGTTGTGACCACAATGTGGCCATTTTGAAATTCAGAGCCTTGATCTCTTCCATGCGGTGCATCATAGGTAAACATGCATAATCTACAGTCGTCTTCAGGGAAAATGTGTCAAAGATGCCCCATGTGAACCTAGGACAAGGAACCTTCTTAGGAGCGGTTCCAGAGGATTGAAATATTCAGTTGGAATGTTGCTTAAGAGAGTCTTCTTCTCCATGCGACTTTAAGCATTTATGTTTCTAATTGTGTGCTGAATTACAGTGTGACTATAGAATATAGTAGCACGGTTGCCAATTCACAGCAGTCAGCCGCTCTGTGATGCAAAGTGTGCCTTTCATTGGGGCACGGCATCGTATTTAAAGCAGTGTTTTCAGGATCTACGTAATCCGACTGCGGCTGATTTGGCCGCGGCCGAAATGTTTGCATGTGAAATGTACGAACCACAAAAGGTTTGTACATTTCCCACGCAAACAGATGTCCATAACCCCTACATACCCATGTCACACACCCCCACACACGCCGAACATACCCACACCCCAATTACCTGTCATTGCGTTGCACTGTGTCCCTGCAGCGGCAGTTCCCTTTCACTTCCATGATCGGGATCTGGCGCCGCAGGGTCCTTTTCTTTTTCTTTTCTTTTTCGGGAGCTGCAGGGGTTTCCCCCGCAACCCGCGCTCAGTATACTGCAAAGTACCTTATATATTATACCCCCAGTCAGGTCCCAATTACCCTCTAGTGTTTCTGACAAAATGCAGTTTGACTTAAAATCTCCTGCAATAGTAATTCTTCCTTCAGGAAAAGAGTTAGTCCATGCATTAATACAGCCCGAGATAACATCCAAGAAACCGTGCAGTTCTAAAACTCCACTATGCCAATAAACATTAACTATTAACAGGTTCTTATGTAGATCAGAAGTTGTCAAGGCAACTGCCATCACCCCAAATGGGATATTCGGGAGTAGAACTGCCCTCATACCCAGAGAAGCCCCCACTGAAAAAAGCAGACCCCCAAGGCTCTCCGCCCCTTGCTGGGTTTAGCGACTGTGAAAACACCAGGTAGCCATCAAGGAGAGGAGCATCCAATATACATGTCTCCTAGAGTAAAATAACATTACCCTGTTTTAATGCTTTCATTGCCTCAATATTACTAAACAGGTTTTGACTTCCTCCAGAGTTCCAGGAGACAACCTTCATAAGTACTTCTTGAGTATCCCTCTCCTCTAATCTACGGCCACTATGGGATTGTCCTTTTCCACAATAGGGATGTGACTAAGTCCCAATTGGACGTATTAACACCCTCTTGCTCCCCAACATAGTTAATAGATCTCGAGCCTGTATGATTGGAATTAATCACAATTTGGTGCCCCCCAACAGATTCCTGCCTTCCGTTTCTATTTCTGACACATACTGAATATCAAATCCCAGCTCTTTCAATTTTTGTCTTTCAGAGAAGACCAGCTCTTTCACCAAATCTGATCCAAAATAAAGAAGACAGCTTGTTTGTGGCTGCTCAATTCGGCAATGCCACTCGTCAGTTTCGACTGATGACAATAGACACGATGTTGAAATTTCGGTAAAAATAGTAAGAACATTCACCTGTTCAAAAAAACAGGGACTTCCGGACCCAGAAGGCTACTCATGCTTATTTTAGGCTGGTTGTTTGTCTTCTAACAGAAGATATAAATGGAGCCTTACCGGTTCTATTTTCCATTTTATTCAAGCCATTGCCACCCCACCCAATGTCCCCATCCTTTGGTTGGCATAACACACTGTAGGATTTGGTTTTAGCTGGCCCCCTCCAACCCTTAGCCCATCTCCCACATTCTTTACCTTAAACTGTATAATTTGTCCAACAATTGCCCGACCCCCGAATTCAGTGTTGGGTATACATTTTTAGGTAGACTCTGCCGAAGTTGCCGAAGTTGTTTTTGTTGGCCTCAAAAGACACGATCATCAATAGGATTGCCCTGTGCCGACTTCAAATCATTAGTGGTATTTTACATTATGTGGGGATGGTTAGAGTCAAACACAAGCTCTCACAAGCTGAAAATATGATTCAATTGTGCAGATTGTTCTATACCCTCCCACTGGATTGGGAATCAGGCAAGATTAGACAAGCTTTCCCCAGCCTGAGCCATGGGCATAAGCATAATTCCTGTGGGATACCTTTTGTACAACATTAGGTAAACTGCCCCTTGTAGGAATCCCATTGGGTCCTTCTTTGGAACATCAACTGTTTCATGGGCCCTTGGGATGGTATGTAGTGTTAATAAAGGGAAAGAAATGATGACAAACATTTTCAACTACACCTGACTAACAACAAAAAAGTTGACCTTTTTTGTTAAAGTATATATGGGGTGGGGTAAGGGATTAAAAGGGGTGAGGGTTGTTCGTGGAGGAGTAAAAAGGTTGTAGAAACAGAGGGCTTGGGCGGACCCCAAATAATAAAAAAAACAATTCAACTTTTTTCACTATTAAAGTGTCACTGAAAATGTACGTCGTTATTTTGATTGTAGTTATAAACATATGGAACCCTTGCGGATACCCCCCCCTACTGGACATCTCAGTCTCACCATGCATAATGCTGATTCCCCCGCCCCCTGATATTGCTTCGTCCATAGGTACAGTCCTATGGATTCTGAGTTGGAGAATCTCTAATAATGATGAGTTTGGTTTTATCATCATTCAGGCATAGACCATGTGTGGCCATCCATGCCTGGATGATGATGTACACTCTATTCACCAAGGCCAAATCCTTGTCATAATCCCCTGAAAGCGGGAGGAGGATCTGGGTATCATCTGCATAGTAAGTGTAGGTGATACCGAGATGATCCAGATCATCGAAAAGGGAATTAGTTAAAATGTTGTACAGTGTGGGCGAGACACAGGACCCCTGAGGCACACCACAGGTGATAGGTATTGGGTTAGCGGGCGTTGACATGTGAGTGCCCCGAGGCATAGCTTGCCATTGACACGGCCCCCAGTCTACCTCCCCAGGATGGGGTGGGAATAGGATGGGGGTGGGGCCAAGGGAAATGACATTCACTTCTGTATTTCGAGGTGCGACCCCGCCTATGTCCTCCCTCTTCTGTTGCTGTGCGAAGACTGTCCTGGAAATCCACAAATCCGTTACACCATTCTCAGGCCCAGGAGTGTGCAGAGCATACTTTGTACGTCAATCCAGGCCCTTTAGGAAGAAAGAGGTCAGAGCCAGCTCAGGAAGCGAAGTAGGAAGCTGTGGAAAGATGTGAGCATACTTGCCAACCCTACTGATTTAGGCAGTAGGCTACTGCTTTTTAATCAGTCCTACCGCCTACAGATTTTGTTGACAGATTCTACTGCTTTTTACAAGGGCAGGTAATTTATGTGACTCTAAGGCAGTCTGCTTGAGACTGGCCCAGGGCAAAGCATGCAACACATGTGTTAGTCTGTCTGTGTGGTGGGCGGGTAAGTGATTATTTTGAGTGATGGGCTCAGACCAATCCAGTGACCTGACAGCTACATGACTCTGTCCTGCAATCTGGCCAGGACAGGCCTTAGGTGAACCACCAGTGAAGGCAAGTGGCAGAGCGTACCACCATCACACAGCATCTGCCTATCAGACTGAGGAGGGTATCAGTCTCCATGTCGTTCAGTTATTCATCTTGCACTGCAGGAATACATATCTATTGCCCAGGCTGCTGCTACAGAGCAGAGCAGTGTCAAACGTTGCCTCCTAGCTCTGTGTGATTAGCTTCTGTGAAGTTAGGTAATTGAATTCAGTGTTAACTTACCATTCAGAATTATACATTTTAAACATTTGAACATCTTTCCATGTTGCGCTGTTTGATGGGTTGTGTATTTTCGTGTGATGTAATTGTTATGCAAAATATTAATTTTGAAACTTGAAAATTCCCACATCTTTTTGGTCCCAGAATGTTGGCAAGTATGCATGAGTAGTTTGGTTTGTTTATATAATCGGTCACTCCTATTGAAGCTCACAGCAAGACCAGTCCATGGTGTTTCGTAGATCAGAGGCCCTGGCGATACATTTGGCCTCAATAAATCTGTCAGGCCTGCAAACAAATTAACACTAATATTTGCTTAAAGAAGGTCTGTAGTGTACATGGCAGGGTTTGGTTTTTATTGACTGCGACATAAGGAGGTTTTACTTCGTTTGTTTAATGCAGAGAGAAGTCTAGTATGAGGCAAAATTCACATAAGCAAATTCATTAAAAAAAAAAAACTTATTCAAATAGCAAAAGGAGGTTTGGTGGAACCCTTTGCCTGAAAGCTTTCAAATTAGGCCGCCCGATTCAAAAAAAAAAAAGGTTTCCTATTTTGTATATCAACAACTAGCCTTCTCAGAGTTTGGCAGCAACTGTATTCGTTTTGGGGCAATGGGCATATGCAAATTACGAAAGCTTCCATGTGCCTCAGCGGTGTGCCCTTTGTAGAGGATTACCGGAGGCCAAGCTAATCGGCCCTAATTGTGACAGGCCTAGCGCTTCTTTAATTCTGCTCCTTGATTGCTGGTCCTACACTGACATTTTTATTAGTTAATAGGTAAGGGGAAACTGTGAACTAATATATACTCATAGCTCTCAACTCTCACACCTTTGGTGGGTTTTTCCCACCTTGCAATCAGCTGACTCACCATCCAAGCCCCATATTTGCCCACTCACTTCAAGGGGCTCTCATCCGCCCCCCAAAGAAAATCGGGTGTTTAATCCGCCTTGGGGACCCAAAAGGTTGAGAGCTATGCCATAGTTGCCAACATGACCCGTTCCAATCTGTAGGTGTTTATTCAGTCCTGGTTTTTTCTTTGCATTCTGGGACTTGTAGTCAGAGTTTTATAATGGGAAAAGTGGAACTGCAAGCCCCAGAATGCAAAGAAAAAACACAGGACTGGATAAGCACCTACAGATTGGAATGGGTCATGCTGGCAAGTATGGCATAGCCAAGGCGGGTGAAACACCTGATTGTCTTTGGGGGGCGGATGAGAGCAGATCGGGGCTTGGAGAAAAAGCCAGTACATGACGAATACTCTGAAAGGTGTATTCTGTACACAGCAAAGATTTAACATCAGCAAACTACCTGGATGAAAAAAAAAACAGCACCTCCATCACTGTTGTTCTCTATACGATTACCATAAAGTGAGCGAAAGAGATGAATGTTTAATCCAGGAAGTTGTCTCGTTGGCAGATATGCGGTCTCTGTTGTGCTCTTTCCTCTTTTGAGAGTGAATCACATTAGTTGTGGCTAACATGTTGGGAGAAGATTGCTGGTATTTTCTCAGGTTGCCTTACCATGCTGTTGGGCGTTTTGTAAGGTCAATTCATTGATCATAGTAACATAACTACAAAAACACTTGTGAAACAACTGTGCGCTTCAGGAAGCATTTGCACGTTGGTGTAAGAATGAAGATCGCTTGTTGTGAGGCGAGGAAGGGATTGAGAATACTATACAGCCAAGAAATCTGGCATCAAATCCTAACTCACACACCTGACTAAATAGTGTACCCCACTTTACCTCACTGCACCTTTTCTTTAGCTGCCATAAAGGGATCGGATAGCAGCGATGTGGTTCAGTGTTTGCAATGCATACATCTCCACTGATGCCTTCTTTAATTGCCTCAGTTAACTTATAGCTCAGTGGAGTGGCAGCATGAAAGTGGCATAGTCCTGGCATATAGTATCGTTGTGCCTCATGTTTTGCCTTGGTTGCAGGCAGCAGGAAAATGTGTTTTACCCATGCTAATGTGGCATATGTTAGACACAGGCCAAAAACAAAAAAATTCATGCTGGCATATATTGGGCACATGCAGTATAAAAATGTGTTTTTCCGGGGGCGCTGTTGCGCAATGCAGAAATGGCTGCCTGCGTCGAGAGCTCCCGCTCCACAAAAATATCCTGAGCTGAGATATCCTGTAGGAGGCCGCCCACAGGGCTAATAATCAGACGAGCCGACAGCCCAGATATCCGTGCACACACGACAGAAATCCTAGCGAGCAACGATTAGATGACCCAGAGCTGTGAACGCAGAAACATTTGCGAGGAGAGCCGGAGACATGACCCAGCCGTGAGTACCATGGGAAAATACAGAGGAGTCAGGGACGCAGCAACACAAAAGGCAGCAGGTGGGCGAAGCCTGGGTCTCCGGATCGCGCCCAATGATGTGAGTGATGAGCGGACAGTGTGGGCTCATACGGTGAGAAGGCGACTGTAACGGGAGCAATCCTGCAGACCCTCTTGTCGGGCCAGGAACTACATCAACCCCCTTGGCCCTGGTAAACTTGTGCCCGTGTACTACCTCTGCGGCACACTACCTCGCGGGTGACAGATCCCTGCTGCAGAGGTAACCCGTGGAGTTCTGCGGTCCTGCGACACGGAGGAAGGCCGGGTGCTGACCTAATATACGCCGCCGAAAACCAAGTAAGTGGGCCAGAGACGTGACTGGAGGGAAGCGGAACAAAATCCTGAAACGTTGCAACAACCCCGGGCGGTGGGCTTGCTCCGTGGAGTAGCTGATATTCAGCCTGGCCTACGGTGCACACGGCGGGCAGAGGAAGGCGAGCACACGAGGAGCTCCATAAGACCCACGCGGCTCCGTACGCCGCTGCCCAGATTATCATTGTACTCCTGAGAACGGCTAGCAAACAGGCAGAAAGTGATACGGGCACAATCGAAGTGCGCATACACTGCTGAACCTGCGCCACACGAGATGTTCGAGGGCATAATCTCCTGACTCTATTGGGAAAGCTAGTCTGCAAACAGGCGAAGAACCCAAGGAAGCTGTCAGCCAACATTGGAAGCTGTGAATACTGGGGAAAGTGACACAACACTTTTAGTCATTATGGGCCTCATCATGAGTCTGGCGGTAACCCTTAAATGCGGCAGTAGCGCTATTACCACCGCATTTAAGGGTCCGCCAGATCATGGCCTTGGCGGATTTCCCCCCAGCTTTGTGCTGGGGGGAAATCTGCGACAAAATTGCCGATTTTCAGCGCTATTACCGCCGGCGGGAAATCCGCCAACGGTAATAGTGCAAATTTTCCCCATTGGGCCCAATGGGGAATGAGGAATTCCCAAATGGGCCCAATGGGGAATGGGCAATAACCCTTCCACCAAACCCGTGATCCGGCGCTAATAGCGCCGGGGGGTTTGGCGGTAGGGCTAGTAGCGCCGGCGCTAATAGCACAGGCGTTACCGCCCAATTCGTGATGAGGCCCTGTACGTTAAACGTGGCTGCAACACAATACGTTGAAGGACACAGTCCACTCGTGGCATTCTTGTGCTGAATGGCAAAGTCTGTATGATTGAGTAAGCACAATACCCCCAACCTGAGAACCCCTACCAACCCTGTATAAGGAAAAACCTATAGAAGTTGGCGAGGCATAGCGCAGAAGTGTAGTGAACTAACCACTGTGCGGGATGCTACTATTGAAGAAACTATACCACCACATACTGCTACCTCACAATGGGGGAGCCACAGAAATCCGGCAAAGCAGCAAAGACTCCTGGCAATAAAATAAAAGGCCCAATGGATACATACACAAGCAGCCAGAACCAGATTGCCACTGCGGAAGTACACACTAATCCTACTGAGACTGCAGAGCCTGAAGGTGGGGAACGGGAAGACAGACTGACAACTATAATGCAAATGGATTCCTTGACGTCAACGTCAAGCTGGATGATATAGTAGCAACTATTGGCTCACTGAAAGCCAGAGTGGACAAAGAGAGTGCACGAATCACCGAAACTGAAACTAGAATCAGCACTAACGAAGACACCATTACCCACCATGGTTGTGACATCACCCAGCTTAAAGAAAATATGTCCAAGTTACAGAATAAATGCGAGGACCTTGAATTGCGATCAAGAAGGAACAACGTCCGAATTGTGGGCGTTTCAGAATCCTTCGGGAAGGGATAAATGGAAAAACAAGTTGAAGCACTGCTCAAGTCCCTCTTCGGACCCGAATCCTTCTCGGAACACTTCATGGTCGAGAGAGCACATTGCACACTAACACCTATACCTAAGCCTGGCGCACCACCACACACAATTATTGCCCGGCTCCTCAATTACAGGGACAGAGATGCAATCCTGCGACTGGCGAGGGAACATGGTACACTGCGCTATGAAGAAAACCGAATACACATATACCCAGACTTTTCCGCCGGGGTTCAGGCTATCAGGAGATCCAAGAAATCAGTCAAAAAACTCTTGAAGGCATGCCAAATTCCATATGCTCTGATGTTCCCAGCCAAAATGAGAATTCAACACGCAGGAAGAGCGCACTTCTTTGACTCCCCGACTGAAGCCATGACGTACATTGAAAACTCTATACCCCTACCTCCCATAGGAGGCAGACCGAAACAAACCAACAGACCCCGGCCAGCGGATTAAAAGAATGCACTGAAAGAGTACATACATAGTGTACCGTATCCTTTATAGCACCATTTGCTTTTCACTGTGTTCCAAGGGCCACCTCATAAACTATGTTTTAAATGGAGTAGTGGGGCAGACGTTGGCAGTCATGTGAAGCAACATGGCTAACCCTGCTAACCCTAGAATATTCTACAAGTTTGAGTGGGAGCATCATCAAGTTGGGTTGGATGATGAGGGCGGGTGGGAGGGACAAGCGGATGCGGGTTGTGCTGTTTTGGAACAGACTTATTATGGTATAAAATGAGAGTCGATGCCCACTGGACGCATTTATGTCCTGTTGGGAAGTTGACGACAGTG
Source organism: Ambystoma mexicanum (assembly GCF_040938575.1). Classification (NCBI taxonomy): domain Eukaryota; kingdom Metazoa; phylum Chordata; class Amphibia; order Caudata; family Ambystomatidae; genus Ambystoma; species Ambystoma mexicanum. Next base: position 470,109,818 of record NC_090922.1, read on the forward strand.
AAATGTTTACTGTTTGTTAAATTTGTGGTCGCTCAGATGCAGGCACTGTCCACATTGCACATATGGCAAAACCCTATGAGACAAGATATCGTCAAAACACTTCACTTCAAATTACGGGTGATTGGTTAAGGATATGATTACTGTCATGGAATGTTCGGGGTTTAAATAACCATATGAAACCTAAGAAAATTGGGAACTATATTACCAGACATGACCCCCAAATCCTAATGTTACAAGAAACCCATACAATGGGGTCTAGCAATATGCACATACTGCCCAAATTGAGCAAGCAAAGGTTCCACACAGATTATTCTTCCCAGTCCAGGGGAGTTATCACTCTCATACACCCAAATGTGAGGTTTACGTTTGGTGGTCTCCCACTTGGGAGATATGTGGTGGTCTGGGGGGAAATCGTAGGCAAACAATACATGTTGGTAAATACATATGGACCTAACATCGACGACCCTGCCTTTTACATGAATTTCTATCAGTTAATTGCTTCAATAGATGTGTCCATTATAATATGGGAAGGAGATTTCAATGTTGCTCTTGATCCCATACTCGATAGGTCCACAAAAACCATAAGGGCACCAAATAAAACAGTGCTGACCTTGGGGCATGTCATATCACAGTTGTCACTGGTAGATGCATGGCGCGAACTACACCCTGTAAGTAAGAGCTCTTCGGTGCATGATTCCGAGTCAAGAATTGATTATTGGTTTGTTTCCACTACTATGTCTGCAGTACTGAAATTATGTGATATCTTGCCTCGCACGTTGTCCGATCACTCACCAGTGTTGTTAGAGGTTGCACTGCGAGATGCCCCCAGACCCGTAAGAAGGTGGAGGATGCCAAATGGAATACTTGAGGACCCAGGTGGGGTGGAATCACTACATGTGGACATAGCTGAGTTCTTCACTAATAATTTAGGAACAGTTGACAGGTATTCCACTGTGTGGGAATCTTTCAAGGCTTGGGTCGGAGGAGTCCTGATATTTAAATCTGTTGGGCTCCTGAAGGGTGTGCACTGAGAGCTAGCGGAGGATGAAAAAAAATTAGACACACTGGAAGAGGCTTATACTCGAACACAAGACAAAGAGATACTTGTTGAAATACATAGACTCCTCAGAGAATTCGACAACTTGGCTACTAGAGAAATACGCTATGTAGCAGCTCCCATACGTGCACGCAGATATGGGGAAGGAAACAAGGCTGGAAAGTCACTGTCCAACTTGATAAGACATGAAAAACAACCAAATCAGATCACTAGCATCCAAACAACACAAGAGGAGGTGCTTCTGAGCGAGTAGGGAATAAACAGTGATTTTTTAAAATTTTATAAAGCTCTATATGCAAACAAATATAAGAAAACGAACATTGAAATTAAATCCCACCTCGCGGCACTCGGTCTGCCAAAACTCCCAGTTGAGGACAAGTTAGCAATTGACCAACCTATAACTGCTGAAGAAATTACTGAAGCAATCAAAGCATTGTCATCTGGTAAGGCACCAGGGTCGGACGGGATAGGTGCTGAATTCTATAAGGAGTTCCGCGATTAATTGGTACCTATACTGTTGAAAATATGGGAGGAAGCCCTTGAGAGTAATATACTACCCCAACAATGAGAGAAGCTATATTAACTGTATTGCCTAAACCTCGACGTCCGCCACAGGACGTGTCATCCTATAGACCCTTATCGCTTATAAATTCTGACGCTAAAATATTCGCGAAGGTACTGGCGAACAGACTTCTGCCAGCCATACCCACTCTGGTCCATCCCGACACGGGTTTATCCCTACAAGGTCCACAGCCCTGAATCTCTGTAGGCTCTTTGGTAAAATGACACAAATAGACCCGGAAAGATGCGCAGTGGCTATATCTCTCGAGGCCAAAAAGGCCTTCGATTCAGTCTCATGGGTTTATCTCCTAGCTGTACTGGAGGCTTTTGGAATAGGGCCCAACTTTATTAGGTACGTGAAGCTGCTGTATACTGACCCCGGTGCTCAGGTATTAACAAACCGATCCATTTCTGAATTGTTCCTGTTGGGTATGGGCACTAGGCAAGGTTGTCCATTCTCGGCCATACTATTCGCCCTAACCATAGAGCCGATGGCAGTTGCAGAGAGACTAAGACATGAAGACAGGGGGATAAAAATGAAAGGCTCCACCCAGCTTATCTCGTTATATGCGGATGATACGCTATTGTATGTCCGTGAACCCGAGAAGAACATTGCACCCATCATGGCAGAAATACAAGAATTTGCTGCATACTCTGGGTACACTATAAATAGTGCCAAATCCAAAATATTCCTGCTTACCCCGGCTACCAAATGTCCAAATGCGGTGTGCGGACTCAAGTGGTCAGAACAACGCATTAGATACCTGGGAATCCTAGTTTCAAGAGACAGACACACTCTATATTCAGATAATCATGAAAACTCACCACAAGCACTAAACACTAAACTCCAGATGTGAGGGTGCCTGCCCATCTCCCTATATGGTAGGGTTGCAGTCCTTCCCAAGTTACTATATTTTTTTGTGAACATCCCTATATGGCCTGGCAGGGCCTTCTTCACCAGACTTAGATCCATGGTAGTGACATTTTGTTGGAACGGGAAGACGGCGAGGATAGGGTGGGAAATGATGACTGAACCATACTGCACCGGAGGCATAGCTGCCCCGGACTTTGAACTCTACTACTATGTTGCTCAAGCACAATTTGCGAAATATTGTTACGATGCCGCAGATAGGTCACCCCACACATGGATAGAAGAATATACTACATACCCTACAAGACTACAATTGGTTATTTTTGACTCACGATACAAAGATTCATGTGAATACAACCCGGTAAGCTTCACAGTCCGGGCATGGGAAGCAATATACAAGAGGCTGAATATAGACACACCCTAACCCAGAAATATCCCTATGGAATTTCCCAGGCATCCCTCCAACACATGATAGTAACTTACAGGAATCATGGGACCCCGATAGAGAAATGAAACTGGGAGACATGTTCCCAAACGGGAAATTTGTAGCCCTGAAGGAACTGGTGAGAGCACTAGGTGGTGGGCCACATAAGATACTTCAATATTACCGCATGAGATCTGCATTCCAAAAGAGATGGCCGCTCTTCCCGGATGAACCTCCCCCACACCAATGTACACAATTAGTTATGGCTAAAGATGGCCTGGGGATCTACAAGCTATATATGTCAGTGCAGACTCATACCCCCACAATAAACAAGGTCAAGGACAAATGGGAAAGGGATCTACAGATGCCCATTGGAGACAAGAAATGGGGCAAATACTGCTCACTCGCAAAAAATGTATCACTCAATGCTGGACTAAGCTTAATCCAATTTAAGATACTAGTTAGACTACACTACACACCAGCTAGAATAGCTAAATTTGCAACTGATGGCCCAAATGAATGTCCCAAATGCAGGACTCCTCAGGCAGGATCCTTCATGTGTACTGGGAATGTCCGGTGGTAGAGGGGTTCTGGAACATGGTGGCTGAGATGTTCGAAGAAATCACACAGGTTCCCCTTGATCTAACACCTCAGAAATACTTGTTTGGGGACATTGGCAAGTGCTCTGAAAAAAACAGAAGATTGTTCAACATCTCATGTGCGGTGGCTAAGAAATGCATCTTACAAACATGAAAAAGCTCAACGCCACCGAGCATGAACCACTTTCTTTGTGAACTAACCCATGTTAATGAAGCCGAAGAACACTTTGTCCTGATGCAACCTGTGACAAGTAAACCCAAGGACATTTGGGGCCCCTTTAGAATGTACCTGTGTGATATGATCTCTGTTGATGACGAGTCTCTTTAACATTTATTATGACTATGAACCATGAAATGTATCCATATATATTATGTGAGGTTGATGTGGAGTAGTGCTATGTAGCCTTTGTGACTACTAATAAAAAGAATTTTTAAAAAAATGAGTTTTTCCGGGCAGTGCTGGCATATCATTTTTAGCACTGGCAGCATGGCAATTTGTTTTACAGTACAATGCTGGCAGTTACTCTTAAAATAGGCCACATGCTGTCTCTTTGCACATAACCAATCTAAAAACATATTTTGAAATGCTCCTACGACTGCTTCTGATCCTATCGCCTATTGTAGATTTCATGTGTTCCACTACAGAACCCACTGTACATTGTATGGATTTTTATTATATTTTTCTGCAATGTATGCTGTAAAATGCGCCGTTTCATCCCATTATGAAAACATTCTTTGTAGGAGTTACCCCCCCCGCCTCCCAAACCATCCTAAATTGTAGGGGCTTGTTTGCTGCTCTCGCTTGTTCAGCCCAAATCAGAGAAAATAAAAATGTTTACGCCCCTCCACTTTTAAAATTCACCAGCGCCACTGGCCTCCAGAGTTCCTGGTATTTTCTAGGTGTGGTCAGGAGTGGGGTGGATAACAACAAGTGTGCCATACTTCTAGTCTTTCTGAAGCCCCTGGGCATGCAGAGTACAGGAATGGCAGTTCATTGGACCTGTGCCCTTGTGGAGCGTTGGCTAACTATTGCCCGAATTGATGTTGGCCTGTGTGGTGGCGTAGGTCCGGAATGCTGGTAAGGCACCAGTTTTTTTTAAAAAATACATAGGATTTGTTCTAATATGGTAATGCCCTTCTGAGTCAGCTCTCTGGTGTGTCAGATTACCCTAATCTACATTACAGGCCCACCCGCCTTTGGCTTCGAACCAATAACTTTGTCAGCAATAACCTATCCCACAACAGCGTCTGCTGAAATGGGCTCTAATGCTACAATAAAGATCCCTTCTTTCTCGCCTGCACTTTTCTCTTGTACAGTAACGAGGGTCAGAATACGAAAAATTAATAATTTAAGTTACCCTCGCCCCCCAGAAAAATGGGCCCACATTCAAGAACTGCAGTTCAGGACTTTTCACAGCAAACTGTTCGAGAGGTAGCTGGGGTACATGTTTTGGGAATGTTTGTGGAAAATGAACATATTCTAGTATGGTGGCCCCTTAAGGTGTGATGACGGACCTGTGTCAGCACGAAGTCAGCGCACGAGCGGGAACCGTAAGACACGCAGGGGCTCTTTCCGAGTCGGGCGGTCCAGTAAGTCGGGTGGTCCAGTAGAAAAGTGCTGTTATCCGAGGATACCGGCACTTTAACGCACCGCCCGACTATGGGATTGCCAATGGGGCACCTTGGTCACCTCCAGCTAAATGCTGGAGGTAAGTCAAGCACCTTATTGGCCAAAAAAGCCCTTGTTACCATCACTGGGATGGGACTCCATGAATGGGGATTTACACCGCTCCGCCAGCACCCGTAATCCGGCGGACCGGGTGCCAGAAACGGTAACAGTCTTTGCCGGTATCCTGGCGGCTCTTCCAGGGTACCGGCAATGTTGTAATGAGGCACACAGTTCTTCCTCCGTGTCTTTATTTAGAGGCCCTCTGCCTGGGTACTGCCAGTCCTCCAGGGGACATATATTAAAGCACAATGGTCAGGAAATCACGATTAAAGCTACCACATACAGCGCGCCCAAAGTAATTAAAGTTGCCCACACGTGTGGTGGCCTGCCTCTGGTCACCGGGGGGGGGTCACACCACGTGTCGTGGCACCTGTCTATACAGCGATGCTGCGGGCATGCAGCAGACCACAGGCAGGGGCCACCCTGCTTTGTCCGGGGCACCGGACCAGATACCTTGGGGCTGGGGGTCATCCCAGAAGTGGCAGCCTCAGCGCTGGGGCACCCAGGCCAGGGATGCAGGACCAGGCCACAATCGCGCAATGAATAACGCCCAATAATACACAGACATGAGGTGCCGCTTCCTGGGGCTCTGCTGCACTGCCCTTCACGTGCCTTTTCCTTAAAGGGGCAACAGGCCCACACTTAAATGGGCCACACACCACATCCCTGCTTTATTATAACAAAAGTAAAAACCTAAAACACACACAAAACAGCACCCTCTACTGGGGTCCAGAAGTATGGTGCATTCCAGTTCGCACACCACTATTATACTACAAAATTCCTGCAAACGGTGGTGCATTCCAGTCCGAGCACCCACTGACCAATTTCTCAAACACTGCAAACAACGGGTGCATTCCAGTTGCACACCACAGGGGCCTGATGTCAGGCACTTGGGATCAGAAGATGCCTGGATCAAACTGGCCGCTTGTGCTGCTGCAGGACAAAAAGAACCCATTTTCCTCATCTTCTTGCTCGGCAAAGTCATACAGTCCCCTCCTTTGCTATTCAGCCACCTCCCTGCGCTCTCCCTCGACACACTCCCAGCCGATGATCCCATCATGCTGGCCGGTGTTGGGGCTGGGCACACCCGTGCAAAATGATCCACTTTTCTGCATCTCTTACAGATGTGTCCTTTGGCGGGGCACTCCTGCGCGTGCCGGAGGTCCCACCCACACTGATGGCATACGGTGGCACCTGGGTCAGCCTCTGCTCCTCCATCCACGCGGCCGATGCTACTTTCCTTCGGTCCACCTTAGATACATTCCTTTATTCGGCAGCCCCCGACCTCACACACAGGCACCTGGCGGCCCTTGCACACCCACAGCACGGGAGCCCAGGTCACAGCCGCCAACACACACGCAGCTCGTTTTTCTCACCACCACCTCCAGGTAGGCTTCTGGCGGCCCGTACACCGATGTGTGCGGGTCCCAGATCACCTCATCGCCAATGTGGTGGCCCGCCTACGGTCACCGGGGCAGGCCACTCTACGTGTCCGGGCACCCAACTATACACAGATGCTGCGGGCATGCAGCGGACCACAGGCGATGGCCACCCTGCTTCGTCCACGGCACCAGACCGGATACCTTGGGACTGGGGTCACCGCAGGGGTGGCAGCCTCGGCGCTGGACCACCCAGGTAGGGGCTGCAGTACCAGGACATGATCACGCGGCGAATAACGCCCAATAATATGCAGACATGAGTTGCCGCTTCCTGGGGCTCTGCTGCACTGCCCTTCACGTTCCAGCAGAACCCTTTTTCTTTGAGGGGCGTCAAGACGATGGGCCTTAAATGGGCCACACACCACAACACGGGCAAGAAAACTGGCCTTTCAGATGTATAGAAGCCTTCCCGCCACAGCAGCACTAATCTATGGCCCTACGGTGTCAGTGCAATCTTGACAAGAGCTACAACTTTCATTTCAGCGCCTAAGCAGAATCGCTCACTCTCCCTAGTCTGGGAAATTGCCATCCATTAGGTTCTGCAAACAATGAGCTCTTGTGTCGGAAAACAAGCCATGGCTATGCAAACACTTGCAGAGACATTGCTGAACACTCAGCTCTGTTAATCTTCAACGATTGAAGTCTGCCAAAGATATCGCTCACGTCCCCGGATGTATTGGTAACACGGACAGGAAGTAATTTGGGTCTGTCATGTTTGCTCATGGGGTCACAAACAGTCAAAGCAAATGCTTAATCCTCCAGATGCCTGCACGGGTTATACAGTCAAAGTCAAAATACACACCCTGGAGAAGTGTTGCCAAACCTTACTGCCAGCATTTGCTAGCTCTGATGTGGCATACATTAAGCATATTGGGGCTAGCGAGAATGCTGGGTTTTCTATTCTCTTATGCTTTAATTGTGAAACTAAATTAGCTTTATCTGTATGCAAGCCTTTTTTAATTAAAACTGCGTGTCTTCTTTTATCCAGGAGAGGGCAGAAAGTAAGCAAACTTAAAGTGCTGATAGTGTGAGAAAGCTATTGGATCCCTCACCTGATAAGAAAAGTGCTTGTATTTCCCCAGGAAGTGGGGATTTCTACCTAGAAAAAAAAAATGGTCCCGCCACAGATTAACTTTTCAAAATGTTAGCCCTTAAAGACTTCCCAGAACCCACGCATGTAGTGTTAGTGCATTTTCAAATTGGTGAAAACCGTGTAAATACGTTCCTGGAGTTGGTGGGAGTGAGCAAATCGTGCCCAACCCAGCTGAGCGGTCCATGCCAGAATTTCCAAAGTTAAACAATCTGTCAAGCAAGCATCTACATTCCCCCCAGAAAAATGTGATGCCAATCTCATTGCCATGCCGGGGCTGTTACACTTCAAGATATTGTCAGGCTGGTTTCTGCTTTGCCCCAGAAAATTGGGATGTCAGCCTCAAAAATGACATCCCATTCTTTCCCTAGTAAAACACATTTTCCTGCTTGCTTTTGCATTGCCCCCGGTGAAGCAGTCCCAAAAACACCATACCAGTTGTGCCCTACTTCAGCATATTTTCAAGGACTTAATCATAGTGTTCCCAGAAGGTTAGAACCCGCCTGATCCCCAAACTTCAGACGCAAGGGGTCATTTCTTTTGAGAGCTGTTTGTTCGTGCTTCCTTGCAATGTTAACCCTTTTAATGACAGTCAAAAGTGCAAAACAATCGCCTTTACACAATTTTTTTCCACGATGTGATTGAAATGTGTAAATCACTTAAACAATTGAAGATTGCAGGAGACATTTATAACGGATTCCTATGGATTCCTCCTGCTTTTTTTACCAGGTGCAAAAGTCCATAGGAATCCACTGTTTTCCACCAACATGAAAATATCATGCTGGAGGAAAGCCACGTAGATTTGGAAGGGCAAATTGGAAAAGGACAGAAAGAGTTTTGAGTAGAGTCCTCTTTTTTGTTATTCGGGGGCCTGACTCATGTAGGACCATGAAATAAATACAATTGAGTACAGGCTACCCCGTCCTTCAACACAATATGGCTGGATACCAAACTACAACCAAACTGCAGTCTGGAGTCCTCTGTCAGTCTGATCAGTGTTACTAATCACACTGATTTATCTGTACACATGACAGATTGTATGAGAGTAATACCCATCATTTGGGCTGTGTTACTATATTAAGTATCATGTGTTTTTTCAGACGTTAACATTTGGGATATATGTTTTGTTTTGATATTAATTGTGAATACATGTTGTTTTAATTGAAGTAGATTGATTACTGATCAGAGTTATGGAGGACTACAAACTTGTAGTAGTGAATCGGGGTGAGCATCAGTAAATGAGGGTGTCTACGGACTGAATTTTTTGCACCCAAACACAGAGTACAATCTTGCCCCCGACAAATGAGGAATCCGTGCAAAATCTGGTAGCAGTGGGTTCAACGTTGTGGATTTGTATAGCCGGACTAACAAACAGACACACATCCAACATTTGTTTTGCATATAAGATTTTTGCATCCAAGCATACACTACGATCTGGCCCCAGACAAAAAAGGAATCCATCCAAATTTGGTAGAAGTGGCTTCAACAGTGTGGATTTGTATGGCCGGACAAACAGGCACACATACATACATTCCGGGTCATTCCGAGGTTGGAGGTAAGGGATTACCGGCACCGGTAAGGGTGCCGATGCCGGTAATCCCTTACCTCCGTATTCCGAGTTCCCTTTGCGGGTCCTTCCTTACCTCCTGCTTTTAGCAGGAGTTAAGTACGGGACCCGCAAAGGTACCTCGGAGTGTGGGGCAGAAATGGGAATGGGGAAGGGCAAAAGGTGAATGGGGAATTATCTGTCCCTCCAACCCTGGAATGGACCGGTAATTACTCCATTCACCATGCCGGATTTGGGACGGTTTCGGAGGCAACCATGGAGCTAATTACTCCATGGTTAGCTCCAAACCCAGAATGAGGCCAGTGTGTTTTATTCTGTCGTTTTAAGCTGTTGTGAAACCAATGTTTAACTTGATGTGTTTTACGACAAGTATTATGTGTAGCCTGTAAGAATTACCCTGGGTTTTTCCCCAAAAAAACTGACAGTAATTGATTGTTATTCTATGAGACATATGCGAGTCTCTGAAAAGGCCGAACTGCGTTTTGGGAAATCACTCAAGCGTGACCTCGGGATGTATTATCTAAGGGTACCTTTTCTTGTCCTCTCCAGTGGGGGCTCTGATCAAGGCCTTCCAGGAAAGGCTGTGAAGGTAGTGCCTGGACAGGGCTGCATGTTCTGTGCCCAGCCGCTCTGTTCCTTGTAAGTAGCATGCATTCTGCATTTCCCTTATTGGGAGGCTGCAGGTGACTCCAGGGTGGAGTGCCGAGTGGGACAAGCCCATCACTCTGTCAAGTCACAACCGACTGGGATAGGGCGTCCAATTAGCGCCTTCATTTCTGCCTACTCCAAAGTCGAAGCATTCAGCAAGTTAACCTCTTTTTTACCTTGGCAATGCTGGCTCGTCTGTGATGTATGCTTGGTTGAGGGGCAAACAACATGTTCACCTTTTTCTCTGGAACTGAATAGTCTATTCTGTAGAAAAAGGACTAGGGGTCGTGAAATGACCGTGCGCTATTTGTTACCGCTGTCGGATGTTATGGAGAAAAAAGTAGTGAGAGATGGATCTGCAGCATTCGTGCTGCAGGTAATCCTAATTTCTCGTTTGCATAATGAGTGTCTACTGTTGCTCCCATTCTCTGCTTCGCTCATATATTAGCTGAGCCCACATTGCATTTAAATTTAATCCTCATTTCGGCCTCAGGGTTCACCGACCTAACGTCAACGGTCATACTTACAACTATTGTATTTTTGGACACGTTAGCCCAGTCTTATTAATTGACCTTACCTTGCCTAAGCATTCGCTGAGTCCTCAATATATTTAATGAAAGCCACAGCTTACCTGTTCCTAGAGGCTATTGACCTTATTTTTAACAGAAACCTCTGTTTTCTTGTTCACCTTGGTCATCTCAGCATTAGGACTAGCATGTACGCCACAACACTAGTTATCTGTGATTCTACACATTGGGTAAGTAGTCATTTCATACTATCTCTTTACTAATTCAGCTCACATCAGAATATCCCAACACTACGTCATTGAATCCTCCAGGTGACGTTCCGATTTCCTCAGCTCACCATTTTCCTTCCTGTTCCGCATTAGCAGCATCTTATCACAAGGTATGCCTTAACATGCCCTGGACATCTCACAGTTACCCGGTTTTGGTTCTCACTTTATTACATTATATTTCTTTTACTATAAGTCTCTTGCCAGCACGGGTGACCCAATCAATTTTCACTTTTGACTAATATGGGAATTTAGGGCACCAAACGCCTAATACATATTCATCTTTAATTGGTCGCTTTTAGACATTACTGTAAGCATTTAAAGGAAGCAATGTTCTCACTTTACTATTCATGTTGTTATCTGGCTGTTTACTTTTCTACATGAACCTGCCTGTTTCATCTACACTACTGAACCATGGTATGACTTTGCTTTTTGATACTGCCTTTGTCCTTGGTTTGGGTTTCTTATTTTGCAATATTTCGTTCTATTTCACTATGATAAATATTCATTTTCATTTTTGGAACCCATGTATTGTTAATCACTCAGCCTTGATAACGACCGTGAGGGTCGTAACACGTGTCGGCTGACTGTCAAGATTCCTCTATTTCTTTCACGATAAACATTGTGCATGAACCTCAAGACTCCTCTTTTTGAATTCATTATAAAGACTCATACAATCCTCAAGACTGGAAGCCTAACAAGCTTTTCTTGTACTATCAAGCTACATTGATTTATGTTCTAATTGATTACTGAGGATCATCACATCCAATTTACCTTCAATCCCAATACTGAATATTCTATTCAGTGCATAATAAAAAGACACAGGCCTGTGTTAAACACTGCCTAAAAGTGTTCTGTGTTGTGTTTTTATATTTTGAAAGCAGTTCGAACTCTAAGGCAGCTTGTAGATATGTCAAGTTGTCTCAAATGTGGAACAATGGGCCAGACGTGGCTTTAAGTCTCATATCATATTGCATTCTGGTACTTGCAGTTCTGCATTTATAGTGTGCGAAAAGGTACCAGTGATATATAGGATTGCAAATTGATAGGCACTAAAGTAGATATCCCCGTCAGCATGCTCCTACAATTCACAAAATAACTCAAGGCCCACCTCTTCCGGGGATCTCTCCTCCTCAACACCTAGGCCATCACGCCGCGTCCCCCGCACTACCTGACTCGCTAGATGCCATCCGCCACTCTCTTCTGCGCCACTCTGTGCAGCTGTACCCCTCCTCTGTGCCTCTCTGTATCCTACCCCCGCTGAAAGCGCTCTGTTGTGTATTTATATTGTTGTATACCTCTGAAAAGCGCTCTGTTGTGTATCTGTATTGTCGTATACCTCTGAAAAGCTCTCTGTTGTGTATCTGTATTGTTATATACCTCTGTAAACCGCTCCGTTGTGTATCTGTATTGTTGTATACCTCTTAAAAGCACACTGCCATGTATCTATATTGCTGTATACCTCTGTAAAGCACTCCGTTGTGTATCTGTGTTGTTGTATACACCTCTAGAGCGTTCCATTGCTTCTCGAAACTTGGTCCGTGCTCAATAAATGCCATAATGATAATAATACTAATAACAAATAGGACTTACGGATTATGACTTAAGAGGGTGGCTGAAGTAGTTATGTTAGGAGAAACATGTGCAGAGTGTTTTTTTCTGCATTAATAGTAGTAATGTTGGAATGTATAAAAAGGCTGATGAAAAGGCCCATTCAAACACTTTTTTTGACATTTCTGGCCCTTTCGCCCCCATCAGCACTCTCATCATTTCTGGGGGGCCACTTGTGAAGAGGTCCACAATTATTTTGTAATTTTAGAATAAAATGAAGATGTGTCGTTTTTTGCCAGACAGTGCATTGTTTCTTCCTGTTGGGAGACTCTTCTTCATCAAAGAAGTACACATTTTTAGGAAGAAGCATTACTGTGGATCAAATGGACAAAAAGTAGTGCGCTCACTCACATATCCACTCTCTCATCTAAATGCCTACCCATTCTGCTATCTACTCACCCAGCTACCCAACCATTCACCCACCTATTCACTCGCTCATCTATATACCTATCAATTCAGCTACATAGTCACCGAACTGCTCACCCATTCACCCACCTATCCTCTCTCTCATCTAAATGCCTACCCATTCAGCTATCTACTCACCCAGCTACCCAACCATTCACCCATTGATTCACTCACTTATCTATATGTCTACTCATTCAGCTATCTACTCACCCAGCTACTCCACCATTCACCTACCTATTCACTCACTCATCTATATGCCTACCCATTCAGCTATCTACTCACCCAGCTACCCAACCATTCACCCACCTATTCACTCGCTCATCTATATACCTATCAATTCAGCTACATAGTCACCAAACTGCTCACCCATTCACCCACCTATCCTCTCTCTCATCTAAATGCCTACCCATTCAGCTATCTACTCACACAGCTACCCAACCATTCACCCATTGATTCACTCACTTATCTATATGTCTACTCATTCAGCTATCTACTCACCCAGCTACTCCGCCATTCACCTACCTATTCACTCACTCATCTATATGCCTACCCATTCAGCTATCTACTCTCCCAGATACCTAACCATTCACCCACCTATTCACTCCCTCATCTATATGCCTACCCATTCAACTCATCTACTCACCCAGCTACCCAACCATTCACCCACCTATTCACTCACTCATCTATATGCCTATCAATTCAGCTACATAGTCACCCAACTACTTACCAATTCACCCACCTATTCACTCACTCATATGTTATCTACTCACCCAACTACCAACTCATTCACTCACCTATCCACTCACTCATCTATATGCCTACCCATTCAGCTATCTACTCACCCAACTACCCACTCATCCACCCACCTTTCCACTCACTCATCGATATGCCTACACATTCAGCAATCTACTCACACAACTACCCACCCATTCACCCACCTATCTCACTCATCTTCATGCCTACCCATTCAGCTATCTACTTACCCAAATACCCAACCATTCACCCCATTCACACACCTATTCACTCATACATCTATGTGTCTACCCATTAAGTTATCTACTCACCCAACCACCCCCTCATTCACCCACCTATCCACTCACTCATCTATATGCCTATACATTCAGCTATCTACTCACCCAACAACCCACCCATTCACCCACCTATCCACTCAATCATTTTTATACCTACCCATTCAGCCATCCACTCTCTCACCAACCTCTCCACAACCTCAGCCATTTACCCACTTGCTAAATCACAGTTTCTCTCACTCACGTAGCCACTCAATCACCCACTCATTCCACTCAGACTCCCAATTAACCATCCACTCACCCATCCAGACACTAACACATCTGACCACTCAACAACACATCCATTAGTGGATCCAGTCCCACATCGTGAAACCCAGACTGCTGCTGTAAATAGTGCTCCTAGTGAGTGAGTGTGTTTGTGTGTGTGTTCACACTTGCATACATTCAGTTTGGGTGTATGCATATTATTTTACTGCTTGTGTTATCCCTCTTCTGTATTTGAGCTGCCAGCACTGTGCATGTTCTGCATGCGGAGAAAGGTTGTCCCACTCGTGGCCATGATGCACCTTATAAGTGTGCAGATTATATATCACACACCTACCTTTTGCTGGCTTGCATCATATTCTATGCTTTGCTTGTGAGGATGGATCATGTGTATAGGTCCTGTCATATATTTAGTTCGGGGACAGAGTCCATTTATTTTGGATGGCAATTTCATATAGACTCTGGTTTATATGTAAGGTTGCAGGATGTGCAGCTCTGCACCCCGCAGGTCCCCCGTTCTTTTAGGTGGGTTATTTTTTAAATGCTTGCATGGCTGGATCGGTGTAAGTCATGCTAGACATGGGAGATGTAAAACCAGCATCAAACAATGTGTACTACACTGCTGAGAAGTGTAAAACTGGAGTTCCCATGCAATAATACGCGTTCAGCCTTGCCCCTCTACTGAGACTTCCGGAAAGTAACAGTACTGTGCATTATGGGCAATGCCGCAGGGCTGCTCAAGGCGAGGCAGCGTAACTGATGTTACCATTCAGCAGGCCAGGAGAGGGGCAGCTCTGGCCCCCACGCCTGCTCCTCTCCCCCACAAGTTGCAGAGACACACAGTCTCTGTCACACAAAGCCTAGGAAGGATGAGGTGTGAACAATCACCTCACCCTTCCTCCAAGCAACAAGGTGCTAAGCACCTAAGGAAAACCAACAGTCAGGCAGGGCCCAGGTTCAAAGACCTGCCCCCTCCTTAGGGGGCCAGACATGTCGGCTATCTGGCAGGGGGATGGTGCACAGCCCCCACTACTATACACATCAAAGACCCAGGGCTCCACTGGGTCTTATAAATAAGAGCAGAATGCTAAAATAAGAATAGGAAATAGCAAAAGCCCACAAGCCCCAGATTCTCCGACAATGAAAAGAACAAAAAAGGGGAGCAGCCCTTTCGGAAGAATCAGCCATGGGCGGCTAAGTCTAATGCCCACAGGCAGAACAAAAACCACTCACCAAAAGCCAACATCCCATGTAGGAACTTTGGGAAAAATCAGTCCACATGGGGAAAATAATGCTGGTACAAACACACTTGCACAAACTGCAACGGTGACCACGCAGCAAGTAACTGCATCAGACTGCCAGCCAAAAATACAAAAGAGTAGCACCAAAAGCATCCCGCCAACCCCATGTCTAGCACCGGGCGGCACCCCCTTCAATCCAAACAATTTCAGAGAGGCTCTCATGAATTACCCAGACAGAGAAACCAGCAAAGCAATCGGCAGGATTTCACCAAGGGTTTTGTCATCCCCTTCAAGGGCATCGGGTCTCAGAATGTTCCAAATAACCTGAAGTCAGACAGGGACAGCCCGCAGATGGTGGAAAGCAAAATTAAGAAAGAATTACTACTAGGCAGGATTGCAGGACCTTGGGACCACATGCCTCTCAAGGAGTACATAATATCGCCCCTAGGTCTGGTCCCCAAAAAAGAACCCGGGAAAATGAGGCTAATTCACCACCTATCCTATCCTAAGGGCCAATCGCTAAACGACGGCATTCTGCACACGGAATCCGTGGTATCCTACACACACTTTCAAGAGGCGGTAAGACTCATACAGGAATGTGGCACGAACGCCCTGATGGCCAAACTGGACATTGAATCCGCCTTCAGATTATTGCCAGTTCACCCAGACTCCCAGCAATGGCTAGGTTTTACTTTTAAAAACAAATTCTATGTAGACAGATGCCTCCCCATGGGATGCGCAGTATCTTGCACCCTATTTGAGCAATTCAGCTCCTTTTTTCAATGGGCTTTCCAAAAACAGAGACCAGGGACCAGGATAGTACACTACCTCGATGATTTCATGGTAATGGGGCCAGCAAATTCGTTAGAAGGCAGCAGAATCCTGGCGAAGTTAGAAGGAATGGCCTCACAGTGGGGCATCCCCCTGGCAGCAGAAAAAAAGACCAAACCAGCCACCAACATAATTTTTCTTGGTATTGAAATAGACTCCGCAAGGGGCCTATG